>NC_143042.1:25057500-27457500 GCF_057628025.1 Oncorhynchus mykiss
TTAGCTAGCTAGCTAGCTAGCTTGCAGTTGTTAGCTAAATTGTCCTATTTAGCCAGCTTGCTGTTGCTAGCTAATTTGTACTGGGATATAAACGTTGAGTTGTTATTTTACCTGAAATGCACAAGGTCCTCTACTCTGACAATTAATCCACACATAAAACGGTCAACCAAATCATTTCTAGTCATCTCTCTTCCTTCCAGGTTTTTTCTTCTTTGGACTTTGTATGGCGATTGGCATCTAACTTTCATAATAAGGTGTATTACCACGACCGACCGACCTCAGTTCGTCTTTCAGTCACCCACTTGGGTATAACCAATGAGATGGCACGTGGGTATATGCTTCTATAAACCAATGAGGAGATGGGAGAGGCAGGACTTGCACCACGTTCAGTGTCACAAATAGAACTGACTCCTATTTTAGCGCTTGGTAACGCTGTTGCTCGTTGGCGCGTGCGAGCAGTGTGGGTGCAATGATTGAAAAACATGTATGTGTAAATATATTTTGCGAGCGGTGTAGTCAACATGTTAGACCACTGTGCCACTCTGGTGCCCAGATGAGCATGCTTTGTAATGTTTCTAAAACAATAAATGTCTTACTAGTAAGAAGTGATGTGGTATATTGCGCTGTTATTTCATTATTTGTGACCTGAGTCTTTTAACCAAAATATCCCAGATAAGACAAACATTTTCAGCTGTCCCTTTAAGGGTGGGATGTTAGCATGGCAACAAGGACAAGGCTCGAGTCCAGTCTGCCTAAATTGTACCACCTTTTATGCCTGTGCTTAGCGCATCTAAAAATGTATCTTACTGCCGCACTTCAATCACAGTGAGCACAGCTCCCCAGTGTTGCTGCACATGAGGTTGGATATTATAGGATTTGTAGTTCTTTGTGCAATTAGCATTCAGCTATGATACAAAACAACATAAATGCTTTGAAAACAGCATTTATTTTACTTCTAACAAAATGTTTATTCAAAAACACAAGTGAAATGCAGAGCCCATAGATGGGCAGGGACTCTGCTGTCCTAGCTTCAGGGGGAAGCTGGTTCCACCATTGGGGTACCAGGACAAAGAAGATCTTGGACTGGGCTGAGTGGGAGCTGGGGTGACATGAAAGAACTTGAAAAGGTTGAAAACCAGGCGGGCTGCTGCGTTCTGGATAAGTTGCATGGGTTTGATGGCAGAAGCGAGTTTGCCCCATTTCAGATTCTCTATTTTTGCATGTTTTTTTACACTGAAAGTTATCAGATCTTCAACCGAAACCTAATATTAAATAACAACAGCTACATGAAGTGTTTGGTTGCAGTCATTGCAGCTGAAGGTGGCACAACCAGTTATTGAGTGTAAGATGGCAAAATAAAATTCACACAGGGACATTGGGTATTGCATAATTATGTTAAATAAATGAAATAATTATCAACATTTTGTGTTATATTAATATTCATGTTTTGTTTGAAAATCTGACAATAGATCAAATAAGAAAGGGGACAAATACTTTTTCACGGCACTGTATGTTGTCTATTGTCACATTTACTGATACGTCTGGTCATCTGCAAATTATGAAAATTATTCTTAGATGACTGGTGAGTGAATCTACCTTTGGGGAGGAAAGCTAGGCACAGCCACAGGTGGGACCTCTTTTTCTGTCTCCACCTTCTTGCTCTTCATCTTCCTGCCTTTCATCAGTGCACGGACGTCCCTCGACTTCTCCCCTTTCAGAGGGGAACACAATCCATTTTGGGTTTTGGTGTCCTCGTAGATGGTGAGGGGTCTCTTGACCGAGCTGTTGGGGGTGTGAGACTTAAGCAGTCTTCTTCACCGAAAACGTTGGTTCGCCTGTCTCCTTAACCTCCTTGATAGGTTACATCTTCATAAAGAGTCCGGCTTTCTGAGCACAGCTGACGTGGAAGGCGGTGTAGCAGTTCGCCTTGTGACATTGGATACAGGTGAGCTTCCAGCAGGCGGACTGAATGTTGCTGACTCCGTCGATGGGCTCGATGAAGACCGTGTTGGAAAACCTTACCTCCGGCACCCACAGGGCGCACACCACATGACCCCAGCGGTCAACGTCAGTCTTTTTCACTGCTCCGCCTTTATTAGGACACAGTATGCAGCCTGCGGGCTGGGTGGGCAACTGGAGGCAGTGCCGGCACAGCCACTGTCCCTCTGGGATGTAAGGGACACCGTAACACTCTTGGTGCACAGCCAGGTTGCACATGTCACAGAAGAGGATGACGTTGCTGTCCTGGCCATCTCCATCCATGCAGATGCAGCAGACTGCGTCCTCGTCTATGGTCAGCTTGTCCTGGCCCTCCTTCACCATCTGGGTCTCCTTCTCAAAGCGGTCCACCAGGAACTCAAACACATTGTGGGACACCTGGTCGTGAGAGGGAGAACAGTAAACAGTTGCACATTAATTGTGGTATTAATTCTATATTGTTGACTATTGTTATATTGTATTATTTTCTTAGCCTGTGATTCATTTGTTTTTGTTTCTTTAGGAGGGGGAATCTAGCCTGACTGCCAGTCTGTTTCTGCTCTCTTGTCTAGTTGACAAGAGTAGAAACAGAATTAAATCAAATCCAAGTTTATTAGTCGCGTACACAGTTTAGCAGATGTTATGGCAGCTTCAGAGAACCGCTTAGGTTATTAGCTCCTAACAATGCAGTATAATGTCAAAGCTCACAATCAAAAATATATAAAGAAAATAAGAAATCCCAAAATGAATCCAATAAACAACCAAAATACCACTGTAACAACAATCCAAATGCAATCTATGAGTATATACAGTCGTGGCCAATAGTTATGGGAATGACAAATATTAATTTTCTGCTGCCTCAGTTTGTATGATGGCAATTTGCTTATACTCCAGGATGTTATGAAGAGTGATCAGATGAATTGCAATTAATTGCAACGTCCCTCTTTGTCATACAAATTAACTGAATCTCCCAAAAACATTTCCACTGTATTTCAGGCCTGCCACAAAAGGACCAGCTGACATCATGTCAGTGTTTCATTAACACAGGTGTGAGTGTTCACGAGGACAAGGCTGGAGATCACTCTGTCATGCTGATTGAGTTCTAATAACAGACTGGAAGCTTCAAAGGGAGGGTGGTGCTTGGAATCATTGTTCTTCCTCTGTGCATGGTTACCTGCAAGGAAACACGTGCAGTCATCATTGCTTTGCACAAAAAAGGGCTTCACAGGCAAGGATATTGCTGCCAGTAAGATTGCACCTAAATCAACCATTTATCGGAGCATCAAGAACTTCAAGGAGAGCGGTTCAATTGTTCTGAAGAAGGCTTCAGGGTGCCCAAGAAAGTCCAGCAAACGTCAGGACCATCTCCTAAAGTTGATTCCGCTGCGGGATCGGGGCACCACCAGTACAGAGCTTGCTTAGGAATGGCAGCAGGCAGGTGTGAGTGCATCTGCAAGCACAGCGAGGTGAAGACTTTGAGGATGGCCTGGTGTCAAGAAGGGCAGCAAAGAAGCCACTACTCTCCAGGAAAAACATCAGGGAAAGACTGCATATCAGGGAAAGACTGATATTCTGCAAAAGGTACAAGAATTGGACTGCTGAGGACTGGGGTAAAGTCATTTTCTCTGATGAATCCCTTTTCCGATTGTTTGGGGCATCCGGAAAAAAAGCTTGTCCGGGAAAGACAAGGTGAGCACTACCATCAGTCCTGTGTCATGCCAACAGTAAAGCATCCTGAGACCATTCATGTGTGGTGTTGCATCTCGGCCAAGGGAGTGGGCTCACTCACAATTTTGCCCAAAGAACACAGCCATGAATGAAGAACATTACCAACACATCCTCCGAGAGCAACTTCTCCCAACCCTCCAAGAACAGTTTGGTGACGAACAATGCCTTTTCCAGCATGATGGAGCACCTTGCCATAAGGCAAAAGTGATAACTAAGTGGGTCGGGGAACAAAACATCGATATTTTGGGTCCAATGCCAGGAAACTCCCCAGACCTTAATCCCATTGAGAACTTGTGGTCAATCCTCAAGAGACGGGTGGACAAACAAAAATCCACAAATTCTGACGAACTCCAACCATTGATTATAGAATGGGCTGCCATCAGTCAGGATGTGGCCCAGAAGTTAATTGACATCAGGCCAGGGCAGATTGCAGAGGTCTTGAAAAAGAAGGGTCAACACAACAAATATTGACTCTTTGCATCAACTTCACGTAATTGTCAATAAAAGCCTTTGACACTTATGAAATGCTTGTAATTATACTTCAGTATTCCATAGTAAAATCTGGCACATATCTAAAGACACTGAAGCACCAAACTTAGTGAAATGAATATTTGTGTCTTTCTCAAAACTTTTGGCCATGACTGTATGCCAGATGAAATTTACACAATATAGTCCTCTTAGTACATGTACAGCAGTAGCTGATGTCTTGAGATGTTGCTTCAATATATCCACATAATTGTCCTACCTCATGATGCTATCTATTTTGTGAAGTGCACAAGTCCCTCCTGCAGCAAAGCACCTGCACAACATGATGCCGCCACTACCATGCTTCAAGGTTGGGATGATGTTCTTTGGCTTGCAAGCCTCCCCCTTTTTCCTCCAAACATAATGATGGTCATTATGGCCAAACAGTTCTATTTTTGTTTCATCAGACCAGAGGATATTCATCCAAAAAGTACAATCTTTGTCACCATGTGCAGTGGCAAACTGTAGTCTGGATTTTTTAAAGGCGGTTTTAGAGCAGTGGCTTCTTCCTTGCTGAGCGGCCTTTTAGGCTATGTCGATGTAGGACTCTTTTTACTGTGAATATATAGATACTTTTGTACTTGTTTCCTCCAGCACCTTCACAAGGTCCTTTGCTGTCGTTCTGGGATTGATTTACACTTTTCACACCAAAGTACTTTCATCTCTAGGAGACAGAACGTGTCTCCATCCTGAGCAGTATGACGGCTACATGATCCCATGGTGTTTATACTTGTATACTATTGCTTGTACAGATAAACATGGTACCTTCAGGCGTTTGGAAATTGTTCCCAAGGATGAACAAGACTTGTTGAGGTCTACAATTTTTTTCTGAGATCTTGGCTGATTTCTTTTCATTTTCCCATGATGTCAAACAAAGAGGCACTGAGTGTGAAGGTAGGCCTTGAAATACATCCACAGGGACACCTCCAATTGACTCAAATGATGTCAATTAGCCGATCAGAAGCTTCTAAAGTCATGACATTATGTTCTGGAATTTACAAGCTGTTTAAAGGCACAGTCAACTTAGTATATGTCAACTTCTGACCCACTGGAATTGTGATACAGTGAATTATAAGTGGAATAATCTGTCTGTAAACAATTGTTGGAAAAATTACTTAGAAGATGTCCTAACAGACTAGCCAAAACTATAGTTTGTTATTAACAAGAAATTTGTGGAGTGGTAAAAAAATAATTTTAATGACTCCAACCTAAGTGTATGTAAACTTCCGACTTCAACTCTATGTCAAGAATCTAGTATATAAATAAATATGCACTGTATAAAGAGTAACTCAACTGCAATGTACAGTAGTAGAAAGATACGAATAAGCTGTTGAGAATACAGTATTTAAATACACAGCACAAAACCCCACGGCAAAAAGGATTGACTGGCACCGAGGCTACGGGGAGCAGCCTCACCATTAAGTTTTGTAAATTTGAAAAGGAGTAATTTAAAAAGAAAAAGCCTACCTGACTGACGCCCTCACTCCTCCTCTTATCGTTAACTACTTTCAGCCAGGCGTAGTCCTCCTCATCCATATCATACTCCACCTCCTCATCCAGCTCCTCTGACGTCTTCTCCACATACTTATAATACACTGGGGGCCTCCTGGGGACAGCTGGAAGGTTATACTCCACAGTACGGACCTTGGCCTCTGGAAGTGTCTGTACTGGTGCTGCCTGTGCTGCTGTAGCTCCATGTGTTGTATGTAGGGTTCTGTGCAACCGCAGCTGCACTCCTCTTCTCCTGGCTGTTTTTTTACCGGACGGAGCGCATCAGTGTTTGCTGAGGCTTTTCCATGTTCTCCTTGTTGCTGGTGCACTTGTAACAGTACTCTTCTTGCGTTGTGTACAATCAGTCATCGACACGGAACTCCAACATGTAGCACCAGTCATGTAGCTTTATTCTGTTAGGAACGGCACAAAATTGCACGTCATGCAATGCACGTCTCACCATCCAACTCTGCACTCACGCACTGTACAAAGTATATGAACCCCCCCACCAGAAACAGTAAATTGCTAGCTAGTACTGGCGGGAATTCTTTACAACAAAATGCACAACAAATATTCTCCAAAAACCGCTGCATCTTATGTGTGATGTTCGAATAACATTTACAAACAATTTGATATACATTGTACATTTAAATCATCAATTGAGAGTATAAAAATCACTTTTGATGTACAGTGCTTTGCAACCAATAATTTACCGCTGGTTTGGTGCTTGTTCACTGGGACGATTCTAACTGGAACATCCCCCATCGTAAGCAAGCTAAGCAAACCAGCCAATAAGATGCCATGTTGAGTAGGTGAAGGCAAGACAAACTCAAACCAAAAACCCATTGGCTTAACAATAAAGTGGCAAGGGGAATCACCAATATAACCCTGTTACACACTCCATAATCTCCTGCGCCATAGGGTCATCATCCGAGATCACATCCAGCTTGTCGTAGATGCTGATCCGATGCACCCGGCCGTCAATCTCCATGTCCACCATGCGCTGGGCCTGGGCATAGGTCAGAGTCTGTTTGTTGGGGGACGGCCGGATCGGGGAGGGTGGCCGCTGGGGCTGCTGTGGTGCCGAACCTTCTTCCTCATCCTCAACACCTGAACAGCTGCAAGGAGAAGAGAAACAGGTACATAGATGTGTCTATATTGCAACAAAGTAAACAAGCATGAGGAAGACAACAGAGGCAGACATAGATTACCATCACAATGTCATTAAGTAAAAAAAAACTGTAAACAAAGATTATTTTGACTGGTTTTACCTCCTAAGGGTGAGTCACTAAAATCAATGAGGGACAAGAGGATAGTAGTAGAGGGGAAAAGGCATGGCTTGTGTTCAAAAGAAACTCAGGTTTCCCATGACAGCAAAAGTATGAGACAACTGCTAACGTTATTACCACTGATGCAGTGCAGACAGCTACTAACAAGGTCAGAGTTGAATTCGAAGTTCCAACAAGATACATTTCTGCATTGGTTTGTATGGAGAATGCGTTGCGCTTTGAAGTGGTTATGTATATATATCACACACAGTCTGGTTATTATTATGGAGCTTTCAAGATTTGAAAGTGCGAGATCACGCAGTAAATAACAGAGCCTAAACATTACAACACAGACACAGGAAATGTTTTGGGTTGCTAGAGACATTCTAAATGTTGAATCAGTAACGTGTGCTATGCCAGAGAGGATATATTGTTCACAGTCTGCGTAAAGCAAGGGGAGTGTTTACTTTAGCCTTTTAAAATTGTACCAACTTTGTTACACCTAGGAGTGGCAGCCAACTGAGCCAAGCACCCCACCCACCGAACTATACACTGCACCATGATAAATTGCACCATTTAATTTACAATTTGGTCCGTTCGGAGGATGTTATGGTTCCTTCTAGCAAACTAGCAGCTGGCTAAAGAAAGAAAACAGCGATACCAACGAATAGCGCAAACAGAGGAAGCCAGTGTGGACTGTTCAGGTATGAAAAGCCAACTGACATTTACTCCTGAGGTGCTGACTTGTTGCACCCTCGACAACTAACGTTACTGTGATTATTATTACTTGACCATGCTGGTCATTTATGAACATTTGAACATCTTGGCCATGTTCTGTTATAATCTCCACCCGGCACAGCCAGAAGAGGACTGGCCACCACTTATAGCATGGTTCATTTCTAGGTGTCATCCTAGGTTTGGACCTTTCTAGGGAGTTGTTCCTAGCCACCGTGCTTCTACACCTGCATTGCTTGCTGTTTGGGGTTTTAGGCTGGGTTTCTGTACAGCACTTTGATAAACCAGCTGATGTAAGAAGGGCTATATAAACACATTTGATTAGTAGCTAACAATAACATTACTGTAGCTACTAATGCTAGTTAGTTAGCTAACAACCTAAAGTTAGCAAATGGCGTCAAACAAAACAAGGCAACGTGTATTGTGCTTCCTATAACACATGCAGAATTAAATCAGTTACTGACCGACTATGCTCTTCATAATCCATGATAAAATGCATCGGGGGGGGAAGCACACACACCTCAGAGCTAGAAACAGCTTTGCTGGTTGTAACAGAAGCTTGTCAAAATCCTTTGGAAGCAATGGCGATGTGGCCTGTTAAGAGACTGTAATTCCGCGTAAACCATGTTCTCATCCAACGGGAGATGTTTAGGCTTTTTCAGTAATAACAGACAAGAATGCAGTTGGGAGCTCTCTGCGTCTTGCTAAATACTAGATTGGGTTCTATCATGCGTATAAAAAAGTATTTGCCCATTGATTGGCTTCCTCCCTATAGCCTGGAACCGTTTGGAGGCTGCAACTGCATGCTCGAGTTCCCCACAACAAAGCAGTGCACGCCGCAACTACTGCCGCAATAGGTAATGTTGTAGAGTGCGTTCACACACAAATAGAACAATGAGCCCGATATTTCACCGGATGTATAAATGTGACGCATCTGGTAGCGTTTAACACTCGCTACAAAATATGGTGATGAGAGGAACCGCAGTTTATGGCAGTGGGAGAAGATTGAGCTAGATTAATTTTGGCCGAAATTCTGCAAATTTGCTCACCGATTAAACATTTACAAGAATCTCTAACAAACAGAGCGGACTGCGTTTTGTAGACTTTTTTAAGTAGCATTGTTTAGGAGTGCAAGGGCGAATTGAGTTATTGCACACGCGCGCTTCAGACTGGGCGTTCCCTGGCGGAAATATATAAATAAATGCTAGAACGAGCCAATAGGATTTCACTAGCTCGTTTCTGGCTCTGCTCAATTGCCTCCAATTGGCAACGACAGGCCCTGGTCTGTCGGGTTAGTTATAAAAACCATGCCAGATGAAGTCGTCACTAGTTACCATAGTCACGAAGTCAGAAGGCCCGCCTAGTCGACCAATCAAATGAGGGAGTGTGAGTGGTCATTTTTTTCTGATCGGGCCTACTCTGGTCTACTTATTGCTCCGCCCCATATTTAATACCACAAAAATTACAGGGTAGCATATTCTGGAGGATAAAGCCGATGTTCTCCGCGGGTGCCAATAAAATAGGTTACTGTTCGCTCAATTAAGTTAAGAATATTGATTACTATTAAGACTATTGTCACCATTGGCTTTCCAAACATTTTTTCAGAGAACGTATTTTTAAATATTGAAATATGCCTGGCTGGGTCAGCTTCACATGGCCCTTCCGACAGTAGGGTATGCGATTTAAAAACAATCCAGAACAGTCTGTGGCCAAATCATGCTTTCTGGTGTAGTAGCCTATTTGTTATACTTGTATTTATTTCTCTATAGACAGGAGTAAGCTAATTTAGGCTAGGCCTATATAAATTTGGCGATTTAATTAAATTTACTTTAGGGAAGGCTAAGGCCTTTTAATGTGGCAGAAACACAACCAGTCATGATGTTTTCATCTAATTGTCAAACAATCACTTAACTAAGGCGTTTTCGAATATATTTGTTCACTCACAAAATAATTTCAACATTGTAACCCCGACGGTGTACTGTGCACCCGCAATTTGATGAATGGAAATAGACAGTTACAAAACACCTAAGTGTATTGTAATTACATTCTGCGATTGTCATGAATGAGTATCGACGTAACTTGTAACTCAGTTAAAATCAAAATGTGGTTTATCAAAATAATTATTATTGCGAACTATGACATGACTTAAACGAATTTGAATATGTTGCAAAGAGAAACAATCATTTGCATTTAATAAACTCGCCCGTAGCACCATAACCCCTCGTGCCTTATTGCTTAATCATAGCAGTCAAACTAGTTAAATCAACATCTGCTATGATTAAGCAATAAGGCACGAGGGGTTATGGTGCTACGGGCTTTTCTTAAGGAGTGCCTGTATACAGCTGTTAGCTGTGGTATATTGGCCATATACCACCAACCCAAATTGAATACCTATCTATGATTCTGTCTTCTGGCATTATTAAAACAGTATTACAGGCTTGTCTATTCCCTAATGCTTTGCATTGAAGTTATTAGCCTATTGTGCCTTATTGCTATTTTAAACTGGTTACCAATGTAAAAGTATTTTGTCATACCCATTGTATACGGTCTGATATTGCATACTAAAATCTGGGTTTATGATTGTAATTCAACTTTGCCATGGTTTGCTTAGATACTTTTGGTCACATAGTGTATGTGGACACCTGCTCTCGAACATCTCATTCCAAAATCATAGGCATTAATATGGATTTGGTCCCCCTTTGCTGCTATAACCACTCTTCTAGGAAGGCTTTCAACTAGATGTTGGAACATTACTGCAGGGACTTGCTTCCATTCAGCCACAAGTGCATTAGTGAGGTCGAGCACTGATGTTGGGCTATTAAGCCTGGCTCGCAGTCGGCGTTCCAATTCATCCCAAAGGTGCTTGATTGAGTTGCGGTCAGGGCTCTGTGAAGGCTAGTCAAGTTCTTCCCCACCGATCTCGACAAACCATTTCTGTATGGACCTCGCTTTGTGCACGGGGGGCATTGTCATGCTCAAACAGGAAATTGCTTTCTCCAAACGGTTGCCACAAAGTTGGAAGAACAGAATCATTTAGAATGTCACGCATGCTGTAGAATTAAGATTTCCCTTCACTGGAACCAGTGGCGGTTAGTGTCGTTTAAGATGAGGTAGGGCGTTTTATTTTTTTATTTTTCACTTTGTTTCTATTACAGCATATTGGATGACTGTCATTCATATTCCATTCACCCAGTTCAATGTAACACCGATCGGTTTAAGCCTACATGATACTCAAATTTTCTCTATACCCATCGTGAGTTTGCGACAACCTTGCCTATGAATGAAAGTTTACAACATACTGTAGGTGCACTCAGGTCAGTGTAACATTCAATAGTACCTTGCACACTCTTGCCTGCATCTAGCTGATTTAGGGTGTAATCATTAGTCCAACAGTTACAAATGAGAGTTTCTGTTGGACAAATTCAGGTAAAGTATGTTTATCCCCGTTTCGTTCTGTTTGCTTCCGTTGAAGAAACGTTTTTCAACAGAATCGGCGGAATGAATACACCCCTGATCACGAGAAAACACAGTTCACTTTCATAGCAGCCAAGTTGTATACCTTCTATGCGCTCCCCTCTTCTCACCTTTTACCTTAGCTTATGGACTTCAATGCACAACACTTCAGCTGTATGTGACCAGGTGAAAAAACCTTTCCAAACCACATCATAACCGCTACACACAGCCTACACAAGTAAAGTCAACATAGCTAATAGAATTAATGCGTTAGTAAACCTGCTATAATCATACAGTAACGTTACAGTGTAAAGTCAGTAAGCAGTTTATCACTTACACCGGTGGGCCCTGGTGGCATAAAGCCGTGCTTCTACACCCGCATTGCTTGCTATTTGGGGTATTAGGCTGGGTTTCTGTACAGCACTTTGTGACATCCGCTGATGTAAGAAGGGCTTTATAAATAACTTTGATTGATTTGATTGACGGCCTGGGAATGTGATGAAAGAAATAAAAGCTGAAATATTCCATTCTCTCTACTATTATTCTGACACTTCACATTCTTAAAATAAAGTGGTTATCCTAACTGACCTAAGACATGGAATTTTTACTAGGATTAAATGTCAGCAATTGTGAAAAACTGAGTTTAAATATATTTGGCTTGGGTGTATGTAAACTTACGACATCAACTGTAGTTGAACCACACTTTACAGACTACCTCAGGAAGCTGGTTGAGAGAATGCCTAGCATGTGTAAAGCTGTCATCAAGGCCAAGGGTGGCTACTTTGAAGAATCTCAAATATAAAATATATTTTGATTTGTTCAACACTTTGTTTTGGTTAATATATGATTCCATATGGGCTATTTCGTAGTTGTGATGTCTTCACAATTATTTGACAATGTAGACAATAGTAAAAATAAAGAAAAACCCTTGAATGAGTAGGTGTGTCCTAACTTTTGACTGGTACTGTATGTAAATAAAGTATCTGTTTTTCACTTTTAATAAATTAGCAAAAATGTCTAAACCTGTTTTGCTTTGTCATTATGAGGTATTGTGTGTAGATTGATGAGAATTTGTCTTTTTTTTTAATCGATTTTAGAATAAGGCTGTAATGTAACAAAATGTGGAAAAAGGGAAGATGTCTGAATATTTTCAGAATGCACTGTATATAGTGTAGATGCAGGTAGCCTGTAGCCCCTGATAGGCCTACATTTTTTTCATATAGTCAACAGTAGCCTAGGCAAAATGTAGGCAAGATGTAAACTGAACGATTTAGCAGCTTGCTTAGTTCAAATTAACAGACTAATTTATTCAACATTAATAGTTTGGTGATTTTGAGGTAAGAAGTGCTTGTGTTTCCCAATATCCTGCTGGAATAGGCTACTGAGGATGGGGTCGTAATTTCAATCACTGAATAAAATATAAATAATATGTATATGAACTGAATATGCTTGTCAAGAACAGCCAGTGTTTACTTAGTCTAATCTGACTGACTGTTACCATCAATCTAATGAGTTCTAACAACTGATCGGCAATTGCCAAAAAGCTTTGATAACTTCCAATTTAATTAACTAAACATGGCTATTAGCACAAGGCTACAACAACAATAAACTGAAGTTATAGGCTATTTATTAAATCCGTTTGCCAGCTCCAGGTAGGTTACACAAGTGGCACATATTGATTTGCAATGACTCCAATGACACTAATTTCAACGTCAACATATGTATTATATCAAATGGTAGCCTACAATGGCATATAAATAAATAGGCTACTTGATGGCCAACTGATGCAAATGTATTATTTTCCACATTTAATTGTCAGTTTCATTGAGTACTTTTCCCCATAACAGAAGCACATTAATGAGTTCCATTAACTTCATTTTAAAATTTCCACTTGCTCTTAATGATAAGTTAATACAACCTGTAAAAAGCTCTCCCCTCTCACTCACGGACACAACCAATTGTGGAGGCATGCTCTCTCAACATACACGTATGGGGGGTGATAAAGGCCTTACATTCTGCCAAGGCAACGGTACCACCGTGTGGCTGTCGGTTATCATTGAACATCTGACTGACATGAAATGATCCCAACGCCGTGACGCCTGTGTGTCAATAAACCTAGGCAACAGTACCACCGTGGTGCTGTCGCCTACCATTGAACATATAACTCACATTTTCCGGTCACAACTTGTGGACTTGTTTATTTGATGCTGTGCGGTTTGTTGCTAACGTTACTTTGCTACCTACCAACTTTACGTTTTTTAATTAATTACCGTTTATATTTAAAATATTTCCCTCGCTCAACTTTTTTCATTCCACTTTTTCACCGCGGACGCTTTATCTGGACATGGTTCTACAGGACCTCCACCAGCCGACGCTAAGTAGTAACATTAATATTATGCCTTCTAATTGCAGTCGCTGTACTCATAATATACAGGAGAACGGTCGCCTTATGGTGAGGATAGCCGTGCTGCAAGCCCAGCTTCAGACGCAATTGTTAGGCAAGGGTCATTTAAGTGTAGGAAAGGATGAAACCGTGTTTGTGCCACCAATAAGTATAGAAAGTAGTATAAATGCCCTTGCACACTCCCTGCAGCCAGACAATTTTCTCATGGCTTCTGGAAGATAATGCTGTAGGAATGCTTAACCTGCGTCGCTCATTCAGCTGACTGAAACCTTTCAACCGGTTCTTCCCATACCAAGCCTGAGACGCCGAAGCTTCCCACCATTAGCTCTGACAAATTAAAAACCCTAGTCACTGGCAACTCCATTACCCGCAGTATTAGACTTAAAAATAAGCATCCCGCGATCAAACACTGTTTACCAGGGGCAGGACTACTGACGTTAAAGCTAATCTGAAGATGGTGCTGGCTAAGGCTAAAACCGAAGAGTGTAGAGGATATAGGGATATTGTTATCCACGTCAGCACCAATGATGTCAGGATGAAACAGTCAAAGGTCGTCACCAAGCGCAAAATAGCTTTAGCGTGTAAATCAGCTAGAAAGATGTGTCAGCATTGATTAATTGTCTCTGGCCCCCTCCCAGTTAGGGGGAGTGATGAGCTCTACAGCAGTCTCACAACTCAATCGCTGGTTGAAAACGTTTTTTTTTTGTTTTTGTTTTTTCCCAAAGATAGAATTTGTTGATAATTGGCCCTCTTTCTGGGACTCACCCACAAACAGGACCAAGCCTGGCCTGTTGAGGAGTGACGGACTCCATCCTAGCTGGAGGGGTGCTCTCATCTTATCTACGAACATAGACAGGGCTCTAACTCCCCTAGCTCCACAATGAGATAGGGTGCAGGCCAGGCAGCAGGCTGTTAGCCAGCCTGCCAGTTTAGTGGAGTCTGCTCAGCTATCCCCATTGAGACCTTGTCTGTGCCTCAATCTAGGTTGGGCAAAACTAAACATAGCGGTATTCGCTTTAGCAATCTCACTGGAATAAAGACCTCCATTCCTGTCATTATTGAAAAAGATTGTGATATCTCACATCTCAAAATGGGGCTACTTAATGTTAGATCCCTCACTTCCAAGGCAGTTATAGTCAATAAACTAATCACTGATCATAATCTTGATGTGATTGGCCTGACTGAAACATGGCTTAAGCCTGATGAATTTGCTGTGTTAAATGAGGCCTCTCCTCCTGGTTACACTAGTGACCATATCCCCTGTGTATCCCGCAAAGGCAACGGTGTTGCTAACATTTACGAAACCAAATTTTAATTTTCCCCCCCAAAAAATACTTTTTGTATTTTGACAAAATCTATGCAGCCTACTCAATCACTTTTTATAGCTACTGTTTACAGGGCTCCTGGGCCGTACACAGCGTTCGTCACTGAGATCCTATCGGACCTTGTAGTCATGGCAGATAATATATTTAAAAATATATATATTCACATGGAAAAGTCCACAGGCCCACTCCAAAAGGCTTTCGGAGCCATGATCGACTCAGTGGGTTTTGTCCAACATGTCTCCGGACCTACTCACTATCACAGTCATACTCTGGATATAGTTTTGTCTCTTGGAATAAATATTGTGGATCTTTTTCCTCATAATCCTGGACTATCGGACCACCATTTATTATGTTTGCAATCGCAACAAATAATCTGTTCAGACCCCAACCAAGGATCATCAAAAGCCGTGCTATACATTCTCGGACAAACCAAAGATTTCTAGATGCCCTTCCAGACCCCGTCCACCTACCCAAGGACTTCAGAGTACAAAAATTGTTTAACCATCTAACTGAGGAACTAAATTTAACCTTGCGTAATAACCTAGATGCAGTCGCACCCCTAAAAACAAAAAACATATCATAAGAAACTAGCTCCCTGCCTCCCGGGTGGTGCAGTGGTTAAGGGCGCTGTACTGCAGCGCCAGCTGTGCCATCAAAGACTCTGGGTTCGCGCCCAGGCTCTGTCGTAACCGGCCGCGACCGGGAGGTTGTGGGGCGACGCACAATTGGCCTTGTCTCATCGCGCTCCAGCGACTCCTGTGTCGGGCCCGGCGCAGTGCGCGCTAACCAAGGTTGCCAGGTGCACGGTGTTTCCTCCAACACATTGGTGCGGCTGGCTTCCGGGTTGGATGCGCGCTGTGTTAAGAAGCAGTGCGGCTTGGTTGGGTTGTGTATCGGAGGACGCATGACTTTCAACCTTCGTCTCTCCCAAGCACGTACGGGAGTTGTAGCGATGAGACAAGATAGTAGCTACTAAAAACAATTGGATACCACGAAATTGGGGAGAAAAATGGGTTAAAAAAAAAAAAAAAAAAAAAAAAAAAAACTAGCTCCCTGGTATACATAAAATACCCGAGCCCTGAAGCAAGCTTCCAGAAAATTGGAACGGAAATTGCGCTACACCAAACTGGAAGTCTTGCGATTAGCTTGGAAAGATGGTACCGTGCAGTATCGAAGAGCCCTCACTGCTGCTTGATCATCCTATTTTTCCAACTTAATTGAGGAGAATAAAAACAATCCAACATTTATTTATGATACTGTCGCAAAGCTAATTAAAAACCAGCATTCCCCAAGAGAGGATGGCTTTCACTTCAGCAGTGATAAATTCATGAACTTTTTGACGAAAAGATAATGATCATTAGAAAGCAAATTACGGACTCCTCTTTAAATCTGCGTATTTCTACAAAGCTCAGTTGTCCTGAGTCTGCACAACACTGCCAGGACTTTGGATCAAGGGAGACACAAGTTTTTTAATACTATATCTCTTGACACATTGATGAAAATAGTCATGGCCTCTAAACCTTCAAGCTGCACACTGGACCCTAATTCCAACTAAACTACTGAAAGAGCTGCTTCCTGTGCTTGGCCCTCCTATGTTGAACATAATAAACGGCTCCTTATCCACTGGATGTGTACCAATAGAGCTCAATTTCTATGGAATGGTCAGCCTATCCATTTGAGAGACGCAGACTCGGTCTCAACCTTTAAGTCTTTATTGGACTCATCTCTTCAGTAGGTCCTATGATTGAGTGTAGTCTGGTCCAGGGGTGTGAAGGTGAATGGAAAGGCACTGGAGCGACGAACCACCCTTGCTGTCTCTGCCTGGCCGGTTCCCCTCTCTCCACTGGGATTCTCTAACTCTAACCTTATTACGGGGGCTGAGTCACTGGCTTACTGGTGCTCTTCCATGCCGTCCCTAGGAGGGGTGCGTCACTTGAGTGGGTTGAGTCACTGACGTGATCTTCCTGTCCGGGTTGGCGCCCCCCTTGAGTTTGTGCCGTGGGGGAGATCTTAGTGGGCTATACTCGGCCTAAAGTTGGTGGTTTGAAGATATTCCTCTAGTGGTGTGAGGGGGTGGGGGTTATAATTGGGTGGGGTTATATCCTGCCTGGTTGGCCCTGTCCAGGGGTATCGTCGGACGGGGCCACAGTGTCTCCTGACCACTCCTGTCTCAGCCTACAGTTTTTATTCTGCAATAGTTTTTGTCGGGGGGCTAGGGTCAGTCTGTTATATCTGGAGTATTTCTCCTGTCTTATCCGGTGTGCTGTGTGAATTTTAGGTATGCTCTCTCTAATTTTCTCTTTTTCTCTCTTCCTTTATTTCTTTCTTTCTCTCTCTCGGAGAACCTGAGCCCTAGGACCATGCCTCAGGACTACCTGGCCTGATGACTCCTTGCTGTCCCTAGTCCACCTGGTGGTGGCGCTGCTCCAGTTTCAACTGTTCTGCCTGCAGCTGTGGAACCCTGACCTGTTCACCAGATGTGCTACCTTGTCCCAGACCTGCTGTTTTCATCTCTCTCTCTCTCTCTCTCTCTCTCTCTCTCTCTCTCTCTCTCTCTCTCTCTCTCTCTCTCTCTCTCGCACCTGTTGTCTCTCTCTCTCTCTCTCTCTCTCTCTCTCTCTCTCTCTCTCGCACCTGTTGTCTCTAACTCTGAGTAGTCGGCTATGAAAAGCCAACTGACATTTACTCCTGAGGTGCTGACCTGTTGCACCCTCTACAACCACTGTGATTATTATTATTTGTATAAACATTTGAACATCTTGGCCATGTACTGTTATTATCTCCACCCGGCACAGCCAGAAGAGGACTGGCCACCCCTCAGAGCCTGGTTCCACTCTAGGTTTCTTCTTAGGTTCCTGCCTTTCTAGGACATTTTTCCTAGCCACTGTGCTTCTACATCTACATTGCATGCTGTTTGGGGTTTTAGGCTGGGTTTCTGTATCGCACTTTGTGACATCGGCTGATGTAAAAAGGGCTTTATAAATACATTTAATTGATGTCGTCATACCAATGCATTACTAACATCTGCTTGACGCCTGTGTGTTAATGAAAGTCATAAGTTGCATATTTTATATTAATTAAATCTCAACCATAAATGTTAGAAATGTACCGTTTTTTTCTGTGCAAGCCGACATTACGATGTAGCCACCTTGCGCTATAGTGTAGCCTACGGCTTGTGTATTTCCTGTTAGCGCTAATTGCCTAGAAAATATTTTGTCCAATTTATAGGTAATCTGTCTTTCCCTCAACACCTCATTATCTTATCTAGCTGTATACAGATCTAAATGTTGTTAGCCAATCACAGACTGTTGTTTCCAGTAGCCTACATCAGACAACCAATAAGATTTGTGTCTGTGGCTTTCAGTCGAATAGAGGAATTCATAGGCTTTCCCAGAGGGTCTGTGCTTTTTGGGATCCTTGGGATATCCCTACCTCAATCAAGTAGAAATGTAAAATGGTTATGGTAAGGGTTACGTTTAGTGTTAGGTAAGGGTTATAGTTTAGGGTTCAGTGTACGGACATCCCAAGGAATACGAATAACAGTGTTCGTTCAAAGAGTGAGAGACGGGCACAGTATTTGAGAGCTCGGCGGCGACACAGACATTCAGCTCCGCGGCGACACAGACGTTTGTTTTTTTACAAGTTGCAAATGCAATTTTTGCGAGTGACTTCCCCAGATAGTTTCTTTACTCGGAACCCAAACCATCTGCGTGCGTGCACCATCGTGCGCCAACATGCATAAATGTATTTTGTCCCCCCACACCAAACGCGATCACGACACTCAGGTTAAAATATCAAAACAAACTCTGAACCAATTATATTAATTTGGGGACAGGTCTAAAAGCATTAAACATGTATGGCAATTTAGCTTGCACTTGCTAGCTAATTTGTCCTATTTAGCTAGCTTGCTGTTGCTAGCTAATTTGTCTTGGGATATAAACATTGAGTTGTTATTTTGCCTGAAATGCACAAGGTCCTCTACTCCGCCAATTAAACCACACATAAAATGGTCAACCAAATCATTTCTAGTCATCTCTCCTCCTTCCAGGCTTTATCTTCTCTTGACTTTATATTGTGATCGGCAACTTTCATAAATTAGGTGTATTACCGCCACCAACCTCATTCGTCTTTCAGTCACCCACGTGGGTATAACCAATGAGGAGATGGCACGTGGGTACCTGCTTCTATAAACCAATGAGGAGATGATGGTATGTGGGTATCTGCTTCTATAAACCAATGAGGAGATGGGAGAGGCAGGACTTGCAGCACGATCTGCGTCAGAAATAGAACTGACTTCTATTTTAGCCCTTGGCAACGCAGACGCTCGCGAGCAGTGTGGGTGCAATAATTGAATAATATAGATTTCTACATTTATTTTGAAACGCTCATGCACACGATGTGAGCGGTGTAGTCAACCTGTTAGAGAAGATTAAAATAATTACAGAGATGTCCTTAATTCTATTGAGGAATAAGTAGGCTATATTTAAGTTGTGATATTGTTAGGAAATGATTAACTGTGTTAAGGCAAATTTGGTTTATTTGAAAATAATTACATTTTGTTGATAATGAGTTGATAACGTATTGTCCAAAACACGTAGAAAATATTATTTCCTGTGTTGATAGGGGAGTAGGCTAGTGTACAATAATGTAATTTGATGTTCTAGTATTATTTATTTAATGGATTAAATACATTTGAAATGAAAATATACACATTGTCACGCCCTGATCATAGTAAGCTGGTTTTTCTCTGTGTTGGTTGGGGCGTGATGGTGACTTGGGTGGGTCATCTAGGTACATTTTTATTTCTATGTTGGCCTGATATGGTTCCCAATCAGAGACAGCTGTTTATCGTTGTCTCTGATTGGGGATCATATTTAGGCAGCCATTTCCCCTTTGTGTTTCGTGGGATCTTGTCTATGTTTAGTTGCCTGTCAGAACTATTTGTATAGCTTCACGTTTCGGTCGTTGATTTAGTTGTTTTTGTTCGGGTTTCATTTATTAAAAGAGAATGTACGCATACCACGCTGCGCCTTGGTCCATTCCATACGACGATCGTGACACACGTGGTGCTATAAGATATTGTACTATTTTGTAAACTCTAGATACTGTAACAGTATGAATCTTATCAATATGTTACATTGTAATACACTACCCCTACATTCCATTGTGTGCTGGAGCTATATGGGTTTATTTTTCCACTGTCACTAGGCCTACACATTCACACTCAAACTGAATTGAATGGGGGAGGCATATGAGAAAGTATTCAGACACCTTGACTTTTCCACATTTAGTTACATCACAGACATATTCTAAAATGTATTAAATAGTTTTTACCATCAATCTACATACAATACCCCATAACGACAAAGTGAAAACAGATTTTTGAAATGTGTGCACATTTATTAAAAATAAAAACAAATATCTTCTTTACATAAGCATTCAGACCCTTTGCTATGAGACTCGAAATTGAGCTCAGATACATCCTGTTTCCATTAATCATCCTTAAGATGTTTCTACAACTTGATTGGAGTCCGCCTGTGGTAAATTCAATTGATTGGACATGATTTGGAAATACACACACCTGTTTAAATAAGGTCCCACAGGAGACAGTGCAGGTCGGAGCAAAAACTAAGACATGAGGTCGAAGGAATTGTCCGCAGAGCTTTGAGACAGGATTGTGTTGAAGCACAGATCTCGGTGAGGGTACCAATTTGATGTCGCAATGAAGGTCCCAAGAACACAGTTTCCTCCATCATTCTTAAATGGAAGAAGTTGTCCTAGAGCTGGCCACCCGGTCAAACTGACAAATAGGGGGAGAAGGGCCTTGGTCAGGGAGGGTACCAAGAACCCAATGGTCACTCTGATGAAGCTCCAGAGTTCCTATGTCGTAATTGGAGAACTTTCCAGAAGGACAACCATCTCTGCAGCACTCCACCAATCAGGCCTTTATCGTAGAGTGGCCAGACGGAAGCCACTCCTCAGTAAAAGGCACATGACAGCCCGCTTGGAGTTTGCCAAAAGGCACTTAAAGACTCTCAGACCATGAGAAACAAGATTCTCTGATATTTCAGCAAATAGCAGATAAAAACAAGTTGACCGACTAGAAACTGTTTATAGCATGTCAGGCTGCAATCCAAAGGTCCTCCTCACATTACCCCTAAAATGGGTGTTTGAGATTATATTATATTAGCCATGCTTAGCGGTATGACAGTGTAGAGTTCTACCTGATAATTAATTGCACCCACCTGGTGTCCCAGGTCTAAATCAGTCGCCTAATTGGGAACACAATATGGGGGAAAGTCAAAGGATCCTCGTCAGGTTATTTGTCAAACCCAGATTAATGCATGTCTTCCTTTGTGTCAAATCTGTAGGCGATTGTTAGCTAAATCAATGACATACTGCTGAAATGTTCAGGCTTCATCATGAGCTGCGATCAAAACAGGCTGGGATGTTTTTGGTTCCGTTTCAGTTAAAGTTATGGGTAATAAAGCAACTGCACTGAAATGAATAGCCTGATTCAATGCGATTCCCCTGAATAAAAGGTGTACCCGTTAAACTGTTTGGTCTATGAATAGACCCATCCCGATCCCGAGCTTACCACTAATATTCTAAATTAGGGAGCATTTAATTAAATAACCAAACTTTTCCTGTAATGATGAGGCTGAGCAAGACCTTCGATAGGCTAGTAGACTATGCAGAAATGAATTGTGGAGTTAATCTTTATTATAGCCTAGATCACTTTATCAAATCAAATGTATTTGTCACATAAACATGGTTAGCAGATGTTAATGCGAGTGTAGCGAAATGCTTGTGCCTCTAGTTCCGACAATGCAGTAATAACCAACGAGTAATCTAACCCAACAATTCCAAAACTACAACCTTATACACACAAGTGTAAAGGGATAAAAAATATGTACATAAAGATATATGAATGGGTGATGGTACAGAACGGCATAGGCAAGATGCAGTAGATGGTATCGAGTACAGTATATACATATGAGATGAGTAATGTAGGGTATGTAAACATTATATTAAGTAGCATTGTTTAAAGTGACTAGTGATATATTTTACATCAATTCCCATCAGTTCCCATTATTAAAGTGGCTGGAGTTGAGTCAGTGTGTTGGCAGCAGCCACTCAATGTTAGTGGTGGCTGTTTAACAGTCTGATGGCCTTGAGATAGAAGCTGTTTTTCAGTCTCTCGGTCCCTGCTTTGATGCACCTGTACTGACCTCGCCTTCTGGATGATAGCGGGGTGAACAGGCAGTGGCTCGGGTGGTTGTTGTCCTTGATGATCTTTATGGCCTTCCTGTGATATCGGGTGGTGTAGGTGTCCTGGAGGGCAGGTAGTTTTCCCCCGGTGATGCGTTGTGCATCTGTAGAAGTTTGTGAGTGCTTTTGGTGACAAGCCAAATTTCTTCAGCCTCCTGAGGTTGAAGAGGCGCTGCTGCGCCTTCTTCACGATGCTGTCTGTGTGGGTGGACCAATTCAGTTTGTCTGATGTGTACGCCGAGGAACTTAAAACTTACTACCCTCTCCACTACTGTCCCATCGATGTGGATATGATCACTTTGTATAACCCAGACTGTTTTTTTTTCTAAGGCTAAGCAAACAAGCATATGCTTTTTACCTGCCTAAATAACAAGGTTTAGGCCTATATCCTCACATACCCCCTCAATTCAAGCCCTGCTTTTAACCACATAAATGTATAGCCTAAGGATTGCATGGTGACAGTGTGTCATGTCCTGACCTTAGAAAACATGTATTTTCTATGGTAGAGTAGGTCAGGGCTTGACTAGGGGTTTTAGTCTTGTTTATTATTTCTATGTGGGGTTCTAGGTTTGATTTTCTATGTTGGGGTTTGTGTATGATTCCCAATTAGAGGCAGCTGGTAATCGTCTCTAATTGGGGATCATACTTAAGTTGCATTTTTCCACCTGTGGTTTATGGGATATTGTTTATGTTTAGTTGCCTGTTAGCACTGCATTATCGTCACGGTTAGTTTATTCTTTATTTGTTTCGTCTTTGCTTAAGTTTCACTTTATTAATAAAAATTATGTGGAACTCAAAGTACGCTGCGCCTTGGTCGGATCATTCTTATAAACAACGTGACACAGTGATTGTGTCTGTTGAACCGGTACATTTGTGGTAAACTTGGAACTCTGGGGGAAAAACGAGGTCAAATCATGACATCAGTGATTTTCACGACATACCCTTCCTATCCTGCATTGGTGAGTGACAGTGAATGTATGTATGACACCTGACTATCTCATTCTCACTTCTCAGTCCTTGCTACCAGGGAATACAACTAACTTTTTTGTCTACCAGCCACTGTGGCAGGTAAATGTAAAAAATCTACCAGCCACTCAATTTTTTTACCAGCCATTAATTACACCAAAAAACACATCAAAATGCATGAGTATGCTTAGTAATGTTTATAAAACAAGGAGTGTATGACTAATAAGAAGTAATGTGGTATTTTGCTCAACTTTCAGACAAAATATCAAAAGAGACAAATGTTCAGCTGCCCCTTTAAGCTTACCATAGAAACGGAGCCACTCAACTCCTCAAGTGTGCATTGTAAGTACTGAGGGGACACTAAATATAACAGGGCAGTGTTCAGTAAGTTTTTAAATTCTGGAACATTCAATTTAACAGACTGTGCAGTACTGAACAAATAGTTGAAAAACAGGTTGTGGATTGTGGATCGCTGTCAGCATGGCCACTGCCCTTTTAAATACATCAATCATTGCTTTATGGTGCTTTCAAGACAACTGGGAACTCTGTGGGGTGGGGAGGAGGAAACTATGTTAAATCATAACGTCAGTGATCTTCTGGTCGGAAAGTTGGAGCTCTACAAAGAGGCCCAAGTTCCTTACTTGGAATATCGAGTTGATGACCATTCAAAACTATTTTTTCCCAGTTGCCCCAGGGGTTTTTCACAGTCCCCAAATCCAGAACCAATTCAAGAAAGCATACAGTATTATATAGAGCCATTATTGCATGGAACTCCCTTCCATCTTATATTGCTCAAATGAACAGCAAACCTGGTTTAAAAATTAAAAAAACAGCTAAAGCAACACCTCACAGCACAATGCCGCTTCCCTATTTTACCTAGATATTTTGTGTGTATGTATTGATATGTAGGCTGTGTGTGCTGTTTTTAGATATGTTCTGTCCTTGAGCAGTTCTTGTCTATACATTTTCTGTAATATGTCATGTTTCATGTGGACCCCAGGAAAAGTAGCTGCTGCTTTCACTACAGCTAATTGGGATCCTAATAAAATAACAAAAATACCTTTGAACCAGATGTTGCCTCCCGCGTGAGCATGGCAGATATTATGGAGGAAACATGAGCTCATGCGAGAAAGCATGCTCACGTGTGAGAGGGAAAGCCCACTTACACAGACAGGAACCTTTCAAATATGTTCACAAATGGCCAGAGTAAACTATACACCATCTTTGGCCCCATCTTCCCCCTGTCCTGTGAAGCCTCAAAGCATGCATGAGGATTTACATACATGCAGCCTAGTAATTTGTTCTAAATTCAGTCTGTATTAACATTCAAATTCCCGTTTCATGCTGGTTGAGACAGACTGTCTAAATTTAGACTCACTCCACATATAGTAGCATTTAGATGTCACATTCATTGTTCTCAGCAGTGATTAGTGAACAATGACTATACAACAAGCCTTTCATAACAATGCCTGTGCTTCAAGAAATAAGACAAGTCAAATATGTTCATAAATGTGTCGAGTTTTGTTTTGTAAACCATATGCCCACCCGTGATGATTTCAGTGCCCCTGGGATAGACACTTCAGGTCAAGAAACCCCGTTGGTAAGGTTAAAATTTCAGAGCAGTAATAGCAGGAGAAAAACAAACAACACCGTTGGTCAAATTGATTATTGTCCCTGTATTGGCGATGGCATATGCAAAACAATGCCAATAATGCTAACATCTGTCAAGAAGTAGTATGCACGTATCGATCTATTAAGAAGTGTTGCTTTATCGACGAATTTTAGTTTTTTTTATTGTCCCTGTCGCCATATTGGAAAACCCTTCAACCCAGTGACATCATAAAGCGTGTTTCTTCCGTCCGACGCTGTGTGGACCTGCTTCAACTGAATGTGAACTGCTAGGAGACAAAGCAAATCCCCCTCTGGATCAATCAAATGTGTCGTATTTAACTGTTTAGTAACAGAAAGCCAGTGATTTATACACTAAGATTTCAAGGTATGTATACTATCTTGGTCTGTGATTTCTAGGGGGTATCTTTGTTAAAATAACGTCGTGAGTAATGTACTGGGCTGATTCGGTTGGTCTGTGGTTCTTCTGTTCTAATACCAGGGAAGGATCTGGTTCTGTCTCACCAGACAGGTTATGCCCAGTGTGGCCTAGCTAGCTGGCACGACCAGGTTCCATACTCTATCGGATACTGTTGCCAGTTAATACACAGGCTGCTTCATATATGTAGTTGAAAGGATAGTCCGTTTGTGAAGTTATGGTTTCCGATTTCTGTTTTAGAAACCTATACAGTGTTTGTGTGTTTTTGTGTAGCTAACCTAGCTAGCCTCAGACACTGGCATTGCTATTAACTTGGCTGGCTAGCTAGGGTTAGCATTACCTCAATTGGCTCCAAATTATGAGTTGAGTGAAATAGCTACTATTTTAAAGCAAAACAATGTGTCACACCGTAATCCTGGATGTTGCTCGTTAGCTAACTCTACCCGGAAAAGTACTAGCCAGCCAACTAACGCTGTATCAGGAAATAAGGCTCATGTAGCTAGCTAGCTGTCAAGCTAACTAGTTAGCTGTCACGCTAACTAGCTCGTTAGCAGTTGGATAACGTTCTAGTTAGAAAAGGGAGTATGATACTACTCTAGTTGATTTGTCTAGATTCCAGACATAATTATGATCCAATCGGATTATGTCTGTGGTTGCTACAGTTTGTGAAACACAACATTTGTTGTGGTTTGCTGGTAGCTGGCTGGCTGCATGCACGAATAACGATTAATTCCCCATTCGTCTCTTGTTCTGGGTTAGTTGATCTTAAAGAACTCACTATCCCTGTGTAAATAAGCAGTTTTATTTTTTAGGCAAATTAAAGACATTGCTAATAAGGTTTATTTACTGTGGCAACCATGAAACCGTTTTAATTTGATAACCAATAACAATGTATTGTGTTTTAGGCTATTTTTCTATCATAAATTGGGAAATTATACTCCCATTTAATTAAATTATTAACATACCTACTACTGAATTTTGATAAAATGTCACCAATGAATGCTAGACTTTACATTTTTTCATTGAAAATAAGAATTTGTTCTTAAAACTGACTTGCCTAGTTAAATAAAGGTAAACAAATAAAATAGGGTTTAAAGGATCCCAAAGTTAGTCATTGCTGGAAGCAATGCGCACCAACATTGAAACCAATTGAATGTACATGTTTTGGGTGGGATACCACCTAAACAATGGTAGGCTAGTATCAATCTGGACCTCGAAGCCAGTTACACTGCATTTTATTTAGTTGTTCCTCTCTAATCAGGGACTGATTTAGACCTGGGACACCAGGTGGGTGCAATTAATTATCAGGTAGAACTCTACACTGTCATACCGCTAAGCATGGCTAATATAATATAATCTCAAACACCCATTTTAGGGGTAATGTGAGGAGGACCTTTGGATTGCAGCCTGACATGCTATAAACAGTTTCTAGTCGGTCAACTTGTTTTTATCTGCTATTTGCTGAAATATCAAATGTTTTATTGAATTTCTCTCTCATTCCAGAGCCGACTAGAAAAGGTGGAAACGTCTCTTGACACTTTCGTAAATAGAGAAAATGGACTACAAGCTTGCTCCTTCTGATCTGGACAAGACTGAAACTTTGGCGTGAGAAATGCTCACACACTCATGAACTTTTGGCAAGCTGTATTCGATAAGAAATTGATTTTCCCCCAGAACTTTGGTCGGCTAACATGGATGGAGAGGAAGACCTCTCTCTTAAGAGTGAAGATGTAGTAGACTCAGAAACTAATGGCATAGAAAACAAGAAAAGAGAGGCAAAAGGAACATGTCTAAAAATTGAGGGGCAAGATGGCTACGTGTTTAAATCATACAGCATCACCCCCCATGACACTGCAGACGCAAAAACCTTTTGTCCGTCTAAAACACTGGCTAAAGACTCTTCACCCGTGGCTTCTATTCACGAGGAGGAACCAGACAATTTTTCTATTTCTCAGGTTGATGGACAATTAACAATTAATGAGTCTGTCAATGAAGCAGATGAGGTATGTGATAAAGAGGACTCTCTTGGGCCTACTTCTCCAGCCATTTCAAATAAAATCCTAAATCTTAACACTGCGGTCAAGATAGAAAATGGCACATCTGAACATAATGAGGAAGAGGAGGATCCAAACAGTATGAAGGAGACCCAAGAGGATGAAAGGTTATCGTATGATAGTTCTGTAGGCCCCTTTGTTACTAGAGACGATACAGATGACAATACAGATGATTACAGTAGTATGCTTAGTGGGTACACAAGCACTCTTTATGATGTTGCGATGGATGCTGTCACTCAAAGCCTATTGTCATCCATGAGAAGTCCCACTAATGCTAATCCCAGGAAGAAATCCCCTGCCTGGAACCATTTCTGCATATCTCCACGCGATAGTACCAAAGCAATCTGTATGTACTGCATGAAAGAGTTCAGTCGAGGTAAGAACGAGAAGGACCTAAGTACAAGTTGTTTAATGAGGCACGTACGAAGGGCTCATCCCACTGTGCTTTTACAAGATGGTGACCTCTCCTCAAATACTCTGACTGCCTCAGTTGCCTCATCTGTAATACCCCCCTCAAATTCATCAAATAACGGAAGCCTGGCAGCTAGCATTACTACTCCTGCCTCACAAACAAACTCTTCACCGTCCACCTCTTCAGCAGAGGGCTCTGACATATCATCCAAAGAAAAAGAAGTGTTACCAAAACTTGAAAAGGGTGCCAAAAACGACACTGGCACAGTCTCATCCTCACATTCCAACAACAACCATGAAGAAGCGATGGATGGAGGTGGGTGTGAGAGCCTCGCTGCAACTCCCAAAAACTCAAGTTCTCGTAGAAGATCAGCTGTGTGGAAGCATTTCTACCTGTCCCCTGCTGACAGTTCCAAAGCAGTATGCATACACTGCATGAATGAATTTAGCAGGGGTAAAAATGGAAAAGACCTGGGCACAAGCTGTCTGATTCGCCATATGTGGAGAGCCCACAGAGGAATTGTCATTGAAGAAAATGGACAGGGCTCGAACATCCCACCACCATATACAAACCCAACAACACTATTGTCTCGCTCTCAGCTGCATCAGGACTCTGTAGTGGAGATTAAAAAAGAATCCCCTTTCGCTCCATCCTCCCCAGAAACAATATCTGACGAAATGCCCCATAACGAAGATGAAAGCATGGACGTGAAGGAGGAGTCTGACACAATAAACCAATCAGAACAGGATTCCTCCCTCAATCTCTGCTTTGGACTTAGAGATGAGGATGTTCCTTTACCTCCCTCAATGTGTGATCTGTCTCTAGAGGGCTCAGGCCTGAAAGAGGATCTGGCGAGTTCAATTTTCCAACAAAATAAAAAAATCATGAAACGTGTGAAATCTGAAGTGTGGCACCATTTCATCGTCTCTCCAGTGGATCAGCTTAAAGCCCTCTGCCGATACTGTCCCTGTGTCATCAGCCGGGGTAAACGGGGAGACTTCGGAACCAGCTGTTTGATGAGGCATCTAATGAGAAGGCACCCAGATGTCCTCAAAAACCAAAAAAGCACAAATGATAAGGACTCCTCACCTCATCCCTATGCTACTCTCTCTGCTGCTGAGGCTGTTCCAGCCAAACTGACTAACAGCCCTGCCAAAGAGAAAAAGCCACATAACTCTGTGTTCAGTAAAAAGACATCAAAGTTGTGGAATCATTTTTCTATTTCCCCTTCTGATCCCACTAAGGTGGTTTGTTTGCACTGTAGCCGCACAATAAGTCGGGGCAAAAAGACGACAAACCTCGGAACTAGTTGTTTATTCAGGCACATGCAGAGATTTCATGGAAATGTTCTTGAAAGTAACAGTACTATCTCAGGTGATGTGCCGTCTGCTGAAATTCACGTTAAACACGAACTCATGGACACTTCTGTGTATGATGAAAACTGTGAAAGATTTGATGAATACCACCCGGTTGCCAAAATAATCACCAAACTCGTTGCCGAAATGCTTGCACTGGATCTTCAGCCATCAGCCTTAGTAGAGAACACTGGTTTGAATCGATTACTGGAGTATCTTCAACCCCAGTATTCTCTACCCTCCTCTTCGTATTTCACCAGCACTGCCATACCAGACATGTATGAGAGGGTGAAGGAGGTTGTTCTCACACACCTGAAAGAGGCTGAGAGTGGTATTGTCCATTTTACAACAAGCATCTGGGTCACTAGCCAGACTCGGGAATTTCTGACTCTTACTGCCCACTGGGTTTCATACGAATCATGTGTTAGACCTCAGGGCGAGGACTTTCACTGCTCCGCTCTCCTCAGTGTGTCACAGATAGACTGTGACCATGACACGCTCAATATACAGAAGCAGCTCGAATACTTCTGGGACACCTGGATCAGCTCCTTAGGGTTGAAGAAAGGATTCACTGTAACCGACAACAATGCTATTGCGAACGTCCTGGAGGACAACAACCATGTCATCATGCAGTGCTTTGGCCACACAATAGATCTAATTGTGAACGAAGCCATAAAGAGTCAGAGGATGGTCCAGAACCTTCTAAGCAACGCTCGGAAGATTTGCGAGCGTGTGTATCGCTCAGACAAAGCAAAGGAGAAGTTGGCAGAATTGCAGAAGGTTTACCAGCTACCTGAAAATTGCCTCATCCAGGACGTTCCCTCAAAATGGAGGACATCCTTCTTCATGCTTGAACGTCTGGTGGAACAAAAGAAAGCGGTCGACGAGATGTCAATAGAGTGCAACTTCAGGGAAATGATCAGTTGCGACCAGTGGGAAGTGATGCAGTCGGTATGCAATGCGTTGAAGCCCTTCGAAGTGGCCTGCAGGGAGATGAGCAATCGCACTGCCACTTTGGGTCAAGTCATACCACTGATCCACATCCTCAACCGGAAGATAGACATGCTCTTTGACGAGACAATGGGCATCGACAACATGCTCAAGTCTCTGAAGGAAGCGATGGTGAGCAGGATGTCGTCGACCCTACACGACCCCAGGTACACTTGGGCGACAATGCTGGACCCGCGTTACAAGACTTCCTTGTTCACAGAGGAAGAAGCGGAGCAATGCAAACAAGATCTCATCAGTGAACTTCAGGTGTCCCTTTCTACCTCAATTGAGATAAAGCCTTCACTATCCAACGGATGTGGTGGAGAGGTCCCAGTTTCATCAAGCAGTTCTCCCTCAAACAAGGACAACCTCTGGGCACTCATGGATGACATCAGACACAAGATAAAACAGGAGGACAAGCCAAAATCATCAGAGCTGGCAGTGCTGGAATACTTGGAGGAGGACATACTTGATCAAAGCTGTGATCCACTGGACTACTGGAACCTGAAGAAGTTACTGTGGCCTGACCTTGCCAAGGTCGCTGTCCGCTATGTGGGCTGCCCTCCCAGCATTGTCCCAGCAGAGATTCTGTTCAGCACAGCCAGTGTGAACTGCGCTCTGAATCAGCCCATGCCATTACTAGAAAACATGGAGGGGCTTCTCTTTCTAAAGGTCAACCTACCCTTAATTTATTATCAGCACTGATTTAAAACCATTGCTTATGAGGCTCCTTAGCAAGGTCCAATTCATAGAACTGTGAAATGACAGGGGTAACTTTTTAGATTCAGGGGTAACTAAAAGGAGAATAGACAATACACTGAGCTTCATTTTCAAATCATGAGCGCATTTGGAATTGTTAATTAAGTTATTCTTAATTGCATTTTGTGTACTACTGTCAACACTTTAGAACTTGCATCAGTCAGAGACTCAGTGAAAAGTGTCAGGGAGGGAGGGGTGCATTTAGCGGTAGGGGTTGTGAACATTTGTTCCTGTGTCTTAATTTTGTCTTCTCTCTCCTTGTGCCTTATCCAAAACTAATTCAGGTCAAAATGCTGTAAATACTTTGATGCGCAAATCAAGTCTTTCAATTTAAATGGCTTAATATTAGAAACAAGATGCTGTTTTTTTTTCTAAATGAATACATTGCCCAAAAATAAATGCTGTGACTGAAAGATGTTAAGTTTGTTATTTATTTCATTATGAATGTGGCTCATGGTACTGTCAATTTAGAAGTTGCTTTTTTTTTTACTTGCTGAAATATTTTAATATTATGCAAGATTGCTGTATTTTTTTCAGAAGCAATTTGTTTGATATGTCTTTAGCACAATTACATTTATTTTCAAGGGATTAAATTATGGGTTGTCAAGTAAAATGTACTGTACATTTATAATGATTGTTGAACTTAATTTCAAATGTGGAAGCATTCAGACTGGAACCATGCAAATTGTGGTCATTTGTAAATAAAAGGTTTCTTATGTAATCCTTTGTTCCTGTATTTTTTATTTTTTTTTATGCTTTGTGTACAGAAATTGCCATGTTTGGTAGGGGACACTAGCAAATGTTTGGCAACAAAATATGTTCTTACTAGAAAAGTTGGGGCACTACCTGCCAATTTCACTTAGTGTGATGTCATGTTTAGTAGGGAGAAAAGTGGTCTCAAAGCATGTAATATTGCCTCAAGTGGCACAAGTACTTCCTTGTAAGTCAAACATTTCCTCTTCAGTTTCTTTCCAAAGCTCACAATGAGCTGTTTTGTTCATATAGAAAACATTAAATGGAGAACTAGCATAATGAGTTCTTTGAACTTATTTCAGATTTTTTTTAAATGCACTGTTTTGAAGGATGGCAGTTATTGAACTTGGGTTATCTGACCACTGTTTGGAGGAAGTGTTAGACATTAAACCAGTTACCTGGTTTGGTGGAGTAAAATTGGAGGATTATGGATTAATTTAATTTGAAGTAATGAAAGGACTGTATACACTTTGCATGTGAAAGGAGATCTAAGCTGGCCTAACCAGATTTTTTTTTTTTAATATGTAAATGACAAAGCAGGTGATCCTATCAATATCTGGTTCCAACCAACATATCCCAAAAGAGTGATTGAAAACAGAACTCAATACACTGCAATTTAGTTGTTATTTACAATTTGGTCATAAAATACTAAATCCTGAAAAACTACATCACTTTCCTCAGTTCAACTGGGATGCTCAGGGTCAGGTACTCTTTCTAGCAACAACAGTTTGTCTCCCAGGGTTATACTGAAGAAAGGAAACCAAAAGGCATTCAATGTCATGTTGCTGTAACCTTGGATGAAGGCCAAAGGCACGTGGGAGTCTTTGAGTAGTGCTATGTGGGGGGCATTGGCCTCCATCAGAACATAGGAGTATGTCTTCATATCAGGGTGTCCAGGGCCAATGTCTTCTCTCTTGTCGTACCTGACAATAGAACACAAAGCTGAATCCTTAGAATGCCTTTAGAAGGTTGGAAACAGTTATATTCCAGAATAGAAAACCTAGTCAAACTAACCTCCAGTTTCTGTTCAGTTCTAAGAAATGAGACATCTGAGAAGCAATGGATTTACATACAACCTTTAAATCAGTGTTTTTGCAACCATGACATTTTGCTCACTGTCTGATTTGGTAACTGATATAACAAAAAAATGTATAACCTCTTACCAAGTGATAGTGAGTAAATGAATGCTCCCTACTATACTTTTAATACTTTTTCTGCAAAAGGTGGTTAAACGCTCACTCAAAATAATTAAGGTGTGTAAACAGCCTTGACGCGCATTTACTCTCTACTACATCACTGCTCTTACCTGATGTAGATGGTACTAGTTTATGCAGTATCTGCACCCCCCCGGCCTCCAGGGTAGTTGTGATGGGACACGTACAGAGATATGTTGGAGTATGCAGCATTTGTCACCAACTAGCCAACCACGATTAAGGAGCCAAGTTTATACATCCAATATTTGTGGTAGTTGTTCAGACTGTAGGACAGAGAATTAAAAGGTTTTCAACATTAATTTTATGTGTTTTCTCTGTCCATACAACATGTCCCCTGAAAGACAATTGAACTGTGACTCCAACATCCTGAAGGCCAAAAATATAAAAATATGCACTAATCATGTTTTTCCAACATTAACACTAAATTGACCTCCCTGAACAGACAACAATCATGCCAATAACAGCCTTTTTCTCCTTACATGTAGGAGCAGCCCCGTGCGGCCACTATATTCAGCACAGGGAAGGTGTAGAGGATAAAGCGTAGCTCCTTATGGGGCAGGAAAGAGTAGAGCAGGATAAATCCTACAGTAGGCAGCAGCAGGGTGCGTGTCCGTCTGTCAAGCAGGCCTAAGGGGACGAACAGCACTGCGCAGCCTAGACCACAGGGCAGAGCAGAGTAGAAGTACCACAGAAAGGGGGCAGTTTACTGGGGGAGAAAGTCAAGGAAAGGTAGCAAGTTGTTTTCAGGTCAAAAGTGGGCTCTCCGTGGTGAGTGGAAAATTAACCCATTTCATAATATTATCACAAACGTTTATACTAACTCAGAATCAATCAAGGAGAAGCAGGTGTCTAAAGCTGTGGTGAATTATTTAATTAGTTGACTTTGAACATTGTTATGGGTTTATAACAGGCATTGAGTGAAGTGAAGGATATTCCCCAGTTGGAGCTCTTGTTCAGGGTGGTGTTGTACCAGAGTACCTGGCCCTCGGGCCAAATCAGCTTATTCCAGAAGAATGAGTCAATGCCGACAGTCAAAGCTGAAACAGACAGGAGACAAAATTAGACGTTCATCTAAAAGAGCTTATACATTTATAACACTTCTAATCGTGAAAAACTACAGGGTATGTATGCATTTGGTCCAGGCAAGCTACAGCACACCCAACTCATCTAACTACTATAGCTTAGCCAGGTGTGTTAGTGCTGGGCTGGAGAAAAAGCCTGCACACCCTGTAGTTATCCAGAACCAGAATTAGTCTTTCTGATAACAGATTTACCTAGTGACAGAGCACCTGCAGGAATGGCATAGTAGAGCAGTTGAAGGATCCCTAGCCTTCTACTCAGTAATGACATGAGCAGCATCAGACCCAGGTAGAGAGACAGTTCTGATCTAAACACGATGATGACGAGAGTAGAGAGACAGGAAAGACCCGTACCTCTGCCCCATCCATGCAGTGAACGCCAACAGGACTAGGGAGAAAACATAACAGACCTTTAACTGCACAAGATTACCATCAGAGAAACTGCTGGAAGAAAAAACTCCTAAAATACGCTATATATACAAAAGTATGTGGACACACACACGTTGCTAACAGGTATACAATTGAGCACAGCCATGCAATCTCCATAGACAAATATTGGCAGTAGAATATCCCTTACTGAAGAGCTCACTGATTTCAACGTGGTACCGTCATAACATGCCACCTTTCCAACAAGTCAGTTCATCAAATTTCTGCCATGCTAATGCTACCCCGGTCAACTGTAAATGCTGTTATTGTGAAGTGGAAACATCTAGGAGCAACAAACAGTTTAGCCGCAAAGTGGTAGGCCACACAACCTCACAGAACGAGACCGTGCTGAAGCACGTAAAAATCGTCTGTCCTCACTACCAAGTTCCCAACTGCCTCTGGAGGCAACGTCTGCACAATAACTATTTTTTCGGGAGCTTCATGAAATGGGTTTCCATGGCTGAGCAGCCGCACACAAGCCTAAGATCACTACGTACAATGCCAAGGGTCGGCTGGAGTGGTGTAAAGCTTACCGCCATTGGACACTGGAAACGCGTTCTCTGGAGTGATGAATCACACTTCACCATCTGGCAGTCCGACGGACTAATCTGGGTTTGGCGGATGCCAGGAGAACGCTACCTGCCCCAATGCATAGTGCCAACTGTAAAGTTTGGTGGAGTAGGAATAATGGTCTGGGGCTGTTCTCCATGGTTCTGGCTAGGCCCCTTAGTTCCAGTGAAGGGAAATATTAACACTACAGCATACAAGGACATTCTAGACGATTCTGTGCTTCCAACTTTGTGGCAACAGTTTGGAGAAGGCCCTTTCCTGTTTCAGCATGACAATACCCCTGTGCACAAAGCGAGGTCCATACAGAAATGGTTTGTGAGATCGGTGTGGAAGAACTTGACTGGCCTGCACAGAGAATAACTTGACTGGCCTGCATAGAGCCCTGACCTCAACCCCATCAAACAATTTGGAATGAATTGGAACACCAACTGCGAGCCAGGCCTAATCGCCCAACATCAGTGCCCTACCTCACTAATGCTCTTGTGGCTGAATGGAAGCAAGTCCCCGCAGCAATGTACCAACATCTAGTGGAAAGTCTTCCCAGAAGAGTGGAGGCTGGTATAGCAGCAAAGGGGGACCAACTGCTCGGCCTCCGACCGCAAGGCACTACAGAGAGTAGTCCGTACAGCCCAGTACATCATTGGGGTCAAGCTTCCTGCCATCCAGGACCTCTATACCGAGGAAGGCCCTGAAAATTGTGAAAGACTCCAGCCACCCTAGTCATAGACTTATCTCTGCTACAGCATGGTAAGCGGTACCCGAGCGCCAAGTCTAGGTCCAAGAGGCTTCTAAACAGCTTCTACCCCCAAACACAGGAGTGACAGTTGCTGATAATGGGCCTCTGTACGCCTATGTAGATATTCCATTAAAAATCAGCCATTTCCAGCTACAATAGTCATTTACAACATTAACAATGTCTACACTGTAATTCGGATCAATTTGATGTTATTTTAAATGGACAAATTTATTTTGCTTTTCTTTCAAAAACAAGGACATTTCTAAGTGACCCCAAACTTTTAAACGGTAGTGTACGTCACATTGATTTTGGCACAATGATTTCCTACAATATTCAGTGCTTCTTTTCTCACAGAAATTGAGCCAACAGTGTAGAATTGTAGCCACCAGGAAATGGCAGAGCGATTTTTACACTGGCCACTTGATCCGATATCCACTACATAACAGCTTTCCCATTTTGACAACGGGTGCCACTATGGCAGGAGAAATCAATAGTTGAATATCACAGCCAATCACATCACTGCGGGTAAGTAATACTGTGAAACACTATCCACTATTACTGCAGATATTATGGACATTATAAAAATATATATTATTTCCTGTAGTACTTTTAACACATTGGTGGACATTTTTATTATAGATTTTAATCCTACATGAGGCTTGTTTCCAACAGAACTTTGATACACATTTTTTCAGTACAATTTATGTATATTAGTTTTCATCCAAGATATTTTATACTACAATCATGTCTACAATATATCAGTGTCTCTTACCTATTGGCATTGCAAATACATTGGGGAGGGGTCTCGTGCTGTAGAACATGAGATGGAACTGTGAGGCGCAGGTGAGAGAACAGTCCCGCAACTGTTGACCCAAACTGCCTCCGAACCTCCCTCTGCATGCGCCATAGAGATAGTCACACACACTCCCAGGCAACCTCGTACTGGACAGCAAAAAGGTACACATCAATACATTTGAGTAATTGGGCTGATTTGTGAAAGACCTGTCATTTACATATCAAGACGTACTTGATTTAGTTTGTGGCACTATGGAAACAATTGAGTAGTCCCAAAAGTGAAATCTATTGTATATGGATATCATACACTGCTCAATAAAGGGAACACTTAAACAACACAAAGTCAATCACACTTCTGTGAAATCAAACTGTCCACTTAGGAAGCAACACTGATTGACAATAAATGTCACATGCTGTTGTGCAAAAGGAATAGACAACAGGTGGAAATTATAGGCAATTAGCAAGACACCCCCAATAAAGGAGTGGTTCTGCAGGTGGTGACCACAGACCACTTCTCAGTTCCTATGCTTCCTGGCTGATGATTTGGTCACTTTTGAATGCTGGCGGTGCTTTCACTCTAGTGGTAGCATGAGACTACAACCGACACACGTGGCTCAGGTAGTGCAGCTCATCCAGGATGGCACACCAATGCGAGCTGTGGCAAGGAGGTTTGCTGTGTCTGTCAGCGTAGTGTCCAGAGCATGGAGGCGCTACCAGGAGACAGGCCAGTACATCAGGAGACGTGGTGGAGGCCGTAGGAGGGCAACAACCCAGCAGCAGGACCGCTACCTCCGCCTTTGTGCAAGGAGGAGCAGGAGGAGCACTGCCAGAGCCCTGCAAAATGACCTCCAGCAGGCCACAAATGTGCATGTGTCTGCTCAAACGGTCAGAAACAGACTCCATGAGGGTGATATGAGGGCCCGACGTCCACAGGTGGGAGTTGTGCTTACAGCCCAACACCGTGCAGGACGTTTGGCATTTGCTAGAGAACACCAAGATTGGCAAATTCGCCACTGGCGCCCTGTGCTCTTCACAGATGAAAGCAGGTTCACACTGAGCACATGTGACAGACGTGACAGAGTCTGGAGACGCCGTGGAGAACGTTCTGCTGCCTGCAACATTCTCCAGCATGACCGGTTTGACGGTGGGTCAGTCATGGTGTGGGGTGGCATTTCTTTGGGGGGCCGCACAGCCCTCCATGTGCTTTCCAGAGGTAGCCTGACTGCCATTAGGTACCGAGATGAGATCCTCAGACCTCTTGTGAGACCATATGCTGGTGTGGTTGGCCCTGGGTTCCTCCTAATGCAAGACAATGCTAGACCTCATGTGGCTGGAGTATGTCAGCAGTTCCTGCAAGAGGAAGGCATTGATGCTATAGACTGGCCCGCCTGTTCCCCAGACCTGAATCCAATTGAGCACATCTGGGACATCATGTCTCGCTCCATCCACCAACGCCACGTTGCACCACAGACTGTCCAGGAGTTGGCGGATGCTTTAGTCCAGTTCTGGGAGGAGATCCCTCGGGAGACCATCCGCCACCTCATCAGGAGCATGCCCAGGCGTTGTAGGGAGGTCATACAGGCACGTGGAGGCCACACACACTACTGAGCCTCATTTTGACTTGTTTTAAGGACATTACATCAAAGTTGGATCAGCCTGTAGTGTGGTTTTCCACTTTAATTTTGAGTGTCTCCAAATCCAGACCTCCACGGGTTGATAAATTTGATTTCCATTGATCATTTTTGTGTGATTTTGTTGTCAGCACATTCAACTATGTAAAGAAAAAAGTATTTAATAAGAATATTTCATTCATTCAGATCTAGGATGTGTTATTTTAGTGTTCCCTTTATTTTTTTGAGCAGTATATAATAGCAGCAAGACTTAGCCATCAGTTGTGTGTAGAATTTGGAAGCCTCCAGTAGTGACAGCAGGTAGATTAGTGGGGAGCAGACCGTTGATAGGAATACAGGTCCAAGGAATGTCCTTGACACCACACCAGGGAACTCATGGTGGTCATACTGGTGAGAAATTGGGAAGATACTGTCAACATCAGCAATGGATTTCTGGCATTTGTCATTGTTTGGGTGGGCACAAAATAATATATGGGCATGTAATATTGCAGAAATCTTTATCAAGAGATGAAAAAGATCCAGTGTAACACTGTCAACAAGCATTTGCACCATACATGTGTAAAGAAGATTAGCTAACATTTAGCTAGCTACCTTTAGTTGGCTGATGTATGTGTAGTTATGAGTCTTACCTTTTCAAAATCAAGTCTGTGATAAAGAATATCATGCACTGCCTGTAAGTTGAAACTCTCTTCAACTTTTGTAAAAGGTCAAATAAACAAATGTAATAGAGTCACCGAAATTAGTAAAAACAACAGTGATTTCCCAGACGCAGCCCTCGGCTCTGCCATGACGTGAAAGTATATTGGAAGTTGACGCATGCGCACAAATCTGGAAATGTCAACATCTTTTGGGTAGAAAGAAGACGTATGTCCCACGCGTGGCGAAATATCATTGGTAGTCACAGTGATTGATGGGCAAAATGACAAATCACGACAAGCCACAATCGTACCAAGAGGGGGTGACGCGGAAATAAAAAAAAGGTAGCTCCTTTTTTCTTCCTGCATGTAAATATTACTTTCGTACGCTTTGGGTAGCTAATTTCCAATACATTGTTGTATATGTGTATAGACTCTGTGCTACACGTTTTAGGGATAGGAAGCTTGCTGGCAAGTGTCTAGTGTGTAACATTAACTATGATATGAAACTTCGAGTCATTCAACTGCTTTCCAGTTACTGTTGTTACCCAGAATGCTATCGTTCAATCAATTATTGTGGCTATTTTGTAGCCTAGCTTTTATTTTACTATCACAATGCACCTATGCAAAATACTTAAAAAGCTCATGTAATACCTGCAAACAGATAGCTGATAACTTCAGTAAGGTACGTTTGAAATGTTCTTCTATGTATAATTTGCCTTGGCTAGCTGGGCAGTGCTATCAATTGGTCTGAATCAAACCGCAACCAATTGATGTGCTTTTATTTACCAGTGGGCAACCAATGATGGTGTATTGTGCTTGTAATGCATTCATGTAACCAAGCCCTTCTCTTCTGACCTTGATGTAGGCTATGAAATGTGACTGAGCATCATAACACCAGTGTACTAGGCAGTCAATTAACGTTAGACCAGTTTATAATGTGGGAGTCAGACCTAATAACTGGCTAACGTGTGCTTTTTACACCCAGATTATCAGACAGTCCTGTAGTACATTTTCACCATTGATCAAATGACTGCCAATATCTGTGTCTAGTTAGCTAGTCTTCATCCTCACACTACTGTTCCAACAGGGATTGGACCGAACGAAAAAGCAGAACTTTGGTGGAGGAAACACCGCTTGGGAGGAGAGGGCACTTTCCAAATATGAGACAAGGTAAGATTCCTATACACCACTCATCATAATACACTATTCCTCCTAATGCTGGACTGTTGCAGTGCTTATCGCATATCTGCTTGCTCTGATCAGTGATTGCTAAACCTATTTGTCATGCTGACCCAGACCACGTATTCTCTGACGCAGTGGCACAATAGAAGCTGATTTTCTGTCTCTTCCCTTTGTCTTCTCCCCCTCTCCTCAGTGAGATCCGCCTAGTTGAGATTCTGGAGAATCTGTGTGACAGCAGCAGCTTTGACTGTAACCACATGGTAGAGGAGCATGAGGACCACTTTGAGACCTGGTGGTTCAAGAGGTGAGTACTTGACTGCTCAGCTAGAACAACAGGGCAGCACATGTCTCATTAGCACAAAACCCCTTAGTCCTTTTACTTCTCCTGGAGCATAGGCCACTGACATCAGACTTCAAGACCCCACTATCTTTGTCCTTGTGGAATCTCTGAACTTCCAGGCTACAATTCAAATGTGTATTGGGATTTTTTAAATCTCACTCTTCCAATCCAGGCAAAATAAGCATCCTGATCTGTATAAGTGGTTTTGCGTTGATACCATCAAGGTGTGCTGTTCGACGGGAACGTTTGGCCCTGATTGTAATGGTAAACACTTACTCCTCCAAAACCACTTTATTTGACTAATACCAACCAGCCATGGGGGAATAAAAATAATCTGTTTCCTCCTGACAGCCTGTATGGGGGGTTCTGAGAGGCCTTGCCATGGCAATGGCGTGTGTGACGGTGATGGAACACGAGGGGGTAACGGCAGGTGCAACTGTGACCATGGTTACAAGGGGGAGTTCTGTCTGGACTGCATGGACGGATACTTCAATGAAATTAGGAACGACACGTTTTCACTATGCACAGGTAATTGATTTATTATGTTTGCATGTTCATTTTAACAATGGTTTACACAAATCCAGTCCTTTCAGATCTAAGCAATGTGCCTAGGGGACAGGCTTTGTGTCTTTGGAGCAGGGCATGCATCTCAACCACCTTTCCCACTCAATTCCCTACACTACAGAGTGCCACACCTCCTGCAAGACCTGCACTGGTATGACCAATGAGGACTGTGAGAAGTGCAAGACTGGCTGGGGGGAGGATGATGAGAGGACCTGTCTTGGTGAGAGACATTTTTATACCTTTTCATGGCATAATAAGTACTTTCCCTGTCATGAATTTGACATCAAGCTCAATCTCCCTTTTCTTGTTCCTTTTCATTGTGTGACCCTAGATGTGAACGAGTGCTTGAACGACCCTCCTTTCTGCAAAGAGGATCAGTACTGTCTGAACACGGATGGCTCGTTCTCCTGTAAAGGTACTGTAAAACTGGTCTACTACTTAGTGAGAGGATGATATTTACTATGTTGTTGGATGGATACAGCTATTGTATAAGGGACTGAAAATATAAACATGTATACTAAGCTATTTGTAGTAAACTTTAAACAAGTATTAACATTTGACCTCTGTTCTCCTCTCTGGCAGGCTGTGACGAGTTGTGTTCAGGCTGTACTGGGGCAGGGCCTGATAAGTGCCAGAGCTGTGCTCCTGGCTACCAGGACACAGAGGGCACCTGCACAGGTAGGGAGTCATGGGAATCTGCATACGTGGAGTGTGTCTGAAAGTGGGCTTTGCAATTCAAGTGGGAGGATCAACACACGTGGGTGTATTGAAAAGTAACCACTAGTTGGGCAGATTTGTGTGGCTGCATGCTGCTTCCTTGTAGCATTTTAGCTAAGCCTAACCCCTTTCCTAACCTTAACCTCATTCCCCTAACGTACCTTACTGGCTTAGTGAAAATGCTACAAGGAAGCAGCCACTCAAGTATTGTGGCAACTAATCTGCCCAATTAGCTATTTTGACACACACACTGGTGTTGATCCTCCCACTTTTCTATCTTGCAACACCCACTTTCAGTATGGCCCTGGTGGAATACTGAGGAAGTATCTTCCTTTCTTCCCTCCTTCCTTTTCTTCATTATTTTATCCTTCCTCCTTTCCCTCCCTGATATAAGCCACTGTCAGTTGTCCAGCCTTACGTCAGAGAGTGCTGTTGAGACTACTGTAGACCTTCATTTCAAAACTGTTTTAATAAGTTAATTGGTGCTGTGAATATATTTGTAAGTGTTTTATCTAAAAAGGTTAACTTTTGTTTCAGTTTCACTTTTTTATGACATTCACTGAGGATGGTACTGTTTGTTACTATACAAGTACTTTGCCAACTGTTGATGTACAATGACTTTATAAAACTTCTGTCTGATAACCTCTTGTCAAACAACTTTTCAGGAAATGGAAAGAATTACCATATTTTTCCCATTAACGAACATAAAACTTCAGAATCTATTTTGAATACATTTATCTTGGTTCTAGAGTCATGACATTAGTACACTGAGGGGAGTTAATGCCTTCAATAAATATAACAAATTATATTAATTGGCAGAATTGTGTCATCACAGTGCCGAAAACCAATTTGATTGTCGATCTGTTCAGATGTGAACGAGTGTGAGCAGACTGATGCTGTGTGTACTGCGGAGAACCAGGAGTGTTTGAACAACAAAGGAAGCTACATCTGTATCTGTGCCAGCAGGTACGAGGAACAGGAGGGAGTCTGTGTCAAAATACCAGAGCCAGGTAATCAATAACAACGATCTGGACTAGTTTATTTATGAATTTGAAATGCATTATATACATGATGACAGCACTTTAATTGAGTATAGTTATCTTGTGTTATTGAAATATTGTTTTTATGTAATAAGTCTTGTCAACCGCAACCATAAATGACATTAAATCCAAATTAAATCACTCTGACTTGGCAAGTTAAGTACACTGTAGTTACTACTACAGTAACCATATACGATCTATGAAATACTGCAGACGCAGTTGTATCAGATTACTCTTGGTTGACACTGTATTTGACAGCAGTGCGTGATCAAGCAAGTATGTGATATAATTAGATCCTTCATTGTCCTCAATGAGGTCATTCCTTTTGCAGCATACACTATACGTGAAGACAAAATAAACACACAAGGATATTGTGTTGCCTTGTACAGAACATGAGTTGAGGGGTGTGGGACTTGTGCTGATCAGTTCTTATTTTCAAGTGCTGTTGGTTTTGTCTTTGTTACCTTCAGAGGAGAATGAGGCAGAAATAGTGACACGTCCAGAAGAGCACGAAGACCTTTGACCTCAGGAAATGAACTAATAGGAACAAACCAGGAAGAGCATTTGGAGTAAATTATGAGGTGGGTGTCACCCGTGAGACTACACCCCTATAGCTCACAGCATCAGAATATATTAAGGCCACTCCCTTTAAAGCATTACGGCTACATGGCAGTTGATCACTCGACATGCATACTGCACTCTTTACAGATTTATACCTGTCGCTCATGGATGGACAGCCAACAGAATGGCTGAGAAAATTAAAGATTCAACCCCCAAGTACTCTGGTTCTTGTTTTTGCTGTGATTAACCCAAGTGTTGTCTGGTTTTTAAATTCATGCAGGATTTTGAACGTTATTCAAATAAAGTTTGAGAACAGAAATTATCCTGCATATCTCTGATTTTATGCATCTTTCTGGATTAGCAGTGCCTAAGACGTCAATGCAAATTTAAATACTGTTGTAGTTTTCAAAGTTGAGCACAGAGTGGCACCCTAATCACACAGAATATATCTCAATTCCGCTGGATGAGGAGCTTGTTGAAACCTGTCCTGGCTGGTGCTTTCCACACAAAAAAAGAAGTCGCAACTTCCTCCACCTCACACACACTGCTTATTACCCACATTTCCTCTCCTCTGTCTGTGGTACTTCTCCAGTGTTTCATCTGCTCAAAACAGCAATGTGTGCCAAAAGTGAGATGAGACTTTAGTTTACAAGAACCCTCAATGATATTCCCCATCTGTGTGCATAATGGCTTTGTTTTTTGCACCCAGATGCAAGATGTTACGTCGCCTTTGTAAAGTAAGATGGGCCAAGATCACCCTATTTAGATTTACACACAACGGAATACAACCAATGCAATTCAGGTTTGTATAGATAGGTTAGGGGGAGTAGTAAAAAAAAAAACTTTTTCAGGACCCTGTCATTCAAAGATAATTTGTAAAAATCCAAATGTCTTCCCATGCTGCTTCAATGAACCATAAACAGTTAGTGGCCGTTCCACAGGTGCATGTTCATTAAGACACTAACAGCTTACAGATGGTAGGCAATTAAGGACACCGTTGTGAAAATTTAGGACACTAAAAGAGGCCTCTTTACTGACTCTGTCAAAAGACAGATGCCCAGGGTCCCTGCTCATATGCATGAACGTGCCTTAGGCATGCTGCAAGGAGGCATGAGGACTGCGGATGTGGCCAGGACAGTAAATTGCAATGTCCGTACTGTGAGACACCTACGACAGCGCTACAGGGAGACAGGCCGGACAGTTGATCGTCCTCGCAATGGAAGATCACGTGTAACAACACCTGCACAGGATCGGTACATCTTGAACATCACACCTGCGGGACAGATACAGGATGGCAACAACTGCCAGAGTTACACCAGGAACACATAATCCCTCCATCATTGTACAGACTGTCTGCAATAGGCTGAGGGAGGTTGGACTGAGGGTTTGTAGGCCTGTTGTAAAGCAGGTCCTCACCAGCAATCACCGGCAACAACGTCACCTATGGGCACAAATCCACCGTTGCTGGACCAGACAGGACTGGCAAAAAGTCGCAATTTTGTCTCACCAGGGGTGATGGTCAGAGTCGCGTTTATCGTCTAAGGAATGAGCGTTACACCGAGGCCTGTACTCTGGAGCGGGATCAATTTGGAGGTGGAAGGTCCGTCATGGTCTGGGGCGGTGTGTCACAGCGTCATCGGACTGAGCTTGTCATTGCAGGCAATCGCAACGCTGTGTGTTACAGGGAATACATTATCCTCCCTCATGTGGTACCCTTCCTGCAGGCTCATCCTGACATTACCCTCCAGCATGACAGTGCCACCAGCCATACTGCTCGTTCTGTGCGTGATTTCCTGCAAGACAGAAATGTCAGTGTTCTGCCATGGCCAGTGAAGAGCCCGGATCTCAATCCCTTTGAGCACGTCTGGGACCTGTTGGATCGGGGGCTGAGGGCTTGGGCCATTACCCCCAGAAATGTCCGGGAACTTGAGGTGCCTTGGTGGAAGAGTGGGGTAAGATCTCATAGCAAGAACTGGCAAATCTGGTGCAGTCCATGAGGAGGAGATGCACTGCAGTACTTAATGCAGCTGGTGGCTTATTTTTTATCTTGAACCCCCCCCCCCCCCCCCTTTGTTCAGGGACACATTATTCAATTTCAAGTCATGTGGCTGTGGAACTTGTTCAGTCTGTCTCAGTTGTTGAATCTTATGTTCATGCAAATATTTACACATGTTAAGTTTGCTGAAAATGAACCCAGTTGACATTGAGAGGACGTTTCTTTTTTTTGTTGCTGATTTTAGTTTTTGTGATGCCCTAATAGTGCTCGGAAACACAAGGAAAGCTGAGCTTGCAACACTCCCAACTCAACACTGTATTGCAGTCAGTTAGGAAAGTATGTGTTCGCGTCAGAACAGGTTGCTGTGGAGACTTAGTGATGCAATGAGTAGTCCTTCAGCTTTGCTCTTTTCCAACATTTCTCTCTGTTGCTCTTGCTTTCAAGCTCAAAAACAACAATAGACTGTGAAGATTGACATGGAAGTCTTTGCAGCTGACAGACCAAGGCACTTCAAACGGAACTAGTACGCTCCATTGATGCTCTTTTTAGCCTGCATTCTAACCCTTTTGTGGAGTAAATCCCTGCCTGAACTGTCAAATGGCCTCTGAAGTCTAAAAGTAAGTGTATGTATGTGTGTGTGTGTGTGTGTGTGTGTGTGGGTTGGTTGAAGGGCTGCTAGGCTCTCTTCCACATCTGTTGTGGTTCTGTGCTGCCAGTAAAGGCCAGCTGAGGTCCACATGGTCCGGTTATACTCAGGGTGACCACAAGGACAGGGAGTACAGACAGACTTCCCAAGGGATGATGAAATAGTTTATTTTCATTCAGAAATGCTTTCGTGAGTTCAAGACAGGTGTCATCCATTGACACGTTTACATGCATCTCTGGTGTCATCACCCCTTGTTAAATTGTCTGAGACTGTAGGCCGACCAGCTGGTTGGGCTTGTTGATGACTGGTTTTGGATGGGCCTGACCTTAATGAATGTCATGCTATGATCTGAATTCACTTCTCTGAGGGCAGTGTGCCAGAGGATGTAGAGTCAATGATGGGCCACGGAATTGCAATGCAGGATACTTGTTCCCCCCTTTCCTCTCTCTGGCTTCAAACCCAGTGCCCTGTCTTTCCCTCTCCTCTCACCCCTCCAACTGTGGTTTCGGGTTTGGATCACTGCAGCGCAGTGAAGCAGTTGCATCGTCGTTTCGCTTAGGCTACTGCCTGATGTGGCTCGCTTCTTTCCTCTGTACTCTTCTGATGTGGTCAGGTCTGCTTTTTCTACACACAGCTGGACTGAGAAACCGATGTCCATCACTGAAGCCTGGACAAATTTATAGCCATGCAGACAGTTAGAGAATGGATAGTCAGAAGCCTTGGATGTGTGTAAGGTTGTCCCAAATTGTACCCTTTTCCCTATATAGTGCACTACTGCCCTATGGTCCCTGGTCAAAAGTAATGCACTACATAGAGAATAGGGTGGACTTTGGGATGGACCCTGAGTCTGAGTAGAGGGGAAACCAGCTGGGGCCTGTATTGTGGCCTGAGGCAGAGTAGAGGAGCTGCTTGCTGGGAAATTGTATTGTTGTGTGAAGTGAATTAATTTCCTGGCCTGACTGACTTGCCCTCCCTGTGACCTCTGTAACATGGCAGACCCCTAATGTTGAGATACAGGGAGCTCTGTGTTATCTTAATGCTGCTGATATACACCCGTCAGCAGCTGAGCACAGAGTGTTTATACAGTGGACTACTAACACTTCTGCCTTTCCATCACGATGTCATTGAGTCGCTCACCCTCCCTTCTAGCTAAATTAGGGTGATGCATCAATGCCATTGAAAAGACCTATGATGAATATCCATAATCTTTTCACTTATTCACAGCAGCTTACTTTGGTCATTAGTAGTGCACTATATGATGTATTACTCTGATGAAAAGTATTGCACTATGAAGGGAACAGAAAGTGATTTGAGTCTTGTGCTCTGCTCCTAGGAGTGTGTGAATGTGCTGTCTTCTGCAGTCTGATGCAGACCTGAGTCAGGCAGACAGCAGCATTTTTCTCAGGAGGGAGTGGCGTTGGCACACACACTTCTGCTGCGCAATGCTACTGAGAGACTGCAGACAGACTGGTCAGATGGATTGATGTTGCCCCTCTCTCTGATATCTGAGCCAGTGTGTGTGTGTGTACACACACCCTTGCACGTTTACGTGTGTGTCACCGCTCTGATCTCTAGCACACACACTTCAGGAATTATAGGACTTTGACTTTCATCTCTCAGGAAGGCTTTGTCTGGTTTCCACGAGACGAGAGCTGCACGCCAGCCTCAGCTCAGTGCGGTCAATCAACATCGACTGCATTGCTTGGTTGAAGAAGAGAGGTGCCATGACTTCAGCATTTAGTGGTGTTGGCCTGGGCCATGTTTTGTAATGATGTAGGATGTAGACAAACATGGAGGAGCAGGAACAAGGAAGCTATGAGATGATGTATCCAGTCCATGAGGCACTTGGAGGGAATAGGAGGATGTTTGAAGAGCTACTTTCTGGCCTTCAGTATCTTTCAGACATTTCTATGAAATGTTTGAAGCATTTTCTCAAGACTGGCCATCAGTCTGTTTTAGGCATTCAGGTGAAATTTCACATGTCTACTTTATGGAATGGTGTGTCGGATGCACAGTCCTTCAATATAAAATCAATCGATGTTTAGTCAGCATAACATCGAGCCATTGAATCATCTGCATTAAAATGTTATGATCTAAATTATGCCATGATTACTTTCTTTAATCATACTGTTATGCCTTTTTTGTTTTTTATTACATCACTTCATAATATTGAGACTGTATAGGAAGGGAAATTAGTCTTGACTTTTGTGTAAAGTCTGTCTGTAATAAACCCAGCTACCACATCACAGAAAACCATAGCCACAACAGTTTCAAAGCAGGTACCAGCTCATATGCTGCTTATTAAAACAGGCTTTATAGTGATCCAGATCTTGTATATGTGTTTCAAATGGCACCCTATTCCCTATATAGTGTATTACTTGGGGCTCTGGTCAAAAGTGGTGCACTACATAGGGAATAGGGTGCCATTTGCGACGAAGCCTTTTGCTTCTGCGTTCTCTCTTCTCTTTCATTTCCTGACCAATATCATCTGATTCTGTTTCATCTCGACCGTGACCCTGAGTGGGATTGAGAATAAGATGGGTTCCTCTTTGAGAATCTTATGAGGGTTTAGCGAAGTAATTCACACACTATCATCTTGATCTACTACTGGATGTTACTTAACTTAAGCACATAACATTTGCCAGTTTACCATTTTTAAAGAAGATGAAATTGAAATACCAAAACATTGAATGACATTTCGAAGGACTGTGTTTTATGACACATCACTGTAATGTAATCCTGTGAAAATAGAATGTAGGTTTGTATTGTGTTGTTGTTTAGTCACATGGTACAGTGGAAAGCCACTCCACCATGTCATGTGTAACTTACCTCTCCCTTCAGAAGAGTACTTCAAGAGTTCAGGGTACTTTTAATACTGCTGTGAATGTACAGTACATCTACCACTTGTCAGACAGTTATGTCACCGTTTGTGTATTGTCATTGGAAATTAATCAGCAGCTGTAATGAAAGTGATATATGGAATAATCACATTTTGTGAGCATGTTCACGTGTTTATGCACATGTGTGTATTAGAAAGTGGGTTGGGTGGAGGGCAGAGAGAGAGAGAAAGACAGTGATGACTCTGCAGTCCCATTCCTGCCGGGTAAAGATTGAGGCAGGGAAGAGTGCTGGGCCAGCTAGCTGCCTTCTAACAGGTCAGCAATTCGGGGCATATATCAGCAGCTCTTTTGGGCACACTTGTTTACACATGTCAACCTATTGCTAATCTGAGTATCATCCTTATTTTCTCATATTTTAATATCATGGAACATCAGTCCTTGCAGACATAGCTCTGTGAATTTGAGAGTGGTTACATTTCTCCAGCCCCATCCCTCAGCTTTGAACAAAACTGTGGCGGGGAGGCCACGTTTTTATTGTTTCAACTGCTGATTGCCGCTTTAAGGACCGTTTCCTAGTCAGACTGCCAGAATTTTGTAAAAAAAATAATTATGTTGGTATTTTTGCCTCAGTTTGTAGTGGCCCAGCTTAGTTTGTGGCCCAGTTTATAGCCATTGATCTAGCTGCTCTTACGTAAGCGATGAGGGAGCTTCCCTTTTGGAACACTCCAGGTAGAATTTGCCTCTAGGCAAAGATCTAGGATCAGCTTTCCCTCTCCCAATACTAAGCAAAACCATTAGAGAAAAAAAAATCGAAACTGACCAGTGTATTGGAGATGTGTGTCACCAACACCCATTCATTTTCTCCCTGCTGAGCCCCCATTCAGCCACCTGTATCAGTGCATATCTTTGCCACAGGGGCTAACATCCTTTCCCCCTCCCCACCTCTCTCCTCCTGTCGTTCTTTCCCCTCCACCGCTCTCCTCTTACCCTCTCCTCCCTCCTTTCATCCTCTCATCTCTTCTACCTGAGTAGGATGGTTCTGTACCTGGCCTGTGTATCATATCCAGCCAGTAGTAAAGCGTTAGAAGAGGAGGTGGGTCCTGTGAGTCTACAATCCTCAGAGGAGGGACAAGCCTGGCCTACTGCTACAGTCTGTGTACGCATGCCTAATTCATAGGAGAATAACAAGCCATCCAGCCGCTTCCCCCTCCATCCTTTCCACATGCCTACTCCATTCCCTCTTTTTGTGTGGTTACATGTTATTGCCTAAACTCTAAACCCTTCTCAATGGTCCGATTGACAACTTGGAAAACGGCTCAGCGATTGGCCGACGGTGAATGAAATAGCTAAGATATTGAACATATTGGGGAGGCAGCGTGAGTGTTTTCACAACACCCTCGTAGACCTTTTCCTGCACTCTGACCTCAGGATAACGCATGCATCAAGGGTGTCATAATACTTTTGTTCCTACCTCTAGTTATCTGTAGAGGAATGCATGAATTCTTTTTTTCAGGCCAATTTTCAAACTTAGAGTAGAACTTGGTGGCAAAGCATGGATGAGAACACTTTCTTGTGCGAAATGCATGGCAACAAATGTATCGTTCAATATTCATTTTGTGAGATAGGAAGTTGGTCAGATCTGGCTTTTGGCCCCTTTTCCACCTCCCCTCCTCCCCCTGCCTTCCCTCTCTGCCTCCCCTGTAGCCCACACTGCTCGCAGAATGTGACCATTTAGTGGGTGGAGATGGGAGAGAAAATAGTGTTCTTGTGATTGTGTGTGTGCCTATATACGTCATTCCTCCCTGCACCTGTGTGTGTGTGTGTGTACTGCGTTCACGCCGGCTTCTTGTTTTGAAATGCAACCTAGGTCCAGTGAAAGAGTTCCTAACTAGAACAAAATGTAGAGGCTCCCGCCACACACAGCTATGCCCCCAGCTCTCTCTGGTCTGCCAGCATCCCAAATTGCAGCCTGTTCCCTGTAGTGCACTACTTTTTACCAGAGCCCTGCTCTCCTCAGTGTTACACGAGCCTAACAGGCTCTCTGTGGTGCCTGGTGTCACCTTGCTCTGTTGCTCTAGTCCCCAGTTTCCACATTCAGAGCCCCTGGGCTGTTCTCCTGGCCTACCTGGCCTGGACAAACAGAGCCAAGTGAGGGAGCCTGTGTGAGAGCTGAGGTTAAAATGTTCTCTTTCACTCAGTCATGGATACTTTCACACACATACACTCTTACACTTACTCAAATATAAATAGAGAGAGATATGCCTGGTGGAGACATGGAGTAGACCTGATGACCTTGACCAGAGGGAACCGAGCATCTCTCCCACACAAACAAATAACCTGCTTGCAGCCAGGGGGCAGTGGCGACCCGCTCTGCCCCACCTGTTTAGCAAAAAATATACATACATTCCGACTGGGAAAATACATTTGGAACGGTCATCGAACTCGGAATTCCAAGGCTCCGACATGAAGATCACTGATGTCATGATTCAACCATGTTTTTTTCAGAGTTCCCAGTTGTCTTGAAAGCACCATAAATCCAGAGAATGCCAGACTTTGATAAGGTTTGATGACCAAATTTGCCCACAAGAAGGACCGCCGCGCCTCCTTCCTGTTCAAGTGAGCACAGCAAAACAAGGTGAGTCCTAAAATGTTGTATGCTGCCACATACATTTTAATATGCCAGGGAAATATGTATACTGTAGCTAAGAAAGTAATACTAAGTGTATGTTGTGTAGTAAACCATTGTAGCAAATGTGCCTCACCCTAATAATTTGGTCCCTTTCCCCTTCATAACTTACTACTGTTCTGACTTGATGGTGCACATGTAGCCTATAGCCCATTTTAGAGAAATGTTATCAAATATTGTAAGAGCTTCCATTGTCTGCTTATATGCCCCCTTTATTTATCCTACAGTTCTAACTTGGTGTACAGGGATAATACTGTAAGAACGGCCCATGTTCTGAATTCTGTCGCTGTACATTTCAAAAGTCCCGAACAAATGGTTATATTGACTACGTGCGTCCTAGCTCTCTCATTAATGTCTTCATCAAAATGACAGATTGCCTCTTATCTTCTCGTCGTCCCCTTATGCCATAGTTTGTACATCTCAATTGTCAGTAGAAACCACTTTTGTTTAAGCAAGTCAGCCATATCAGCTGTCTTAATTTTTAGCATTTTTAAAAAAAGCAGTAAATAAGGCTGAATTAACTGTTTCGCTGCAAGACAGGGCTCTGCTTATAGCGAGGTGTAGCAGTGGTAAGGATTCACTAAATGCTGCTGAAAAGAAAGCTCTGCTTTTGGGCAGCTTTGTTTAGCCCCTAACAGTTTGTGGGCACTGTTATAGTGCAATTAATGTATTGTTTAGTGTTGTTTTGTGTAGTGGCTTTGCTGGCATGAATCACCCCTTTATTTATTATTTTTGCCCCACCAAGATTGAAACGCTTAAATCGCCACTGCCAGGGGGGCATCAAGGTCAAGCACAAAATATAAAGCAAAGATCTGTCTTTGTGAAGGGAACTTCTGTGCTTTGTCTGAAGTAGAATAACCACCTCTTTCACAAAATGCCCCCCTCTCTCACAAACATCTCCACCTGGTCGATCCTGTCGTTCAAAGAGGAACACATGGGGTGGTAATTGGCGGTACTGAAGCAGAGCTCTTGTTCGTTCAATCATTCATCCATCCCTCCCTGGTCAAGAACTGTGTTTCTAGTGTACCTCTTCTTCAAACAATCACTGTCTGTTTTCATTATAGCAGGGGAAACACTCAGTGGTTGGTGGGTGAACCAAAGGTGAACGGCATGGTTTTCTGTGAAACAGAAAGAGTGTAGTGTACCTATTGAAGGTAGATTAGTATGGTATGAAAGAGAAGGGTTGTATTTGATGGCTTACCCACTCGTGTCCCTGTGTTGTGGTATTGTAAAGTGTGATAATGCAGTTGCCGTGTTGCAGGAAATGTAGCCCTGGCCCAGTATAATGGCAGAGCTGCTGATGATGTTGCTGATGCTCATAGGTTCTTCCACAGTTCACAGAACATGCTCTGACCAATGACAATGGCTGCCTACTGGTGTTGACCAATGACAAAGACCCTCTGAAGGTCCTGGCCTGAGTCCAATTGATAAAACAAACAAATTAACAAAAAACACCATTCACAACTGTGAATGTGAATGTCCATTCTTATCATTCCTGCCGAAGTGGGGCCAGGACAGGGCCTGCTCTGTGTGTGACACCCTTGGTGACAGTATATGACCTGAATGACCTCTTTATACCAGACCTCCGTACATTTTCCTAAAGTACTATATCTCTATTGACAGCCATCTTGCACAAATATTCACCTCTTATTATCGGGGACTGGAGATTTTCCTGACCAGAAAAAGCTCTGGGTTGTTAGGTACTATAATCCTATATGTCATTCTGTCATGGTCCTGACAGTACATTTGCTCTTTGACTGCGGACAGCACGTGAGGTACACCATGGTTATACAGAGAGAAAAATCCTTTGGTGCCCTCATTGATCCAGAGTCCATGATAGACCATGAACTTCCTCACCACAGGGCACCAAGGGGTCGAGAGTTGGCTCTCCGTGCTCCCCTCCTCTCTCCTCCCCACTCTACACCTGGTTAGCTGGCAGGTATAACAACAACAATAAAACAGCCACGCAACATCTGAGGGGTATACTACAAAGCAGAATCAATGAGTTGGCCAGCTAACTTGCCTAAATATTCAGAAATAATTAAAACATTTTTTTTAGAAAGGATAGCTTGAAATGAGCATTGTCTATTTGACTTAACAACCAAAAACACATTGAAGTCTGGCTTTCTTAATGTTCTTGAAAATCAGTAGATAATTTGGGTTGTTTATGAAAGTTAGCTGGCCAACTCATTGATCCTGCTTAGTACGGATCTTAACTTGATCACTATTTTTTTGCAGAAAATGTACCTGCTGCATAGGAAATTCAAATGAGCCTGGTGAGTCTCTGAAAATGAGCAGTTATCTTTCTCCCCATGAGTGGGCAGTCATTGGGATCATTGCTTGCTCTCATCAAAATAATTTTCACTCTTGCAAGCTGAAACGTTATGCCTAGGTCCTATTACTGCAATGCAGTCATACACATCAACAACCGTCTTTTTATATAGCCATTAGGTTACGGCATGCAAGTGTCAAGTGTATCCTAAGGTCAAAATTCAGTTAAATCATGGCCTGGGGTGGTCTCGTGGTTAGGGTCACTGACTTGAGCATGCACATATAAGCCTACCAGGTTAGCATGGGTTCAATTCTGGTCCATGTCCTTCTGGCACTAATAATTAAATCCCACATTATGCCCACTCTGGTATTGGCACATGCGCTCTAGCCAACAGCTTGCATATACAGTGCAGGTATAGTTTATTACATGATGAGATTATTATGGGTAAAAGTGTTTTTTTATTTTTATTTGTCAAATGGCAGCCAAGCATCGATCATCATGTCACAAGAATAAGACCCTCCATATTTAAAGGAGCATCAACCTATATTAATGGATTTAATTTATTTAACCTTTATTTAACTAGGCAAGTCAGTTAAGAACAAATTCTTATTTACAATTTTATTCAGATTTATTTAAACTTTATTTAACCAGATAGGCTAGTTGAGAACAAGTTCTCATTTACTACTGCGACCTGCCCAAGATAAAGCAAAGCAGTTCGACACAAACAACAACAGTTACACATGGAATAAACAAATATACAGTCAATAATGCAGTAGAAAAAGTCTATATACAGTGTGTGTGTAAATGAGGTAGGATAAGGGAGGTAAAGCAATAAATAGGCCATGGTGGCGAAGTAATTACAATATAGCAATTAAACACTGGAATGGTAGATGTGCAGAAGATGAATGTGCAAGTAGAGATACTGGGGTGCAAAGGATAAATAAATAAATACTGTATGGGGATGAGGTAATTGGATGGGCTATGTACAGGTGCAGTGATCTGTGAGCTGCTCTGACAGCGGGTGCTTAAAACTAGTGAGGGATACGAGTCTCCAGCTTCAGTGATTTTTGCAGTTTGTTCCAGTCATTGGCAACAGAGAACTGGAAGGAAAGGCGTCCAAAGGAAGAATTGGCTTTGGGGTTGGCCAGTGAGATATAGCTGCTGGAGCGCGTGCTACGGGTGGGTGCTGCTATGGTGACCAGTGAGCTAAGGCAGGGCTTTACCTAGCAGAGACTTGTAGATGACCTGTAGCCAGTGGGTTTGGCGGTGAGTATGAAGCGAGGGCCAGCCAACGAGAGCGTACAGGTCGCAGTGGTGGTTAGTATATGGGGCTTTGGTGACAAAACATATGGCACTGTGATAAACTGCATCCAATTTTTTAAGTAGAGTGTTGGAGGCTATTTTGTAAATGACATCGCCAAAGTAGAGGATCGGTAGGATGGTCAGTTTTACGGGGGTATGTTTGGCAGCATGAGTTATTTTTATTCCAAATAACTCCCTACTCCCAAGCATACCCAGAACATGCTTGAAAATATTAAGTGGTACTCAGTGATGTGTTGGATTTGCCCCAAACATAACACTTTGTATTGAATTAATTTGCCACATTTCCTTTGCAGTATTACTTTAGTGCCTTATTGCAAACAGGATGCATGTTTTGGAATATTTGTATTATATACATGCTTCCTTGTTTTCACTCAGTCATGTAGATTAATATTGTGGAGTAAATACAATGTTGTTGGTCCATCCTCAGTTTTCTCCTATCACAGCCATTAACTCTGCAACTGTTTTTAAAATCACCATTGGCCTCATTGGTTTCCTTCCTCTCCGGCAACTGAGTTAGGAAGGATGGCTGTATCTTTGGGTGTATTGATACACCATCCAAAGCATAATTGATAGCATCCCCATGCTCAAAGGGATATTCAGTGTCTGCTTTTTTTATTTTCACACATCTACCAATAGGTGCCCTTTGCAAGGTATTGGAAAACCTCCCTGGTCTTTGTGGTTGAATCTACTTGAAATTCACTTCTCGACTAAGGGGCCTTACACATTATATCATGCATGCATGTGGTACAGAGATGGTGTAATATGAAAAAATCATGTGAACCACTATTATTGCACACAGAGTCCATGCAACTTATTACGTGACTTGTTAAGCACATCTTTACTCTTGTACTTATTTAGGTTTGCCATACAAAGGGGTCGAATACTTATTGACTCAAGACAAGCTTTTTATTTTTATTAATTTGTTTTAAAAAATCTAATAACATAATTCCACTGACATGGGGTATTGTGTCATTTTAAAATCAGGCTGTAACGCAACAAAATGTGCAAAATGTCAAGGGGTGTGAATACTTTCTGAAGTTACTGTAGGTGGTAGTAGTTCCCTATAATCAAATGTATACAGTGAACAGATCAGAGTGGCAGCAAGTCTCAAACCTATAATGATTGATAGCCACGTCCTTTTGATTTGTAATCACTGCCAGTTTAGAAGCCTTTGTTGAGGCCTCGACAAGTGCAAGTTATATAAAACACAAAATATTCAGAAATATGCTGTAATAGCCTGTTTGCACTAATCCCATGTAATTACAGTAAAATACTGTGAAACACCAACATGATTACAGTAACATTTACTTTCTTTCAATAGGCATATTTTACAGTATTTTACTGTGACATTGTTCTACATTTTCTAGTAACTTACAGGAATCTGGTGGGAAATTACTGTGATTATTACAATAAAATAGTTTGCACAAGCTAGAGATGCATCCAAAAGATATCTGGTTTTTAATACAGTCAATTTTGAAGACCAATGTATCCTTAAATAAAACAACATTCCCAGTAACGGTTACAGAAACGTTTTACTCGCTATGACTGTGATATTTGTTTTTTTTATAAACCTTAGATGAATGCACTGACTGTCTGGACACGAGCATCTTTTAAATGTCAAATGGAAATGTTAAAAATGGAAATTTGCAATGCAGACTGTTGGGTATTATTTTAATGAGCTCTGCCCTCAAACTATTTGTATTTTGATCAAATTTGACCTTGTTTTGGAGGCGGATCATTAGAACAATACTGAGCAGTGTGCTTTGCAAGTGTTCATATTTACATTTTGGTCATTTAGCAGACGCTCTTATCCAGAGCGACTTAGTTTAATACACTAAGGTAAACAAGAATATACCATAGACATAGGCAAGAAAAAATATGATTTTACTGTTAGCGAGAATGTTGTAGTTAAGTGGGCTACTTGCAAATCTATATTTATATTAGAAAATACAAAATTAATGTATTCTAATTCAATTGTTCCAAAATAGGCTTCATGAATTGTTGATCATGCCAGTAAAATACAAAATAGGTATGGAAAGTATTGAAATACCTATATCAAATACATGTAACAGAAATACTGCACATCTTTGGCACTAGCTTCATGCAGTGTAAATCTGCAAAGGTTTACTAACCACTGTGCATCCAGTAATGCATTGTAAATTCTAGAAATACAGCATGTTACTGTAGTCAGGTGTTCCAGTAATATGCTGTAGATTTGTGTTACAGTAAAGGTCCTGTAAATCTGCCAGTCATTTACTGTAAAAATTACAGGAAATGTTTTATAGTGCAGTCCACCCACACACACAACGTACCAGCATAACACTGCTCATTATGACAACGACAATAATAGCAACAATGCTGCTACTACAAGCTATTTACCATCACACTCTCTCTTTATACCCTACGTCAGCATCAACAACAACAAACTGCTTCTGCAACCAGTACACTACCAGTGCAAAGTAGTCAACCTTATGCATATGAAACCAATAATATTAAAACTGTTAGTGCTAGATCCCATGGCAATATGTCAATGTGGGAAGATAACGATCTAAAAGCCAAGAGCATGATACTATGGGGGATGATACAAATAGGAGTACAAGTATACAATGAAGAGGGTCTCCCTATATCTCTCTTCTAATCTATAGTGTGGCCCATATTTTAGCTCTGGCCATTCTGTGAACCACAACTTCTGTTGGGTAATCCTATGAGCTGTGTGCCTGCTTTCAACTCAAGATAAACTTGCTGACCAGCCCCTTTATATTCCTACTTCCAAGTTACTTTCCGTTTTGTCCTTCTTGTTCGCAACACAATCTATGCTGACATGTCATATTGGCAACCAACGGCCATGCATGTATTATTCAAGGAACTCATGCGGGGAAAAACATACATAAATTGAAGGAATAGCATGTTTTCAGACGTTTCATCGAAGGCCAAGTGAATCGGAAGAGGTTGGAGGGCAAATGTAAACTGTCTTCGACTATGTGACAGATGTGTGTGTGTGTCAAGGCCCTTGATAGAATATGTGCTGGGCAGAAGTATGAAAAACAAGGATGTGTCTCTGAATCACACACACTCTAGGCAAGTCTCAATTCGCACCCAATAATAATACTGCGCTATTATTGACTTGAGCCATATTAGGCTACTATGGTAACAGCTAGGCCATGCACTACTGCCACTCCATCAACAGAACTCCCCAGCGGGTCAGAAAGGAAAGGATCTTAATGACATCATCTAAACGCTCCATGATTATTCTGAAACCATGACAGCTGGAAATTGGAATAAGTGCAATTCCGGTTCCAGGTTCCGTTCCATTCTACGGATGGATGGATTGGATGATGGCGGCGAAGATGTCTTGGACAATAAACCTGGTCACCATGGCGATGAGGGACAATAAAGCCAGGTGTTTACAGGATGTTGGTCCTGTGTGGGACGTCACCTCAGCCTCAGTCTGTGGTCTTCTGGTGCACACGCACGCACCAACACAATTTCACTCACACACACACACAAAGATCCCTAAATAGCCTGGTTTCCATCCACAACAACAGGATGTCATCACTAAGGCAAACCACACTGGACAGGTCATCATTGTGAGCCATATGTTGACAGTAGAAATTAATGGGGCATTTCTAGAAATAGACATACAGGTAAACAGCAGTAGGTGAGTTACTTGACACCCGTAACCATTCAGTGGTTCGGTTGAGTTAACATTGACATACAGTATACAGCCACCACGATATTGTTGGAAGGTAAATATAGACAATATAAATTTGACATTAAATGTATCTATTTTAAATGACTGAGGTGAACTGAATGTTCTAGCTACTGTAGGTCACACACCTTAGCAGATACATACACGTGCACAAACACACACAAACTCTGTCCAAGTATTACATAAAAACACTGTTAATAGAGGACTCTGTATTCTACTGATACTGGTTTACATGAAGGTCAAGCTGAAATCCAGCCAGGTCACTCAGTACATGAGGAAAACACTGGTTAACTGTAACTCTTTTCACTGAAATTCTGTTATCAGCCCTTTCTTCACACTTTCTCTTTTTCTCTCTCTTTTCTCTCTCTTTTTCTCTCTCTTATCTTTCTGTGTTCCCTTTGGCTAAAATACCTCACCTACCTACCTCAGAAACAGAACACTATTGATATCTCTACTCATATGTCTATTGTATTTTAATATATCTGTGGCATATTTCAATAGATATATATTTTATGTTGACACATTGACTTTTGAATGGCAGAGAATAGAGTGCTACATGAATAGATATGAAGGTGATGGACAATATTGTAATGAATTCAGGGGGGTAGCCCCAACTGGGACTTAAACCGGGGTCCAATAAATGTCTAGCTAACACCTTAACCGGTATGCCAAGAGGTCCTAATCTCTTGACGAGGTCACTTGGTGATGCCTCAAGGTTTTTTACAATATCTTATCCATTGGACAACTCTTTATGTTGCCAAACTGACTTAGTGACTTTGACTTATAAATGAAAGAGAATGGAGAGATATACATTCTTGTAAAAAAGGGTTCTTTTTTTTCCCCCATAGGATAACTATTTTTGGTTTCAGGTAGAACCCTTGGCTGGTAAAAAAGGTTCTACTTAGACGCTTTTAGTGATGAAATATATCGTGAAAGGGTTCCACTTGGAACCAAAAATATATATTTTCAAAGGGTTCTCCTATTGGGACAATTGAATAACCCTTAATGGTTTTAGGTAACACTTTTTTTTTTATTCCTGATTTATTTATTTATTTTTATGCCCGGTGGCATAGCAGGATATTCAGGTTGCTGGCAACCAAGAGGTTGTGAGTTAATAGCCCAAGTGTGGTTAATTCCAAAGTAATCCGAATACAGCAGCCTGCTGTCTCTTACAGAAAGAACATCTTAATCCAGCTAAAAAAATACAGTCATTTGTTGTATATTTTCACTGCACACACGAGCAAGGATTGTTTTTTACAGTGTAATGATTCCTTGTTCCTGGCAGAATGGATGATTATACAAAGAACCAATATAAAAAGGTTCTCCACAGCCCAAAAAAGGCTTCGCCTTCAGGGGCAAAATTAATTTGCACCAATTTTTTAAACTACAAAAAAAATTATGTGTATGATGGAATGGATGGGTCATAGTGATGGTGTGGGAGTGAGAGTTGCCTAGGGAATAAAACTGTGAGTCAGTGAACTCACTCCCTCAGTTCTGCTGTGTTTAGCCCCCTACATTGGGGTCACTGTATTCCCAACTTGATATTTTACTAAAGGGACATGAATGATGACAGGGTAATGGCATGTTGCTGAGGAGACAGCCCGGAAGGGGCTCAGGTGGACAGGGAGAGTAGAAGCTTTGAGGAGGAATGCTTTTAGTCCAAATTACACACTAAAAATACCCACCCCAAAATAAATCTTGACCTGACGCAAACAAAAAATACATTGTTTAAAGAAAATGGATTGGAATTAAGGTTGAGTTTAAAGACAACTCACAGAGCATCTCTTCTTGAGAAAGGTGTGATGCTGAATCGATCAGAAAAGAAAGACACATTCATTGAATAAGTGCTGAAAGTTTTAAATATTGCCACTGCACAGAGTTCATCTCATGGAGACGAAGCGCTTCCTGAAGCCGAGAGACCAGCAGTGGAGCCTAGATGCAGTCATCTGGAAACGCAGGCCACTGCTTACTGCGTATCTCTCTCTCTCTCTCACACACACACACACACACACACACACACACACACACACACACACACACACACACACACACACACACACATATACATATATATATATATATATATATATATATATATATATATATATATATATATATACACACACACACCTACCTACCTCTGTTGCCATGGGTCATGTCCTCTTTACTTTGTTAAAACCTCAGTAAGTCTGGTTGAGCTGAAGTGCTTTGAGGGGGGCCAAAATGAATGGACATGTTCTCCACAAATTGATAATTTTCCCTTCTCCTCAAACAGCTCCCCAGCTGCATTGCATTCCTGTTGCAGTCTTAGCTGCTCCCAGGATGAAGTGCTTGTGTTGGTTACTACAGGAGGTTGGTGGCACCTTAATTGGGGAGATTGGGCTCGTGATAATGGCTGGAGCGGAATAGGTGGAATGGTATCAAATACGTCTATTCCATTCCATTCGCTCCGTTTCAGCCATTATTATGAGCCATTCTCCCCTCAGCAGCCATGGTTACACATGCTGTGTTACTTCCTCTGTAATCAAGACTATAGCCCTGCACCCAGGGAGGTTGGGTTTGAGATGAACCTCTACGGGATCGGTGTCCCCCTCGTGGGACGGTTGAGCTAATGTACGCTAATGTGATTAGCATGAGGTTGCAAGTAACAAAATATATTCCCAGGACATAGGTTTATCTGATACAGGCAGAAAGCTTAAATTCTTGTTAATCTAACTGGACTGTCCAATTTACAGTAGCTATTACAGTGAAATAATTCCATGCTATTGTTTGAGGAGAGTGCATAGTTATTAATGTATTAATAAACCAAATAGGCACATTTGGGCAGTCTTGATACAACATTTTGAACATATATACAATGGTTCATTGGATCAGTCTAAAATTTGCACATACACTGCCATCTAGTGGCCAAAATCTAAATATTGCCTTTCTCTTGCATTTCAAAAACGCATGTCTTTTTTTCTTTGTATTATCTTTTACCAGATCTAATGTGTTATTCTCCTACATTAATTTCACATTTCCACAAGCTTCAAAGTGTTTCCTTTCAAATTATATCAAGAATATGCATATCCTTGCTTCAGGTCCTGAGCTACAGGTAGTTAGATTTGGGTAAGTCCTTTTAGACGATAGTTGGGGAAAAAAGGGTCCGATCCCCAGAAGAGTCGGTTGGTGAGCGCTCTGCTTGTGGTCTCAGCTTGTAATCAGGCCCTATTTCTTCTAAAGTTGAAAGTAGACCTTTCTTTCAGCCTTTGCATACTTTGAACTGTATAACTCAGATGGGAGATTGGAGGTAACAGAAAAAGTACCAGCTGTTCCAATATTGGAAACAAGCTTTTTAACAAGATGTATTACTTACAGTACATGTGCTCAAAAATGAAGTGACCTGCTATAACCTAACCTTTCCTTTATATCTGTGCAATATCATAAAATGTAAATATATAATCTGATTAGCCAAACATGGGTTAATTTAAACATCAGTTGAGTTTTTTATTCAATTTCATTCTGAGTTGACCGCGCAGCTGGGTCTTTTTTAATATAATCCATTGGTTATATCCAGGAGGTGTGGCCTATTGGGGGCTTGGCTTTCATGTAGTTATTTTTGGCCACCTGTGAGAGTAAATGCCATTCCTGTTCATCATGTTAAGTTTGCACACTGCAACATATTTGCCTTCAATATTTTTCCCTGGTCTTTTTTATTTATTTATTTATTTTACCTTTATTTAACCAGGCAAGTCAGTTAAGAACAAATTCTTATTTTCAATGACGGCCTGGGAACAGTGGGTTAACTGCCTGTTCAGGGGCAGAACGACAGATTTGTACCTTGTCAGCTCGGGGGTTTGAACTCACAACCTTCCGGTTACTAGTCCAACGCTCTAACCACTAGGCTACCCTGCCGCCCCTGATCCCTGGTCGAGTCACTCAGCATTAAGAAGAACATTTATTTTTATTTCACCTTTATTTAACTATGCAAGTCAAGCTGCCTCACGCTATAGAATCAGGAGAAGGGCTCCTGCCCTTGTGGGCCATTCTGGCTCAGATGAGGCTTACTTGTACAAGGTTTACTTACCTACTTACTGTAAAACAGTGGCAGCAGCAGCGACTATAGTTGAACAAAAATATGTGATTGTGGGTCTGAATTTGACCCCGATGCTGAGTCTGGCCCCACATTTGGCATGGGCTTGAGAGCTGACTGATTCCTCTCTCTGTTCAAAGGTGCAAAAACAATCATCAGTTGTTGGGCAAACATTGGCGTTTCAGTGTAGCCTACCATCAGCTGGCAAAGGGGTCAATACAATTTTGTCCAGTTTTACAATGTGGGTGATCCAATGGCTTACCATCCATTTCAAATCGGGCAGCTGTATTGTATGTTCATACCAATGAATTCACAACTACCTTGATATTGGTTTATACGAATTACCAACATCAGACATTTTGATATAAAGACTAAAAAATTATAATATAAATAGCTTATACAGTCTTCTAAAATCATGATGGAAGCACAGGAATAGTCTTGAAAACATGTTTATAAATGCAACATGTAAAGTGTTGGTCCTGAGTTGAAATAAAAGATACCAGAAATGTTTAATAGACACAGAAAGCTTATTTCTCTCAAATGTTGTGCACAAATTGGTTTACATCCGTGTTAGTGAGCATTTAATATTTGCCAAAATAATCCATCCACTAGACAGGTGTGGCATATCAATAAGCTGATTAAACAGCATGATCATTACACAGGTGCACCTTGTGCTGGGGACAATAAAAGTTTTTCCACATAACTCAATGCCACAGATGTCTCAAGTTTTGAGGGAGCATGCAATTGACATGCTGACTGCAGGAATGTCCACCAGAGCTGTTGCCAGAGGATTGCATGTTCATTGCTCTACCATAAGCCACCTCCAACGTCGTTTTAGAGAATTTGGCAGTGTGTCCAACTGGCACTACCTCATGTAACCACGCCAGCCCAGGACCTTCACATCTGGTTTCTTCAGCTGCAGGATCATCTGCGACTAGTGACTTGGACAACTGATGAAACAGGACTATTTCTGTCTGTAATAAAGCCCTTTTGTGGGCAAAAACTAATTCTGATTGGCTGGGATCTCCAGTGGGTGGGCCTATGCTCTCCCAGACCCACCCAGAGATGCGCCCCTGCCCAGTCGTGTGAAATCCATAGACTAGGGCCTAATTTATTAATTTAAATCAACTGATTTCCTTATATGAACTGTAACTCTGTAAAACTGTTGAAATTGTTGCATGTTGAATTTATATTTTTGTTCAAATAAGTTACACCTGCAAATTATAATACAAAAAAGCTAAGATGGTGCGATGGTCCTATGAGTCTCAAATTATTGTAGTTCCACCAACCTGTACCAGCACCTTTTAAATTACAGACAAAAAATACTTTTTAATATATTTTTTTGTTTTCTTATGGTAATTGACTTACAGCAGAGGTGGGCAACCTTCCTCCGGACAGCCACTGGATGGTTCAGGCTTTTGTTCTAGCCTTGCTCTAACAGACCAGATCCTACCAATCAACTGATTATCAGGAACTGGTTGGAGTTGGTCTTGAAAAATGATCTGGCCTTAATGGCCACATGTACTTTTCAATCTCTACCCTGGTCCAGCCAGAAGAGGACTGGCCACCCCTCGGAGCCATGCTCCTCTGAAGGTTTCTTCCTAGGTTTCTGCCTTCTAGGGTGTTTTTCCTAGCTTCTGTGCTTCTGACTCTGCATTGCTTGCTCTTTGGGGTTTTAGACTGGGTATCTATGTAAAGCACTTTATGACAACTGCTGATGTAAAAAGGGCTTTATGAGAAGAAAAAAAATATTTGAAGACATGAGCGTTAACCTGGGTTGAAGAGGATGATGGCTCGGAGTTAGCCCAGCTCTGTCTCGTCCATTTGCTTGTCATTCATCTTAGACACCAGCACGGTCAGATCCCTGGAGACCACAACACAAGTGACAGTGAGGAAATGTAACAGGAAAAAACAGAGCCCAATTTTACTGCTGTATAGCCCATAATCAGCTTAATATCGAATGATTATAATGTGCATGTAAATGTGCTGACTATGGTCCAAAATCCAAAATGTCAACCGAAACTGTTTATTTTCTTTATGAATCTTACATAATGTAATAAATCACCAAGGTTGACGTCAATAGAGAGAGATACAGTGAGAGTTTAGCCTGGATTGAATACTTTATTGTGACAACACCAATTAACCGATTATCAAGTGTTTTGTGTATGGGTTTATTGTATGTGTGCATGTGTATGTATACAAGTGGTATGATGTGTGTGTGAGCATGCATGAGTATGTGTGCTATGGCGTGTGAGATGTGCTATACCTGGTCGTGGTAAGATGGCCGTCCAGTGGCAGCTCAAATAAATGGGGGATCTTCTTGGCCACTTCACCAGGGTTGTCTGCTGCATGCAGAGATGGCGAGTATTCCTGTTACATGTATTTTAAATGTGTATTTCAATTACTTCTGAGTATTTTGTCATTTGAATTACATTGGGCTGAACTACAATCCCAATGTATTTTGTAACAAGATACTTTCGAGAGCTGAAATTTGCATTTTCAAAATACAAAATACTTTTCTATACTTTTTTTTTAATAGCAGTTCACCTTTTGTGTCTCCCTTTCAACCTGCAAATCAAGGATAGTTGAAATCACAGTGTTAAAATAAATGGGTTAAATTAACTCTACTGGTAGTTATCCTAACCCTCAGGGCCCTCCCTCCCAAGGGGCACATTTTGTTTTTTGCCCTAGCAGTACACAGCTGATTCAAAGAATAGGCTACACCTTGTTCAGTTATGTTACCTCATTAGCTAGCTACAGCTAACAACCTGCGGTGCTTTCAGCAGGATGTCACGTTTTGGAACGTTCCAATAGAAATGTGTATATAGAACAAACATGCCTCTCTGACATGTTGAATAAGAAATAATGTTGGCTCCATTCATGGAATTTCTATCTGCAACGTTCGAGAACATTTTGCAACTGAACGTGGTCCTGGTAACATTATCAGTAGCCTAAATGCAAACATTTGGTGGCACAGAAAGAAAGGAAAATGGATAGCAAACAATTTAATGACTAAATCCCTCTTGCCACTACACTAATCAAATCAAACTAAATTTACAGCACATTTCAGACATGTACATTGTGTTGCATTCCTTCACAGGAAAATAAAAACTAAAAACAATGAAAATAAAAATGAAATATTTACTACACAACAAACAAAAGAATAACAATTAAAACAATTGACTAAAAAGCACCCCAAGGAAAAGCAATGCTAAAAAGGTATGTTTTAAGATCTATTTTATAAATGTCCCTCAGATTCTCTGGTGGGCACTATATCTGACAGGGTAAATAACTGTATTTTGAGTTAATGTGGACCCAGTGACTCAGAGCAAGGGGACTCAGACTTTAGCCATAGGGACTCGTGAGTCAACCATTGGTGAATCAGACATGGACTCGGATTTGAGAACAAATCAAAATCTAATTTTATTGGTCACATACAAGTGTTTAGCAGATGTTATTGCGGGTGTACCGAAATGCATGTGCTTCTAGTTCCGACAGTGCAGCAATATCTAACAAGTAATATCCAACAATTACACAACAAATACCTAATACACATAAATCTAAGTAAAGGAATGGAATTAAGAATATATAAATATATGGACGAGCAATGTCAGAGCGACATAGATAGTATAGAATACAGTATATACATATGAGATGAGTAATGCAAGATATATAAACATTATTAAAGTGACCTTATTAAAAATGACTAGTGTTACATTTATTAAAGTGGCCAATGATTTCAAGTCTGTGTATGTAGGCAGTAGCCTCTCTGTGCTAGTGATGGCTATTTAACAGTCTGATGACCTTGAGATAGCAGCTGTTTTTCTGTCTCTCAGTCCCAGCTTTGATGCACCTGTACTGACCTCAACTTTTGGATGATAGCGAGGTGAACAGGCAGTGCCTCTGGTGGTTGTTGTCCTTGATGATCTTTTGACATTGGGACTGAGACATTGATTGCTGTGACATTGGTTGCTGTAGGTGTCCTGGTGGGCAAGTAGTTTGCCCCAGCTGACGCGTTGTGAAGAACGCACCGTTCTCTGAAGAGCCCTGAGGTTGTGGGTGGTGCAGTTGCTGTACCAGGCGGTGATGCAGCCCGACAGGATGCTCTCAATTGTTTTTCTATGAAAGTTTTTGAGGGTTTTAGGTGACAAGCTAAATTTCTTCAGTCTCCTTCACCACACTGTCTATGTGGGTGGACCATTTCAGTTTGCCAGTGACATGTACGCCGCAGAACTTAAGACTTTCCACCTTCTCCACTGCTGTCACGCCGATGTGGATAGTTAGGTGCTTCCTCTGCTGTGTCCTGAAGTCCACGATCATCTCCTTTGTTTTGTTGACGTTGAGTGGGCCACAGTGTCTCCTGATCCCTCCTGTCTCAGCCTCCAGTATTTATGCTGCAGTAGTTTATGTGTCGGGGGGCTAGGGTCAGTTTGTTATATCTGGAGTACTTCTCCTGTCCTATTTGGTGTCCTGTGTGAATCTAAGTGTGCGTTCTCTAATTCTCTCCTTCTCTCTTTCTCTCTCTCGGAGGACCTGAGCACTAGGACCATGCCCCAGGACTACCTGACATGATGACTCCTTGCTGTCCCCAGTCCACCTGACTGTGCTGCTGCTCCAGTTTCAACTATTCTGCCTTATTATTATTCGACCATGCTGGTCATTTATGAACATTTGAACATCTTGACCATGTTTTGTTATAATCTCCACCCGGCACAGCCAGAAGAGGACTGGCCACCCCACATAGCCTGGTTCCTCTCTAGGTTTCTTCCTAGGTTTTGGCCTTTCTAGGGAGTTTTTCCTAGCCACCGTGCTTCTACACCTGCATTGCTTGCTGTTTGGGGTTTTAGGCTGGGTTTCTGTACAGCACTTTGAGATATCAGCTGATGTACGAAGGGCTATATAAATACATTTGATTTGATTTGAGTGAGAGGTTATTTTCCTGACACCACACTTCCAGAGCCCTCACCTCCTCCCTGTATGCTGTCTTGTTGTTGTTGGTAATCAAGCCTACTACTGTTGTGTCGTCTGCAAACTTGATGATTGAATTGGAGACGTCCATGGCCACACAGTCATGGGTGAACAGGGAGTACAGGAGGGGGCTGAGCACGCACCCTTGTGGGTCCCCCGTGTTGAGGATCAGCGAAGTGGAGGTGTTGTTTCCTACCTTCACCACCTGGGGGTGGCCCGTCAGGATGTCCAGGACCCAATTGCACAGGATGGGGTTCAGACCCAGGGCCTCGAGCTTAGTGATGAGCATGGAGGGTACTATGGTGTTGAGTGCTGAGCTATAGTCAATGAACAGCATTCTTACATAGGTATTCCTCTTGTTCAGATAGGATAGGATAGTGCAGTGTGATGGCGATTGCATTGTCTGTGAACCTATTGGGGCGGTTAGCAAATTGAAGTGTGTCTAGGGTGACGGGTAAGGTGGAGGCGACATGATCCTGGACTCCTCTCTCAAAGCACTTCATGACAGAAGTGAGTGCTGCTGGGCAATAGTCATGTAGGTTGCATTCTTGGGTACAGGAACAATGGTGGCCATCTTGAAGCATGTGGGGACAGAAGACTGGGATAGGGAGAGATTGTATATGTCCGTAAACACACCAGCCAGTTGGGCTGCGCATATTCTGCAGCCTTGCGAGGGTTAACACGTTTAAATGTCTTACTCACGTTGGCCACGGAGAAGGAGAGCCCACAGTCCTTGGTAGCTGGCAGCGTTGGTGGCACTGTGTTATCCTCAAAGCGGGAAAAAAATGTGTTTAGTTTGTCCGGAAGCAAGACGTTGGTGTATGCGACATGGCTGGTTTTCCTTTTGTAGTCCGTGATTGTCTGTAGACCCTGCCACATATGTCTCGTGTCTGAACCGTTGAATTGTGACTCCACTTTGTCTCTATACTGACGTTTTGCCTGTTTGATTGCCTTAGGGAGGGAATGACTACTCTGTATGTATTCTTCCATATTACCAGTCACCTTACCATGGTTAAATGCAGTGGTTTGCGCTTTCAGTTTTGCGCTAATGCTGTCATCTACCCATTGTTTCTGGTTAGGGTAGGTTTTAATAATCACAGTGGGTACAACATCTCCAATACACTTCTTGATAAACTCAGTAACCGTCCCAGTATATACATTGATATTATTCTCTGAAGCTACCCGGAACATATCCCAGTCCGTGTGATCAAAACAATATTGAAGCGTGGATTCCGATTGGTCAGACCAGCGTTGAATAGTCCTTAGCATGGGTACTTCCTGTTAGAGTTTCTGCCTATAGGAAGGGGGAGCAAAATACAGTCGTGGTCAGATTGCTGAAAAGGGGGTGGGGAGGGCCTTGTATGCGTCCCGGAAATTAGAATAACAATGGTAGAGTATTTTTCCAGCCCGCGTATTAAAATCAATATGCTGATAGAATTTAGGTAACCTTGTCCTCAAATCTGCTTTGTTAAAGTGCCCAGCTACAATAAATGCAGCCTCAGGATATATGGTTATCAGTTTGCATAAAGTCCAGTGAAGTTCCTTGAGGGCAGTCGTGGTATCGACTTGAGGGGATATATACACGGCTGTGACAATAACCGAAGAGAATTCTCTTGGGAGATACGGTTGGAATTTGATCGTGAGGGATTCTAGGGTTGGGTGAACAAAAGGATTTCAGTTCCTGTAGGTCATTACAATTACACCATGAGTCGTTAATCATGAAACATACAGTTGAAGTCAGAAGTTTGAGATGTTGCTTCAATATATCCACATAAATGTCCTACCTCATGATGTCATCTGTTTTGTGAATTGCACCAGTCCCTCCTGCACCAAAGCACCCCCACAACATGATGCTGCCACCCCCGTGCTTCATGGCTGCCATGGTGTTCTTTGGCTTGCAAGCTTCCCCCTTTCTCCTCCAAACATAACGAGGGTCATTATGGCCAAACAGTTCTGTTTTTTTTCATCAGACCATAGGACATTTCTTAAAAAGTACGATCTTTGTCCCTATGTGCAGTTGCAAACCGTACTCAATACTTTGTACCTATTTCCTCCAGCATCTTCACAAGGTCCTTTGCTGTGGTTCTGGGATTGATTTGCACTTTTCACACCAAAGTACATTCATCTCTAGGAGACAGAACCCGTCTCCTTCCTGAGCGGTATGACGGCTGCGTGGTCCCATGGTGTTTATACGTACTTGCGTACTATTATTTGTACAGATGAACGTGGTACCTTCAGGAGTTTTATAATTGCTCCCAAGGATGAACCAGACTTGTGGATGTCTACAATTTTTTTTCTGAGATCTTGGCTGATTTCTTTTGATTTTCCCATGATGTCAAGCAAAGAGGCACTGAGTTTGAAGGTAGGCCTTGAAATACATCCACAGGTACACCTCCAATTGACTCAAATGATGTCAATTAGCCTATCAGAAGCTTCTATAGCCATGACATCATTTTCTGGAATTTTCCAAGCTGTTTAAAGGGACTGTCAACTTAGTGTGTGTAAACTCCTGACCCACTGGAATTGTGATACAGTGAATTATAACAATTTTTGGAAAAATTACTTGTCATGCACAAAGAAGAAGTCCTAACCGACTTTCCAAGACCATCGTTTGTTAACAAGCAATTTGTGGAGTGGTTGAAAAACGTTTTAACCTGTAGTGACACCCCATCCCGTGAACGGGACCATTGTCATCATCTGACACTAATTACCATAACACAGCAGAGATAAATCTTCCTAGAAAATATTCCTATTCATGAAAATCACAAGTGAAATATATTGGAACACATCTTAGCCTTTTAATCACCCTGTCATCTCAGATTTTCAAAATATGCTTTACAGCCAACGCTAAGCAAGCATTTGTGTAAGTTTATCATAGCCTAGCATAGCATTATGCCTTGCTAGCAGCAGGCAACCTTGTCACGGAAATCAGAACAGCAATCAAATTAAATCGTTTAAATCGAACTTCGGATGTTTTCACTCACAAGACTCCCAGGTAGACAGCCAAAGTTCATTTTTTCCCAAAATATTATTTTTGTAGGCGAAATAGCTCTGTTTGTTCTTCACGTTTGGCTGAGAAATCGCCCGGAAATTGCGGTCACCACAATGCCGAAAAATATTCCAAAATTAGCTTCATAATATCTACAGAAACATGGCAAACGTTGTTTAGAATCCATCCTCAAGGTGTTTTTCTAATATCTATTCGATAATATATCCGTCGGGACAATTCATTTTCACTAGACCGATTGGAATAATGGCTACCTCTGTATTTTACGCAAGAATCTCTCTCGGAGCCACCATATGACCACTTACGCAATGTTGCCGCCTATGGCTATTCTTCAACAGAAATGTGTAAAACTACGTCACAATGCTGTAGACACCTTGGGGAACACGTAGAAAGTGTAAGCTCGTTGATGGTACATTCACAGCTGAATAGGGAGTCATTGGAACGCAGTGCTTTCAAAACCTGGGGCACTTCCGGATTGGATTTTTCTCAGGCTTTCGCCTGCAACATCAGTTCTGTTATACTCACAGACAATATCTTTACAGTTTTGGACACTTTGAGTGTTTTCTATCCAAAGCTGTGAATTATATGCATATTCTAGCATCTTTTCCTGGCAAAATATCCTGTTTAAAACGGGAAAGTTTTTTTTCCAAAAATGAAAATACTGCCCCCTTAACACCTTAATGACTCCAATTTAAGTGTATGTAAACTTCTGACTTTAACTGTGCACCCCCATCCTTCTTCTTCCCGGAGATATGTTTATTCCTGTCGGCGTGATGAACTGAGAATCCAAATGGCTGGACTGACTCCAACAGTATATCCCGAGTGAGCCATGTTTCCGTGAAACAGAGTATGTTACAGTCCCTGATGTCTCTTTGGAAAGTAACCATTGTCCAGTTCTCGTCAACTTTGTTTTCCAGGGACTGAATGTTAGCGAGTAATATACTCAGAAGCGGTGTGTTGTGTGTGCCTTCTACTGTAAGTCTGACCAGAAGACCGCTCCGAATCCCTCTTCTCCGCCGCAGTTGTTTCGGCCTCTGGAATCAGTTCAATTTCCCTGGGTGTTGCAAACAAAGCATCCGCTTTGGGAAAGTCGTATTCCTGGTCGTTATGCTGATATGTTACCGCCGCTCTGATATCTAATAGCTCTTCCCGGCTGTATGTAATAACACATAGCCCAGAAAATGTTAATACTGTAAGAAATATTACTCAAAAAAACAAAATACTGCAAAGTTTCCTAAGGACTAGAAGCGAGGCAGCCCTCTCTGTCAGGGCCATTATGGTTGGGACTCGATTCGGACTTGAGGTTTAGTGATACGACTATATCACTGGGCGAAACAGTCATTAGCTCCCGTTCAAAGTCATTAACCTCCATTCTACTTTTGGACATCGATATGGCAGTAGCACCTGTGCAATGCTGGCAATAACAATGGCAATGACGTGACCGAGTGATGGAGGTGCAACCCATTGAGCGACTCTCTCTCTCTCTCTGCGAGTTTCTGTTTGTTTTGTACACTGTTAGCCATTTTTGTAATTTTATCAGTAACTTACTGTATTAATCAACAATAGATACTGTATAAACTGAATACAGTATATTACCATAGATTGCACAGTACCAGACCAGAAGACCACCCCAGAACCCAAACCCTGATGACAGCAAACACGACCCCCAAACCCCCCTATCCCCTCCAAGAAACAGTTTCCCTCTCCTAGACCCCTCACCATACCATAACTTCTCCCCTCAGCCCATTGCTACCCCTGATCGCTCCTCCCTGCCCCCTACTGTCCTTTATCCCCCCTCCCTGCCACCAACTGCCCCTGACTCCCATACCCTTAGCCCTTGACTCCTCCACCCTGCTCCTTAGTGACCCAGATCCACCTCCTTAGCCCTCCCTGCCCCTGTTCCCATATAGCAGCAAGCCAGAAAGACCCCCTGGACACTCTGAGCCACCTTTACCATCTTCACCACCTTCACCACCTATCACCCTCCATCTGGCCATTTTATGGTGCCACCAGGTAGTCAGTGGGAAGGATCCGCTCGAAGATCTCATCCAAATCTGCAATGACATAAGCAACACCGGACCTGGACACTCTTCATAACCCATTATGACCCTGGCAATATCCACCCTCAACACCAGAAGCATTCGGTTCCCAGATATATGACAGACTTTGCTGGGACACCTCTCCAATATCCCGGCAGCCATCTATCTTCTCCAGGAGTGCGGCATCCCATAAAAGGAGATGGATGCACTCCTGAAGGAGGAGTGGACCCTGGGGGGGCTCTCTCTGGTTCAGGCTCCAACACCGCCAGAGCAGACAGTGTTGGCATATTGGTTACCAAGCCCTACCTCCAACTGAAATCCAGCAGGTTAGTCGAGAGCGGGAGAATCCTGGACTTAGACCTCGAGATTCAGAGTTTGCCCCTGATGGTCATCAATGTGTACCAACGTGGTCAAGAGAGTATCCCTCTTCAAACAGCTTCAGTCACTCCTGCTCATCTCCCACACCAGTGCCCTCCAAGACAAAGACTGCAGTAGGCCCAGGAGAGAACGTAGCACACAGGAACTACAAAAAATCATCAATGACGCCACCGGCATCTGTAAGGGAGGCACCTCCCCTCCAACATCAATGTGGGTGAGTTCCTCTGAGAATGTTCTCCCTGACACGCCAAGCGGTGCACTTGTCAGACCACAAGATGATGACTGTGTCCTTAGATTGGGAAGGCCTAGTGAGAGTAGGTAGGGAGGATGAATACATCTATCCTAGCAGTCCAGCTCTACTTCTCCAGACACTACCTGGAGTGGAGAACCTTGAAAGAGCTATTTGACTCCCAGAGTGGTGGGAAATGGTAAAGGCCAGGGCCAAGGGCTACTTCGGGGGAATAGGGTGGAGGAAAGCTAGGGAGAAGAGGGACAGTTTTGAACACCACAACAAGGCCCTCCAACGTCTTAGCCCCCTCCAGCTAGAGGAGTGGAATTGTGGCCCAAGAGCTGGCTAAAACTAAAAAAAGAAGATGCAGCACAAGTCAAATTCCAGGGTCTGGAGGAGGAGAAATTAATCTACTTCTTCTTTCGCCAAGCACGGTCAAAGCAAAAACACATCCTTTCCCTGTACAGCAACCAAGGGGACCAACAGTGATGACATTTTGGGGGTGGCCAGGTAGTTCTACAGTAGGCTGTATGACATCAAGCCTACCGACGAGGCCCTTATGGCCACCATCCTAGATGGTGTAGACAGATTCACTGAGGGTGGCTACAGCGAGAACCCTGACCTAAGAGGAGCTCACGAGGGCTGTGGACTTCTTGAACAGACACAAAGCACCAGGACCGGACGGGATCCCAGGAATATTCTATCAGACCTTCTGGAATCTCCTCAAGGACAACGTGGCAGAGGTCTTCAGAGCAGTATACAGGGAAAAGAGGGTGGGTACATGGGACAGAGTATGGTTATGGACATCGATTAAGGCAGCCCCAAGCACCTCTCTGATTCAGAGGGGTTGGGTTCAATGCGCAAGACACATTTCAGTTGAATGCATTCAGTTGTGCAACTGACTAGGTATTCTCGTTCCCTTTCCGTCTCTTATCCCCAAGAAAGAGGACCTCAAGAACCTCCGAACTGTCGCCCCCATCAACCTCCTCTCCGTCGACTACAAAATCATGACCAAGGCCCTCACCAAATGGTTCCAGACACACCCCTCCTCAGTAATAGCCCCACACCAGACCAGCAGCATCCTTGATAGGTCCATCAATGACAACCTGCTCCTGGTGAAAGATCTCATCCTGCAATCCCTGGAGGGGATGTCCCATTTGGGCCTTCTCAGCCTAGACCAGGAGAAGGCTTTTGACGGGTATAGCTATGGCTTCCTCCAGAGGGTGCTAACCAGATTAACTTTCCCCAACACATCATCCACTGGTCCGAACACTGCTACGAAAATATCACAAGCAGAGTTCTGTTAAAGAACACTCTCACAGACCCATTCCCCAACAGATCCGGCATATGCCAAGGTTGCCCCCTAGCCCCTCTGCTGTACGTCATCTACCCAGAGCCATTACTCCAAAAGATCAGGTCAACACCAGAAATCTCGGGCTACCAGGGGCCCAGGGGGGGAGGCTCAAAGTGGTGGCATACATGGACGACATCACCATAGTCTGCACAGATAGTCACTCCATCGCCATGGCAACAAAGGTGGTAAACGACTACTGTGCAGCCACTGGCACCCTCGTCAACAGGGGTCAGAGTGAACTGTTCCTCTCACAGGACTGGCATAAATCTCTCACCACCTCTTTCCCTGTCAAAACAGAGACCATCAAGCTGCTGGTGGTCACCGTCCAGAGGGATAGAGGTGGCTCCTTAAATTGGGAGAAGACCATGTGCCACATCCAACAGAAGATCTGTGAATGGAGCGCACAATCCCTTACAATGACGGGTAAGATCCTGGTCCTGAAGGCAATCGTTCTCACCATTCTCCTGTACCTAGGCAGGCGTTTCCCCATACAGTGCAACCAGCAAGAAGATCGAATGCATGATGTTCACCTTTGTCTGTGGAAGCCAGATGAAATGACTCAAGCACAAAACCTTGTACAAAGCAGTTGAGAATGGGGGGGAAGGTGGTCCCAGGCATCCTTAAAAATTATTGTTCACCTAACTTCATTGTCCGAGTTACAATAGGCTTTACAGCGAAAGCATCACATGCGATTGTTTGAGAACTGCGCCCCACATCAACATATTTTTCCACCGGCACAGGCTTCATAAAATCACAAATAGCGATTTAAATATTCATTTACTTTTTGAAAATCTTGCTCTGATTTGCAATCCAAAGGGTCCCAGCTACAACATGTATTTGTCGTTTTGTTAGATAAAATCCTTCTTTATATCGCAAAAGGTCTGTTTAGTTGGCACCATTGATTTGAGTAATCCACTTGTTCAACATGCAGAGAAAGGAATCCAAAGAGCTCCCGCTAAACTTTGTTAAAACAAGTCAAAATACATTTATATTTAATCCTCAGGTACCCTAAAATATTCAATAGGAAAGCAAAATTAGCAGGTGTGCGTCCGCTTTGTTGAGCGCATAGACTGATTTCCAACTCTGACTCCCAGTCCTAAAACTCAAAATTCTTCCTCGTTTGGGAAGAAACAAGCCTGAAACTTTGAACAAAGACTGTTGCCATCTAGTGTAAGCCATAGGAATTGTAATCTGGGAGCTGGAATTGCATATACCCCTATGCTTTCCATTGTAAGAGCATGGGCTCTCAAAAACAAAATCTGGTTGGTTTTTCTTTGGATTTTCTCCCACCATATCAATTGTGTTATAGTCTCATTCATTATTTTAACATTTCTACAAACTTCAAAGTGTTTTCTATCCAATAATACTAATTATATGCATATCCTGGCTTCTGGGCCTGAGTAAGAGGCAGTTTACTTTGGGAAAGTCAGTCAGACAGGAAGTGGAGAAAAATAAACCCTAGCCTGAAGAAGTTTTAACATCAATAGGGCACATGGTCTATACAGATTGATCTCCTACATCCAGAAGACAGACAGTAAAGCCAGCTACTTCGAACTGTACTTTGTCACCCCCATCCCCAGAACCCTGAGGAGGAGGATCCCTATCCTTCTCAGGGATCACGCCATCACAGACTTCCACAAAGACCCGGACCAGATGAGGGCAGTATGGGGGGTGGCAAGATGAAAGGACATCAACATGTAAACCGCCCAGACCAATACCATGGACACATTCTCTACTCCCCCTTCTCACTCTCTATTTCTCTCTACCTCCCTCTAATTGTTTTATTTTTAATTGAACCTTTATTTAACTAGGCAAGTCAGTTAAGAACAAATTCTTAATTCACAATGACAGCCTACCCCAGCCAAACCCAGTCGACACTGGGCCAATTGTGCGCCACCCTATGACTCACAATCATGGCCGGAGCACCAGACAAAGCATGGAGGAGGGACCAAACATCTAACCTTCACCCGGACTGAGCAGAACACAGGGGAATGCCACCATTGACCTCCGGGTCTAGGGCTCCCTATTGTGTCTGCTTGCTCCTCAGGTTGTCCTTCCTCCCCTCTGCAGGCCCAGCCAACCTTACCCAAAGCACAAATTCGTATCACTCTGTATTGTACTCTAGGTCTACTACTCACCCTTTTGACCCATCATCCTCTACTCTCTTCAATGTCTCAGAAAATGACACCTTCTGTTCTACTCTGACTCTGGCAATTTCAACCTGTCCATCGCACTGGACAGTTCTGATCCCCAGCAACATGGGCACCCCCAGAATTGACATGAAATTTGTTTCCCACCGATGCTACACATTCCTTTGTCCATGCCCTCCAACACACTTCTCACATCTATTCATCTCCCTCCTACACACTACTGCAACATGACCATAGTCTGAAACACCTTAGTGGGATCTGCACAAAAGCTCTCATTGGAAAAATGACATATCCTAACATGACTTTATCAGGTAAAGACTCTGCTTCAAAACTCAAAAGGACAGCCAATGTCTTCTCAGTTTCACCATGCCTGCCACCAGTTCTGTGTCGCACCAAATGACGGGCTTCACAGACATAGGGAATTTTTCATTTAAGTTGCTCCACCTCAACACTTAAAGCCACACCAGCAATCACTCCTTTCATAGGTTTAGAAAGGCACACACCTGTCTATATAAGGTCCCACAGTTGACAGTGCATGTCAGAACAATAACCAAACCATGAAGTTAAAGGAATTATCCGTAGTGCTCTGAGACAGGATTGTGGCAAGGCTCAGATCTGGGAAAGGGTACCAAAAAAGGTCTGCAGCATTGAAGGTCCCCAAGAACACAATGGCCTCCATCATTCTTCAATGGAAGAAGTTAGGAACCACCAAGACTCTTCCTAGAGCTGTCCGCCCAGCCAAACTGAGAAATCGGGGGAGAAGGGCCTTGGTCAGGGTGGTGACCAAGAACCAGATGGTCAATCTGACAAAGCTCCGGAGTTCCTCTGTGGAGATGGGAGAACCTTTCAGAAGGACAACCATCTCTGCAGCACTCCAAGAATCAGGCCTTTATGGTAGAGTGGCCAGACGGAAGCCACTCCTCAGTTAAAGGCACATCACAGCTCGCTTGGCCTGAATGCCAAGCGTCATGTCTGGAGGAAACCTGGCACCATCCCTACGGTGAAGCATGGTGGTGGCAGCATCATGCTGTGGGGATGTTTTTCAGCGGCAAGGACTGGGAGACGACTCCGGTAAAGATGAATGGAGCAAAGTACAGAGAGATCCTTGTTGAAAACCGGCTCCAGAGTGCTCAGGACCTCAGACTGGGGCAAAGGTTCACCTTCCAACAGAACAATGACCCTAAGCACACAGCCAAGACAAAACAGGAGTGGCTTCCGAACAACTCTCTGAATGTCCTTGGCACTCATGGCTTCAGCAGAGAGATCTGGGGGGACTGTCATCTGCAGCACCTTTATATCCTCTGTCTGTATTCCCCATTAGTAAACAATGCTTTCAAGAAATTGTTATTTTGTCTGAAATGTTGCTTATTTTGCCTGTAAACTTGAGTCATGTGTGGGGTCATAGAGGGGAGATGCTGCACTTGCTCAAGAACATTTTAATTTTTAGTTCAATCAGAAGCACACATACAGAGAGTGTGTGTGTGTGTGTGTGTGTGTGTGTGTGTGTGTGTGTGTGTGTGTGTGTGTGTGTGTGTGTGTGTGTGTGTGTGTGTGTGTGTGTGTGTGTGTGTGTGTGTGTGTGTGTGTGTGTGTGTGTGTGTGTGTGTGTGTGTGTTTGTATAAAAAGGATTTTAGAACTACCGGGTCAAATTTTTATATCTACCCTACCCTAAGTCAATCTTTGTTCCCTGGTGGTGTACAGCTTTCATGGAAATATGAACAAAAGCAATGTTTCACTTTTTCTAATGCTGGGGTCACTCTAGGAAAAGTAATCAAATTTCAAGTTGAAAAAATATAATTTAGGGTGTTTTCTCTGCTGTTAAACATAGTGGCGGGTGATTTTTGACCCTTAAGACAACACAAGGGTTAATGGTTGAATATTTACCCATGTCTATTTGCTCTGTAAACACAGCCAGTTTGAGAGCTTTTGATAAAGCCCAGATGTGCAGGTGATATAAAAATCAAATCAAATCAAATGTTATTAGTCGCATGCGCCGACTACAACAGGTGTAGATCTTACAGTGAAATGGTTACTTATGAGCCCTTAACGGACAGTGCAGTTTCAAAACATATGGATAAGAATAAGAGATAAAAGTAACAAGTTATTAAAGAGGAGCAGTAAAAAATAACAATACATACAGGGGGGTGCCGGTATAGAGTCAATGTGCCGGTTAGTTGAGGTAGCATGTACATGTAGGTAGAGTTAATTAAAGTGACTATGCATAGATGACAAAAGAGAGTGGCAATGGTGTGGAGAGGGGAGGGTGGGGGCAATGTGAATAGTCTGGGTAGCCATTTGACTAGATGTTCAGGAGTCTTATGGATTGGGGTTAGAAGCTGTTTATTAGCCTCTTGGACCTAGACTTGGTGCTCCGGTACCGTTTGCCGTGTGGTAGCAGAGAGTCTTTGACAATTTTCAGGGCCTTCCTCTGACACTGCCTGGTATAGAGGTCCTGGATGGCAGGAAGCTTGGCCCCAGTGATGTACTGGGCCGTTCGCACTACCCTCTGTAGTGCCTTGCAGTCAGAGGCCGAGCAGTTGCCATACCAGGCAGTGATGCAACCAGTCAAGATGCTCTCGATGGTGCAGCTGTAGAACCTTTTGAGGATCTGAAGACCCATGTCAAATCTTTCCAGTCTCTTGAGGGGGAATAGGTTTTGTCGTGTCCGCTTCATGACTAGCATGGTGTGCATGGACCATGTTAGTTTGTTGAAGATCTCAGCCTGCTCCACTGCAGTCCCGTCGATGGGAATGGGGGAGTGCTCGGTCCTCTTTTTCCTGTAGTCCACAATCATCTCCTTTGTCTTGATCACGTTAAGGGAGAGGTTGTTGTCCTGGCACCACATGGCCAGGTCTCTGACCACCTCCCTATAGGCTGTCTTGTTGTTGTCGGTGATCAGGCCTACCACTGTTGTGTCATCTGCAAATGTAATGATGGTTTCGGAGTCGTGCCTGGCCATGCAGTCATGAGTGAACAGGGAGTACATGAGGGGACTGAGGATGCACCCTTGAGGGGCCCCTGTGTTGAAGAGCAGCATGGCGGATGTGTTGTTACCCTTACCACCTGGGGGCGGGCCGTCACAAAGTCCAGGATCAAGTTGCAGAGGGAGGTGTTCAGTCCCAGGGTCCTTAGCTTATTGATGAGCTTTGAGGGCACTATGGTGTTGATCGCTGAGCTGTAGTCAATAGGCATTCTCACATAGGTTTTCCTTCTGTCCAGGTGGATAGGGCAGTGTGGACTGCAATAAAGACTGCATCATCTGTGGATCTGTTGGGGCGATATGAAAATCGGAGTGGGTCTAGGGTTTCTGGGATGATGGTGTTAATGTGAGCCATGACAAGCCTTTCAAAGCACCTCATGGCTACAGACATGAGTGCTACGTGTCGGTATTAATTTAGGCAGGTTACCTTGGTGTTCTTGGGCACAGGCACTTTGGTGGTCTGCTTAAAAAATGTTGGTATTACAGACTCGGACAGGGAGAGGTTAAAAATGTCAGTGAAGACACTTGCTAGTTGGTCAGCGCATACTCGCAGTACACGTCCTGGTAATCCGTCTGGCCCTGCGGCCTTGTGAATGTTAACCTGTCTATACTCACATCGGCTGCGGAGAGCGTGATCACACAGTCTTCCAGTACAGCTGGTGCTCTCATGTATGTTTCAGCATTATTTGCCTCGAAGCGAGCATAGAAATAGTTTAGCTCGTCTGGTAGGCTCGTGTCACTGGGCAGATCTTGGCTGTGCTTCCCTTTGTAGTCTGTAATGGTTTGCTGGTCCTGCCACATCCGACAAGCGTCAGAGCCGGTGTAGTACAACTCGATCTTAGTCCTGTATTGACACTTTGCCTATTTGATCATTCGTCAGAGGGCATAGTGGGATTTCTTATAAGCTTCCGAGTTACTCCTTGAAAGCGGCAGCTCTAGCCTTTAGCTCAGTGCGGATGCTGCCTGTAATCCATGATTTCTGGTTGGGGTATGTACGTACGGTCACTGTGGGGACGATGCATTTATTGATGAAGCCAATGACCGATGTGGTGTACTCCTCAATGCCATTGGAGGAATAGCAAAACTATCCTGTAGCTTAGCATCTGTTTCATCTGACCACTTTATTATTGATTTAGTCACTGGTGCTTCCTGCTTTAATTTTAGCTTGTAAGCAGGAATCAGGAGGATAGATTTATGGTCAGATTTAAAAAATGGAGGGCGAGGGAGAGCTTTGTATGCATCTCTGTATGTGGAGTATAGGTGGTCCAGAGATATTGTCCCTGTGGTTGCACGTTTAACATGTTGAGAGAAATGAGGTAAAACTGATTTAAGTTTCCCTGCGTTAAAGTCCTTGGCTACTAGGAGCGCCGCTTCTAGGTGAGCATTTTCTTGTTTGCTTATGGCGGAATACAGCTCATTCAATGCTGTCTTGGTGCCAGCATCTGACTGTGGTGGTATGTAAACAGCTACAAAGAATATAGATGAAAACTCTCTTGGTAAGTAATGTGGTCTGCAGCTTATCATGAGATACTCTACCTAAGGCAAGCAATGGCTTGAGACTTCCTTAGATATCTTGCACCAGCTGTTGTTTACAAAAATACATAGACCACCGCCCCTTGTCTTACCAGACGCCGCTGTTCTATCCTGCCGGTACATCGTGTAACCAGCCAGCTGTATGTTGATATTCTCGCAGCCACGACACTGTGAAGCATAAGATGTTGCAGTTTTTAATGTCCCGTTGGTAGTTTAATCTTCCCAATAACTAGTCCATTTTATTGTCCAAAGATTGCATGTTTGCGAGCAGAATTGAGGGGATTGGGGGTTTATTCGATCGTCTCCTACTCCTCAGAAGGCAGCCCGCCCTCCGGCCTCTCTTTCTCCGCCTCCTCTTCACGCAGATCACTGGGCCTGTTCCCGAGGGAGCTGTATATCCTCTGCCTCGGGCTCGTCAGAGTCGTGAAAGAAGAAAAAGGATTCTGCTAGTCCATGGTGAGTAATCGCAGTCATGATGTCTAGAAGTTATTTTCGGCCATAAGAGACGGCAGCGGCAACATTATGTACAAAAATAGTAAAAAAATAAAAATAAAGTTACAAACAACACAGATAATCCCCTGTAATTACAGTAAAATACTGTAATAAATGTTTTCATACAGTTTAATAGTCACTTTTCCTGTATTGTATTTTGTTTCATTGCTCTGGCATCAAGTTACCGTTAATATCTCAGTAATGTATTGGCACTATCCAGAGATAGTCAGAGATATAACATAAGATATCTTGTTGTAATTACAATTATTTTGAAGACCAATGTACAATGCCTGTGCCCGCTCGTGTTACAATTAAAACCAATATTTTTACTTGCAAAGAACACTGTATAATATGTCACTATTCCAATAATATACTGTAAATTAAATTACAGTATCATTGTTGGTACCATTATATGGATTACCGTAAAATGGATTACAGTAGCTGTACTGTAAAATAAATTACAATAAGTTACTGGATTATTGCAGAGGAAATGTTTTATACTGTATGTAATGTGCAATATCTATTTAGGCTGAATTAGGAATTTACATGGCCACATAATTGTTAAATATTCTGATATATAGCGCATTTGGAAAGCATTCTGGCTCCTTGACTTATTCCGCATTTTTTTAAGCTACAGCCTTATTCCAAAATGGATTAACTTTTTGTTTTTCCTCATCAAACTACACACAATACCCCAAAATTACAAAGCAAAAACAACTTTTTAGACATTTTTGGAGAAAACAAAACAAAAAACAACAACATTTATATAAGTAATTAGAGCCTTTCCTCAGTACTTTGTTGAAGGACAACCATCTCTGCAGCACTCCGCCAATCAGGCTTTTATGGTAGACTAGCCAGACAGATACCATTCCTCAGTAAAAGGAACATGACAGCCGGCTTGGAGTTAGCCAAAAGGCATCTAAAGGACTCTCAGACCATGGAGAAACAAGATTCTTTGGTCTTAAAAAAAAGCAAGATTTAACTCTTTAACCTGAATGCCAAAAGTCACGTCTGGAGGAAACCTGCCACCATCCTACGGTGAAGCATGGTGGTGGCAGCATCATGCTGTGCGGATGTTTTTCAGCAGCAGCAACTGGAAGACTAGTCAGGATCGAGGCAAAGATGAACGGAGCAAAGTACTTGATGAAAACCTGCTCCAGAGTGCTCCGGTCCTCAGACTGGGGTGAAGGTTCACCTTCCAACAGGACAATGACCCTAAGCACACAGCCAAGACAACGCAGGATTGGCTTCGGGACAATAATCTGAATGTCCTTGAGTGGCCCAGCCAGAGCTCAGACTTGAACCCAATCGAACATCTTTGGAGAGACCTGAAAATAGCTCCCCTTCCAACCTGACAGAGCTTGAGAGGATTTGCAGAGAAGAATTGGAGTAACTCCCCAAATACAGGTGTTCCAGGCTTGTAGCATCCTACCCAAGAAGACTCAAGGCTGTAATCGCTGCCAAATGTGCTTCAACAAAGTACTGAGTAAAGGGTCTGAATACTTATATAAATGTCATATTTCAGTTTATTATATTTGATAAAATAGCAAACATTTCTAAAAATCAGGTTTTTACTTTGTCATTATGGGTTATTGTGTGTAGATTGATGAAGGGAAAAAATATTTGATTTATTTTAGAATAAGGCTGTAAACTATCAAAATGTGGAAAAGTCAAGGTGTCTGAATACTTTCCAAAGGCACTGTACCTTAGTGCCTTGTTGCATAAATTATTGTGGAGTCACTACAATGTTGTTGATGCATCCTTAGTTCTCACCCATCACAGCCATTGAACACTGTAACTGCTCACCAATGACCTCATGGTAACATCCCTGATCAGTTTCATTCCTGTCCTGCAGCTCAGTTCAGAAGGACGACTGTATCTTTTCTGGGTTGTTTAATACATAATGAACAGCACAATTATCAACTAGACCATGCTTAGAGATATTAAATGTCTGATTTGATCTACCAAATCACTGCGTTTTTTTCTGAGGCTTTCGAAAAGCTTGCTGGTTTTTGTATTTGAATCTTGAAGTTCAATACTTGACTGAGGGACCTTTACAGATGTTGAATGTATGGGGGATCGAGGAAGTGTTAGTTATTTAAAAATGATTCCATGTAAATTAAAAAATGATTCCATGTATATTTAATGTGATTTGTTAAGACAGTTAAGACACATTTTTGCTAATGAACTAATTTAGGCTTGCCTAAACAAAGGGGCTGAATACTTTATGCAACAAATATATTTGAATTATTACATTTTTTATTCATCATTATTTTTAAATCACCCTTTTCTTCCACTTGACATTAGAGTGAGTATTTTGTTGACAGATTGTTGACTAAATGTTTTATTCATTTTAATACCACTTTGTAACAATAAAATATGACGAAATCCAAGGGGTCTGAATAGTTTTGCAAGGCAAGATAGCTAATTAAAAGGTAAGCCGTGCCTTTTTCCTCAGCACATGCTGTAAATGAGTTCCTTAATCACTGTGTGGATCCTTGTGTATGTTTAAAGTGCTTTAGGAACCAGCTATCCAATGCAAAAACCTTTAAATGTCCATATCCCTGCTGTCATATTGGAAATTAAAGTGTATGTGCATGCCTCTGATTTGATGTCTGATTTTTAGATAGGGAGAGCTATAAAAATGTACTTTACATATCATATTTAGGATACACTTTAACGGTTAACCATGGACACTTGACCTAGACACTGAACTAAGATCTGTTATATTTTTCACCTTGAACAGTTAAGGTTTAGCTTGAGGAAGGGTAGCACCTAGATCTGGGCCTATGGTCATTATCTATGCTGAGGTGCCATAACAGAGCATGTGCCGGGAGTCACCAGAGGGGGCAGCACCTCCCCACAACAACAACAACACTCGTGCCTCCATCCCCTATTATTTGATCCTGGGAAAAACTGACTTATAGATGATTACAACCATCATACCTCTTTTTCTCTCTCTCACTTACTCACAGCCCACTGCTCTGCTCCACCAATAATGGAGTGACTTATGGTATTGTTATTGTATGGCAGGCAGACATGCAGATGAAGCAGGCAGTATAAAATGGAAAAGCAATTAGCTTTAGCTAGGTTCAGGGTTGTGTTGCGAGTGTGATGATGCATGTCTCTGGCTCCTGCCACATTCCTGCGTCACTTTCCTACCCAGTCCTCTGTGTACAGCTAATACAACCACGTCACATACACTTAGTATACAAAATATTTTACGAACACCATGACATATTTCCATGACTGACCAGGTGAATCCAGGTGAAAGCTATGATCCCTTATTGATGTCACTTATTAAATCCACTTCAATCAGTGTAGATGAAGGGGAGGAGACAGGTTAAAGAAGGATTGTTAAGCCTTGAGACAATTGAGACATGGATTGTGTATGTGTGCCATTCAGAGGGTGAATGGACAAGACAAAAGATTTAAGTGCCTTCGAACGGGGTATAGTAGGAGGTGCTTTGTGTACTAGTTTGTGTCAAGAACTGCAACGCTGCTGGGTTTTTCACGCTCAACAACTGTGTGTATCAAGAATGGCAACCACCCAAAGAACATCCAGCCACCTTTACACAACTGTGGGAAGCATTGGAGTCAACAGACTATTGGAGGTGCACAGTACTTCATAGAGCCATGGCTACATGGAACTCTATTCCACATCAGGTAACTGATGTAAGCAGTAGAATCACATTTAAAAAACAGATAAAAATACACCTTATGGAACAGCGGGGACTGAGAAAAGACACACACAGGCACAGACGTGCACATGGACGTTGTATTGTAAATATGTGGTGGTGGAGTGGTGACCTGAGGGAACACACTGAATGTGTTGGGTAAGGTGTTATGAACTGTATGTAACCTCAGGAGAGTAGCTGCTGGGGATCCTTAATAAATAGAAATACAAACATGGGCCAGCATCCCTGTGGAATGCTTGACACCTTAAGTCCATGCCTGATGAAATTGAGGAAAATGTTTGGTAGTCATTATTTTAATTGATTCTGTCATGTCTAACTGAAGCGGTCAAATTTATGAACAATACTTTAACTCTTAGTGTGCAATGAATTCCGTCTACCTGTAGTGTGTGTGGGAATGCTTACTCAATGTGTAAATTGAGCCATCTTTAGAGGAGCTGTAATAACCATTTTGATCACTAGTATTACTGTATATATGCAAACTCCCTTATTTGGTTTATAGGGTTTCAATGACTGAGGAAGTTTTACCAGTAGGTCAAGATGACAACAAGCATGATTTATGTACAAAAATATTTAATTGAAAAGTTTGTATAAAAAAAATATATCCAGATCTCTATCATTCATGTCATACAGCTAAACTGAAAGAGAATATCTAACACTAGGCAAGCCACATCAGTCACTAACTAGAATAGCCCTATTCAACCCAACATTACCACAGAAAGGACTATAATATATATATTTTTTAAGTTAAATAACATTCATAGCTCTTCCAAATGTAATCCTTGTTTTATTCCCTTCAGACAACTTAAGTGCATCCATCCACAATCGAAACAAATTGCGTAAAAGAAAATTACAGGAATGCAAAACAAAAGGCTATGTAAAGATATGTAAACTCTGGGATTTCTCACTCTTAAACATCGACAATAAATAAATAAGCTTCAAGAGTGTGGAACGTCTACATGTTCTGAAGAAATTAAAAGCATAGGAAGAAAAAAAAACCTGCACAATATTTGTATTGAAAAATAGCCCATGAATATTGCATTGATTGTGCATTTCACACTTAAGCCATGGATACACCAGTTCAGGGCAGGTGATAGTGCCAGCTACGAGATGGGGGAAAGGCAATACATTTAAATAAAATACATTTCCAAGGGGCTAAACACACAGATATGTAGTTTTAATACACATTCAGAAATGAAAGGATTCAATTTTGAGAAATACAAATGACTGAGGCTATAGTATGATTGAGCAGCTTAGTAAGGGGGTGCAGTGTGAGTGAGTTGTTTCAAGCATTCCATGGTCAACACATCCCCCCCCCCCTCCTATGATCCCTAAGCATGCTGGGTGGTGTAGTTTACCACACTGTTATGGAAGAAGACAACTCATCTCCATCATGACAGGGTGGGATACGTACAAACAAACCAGCCGGAAAGGGTTATAACGAAACAAAAATTATGACAAAAGCCCCGAGAAGCAGCTTTCAAAAAGGCACTACAAATCAAAATGTTTAAAAATAAAGTATTCTCCTAGCTCTATGAGAGCAGCCATGTCGGTCTGAATAGGGGGCTTTAAACCAGATGCATAAACCCACCGTTATAACAAATTAGAAAATAATAAAAGTACAAAATAAATAGTCACTGGTAAAGACCGCCCCAAACAGCAAATGTCCCACATTAGGAAACAATTAATGAGGTATAAAAATAAAAGATCAAAAGGAAGAACAAACTGTAATAAATTATAATAATTCCATACAAAAAAAAAATGTTTTCTGCCTGCCCAAGCCATGGTGGGGCATAAGAGCCCTTTAAGTACAGTTAACATGTCCATTATTTCCTCTCATCCCCTCTTTCATAGGCTCTCCTTGCTGGAGCTTGTGCTAGATATGTCCGTGTTGATGGTCCTCAGCCGGATGTCCCCATCCTCCGTCTTGGAGGATATCGACACTTCCCCAGCCAAGCGCATCCAAGGGTGGTCCAGGATCTGTTCCAGAGTAGGCCTATCTGAGGGCCGTAACGACAGGCACCACTTGATCAGCTGCTGGCACTCTGGAAGGAGGGAGAGGAAAGGGGAAAACATGAATGAGTATTTTATTTTGTGGGAGAATCTCAAGAGGGAGATAGAGGTGTATAGGAACACACAAGAAAATAAAAAAGAAATGAGTGTTTAGAAATATGTTTTAAGATTAGAAATTTGTGAATTATTGTAGATTGTATATTGGAGGTAGTACACACCATTAGACACTCTCCTCCTGAAGTACAGTCTCCCCTGGAGGATTTCCTCATCTTGCTCAAAGGGGATGTCTCCACAGACCATGTCATACAGAAGCACCCCTAGCGACCACATCGTAGCCGAGCGCCCGTGGTATCTATGGAAGCGAATCCACTCTGGCGGGCTATATACTCTTGTACCTGGAGGAGAAAAAGGGGGGAAAGGCTCATTAGTGATGTTTTACTTCTATAATAGTGATGTTTACTTCTATAATAAACATCAAACAGTTTATTTGGGGCATTTCATGTGACAATAACAGGACTATATTGCAATACTGTAGGATTTTGTAAGACATAAATTGATATACATTTTTTTTTAAAAGTCATAATGTCTCTATAAAGGCTGAACAAGGCAAGTGTAATTCCATGCAAACAAGGACTTATACTGTCATTATAATGCCCTTTTCTTTTCCACAACTCAGCATGAGTAACTTGGATACCAAAAAAAAAAAAAAAACTTGAGTGCAATGCGAGCTATCACGTGACATGAATCAGCCCAAGCTCAGGTTTCACAACAAACAGATGTTACGTGGCAGCTGACCCAATAGCCATTACCTAGGCTTTGAAATGTGCGTTTCTTGTAACATAACAGGCAATGATCAACATATAACAATAACCTATTTTACTACACTAGTGTGTTATATTATTGACTAATATGAGATAATGTAATAAATAACTACATAAGGACAACAAAATGAACATGGCTGATAACGTTACCACCTGAGGAAAACACTTCATGAGGTACCAAAAACAAACCACTGCGTCACAGCGTTGTGTGGACACACCCGCCAATACAGGGGGGGGAGAAATGACCAGCTGATGATCTAATAATAGTAGCTATCTATACTAAAGCCAAAAAGACTTCAAATCTAATAAGGGTAAACCTAAAAGTCAAAAATAGCTGGAGTCAAACAAATATAGCTGAAAGCAAGTCAAGGGTCAGTGCAGACTATCATGCACCTTCAAAAACAAAACCATAAAATACAATGGGGCCACTGCTGGCCAAAGCACCGAGGAAGGGTAGGGTGCGTACCGTCAAAGTCAGTATAGACTGTGTCCTTGAGAATCGCCCCTGAACCAAAGTCAATAAGCGTGAGGTCCCCAGTGCGTAGGTCTACAAGCAGATTTTCATCTTTGATATCTCTGTGAACTACTCCGCTGCTGTAGCAGTGGCGGACAGACTCCAAAACCTGACGGAAAAATCCCTTCGCAGTCTCCTCGTCCAATGCGCCCTTCTCAGTTATGAAATCGAAAAGATCCTTAACCAGCTCCGGTCGTTCCATGACAATCAACCAGCCGTCTGGTCGCTCATACCAATCCAGGAGTTGTATAACCCCTCGAAACGACGAACTGACTTTCTTCAATAAAATAATCTCCAAAGGCACGATCACACCATTCTGTAAGAAAATATGAATCACAAATTAGTTGAGTGACCTAGAATCGATTCAAATATCAAACAACGACAACTAGCATGGGTGAAAAACCAAAACAAACCGGAGTGGTGATACTTACAATAGTACCCCATTCGGTCACCCGCTCCTTCTGCACGTGTTTAACTGCGACCTAATTTCGGGGTTAAAAATACATATTAGATACATTGTAGCCAGACGTGAAGACATACATTGTAGCAACAACTAAATTAGTCAATAACCATGAGATAGATGCCTTGATGGCGCCATGTGCCGAGATCAAAGCATTCCTATTCTTACCGGTGCGTCATCGGAGAGCCGACTACCGGCATAGACTGTGCCGAAGCCACCGCTGCCGAGCACGGATCCCACCTTGTAAACCTTTTCGAACGGTTCCTTTTCCACTTTAACTGAAGAAACATCAAATTGAGAGCAGATAAGAATAAACGATAGCCACTCGAGTCGCAGCCGTTGACTAGACTTTCCAGACAAGTTACTAACTAATATTAGCTATGTTTGTTAATAAATCACCGTTGGCGTGCATATCCACCGCACGAAGCCATTTAAATAATTCAACGCACAGGATTTTAGAGTTAATTAAATAATTGTATTTTACTAACTATTGGACGCATTAATGATTGCAATATAAAGCTACTTCACTAAACAGTGCAACAGTATTTCTGGCAATGTACGAAGAATGACAGCGGGTTCGAATCATACCTGGCTGGAGCTGTATTTTCACCGGGTCCATGCTCGAGGGGTTGCAAATGTGTGAGAATGAGCCAAACTTTGACAGCAACATATTCAAACGGAAGACAGACGAAATCCTTGTTTATCTGAAAAGGTAGATCCCGATCCAATCCTATAGAAATATGATTGAAAAGGCTAACGCTAGCTAATAACTCCAGTGTGCCAACCCCACCCGCCCGTCGCCGTGACTCATACAATGCCGCCTCTATCTTTTCCAGATTATAAACGCCGCGTACAAAGAGAATCCTGTATCTTGATTTCTGCACTTGGAAGATTACAGTTTTCTTGAAGTACTGAAGAAAGGACACTTGCAGAGCTGTTAACTGCAATCGAAGAAGTTTGTAAGAAATCCAAGGGACTGTGTTGATATCACGGAACGGATTTGAGCTCTGGCACGGTCTTTCCCTACCTTTTCTATAACGCCAATATTTTTGGACGAGTGGAGGATGGTTATATCCCTCCGCCCCGAAAGACTACTCGGTATTTTACTGGAATTTGTTTTAATATCCGGCAATAATTAATTGAAATGTAGATATTTAATATGATGATTCATACAATATATATATTAAAAAAATAAACATTGTGTAATTTATCTGATATAAGGATATGTATACACGAACTACTTTCTCATAGTACGAGACGCCCAAGGATCTCTTGTCTGGAGGTTTTGCGCTGTGTTTACAAGAGAACTGGAGAACTCAACCAATAAGATGGTATATATATTTACCATGTTTTCGATTTGGACCAATCAAATGCTCATTATCATAAAGAGGTGATTTGCGCGCACGCCACGTGCGAATTCCGAGACGCCACTTCCTCTGGGAAACACTGAGCGTTCGAGTGGATCGCCGCCTTTCAAAGTGTTTCACAATGGGGATAAAAGTTGTCCAACATGCGACTACATGGACTTTACAACAACCATGTGATCAAAAGTCATGCAGTTTTACCCAGGCGAATGGGACCAAATACGTTACTGAAACGGGATGCACATTTTCGCGATTCATGTGGAACCAGCTGTTATTCTTCGTAACTAACCTTGCTGTAAATTGCCAAAAATAATGCACTGTTTAGCGAGCTAGCTTTATGTTACAATCATTTGAGTCTCTCTCGCCCAAATTGATTTTACCGTTTGGGAGTGTGTGATATGGGTGTTATAGACATGTCTATTTCGACTTAACAAATAAAACCTTTCCTAAACTGAGCCTTGTTGTTGGAAAACCACATCGGTGTCTGACCTTTGGCTGTAGTAGATGCACCTCCCTCGACTTCACTCAACTTTCTTCTGCAGTGGGTTGCTTCAGGTTTACCACTCAAACAAGCCCACTCTTTTCACAGCATTTCACCAGGGAGGTGGGTTTTAAAGTCTAGATACCAGTTAACGTCGTCCTGCAAAGAGCTATTGGTCGTGTTCGAGAGCATCAAAACGACTGCAGGCCGACTGACTATCGACAAATCACCTTGCATCATAAATCATAAATAACGACTCATTATTATTTGTAATTGTCAGTCAATCACACTTTATTTGTAATTGTCAGTCAATCACACTTTACCCTCGATAGATTGCGCGTTTGATCCTCTCGAACACGGCCGTTGTTTTGACAGCTGGCTCATTGCTGGAGCTTTCATAGCCTGGCATCTTTGATCAGCCAAATCTAAAATATTCGGTTTCACCAAAATACTGTTTTAACCTTACATGGGCATATCCAGTATCTATAGGAACAATACTTAAGATTCATTGGATTTAATGTGTCCTTCACTATCAAATAAGCTTCTAAAACTTGCTTTTATTCAGGGTCTCCCATTTTCCGCATTTGGGCTGCCATTGTAGTCCTTTCTAGACGACGCAGTCACGTAAGAGTATAGGCTATAAAGTAATCTCCCACTTCTACAGGCAGACATCCTCAGACCCAGGATAAAAATGTGTTTCAACGCTTATTTGATAGCGAAGGACACAATTGACCCAACAAATCTAAAATATTGTTCCTAGAGATAGTGGATATGCCTCTGTAACATTAAAACATAATTTTGGTGAAACCCAATAGTCAGTGGTGGAAAAAGTACCCAAGTGTCATACTTGCGTAAAAGTAAAGATACCTCTTAAAACCTCTTAAGGATTAGCCCCTTTTTTTCCAATTTTTGCCTAAAATGACATACCCAAATCTAACTGCCTGTATGCATGTTCTTGGTACCATTTGATAGGAAACACTTTGAAGTTTATGGAAACCTGAAAGGAATATAGTAGACTATAACACAATAGATCTGGTAAAATATATGTTTTTTATTTTTGTTGCATCATCTGTGACATGAAAAAGAAAACCCACACATTCAGCTAGGAAGCTGGAGGTGATTTAGATGGTGTCCACAAGACTGATAACTTCAAGAATGAGCAAGCTACATGACATTTAGTATGAAGTCACCCAGGTGTCCCTCATGATTTGCCCAAATGTACCTAAAGTGGCCGAATTGGTAAATTTATACATTTTCAAGAACATAACTATAGAAAACATACAAAAATGCTATGCTAATAAAAATACAAGTTTACACACTCCCAGGAATGTCATACATGATGAATCATTAGCTTCCCTACATAAAAGGTACATACAGGAGAGGCAACAAGAATGCTGATCCAATGTTTCCAAACACAGAAGTGAAATATTTAAGATAAGGGGCAAGTTTGCAGCCAAAGCTGATCTAATGTCATAAATGAACACACCACAAACCACACACAAAGTAAAAAAAAAAAAAAAAATGTACACACTATTTACAATTACAGTATTTAGAACATCCTCTACCCAAGATTGTGCTGCTGGTCCCAAATCCCAAGTCTCTTTCTGCTGTACCGTCCTCTACTTGTAGGCTGGCTGGGTATTCACACCTCTAGATGGCTGGGCGGGGGTTTGTTGTGGAGCCAGAGAGAGCAGCCGTCATACTAAGTGGGGGATGGAGGACTTGAATGTGGTGTCTTTGAAGTCAGTCTTTACTACGTGTCGCATATCAGTTTGCAAACAATGTAAAAAATAAATAATAATAATTGAGTTAATAAAGCCGAATACAAACTTGGTCTCTTTTTTGCTTTGTTGAGTAAGGCAGTTCCGAAATGCAGGTGTTTTAGCCTAGCTCTGTGCTTTCTTCAGTGGTGGGGCAGCCAGCGGAATATGCGGAGCGTAGAGGTTGGTAATGTTCTCTAAGTCCTCTAATTCAAGTCCCTTGGATGCTGCCACAGAGTTACATTGGAAGTGCCCATCCAAGAAGGCTCAAGGTCATTGGCCACAGATAAAATTAAGTAAAATCACGTTATATCTACAGTAGCTTTGATTGGACTGATCATGTCAACATTACACTTTCAAAATCTTAGCTAGCATTGTAGCAGTCATCATCATGAATCAAGTCGACAATATACTGGCAAATAATTTTCAATCCTTGTCATTTGAAGAGAAATTATGAAAATAAATTATAGATAAAACATAACGGTGCTCATCGGCCATTGGATATAAACATTACACAATAAGTTGGATATCGCAAATTCAACAATGAGGAGCTTGGAAGGAATCAGTGGCTAACTGCAAGCATTGCAAAGCAATAGCTAAGAAAGTAATACTAAGTGTATGCTGTGTAGTAAGCTGTTGGTAGCCTATGTGCCTCACCCTAATAATTTGGTCCCTTTTCCCCTCATAATTTCACCTACTGTTCTGACTTTGTGGTGGCCTGTCTTAGAAAAATGTAATCATTGAATTTTGTAAAAGCTTTCATTGTCTGCTTATATGCCCCCTTTATTTATCCTATGGTTCTGACTTGGTGTACAGGGATAATACTGTAAGAACGGCCCATGTTCTGAATTCTGTCCATAACATTTCAAAATTGCTGAACAAAGTTATATTGACTACGTCCGTCCTAGCTCTCTCATTAATGTCTTAATCGATATTACGGATTGCCTCTTATGCCATAGTTTGTACATCTCAATTGTCAGTAGAAACCACATTTGTTTAAGCAAGTCAGTCATATCAGCTATGTTTTTTTAAAAGGCAGTAAATTAGGCTGAATTATCTGTTTCTCTGCCAGACAAGTCTCTGCTGATAGCCAGGTGTAGCAGTGGTAAGGTGTTGAGACTGCTGTTGGGATACTGCTGTGTCAGCTTTATATAGGCCCTAACAGTTTGTGGTAGAGGTCGGCCGATTAATAGGAATGGCCGATTAATTAGGGCCGATTTCCCGTTTTCATAATAATCGGAAATCTGTATTTTTGGACACTGATTTGCCCGTTTTTTTTTTGACACCTTTATTTAATCTTTATTTAACTAGGCGAGTAAGGTTAAGAACACATTCTTATTTTCAATGACGGCCTAGGAACGGTTGGTTAACTGCCTCGTTCAGGGGCAGAACAACAGATTTTTACCTTGTCAGCTCGGGGGATTCAATCTTGCAACCTTACAGTTAACTAGTCCAACGCCCTAACCACCTGATTACATTGCACTCCACGAGGAGACTGCCTGTTACGCGAATGCATTAAGCCAAGGTAAGTTGCTAGCTAGCATTGAACTTATCTTATAAAAAACAATCAATCAATCATAATCACTTGTTAACTACACATGGTTGATGACTAGTTTATCTAGCATGTCCTGCGTTGCATATAATCAATGCGGTGCGTATCGTTGCTCCAATGTGTACCTAACCATAAACATCAATGCCTTTCTTAAAATCAATACACAGAAGTATATATTTTTAAACCTGCATATTTAGCTAAAAGAAATCCAGGTTAGCAGGCAATATTAACCAGGTGAAATTGTGTCACTTCTCTTGCGTTCATTGCACGCAGAGTCAGTGTATATGCAACAGTTTGGGCCGCCTAATTTGCCAGAATTTTATGTAATTATGACATAACATTGAAGGTTGTGCAATGTAACAAGAATATTTAGACTTATGGATGCCACCCGTTAGATAAAATATGGAACGGTTCCGTATTTCACTGAATGATAGTTTCCGGATTCAGCCATATTAATGACCTAAGGCTTGTATTTCTTAGTGTTAACATGTTATAACTAAGTCTATGATTTGATTTGATAGATCAGTCTGTATGAGCGATGGTAGGCAGCAGCAGGCTCGTAAGCATTCATTCAAACAGCACTTTCGTGCTTTTGCCAGCAGCAGTTTATGACTTCAAGCCTATCAACTCCCGAGATGTGGCTAGTTTAACCGATGTGAAATGGCTAGCTAGTTAGCGGGGTCACTTGCTCTGAGACTTGGAGTGGTTGTTCCCCTTGCTCTGCACGGGTAACGCTGCTTCGAGTGTGGCTGTTGTCGTTGTGTTCCTGGTTCAAGCCCAGGTAGGAGTGAGGAGAGGGATGGAAGCTATACTGTTACACTGGCAATACTAAAGTGCCTATAAGAACATCCAATAGTCAAAGGTTCATGAAATACAAATGGTATAGAGATAAATAGTCCTATAATTCCTATAATAACTACAACCTAAAACTTCTTACCTGGGAATATTGAAGACTCATGTTATAAGGAACCACCAGCTTTCATATGTTCTCATGTTCTGAGCAAGGAACGTAAACGTTAGCTTTCTTACATTATACTATACATTATATATTGCACTTTTACTTTCTTCTCCAACACTTTGTTTCTGCATTATTTAAAACAAATTGAACATGTTTCATTATTTATTTGAGGCTAAATTGAATTTATTGATGTATTTAATATATTAAGTGAAAATAAGTGTTCATTCAGTATTGTTGTAATTGTCATTTTTACAAATAAATACAAAAAAATCAGCTGATGAATCTGTATCGGCTTTTTTTGGTCCTCCAAGAATCGGTATCGGCATCGGCGTTGAAAAATCATAATCGGTCTACCTCTATTTTCTGGGCACCGTTTGTCACCGTTTATAATAACTCTACCTACATGTACATATTACCTCAATTACCTCGACACCGGTGCCCCTGCACATTGACATTGACTCTGTACCGGTACCCCCTGTATATAGCCCTACTATTGTTAATCACTGCACCTCTTTGTCATGAGGTTGGCATGGGGGGGGGGGTAGGTTTATGACAGTCATAAATACCTCTTCCCCCCTTTTTCCTCTCTCTACCCTACTGAGGTTACATTTGCAAAACCCTTGGTTAACATAGAGATTCTGGGAACATCAGAAGGGGGGGGGGATGAACTATATTCTGGCAATCCGATCAATTGAACATATGCGGTGGTACTTAATGAATATGATGTCAGTTCGGTTGTCATCTGAGACATTCTCATCAATGATAAGATGACATAAACTCTACAGTGGAAAGTCTACACATCAGAGTTATCGGATTCACATGGAATTGTTGTTCAATTTAAATGTTTGAATATGAAATTATTTATGATGGGATGAAATGTGATTTTAGCTTCTAAAATGTGAGATTTGGGTTTTCATAAGATAGGGCTCTACTCAATCAGTGGCCCGCCCCTGTGAAGGGACATGGGCTACACGTCCTCCTCTCCCTTCCTATATAAGCCCTTGACGACAATATAACTTTCTGTTCCGAGGATGTAGGACGATGGTCCTATGTCAGAATGGTTCAGATAATAACTACAGAACAAAGCCAACATCAGCATGAGCTTTGGTTGCGAATGGTATGAACTTTGAACTCTTATTCACTACAGAAGTGATACCTCCTAGCCGTTGAGTTAGCAACAGCAGATGCAACAAGGGTTAGGAAGGAACAGACAGAGTATCCCGTCTATCACCCAACGACGTTACTACAACGTATCCAATTGACAACCAGAGACATTCTTCAAAGGACTTGGTTTGGCAACACGGCCTTCCATCTACCACCAACCTACCGAAGCGCAGCTCAGAGTAAATATTTATTGCACTTTCCTTTTCCAAATGGGCAGTAATTTAGAATGCATCAGATACTGTATTTAAGATAGCACAGATTCTCTCTGTGTCCCTCAGTCTTCCCACTCTTTCACTCAAACCCAGCCCTTTTCCTTTGTGTAACAAGCTGTCATATCTGTTCCGCCCGCTAGGGACGTTTTCCTTTATGACGTAATTTGTAATCAAGTTATGATTTAATTATGTGTATGTGTAATTCTGTGTGATAATTAAACCAATATTTCTGATTCAAATTGTTAGCCAGGGTTCTTGCAGATAACTACGAATTTACAACTTTCAGATGAGACTGAATTAAGATGACGATTGATATTGACTGCTATTGATGTAAAATATTACTAGGTCTTTTAGAGTTTATTCGGAAGATAACAGCTCTATAAATATTATTTTGTGGTGCCCGACTCTCTAGATAGTTACATTTACATGATTAGCTCAATCAGGTGATATTAATTACGGATACATTATTTTATAGAATAGCATGTCATATCACTTAATCCGGCATAGCCAAAGACAGAACATCTTTAATAATTTGTTTTTCTTATCTCTTACTTTGTTTTAAGGTATTTTCTTAAAACTGCATTGTTGGTTAAGGGCTTGTAAGTAAGTGTTTTACTTTAATGGTCTACCATCACCTGTTGTATTCGGCACGTGATAAATTACATTTAATTTGATTATAGTGCAATTAATGTATTCTTTGGTGTTGTTTTGTGTAGTGGCTTCTAAAACATTATATTTTTTTTGCCTCACCAAGATTTAGTTTCCCCCACGAAGACAAAGGAGATGATTGTGGACTACAGGAAAAGGAGGACTGAGCACGACAGGGCTGTAGTGGAGCAGGTTGAGAGCTTCAAGTTCCTTGGCGTCCACATCACCAACAAACTAACATGGTCCAAGCACCACAAGACAGTTGTGAAGAGGGCACGGCAAAACCTATTCCCCCTAAGGAGACTGAAAAGATTTGGCATGGTTCCTCAGATCCTCAAAAGGTTCTACAGCTGCACCACTGAGACCATCCTGACACGTTGCATCGGCCTCCGAACACATGGCACTACAGAGGGTAGTGCGTACGGCCATCCAGGATCTCTATACCAGGCGGTGTCACAAGCATTTCGCTACACTCGCATTAACATCTGCTAACCATGTGTATGTGACAAATAAAATTTGATTTGAGGAAGGCCCTAAAAATGGTCAAAGACTACAGCCACCCTAGTTATAGACTGTTCTCTCTGCTACCGCATGGCAAGTGGTACCGGATGACCAAGTCTAGGTCCAAGAGGCTTCTTTACAGCTTCTACCCCCAAGCCATAAGACTCCTGAACATCTAATCAAATGTCTACCCAGAGTATTTGCATTGTCCCCCCCGCCCTCTTTTACGCTGCTGCCACTCTCTGTTATTATCTATGCATAGTCACTAATAACTCTACCTACATGTACATATTGCCTCGACTAACCGGTGTCCCCGCACATTGACTCTGAAACGGTACCCCCTGTATATAGCCCCGCTATTGTTATTTTACAGCTGCTCTTTAATTACTTGTTACTTTTGTTTCTTATTTTTTTATGTATTTTTCTTAAATCTGCACTGTCGGTTAGGGGCTCGTAAGTAAGCATTTCACTATAAGGTTGTTGGATTGGATTTGATTTGAAAATTGCCACGGCCAACATTGTGCCACTTCCACTGCCAACATCCTTTTCAAAGTAATTGCTGTTAATTTCCCATGTCTTTTTAAAATATTTGATTGATTTGATTGCATATTAAAACTTACAATCTACTTGCAGTGAAGCCGCTCAACATCTACATCACATTTAGTAATTTAACAAACTCCCATCCAGAATGTGGACCCGAACCAGTGACCTATAAGCCACCGGCCCAAGCTCCCAAATGCTAGGCCACCAGCCCTCCAAGACCCCCCCCCCCCCCCCCACGTTTCTCCAAGAGCTTCCCTCAACCATCCTGAGAGTGTGTGTATATGCATGTGTAGATGTTTGCATCAGCCTCAGGCAAACAGGCATTAGCTGTAACAACACTGACCCTTAGTATCATTCAAATGTCCTTTTTATTTTATTTTTACTTCATTTTTTGAGTTTTATCTTTGACTGTCATTCTATCCCCTTTGTCTCCAATTCCACATCCCAACCCTCAGCTTCCCTTAACCCATCCCACCTATCTCTGCTGGCCACCCTCTTCGGATTTTTACGGACCATATACAGTGCCTTGCGAAAGTATTCGGCCCCCTTGAACTTTGCGACCTTTTGCCACATTTCAGGCTTCAAACATAAAGATATAAAACTTTGTTTTTTTGTGAAGAATCAACAACAAGTGGGACACAATCATGAAGCGGAACAACATTTATTGGATATGTTTTATCGGATATTGGATAACTTTTTTAACAAATCAAAAACTGAAAAATTGGGCGTGCAAAATTATTCAGCCCCCTTAAGTTAATACTTTGTAGCGCCACCTTTTGCTGCGATTACAGCTGTAAGTCGCTTGGGGTATGTCTCTATCAGTTTTGCACATCGAGAGACTGACATTTTTTTCCCATTCCTCCTTGCAAAACAGCTCGAGCTCAGTGAGGTTGGATGGAGAGCATTTGTGAACAGCAGTTTTCAGTTCTTTCCACAGATTCTCGATTGGATTCAGGTCTGGACTTTGACTTGGCCATTCTAACACCTGGATATGTTTATTTTTGAACCATTCCATTGTAGATTTTGCTTTATGTTTTGGATCATTGTCTTGTTGGAAGACAAATCTCCGTCCCAGTCTCAGGTCTTTTGCAGACTCCATCAGGTTTTCTTCCAGAATGGTCCTGTATTTGGCTCCATCCATCTTCCCATCAATTTTAACCATCTTCCCTGTCCCTGCTGAAGAAAAGCAGGCCCAAACCATGATGCTGCCACCACCATGTTTGACAGTGGGGATGGTGTGTTCAGCTGTGTTGCTTTTACGCCAAACATAACGTTTTGCATTGTTGTCAAAAAGTTCAATTTTGGTTTCATCTGACCAGAGCACCTTCTTCCACATGTTTGGTGTGTCTCCCAGGTGGCTTGTGGCAAACTTTAAACGACACTTTTTATGGATATCTTTAAGAAATGGCTTTCTTCTTGCCACTCTTCCATAAAGGCCAGATTTGTGCAATATACGACTGATTGTTGTCCTATGGACAGAGTCTCCCACCTCAGCTGTAGATCTCTGCAGTTCATCCAGAGTGATCACGGGCCTCTTGGCTGCATCTCTGATCAGTCTTCTCCTTGTATGAGCTGAAAGTTTAGAGGGACGGCCAGGTCTTGGTAGATTTGCAGTGGTCTGATACTCCTTCCATTTCAATATTATCGCTTGCACAGTGCTCCTTGGGATGTTTAAATCTTGGGAAATCTTTTTGTATCCAAATCCGGCTTTAAACTTCTTCACAACAGTATCTCGGACCTGCCTGGTGTGTTCCTTGTTCTTCATGATGCTCTCTGCGCTTTTAACGGACCTCTGAGACTATCACAGTGCAGGTGCATTTATACGGAGACTTGATTACACACAGGTGGATTGTATTTATCATCATTAGTCATTTAGGTCAACATTGGATCATTCAGAGATCCTCACTGAACTTCTGGAGAGAGTTTGCTGCACTGAAAGTAAAGGGGCTGAATAATTTTGCACGCCCAATTTTTCAGTTTTTGATTTGTTAAAAAAGTTTGAAATATCCAATAAATGTCGTTCCACTTCATGATTGTGTCCCACTTGTTGTTGATTCTTCACAAAAAAAATACAGTTTTATATCTTTATGTTTGAAGCCTGAAATGTGGCAAAAGGTCCCAAAGTTCAAGGGTGCCGAATACTTTCGCAAGGCACTGTATCTTTCAACTATGCTGGGATGTTAACATACAATTTGAATGTATCTAATTGAATAGAATCCACAGATTGCGAGTTGAAGATAGATTATTTTACCAAGAAGCGGATCCTGTGTTTTGCCTTCCACTCAGAACAATGGTTCGGTTCCCAGCCGGCGACCCTGGTCAGGCTCCGGAGACGGGCACATCGCGCACCACTCCCTTGCATGCTACTCGCCAATGTCCAGTCTCTGTACAGCAAGGTTGGTGAAATCCGAGGGAGGGTAGCCTTCCAGAGAGACATCAGAGACTGTAACGTTCTTTGCTTCACGGAAACATGGCTCACTCGAGAGACGCTAACGGAGTCGGTGCAGCCAGCTGGTTTCTTCACGCTTCTCGCCGACAGAAACAAGCATCTTTCTGGTAAGAAGAGGGGCGGGGGGATATGCCTTATGATTAACAAGACGTGGTGTGATCATAACAACATACAGGAACTCAAGTCCTTCTGTTCACCTGACTTAGAATTCCTCACAATCAAATGTCGACCGCATTATCTACCAAGGGAATTCTCTTCGATTATAATCACAGCCGTATATATTCCCCCCCAAGCAGACACATCGATGGCCCTGAACAAACTTTATTTGACTCTAGGTAACTGGAAACAACATATCATGAGGCTGCATTCATTGCAGCTGGGGATTTTAACAAGGCTAATATGAAAACAAGACTCCCTAAATTCTATCAGCATATTGATTGTGCTACCAGGGCTGGTAAAACCCTGGATCATTGTTATTCTAACTTCCACGACACATATAAGGCCACCCCCGCCCCCCTTTCGGAAAAGATGACCACGACTCCATTTAGTTGCTTCCAGCCTACAGACAGAAACTAAAACAAGAAGTTCCTGCGCTCAGGTCTGTTCAACGCTGGTCCGACCAATCGGATTCCACGCTTCAAGACTGCTTCGATCACATGGATTGGGATATGTTCCGCATTGCGTCCAACAACAACATTCACGAATACGCTGATTCAGTGAGCGAGTTCATTAGCAAGTGCATTGGCGATGCTATACCCACAGCAACGATTGTCAGTATAGAGACAAAGTAGAGTCGCAATTCAACGGCACATATAAGGCCCACCCCCGCCCTCCTTTCGGAAAAGCTGACCACGACTCCATTTAGTTGCTTCTAGCCTACAGACAGAAACTAAAACAAGAAGCTCCCGTGCTCACATCTGTTCACCGCTGATCCGACCAATCGGATTCCACGCTTCAAGACTGCTTCGATCACGTGGATTGGGATATGTTCCGCATTGCGTCCAACAACAACATTGACGAATACGCTGATTCAGTGAGCGAGTTCATTAGAAAGTGCATTGGCGATGCTATAGCCACAGCAACGATTGTCAGTATAGAGACAAAGTAGAGTCGCAATTCAACGGCTCAGACACAAGAGGTATGTGGCAGGGTCTACAGTCAATCACGGATTACAAAAAGAAAACCAGCCCCGTCACGGACCAGGATGTCTTGCTCCCAGGCAGACTAAATAACTTTTTTGCCCGCTTTGAGGACAATACAGTGCCACTTACACGGCCCGCAACCAAAACATGCGTACTCTCCTTCACTGCAGCCGAAGTGAGTAAAACATTTAAACGTGTTAACCCTCGCAAGGCTGCAGGCCCAGACGGCATCCCCAGCCGCGTCCTCAGAGCATGCGCAGACCAGCTGGCTGGTGTGTTTACGGACATATTCAATCAATCCTTATCCCAGTCTGCTGTTCCCACATGCTTCAAGAGGGCCACCATTGTCCCTGTTCCTAAGAAAGCTAAGGTAACTGGCATGGCAGACATAAAATTAAACCTTTTCCCAAAATAAATGTATCAAACCATTCTGTAGTAAAATTAAACCTGCCAAAAAGTACCAAAATATTTTGGGGTAAAAAATTTAAACCACTTTATGACAATCAAAATACCATCATGAAGTGCTTTGAGAGACTAGTCAAGGACCATATCACCTCCACCCTACCTGACACCCTAGACTCACTCCAATTTGCTTACCGCCCCAATAGGTCCACAGACGACGCAATCGCAACCGATTGGAAACCAAAGCACCAAAAATAACCTTCAAGACAAGCGAGGAACTAGTTGAGAGTTGTTGGGTTTCTATCATAAAAAAGACAGATCTGGATCTATACTTCCAGCTCAGAAGTAGGATAGAACTAGTTCCTTTTCTGAAAGTATGTTGTAGATAAGAGTGAATCATATTTATTTTCACTTGTGACTGTTGGGTTGGAGCCAATCAAATGTGTGTCTGTGTGTGTTGTGCACATGTTTTATGCCTGCGAGCATACATGGCTATTGGATATTGGAATGCCGGATGGCCACTCACTCCAATTTGCTTACCGCCCCAATAGGCCCCAATAATTCCACAGACGACGCAATCGCAACCACACTGCACACTGCCCTAACCCATCTGGACAAGAGGAATACCTATGACATTCTGATGGGCCTCCCCCTGGTGGTGAGGGTAGAAAAAACACTGGGGCACCACAAGGGTGCTTTCTCAGCCCTCTCCTGTACTCCCTGTTCACCCACGACTGCGTGGCCATGCACGCCTCCAACTCAATCATCAAGTTTGCGGACAACACTACAGTGGTAGACTTGATTACCAACAACGACGAGACGGCCTACAGGGAGGAGGTGAGGGCCCTCGGAGTATGGTGTCAGAAAAATAACCTCACACTCAACGTCAACAAAACAAAGGAGATGATTGTGGACTTCAGAAAACAGCAGAGGGAGCACCCCCCTATCCACATCGACGGTATAGTGGTGGAGAAGGTGTAAAGTTTTAAGTTCGTCGGCGTACACATCACGGACAAACTGAATTGGTCCACCCACACAGACAGCGTTGTGAAGAAGGCGCAGCAGCGCCTCTTCAACCTCAGGAGGCTGAAGAAATTCGGCTTGTCACCAAAAGCACTCACAAACTTCTACAGATGCACAATCGAGAGCATCCTGTCGGGCTGTATCACTGCCTGGTACGGCAACTGCTCTGCCCACAACCGTAAGGCTCTCCAGAGGGTAGTGAGGTCTGCACAACGCATCACCAGGGGCAAACTACCTGCCCTCCAGGACACCTACACCACCCGATGTCACAGGAAGGCCATAAAGATCATCAAGGACAACAACCACCCGAGCCATTGCCTGTTCACCCCGTTATCATCCAGAAGGCGAGGTCAGTACAGGTGCATCAAAGCAGGGACAGAGAGACTGAAAAACAGCTTCTATCTCAAGGTCATCAGACTGTTAAACAGCCATCACTAACATTGAGTGGCTGCTGCCAACATACTGACTCATCTCCAGCCACTTTAATAAGGGAATTGTTGGAAATTGATGTAAAAATCACTAGCCACTTTAAACAATGCCACTTAATATAATGTTTACATACCCTACATTACTCATCTCATATGTATATGTATATACTGTACTCATTTAAACTGCTGCATCTTGCTGCATCTACTGCATCTTGCCATCTTTATGTAATACATGTATCACTAGCCACTTTAAACTATGCCACTTTATGTTTATATACCCTACATTACTCATTTCATATTTATATACTGTACTCTATACCATCTTGCCTATGCCGTTCTGTACCATCACTCATTCATATATCTTTCTGTACATATACTTGACCCCTTTACACTTGTGTGTATAAGGTACTAGTTGTGGAATTATTAGATTAGATTACTCGTTGGTTATTACTGCATTGTCAGAACTAGAAGCACAAGCATTTCGCTACACTCGCATTAATATCTGCTAACCATGTGTATGTTGTCACGTTCTGACCTTTATTTCCTTTGTTTTGTATTTATTTAGTATGGTCAGGGCGTGAGTTGGGTGGGCAGTCTATGTTTGTTTTTCTATGTTTTGGGGCATTTCTATATTTCGGCCTAGTATGGTTCTCAATCAGAGGCAGGTGTCATTAGTTGTCTCTGATTGAGAATCATACTTAGGTAGCCTGGGTTGCACTGTTTGTTTGTGGGTGATTGTCTATGTTGATGGCTTGTTTCAGCGCAGCTCGCATTAGCTTCACGGTTGTTATTTTGTTTACTGTTTTTGTATAGTGTTTCAGTGTTCAGTTCTTTCTTTAATTAAACATTCAACATGAACACATATCACGCCGCATTTTGGTCCTCCGATCCTTCTCGCCTCTCCTCTTCAGATGAAGAGGAGGACGACCGTGACATATGTGACAAATAAAATTTGATTTGATTTATTAGTAATTGACTGACCCGGTCTCTTCAGATCTCCCATCATTACTATTTCTAGGGTTATTTTTAGATCAATGTTATGCATTTTCAGCCATTCCTGACCCTGAGACCAGAAACAGGCTACCTGAGGGCAATACCAACAAATGTTCTATAGAATCTTTATCCTCACAACAAAATCTGCAGAGCTGCGCTGATTGTATGCCTCAAATATTCAACATTTTGTTGGTGGCAATAATTCTGTACAATCATTTTAGCTGAAAAGCACAAAGTCTTGAATCTTGCGTTATTTTATATATCAACTCATACACCATGTACCATGGAATCGGTACATTAAAAATCTCTTCCCAACTATTTTGCTATCTGTATGGCACAGCTGTCAACATCCTGGTCCTCAAATGAGACTGGTATACTTTCCTATTTATGCTATTTTCATTCCTCCACCAGTTTTGATCCTTTAGCAGACAGACCAGTTCCCTACCTCCCCCCACTGCCTCCTGCCTCCTATGTTTTTGCAGTAATGCTGTAATGAATTGGTGTAATCTTGGAATGAGCAGACCTTCAATACAATTCTGATATCTCTATGAAAGACATAACTCTACCATTCCAATTTACAATATCCTTTAAAAACAAATACCCTTTTCAAAAAATGTCCTTAAATACAGGTATTTTATCAACCAGCACATTTGAGTTCAGCCATAATGTTTGTTATAATATTTGTTCTATCTTTTCAGAGGGATGAAATTGAAATTGTAGCCAGCTTTGCAATTATTGTTTGAAAAAGAAATACTTTGAAAAAAGTTTCATTTTCAGTTAATCAAAAATTAGACATGGCAATCTGCACAAAGGCAAAAAGGGAATTTTTAAACAATCAATGAGCTTTTATTAGTAATCTACTTGAGAACCATTTAGGGTTCAAGCTAAACTTTTGGATAAGTAAAGATTTTAGAGAGAGGTTTAGTGCTTTTATATTTAATAATCTAAACCCACCTTGTTCATATGTTTTATACAGTATAGATAGGAACTTATATTGTCTGGTTTAGCATCCCAGATAATAAAACAAAATGTCCTCATATGATTTTATTTTTTATTTTTTTATTTTACAAGTTTTCTTTTGAAATGTACTTTTGAGAGCTCATATATATATTTTGTGATATGAATACCAAGTATGTCTACTTCCCCGTCTGCCCATTTGATAGGTAAACTGCAGATTAATGTAAAAGTTGTATTTTTTTAAAGATACAATATGTAATATAAGAGTCAAGGAAAGTTATCTAGATCTTCAATGAGAAATTGCAGGGATATGGCTTGCTGACTTAATATAAAACTTGAGTCATCGGCGTACATGAACACCTTTTTTTTAAGCATTGGATTTTTAATCTTGTTATTGTTATTTGATCTGATTTTAATAGCTAGCATTTCAATGGCCATAACGAATAGATATGGTGATAGCGGACACCCTTGTTTAACTCCTCTTGACAATTCAAAACTTCTTTCTGAGAAGTAGCCGCTATTTACTATTTTACACCTGGGGTTGATATACATTATTTTTACCCATTTTATAAGAGAATCACCAAAATGGAAAATATCCAGGAATTAAAAAATAAAATCAAGTTTTACTTCATCCTTTTAAAAAATGCGCAATAAATACCAGGCCTGGCTTCTTAGATGTTTCATTTTGTTCTATTATTTCTAGTAGTTGTCGTATATTATCTTCAATGTATCGTCCATGTAAAAAACCTTTCTGATCAGGATAAACAATACTTGGTAAAGCTTTTTAATTCTGAGTGCTATGTGTTTTGCTAGTATGTTTGCATCACAGCATTGAAGTGTAAGAGGCCTTCGGTTTTTTAGATAGACACACTGGATCTTTATATTTGCCATCTGGGTCTTGTTTTAATAGTAATGAAATCAGACCTTCCTGCTGAGTACATGACAGACTACCATTTCTATAGGAGTAGTTAAAATGAGCAAACAATGGAGCTTTGAGTTTATAAAAACAGGCTTAACAAATAGCCTCTAAAAGATAATGCTGTCATTTGGCCTTCGCACTGATCTTTTAGTACATTTTTTATTTTTATTTTTTATTTTGAAATAATTCCTTATGGTAATCGTCATTCAAAGGGTGGCCACCTTTCCTTCCAGTTCTCTGCTGCCAATGACTGGAACGAATTGGGAAATCACTGAAGTTGGAGACTTACTGTATATCTCCATCACTAACTTTTTAAGCATCAGCTGTCTGAGCAGCTTATAGATCGCTGCAGCTGTACACAGCCCATCTGTAAATAGCCCATCCAACCAACTACCTACCTCATCCCCATATTTGTTTTTGTTTTTCTGCTCTTTTGCACAATAGTATTTCTACTTGCACAACCTCATCTGCACATACAGTTGAAGTCGGAAGTTTACATACACCTTAGCCAAATATATTTAAACTCAGTTTTGGACAATTCCTGACATTTAATCCTGGTAAAAAGTCCCTGTCTTAGGTCAGTTAGGATCACCACTTTATTTTAAGCATGTGAAATGTAAGAATAATAGTAGAGAGAATTATTTATTTGAGCTTTTAATTTCTTTCATCACATTCCTAGTTGGTCAGAAGTTGACATGCACTCAATTAGAATTTGGCAGCATTGCCTTTAAATTGTTAAAACTTGTTAAAACTTAAATCAAATGTTTTGGGTAGCCTTCCACAAGCTTCACACAATAAGTTGGGTGAATTTTGGCCCATTTCTCCTGACATAGCGGGTGTAACTGAGTCAGGTTTGTAAGGCTTCCTTGCTCGCACACGCTTTTTCCCTTGACTTTGTTGTCCTTAAGCCATTTTGCCAAAACTTTGGAAGTATGCTAGAGGTCATTGTCCATTTGGAAGACCCATTTGCGACCAAGCTTTATCTTCCTGACTGATGTCTTGAGATGTTGCTTCAATATATCCCCATAATTTTCCTCTCTCATTATGCCATCTATTTTGTGAAGTGCACCAGTCCCTCCTGCAGCAAAGCACCCCCACAATATGATGCTGCCACCCCCGTGCGTGACTGTTGGGATGGTGTTCTTTGGCTTGCAAGCCTCCCCCTTTTTACTCCAAACATAATGATGGTTATTATGGCCAAACAGTTTTATTCTTGTTTCATCAGACCAGAGGACATTTCTCCAAAAAGTACAATCTTTGTCCCTATGTGCAGTTACAAACCGTAGTCTGGCTTTTTTACAGCGGTTTTGGAGCAGTGGCTTCTTATTTTGTACATATTTTGTACATCGGATTAGATTAAGATTTTTTATTCAACAAGCAGGACGCACAGGATGTACTTCAGACACCCGACAAGGCTGAAATCCCCGTCATTGGCAAGAGAAAGAGACGTAGATATAGAGGACACAGGGCGGGGTGCCTCGTAAGGATCCGTCGACAGCGAGTGAGAAATCTGCCCTTACCATCAATATTACTTGCCAACGTACAATCATTGGACAATAAATTAGACAAGGTACGATCACGAATGTCCTTCCAACGGGACATCAAAAAGTGTAATATCTTATGTTTCACCGAATCGTGGCTGAATGACGACATGGAAAACATTCAGCTAGTAGGATATATGCTGCATAAGACGGACGGACGGACGGACGGATGGGGGGGGGGGGGGGGGGGGGTCTGTGTATATTTGTAAACAACAGCTGGTGCACAAAATCTAAGGATGTCTCTAGATTTTGCTCGCCTGAAGTAGAGTATCTCATGATAAGCTGTAGACCACACTATGGGCCAATAATTTTTTCATCTATTTTTATCATGGCTGTTTATTTACCACCACTGATGGACGCTGGCACTAAGACCACACTGAGTCAGCTGTATAAGGAAATAAGCAAACAGGAAACCGCTCACCCAGAAGTGGCGCTCCTAGTGGCCGGGGACTTTAATGCAGGGAAACGTAAATCAGTTTTACCAAATTTCTATCAACATGTTAAATGCACAACCAGAGGAAAACATTTTCTAGATCACCTATACCCCACAATCAGAGATGCGTACAAAGCTCTCCCTCGCCCTCCATTTGGCAAATCTGACCATAATTATATCCTCCTGCTTACAAGTTAAAATTAAAGCAGGAAGCACCAGTGACTCGGTCTATAAAAAAAAGTGGTCAGATGAAGCAGATGCTAAACTACAGGACTGTTTTGCTAGCACAGTCACATTTGAGAACCACATTTGTATTTGTATTTATTAATTAAGGATCCCCATTAGTTCTTGACAAGCCGGCAGATACTCTTCCTGGGGTCCAGCAAAATTAAGCCAGTTATACAATTTTAAAAACAAACGGCTAACAGCAAAATAAGAGTTTTATTGAACAAAATTCAGGTAGCTCCCGCCCCGTTTTGTTCCCTTTGCTTCTGTTTAAGAAACGTTTTGCAACAGATTCGGTGGAATGAATACACTCCAGGTTTCTGACTTGCAAAATGACCACTGGGTTTGTCACTAGTTACCACAGCCACAAAGTTGGCTGTATCATATAAACGATTGAAAACTGAAATGTGCTTTTTGATCTTAATTTAAGTTTATGCTTAGGCATAAGTTTAGCAGTGTGGTTAAGGTTAGGGGTTAGGTTAGGGCTAGGTTTAAAATAAAATGTTTAGAAGAGGAATTGAAGAAAGACCGTGCATTCTGAAAATATTTCGACCCCTTTACTTTTTCAACATTATGTTACATTACAGCCTTATTCTAAAATGGATTAAATAAAATTTTCCCTCATCCATCTACACACAATACCCCATAATGACAAAGCAAAAACAGTTTTTTAGAGATTGTATCAAATGTATTACAAATAAAAACAGAAATATCATATTTACCTAAGTATACAGACCCTTTGCAATGAGACTCGAAATTGAGCTCAGGTACATCCTGTTTCCTTTGATTATCCTTGAGCTGTTTCTACAACTTGATTGGAATCAACCTGTGGTAAATGCAATTGATTGGACATGATTTAGAAAGGCACACACCTGTCTATATAAGGTCCCACAGTTGACAGTGCATGTCAGAGGCCGGTGGACAAGGAGGAAATGGCGGCTGTGCTTGAATCTGAAAGTGTGGCAAGTGAAGTGTGTGATAATGAATGGAAAATACTGAAATCAAAGAATGGAACAAAATGAGCAAAATTTGTAGTAGAAGACAAGTACGGGTCCAACAATGCATTTCTTATTGGACTGTGTTTTTTTGGACAAGGAGATTAATTTGGGATATCCATTTGTAATATCGAAGACTGTGAAGAAAGCAGTGGGAAAGTTGGATTCAATCAAGGTGACTAGAATCTGACCTGTTTTGGTTAAAACCTCTCTGGGTTATGCAGGGCGCCAAATTCAAAACAACAGAAATCCAATAATTAAAATTCCTCAAACATACAAGTATTTTACACCATTTAAAAAATCCACTTGTTGTAATCCAGCCACAGTGTCCGATTTCAAAAATGCTTTACGACGAAAGCACACCAAACGATTATGTTAGGTCAGCACCTAGTCACAGAAAAACACAGCCAAAGAGAGGAGTCACAAATAGCAGAAATTGAGATAGAATTAATCACTAACCTTTGATGATCTTCACCAGATGACACTCATAGGACTTCATGTTACACAATACATGTACGTTTTGTTTGATAAAGTTCATATTTATATCCAAAAATCTCAGTTTACATTGGCACATTATGTTCAGCAGTTTCAAAACATCTGGTGATTTTGCATGGAATTTTAGATCCCCTTCTCCTTAATGCAACCGCTGTGTCAGATTTAAAAAAACACTTTACGGAGAAAGCACACCATGCAATAATCTGAGTACAGCACTCAGACACAAAAACAAGCCCGCCATGTTGTGGAGTCAACAGAAGTCAGAAATAGCATTATAAATATTCCCTTACCTTTGATGATCTTCATCAGAATGCACTCCCAGGAATCCCATTTCCACAATAAATGTTTGTTTTGTTCGATAATGTCCCTCATTTATGTCCAAATACCTCCTTTTTGTTTGTGCGTTTAGCCCAGTAATCCAAATTCATGAGGCGCACTAGGTCCAGACGAAAAGTCAAAAAGTTCCGTTACAGGTCATAGAAACATGTCAAACGATGTATAGAATCAATCTTTAGGATGTTTTTAACATAAATCTTCAATAATGTTCCAACTGGAGAATTCCTTTGTCCTTTAGAAATGCAATGGAACGCAAGTCACTCTCACGGGAGCGCGCATGATCAGCTCATGGCAGACACCTGATTGAAAGAACTCTCTTTCTCTACCCCTTCATAGTAGAAGCCTCAAACAAGGTTACAAAGACTGTTGACATCTAGTGGAAGCCTTAGGAAGTGCAATATGACCCCATAGACACTATATATTCGATAGGCAATGACTTGAAAAATTACAAACCTCAGATTTTCCACTTCCTAGTTGGATTTTTTTCTCAGGTTTTTACCTGCCATATGAATTCTGTTATACTCACAGACATCATTCAAACAGTTTTAGAAACTTCAGCGTGTTTTCTATCCAAATCTACTAATTATATGCATATTCTAGCTTTTGGACCTGAGTAGCAGGCAGTTTACTCTGGGCACCTTTTTATCCAAGCTACTCAATACTGCCCCCCAGTCCCAAAGACGTTTTAATTGTGCTGATGCATGCAACAGAAGAAGCATGCACTCAATCTGGCAAAATTGTCCATGTCAGAAGTAAAGTGTATTGATCTTTGGAGCAGGACACCTGCCAAAGGAGATATTGCTGGAGTCTCGTTGAATGTAGATCATAGTCAGAAAATCCCAGGAGTTGTCAGTGCGCGTCAACCTGACCCGTATGGTAAATGGAAGGAAGGAGAAAACCCGGTCGACATTGTTGTTTGAGGAGGCTACCTGAATATGTGAAGCTTGGATATGTGAGGTATGTGGTGAGAGCATTTGTGTCCAAACCATTGTAGTGTGGGAATTGTAAAGGATATGGTCACATGTCAAATGTTTGCAGACGGAAGAAGTATGATATTGAAGAATCTGTGAATGGAAAATGTTGCAACTGTGGTGGGATCATGCTCTGAACTTCCTTGAGTGCCCTGTTAGGGTGAAGGAGGTCGAGGTGTCAAGAATCAGGGCTCCGCAGCCGATCTCCTATGTGGAGGCGGTGAAGAGAGTCAAAGGGGCAAGAGGCAACAGTGTTGGCGGTGGATGCATTGCAACCAGTTGCTAGTGTTTTAAGTCAATCGAGTGATCTGGATACACATTGTGAAGAAGGTGGATTTGTGGCATTTATAGCGACAGAGATTAATTGCACATAACAAGTGTCTAAGAAGTGCAAGAAGCTGGATATCATTATATCTGCAGCCAATACGTTTTTGGGGCTCCAAGACTTCAGAAGGTAGACGGCAGAAGCAGTGCAAGGACTATTGTCATTAGAAAATGTCCCACCCTCACAGGAGGCTTCTGAGACTGTGTTGGGACCTGATTAGAATGACATTTTTAAAGAAAATTAGGTTGATTTTGTTTAGTTAATAATTTTTTGGGTAGTTTGAATTATATTTTATTTATTTTTACCCAACTGGTTTTCTTTTTGTGCTCCTTAATATCCACCCTCTCAAATGGACATCTAATTGTTACGAATTGCATTATACCATGGAAGAAGAAGAAGTGCATGTCAGTGCAAAAACCAAGACATGAGGTCGATGGAATTGTCCGTAGAGCTCAGAGAAAGGATTGTGTCAAGGCATAGATCTGGGGAAGTGTACCGCAGCATTGAATATCCCTAAGAACACAGTGGCCTCCATCATTCTTAAGTGGATGAAGTTTGGAACCACCAAGACTCCAAACTGAGCAATCGGGGGAAAAGGGCCTTGGTCAGGGAGGTGACCAAGAACCTGATGGTCACTCTGACAGAGCTCCAGAGTTTCTCTGTGGAGATGGGTAACCTTCCAGAATGACAACCATCTCTGCAGCACTCCACCAATGAGGCCTTTGTGATAGAGTGGCCAGACAGAAGCGACTCCTCAGTAAAAGGCACATGACAGCCCGCTTGGAGTTTGCCAAAAGGCACCTAAAGGACTCTCAGACAGTGAGCAACAATATTCTCTGGTCTGATGAAACCAAGATTGAACACTTTGGCCTGAATGCTAAGCATCACGTCTTGAACCCAATCGAATATCTCTGGAGAGACCTGAAAATAACTGTGCAACGACACTCCCCATCCAACCTGACAGAGTTTGAGAGGATCTGCAGAGAAGAATGGGAGAAACTCCCCAAATCCAGGTGTGCCAACCTTGTAGTGTCATACCCAAGAAGAATTGAGGCTTTAATTGCTACCAAAGGTGCTTCAAGACAGTACTGTGTAAAGGGTCTAAATACTTATGTGCTCTTTGTTTTTTTTGTTTTTTTATATTAACAAAAATGTCTAAAAAACAGTTTTTGCTTTGTCATTATGGGTTATTGTGTGTATTGATTGATGAGGGGGAAAAACAATTGAATCCATTTTAGAATAAGGCTGTAACCTAACAAAATGTGGAAAAGGTGATGGGGTCTGAATACTTTCTGAATGCACTGTTGGTGGGGTTTATTATTTTGTGGCTGTACTACAGGCATTGTCAGCACAAAACAGGGTCCCTTATTATAGTGAATGGAATAATTGCAATCTTCGTGTTACCAATAATTGCTTCCAATACACCATGTCCATAAATCAATTATTTAAAAAATTTCACACAAATTATAAGGATAATTTAGCTGCTAATGGCTTAACTACACTCCAATGTATTTTGTAACAACATACTTTCAAGAACTAATTTGTATTTTCAAAATACAAAATACTTTTCTATACCAATTTGTTTTATAGCAGTTCAGATTTTGTGGCTCCCTTTCACCCTGCATTGACGTCAGAAGTCTGACACTATGGTGTGATGAGAGCGTCTGCTAAATGGAACTAAATATAAATGTATATGTAAAAATGAACAATTGCAAAGCATGCTGAGTATTATTCTGAAGGTTCCGCCCCCGAAACAAGGCCAATAATAATACCCAGTGTGTTTTGCAGTTAATTTAGGTATCTTAATTGTCATATATACTGTGTATTTGTACATTTTGGTCATTTAGTGGACACTCTTGTCCAGAATGACATACAGTCAGTGTATTCAACTAAGATATATAAACAATAACATATCACAGTCATAAAAAAGTGAATGTAAACTGTTACTGAGAATGTTGTTGCTGTTCAGCCGGCTACTTGAAAATGTATTTTAAAATACAACATATATGTATTTTACTAAAATATATTTCTTTTTATTTTGGTGCATTGATAGTTATGTTGTTTTGTAATAGTTTTATGTAAGTCTATTTTGACATTTTTGCCCATCCCTGTCTCCAATCCTTGCTCCATCCAAACCATATGAATGGGTTACCAATGTAATAGGAATCCTCTTTTTATTTTTTATTTTTTTATTTAACCTTTATTTAACTAGGCAAGTCAGTTAAGAACAAATTCTTATTTACAATGACGGCCTGACCCGGCCAAAACCTTCCCGAACCCAGACCACACTGTGTCAATTGTGCGCCGACCTATGGGGCTCCCGATCACGGCCGGTTGTGATACAGCCCATGATCAAACCAGGGTCTGCAGTGACGCCTCTAGCACTGAGATGCAGTGCCTTAGACCGATGTGCCACTTGGGAGCCCTCTTCCTCCATAGTTCTGTGTCATTATGAATATATTAGAGCCCCATTTGACCCCACATCCTGACATGCCATAGCAACCCATGATTCATATTTTTCCCATAAAGCAAAGAGGAAACCAGGTCTATGATATGCAGGGCCTATTACAAAGAGTTCATGTTTTATTAATGTATCTTGTGGCTGGCCATAGGCTGTGGTTGGGGTCAAAGGGAGGTGATTACTAGGAATGAATAGTGATTAGGCTCTCTCTGCATGAGGATGGAGGGATTAAGGAAAGATAGATACGTTGTTTTATATCTATCATTTCCATTATGGAATAGGAGGAAAGCCTTGGTGCATTCGTCATGCACAATTTATCTTTAAATCAAATCAAATCTAATTTTATTGGTCAATTCACATGGTTAGCAGATGTTATTGCGAGTGTAGCGAAATGCTTGTGCTTCTAGTTCCGACAGTGCAGCAATATCTAACAAGTAATCTAACAACTCCACGATAACTTCCCTAATACACACAAATCTAAGTAAAGAATATATAAATATTAATATATGGATGAGCTATGATAGGGTCTGCCTACCCATGTCAGAGACGCAAACTCGGTCTCAACCTTTAAGTCTCTACTGAAGACTCATCTCTTCAGTGGGTCATATGATTGAGTGTAGTCTGGCCCAGGAGTGGGAGGGTGAACGGAAAGGCTCTGGAGCAACGAACCACCCTTGCTGTCTCTGCCTGGCCGGTTCCCCTCTTTCCACTGGGATTCTCTGCCTCTAACCCTATTACAGGGGCTGAGTCACTGGCTTTACTGGGGCTCTCTCATGCCGTCCCTGGAGGGGGTGCGTCACCTGAGTGGGTTGAGTCACTGATGTGGTCATCCTGTCTGGGTTGGCGCCACCCCACATAGCCTGGTTCCTCTCTAGGTTTCTTCCTAGGTTTTGGCCTTTCTAGGGAGTTTTTCCTAGCCACCGTGCTTCTTCACCTGCATTGCTTGCTGTGGCTGGGTTTCTGTACAGCACTTTGAGATATCAGCTGATGTACGAAGGGCTATATAAAATAAATTTGATTGATTGAATTTGATTGCATAGGCGCCGTGAGCAATGACAGAGCGGCATAGGCAAGATGGTATCTTTGTGTTTCAGTATCAATGAGCCTTTTTAAGATGTCCTGTTCTCAATATTATCCAGTTTAGGCTAAGGGAAAAAAACACACGGTGAGTGGGTGTTCGAAAGGAAAAAGCTGTGTGCTTTTTCCATCCTAAACACTTGAGTCTGAATCGACCTTGGCTGAGTTGGCTCAATAATAACACAGGACTGACTTTATCCAGTTTAGCCTAAGGAAAAAAAACGCATGGTGAGTGGGTGTTCAAAAGGCGAAAGCTGTGTACTTTTTCCATCCAGTCTGACTTGACCTTGACTCATGTTTGTAACGTGTCCTTTATCTCCTCTGCTCTGGTGATAACCCTTGTGTACACTGAAGAGGGAAATAATGCTTATAACATTAGAGACTTCTCTGGAACCTAATTTTCCTATACAGCTCCAGAGTTATGTAAATGTGTGATGTGCATCCAAAATGGCACCCTATTTCCTATATAGTGCACTACTATTAACTAGAGCCTCATTGGGCCCTGTCCTATGAGCACTATGGGCCCTTCACAAAAATAGGGTGTCCTTTCATAGCAACATGTATGCCCGGCCCACCTGAGGATCTGTCTTTTGCAGCCATTTACAATATTTCCTGTCTTTGAAGAATGCAAAATCAAATTCTCACTTCAATCTTGCTAAATTGATTGCACCGCCTCTGTGCACGTTTAGTCCCCCCCAACACTACATAGCTGATTCAAATACTGTAATCAAAGCTTGATAATGAGTTGTTTATTTGAATCAGCCGTGTCGTGTAAGGCCAAAAATCAAAACGTGCACCTGGAGTATAATGACACCCAGAGGTATTATTCTCTCAAGTTGACACACATGGAAGGAGGCCTTCATGCATATGAATAAGTGGAAAGAATAAAAGGATATTGTACTACATAGGACGCAACTATGCTATGGGCTTTAACTTTGATAGAATGAATACATCGTTTTTACCTCCTGATATTTTTCTCACAATATTTCTCACTTCATATAGGACACACAGTTTTCTTTTATGCAGATGTAACGTCTTCGACACTGCAGCACCTTGCAAGGTGAGAACCTTCACATGCAAACTCTCGATGCTTCATATTTAAGTGTTATGGGAAATGCATTTACCCCAACTTACTGTGGCAGCCTATATAAGATATTCCCTATGAGACTTGTAGAGTGAATCTGTCAACACACTCCTGGAGAAAAAGGTGCTAAGTAGACCTATATACATAATGTGCATTTGGAAACTATTCAGACACCTTGACTTTTTCCACATTTTGTGAAGTTACAGCCTTTTTCTAAGATGGATACATTTTTTTATTCCTCATCAATCTAAACTATCAATCTAAATACCCCATAATGACAAAGCAAAAACAGTTTTTTAGATTTTTCTGTTGTAAATGTATAAAGAAAACTGAAATGGAAATATCACGATTACATAAGAATTCAGTCCCTGCCGCTGACAAAACATCCCCACAGCAGGATGCTGCCGCCACCATGCTTCACCATAGCGATGGGTGCCAGGTTTCCTTGGCATTGAGGAAAGAGTTCAAAAAGTTATGTCTTGGTTTCACCAGACCAGATAATCGGTTTCTCATGGTCTGAGAGTCCTTTGGGTGCCTTTTAGCAAACTCAAAGTGGGCTGTCATGTGCCTTTTACTGAGGAGTGGCTTCCATCTGGCCAGCTTACCATAATGGCCTGATTGGTGGAGTGCTGCAGAGATGGTTGTCCTTCTTGAAGTTTCTCCCATCTCCACAGAGGAACTCTGGAGCTCTGTCAGAGTGACCATCGGGTTCTGGGGCACCTCCCTGACCGAAGCCCTTCTCGGTAGTTCCAAACTTCTTACATTTAACAATGATGGAGGCCACTGTTTTCTTGGGGAGCTTCATTGCAGCATACATTTTTTGGTACCTTTCCCCAGATCTGTGCTTCGGCACAATCCTGTCTCGGAGCTCTACGGACAATATCTTCAATCTCATGATATGGTTTATGCTCTGACATGCACTGTCAACTGTGGGACCTTATGTAGACAGGTGTGTGCCTTTCCAGATCATGTCCATTCAATTTAATTTACCACATGTGGACTCCAAGTTGTTGAAACATCTCAAGGATGATCAATGGAAACAGGATGCACCTGGGCTCAATTTTGAGTCTCATAGCAAAGGGTCTGAATAATTGTATAAATAAGGTATTTCAGTTGTTTATATTTTATGCATTTGCTACATTTTCTAAAAAACTGTTTTTGCCTTGTCATTATGGGGTATCTTGTGTTCATTGACGAGGAAAAACAACTATTGAATCCATTTTCGGATAAGGCTGTAATGTAACAAAATGTTGAAAAAGTAAAGGGGTCTGAATACTTTCCGAATGCACTTTAGGGAACCCTTTATATATGGTTATTTATAGAAACCCATGTATATGGTTGTACCTAGAATCCTCTATGAAGGGTTCAGCCTAGAACCACTATCTTTGGAGGGTTCTTCTTAGAAGCCTCTATGAACAGTTTCAACAGCCTTTTTAGCCTTTAAAATGAAATGATTTATGACAATACATATCATAAGGCCTTTCTTTAGGGCCTAGTTACACTCTACCACAGTGGTGTTAGGAAACTCCTGCTTTCCATGCCACATCTGGTCGGCAAGTCACATTATGTTGGCTTGCAAAGTGAGGTTTAGCTCCTACTGGAATCCAGCCAAAGTTGGGATAACCAACAAGTGACATTTTTAATCACCCCCCCAACCTGCATTCAGAACAACTGCCAGGTTGTGAAGATTGATTATTGAGACTACCTCAGTCATCTAAACTGAAACAACTATCTCAGTAATGGGTGCAAGAACTAGAAACAGATTGGATTAGTTTAGAAACAGTTATGCTATGTATCTTTGTGTAGCATACAATTAATCAATCAATGTAAATGTAAAAACACAGATATTAAAACAAACAATTCTGAAAATCACCCTGCAATAGAGCATACTGGGAAATAATGATATATGGTTCTATGAAGAACCGTTCCTGCCTTCCAAAGAATAATTTTTGCCTTCCAAATAATATTTTTGCCTTCCAAAGAATTATCAAAGAACACTTTCTTCCAACAATTGTTATTAGGATGTTAAAGGTTCAAGGTAGAACCCTTTGCCTTACAAATAACCGTTGTCTTCCAAAAGGGGTTCTTCAGATCAAGACGGTTATTGTTAGAAACTTATCCCTCCACAATTAACCCTTTTGGAACCCTTTTTTCTAAGAGTGCAGCATCATGTATTGTAGCCTGGGGGTATGAATCTCTTCTTCAGAAAGGCATGCAGGCGTGTGTTCACCACACCACCAGAGAGGCATGTTACAATGCAACTGTTTAGGCCAGCCTGAACCTGCATGTGACCATGTGCTATGTGACTGATGTGGCTATGACTATTGCACTCATGGGAAATCATCATCAGTCACCATTATTTATGTACATGGATCCCTTGATCTGCTGCTGCCAAAGAGAGAGAGAGAGAGAGAGAGAGAGAGAGAGAGAGAGAGAGAGAGAGAGAGAGAGAGAGATGGCCTGCTGGCGGGCAGGAAGCGAGTTCTGAGCTGTCCTGTCCACAATCCTCCACACTCCTCCTGCAGCATCACTACCACCACTGCCACCATCCTTTACATGCCTGAGATACCTCCTGATATTTTCTGTTGGCTCTAATTAACTATGACAGCTTTAGGAAAACTATGTTACAGAGCTGAAATTGTTTGATAAGGCTCTAGGGCTGAAGGTTCTACATCTGATCTATAATTTGATGGGTTGTGTTTTGGGATACATAAAACCAGAGAGCGTTGACCACATCAAAGCTGTAGGATCGGCAGTGTTATATTTAGCCCAGACCTATGCAGCCCGAGCTGGGTAGCCACATCATTTTGGTGGCTGATTGAAATCCATTCAGCTTGGTTGGTTCTGCTGGGGCTGTCCATGCCAATGCCTGCTGGGAATACCTCAGGCATGTTATGTTCCTGCATGGGGTTAGCTGAAGTAAGGGAGATGTGTATGTTGCTATATAGTTAACATGCCACTATCCTCTCATTATAGCAATGATTATGTGCAGAAGTCTGTCTCTCTCTCCCCCTCTCGCTCGCTCTCTCTCTTTCTCTTTCCTATACTCCAGGGCTCTCCAACCCTGTTTCTGGAGAGCCACACGCCTGTATGTTTCATTCCAACCCCAGTTGTAACTAACCTGATTCAGTTTATCAACCAGCTAGATTATGGTTGGAGCGAAAACCAACAGGACGGTAGCTCTCCAGGAACAGGGTTGGAGATCCCTGCATACTCTATATCCCTCTCTGTCCCTTTTCTCTGTCTCTCTCTCTCCTATAATTTGTATCCATCTCTATCCCTCTCTCTGCCTCTGCCCTGGGGGGTGAGGTTTGGCTCATGTTCGTGTGTGTACTCCAAGTCCCTGTGTGGATTATAGTCTGGACCTTGGACCTGGCCTGGGTTACATAATCCATGTCAAATCAACTCTGATAATCTGGCAGCAGCATATCTCTAATCTTGCATAACTGTAACTGTTCATTAGCTCCTATACACTACTGTCTCCACTCAAACATCATCAGCATCACATTTATCCCAACTCAGGAAACACTCCTGCCAATCCCTGTGTAAATTAATTTTCATACAGAGGAGACTATCTATTCTAGTGTTGGCAGTTGGCACTATGAGAGGGTCGCATGGACAATGTGCCTCTGCTGTGCTACCTGATGTGCGGTTTGTACCTGTAAACCGGTTAAGTTTTATTATCAGACTGGTCATAATATGTTGTCATGTACGCCTGTCAGTGTGGTCTTTCATTTGGAAGATATCATATTAAAACTTTAAAGCGCATTTAAGAAGAATTTAATAAAAAGTTCAATATTTTCAAATCTGGATGACAGTAAATAAGTCACAAACAAGTCTAGATGTATTCAAACAAGAATCTAAACGTGTTATATACTCTTCTTAGAAGATTAGTTTGGGGTTTGCATTGGTTATACTGCACCGTAGCATTCCCTCTGGCCTCAACACAACTCAAGCTTGAACTCACTGTTCTTTATGTCCTTAACTTTCCATTAGGTACATATTACTGTATACTGTATATCAGTTCAGTTTAGCATATCTAAACAGTTGTCCCACTTAACATGGATTAGATAGGACAGTGAATAAACCGTGAATGGCAGAGTAGGGGGCAGTATTTTGATTTTTGGATGAAAAACATACCCAAATGTAACTGCCTATTTCTCAGGCCCAGAATCTAGAATATGCATATAATTGTCAGATTAGGATAGAAAACACTCTAAAGTTTCCAAAACTGTCAAAATATTGTGTGTGAGAAAATTAAACCAGGAAGTGGCCTCTATTTTGAAAGCTCCATGTTCCATTGAATGCCTTCCCTCCATTTAAAGGGATATCAACCAGATTCCTTTTCCTATGGCTTCCCTATGTTGTGCACAGTCTTTAGACATAGTTTCAGGCCTTTATTTTGAAAAATGAGCAAGAAAGATAACATTGCGTCAGTGTATAGCTGGGTGTCCCCGGAGTTTTGCTTGCGCAACAGTAGGGTGGCAGCCATTGTCTCTCTCTCTCCTATTGAAGAAGCTAAAGTCCCGGTTGATATATTATCGATTATATATTGAAAAAACAACCTGAGGATTGATTATGAAAAATGTTTGACATGTTTCTGTGAACATTACGGATACTATTTGGAATTTTTGTATGCGATCTCGTGACCGCTTGAGCCTGTGGATTTCTGAACATAACGCGCCAAACAAATGGAGGTATTTTGGATAATAATCTTTATGGAACAAAATGAACATTTATTGAGAAACTGGGAGTCTCCTGAGTGCAAACAACAAAAGATCATCAAAGGTAAGTGATTTCATTTATTGCTTTTCTGACTTTCGTGACCAATCTATTTGTTTGTAATATTTTGTCTACTGAGAGGGATGTTCTTACATAAACGCTTGGATAGCTTTCGCCAAAAAGCTTTTTGAAATCTGACACGCCAGGTGGATTAACAACAAGCTAAGCTGTGTTTTGCTATATTGCACTTGTGATTTCATGAAAATTAAATATTTTTAGTAATTCAATTTGAATTTGGCGCGCTGCATTCCAGCTGATGTTGACGTAAATGATCCCGCTAACAGGATGGGTGCATCAAGAAGTTAAAGATTGCTGTCCAATTTGGAACCCTTTGACTTTTCCCACATTTTGTTACATTATAGCCTTGTTCTGAAATGGATTAAATATAAAACAATTCTCAGCAATCTACACACAATACCCCATAATGACAAAGCAAAAACAGGTTTTTAGACATTTTAGGAAATCTATTAAAATTTGAAAACCAAACTACCTTATTTACATAAGTATTTAGATCCTTTGCTATGAGACTCAAAATTGAGCTCAGGTGCATCCTTTCAACACTGATCATCCTTGAGATGTTTCTACAATTTGATTGGAGTCCACCTGTTGTAAATTCAATTGATTGGACATGTTTTGGAAAGGCATACACCTGTCTATATTAAGTCCCACAGTTAACAGTGCATGTCAGAGCAAAAACCAATCCATGATGTCAAAGGAATTGTCTGTAGAGCGCCGAGACAGGATTGTGTTGAAGCACAGATCTGGGGAATGTTACTAAAACATTTATTTAGCATTGAAGGTCCCCAAGAACAAAGTGGCCTCACTCATTCTTAAATGGAAGACATTTGGAACCACGAAGATTGTTCATAGAGTTGGCCGCCCGGCCAAACTGAACAGTCAGGGGAGAAGAGCTTTATTCGGGGAGGTGACTAAAAACCCCATCGGGGTCACTCTGACAGAGCTCTAGAATTCCTCTGAGAAGATGGGAGAACCTCCCAGAAGGACAACCATCTTTGCAGCACTCCACCAATCAGGCCTTTATGGTAGACTGGCCAGATGGAAGCCACTCCTCAGTAAAAGGCACATGACAGCCCACTTGGAGTTTGCCAAAAGGCACCTAAATGACTCTCAGACCATGAGAAACAAGATTCTCTGGTCTGATGAAACCAAGATAGAACTCTTTGGCCTGAATGCCAAGCACCACGTCTGCAGGAAACGTGGCACCATCCTTATGGTGAAGCATGCTGTGGGGATGTTTTTCAGCGGAAAGGACTGGGAGACTATTCAGGATCGAGGCAAAGACGAACAGAGCAAGGTACTCCAGAGCGCTCAGGACCTCAGACTGGGGCGACAGTTCACCTTCCAACAGGACAATGACCTTAAGCAGACAGCCAAGACAACGCAGGAGTGGCTTCGGGACAAGTCTCTGAATGTCCTTGAGTGGCCCAGCTAGAGCCCAGACTTTAACCCGATCGAACATCTCTGGAGAGACTTGAAAATAGCTGTGCAGCGGCGTTCCCCATCCAACTTGACAGAGCTTGAGAAGATCTGCAGAGTGGAATGGGAGAAACTCCCCAAATACAGTTGTGCCAAGCTTGTAGAGTCATATCCAAGAAGAATCGAGGCTGTAATCACTGCCAAAGGTGATTCAACAAAGTACTGTGTAAATGGTCTGATACCTATGTAAATGTGATATTTAATTGTGTAATTTTATTACATTTGCAAAAAATTCTAAACCTGTTTTTGCTTTTTCATTATGGGGTATTTTGTGTAGATGGATGAATTTAATACATTTTGAATAAGGTTTGTAATGAAACAAAATGTGGAAAAAGTTAAGGGGTCTGAATATTTTCAGAATGCACTGTACTGTATATCCCATGTTACCCAAATCTGCTCCTTGTCTGGAATCGAGCAGAACAGAAAATAAACACTTAATTGTACCTCAAAGCCTTCTGGGATGCCTGGGTACCTCGGATAGAACCGCGGGGGTCACATGTACGTCCCAACTGCAAGAAGGAACATTTTCATGTTGCTGCCAAGCCTGCTAAACTTCCACCAATTCCCTTAATTTATTCTGGCATCTCACCCTAACTATAAACACCAGTGTTTTGCCCCAGCTTGTCTGGAACGAGCCTGTCCTCTTACTCTGTTTGCGTCCCAAATGGCACCATATTCCTTACATAGTGCACTAGGGAAGAGGGTGCCATTGGGGACAGAGCTTGTGTGTTTTACATAAACGCTCTAGGAAGGGACAGAACAAGCCGCAGGGCTGTTGTAGCAGACTTAGTAAAACAGATATCCCATTTGATCATTTAGATGGGGAACAACTTCCCCATTTAGCCTACCATGTAAAAATGATGGCATGCTGCCCAACTTACAGCATCTTGATTCTGAAATGCGAAACAGGTGTTAGCACTACACTTGTAGTACTTTTCCTGTAGTGAAACATTCTGTTTTTGTGGTCAAGGACATTATGGGGATAATATTATTGACAATCAATGGTTTGGGGCTGACCGATAACAATTGACAGACAAGCCATTTGATATTATGGATCAACAGCATACAATTGAATGTCTTATAAACAAATGACTCCTCTAAGTGACTTTGGGTCCTTGAAAAGTGCTATTTAAAAACCACGTAATATTATTATTATTACTTCTCCGCAAAAACAAGCTATATAAACAACCTGATCTCTAACTCTAACCAGCTCCTTCTCTAACCTTGTTACAGGACCGTGGACCTTCTCTTTGACCCTAGCCTGACAATATAAGTTCCCCTACTACTGCAGCCTGCTGCCCCTGAGGAAAGCCTGAACACTGCGGCCACTCTACTGGAAAGTGTCTGGTATGTGCTCCACTTCACTCTGGTTACTTATTTGATCCATTTCACTGTCCATCCCCAGCCTTAAGAGGATACTGACACTAAAGCTTTAAAGCTCTGTGAACACTGACCTTATGGGGCTCAGAATCAAAGGGGGCCTGGCCTGTGTACTGTGTGTGTAAGTAGATGTTTGAATTAAGATCATGAGTACTGTATGGTAGGCTGTGAGTGAGTATGTAGTATGTATGTGATTGTGTGTGAGCGAGGTTGTGAGTTCTGTTTTTGATAAAGGCCATTTACATATCTTACAACAATGTTTTCCCCTTTTGAAAATGTAATGCCCTGGTCAAACGTAATCATATGTAAAGAATAATACTTTCACCTGATATCACATTAAAAGGAGCTTATTTGCAATATTCAAACATTCTGCTACAGTTTCATAATCTTGTAACTTTCCACACGGATGTCGTGTCAAAAATGGTGTCAGGTTATACATTGAGCCACAAGCCACTGAAAAGAGGCAGTGCCATTACAAGTGGTGAATCTATACCCTCTGACCCATGGTTCGGAGCAATCCTATTAGCCGTGCTAGGTGATGGCATTGTGCTGACTGCATGTCTGTGTGGGCCCAAGTTCTGGCAGGCTGCCTGGTCAGCAGTCTGTGCCCACACGCACAAACACACACACACATGCTGCTCTGCACAGTTCTCTGTCACAGTTCTCTCTGCTCCAACCTCTTCTGCTCTGTTCTGCTGCGGCAACGGTCAGATCATTATTTATTTAGAGAAGGAAGCAGATGACCACATGTCACCATGGAGCCTGGTCACATGGTCCAGGAACCGAACCCATAAGCCTCACTAGTTGTGACGGAGAGACAATAACAAGCAAAGCTGCCCCCCTTGCCACACATATGACACTTACACAATACCCAAGGTCTCTCCCTGGCCTGCTCCAATCCTTCACACCTGACTGCTCCAAATGAAATGGAAAACAAAATGGAGAACAATGGAGGTGAATGGCAATCTGAGTCCATTATTACTGGGTCCCTCCTCAATTATGGCCTGTTCCACTGATCCCCTGTCTACATGATATGGTTTATTAAATAGCTTCAGGTGGCAGAGATAGCCAGCTCAACAGTCAACACCAGATTCAGCCTTCATCTTAAAACGGTCTCGTAGCAGAATTCCTCCAGGTGATTTCGCAGCCAGGAGGTAATACAAAGCTTCTGTCTGTTTGTAGTGTTATAGTTTATACATAGGCTATGTCATGTATGTATAATGAATTGGTAATGCGAGCCACCATGACAATTTTAATTGAAATGAGCTTGGAAGGTGATGGAAGAGGAGAAGAAAGATTATCGTTCACATTAAATCACTAATTTCCCCATCCGAATCTCAGAATGTACTCAGCATGTATTATTGGCTAAACACCCCCAAAGCAGCATGAGTTAAATCAATGTTTCCCAACTCCAGTCCTCAGGTCCCCCAACAGTACACATTTCTAATGTAGCCCCAGAAAAGCGCACTTGATTCATCTTGTCAGGTGTGTTATCTGGGGCTACAATGAAAATGTGTACTGTTGGGAATACTTGAGGACCAGAGTTGGAAAACACTGACTTAGTTTGAACTGAACACAGGGAACCACCAGAGTTAAAAGGGGTCTGAAGTCATTTACTCTGCCCAGCCACAGTTCCTCTGACTTCTAATGGGCCATCTAATGGGTCGTCTTGGGTGGGTCGTACCTTGGGTGTGAGAGCCTGAGACACAGACACAGAGGGTACTAGAGTCAGGGTGTGGCGAACCAGTTACCTGTGCCTGCCTACGGCATTGCATGCATCGCATGCTCAGCAGTTTGGAAAAATAGACTCCTGTCCCATCGCTTGGCCTGTAAATACCTTGGTAGTGCGCGGTAATCAAAAATAATCTAGTCCAAGTTGTACCCCGGCCCAACATACTAGTTAAAGCTTGGTCGCAAATGGGTCTTCCAAATGGACAATGACCTCAAGCATACTTCCAAAGTTGTGGCAAAATGGCTCAAGGACAGCAAAGTCAAGGTATTTGAGTGGTCATCACATATCCCTGACCTCAATCCTATAGAAAATATGTGGGTGTCACGACTACTACCGAAGGTGGCTCCCCTTCCTGTTCGGGTGGCGCTCGGCGGTCATCGTCACCGGCCTACTAGCTTCCACTGATCCTTTTCCCCCTTTCTGTTTATTGGTTTCACCTGTTTTGTGTTTAGGCTGATTAGTCGGGCTATGGTAACTAGCAGGCCCGCCTGCTCTTTTGCGGGATTGTTTGTGTAATTAGTGTGCACGTTTGAGTTTAACGTGTTTCCCATTTCGTGGGTTTTTGCTGGACTGTTTAAGTCCCCGTGTTTGGGGCATTTGTTTTGTGTGCTCCCTGTGTTTCGTGGGGTGGCTTATGCGCCCCGTTTGTGCATTAAATAGCACTACCCTGAACTCTCTGCTTCCTGTGCCTGACTTTGCACCCACTATACACAGATCGTTACAGAATCCCGCACCTTGTAATGGAGTAAGCAGAGCACCTGCTAAACCCCTTCCATCGATGGAGGAATGGGTCCTCCATCATACCACCGTCCTCCATCGAATAGGATTGGCAATGGATCAGATGATGGAGAGAATGGACCAATGGGAGAGGAGTGGTCTCCTCTCTTCAACTCTGTTTCCTCCGACGAATCCACCTTCTCCAACTCGAGCTGTACCTGGCGGCCGTGATACCAACTCCCTCGGGGGAGGAGAGTGTGAGTGTCCTCGTCTCCTGCCTGACGGGTCATGCTCTGGAGTGGGCCAACGCGGTCTGGAATGGCCCAGGATTTCACGTTAGAGTTCCGGACCTTGGCCACTGGGGCTGGGTGGAACAACAAGGCCCTGATAGACCACTACCGGTGTAGTCTCCGGGAGGACGTCCGCAGGGAGCTAGCGTGTCGGGACGCCGCTCTCTCCCTTGACGAACTAATAGACATGTCTATCCGGCTGGACAATCTGCTGGCTGCCCGCGGGCTTTCGGAGAGGGTCCTGTCTGTTCCACCACAAAGCACTCCCGCTCCCATTCCTATGGAGTTAGGGGGGGCCGTTCCGAGGGATACCGGAGGAGGCTCCTCCTGCACCAGCTGTGGTCGGAGAGGACACACGGCCGACCGGTGGTGGGGGAGCCCGTCTGGGAGTCGAGAGGGGAGGCGGAACACTTCTCAGTCACCCCAGGGGGGTCAGCACCAAACTCACCCAGAACCCCCTGTTGGTCACATGTTTGTATTTATTTTGTTTATTGACTTTCCTCCCTCTTTCCAGCATAAGGCCCTAGTCGATTCAGGCACGGCTGGGAACTTTATGGATCGCGGACTCGCCATCAAAATGGGTATTCCGCTAGTGCACTCCCTAGATAGCCGGCCATTATGGTCAGGGTTTGTTAGGGAGGCCACGGTTCCCCCCTTCCCCGTGCACTCCCTAGATAGCCGGCCATTATGGTCAGGGTTTGTCAGGGAGGCCACGATTCCACTGGACATGGTAACGCAGGGGAATCATAAGGAGCGGATTAGTCTCTTCCTTATCAATTCACCTGCGTTTCCAGTGGTACTGGGGCTTCCCTGGCTGGCTAGTCACAATCCTAGGATTTCGTGGAGACAGGAGGTTCTCCAGGGGTGGTCAGAGGAGTATTCAGGGAGGTGCATGGGAGTTTCCATCGGTGCCACATCGGTGGAGAGTCCAGACCAAGTTTCCACTGTGCGCATTCCCCCTGAATATGCCGATTTGGCTATCGCTTTCTGTAAGAAGAGGGTGACTAAATTACCACCTCATCGACAGGGGGATTGTGCGACAAATCTCCAGGTAAACGCTGTGCTTCCCAAGAGTCACGTGTACCCATTGTCCCAGGAGGAGACGTTGGCTATGGAGACATACGTCACGGAATCTCTGGGACAAGGGTACATTCGGCCCTCCATTTCACCCGTCTCCTCAAGTTTATTTTTTGTGAAGAAAAATGAGGGAGGTTTGCGTCCGTGCATTGATTATAGAGGTCTAAATGCCATCAAAGCGGGGTTTAGTTACCCGCTACCTCTCATCGCTACGGCGGTGGAATCATTTCACGGAGCACGGTTTTTCACAAAACTGGACCTCAGGAGCGCTTATAATCTGGTGCGTATTCGGGATGGAGACGAGTGGAAAACCGCGTTCAGTACCACATCGGGTCATTATGAGTACCTCGTCATGCCGAATGGGTTAAAGAATGCTCCTGCCGTCTTTCAAACCTTTGTAGACGAGATTCTCAGGGAGGGCGTGGGGGTCTATATCGATGATATTCTGATCTATTCCGCCACCCGCACCGCGCATGTGTGTGTCTATGGCGCGCAGGGTGCTTGGTAGACTGCTGGAGCATGACCTATATGTCAAGGCTGAGAAGTGTGTGTTCTCCAAATGAGCCGTCTCCTTCCTGGGTTATCGCATTTCCACCTCGGGGGTGGTGATGGAGTGTGACCGCGTTAAGGCCGTGCTTCACTCTTGATACTAGCCATCCGGGATCGTAAATACAGCCTCAAGCCCATTACCATAACGCAACGTTAACTATTCATGAAAATCGCAAATGAAATGAAATAAATATGCTAGCTCTCAAGCTTAGCCTTTTGTTAACAACACTGTAATCTCAGATTTTCAAAATATGCTTTTCAACCATAGCAAAACAAGCATTTGTGTAAGAGTATTGATAGCTAGCGTAGCATTTAGCGTAGCATTCAGAGGGCAACATTTTCACAAAAACAAGAAAATAATTCAAATAAAATCATTTACCTTTGAAGAACTTCGGATGTTTTCAATGAGGAGACTCTCAGTTAGATAGCAAATGTTTCGTTTTTCCAAAAAGTTTCCTTGTGTAGGAGAAATCGCTCCGTTTTGTTCATCGCGTTTGGCTACCAAAAAAACCCGAAAATTCAGTCATCAAAACGCCAAACTTTTTTCCAAATTAACTCCATAATATCGACTGAAACATGGCAAACGTTGTTTAGAATCAATCCTCAAGGTGTTTTTCACATATCTCTTCGATGATATATCGTTCGTGGAAGTCTGGTTTCTTCTCTGAATCACATGGAAGAATACTTGCAGCTGGAGATTATGCACCAATTTCGACGCAGGACACCAGGCGGACACCTGGTAAATGTGGTCTCTTATAGTCAATCTTCCAATGATATGCCTACAAATACGTCACAATGCTGCAAACACCTTGGGGAAACGACAGAAAGTGTAGGCTCATTCCTTGCGCATTCACAGCCATATAAGGAGACAATGGAAAACAGCGCCTCAAAAATTTCGCTCACTTCCTGTTTGAAGTTTCATCTTGGTTTCGCCTGTAGCATCAGTTCTGTGGCACTCACAGATAATATCTTTGCAGTTTTGGAAACGTCAGAGTGTTTTCTTTCCAAAGCTGTCAATTATATGCATAGTCAAGCATCTTTTCGTGACAAAATATCTTGTTTAAAACGGGAACGTTTTTCATCCAAAAATTAAATGCTGCCCCTAGAGTTTCAAGAGGTTAATTGGCCGACTCCAACCACGGTGAAGGAGGTGCAGCGGTTCTTAGAGTTTGCAAATTACTACCGGAGGTTTATCCGGGGTTTTTGCCAGGTAGCGGCCCCCATTACCTCACTGCTGAAGGGGGTGCTGGTGCGGTTGCGGTGGTCGGCAGAGGCTGACAGAGCCTTCAATAGGTTAAAGGCGCTGTTCACAGATGCCCCCGTGTTGGCGCACCCGGACCCCTCTTTAGCATTCATAGTGGAGGTGGATGCATCCGAGGCTGGGGTGGGTGCCGTGCTATCACAGCGCTCGGGTACGCCACCGAAACTCCACCCCTGCGCTTTCTTTTCGAGGAAGCTCAGTCCGGTGGAGCGTAACTATGATGTGGGGGACCGGGAGTTGTTAGCGGTGGTAAAGGCCCTGAGGGTGTGGAGACACTGGCTTGAGGGGGCTAGGCACCCTTTTCTCATCTGGACCGACCACCAGAATCTGGAGTATATCCGGGCAGCTAGGAGACTGATTCCGCGTCAGGCAAGGTGGGCCATGTTCTTCACCCGATTCAGGTTCTTCCTGTCTTATAGACCAGGCTCCCTTAACACGAAGGCCGACGTGCTGTCCCGTCTCCATGACACGAAGGATCGGCAGGTGGCACCAGTGGTATGGGATGTGGACTCGGACATCGAGCGGGCGTTACGGGTGGAACCTGTGCCTCCTCAGTGTCCGACTGGTCGCAAGTACGTGTCGCTTGGTGTTCATGATCAACTGATTTGGTGGGCTCACACACTATCCTCTTCGGGTCATCCTGGTGTGGCGAGGACAGTGCGGGGTCTCAGGGGGAAGTATTGGTGGTCCACCTTGGCTAGGTACGTTAGGTTCTATGTCTCTTCCTGTTCAGTGTGCGCCCAGAGTAAGGCTCCTAGGCACCTTCCTAGAGGGAAGTTATAGCCCCTCCCTGTTCCACAACGGCCGTGGTCTCACTTGTCAGTGGATTTCCTGACTGATCTTCCCCCGTCTCAGGGGAACACTACGGTCCTGGTTGTTGTGGATCGGTTTTCTAAGTCCTGCTGTCTCCTCCCGTTGCTCGGTCTCCCTACAGCCCTACTGACTGCGGAGGCGCTATTTACCCACGTCTTCTGGCACTACGGAGTGCCGGAGGACATCGTCTCTGATCGGGGTCCCCAGTTCACGTCCCGGGTATGGAGGGCGTTCATGGAGTGTCTGGGGGTCTTGGTCAGCCTGACCTCCGATTAACACCCTGAGAGTAATGTGCAGGTGGAGAGAGTGAACCAGGAGGTGGGTAGGTTTCTGTGGTCGTATTGCCAGGACCGGCCCAGGGAGTGGTCTAGGTACGTCCCATGGGCGGAGTTGGCCCAGAACTCACTCCGTCACTCCTCTATGAATCTATCACCATTCCAGTGTGTGTTGGGCTACCAGCCGGTCCTGGCACCATGGCATCCGAGTCAGACCGAGGCTCCTGCAGTGTAGGAGTGGGTGCAGTGCTCCAAGGAGACCTGGAGAGCCGTCCAGGAATCCCTCAAACAAGCCGGTGGACAGCAGAAGAGGAGTGCTGACCGCCACTGCAGTGAGGTCCCAGTGTTCATACCGGGGGACAGGGTCTGGCTCTCGACCCGAAACCTACCCCTCCGCTTGCCCTGCCGGAAGCTGGGGCCGCAGTGTGTTGGGCCCTTCAAAGTCCTGAGGAGGATAAATGAGGTGTGTTATAGATTACATCTATCCCATATTACAACTTTCCCATTGCGTGGGTTTTTGCTGGACTGTTTAAGTCCCTGTGTTTGGGGCATTTGTTTTGTGTGCTCCCTGTGTTTCGGGGGTGGCTTATGTGCGCCGTTTGTGCATTAAATTGCAATACCCTGAACTCTCTGCTTCCTGTGCCTGATTTCGCACCCACTACACCCAGATCGTTACAGTGGGCAAAACTGAAAAAGCGTGTGTGAGCAAGGAGGCCTACAAACTTGACTCAGTTACACGAGCTCTGTCAGCAGGAAGTGGCCAAAATTCACCCAACTTATTGTGGGAAGCTTGTGGAAGGCTACCCGAAACATTTGACCCAAATGAAACAATTTATAGACAATGTTACCAAATACTAATTGAGTGTATGTAAACTTCTGACCCACTGGGAATGTGATCAAAGAAATGAAAGCTGAAATAAATAATTCTCTCTACTATTATTCTGACATTTCACATTCTTAAAATAAAGTGGTGATTCTAAATTACCTAAGACAGGGAATTTTTTACTAGGATTAAATGTCAGGAATTGTGAAAAACTGAGTTTAAATATATTTGGCTGAGGTGTATGTAGACTTAAACTGTATCAGCTGTGATGTCAACTCCAGCATTCACTGTAGCATGACTCTCTCAGCCCAATGCACGTCCAAAGCTGTAGTCTATAGCTGCTCAGTAGTTCCAAAAACATCAGGTGATTTTGCAGAGAGCCACATCAATTTACAGAAATACTCATTATAAATGTTGATGAAAATACAAGAGTTATGCATGGAACTTTAGATACACTTCTCCTTAATGCAACCGCTGTGTCAGATTTCAAAAAAGCTTTACGGAAAAAACAAACCATAATCTGAGTACGGCGCTCAGAGACCAAACAACCCAAAAAGATATCCCCCATATTGTGCAGTTAACATTAGTCAGAAATAGCATTATAAATATTCACTTAACTTTGATGATCTTCTTCAGAATGAACTCCCAGGAATCCCAGTTCCACAATGAATGTTTGATTTGTTCGATGAAGTCCATTATTTATGTCCAAATAGCTTCTTTTGTTAGCGCGTTTTGTACAAAAAATCCAAGGTCACGAAGTGCGTTCGCTAGGAGCAGACGAAATGTCAAAAAGGTCCGTTACAGTCTGTAGAAACATGTCAAACGATGTATAGAATCAATCTTTTAAGATGTTTTTAACATAAATCTTCAATAATGTTCCAACCGGAGAATTCCTTTGTCTGTAGAATTGCGATGGAACAGAGCTCGCTCTCACGTGAACGAGCGTCATGAGCTCAAAGAATTCTGTCAGACCTCTGACTCATTCCCCTCTCATTCGCCCCCAATTTACAGTAGAATCATCAAACTAGGTTCTAAAGACTGTTGACATCTAGTGGAAGCCTTAGGAAGTGCAACATGACCAATATCCCACTGTATCTCCAATAGGTAATGAGTTGAAAAACGACCAACCTCAGATTTCCCACTTCCTGGTTGGATTTTTTCTCAGGTTTTTGCCTGCCGTGAGTTCTGTTATACTCACAGACATCATTCAAACCGTTTTAGAAACTTCAGAGTGTTTTCTATCCAAATATACTAATATATTAGCAAATTGGACTGAGTAGCACACAGTTTACTCTGGGCACCTTATTCAGCCAAGCTACTCAATACTGCCCCCAGCCATAAGAAGTTAACCTGTCTAGGACTGGAACCCCGTTCCACTAGCGGAACCCCTCGCCAACAGCCAATGAAATTGCAGGGCACCAAATACAAATCAACAGAAATCTCATACATCTAATTTCTCAAACATACAAGTATTAGGCACCATTTTAAAGATAAAATTCTCGATAATCCAGCCACAGTGTCTGATTTCAAAAATGCTTTACAGCGAAAGCACCACAAACAATTCGGTTAGGTCACCACCAAGTCACAGAAAAACCCAGCCATTTTTCCAGCCAAAGAGAGTAGTCACAAAAAGCACAAATAGAGATTAAATGAATCACTAACCTTTGATGATCTTCCTCAGATGACACACATAGAACTTCATGTTCGATAAAGTGCATATTTATATCCAAAAATCTAATTTTACATTGGTGTGTTATGTTCAGTAGTTCAAAAACATGCTGTGATTTTGCAGAGATCGCTCTCTGTTCACAGAAATACTCATTATAAATGTTGATGAAAATTCAAGTGTTATGCATGGAACTTTAGATACACTTCTCCTTAATGTAACCGCTGTGTCAGATTTAAAAAAATCTTTACGGAAAAAGCATAATCTGGGTATGGAGCTCAGAGCCCAAACCAGACAAAATAAATATCCGCCATGTTGCACAGTCAACATTAGTCAGAAATAGCATTATAAATATTCACTTATCTTTGATGATCTTCATCAGAATGCACTCCCCGGAATCTCAGTTCCGTAAAGTCCATAATTTATGTCCAAATAGCTTCTTTTGTTAGGGCGTTTGGTAAAGAAAGCCAAACGCGCATTTAGGTCCAAAGTCGGACGAAAAGTTAAAAAAGTTATATTACAGGTCATAGAAACTTGTCAAACTAAGTATAGTATCAATCTTTAAGATGTTTTTATCATAAATATTCAATAATGTTCCAACTAGAGAATTCCATTGTCTGTAGAAAAGCTTCCGACTTCAACTGTACATTAGCCTGGAATGCTAGAGGGCCTCTGGCATAACTGCGGGACAAGCGTTCTCAGGTTACTTACTGTATATCCATCTATATTCTGGAAATACGTTTACAACTCTATAAGAGCGCTGACCCGTTTAGCCACTGCACCATGCACTGTCCACTAGGACTAGGTTACTGTATTAGAGAGTCCAGCACAGACATTTAACTCGGTAGGCAGAATAATAGGCAGTGCTCTTACTTGGGCAATTTAGATAAAGTGTTTTGTGGGAATTCTGCCTGTACACCCATGAGAAATGCAAGGAGAATTTTGAATTCATGTCACACCCTGCACCCAAACAGTCTCACACACACACACACACACACACACACACACACACACACACACACACACACACACACACACACACACACACACACGTAAAATAGGCCTAATTTAACCATAATGATTGTTAAGTATGTTGTGAGGATGGAGATCTGTCCAGAAAGGGTTACAATACATGTCAGGGAGAGGAGGGAGCATCCTGTATGTCATTAAACTAAATGTCACATAATAGCTTGGAGTGTCTCTGTGCCACTCCCTCCCAAAATACATAACCTTTTAAAAGGTATGCATGATATTACTTTGGAATGTGTAAATACCTTCTGTCTCTCTCAGGTGGGTCCTCGCCCACACACACAAAAAGGGGCCTTGACCAAACTGGGTCCAACCTTTTCCAGCCAAGTTGCCCTCTCCAGGCTTGGGCTGATAAGTTTCCATAACGTGGAAATCCTTAACTTTCATAGCTTGCTGTTTATCTTTCACTTCTGTGTTTGTGTACATACTCCTCCTCTCACCTTTTTGGATTCCTGACATCCCAGCTTAGGCAAACTTTCCATTTGTACAATGTTCCATCGTGACTCCCCACCTCCCGTGACTCCCTACCAGCTTCCACTACCGCTACTGCCAATGAGCCGTGTTAATGATGATAACAACGGTAGTGATATTTGGAAAAAAAAAGCTAAAAAATGTGCTTGAGGCATAGTCGCGAGAAGTATATGCTAAGGGTGCTGCAACACCCCCTGAAAAATATTTTCTATGTACACTACCGTTCAAAAGTTTGGGGTCACTTAGAAATGTTCTTGTCTTTGAAAGAAAAGCACATTTTTTTGTCCATTTAAATAACATCAAATTAATCAGATATACAGTGTAGACATTGTTAATGTTGTAAATGACTATTGTAGCTGGACATGGCTGATAAAAAAAAAAATTGTGTACAGAGGCCCATATCAGCAGCCGTCACTCCTGTGTTTCAATGGCACGTTGTGTTAGCTAATCCAAGTTCATCATTTTTAAAGGCTAATTTATCATTAGAAAACCCTTTTGCAGTTATGTTAAAAACTGTTGTTCTGATTTAAAGAAGCAATTAACTGGCCTTCTTTAGACTAGTTGAGTATCTGGAGCATCAGCATTTGTGGGTTTGATTACAGGCCCAGAAACAAAGACCTTTATTCTGAAACTCATCAGTCTATTCTTGTTCTGAGAAATGAAGGCTATTCCATATTAGAAATTGCCAAGAAACTGAAGATCTCATTCAATGCTGTGTACTAATCCCTTCACAGAACAGCACAAACTGTCTTTAACCAGAATAGAAAGAGGAGTGGGAGGCCCGGTGCACAACTGAGTAAGAGGACATTAGAGTGTCTAGTTTGAGAAGCAGACTCATTAAATAGTTCCCGCAAAACACCAGTCTCAACAGTGAAAAGGCTACTATGGGATGCTGGCCTAGGCAGAGTTGCAATGAAAAAGCCATATCTCAGACTGGCCAATAAAAAAAAAAAATGTTGATGGGCAAAAGAACACAGACACTGGACAGAGAAACTCTGCCTAGAAGGCTAGCATCCCTGAGTAGCCTTTTCGCTTTTGACGTTGAGACTGGTGTTTTGCTGGCACTATTTAATGAAGATGCCAGTTGAGGACTTGTGTGTACCTAAACAGACGCCTCACACACACACGCCCGCACGCGCGCCCGCGCGCGCGCACAGTCAAAGGTTTTAGAACACCTACTCATTCAAGGGTTTTTATTTATTTATTTTTTATTTTTTTTTATTTTTTTGTTTGAATTTTACCCCTTTTTCTCCCCAATTTCGTAGTATCCAATTGTGTAGTAGCTACTATCTTGTCTCATCGCTACAACTCCCGTACGGGCTCGGGAGAGACGAAGGTTGAAAGTCATGCGTCCTCCGATACACAACCAACCAAGCCGCTGCTTCTTTAACACAGCGCACATCCAACCCGGAAGTCAGCCGCACCAATGCGCCGGAGGAAACACCGTGCACCTGGCCACCTTGGCTAGCGTACACTGCGCCCAGCCCGCCACAGGAGTCGCTGGTGCGCGATGAGACAAGGACACCCCTACCGACCAAGCCCTCCCTAACCCGGGCGACGCTAGGCCAATTGTGCGTCGCCCCACGGACCTCCCGGTCGCGGCCGGTTACGACAGAGCCTGGGCGCGAACCCAGGACTCTGATGGCACAGCTGGCGCTGCAGTACAGCGCCCTTAACCACTGCGCCAGGTTTTTATTTATTTTTACTATTTTCTACATTGTAAAATAATAATGAAGACATTAAAACTATGAAATAACACGAATGGAATCATGTAGTAACCAAAAACGTGTTAAACAAATCTAAATATATTTGAGATTCTTCAAAGTTGCCACCCTTTGCCTTGATGACAGCTTTGCACACTCTTGGCATTCTCTCAACCAGCTTCATGAGGTAGTCACCTGGATTGCATTTAAATTAACAGGTGTGCCTTGTTAAAAGTGAATTCGTGGAATGTCTTTCTTTCTTAATGCGCGCGGGGGGGTAATACAGAAGATAGCCCTATTTGGTAAAAGACCATGTCCATATTATGGAAAGAACAACTCAAATGACATGAAGGTCAGCCAAAATTTCATTAACTTTGAAAGTTTCTTCAAGTGCAGTCGCAAAGCTCTATGATGAAACTGCTCTCATGAGGACCGCCACAGGAATGAAAGAAAAAGGTACCTTTGCTGCAGAGGATAAGTTCGTTAGAGTTACCAGCCTCAGAGAATTCTGCTCAAATAAATGCTTCACAGAGTTGATGCTTCACAACATCGACTGTTCAGAGTAGAGGTTGACCGATTAATCGGAATGGCCGATTAATTAGGGCCGATTTCAAGTTTTCATAACAATCAGAAATCTGTATTTTTGGACGTTTTTTTTTACACCTTTAATTAACTAGGCAAGTCAGTTAAAGAACACATTCTTCTTTTCAATGACGGCCTAGGAACGGTGGGTTAACTGCCTTGTTCAGGTGCAGAATGACAGATTTGTACCTTGTCAGCTCTGGGATTTAATCTTGCAACCTTACGGTTAACTAGTCCAACGCTCTAACCACCTGCCTCTCACTGCACTCCACGAGGAGCCTGCCTGTTACACGAATGCAGTAGAAGCCAAGGTAAGTTGCTAGCTAGCATTAAACTTATCTTCTAAAAAACAATCAATCAATCAATCATAATCACTAGTTAACTACACATGGTTGATGATATTACTAGTTTATATAGCGTGTTCTGCGTTGCATATAAATGATGCAACGCTGGGGGATGATTTAACAAAAGCGCATTTGCGAAAAAAGCACAATCGTTGAACGACTGTACCTAACCATAAACACCAATGCCTTTCTTAAAATCAATACACAGAAGTATATATTTTTAAACCTGCATATTTAGCTCAAAGAAATCCAGGTTAGCAGGCAATATTAACCAGGTGAAATTGTGTCACTTCTCTTGCGTTCATTGCACGCAGAATCAGGGTATATGCAACAGTTTGGGCAGACTGGCTCATTGCGAACTAATTTGCCAGAATTTTACATAATTATGACATAACATTGAAGGTTGTACAATGTAACAAGAATATTTAGACTTAGGGATGCCACCCGTTAGATAAAATACCAGAACGGTTCCGTATTTCACTGAAATAATAAACGTTTAGTTTTTTTGAAATGATAGTTTCCGGATTCGACCATATAAACAAGATCCCACAAACACAGGTGGGAAAAATAACTACTTAAATATGATCCCCAATTAGAGACAAAGATTACCAGCTGCCTCTAATCGGGAATCATACAAAACACCAACATATAAAAAGAAACAAGAACACAACATAGACATACTGTAGCTATACTAGATCACCCCCTAGTCACGCCCTGACCTACTATACCATAGAGAAACAATGGCCCTTTATGGTCAGGGCATGACATCCAGTGTCTGTATGGGTCCACAACACTTTTAGTGTTGATTTAAACACTCTCTGTTTTAACACTGGATAATTTAGTGTGTACTATCCAATTTGCTTACAGTCACTTAAAATCAAAATACATTTTATTTGTCACATGCGCCGAATACAATAGCCGTAGACCTTACAGTGAAATACTTACTTACAAACCCTTAATAACCAACAATGCAGTTCAAGAAATAGAGTTTAGAAAGTAATTGCTATAGAAACTAAAGTATAAATAAAAACAAAAAAAACAATAACGAAGTCGGAAGTTTACAGTTGAAGTCGGAAGTTTACATACACCAACATATAAGCCAAATGCATTTAAACTCAGTTTTTCACAATTCCTGACATTTAATCCTAGTAAAAATTCCCTGTCTTGGGTCAGTTAGGATCTCCACTTTATTTTAAGAATGTGAAATGTCAGAATTATAGAAGAGAGAATGATTTATTTCAGCTTTTATTTCTTTCATCACATTCCCAAAAGGTCAGAAGTTTACATACACTCAATTACTATATGGTAGCATTGCCTTTAAATTGTTTAACTTGGGTTAACTTCTTGATCCTACTTGAGACGCAGACGTCTCAAGTAGGCACCTGGAAATGCAAATGCGCTACGCTAAATGCTAAATGTACTCGTTAAAACTCAAACGTTCATTAAAATACACATGCAGGGTATTGAATTAAAGCTACACTCGTTGTGAATCTAGCCAACAAGTCAGATTTTTTAAATGCTTTTCGGCAAAAGCATGAGAAGCTATTATCTGATAGCATGCAACACCCCCAATATACCTGAAGGGGACGAAAACAAAATAATTAGCGTAGCCGGCGCTACACAAAAACGCAGAAATAAAATATAAAACATTCATTACCTTTGATGATATTCTTTGTTGGCACTCCTATATGTCCCATAAACATCACAAATTGATATTTTTCCCGATTAAATCCGTCCATGTATGCCCAAAATATCCATTTGTATAGCCTGTCTGCTTCAGGAAAAAAGCTCTCTTCCAACACGAAACGTCATTTTTAAAAATTATATAAGTTGCCTATATTCTTTGACAAAACACTTCAACCTACTTTTGTAACCCAACTTTAGGTATTTGTAAACGTTAATAAGCGATCAAATTGATCACTGGGCGATCTGTATTCAATAGCAGCTACTCAAGAAAACAATGTCAATTTTTCAATCTTCCAAAATCGATTGTTGTAGGCTGGATGGAATGACGGATCTATTGGTAATGTCTCAAAGGATTTTTGTCAATGAAAATGACGTTTTTGGCATCGTGTGGAAAATGTAGGAATTGCATCCGTGTCCATATTAAATTTGGTGTCCTTTAAACAATACATGAAAGGGGCGCATGGATACTTTTTTCAGCTTACAGTGACCAGTTTTTCTTGCGCTTTTCGATGAAACACACGCTCTGTTATAGTCACAGCCGTGATTTAACCAGTTTTAGAAACTTCAGAGTGTTTTCTATCCACACATACTAATCATATGCATATACTATATTCCTGGCATGAGTAGCAGGACGCTGAAATGTTGCGCGATTTTTAACAGAATGTTCGAAAAAGGAGGGGGTAGGATGAAGAGGTTTTAAACGTTTCAGGTAGCCTTCCACAAGCTTCCCACAATAAGTTGAGTGAATGTTGGCCTCCTGACAGAGCTGGTGTAACTGAGTTAGGTTTGTAAGCCTCCTTCCTCGCACACGCTTTTTCAGTTCTACCCAAACTTTTTCTATAGGATTGAAGTCAGGGCTTTGTAATGGCCACTCCAATACCTTGACTTTGTTGTCCTTTTTGCCACAACTTTGGAAGTATGCTTGGGGTCATTGTCCATTTGGAAGACCCATTTTCAACCAAGCTTTGAACTTGAGATCTTGCTTCAATATATGCAAGTCATTTTCCTCCTTCATGATACCATCTCTTTTGTGAAGTGCACCAGTCCATCCTGCAGCAAAGCACCCCCACAACATGATGCTGCCACCCCCATGCTTCACGGTTAGGATGGTGTTCTTCGGCTTGCAAGCCTCCCCCTTTTTCCTCCAAACATAACGATGGTCATTATGGCCAAACAGTATTTTTGTTTCATCAGACCAGAGTCCATTTCACCAAAAAGTACGATCTTTGTCCCCATGTGTAGTTGCAAACCATAGTCTGGCTTTTTATGGAGGTTTTACCTGTTGCCTTCAGCATCTTCACAAGGTTCTTTGCTGTTGTTCTGGGATTGATTTACACTTTTCGCACCAAAGTACATTCATCTCTAAGAGACAGAACACGTGTCTTCCTGAGCAGTATGACGGCTGCGTCATACTTGCATACTATTGTTTGTACAGATGAACATGGTACCTTCAGGCGTTTGGAAATGACTCCCAAAGATGAACCAGACTTGTGGAGGTCTACATTTTTTTCTGAGGTCTTAGCTGATTTATTTTGATTTTCCCATGATGTCATGCGAAGAGGCACTGAGTTTGAAGGTAGGCCTTGAAATACATCCACAGGTACACTTCCAATTGACTCAAATTATGTCAATTAGCCTATCAGAAGCTTCTAAAGCCATTACATAATTTTCTGGAATTTTCCAAGCTGTTTAAATTCTCAGTCAACTTAGTTTATGTAAACTTCTGACCCACTGGAATTGTGATACAGTGAATTATAAGTGAATAATCTGTCTGTAAACAATTGTTAGAAAATTACTAATGTCATGCACAAAGTAGATGTCCTAACCGACTTACCAAAACTATAGTTTGTTAACAATACATTTGTGGAGTGGTTGAAAACGGGTTTTAATGACTCCAACTTAAGTGTATGTAGACTTCCGACTTCTCGGCTCAAACGGAAATTACCTTCATTTTAACTCAGATCTTCAGCGATTTAATTTTTTAAAATTTTATTTTATTTTTATGGATGGAATCCAGCCTTAAACTGAGGAAAGTCGCACCAACCTAGAAGTTGAGTCAATTTGCGGGGTACAGGTTAGTCGAGGAAATTTGCACATGTAGGTAGGGGTAAAGTGTCTATGCATAGATATTAAACAGCGAGTAGCAGCAGTGTAAAAATAAAGAGGCGGGGGGGTGTCAATGTAAATAGTCCGGGTGGCCACTTAGTCATCAGCTCTTGTAAAAAGGTACACCGTGTACATTATCCATAATGTCCTCTGGTCTCTGTCTATCTATTAGTGCAATGGGGCATCAGGAATCGCAGTGGGCCATCGAGGGGAATTCAATAAATATTTTACAATGTGCCAATCCTCTCTCAGTCAGCAACCAATGGCAAACCATCCTGATCACAGCATGGGGCTAGGCTGATGGAGCCAACACCAGAGATCTGGCCTCAAACAAGCAGGGAGTTGTGCCAATTTTCTCTTCATGGGTTTTCAGTTCAGTGTTTTTTTTATGATTAAAAATTATGCTCTGAGGGAGTAGAAAGAGAGTAGACTGTATTTTATAGAGGGGATATGAGAATCATGAGCAAATGTGGGTAGTATGTTCTTTCGAGGGTATATCTTGTTTTTATTAACATTACTGCAAAATGTCAATAAAAAAGTTAATGCAATAAATAAAAAATGGTGTAAACTATGATAAGAAAAGGTCGCTGGTTATCTACTCCCCTTTATGAACTAATTTTGTAAGTGGGTGGCTGGCCTTCTCACAGAGATTACACCATCAGTATGATGAATCACATGAAGGAAACCCTGAATGACATTAAGATAACCTTAAAACAACTTTCCCTCGGATCTTGCAGTGGTCTGTAGAGTGAATATATTCCTCCATTTCAACTAAAAGCAGAACACATAAACATACCACATGTCAATCCAGGGCTGTAGCAGATTCTGTTTTGTTCCAACACAACACCATAACATGATTGTGCTGTCAATGACGGACGTAACTCAAATAGTGTGGAAATTCTGGGCACTTTTCAGAAACATCACCAAATGCAGAATCAGAATGACTACAGCAAGTAGAATGCTGGAGCATTCCATTCTGGTATTCCATCTTGGAGCAGTCAGAAAGGGCAATCCATTTCTTTGTAGGCAAAGAGGGCTGTCTATAGATGGCATCTGGACTGGTGATTGCAGCCCAGCATTCCATAAGGTCCTGCGGGAAGGAGGAGGGTAAAGGGGTGAGGAAGGAAGGAGAGGTCAGGAGTGTGTGTATGCACGTGTGTGCACGACTGTGTGTGTGTACGCCCAAGTATGTGTCTGTGCATGTGTGTGCGTGTTTGTGTGTGAGTGCATTAGCACCTGTGTGTTTGTGTGTGAGAAGGAGACCTGCCTGTCTTGTCAGGTCAAAAAGATTGCAGAAACTCTCTGGAATGCTGTAAATAATGCAGGGACAACCAGCGCTCTGCTCTGGACCGGTATGTGTCTTTACAGCAGGGGATATTTTGGCACAGAAGGGCGTTTGTGGGGTGCGGGGAGTGGAGATGGCAATTTGTGTTAGATCACGAGTCTTTTACCCCCCCCCCCCCCCCCCACACACACACACACCTCCCTCTAATTAGTTGAGCGATTAGGGTCCCATGACGTCTGTAGTGTAAACCTGTTAAATTTACTCCATTATTGAGTTACAAAGTACTGGGCAGAAATCATCATTAGGGCTTTATTGCTTACAGTGTATGTGTATGCATGTGTACACACAAACACAAACACAGTGATAATCACCCCATAACGCTCTCTGTCATACCTAAATAGACTCCAGCACTCCATTTGACTCAACACACATTATAAAAAGACAAAGGATTTCCATCACTTCACCCACTGAGAAATTGACTAGGATACCATTGCATTCATGCCATTGCCATGCCATTGCATTCATTTTCATGGCAGTGTTTGCTATTGGTAGCTTATGGGTAATAGCACACCTAATGACAGTGTCTATACACACACAAGCACGTGCAGTCATACATGCACACACGCACACACACACACACACACACACACACACACACACACACACACACACACACACACACACACACACACACACACACACACACACACACAAGGCTATGATTACATTCTCAAGAAGCAAACAGCGGTGGAGTAACAATCAGTAGACTCACCCAGCCTTGCAGTCATTGGAATGACTGAGTCATTAGGGACTTCTTCATGGCTCACTTTCCCTGTTTCCAGGCCTACAGCCACAGTACAGCTCCTGTTATAGGGTTGTGATTGACAATGTTTTCACTGGAAATTCGGCGCCATCAAAACATGAGTGTGGGCGCGCAATTCAAATCATAAAAATCATACAAATGATGGATATTAACACTTCTTATGGCTGTAGGGGTAGTATTGAGTAGCTTAGATGAAAAGGTGCCCATTGTAAACGGCCAGCTCCTCAGTCTCAGTTGCTAAAATATGAATATTATTATTAGTATTGGAGAGAAAACACTCTAAAGTTTCCAAAACTGTCAAAATATTGTCTATGAGTATAACAGAACTGATATTACAGGCGAAACCCTGAGGAAAATCAAACCAGGAGGTGGCTTCTATTTTGAAAACTCCATGTTCCACAGCCTCCCTTTGCTCCATTTAAAGGGATATAAACCAGATTCCTTTTCCTATCGCTTCCTCGAGGTGTCAACAGTCTTCAGACATAGTTTCAGCCTTTTATTTTGAAAAATGAGCCAGAAAGATAACATCGCGTCAAGTGGTCGCATGAGTTTTGCTCACGCGACAGAGTTTGGACAGCCGTTGCTTTTCCCTCTCCTACTGGTAAAGACATTTGCGGTTGATATATTATCGATTATATATTTTAAAAACAACCGGAGGATTGATTATAAAAAACGTTTGACATGTTTCTTTGGCCATTACGGTAACTATTCGGAATTTGTCTGCGTTGTCGTGACCGCTCTTTCCTGTGGATTTCTGAACATAACGCGCCAAACAAACAGAGGTATTTTGGATATAAAAATCTACTTTATGGAACAAAAGGAAAATGTATTGTGTAACTGGGAGTGTCGTGAGTGAAAACATCTGAAGATCATCAAAGGTAAACGATTCATTTGATTGCTTTTTTGATTTTCGTGACCAAGCTACCTGATGCTAAGTGTACTTAATGTTTTGTCAAGCGATCGATAAACTTACACAAACGCTTGGATTGCTTTTGGTGTAAAGCACATTTTCAAAATCTGATATGACAGGTGGATTAACAAAAGGCTAAGCTGTGTTTCCCTAAAATATAAATATTTTTAGAAATATTAATTGAATATCCCGTTAACGGGATTGCAGCCATAACAAGTTAAACATTTAGGTCTTATATCGTCTGAAAGCTTACATTGTTGTTAATCTAACTGCATTGTCCGATTTATAGTAGCTATTACAGCAAAAACATGCCATGTGATTGTTTGAGGACAGCCCCCCACATCAAAATATTTTTCCACCGGCACAGGTTTCATACATTCACAAATAACGATTAAATACTCACTTACTTTTTGAAAATCTTCCTCTGATTTGTCATCCAATGGTCCCAGCTATAACATGTAGTGTCCTTTTGTTAGATAAAATCCTTCTTTATATCCCAAAAAGTCAGTTTAGTTGATTTGAGTCAACCACTTGTTCAACTTGCAGAGAAAATCAAAAAATCTACCCATAAACTTTGTTTCAACAAGTCAAAATATGTTTCTATTTACTTCTCAGATACCCTAAAATGTAATCAAATTATAATATTTATTTAGGAAAGAAGTATGTTCAATATGAAACCGATTTTAGCAGGTGCGTACAGTTTTCATAGCGACCGCATACGCACATTTCCAAGACTTTGTCCTTGTACTAAAAATGATATTTCTTATTTGTTTTTGAAGTTACAAGCCTGAAACCTTGAACATAGACTGCTGGCACCCTGTGGAAGCCATAGCAATTGCATCCAGAGAGCTAATTTTCAATATGTCCTTAATATGTCCATAAATTCTGGTTGGTTTTTCTTTGGATTTTCTCCTACCATATCTATGGTGTTATATTATCCTACATTATTTTAACATTTCTACAAACTTCAACGTGTTTTCTTTCCAATGGTACCAATTATATGCATATTTTGGCTTCAGGGCCTGAGCAACAGGCAATTTACTTTGGGCACGTCATTCAGGCGGAAATTGACCAAAAAAAATGTGGGACTAGCCCTAAGACATAAATATAGGGTCGTGATTGACAATGTTTTAACTCGAAATTCAGCACTATGAAAAGATGAGTGAAGCTGAGATTAATGTGTCAGGGTTTATAGAAACTAAAATATAGGCTACAGTAGGCTCTGTGGCACATTGTTGGGAGGAGCTGTATGATGACAGGCTCATTGTAATGGCTAGAATGGTATAAATGGAATGGAGTCAAACATGTGGTTTCCATACCTTTGATGTCTTTGTACTGTTCCATTTGTTCCATTTCAGCCATTACAATGAGCCCATCCTCCTATAGCTCCTCCACCCAGCCTCCACTGCTGTGGCAGAATTGAAACAGAAGCTGTTCATGACATATAAATGTGAGAAAAAATGTTATGTTTAAATTATCCAAACACACCTCCTCCTCCTTCCAATAAAATGTAATTACAGGTATATATTTGAAGATAATATCTCTGTCTGGTTATCAAAGAGGTGATATTAGGAGAATATTGTATCCAAAGGTGAGCTCTATCATTGGTTAGCTACGGTATGAGGCAGATGTCTCCTTATTTTAAAGCTATTGTGGCAAAGCAGGGGGTCGAGTAATAAATGGCAGATATGTGAGAGCAGAACTAATAAACGGGCTCTGCCCGATCACTAAAATGGCCACCCCTGTCAGAACTACAGATAACAAAATGGCTGACCGCCAAAACTACAAGTCCCAGAAGCAAGGGGAACCCTCGGAAGGTGGAGCCGACCCACAGATAAAGGGTCAAGAAAAACCAGGAAGAGGAAGAGAGAGTGCTGGAAGGATCTATGAACAATAGAGAAAGAGACACTAGAGATTGGCTGGATTTACCGTGTATGAGCTGGATTGTTTTGGACTTACCTGTTGGCGTTTGGACCTGGACCTACCGAGAACCCGATTCGTGTACCGAACCCTGCTATCCTTGACCTCGCCTACGGCCTGGGTGGACCAGGACGGAGAAACAAACAAACAGGTCCTGTTCGAAATAACTCTCATTCTTGGGTGATTTGGTGACAGTTTACCACTTAATTTATGACAAACGCTCCTAACCTTGAAGAGGTTTGCCACACTTTATTTTTGGGGCATTTTATTGTTTATTGGATGGAGGAGAGACAGTGGGAAAAATAGATAGAGCTTTGCTGAAATAGCTGTGGGCCAGATTCTAACCTATGCTGCAGCAATATATGTGATCTAGAGTCAGCAGATTAGACCCCTAGACCACTGTCGGCCACATAATCCTCCTTCTTTACCATATGATACAGTAGCCACCAACCCCTCCTTTGGTCGGCAGTCGGAAATTATACACAATTACTAAAATGAATTTGTCTCACAAAACAACACTTGATTCAACACAAAATTCTTGCCACCAATTTAATGTTATACACTGAGTGAACGAACACCTTCCTAATATTGAGATGCACACACTTTTGCCCTCAGAACAGCCTCAATTCCACAGGGATGCTGGCTACGTTGACTTCAATGATTCCCGCAGATGTGTCAAGTTGGCTGGATGTCCTTTGAGTGGTGAACTATTCTTGCTACACACAGGAAACTGTTGAGCGTGAAAAACAAAGCAGCAGTTCAGTACTTGATACAGTCAAAACGGTGCGCTTGGCACCTATTACCATACCCTTTTCAAAGGCACTTACAGTGGCAAGAAAAAGTATGCGAACATAAAATGTGCTCATAAAATTTGATCTGATCTTCATCTAAGTCACAACAATAGACAAACACAGACTGCTTACACTAATAACACACAAACAATTATACATTTTCATATCTTTATTGAACACACTGTGTAAACATTCATAGTGCAGGGTGGAAAAAGTATGTGAAGTCTGGGATTTAATAACCGGTTGACCCTCGTTGGGCAGCAATATCCTCAACCAAACATTTTCTGTAGTTGGGGATCAGACCTGGAGAACGGTCAGGAGGAATTTTGGACCATTCCTCTTTACAAAACTGTTCCAATTCAGAAATAGTATTGGGATGTCTGGTGTGAACTGCTCTCTTGAGGCCATGCCACAGCATCTCAATCTGGTTGAGGTCAGGACTCTGACCTGGCCACTCCAGAAGGTGTATTTTCTTCTGTCATTCTGTTGTTTTACTTCTGTGTTTTTGGGTAGTTGTCCTGCTGCATCACCCAACTTCTGTTGAGCTGCAATTGGTAGACAGATAGCCTAACATTCTCCTGCAAAATGTCTTGATAAACTTGGGTATCCATTATTCAGTCGATGATGGCAAGCTGTCCAGGCCCTGAGGCAGCAAAGCATCACCAAACCATGATGCTCCCTCCACCATACTTTACAGTTGGGATGAGGTTTTGATGTTGGTGTGCTGTGCCTTTTTTTATCCACACATAGTGTTGTGTGTTCCTTCCAAACAACTCAACTGTAGTTTCATCTGTCCACAGAATATTTTGCCAGTAGTGCTGTGGAACATCCAGGTGCACTTTTGCAAACTTCCGAAGTGCAGCAATGTTTTTTTGGACAGCAGTGGCTTCTTCTGTGGTGTCCTCCCATGAACACCATTCTTGTTTAGTGTTTTACGTATCGTAGACTCATCAACAGAGATTTTTAGCATGTCCTTAGCTGACACTTTAGGATTCTTCTTAACCTCATTGAGCATTCTGCACTTGCAGTCATTTTTGCAGGATGACCACTCCTAGGGGATTAGCAACAGTGCTGAATTTTCTCCATTTGTAGACAATTTGTCTTACCATGGACTGATAAACATCAAGGCTTTTAGAGATACTTTTGTAACCCTTTCCAGCTTTATGCAAGTCAACAATTCTTAATCAATTCTTAATTCAATTCTTAATCGTAGGTCTGAGATCTGTTTTGTACGAGGCATTGTTCACATTGCTTCTTGTGAATAGCAAACACACATTTTGTGAATGTTTTTTATAGGGCAAGGCAGCTCTAACAAACATCTCCAATCTTGTCTCATTGATTGAACTTGTCTCATTGATTGGAGCCTAGGGGTTCACATACTTTTTCCAACCTACACTGTGAATGTTTAAATTATGTATTCAATATAGACAAGAAAAATACAATAATTTGTGTGTTATTAGTTTAAGCACACAATGTTTGTCTATTGTTGTGACTTAGGTGAAGATGAGATCAAATTTGATGACCAATTTATGCAGAAATCCAGGTAATTCCAAAGGGTTCACATACTTTCTCTTGCCACTGTACATCTTTTGTCTTGACAATTCACCCTCTGAATGGCACACATACACAATCCATGCCTCAATTGTCTCAAGGATTTAAAATCCTTCTTTAACCAGTCTCTTCCTCTTCATATACATTGATTGAAGTGGATTTAACAAGTGGGGATCATAAGGGATCATAGATTTCACCTGGATTTACCTGGTCAGTCTGTCATGGAAAGAGCAGGTGTTCCTAATGTTTTGTATACTCAGTGTATATATGGGGCCTACAACAATCTCAGCTCTGCAGATTTTGCTGCAAAGAGACATAATTTTATAATTTATTCTGGTATTGCCCCCATGTAGCTTGTAAAAATGGAAATAATAATGAATGTCTCACTCGTCCAGACACTGTGACTCTGTCTCTGTTGCCACTGCAAAGCAGCTGTTTCCATGGCAACCCATACCTAAAGACTGGTTACTGTGTCCCAAATGGCACCCTATTCCTTAGTACATATACTTAAAGTGATATTGTAGTTATTACTCAAACTGATAAGAGTCACAGGTAGTTCAGATTTGAGTTGTATCAGCTTGAACATTTTGAGGAACCCCCCCACTATGCCACACCTCCAATAAAAGTTCCCAGTGTGCCTTACCTTTTCGAGTGAATTATAGAGTTACCACCCATGACTGTATTTGTTAGTGACAGAAGATAGGTTTCCATCCAATGAAATTCAGATGTTTATCATTGGGTGGAAATGTGGTTAGTAACATGGTTATTGAATTCATTCACATTCAGTCCTGTGACCTTCACCAGCTGAGTTCCTAGGTGAATATTATCTTGACGATATAACATTATATATTTGGTGGTTTACAGGCAACATCAAGCCTGAAAGTATGGTTTCAAAATTACAGTAACTTTCCCCAAAATCCCAAATAAAAATGTTTTATTTCCCAACAGTAATGAAATCAAATCAAATTGTATGGGTCACATACACATGGTTAGCAGATGTTAATGCGAGTGTAGCGAAATGCTTGTGCTTCTAGTTCTGACCGTGCAGTAATATCTAACAAGTAATCTAACAATTTCACAACTACTACCTTATACACACACAAGTGTAAAGGAATGAATAAGAATATGTACATATAAATATATGGATGAGCGATGGCCATGCAGCATAGGCAAGATGGTATAGAGTACAGTATATACATATGAGATGAGTAATGTAGGGTATATAAACTTTATATCAAGTGGCATTGTTTAAAGTGACTAGTGATACATTTATTACATCCCATTTGGCTGTTTAACAGTCTAATGGCCTTGAGATAGAAGCTGCATTTCAGTCTCTCGGTCCAAGCTTTGATGCACCTGTACTGATCTCGCCTTCTGGATGATAGCGGGGTGAACAGGCAGAGGCTCGGGTGGTTGTTGTCCTTGATGATAATTTTGGCCTTCCTGTGACATCGGGTGGTGTAGGTGTCCTGGAGGGCAGGTAGTTTGCCCCCGGTGGTGGTTTTTGCAGACCTCACTACCCTCTGGAGAGCCCTGAGGTTGTGGGTGGAGCAGTTGCCGTACTAGGCGGTGATACAGCCCGACAGGATTCTCTCGATTGTGCATCTGTAAAAGTTTGTGTGTTTTTGGTGACAAGCCAAATTTCTTCAGCCTCCAGAGGTTGAAGAGGAGCAGTTGCGCCTACTTCAACATGCTGTCTGTGTGGGTGAACCATTTCATTTTGTCCGTGATGTATACACCGAGAAACTTAAAACTTTCCACCTTCTCCACTACTGTCCCGTCGATGTGTATAGGGGAGTGCTCCCTCTGCTGTTTTCTGAAGTCCACGATCATCTCCTCTGTTTTTTTGAGTGTGAGGTTATTTTCCTGACACCACACTCCGAGGGCCCTCACCTCCTCCCTGTACGCTGTCTCGTCGTTGTTGGTAATCAAGCCTACCACTGTAGTGTCGTCTGCAAACTTGATGATTGAGTTGAAGGCATGCATGGCCACGCAGTCATGGGTGAACAGGGAGTACAGGAGAGGGCTGAGAATGCACCCCTGTGGGGCCCCAGTGTTGAGGATCAGCGGGGTGGAAATGTTGTTTCCTACCCTCACCACCTGGGGGCGGCCCGTCAGAAAGTCTAGGACCCAGTTGCACAGGGCGGGGTCTGGACCCAGTGTCTCGAGCTTAATGACGGGTTTGGAGTTTACTATGATGTTAAATACTGAGCTGTAATCGATGAACAGCATTCTTACATAGGTATTCCTCATGTCCAGATGGGTTAGGGCAGTGTGATTGCGATTGCGGTCAAGGTGTCTGCTTGGGGGGATATACACAGCTGTGATTATAATCAAAGAGAAATCTCTTGGTAGATAATGCTGTCAGCATTTGAATGTAAGGAATTCTAGGTCAGGTGAACAAAAGGACTTGAGTTCCTGTATCTTGTTATGATCACACCACGACTTGTTAATCATAAGGCATACAACCCCGCCCTTCTTATTACCAAAGAGATGTTTGTTTCTGTCAGAGCGATGCATGAAGAAACCGGGTGGCTGTACCGACTCTGATTACATATCCCGAGTGAGCCATGTTTCCATGAAACAGAGAATGTTACAGTCTCTCTGGAAGTCAACCCTTGCTCGAATTTCATCTACCTTGTTGTCAACAACAGACTGGACATTGGCGAGTAATATACTCGTGAGCGATGTGCCCATCTACGGAGCCTGACCTGAAGACCACTCTGTCTGACCCTTCAGCGGCGCTGTTGTTTTGGGTCGCCTACTGGGATCCGATCCATTGTCCTGGGTGGTGGTCCAAACAGAGGATCTGCTTCAGGAAAGTTGTATTCCTGGTCGTAATGTTGGTAAGTTGATGTTGCTCTTATATCCAATAGTTCTTCCCGGTTGTATGTAATAAGACTTAAGATTTTCTGGGGTAACAATGTAAGAAATAATACATAAAAACACAACACTGCATAGTTTCCTAAGAATGCGAAGCGAGGTGACCATCTCTGTCGGCGACATCATGCTCCATTGAGCTCCAATTACTCGAAAATGTTGTAAATTGCATTTTGCAACCCTGCCTGCAAGTCATGGTGGCTTGCAAAATTATGTGCAATTCCTACTGGAATCCAGCCAGAGATATCCAACAGTTTACATTTTTATTCACCCTCAACCTGCATTCATAATGACTGCCAGGGTTAGGAACATTGTGAGGAGACTACCTAAGTCATCTAAACTGGAACAACCATTTCAGTAACGTGTAAATAAATCAAAATAATTGATTGGATTAGTATAGAAAAATGTATGTTATTTATCTTTGCGTAGCGTAAGATTATTCCCCAAAATCTACCTGCAGTAGAACATTTTGTTAATGTGAACACTTATTTAGTTTTGAGTCAGTACCACATAAACATATTAAGTAATAATGACTTTTCATTGACTTAATATAAGTATTTGATTTAAAAATGCCCCAGGTTTTACAATACATGTGTCCTTTCGCTCTCCCCATTTAATACTGAGCGAGAAGAATTCACATGGACAGGAGCCATGAGTGCTCCACATACCACATAGTTGGCAGGAAGCCAGTCCTTTAAGGGAAACTATGAAGTCAATCACTGACATGGTGCCTTAACTTATGGCAGGTCAGGTGGGACTTTACAGTGGATATTTTTGTTGCCACATTATAATGTCGTCACCCAGCTCAATGTAACAATGATGGGTTTAGGCTACTACGTGATGCTCAAATTTTCCCTACACCCAGCTACAACAGTTTGAGGGAAAATTTGAGTAATCCAGACACTGACACATTCAATACCAACTTGTACACTCTTGCATGCATCTCGCTGATCTAGGGTGTAATCTTTTTGTTCCATTTGCTTCTGCTTAAGAAAGGTTTTTCAACAGAATCGACAGAATGAATACACCCTGATCACCGCAAACACAGTTCACTTTCATAGCAGCCACATACAATGAGCAAATAATCATGCTGTTTGTATAATTCCTTCTCACATCTGAGTGCTCTCCTCTCACATTTTTCCTTCACTTGTGGACTTCAATGCACAATACAACAGGTGTCTGTGACCAGTCAAAAAAACATTTTCATTCAAAACCTTCATACCATAACTGCTAACCACTACACACAGCCTACATTGTTGTCACTTACCATCATAGTCAACATAGCTAGCTACTGGATCTAACACATTAATAAACATGCTGCAATCATGCAGTACAATGTACAACAAGCAGTTTAGCAGTTACACCGACAGGCCCCGGTAGCAATACATGTATAAAACCAAAAGCTTACCTTGACTTGGAAGAGTTCCAGTGTTGGATAGCCATAGCCAGCTAGCTAACATAGCAACCCTCTCTGTTTGAGCCGGGGGTTTGAGTAGGCTAAACGAGCTAGCCCTCTTCACTAGCTATGTAAGTGAAAGTACAAACAAAAATACTATTTCGATCTCTTGCTTCTCCTTAGTTTTTGAATAAATAAATCATTTTAAAACTGTTCAACTATTGTATTTCTCTCTGTTTGAGTCAACTACTCACCACAGTTTATTCAGTGCAGTGCTAGCCATCTGTAGCTTATGATTTCAGTACTAGATTAATTCTCTGATCCTTTGATTGGGTCGACAACATGTCAGTTCATACTGCAAGAGCTCTAATAGGTTGGAGAACGTCCTCATAATTACTGTGTACGTCTATGGAACGGGATGAGAACCTTGAGTATCCTATGTTTTGTATTGAAGTCAATGTACCCAGAAGAGGACGGAAACTAGCTGTCCTCCGGCTACCCCAGAGAGTGCTGTTGAGGCTACTGTAGACCTTCATTGCAAAACAGTGTGCTTTAATCAATTATTTGTTTACGTAAATATATTTAGAATAGTTTTATCTAAACAGGATAACTTTTTAATTGTTTCACAATTTTTATTTGTATAAAATTCACTGAGGAGGATGGCCCTCCCCTTCCTCCTCTGAGGAGCCTCCACTGTTGGACAGATGGACTAAAAGGCATCTTGGAGGTCATTGGTCAGAGACGCTGATGTTGTACCTCAAAGTCGTATTCCTGGTCGTAATGTTGGTAAGTTGATGTTGCTCTTATATCCAATAGTTCTTCCCGGTTGTATGTAATAAGACTTAAGATTTTCTGGGGTAACAATGTAAGAAATAATACATAAAAACACAACACTGCATAGTTTCCTAAGAACGCGAAGCGAGGTTTTGCAGTTTTGCATTAATTGGTTGTTGTTAGGAAAGTGGGAGAGTAATCTGATCTTGGATATACATAGATGGGACACTTGTACCCATACGTGGGTAAAGGTATGGTGTGCCAAATGCCCAAGTGCAAACTTCTCCTATTTCTGAGCACAGTCACATTGCAATTTGTAATTGCAATCTCTCTGTCTCACACACATGCATGCACGCACTCGCCTCATAAAAGCCCATTCTATAAAGACCTTTATGAGAGCAGAGGAAATTCTTAGTCACAGGTAGGACACGTGACCTTTGTGTTGTGATCACATGCTGCTGGTGTTGGCAGCGATCCAATGTACACACGCACAAGCAGAAATGCACACACAAACACCCTGAGCCACTATTCCTCTTATATCTGTACTCTGTTCAGTCACAGCCAGCCAAGTCCAGATGATCCCTGTCACTAGTGTAGCTTGTACTACTACTACTACACCGGCTTTCAGAGTTATCTTTTTGGCCACCCGTGAAAGTAAATGTCATTCTCGTTAATCTGTTCTGTTATATTGTTAAAGCTCATGAACCATCAAAATAATATCACACATGGAATTTCCTATGGCTGGATATGGACTCACTCATTATCTTAAGATATACAACATCCATGTTGATGAATACTGACTGTATACATCGCATATCTGTGTTTTCTCAGCACATTCAAGATAATAAGCTATATGGATTCCAGATATGCTTCTCTTGGGTGAGGTCAAATCCAGAACGTGATATGCTGAAAAGAATAATATGAGTTTTCAGCACATGCTCAATAATTAATATGAAATCCATATTTTTCTTTCATGCACAAATAATTTTTGGATTCCCCCCGGGTATCATACATGGTATGGCCAGATATTGACTCATTAGATATCCTGAGATAGGCCTATATGGACATCTTATTTTCTCTATATGATGACAAATACTGAAAGTAGGCCCACATAGTATATTTTCTCAGCATATACAATGCATATGCTCTTGACTGTCTATGTCAGGATCTTGATATGCTTTTTGATATGCTAAATGAGGACAATTTCTGATGCTTACTTGAGTTTTAAGGACATGTTGAATAATTTGACAAATACTAAATCCATAATTTTAGTACTCTAGCTAAACGTTTTGTATGTCATCTACATAAAGGCAAAGTAAAAACACCATAACTGGTAGCCTAGCAACAAGAATCACATATTTTCTGCTGTGGAGTTCCAACTGTGATTTTTAAATTTGGGCACCACAAATGAGTTTGTAAACGGTGTGCGGTCGAACTGACAACTGGAGAAACGAAGAAGTGAGAAGCAGTTCAGAATATACCTCAAAGGGCCTCCCGAGTGGTGTAGCGGTCTAAGGCACTGCATTGCAGGTCTGTCACTACAGACCCAGGTTTTATCCCAGGCTGTGTCAGTCAGGGAGATCCATGAGTTAGGGGAAGGTTTGTTTGGGTTAGGGGAGGGTTTGTCAAGCTGGGATTTCCTTGTCCCATTGCGCTCCTTGTGGCGGGCTGGGCGCAAGCAAGCTGATTCGGTCGCCAACTGGATGGTGTTTCCTCTGACATGTTGGTGTGGCTGGCTTCCAGGTTAAGCGAGCAGTGCAGCTTGGCTGGGTTGTGTTTTAGAGGACGCATGGCTCTCGACCTTCGCCTCAAGTAGGTAGGGGAGTTGCAGTGAATGGGACAAGACCGTAACTAACAATTGAATAGTACAAAAAAGGGGATAAATAAAAACAATATACCTCAAAGAAGTTAACGCTTCGACAACATCTTTTTGCAATATTGACACAATTTTGATGAATGATTTTATGCATGTTGGGTTCACAGAAATATGTCAAACGTTTTTTATAATAAATCCTCAGGTTGTTTTTAAAATATATAATCGATAATATATCAACCGCAAATGTCTTGGTGAATAGGAGAGGGAAAAGCAATGGCTGTCCAAACTGAGTTGCGCGAGCAAAACTCATGCGACCACCTATCGTTCTGGCTCATTTTTCAAAATAAAAGCCTGAAACTATGTCTGAAGACTGACACCTTGAAGAAGCGATAGGAAAAGGAATCTGGTTGATATCCCTTTAAATGGAGAAAAGGGAGGCTACAGGACATGGAGTTTTCAAAATGGAAGCCACTTCCTGTTTTGATTTTCCTCAGGGTTTTGCCTGCAATATCAGTTATTTTATACTCACAGACAATATTTTGACAGTTTTGGAAACTTTAGAGTGTTTTCTCTCCAATACTAATAATAATATGCATATATGAGCAACTGAGACTGAGGAGCTGGTCGTTTACAATGGGCACCTTTTCATCCAAGCTACTCAATACTGCCCCTGCAGCCTTAAGAAGTTAACATACAGAACTGGCAGAGGTATTGTTGGATTTTCTATGCTGTATTGTTTAAAGCAGAAATAGCAGAGATGTGCTTTGGATTGAATATGACTACATCTGCATTTCTGTGCCTTGTAGCCTACTACTGTATACTCAGATATGTCACCTTCATGTGAAGAAGCACAATGATTTTCGGCGCCTGAACAGGTAAAGTTATTTGGCCGCTGGACAGTGATCATGAGGATGAATATTACATATCATCTAAGGATATGTATTGAATTTTTTGAGAAATATGGTTCTGTAAATGATCAGGTAATGACTACAGATATGATAGAGTATGTGGATTTGTTCATGCCTAAGTTTAAAAGATTAGATATGTCAGCATGTTGACACGTACTCTTTCCAGAGTTAAAATATTCTACAAATATGTAAGCGGATGCACCAGGGCAGGTCTTGAAGGGATCTCACCACAGATATTTCTCTGGACTCATACGGTAGCAGGTCCGGATTGGATGCATGTAGAAACTGTCTAATTACGGAGAATATCCTAGCTCCACATATGAAATTAAGGACATGCGTATCTGGGGCATGTACAGTGCCTTGCGAAAGTATTCGGCCCCCTTGAACTTTGCGACCTTTTGCCAGATTTCAGGCTTCAAACATAAAGATATAAAACTGTATTTTTTTGTGAAGAATCAACAACAAGTGGGACACAATCATGAAGTGGAACGACATTTATTGGATATTTCAAACTGTTTTAACAAATCAAAAACTGAAAAATTGGGCGTGCAAAATTATTTAGCCCCTTTACTTTCAGTGCAGCAAACTCTCTCCAGAAGTTCAGTGAGGATCTCTGAATGATCCAATGTTGACCTAAATGACTAATGATGATAAATACAATCCACCTGTGTGTAATCAAGTCTCCGTATAAATGCACCTGCACTGTGATAGTCTCAGAGGTCCGTTAAAAGCGCAGAGAGCATCATGAAGAACAAGGAACACACCAGGCAGGTCCGAGATACTGTTGTGAAGAAGTTTAAAGCCGGATTTGGATACAAAAATATTTCCCAAGCTTTAAACATCCCAAGGAGCACTGTGCAAGCGATAATATTGAAATGGAAGGAGTATCAGACCACTGCAAATCTACCAAGACCTGGCCGTCCCTCTAAACTTTCAGCTCATACAAGGAGAAGACTGATCAGAGATGCAGCCAAGAGGCCCATGATCACTCTGGATGAACTGCAGAGATCTACAGTTGAGGTGGGAGACTCTGTCCATAGGACAACAATCAGTCGTATATTGCACAAATCTGGCCTTTATGGAAGAGTGGCAAGAAAGCCATTTCTTAAAGATATCCATAAAAAGTGTAATTTAAAGTTTGCCACAAGCCACCTGGGAGACACACCAAACATGTGGAAGAAGGTGCTCTGGTCAGATGAAACCAAAATTGAACTTTTTGGCAACAATGCAAAACGTTATGTTTGGCGTAAAAGCAACACAGCTCATCACCCTGAACACACCATCCCCACTGTCAAACATGGTGGTGGCAGCATCATGATTTGGGCCTGCTTTTCTTCAGCAGGGACAGGGAAGATGGTTAAAATTGATGGGAAGATGGATGGAGCCAAATACAGGACCATTCTGGAAGAAAACCTGATGGAGTCTGCAAAAGACCTGAGACTGGGACGGAGATTTGTCTTCCAACAAGACAATGATCCAAAACATAAATCAAAATCTACAATGGAATGCTTCAAAAATAAACATATCCAGGTGTTAGAATGGCCAAGTCAAAGTCCAGACCTGAATCCAATCGAGAATCTGTGGAAAGAACTGAAAACTGCTGTTCACAAATGCTCTCCATCCAACCTCACTGAGCTCGAGCTGTTTTGCAAGGAGGAATGGGAAAAAATTTCAGTCTCTCGATGTGCAAAACTGATAGAGACATACCCCAAGCGACTTACAGCTGTAATCGCAGCAAAAGGTGGCGCTACAATGTATTAACTTAAGGGGGCTCAATAATTTTGCACGCCCAATTTTTCAGTTTTTGATTTGTTAAAGTTTGAAATATCCAATAAATGTCGTTCCACTTCATGATTGTGTCCCACTTGTTGTTGATTCTTCACAAAAAAATACAGTTTTATATCTATGTTTGAAGCCTGAAATGTGACAAAAGGTCGCAAAGTTCAAGGGGGCCGAATACTTTCGCAAGGCACTGATACTCCTTATAGCTAATAAAATGTCAGATATTCAGATGTGTGTGTGTGTGTGTGTGTGTGTGTGTGTATATATACAGATAAAGACATCCCCTGATATTGACCCTTTTCACCCATTGTCACCCTAACTCTCATTTTAATACACCAATGATAACATGATATTCTCTTACCTAGTTTAAATAAGTACCACCTTGCAACCAACATCGGTGAAGGCGTGTTTGCAGAGGGGCATGGTTTATATACAGTAGCCAAATACAGTAGCTACTCTACTGTTGCCTATATTTGGCTGTATGGTGTTAGCAAAAACAGTTTACACTATTCATCTATGGCAAATAGACTTATAGGTTTCCCATTTCTGCTCTCTGGTGTTATCTAGTTACTGGCTAGCTAGGTCTTCAGCAAGCATGGAACAAAAGGGGGGGAAGGGTCGATCAAAACTTTGACGCAGTTGTCATGTCAACACATCCGTCAGTGCTGCTGTGAACCATATCATATTTTTTGCATTATTAATGTGTTGTGTATCACCAAATTAGCTTGAGATGGTTTTACGACAACACTGCTCACTGCATCTAAGTTTCTTGGCATAGTCGATTCAAGGAGCATCCAGTCAAGGCGAGCTCATGAATATAAGCTCCCACCTACTCAGCCTGTCGTTTCAAACTTCCTGGTAATTAGTCATGAGAGAGAAAGTACTTGTTCAAATTTTTATAGCATTTCTATCCCTAAAAAATATTATGGGGGATATTTTAGTTGCTCAAAAGGCTAATTTACATGGGAATCAGAATGACTGTATGGGACCTTTTACAAATGTTACGGTTGAACACTGGCAGTTGTGTAGCTTTAATGACGTTTACAAATATGTAAGAATTCCTTAACCCCCTAGACTCGATTGACGCACCGGTGACACAATCTAAGTAACATAAGCTATTGGATGCGTCTCAATTCACCGCATCCGCCTATGGCGCACTTACGCATCTGCGGTGAAAGATGGCAGAGCTAGAGCGGTACTTGTCAGACCATGAGACATCGCGAAAATCGGTCTTCTCACAAAAACGTCTGTAGCTGCTGAAGTGTTACTGTTGAAATAAATATGATATTTATTAATCCATTATACAGGGATGGCAACAGAAAGTCTTCATTTTTTTTGCTGACTCACATCCCAAATAAATAAAGTGACTATATCAATATCTAGGATTTCAGTCATAAGGGCTGTTAGAATATGAATGCATAGGGAGTAAGGGAGGGGCTAGAGGGAGGGAGAGGAGAGAGGAAGAGGAAGGACAAATAAAGGAAATGGATCTGTACTTTCTACCCATGCTGTGGTCAGCAGTGTTAGTGGTCTTGGTCTTCATCTGTGTTTGGATGTCTCAGTCAGTAATATTCCCTTCAGGTGCTGATCTCCCCCTTAATGACTGACACACATGGCATCCTCCTCTCTCTACACACACATGCACACGCACACACACACACATACACACCCAGGCACCTAAGCACACACACAGAAACACACACATACACAGACTTAATTTCGGTCATCTATTGTCTATTTTAAAAAGCTGATGTGTCTCAAATCAAATGATCAATTCAAATTGTATTGGTCGTGAACACATATTTTGCAGATGTTATCACAGGTGCAGCAAAATGCTTATGTTTGTAGCTTCAACAGTGCAGTAATACCTAACAATACACACAAATCCCAAATTTGTGGCTGAGGTCATTGATGATCTTCCTGTGGCACCGGGTGCCTTAGATGTGCTGGGGGGCAGGCAATGATGCATTTGACTGTCCGCACTACCCTCTGGAGACCCTTGCAGTTACAGACGGTGCAATTGCCACACCAGGCGAATATGGTGTAATTGCAGTCTGCAATTCGAGGCTTTCTTGATGTGGGTATTGCCTGATATCAGGAAATGCCCATTGATACCTGCCATTGGTCAGTTCCGGTGTTATGAGACTGGTGGTTTCTCGACACAGATGATTTGTTTACATAGCAGGTTAGGATAATTAAAGTGATTCGTTAAATGATCTAGCGTGGCAGAGGTGAATTAGTGTGGCAGGTTAGACTAAGGTTAAGTTACAAAGGTTAATTGCTACAAAGGTTAATTGTTAATTGACTAAGGTTAATTGCTACAATTGTCAACAACTGTTGTCCCCAACACGAAAAAAATCAGCCACGGATCAATGGCGTGCATCAATGGGTGTATCAATGGGTGTAACTTGATATCAAGAAATGCCAAGAAAACACACCTATTTGCGGTCTGCAATTACACCCTTCTCTACTAGCCGGTGATACAGACCGACAGGATGCGCTCAGGGTTTTGTGAGGGTCTTAGGGGCCAAGCCGAATTTCTTCAGTCTCGTGAGGTTGAAGAGGCGCTGTTGCAGTGTGGATGGACCATTTCAGGTTATCCGTGATGTGCAGTCCTAGGACCACTCCACCAGGGCCCTCACCTCCTCCCTGTAGGCTGTCTCGTCACTGTTGGTTATCAAGCCTAGCACTGATGTGTCATCTGCAAACTTGATGATTGAACTGGAGATGTGCGTGGTCATGAAGCCATTGGTGAACAGGGAGTATAGGAGGGGGCTGAGCACACACCCTTGTGTTGAGGATCAGCATAGCAGAGGTGTTGTTGCCTACCTTTACCACCTGGGGTCAGCCCGTCAGGAAGTCCAGGACCCAGTTGCACAGGGCGGGGTTCAGACCCAGGGCCCCAAGCTGAGTGATGAGCTTGAAGGCACTATAGTGTTAAAGGCTACGTTGTAGTCGATGAACAGCATTCTTAGATAGATATTCCTCTTGTACAGATGGTATAGGGCAGAATGGTTTTACAGTGGAGGGAGTGTATGCACATGCCCTCTTCAAGCGTGACCAGTGTTTTCCATTCCAGTAAGTTGTTAGCATTGGGGGCTCGGAGTGTGTGTGTGTGTGCGCGTGAGGAAATTGTGTAAGCTGTAGTCAGTTTACTCAGTAGTCATGAGGCCCAGCAGCAGAAATGGGATGAGTGAGAGAGGGATGACAGGTGGAAGAGGGGGGGAGAGGACGGAAGAGGGGGAAAAAGAAGAGAGAAGGGTAGAGAAGAGCTAGGATTGTGTCTGATCTTAGAGAGAGAGAGAGAGAGAATAGTTTAAAGTAGTGTTTTGGGGTATCCTTACTATTTATATTTTTGTCAACATTAACTTTTTCTTCACTCCTTTCCTTAAGAAAATATTGTACTTTTTACTCCATACAATCTCCTTGATATCCAAAAGTACTCATTACATTTTGAAAGCAGGACATCGCTACTTCATGTTTCATTTTTAAATTAAGTCTGAATGTGCTGTTGGAGTGTGCCCCTGGCTTTCCCCCCCCAAAAATGAAAAAAAAAATGGTGCCATCCGGTTTGCTTAATTTAAGGAATTTGAAATTATTTATACTTTACATTTTCTTTTGGAACTTAAATATGTTTTAGCAATTGCATTTACTTTTGATACTTATATTATATTTTAAACCAAATCATTTTTACTCTAGTAGAATTTTACTGGATGACTTTTACTTTTTTTCATTTTCTATTAAGGTACCTTTACTTTTACTCACACACACATTTCTTACAGAGATCAAGTGTGCATCAGTTAAAGCGCATCAGTGAGGAGGAGGAGGCGAGGGAAGGTGGGAGGACAAGGTCGGATAGTTGAGGGTAGTCACCACAGACTAATCTCATTCCCAGACACTTCTGTCCAAGTCTGGTCTATGGTCACTCCCACTAAGGCCAACTTTGAGTTTTTGATATTCCAGGCTTAAATGCGCTGTGCGCAATAGTCTTGGGACAAGGTTACTCACTCACTGACCTGCTGCTCACTGGCTGATGGCCGCCTCGAAACAGTGCAGCAAATCAAATCAAATAAATTGATATAGCCCTTCTTACATCAGCTGATATCTCAAAGTGCTGTACAAAAACCCAGTCTAAAACCCCAAACAGCAAGCAATGCAGGTGTAGAAGCACGGTGGCTAGGAAAAACTCCCTAGAAAGGCCAAAACCTAGGAAGAAACCTAGAGAGGAACCAGGCTATGAGGGGTGGCCAGTCCTCTTATGGCTGAGCCGGGTGGAGATTATAACAGAACATGGCCAAGATGTTCAAATGTTCATAAATGACCAGCATGGTCAAATAATAATAATAATAATAATAATAATAATAATAATAATAATAATAATAATAATAATAATAATAGTAGTAGTTGTCGAGGGTGCAGCAAGTCAGCAGCTCAGGAGTAAATGTCAGTTGGCTTTTCATAGCCGATCACTAAGAGTATCTCTACCGCGCCTGCTGTCTCTAGAGAGTTGAAAACAGCAGATCTGGGACAGGTAGCACATCCGGTGAACAGGTCAGGGTTCCATAGCCGCAGGCAGAACAGTTGAAACTGGAGCAGCAGCACGGCCAGGTGGACTGGGGACAACAAGGAGTCATCATGCCAGGTAGTCCTGAGGCATGGTCCTATGGCTCAGGTCCTCCGAGAGAGAGAAAGAAAGAGGGAAAGAGAATTAGAGAGAGCATACTTAAATTCACACAGGACACCGGATAAGACAGAAGAAGTACTCCAGATATAACAAACTGACCCTAGCCCCCAGACACATAAACTACTGCAGCATAAATACTGGAAGCTGAGACAGCAGGTGTCAGACACTGTGGCCCCATCCGATGATACCCCCGGACAGGGTCAAACAGGAAGGATATAACCCCACCCTCTTTGCCAAAGCAGAGCCCCCACACCACTAGAGGGATATCTTCAACCACCAACTTACCATCCTGAGACAAGGCCGAGTATAGCCCACAAAGATCTCCGCCACGGCACAACCCAAGGAGGTGCGCCAACCCAGACAGGAAGATCACGTCAGTGACTCAACCAACTCAAGTGACGCACCCCTCCCAGGGACGGCATGGAAGAGCACCAGTAAGCCAGTGACTCAGCCCCTGTAATAGGGTTAGAGGCAGAGAATCCCAGTGGAGAGCGGGGAACCGTCCAGGCAGAGACAACAAGGGCAGTTCGTTGCTCCAGAGCCTTTCCCTTCACCTTCACACTCCTGGGACAGACTACACCCTATCACATGACCCACTGAAGATATGAGTCTTCAGTAAAGACTTAAAGTTTGAGAAAGAGTCTGCGTCTCTCACGTGGGTAGGCAGACCATTCCATAAAAATTGAGCTCTATAGGAGAAAACCCTGCCTCCAGCTGTTTGCTTAGAAATTCTAGGGACAGTTAGGAGGCCTGCATCTTGTGACCGTAGCGTGTAGGTATGTACGGCAGGACCAAATCGGAAAGATAGGTAGGAGCAAACTCATGTAATGCTTTGTAGGTTAGCAGTAAAACCTTGAAATCAGCCCTTGCCTTAACAGGAAGCCAGGGTTCTAATGAGGATTCTAGAAGCTGTATTTAGCACTAACTGAAGTTTAGTTAGTGCTTTATCCGGGTAGCCGGAAAGTAGAGCATTGCAGTAATCTAACCGAGAAGTGACAAAAGCATGGATTCATTTTTCTGCATCATTTTTAGACAGAACGTTTCTGATTTTTGCAACGTTACTTAGATGGAAAAAAGCTGTCCTTGAAACAGTCTTGATATGTTTTTCAAAAGAGAGATCAGGGTCCAGAGTAACACGAGGTCCTTCACAGTTTTATTTGAGACGACTGTACAACCATCAAGATTAATTGTCAAATTCAACAGAAGATCTCTTTGTTTCTTGGGACCTAGAACAAGCATCTCTGTTTTGTCCGAGTTTAAAAGTAGAAAGTTTGCAGCCATCCACTTCCTTATGTCTGAAACACAGGCTTCTAAGCGAGGGCAATTTTGGGGCTTCACCATGTTTCATTGAAATGTACCACTATGCGGCAGTGAAAGTTAACAAAGCAAAGCAAAGGCTCCAAATGTAAGCACCTATAAACTTAATCTGCTTAGTCTATATTTTGCGTTAATAGGTCATGGGTTTTGATATATTGTGATTGTTTATCGTACCTTTTGATGTAATGTTGCTGGTTTTTTTTGTGTGTGTGTTCTACCTCATGCACATTGAGTGCCAGAAATGCACTATACAAATGCATTATTATTATTATTAGAATGATTATTATTTAACTTATTTTTACTAAGGCCAAGAACAGATATACAGTGCCTTGCGAAAGTATTCGGCCCCCTTGAACTTTGCGACCTTTTGCCACATTTCAGGCTTCAAACATAAAGATATAAAACTGTATTTTTTTGTGAAGAATCAACAACAAGTGGGACACAATCATGAAGTGGAACGACATTTATTGGATATTTCAAACTTTTTTAACAAATCAAAAACTGAAAAATTGGGCGTGCAAAATTATTTAGCCCCTTTACTTTCAGTGCAGCAAACTCTCTCCAGAAGTTCAGTGAGGATCTCTGAATGATCCAATGTTGACCTAAATGACTAATGATGATAAACACATTCCACCTGTGTGTAATCAAGTCTCCATATAAATGCACCTGCACTGTGATAGTCTCAGAGGTCCGTTAAAAGCGCAGAGAGCATCATGAAGAACAAGGAACACACCAGACAGGTCCGAGATACTGTTGTGAAGAAGTTTAAAGCCGGATTTGGATACAAAAAGATTTCCCAAGCTTTAAACATCCCAAGGAGCACTGTGCAAGCGATAATATTGAAATGGAAGGAGTATCAGACCACTGCAAATCTACCAAGACCTGGCCGTCCCTCTAAACTTTCAGCTCATACAAGGAGAAGACTGATCAGAGATGCAGCCAAAAGGCCCATGATCACTCTGGATGAACTGCAGAGATCTACAGCTGAGGTGGGAGACTCTGTCCATAGGACAACAATCAGTCGTATATTGCACAAATCTGGCCTTTATGGAAGAGTGGCAAGAAGAAAGCCATTTCTTAAAGATATCCATAAAAAGTGTAGTTTAAAGTTTGCCACAAGCCACCTGGGAGACACACCAAACATGTGGAAGAAGGTGCTCTGGTCAGATGAAACCAAAATTGAACTTTTTGGCAACAATGCAAAACGTTATGTTTGGCGTAAAAGCAACACAGCTGAACACACCATCCCCACTGTCAAACATGGTGGTGGCATCATCATGGTTTGGGCCTGCTTTTCTTCAGCAGGGACAGGGAATATGGTGAAAATTGATGGGAAGATGGATGGAGCCAAATATAGGACCATTCTGGAAGAAAACCTGATGGAGTCTGCAAAAGACCTGAGACTGGGACGGAGATTTGTCTTCCAACAAGACAATGATCCAAAACATAAATCAAAATCTACAATGGAATGCTTCAAAAATAAACATATCCAGGTGTTAGAATGGCCAAGTCAAAGTCCAGACCTGAATCCAATCGAGAATCTGTGGAAAGAACTGAAAACTGCTGTTCACAAATGCTCTCCATCCAACCTCACTGAGCTCGAGCTGTTTTGCAAGGAGGAATGGGAAAAAATGTCAGTCTCTCGATGTGCAAAACTGATAGAGACATACCCCAAGCGACTTACAGCTGTAATCGCAGCAAAAGGTGGCGCTACAAAGTATTAACTTAAGGGAGCTGAATAATTTTGCACGCCCAATTTTTCAGTTTTTTATTTGTTAAAGTTTGAAATATCCAATAAATGTCGTTCCACTTCATGATTGTGTCCCACTTGTTGTTGATTATTCACAAAAAAATACAGTTTTATATCTTTATGTTTGAAGCCTGAAATGTGGCAAAAGGTCGCAAAGTTCAAGGGGGCCAAATACTTTCGCAAGGCACTGTACCTGCAAACCGGTGGTAGAGGAGAGGAGAAGAGAGAGAGTGGAGGAAGAAGAGGATGGAGAATCAGGAGAGAAGGGAGGAAGAAGATAGAAGAAACGGGAGTAGAGAATTGATTGCTCTGGTTGAGAGGGTAGTTGCTGTAGAGGATGAAAAATATGGAGAAGATGGAAAGGGGAAGGAGAGAAAGAACACAGCGGAGAGGAGTATAGGATAGGGAGATGAGGGAGAGAAGGAGAGGAGGGGGGAGAGAGGAGAGCTGTCAAGGACAGAGTGTTCTAGTAGAAATCACAGAACAGAGGAAGGAGGCGAGGGGCTGGGGAAAATGCTGCTGCAGGCAGGCTCATCACACTAAGAGACAGCACAACACAGAACACACACACAGGCTTATACACACACAGACACACACATGCACAAGGCAAGCAAGCACACACACACACACACACACACACATGAATGTACACAATTCACACAAGCACACAGTGTTCAAATGAGCACACACTGCTCCAAAGGAGGAGAATTGGTACAAAAGGTTCTCTGTGATTTCCCGCTGATGTGATAGCTGCTATTAAGACTTTACAGACCAAACCACTGCAGGTGAGATAGAGAGTGGAGGTCAGGGTGACACCTTATCATTGACAGCATTACTTAGCCATCTAAAACAGTCTTACCCACTCCAGACCTCGAGTACCCCAACAGTAAAACATTTTGGTTATTGTCCCAGACAAGCACACCTGATTCACCTTGTCAACTAATCATCAACACCTCAATGAGTTGAATCTGATGAGATTATCTGGGGCTACACCAAAAATGTGCGTTATTGGAAGTACTCTAAACCATCATATGGGTCAGACAAACAAATTAATGGTGTGTCTGAAATGGCAACCATTTCCTATGTACTGTACTACTTTTGACTGGGCCCATACTGCTCTGGTCAGATGACCAAAGATGACCTTAAAACAACTAAACTAATCAATATACAGTGGGGCAAAAGAGTATTTAGTCAGCCACCAATTGTGCAAGTTCTCCCACTTAAAAAGCTGAGAGAGGCCTGTAATTGTCATCATAGGTACACTTCAACTATGACAGACAAAATGAGAAAAAATCCAGAAAATCACATTGTAGGATTTTTAATTAATTTATTTGCAAATTATGGTGGAAAATAAGTATTTGGTCACCTACAAGCAAGATGTCTGGCTCTCACAGCCTCTTCTTTAAGAGGCTCCTCTGTCCTCCACTCGTTACCTGTATTAATGGCACCTGTTTGAACTTGTTATCAGTATAAAAGATACCTGTCCACAACCTCAAACAGTCAAACAGTCACACTCCAAACTCCACTATGGCCAAGACCAAAGAGCTGTCAAAAGACACCAGAAACAAAATTGTAGACCTGCACCAGGCTGGGAAGACTGAATCTGCAATAGGTAAGCAGCTTGGTTTGAAGAAATCAACTGTGGGAGCAATTATTAGGAAATGGAAGACATACAAGACCACTGATAATCTCCATTGATCTGGGGCTCCACGCAAGATCTCACCCCGTGGGGTCAAAATGATGACAAGAACGGTGAGCAAAAATCCCAGAACCACACGGGGGGACCTAGTAAATGACCTGCAGACAGATGGAACCAAAGTAACAAAGCCTACCATCAGTAACACACTACGCCGCCAGGGACTCAAATCCTGCAGTGCCAGACGTGTCCCCCTGCTTAAGCCAGTACATGTCCAGGCCCGTCTGAAGTTTGCTAGAGAGCATTTCGATGATCCAGAAGAAGATTGGGAGAATGTCAGATGAAACCAATATAGAACTTTTTGGTAAAAACTCAACTCGTTGTGTTTGGAGGACAAAGAATGCTGAGTTGCATCCAAAGAACACCATACCTACTGTGAAGCATGGGGGTGGAAACATCATGCTTTGGGGCTGTTTTTCTGCAAAGGGACCAGTGCGACTGATCCGTGTAAAGGAAAGAATGAATGGGGCCATGTATCGTGAGATTTTGAGTGAAAACCTCCTTCCATCAGCAAGGGCATTGAAGATGAAACGTGGCAACAGCCCCAAAACATCACTGCTCTAGAGGAGATTTGCATGGAGGAATGGGCCAAAATACCAGCAACAGTGTGTGAGAACCTTGTGAAGACTTACAGAAAACGTTTGACTTCTGTCATTGCCAACAAAGGGTATATAACAAAGTATTGAGAAACTTTTGTTATTGACCAAATACTTATTTTCCACCATAATTTGCAAATTAATTCATTAAAAAGCCTTCAATATGATTTTCTGGATTTTTTTTCTCATTTTGTCTGTCATAATTGAAGTGTACCTATGATGAAAATTACATTCCTTTCTCATCTTTTTAAGTGGGAGAACTTGCACAATTGGTGGCTGACTAAATACTTTTTTGCCCCACTGTAGGTAATACTATGTCATTTGAGACACAACCACACAGACTAACAGTTCGGTTGGCTTATATCGCTGTAACCAAATCTCCTATTTCATTTACAAAAGCCCTGACTAACTGAAAGCTCAGCTCATCATTGGATTGGAGCGGCACACTGACAAGTGTTATTCAATTTCCAACTGGCTTACTAACCTATTTTCTGGCTCCCTCCCTCTCTCCCTCACGCTACCCTGCTACATTTCCTTCCCTCCTTCTCCTCTGTCTCTGCTGGAATGCTGTCTATTACAGGGTAATGCTAAACCCTTTACATAACCAATTTGACATAATAACATCTCCGCTGTAAAACTATCCCCCTCAGGAGCCTGCATGGCAGTTCTCTGACCACTGTGTTTTGGAATAGAAGAGACAGACAGAGCATTTCGCAAATGGCAGTCCTATGGGTCCTTGTCAAAAGTAGAGTACTACATAGGAAATAGGCTACTATTTGAGACTCAATCTGAGACTTTGCATGGGCCTGATATAGAACCAGCATCGGGATGTGAAATGGGGGAGATGGAAAGGGTAAATCGTCTCCTCTGACAAAGGCCTATATTTAGAGGTGACCAACTAGTATTTGTTGTGTACCTGGAACTCACTTAGTTAAGCTACTGAACCAACCAATGCCCCAATACCTATATTCACTTGGGAAAGAGCTCTCAAGGAAGAATTTCGCTGTACTGATTTACACCTTATACTGTATATCCTATAAACTTTGAACTTGAACACCAACTTGATGTATACACACGCTCACAAACACAGTTAGCAGCTAGTAAATAGTAAATATAGTGGTTGGCTTTGCTTTGGACCATGGTGACACTTACATGCACAGTTATACACACACTCACTCAGGCACACACACTATCCCCACTCCCCATCTACCCTCAGAAAAAAAGGGTTTGATTTGTTCTTAAAGGGGTATAAATGCGTTTCACTGTAATAGTACCTTGTAAGGTATTCCCTTTAATCTTTAGTTATAGGTACATAATTGTACTCTTGCAGTTCTTATCTTAAAAGAGACAATAGTGTACCTTAGGGGTCAAGATAGTACCTTACCATGTACAAAAGCACACCTTTGGAAAAAGTTAAAATGTGCCTTTTTAGTGTGCCACCACAGTGACAAAGTCGTGTTCTTTTTAAATTGCAGAAATGTACCTCTAAAACGGTTTTTGGGTGTTGTTTTAACGTTGTTTGGCAGTGTTACTCACAATTCTTTGTAAAGGGGCCACTTTGGGTTGAGACAATCTTTCAGAGAGACAATCATTGTTGTACTTTCTCTTCCAATATTATCAATTATCAATTGAGAGACAATTTAGAGCAATAGAGCACATGCAATTGATTTGATGTACAGCACATCACAAATATATACATACACACATCAAATAGGATATATCACATGTATAAGACCCATATTAAGGGTTACCTCAGTAGTTGGATGAGCGAAAATGTCCCTTCTGCACCTTAACTGAATTAATGCTAAATGTGTAGTCTGTTGTTGCTACCCTTGTGATGCAATACAGATGTGCATTGGTCAGTCTGTTTCTCTGTTTCTGTTTCACAATGTTCATTGTTGAAAATGTTGCATCACATGAACAAGTGCTGACAAAAAATGATGTCACCTTTTGCACACTGCTTCAGAAGTAGATACTCTATCTGACACAAGGCTCCAGAAATGGGTAACACCTGATCTTAGTTCACCTTGCAATGTGTCATTTGCCTGCAGCTCCACTGTCTCACTCTCTATTCCAGCATGGTCAGGACAGAGGGATGACACTGGCACGTGAAAGGGGTTCTCAATTAAGTTTAAAAACTCCTTGTACTCCATAATATTCTTGAATCTTGACTCAAACTCCAACTTCAACGCTTCCAACACACGCACAAATGCATCATAGTTACAATATTGCGGTATGTCTGGGTTGGCTGTGGTGACCGTTAGCAAACTGTCTGTCAGGTTTGAACAGTGTGGTGGTTATATTTTGAAATGCTGTGAGAACATGCAATATTTTGCCTGGAGTTTTAGCTTTCCCATAGAGCTGAAGATTCACGTGTTCAGGTGGCAGGTGGTCAGTTAAAAAAAGCCAGCTTTAATATACACTGTGGATCATCCAGCTCTGGCTCCTCTCCCCTTGCTTGCAACAAATTCACGGATTTGAGGGAGGAGAGAGAGAAATCTTTCCAGAACTCTGCCACTAGACAGCCATAATGTTCACCACCTGTACAACTTGCTGCATCACATTCTCAAAGTCACAGTCTTTGAGTTTAGCCACAAGTGCTTCCTGATGAATGATACAATGAAACGTAACAAAATCGGGAATATCCTCTCGCATGTTTGGGGCGCCATCAGTGCACACAGATGCCAGATTTGACTAGTTACATTTTTTTGCTGATAATAATATTTACAAGGACCTTCAGAATATCCTCTCCTCGTGTTTGTCCCTGAAGGGGCAGTTAACATAAAGGTTCCTCTCTGAACGACATGTTTTAAGGGAAGCGGACCCAAACGCATAATTGGGCAATGTCACTTACATCAGGGCTTTCGTCAAGCTCAATACTAAAACATGGCGCTACGGATATGTCAGTAATAAGTGGCTTACCAATGTCCTCGCCGATGTCTTCTATGAGTCTTGTTATGGTCAAGTCTAAGAGTTGCTTTCTCTTCATTTGCTCTAAAATAGCTTCCTTGTTTGTGAAATCCGCATACAACATTTCGGCTGAGGCCAAAAAACATTAATTGACCATCTCCGCATCTGGGAAGGCCTTCTTGTTTCTCGCAAGTATCCAAGCAATCTCATATGTTGCCTCTGTCATTTTCTCTGCAACAATGCTAGATCTGTCCATCATTTGTTGTTGTCCTTTGAGCTGTTCTTTGAGTTGCGCTATTTTGTTGTTTCTGAGGTTGCTTTGAGGCGGAAATGTTTTGTCAAAGTGGACATGGTGTGACTGGAAATGTCGCTCTAAATTTGCTCGTTTAAACAATCTTCTTGAATCAACTACATCCTTCTCTTAGCCACTGGAATAATGTTAGCTACATTAGCTAAGTTAGCTAGCTGCAAAATTAGCTAGTAGCAAACATTAGCTAGTAGCAAACTGATATGTGTCGGTCACTGTAGCTGAGCATTTGCATTCTATTTCAACAAACATTCTATTTCGGCCTATCTGTTCAACAGCTGCAATATACTGCCACCTATCTGCTGTCCAGGGAACAATAGATATATTCAATGAAGGGATTCAGGCCTGCATTAAACACTAAATTGAAATTGCATCATTGTTATGTATTATGAATGGAAAATAGGAAAATCACTGCAAGTCGCGGGCCGCAAGCGGCCTGTGGGCCCGAGCAATGAGTACCACTGCTGTAGGTTGTAAATACATATTTGCATATTTCCCAGGGTTCCTTTTCAAGTAAATGTTTGAGTTATCAGTACTACCCATTACTGTGTTTGCTAGTGACAGAGAGATTTATGCATTCAATGACATTCTGTCCTGTAGCCTTAATATGCGCTGCTCCACTTTGGTGTATATGACAGGCAATACAAGCCAGATATGGGTAATCCAATCGTATCCATAGAGATCAATATGGGCCCAGACTTTTGTTCTTGGCAACCAGTACACACTTTATTCAACCAATCAACTAATCATAGACTTCAATCAAGACTTAAATAGTTGATTCAGGTGTGTTACTGCTTGGCACCGGTCCTCTGTGGATAAGACGCCATGCATGACGACTGTAACACAAATATTTTTCATGAATGATGTGAAAGCTGGTCCACATTTGATGTACTCTTATTCTTGTTAATTAGTTAAACATGTCATCCTAAAGCCTGTCTGAAGACATTTTCAAATCTCCCACTCTACTGTTTTATTTCAAAGGTACATGAGGTGAACAAAAACATTAAAACACACAGGAGAATGAGGGACAACAATATGCATGAGTAGTAGTAACTGCATGAGAAGTAGTCCAATAATCATCTTTTTCAAATTCCTTCAAACCTGATCTTATTCTTCTCTCTTCACATCAACGACTGCCTGTCCACTCCAAACGTCTTGGGTACAGTAAAGAAGCTTTTAATTGTTCTTCATTGTTTTTAATCTTGGTAAAGGCACCAGGGATAGATTGAGTATTTTAATCAACTTAAATAAAAAACTATATTCATATGCTCAGGTTAATTGAATATTAAGGATATCACCACACAATCACCATATGTTTCAATGCAAAATATGAGTATAGGTCAGACGGAGTAAGATGATGCCGACAGACATGCAGCTCTGCTTCTAGCTCCTAAGCAACTTTGCAGTATTTTGTTTTTTTGTGTGTTATTCCTTACATTATTGGCCCAGAACGTTTTTTTTCTTCTGTTAATACATACAGCCGGAAAGAACTTCAGGATATCAGAGTGATGGGAACTCACCAGCATTACGACCAGAAATACAACTTTCCCAACTTGGATCCTTTGTTCATGCCAGAGGCTTCTCCAAGATGCTGCCAGCGGAGAAGAAATATTCGGAGTAAACTTCTAGTCTGATTCAGGAGGCGTGCACACCATTCACCACTTCCAAGTATATTACTAACTAATGTTCAATCTTTGGACAATGAAGTAGACGAGCTCAGGGCGAGGAGCTCCTTCCAGAGAGACATCAGGGACTGTAACATACTCTTTCAAGGAATCATGGCTGTCTTGGGATAGATGGTCCCTGTCCATACAGCCAGCTGGGTTCTCAGTTCATCGCGCAGACTGGAATAAAGAACTTTCCAGGACTCAAGAAAGAAAGTTGGTGGTGTATGTTTCATGATTCTCTACTCATGGTGTGATTGTGATAACATACAGAAAGTCAAGTCCTTTTGCTCGCCCGACCTAGAATACCTCACAATCAAATTCCGTAGCCTCTGACAATAACATTGACATACAGTGGGGAGAACAAGTATTTGATAACCTGCAAAATCGGCAGTGTTTCCTACAAAGCATGTAGAGGTCTCATAGGTACATTTCAACTATGAGAGATGGAAAATCACATTGTATGATTTTTAAGTAATTAATTTGCATTTTATTGCATGACATAAGTATTTGATACATCAGAAAAGCAGAACTTAACATATGGTACAGAAACCTGTGTTTGCAATTACAGAGATCATACGTTTCCTGTAGTTCTTGATCTGGTTTGCACACACTGCAGCAGGGATTTTGGCCCACTCCTCCATTCAGACATTCTCCAGATCCTTCAGGTTTCGGGGCTGTCGCTGGGCAATACGGACTTTCAGCTCCCTCCGAAGATTTTCTATTGGGTTCAGGTCTGGAGACTGGCTAGGCCACTCCAGGACCTTGAGATGCTTCTTATGGAGCCACTCCTTAGTTGCCCTGGCTGTGTGTTTCGGGTCGTTGTCATGCTGGAAGACCTAGCCACGACTCATCTTCAATGCTCTTACTGAGGGAAGGAGGTTGTTGGCCAAGATCTCGCGATACATGGCCCCATCCATCCTCCCCTCAATACGGTGCAGTCGTCCTGTCCCCTTTGCAGAAAAGCATCCCCAAAGAATGATGTTTCCACCTCCATCCTCCTTCTTCCTCCAAACACGGCGAGTGGAGTTTAGACCAAAAAGCTCTATTTTTTTTTCTCATCAGACCACATGGCCTTTTCCCATTTCTCCTCTGGATCATCCAGATGGTCATTGTCAAACTTCAGACGGGCCTGGACATGCGCTGGCATGAGCAGGGGCACCTTGCGTGCGCTGCATGATTTTAATCCATGACGGCGTAGTGTGTTACTGATGGTTTTCTTTGAGACTGTGATCCCAGCTCTCTTCAGGTCATTGACCAGGTCCTGCCGTGTAGTTCTGGGCTGATCCCTCACCTTCCTCGTGATCATTGATGCCCCACGAGGTGAGATCTTGCATGGAGCCCAAGTCCGAGGGTGATTAACCATCATCTTGAACTTCTTCCATTTTCTAATAATTGCGGCAACAGTTGTTGCCTTCTCACCAACCTGCTTGCCTATTGTCCTGTAGCCCATCCCAGCCTTGTGCAGGTCTACAATTTTATCCCTGGTGTCCTTACACAGCTCTCTGGTCTTGGCCATTCTGGAGAGGTTGGAGTCTGTTTGATGGACAGGTGTCTTTTATACAGGTAACGAGTTCAAACAGGTGCATTTAATACAGGTAATGAGTGGAGAACAGGAGGGCTTCTTAAAGAAATACTAACAGGTCTGTGAGAGCCGATATTCTTAATGGTTGGTAGGTGATCAAATACTTGTCATGCAATAAAATGCTAATTAATTACTTAAAAATCATAGTGTGATTTTCTGGATTTTTGTTTTAGATTCCGTCTCTCACAGTTAAAGTGTACCTATGATAAAAATTACAGACCTCTACATGCTTTCTATTAGGAAACACTGCCGAATTTGCAGGTTATCAAATACTTGTTCTCCCCACTGTATATACTGACACGGTGACTGAGTTCACCAGGAAGTGTATAGGGGATGTTGTTCCCACAGTGACTATTAAAACCTACCCAAACCAGAAACTGTGGATAGATGGCAGCATTCGTGCAAAACTGAAAACGCGAACCACCCCTTTTAACCATGGCAAGGTGACTGGTAATATGATAGAATACAAACAATGTAGCTATTCCCTCCGTAATGAAATCAAACATGCAAAACATCAGTACAGAGACAAAGTGGAGTCGCAATTCAAGGGTCTACAGACAATCATGGATTACAAAGGGAAAACCAGCCACATCACAGAGACCGACATCTTGCTCCCAGACAAGCTAAACACCTTTTTTTAACCTTTTTATTTAACTAGTCAAGTCAGTTAAGAACAAATTCTTATTTTCAATGACGGCCTAGGAACAGTGGGTTAACTGCCTTGTTCAGAGGCAGAACGACATATTTTTTTACCTTGTCAGCTCGGGGATTCGATCTTGCAAACTTTTGGTTACTAGTCCAACGTTCTAACCACTAGGCTACCTGCCCCCCCAAAACCTTCTTCGCCCGCTTTGAGGATAACACACTGTGTGACTGAATTAAATGACTATCGCCCCGTAGCACTCACTTCTGTCATTATGAAGTGCTTTGAGAGGTAAGTTAACTTCTTGGTGACAGGGGGCAGTATTTTCACGTCCGGATGAAGTGCATGCCCAAATTCAACTGCCTGCTACTCATCCCCAGAAGATAAGATATGCATATTACTAGTAGATTTGGATAGGAAACACTCTGAAGTTTCTAAAACTGTTTGAATCATGTCTGTGAGTATAACAAGACTTATTTAGCAGGTGAAACCCTGAGGACAAACCATTCAGATGTTGTTTTGAGGTTACTCTCTTTACAATGAGTTTTCAATGGGAATCCAGATTTCTAAGGTACCTTACCTGCAGTTGCTATCACTTCCACTTGATGTCAACAGTCGTTAGAAATTGGTTGAGGTTTTTCCTTTGTGTAATGAAGAAGTACGGCCATCTTGAACGAGGGTAACTTGAAGTGTACTGTTAGAGGCGCGTGACCAGAAAGCTAGCTACAGTTTGGTTTCCTCCTGTATTGAACACAGATCATCCCGTCTTCAATTGTATCGATTATTTACGTAAAAAAAACACCTTAAGTTGTATTACAAAAGTAGTTTGAAATGTTTTGGCAAAGTTTACAGGTAACTTTTGAGATATTTTGTAGTCACGTTGCGCAAGTTGGAACCTGTGTTTTTCTGGATCAAACGCGCCAAATAAATTGACATTTTGGATATATATCGAAGGAATTAATTGGACAAAAGGACCATTTGTGATGTTTATGGGACATATTGGAGTGCCAACAAAAGCTTGTCAAAGGTAAGGCATGAATTATATTTTTATTTCTGCGTTTTGTGTCGCACCTGCAGGGTTGAAATATGCTTCTCTCTCTTTGTTTACTATGGTGCTATCCTCAGATAATAGCATTGTTTGCTTTTGCCGAAAAGCCTTTTTGAAATCTGACATGTTGGCTGGATTCACAAGAAGTGTAGCTTTAATTTGCTATCTTGCATGTGTGATTCACAAAAGTTTGATTTTTATAGTAATTTATTTGAATTTGGCACTACATTTTCACTGGCTTCACTGGCATATCCCAGAGAGGTTATAAGAATCCAATAAATACATTTACTCAAATTTTCTTTTCAAATTATCTTTCTCCAAAACGTTTGTATATTAATATGGAATATCGGAATCTTAATTTTAAAAATTCGGATATTTTGGCGACCTCACTCACTCAATGCCATAAGCCCACCAGAGATAAATGTAAAATGTACAAAAAAATGCAATACTTGCCTTCGGAAAGTATTCAGACCACTTGACTTTTTCCACGTTTTGTTACGTTACAGACCTGTTTTTTCGCCTCATCAATTTACACACAATACACCATAATGATGAAGCAAATACAGGTTTTTGTAAATGTTTGCTAATTCATTAAAATTTAAAATTTAAATATCACATTTACTACCTTTGGCAGTGATTACAGCATCGAGTCTTCTTGGGTATGATGCTACAAGGTTGGCACAACTGTATTAGTTTCTCCCATTCTTCTCTGCAGATCCTCTCAAGCTCTGTTAGGTTGGATGGGGAGTGTCGCTGCACAGCTACTTTCAGGTCTCTCCAGAGATGTTCGATCGGGTTCAAGTCCGGGCTCTGGCTGGGCCACTCAAGGACATTCAGAGACTTGTCCCGAAGCCACTCCTGCGTTTTCTTGGCTGTGTGCTTAGGGTCGTTGTCCTGTTGGAAGGTGAACATTCACCCCAGTCTGAGGTCCTAAGTGCTCTGAAGCAGGTTTTCATCAAGGATCTCTCTGTACTTTGCTCCATTCATCTTTGCCTTGATCCTTACAAGCAGTGATGGAAAAAGTCCCCTATTGTCATACTTGAGTAAAAGTAAATATACCTTAAATATAAATTACTCAAGTGAAAGTCACCCAGTAAAATCCTACTTGAGTAAAAGTCTAAAAGTATTTTGTTTTAAATATACTTAAAAGTAAATGTAATTGCTAAAATATACTTAAGTATCAAAAGGAAAAGTATAAATCATTTCACATTCCTTATATTAAGCAAACCATACGGCACAATTTTCTTGTTTTTTAAATTTACGGATAGCCATGGGCACACTCCAACACTCAGATATAATTTACAAATGAAGCATTTGTGCTTAGTGAGTCTGCCAGATAAGAGGCAGTTGGGGTGACCAGGGATATTCTCTTGATGTGTGTGAATTGGACCGTTTTCCTGTCCTGCTAAGCATTCAAAATGTAACTAGTACTTTTGGGTGTCAGTGAAAATGTATGCAGTAGAAAGTATATGATTTTCTTTAGGAATGTAGTGGAGTAAAAGTAATCAAAAATATGAATAGTAGAGTACAGATGCCCCCAAAAATGACTTAAGTAGTACTTTAAAGTATTCTTACTTAACACCACTGCTTACTAGTGTCCCAGTCCCTACCACTGAAAAACATCCCCACATCATGATGTTGCCACCACCATGGTTCACCGTAGGGAAGGTGCCAGGTGTCCACCAGACATGATGCTTGGCATTCAGGTCAAAGAGTTTAACCTTGGTTTCATCAGACCAGAGAATCTTTTTGCTCATGGTCTGAGAGTCTTTAGGTGGCTTTTGGGCTGTCATGTGTCTTTTATCTTTACCATATAAAGGCCTGTTTGGTGGAGTGCTGCAGAAATGGTTGTACTTTTGGAAGATTCTCCCATCTCCACGGAGGAACTCTAGAACTCTAGAAACTGATTGCTCAGTTTGGCTGGGCAGCCAGCTCTAGGAAGTGTCTTGGTGGTTCCAAACTTCTTCAATTTAAGAACAATGGAGGCCACTGTGGGTATTTTGTGGGTTCTTACTCCATGTTTAGTTTCTGTCTGCACTAACCATATTAGCTTCACGGTTCGTTTTGTTGTTTTTGTATGGATTGTTCAGTGTGCGTTCTTTCATTAAAGAATTATGTACGCTTACCACGCTGCGCCTTGGTCTCCTCCATATGATGACCATGGCAATTTATTTAATGCATTTTAGAATAAGGCTGTAACTGTCATGTATTGTCATGTTGTGTCCTGTTCCTGTTCTTTCTCTTCACCCTGTCTCCCTCTGCTGGTCGTATTAGGTTACCTTTTCTTCCCCTCTTTCCCCCAGCTGTTCCTTGTCTTCTCTAACTACCTCGTTCACCCCTTTTCCCACCTGTTCCCTTTTTCCCTCTGATTAGGTCTCTATATCTCTCTCTGTTTCTGCTTCTGTCTTTGTCGGATTCTCGTTTGTGTTACTCATGCCTGAACCAGACTATCGTCGTGTTTGCTGCAACCTTGTCCTGTCCTGTCGGAATCTGCCTGTTCATCTAATCTTGTCCTGTCCTGTCGGAATCTGCCTGTCCATCTGAGCCTACGTGTGTTTCGTCATTAAAGAAACTCTGTTTTGTTAATTCGCTTTTGGGTCCTCATTCACGCACCTGACAGAAGAATCCGACCAAGAATGGACCCAGCGACTTCGGATCCTCTCCACTCAGCCGTCGAGATCCAGGGAGCGATGCTAGGCAGACACGAGCAGGAATTGTCTGCTGCTCGACATGCCGTTGAGACCCTGGCCACCCAAGTCTCCAACCTCACAGAACAGGTTCACCATCTCCGCCTCGATCCACCGGCCACTTCCAGGGCTTTCGAATCTCCGGAGCCCAGAATCAATAACCCGCCGTGTTACTCTGGGGAGCCCACTGAATGCCGCTCATTCCTCACCCAGTGTGATATTGTGTTTTCTCTCCAGCCCAACACTTACTCCAGGAGCACTGCTCGTATCGCCTACGTCATATCTCTCCTTACTGGACGGGCTCGTGAGTGGGGCACGGCAATCTGGGAGGCAAGGGCTGAGTGTACTAACCAGTATCAGGACTTTAAGGAGGAGATGATACGGGTTTTTGATCGATCTGTTTTTGGGGAGGAGGCTTCCAGGGTCCTGTCTTCCCTATGTCAAGGTAATCGATCCATAACAGACTACTCTATTGAGTTTCGCACTCTTGCTGCCTCCAGTGGCTGGAACGAGCCGGCTTTGCTCGCTCGTTTTCTGGAGGGTCTCCGCGCAGAGGTAAAGGATGAGATTCTCTCCCGGGAGGTTCCTTCCAGCGTGGATTCCTTGATTGAACTCGCTATTCGCATTGAGCGACGGGTTGATCTTCGTCACCGAGCTCGTGGAAAGGAGCTCGCGTTCTCCGTTGCCCCCCTCTCCGCATCACTACCATCTTCCTCTGCCGGCTCGGGTGCTGAGCCTATGCAGCTGGGAGGTATCCGCATCTCGACTAAAGAGAGGGAACGGAGAATCACCAACCGCCTCTGTCTCTATTGCGGTTCCGCTGGTCATTTTGTCACTTCATGTCCAGTAAAAGCCAGAGCTCATCAGTAAGCGGAGGGCTACTGGTGAGCGCTACTACTCCTGTCTCTCCTTCAAGATCCTGCACTACCTTGTCGGTCCATCTACGCTGGACCGGTTCGTCAGCTTCCTGCAGTGCCTTGATAGACTCTGGGGCGGAGGGCTGTTTTATGGACGAGACCTGGGCTCGGGAACATGACATTCCTCTCAGACAGTTAAGGGAGCCCACGGCCTTGTTCGCCTTGGATGGTAGTCCTCTCCCCAGGATTCAGCGTGAGACGCTACCTTTAACCCTCACTGTCTCTGGTAATCATAGCGAAACCATTTATTTTTTAATTTTTCGTTCACCTTTTACACCTGTTGTTTTGGGCCATCCCTGGCTAGTTTGTCATAATCCTTCTATTAATTGGTCTAGTAATTCTATCCTCTCCTGGAACGTCTCTTGTCATGTGAAATGTTTAATGTCTGCTGTCCCTCCTGTTTCCTCTGTCTCTTCTTCACAGGAGGAGCCTGGTGATTTGACAGGGGTGCCGGAGGAATATCACGATCTGCGCACGGTGTTCAGTCGGTCCAGGGCCACCTCTCTTCCTCCACACCGGTCGTATGATTGTAGTATTGATCTCCTTCCGGGAACCACTCCCCCCCGGGGTAGACTATACTCTCTGTCGGCTCCCGAACGTAAGGCTCTCGAAGATTATTTGTCTGTAGCTCTTGCCGCCGGTACCATAGTCCCCTCCTCCTCTCCCGCCGGAGCGGGGTTTTTTTTTGTTAAGAAGAAGGACGGGTCCCTGCGCCCCTGCATAGATTATCGAGGGCTGAATGACATAACAGTGAAGAATCGTTATCCGCTTCCTCTTATGTCTTCAGCCTTCGAGATCCTGCAGGGAGCCAGGTTTTTCACTAAGTTGGACCTTCGTAACGCTTACCATCTCGTGCGCATCAGGGAGGGGGACGAGTGGAAGACGGCGTTTAACACTCCGTTAGGGCACTTTGAATACCGGGTTCTTCCTTTCGGCCTCGCTAACGCTCCAGCTGTCTTTCAGGCATTAGTCAATGATGTCCTGAGAGACATGCTGAACATCTTTGTTTTCGTTTACCTTGACGATATCCTGATTTTTTTCACCGTCACTCCAGATTCATGTTCAGCACGTTCGACGTGTCCTCCAGCGCCTTTTAGAGAATTGTCTTTTTGTGAAGGCTGAGAAGTGCACTTTTCATGCCTCCTCCGTCACATTTCTCGGTTCTGTTATTTCCGCTGAAGGCATTAAGATGGATCCCGCTAAGGTCCAAGCTGTCATTGATTGGCCCGTCCCTAAGTCACACGTCGAGCTGCAGCGCTTTCTCGGCTTCGCGAACTTCTATCGTCGTTTCATCCGTAATTTCGGTCAGGTGGCAGCTCCTCTCACAGCCCTTACTTCTGTCAAGACGTGCTTTAAGTGGTCCGTTTCCGCCCAGGGAGCTTTTGATCTCCTCAAGAATCGTTTTACATCCGCACCTATCCTTGTTACACCTGACGTCTCTAGACAGTTCGTTGTCGAGGTTGACGCGTCAGAGGTGGGCGTGGGAGCCATTCTTTCTCAGCGCTCCCTCTCTGACGACAAGGTCCACCCTTGCGCGTATTTTTCTCATCGCCTGTCGCCGTCGGAACGTAACTATGATGTGGGAAACCGCGAACTGCTCGCCATCCGCTTAGCCCTAGGCGAATGGCGACAGTGGTTGGAGGGGGCGACCGTTCCTTTTGTCGTTTGGACTGACCATAGGAACCTTGAGTACATCCGTTCTGCCAAACGACTTAATGCGCGTCAGGCGCGCTGGGCGCTGTTTTTTGCTCGTTTCGAGTTCGTGATTTCTTATCGTCCGGGCTCTAAGAACACCAAGCCTGATGCTTTATCTCGTCTCTTCAGTTCTTCAGTAGCCTCCACTGACCCCGAGGGGATTCTCCCTGAGGGGCGTGTTGTCGGGTTGACTGTCTGGGGAATTGAGAGGCAGGTAAAGCAAGCACTCACTCACACTCCGTCGCCGCGCGCTTGTCCTAGGAACTTTCTTTTCGTTCCCGTTCCTACTCGTCTGGCCGTTCTTCAGTGGGCTCACTCTGCCAAGTTAGCCGGCCACCCTGGCGTTCGGGGTACGCTTGCTTCCATTCGCCAGCGTTTTTGGTGGCCCACCCGGGAGCATGACACGCGTCGTTTCGTGGCTGCTTGTTCGGTCTGCGCGCAGACTAAGTCCGGTAACTCCCCTCCTGCCGGCCGTCTCAGGCCGCTTCCCATTCCCTCTCGACCGTGGTCTCACATCGCCTTAGATTTTGTCACCGGACTGCCTTCGTCAGCGGGGACGACTGTTATTCTTACGGTTGTCGATAGGTTCTCTAAGGCGGCTCATTTTATTCCCCTTGCTAAGCTTCCTTCTGCTAAAGAGACGGCACAAATCATAATCGAGAATGTTTTCAGAATTCATGGCCTTCCGTCAGATGTCGTTTCGGACAGAGGTCCGCAATTCACGTCTCAATTTTGGAGGGAGTTTTGCCGTTTGATTGGGGCTTCCGTCAGTCTCTCTTCCGGCTTTCACCCCCAGTCTAACGGTCAAGCAGAACGGGCCAATCAGACTATTGGTCGCATCTTACGCAGTCTTTCTTTTCGCAACCCTGCGTCTTGGTCAGAACAGCTCCCCTGGGCAGAATACGCCCACAACTCGCTTCCTTCGTCTGCGACCGGGCTATCTCCTTTTCAGAGTAGCCTCGGGTACCAGCCTCCGCTGTTCTCATCTCAGTTCGCCGAGTCCAGCGTCCCCTCCGCTCAGGCTTTTGTCCAACGTAGCGAGCGCACCTGGAAGAGGGTCAGGTCTGCACTTTGCCGTTATAGGGTGCAGACTGTGAGAGCTGCTAATAAGCGTAGAACTAAGAGTCAAATCAAATCAAATCAAATTTTATTTGTCACATACACATGGTTAGCAGATGTTAATGCGAGTGTAGCGAAATGCTTGTGCTTCTAGTTCCGACAATGCAGTAATAACCAACAAGTAATCTAACTAACAATTCCAAAACTACTGTCTTGTACACAGTGTAAGGGGATAAAGAATATGTACATAAGGATATATGAATGAGTGATGGTACAGAGCAGCATAGGCAAGATACAGTAGATGGTATCGAGTACAGTATGTACAAATGAGATGAGTATGTAAACAAAGTGGCATAGTTTAAAGTGGCTAGTGATACATGTATTACATAAGGATACAGTCGATGATATAGAGTACAGTATATACGTATGCATATGAGATGAATAATGTAGGGTAAGTAACATTATATAAGGTAGCATTGTTTAAAGTGGCTAGTGATATATTTACATCATTTCCCATCAATTCCCATTATTAAAGTGGCTGGAGTTGAGTCAGTGTCAGTGTGCTGGCAGCAGCCACTCAATGTTAGTGGTGGCTGTTTAACAGTCTGATGGCCTTGAGATAGAAGCTGTTTTTCAGTCTCTCGGTCCCAGCTTTGATGCACCTGTACTGACCTCGCCTTCTGGATGATAGCGGGGTGAACAGGCAGTGGCTCGGGTGGTTGATGTCCTTGATGATCTTTATGGCCTTCCTGTGACATCGGGTGGTGTAGGTGTCCTGGAGGGCAGGTAGTTTGCCCCCGGTGATGCGTTGTGCAGACCTCACCACCCTCTGGAGAGCCTTACGGTTGAGGGCGGAGCAGTTGCCGTACCAGGCGGTGATACAGCCCGCCAGGATGCTCTCGATTGTGCATCTGTAGAAGTTTGTGAGTGCTTTTGGTGACAAGCCAAATTTCTTCAGCCTCCTGAGGTTGAAGAGGCGCTGCTGCGCCTTCTTCACAATGCTGTCTGTGTGAGTGGACCAATTCAGTTTGTCTGTGATGTGTATGCCGAGGAACTTAAAACTTGCTACCCTCTCCACTACTGTTCCATCGATGTGGATAGGGGGGTGTTCCCTCTGCTGTTTCCTGAAGTCCACAATCATCTCCTTAGTTTTGTTGACGTTGAGTGTGAGGTTATTTTCCTGACACCACACTCCGAGGGCCCTCACCTCCTCCCTGTAGGCCGTCTCGTCGTTGTTGGTAATCAAGCCTACCACTGTTGTGTCGTCCGCAAACTTGATGATTGAGTTGGAGGCGTGCGTGGCCACGCAGTCGTGGGTGAACAGGGAGTACAGGAGAGGGCTCAGAACGCACCCTTGTGGGGCCCCAGTGTTGAGGATCAGCGGGGAGGAGATGTTGTTGCCTACCCTCACCACCTGGGGGCGGCCCGTCAGGAAGTCCAGTACCCAGTTGCACAGGGCGGGGTCGAGACCCAGGGTCTCGAGCTTGATGACGAGCTTGGAGGGTACTATGGTGTTGAATGCCGAGCTGTAGTCAATGAACAGCATTCTCACATAGGTATTCCTCTTGTCCAGATGGGTTAGGGCGGTGTGCAGTGTGGTTGAGATTGCATCGTCTGTGGACCTATTTGGGCGGTAAGCAAATTGGAGTGGGTCTAGGGTGTCAGGTAGGGTGGAGGTGATATGGTCCTTGACTAGTCTCTCAAAGCACTTCATGATGACGGAAGTGAGTGCTACGGGGCGGTAGTCGTTTAGCTCAGTTACCTTAGCTTTCTTGGGAACAGGAACAATGGTGGCCCTCTTGAAGCATGTGGGAACAGCAGACTGGTATAGGGATTGATTGAATATGTCCGTAAACACACCGGCCAGCTGGTCTGCGCATGCTCTGAGGGCGCGGCTGGGGATGCCGTCTGGGCCTGCAGCCTTGCGAGGGTTAACACGTTTAAATGTCTTACTCACCTCGGCTGCAGTGAAGGAGAGACCGCATGTTTTCGTTGCCGGCCGTGTCAGTGGCACTGTATTGTCCTCAAAGCGGGCAAAAAAGTTGTTTAGTCTGCCTGGGAGCAGGACATCCTGGTCCGTGACTGGGCTGGATTTCTTCCTGTAGTCCGTGATTGACTGTAGACCCTGCCACATGCCTCTTGTGTCTGAGCCGTTGAATTGAGATTCTACTTTGTCTCTGTACTGACGCTTAGCTTGTTTGATAGCCTTGCGGAGGGAATAGCTGCACTGTTTGTATTCGGTCATGTTACCAGACACCTTCCCCTGATTAAAAGCAGTGGTTCGCGCTTTCAGTTTCACGCGAATGCTGCCATCAATCCACGGTTTCTGGTTAGGGAATGTTTTAATCGTTGCTATGGGAACGACATCTTCAACGCACGTTCTAATGAACTCACACACCGAATCAGCGTATTCGTCAATGTTGTTGTCTGACGCAATACGAAACATGTCCCAGTCCACGTGGTGGAAGCAGTCTTGGAGTGTGGAGTCAGCTTGGTCGGACCAGCGTTGGACAGACCTCAGCGTGGGAGCCTCTTGTTTTAGTTTCTGTCTGTAGGCAGGGATCAACAAAATGGAGTCGTGGTCAGCTTTTCCGAAAGGGGGGCGGGGCAGGGCCTTATATGCGTCGCGGAAGTTAGAGTAACAATGATCCAAGGTCTTTCCACCCCTGGTTGCGCAATCGATATGCTGATAAAATTTAGGGAGTCTTGTTTTCAGATTAGCCTTGTTAAAATCCCCAGCTACAATGAATGCAGCCTCCGGATGAATGGTTTCCAGTTTGCAAAGAGTTAAATAAAGTTCGTTCAGAGCCATCGATGTGTCTGCTTGGGGGGGGATGTATACGGCTGTGATTATAATCGAAGAGAATTCTCTTGGTAGATAATGCGGTCTACATTTGATTGTGAGGAATTCTAAATCAGGTGAACAGAAGGATTTGAGTTCCTGTATGTTTCTTTCATCACACCATGTCACGTTAGTCATAAGGCATACGCCGCCGCCCCTCTTCTTACCAGAAAGTTGTTTGTTTCTGTCTGCGCGATGTGTGGAGAAACCCGTTGGCTGCACCGCTTCGGATAGAGTCACTCCAGTGAGCCACGTTTCCGTGAAGCAAAGAACGTTACAGTCTCTGATGTCCCTCTGGAATGCTACCCTTGCTCGGATTTCATCAACCTTGTTGTCAAGAGACTGGACATTGGCAAGAAGAATGCTAGGGAGTGGTGCACGATGTGCCCGTCTCCGGAGTCTGACCAGAAGACCGCCTCGTTTCCCTCTTTTTCGGAGTTGTTTTTTTTTGGGGTCGCTGCATGGAATCCACTCAGTTGTCCTGTTTGTAAGGCAGAACACAGGATCCGCGTCGCGAAAAACATATTCTTGGTAGTACTGATGGTGAGTTGATGCTGATCTTATATTCAGTAGTTCTTCTCGACTGTATGTAATGAAACCTAAGATGAGCTGGGGTACTAATGTAAGAAATAACACGTAAAAAAACAAAAAACTGCATAGTTTCCTAGGAACGCGAAGCGAGGCGGCCATCTCTGTCGGCGCCGGAAGTAGCCGACAGAGAGTCCTAGATATTGTCGCGGTCAGAGAGTTTGGCTCTCCACTCAGAACCTTCCCCTTAAGACAGCTTCTCGCAAGTTGACCCCGCGGTTCATTGGTCCGTTCCGTATTTCTCAGATCATTAATCCTGTCGCAGTGCGACTTCTTCTTCCGCGATATCTTCGTCGCGTCCACCCGGTCTTCCATGTCTCCTGTGTTAAGCCCGTTCTTCGCGCCCCCGCTCGTCTCCCCCCCCCCCCCCCATCCTTGTCGAGGGCGCACCTATCTACAGGGTCCGTAAGATTTTGGACATGCGTCCTCGGGGCCGTGGTCACCAGTACCTAGTGGATTGGGAGGGGTACGGTCCTGAGGAGAGGAGTTGGGTTCCCTCTCGGGACGTGCTGGACCGTTCGCTGATCGATGATTTCCTCCGTTGCCGCCAGGTTTCCTCCTCGAGTGCGCCAGGAGGCGCTCGGTGAGTGGGGGGGTACTGTCATGTATTGTCATGTTGTGTCCTGTTCCTGTTCTTTCTCTTCACCCTGTCTCCCTCTGCTGGTCGTATTAGGTTACCTTTTCTTCCCCTCTTTCCCCCAGCTGTTCCTTGTCTTCTCTAACTACCTCGTTCACCCCTTTTCCCACCTGTTCCCTTTTTCCCTCTGATTAGGTCTCTATATCTCTCTCTGTTTCTGCTTCTGTCTTTGTCGGATTCTCGTTTGTGTTACTCATGCCTGAACCAGACTATCGTCGTGTTTGTTGCAACCTTGTCCTGTCCTGTCGGAATCTGCCTGTTCATCTAACCTTGTCCTGTCCTGTCGGAATCTGCCTGTCCATCTGAGCCTACGTGTGTTTCGTCATTAAAGAAACTCTGTTTTGTTAATTCGCTTTTGGGTCCTCATTCACGCACCTGACAGTAACTTAACAAAATGTGGAAAAGTCAAGGGGTCTGAATACTTTCCGGAGGCACTGTATAACAATGCAAGGTTAATTTACCAGTACAATAAGACAAAATACATTAAAGACATTAAGCTGTGTGCTTTAGATCTATTAGACATGCCACCAGAGGTCTCTTCACAGTCCCCAAGTCCAGAACAGACTATGGGAGGCACACAGTACTACATAGAGCCATGACTACATGGAACTCTATTCTCCATCAAGTAACTCATCCAAGTGGTAAAATTAGGTTAAAAAAACCAACATAAAAAATACACCTCATGGAACATCGGGGACTGTGAAGAGACACAGACACATGCATCCACACACACACACACACACACACACACACACACACACACACACAATAACATACGCACTATATACACATACACACATGGATGTTGTGGTATAGAGTAGTGGCCTGAGGGCACACACTTAATGTGTTGTGAAATCTGTTGTGGAATCTGTTGTGAATGTAATGTTTTTAAAATTGTATAACTGCCTTTGCAGCACCTAATGGGGATCCATAATAAATGCAAATACAAATTATATTGTTCTGGTTCACCAAGTTATGTTGCTACTGTATTGACTGTGACATGTGGTACGACTGCATGAAAACCCATATTTTCAATTTGCTAGAAGTAGTCATTAATGCTTATGACATGTAGTATGCTATCATGTGCATATATCAACACATTCATCTTTTAATTTAACATTAGGTACTAAAAATATCCGATTTAAGTCATAACTGTTACTATCCCACTCCTGAACATTCAATATCATCTTGGTAAGCATCCTGCTGAAAGGGGAATTTGTCTCCCAGTGTGTGTTGGAAAACAGACTGAACCAGGTTATCCTTTAAGATTTTGCCTGTGGTTAGCTATATTCCATTTATTTTTACCCTAAAAAAAATCCCTAGTCCTTGTATACTCATAACATGATGCATCCACCATCATGCTTGAAATTATGAAGAGTGGTACTCAGTGATGTTGGATTTGCCCCAAATATAACGCTTTCTATTCAGAACATAAAGTTAATTTCTTTGCCACATTTTTTGCAGTTTTACTCTATTGAATAATTGCAAACAGGATGCATGTTTTGGAATATTTTTATTCTGTACATGATCTATATCCAGTCGATGTACACAAACTAAAGAACCAGATCTAGAAGATATGTAGCCTCTCTTGGAGGAAATGGAAGGAGAATGGAAGTACCCTAGAAGAAGACAAAACAAAGGAGTTGGTTCACAGATGATCTTCAGCTCTGTTGTGATTAGCTAACCGTCATTTCCATAACTCCATGATTTATTAGGAGGTAATCCTGTGGTTATAGCTACCACTACAGCGAAGAACCCTCCCGGGAATAGAGGTCTCACACACACACACCTCTTCTGTTGTTGATTGCTTGTGGATGCAAATTGTTAATTACTTATTCACTGAAGGACAGTTTGATTGACAAGTGTGTGAAGTCTTCTTGACAAGCTGCCAGATCTTGATAGTGGACTGACTAAACCCGATGCCCCTCCTATCTCAATCCCCCCCTTGTCCCCTTTCCCGCTGTGGTGGTGGTACATAAGCCCCCCTCCTATCTCTTCACCATACCCCCAAACCTCTGAGGTGCCATAACCCACTTCCCCAGCCTCCCCCCTGCTCCTCAGCCTCCCATCTGACACTGTTCTGTCAATCATGCCCATTCCACCTCCCATTCCAACCCCAATACTCTACTTTTTAATCGTCATTAACTGATTGACATCAGCCATTGTATACCACTCCATTATGTTTACAATACAATGAATGTCCATGATTGCAATCACGATCAGTACACAATCCATGTTTTTATCCATTCTTAACAATAAGGAATTCGGCATCAGCGTTGGTGTACCCAAATCATTCTGTAATAAAATATGTCTGTGTGAGTGATTCAACATACGACAGCAATATGACTGGGACAAGCAAACCTAATGACCCCACCCTAGGCTGTTCTACTCAACACCCTATTTCCTAACCAGGTCTTGTGAGCAATTCAACCCTATCCCTACAATCTCTAACACAATGTTAACAATGTACTGTACACAATCCTCTTCTAATTCCTACAAACCCAGCTCACAGTGACATCCTGCCTGTGTGTTGTTACACTGGAGAGGAGTAATTGCGTGTGTGTGTGTGCGTGCGTGTCCAGACAAACACGCACAACCGCACACACACACGCACATCTGTGCTGGCCACCTGTATAGACAGGACAAACATATGAGAGGCTCCATTCCTCAGGAGAGGAGTAATGAGTGTGTGTGAACTCTCCCTGCTGTGCTGTAGCTGTGGGATGGAGTTGTTTGAGCTGTGTGTGCGCTGTGAGAGGCACTGTAACTATGTGTCATGTGTGTCTGTCTAGGTGCTCTCTGGGATGTGACTCAGCTGGGTTCCTCTGCTCTACTAATTGACTGTGAGTGTGTCTGTGTTTCCATCGCTGCAGCAACAGTACAGTGTGTTTTGGCTGTGCTAGTCTCCATGATATATGAGTGTCATTTCAACCCAGAGGTATCAAACATACGACCCAAGAGTGGTTTGAGTAAAACACAATCAAAAAAATAATGCATATATATTCTACATTTTGGGGGGGGGGGGGGGGGGGCGAACTTGCCTGACGACTCAAAACTGAATTATTCCTCTGCTCTATTGTTCACTAAGTACTTCAGTCGTTTGTGGCAGTGGTAGCTGCTGACTGGCTGAATACCCAAGGCTGGAGTTGTCAACAAAGCAGCATGACAGAGATATGATGGCAAGTTTTTGAACTACCAGTAGATTCTTTGAGAAGATATATAAAGCGATCTGTGCATTTGAACAACAGCATAGATACACTTATTTAACTTTTGCAAAAATGGAATGACCACTGCTGCACATGCTGCCAATGTTATAAACAGATTAGATTATATGATTTAGAATGAGCAGCCAGCTCCTGTCACAAACAAATGAGTGCACCAGGGAGAACTCAACAAGTATGCATAAGTGAAAACACATTATCTAACTGGGGATAACCAGCTAACATACTGGTCACATACACATGGTTAGCAAATGTTAATGTGAGTGTAGCGAAGTGCTTGAGCTTCTAGTTCCCAACTATGCAGTAATATCTAACAAGTAATCTAACAAATTCACAACAACTATACACACCTTATACACACGTATAGGGATGAATATGAAAATGTACATATAAATATATGGATGAGCGATGGCGTGCGGCATAGGCAAGGTGCAGTAGATGGTGTAGAATACAGTATGTACATATGAGATGAGTAATGTAGGATATGTAAACATTATTTAAGTGGTGTTATTTAAAGTGACTAGTGATACTTTTATTAAGTCCATTTATTTAAGTGGCCAGAGATTTGATTTTGTATGTTGGCAGCAGCCTCTCTATGTTAGTGATGGTTGTTTAACAGTATGATGGCCTTGAGATAGAAGCTGTTTTTCAGTCTCTCAGTCCCAGATTTGATGCACCTGTACTGACCTCGCCTTCTGGATGATAGCGGGGTAAACAGGCAGTGGCTCGGGTGGTTGTTGTCCTTGTTGATCTTTTTGGCCTTCCTGTGACATTGGGTGCTGTAGGTGTCCTGGAGGGCAGGTAGTTTGGAGGGCAGGTAGCTCTCTGGAGAGCCTTGCGGTTGAGGGTGGTGCAATTGCCGTACCAGGCGGTGATACAGCCTGACAGTATGCTCTCGATTTTGCATCTGTAAAAGTTTGAGTGTTTTAGATGACAAGCCAAATTTCTTCAGCCTCCTGAGGTTGAAGAGGCGCTGTTGTGCCTTCTTCACCACGCTGTCTGTGTGGGTGGACCATTTCAGTTTGTCCGTGATGTGTATAAGCCGAGGAACTTAAGTATAGTTAATATACTGGCAAGTTTGATGTATAAGTAGCCAACTAACGTTAGGTAGCTAGCTAACAACATACCAGTCCATACTGCTGTATTGATACGCTATGTGGTTCATAAGGACAGCGTAGCTAACAAATTGTCAGCCAATATAACGTGAGGTTTTGCAAAAGTCATTATTTATTACATTGCTCAACATTTAGCAATGAATTTGTATCCGCTCTCATTGTATTTTGACTGTTTATTTTCCACCATTTTCTTCAAATCTGGAAACAATGTGAAGCCACACCCATTTCCTGAAGAATTACATTATAGGCCCTAAAGTACAGAAATAGTGTCCTCTGCATGTATACTTCACATTTTGGTGAATTTAGTACGACATCCGGGATCTTTTGGCATACTAACTATATCCATAGTATGACCAATAAGCATACTATATACTCAATTCACGTCACAAATAGTACGATTAGTGCGGTTAGTATGAGTATTCAAACACAGCCAAGGTTTAGTCCCAACTGGCACCCAATTCCATTTATAGTGCACAACTTTTGACCAGTACCCATAGGGAATAGGGCACCATTTGGGACGCTACCAGAGAGACACATTGATCCAGACAGCTAGCTAACGCAACAAGGACACTGGATTAAAGAGCAGAGTTTGTTAGAAGAAGAAAAGAGAGGGGTGGGAGAAGGTAGAGAAAGGGGGAGAGAGAGAGGAGAAAAAGAGAGCAAGAGAAAAGAATGAGACAGAGAAGCTGAAAGGAGGGAGAGGTCTCGGTGAGAGCCAGCTCAAAAGAGAGAAGAGAGCGGGCAGGGGAAGGGAGAGAGGGAAGGAGGGAGAGATTTCTAGTGTGACCTAAATTCCAAGACACCCAGACATAATACAGCGGTGTCCACTTGACCGTAGCCTCTTAGTCAAAACAATAACAGAGAGGGTCGCTAGAGAAGGGGGGACAGACGGGGGTCCGACACACTACAGTCTAGTCTTGTCATGGCCTCCTCTCCCCCTCGCTCCCCTCCATCACTTTCATTCAGGCTGCTAACTCCTCACAGGTTGTGTCCAACAGCCTAGCACTGAACATGGAACTACAGAACCCCCGTGTCTTCCGGGAAAGAGATTTTGGAATGTTTGTTTGCAATGTTTGGATAATCGCTTCTATCTTTGAACGAGTTACAACTTTATTAGCTCTGAATTGCTTCCTTTAGATGTTTCTCTCCTCTTCCACACAGCAGGGCTAGATGTGTGACTGTGAGCTGGGACTCTCAGTAAGCAACAAAAATACCTATTTGCAATATTCTCTTTCTGTTCCAAATATTTTCAATGTATTCATATTGAAAACACAGAAAAGAATGTGAAACAATTTGCATAGACAATATGAGTAACATTCTGACCACACCTCTAGCGTCGCATGCGCTGCAAAATAAATGTGCACATATATTATTCAATCATTGCACCCACACTGATCGTGAGCATCTGCGTAGCCAGGAGCTAAAATAGAACTTGGTTCTGATGGAGGAGAGATTACTAGAAACAAATTTGGGTTACTCTTTAATCTGTGGATTAATTGTCGGAGTAGAGGACCTTGTGCATTTCAGGTAAAATAACAATCTAATGTTTATATCCTAGGACAAATTAGCTAGCAACAGCAAGCTAGCTAGCTAAATTGACATAAATGTTTAAAGCTTTTCGACCTGTCCCCAAATGAATATATTTGGTTCAGAGTTAATTTTGATCTTCCAACCTGTGTGTCCTGATCGCATCTGGTGTGGGTGGAAAAAATCAACATGCGCGCGAAGGCGCATGTGTTCAAGGGGATTTTTTTCTCTTAATCATATCACAATGAACTTTTACCAGTTGAATATTAACACCAATATAAGACTTTCTTTAATTACAACTTTTCTGAAATATTGTATTAAAATATGCAAATGCAGCAATATCTCATTATATATGTGCATATTTGCATATACCGCAAATACATTTTTCTGGAAACTGGATGAAGTCAGACTTAATATTTTGGTTTCATTTTATTAAGACACTCCAGGACCGGACATGTATAGAGCAGATTGTAGATATATACTTTTTTTAAAATCTTTCTATACGTAAAATACTAAAGACATGTATGGGAAAGTACATTTTTGTTCATATTTCCAAACAATGTTATTATGAATAAAATTTGACAAAATATCAACAATTCCCTCCATACAAGTCTTGAGAATATATCTAAGGATAAACACACACAATTTGGTGAATAGAGATGCTTCTGAAGTGAAGAAAATTTAGTTAGTGTGTGGGAAGAGTCTGACTTTTGGGAAAAACCTCTTAAAACTTCTTAGGGCTGCAATCCCGTTAACGGGATTGTTATGACAACAGCCAGTGAAAGTGCAGAGCGCCAAATTCAAACAACAGAAATCTCATAATTAAAATTCCTCAAACATACATGTATTTTATACCATTTTAAAGGTAATCTTGTTGTTAATCCCACCAAAGTGTCCGGTTTCAAATAGGCTTTACAGTGAAAGCACCACAAACGATTATGTTAGGTCAGAGCCAAGCCACAGAAAAACAACCATTTTTCCAGCCAAAGAGAGGAGTCTTTTCAATAGGGGCTGGGTTGAAAATCGACCAACCTCAGATTTCCCACTTCCTGTTTGGATTTCTTCTCAGGTTTTCGCCTGCCATATGAGTTATGTTATACTCACAGACATCATTCAAACCGTTTTAGAAACTTCAGAGTGTTTTCTATCCAATACTAATAATACTATGCATATATTAGCAACTGGGACTGAGGAGTAGGCTATGGATATGCAGGATATGCATATATTCTTGGTACCATTTGAAAGGAAACAATTAGAAATGTGAAAGGAATGTAGTAGAATATAACACAATAGATCTGGTAAAAGATAATACAAAGAAAAAACCAACTGCTCTTTTCTATTTTTTGTACCATCATCTTTGAAATGTAAGAGGAAGGCCATAATATATTTTTCCAGCCCAGCCAAATTTGGCCACGAGATGGCATCAGTGTACGTGCAAAGGTTTATCCAATGAACCATTGTATTCTGTTCAAAATGTTGTATCAAGACTGCCCAAGTGTGCCTACTGTTTATTCATAACTTTTTATGTTCAAAATTGTGCACTATCCTCAAACAATAGCATGGTATTCGTTCACTGTAATAGCTACTGTAAATTGGACAGTGCAGTTAGCTTAATTCAATTCTTGTTAATCTTTCTGCCAATATCAGATATGTCTATGTCCTGGGAAATGTTCTTGTTACTTACAACCTCATGCAAATTGCATTAGCCTACGTTCGCTCAACTGTCCTGTGGAAGGGACACCGCTCCCAAAGATAGTCCCCTTTTTTTCAATATTCGCCTAAATGACATAGCCAAATCTAAATGCCTATAGCTCAGGCCCTGAAGCAAGGATATGCATATTATTGGTACCATTTGAAAGGAAACACTTTGAAGTTTGTGGAAATGTGAATTGAATTTAGGAGAATTTAACATTCCCATGAGACTTGTATTTGTTTCTCTCCTTGGCCGTTGAGGAGACGTCTTTACTCACGGCATGAGTCAGCCATATTAGCTGCGGTGGGCTGCATATTAGCTACATCTGAACTTGGCATAAATGGATTGCAGTTACTGTTAGCATTTGCAACATCAAATTCGTTCATCCATTCAGCAAATGAGACTTGTGGTTGCCTTTCTTCATTCACTTTATTTAGCGACATGAATGGGTTTGAGTAGCACGTCGAATCCTCAGGCAAATTATTTATCGTAAAAACAGATTTCCTGTGTGTAGCCGCCATTTCACAGCTTTAGCTAAAACGTCAGCCACTACTCCGACAATGATGATTAACTTTGTTAGCCGTTAGTTTGTGAAAGTCCAATTCTATATATAATTTTAAAAAATTTGGATTTCTCTTTGATATTTCGGTAGAATGTGAAAATCACTGATGCTGGCAGGATAAATCTTTCCTGCCTCGCCTCCAGAACCTAGTTGGGACAGCTCAGGGGAGCCAGAGCATCTTATGGATGCAACTCCAGGGCCAGAGCAACTTATGGATGTTCTGGGGTAATTACCACATTTTGGGATATTATCTGCCGCTAATGATGAGTCAGTCTGGAATTCTACTGAAGTAGTTAACTTTTATTAAAACGTGTACATCATTTGAGGTGGTCTGAATGACAAAATAAAATAGTGGGCTAACGGAGTAAAAAGAGCACAGTCCACAGTTCGGCTACATCCCCTAGACACACAATTGCATCAAAACCGAAAGTTACCTTACTACTTTACCCATAATGCACTTCAGTGTTTTTAAAGCTATACCCCTACTTTACCAATACACTGTAAAAAAAGATGTTGATTCAATGTACAATTGTAAGGCAACCAGCTGCAATAAGATTGTGAGTTTTAACAACATCTGGGCATATAGCTGAACCAGCATACATTCTCAACTTTGAATTTTAGGTTGAGTGAACATATAATTCAAAAGGCCTTTCTTTGATGGTCCCTGACAGAGTGTCCTGAAACTCCGGTTTACAGGCCACACACACCAAGCCTGCAAATCACATTTTGCTGGCTTACAAAGTGATAAGCCAGCAAATATCTCTAACAGTCCTGTCATGCCAAATTCTGTCCCCCGGCCAAAAAGTGTGCCCCTCTACGTCACAACGGGATTCGTTAAACTATTATCGTCCATTGTTATATCAACGGTGTGACGACCTAATGATTAGAATTTTGAAGATCATTACAGCCTAAATTACGTTCTTTTCGTCATCACTATGTAAACAGGGCGGATTTCCACGACAATTTCGCTGTTTAAACAAGACTACAAAGGGCAGCACAGCCGAGAGCTGCCAAGTGACACGAGCCTACCAGACGAGATAAATCACTTCTATGCTCTCTTCGAGGCAAGTAACACTGAAACATGCATAGAGCATCAGCTGTTGTGGATGACACGCTCTCTGCAGCTGATGTGAGTAACACCTTTATAATTAGGGCGCATGAACCGCTAACGGGACACCTACGACGACATCCAGTAAAATTGCAGAGTGCGAAATGTAAAATACAAAAATCTGAATATTAAACATTCAGAACACTGATATTCCTGTCTTACAGGAAATCACGCACAGAACGAGCAGTATGGCTGGTGACATTGTCATGTCAGGATGAGCCTGCAGGAAGGGTACTCCATGAGGGAGGAGGATGTCTTCCCTGTAACGCACAGAGTTGAGATTGCCTGCAATGACAACAAGCTCAGTCCGATGATGCTGTGACACACCGCCTCAGACCATGACGGACCCTCCACCTCTAAATCGATCCCACTCCAAAGTGCAGGCCTCGGTGTAACGCTCATTCCTTAGACGATAAACGCAAATCCGACCATCACCCCTGGTGTGACAAAACCGTGACTCGTTGGTGAAGAGCACTTTTTGCCAGTCCTGTCTGGTCCAGCGACAGTGGATTTGTACCCATAGGCGAGCGACGTTGTTGCAGGTGATGTCTGGTGAGGACCTGCCTTACAACAGGCCTACACGCCCTCAGTCCAGCCTCTCTCAGCCTATTGAGGACAGTCTGAGCACTGATGGAGGCATTGTGCATTGCTGGTGTAACTCGGGCAGTTGTTGTTGCCATCTTGTACCTGTCCTGCAGGTGTGATGTTTGGATGTACCGATCTTGTGCAGGTGTTGTTACACATGGTCTGCCACTGCCACAGCTGTCCGTCCTGTCTCCCTGTAGTGCTCTCTTAGGCGTCTCACAGTACGGACATTGCAATTTATTGCCCTGGCAACATCTGCAGTCCTCATACCTACTTGCAGCATGCCTAAGGCATGTTCACGCAGATGAGCAGGAACCTGGGCGTCTTTCTTTTGGTGTTTTTCAGAGTCAGTAGAAAGGCCTCTTTAGTGTCCTGTTTTCATAATTGTGACCTTTTGCTTACCGTCTGTAAGCTGTTAGTGTCAACCTCTTACAGACACCGAGACGCCAGCGTCTCACCTAGCCAACAGGAAATGCGTAGCGCCAAATGCTAATAGTACTCACTAAAACTCAAACTTTCATTAACCTGTTAGATCTCTAGGGGCGCTATTTCATTTTTGGATAAAAAACGTTCCCGTTTTAAGCGCGATATTTTGTCACGAAAAGATGCTCGACTATGCATATTCTTGACAGTTTTGGAAAGAAAACACTCTGAAGTTTCAGAATCTGCAAAGATTTTGTCTGTAAGTGCCCCATAACTCATTCTACAGGCGAAACCAAGATGATGCATCAACCAGGAATTAGCAGAATTTCTGAAGCTCTGTTTTCCATTGTCTCCTTATATGGCTGTGATTGCGCAAGGAATGAGCCTACACTTTCTGTCGTTCGCCCAAGGTCTTAGCAGCATTGTGACGTATTTGTAGGCATATCATTGGAAGATTGACCATAAGAGACTACATTTTCCAAGTGTCCGCCTGGTGTCCTGCGTGGAATTCGGTGCGCAATTGCCAGCTGCTCGTACTTTTCCATTTGATATAGGGGAGAAACCATGTGTCCAAGAACGATGTATCAATGAAGAGATATGTGAAAAACACCTTGATGATTGATTCTAAACAACGTTTGCCATGTTTTCAGTCGATATTATGGAGTTAATTTGGAAAAAAGTTTGGGTTTTGAGGACTGAATTTTCGGATTTTTTTTGGTAGCCAAATGTGATGTATAAAACGGAGCTATTTCTAATACACAAAGAATCTTTTTGGAAAAACTGAGCATCTGCTATCTGAGAGTATCCTCATTGAAAACATCAGAAGTTCTTCAAAGGTAAATTATTTTATTTGAAGGCTTTTATGTTTTTGTTGAAATGTTGCGTGCTGGATGCTAACGCTAAATGCTATCGCTAAATGCTATCGCTAAATGCTATCGCTAAATGCTAACGCTAAATGCTAACGCTAGCTAGCTACTTTTACACAAATGATTGTTTTCCTATGGTTGAGAAGCATATTTTGAAAATCTGAGATGACAGTGTTGTTTACAAAAGGCTAAGCTTGAGAGATGGCATATTTATTTCATTTCATTTGCGATTTTCATGAATAGTTAACGTTGTGTTATGCTAATGAGCTTGCTGATAGATTTACACAATCCTGGATACAGGGGTTTTTTCATAGCTAAACGTGACGCAGAAAACGGAGCGATTTGTCCTAAACAAATAATCTTTCAGGAAAAACTGAACATTTGCTATCTGAGAGTCTCCTCATTGAAAACATCTGAAGTTCTTCAAAGGTAAATGATTTTATTTGAATGCTTTTCTGTTTTTTTGTGTAAATGTTGCCAGCTGAATGCTAATGCTAAATGCTACGTTAGCCATCAATACTGTTACACAAATGCTTGTTTTGCAATGGTTGAGAAGCATATTTTGAAAATCTGAGATGACAGTGTTGTTAACAAAAGGCTAAGCTTGAGAGCTAGCATATTTATTTCATTTCATTTGCGATTTTCATGAATAGTTAACGTTGCGTTATGGTAATGAGCTTGAGTCTGTATTCACGATCCCGGATCCGGGATGGGGAGACCAGAAAGGTTAAATCACACATGCAGGGTACTCAATTAAAGATACACTCCTTGTGAATCTAGCCAACATGTCAGATTTTAAAAATGCTTTTCGGCGAAAGCATGAGAAGCTATTATCTGATAGCATGCACCCCCCCGAAATACCTGAAGGAGGTGTAAACAAAAGAATTAGCCTAGCCGGCGCTACACAAACGCAGAAATAAAATATAAAACATGCATTACCTTTGACGAGCTTCTTTGTTGGCACTCCAATATGTCCCATCAAATCAAATTGATCACGGGGCGATCTGTATTCAATAGCTGCAAGTCAACAAAGCATGGACGATTTTCTCTCTTTCATATCCATCCAGCGTGTACCCACTGACAGGAAGTGCCTATTCTTCTTTTCACCAAGGATAAACTTCAACCCAATTCCCAAGACTGGGGACATCGTGTGGGAGCTGTAGGAACTATAAACTGGGCGCTATCTATTTTCCCTTGCCATAGACAATACATTGAACTGGCGGAGGGATTTTCTTCTTTTTTTTTACCAGTTTTTCCTTGGGGTTTTGCCTGCTACACATGTTCTGTTATAGTCACAGACATGATTTAACCAGTTTTATAAACTTCAGAGTGTTTTCTATCCACATGCTATATTCCTGGCATGAGTAGCAGGACGTTGAAATTTTGCATGCTTTTTATCCAAAAGTTGAAAGAATGCGCCCAGATCTTTAAATATTTATATAACGACGTTCCACAGGTGCACGTTCATTAATTGTTAATGGTTCATTGAACAAGCATGGTAAACAGTGTTTAAACCCTTTACAATGAAGATCTGTGAAGTTATTTGGATTTTTACGAATTATCTTTGAAAGACAGGGTCCTGAAAAAGGGACATTTATTGTTTTGCTGAGTTTAGTTAAATCTTTAAAACTTTCAAAAGTGTTTAACGTAAGGACAGTGTGGCTCATATGTTCTCTGAAAAAAGTGTACATTTCACACTTTTAGAGTTATAAAATATATGTTTGGTTTGTGGACTGAATATCCCATCCTATTGTCTCTCCTGTCAGGCCTGGATTGGACTGTGCATCACTCAGCAAGGTGTTAGTACACTATAATTTTAATTTAGATGTGTATCCATTCTATTCTAATTCTGTGGTTAAAACATTATGTTGTTCTTAGATTATTATCATTCTATGAATCAGAACAGAAGAGGCTACATTATCTCCATGGTGCTCTATGTGCAGCAGGATACAGGCAAAATTCTACCACTCTGGAAGAGACCAGATGAAGGGAAGTTTTAGGGCTATAACAAGGGAGCTAATGTTCATTCCTAAGCTGGGTAGAGTGAAAGCATCAGGCAGGCTAGGTAGGGAGCTGGGCATAGTAGTGGGTGTATGGGTGGGTGCCAACGGCGCAGTTGCTACTAAATATGTCCACTCTGGACCACCATAAATAGAAAGGGTCAGTTCAGGATACACACTCCTCCATCTCCTCCTTTCTCCATGAGCACTCGCCTCGTTTTGTGTCTATTCCAGTAGGCTCTGGACTCGAAAAGGGGGAGTGTGGGTGTGTAAATGTTTCTCTACATTGCTGCTGACAGGACTGCCCCTGTCACAACGGCTGCTTTATTTTGGCTCCTGCTACTATGACGACCCTGTGGTACCTGTAGTGTCTCTGTCTACCCGAGATCAGATCTGTGCTAGCCAGCACCAAATAGGGCTGTGTGTGTTGCATCAGAGATGTTTTACATTTCACCACTAACCTATAATGAACTGTTGTTTTGGCTGAAAAAAAGTAGACCATTTGTATTGATGTTATTTTTGTGTTCAAACATTTAGCATGTTTTTGTCTAAATGTGTAAATAGGGGAAATACCATGCCTCTGATGCAAGTGTGTATTCCCATACACTGGGCCCATCACTGCCGGGTATTGCACTATGGTTCAATTGTTACACTTAGCTTCATTTCAAAATTATACTACGGAAAAATCAATCTGTCATCTGAGGCAGGCAATTCCACCTCTGGCAACTTTTGACAGCTGGCTTCTCAGTTGTGTGTGTGTGTGTGTAAGTGTACAAGTGTGTGTGTGTGTGTGTGTGTTCCTGCCTGTCTACCTGCCTGCCTGTTTGTTTGCCTGCCGGCCTTCATCCATGTGTGTGTGGCCATGCATGCCTTCATATAGGTGTGTGCAGTGGTGGAAAAAGTATCTAATTGTCATACTTGAGTAAAAGTCACCCAGTAAAATACTACTTGAGTAGAAGTATAAAAGTATTTGATTTTAAATATACTTAAGTATCAAGAGTAAATGTAATATGTAAAGTATACTTAAGTATCAAGTACAAGCATAAATCCTTTCAAATTCCATGTATTAAAAAAAGCAGACAGTCACATTTTCTAGTTTTTTTTAAATTTAAAGATAGCCATAGGCATACTCCAACACTCAGACATAACTTACAAACAAAGCATGTGTTTAGTGAGTCTGTCAGATCAGAGGCAGTAGGGATGACCAGGGATGTTCTCTTGATAAGTGTGTGAATTAGACAATTTGTGTGTATCTTCCAGTGCAGAACGGACTCAGAGTATATGCCATGTGTACAGTATATATTTGCATGTCATCCATTTTAATGAGTGGTATAGCATGACAGTCCTTCTCTGCAATCTCTACCCCATCAGTCTCAGTCTTAGCATACAGCCCACAGCCTCGTGACAACACTTCCTCCTACTGAAACAATGGAATGATTAAAGGTAGTGTGTGTGTGTGTCTGCATATGATCAGTTACATGAAACCGATTGGACATACCCAGTGCCGCAAGGCATTTTTAACTCAAATACTTCTAATAAGTTGTACTCAAAGTCAATGAAAAGTCATTATTACTTAAAGTGTGTGTGGTACTGACTCAAAACTAAATGGGAAGTCACACCTACTGCATTTTTAAAAAAATAAATGATAACAAAATAACTTATTTACCAGCATGCTCTACTGCAGGTAGATTAAAAAATAATAATAATATCTGTTTTTGCATTTACATTGAGTGATTGATTGATTAAATGTTATGCTACACCTAGATTTAAAAAAATGTTTTCTAAACTAATCCGATCATTGAATTTTTGCACCCGTTACTGAAATGGTTATTCAGGTTTAGATGGCTTAGGTGGTTTCGTCCCACTGTCCTTAACCATGGCAATCATTATAAATGCAGGTTGCGGGTGAATACAAATTTAAACTTTATCATCGCCTATCACTGGCTAGATTCCAATAGGAATTACACATCGCTTTGCAAGTCAGCATAATGTGATTTACGGTAGAAACTTTACAATTCAATCGAAAACCTGTCCCTGACTGAGTCTGTAATACCAACATGTTTCAAGAAGACCACCATAGTCCCTGTGCCCAAGAACACGAAGGTAACTTGCCTAAGTGACTACCGACCCATAGCACTCACCTCTGTAGCCATGAAGTACTTTGAAAGGCTGGTCATGGCTCATATCAACACCATCATCCCAGAAACCCTAGACCCACTCCAATGTGCTTACCGCCCCAACAGAGCCACAGATGATGCAGTCTCTATTGCACTCCACACTGCCCTTTCCCACCTGGATAAAAGGAACACATATGTGAAAATGCTATTCATTGACCACAGCTCAGCATTCAACACCATAGTACCCTCAAAGCTCATCACTAAGCTAAGGACCCTGGGACTACACACTTCCCTCTGCCACTAGATCCTCATTGCAAGGGTCATTGCACTAATAATGGCGCAGACTGGGAAAACATTCCCACTGTTCTTAGTGCCAGTCTGCATATTCATACTAATACAATATAACTATTAACGGTGTGAAAAATGCCCCTTAGATATTAATTCAGACAGCAGATATTATTCAATTTTACATTTTGTTTACAGTGGTGATGGACAGCTGGTGACATTTTGAAAACAGGTTTTCAAACACTTGTAGCCCGATTAGCACCATAATCAAAGTGAGGAAAATCGAACTGCTGTATACTTATGGCCTATTGTAAGCTAAACGTCACACTTTTGCAGTACTCCTCACCCCGCCCGTAACTCCACCCTTAACACAGTTACCATTCAAAAATGAGCTGTTTATCTAAAAAAAAAAATGACATTGCGACCAGAGAACAGACAAAATGGACATTGTTTTCATCAAGCCAGCTTCTTTCTATGGTGCTACCCATTCCAGGGTTAGGACCGTAACCATGAGAGGACTTGAAAATGAGCCGGAGCTTAGAGGATCATCAAAACTAAAGGTAATTTTGTTTCAGTGCATTTCTTTTTTTTATTTTATTATATAGCCTATCAATGTGTAGGCATAAAGTGTAATAAAATTGAAAATGAAAATAACATTTAAATAAATTATTGTGTACTAAAAACGTAAATGTGTTTTTGCAGAGCATACAACCATGCCGACAACAATACATGGAGATCAGTGGACAACGGGCCGTACCAAAAAATCACATGGTTGCCAAGAAAGCGATTCGTTTTGCTAGATTCTTAAAATTTGTACGCAGCATTTGTGTGTTGGAGTCATTTTTAATTCTTAATTGATCTACCATTTCTATCGTAGGCCACTGTAATTGATGGGGGCTCAGGGTGGTACCATTCTGCTTATCTGATGAAGATGCACATGGATCAGATTGAAAACTTTGAAGACCGGGATTGAGTCATTCGAAGCAGACCAGCAGAAAGAGAAACACTATCTGAAAGCAGAGATACGGGCAACAGTTGATGTCCAGAGCCAGGCGGCATTGGCAGAGAGTCAGGCAAAGAACAACATGTTGAAGAGAGCAGCTCACAGATCACTGCACCTGTACATAGTCCATCTGTAAATAGTCCATCCAACTACCTCATCCCCATATTGTTATTTATTTATTTTGCTCCTTTGCACCCCAATACCTCTACTTGCACATTCATCTTATGCACATCTATCACTTCTGTGTTTAATTGTTAAATTGTAATTACTTCACCACTACGGCCTATTTATTGTCTTACCTCCCTAATCTTACATAATTTCTGCACACTGTATGTAGATTTTTTCCTATTGTGTTATTGACTGTACATTTGTTTATTCCATGTGTAACTCAGTGTTGTTGTTTGTGTCGCACTGCTTTGCTTTATCTTTGCCAGGTCGCAGTTGTAGATGAGAACTTGTTCTCAACTGGCCTACCTGTTTAAATATAGGTGAAAAAAGAGGGCGTGGAACGGGATGGAGTCACAATCCATGCCAGTCACACCTGTGAGCTCTGGAACTCCACCCCTGACAGGTAGAGCCAACATACCTGGCGAGTTCATCAGGTCGTCGGTTCACCCTGACATTTCCATTCCTCTTCTGACAACAGAACTTGACCAAGGCAGATATGGCTTACCAGGGAACCTCCGGGTGTTCATCATTAATACTGTGTCTCAAAAGTTTCTGTCCATGACTGATGCAACCCGAAAGAGCATTAAAGACAGAGATAATGAGTACTTTAGGTCACCGAGAAAGTCTGGACATGGCCTGCTCTCCCTTATGTAAGGAATTAGGCTATTTCCCATGTTTACTACAATATGTACTATATGCTATGTTTACTTGTCAGACTGCGCAGTAGCCTAATAAACAAATGCAGGTGGCTTATATCTTCAAAATACTTTTAAATGCTTTATTATCCAAATGTAAAAGCATATACTGTACAGTACTGTATTTCTTCATCAGCATATTTGTGTTCATTAATAAAATAATGATAAAAATACTCTTTCAAAATTCAGATGTTTATTTAGTTATGGATCCATAATGAATTGCTATAGGAATAAATATCATTAAATTACAGAAATATTGGAACAAAGTTGTCTAACAAAGGTAAACAAATTGTTGGGTACACACACACGGTCTTGTAGCACAGCGCCCTTATGGCTTTTAGCAGGTAGCTGGACAATAGACTTGCCTAGAAGGAGGGTAGGGTGAGAATTCAATCGTCAAATGTATTTTTTTGTTAGGTTGGCTGTATCACAACCAGCTGTGATTGGTTCCAATTTCAGTTTTATCCACCAGAAAAGACAAAACAAATAATACAACAAAAAGTACTATTATTATTATGTATCACATCTGACCGTAATTGGGAGTCCCATGGGGCGGTGTACAATTGGCCCAGCATTTCTCTCCCTCTAAAAATCTAAAACACATATTATTTTGGCTTTTATTCAGATTACAATCACTTACTTTCCTTTTTTTTTTTAAATGAAGTAACCTCCAAATATCATTATATATTATCAAGCTGATGGCACAGTCATACAGTCATAGCCCGGCACCAACATAAAGCTGAGTGATTCACTCATTCATGGCTTTGGATCAAAATAAATAAGTACTAACATTCTTTCTGATAGTCTTTAATAAATAAATGTTTTGGTTATCCTGACCTGGACACCATGTACAGTATTATAATAGCCAATTATTGGCTGTTAGCAGGATAATATACCTTTACCAACACCTCTCTGTATTTTGATACTTTGTGGGTGGGGCCGCCCGATTTGTGCAGCGGTCTAAGACACTGCATCGCAGTGCAAAATGCGTTGCTACAGATCCAGGTTCAATACCTGTGCCGGTTGCCACCGGGAGACCCAAATGTAATTATTGGCAGTCACGTCATTGATAAAAATATTTTTTGATATACTGTAGGCGACATGAGTCTCACTAGTGTTGTGTAATGTGCTGTTAAAAGTGGTGTAGGTCTAATTTAATTAAAGATCATATTGAAGTTAGAAGCAATAGGATTTGAAGCAATAGCCTACCAGCTGGAGTCAACTATTTTAGCATCGTTTCACACTGCTCTGAGACAAGCATGGGGACTGGTCTTAATAAATCAATTTGATTTTTATTTACACAGAATATCCGCTTGGCTATTGGTTAGACTACAATTAGGGTGTGGAAATGTTATGTTCTTAGTACTGTAGCCTACTCCCGATTGTCACGTTGTACAGCGCCATATTTTCTGTTCCATCCGAACGGAAACCCTGAGGGTTTTTAGTTTTTTTGGAATAGAAACACCATAATATTAATCTAATTAATTAAGCAAAATGTCTTAAAATCATTCCCATATACTACGTTCTTACAAAAAATATTTTTAATTCTCTAGTACAGCCACTATTGAAGGCTTTAAAATGCTTCTCAAAGATGCCCTCTGGTGGTCAAACTAGCACTAACTAGCTTTAATGGTTACAATGGCTGACACTTAAATAACGTGCTATAGAATTCTGCTGCACCATGCAAGATGTGCTGCAGTACGCTGCAACTCACATTCTGTCACACCCTGATCTGTTTCACCTGTCTTGTGCTTGTCTCCACCCCCCACCAGGTGTCTCCCATTTGTTTCCAATTTCCCTGTGTATTTGTACCGGTGTCTTCTGTCTGTTGCCAGTTCGTCTTGTCGAGTCAACCAGCATGTTTTTCTGTGCTCTTGTTTTTCCTAGTCTCTGTTTTTTAGTCCTCCCGGTTCAGACCCTTTGCCTGCCCTGACACTGTATCCCACCTGCCTGACCATTCAGCCTGCCCTGACCTCGAGCATGCCTGCCACCCTGTACCTTCTGGACTCTGACCTGGTTTATGAACTTCTGCCTGTCCTCGACCTGCCTCTTGCCTGCCCCTTGTTTTTCAATAAACATCAGAGACTCTAACCATCCGTCTCCAGTGTCTGCATCTGGGTCTCGCCCTGTGTCGTTGTAGTACAAACTGGCCGTGACTGACCCAGCAGACACGGACCGGTTCCATTTACGGTGTCTCCTTGCAGGGAGCCACAATTAAAAAAATATGAGGAGCTACTTCAGAACCTAATGGAAGAGCTCCATTCATGGTGGAATGCCATGACCAGGGTTTCAAGATGTTACAGGAGCAATTCCGTGGACTATCTCACAGGCAGCATGCCTCAACAGAAACCTCCCAGCCACTCAGTAATCCCCCTACCGGTGGTAGGTTTGTACAGCCTACCTTGGCTTCCCGGAACCCCGCTTACCTCATCTGGAGCGTTATGCTGGGGATCCTGGAACCTGCTAGGCGTTTCTTTCCCAGTGCTCCCACATTTTTGAGCTGCAGCCATCTTTGTTCCCTTCATTGGTTGAAGATAGCGTATCTGATTACTCTAATGTCTGGAAGGGCACTCTCCTGGGCTACGGCAGTTTGGGAGCAACAATCCGCCATTTGCGGAGGATGGAAGATTTCATGGCATAGGTGAGGAAGATGATCGATTCTCCGGTGTCCGGGAGAGAGGCGGCCCAAAAACGACTTGGATTACGTAAAGACTCCCATAGTGTGGCAGACTACACAGTAGAAGTCGGCTGCCGAGAGTGCCTGGAATCTGGAGTCCCTGTTCGATACCTTCCTTTATGGACTTTTGGAGGAGATAAAAGACGAGCTCGGGAGTTACTGCTTGCTCATCAAGCTGCTGCTTGCTCATCTCTGAAGAGGCCTTGAAGTCCCGACGTCTTTACTTGCGAGACGAGCCGAAGCCACCCGAGATCCCTCGAGAATCATCGGGGACGGGCGACTCATTCATGCTGGAGCCTATGCAACTGGGCAGAGCTAGATTATCACCTAAGGAAGGTTCACATAGGCTGAGCTCCAACAGTTGTCTTGCAGAATTGCAAACTTGTTTACGTACTGCTGTGCATTTTGTTGCTAACCTTACTTTGCTGCCTGACAACTTTACAGTTTTTACTTTTTAATTACCGTTTATATTTTCAGTTTTTCTCTCGCACAACTTTTATTCCTTCAACTTTTTCACGCTGGACGCTTTATCTGGACGTGGTTTGTCAGGACCTCCACCAGCCGAAGCTAAGTAGTAAAATTAACATGATGCCTTCAAATTTCAGTCGCTGTACTCATAATATACAGGAGAACAATCTTATGGTGAGGATAGCTGTGCTGCAAGCTCAGCTTCAGACGCAATCGTTAGCAATGGTATATTCAGTGTAGGAAAGGATGAAACAGCATCTGTGCCACCAGTAAGTACAGATAGTAGTATAAATCCGCCCACACAGTCCCCGCAGCCGGACAACTTTCTCATGGGTTCTGGAGGGAAATGCTGTAGGAATGCTCAACCGTTGTCGCTCATTCAGCCGACAGAAACTTTCAACAGGTTCTCCCCATTAACCTCTAGCGACGAGCAATCCCGTATCCGGGATCTTAAGTATAGCCTCAAGCTCATTAGCATAACGCAACGTTAACTATTCATGAAAATCGCAAATGAAATGAAATAAATATATTGGCTCTCAAGCTTAGCCTTTTGTTAACAACACTGTCATCTCAGATTTTCAAGATATGCTTTTCAACCATAGCAAAACAAGCATTTGTGTAAGAGTATTGAAAGCTAGCATAGCATTAAGCCTAGCATTCAGCAGGCAACATTAGCACAAAAACAAGAAAAGCATTCAAATAAAATCATTTACCTTTGAAGAACTTCAGATGTTTTCAATGAGGAGACTCTGTTAGATAGCAAATTTTCTGTTTTTCCAAAAATATTATTTGTGTAGGAGAAATCGCTCCGTTTTGTTCATCACGTTTGGCTAAGAAAAAAAAACGTATCCGGGAGTGTAATTATAGCCTCAAGCTCACTACCATAACGCAACGTTAACTATTCATGAAAATCGCAAATGAAATGAAATAAATATATTGGCTCTCAAGCTTAGCCTTTTGTTAACAACACTGTCATCTCAGATTTTCAAGATATGCTTTTCAACCATAGCAAAACAAGCATTTGTGTAAGAGTATTGATAGCTAGCATAGCATTAAGCCTAGCATTCAGCAGGCAACATTTTCACAAAAACAAGAAAAGCATTAACATAAAATAATTTACCTTTGAAGAACTTCAGATGTTTTCAATGAGGAGACTCTCAGTTAGATAGCAAATTTTCAGTTTTTCCAAAAATATTATTTGTGTAGGAGAAATCGCTCCGTTTTGTTCATCACGTTTGGCTCAGAAAAAAAACTGAAAATTCAGTCATTAAAACGTGAACTTTTTTCCAAATTAACTACATAATATCGACAGAAACATGGCAAACGTTGTTTAGAATCAATCCTCAAGGTGTTTTTCACATATCTATTCGATGATAAGTCACTCGTGGCAGTTTAGTTTCTCCTCTCTTCAAAATGGAAACATGCACACACCTGGAGATTACGCAATAGTTTCGACGGAGGACACCAGGCGGACACCTGGTAAATGTAGTCTCTTATGGTCAATTTTCCAATGATATGCCTACAAATACGTCACAATGCTGCAAAGACCTTGGGGAAACGACAGAAAGTGTAGGCTCATTCCTTGCGCATTCACAGCCATATAAGGAGACATTGGAACACAGCGCCTCCAAAATCTGAGGTACTTCCTGTTTGAAATTTTATCTTGGTTTCACCTGTAGCATCAGTTCTGTGGCACTCACAGATAATATCTTTGCAGATTTGGAAACGTCAGGGTGTTTTCTTTCCAAAGCTGTCAATTATATGCATAGTCGAGCATCTTTTCGTGACAAAATATCTTGTTTAAAACGGGAACGATTTTCATCCAAAAATGAAATACTGCCCCTAGAGTTTCAAGAGGTAACCTCTTGGGGCTAGGGGGAAGAATTTTCACTTTTTGGATAAATAGCGTGCCCAATTTCAACTTCCTGCTACTCATGCCAAGAATATAAGATTTGCATAGAAAACACTCTGAAGTTTCTAAAACTGTTTGAATCATGTCTCTGAGTATAACAGAACTTATGTAGCAGGCAAAATCCCGAGGACTAACTGTTCAGAATGTTTTTTTCCCTCTCTCTGTTCCCTGAGTTGTCATTGCCCAGGACATAAATGGACATTTTGGATATATATGGACGGAATTAATCGAACGAAAGGACCAATTTTAATGTTTATGGGACATATTGGAGTGCCAACAAAAGAAGCTTGTCAAAGGCATGTTTTATATTTTATTTCAGCGTTTTGTGTAGCGCCTGTAGGGTTGAAATATGCTAACCCCTTTGTTTACTGCTGGTCCTATCATCAGATAATAGCCTTCTAATTTATAGCTTTCGCCGAAAAACATTTTCAGTTTTAAAATCTGATTCACAATGAGTGTAGCTTTAATTGAGTATCTTACATGTGTGATTTTGTAACGGCAGATCTCCTCTTCGTCTGAAGAGGAGTAAGGATCGGACCAAGATGCAGCGTGGTAAGTGTCCATAATGTTTTTAATAAAGACAAATGAACACTCAAACAAAAACAATAAACAATAACGCGAATTCTACAAAAACCGAAACAGTACGGTGTGGCGACAAACACACACACGGAAACAAACACCCACAAAACAACAGTGAAACACAGGCTACCTAAGTATGATTCTCAGAGACAACTAACGACACCTGCCTCTGATGGAGAACCGTACTAGGCCAAAACAGAAACAAAACATAAAAAAACAAACATAGACTGCCCCCCCAAATCACACCCTGACCATACTAAATAAAGACAAAACAAAGGAAATCAAGGTCAGAATGTGACAGTACCCCCCCCCCCCTCTTTCTGGGACTCACCCACAAACAGGACCAAGCCTGGCCTGTTGAGGAGTGACGGACTCCATCGTAGCTGGAGGGGTGCTCTCATCTTATCTAAGAGCATAGACAGGGCTCTAACTCCCCTAGCTCCACAATGAGATAGGGTGCAGGGCAGGCAGCAAGCTATTAGCCAGCCTGCCAGCTTAGTGAAGTATGCCACTAGCACAGTCAGTGTAGTCAGCTCAGCTATCCCCATTGAGACCGTGTCTTTGCCTCGACCTAGGTTGGGCAAAACTAAACATGGCGGTGTTCGCTTTAGAAATCTCACTGGAATAAAGACCTCCATTCCTGCCATTATTGAAAGAGATTGTGATACATCAAATCTCAAAATAGGGCTACTTAATGTTAGATCCCTCACTTCCAAGGCAGTTATAGTCAATGAACTAATCACTGCTCATAATCTTGATGTGATTGGCCTGACTGAAACATGGCTTAAGCCTGAGGAATTTACTGTGTTAAATGAGGCCTCACCTCCTGGTTACAATAGTGACCATATCCCCCGAGCATCCCGCAAAGGCGGAGGTGTTGCTAGCAAATTTCAATTTACAAAAATAAACGTTTTCGTCTTTTGAGCTTCTAGTCATGAAATCTATGCAGCCTACTCAATCACTTTTTATTGCTACTGTTTACAGGCCTCATGGGCCATACACAGCATTCCTCACTGAGTTCCTTAAATTCCTATCGGACCTTGTAGTAATGGCAGATAATATTCAAATGTTTGGTGACTTTAATATTCACATGGAAAAGTCCACAGACCCACTCCAAAAGGCTTTCGGGGCCATCATCGACATCACCAACATGTCGCCAGACCTAATCACCGCCACAGTCATACTCTGGACTTAGTTTTGTCCCATGGAATAAATGTGGATCTTAATGTTTTTCCTCATAATCCTGGACTATCAGACCACCATTTTATTACATTTGAAATCGCAACAATTAATCTGCTCAGACCCCAACCAAGGATCATCAAAAGTCGTGCTATAAATTCTCGGACAACCCAAAGATTCCTAGATGCCCTTCCAGACTCCCTCTGCCTACCCAAGGACATCAGAGTACAAAAATCAGTTAACCACCTAACTGAGGAACTCAATTTAACCTTGCGCAATACCCTAGATGCAGTCGCACCCGTAAAAACTTAAAATATTTGTCATAAGAAACTAGCTCCCTGGTATACAGAAAATACCCGAGCTCTGAAGCAAGCTTCCAGAAAATTGGAACGGAAATGGTGCCACAACAAACTGGAAGTCTTCCGACTAGCTGGGAAAGATAGTACCGTGTAGTATCGAAGAGCCCTCACTGCTGCTCAGTCATCCTATTTTTCCAACTTAATTAAGGAAAATAAGAACAATCCAACATTTAATTTTTGATACTGTCGCAAAGCTAACTAAAAAGCAACATTCCCCAAGAGAGGATGGCTTTCACTTCAGCAGTGACATGAAGTTCTTTGAGGAAAAGATCATGATCATTAAAAAACAAATTACGGTCTCCTCTTTAAATCTGGGTATTCCTCCAATGCTCAGTTGTCCTGACTCAGCACAACTCTTCCAGGACCTAGGAACAAGGGAGAAACTCTAGTATTTTAATACTATATCTCTTGACATAATGATGAAAATAATCATGGCCTCTAAACCTTCAAACTGCATACGGGACCCTCCAACTAAACGAAAGAGGTGCTTCCTGTGCTTGGCCCTCCTATGTTGAACATAATAAACGGCTCTCTATCCACTGGATGTGTACCAAACTCACTAAAAGTGGCAGTAATAAAGCCTCTCTTGAAAAAGCCAAACCTTGACCCAGAAAATATAAACAACTATTGGCCTGTATCAAATCTCCCATTCCCCTAAAAAAAAGGAAAATGCTGTTGCACAGCAGCTCACTGTCTTCCTGAAGACAAGCAATGTATACGAAACGTTTCAGTCTGGTTTTAGACCCCATCATAGCACTGACACTGCACTTGTGAAGGTGGTAAATTACCATTTAATGCCATCAGACCGAGGCTCGGCATCTGTCCTCGTGGTCCTAGACCTTAGTGCTGACTTTGATACCATCGATCACCACATTCTTTTGGAGAGATTGGAAACCCAAATTGGTCTACACGGACAAGTTCTGGCCTAGTTTAGATCTTATCTGTCAGAAAGATATCAGTTTGTCTCTGTGGATGGTTTGTCCTCTGACAAATCAACTGTAAATTTCGGTGTTCCTCAAGGTTCTGTTTTGGGACCACTATTGTTTTCACTATATATTTTAACTCTTGGTCATGTCATTCGGAAACATAATGCTAACTTTCACTGCTATGCGGATGACACACAGCTGTACATTTCGATTAAACATGGCGAAGCCCCAAAATTGCCCTCGCTGGAAGCCAATGTTTCAGACATAAGGAAGTGGATGGCTGCAAACTTTCTACTTTTAAACTCAGACAAAACAGAGATGCTTGTTCTAGCTCCCAAGAAACAAAGTGATCTTCTGTTGAATCGAAAAATTAATCCTGATGGTTGTACAGTCGTCTAAAATAAAACTGTGAAGGTTCTCGGCTTTACTCTGGACCCTGATCTCTCTTTTGACGAGCATATCAAGACTGTTTCAAGGACAGCTTTTTTCCATCTATGTAACATTGCAAAAATCAGAAACTTTCTGTCCAAAGATTATGCAGAAATATGAATCCATGCTTTCGTCACTTCTAGGTTAGACTACTGCAATGCTCTACTTTCCGGCTGCCCGGATAAAGCACGAAATAAACTTCATATAGTGCTAAACACGGCTGCTAGAATCTTGAATAGAACCAAAAATTGGATAATATTACTCCAGTGCTAGCCTCTCTACACTGGCTTCCTGTTAAGGCAAGGACTGATATCAAGGTTTTACTACTAACCAACAGAGCATTACATGGGCTTGCTCCCACTTATCCTTAAGATTTGGTCCTGCCGTACATATCTACATTTACACTACGGTCACAAGACGCAGGCCTCCTAATTGTCCCTAAAATGTCGAAGCAAACAGCTGGAGGCAGGGCTTTCTCCTATAGAGCTCCATTTTTATGGAATGGTCTGCCTACCCATGTAAGAGACGCAGTCTCGGTCTCAACCTTTAAGTCTTTACTGAAGACTCATCTCTTCAGTGGGTCATATGATTGAGTGTAGTCTGGCCCAGGAGTGTGAAGGTGAACGGAGTGGAGGCACTGGAACAACCAACCGCCCTTGCTGTCTCTGCCTGGCCGGTTCCCCTCTCTCCACTGGGATACTCTGCCTCTAACCCTATCACAGGGGCTGAGTCACTGGCTTACTGGTGCTCTTCCATGTCATCCCTAGGAAGGGTGCGTCACTTCAGTTGGTTGAGTCACTGACGTGATCTTCCTGTCTGGGTTGGCGCCCCCCTTGGGTTGTGCCGTGGCCCAAGTGGGTGGGGTGGGGGTATCGTTGGATGGGGCCACAGTGTCTCCCGACCCCTCCTGTCTCAGCCTCCAGAATTTATGCTACAGTAGTTTATGTGTCGGGGGGCTAGGGTCAGTCTGTTATATCTAGAGTATTTCTCCTGTCTTATCCTGTGTTGTGTAAATGTAAGTATGCTCTCTCTAATTCTCTCTCTCTATTGTCAGTCTAGTGATTAGTTATTGGATTGACATGATGGAAGAGAATCTGAGGGAGTACATTCCATGGTTGCCAAGGGAGACCATCCATGCTACAATGCCACAATGTTTTAAGGACTACTACCAAGGAACAACCTGCATTATTGACTGCTCAGAAATTGCTTTACAGAAGTGCAAGAGTCTGGATTCAAGGGGGGAGTCATTAAGCCATAACTACACCCAGAACACTATCAAGTACTTGGTGGCCATTGCACCTTGTGGTCTAGTGATGTCCATCTCCTCGGCATATGGAGGTACAGTTGGAGTCAGAAGTTTACATACAGCTTAGCCAAATATATTTAAACTACATTTTTCACAATTCCTGACATTTAATCCAACTAAGAAATTATTGTCTTATGTCAGTTAGGATCACAATTTTCTTTTAAGAATGTGAAATGCCAGAATAATAGTAGTGACTGTCACGATCGTCGTATGAAGCGGACAAAAGCGGAAGCGTGGTATGAATGCATTCCTTTTATTGAATGACGATAAACACGACGTAAACTGAACAAGCTAACAAAACAACGTGACTGCTAATGAAACATAGTGCTAACATGCAACTAGACAGACAATCACCCACAAACAAACAGTGAAACCCAGGCTACCTAAGTATGATTCTCAATCAGAGACAACTAATGACACCTGCCTCTGATTGAGAACCATACTAGGCCGAAACATAGAAATCCCCAAATCATAGAAAACACAAACATAGACTCACGCCCTGACCATACTAAATAATGACATAACAAAGGAAATAAAGGTCAGAACGTGACAGTGACAATGCTTTACTTCAGCTTTTATTTCTATCATCAAATTCCCAGTGTGTCAGAAGTTTGCATACACTTAATTAGTATTTGGAAGCATTGCCTTTAAATTGTTTAACTTGGGTCAAACATTTCCGGTAGCCTTCCACAAGCTTCCCAAAATAAGTTGGGTGGATTTTGGCCCATTCCTCCTGACAGCTGGTGTAACTGATTCAGATTTGTAGCCTCCTTGCTCGCACACAGTTTTTGAGTTCTGCCCACACATTTTCTGTAGGATTGAGGTCAGGGCTTTGTGATGGCCACTCCAATACCTTGACTTTGTTGTCCTTAAGCCATTTTGCCACAACTTTGGAAGTATGTATGGGTTCAAATGTCCATTTGGAAGACCCATTTGCAACCAAGCTTCATCTTCCTGACTGATGTCTTGAGATGTTGCTTCAGTATACACATACATTTCCTAACTCATGATATCATCTATTTTGTGAAGTGCACCAGTCCCTCCTGCAGCAAAGCACTCTCACAACATGATGCTGCCACCCCCGTGCTTCACAATTGGGATGGTATTCTTCGGCCCTTTTTCCTCCAAACATAACGATGGTCATTATGGCCAAGCAGTTCTATTTTTGTTTCATCAGACCAGAGGACATTTCTCTAAAAAGTATGATCTTTGTCCACATGGGCAGTTGCAAACCGTAGTCTGGCTTTTTTATGGCGGTTTTGGAGCAGTGGCTTCTTCCTTGCAGAGCGGCCTTTCAGGTTATGTCAATATAGGACTCGTTTTACTGTGGATATAGATACTTTTGTACCTGTTTCCTTCATTATCTTCACAAGGTCTTTTGCTGCTGTTCTGGGATTGATTTACACTTTTCGCACCAAAGTATGTTCATCTCTAGTAGACAGAACGCATCTCCATCCTGAGTGGTATGACGGCTGCGTGGTCCCATGGTGTTTATACTTGTGTAATATTGTTTGTACAGATGAACGTGCTACCTTCAGGCATTTGGAATTTGCTCCCAAGGATGGACCAGACTTGTGCAGGTCTACAATTTTTTTCTAAGGTCTCTGCTGTTTTCTTTTGATTTTCCCATGATGTCAAGCAAAGAGGCACTGAGTTTGAAGGTAGGCCTTGAAATACGTCCACAGGTACACCTCCAATTGACTCAAATTATGTCAATTAGCCTTTCAGAAGCTTCTAAAGCCATGACATCATTTTATGGAATTTTCCAAGCTATATAAAGGCTCAGTCAACTTAGTGTATGTAAACTTCTGACCCACTGGAATCATGATACAGTGAATTATAAGTGAAATAATCTGTCTGTAAACAATTGTTGGAAAAATTACTTGTGTCATGCACATATAGATGTCCTAACTGACTTACCAAAACTGTAGTTTGTTAACAAAAAATTCAATTTGTGGAATGGTTGAAAAATGTGTTACAATGACTCCAACCAAAGTGTATGTAAACATCTGACTTCAACTGTAGATGTAGCGACAAATATATAACAGTCCAGGTGATGAGGTCATGGCTGACCCGGGCTTCACAGTCTGTGATCTGCTACACAAGAGGAAGGTCAAATTAACAATTCCAGCCTTCACAAAAAGAGGCACACAGCTGTCATAGGAGGACACCACATGTACAAGACGGATAGCTAATGTGAGGGTACATGTGGAATGCATAATTCAAAGGCTCAAACAGTTTAGAATCATCTCGCAAACAGTGCCAATCAACATCTCATCTAAAATGGACAAAATACTTTGAATCTGTGCTGCCCTGTGTGATGATATCAATCATGAAGATGCTGAATGAACTGACTATTCAAATTCCATTTGCAAGGTCGATTTCAAGTTACGGTAAATACATGTCAATTCATTCTATAACAAATCAGGTTCATTATAGCATACCACTGCTGGCTTGCTTCTGAAGCTAAGCAGGGTTGGTCCTGGTCAGTTCCTGGATGGGAGACCAGATGCTGCTGGAAGTGGTGTTGGAGGGCCAGTAGGAGGCACTCTTTCCTCTGGTCTAAAACAATATCCCAGGGCAGAGATTGGGGACACTGCCCTGTGTAGGGTGCCGTCTTTCGGATGGGACGTTAAACGGGTGTCCTGACTCTCTGAGGTCATTAAAGATCCCATGGCACTTATTGTAAGAGTAGGGGTGTTAACCCCGGTGGCCTGGCTAAATTCCCAATCTGGCCCTCAAACCATCACGGTCACCTAATAATCCCCAGTTTACAATTGGCTCATTTATCTCTCCCCTGTAACTATTCCCCAGGTCGTTGCTGCAAATGAGAACGTGTTCTCAGTCAACTTACCTGGAAAAATAAATAAAATACATTTGTTTTACATATTCATTAATATTAATAAAAACAAAGCCATAAAAACAATTTACACTATACTGAAACTGCTGATGCATTAAATCAGGCTTTTTAATTGAAAAACAATATCTTAATAGTAACAGCAAACAGGAGAGACATCTGAATACATACTTCTACAGAGCTGCATATACAGTGCCTTGCGAAAGTATTCGGCCCCCTTGAACTTTGCGACCTTTTGCCACATTTCAGGCTTCAAACATAAAGATATAAAACTGTATTTTTTTGTGAAGAATCAACAACAAGTGAGACACAATCATGAAGTGGAACGACATTTATTGGATATTTCAAACTTTTTTAACAAATCAAAAACTGAAAAATTGGGCGTGCAAAATTATTCAGCCCCCTTAAGTTAATACTTTGTAGCGCCACCTTTTGCTGCGATTACAGCTGTAAGTCGCTTGGGGTATGTCTCTATCAGTTTTGCACATCGAGAGACTGACATTTTTTCCCTTTCCTCCTTGCAAAACAGCTCGAGCTCAGTGAGGTTGGATGGAGAGCATTTGTGAACAGCAGTTTTCAGTTCTTTCCACAGATTCTCGATTGGATTCAGGTCTGGACTTTGACTTGGCCATTCTAACACCTGGATATGTTTATTTTTGAACCATTCCATTGTAGATTTTGATTTATGTTTTGGATCATTGTCTTGTTGGAAGACAAATCTCCGTCCCAGTCTCAGGTCTTTTGCAGACTCCATCAGGTTTTCTTCCAGAATGGTCCTGTATTTGGCTCCATCCATCTTCCCATCAATTTTAACCATATTCCCTGTCCCTGCTGAAGAAAAGCAGGCCCAAACCATGATGCTGCCACCACCATGTTTGACAGTGGGGATGGTGTGTTCAGCTGTGTTGCTTTTACGCCAAACATAACGTTTTGCATTGTTGCCAAAAAGTTCAATTTTGGTTTCATCTGACCAGAGCACCTTCTTCCACATGTTTGGTGTGTCTCCCAGGTGGCTTGTGGCAAACTTTAAACGGCACTTTTTATGGATATCTTTAAGAAATGGCTTTCTTCTTGCCACTCTTCCATAAAGGCCAGATTTGTGCAATATACGACTGATTGTTGTCCTATGGACAGAGTCTCCCACCTCAGCTGTAGATCTCTGCAGTTCATCCAGAGTGATCATGGGCCTCTTGGCTGCATCTCTGATCAGTCTTCTCCTTGTATGAGCTGAAAGTTTAGAGGGACGGCCAGGTCTTGGTAGATTTGCAGTGGTCTGATACTCCTTCCATTTCAATATTATCGCTTGCACAGTGCTCCTTGGGATGTTTAAAGCTTGGGAAATATTTTTGTATCCAAATCCGGCTTTAAACTTCTTCACAACAGTATCTCGGACCTGCCTGGTGTGTTCCTTGTTCTTCATGATGCTCTCTGCGCTTTTAACGGACCTCTGAGACTATCACAGTGCAGGTGCATTTATACGGAGACTTGATTACACACAGGTGGATTGTATTTATCATCATTAGTCATTTAGGTCAACATTGGATCATTCAGAGATCCTCACTGAACTTCTGGAGAGAGTTTGCTGCACTGAAAGTAAAGGTGCTGAATAATTTTGCACGCCCAATTTTTCAGTTTTTGATTTGTTAAAACAGTTTGAAATATCCAATAAATGTCGTTCCACTTCATGATTGTGTCCCACTTGCTGTTGATTCTTCATAAAAAAATACAGTTTTATATCTTTATGTTTGAAGCCTGAAATGTGGCAAAAGGTCGCAAAGTTCAAGGGGTCCGAATACTTTCGCAAGGCACTGTATTTGTCACTCAGTGAAAATCTGCCTGCCGGATACTTCTCAACAATAAATGGCAATATGTGTGTTGAGTAGAATGCCTTCAACCTCAGGACAGCCTCTGCACAGAACTGTGCATCATAGAGATCAGGGATGACAATTTGTCAGTTGAGCACCTTACTTTCTCTCAGTCCTGTACAAAACATACCAATTTGCACTTGCATGTAGTTGCCAGGTGGCCAATGTGGTTGCAATTGGGGTGTACTCTCCACCACCTTCACATCACAGGCTTTCCCATTGAAGACATCATCCAGAGAATCACAGCCCTTCCCCATGACAGGACACTTGATCTCCAACTGCTTCTTAGAGTTCAGCACCATGTCAGGACTTGCTGATAGCCATGGCTCTTCAACACTGACAACAGTGCCTCTGTGGTCCACAGAGTATCCACAGTCTTCCAGCCACTGGGAGGCCATCAGCTCATTATCGTCAAATACATTAGAATGTTACAGCCAAAAATAAATATTTCATTCAGTCCTATTTTACATGGGATGCTACTGGCTGTGATATTATTGTCAGTTCAGACACACGTATAAAGCAGACTCCCCACAGGCAGATTCAATTATGTGAGTGGAATGCATGAGTGGGAGGCAGGGGTGGACATTCTGGACGCTTTTCTGCATATTGGTCACTGGCCTTATGGTGTGTGAAGTCAATGCTGTTTAATAAAAAGTTAACCGCTTTGGCTCAAGGTTCCTCCGAGTCCCTGCATTCCATTGTCGCTGCTCACCTGTGCAGGCTATGTCAGTTAGGTCACTGGACATTGCATTCTGCACCTGTGAAAGAATGTTTGTTACAAAAAAAGACATTCAGAGAAAATCCCATTATTAATAATTGTATGACAGAGGACTATGTGATCAACTTAATCAAGATCTTCTTAAGGGATAGGTGTCCCGCTAGCGGAACAACATCCGGTGAAATTGGAGGGCGTGCAACTCAAATAAACAATGGTAATATTAAACATTCATGAACATACAAGTATTTTATATAATTTAACATCTAGAATTCTTGTTAATCTGCATTGTCCGATTTACAATCGGCTTTACAGCAAAAGCATACCATCCGATTGTTTGAGGACAGCGCCCCACGTCAACATATTTTTCAACCAGCACAGGCGTCATAAAATCACAAATTGCAATTAAATAAATCACTTAGTCTTGAAAATCTTCCTCTGTTTGCAATCCCAAGGGTCCCAGCTACAACATGAATGGTCATTATGTTAGATAAAATCCTTCTTTATATCCCAAAAAGTCAATTTAGTTGGCACAATCGATTTGAGTAATCCACTCGTTCAACGTGCAGACAAAGAAAGGAGTCCAAAAAGCTACCGCTAAACTTCGTCCAAACAAGTCAAACAACGTTTCTATTTAATCCTCAGGTATCCTAAAATGTAAATAAATGCGCCGAAAGACTGATATTGTTCCGGTGTTCTCTTCACCAAAACTCCAAATTCTGGCTTGTTTTTAAAAAAACAGTATACTTAGATTCCCCACAGTAATACAGCTGTTCTGTTGATCCACAAATACATGTTAACATAACCAATAAATAATGACATTCTCAATTCAGCTTTCATCCAACAAAACGTTTGGTCTAACTGCTATGTCAAGCCTGACTATTTTATTATTCTGTCTCTAGATAAGGAAGTATTGTGTCCTTTCATCTATAAAAAGGAAAAAAAATAGATACTATCTATGATCAATCTCCACATTACTTGGTCTTGTAATTGATGTTCATAGCCTATTTTCGTCATTCCTTTTTATAGGTGAAAGTGCGCAATACTGCCTTATCTAGACACAAAATAATAAAATAGTCAGGCTTAACATAGCAGTTAGACCAAACGTTTTGTATAGTTATCATTCCCTTCTCCCAACTGCGTGCTCCGAAGCACCTCTCACTCACATGGCTCTCTCACATAGCTCAATTCCTATTAGCCAATGTCCCTCACATGATCGGGTCTTTCTCACAGGCTACAAGTTGCATATTGAAGACATTCAAAGAATATCCACATTTACTTTTCGTTAGCCAACAAGATGAATAGGTCTAATGTACCACAAAAGCACTAGCCTATCGACTTTTGGACTATGGGGGATAGCAGTGGTGGGAAAAGTACCCAATTGTCATACTTGAGTAGAAGTAAAGATAGGTTAAACAGAAAATGACTCAAGTAAAAGTCACCCAGTAAAATACTACTTGAGTAATATACTTGAGTATCAAATGTAAATGTAATTTCTAAAATATACTTACGAATTAAAAGTAAAAGTATAAATTGTTTCAAATTCTTTATATTAAGCAAACCAGACATTTTATTTTTTCTTTATGGATAGCCAGGGGCACATTCCAACACTCGGACATCATTTACAAACAAAGCATCTTAAAGGGTTTTAATAGTAAAGAAGAGAAGACCTTGAGATCTGATACCCTACAGTAGCTTAAGGTATTTATTTTTATCTTTATTTCAACCAGGAAGTCCAAATGAGGTTAAAACACCTATTTTTCAAAGGGGAACAATAAAGAAGCTCTGAAAGGTATAAATGCATACAGCACAAGGACAGAGAATATAGGAAACAGACAAATATAAGTGCATATAAACAGCTGTTGGACAGGTCTAGTCTATAGACCAGAGGGAGATATCTTCTAGAGCAGACAGGTGGTTCCCAGTGTAGAATGTTGGAAGAAAGTAGAGGAGATGAGAGGAGGAAAGGAGAGCGGATCTCTTGCTGGAGTGTTGCTGAAGCGAAACACTGTGGTGGCAACGGAGACAGAGGGAGCAGCAGTTTCCATGGTGATCCCATGGAAAAGAGCCAATCAGAATGCTTGGTTTTTAGCTCACACAAGCAGCGCCAAAACTCTGACATGAACGAGGGTACCTTCTCGAACATGTGCCTTCTCAAAAATCATAACAAACTTGTATGCCATCTGTATATACAAATACAATTGTTAAATTACGAGCCTTGTTGGTTAAGCCACAGAAAATGACTGCACCCTTCCCACTAGCCATGATTGGCTGAGATAATGAGTGGGCTGGACATGCCGAGAGAGGAGTTCGGATTGGTCTGCCATATAGCAGGCTTCTGTCTATTTGAGATCATCAGCCTGTGTTGGTAATCCTGTCGAACGTGACTTTAAAAAAAATATATTGTGTAGTGGAGCTGAATAACTGCATTGCTCTCCACTTTCTGGAGCATCAAGTTTGATATGATAGCTAAAGAGATGGAGAAAACACCTGTCTCCAGATTACATCTTCAATCTAAGGGCAAATGTGGTATGGCATTCCTGACAGGGAGAAGTGTCCATCATGCATGATGTATACAGATAAGATAGCTAGCTACATTTTCAGTTATTACACATTTCTAATTTTGACAAAGTTATTTCATTTCAAGTTAAAGTGTACTGTTAGCTAGCTAGCTAACCTTAGCTGGTTGGCTCCCTTGCTGAAGTTATTATTTGTTTCCCAGAGCCGTTTGCTTTTCTAGTTAGAGCCTAATGTTAGCTAGCTAACATTGAACCTGTTTGGTTAGCTCCCAGCACTGTGGTACTGTTGGCACTGTTGTTTAACTAGCTAATGTTAGCTGGCTGGCTCGTTAGCTAACGTTACGTGACGTGATCTTAAATTAGTTTACCTAGCTAGGTTCATTGTTTATCTAGCTACATGTCTTAACCCTTTCACACAGTAGTCCCTGAAGTGTACGATCACAACCGTGTGATTCGAACACTCATTTAGAACGCTTAATTAGAACAGCCAGTTTCAAATGCCGCAACAATCAGCATTTGAGTGGCCACACTTTTTTCAGAAACTATTTACACAAACAAAGTCCTTACTAAGTTATGTCCAGAATGTGAGCAGTTTATTTTTGGATGCAATGTTCAGATATTCACAGAAGTATCTATAGCATAACACAATCATCCTAACCGGACAAATGTAGGCTACATTTGTCCTAGCACCTACTGAGGCAAGATTGACACAACACAAGCGGTCAAAATGTCTAACTCTCAGCTGACATAAACTACAATATGAATTAGCTAATAGCAATTACTATGTATAATTAATCACATCATGGGTGAGCTCACAATTTATCCAAATAACTGGGGCTGAGGGCAGGGAACTGTGAGTGACCGTGGACACACTCCCAGTGATACAAGCTGTTATTCACCGACACGCTGAGACACACACACCCTATCCCGGGGATACTGGTTGGTAACGGTCGACCCTGGTTTAAACCCTCAGTATTACAGGATTAGTTAGTGACACACCGGGTCAGCCAAGCTTCTTTACTTTTACTTACATATCATGTGTGTGTGCATGCGTGTGTGTGTGTTCTATTCTTGCAAGAGGATTATTTGACAGAGTGGATTATAAACATTGAATCTACGTATATAGGGAAAAAGTAGTCAAATTAAAAGGGATTGTTTTGCAAAGCATTGGCAGAACAGTTTAATTCTGGTTCACATCCTCTGCTTTCCCCCCACCATTTTTGTTCTCTCGACGAACACAGAAGCGAGAGAGGGAACCCTCACGACATAGCCTACCTTCCCAAAGGTCATGTTCTTCTCACAGTGCATTCCTAGCCTAGCTCACTTCTTGTTTTTGCCAGGTGACTGCTGACAGCTAATAACACCTCTTTGTGTAAGTAGATACTGTATACATGCCCTAACAACAGGACACTAACAGGTGACTTCGTGTGCATCCCAAATGGCACACATTCCCCAATTTAGTGCACTACTTTTGAACAAGGCCCATAGGGCTCTGGTAAAAAAGTTGTGGACTATATAGGGAATAACGTGCCAGTTGGGATGCAGACTTTCCTAGCATAGTTGCCTTGCCTAGCGTACACAAACAAAATGCTGGGTTAAAAACAACCCAATTTGGGTACATATTGGAACAAACACATGTTAGGTTATTTTGACCAAGCCAGTTTGGTCACTTAGTTGGGTTTTTGGGTTAATCAACCTCTGCCGAGTCCACAGCACCGGGATGTTCCAGTTCTCAGGGAAAACTCCTCCTCCACATTTACTGGATTGGTTGAACAATGCAGAAGAGAACCTCCCCTATTTTCCTCTTGTCAAGACCAGTATACAGGGGATCTAGTTTTAGGCTTTTATTTTGGGTCAGACCAAAGACTGTAGGTGAAGACTGTAGGTGTGGCTTAGTAGGTACGTGGCTGTGAAATAGTTATTTTTGGCCACCCGTGAGAGTAAATTACATTCCAGTTCATATTCTATTGTATTGTCATCACATGTCAAAGTTATCAGATAGGGTTGGTAGTGGAATAAGATGGTGGGTTTTAATGAGTGTAGGGTTAGTTGGTAGGGTAATTTAAAACGTATTGAACTTGACCTATTTCCCATTTTCTATCGGTATCGATAGTCTAAGAGTTTAACCACGTGGTATGGTTAAAAGATTCAGCAATGGTTTTTACAACCTTTGTCCCCCTCCTAATGGAGAACAACATGGTCTGCAACCTTTAGCCATCTCGTAATTGAGGTAAGCTCGGTCTGCTGATCGAAAACCCGAGTCGGAAGGGTTGAAAAGGGCTGTCCCAGGATGTCTGACCCTAACTAGCGGTCCTCTGATTTAGTTCAAATCAAAAGGGAATTGTATTTTTCTTCATTAAACAGTCTAAAATCATATTACACAATTATACAAACAGTATCATACTCACTCATTCATCTTATACAACAATTAGATGTAAACCTCATATCTGAGGCAATTATATAAACAGCGTTATGGTAATGTGGCCACACTGTCTCCCATGAGCCCCAAGTTGTGACAAACGGACCCGTTCGTAGCTGGATTCTTCACCGATCTTTTATACTTTCTCTGGAACATGAAATTTGTTCTTACCTCAAGTTCTGTGAGGTGGAAGGAATTACTTTGAAAATGAAAATCTACTCTCTCTATACTGTGTGTCCATGAGGAGATCCTCAAGAATTTACGACGTCTCTCTGACCACAACAACCTAGTTGAAGGAGGCGGGGGGGGGCAGGGAGAATGGGATGGGGCTTGCTATACCCAAAGAGGCCAACGTCATGACAACACCGATATGCTGTTGGTCACCAGTACATATTAAGATGCATTGTTAGGTTCGTTTTAGATTCCAGGCATCACAGACCTGAATCATTCTTACTAGACTTACACTAGAATAAATGTTTGTCTGTCTGGGTGAATTTGAACATTTGTTCATCTGGAGCTATTCCTGGAGATGGGAGGAGAGAGGCAGGATGGTGCAGACAGTGAGGTCTGGATGTCATGTTTTCTACAGTCCTTAGTTCCAGCTGCAACTTCTACCTCTACCACACCCTAGTCATTACTCTAACGCCTATTCCCCTACCCTAGTCCTACAACGCTAACCCCAACCCCCACCTTAATTAAACTTAACCCCTACCCATTGTCTAAACCCTAAAACCCACCGGACATAACTATGCCTTTTGACCTCTGTGTGTGTGATACATGACTGACCTAGCTTGCCGTCTGCTGTAGCTAGATACTCCAGTGGTGGGATGGGGCTGAGGTAGAGAGGCTGGTATTCCTCCTTCCACCAGCAGAGGGCATCTTCAGTCCTCTGAGCTGAGCTGTGCAATATTGTGTATTTGCAGATTTTAATTCAGGGTGTTTCTTGATGTGAGTGTTCCTTTATATCAGGAAACGCCCTTTGATGTCTGCCATTGGTCAGTTCCGGTGCTATGCTAAGCTTTGCCAAGCAGGTTAGGATTACTAACATTTCAGGTTTGGATAATTAACGTGGCAGGTTAGGAGAATGTGGTTAAGGTTATGAAAAGGATTAGCGATAGGCTTAGCTACAATGCTACATGTTTTCCCCGCCGCAAAAGAAACGACCACGGACCAATGTTAATTACACCCTTCTCAAGGAGCATTTGGAATCAGGTCAATGAGTTCCTTGTCGTGATGAACAGAGCAGTTCATCTCTTCCAGAGGAAAAGGGACACACACAGAGACACGGACAGTGCACACAGATGCAGGGAGAAACACAGGGAAAAACGCATGCATGTGCAAGAATGCACACGCACAGATGCAGGCACACACACACACAAATGCACGTACACCTACACGTCCGTGCGCGCAAACACAATTCTCTCATTATTAATATCCCCTGCATTTACAGAGGAGACCACTCACAGTTCCCAATAGAATCAACATGGCTCTCAATGAGTGTGTAGTCAGAGGGGGTTAGGATAATCATGCTACCATTAGGGATTTATTTTACTGACAGCGAAGTGATCTCGAATCCCACTGTGTATTTTAATGCAGGCACACACACACACACACACACGGCATACATGCTTGAACGCAGATATGCACGCACGCAAAGACACACATATATATACACACACACAAAGACAGTGATTTGAAGAGAACAAGGAATGCTGCATTGGTGGAAAAACGGCACATCCTCCACATGAGTGATGGTGGCTCAGTGTAGCAGAGTGGGTTGGGAGGTCCCTAGCCCCCCTGATTCGCTACAGTTATGGGGAGTGAAAGGGGCTCGTACTCTCTCACCCTTGACTCCATGTGTTTGATTAAAAAGTGTTGAGGTGGCTCTGTCTGCGCCCCCTTGGCCCTCTACAGACTCCCTCAGGCACAGATTCCAAGTGTGTATGTGAGTGTGTGTGCATGCCGGTGCGTTTGTGCATGCATGTGTGTATATGTGCATGCTTGCCTGTGTGTGCGCCTCCATGCCTGTGTGAGTCTGTGTGGGGTGCGGACATTTGATCCAGGGTGCTGCCTCCCCTCAGCCACGACAACAGGATTGTGTTACATGATTAAAGCGCTGCTGCTCTGCTCTGGCTACTATGCTGAGGCTGCAGAATGGAGCCGGGTGAAATGGGCCGTGCTGGCCCAGAGTCTGCTAAACTATGCTAGCTAATGCTACCACTCGGCTCTACTCTGAGGCTCAGTGCAGCAGCAGCCCTGTACTGTACTACAGACTGGCTGAGGCAGCTCTGGATAGTACACTAGGCTATATTGTGCAAGGAGTACATTTTATAGTGTACAGTCATGGCCAAAAGTTTTGAGAATGACACAAATATTCATTTTCACAAAGTTTGCTGCTTCAGTGTCTTTAGATATTTTTGTCAGATGTTACTAAGGATAATTACAAGCATTTCATAAGTGTCAAAGGCTTTTATTGACAATTACATGAAGTTGATGCAAAGAGTCAATATTTGCAGTGTTGACCCTTTTTTTTCAAGACCTCTGCAATCTGCCCTGGCATGCTGTCAATTAACTTCTGGGACACATCCTGACTGATGGCAGCCCATTCTTGCATAATCAATGTTTGGAGTTTGTCAGAATTTGTGGATTTTTATTTGTCCGCCCGCCTCTTGAGGATTGACCACAAATTCTCAGTGGAATTAAGGTCTGGGGAGTTTCCTGGCCTAGGACCAAAAATATTGATGTTTTGTTCCCCGAGGCACTTAGTTATCACTTTTGCCTTATGGCAAGGTGCTCCATCATGCTGGAAAGGGCATTGTTCATCACCAAACTCTCTCGGAGGATGTGTTGGTACCATTCTTTATTCATGGCTGTGTTCTTAGGCAACATTGTGAGTGAGCCCACTCCCTTGGCTGAGAAGCAACCCCACACATGAATGGTCTCAGGATGCTTTACTGTTGGCATGACACAGGACTGATGGTAGTGCTCACCTCTTCTCCAGACAAGCTTTTTTCCAGATTCCCCAAACAATCGGAAAGGGGATTCATCAGAGAAAATTACTTTACCCCAGTCCTCAGCAGTCCAATCCCTATACCTTTTGAAGTATATCAGTCTGTCCCTAATTTTTTTCCTGGAGAGAAGTGGCTTCTTTGCTGCCCTTCTTGACACCAGGCCATCCTCCAAAAGTGTTCGCCTCACTGTGCGTGCAGATGCACTCACACCTGCCTGCTGCCATTCCTGAGTAAGCTGTGTGAAAATGGGTATGCCAATGGGCGTGCACACACACACACACAGTAAATGCACAAACATTAGGAACGCATGCAAGCACACAGACTTGTGTCCACACACGCACACGCATTACTGATCCCCATTCCCCTACAGTCTGCCAGCACATGCCTTAGAGTAGTAATCCAGTAAACATCAGCAAACATGTCCACGTTGGCACAATGTGGGCCCAATGCGGGCTAAAATATCAACAAGCTCTCAAAATCTCACTTGCAGAATTCATCCACGTTCTCCAAACGTCATCCATGTTCTCTAAATGTAATTTACGTTCTCCAAACGTCAAATTTGTAAGTGTTTTTTATTGCTCCTGCTGCTCTGTATTGTTCCAGGTTTAGGCACTCATTAAGCTAAGAGTTAGGGTTTGGGATAGGGTTAAAACCCCAAATTAAAAACGAATGATCACAACTGGGATTAAAAACACAACCTTCAGAGCCAGAGTCATGAGATTACACCTATCCACCACCTCTGTCCACAACACTAACAAAACCCAGCCTACTTAATAGTAATAGTGTTCACTGTTGCCTCTAGTGGACGGTTTTCCTTCGGACATGGATAGACGTCCAATTTCGACTTTAATCTTGAACGACCTGGCTGAAGATATTGGCCCCATCTAGGCCTCCCACATAGGCCTCCCCCAATGTCTCTATGAAATACGATCTATAATTACTAACAATGTGAGGGAAATTGTTTTCCTTCCAAAATGGTAATTAAGGGTTCTGTTTTGGAATGCCGTGGGTTTACCCCAACAACAGAATGGTATGGGTGTATACCAGTCATTGAAAATATTCATGTGAGTAGACTGCTGATTGGCCAGCTCATCTTCTTCTAGACCGCTGATTGGCCAGCTCAATCTTGCATTTGTTAATTTATTATAAAGTAATTCTCAAAGTGACTTGGATTTGAAAGTAATAGCATCGAGACTATTGCAAAACATATGAGGTATGAGGCTTGCATACAGCAATTGGTTGAAATTATCCCATGTTTACAATCCAATGATTTCTAATTTTAGTAGTACATGTAAGAAGAATCAAGTTAGCGAGCTTTTACATGTTAGCCAGTGAGAGCTAGTGATAGTGATGGACGAACTAGGCCTTTTTGAAAATCGCCATCTCCTGACAACATTTACCAGTTAGACTCAGTAGCATGTAGCTGGAAAACCAAATTAGATTTTTTTTCCCAGAAAACTAAACATAATTCGTGATGGACCTGATTTTATTTTAGTTAGTTTTGACCCTGTCAAAGATGATATTTCATTATAGTCTTACAAACGGGTCAATTAATTAATTTTTTCAGTTAATAATTTTATAACTAAATCATCTTTTCATGATTCGTTTTCATTTACATTTACTACAAAAACCTTGACACACACACACACACACACACACACACACACGTGCTGCTTAATATTAATTCCATGGTTTTCTCCATGTGCGTGGAGGAGGGCTCTAAATTTACGGTAACTGGGCAAATAAACCAAGATTAGTAGACATAAATGTGTTGTTATAGACTGAAAAGCAGTTGATGTCAGTGATATTCCAAGAGAGAGCAAGAGAGAGTGCGAGCGAGAGTGAGAGAAAGAGAGATCACTTATGTATGGATTACGGCAGTCACCTGCCCTCACCTTCCTTTCAGCAGAAAGACAACAGTGAAGTCCATTGTTAAGAATAGCATGCTCATGTTACGCTATGTTTGCCTGTGATAACTCATCTAAACCTGCCCACTAGAACTCAAAGATGCCACAAATCATTCTTTGGCGTAACAGTTTTGCTGTTTGTGGCATAGAAGTCCCATCAGCCTCTCTTTGATCATAATGTTATACTTTATGAATAGAATCTAACTGGAGATGGTGCACAGCAAATTGGCCAGTGTTACCTAGTGTTGATCTTTCAGTGTAACATTTCTAGTGTAGATTCAGGTGCTGAATGAAATCTGTAAGTGTTAAACAAACCTGCTGCAACTCTAGGGGCAGTATTTTCATTTTTGGAAAAAAAACGTTCCTGCTTTTAACGGTATATTTTGTCAGGACAAGATGCTACAATATGCATATCATTGACAGCTTTGGATAGAAAACACTCTAACGTTTCCAAAACTGTAAAGATATTGTCTGTGAGTATAACAGAACTGATGTTGCAGGCGAAAGCCTGAGAAAAATCCAATCCGGAAGTGCCCCAGGTTTTGAAAGCGCTGCGTTCCAATGAGTCCCTATTGAGCTGTGAATGTGCCATCAACGAGCGTGCCATTCCCCAAGGTGTCTACAGCATTGTGACATAGTTTTGCGCATTTATGTTGAAGAATAGCCGTAGCCGGCCACATTGCGTAAGTGGTCACATGGTGGCTCCGAAAGAGATTCTCGCGTAAAAAATACAGAGGTAGCCAGTACTCCAATCGGTCCTCCTGAAAAACGAATTGTGCCAACGGATATATTATCGAATAGATATTAGAAAAACACCTTGAGGATTGATTATAAACAACCTTTGCCATGTTTCTGTCGATATTATGGAGCTAATTTGGAATATTTTTCGGTGTTGTGGTGACCGCAATTTCCGGGCGATTTCTCAGCCAAACCTGAAGAACAATCGGAGCTATTTCGCCTACAAATATAATATTTTGGGAAAAAATGAACTTTGGCTGTCTACCTGGGAGTCTCGTGGGTGAAAACATCCGAAGTTCATCAAAGGTAAACTATTTAATTTGACTGCTTTTCTGATTTCCGTGACAAGGTTGCCTGCTGCTAGCAAGGCATAATGCCTTGGCTAGGCTATCGATAAACTTACACAAATGCTTGTCTAGCGTTGGCTGTAAAGCATATTTTGAAAATCTGAGATGACAGGGTGATTAACAAAAGGCTAAGCTGTGTTCCAATATATTTCACTTGTGATTTTCATGAATAGGAATATTTTCTAGAAGATTTATGTCCGTTGCGTTATGCTAATTAGTGCTCCCGGATCCGGGTTTGAGAGTCACAAGAAGTTTTAAGGAGAGGTATGTCTATAATTCCATGTGTATTATCATCTACGTTTATTATGAGTATTTCTGTTGTGGCTATGCAAAATCACTTGATGTTTTTGGAATCTAACGCGCCAATGTAAACTCTGATTTTTTAAAAATATAAATATGAACTTTATCAAACAAAACATGCATGTATTGTGTAACATGAAGTCCTATGAGTGTCATCTGATGAAGATAATTCAAGGTTAGTGATTAAGTTTATCTTTATTTCTGTTCTTTGTGAAGACTATATTTTGCTGGAAAATGGCTGTGCTTATTGTGGTTTGGTGGAGAACTAACATAATTGTTTGTAGTGCTTTCGCTGAAAGCCTATTTGAAATCGGACACTTGTGGGATTAACAACGAAAATAGATTTAAAATAATATAAGACACGTTTGTTTTAGGAATTGTAATTATGAGATTTCTGTGGTTTGAATTTTGGCGCCCTCTATTTTCACTGGTAGTTCTCATATCGATCCCGGTATCGGGATTGCAGCCATAACAGGTTATTAAACTCATGGTGTACAAGAAACATCAAGCCTGCAAATCACATAATGCTGGCTTGTGAAGTGATGTGTAATTCCTATTGGATTCCAACCAGAGTCGGGATATCTATCATTTGGAATTTTTATTCACCCGAAACCTGCATTCAGAATGACTGCTGGGTTGAGAAGACAAAGAAATTACTCTATCTAAATCAGGGGTGTCAAACTTATTCCATGGAGGGCCTAGTGTCTGCTGGTTTTGTTTTTATCCTTTCAATTAAGACCAGGTGAGGTGAGTTCCTTACTAATCAGTGACCTTAATTCAGCATTTCCCAAACTCTGTCCTCGGGACCCCAAGGAGTGCACATTTTGGTTCTTGCCCTAACACTACACAGCTGATTTAAATGATCAGATATTGATGATTAGTTTATTATTTGAATCAGCTGTGTAGTGCTAGGGAAAAAACTAAACCTGTACCCCTTGGGTGCCGAGGACAGAGTTTGGGAAACCCTGCCTTAATTTATCAATCAAGTACCAGGGAGGCTTGAAAACCCTTAGACACTCGGCCCTCCACGGAATGAGTTTGAAACGTGATCTAAAGCATCTAAATGGAACAACCATTTTAGCACGGGTGCAATATATCCAAGTAACAGATTAGATTAGTTCAGATATTTTTTTGTTATTTATATTCTTTATTTGAGTAGGCCTAGCATAATATTAATTAATCAATAAACGTATATGCAGAAATATAGATATTTTTTTGTTATTGACATTCAATAAAGCATGCCGTGGTTTTGTTAAACCCTGGTTCACTAGGGTTCTTTTACACCAATGAGTGTTCATTTCAAACTTAGAGTTAATGTAACACCTGAATCAACACTAGAATTGTTACACTGTAAAATAAACACTGGGGAACACTGGCCAATTTTATGTATGAGACAGAATCACTGCTTGTTCCTTGTTCTGCTATAGCTAAACATCCAGGCTCCAGTGTGGCGGTTTTTACGTCTCGCTGTGTACAAAAGGCTGCTCTTTTAAAGGGAAAAAGGCAGTCTGAAAGTAATAAAATGAAATCTCTCTCTCTCTTTCTCTCCCCCCGCAGAAAAAGAAAGCTCTGTTCCGCTGACAAGCTCTTTATGAAGGAAGAATGCTGAGTTTCCGGTGTGAACTGGCTAGTAGTGTTGGAGGGGAGAGCAGAGGAAGGGCAGACGGCTGGGCATGAATACGAGATGCACTGAGGGGGGTCGAAGAGTGTGTATGTCTATGTCTATGCGTGCGTGCCTGTGTGCAGGGGGCCATCCAGGGTGTGCAGTTAAAGGGGGCACAGAGATTGTCTCAGCCTGGCAGGAACCAGCCAGCACAGTGAGTGAGTGAGTGAGCGAGCGAGTGAGTGAGATATTGTTTTCCCACTAGATGTCACGACTTCTGCCGAAGTCGTTGCCTCTCCTTGTTCGGGCGGTGCTCGGCGTTCGACGTCACCGGTCTTCTAGCCATCATTGATCCTTTTTTCATTTTCCATTGGTTTTGTCTTGTCTTCCCACACACCTGTTTTCAATCCCATTCATTACCTGTTGTGTATTTAACCCTCTGTTTCCCCTCATGTCTTTGTCAGAGATTGTTTTATTGTCAGTGTAGTGTGATTGTTGTATAGGTGCGCGTCGGGTCCTCGTACCCATGTTTATGTACATTTAGTGTTATGGAGCATACTCCGTGGACTTTATTAAAAGACTCCATTTTACACTCCATTTGACTCTCCTGCGCCTGACTTCCCTGCCACCTATTACACCTACGCATGACAGAATCTCTGACCAATATATGAAGTCAGCAGGAGAGGACACTATGCCCATGGAGCTGGAGGAACGCGTTCAGGAACAAGCTAGGGAGCTTGACGTTATCAGCTCCGTCATGGATCACATTTTCATGAAAATGGATCGCTGGGAGAGACAGGGAGTTTCTCCAGCGCCACCACCACCACAACCGGAATCTCCCGTGAACGATTTTTCCTCTCCGGAATCGAGGATCCATTTATCCCTACCTACGGGATACAACGGAGATACTGCCGGCTGCCAGGGTTTCCTCCTTAAACTGAACTTGTATCTAGCCACGGCCTCCCCAGTACCATCTGACCGTGAGAAGAGTTACGCCCTCGTCTCATGCCTCACCGGGAAAGCCCTGGAATGGGCCAGCGCTGTGTGTAGTAGGGAGGATGCGGCGCTGGACCATTTTGAGGAGTTCACCCGCCAATTCCGGATAGTATTTGATCACCCACCTGAAGGCAAAGCAGCGGGTGAGCTTCTCTATCATCTGAGGCAGGAGACGAGGAGTGCACAGGATTTTGCTTTGGAGTTTAGGACCTTGGCTGCTGGCGCTGGATGGAGCGACAGGGCCCTGATCGACCATTACCGTTGTAGTCTACGCGAGGACGTCCGTCGGGAGCTGGCCTGTAGAGACACCACCCTCACCTTCGACCAGCTGGTGGACATGTCCATCAAGCTGGACAACATGCTGGCTACTCGTGGACGTCTAGATCGGGGTCTGGTTGTTCCATCCTCCCGCACCCTCTCTCCCGAACCTATGGAATTGGGAGGGATGGTGCGCAGGGAGACCGGAGGGGGTTCCCGCTCGAGCACCATTCAAGGTCGCAGAGAGCACACTGCTGGTCGGTGCCGGGTTGGTTCCTCTGGGAATAGAGAGGGCAGGCAGGGCATTCTGGCGTCACCCCAGATGAGTAGGCACCATTCTCATCCAGAGCCCTCTGCTGCACTAATGTTTGTCTCTGTCTCTTTTCCTGATTTTTCACTGCATTCCCAGTATAAGGCGCTAGTAGATTCGGGTGCGGCTGGGAATTTCATTAATAAAAGTCTAGCTCATAGTTTAGGGATCCCTATTGTTCCTGTGGATATGCCTTTCCCTATTCATGCCTTAGATAGTCGACCATTAGGGTCAGGGTTTATCAGGGAGGTAACCGCACCTTTGTGTATGATAACGCAGGAGGGTCACAAGGAGAAGATTAGTCTTTTCCTTATTGATTCTCCTGCGTATTCTGTGGTGCTAGGCCTACCCTGGTTAGTTTGTCATAACCCCACTGTTTCTTGGCCACAGAGGGCTCTCACAGGGTGGTCGCGAGAATGCTCAGGTAGGTGTTTAGGGGTTTCCGTTGGTGCTACTACGGTGGAAAGTCCAGACCAGGTCTCCACCGTGCGCATTCCCCCCGAATATGCCGATTTGGCTCTCGCCTTCTTTAAAAAGAAGGCGACTCAATTACCACCCCATCGACGGGGGGATTGTGCGATAGATCTCCTGGTAGACGCTGCATATCCGAAGAGTCACGTGTATCCCCTGTCGCAAGCGGAGACGGAGGCTATGGAGACATATATCTCTGAATCCCTGCATCAGGGGTTCATTCAGCCATCCATTTCACCTGTCTCTTCGAGTTTCTTTTTTGTGAAAAAAAAGGATGGCGGTTTACGCCCGTGCGTTGATTATCGAGGTCTTAATAAAATCAGTGAAATATAGTTACCCGCTACCTCTGATCAATACGATTATTGAGTTAATGCACGGGGCACGTTTTTTCACAAAATTGGATCTCAGGAGTGCGTACAATCTGGTGCGTATTAGGAAGGGTGATGAGTGGAAGACGGCATTTAGCACCACCTCAGGTCATTATGAGTACCTGGTCATGCCATATGGGTTGATGAATGCTCCATCAGTTTTCCAATCATTTGTAGATGAGATCTTCAGGGACCTGCACGGGCAAGGTGTAGTGGTGTATATCGATGATATTCTGATATACTCTGCTACACGCGCCGAGCATGTGTCCCTGGTGCGCAGGGTGCTTGGTCGCCTGTTGGAGCATGATCTATATGTGAAGTCTGAGAAATGCTTGTTTTTCCAACAATCCATCTCCTTCCTAGGGCATCGGATTTCCACTTCAGGAGTGGAGATGGAGAGCGACCGCATTACAGCCGTGCGTAATTGGCCGACTCCAACCACGGTAAAGGAGTTGCAGCGTTTTTTGGGGTTTTCCAATTACTACCGGAGGTTTATCCGGGGTTTTGGTCAGGTGGCAGCTCCCATTACCTCACTGCTAAAGGGGGGCCCGGTGCGCTTGCAGTGGTCGGCTGAGGCGAACAGGGCTTTTGAGCACCTGAAGACTCTGTTTACTTCGGTGCCTGTGCTGGCTCATCCGGATCCCTCTTTGCCATTCATAGTGGAGGTGGACGCATCCGAAGCTGGGATAGGAGCAGTGCTCTCTCAGCGTTCGGGTACGCCACCGAAGCTTCGCCCCTGTGCTTTCTTTTCAAAGAAGCTCAGCCCGGCGGAGCGAAACTATGATGTGGGGAACCGGGAGCTGTTAGCTGTCGTAGAAGCTTTGAAGGTGTGGAGGCATTGGCTTGAGGGGGCTAAACACCCTTTTCTCATCTGGACTGACCACCGCAATCTGGAGTATATCCGGCAGGCAAAGAGATTGAATCCTCGCCAGGCAAGGTGGGCCATGTTTTTCACTCGTTTTGTGTTTACTCTTTCTTACAGACCAGGCTCCCAGAACGTTAAGGCAGACGCATTGTCTCGGCTGTATGACACAGAGGAGCGGTCCATGGATCCCACTCCCATACTCCCAGCTTTGTGTTTGGTGGCGCCAGTAGTGTGGGAGCTGGACGCGGACATTGAGCGGGCGTCACGTACAGAGCCTTCTCCCCCTGAGTGTCCAGCTGGTCGTCTGTACGTTCCGTCTGCTGTCCGCGACCGATTGATATATTGGGCTCACACGTCACCCTCCTCCTCATCCTGGGATAGGTCGGACGATGCGCTGTCTTGACGGGAGATACTGGTGGCCCACTTTAGCTAAGGACGTGAGGATTTATGTTTCTTCCTGCTCGGTGTGCGCCCAGTGCAAGGCTCCTAGACACCTGCCCAGAGGTAAGCTACAACCTCTACCCGTTCCTCAACGGCCGTGGTCGCACCTGTCGGTGGATTTTTTGACCGATCTTCCACCTTCACAGGGTTACACCACGATCCTGGTCGTTGTGGATCGGTTTTCTAAGTCCTGTCGTCTCCTCCCTTTGCCCGGTCTCCCTACGGCCTTACAAACTGCAGAGGCCCTGTTTACACACGTTTTCCGGCACTATGGGGTGCCTGAGGATATAGTGTCTGATCGGGGTCCCCAGTTCACATCAAGGGTCTGGAAGGCGTTCATGGAGCGTCTGGGGATCTCGGTTAGTCTTACCTCAGGTTTTCACCCCGAGAGTAATGGGCAGGTGGAGAGAGTTAACCAGGATGTGGGTAGGTTTCTGCGGTCTTATTGCCAGGATCGGCCGGGGGAGTGGGCGAAGTTCGTGCCCTTGGCAGAGATGGCTCAGAACTCGCTACGTCACTCCTCCACTAACCTTACTCCCTTTCAATGTGTATTAGGGTATCAGCCGGTTCTGGCTCCTTGGCATCAGAGCCAGACCGAGGCCCCTGCGGTGGACAATTGGTTTCGGCACGCTGAGGAGACCTGGGAGGCAGCCCACGTCCACCTTCAGCGTGCCATAAGGCGCCAGAAAATTGGCGCAGACCGTCGCCGCAGTGAGGCCCCAGTGTTCGCACCAGGGGACAGGGTCTGGCTCTCGACCCGAAACCTGCCCCTTCGCCTTCTCTGCCGGAAGCTGGGTCCGCGGTTTGTGGGGCCGTTTAAAGTCCTGAGGAGAGTGAACGAGGTATGTTATAGGTTACAACTACCCACTCATTACCGTATTAACCCCTCGTTCCATGTGTCTCTCCTCAGGCCGATGTTGGCTGGCCCGCTCCAGGAGGCTGAAGTGCGTAATGTTCCTCCGCCTCCTCTAGACATCGAGGGGGTTCCGGCGTACTCTGTTCGATCCATTTTGGATTCGAGACGTCGGGCGAGGGGCCTTCAGTACCTCGTGGACTGGGAGGGGTACGGGCCGGAGGAGAGATGCTGGGTTCCGGTGGAGGACGTGTTAGATCCTTCCATGTTATCAGAATTCCACCGTCTCCATCCGGATCGCCCTGCACCTCGCCTCCCGGGTCGTCCCCGAGGCCGGTGTCGACGCGCAGCTGGAGCCGCGCGTCAGGGGGGGGGTACTGTCACGACTTCTGCCGAAGTCGTTGCCTCTCCTTGTTCGGGCGGTGCTCGGCGTTCGACGTCACCGGTCTTCTAGCCATCATTGATCCTTTTTTCATTTTCCATTGGTTTTGTCTTGTCTTCCCACACACCTGTTTTCAATCCCATTCATTACCTGTTTTGTATTTAACCCTCTGTTTCCCCTCATGTCTTTGTCAGAGATTGTTTTATTGTCAGTGTAGTGTGATTGTTGTATAGGTGCGCGTCGGGTCCTCGTACCCATGTTTATGTACATTTAGTGTTATGGAGCATACTCCGTGGACTTTATTAAAAGACTCCATTTTACACTCCATTTGACTCTCCTGCGCCTGACTTCCCTGCCACCTATTACACCTACGCATGACACTAGATGAATAAGGCCTCATGTTGAGGGCCTAGTTTTGCCCTGATGCAATGGTATTAAACCAATAGTTTACATGCCACATCAGGCCTACAAATCACATTAAGCGTTTTGTAAAGTGATATGTAATTCCTGTTGGAATCCAGCCAGAGTGGAGATATCAAACATTCAGAATAACTGCCAGGGTTGGGAGGACTAAGATATGAGTCTACCTAAACCATCTAAACTGGAACAACCATTTCAGTAACGGCTGCAATTAGTCCAAGTAACATATTGTATTAGTTGAAAAAAATGTATGCTATTTATATTTGAGTAACAATCAATCAATGTGCATGCAAAACACTGGTTATTAACACCAACACTGGGGTTATTTTACACCAATGAGTGTTAATTTCACACTTACAAAGTGAATTTAACTCCTGAATCAACAATAGAAATGTTACTATGAAAAATCAACACTAGGTAACAGTGACCAATTTGTTGTGTAGGAATCTTAATACCGGTACAAGTCAATGTGAAAACAACATCTCCAGGACATGCTGTAAGGACGTCTTAATACTGTAATAGTTGTTGGCAAACAGACATAAAGGTCATTGCCATTACAGCTCAAGCACGTCACTTTATTAATCACATGAAGACGGTGGAATTCTGATAACATGGAAGGATCTAACACGTCCTCCACCGGAACCCAGCATCTCTCCTCCGGCCCGTACCCCTCCCAGTCCACGAGGTACTGAAGGCCCCTCGCCCGACGTCTCGAATCCAAATCACATCAATAACGTTGGTACATTTGCTTTATTTGATCCAAAACAATGTACTGTTTATCAAAGGTGCATGATAATAAATGGTGGCTGTGTGTGTGTGTCTGTTTGTGTTCATGTGCATCCCCCTGTGTTTGTATGTGTGTGTTCATGCCCATGTGTGTGTCAGTGGTGTACTGTATTGTGTGAGAGACAAACAAAACTGTGGGTGGGTGAGGGTTAGACTGTTGAGTACAGGACAGTATGTTGTTAAACTGAGCAGCCATATGACTTACATCATCAGTGTGTTACACTCAGTGGCTTAGCGTTAACAGGGAGGCAGCAGTGTGTTTCTGTGTGTGTGTGTGTGTGTGTGTGTGTGCTTACGTGTAGGGCAGGACAGTGGTCCCTGTGGTGTGTGGCTGATTACCTGAGACCCAGGAGACAGTCACAGGAGCACTGTTCTGCTAACCAGGCCAGACTGTACTGCACTGTACACACAGTCCTGTCACAAATAGCCATCATGATGAGAGATTTAGGGACAGATTGAGCCTAGGCATGTGTGTGTTTGTGTGTGTGATGGGGCGGGGGCTGACATTTAGGGACAGACTTAGCCTAGGTGAGTGTAATGCTCCGGGTGTCGTGGGTGTGGAGTCAAATGCAGGAGACAGAGAGTTCAATGCTGCGCGTCTTTTAATCGCACCAACGCACCACAGGGTGCTCACAAAGTAACGTTCCCAAAACACAGGGAATCAAAATGTACAATGGGAAACAATCCTGACCGGGCACTAACACGTGCCTATACCACAGATCCGAAGGTTACATAGAAATAATCCCGCACAACAACCAGGCGGGCCGGCTGTCTAATAAAGACAAACTAATTAAACATCCACAGGTGCTACCACTCAACATACAAGGAGGGGGAGGAAAAACAATCAGTGGCAGCTAATAGGCCGACCGCCGAGCGCTCGGTCGGACTCGTGACAGTGAGTGTGTTTGTGTCAGCCCCTAATGAGATAGGCTACTAAAGTACATACTGTATAACGCCTTTCAACATGTATAGCAAAGAGTAATACATGCTGTACCTCTCCTAACTAGTAACACTTACCACCTCGATTATTGGGGTTATATTAGGCCACAACTATACTACAGGTTACACTAGGCCAGGGCTTTCCATCACTGTTCCTTGAGAGTTACCATCCTGTAGGTTTTTGCTCAAACCCTAATCTAGCACACCTGATTCTAATGATTAGCTGGTTGCTAAGATGAATCAGGTTAGTTACAACTGAAGTTGGAGAGGACATGGTTGGAGAGCCCTACTCTCGACTACATTCACTACATTACTCTCACGATCCATTGAATATGCATAGCTAAGAGTAATCCAATGCGTTAGGCACATGCAGCACATTACCTCTACTAGCTGGTTACACTCCATGCACCACCTCTATCACAACAGTTACATTCGGCCACAGCTACTGTATATCGAGTAATCCAGGACGGCTCACAATTGGCCCTATCGTCATCCGGGATAGGGTTTGGCAGGGGTAGACTGTCATTGTAAATAAGAATTTGTTAAATACATGTTAAAGAGCCCTGAAACTCAACTCTGGACCCCTAAGTCAGTTCCACTCCTTTTTTTCAATGTTCCCCTCTAATCAATGACTGATCTAGTCCTGGGACTACAGGTGGGTGCAATTAATGATCAGGTAGAACAAAAAACCAGCAGGCTCTGGACCTCGTAGGGTAAGAGTTGAATATCCCAGGTTACTGTAGGGCTAGGGTAAGTTCCTTAGTAATTAGTGACCTTAATGCATCAATCAAGTACAAGGGTGGAGCTGCTGCTCTCTGTTATTATCAATGCATAGCCACTTTAATAAACATACCTACATGTACATACTTACCTCAATTACCTCAACACCGGTACCCCCGCATATTGACACACTGACTCTGTACCGGTGCCACCTGTATATAGACACTTGTTATTCACTGCTGCTCTTTAATTATTATTATTTTTTTTTATCTCTTAATTTTTGTGTATTTTCTTAAATCTGCATTGTTGGTTAAGGGCTTGTAAGTAAGCATTTCACTGTAAGGTCTACCTACACCTGTTGTATTCGGTGCATGTGACAAATACAATTTGATTTGAAACTAAGCATATAAGAAGACCAGTTTCTTTGTTAACCGCTAAACACTGAATAGCCGCGTGTGCCCACTCCCTCAAATCATTTGGAGAACATATCCTTTCTATTTTATTCAGCTATGTTCAATTGTATTCTTCATACTGTAAAATAATATAAAAATAATGTCACGCAATTCTAAGCAAATCTTGTCTGCTAAATTAACTAGTGTAGCCTACAGCCATATTACATAGCCAGATCAGGGCCTAACACAAGGACAACTGTATGCTATTCTGTTCTTCTGAAATAGACTACATTTTCTTCATATCATGTTTCTTTAGACCGGTCTAAAATATATAATGGATTTATTGTGATGGTGTAAGCTATATTATATGGACTTATTCAACTTTTTGTAGATGCTCCAAAGGTCTGCATCAGTGGCTTGTGGCTAAATGGCTAAATGTGTTTATGTTAATTAATGTTAAATTACTGTGAGACTGGCAGTTATTTGCTTGACAATCACCCGCTGACAAAATTGAATGACCGCCACAGCCCTAGTCCCAACAAGTTTGGTCAGAAACAATCAAAATCAGCTCAAACCTGATCGAACAACCACGGTGCCGCACATTGGTTGATAGCTTCCCACATGCTGTCTCACTCCTCTGCTCTTTCCTCTTCCAGGAAAAGCAAAAGGATGGATACATAATCTTTGAAATGCCACAATCATATTCTTAGAAATGTTGTGATAATGAAGGTTGTTGCCATTTACCAGATATCATGGTACTGCCCCCTCCCATCCTTTCTCTACCATAGTTTCACCTCCCGTGCCTGTGTGCGTGCGTGCCTGTGTGCGTGCGTGCCTGCGTGCGTGCGTGCCTGCTTGCCTGCGTAGCTGCCTGCCTGCGTAGCTGTCTGCCTGCGTCAACACTCTGTCTGGCTCTGATGCCGCACAGTGAATAGCTGCTTAGGATTGTGGTTGCATCAGGGTTGAAAAAGGATGGATTCCAGGACTTGTAGAAGGAAATAGAAAGCAGGAGAGAAGAAGCAAAGGATCCATGGAAAGGAGGTGTGGGGGTGGGGTGGACGTGATGATTATGGCGGGGGGGGGAGGGTGTAGGTGGGGCAGGAAGGAGAGCGGGAAAGCCCTGCTGCTGATGCCGTGCATGTGTGTACGTGAGGAGACACCACACCCCCAGAAGTACCCTGTAGAAACACCCGGTGAATACTATGCAGGAGGAGACTCCAACATACACACACACACACACACACATACACACCAGTAAAACTAAAGAACTAAGAATCAATTATTAAAGACAGAGAAACATAGGAAAGAGAGGAAGGAAGAAATGAAAGACAGACCTTTGAAAAAGAGAGGATGAAAAAAGTTCTGGAGGTGCAGGAATTGTGAGCATCAGTACGGATGGGGGCAGTGGTGCAGAGAGCAGAGTAGCGGTGGAGAGGGGGAAAAACCTGCAGTGCAACACTGAATAATTAATGGATGTCTGAGTATGGAGCCTCAGACACACAGAGAGAGAGAGAGAGAGCTGCAGCAATCAGACAGAGAGAGATGGAAGGAGGTGAAAACAGAGCGAGACACTGCAGCAGCAGACAGAGAGAGAGAGAGAGAGAAAGAGAGCTAGAGGGAGAGCTTAGAGAGTGAGACAGTACTAGTCTGCAGCAGTCTCCTCTACCGTCTCCCCTTAGAGCATGGCGGGAGACTCTCACCTCACACACACACACATACAGATAGACATGCCTGAGTCATCACTCCAGAGAACGCGTTTTCACTGCTCCAGAGTCCAATGGCGGGGAGCTTTACACCACTCCAGCCGACACTTGGCATTGCGCATGGTGATCTTAGGCTTGTGTGCGGCTGCTTGGCCATGGAAACCCATTTCATGAAGCTCCCGTCGAACAGTTCTTATGCTGATATGGCTTCCAGAGGCAGTTTGGAACTCGCATGTGAGTGTTGTTCAGTGAACTTGTGTGGCCTACCTCTTCGTGGCTGAAATGCTGTTGCTCTTAGACGTTTCCACTTCACAATAACAGCACTGACAGTTGACCGGGGCAGCGCTAGCAGGGCAGACATTTGACGAACTGACTTGTTGGAAAGGTGGCATCCTATGATTGTGCCATGTTGAAAGTCACTGAGCTCTTCAGTAAGGCCATTCTACTGTCAAGGTTTGTCTATGGAGATTGCATGGCTATGTGCCTCTATTTTATACACCTGTCAACAACGGGTGTGGCTGAAATAGCTGAATCCACTAATTTGAAGGTGTGTCCACATACTTTTGTATTTATAGTATGTACGAGAAAGAGGGAGAATAGTGCTATTATCCAGGCCAGGAACCCTCCTCTGCTCTCCTCTATTCTCTGTGACATTGTATCCAGTATGACTCACGAGCATGAAAGTTGTCTTGCTCCATCCCCATTCGGCCTGGCGGTCTCACACACTCACACATGCACACTGCCTGATGGTGACAGACTGGCTCTGGTGACAGCTGGTGTACAGGTCACATACCCATCCCTCATAGCCAAGAATGGACATGTTCCGTTTCCTCTCCTCTCCTCTCACCCTCCCTCCCCCTCATCTTGGAATGGAAACGGGAACTGAATGAAGTGCCACAGCTGTGGATGACCAAATATGGCGCTGCCCACATGAAAACATACTATAGTATTAATATAATTGTCACACCCTGACCTTAGAGAGCCTTTTAATGTCTATATTTGGTTTGGTCAAGGTGTGATTTGGGGTGGGCATTCTATGTTTTGTTATCTATGATTTTGTATTTCTATGTTTTGGCCAGGTATGGTTCTCAATCAGGGACAGCTGTCTATCATTGTCTCTGATTGAGAACCATACATAGGTAGCCATTTTCCCAGCTGTCTTTGTAGGAGGTTGACTTTGTTTAGGGCACATAAGCATTTAGCGTAATGGTCTGTTCGTGTAGTGTTTATTGTTTATTGTTTTGTTCAGCGGCATTTTCCAAATAAAGAGAATGTACGCTCACCAATAATATAGTATTCACTGTAGTGTTTTGCTAACTTTAAAGTAGTATTCACTGCAGTGACTACTCTAGTATTAACTCTAGTATACTGTAGTATTTACAGTTAACTATAGTATACATACTGTAGTAAAATAAAACTGTAGTACATAGTATAGTAACTAATGTAGTGTTTTTGCGGATTGTATTATACTTTAGTATTTACTGCAGTGTTTTTGCGGACTGAATTATATTGCAGTACTGTAGTTCTTGCAGACTCTAGTATACTGTAGTATTTACTGTAGGGTTTTGCTGACATTACTGCAGTGTTTACTATAATCATTTATTATTGTTGACATAGAAGTAGACATTTTCTCATTGAGGAAACCTACTGGAGAAATATTAAAGAGCAAATTTTCCATAACCTGTAGGTTGGTAGGACTGGGGTCTGAACTGATAGTTTAGCACTTCTGCTCTTTCTATTACCTGTAGTGGCACGACAAACTTTGGGACTGGTAGGGACATCTCAGGGCTCTCCTTACAAGCCCTTAACCAGAGTTCTCCTTTTTTCTTCCAAAGCGTGATTTGATTAAAACAAACTATGATGGATTCAAAATGTAAAGAATTTAAGTTTTAAAAAAAACAATAGTGGAGGAGGGGTTGGGAAGGTGATACGAACTCAGGTACACCAGCAGCTCGCAGCTCAGAAGTAACCGGTTTGGATTTTGAATGTAAATGTTATTTCAGAGACGTGCTTGTGAGATTTAAAGCATGTAATGTCTGGTTGCCTGGTCCCAAATATGTCGTCATGCCAACTCCTAATGTCATTGTTATGTCAAACATGTTTGACAATGATCAAAGGAGTTGGCAAGACAGCACAAACATATCTGGGAATAGGCTATGTATCTATTGCTATTATGTTTCTCAAGGTGACTGTGTTGAGGTCATTACAAGAATGCGAAGCATAGTGTGTATGCTGTCTGTGTGTGTGCTTCATTCATAAACCCCTCATTATGTCCCCTCTGTGTCCAAGTGCCTCAGCCTTCCAGGCCATGCAGTACCTACCTCACCAGCAGCAGGGCTACACTGTACACTGCCACATGACCTCTCAGCCAGGTACCTTACACTTGTGTGCCTGTGTCTACTAATGTCTGTTGTAGGCCTCACAGTTGTGATTGTGGCATGTAACGTATAAGAAGGTGTATGTGTAATGGTGCTGGGATGACTTGGTGAACTGACTGTACTACTCACTTACTATTCCCTAGCTCCCCCTGGCAGACAGAGAGAGGGACAGGGACAAAGAGAGGGACAGGGACAGAGAGCGGGACAGGGACTCAGGAGGGTGGTAATGGTGCCGGTGGGATCGTCTCTAGAAGGTCATCTTGCCAGGAGGCGAACTCTTCCTCCAAGTATTCCCACCCTTCACACCACTCAGAGCGAGGGAGAGGGGCTACAAATGGGATAGCGTGGGCTACAGAGACCACAGCAGACAACGTAACCACCACTCACACAACCACCGCAGCAGCAGTCGGAGGCGAAGCAGCAGCCACAATCAGGACATCAGCGACAGGGAGAGACAGAGACAGCAACTGCTCCAACAGCTCTGACCCTAGATTCAACTCCAACTCCCACCATTCCTCCAACAGCCTATCCCCACCTCTGTCCTCCTCCTACCCCTCCTAGTCCTCCTTTTCCTCTAAAGACCTACCCCTCAGTCTCCTCTTGCCTAGAGCCCTACTCCGTGTACCATGCCCAGAACAGTTGGGCTGGTTCTGGGGAGAGGAGCTCTGAGTCTAATAACAACGACTCCCTCCACCTTGCCTCCCCGTGTCCCTACTACAGATGACCAGACTAGTCTCCATGGAACATGCCAACCTGGGCCTAATGTTCCAAGGACCAGACTGGGGGCACACACACACCTGGACAGAATCACCCTGTTCTTGGAAATATTGTAGGAATCTGATTGTACTGAAACATTGGTGTATTGTTAGCAGGGATTGTGCATTGATACAAAGGTGTATGACAATCATGAATTCTCTCCTTTCCATCCTGTAGTCATCCCTTCATTCCTCTGTGGAAAACATTGAGATCTAAGACGAGGATGAGGGACACACCATTACCATCACCATTACACCATTACCTACACTCACATACACACACACACACACACATTCACGCTATGACTGCTGCTATTGGACTTATATTGTTACTGCACAACTATTGCACAATTCAACATTGTTATTTAAATAGATGCCGCCCATATCGGCGCATCCTCTTCACCGGTGCCAGCATTCACAAGGAAGGTATAAAAGGCTTATGCCGGCAAGAATGTGGTAAAAATGGGCCTTTCTTTAAAAGGGGTCATATAAACATTGCCCCACTTTTTTTTTTTTTACAGGCAACACACTGTAAATCCTATGTTAAAAGTGTATTATGTTCCCTGATGTCTTGGAGAACCACGTGTATAGAAGATTAGTTAATAATGACAGAAAAGGTAATTCCGATTCAGGAAACTAGGGGTATGTCTCAAGTGACGACTTCACAGGAGCGTTGTTAAAACATAACAAAAAAATATTTTATCAAAATGCGTTTTTTGGCAGAAATGCCTTCTGTGACATGTGAACTCATGTGCCTTTATAACAAACTTGTATGCCATCTGTAAATACGAATAAAATTGTTAAATTACGAGCCTTGTTGGTTAAGCCACAGAAAAAGACAGCAATCTTCCACTAGCCATGATTGGCTGAGATAATGATTGGGCTTGACATGCCGAGAGATGAGTTCCGATTGGCCTCCCATATAGAAGGCTTCTGTCTATTTGAGCTCGTCAGTCAGTATGTGTTGGTAATCCTGTCGAAAGCTTATTTTATTGATGTATTGTGTGGTGGAGCTGCATAAGTGTTGCTCTCCACTTTCTGGAGGATCATGTTTTGAAGTCAATGGAATTAGAGTATGACAGCTACAGAGATGGAGAAAACACTTGTCTCCAGATTACATCTTCAAACTAAGGGCAACCGTGGTATGACATTCCTGACAGGGAGACGCATCCATCATGCATGATGATGTATACAGGTAAGATACAGTGCCTTGCGAAAGTATTCGGCCCCCTTGAACTTTGCGACCTTTTGCCACATTTCAAGCTTCAAACATAAATATATAAAACTGTATTTTTTTTGTGAAGAATCAACAACAAGTGGGACACAATCATGAAGTGGAACGACATTTATGGGATATTTCAAACTGTTTTAACAAATCAAAAACTGAAAAATTGGGCGTGCAAAATTATTCAGCCCCTTTACTTTCAGTGCAGCAAACTCTCTCCAGAAGTTCAGTGAGGATCTCTGAATGATCCAATGTTGACCTAAATGACTAATGATGATAAATACAATCCACCTGTGTGTAATCAAGTCTCCGTATAAATGCACCTGCACTGTGATAGTCTCAGAGGTCCGTTAAAAGCGCAGAGAGCATCATGAAGAACAAGGAACACACCAGGCAGGTCCGAAATACTGTTGTGAAGAAGTTTAAAGACGGATTTGGATACAAAAAGATTTCCCAAGCTTTAAACATCCCAAGGAGCACTGTGCAAGCGATAATATTGAAATGGAAGGAGTATCAGACCACTGCAAATCTACCAAGACCTGGCCGTCCCTCTAAACTTTCAGCTCATACAAGGAGAAGACTGATCAGAGATGCAGCCAAGAGGCCCATGATCACTCTGGATGAACTGCAGAGATCTACAGCTGAGGTGGGAGACTCTGTCCATAGGACAACAATCAGTCGTATATTGCACAAATCTGGCCTTTATGGAAGAGTGGCAAGAAGAAAGCCATTGCTTAAAGATATCCATAAAAAGTGTCGTTTAAAGTTTGCCACAAGCCACCTGGGAGACACACCAAACATGTGGAAGAAGGTGCTCTGGTCAGATGAAACCAAAATTGAACTTTTTGGCAACAATGCAAAACGTTATGTTTGGCGTAAAAGCAACACAGCTGAACACACCATCCCCACTGTCAAACATGGTGGTGGCAGCATCATGGTTTGGGCCTGCTTTTCTTCAGCAGGGACAGGGAAGATGGATGGAGCCAAATACAGGACCATTCTGGAAGAAAACCTGATGGAGTCTGCAAAAGACCTGAGACTGGGACGGAGATTTGTCTTCCAACAAGACAATGATCCAAAACATAAAGCAAAATCTTCAATGGAATGGTTCAAAAATAAACATATCCAGGTGTTAGAATGGCCAAGTCAAAGTCCAGACCTGAATCCAATCGAGAATCTGTGGAAAGACCTGAAAACTGCTGTTCACAAATGCTCTCCATCCAACCTCACTGAGCTCGAGCTGTTTTGCAAGGAGGAATGGGAAAAAAATTCAGTCTCTCGATGTGCAAAACTGATAGACATACCCCAAGCGACTTACAGCTGTAATCGCAGCAAAAGGTGGCACTACAAAGTATTAACTTAAGGGTTGTTGAATAATTTTGCACGCCCAATTTTTCAGTTTTTGATTTGTTAAAAAAGTTTGAAATATCAAATAAATGTCGTTCCACTTCATGATTGTGTCCCACTTGTTGTTGATTCTTCACAAAAAAATACAGTTTTATATCTTTATGTTTGAAGCCTGAAATGTGGTAAAGGGTCGCAAAGTTCAAGGGGGCCGAATACTTTCGCAAGGCACTGTAGTCTAGCGTTAGCTAGCTACATTTTCAGATATTACAGAAAGTGTATTCATTTCAAGCTAAAGTGTACTGTTGGCTAGCTAGCTAACGTTAGCTGGCTGGCTCCCTAGCTGACGTTATTATTCATATCCCAGAGCCGTATTCATGCAGGGTAGTAACGACATGATTTGGCACCGTGTTCATTGTTGTTTAATTAGCTAACGTTAACTGGCTGGCTCGTTTGCTAACGTTACGTGACGTGTGTGAATTGACACTTTGTTTACCTAACTAGGTTCATTGTTTACCTAGCAATATGTCTTAAGCTAAAGTGTACTGTTAGTTAGCTGCTGGCTCCCTAGCTGACGTTATTATTCGTATCCCAGAGCTGTTTGCTTTTTTAGTTAGAGCCTGGTTGGATAGCTCCCAGTATTTTGGCATTGTTGGCACTGTTCATTGTTGTTTAACTAGCTAACGTTAGCTAGCTGGCTCATTAGCTAACGTTACGTGACGTGTGTACAACATCTGTTGAATATGGCCAGTGTCAGTAAACGTCTGCAAAAAGGCATAACAAAATCGTTGCCAGCAGAGCTGGTTAGGCTGTTTTCATGTTAGCCATAGGTAAACAAATCATTGGCCAGAGCGTCAAGTGGGCGCGCCGAGAGCGGAACGAGATGGGTGGGGCTAAAGCTTAAGAGGTTGTGAACGATGCTGAATGTAGACAAAGAAGAGCGCTTCACTAAATAGCAAAACATTCAAAGGCCATTTTCTCAAACGTGTGTTTACAAGTTGATCAATTTTCAAAGCAGAATTACTTTCCCATTGTTCCCCAGAGGTGGCAGGTAGCCTGAACAGAAAACATACCACAAGTAATCCAGAGTGTCAACTACCATAGCCATTAAGCAGACTACAGCACTTGTGTTAAGAAACCATCTAGCAGGCTCACTGGTTGTGGTATACTCGCTAAGTCTAGGGCTCCTAGGTGTAGCTAAATGGTCTGTAACCTGATGTAATGTGTGCATTTATGCGAGAAGTCCGATTATGGGGGCCATGTTGTGTGCATGTGCCCCCAGGAGACAGCAACCTTACTGTACCTGGGTTCAGGGCCAGCTCTGTCTTGAAAAAGAAAAGGAGAACAGCAGACTCTAGGAACTCAGATGCAATAATTTAATAACCAACGTTTGTGTCGACGGCCAAGCTGTCTTCATCAGGGTATAAGACAGCTCTGTCTTGACCTCCTGGTCGACTAGCTCAAACTGAATATTTATGTTCAGTTTGTGACGAACATAAAAATGACAGAAAGGAAAAAGTACAAAAAGGCATGCCCAAACTAGATAACAAACAAACACTTGCCTAATTGCCCAAATCTGTATCAAGGCTTCATAAAACTTCCTGGCAGAGCACTTGACCCGGTTGCTGCTGCCCCCTGGGGATAGAGTGTGTAAGTGCTAGTTTAATGTCTAATCATGTTCCTAAAACCTGAACAACCTAACCTATTCCATAACATGTGTTAGATTAGTCCTTAACAGTGTACATGTATTGTGGAATCTGGTATGTCTTTTCATATCAAACAAGAATATTAACACTTTTACATTTACATTTTAGTCATTTAGCAGACGCTTTTATCAACAGCGACTTGCAGTTAGTGCATTAATCTTAAAATAGCTAGGTGGGACAGCCACATATCTCAGTCATAGAGGAGGGTCAAGTGTGAGTTTTAGTTAATGAAAGGCAACCTTTTTTTTCGAGAGGCCTACTTTGAGTACATAGCGTTGGTGTGAGACGGATAGTATAATATTCATTTAGAGTGTTAGACTTAGGTTGTTGTGTTAGCCTATGTTCCATATGTGTGTTTCCATCTTCAGGGGCCTGCTATGGACACTGTGTTGTGTGTGATGATGGATGGAAATATGTAATAGCTATGTACACATTAGTATTCATTTTAGGCTGCTGTGTTAATATTTGCCTGGTGTATACGGACCTCCTGGTGTATATTTCTTCCAGGACATAAAGATCTGAGGCACCCTGAGGGCAGCAGTCCCCTAACATGTAATTGTTCCATATACAGTTGAAGTCAGAAGTTTACACACACCTTAGCCAAATTAATTTAAACTCAGTTTTTCACCATTCCTGACATTTAATTATAGTAAAAAAAGTCGTATTTCAGTTAGGATCACCACTTTATTTTAAGAATGTTAAATGTCCGAATAATAGCAGAGAGAATGATTTATTTCAGCTTTTATTTCTTTCATCATATTCCCAGTGGGTCAGAAGTTTACATACACTCAATTAGTATTTGGTAGCATTGCCTTTAAATTGTTTAACTTGGGTAAAACGTTTCTGGTAGCCTTCCACAAGCTTCCCACAATAAGTTGGGTGAATTTTGGCCCATTCCTCCTGACAGGGCTGGTGTAACTGAATCAAGGATGTAGGCTTCCTTGCTCGTACACAATTTTTCAGTCCTGCCCACAAATGTGCTATAGGCTTGAGGTCAGGGCTTTGTGATGGCCACTCTAATACCTTGACTTTGTTGTCCTTAAGCCATTTTGCCACAACTTTGGAAGTATGCTTGGGGTCATTGTCCATTTGGAAGACCCATTTGCAACCAAGCTTTAACTTCCTGACTGATGTCTTGAGATGTAGCTTCACTATATCCACACAATTTTCCTACCTCATGATGCCATCTATTTCTTGATGTGCACCAGTCCCTCCTGCAGCAAAGCACGCACACAACATGATGCTGCCACTCCGTGCTTCACAGTTGGGATGTTTTTCTTCGGCTTGCAAACCTCCCCCTTTTCCCTCCACACATAACAATAGTCATTATGACCAAACAGTTCTATTTTTGTTTCATCAAACCAGAGGACATTTCTCCAAAAAGTATGATCTTTGTCCCCATGTGCAGTTGCAAACCGTAGTCTGGCATTTTTATGCCGTTTTTGGAGCAGTGGCTCCTTCCTTGCAGAGCGGCCTTTCAGGTTATGTCAATATAGGACTCATTTTAATGTGGATATAGATACATTTGTACCTGTTTCCTCCAGGATCTTCACAAGATCCTTTGCTGTTGTTCTGGGATTGATTTGCACTTTTCGCACCAAAGTACGTTCATCTCTCGTAGACATAACGCGTCTCCTTCATGAGCGGTATGACGGCTGCGTGCGCCCATGGTGTTTATACTTGCATACAGTTGCTTGTACAGATGAACATGGTACCTTCAGGCATTTGGAAATTGCTCCCAAGGATGAACAAGACTTGTGGAGTTCTACAAAAAAAAATATGGGGTTTTGATTTTCCCATGATGTCAAGCAAAGAGGCACTGAGTTTGAAGGTAAGCCTTGAAATACAGTGGGGCAAAAAAGTATTTAGTCAGCCACCAATTGTGCAAGTTCTCCCACTTAAAAAGATGAGAGAGGCCTGTAATTTTCATCATAGATACACTTCAACTATGACAGACAAGATGAGAAGAAAAAAATCCAGAAAATCACATTGTAGGATTTTTAACGAATTTATTTGCAAATTATGGTGGAAAATAAGTATTTGGTCAATAACAAAAGTTTATCTCAATACTTTGTTATATACCCTTTGTTGGCAATGAGAGAGGTCAAATGTTTTCTGTAAGTCTTCACAAGGTTCTCATACACTGTTGCTGGTATTTTGGCCCTTTCCTCCATGCAGATCTCCTCCAGATCTTCGCAGCTAGCTAGCACCCACCGAGTTACCCAATACCGAAGCTATCCCTGAGGCCCACCTCCTGGCCTACTCAGTTGTTCACCCGGAATCCACCCAAACATGGCTAGAACACACTACTCCACTGGATCCTTGCCGTAAGCTCTGGACCTTGGCACTGGAACACCGCTGTTACCGAGTGGCTATAGTGGCTAACGCCCCTGACCCGGAGCTAGCACCAGTTAGCCGTGAGCCAGGCGCCTCTCCCGGCTAGAAAACGAAATTACTACAACTACAATACCTCTTTTGCAATCTGGTTTGGATCCTTAGTCGACACGGCGTCCCGCCGCACCACCACGACTGGTCTGCCGACAAATACTCCATCTGTTGTGCCTTCAACCGGCCTCCATTGGACGTTGGAGCAGATGCTTCTACTAGCCCCGGGCTACTTACTTTAAACGCCATGTCGCCTGCGTTCCTTCTATTGCTGCCCCCTGGACCCTATGATCACTTGACTACATAGCTGATGCCTGCTGGACTGTCCATTAATCATGGAACTCCATTCTGTTTATTTTTTGTTTGTCTGTCGGCACAGCCACGAACTCAGGCTCTGTGTGTAGTTCAGCGACCCTCTCTGCCCAGTCATCGGCGTTTTAGCAGATTAGCTGTTGTCTCACCTGTTGTTGTCTTAGCTAGCTCTCCCAATCAACACACTTTATGCCTCGCTGTATGTCTCTCATATGTCAATATGACTTGTATACTGTTGTTTAGGTTAGTTATCATTGTTTAGTTTACAATGGAGCCCCTAGTTCCACTCATCATACCCCTGATACCTCCTTTGTCTCACTTCCCACACATGCGGTGACCTCACCCATTATAACCAGCTTATCCAGAGATACAACCTCTCTTATCACTCAGTGTCTGGGCTTACCCGCACCCTACCATACCCTTGTCTGCACATTATGCCCTGAATCTATTCTACACGCCCAGAAATCTGCTCCTATTATACTTTGTCCCCAACGCTCTAGGCGGCCAGTTTTGATAGCCTTTAGCAGTACCCTCATCCTACTACTCCTCTATTCCTCGGGTGATGTGGAGGTAAACCCAGGCTCTGCGTGTCCCCAGGCACCCTCATTTGTTGACTTCTGTGATCGAAAAAGCCTTGGTTTCATGCATGTCAACATCTGAAGCCTCCTCCCCAAGTTTGTTTTACTCACTGCTTTAGCACACTCCGCCAACCCTGTGTCTGAATCCTGGCTTAGGAAGGCCACCAAAAATTTGGAGATTTCCATAACTACAACATTTTCCATCAAGATAGAACTGCCATAGGGGGAGGAGTTGCAATCTACTACAGAGAGAGCCTGCAAAGTTCTGTCATAATTTCCAGGTCTATACCCAAACAGTTCTAACTTCTAATTTAAAAAATGTACCTCTCCAGAAATAAGTCTCTCACTGTTGCCGCCTGCTATCGACCCCCCTCCACTCCCAGCTGTGCCCTGGACATCATTTGTGAATTGATCACACCCCATCTAGCTTCAGAGTTCGTTCTGTTAGGTGACCTAAACTGGGATATGCTTAACACCCCGGCAGTCCTACAATCTAAGCTAGATGCCCTCAATCTCACACAAATCATCAAGGAACCCATCAGGTACAACACTAAATCCGTAAACATGGGCACTTTCATAGACATTATCCTGACCAACTTGCCCTCCAAATACACCTCCGCTGTTTTCAGTCAGGATCTCAGCGATCACTGCCTCATTGCCTGTATCCACTATGGGTCCACGGTCATACGACCACCCCTCATCACTGTCAATCGCTTCCTAAAACACTTCTGTGAGCAGGCCTTTCTAATCGACCTGGCCCGGGTATCCTGGAAGGATATTGACCTCATCCCGTCAGTCGAGAATGCCTGGTCATTCTTTAAAAGTAATTTCCTCACCATCTTAGATAAGCATGCCCCGTTCAAAAAAATGCAGAACTAAGAACAGATATATCCCTTGGTTCACTCCAGACCTGACTGCCCTTGACCAGCATAAAAACATCCTGTGGCGGACTGCAATAGCATCGAATAGTCCCCGCAAATATTCAGGGAAGTCAGGAACCAATACACGCAGTCAGTCAGGAAAGCAAAAAGGCTAGCTTTTTCAAGCAGAAATTCGCATCCTGTAGCTTTAACTCCAAAAAGTTTTGGAACACTGTAACACTGAGAACAAGAGCACCTCCTCTCAGCTGCCCACTGCACTGAGGCTAGGTAACACGGTAACCACTGATAAATCCATGATAATCTAAAATTTCATTAAGCATTTCTCAACGGCTGGCCATGCATTCCTCCTGGCTACTCCATCCCCTGCCAACAGCCCCCCCCCCCTCCCCCGCAGCTACTCGCCCAAGCCTCCCCAGCTTCTCCTTCACCCAAATCCAGACAGCAGATGTTCTGAAAGAGCTGCAAATCCTGGACCCGTACAAATCAGCTGTGCTAGACAATTTTGACCCTCTCTTTCTAAAACTATCTGCCGCATTACAAGATTAGTGGAATCTGTGTGAGTAGCTGGACAGATAGGATGACTGACAGTGAAGGTGAACAGGTGGTCATGTGCCAGGTGACAGAGGAATGGATGAGACTGAGGCAGGAATTCCTTTAACCATAAAGTGGTATATTTACTGAGTAGTCTGTGCTGCATCACAAAGGAAACAAATAACATGTATCCAATCAGATTCATAGTCAAAGATCAAATCATATCATTCATTATTAACACAAGTTAGGGAGGTCAACAGTTAAGTTCATTAAGTCAATAGTAATCATCCGCGAGTCATTTAGGCTCGTAACTATTTATCATAAATCATGAAAGAATACAAACAGTGAATGGTTATACAATCTATAATCCCCATCAAAGTCAATCAGTTAGCAAACAATGACGTTTCTCATTTCACTCTTTCAATTGTCTTCATGTGTACATATAATTCATTTCAATACATATGAACCATATCAATTGCATAATTGGCCTATGAGGATCCGTAGGGCCGTGATCATTGACAATTCACATTACACAATATGTTTGAAGCGTGCGCTCCAAGCCGCGCTCCGCGGTAAAACCTATAAACAATAACTGAATGGCCCACTCTCTCGATCGCCACAGATAATTCAGATGAAAGGTAACATAGTCGGTGGACTTACGTGGATTCATGGACGCACAGAACTTCTGGATCAGATGGAGTTAAGGAAGAGAAAGCAGCGAGATCAGGCGATGGCAATTTCCTCCTTTTATGGAGTTGAGATCTGTCGGACATTTCCACCTGACCTAATTAGAGCGCCCCTGGTCCAGCTGAGTAAATGGCAATGAATTAAAGGAGTATTCCACCAACTCCATGGGCCTTTTCTACAGCCACCCCGGAAATTTGTTAAATTCCACACTCCTCAAAAAAGGCTCATTGCTCCCCGTCCTCTGTCATCTCAGGGAGAGGAATTAGTCGGGCAACTGGCCGGATATATGTCCGGTTCTTCACCTGGATCTCCACTGATCTAACACGACCATCGGTCCCAGGCATGGTCTTAGTTATACGGCCCACCGGCCAGGAGGCTCGAGGCAGCTGAGGGTCCACTATCATTACTACTTGGCCAGTTTCCAGGCTGCCCATTTCTCGCCGCCATTTCCCTCTGTGCTGTAGACTTGGTAGGTAATCCCGAATGAATCGGGCCCAAAAATGGTCAGTTAAGATTTGGCTGTGTCGCCACTGGCGTCTGCCTACGAGGTTGGTATCAGCATACATGGCTTGAGGAAGTGATGCATCTCGACGTCCCATCAAGAGCATATTCGGTGTAACTGAATCGGGGTCAGCGATGTCTGCAGAGAGATATCCCAAGGGTTTGGAGTCAATGATAATTGGGTGGATAGCATCTGGGTCCAAAACCTCTGCTTGGCGCAGCCTCCCTCCGACTCTGATCACTCCAAGGATTGGATCATATTCTGGGGCAAGAGAGAGAAGACGGCTGTCCTTAGCCACTTCCCTACCGGCTTTCAGAGCTTTTAACTCCTCAGGGAAGCTAACTGCTTGTGCTTGCTGGAGGAGTAGTGTCTCTGCCGCGAGGGAGGTAGGTATAGAAGCCACCCCATCTGAGGTCTGGTTTGTGGCGGTGATCAGATCCGGCAGTGTTTGGGATTGTGTTAGGTCAGGGAGAGCCGTTGTTGGTTCCGTAGAAATGCTGTAGCATTGGGCGGATCTCCTTAACTCATGAGCTTCAGTTGGTTGCGGAGGGGCCGTACGCCTGGGGGCTGTCGGCCACTCGTTCTCTGGTTGGGACAAGCCTGCCTTCACAAGGTTATGAATCTCTCGGTTATGAACTTCTGCAAGCTCAGGATTCTTCACCAGGCGTCGCTCCGTTCCACGCAGTAGTGGGAGTACAGCCCGTGTCGTGGTTGCCAGAGGAGGATGGTTGGGCACCCGTAGCAGTGGGGTTGCATACCTGCAAATGCCATCCATTTCAGTGGTGGTGGTGCTTTTCTCCAGGAGGACTAATGCATAGGAGTCATGTTTCGAGCGAGTGACCTCCTGTAGCTTCCGATTGGAGAATGTGTCCATCTTCCAGAGCATCTCAACATTCCGAAGGAGGTTAGTGGCTGCATCTGGATTGCTTCTGGTGAAGAGGACTTGCTGTGACTGTACAGCTTGGGTGGAGAGAAGTAGATGGGATGGACCTTGCACAGCCCAACCCAAGGATGTATGGACAGCAATGGGCCCTCCTTCTGGTCCAGCTCGTATAGGTTCAGTCGGGGTGACGAGATGTGGGTGGTCTGACCCACCTTCAACATGACCCTTGGAGACCGGTTCTGCTGGTCGAGGTACAGCTCCTTTGCAGCTCCTACCATGAGCATACTCTGCTCCTTCTGTGCTTGGGGAATTAGATCATGCAACACGGTGAGATGGATTTCTTTACAGCGGTTGCAGGGTTTCCTCAATGTGCAGGTCTGCGCCTTATGGCTACGGGCACACTTGTAGCATCGCTCGCCTGAAGTGATCCAGGCCTTCAATTGAGTTTGAGTGAGCTTTTTTACCCTGGGGCATGAGCCAAGGAAGTGCCCCTTACTATTGCAATATGGGCAGTAAGGCTGGAATTTGATGTTCTTGCTCTTGAGAGGGGTCTTCTTCCCGGGTTCCTCCCGGGCCTCACTATTTAAGTACATGGTAGTGGGATTTGGCCTTTTCTGTCCCTCCTGGCGTTCAAACTCCTTCCTTCCCCCGGTGGCTATGGCTGAGATTGTGGCCTGGTGAGCGATGCTCTTCGCCTTTGCCTTCACCTCCAACCATGCGGCCAGGTCTCTAAGAGCATAGGTGCTTCTCGAGCCCTCTTTCAGGATGCCCTTATTCAAACAATGTTCAATGAAACTGTCTCTGAGGTACACTGGAAGTTTGCTAAGAAGCCTGTCCACGTGGGAGCCACATTTCAGCTCGTTCCCGTCTTCTCCTTCAACGGATTGGAGCATCGAGGTCAGGGATTGGACAGCCAGGGAGAATTCTTGGAAGGCAGCATGGTCTCCCATTTTAATTGGAGACGTGTTCAGGATGTTGTTTAGTTCATTCTGGACTAGCTGACGTGGCTCACCATATCTCACCTTCAGGGCCTGGAGAGCAGCAGTGTATGGTGTTGCGGAGTGCATAAAGGATTGGGCCAGCCTGTATGCACTGGGAAACCGCAAATGATCCATTAGTACTTGGTATTTGTAGCATTCTGACAGATGACTGTGAATACCCAATAGGCTCTCCAATGCCATTTCCAAAAGGACAAATTCACTCTCCTTTCCGTTTTCAAAGTATGGCAGTTTGGGTCTGGGAATTCCATAGGCTGAGGCTACTAGAAGTTTCATAATGTTGGCTCCCTCTTCTGGTTGCGTGAAGGATAAACCCGGGACTTCTGATGATCCCACTGTGGCCTCATTGGGCCGGTCCCCTACTTTCCCAGACCCACCATTTGTGGCAGCCGGAATTGGGCGAGAGCCCTCCGACCTGTTGTTTGAGGACTGGCCTGGCCCTGGACGAAAGGAACGATTTGCCTTGGTTGGTAATTGGCGGAAAGGCGAAGGAGTGATGCTTTGTCCAGATGGAGGAATGCTGACTTGTGTCACTGGCATAGAGGGCGTTGGCGGAGCGGCCTGTCTCCCGTGCTCTGTGTTGGCTGTTGACCCCGGAGCCTCCGGGGACTGTGTGCCATGCTGTACCAGAGGGGCAGATTGGGAAAGAAAGGCAGACAGTTCAGGTCCATGTGGAGGGGTGGTCAGGTCAACTCCCTGTTCGTTCCTCTCCAGGAAGGATGAGACCATCCGTGCCTCCTCCAATTCCCTTCTGGCTTGACGATGCCTTCGCTGCTGTGCCAGGTCCTTGGCAATGAATTCCCGTTCCTGTAGAGCTCTACGGGCCTGCACATCCAATTGGTGACATCGTTCATCAGCCTGTCGTTCCTCCTCAATCTGACGCTCAATTTCTTCCAAAGCTAATAGTTTCATCCTCTCTTGTAGGACAGCGGTCTGTGAATCGCTGAGGGCTAGTGAATGGCGGCTGCCATGGCCACTCCCAAAGGGGTATCCACTGGTCGAACTCCCACTCCGTCTAGAGTGCTTCGATGATTTCCATTAGTTAAGGAGTGAGTGGAGCCTGCCTCAGGAAGCTGGTCGACCTGTGCGGTGGGAGTTACCTCCTCCATAGGTTCTTCATGTAGACCACTTTCCTGCTCCAAAGCAGTTTCCAGTCCTTGGCTCAGAGGGGATGGTTGATGGCTGAAACATATAGTTGATCCATCAACACTTTGAGCTCTGGTGGGCTTGCCCTTTGATGTCGGAAACTTGACCACATAATCCGAAAGATAACCAGGTGCTTGCCTGGTTCTTCTGGTGCTGCTGGTGATTGAGGATGAAGCCTTTGTTACTTTAGGCTTAGCTCCTGGATATTTCCTTTGTTCCAAGACCTTTCCCTCAGCTGCTCTCTCCTCCTCTCTTCTTCCTTCCAGTGGAGACAATTCTTCCCTCTCCGCCTCCATTTCCTTTTCACCTGTCTTTGGTTCAGTCATCATCCGGTTCGAAAGACCATTCGGCAGAAGCATTCATTCAGGAGAAGCATTCATTAGAAAAACCAGAGTTGAAAGAGTTGACATTTTTCAACTCTGGTTTTTCTAATGAATGCTTCTCCTGGTTCACCAACTACTTCTCTGATAGAGTTCAGTGTGTCAAATCGGAGGGCATGTTGTCCGGTCCTCTGGCAGTCTCTATGGGGGTGCCACAGGGTTCAATTCTTGGACCGACTCTTTTCTCTGTATATATCAATGATGTCGCTCTTGCTGACGGTGATTCCCTGATCCACCTCTACGCAGACGACACCATTCTGTTTACTTCTGGCCCATCCTTGGACACTGTGCTAACTAACCTCCAAACAAGCTTCAATGCCATACAACACTCCTTCCGTGGCCTCCAACTCCTCTTAAACGCTAGTAAAACCAAATGCATGCTTTTCAACCGTTCGCTGCCCGCCAGACTAGCAACACCACCCTGGACGGTTCCGACCTAGAATATGTGGACAACTATAAATACCTAGATGTATGGTTAGACTGTAAACTCTCCTTCCAGACTCATATTAAACATCTCCAATCCAAAATCAAATCTATTTCTCAACAAAGCCTCCTTCACTCAAGCCACCAAACTTATCCTCATAAAACTGACTATCCTACCGATCGTCGACTTCGGCGATGTAATTTACAAAATAGCTTGCAATACTCTACTCAGCAAACTGGATGCAGTCTATCAAAGTGCCATCCGTTTTGTTACCAAATCACCTTATACCACCCACCACTGGGACCTGTATGCTCCAGTCGGCTCGCCCTCGCTACATATTCGTCGCCAGACCCACTGACTCCAAGTCATCTGTAAGTCTATGCTAGGTAAAGCTCCGCCTTATCTCAGTTCACTGGTAATGATAACAACACCCACCTGTAGTACATGTTCCAGCAGGTATATCTCACTGATCATCCCCAAAGCCAACACCTCATTTGGTCACCTTTCCTTCCAGTTCTCTGCTGCCAGCGACTGGAACGAATTGCAAAACATCGCTGAAGTTGGAGACTTTTATTTCCCTCACGAACTTTAAACATCAACTATCTGAGCAGCTAACCGATCGCTGCAGCTGTACATAGTCCATCTGTAAATAGCCCACCCAATCTACCTACCTCATCCCCATACTGTTTTTATTTGATTTACTTTTCTGCTCTTTTGCACACCAGTATCTCTACTTACACATCATCTGCTCATTTATCACTCCAGTGTTAATCTGCTAAATTGTAATTATTCGCTCCTATGGCCTATTTATTGCCTACCTCCTGCCTACAATGACTTGTTTATTGTGTTATTGGCTTGTTTATTGTTTACTCCATGTGTAACTCTCTGTTGTTGTCTGTGTCACACTGCTTTGCTTTATCTTGGCCAGATCGCAGTTGTAAATGAGAACTTGTTCTACCTGGTTAAATAAAGGTGAAATAAAAAAATAAACCTTTGTCACCTCCCAGACCAAGACCCTTCTCCCCCAATTGCTCAGTTTGGCTGGACTGCCAGCTCTACGAAGAGTCTTCCATTTAAGAATGATGGAGGCCACTGGGGACCTTCAATGCTGGAGAAATGTTTTGGTACCCATCCCCAGATCTGTTTTTGGTTTTTGCTCTGACATGCACTGTTTTCTGTGGGACCTAATGTAGACAGGTGTGAGCCTTTCCAAATCATGTCCAATCAATTGAATTTACCACAAGTGGTCTCAAGTCAAGTTGTATTAACATCTCAAGGATGACCAATGGAAACAGGATGCACCTGAGCTCAATTTCGAGTCTCATAGCAATAGTAATACATAGTAATAGTAATAGTAATACATTTTCAAAAATGTCTAAACCTGTTTTCACTTTGTCATTATGGGGTATTGTATGTAGATTGAAGGAAAACGTGTATTTAATCCATTTTAGAATTAGGCTGTAATGTAACAAAATGTGACACAAGTCAGGGGGTCTGAATACTTTCTGAATGCACTGTATACATCTCTATGGGCTTGTATTTACATATGGACCTCACTCAAACCTTTGGGAAGGTTCGAGCCTTGAATGTAAGATTAAACCTAAGCTACAGAGAGGTGGTGGGGGGGAGGGACATAAAGTGAAAGACAACATTCTTACACAAACTTGATGCATTATTTACTTCCATCCCACTCAGCTTTCTTTATGCTTTGTCGCCTGAGCTATCAGTAGGCACCTCACACTATAAACACACCCACTCGCTCACTCACCAGCCCCTCTCAGTGTTGTTCTCTGCTAAGATGTGAAAATGTTTTCCACTTATGGCTGCATCATGTGAGAGAACTAGTACGCTGGCTCCTGTAACTACTACTATGGTAAATACACTACATGACCAAAAGTATGTGGAAACCTGCTCGTCGAACATCTCATTCCAAAATCATGAGCATTAATGTGGATTTGGTCCCCCCTTTGCTGCCATAACAGCCTCCACTCTTCTGGGAAGCCTTTTCACTAGATGTTGGAACATTGCTGCAGGGACTTGCTTCCATTCAGCGATTAAGCCTGGCTCGCAGTCGGCGTTCCAATTCATCCCAGGTGTTCGATGGGGTTGAGGTCAAGGCTCTGTGCAGGCCAGTCAAGTTCTTCCACACCGATCTCAACAAACCATTTCTGTATGCCCCAGACCATTGTTCCTCTTCCACCAAACTTTACAGTTGGCACTAGGCATTCGGACTGGAAGCGTTCTCGTGGAATCCCCCAAACCCCGATTCGCCAGTCAGACCGACAGATGGTGAAGTGTGATTCATCACTCCAGACAACGCATTTCCACTGCTCCAGAGTCCAATGGCGGCGTGCTTTGCACCACTCTAGCCGACGCTTGTTATTGCGCATGGTGATCTTAGGTGTGCGGCTGCTCGGCCTTGGAAAACCATTTCATGAAGCTCCCGACCAACATTTCTTGCGCTGATGTGACGCACATCATTTATTTCCAACTAAATATTCGATTTAAGAACATATGTCCTCCAGATGTTACATTGGAAGTAATTTATACAAAGTGTCACCACAAAGGGGAGATTGACATTTGGGAGCTCTGGTTGGTGATGTACTTTGACCTTGGCGCTACTTCCTCACTCTGAGCGAAGTTGTCCACCAACCAGACACCTTATTTCCAGTCTCATAATTTCTCCTGTTTTACAGGTTGATATTATGTGTAAACCTATGTGCTTTATCATTACTTGTAAGAAAAATACACTACAAATGGGCAGTTAATGGTTTTGTTAGGGTGTAAGAGTTTTGTGCAAGAGAAAAAAAATAGTAATTTACTGACATTTTGGTGGCCATTTTGTAGCTCCTGTCACTTATTTCATATCTATATTGCTCATTTTCATCATGTATATATGTAATTATTTTATTTTCTAGCATTGGTTTTTATAAGGTCAATAGCCTTGTGGTGCTGGCGGCGGTTCTTTTGAAGTGGGAGGTTTAGTGAATGCATTGCACTTTGTTCCTAGCTTTGTGTTCTAGTTAAATTAATAGTTTAAGCTGTAAATAGGCCAGTGTGCATGTGTGTGTCAATGGTCTTGAACTGGGTAGTGAAGGCGTGAGAGTGTGAATGTGTTAGATAGGATTTAGGTACAGTTGTATTTCCACGTGTGTTTGTGATGGATGATGTACAGTATATGTGAGTGGATATTTTTGATACAAAAATACTTTGAGATGTTCAATAAATTCTGAGCGAAGCTGTCCACAAACCACACACCTTATTTCCAGTCTCATAATTTCTCCTGTTTTACAGGGTACTATTATCTTTTGACGTGGTCCAAAGCTGGGACCTGTTACACTGCTTTCAGAGGCATTTTGGAATTCTGGAAGTGAGTGTTGCAACCGAGCACAGACTATTTTTACTTCAGCACTCGGTGGTCCTGTTCTGTGAGCTTGTGTGGCCTACCATTTTGCGGCTGAGCCGTTGTTGCTCCTAGATGTTTCCACTTCACAATAACAGCACTTACAGTTGACCGGGGCACCTCTAGCACGACAGAAATTTGACGAACTCACTTGTTGGAAAGGTGGCACCCTATGAAAGTGCCACGTTGAAGGTCACTGAGCAGCAAGGCCATTCTACTGCCAATGTTTGTCTATGGCGATTGCATGGCTGTGTGCTCGATTTCACACACCTGTCAGCAACGGGTGTGGCTGAAATAGCCGAATCCACTAATTTGAAGGGGTGTCAACATACTTTTTCCAAATGGCACCCTATTACCTACATAGTGCACTACTTTTGACTATATGGGCCCGGGTCAACAGTAGTGCACCATATAGTGAGTAGGTTGCCATTTGAGAAAGATACTACTGGTAAATATTCTCTAGGGGGAAATCAGATCATTATAGTAATAGCAGGCCAGGCCACCATCAGCCAAGGGATTTGTTATTAATTCAGTTATTATGTTCTCCACTTCTCCCATTTCCCCCCATTCTTAGGAACAGCACAGCTAAGAGAATGAGGGCACCATGTGACTACACACACACGCACATACGCTCGCGCACACACACACACACACACAATAAGATTTCATGGAAACACTTGACACATGAAAAGCCATGTTGTCACATGGAGGGTTGGAGAATAATAACAATAACAATATTTCTTGATGACTGAGCACCAGCAGGCTTTCGGCAGGATTTCCTCTAGTTATTCAGTTTAACAACCTCCTTTAACAATCTCCATCCCCACACTTCCATCCTCCACCGTCTCGATCCCTCTACCTCTCTATACCTCCACCATCCACACCTCCTCTCCCTCCCCTCCACCCATCCACTTCTCCTCTCTTCCATGCTCCATCCCTCCTGCCCTCCATCACTCCACACCATAACATTTGTGCCACCTAGCTAAGGGTTTATCGAAATGTTTTAAAAATATACAATAGCTGCTAGCTGCCCTAGCAGAACAATGTGGATAAATAATTACGCCTGGTAATAGAATGCTGTCTGAACGGCAAAGCAATGCTGTATGACTCACGCACACAAACACATACACACACACATACAGTCAGTGGGTTGGAGAGGCTTAGCTCCCAGCTAAGACAAAGGCTACAAATGTCTCCTTTTGCCTTTTGTTGGAGTTTGAGTTGGAGAGTTGAAGTGCACGAGCATACACAACCCAGCCCCACAAAAAAAGTTTTATCCCCCTAACAAAACACTCACACACGCACATGCGCGCACACACATACCAACCCCTGTCACACATCAAATCATGCCCACCCCCTCCCCCTTTACCTCACTTCCCCTACACGCTACATCAGTGGTTCTCAAATTGGGTGTTGCGGTAAATTTTCTCAATTAAAATGACTCAATTAAAAGTGAAAGTCACCCAGTAAAATGCTACTTGAGTAAAAGTCTAAAAGTATTTGGTTTTAAATGTATTTAAGTATCAAAAGTAAAAGTATAAATCATTTAAAGTGTCTTATATTAAGCAAAACAGATGACACAATTTTATTTTATTTTTTAATTTACGGACAGCCAGGGGCACAGTTCAACACTCAGACACAATTTATAAACAAATAATTTGTGTTTAGTGAGTCTGCCAGATCAAAGGCAGTAGGGATGACCAGGGATGTTCTCTTGATAAGTGTGTGAATTAGACCAATAACGGGTGCCAGGGAAAATGTAAGGAGGAAAAAGTACATTATTTTCTTTAGGAATGTGGTGGAGTAAAAGTTGTAAAAATTTGAAATAGTTAAGTACAGATACCCCCAAAAACTACTTAAGTAGTACTTACTTTACTTTAGTACTTTATACCACTGACAATCACATCGCACACACACACATCTGACCCTAGCATTCACGAAGACTTTGAGAACAATCCTAATTCGAAGGAAAAGTCAAAGCTACAGTACCTTATCTAACCCATAGCACACAATGTGCACATCAAGCCCAATGGCACACACAACTGTACACTAATAATCCCTGGCTGTACAATTGTATCCTGTCAACAACAGATATATTCACCTCATCCAACCCATAACACACACTGTACGTAACACTTGGATCCTTACTTTTCTGGCTTTTATCCCATTATAGCCATAACCCAGATTGTGGGTCACCCTGGAAGACTGGAGTATCGCATCAATGAGATATGAAAGGAGAGAGACGATACAATCTCCTGCTGCTAGATGAGGAAACTGCTGGAAATGATGTATAGTGCCAGTAGAGTTTGTACGTCACAGAACTGAGCTGTGCTTCTCTCCTTGTTTTACCTTGCAGTCCAGATCAGACCAGACCGGTGGGAACACACACAGACACGCACACAAATGTTTACGATCACGATGCCCTAGCATCACCCCACCCCACATACACACTTCCATCAATCCTGTGGAGGAAGCTTTGCACACACACACAGACCCAGGCCCTCTTTGCCAGTGTTCTGCTGCCTCGCCACATCTCCATATCCCAGCCTCATCATCCCCATCTCCAGAGCATCACTCATTTCTGGCTGCATCCTGCCACCCCCCCCCCCCCCCCCCCCACACACACACACACACACACACACAGCTACTTGCTAGATCCATCCATCTCACAGATTGATTCCCCATATTGATTGTGGCCACTCTATATGCACCCTTCCTTTCCTCTGCTGCAATGGGGCTATCAGCTACTGCTGCTCCACAGATGGATCTAAAGGGCCTGCCAGTACTTTGAGTGAAATCGGAATGGGTTGTTAGCTGTGTGGGGAAATTATGTTTTGAAGTGAGGTGAGTGATTCAAACCTAATTGTTGATATTATAACCTATTATATTATAACCTGCTGTGGTAGTTTGGCCTTTCTTTTCTATTTGTGAAGAGAAACTGTGTCCTTTTATTTTGGTCCATATATAAGAATTTCCCATAATACACAGTGCATTCGGAATGTATTCAGACCCCTTGACGTTTTCCAAATTTTATTACGTTACAGCCTTATTAGAATTGATTAAATCGTTTTTTCCCCACAACATACACACAATACCCCATAATGACAAAGCAAAACAGGTTTTGATCCATTTTTGCAACTTTATTAAAAACACAGAAATATATTTACATAAGTATTCAGACCCTTTACTCAGTACTTAGTTGAAGCACGTTTGGCAACAATTACAGCCTAGACTATTCTTCGCTATGACGCTACAGATCCTCTCAAGCTCTGTCAGGTTGGATGGGGAGTGTCGCTTCACAGCTATTTTCAGGTCTCTCAATCCTGACTAGTAACCCAGTCCCTGCTGTTAAAAAACAGCCCAACAGCATTATGCTGCCACCACCATGTTTCAGCGTAGGGATGGTGCCAGGTTTCCTCCAGACGTGGCGCTTGGCATTCAGGCCAAAGAGTTCTATCTTGGTTTCATCAGACCAGCAAATCTGGTTTCTCATGGTCTGAGAGTCCTTTAGGTGCCTTCTGTCAAACTCCAAGTGGGCTGTCATGTGCCTTTTACTGAGGAGTGGCTTCCGTCTGGCCACTCTACCTTAAAGGCCTGATTGGTGGAGTGCTACAGTGATGGTTGTCTTTCCGACAGGTTCTCCCATCTCCAAAGAGGAACTCTGGAGCTCTGTCAGAATGACCATCAGGTTTTTGGTCACCTCCCTGACCAAGGCCCTTATCCCCCGATTGCTCAGTTTGGCTAGGTGGCCAGCCAAGAGTCTTAGTGGTTCCAGGAAGAGTCTTAGTGGTTCCAAACTTCTTCCATTTAAGAATGATGGAGGCCACTGTGTTCTTGGGGACCTTCAATGCTGCAGACATTTTTTGATACCCTTTTTCTCCCCAATTTCGTGGTATCCAATTGGTAGTCACAGTCTTGTCTCATCGCTGCAAGTCCAGTAAGGACTCGGGAGAGGTGATGGTCGAGAACCGTGCATCCTCCAAAACACAACCCAACCAAGCTGCACTGCTTCTTGAGACAATGCCGACTTAACCCAGAAGCACCAATGTGTCGGAGGAAACACCGTAGACCTGGCGACCATGTCAGCATGCACTGCGCCCTGCCCGCCACAGGAGCCGTTAGTGCGCGATGGGACAAGGACATCCCTGCCGGCCAAACCCTCCCCTAATACTGATGACGCTGGGTCAATTGTGCGCCGCCCCATGGGTCTCCTGGTCGTGGCTGGCTGCGACAGAGCCTGGACTCAAACCCAGAATCTCTAGTGGCACAGCTAGCACTGGATGCAGTGCCTTAGACCACTGTGCCACTCGGGAGGCACCACATCCCTTTTTAAAGGGAGCTAAGACCGAGCCTATGATTCAGAACTGTTGAATGGACAGCGCCTCAGTAGCCTACAGCAGGGTTTACCAAACTCAGTCCTGGGACGCCCCCTCGGTGTACCTTTTGGTTTTTGCCCTAGCACTACACAGCTGATTCAAATAATCAAAGATTGATGATGAGTTGGTTATTTTAATCAGCTGTATAGTGAGGGGAAAATCTAAATGTGCACCTACGGAGGGCCCAAGGACCGAGTTTGGTAAACCCTGGCCTACAGGTAGGCATAGTGGGGCTCTGTGTTGTTTCTCAAATTTGCTTTGTTAATTAATTGCTACAATAATTGCAGCCTCTGGATATATAGTTTACATAGAGTTCAGGGAAGTTCCTTGAGGGCCGTCTTGGTGTTTGCTGGAGAGGGAATGTACACAGCTGTGACTAACTGACGAGAATTATCTTGGTAGGTAAAATAGCCAGCATTTGATTGTAAAGAATTCTAGGTCGGGTGAGCAGAAGAACTTGAGTTTGTGTATGTTGTTATGATTGTCGGCGCGATGCATGGAGAAGCCCGGTGGCTGAACCGATTCCGACAACATATCCTGAGAGAGCCATGTTTCCGGGAAACAGAGAATGTTACAATCTCTGATGTCTCTCTGGAAGGAAACCCTTGCTTGAATTTTGTCTACCTTGTTATTAAGAGACTGAACATTGGCGAGTAGTATACTCGGGAGAGGTGAGCGATGTGCACTACGGAGCCTGACCAGAAGGTGGCGTCGTTGTTTTGGGTCGGCTACTGGGATCAGATCCATTGTCCTGGGTGGTGTTCCCGATTTTTTCCGATTTTTTTCCGATTTTTTTCCGATTTTTTCCCGTTTTTCCGATTTTTTCCGATTTTTTCCGATTTTTTCCCGTTTTTTCCCGATTTTTTTCCGATTTCTTTCCGATTTTTTCAGTTTTTTTCCGATTTTTTCCGATTTTTTCCGATTTTTATTCCGATTTTTTTCAGATTTTTTTTCAGATTTTTTCAGATTTTTTTTTGGATTTTTTTTCCGATTTTTTTCCCGATTTTTTTTCCGATTTTTTCCCATTTTTTTTCCCATTTTTTCCCGATTTTTTCCCGATTTCTTTCCGATTTTTTCAGTTTTTTTCCGATTTTTTCCGATTTTTTCCGATTTTTATTCCCATTTTTTCCCGATTTTTTCCCGATTTCTTTCCGATTTTTTCCGATTTTTTTTCCGATTTTTTCCCGATTTTTTCCCGATTTTTTCCGTTTTTTTCCGATTTTTTTCCGATTTTTTCCGATTTTTATTCCGATTTTTGTCCGATTTTTTTTCCGATTTTTTTCCCGATTTTTTTTCCGAATTTTTCCGATTTTTTTTCCGATTTTTTCCGATTTTTTTCCGATTTTTTCCGATTTTTTCCGAATTTTTTTCCCGATTTTTTTCCGATTTTTCCCGATTTTTTTCCGATTTTTTTCCGATTTTTTTCCGATTTTTTTTTCGATTTTTTCCCGATTTTTTTTCCGATTTTTTTTCCAATTTTTTCCGATTTTTTTCCCATTTTTTTCCCATTTTTTTTCCCATTTTATTTCGATTTTTTCCCGATTTTTTCCCGATTTTTTCCCGATTTTTTTCCGATTTTTCCCGATTTTTTCCCGATTTGTTCCCGATTTCTTTCCGATTTTTTTCCGTTTTTTTCCGATTTTTTCCGATTTTTTTCCCGATTTTTTCCGATTTTTTTTCCGATTTTTTCCGATTTTTTTTCCCGATTTTTTTCAGATCTTTCCCGATTTTTTCCCGATTTTTTTTCCGAATTTTTCCGTTTTTTTCCAATTTTTTCCGATTTTCTCCGATTTTTTTCCGATTTTTTTCCCGATTTTTTTCCGATTTTTTCCGTTTTTTTCCGATTTTTTCCGATTTTTTTTCCGATTTTTTCCGATTTTTTTTGGAGTTTTTTTCGGATTTTTTTCCGATTTTTTCCGATTTTTTTCCGATTTTTTCCGATTTTTTCCGATTTTTTTCCGATTTTTCCCATTTTTTTCCATTTTTTTCCGATTTTTTCCGAATTTTTTTCCGATTTTTTCACGATTTTTTTCCGATTTGTTCCCGATTTTTTTTCCATTTTTTCCCGATTTTTTCCCGATTTTTTTCCCGATTTTTTCCGATTTTTTCCGATTTTTTTCCGATTTTTTTTTCCGATTTTTTCCGATTTTTTTCCGATTTTTTTTCCGATTTTTTCCCGATTTTTTTCCGATTTTTTTTTCGATTTTTTCCCGATTTTTTTTCCGATTTTTTTTCCGATTTTTTTCCGATTTTTTTTCCGATTTTTTCCGATTTTTTTTGGAGTTTTTTTCGGATTTTTTTCCGATTTTTTCCGATTTTTTTCCAATTTTTTCCGATTTTTTCCGATTTTTTTCCGATTTTGCCCATTTTTTTCCATTTTTTTCCGATTTTTTTCCGAATTTTTTTCCGATTTTTTCCCGATTTTTTTCCGATTTGTTTCCGATTTTTTTTCCATTTTTTCCCGATTTTTTCCCGATTTTTTTCCCGATTTTTTCCGATTTTTTCCGATTTTTTTCCGATTTTTTTTTCCGATTTTTTCCGATTTTTTTCCGATTTTTTTTCCTATTTTTTCCCTATTTTTTTCCGATTTTTTTTTCGATTTTTTCCCGATTTTTTTTCCGATTTTTTCCGATTTTTTTTCCCGATTTTTTTCAGATCTTTCCCGATTTTTTCCCGATTTTTTTTCCGAATTTTTCCGTTTTTTTCCAATTTTTTCCGATTTTCTCCGATTTTTTTCCGATTTTTTTCCCGATTTTTTTCCGATTTTTTCCGTTTTTTTCCGATTTTTTCCGATTTTTTTTCCGATTTTTTCCGATTTTTTTTGGAGTTTTTTTCGGATTTTTTTTCCGATTTTTTTTGGAGTTTTTTTCGGATTTTTTTCCGATTTTTTCCGATTTTTTTCCAATTTTTTCCGATTTTTTCCGATTTTTTTCCGATTTTTCCCATTTTTTTCCATTTTTTTCCGATTTTTTTCCGATTTTTTTTCCGATTTTTTCACGATTTTTTTCCGATTTGTTTCCGATTTTTTTTCCATTTTTTCCCGATTTTTTCCCGATTTTTTTCCCGATTTTTTCCGATTTCTTCCGATTTTTTTCCGATTTTTTTTTCCGATTTTTTCCGATTTTTTTCCGATTTTTTTTCCTATTTTTTCCCGATTTTTTTCCGATTTTTTTTTCGATTTTTTCCCGATTTTTTTTCCGATTTTTTTTCCGATTTTTTCGGATTTTTTTCCGATTTTTTTCCGATTTTTTTCCGATTTTTTTTCGATTTTTTCCCGATTTTTTCCCGATTTTTTTCCGATTTTTTCCGATTTTTTTTCCGATTTTTTCACGATTTTTTTCCGATTTGTTTCCGATTTTTTTCCGATTTTCTCCGATTTTTTTCACGATTTTTTTCCGATTTGTTTCCGATTTTTTTTCGATTTTTCCCGATTTTTTCCCGATTTTTTTCCCGATTTTTTCCGATTTTTTTCCGATTTTTTCCGATTTTTATTCCGATTTTTGTCCGATTTTTTTTCCGATTTTTTTCCCGATTTTTTTTCCGAATTTTTCCGATTTTTTTTCCGATTTTTTCCGATTTTTTTCCGATTTTTTCCGATTTTTTCCGAATTTTTTTCCCGATTTTTTTCCGATTTTTTTCCGATTTTTTTCCGATTTTTTTCCGATTTTTTTTTCGATTTTTTCCCGATTTTTTTTCCCGATTTTTTTCAGATCTTTCCCGATTTTTTCCCGATTTTTTTTCCGAATTTTTCCGTTTTTTTCCAATTTTTTCCGATTTTCTCCGATTTTTTTCCGATTTTTTTCCCGATTTTTTTCCGATTTTTTCCGATTTTTTTTGGAGTTTTTTTCGGATTTTTTTCCGATTTTTTCCGATTTTTTTCCGATTTTTTCCGATTTTTTCCGATTTTTTTCCGATTTTTCCCATTTTTTTCCATTTTTTTCCGATTTTTTCCGATTTTTTTTCCGATTTTTTCACGATTTTTTTCCGATTTGTTTCCAATTTTTTTCGATTTTTCCCGATTTTTTCCCGATTTTTTTCCCGATTTTTTTCCGATTTTTTCCTGTTTTTCCGATTTTTTTCAGATTTTTTTCAGATTTTTTCCCGTTTTTTCCCGATTTTTTTCCGATTTTTTTCCGATTTCTTTCCGATTTTTTCAGTTTTTTTCCGATTTTTTTCCCGATTTTTTTTCCGATTTTTTCACGATTTTTTTCCGATTTGTTTCCGATTTGTTTCCGATTTTTTTTCGATTTTTTCCCGATTTTTTTCCCGATTTTTTTCCGATTTTTTCCCGTTTTTCCGATTTTTTCAGATTTTTTTCTGATTTTTTCCCGTTTTTTCCCGATTTTTTTCCGATTTCTTTCCGATTTTTTCAGTTTTTTTCCGATTTTTTTCCCGATTTTTTTTCCGATTTTTTCACGATTTTTTTCCGATTTGTTTCCGATTTTTTTTCGATTTTTCCCGATTTTTTCCCGATTTTTTTCCGATTTGTTTCCGATTTTTTCCCGATTTTTTCCCGATTTTTTCCGTTTTTTTCCGATTTTTTTCCGATTTTTTCCGATTTTTATTCCGATTTTTGTCCGATTTTTTTTCCGATTTTTTTCCCGATTTTTTTTCCGAATTTTTCCGATTTTTTTTCCGATTTTTTCCGATTTTTTTCCGATTTTTTCCGATTTTTTCCGAATTTTTTTCCCGATTTTTTTCCGATTTTTCCCGATTTTTTTCCGATTTTTTTCCGATTTTTTTCCGATTTTTTTTTCGATTTTTTCCCGATTTTTTTTCCGATTTTTTTTCCAATTTTTTTCCCATTTTTTTTCCCATTTTATTTCGATTTTTTCCCGATTTTTTCCCGATTTTTTCCCGATTTTTTTCCGATTTTTCCCGATTTTTTCCCGATTTGTTCCCGATTTCTTTCCGATTTTTTCCGTTTTTTTCCGATTTTTTCCGATTTTTTTCCCGATTTTTTCCGATTTTTTTTCCGATTTTTTCCGATTTTTTTTCCCGATTTTTTTTCCGAATTTTTCCGTTTTTTTCCGATTTTTTCCGATTTTTTTTCCAATTTTTTCCGATTTTTTTTGGAGTTTTTTTCGGATTTTTTTCCGATTTTTTTTTGAGTTTTTTTCGGATTTTTTTCCGATTTTTTCCGATTTTTTTCCAATTTTTTCCGATTTTTTCCGATTTTTTTCTGATTTTTCCCATTTTTTTCCATTTTTTTCCGATTTTTTTCCGATTTTTTTTCCGATTTTTTCACGATTTTTTTCCGATTTGTTTCCGATTTTTTTTCCATTTTTTCCCGATTTTTTCCCGATTTTTTTCCCGATTTTTTCCGATTTTTTCCGATTTTTTTCCGATTTTTTTTTCCGATTTTTTCCGATTTTTTTCCGATTTTTTTTCCTATTTTTTCCCGATTTTTTTCCGATTTTTTTTTCGATTTTTTCCCGATTTTTTTTCCGATTTTTTTTCCGATTTTTTCGGATTTTTTTCGGATTTTTTTCGGATTTTTTTCCGATTTTTTTTCGATTTTTTCCCGATTTTTTCCCGATTTTTTTCCGATTTTTTCCGATTTTTTTTCCGATTTTTTCACGATTTTTTTCCGATTTGTTTCCGATTTTTTTCCGATTTTCTCCGATTTTTTTCACGATTTTTTTCCGATTTGTTTCCGATTTTTTTTCGATTTTTCCCGATTTTTTCCCGATTTTTTTCCCGATTTTTTCCGATTTTTTTCCGATTTTTTCCGATTTTTATTCCGATTTTTGTCCGATTTTTTTTCCGATTTTTTTCCCGATTTTTTTTCCGAATTTTTCCGATTTTTTTTCCGATTTTTTCCGATTTTTTTCCGATTTTTTCCGATTTTTTCCGAATTTTTTTCCCGATTTTTTTCCGATTTTTCCCGATTTTTTTCCGATTTTTTTCCGATTTTTTTCCGATATTTTTTTCGATTTTTTCCCGATTTTTTTTCCGATTTTTTTTCCGATTTTTTCCGATTTTTTTTCCGATTTTTTCCGATTTTTTTTCCCGATTTTTTTCAGATCTTTCCCGATTTTTTCCCGATTTTTTTTCCGAATTTTTCCGTTTTTTTCCAATTTTTTCCGATTTTCTCCGATTTTTTTCCGATTTTTTTCCCGATTTTTTTCCGATTTTTTCCGTTTTTTTCCGATTTTTTCCGATTTTTTTTCCGATTTTTTCCGATTTTTTTTGGAGTTTTTTTCGGATTTTTTTCCGATTTTTTCCGATTTTTTTCCGATTTTTTCCGATTTTTTCCGATTTTTTTCCGATTTTTCCCATTTTTTTCCATTTTTTTCCGATTTTTTCCGATTTTTTTTCCGATTTTTTCACGATTTTTTTCCGATTTGTTTCCAATTTTTTTCGATTTTTCCCGATTTTTTCCCGATTTTTTTCCCGATTTTTTTCCGATTTTTTCCCGTTTTTCCGATTTTTTTCTGATTTTTTTCTGATTTTTTCCCGTTTTTTCCCGATTTTTTTCCGATTTCTTTCCGATTTTTTCAGTTTTTTTCCGATTTTTTTCCCAATTTTTTTTCCGATTTTTTCACGATTTTTTTCCGATTTGTTTCCGATTTGTTTCCGATTTCTTTTTCCGATTTTTATTCCGATTTTTTTTCTGATTTTTTCAGATTTTTTTTATTATATTTTTTCCGATTTTTTCCGATTTTTTTCCCGATTTTTTTCCGATTTTTTTCCGATTTTTTCCGATTTTTTTTCCGATTTTTTCCGATTTTTTCCGTTTTTTTTCCGATTTTTTTTCCGATTTTTTCCCGATTTTTTTTCGATTTTTTTTTCGATTTTTTCCCGATTTTTTTCCGATTTTTTTTTCGATTTTTTCCCGATTTTTTCCCGTTTTTCCGATTTTTTCCGATTTTTTCCGATTTTTTCCCGTTTTTTCCCGATTTTTTTCCGATTTCTTTCCGATTTTTTCAGTTTTTTTCCGATTTTTTCCGATTTTTTCCGATTTTTATTCCGATTTTTTTCAGATTTTTTTTCAGATTGTTTCAGATTTTTTTTTTGATTTTTTTTCCGATTTTTTTCCCGATTTTTTTTCCGATTTTTTCCCATTTTTTTTCCCATTTTTTCCCGATTTTTTCCCGATTTCTTTCCGATTTTTTCCGATTTTTTCCGATTTTTATTCCCATTTTTTCCCGATTTTTTCCCGATTTCTTTCCGATTTTTTCCGATTTTTTTTCCGATTTTTTCCCGATTTTTTCCCGATTTTTTCCGTTTTTTTCCGATTTTTTTCCGATTTTTTCCGATTTTTATTCCGATTTTTGTCCGATTTTTTTTCCGATTTTTTTCAGATTTTTTTTCAGATTTTTTCAGATTTTTTTTTTGATTTTTTTTCCGATTTTTTTCCCGATTTTTTTTCCGATTTTTTCCCATTTTTTTTCCCATTTTTTCCCGATTTTTTCCCGATTTCTTTCCGATTTTTTCCGATTTTTTCCGATTTTTATTCCCATTTTTTCCCGATTTTTTCCCGATTTCTTTCCGATTTTTTCCGATTTTTTTTCCGATTTTTTCCCGATTTTTTCCCGATTTTTTCCGTTTTTTTCCGATTTTTTTCCGATTTTTTCCGATTTTTATTCCGATTTTTGTCCGATTTTTTTTCCGATTTTTTTCCCGATTTTTTTTCCGAATTTTTCCGATTTTTTTTCCGATTTTTTCCGATTTTTTTCCGATTTTTTCCGATTTTTTCCGAATTTTTTTCCCGATTTTTTTCCGATTTTTCCCGATTTTTTTCCGATTTTTTTCCGAATTTTTCCGATTTTTTTTCCGATTTTTTCCGATTTTTTTCCGATTTTTTCCGATTTTTTCCGAATTTTTTTCCCGATTTTTTCCCGATTTTTTCCCGATTTGTTCCCGATTTCTTTCCGATTTTTTCCGTTTTTTTCCGATTTTTTCCGATTTTTTTCCCGATTTTTTCCGATTTTTTTTCCGATTTTTTCCGATTTTTTTTCCCGATTTTTTTCAGATCTTTCCCGATTTTTTCCCGATTTTTTTTCCGAATTTTTCCGTTTTTTTCCAATTTTTTCCGATTTTCTCCGATTTTTTTCCGATTTTTTTCCCGATTTTTTTCCGATTTTTTCCGTTTTTTTCCGATTTTTTCCGATTTTTTTTCCGATTTTTTCTGATTTTTTTTTGAGTTTTTTTCGGATTTTTTTCCGATTTTTTTTGGAGTTTTTTTCGGATTTTTTTCCGATTTTTTCCGATTTTTTTCCAATTTTTTCCGATTTTTTCCGATTTTTTTCCGATTTTTCCCATTTTTTTCCATTTTTTTCCGATTTTTTTCCGATTTTTTTTCCGATTTTTTCACGATTTTTTTCCGATTTGTTTCCGATTTTTTTTCCATTTTTTCCCGATTTTTTCCCGATTTTTTTCCCGATTTTTTCCGATTTTTTCCGATTTTTTTCCGATTTTTTTTTCCGATTTTTTCCGATTTTTTTCCGATTTTTTTTCCTATTTTTTCCCGATTTTTTTCCGATTTTTTTTTCGATTTTTTCCCGATTTTTTTTCCGATTTTTTTTCCGATTTTTTCGGATTTTTTTCCGATTTTTTTCCGATTTTTTTTCCGATTTTTTTTCGATTTTTTCCCGATTTTTTCCCGATTTTTTTCCGATTTTTTCCGATTTTTTTTCCGATTTTTTCACGATTTTTTTCCGATTTTTTCCGTTTTTTTCCGATTTTTTCCGATTTTTTTTCCGATTTTTTCCGATTTTTTTTGGAGTTTTTTTCGGATTTTTTTCCGATTTTTTCCGATTTTTTTCCGATTTTTTCCGATTTTTTCCGATTTTTTTCCGATTTTTCCCATTTTTTTCCATTTTTTTCCGATTTTTTCCGATTTTTTTTCCGATTTTTTCACGATTTTTTTCCGATTTGTTTCCAATTTTTTTCGATTTTTCCCGATTTTTTCCCGATTTTTTTCCCGATTTTTTTCCGATTTTTTCCCGTTTTTCCGATTTTTTTCTGATTTTTTTCTGATTTTTTCCCGTTTTTTCCCGATTTTTTTCCGATTTCTTTCCGATTTTTTCAGTTTTTTTCCGATTTTTTTCCCAATTTTTTTTCCGATTTTTTCACGATTTTTTTCCGATTTGTTTCCGATTTGTTTCCGATTTCTTTTTCCGATTTTTATTCCGATTTTTTTTCTGATTTTTTCAGATTTTTTTTATTATATTTTTTCCGATTTTTTCCGATTTTTTTCCCGATTTTTTTCCGATTTTTTTCCGATTTTTTCCGATTTTTTTTCCGATTTTTTCCGATTTTTTCCGATTTTTTTCCGATTTTTTTTCCGATTTTTTCCCGATTTTTTTTCGATTTTTTTTTCGATTTTTTCCCGATTTTTTTCCGATTTTTTTTTCGATTTTTTCCCGATTTTTTCCCGTTTTTCCGATTTTTTCCGATTTTTTCCGATTTTTTCCCGTTTTTTCCCGATTTTTTTCCGATTTCTTTCCGATTTTTTCAGTTTTTTTCCGATTTTTTCCGATTTTTTCCGATTTTTATTCCGATTTTTTTCAGATTTTTTTTCAGATTTTTTCAGATTTTTTTTTTGATTTTTTTTCCGATTTTTTTCCCGATTTTTTTTCCGATTTTTTCCGATTTTTTTCCGATTTTTTCCGATTTTTTCCGAATTTTTTTCCCGATTTTTTCCCGATTTTTTCCCGATTTGTTCCCGATTTCTTTCCGATTTTTTCCGTTTTTTTCCGATTTTTTCCGATTTTTTTCCCGATTTTTTCCGATTTTTTTTCCGATTTTTTCCGATTTTTTTTCCCGATTTTTTTCAGATCTTTCCCGATTTTTTCCCGATTTTTTTTCCGAATTTTTCCGTTTTTTTCCAATTTTTTCCGATTTTCTCCGATTTTTTTCCGATTTTTTTCCCGATTTTTTTCCGATTTTTTCCGTTTTTTTCCGATTTTTTCCGATTTTTTTTCCGATTTTTTCTGATTTTTTTTTGAGTTTTTTTCGGATTTTTTTCCGATTTTTTTTGGAGTTTTTTTCGGATTTTTTTCCGATTTTTTCCGATTTTTTTCCAATTTTTTCCGATTTTTTCCGATTTTTTTCCGATTTTTCCCATTTTTTTCCATTTTTTTCCGATTTTTTTCCGATTTTTTTTCCGATTTTTTCACGATTTTTTTCCGATTTGTTTCCGATTTTTTTTCCATTTTTTCCCGATTTTTTCCCGATTTTTTTCCCGATTTTTTCCGATTTTTTCCGATTTTTTTCCGATTTTTTTTTTCCGATTTTTTCCGATTTTTTTCCGATTTTTTTTCCTATTTTTTCCCGATTTTTTTCCGATTTTTTTTTCGATTTTTTCCCGATTTTTTTTCCGATTTTTTTTCCGATTTTTTCGGATTTTTTTCCGATTTTTTTCCGATTTTTTTTCCGATTTTTTTTCGATTTTTTCCCGATTTTTTCCCGATTTTTTTCCGATTTTTTCCGATTTTTTTTCCGATTTTTTCACGATTTTTTTCCGATTTTTTCCGTTTTTTTCCGATTTTTTCCGATTTTTTCCGATTTTTTCCGATTTTTTTTGGAGTTTTTTTCGGATTTTTTTCCGATTTTTTCCGATTTTTTTCCGATTTTTTCCGATTTTTTCCGATTTTTTTCCGATTTTTCCCATTTTTTTCCATTTTTTTCCGATTTTTTCCGATTTTTTTTCCGATTTTTTCACGATTTTTTTCCGATTTGTTTCCAATTTTTTTCGATTTTTCCCGATTTTTTCCCGATTTTTTTCCCGATTTTTTTCCGATTTTTTCCCGTTTTTCCGATTTTTTTCTGATTTTTTTCTGATTTTTTCCCGTTTTTTCCCGATTTTTTTCCGATTTCTTTCCGATTTTTTCAGTTTTTTTCCGATTTTTTTCCCAATTTTTTTTCCGATTTTTTCACGATTTTTTTCCGATTTGTTTCCGATTTGTTTCCGATTTCTTTTTCCGATTTTTATTCCGATTTTTTTTCTGATTTTTTCTGATTTTTTTTATTATATTTTTTCCGATTTTTTCCGATTTTTTTCCCGATTTTTTTCCGATTTTTTTCCGATTTTTTCCGATTTTTTTTCCGATTTTTTCCGATTTTTTCCGATTTTTTTCCGATTTTTTTTCCGATTTTTTCCCGATTTTTTTTCGATTTTTTTTTCGATTTTTTCCCGATTTTTTTCCGATTTTTTTTTCGATTTTTTCCCGATTTTTTCCCGTTTTTCCGATTTTTTCCGATTTTTTCCGATTTTTTCCCGTTTTTTCCCGATTTTTTTCCGATTTCTTTCCGATTTTTTCAGTTTTTTTCCGATTTTTTCCGATTTTTTCCGATTTTTATTCCGATTTTTTTCAGATTTTTTTTCAGATTTTTTCAGATTTTTTTTTTGATTTTTTTTCCGATTTTTTTCCCGATTTTTTTTCCGATTTTTTCCCATTTTTTTTCCCATTTTTTCCCGATTTTTTCCCGATTTCTTTCCGATTTTTTCCGATTTTTTCCGATTTTTATTCCCATTTTTTCCCGATTTTTTCCCGATTTCTTTCCGATTTTTTCCGATTTTTTTTCCGATTTTTTCCCGATTTTTTCCCGATTTTTTCCGTTTTTTTCCGATTTTTTTCCGATTTTTTCCGATTTTTATTCCGATTTTTGTCCGATTTTTTTTCCGATTTTTTTCAGATTTTTTTTCAGATTTTTTCAGATTTTTTTTTTGATTTTTTTTCCGATTTTTTTCCCGATTTTTTTTCCGATTTTTTCCCATTTTTTTTCCCATTTTTTCCCGATTTTTTCCCGATTTCTTTCCGATTTTTTCCGATTTTTTCCGATTTTTATTCCCATTTTTTCCCGATTTTTTCCCGATTTCTTTCCGATTTTTTCCGATTTTTTTTCCGATTTTTTCCCGATTTTTTCCCGATTTTTTCCGTTTTTTTCCGATTTTTTTCCGATTTTTTCCGATTTTTATTCCGATTTTTGTCCGATTTTTTTTCCGATTTTTTTCCCGATTTTTTTTCCGAATTTTTCCGATTTTTTTTCCGATTTTTTCCGATTTTTTTCCGATTTTTTCCGATTTTTTCCGAATTTTTTTCCCGATTTTTTTCCGATTTTTCCCGATTTTTTTCCGATTTTTTCCGAATTTTTCCGATTTTTTTTCCGATTTTTTCCGATTTTTTTCCGATTTTTTCCGATTTTTTCCGAATTTTTTTCCCGATTTTTTCCCGATTTTTTCCCGATTTGTTCCCGATTTCTTTCCGATTTTTTCCGTTTTTTTCCGATTTTTTCCGATTTTTTTCCCGATTTTTTCCGATTTTTTTTCCGATTTTTTCCGATTTTTTTTCCCGATTTTTTTCAGATCTTTCCCGATTTTTTCCCGATTTTTTTTCCGAATTTTTCCGTTTTTTTCCAATTTTTTCCGATTTTCTCCGATTTTTTTCCGATTTTTTTCCCGATTTTTTTCCGATTTTTTCCGTTTTTTTCCGATTTTTTCCGATTTTTTTTCCGATTTTTTCTGATTTTTTTTTGAGTTTTTTTCGGATTTTTTTCCGATTTTTTTTGGAGTTTTTTTCGGATTTTTTTCCGATTTTTTCCGATTTTTTTCCAATTTTTTCCGATTTTTTCCGATTTTTTTCCGATTTTTTCCGATTTTTATTCCGATTTTTGTCCGATTTTTTTTCCGATTTTTTTCCCGATTTTTTTTCCGAATTTTTCCGATTTTTTTTCCGATTTTTTCCGATTTTTTTCCGATTTTTTCCGATTTTTTCCGAATTTTTTTCCCGATTTTTTTCCGATTTTTCCCGATTTTTTTCCGATTTTTTTCCGAATTTTTCCGATTTTTTTTCCGATTTTTTCCGATTTTTTTCCGATTTTTTCCGATTTTTTCCGAATTTTTTTCCCGATTTTTTCCCGATTTTTTCCCGATTTGTTCCCGATTTCTTTCCGATTTTTTCCGTTTTTTTCCGATTTTTTCCGATTTTTTTCCCGATTTTTTCCGATTTTTTTTCCGATTTTTTCCGATTTTTTTTCCCGATTTTTTTCAGATCTTTCCCGATTTTTTCCCGATTTTTTTTCCGAATTTTTCCGTTTTTTTCCAATTTTTTCCGATTTTCTCCGATTTTTTTCCGATTTTTTTCCCGATTTTTTTCCGATTTTTTCCGTTTTTTTCCGATTTTTTCCGATTTTTTTTCCGATTTTTTCTGATTTTTTTTTGAGTTTTTTTCGGATTTTTTTCCGATTTTTTTTGGAGTTTTTTTCGGATTTTTTTCCGATTTTTTCCGATTTTTTTCCAATTTTTTCCGATTTTTTCCGATTTTTTTCCGATTTTTCCCATTTTTTTCCATTTTTTTCCGATTTTTTTCCGATTTTTTTTCCGATTTTTTCACGATTTTTTTCCGATTTGTTTCCGATTTTTTTTCCATTTTTTCCCGATTTTTTCCCGATTTTTTTCCCGATTTTTTCCGATTTTTTCCGATTTTTTTCCGATTTTTTTTTCCGATTTTTTCCGATTTTTTTCCGATTTTTTTTCCTATTTTTTCCCGATTTTTTTCCGATTTTTTTTTCGATTTTTTCCCGATTTTTTTTCCGATTTTTTTTCCGATTTTTTCGGATTTTTTTCCGATTTTTTTCCGATTTTTTTTCCGATTTTCTCCGATTTTTTTCACGATTTTTTTCCGATTTGTTTCCGATTTTTTTTCGATTTTTCCCGATTTTTTCCCGATTTTTTTCCCGATTTTTTCCGATTTTTTTCCGATTTTTTCCGATTTTTATTCCGATTTTTGTCCGATTTTTTTTCCGATTTTTTTCCCGATTTTTTTTCCGAATTTTTCCGATTTTTTTTCCGATTTTTTCCGATTTTTTCCGATTTTTATTCCGATTTTTGTCCGATTTTTTTTCCGATTTTTTTCCCGATTTTTTTTCCGAATTTTTCCGATTTTTTTTCCGATTTTTTCCGATTTTTTTCCCGATTTTTTCCGATTTTTTTCCGATTTTTTTCCGATTTTTTCCCGTTTTTCCGATTTTTTTCAGATTTTTTTCTGATTTTTTTCCCGTTTTTTCCCGATTTTTTTCCGATTTCTTTTTCCGATTTTTATTCCGATTTTTTTTCAGATTTTTTCAGATTTTTTTTATTATATTTTTTCCGATTTTTTCCGATTTTTTTCCCGATTTTTTTCCGATTTTTTTCCGATTTTTTCTGATTTTTTTTTGAGTTTTTTTCGGATTTTTTTCCGATTTTTTTTGGAGTTTTTTTCGGATTTTTTTCCGATTTTTTCCGATTTTTTTCCAATTTTTTCCGATTTTTTCCGATTTTTTTCCGATTTTTCCCATTTTTTTCCATTTTTTTCCGATTTTTTTCCGATTTTTTTTCCGATTTTTTCACGATTTTTTTCCGATTTGTTTCCGATTTTTTTTCCATTTTTTCCCGATTTTTTCCCGATTTTTTTCCCGATTTTTTCCGATTTTTTCCGATTTTTTTCCGATTTTTTTTTCCGATTTTTTCCGATTTTTTTCCGATTTTTTTTCCTATTTTTTCCCGATTTTTTTCCGATTTTTTTTTCGATTTTTTCCCGATTTTTTTTCCGATTTTTTTTCCGATTTTTTCGGATTTTTTTCCGATTTTTTTCCGATTTTTTTTCCGATTTTTTTTCGATTTTTTCCCGATTTTTTCCCGATTTTTTTCCGATTTTTTCCGATTTTTTTTCCGATTTTTTCACGATTTTTTTCCGATTTGTTTCCGATTTTTTTCCGATTTTCTCCGATTTTTTTCACGATTTTTTTCCGATTTGTTTCCGATTTTTTTTCGATTTTTCCCGATTTTTTCCCGATTTTTTTCCCGATTTTTTCCGATTTTTTTCCGATTTTTTCCGATTTTTATTCCGATTTTTGTCCGATTTTTTTTCCGATTTTTTTCCCGATTTTTTTTCCGAATTTTTCCGATTTTTTTTCCGATTTTTTCCGATTTTTTCCGATTTTTATTCCGATTTTTGTCCGATTTTTTTTCCGATTTTTTTCCCGATTTTTTTTCCGAATTTTTCCGATTTTTTTTCCGATTTTTTCCGATTTTTTTCCCGATTTTTTCCGATTTTTTTCCGATTTTTTTCCGATTTTTTCCCGTTTTTCCGATTTTTTTCAGATTTTTTTCTGATTTTTTTCCCGTTTTTTCCCGATTTTTTTCCGATTTCTTTTTCCGATTTTTATTCCGATTTTTTTTCAGATTTTTTCAGATTTTTTTTATTATATTTTTTCCGATTTTTTCCGATTTTTTTCCCGATTTTTTTCCGATTTTTTTCCGATTTTTTCCGATTTTTTTTCCGATTTTTTCCGATTTTTTCCGATTTTTTTCCGATTTTTTTTCCGATTTTTTCCCGATTTTTTTCCGATTTTTTTTCGATTTTTTCCCGATTTTTTTCCGATTTTTTTTTCGATTTTTTCCCGATTTTTTCCCGTTTTTTCCGATTTTTTCCGATTTTTTCCGATTTTTTCCAGTTTTTTCCCGATTTTTTTCCGATTTCTTTCCGATTTTTTCAGTTTTTTTCCGATTTTTTCCGATTTTTTCCGATTTTTATTCCGATTTTTTTCAGATTTTTTTTCAGATTTTTTCAGATTTTTTTTTTGATTTTTTTTCCGATTTTTTTCCCGATTTTTTTTCCGATTTTTTCCCATTTTTTTTCCCATTTTTTCCCGATTTTTTCCCGATTTCTTTCCGATTTTTTCCGATTTTTTCCGATTTTTATTCCCATTTTTTCCCGATTTTTTCCCGATTTCTTTCCGATTTTTTCCGATTTTTTTTCCGATTTTTTCCCGATTTTTTCCCGATTTTTTCCGTTTTTTTCCGATTTTTTTCCGATTTTTTCCGATTTTTATTCCGATTTTTGTCCGATTTTTTTTCCGATTTTTTTCCCGATTTTTTTTCCGAATTTTTCCGATTTTTTTTCCGATTTTTTCCGATTTTTTCCGATTTTTATTCCGATTTTTGTCCGATTTTTTTTCCGATTTTTTTCCCGATTTTTTTTCCGAATTTTTCCGATTTTTTTTCCGATTTTTTCCGATTTTTTTCCCGATTTTTTCCGATTTTTTTCCGATTTTTTTCCGATTTTTTCCCGTTTTTCCGATTTTTTTCAGATTTTTTTCTGATTTTTTTCCCGTTTTTTCCCGATTTTTTTCCGATTTCTTTTTCCGATTTTTATTCCGATTTTTTTTCAGATTTTTTCAGATTTTTTTTATTATATTTTTTCCGATTTTTTCCGATTTTTTTCCCGATTTTTTTCCGATTTTTTTCCGATTTTTTCCGATTTTTTTTCCGATTTTTTCCGATTTTTTCCGATTTTTTTCCGATTTTTTTTCCGATTTTTTCCCGATTTTTTTCCGATTTTTTTTTCGATTTTTTCCCGATTTTTTTCCGATTTTTTTTTCGATTTTTTCCCGATTTTTTCCCGTTTTTCCGATTTTTTCCGATTTTTTCCGATTTTTTCCAGTTTTTTCCCGATTTTTTTCCGATTTCTTTCCGATTTTTTCAGTTTTTTTCCGATTTTTTCCGATTTTTTCCGATTTTTATTCCGATTTTTTTCAGATTTTTTTTCAGATTTTTTCAGATTTTTTTTTTGATTTTTTTTCCGATTTTTTTCCCGATTTTTTTTCCGATTTTTTCCCATTTTTTTTCCCATTTTTTCCCGATTTTTTCCCGATTTCTTTCCGATTTTTTCCGATTTTTTCCGATTTTTATTCCCATTTTTTCCCGATTTTTTCCCGATTTCTTTCCGATTTTTTCCGATTTTTTTTCCGATTTTTTCCCGATTTTTTCCCGATTTTTTCCGTTTTTTTCCGATTTTTTTCCGATTTTTTCCGATTTTTATTCCGATTTTTGTCCGATTTTTTTTCCGATTTTTTTCAGATTTTTTTTCAGATTTTTTCAGATTTTTTTTTTGATTTTTTTTCCGATTTTTTTTCCGATTTTTTCCCATTTTTTTTCCCATTTTTTCCCGATTTTTTCCCGATTTCTTTCCGATTTTTTCCGATTTTTTCCGATTTTTATTCCCATTTTTTCCCGATTTTTTCCCGATTTCTTTCCGATTTTTTCCGATTTTTTTTCCGATTTTTTCCCGATTTTTTCCCGATTTTTTCCGTTTTTTTCCGATTTTTTTCCGATTTTTTCCGATTTTTATTCCGATTTTTGTCCGATTTTTTTTCCGATTTTTTTCCCGATTTTTTTTCCGAATTTTTCCGATTTTTTTTCCGATTTTTTCCGATTTTTTTCCGATTTTTTCCGATTTTTTCCGAATTTTTTTCCCGATTTTTTTCCGATTTTTCCCGATTTTTTTCCGATTTTTTTCCGATTTTTTTTTCGATTTTTTCCCGATTTTTTTTCCGATTTTTTTTCCAATTTTTTCCGATTGTTTTCCGATTTTTTTCCCATTTTTTTTCCCATTTTATTTCGATTTTTTCCCGATTTTTTCCCGATTTTTTCCCGATTTTTTCCCGATTTTTTCCCGATTTGTTCCCGATTTCTTTCCGATTTTTTCCGTTTTTTTCCGATTTTTTCCGATTTTTTTCCCGATTTTTTCCGATTTTTTTTCCGATTTTTTCCGATTTTTTTTCCCGATTTTTTTCAGATCTTTCCCGATTTTTTCCCGATTTTTTTTCCGAATTTTTCCGTTTTTTTCCATTTTTTTCCGATTTTCTCCGATTTTTTTCCGATTTTTTTCCCGATTTTTTTCCGATTTTTTCCGTTTTTTTCCGATTTTTTCAGATTTTTTTTCCGATTTTTTCCGATTTTTTTTGGAGTTTTTTTCGGATTTTTTTCCGATTTTTTTTGGAGTTTTTTTCGGATTTTTTTCCGATTTTTTCCGATTTTTTTCCAATTTTTTCCAATTTTTTCCGATTTTTTCCGATTTTTTTCCGATTTTTCCCATTTTTTTCCATTTTTTTCCATTTTTTTCCGATTTTTTTTCCGATTTTTTCACGATTTTTTTCCGATTTGTTTCCGATTTTTTTTCCATTTTTTCCCGATTTTTTCCCGATTTTTTTCCCGATTTTTTCCGATTTTTTCCGATTTTTTTCCGATTTTTTTTCCTATTTTTTCCCGATTTTTTTCCGATTTTTTTTTCGATTTTTTCCCGATTTTTTTTCCGATTTTTTTTCCGATTTTTTCGGATTTTTTTCCGATTTTTTTTCCGATTTTTTTTCGATTTTTTCCAATTTTTTCCGATTTTTTCCGATTTTTTTCCGATTTTTCCCATTTTTTTCCATTTTTTTCCGATTTTTTTTCCGATTTTTTCACGATTTTTTTCCGATTTGTTTCCGATTTTTTTCCGATTTTTTCCGATTTTTTTTCCGATTTTTTCACGATTTTTTTCCGATTTGTTTCCGATTTTTTTCCGATTTTCTCCGATTTTTTTCACGATTTTTTTCCGATTTGTTTCCGATTTTTTTTCGATTTTTCCCGATTTTTTCCCGATTTTTTTCCCGATTTTTTCCGATTTTTTTCCGATTTTTTCCGATTTTTATTCCGATTTTTGTCCGATTTTTTTTCCGATTTTTTTCCCGATTTTTTTTCCGAATTTTTCCGATTTTTTTCCGATTTTTTCCGATTTTTTCCGAATTTTTTTCCCGATTTTTTTCCGATTTTTCCCGATTTTTTTCCGATTTTTTTCCGATTTTTTTCCGATTTTTTTTTCGATTTTTTCCCGATTTTTTTTCCGATTTTTTTTCCAATTTTTTCCGATTTTTTTCCGATTTTTTTCCCATTTTTTTCCCATTTTATTTCGATTTTTTCCCGATTTTTTCCCGATTTTTTCCCGATTTTTTTCCGATTTTTCCCGATTTTTTCCCGATTTGTTCCCGATTTCTTTCCGATTTTTTCCGTTTTTTTCCGATTTTTTCCGATTTTTTTCCCGATTTTTTCCGATTTTTTTTCCGATTTTTTCCGATTTTTTTTCCCGATTTTTTTCAGATCTTTCCCGATTTTTTCCCGATTTTTTTTCCGAATTTTTCCGTTTTTTTCCAATTTTTTCCGATTTTCTCCGATTTTTTTCCGATTTTTTTCCCGATTTTTTTCCGATTTTTTCCGTTTTTTTCCGATTTTTTCCGATTTTTTTTCCGATTTTTTCCGATTTTTTTTGGAGTTTTTTTCGGATTTTTTTCGGATTTTTTCCGATTTTTTTCCGATTTTTTCCGATTTTTTCCGATTTTTTTCCGATTTTCCCCATTTTTTTCCATTTTTTTCCGATTTTTTCCGATTTTTTTTCCCATTTTTTCACGATTTTTTTCCGATTTGTTTCCAATTTTTTTCGATTTTTCCCGATTTTTTCCCGATTTTTTTCCCGATTTTTTTCCGATTTTTTCCCGTTTTTCCGATTTTTTTCAGATTTTTTTCTGATTTTTTCCCGTTTTTTCCCGATTTTTTTCCGATTTCTTTCCGATTTTTTCAGTTTTTTTCCGATTTTTTTCCCGAATTTTTTTCCGATTTTTTCACGATTTTTTTCCGATTTGTTTCCGATTTGTTTCCGATTTTTTTTCGATTTTTTCCCGATTTTTTTCCCGATTTTTTTCCGATTTTTTCCCGTTTTTCCGATTTTTTCCGATTTTTTTCTGATTTTTTCCCGTTTTTTCCCGATTTTTTTCCGATTTCTTTCCGATTTTTTCAGTTTTTTTCCGATTTTTTTCCCGATTTTTTCACGATTTTTTTCCGATTTGTTTCCGATTTTTTTTCGATTTTTCCCGATTTTTTCCCGATTTTTTTCCCGATTTTTTTCCGATTTTTTCCCGTTTTTCCGATTGTTTCAGATTTTTTTCAGATTTTTTCCCGTTTTTTCCCGATTTTTTTCCGATTTCTTTCCGATTTTTTCAGTTTTTTTCCGATTTTTTTCCCGATTTTTTTTCCGATTTTTTTTTCGATTTTTTCCGAATTTTTTCCGATTTTTTTTCCGATTTTTTCCGATTTTTTTCCCGATTTTTTCCGATTTTTTTCCGATTTCTTTCCGATTTTTTCCCGATTTTTTTTTGAGTTTTTTTCCGATTTTTTTCCGATTTTTTCACGATTTTTTTCCGATTTGTTTCCGATTTTTTTTCGATTTTTCCCGATTTTTTCCCGATTTTTATCCCGATTTTTTTCCGATTTTTTCCCGTTTTTCCGATTTTTTTCAGATTTTTTTCTGATTTTTTTCCCGATTTTTTCCGATTTTTTTCCGATTTTTTTCAGATTTTTTCCCGTTTTTTCCCGATTTTTTTCCGATTTCTTTCCGATTTTTTCAGTTTTTTTCCGATTTTTTTCCCGATTTTTTTCAGTTTTTTTCCGATTTTTTTTTCGATTTTTTCCGAATTTTTTCCGATTTTTTTTCCGATTTTTTCCGATTTTTTTCCCGATTTTTTCCGATTTTTTTCCGATTTCTTTCCGATTTTTTCCCGATTTTTTTTTGAGTTTTTTTCCGATTTTTTTCCGATTTTTTCACGATTTTTTTCCGATTTGTTTCCGATTTTTTTTTCGATTTTTCCCGATTTTTTCCCGATTTTTATCCCGATTTTTTTCCGATTTTTTCCCGTTTTTCCGATTTTTTTCAGATTTTTTTCAGATTTTTTTCCCGATTTTTTCCGATTTTTTTCCGATTTTTTTCAGATTTTTTCCCGTTTTTTCCCGATTTTTTTCCGATTTCTTTCCGATTTTTTCAGTTTTTTTCCGATTTTTTTCCCGATTTTTTTTCAGTTTTTTTCCGATTTTTTTTTCGATTTTTTCCGAATTTTTTCCGATTTTTTTTCCGATTTTTTCCCGATTTCTTTCCGATTTTTTCAGTTTTTTTCCGATTTTTTCCGATTTTTTCCCATTTTTATTCCGATTTTTTTCCATTTTTTTTCCGATTTTTTCCGATTTTTTTAAATATTTTTTTTCAGATTTTTTCAGATTTTTTCCCGTTTTTTCCCGATTTTTTTTCAGATTTTTTCCGATTTTTTTTCCCGATTTTTTTTCCCGATTTTTTTCAGATTTTTTCCGATTTTTTTCCGATTTTTTTTCCGATTTTTTCCCAATTTTTTCCAATTATTTCCGATTTTTTTTCGATTTTTTCCCGATTTTTTTCCGATTTTTTCCCGATTTTTTCCGATTTTTTCCGAATTTTTTTCCGATTTTTTCCGATTTTTTTCCGATTTTTTTCCTGATTTTTTCAGATTTTTTTCCGATTTTTTCCCGTTTTTCCGATTTTTTTTCCGATTTTTTTCCCGATTTTTTCCGATTTTTTTTCCGATTATTTCCCGATTTTTTTTAAGTTTTTTTCCGATTTTTTCCGATTTTTTCCCGATTTTTTCCCGATTTTTTCAGATTTTTTTCCGATTTTTTTCCGATTTTTTCCCGTTTTTTCCGAATTTTTTTCCGATTTTTTTCCCGATTTTTTCCGATTTTTTTTCCGATTTTTTCCCGATTTTTTTTTTTTTTTGTTTCCGATTTTTTCCGATTTTTTCCCGATTTTTTCCGATTTTTTCCGATTTTTTCCCGATTTTTTCCGATTTTTTCCGATTTTTTCCGATTTTTCCCAATTTTTTCCAATTTTTTCCGATTTTTTTCCGATTTTTTCCGATTTTTTTTCCGATTTTTTCCGATTTTTTCCGATTTTTTTTCCGGATTTTTTTCCGATTTTTCCCGATTTTTTTCCGATTTTTTCCCGATTTTTTTCAGTTTTTTTCCGATTTTTTTTCCGATTTTTTTTCAGATTTTTTCAGATTTTTTTCCCGATTTTTTTCCGATTTTTTTTTCCGATTTTTATTCCGATTTTTTTCCGATTTTTTTTCAGATTTTTTCAGATTTTTTTTATTATATTTTTTCCGATTTTTTCCGATTTTTTTCCCGATTTTTTTCCGATTTTTTTCCGATTTTTTCCGATTTTTTTTCCGATTTTTTTTCCGATTTTTTCCCGATTTTTTTCTGATTTTTTTTTCGATTTTTTCCCGATTTTTTTCCGATTTTTTTTTCGATTTTTTCCCGATTTTTTTTCCGATTTTTTTTCCGATTTTTTCCCGATTTTTTTTCCGATTTTTTTTCCCATTTTTTCCGATTTTTTTCAGATTTTTTTCCGATTTTTTTTCCCATTTTTTTTCAGTTTTTTTCCGATTTTTTCCGATTTTTTTCCCGATTTTTTCCGATTTTTTTTCCGATTTTTTCCGATTTTTTTTCCCGATTTTTTTCAGATCTTTCCCGATTTTTTTCAGATTTTTTCCGATTTTTTTCCGATTTTTTTTCAGATTTTTTTCCCGATTTTTTTTCCAAAATTTTCCGTTTTTTTCCAATTTTTTCCGATTTTCTCCGATTTTTTCCGTTTTTTTCCGTTTTTTTCCGATTTTTTTCCGATTTTTCCCATTTTTTTCCATTTTTTTTCGATTTTTTCCGATTTTTTTTCCGATTTTTTCACGATTTTTTTCCGATTTGTTTCCGATTTTTTTCGATTTTTCCCGATTTTTTCCCGATTTTTTTCCCGATTTTTTTCCGATTTTTTCCCGTTTTTCAGATTTTTTTCAGATTTTTTTCAGATTTTTTCCCGTTTTTTCCCGATTTTTTTCCGATTTCTTTCCGATTTTTTCAGTTTTTTTCCGATTTTTTTCCCGATTTTTTTTCCGATTTTTTCACGATTTTTTTCCGATTTGTTTCCGATTTTTTTTCGATTTTTCCCGATTTTTTCCCGATTTTTTTCCCGATTTTTTTCCGATTTTTTCCCGATTTTTTTCAGATTTTTTTCAGATTTTTTCCCGTTTTTTCCCGATTTTTTTCCGATTTTTTCCGATTTTTTCCGATTTTTTTTCCCGATTTTGTTCCGATTTTTCCCGATTTTTTTCCGATTTTTTCCCGATTTTTTCCGATTTTTTTCCGATTTTTTCCGATTTTTTTTCCGATTTTTTCAGATTTTTTTTCCGATTTTTTTCCGATTTTTTTTTCCGATTTTTTCCCGAATTTTTTCAGATTTTTTCAGATTTTTTTTCCGATTTTTTCCGATTTTTTTTCAGATTTTTTCAGATTTTTTTCAGATTTTTTTCAGATTTTTTTTTCCGATTTTTATTCCGATTTTTTTCCGATTTTTTCCCGATTTTTTTCAGTTTTTTTCCGATTTTTTTCCCGATTTTTTTCCGATTTTTTCCCGTTTTTCAGATTTTTTTCAGATTTTTTTCAGATTTTTTCCCGTTTTTTCCCGATTTTTTTCCGATTTCTTTCCGATTTTTTCAGTTTTTTTCCGATTTTTTTCCCGATTTTTTTCAGTTTTTTTCCGATTTTTTTTTCGATTTTTTCCGAATTTTTTCCGATTTTTTTTCCGATTTTTTCCCGATTTCTTTCCGATTTTTTCAGTTTTTTTCCGATTTTTTCCGATTTTTTCCGATTTTTTTCAGATTTTTTTTCAGATTTTTTCAGATTTTTTATATTATTTTTTTTCCGATTTTTTCCGATTTTTTCCGATTTTTTTTCCGATTTTTTCCGATTTTTTCCGATTTTTTTCCGATTTTTTTTCCGATTTTTTTTCCGATTTTTTCCGATTTTTTTTCCCGATTTTTTTCCGATTTTTTCCCGATTTTTTTCAGTTTTTTTCCGATTTTTTTCCGATTTTTTTTTCCGATTTTTATTCCGATTTTTTCCCGATTTTTTTCAGTTTTTTTCCGATTTTTTTCCCGATCTTTTTCCGATTTTTTCCCGTTTTTCAGATTTTTTTCAGATTTTTTTCAGATTTTTTCCCGTTTTTTCCCGATTTTTTTCCGATTTCTTTCCGATTTTTTCAGTTTTTTTCCGATTTTTTTCCCGATTTTTTTCAGTTTTTTTCCGATTTTTTTTTCGATTTTTTCCGATTTTTTTCCGATTTTTTTTCCGATTTTTTCCCGATTTCTTTCCGATTTTTTCAGTTTTTTTCCGATTTTTTCCGATTTTTTCCGATTTTTTTCCGATTTTTTTTCAGATTTTTTCAGATTTTTTATATTATTTTTTTTCCGATTTTTTCCGATTTTTTCCGATTTTTTTTCCGATTTTTTCCGATTTTTTCCGATTTTTTTCCGATTTTTTTTCCGATTTTTTTTCCGATTTTTTCCGATTTTTTTTCCCGATTTTTTTCCGATTTTTTCCCGATTTTTTTCAGTTTTTTTCCGATTTTTTTCCGATTTTTTTTTCCGATTTTTATTCCGATTTTTTTCCGATTTTTTCCCGATTTTTTTCAGTTTTTTTCCGATTTTTTTCCCGATTTTTTTCCGATTTTTTCCCGTTTTTCAGATTTTTTTCAGATTTTTTTCAGATTTTTTCCCGTTTTTTCCCGATTTTTTTCCGATTTCTTTCCGATTTTTTCAGTTTTTTTCCGATTTTTTTCCCGATTTTTTTCAGTTTTTTTCCGATTTTTTTTTCGATTTTTTCCGATTTTTTTCCGATTTTTTTTCCGATTTTTTCCCGATTTCTTTCCGATTTTTTCAGTTTTTTTCCGATTTTTTCCGATTTTTTCCGATTTTTTTCCGATTTTTTTTCAGATTTTTTCAGATTTTTTATATTATTTTTTTTCCGATTTTTTCCGATTTTTTCCGATTTTTTTTCCGATTTTTTTTCCGATTTTTTCCGATTTTTTTCCGATTTTTTTTCCGATTTTTTTTCCGATTTTTTCCGATTTTTTTCCCGATTTTTTTCCGATTTTTTCCCGATTTTTTTCAGTTTTTTTCCGATTTTTTTCCGATTTTTTCAGATTTTTTTTCAGATTTTTTTCCGATTTTTTTTCCGATTTTTTCCCGATTTTTTTCAGATTTTTTCCGATTTTTTTTCAGATTTTTTCAGATTTTTTTTCAGATTTTTTCAGATTTTTTTCCGATTTTTTTCCGATTTTTTTTCCGATTTTTGTCCGATTTTTTCCGATTTTTTTTCCGATTTTTTTCCCGATTTTTTCAGATTTTTATTCCGATTTTTTTCCGATTTTTTCCCGTTTTTTTTCAGTTATTTCCGATTTTTTTTCCGATTTTTTCCGATTTTTTTTCCCGATTTTTTTCCGATTTTTTCCCGATTTTTTTCAGATTTTTTCAGATTTTTTCAGATTTTTTCAGATTTTTTTCAGATTTTTTTCCGATTTTTTTCCGATTTTTTCCCGATTTTTTTCAGATTTTTTCAGATTTTTTTTATTATTTTTTTCCCGATTTTTATTCAGATTTTTTTCCGATTTTTTCCCGATTTTTTTCAGATTTTTTTCCGATTTTTTTTTCAGATTTTTATTCCGATTTTTTTCCGATTTTTTTCAGATTTTTTCAGATTTTTTTTATTACCTTTTTTCCCGATTTTTATTCCGATTTTTTCCGATTTTTTCCCGATTTTTTTCAGTTTTTTTCCGATTTTTTTTCCGATTTTTTCCGATTTTTTTTCAGATTTTTTCAGATTTTTTTTCAGATTTTTTTCAGATTTTTTTTCCGATTTTATCCGATTTTTTCCGATTTTTTTCCGATTTTTTTTCCGATTTTTTTCCGATTTGTTCCGATTTTTTTTCGATTTTTTCCCGATTTTTTCCCGATTTTTTCCCGATTTTTTTCAGATTTTTTCCCGATTTTCTCCCGATTTTTTCCCGATTTTTTTCCGATTTTTTCCCGATTTTTTTTCCGATTTTTTTTCCGATTTTTTCCGATTTTTTTCTGATTTTTTTCCCGATTTTTTCAGATTTTTTTTCCGATTTTTTTTCCGATTTTATCCGATTTTTTCCGATTTTTTTCCGATTTTTTTTCCGATTTTTCCGATTTTTTTTCAGATTTTTTCCGATTTTTTTTCCGATTTTTTTCCGATTTTTTCCGATTTTTTTTCAGATTTTTTTCCGATTTTTTTTTCCGATTTTTTCCCGATTTTTTTCAGATTTTTTCCGATTTTTTTTCAGATTTTTTTTCAGATTTTTTCAGATTTTTTTCCGATTTTTTTCCGATTTTTTTTTCCGATTTTTTTTTCCGATTTTTTCCGATTTTTTTCCGATTTTTTTCCCGATTTTTTCAGATTTTTTTTCCGATTTTTTCCGATTTTTTCCGATTTTTTTTCCGATTTTTTCCGATTTTTTTCCGATTTTTTTCCCGATTTTTTCAGATTTTTTTTCCGATTTTTTCCGATTTTTTCCGATTTTTATTCCGATTTTTGTCCGATTTTTTCCGATTTTTTTTCCGATTTTTTTCCCGATTTTTTCAGATTTTTATTCCGATTTTTTTCCGATTTTTTCCGATTTTTTTTCCGATTTTTTTCCCGATTTTTTCAGATTTTTATTCCGATTTTTTTCCGATTTTTTCCCGTTTTTTTTCAGTTATTTCCGATTTTTTTTCCGATTTTTTCCGAATTTTTTTCAGATTTTTTCAGATTTTTTTTCCGTTTTTTTTCCGATTTTTTTCCCCGATTTTTTTCCGATTTTTTCCCGATTTTTTTCCGATTTTTTCCGATTTTTTTCCGATTTTTTCAGATTTTTTTTCCGATTTTTTTCCGATTTTTTTTCCGATTTTTATTCCGATTTTTTTCCGATTTTTTCCCGATTTTTTCAGTTTTTTCCCGATTTTTTTCCGATTTTTTCCCGATTTTTTTTCCGATTTTTTTTTCGATTTTTTTTCCGATTTTTTCCGATTTTTTTTCCCGATTTTTTTCCGATTTTTTCCCGATTTTTTCAGTTTTTTTCCGATTTTTTTTTCCGATTTTTTCCGATTTTTTTTCAGATTTTTTCCGATTTTTTTTCCGATTTTTTTCCGATTTTTTCAGATTTTTTTTCAGATTTTTTTCCGATTTTTTTTTCCGATTTTTTCCCGATTTTTTTCAGATTTTTTCCGATTTTTTTTCAGATTTTTTCAGATTTTTTTTCAGATTTTTTCAGATTTTTTTCCGATTTTTTTCCGATTTTTTTTCCGATTTTTATTCCGATTTTTTTCCGATTTTTTCCCGATTTTTTTCAGTTTTTTTCCGATTTTTTTTCCGATTTTTTCCGAATTTTTTTCAGATTTTTTCCGATTTTTATTCCGATTTTTTTCCGATTTTTTTTTCCGATTTTTATTCCGATTTTTTCCCGATTTTTATTCAGATTTTTTTCCGATTTTTTCCCGATTTTTTTCCGATTTTTTCCGAATTTTTTTCAGATTTTTTCCGATTTTTTTTCAGATTTTTTTCAGATTTTTTTTTCAGATTTTTATTCCGATTTTTTTCCGATTTTTTTCAGATTTTTTCAGAATTTTTTTATTACTTTTTTTCCCGATTTTTTTCCCGATTTTTTCAGATTTTTTTTCCGATTTTTTCCGATTTTTTTTCCGATTTTTTCCGATTTTTTTTCCCGATTTTTTTCAGATTTTTTCCCGATTTTTTTCAGTTTTTTTCCGATTTTTTTTCCGATTTTTTTTCTGATTTTTCCCGATTTTTTTCCGATTTTTTTCCGATTTTTTCCCGATTTTTTTCCGATTTTTTCCGATTTTTTTCCGATTTTTTCAGATTTTTTTTCCGATTTTTTTCCGATTTTTTTTTCCGATTTTTTCCCGATTTTTTTCAGATTTTTACAGATTTTTTTTCCGATTTTTCCCGATTTTTTTTCAGATTTTTTCAGATTTTTTTCCGATTTTTTTCCGATTTTTTTTCCGATTTTTATTCCGATTTTTTTCCGATTTTTTCCCGATTTTTTTCAGTTTTTTTCCGAATTTTTTCCCGATTTTTTCCGAATTTTTTTCAGATTTTTTCAGATTTTTTTTCAGATTTTTTTCCGATTTTTTTTTCCGATTTTTATTCCGATTTTTTTCCGATTTTTTTTCAGATTTTTTCAGATTTTTTTTATTATTTTTTTCCCGATTTTTTTCCCGATTTTTTTCAGTTTTTTTCCGATTTTTTTTCCGATTTTTTCCGATTTTTTTTCAGATTTTTTCCGATTTTTTTCCAGATTTTTTTCAGATTTTTTTTCCCGATTTTATCCGATTTTTTCCGATTTTTTTCCGATTTTTTTTCCGATTTTTTTCCGATTTTTTTTCCGATTTTTTCCGCATTTTTTTCCGATTTTTTCAGATTTTTTTTCCGATTTTTTCCGATTTTTTTTCCGATTTTTTCCGATTTTTTCCGATTTTTTTTCCCGATTTTTTTCCGATTTTTTCCCGATTTTTTTCAGATTTTTTCCGATTTTTTCCGATTTTTTCAGATTTTTTTCCGATTTTTTTCAGATTTTTTTCCGATTTTTTCCCGATTTTTTTCAGATTTTTTCAGATTTTTTTTATTATTTTTTTCCCGATTTTTATTCAGATTTTTTTCCGATTTTTTCCCGATTTTTTTCAGTTTTTTTCCGATTTTTATTCAGATTTTTTTCCGATTTTTTCCCGATTTTTTTCAGTTTTTTTCCGATTTTTTTTCCGATTTTTTTCGAATTTTTTTCAGATTTTTTCCGATTTTTTTTCAGATTTTTTTCCGTTTTTTTTTTCAGATTTTTATTCCGATTTTTTCCCGATTTTTTTCAGATTTTTTCAGATTTTTTTTCAGATTTTTTCAGATTTTTTTTCAGATTTTTTCAGATTTTTTTCCGATTTTTTTCCGATTTTTTTTTCCGATTTTTTTTCCGATTTTTTCCGATTTTTTTCCCGATTTTTTCAGATTTTTTTTCCGATTTTTTCCGATTTTTTTTCCGATTTTTTTCCCGATTTTTATTCCGATTTTTTTCCGATTTTTTCCCGATTTTTTTCAGTTTTTTTCCGATTTTTTTTCCGATTTTTTCCGATTTTTTTTCAGATTTTTTCCGATTTTTTTTCAGATTTTTTTCCGATTTTTTTTTCAGATTTTTATTCCGATTTTTTTCCGATTTTTTTCAGATTTTTTCAGAATTTTTTTATTACCTTTTTTCCCGATTTTTATTCCGATTTTTTTCCGATTTTTTCCCGATTTTTTTCAGTTTTTTTCCGATTTTTTTTCCGATTTTTTCCGATTTTTTTCTGATTTTTTTCCCGATTTTTTCAGATTTTTTTCCCGATTTTTTTCAGTTTTTTTCCGATTTTTTTTCCGATTTTTTCCGATTTTTTTTCAGATTTTTTCCGATTTTTTTTCAGATTTTTTTCCGATTTTTTTTCAGATTTTTATTCCGATTTTTTTCCGATTTTTTTCAGATTTTTTCAGAATTTTTTTATTACCTTTTTTCCCGATTTTTATTCCGATTTTTTTCCGATTTTTTCCCGATTTTTTTCAGTTTTTTTCCGATTTTTTTTCCGATTTTTTCCGATTTTTTTCTGATTTTTTTCCCGATTTTTTCAGATTTTTTTTCAGATTTTTTTTCCGATTTTTTTTCCGATTTTATCCGATTTTTTTCCGATTTTTTTTCCGATTTTTTCCGATTTTTTTTCAGATTTTTTCCGATTTTTTTTCCGATTTTTTTCCGATTTTTTCAGATTTTTTTTCAGATTTTTTTCCGATTTTTTTTTCCGATTTTTTTTCCGATTTTTTCCGATTTTTTTTCAGATTTTTTCCGATTTTTTTTCCGATTTTTTTCCGATTTTTTCAGATTTTTTTCAGATTTTTTTCCGATTTTTTTTTCCGATTTTTTTTCCGATTTTTTCCGATTTTTTTCCGATTTTTTTCCCGATTTTTTCAGATTTTTTTTCCGATTTTTTCCGATTTTTTTTCCGATTTTTTTCCCGATTTTTTCAGATTTTTATTCCGATTTTTTTCCGATTTTTTCCCGTTTTTTTTCAGTTATTTCCGATTTTTTTTCCGATTTTTTCCGATTTTTTTTCCGATTTTTTTCAGATTTTTTCCGATTTTTTTCCGATTTTTTTCCCGATTTTTTCCGATTTTTTTTCCGATTTTTTCCGATTTTTTTTCCCGATTTTTTTCCGATTTTTTCCCGATTTTTTTCAGTTTTTTTCCGATTTTTTTTCCGATTTTTTCCGATTTTTTTTCAGATTTTTTCTGATTTTTTTTCAGATTTTTTTCCGATTTTTTCTGATTTTTTTTCAGATTTTTTTCCGATTTTTTTTTCAGATTTTTATTCCGATTTTTTTCCGATTTTTTCCCGTTTTTTTTCAGTTTTTTCCGATTTTTTTTCCGATTTTTTCCGATTTTTTTCAGATTTTTTCAGATTTTTTTCCGATTTTTTTCCGATTTTTTTCCGATTTTTTTTCCAATTTTTTTTCCGATTTTTTCCGATTTTTTTCCGATTTTTTTCCCGATTTTTTCCGATTTTTTTTCCGATTTTTTTCCCGATTTTTTCCGATTTTTATTCCGATTTTTTTCCGATTTTTTTCCCGTTTTTTTTCAGTTATTTCCGATTTTTTTTCCGATTTTTTCCGATTTTTTTTCCGATTTTTTTCAGATTTTTTTCCGATTTTTTTTTCCGATTTTTTCCCGATTTTTTTCAGATTTTTTCAGATTTTTTTTCAGATTTTTTCAGATTTTTTTTCAGATTTTTTCCGATTTTTTTCCGATTTTTTTTTCCGATTTTTTTTTCCGATTTTTTTTCCGATTTTTTCCGATTTTTTTCCGATTTTTTTCCCGATTTTTTCAGATTTTTTTTCCGATTTTTTCCGATTTTTTTTCCGATTTTTTTCCCGATTTTTATTCCGATTTTTTTCCGATTTTTTCCCGATTTTTTTCAGTTTTTTTCCGATTTTTTTTCCGATTTTTTCCGATTTTTTTTCAGATTTTTTCCGATTTTTTTTCAGATTTTTTTCCGATTTTTTTTTCAGATTTTTATTCCGATTTTTTTCCGATTTTTTTCAGATTTTTTCAGAATTTTTTTATTACCTTTTTTCCCGATTTTTATTCCGATTTTTTTCCGATTTTTTCCCGATTTTTTTCAGTTTTTTTCCGATTTTTTTTCCGATTTTTTCCGATTTTTTTTCAGATTTTTTCAGATTTTTTTTCAGATTTTTTTCAGATTTTTTTTCCGATTTTATCAGATTTTTTCAGATTTTTTTCAGATTTTTTTTCCGATTTTATCCGATTTTTTCAGATTTTTTTCAGATTTTTTTTCCGATTTTATCCGATTTTTTCCGATTTTTTTCCGATTTTTTTTCCGATTTTTTTCCGATTTTTTCCCGATTTTTTCCCGATTTTTTTCAGATTTTTTCCCGATTTTCTCCCGATTTTTTCCCGATTTTTTTCCGATTTTTTCCCGATTTTTTTTCCGATTTTTTTTCAGATTTTTTCCGATTTTTTTCTGATTTTTTTCCCGATTTTTTCAGATTTTTTTTCCGATTTTTTTTCCGATTTTATCCGATTTTTTCCGATTTTTTTCCGATTTTTTTTCCGATTTTTTCCGATTTTTTTTCAGATTTTTTCCGATTTTTTTCTGATTTTTTTCCCGATTTTTTCAGATTTTTTTTCCGATTTTTTTTCCGATTTTATCCGATTTTTTCCGATTTTTTTCCGATTTTTTTTCCGATTTTTTCCGATTTTTTTTCAGATTTTTTCCGATTTTTTTTCCGATTTTTTTCAGATTTTTTCCGATTTTTTTTCCGATTTTTTCCCGATTTTTTTCAGATTTTTTCAGATTTTTTTTCAGATTTTTTCAGATTTTTTTTCAGATTTTTTCCGATTTTTTTCCGATTTTTTTTTCCGATTTTTTTTTCCGATTTTTTTTCCGATTTTTTCCGATTTTTTTCCGATTTTTTTCCCGATTTTTTCAGATTTTTTTTCCGATTTTTTCCGATTTTTTTTCCGATTTTTTTCCCGATTTTTATTCCGATTTTTTTCCGATTTTTTCCCGATTTTTTTCAGTTTTTTTCCGATTTTTTTTCCGATTTTTTCCGATTTTTTTTCAGATTTTTTCCGATTTTTTTTCAGATTTTTTTCCGATTTTTTTTTCAGATTTTTATTCCGATTTTTTTCCGATTTTTTTCAGATTTTTTCAGAATTTTTTTATTACCTTTTTTCCCGATTTTTATTCCGATTTTTTTCCGATTTTTTCCCGATTTTTTTCAGTTTTTTTCCGATTTTTTTTCCGATTTTTTCCGATTTTTTTTCAGATTTTTTCAGATTTTTTTTCAGATTTTTTTCAGATTTTTTTTCCGATTTTATCAGATTTTTTCAGATTTTTTTCAGATTTTTTTTCCGATTTTATCCGATTTTTTCAGATTTTTTTCAGATTTTTTTTCCGATTTTATCCGATTTTTTCCGATTTTTTTCCGATTTTTTTTCCGATTTTTTTCCGATTTTTTCCCGATTTTTTCCCGATTTTTTTCAGATTTTTTCCCGATTTTCTCCCGATTTTTTCCCGATTTTTTTCCGATTTTTTCCCGATTTTTTTTCCGATTTTTTTTCAGATTTTTTCCGATTTTTTTCTGATTTTTTTCCCGATTTTTTCAGATTTTTTTTCCGATTTTTTTTCCGATTTTATCCGATTTTTTCCGATTTTTTTCCGATTTTTTTTCCGATTTTTTCCGATTTTTTTTCAGATTTTTTCCGATTTTTTTTCCGATTTTTTTCCGATTTTTTCAGATTTTTTTTCAGATTTTTTTCCGATTTTTTTTTCCGATTTTTTCCCGATTTTTTTCAGATTTTTTCAGATTTTTTTTCAGATTTTTTCAGATTTTTTTTCAGATTTTTTCAGATTTTTTTCCGATTTTTTTCCGATTTTTTTTTCCGATTTTTTTTCCGATTTTTTCCGATTTTTTTCCGATTTTTTTCCCGATTTTTTCCGATTTTTTTTCCGATTTTTTCCGATTTTTTTTCCGATTTTTTTCCCGATTTTTTCAGATTTTTATTCCGATTTTTTTCCGATTTTTTCCCGTTTTTTTTCAGTTATTTCCGATTTTTTTTCCGAGTTTTTCCGATTTTTTTTCCGATTTTTTTCAGATTTTTTCCGATTTTTTTCCGATTTTTTTCCCGATTTTTTCAGATTTTTTTTCAGATTTTTTCCGATTTTTTTTCCGATTTTTTCCGATTTTTTTTCCCGATTTTTTTCCGATTTTTTCCCGATTTTTTTCAGATTTTTTCCGATTTTTTTTCCGATTTTTTCCGATTTTTTTTCAGATTTTTTCTGATTTTTTTTCCGATTTTTTCCGATTTTTTTTCAGATTTTTTCCGATTTTTTTTCCGATTTTTTTCCGATTTTTTCAGATTTTTTCAGATTTTTTCCGATTTTTTTTTCCGATTTTTTTTCCGATTTTTTCCGATTTTTTTCCGATTTTTTTCCCGATTTTTTCAGATTTTTTTTCCGATTTTTTCCGATTTTTTTTCCGATTTTTTTCCCGATTTTTTCAGATTTTTATTCCGATTTTTTTCCGATTTTTTCCCGTTTTTTTTCAGTTATTTCCGATTTTTTTTCCGATTTTTTCCGATTTTTTTTCCGATTTTTTTCAGATTTTTTCCGATTTTTTTCCGATTTTTTTCCCGATTTTTTCCGATTTTTTTTCCGATTTTTTCCGATTTTTTTTCCCGATTTTTTTCCGATTTTTTCCCGATTTTTTTCAGTTTTTTTCCGATTTTTTTTCCGATTTTTTCCGATTTTTTTTCAGATTTTTTCTGATTTTTTTTCAGATTTTTTTCCGATTTTTTCTGATTTTTTTTCAGATTTTTTTCCGATTTTTTTTTCAGATTTTTATTCCGATTTTTTTCCGATTTTTTCCCGTTTTTTTTCAGTTTTTTCCGATTTTTTTTCCGATTTTTTCCGATTTTTTTCAGATTTTTTCAGATTTTTTTCCGATTTTTTTCCGATTTTTTCCGATTTTTTTTCCAATTTTTTTTCCGATTTTTTCCGATTTTTTTCCGATTTTTTTCCCGATTTTTTCCGATTTTTTTTCCGATTTTTTTCCCGATTTTTTCCGATTTTTATTCCGATTTTTTTCCGATTTTTTTCCCGTTTTTTTTCAGTTATTTCCGATTTTTTTTCCGATTTTTTCCGATTTTTTTTCCGATTTTTTTCAGATTTTTTTCCGATTTTTTTTTCCGATTTTTTCCCGATTTTTTTCAGATTTTTTCAGATTTTTTTTCAGATTTTTTCAGATTTTTTTTCAGATTTTTTCCGATTTTTTTCCGATTTTTTTTTCCGATTTTTTTTTCCGATTTTTTTTCCGATTTTTTCCGATTTTTTTCCGATTTTTTTCCCGATTTTTTCAGATTTTTTTTCCGATTTTTTCCGATTTTTTTTCCGATTTTTTTCCCGATTTTTATTCCGATTTTTTTCCGATTTTTTCCCGATTTTTTTCAGTTTTTTTCCGATTTTTTTTCCGATTTTTTCCGATTTTTTTTCAGATTTTTTCCGATTTTTTTTCAGATTTTTTTCCGATTTTTTTTTCAGATTTTTATTCCGATTTTTTTCCGATTTTTTTCAGATTTTTTCAGAATTTTTTTATTACCTTTTTTCCCGATTTTTATTCCGATTTTTTTCCGATTTTTTCCCGATTTTTTTCAGTTTTTTTCCGATTTTTTTTCCGATTTTTTCCGATTTTTTTTCAGATTTTTTCAGATTTTTTTTCAGATTTTTTTCAGATTTTTTTTCCGATTTTATCAGATTTTTTCAGATTTTTTTCAGATTTTTTTTCCGATTTTATCCGATTTTTTCAGATTTTTTTCAGATTTTTTTTCCGATTTTATCCGATTTTTTCCGATTTTTTTCCGATTTTTTTTCCGATTTTTTTCCGATTTTTTCCCGATTTTTTCCCGATTTTTTTCAGATTTTTTCCCGATTTTCTCCCGATTTTTTCCCGATTTTTTTCCGATTTTTTCCCGATTTTTTTTCCGATTTTTTTTCAGATTTTTTCCGATTTTTTTCTGATTTTTTTCCCGATTTTTTCAGATTTTTTTTCCGATTTTTTTTCCGATTTTATCCGATTTTTTCCGATTTTTTTCCGATTTTTTTTCCGATTTTTTCCGATTTTTTTTCAGATTTTTTCCGATTTTTTTTCCGATTTTTTTCCGATTTTTTCAGATTTTTTTTCAGATTTTTTTCCGATTTTTTTTTCCGATTTTTTCCCGATTTTTTTCAGATTTTTTCAGATTTTTTTTCAGATTTTTTCAGATTTTTTTTCAGATTTTTTCAGATTTTTTTCCGATTTTTTTCCGATTTTTTTTTCCGATTTTTTTTCCGATTTTTTCCGATTTTTTTCCGATTTTTTTCCCGATTTTTTCCGATTTTTTTTCCGATTTTTTCCGATTTTTTTTCCGATTTTTTTCCCGATTTTTTCAGATTTTTATTCCGATTTTTTTCCGATTTTTTCCCGTTTTTTTTCAGTTATTTCCGATTTTTTTTCCGAGTTTTTCCGATTTTTTTTCCGATTTTTTTCAGATTTTTTCCGATTTTTTTCCGATTTTTTTCCCGATTTTTTCAGATTTTTTTTCAGATTTTTTCCGATTTTTTTTCCGATTTTTTCCGATTTTTTTTCCCGATTTTTTTCCGATTTTTTCCCGATTTTTTTCAGATTTTTTCCGATTTTTTTTCCGATTTTTTCCGATTTTTTTTCAGATTTTTTCTGATTTTTTTTCCGATTTTTTTCCGATTTTTTCAGATTTTTTTTCAGATTTTTTTCCGATTTTTTTTTCAGATTTTTATTCCGATTTTTTTCCGATTTTTTCCCGTTTTTTTTCAGTTTTTTCCGATTTTTTTTCCGATTTTTTCCGATTTTTTTTCAGATTTTTTCAGATTTTTTTCCGATTTTTTTCCGATTTTTTTCCGATTTTTTTTTCCGATTTTTTTTCCGATTTTTTCCGATTTTTTTCCGATTTTTTCCGATTTTTTTTCCGATTTTTTTCCCGATTTTTTCCGATTTTTATTCCGATTTTTTTCCGATTTTTTCCCGTTTTTTTCAGTTATTTCCGATTTTTTTTCGATTTTTTCCGATTTTTTTTCCGATTTTTTTCAGATTTTTTCCCATTTTTTTCCGATTTTTTTCCCGATTTTTTCAGATTTTTTTTCCGATTTTTTCCGATTTTTTCCCGATTTTTTTCAGTTTTTTTCCGATTTTTTCCGATTTTTTTTCTGATTTTTTCTGATTTTTTTTCCGATTTTTTTCCGATTTTTTCAGATTTTTTTTCAGATTTTTTTCCGATTTTTTTTTCAGATTTTTATTCCGATTTTTTTCCGATTTTTTTCCGATTTTTTTTTCCGATTTTTTTTCCGATTTTTTCCGATTTTTTTCCCGATTTTTTCAGATTTTTTTTCCGATTTTTTCCGATTTTTTTTTCGATTTTTTTCGAATTTTTTTCAGATTTTTTCCGATTTTTTTTCAGATTTTTTTCAGATTTTTTTTTCAGATTTTTATTCCGATTTTTTTCCGATTTTTTTCCGATTTTTTCAGATTTTTTTTATTACCTTTTTTCCCGATTTTTATTCCGATTTTTTTCCGATTTTTTCCCGATTTTTTTCAGTTTTTTTCCGATTTTTTTTCCGATTTTTTCCGATTTTTTTTGAGATTTTTTCAGATTTTTTTTCAGATTTTTCTCAGATTTTTTTTCCGATTTTATCCGATTTTTTCCGATTTTTTTCCGATTTTTTTTCCGATTTTTTTCAGATTTTTTCCCGATTTTTTCCCGATTTTTTTCAGATTTTTTCCCGATTTTCTCCCGATTTTTTCCCGATTTTTTTTCAGAATTTTTCCGATTTTTTTTCCGATTTTTTTCCGATTTTTTCCGATTTTTTTTTCCGATTTTTTTTCCGATTTTTTCCGATTTTTTTCCGATTTTTTTCCCGATTTTTTCAGATTTTTTTTCCGATTTTTTCCGATTTTTTTTCAGATTTTTTCTGATTTTTTTTCAGATTTTTTTCCGATTTTTTTTCAGATTTTTATTCCGATTTTTTTCCGATTTTTTCCCGTTTTTTTCAGTTTTTTCCGATTTTTTTTCCGATTTTTTCCGAATTTTTTTCAGATTTTTTCCGATTTTTTTCCCGATTTTTTTTCCGATTTTTTCCGATTTTTTTCCGATTTTTTTTCCGATTTTTTCAGATTTTTTTCCCGATTTTTTCCGATTTTTTTCCGATTTTTTTCCCGATTTTTTCAGATTTTTTTTCCGATTTTTTCCGATTTTTTTTCCGATTTTTTTCCCGATTTTTTCAGATTTTTATTCCGATTTTTTTCCGATTTTTTCCCGTTTTTTTTCAGTTATTTCCGATTTTTTTTCCGATTTTTTCCGATTTTTTTTCCGATTTTTTTCAGATTTTTTCAGATTTTTTTCCGATTTTTTTCCCGATTTTTTCAGATTTTTTTTCAGATTTTTTCCGATTTTTTTTCCGATTTTTTCCGATTTTTTTTCCCGATTTTTTTCCGATTTTTTCCCGATTTTTTTCAGTTTTTTTCCGATTTTTTTTCCGATTTTTTCCGATTTTTTTTCCGATTTTTTCTGATTTTTTTTCCGATTTTTTTCCGATTTTTTCAGATTTTTTTTCAGATTTTTTTCCGATTTTTTTTCAGATTTTTATTCCGATTTTTTTCCGATTTTTTCCCGTTTTTTTCAGTTTTTTCCGATTTTTTTTCCGATTTTTTCCGAATTTTTTTCAGATTTTTTCAGATTTTTTTCCCGATTTTTTTTCCGATTTTTTCCGATTTTTTTCCGATTTTTTTCCCGATTTTTTCAGATTTTTTTTCAGATTTTTTCCGATTTTTTTTCCGATTTTTTTCCCGATTTTTTCAGATTTTTATTCCGATTTTTTTCCGATTTTTTCCCGTTTTTTTTCAGTTATTTCCGATTTTTTTTCCGATTTTTTCCGATTTTTTTTCCGATTTTTTTCCGATTTTTTCCGATTTTTTTCCGATTTTTTTCCCGATTTTTTCAGATTTTTTTTCCGATTTTTTCCGATTTTTTTTCCGATTTTTTCCGATTTTTTTTCCCGATTTTTTTCCGATTTTTTCCCGATTTTTTTCAGTTTTTTTCCGATTTTTTTTCCGATTTTTTCCGATTTTTTTTCTGATTTTTTCTGATTTTTTTTCCGATTTTTTTCCGATTTTTTCAGATTTTTTTTCAGATTTTTTTCCGATTTTTTTTTCAGATTTTTATTCCGATTTTTTTCCGATTTTTTCCCGTTTTTTTTCAGTTTTTTCCGATTTTTTTCCGATTTTTTCCGAATTTTTTTCAGATTTTTTCAGATTTTTTTTCCGATTTTTTTCCGATTTTTTTCAGATTTTTTCAGATTTTTTTTATTACCTTTTTTCCCGATTTTTATTCCGATTTTTTTCCGATTTTTTCCCGATTTTTTTCAGTTTTTTTCCGATTTTTTTTCCGATTTTTTTCCAGATTTTTTCAGATTTTTTTTCAGATTTTTTTCAGATTTTTTTTCCGATTTTATCCGATTTTTTCCGATTTTTTTCCGATTTTTTTTCCGATTTTTTTCCGATTTTTTCCCGATTTTTTCCCGATTTTTTTCAGATTTTTTCCCGATTTTCTCCCGATTTTTTCCCGATTTTTTTCCGATTTTTTCCCGATTTTTTTTCAGATTTTTTCCGATTTTTTTTCCGATTTTTTTCCGATTTTTTTTCAGATTTTTTTCCGATTTTTTTTTCCGATTTTTTCCCGATTTTTTTCAGATTTTTTCAGATTTTTTTTCAGATTTTTTCAGATTTTTTTCCGATTTTTTTCCGATTTTTTTTTCAGATTTTTTTTCCGATTTTTTCCGATTTTTTTCCGATTTTTTTCCCGATTTTTTCAGATTTTTTTTCAGATTTTTTCCGATTTTTTTTCCGATTTTTTTCCCGATTTTTTCAGATTTTTTCAGATTTTTTTCCGATTTTTTTCCCGATTTTTTCAGATTTTTTTTCCGATTTTTTCCGATTTTTTTTCCGATTTTTTCCGATTTTTTTTCCCGATTTTTTTCCGATTTTTTCCCGATTTTTTTCAGTTTTTTTCCGATTTTTTCCGATTTTTTTTCAGATTTTTTCAGATTTTTTTTCCGATTTTTTTCCGATTTTTTCAGATTTTTTTTCAGATTTTTTTCCGATTTTTTTTTCAGATTTTTATTCCGATTTTTTTCCGATTTTTTCCCGTTTTTTTTCAGTTTTTTCCGATTTTTTTTCCGATTTTTTCCGAATTTTTTTCAGATTTTTTCAGATTTTTTTTCCGATTTTTTTCCGATTTTTTTCAGATTTTTTCAGATTTTTTTTATTACCTTTTTTCCCGATTTTTATTCCGATTTTTTTCCGATTTTTTCCCGATTTTTTTCAGTTTTTTTCCGATTTTTTTTCCGATTTTTTTCAGATTTTTTCAGATTTTTTTTCAGATTTTTTTCAGATTTTTTTTCCGATTTTATCCGATTTTTTCCGATTTTTTTCCGATTTTTTTTCCGATTTTTTTCCGATTTTTTCCCGATTTTTTCCCGATTTTTTTCAGATTTTTTCCCGATTTTCTCCCGATTTTTTCCCGATTTTTTTCCGATTTTTTCCCGATTTTTTTTCAGATTTTTTCCGATTTTTTTTCCGATTTTTTTCCGATTTTTTTTCAGATTTTTTTCCGATTTTTTTTCCGATTTTTTCCCGATTTTTTTCAGATTTTTTCAGATTTTTTTTCAGATTTTTTCAGATTTTTTTTCAGATTTTTTCAGATTTTTTTCCGATTTTTTTCCGATTTTTTTTTTCGATTTTTTCCGATTTTTTTCCGATTTTTTTCCCGATTTTTTCAGATTTTTTTTCAGATTTTTTCCGATTTTTTTTCCGATTTTTTTCCCGATTTTTTCAGATTTTTATTCCGATTTTTTCCGAATTTTTTTCAGATTTTTTCAGATTTTTTTTCCGTTTTTTTTTCGATTTTTTCCCCGATTTTTTTCCGATTTTTTTCCGATTTTTTCCGAATTTTTTTCCGATTTTTCCGATTTTTTCCGATTTTTTTTCCCGATTTTGTTCCGATTTTTCCCGATTTTTTCCCGATTTTTTCCGATTTTTTTCCGATTTTTTCCCGATTTTTTCCCGATTTTTTCCCGATTTTTTTCAGATTTTTTCCCGATTTTTTTTCCGATTTTTTTCCGATTTTTTCAGATTTTTTTCCGATTTTTTTCCCGATTTTTTCAGATTTTTTTTCCGATTTTTTCCGATTTTTTCCGATTTTTTCCGATTTTTTCCGATTTTTTCCGATTTTTTTTTCCGATTTTTTTTCCGATTTTTTTCCCGATTTTTTCAGATTTTTATTCCGATTTTTTTCAGATTTTTTCCCGTTTTTTTTCAGTTATTTCCGATTTTTTTTCCGATTTTTTCCGATTTTTTTTCCGATTTTTTTCAGATTTTTTCCGATTTTTTTCCGATTTTTTTCCCGATTTTTTCAGATTTTTTTTCAGATTTTTTCCGATTTTTTTTCCGATTTTTTCCGATTTTTTTTCCCGATTTTTTTCCGATTTTTTCCCGATTTTTTTCAGTTTTTTTCCGATTTTTTTTCCGATTTTTTCCGATTTTTTTTCAGATTTTTTCTGATTTTTTTTCGATTTTTTTCCGATTTTTTCAGATTTTTTTTCAGATTTTTTTCCGATTTTTTTTCTGATTTTTATTCCGATTTTTTTCAGATTTTTTCCCGTTTTTTTTCAGTTTTTTCCGATTTTTTTTCCGATTTTTTCCGATTTTTTTTCAGATTTTTTCCGATTTTTTTTCAGATTTTTTCAGATTTTTTTTCCGATTTTTTTTCCGATTTTTTCCGATTTTTTTCCGATTTTTTTCCCGATTTTTTCAGATTTTTTTTCCGATTTTTTCCGATTTTTTTTCCGATTTTTTTTCCGATTTTTTCCGATTTTTTTTCAGATTTTTTCCGATTTTTTTTCAGATTTTTTCAGATTTTTTTTCCGATTTTTTTCCCGATTTTTTCAGATTTTTTCAGATTTTTTTCCGATTTTTTTCCGATTTTTTTTTTCGATTTTTTCCGATTTTTTTCCGATTTTTTTCCCGATTTTTTCAGATTTTTTTTCAGATTTTTTCCGATTTTTTTTCCGATTTTTTTCCCGATTTTTTCAGATTTTTATTCCGATTTTTTCCGAATTTTTTTCAGATTTTTTCAGATTTTTTTTCCGTTTTTTTTTCGATTTTTTCCCCGATTTTTTTCCGATTTTTTTCCGATTTTTTCCGAATTTTTTTCCGATTTTTCCGATTTTTTCCGATTTTTTTTCCCGATTTTGTTCCGATTTTTCCCGATTTTTTCCCGATTTTTTCCGATTTTTTTCCGATTTTTTCCCGATTTTTTCCCGATTTTTTCCCGATTTTTTTCAGATTTTTTCCCGATTTTTTTCCGATTTTTTTCCGATTTTTTCAGATTTTTTTCCGATTTTTTTCCCGATTTTTTCAGATTTTTTTTCCGATTTTTTCCGATTTTTTCCGATTTTTTCCGATTTTTTCCGATTTTTTCCGATTTTTTTTTCCGATTTTTTTTCCGATTTTTTTCCCGATTTTTTCAGATTTTTATTCCGATTTTTTTCAGATTTTTTCCCGTTTTTTTTCAGTTATTTCCGATTTTTTTTCCGATTTTTTCCGATTTTTTTTCCGATTTTTTTCAGATTTTTTCCGATTTTTTTCCGATTTTTTTCCCGATTTTTTCAGATTTTTTTTCAGATTTTTTCCGATTTTTTTTCCGATTTTTTCCGATTTTTTTTCCCGATTTTTTTCCGATTTTTTCCCGATTTTTTTCAGTTTTTTTCCGATTTTTTTTCCGATTTTTTCCGATTTTTTTTCAGATTTTTTCTGATTTTTTTTCGATTTTTTTCCGATTTTTTCAGATTTTTTTTCAGATTTTTTTCCGATTTTTTTTCTGATTTTTATTCCGATTTTTTTCAGATTTTTTCCCGTTTTTTTTCAGTTTTTTCCGATTTTTTTTCCGATTTTTTCCGATTTTTTTTCAGATTTTTTCCGATTTTTTTTCAGATTTTTTCAGATTTTTTTTCCGATTTTTTTTCCGATTTTTTCCGATTTTTTTCCGATTTTTTTCCCGATTTTTTCAGATTTTTTTTCCGATTTTTTCCGATTTTTTTTCCGATTTTTTTCCCGATTTTTTCAGATTTTTTTTCCGATTTTTTTCCGATTTTTTCAGATTTTTTTCAGATTTTTTTCCGATTTTTTTTTCAGATTTTTATTCCGATTTTTTTCCGATTTTTTCCCGGTTTTTTTCAGTTTTTTCCGATTTTTTTTCCGATTTTTTCCGAATTTTTTTCAGATTTTTTCAGATTTTTTTTCCGATTTTTTTCCGATTTTTTTCAGATTTTTTCAGATTTTTTTTCAGATTTTTTCAGATTTTTTTTCAGATTTTTTCAGATTTTTTTCCGATTTTTTTTTCAGATTTTTATTCCGATTTTTTTCCGATTTTTTCCCGTTTTTTTTCAGTTTTTTCCGATTTTTTTTCCGATTTTTTCCGAATTTTTTTCAGATTTTTTCAGATTTTTTTTCCGATTTTTTTCCGATTTTTTTCAGATTTTTTCAGATTTTTTTTATTACCTTTTTTCCCGATTTTTATTCCGATTTTTTTCCGATTTTTTCCCGATTTTTTTCAGTTTTTTTCCGATTTTTTTTCCGATTTTTTTTCAGATTTTTTCAGATTTTTTTTCAGATTTTTTTCAGATTTTTTTTCCGATTTTATCCGATTTTTTCCGATTTTTTTCCGATTTTTTTTCCGATTTTTTTCCGATTTTTTTTTCCGATTTTTTCCCGATTTTTTTCAGATTTTTTCAGATTTTTTCAGATTTTTTCAGATTTTTTTTCAGATTTTTTCAGATTTTTTTCCGATTTTTTTCCGATTTTTTTTTCCGATTTTTTTTCCGATTTTTTCCGATTTTTTTCCGATTTTTTTCCCGATTTTTTCAGATTTTTTTTCCGATTTTTTCCGATTTTTTTTCCGATTTTTTTCCCGATTTTTTCAGATTTTTATTCCGATTTTTTTCCGATTTTTTCCCGTTTTTTTCAGTTATTTCCGATTTTTTTTCCGATTTTTTCCGAATTTTTTTCAGATTTTTTCAGATTTTTTTTCCGTTTTTTTTCCGATTTTTTCCCCGATTTTTTTCCGATTTTTTCCGAATTTTTTTCCGATTTTTTCCGATTTTTTCCGATTTTTTTTCCCGATTTTGTTCCGATTTTTCCCGATTTTTTCCCGATTTTTTCCCGATTTTTTCCGATTTTTTTCCGATTTTTTCCCGATTTTTTCCCGATTTTTTCCCGATTTTTTCCCGATTTTTTTTCCGATTTTTTTCAGATTTTTTCCGATTTTTTTCCGATTTTTTTCCCGATTTTTTCAGATTTTTTTTCCGATTTTTTCCGATTTTTTCCGATTTTTTCCGATTTTTTTCCCGATTTTTTCCCGATTTTTTCCCGATTTTTTTCAGTTTTTTTCCGATTTTTTTTCCGATTTTTTCCGATTTTTTTTCAGATTTTTTCAGATTTTTTTTTCGATTTTTTTCCGATTTTTTCAGATTTTTTTTCAGATTTTTTTCCGATTTTTTTTTCAGATTTTTATTCCGATTTTTTTCCGATTTTTTCCCGTTTTTTTCAGTTTTTTCCGATTTTTTTTCCGATTTTTTCCGATTTTTTTTCCGATTTTTTCAGATTTTTTTTCCGATTTTTTTCCGATTTTTTTCCCGATTTTTTTCCGATTTTTTCCGATTTTTTTTCCGATTTTTTCCGATTTTTTCCGATTTTTTTTCCCGATTTTGTTCCGATTTTTCCCGATTTTTTTCCGATTTTTTCCCGATTTTTTTCCGATTTTTTCCGATTTTTTTCCGATTTTTTCAGAATTTTTTTCCGATTTTTTTCCGATTTTTTTCCCGATTTTTTACCGATTTTTTACCGATTTTTTTCAGATTTTTTCAGATTTTTTTTCAGATTTTTTCCCGATTTTCTCCCGATTTTTTCCCGATTTTTTTCCGATTTTTTCCCGATTTTTTTTCCGATTTTTTTTCCGATTTTTTCCGATTTTTTTCCGATTTTTTTCCGATTTTTTCAGATTTTTTTTCCGATTTTTTTTTCCGATTTTATCCGATTTTTCCGATTTTTTTCCGATTTTTTTTCCGATTTTTTTCCGATTTTTTCCGATTTTTTTCCGATTTTTTTCCGATTTTTTTTTCCGATTTTTTTCAGATTTTTTCCCGATTTTCTCCCGATTTTTTCCCGATTTTTTTCCGATTTTTTCCCGATTTTTTTTCCGATTTTTTTTCCGATTTTTTCCGATTTTTTTCCGATTTTTTTCCCGATTTTTTCCGATTTTTTTTCCGATTTTTTTTTCCGATTTTATCCGATTTTTCCGATTTTTTTCCGATTTTTTTTCCGATTTTTTTCCGATTTTTTCCGATTTTTTTCCGATTTTTTTCCGATTTTTTTTTCCGATTTTTTTCAGATTTTTTCCCGATTTTCTCCCGATTTTTTCCCGATTTTTTTCCGATTTTTTCCCGATTTTTTTTCCGATTTTTTTTCAGATTTTTTCCGATTTTTTTCCGATTTTTTTCCCGATTTTTTCAGATTTTTTTTCCGATTTTTTTTTCCGATTTTATCCGATTTTTTCCGATTTTTTTCCGATTTTTTTTCCGATTTTTTTCCGATTTTTTCCGATTTTTTTCCGATTTTTTCAGAATTTTTTTCCGATTTTTTTCCGATTTTTTTTCCGATTTTTTACCGATTTTTTTCAGATTTTTTCAGATTTTTTTTCAGATTTTTTCAGATTTTTTTTCAGATTTTTTCAGATTTTTTTCCGATTTTTTTCCAATTTTTTTTTCCGATTTTTTTCAGATTTTTTCCCGATTTTCTCCTGATTTTTTCCCGATTTTTTCCCGATTTTTTTTCCGATTTTTTTTCGATTTTTTCCCGATTTTTTCCCGATTTTTTCCCGATTTTTTCCCGATTTTTTTCCGATTTTTTCCCGATTTTTTCCCGATTTTTTTCAGATTTTTTCCCGATTTTTTTTCCGATTATTTTCAGATTTTTTCCGATTTTTTTCCCGATTTTTTCAGATTTTTTTTCCGATTTTTTCCGATTTTTTTTCCGATTTTTTTTCCGATTTTTTCCGATTTTTTTCCGATTTTTCAGATTTTTTTTCCGATTTTTTCCGATTTTTTTTCATATTTTTTCCGATTTTTTTTCCGATTTTTTCCGATTTTTTTTCAGATTTTTTTAATTATTTTTTTTCCGATTTTTTCCGATTTTTCCCGATTTTTTTCAGATTTTTTCCGAACTTTTTCCGATTTTTTTTCAGATTTTTTTCCCGATTTTTTTTCCGAATTTTTCCGATTTATTTTCCGATTTTTTTCGATTTTTATTCCGATTTTTTTTCCGATTTTTTTCAGATTTTTTGTCAGATTTTTTCCGATTTTTTTTATTATTTTTTTTCCGATTTTTTCCGATTTTTTCCCGATTTTTTTCCGATTTTTTCCCGATTTTTCCCCGATTATTTCCCGATTTTTTTCAGATTTTTTCCCCGATTTATTCCCCGATTTTTTCCGATTTTTTCCCCGATTTTTTCCCCGATTTTTTCCCGATTTTTTCCCGATTTTTTCCCGATTTTTTCCCCGATTTTTTCCCCGATTTTTTCCCCGATTTATTTCCCGATTTTTTCCGATTTTTTCCCGATTTTTCCCCGATTATTTCCCGATTTTTTTCCGATTTTTTCCCCGATTTTTTCCCCGATTTTTTCCCGATTTTTTCCCGATTTTTTACCGATTTTTCCCGATTATTTCCCGATTTTTTTCCCGATTTTTTCCGATTTTTTCCCCGATTTTTTCCCCGATTATTTCCCGATTTTTTCCCCGATTTTTCCCGATTTTTTCCCGATTTTTCCCGATTTTTTCCCGATTTTTCCCCGATTTTTTCCCGATTTTTTCCCCGATTATTTCCCGATTTTTTCCCCGATTTTTTCCCGATTTTTTCCCGATTTTTCCCGATTGTTTCCCGATTTTTCCCCGATTTTTTCCGATTTTTTCCCCGATTATTTCCCGATTTTTTCCCGATTTTTTTCCCGATTTTTTCCGATTTTTTCCCCGATTTTTTCCCCGATTATTTCCCGATTTTTTCCCGATTTTTTTACGATTTTTCCCGATTTTTCCCGATTTTTTCCCCGATTTTTTCCCGATTTTTTCCCCGATTTTTTCCGATTTTTTCCCGATTTTTTCCCGATTTTTTCCCCGATTTTTTCCCCGATTTTTTCCCGATTTTTTTCCCGATTTTTTCCGATTTTTTCCCCGATTTTTCCCGATTTTTTCCCGATTTTTCCCCGATTATTTCCCGATTTTTTCCGATTTTTTCCCCGATTATTTCCCGATTTTTTTCCCGATTTTTTCCCGATTTTTCCCGATTTTTTCCCGATTTTTCCCCGATTATTTCCCGATTTTTTCCCGATTTTTTCCCCGATTATTTCCCGATTTTTTTCCCGATTTTTTCCGATTTTTTCCCCGATTTTTTCCCCGATTATTTCCCGATTTTTTCCGATTTTTTCCGATTTTTTCCGATTTTTTTTCCGATTTTTTTTCCGATTTTTTCCGATTTTTTTTCCGATTTTTTTAATTATTTTTTTTCCGATTTTTTCCGATTTTTCCTGATTTTTTTCAGATTTTTTCCGAACTTTTTCCGATTTTTTTTCAGATTTTTTTCCCGATTTTTTTTCCGAATTTTTCCGATTTATTTTCCGATTTTTTTCGATTTTTATTCCGATTTTTTTCAGATTTTTTTTCAGATTTTTTCCGATTTTTTTAATAATTTTTTTTCAGATTTTTTCCGATTTTTTCCCGATTTTTTCCCCGATTTTTTCCCGATTTTTTCCCCGATTTTTTCCGATTTTTTCCCGATTTTTTCCCGATTTTTTCCCCGATTTTTTCCCCGATTTTTTCCCGATTTTTTTCCCGATTTTTTCCGATTTTTTCCCCGATTTTTCCCGATTTTTTCCCGATTTTTCCCCGATTATTTCCCGATTTTTTCCGATTTTTTCCCCGATTATTTCCCGATTTTTTTCCCGATTTTTTCCCGATTTTTCCCGATTTTTTCCCGATTTTTCCCCGATTATTTCCCGATTTTTTCCCGATTTTTTCCCCGATTATTTCCCGATTTTTTCCCGATTTTTTCCGATTTTTTCCCCGATTTTTTCCCCGATTATTTCCCGATTTTTTCCGATTTTTTCCGATTTTTTCCGATTTTTTTTCCGATTTTTTTTCCGATTTTTTCCGATTTTTTTTCCGATTTTTTTAATTATTTTTTTTCCGATTTTTTCCGATTTTTCCTGATTTTTTTCAGATTTTTTCCGAACTTTTTCCGATTTTTTTTCAGATTTTTTTCCCGATTTTTTTTCCGAATTTTTCCGATTTATTTTCCGATTTTTTTCGATTTTTATTCCGATTTTTTTCAGATTTTTTTTCAGATTTTTTCCGATTTTTTTAATAATTTTTTTTCAGATTTTTTCCGATTTTTTCCCGATTTTTTTCCGATTTTTTCCCCGATTTTTTCCCCGATTATTTCCCGATTTTTTCCCCGATTTTTCCCGATTTTTTCCCGATTTTTCCCCGATTTTTTCCCGATTTTTCCCCGATTATTTCCCGATTTTTTCCGATTTTTTCCCCGATTATTTCCCGATTTTTTCCGATTTTTTCCCGATTTTTCCCCGATTATTTCCCGATTTTTTTCAGATTTTTTCCCCGATTTTTTCCCCGATTTTTTCCGATTTTTTCCCCGATTTTTTCCCCGATTTTTTCCCGATTTTTTCCCGATTTTTTCCCGATTTTTTCCCAGATTTTTCCCGATTTTTTCCCGATTTTTCCCGATTTTTTCCCGATTTTTCCCCGATTATTTCCCGATTTTTTCCGATTTTTTCCCCGATTATTTCCCGATTTTTTCCGATTTTTTCCCGATTTTTCCCCGATTATTTCCCGATTTTTTCCCGATTTTTTCCCCGATTATTTCCCGATTTTTTTCCCGATTTTTTCCGATTTTTTCCCCGATTTTTTCCCCGATTATTTCCCGATTTTTTCCGATTTTTTCCGATTTTTTCCGATTTTTTTTCCGATTTTTTTTCCGATTTTTTCCGATTTTTTTTCCGATTTTTTTAATTATTTTTTTTCCGATTTTTTCCGATTTTTCCTGATTTTTTTCAGATTTTTTCCGAACTTTTTCCGATTTTTTTTCAGATTTTTTTCCCGATTTTTTTTCCGAATTTTTCCGATTTATTTTCCGATTTTTTTCGATTTTTATTCCGATTTTTTTCAGATTTTTTTTCAGATTTTTTCCGATTTTTTTAATAATTTTTTTTCAGATTTTTTCCGATTTTTTCCCGATTTTTTCCCCGATTTTTTCCCGATTTTTTCCCCGATTTTTTCCGATTTTTTCCCGATTTTTTCCCGATTTTTTCCCCGATTTTTTCCCCGATTTTTTCCCGATTTTTTTCCCGATTTTTTCCGATTTTTTCCCCGATTTTTCCCGATTTTTTCCCGATTTTTCCCCGATTATTTCCCGATTTTTTCCGATTTTTTCCCCGATTATTTCCCGATTTTTTTCCCGATTTTTTCCCGATTTTTCCCGATTTTTTCCCGATTTTTCCCCGATTATTTCCCGATTTTTTCCCGATTTTTTCCCCGATTATTTCCCGATTTTTTTCCCGATTTTTTCCGATTTTTTCCCCGATTTTTTCCCCGATTATTTCCCGATTTTTTCCGATTTTTTCCGATTTTTTCCGATTTTTTTTCCGATTTTTTTTCCGATTTTTTCCGATTTTTTTTCCGATTTTTTTAATTATTTTTTTTCCGATTTTTTCCGATTTTTCCTGATTTTTTTCAGATTTTTTCCGAACTTTTTCCGATTTTTTTTCAGATTTTTTTCCCGATTTTTTTTCCGAATTTTTCCGATTTATTTTCCGATTTTTTTCGATTTTTATTCCGATTTTTTTCAGATTTTTTTTCAGATTTTTTCCGATTTTTTTAATAATTTTTTTTCAGATTTTTTCCGATTTTTTCCCGATTTTTTTCCGATTTTTTCCCCGATTTTTTCCCCGATTATTTCCCGATTTTTTCCCCGATTTTTCCCGATTTTTTCCCGATTTTTCCCGATTTTTTCCCGATTTTTCCCCGATTTTTTCCCGATTTTTCCCCGATTATTTCCCGATTTTTTCCGATTTTTTCCCCGATTATTTCCCGATTTTTTCCGATTTTTTCCCGATTTTTCCCCGATTATTTCCCGATTTTTTTCAGATTTTTTCCCCGATTTTTTCCCCGATTTTTTCCGATTTTTTCCCCGATTTTTTCCCCGATTTTTTCCCGATTTTTTCCCGATTTTTTCCCGATTTTTTCCCAGATTTTTCCCGATTTTTTCCCGATTTTTCCCGATTTTTTCCCGATTTTTCCCCGATTATTTCCCGATTTTTTCCGATTTTTTCCCCGATTATTTCCCGATTTTTTCCGATTTTTTCCCGATTTTTCCCCGATTATTTCCCGATTTTTTCCGATTTTTTCCCCGATTTTTTCCCCGATTTTTTCCCGATTTTTTCCCGATTTTTTATCGATTTTTCCCGATGTTTCCCGATTTTTTCCCCGATTTTTTCCGATTTTTTCCCGATTTTTTCCCCGATTTTTTCCCAGATTTTTTCCCGATTTTTTCCGATTTTTTCCGATTTTTTCCCCGATTTATTTCCCGATTTTTTCCCAGATTTTTTCCCGATTTTTTCCGATTTTTTCCGATTTTTTCCCCGATTTATTTCCCGATTTTTTCCGATTTTTTCCCGGATTTATTTCCCGATTTTTTCCCCGATTATTTCCCGATTTTTTCCCCGATTTTTTCCGATTTTTTCCCGATTTTTTCCCCGATTTTTTCCCCGATTTTTTCCCGATTTTTTCCGATTTTTTCAGATTTTTTCCCCGATTTATTTCCCGATTTTTTCCGATTTTTTCCCCGATTTATTTCCCGATTTTTTCCCCGATTATTTCCCGATTTTTTCCCCGATTTATTTCCCGATTTTTTCCCCGATTTATTTCCCGATTTTTTCCCCGATTATTTCCCGATTTTTTCCCCGATTTTTCCCGATTTTTCCCCGATTTTTTCCCGATTTTTTCCCCGATTATTTCCCGATTTTTTTCCCGATTTTTTCCGATTTTTTCCCCGATTTTTTCCCCGATTATTTCCCGATTTTTTCCCCGATTTTTCCCGATTTTTTCCCGATTTTTCCCGATTTTTTCCCGATTTTTCCCCGATTATTTCCCGATTTTTTCCGATTTTTTCCCCGATTATTTCCCGATTTTTTCCCGATTTTTCCCCGATTATTTCCCGATTTTTTCAGATTTTTTCCCCGATTTTTTCCCCGATTTTTGCGATTTTTTCCCCGATTTTTTCCCCTATTTTTTCCCGATTTTTTCCCGATTTTTTCCCGATTTTTTCCCCGATTTTTCCCGATTTTTTCCCGATTTTTCCCGATTTTTTCCCGATTTTTCCCCGATTATTTCCCGATTTTTTCCGATTTTTTCCCCGATTATTTCCCGATTTTTTCCGATTTTTTCCCGATTTTTCCCCGATTATTTCCCGATTTTTTTCCGATTTTTTCCCCGATTTTTTCCCCGATTTTTTCCCGATTTTTTCCCGATTTTTCCCGATTTTTTCCCCGATTTTTTCCCAGATTTTTTCCCGATTTTTTCCGATTTTTTCCGATTTTTTCCCCGATTTATTTCCCGATTTTTTCCGATTTTTTCCCCGATTTATTTCCCGATTTTTTCCCCGATTATTTCCCGATTTTTTCCCCGATTTTTCCCGATTTTTCCCCGATTTTTTCCCGATTTTTTCCCCGATTATTTCCCGATTTTTTCCCGATTTTTTCCGATTTTTTCCCCGATTTTTTCCCCGATTATTTCCCGATTTTTTCCCCGATTTTTCCCGATTTTTTCCCGATTTTTCCCGATTTTTTCCCGATTTTTCCCCGATTATTTCCCGATTTTTTCCGATTTTTTCCCCGATTATTTCCCGATTTTTTCCCGATTTTTCCCCGATTATTTCCCGATTTTTTTCAGATTTTTTCCCCGATTTTTTCCCCGATTTTTCCGATTTTTTCCCCGATTTTTTCCCCGATTTTTTCCCGATTTTTTCCCGATTTTTTCCCGATTTTTTCCCCGATTTTTCCCGATTTTTTCCCGATTTTTCCCGATTTTTTCCCGATTTTTCCCCGATTATTTCCCGATTTTTTCCGATTTTTTCCCCGATTATTTCCCGATTTTTTCCGATTTTTTCCCGATTTTTCCCCGATTATTTCCCGATTTTTTTCCGATTTTTTCCCCGATTTTTTCCCCGATTTTTTTACCGATTTTTTCCCGATTTTTCCCGATTTTTTCCCCGATTTTTTCCCAGATTTTTTCCCGATTTTTTCCGATTTTTTCCGATTTTTTCCCCGATTTATTTCCCGATTTTTTCCGATTTTTTCCCCGATTTATTTCCCGATTTTTTCCCCGATTATTTCCCGATTTTTTCCCCGATTTTTCCCGATTTTTCCCCGATTTTTTCCCGATTTTTTCCCCGATTATTTCCCGATTTTTTTCCCGATTTTTTCCGATTTTTTCCCCGATTTTTTCCCCGATTATTTCCCGATTTTTTCCCCGATTTTTCCCGATTTTTTCCCGATTTTTCCCGATTTTTTCCCGATTTTTCCCCGATTATTTCCCGATTTTTTCCGATTTTTTCCCCGATTTTTTCCCCGATTTATTTCCCGATTTTTTCCCGATTTTTTCCCGATTTTTCCCGATTTTTTCCCGATTTTTCCCCGATTATTTCCCGATTTTTTCCCGATTTTTTCCCCGATTATTTCCCGATTTTTTTCCCGATTTTTTCCCGATTTTTCCCCGATTATTTCCCGATTTTTTTCCGATTTTTTCCCCGATTTTTTCCCCGATTTTTTCCGATTTTTTCCCCGATTTTTTCCCCGATTTTTTCCCGATTTTTTCCCGATTTTTCCCGATTTTTCCCGATTTTTTCCGATTTTTTCCCGATTTTTTCCCCGATTTTTTCCGATTTTTTCCCGATTTTTTCCGATTATTTCCGATTTTTTCCCCGATTTATTTCCCGATTTTTCCCGATTTTTTCCTGATTTTTCCCCGATTATTTCCCGATTTTTTCCGATTTTTTCCCCGATTTTTTCCCCGATTTTTTCCCGATTTTTTACCGATTTTTCCCGATTTTTCCAGATTTTTTCCCCGATTTTTTCCGATTTTTTCCCGATTTTTTCCCCGATTTTTTCCCCGATTTTTTCCCGATTTTTTTCCCGATTTTTTCCGATTTTTTCCCCGATTTTTTCCCCGGTTATTTCCCGATTTTTTCCCGATTTTTTAACGATTTTTCCCGATTTTTCCCGATTTTTTCCCCGATTTTTTCCCGATTTTTTCCCCGATTTTTTCCGATTTTTTCCCGATTTTTTCCCGATTTTTTCCCCGATTTTTTCCCAGATTTTTTCCCGATTTTTTTCCCGATTTTTCCCCGATTATTTCCCGATTTTTTCCGATTTTTTCCCCGATTATTTCCCGATTTTTTTCCCGATTTTTTCCCGATTTTTCCCGATTTTTTCCCGATTTTTCCCCGATTATTTCCCGATTTTTTCCCGATTTTTTCCCCGATTATTTCCCGATTTTTTCCCGATTTTCTCCGATTTTTTCCCCGATTTTTTCCCCGATTATTTCCCGATTTTTTCCCGATTTTTCCCGATTTTTCCCGATTTTTTCCCCGATTTTTTCCCGATTTTTTCCCCGATTTTTTCCGATTTTGAAACAGTACAGCAAAAAAATGTCATCCAGAGTGAATCGAAACAATCCAGAAGTGAATCAAAACATGAATTAGAACTTTGTTAATGGAAAAGTGTAATATTATTTCCGTATTGCAATGCAACTTGCAAAAATTCATCCAGAGTGAGTGAATGGAAAAGTGTAATATTATTTCCGCATTGCAATGCAACTTGCAAAAATTCATCGATTCATCGATTCATGAATGAAACAGTACAGCAAAAAAATGTCATTCAGAGTGAATCGAAAACAATCCAGAAGTGAATCAAAACATAATTTAGAACTTTGTTAATGGAAAAGTGTAATATTATTTCCGTATTGCAATGCAACTTGCAAAAATTCATCCAGAGTGAGTGATTTAGAACTTTGTTAATGGAAAAGTGTAATATTATTTCCGTATTGCAATGCAACTTGCAAAAATTCATCCAGAGTGAGTGAATCACAACATGATTTAGAACTTTGTTAATGTAATATTATTTCCGTATTGCAATGCAACTTGCAAAAATTCATCCAGAGTGAGTGAATGGAAAAGTGTAATATTATTTCCGTATTGCAATGCAACTTGCAAAAATTCATCCAGAGTGAGTGAATGGAAAAGTGTAATATTATTTCCGTATTGCAATGCAACTTGCAAAAATTCATCCAGAGTGAGTGAATGGAAAAGTGTAATATTATTTCCGTATTGCAATGCAACTTGCAAAAATTCATCCAGAGTGAGTGAATGGAAAAGTGTAATATTATTTCCGTATTGCAATGCAACTTGCAAAAATTCATCCAGAGTGAGTGAATGGAAAAGTGTAATATTATTTCCGTATTGCAATGCAACTTGCAAAAATTTATCCAGAGTGAGTGAATGGAAAAGTGTAATATTATTTCCGTATTGCAATGCAACTTGCAAAAATTCATCCAGAGTGAGTGAATCACAACATGATTTAGAACTTTGTTAATGTAATATTATTTCCGTATTGCAATGCAACTTGCAAAAATTCATCCAGAGTGAGTGAATCACAACATGATTTAGAACTTTGTTAATGTAATATTATTTCCGTATTGCAATGCAACTTGCAAAAATTCATCCAGAGTAAGTGAATGGAAAAGTGTAATATTATTTCCGTATTGCAATGCAACTTGCAAAAATTCATCCAGAGTGAGTGAATCACAACATGATTTAGAACTTTGTTAATGTAATATTATTTCCGTATTGCAATGCAACTTGCAAAAATTCATCCAGAGTAAGTGAATGGAAAAGTGTAATATTATTTCCGTATTGCAATGCAACTTGCAAAAATTCATCCAGAGTGAGTGAATGGAAAAGTGTAATATTATTTCCGTATTGCAATGCAACTTGCAAAAATTCATCCAGAGTGAGTGAGTGAATGGAAAAGTGTAATATTATTTCCGTATTGCAATGCAACTTGCAAAAATTCATCCAGAGTGAGTGATTTAGAACTTTGTTAATGGAAAAGTGTAATATTATTTCCGTATTGCAATGCAATTTGCAAAAATTCATCCAGAGTGAGTGAATCACAACATGATTTAGAACTTTGTTAATGGAAAAGTGTAATATTATTTCCGTATTGCAATGCAACTTGCAAAAATTCATCCAGAGTGAGTGAATCACAACATGATTTAGAACTTTGTTAATGGAAAAGTGTAATATTATTTCCGTATTGCAATGCAACTTGCAAAAATTCATCCAGAGTAAGTGAATGGAAAAGTGTAATATTATTTCCGTATTGCAATGCAACTTGCAAAAATTCATCCAGAGTGAGTGAATCACAACATGATTTAGAACTTTGTTAATGTAATATTATTTCCGTATTGCAATGCAACTTGCAAAAATTCATCCAGAGGAAGTGAATGGAAAAGTGTAATATTATTTCCGTATTGCAATGCAACTTGCAAAAATTCATCCAGAGCGAGTGAATGGAAAAGTGTAATATTATTTCCGTATTGCAATGCAACTTGCAAAAATTCATCCAGAGTGAGTGAATGGAAAAGTGTAATATTATTTCCGTATTGCAATGCAACTTGCAAAAATTCATCCAGAGTGAGTGAATCACAACATGATTTAGAACTTTGTTAATGTAATATTATTTCCGTATTGCAATGCAACTTGCAAAAATTCATCCAGAGTAAGTGAATGGAAAAGTGTAATATTATTTCCGTATTGCAATGCAACTTGCAAAAATTCATCCAGAGCGAGTGAATGGAAAAGTGTAATATTATTTCCGTATTGCAATGCAACTTGCAAAAATTCATCCAGAGTGAGTGAATGGAAAAGTGTAATATTATTTCCGCATTGCAATGCAACTTGCAAAAATTCATCGATTCATCGATTCATGAATGAAACAGTACAGCAAAAAAATGTCATTCAGAGTGAATCGAAAACAATCCAGAAGTGAATCAAAACATAATTTAGAACTTTGTTAATGGAAAAGTGTAATATTATTTCCGTATTGCAATGCAACTTGCAAAAATTCATCCAGAGTGAGTGATTTAGAACTTTGTTAATGGAAAAGTGTAATATTATTTCCGTATTGCAATGCAACTTGCAAAAATTCATCCAGAGTGAGTGATTTAGAACTTTGTTAATGGAAAAGTGTAATATTATTTCCGTATTGCAATGCAACTTGCAAAAATTCATCCAGAGTGAGTGATTTAGAACTTTGTTAATGGAAAAGTGTAATATTATTTCCGTATTGCAATGCAACTTGCAAAAATTCATCCAGAGTGAGTGAATCACAACATGATTTAGAACTTTGTTAATGGAAAAGTGTAATATTATTTCCGTATTGCAATGCAACTTGCAAAAATTCATCCAGAGTGAGTGAATCACAACATGATTTAGAACTTTGTTAATGGAAAAGTGTAATATTATTTCCGTATTGCAATGCAACTTGCAAAAATTCATCCACAGTGAGTGAATCACAACATGATTTAGAACTTTGTTAATGTAATATTATTTCCGTATTGCTATGCAACTTGCAAAAATTCATCCAGAGTGAGTGAATGGAAAAGTGTAATATTATTTCCGTATTGCAATGCAACTTGCAAAAATTCATCCAGAGTGAGTGAATGGAAAAGTGTAATATTATTTCCGTATTGCAATGCAACTTGCAAAAATTCATCCAGAGTGAGTGAATGGAAAAGTGTAATATTATTTCCGTATTGCAATGCAACTTGCAAAAATTCATCCAGAGTGAGTGAATGGAAAAGTGTAATATTATTTCCGTATTGCAATGCAACTTACAAAAATTCATCCAGAGTGAGTGAATGGAAAAGTGTAATATTATTTCCGTATTGCAATGCAACTTGCAAAAATTCATCCAGAGTGAGTGAATGGAAAAGTGTAATATTATTTCCGTATTGCAATGCAACTTGCAAAAATTCATCCAGAGTGAGTGAATCACAACATGATTTAGAACTTTGTTAATGTAATATTATTTCCGTATTGCAATGCAACTTGCAAAAATTCATCCAGAGTGAATGAATCACAACATGATTTAGAACTTTGTTAATGTAATATTATTTCCGTATTGCAATGCAACTTGCAAAAATTCATCCAGAGTGAGTGAATGGAAAAGTGTAATATTATTTCCGTATTGCAATGCAATTTGCAAAAATTCATCCAGAGTGAGTGAATCACAACATGATTTAGAACTTTGTTAATGGAAAAGTGTAATATTATTTCCGTATTGCAATGCAACTTGCAAAAATTCATCCAGAGTGAGTGAATCACAACATGATTTAGAACTTTGTTAATGGAAAAGTGTAATATTATTTCCGTATTGCAATGCAACTTGCAAAAATTCATCCAGAGTAAGTGAATGGAAAAGTGTAATATTATTTCCGTATTGCAATGCAACTTGCAAAAATTCATCCAGAGTGAGTGAATCACAACATGATTTAGAACTTTGTTAATGGAAAAGTGTAATATTATTTCCGTATTGCAATGCAACTTGCAAAAATTCATCCAGAGTGAGTGAATGGAAAAGTGTAATATTATTTCCGTATCGCAATGCAACTTGCAAAAATTCATCCAGAGTGAGTGAATGGAAAAGTGTAATATTATTTCCGTATTGCAATGCAACTTGCAAAAATTCATCCAGAGTGAGTGATTTAGAACTTTGTTAATGGAAAAGTGTAATATTATTTCCGTATTGCAATGCAATTTGCAAAAATTCATCCAGAGTGAGTGAATCACAACATGATTTAGAACTTTGTTAATGGAAAAGTGTAATATTATTTCCGTATTGCAATGCAACTTGCAAAAATTCATCCAGAGTGAGTGAATCACAACATGATTTAGAACTTTGTTAATGGAAAAGTGTAATATTATTTCCGTATTGCAATGCAACTTGCAAAAATTCATCCAGAGTAAGTGAATGGAAAAGTGTAATATTATTTCCGTATTGCAATGCAACTTGCAAAAATTCATCCAGAGTGAGTGAATCACAACATGATTTAGAACTTTGTTAATGTAATATTATTTCCGTATTGCAATGCAACTTGCAAAAATTCATCCAGAGTAAGTGAATGGAAAAGTGTAATATTATTTCCGTATTGCAATGCAACTTGCAAAAATTCATCCAGAGTGAGTGAATCACAACATGATTTAGAACTTTGTTAATGGAAAAGTGTAATATTATTTCCGTATTGCAATGCAACTTGCAAAAATTCATCCAGAGTGAGTGAATGGAAAAGTGTAATATTATTTCCGTGTTGCAATGCAACTTGCAAAAATTCATCCAGAGTGAGTGAATGGAAAAGTGTAATATTATTTCCGTATTGCAATGCAACTTGCAAAAATTCATCCAGAGTGAGTGATTTAGAACTTTGTTAATGGAAAAGTGTAATATTATTTCCGTATTGCAATGCAATTTGCAAAAATTCATCCAGAGTGAGTGAATCACAACATGATTTAGAACTTTGTTAATGGAAAACTGTAATATTATTTCCGTATTGCAATGCAACTTGCAAAAATTCATCCAGAGTAAGTGAATGGAAAAGTGTAATATTATTTCCGTATTGCAATGCAACTTGCAAAAATTCATCCAGAGTGAGTGAATCACAACATGATTTAGAACTTTGTTAATGTAATATTATTTCCGTATTGCAATGCAACTTGCAAAAATTCATCCAGAGTAAGTGAATGGAAAAGTGTAATATTATTTCCGTATTGCAATGCAACTTGCAAAAATTCATCCAGAGTGAGTGAATCACAACATGATTTAGAACTTTGTTAATGTAATATTATTTCCGTATTGCAATGCAACTTGCAAAAATTCATCCAGAGTGAGTGAATGGAAAAGTGTAATATTATTTCCGTATTGCAATGCAACTTGCAAAAATTCATCCAGAGTGAGTGAATGGAAAAGTGTAATATTATTTCCGTATTGCAATGCAACTTGCAAAAATTCATCCAGAGTGAGTGAATGGAAAAGTGTAATATTATTTCCGTATTGCAATGCAACTTGCAAAAATTCATCCAGAGTGAGTGATTTAGAACTTTGTTAATGGAAAAGTGTAATATTATTTCCGTATTGCAATGCAACTTGCAAAAATTCATCCAGAGTGAGTGAATCACAACATGATTTAGAACTTTGTTAATGGAAAACTGTAATATTATTTCCGTATTGCAATGCAACTTGCAAAAATTCATCCAGAGTGAGTGAATCACAACATGATTTAGAACTTTGTTAATGGAAAAGTGTAATATTATTTCCGTATTGCAATGCAACTTGCAAAAATTCATCCAGAGTGAGTGAATGGAAAAGTGTAATATTATTTCCGTATTGCAATGCAACTTGCAAAAATTCATCCAGAGTGAGTGAATGGAAAAGTGTAATATTATTTCCGTATTGCAATGCAACTTGCAAAAATTCATCCAGAGTGAGTGAATGGAAAAGTGTAATATTATTTCCGTATTGCAATGCAACTTGCAAAAATTCATCCAGAGTGAGTGAATCACAACATGATTTAGAACTTTGTTAATGTAATATTATTTCCGTATTGCAATGCAACTTGCAAAAATTCATCCAGAGTGAGTGAATCACAACATGATTTTGAACTTTGTTAATGTAATATTATTTCCGTATTGCAATGCAACTTGCAAAAATTCATCCAGAGTGAGTGAATGGAAAAGTGTAATATTATTTCCGTATTGCAATGCAATTTGCAAAAATTCATCCAGAGTGAGTGAATCACAACATGATTTAGAACTTTGTTAATGGAAAAGTGTAATATTATTTCCGTATTGCAATGCAACTTGCAAAAATTCATCCAGAGTGAGTGAATCACAACATGATTTAGAACTTTGTTAATGGAAAAGTGTAATATTATTTCCGTATTGCAATGCAACTTGCAAAAATTCATCCAGAGTAAGTGAATGGAAAAGTGTAATATTATTTCCGTATTGCACTGCAACTTGCAAAAATTCATCCAGAGTGAGTGAATCACAACATGATTTAGAACTTTGTTAATGGAAAAGTGTAATATTATTTCCGTATTGCAATGCAACTTGCAAAAATTCATCCAGAGTGAGTGAATGGAAAAGTGTAATATTATTTCCGTATTGCAATGCAACTTGCAAAAATTCATCCAGAGTGAGTGATTTAGAACTTTGTTAATGGAAAAGTGTAATATTATTTCCGTATTGCAATGCAATTTGCAAAAATTCATCCAGAGTGAGTGAATCACAACATGATTTAGAACTTTGTTAATGGAAAAGTGTAATATTATTTCCGTATTGCAATGCAACTTGCAAAAATTCATCCAGAGTGAGTGAATCACAACATGATTTAGAACTTTGTTAATGGAAAAGTGTAATATTATTTCCGTATTGCAATGCAACTTGCAAAAATTCATCCAGAGTAAGTGAATGGAAAAGTGTAATATTATTTCCGTATTGCAATGCAACTTGCAAAAATTCATCCAGAGTGAGTGAATCACAACATGATTTAGAACTTTGTTAATGTAATATTATTTCCGTATTGCAATGCAACTTGCAAAAATTCATCCAGAGTAAGTGAATGGAAAAGTGTAATATTATTTCCGTATTGCAATGCAACTTGCAAAAATTCATCCAGAGCGAGTGAATGGAAAAGTGTAATATTATTTCCGTATTGCAATGCAACTTGCAAAAATTCATCCAGAGTGAGTGAATGGAAAAGTGTAATATTATTTCCGCATTGCAATGCAACTTGCAAAAATTCATCGATTCATCGATTCATGAATGAAACAGTACAGCAAAAAAATGTCATTCAGAGTGAATCGAAAACAATCCAGAAGTGAATCAAAACATAATTTAGAACTTTGTTAATGGAAAAGTGTAATATTATTTCCGTATTGCAATGCAACTTGCAAAAATTCATCCAGAGTGAGTGATTTAGAACTTTGTTAATGGAAAAGTGTAATATTATTTCCGTATTGCAATGCAACTTGCAAAAATTCATCCAGAGTGAGTGATTTAGAACTTTGTTAATGGAAAAGTGTAATATTATTTCCGTATTGCAATGCAACTTGCAAAAATTCATCCAGAGTGAGTGAATCACAACATGATTTAGAACTTTGTTAATGGAAAAGTGTAATATTATTTCCGTATTGCAATGCAACTTGCAAAAATTCATCCAGAGTGAGTGAATCACAACATGATTTAGAACTTTGTTAATGGAAAAGTGTAATATTATTTCCGTATTGCAATGCAACTTGCAAAAATTCATCCACAGTGAGTGAATCACAACATGATTTAGAACTTTGTTAATGTAATATTATTTCCGTATTGCAATGCAACTTGCAAAAATTCATCCAGAGTGAGTGAATGGAAAAGTGTAATATTATTTCCGTATTGCAATGCAACTTGCAAAAATTCATCCAGAGTGAGTGAATGGAAAAGTGTAATATTATTTCCGTATTGCAATGCAACTTGCAAAAATTCATCCAGAGTGAGTGAATGGAAAAGTGTAATATTATTTCCGTATTGCAATGCAACTTGCAAAAATTCATCCAGAGTGAGTGAATGGAAAAGTGTAATATTATTTCCGTATTGCAATGCAACTTACAAAAATTCATCCAGAGTGAGTGAATGGAAAAGTGTAATATTATTTCCGTATTGCAATGCAACTTGCAAAAATTCATCCAGAGTGAGTGAATGGAAAAGTGTAATATTATTTCCGTATTGCAATGCAACTTGCAAAAATTCATCCAGAGTGAGTGAATCACAACATGATTTAGAACTTTGTTAATGTAATATTATTTCCGTATTGCAATGCAACTTGCAAAAATTCATCCAGAGTGAGTGAATCACAACATGATTTAGAACTTTGTTAATGTAATATTATTTCCGTATTGCAATGCAACTTGCAAAAATTCATCCAGAGTGAGTGAATGGAAAAGTGTAATATTATTTCCGTATTGCAATGCAATTTGCAAAAATTCATCCAGAGTGAGTGAATCACAACATGATTTAGAACTTTGTTAATGGAAAAGTGTAATATTATTTCCGTATTGCAATGCAACTTGCAAAAATTCATCCAGAGTGAGTGAATCACAACATGATTTAGAACTTTGTTAATGGAAAAGTGTAATATTATTTCCGTATTGCAATGCAACTTGCAAAAATTCATCCAGAGTAAGTGAATGGAAAAGTGTAATATTATTTCCGTATTGCAATGCAACTTGCAAAAATTCATCCAGAGTGAGTGAATCACAACATGATTTAGAACTTTGTTAATGGAAAAGTGTAATATTATTTCCGTATTGCAATGCAACTTGCAAAAATTCATCCAGAGTGAGTGAATGGAAAAGTGTAATATTATTTCCGTATCGCAATGCAACTTGCAAAAATTCATCCAGAGTGAGTGAATGGAAAAGTGTAATATTATTTCCGTATTGCAATGCAACTTGCAAAAATTCATCCAGAGTGAGTGATTTAGAACTTTGTTAATGGAAAAGTGTAATATTATTTCCGTATTGCAATGCAATTTGCAAAAATTCATCCAGAGTGAGTGAATCACAACATGATTTAGAACTTTGTTAATGGAAAAGTGTAATATTATTTCCGTATTGCAATGCAACTTGCAAAAATTCATCCAGAGTGAGTGAATCACAACATGATTTAGAACTTTGTTAATGGAAAAGTGTAATATTATTTCCGTATTGCAATGCAACTTGCAAAAATTCATCCAGAGTAAGTGAATGGAAAAGTGTAATATTATTTCCGTATTGCAATGCAACTTGCAAAAATTCATCCAGAGTGAGTGAATCACAACATGATTTAGAACTTTGTTAATGTAATATTATTTCCGTATTGCAATGCAACTTGCAAAAATTCATCCAGAGTAAGTGAATGGAAAAGTGTAATATTATTTCCGTATTGCAATGCAACTTGCAAAAATTCATCCAGAGTGAGTGAATCACAACATGATTTAGAACTTTGTTAATGTAATATTATTTCCGTATTGCAATGCAACTTGCAAAAATTCATCCAGAGTAAGTGAATGGAAAAGTGTAATATTATTTCCGTATTGCAATGCAACTTGCAAAAATTCATCCAGAGTGAGTGAATCACAACATGATTTAGAACTTTGTTAATGTAATATTATTTCCGTATTGCAATGCAACTTGCAAAAATTCATCCAGAGTGAGTGAATGGAAAAGTGTAATATTATTTCCGTATTGCAATGCAACTTGCAAAAATTCATCCAGAGTGAGTGAATGGAAAAGTGTAATATTATTTCCGTATTGCAATGCAACTTGCAAAAATTCATCCAGAGTGAGTGAATGGAAAAGTGTAATATTATTTCCGTATTGCAATGCAACTTGCAAAAATTCATCCAGAGTGAGTGATTTAGAACTTTGTTAATGGAAAAGTGTAATATTATTTCCGTATTGCAATGCAACTTGCAAAAATTCATCCAGAGTGAGTGAATCACAACATGATTTAGAACTTTGTTAATGGAAAACTGTAATATTATTTCCGTATTGCAATGCAACTTGCAAAAATTCATCCAGAGTGAGTGAATCACAACATGATTTAGAACTTTGTTAATGGAAAAGTGTAATATTATTTCCGTATTGCAATGCAACTTGCAAAAATTCATCCAGAGTGAGTGAATGGAAAAGTGTAATATTATTTCCGTATTGCAATGCAACTTGCAAAAATTCATCCAGAGTGAGTGAATGGAAAAGTGTAATATTATTTCCGTATTGCAATGCAACTTGCAAAAATTCATCCAGAGTGAGTGAATGGAAAAGTGTAATATTATTTCCGTATTGCAATGCAACTTGCAAAAATTCATCCAGAGTGAGTGAATCACAACATGATTTAGAACTTTGTTAATGTAATATTATTTCCGTATTGCAATGCAACTTGCAAAAATTCATCCAGAGTGAGTGAATCACAACATGATTTTGAACTTTGTTAATGTAATATTATTTCCGTATTGCAATGCAACTTGCAAAAATTCATCCAGAGTGAGTGAATGGAAAAGTGTAATATTATTTCCGTATTGCAATGCAATTTGCAAAAATTCATCCAGAGTGAGTGAATCACAACATGATTTAGAACTTTGTTAATGGAAAAGTGTAATATTATTTCCGTATTGCAATGCAACTTGCAAAAATTCATCCAGAGTGAGTGAATCACAACATGATTTAGAACTTTGTTAATGGAAAAGTGTAATATTATTTCCGTATTGCAATGCAACTTGCAAAAATTCATCCAGAGTAAGTGAATGGAAAAGTGTAATATTATTTCCGTATTGCACTGCAACTTGCAAAAATTCATCCAGAGTGAGTGAATCACAACATGATTTAGAACTTTGTTAATGGAAAAGTGTAATATTATTTCCGTATTGCAATGCAACTTGCAAAAATTCATCCAGAGTGAGTGAATGGAAAAGTGTAATATTATTTCCGTATTGCAATGCAACTTGCAAAAATTCATCCAGAGTGAGTGATTTAGAACTTTGTTAATGGAAAAGTGTAATATTATTTCCGTATTGCAATGCAATTTGCAAAAATTCATCCAGAGTGAGTGAATCACAACATGATTTAGAACTTTGTTAATGGAAAAGTGTAATATTATTTCCGTATTGCAATGCAACTTGCAAAAATTCATCCAGAGTGAGTGAATCACAACATGATTTAGAACTTTGTTAATGGAAAAGTGTAATATTATTTCCGTATTGCAATGCAACTTGCAAAAATTCATCCAGAGTAAGTGAATGGAAAAGTGTAATATTATTTCCGTATTGCAATGCAACTTGCAAAAATTCATCCAGAGTGAGTGAATCACAACATGATTTAGAACTTTGTTAATGGAAAAGTGTAATATTATTTCCGTATTGCAATGCAACTTGCAAAAATTCATCCAGAGTGAGTGAATCACAACATGATTTAGAACTTTGTTAATGGAAAAGTGTAATATTATTTCCGTATTGCAATGCAACTTGCAAAAATTCATCCAGAGTGAGTGATTTAGAACTTTGTTAATGGAAAAGTGTAATATTATTTCCGTATTGCAATGCAATTTGCAAAAATTCATCCAGAGTGAGTGAATCACAACATGATTTAGAACTTTGTTAATGGAAAAGTGTAATATTATTTCCGTATTGCAATGCAACTTGCAAAAATTCATCCAGAGTGAGTGAATCACAACATGATTTAGAACTTTGTTAATGGAAAAGTGTAATATTATTTCCGTATTGCAATGCAACTTGCAAAAATTCATCCAGAGTAAGTGAATGGAAAAGTGTAATATTATTTCCGTATTGCAATGCAACTTGCAAAAATTCATCCAGAGTGAGTGAATCACAACATGATTTAGAACTTTGTTAATGTAATATTATTTCCGTATTGCAATGCAACTTGCAAAAATTCATCCAGAGTAAGTGAATGGAAAAGTGTAATATTATTTCCGTATTGCAATGCAACTTGCAAAAATTCATCCAGAGTGAGTGAATCACAACATGATTTAGAACTTTGTTAATGTAATATTATTTCCGTATTGCAATGCAACTTGCAAAAATTCATCCAGAGTAAGTGAATGGAAAAGTGTAATATTATTTCCGTATTGCAATGCAACTTGCAAAAATTCATCCAGAGTGAGTGAATCACAACATGATTTAGAACTTTGTTAATGTAATATTATTTCCGTATTGCAATGCAACTTGCAAAAATTCATCCAGAGTGAGTGAATGGAAAAGTGTAATATTATTTCCGTATTGCAATGCAACTTGCAAAAATTCATCCAGAGTGAGTGAATGGAAAAGTGTAATATTATTTCCGTATTGCAATGCAACTTGCAAAAATTCATCCAGAGTGAGTGAATGGAAAAGTGTAATATTATTTCCGTATTGCAATGCAACTTGCAAAAATTCATCCAGAGTGAGTGATTTAGAACTTTGTTAATGGAAAAGTGTAATATTATTTCCGTATTGCAATGCAACTTGCAAAAATTCATCCAGAGTGAGTGAATCACAACATGATTTAGAACTTTGTTAATGGAAAACTGTAATATTATTTCCGTATTGCAATGCAACTTGCAAAAATTCATCCAGAGTGAGTGAATCACAACATGATTTAGAACTTTGTTAATGGAAAAGTGTAATATTATTTCCGTATTGCAATGCAACTTGCAAAAATTCATCCAGAGTGAGTGAATGGAAAAGTGTAATATTATTTCCGTATTGCAATGCAACTTGCAAAAATTCATCCAGAGTGAGTGAATGGAAAAGTGTAATATTATTTCCGTATTGCAATGCAACTTGCAAAAATTCATCCAGAGTGAGTGAATGGAAAAGTGTAATATTATTTCCGTATTGCAATGCAACTTGCAAAAATTCATCCAGAGTGAGTGAATCACAACATGATTTAGAACTTTGTTAATGTAATATTATTTCCGTATTGCAATGCAACTTGCAAAAATTCATCCAGAGTGAGTGAATCACAACATGATTTTGAACTTTGTTAATGTAATATTATTTCCGTATTGCAATGCAACTTGCAAAAATTCATCCAGAGTGAGTGAATGGAAAAGTGTAATATTATTTCCGTATTGCAATGCAATTTGCAAAAATTCATCCAGAGTGAGTGAATCACAACATGATTTAGAACTTTGTTAATGGAAAAGTGTAATATTATTTCCGTATTGCAATGCAACTTGCAAAAATTCATCCAGAGTGAGTGAATCACAACATGATTTAGAACTTTGTTAATGGAAAAGTGTAATATTATTTCCGTATTGCAATGCAACTTGCAAAAATTCATCCAGAGTAAGTGAATGGAAAAGTGTAATATTATTTCCGTATTGCAATGCAACTTGCAAAAATTCATCCAGAGTGAGTGAATCACAACATGATTTAGAACTTTGTTAATGTAATATTATTTCCGTATTGCAATGCAACTTGCAAAAATTCATCCAGAGTAAGTGAATGGAAAAGTGTAATATTATTTCCGTATTGCAATGCAACTTGCAAAAATTCATCCAGAGCGAGTGAATGGAAAAGTGTAATATTATTTCCGTATTGCAATGCAACTTGCAAAAATTCATCCAGAGTGAGTGAATGGAAAAGTGTAATATTATTTCCGTATTGCAATGCAACTTGCAAAAATTCATCCAGAGTGAGTGAATCACAACATGATTTAGAACTTTGTTAATGTAATATTATTTCCGTATTGCAATGCAACTTGCAAAAATTCATCCAGAGCGAGTGAATGGAAAAGTGTAATATTATTTCCGTATTGCAATGCAACTTGCAAAAATTCATCCAGAGCGAGTGAATGGAAAAGTGTAATATTATTTCCGTATTGCAATGCAACTTGCAAAAATTCATCCAGAGTGAGTGAATGGAAAAGTGTAATATTATTTCCGTATTGCAATGCAACTTGCAAAAATTCATCCAGAGTGAGTGAATGGAAAAGTGTAATATTATTTCCGTATTGCAATGCAACTTGCAAAAATTCATCCAGAGTGAGTGAATCACAACATGATTTAGAACTTTGTTAATGGAAAAGTGTAATATTATTTCCGTATTGCAATGCAACTTGCAAAAATTCATCCAGAGTAAGTGAATGGAAAAGTGTAATATTATTTCCGTATTGCAATGCAACTTGCAAAAATTCATCCAGAGTGAGTGAATCACAACATGATTTAGAACTTTGTTAATGTAATATTATTTCCGTATTGCAATGCAACTTGCAAAAATTCATCCAGAGTAAGTGAATGGAAAAGTGTAATATTATTTCCGTATTGCAATGCAACTTGCAAAAATTCATCCAGAGCGAGTGAATGGAAAAGTGTAATATTATTTCCGTATTGCAATGCAACTTGCAAAAATTCATCCAGAGTGAGTGAATGGAAAAGTGTAATATTATTTCCGTATTGCAATGCAACTTGCAAAAATTCATCCAGAGTGAGTGAATCACAACATGATTTAGAACTTTGTTAATGTAATATTATTTCCGTATTGCAATGCAACTTGCAAAAATTCATCCAGAGCGAGTGAATGGAAAAGTGTAATATTATTTCCGTATTGCAATGCAACTTGCAAAAATTCATCCAGAGCGAGTGAATGGAAAAGTGTAATATTATTTCCGTATTGCAATGCAACTTGCAAAAATTCATCCAGAGTGAGTGAATGGAAAAGTGTAATATTATTTCCGTATTGCAATGCAACTTGCAAAAATTCATCCAGAGTGAGTGAATGGAAAAGTGTAATATTATTTCCGTATTGCAATGCAACTTGCAAAAATTCATCCAGAGTGAGTGAATGGAAAAGTGTAATATTATTTCCGTATTGCAATGCAACTTGCAAAAATTCATCCAGAGTGAGTGAATCACAACATGATTTAGAACTTTGTTAATGGAAAAGTGTAATATTATTTCCGTATTGCAATGCAACTTGCAAAAATTCATCCAGAGTGAGTGAATCACAACATGATTTAGAACTTTGTTAATGGAAAAGTGTAATATTATTTCCGTATTGCAATGCAACTTGCAAAAATTCATCCAGAGTGAGTGAATCACAACATGATTTAGAACTTTGTTAATGTAATATTATTTCCGTATTGCAATGCAACTTGCAAAAATTCATCCAGAGTGAGTGAATGGAAAAGTGTAATATTATTTCCGTATTGCAATGCAACTTGCAAAAATTCATCCAGAGTGAGTGAATGGAAAAGTGTAATATTATTTCCGTATTGCAATGCAACTTGCAAAAATTCATCCAGAGTGAGTGAATGGAAAAGTGTAATATTATTTCCGTATTGCAATGCAACTTGCAAAAATTCATCCAGAGTGAGTGAATGGAAAAGTGTAATATTATTTCCGTATTGCAATGCAACTTGCAAAAATTCATCCAGAGTGAGTGATTTAGAACTTTGTTAATGGAAAAGTGTAATATTATTTCCGTATTGCAATGCAACTTGCAAAAATTCATCCAGAGTGAGTGAATGGAAAAGTGTAATATTATTTCCGTATTGCAATGCAACTTGCAAAAATTCATCCAGAGTGAGTGAATGGAAAAGTGTAATATTATTTCCGTATTGCAATGCAACTTGCAAAAATTCATCCAGAGTGAGTGAATCACAACATGATTTAGAACTTTGTTAATGTAATATTATTTCCGTATTGCAATGCAACTTGCAAAAATTCATCCAGAGTGAGTGAATCACAACATGATTTAGAACTTTGTTAATGTAATATTATTTCCGTATTGCAATGCAACTTGCAAAAATTCATCCAGAGTGAGTGAATGGAAAAGTGTAATATTATTTCCGTATTGCAATGCAACTTGCAAAAATTCATCCAGAGTGAGTGATTTAGAACTTTGTTAATGGAAAAGTGTAATATTATTTCCGTATTGCAATGCAACTTGCAAAAATTCATCCAGAGTGAGTGAATGGAAAAGTGTAATATTATTTCCGTATTGCAATGCAACTTGCAAAAATTCATCCAGAGTGAGTGATTTAGAACTTTGTTAATGGAAAAGTGTAATATTATTTCCGTATTGCAATGCAACTTGCAAAAATTTATCCAGAGTGAGTGATTTAGAACTTTGTTAATGGAAAAGTGTAATATTATTTCCGTATTGCAATGCAACTTGCAAAAATTCATCCAGAGTGAGTGAATGGAAAAGTGTAATATTATTTCCGTATTGCAATGCAACTTGCAAAAATTCATCCAGAGTGAGTGAATCACAACATGATTTAGAACTTTGTTAATGTAATATTATTTCCGTATTGCAATGCAACTTGCAAAAATTCATCCAGAGTGAGTGAATGGAAAAGTGTAATATTATTTCCGTATTGCAATGCAATTTGCAAAAATTCATCCAGAGTGAGTGAATCACAACATGATTTAGAACTTTGTTAATGGAAAAGTGTAATATTATTTCCGTATTGCAATGCAACTTGCAAAAATTCATCCAGAGTGAGTGAATCACAACATGATTTAGAACTTTGTTAATGGAAAAGTGTAATATTATTTCCGTATTGCAATGCAACTTGCAAAAATTCATCCAGAGTAAGTGAATGGAAAAGTGTAATATTATTTCCGTATTGCAATGCAACTTGCAAAAATTCATCCAGAGTGAGTGAATCACAACATGATTTAGAACTTTGTTAATGGAAAAGTGTAATATTATTTCCGTATTGCAATGCAACTTGCAAAAATTCATCCAGAGTGAGTGAATGGAAAAGTGTAATATTATTTCCGTATTGCAATGCAACTTGCAAAAATTCATCCAGAGTGAGTGAATGGAAAAGTGTAATATTATTTCCGTATTGCAATGCAACTTGCATAAATTCATCCAGAGTGAGTGATTTAGAACTTTGTTAATGGAAAAGTGTAATATTATTTCCGTATTGCAATGCAATTTGCAAAAATTCATCCAGAGTGAGTGAATCACAACATGATTTAGAACTTTGTTAATGGAAAAGTGTAATATTATTTCCGTATTGCAATGCAACTTGCAAAAATTCATCCAGAGTGAGTGAATCACAACATGATTTAGAACTTTGTTAATGGAAAAGTGTAATATTATTTCCGTATTGCAATGCAACTTGCAAAAATTCATCCAGAGTAAGTGAATGGAAAAGTGTAATATTATTTCCGTATTGCAATGCAACTTGCAAAAATTCATCCAGAGTGAGTGAATCACAACATGATTTAGAACTTTGTTAATGGAAAAGTGTAATATTATTTCCGTATTGCAATGCAACTTGCAAAAATTCATCCAGAGTGAGTGAATGGAAAAGTGTAATATTATTTCCGTATTGCAATGCAACTTGCAAAAATTCATCCAGAGTGAGTGAATGGAAAAGTGTAATATTATTTCCGTATTGCAATGCAACTTGCAAAAATTCATCCAGAGTGAGTGATTTAGAACTTTGTTAATGGAAAAGTGTAATATTATTTCCGTATTGCAATGCAATTTGCAAAAATTCATCCAGAGTGAGTGAATCACAACATGATTTAGAACTTTGTTAATGGAAAAGTGTAATATTATTTCCGTATTGCAATGCAACTTGCAAAAATTCATCCAGAGTGAGTGAATCACAACATGATTTAGAACTTTGTTAATGGAAAAGTGTAATATTATTTCCGTATTGCAATGCAACTTGCAAAAATTCATCCAGAGTAAGTGAATGGAAAAGTGTAATATTATTTCCGTATTGCAATGCAACTTGCAAAAATTCATCCAGAGTGAGTGAATCTCAACATGATTTAGAACTTTGTTAATGTAATATTATTTCCGTATTGCAATGCAACTTGCAAAAATTCATCCAGAGTAAGTGAATGGAAAAGTGTAATATTATTTCCGTATTGCAATGCAACTTGCAAAAATTCATCCAGAGTGAGTGAATGGAAAAGTGTAATATTATTTCCGTATTGCAATGCAACTTGCAAAAATTCATCCAGAGTGAGTGAATGGAAAAGTGTAATATTATTTCCGTATTGCAATGCAACTTGCAAAAATTCATCTAGAGTGAGTGATTTAGAACTTTGTTAATGGAAAAGTGTAATATTATTTCCGTATTGCAATGCAATTTGCAAAAATTCATCCAGAGTGAGTGAATCACAACATGATTTAGAACTTTGTTAATGGAAAAGTGTAATATTATTTCCGTATTGCAATGCAACTTGCAAAAATTCATCCAGAGTGAGTGAATCACAACATGATTTAGAACTTTGTTAATGGAAAAGTGTAATATTATTTCCGTATTGCAATGCAACTTGCAAAAATTCATCCAGAGTAAGTGAATGGAAAAGTGTAATATTATTTCCGTATTGCAATGCAACTTGCAAAAATTCATCCAGAGTGAGTGAATCACAACATGATTTAGAACTTTGTTAATGGAAAAGTGTAATATTATTTCCGTATTGCAATGCAACTTGCAAAAATTCATCCAGAGTGAGTGAATGGAAAAGTGTAATATTATTTCCGTATTGCAATGCAACTTGCAAAAATTCATCCAGAGTGAGTGAATGGAAAAGTGTAATATTATTTCCGTATTGCAATGCAACTTGCAAAAATTCATCCAGAGTGAGTGATTTAGAACTTTGTTAATTGAAAAGTGTAATATTATTTCCGTATTGCAATGCAATTTGCAAAAATTCATCCAGAGTGAGTGAATCACAACATGATTTAGAACTTTGTTAATGGAAAAGTGTAATATTATTTCCGTATTGCAATGCAACTTGCAAAAATTCATCCAGAGTGAGTGAATCACAACATGATTTAGAACTTTGTTAATGGAAAAGTGTAATATTATTTCCGTATTGCAATGCAACTTGCAAAAATTCATCCAGAGTAAGTGAATGGAAAAGTGTAATATTATTTCCGTATTGCAATGCAACTTGCAAAAATTCATCCAGAGTGAGTGAATCACAACATGATTTAGAACTTTGTTAATGGAAAAGTGTAATATTATTTCCGTATTGCAATGCAACTTGCAAAAATTCATCCAGAGTGAGTGAATGGAAAAGTGTAATATTATTTCCGTATTGCAATGCAACTTGCAAAAATTCATCCAGAGTGAGTGAATGGAAAAGTGTAATATTATTTCCGTATTGCAATGCAACTTGCAAAAATTCATCCAGAGTGAGTGATTTAGAACTTTGTTAATGGAAAAGTGTAATATTATTTCCGTATTGCAATGCAATTTGCAAAAATTCATCCAGAGTGAGTGAATCACAACATGATTTAGAACTTTGTTAATGGAAAAGTGTAATATTATTTCCGTATTGCAATGCAACTTGCAAAAATTCATCCAGAGTGAGTGAATCACAACATGATTTAGAACTTTGTTAATGGAAAAGTGTAATATTTTTTCCGTATTGCAATGCAACTTGCAAAAATTCATCCAGAGTAAGTGAATGGAAAAGTGTAATATTATTTCCGTATTGCAATGCAACTTGCAAAAATTCATCCAGAGTGAGTGAATCTCAACATGATTTAGAACTTTGTTAATGTAATATTATTTCCGTATTGCAATGCAACTTGCAAAAATTCATCCAGAGTAAGTGAATGGAAAAGTGTAATATTATTTCCGTATTGCAATGCAACTTGCAAAAATTCATCCAGAGTGAGTGAATGGAAAAGTGTAATATTATTTCCGTATTGCAATGCAACTTGCAAAAATTCATCCAGAGTGAGTGAATGGAAAAGTGTAATATTATTTCCGTATTGCAATGCAACTTGCAAAAATTCATCCAGAGTGAGTGAATCACAACATGATTTAGAACTTTGTTAATGTAATATTATTTCCGTATTGCAATGCAACTTGCAAAAATTCATCCAGAGTGAGTGAATCACAACATGATTTAGAACTTTGTTAATGTAATATTATTTCCGTATTGCAATGCAACTTGCAAAAATTCATCCAGAGTGAGTGAATGGAAAAGTGTAATATTATTTCCATATTGCAATGCAATTTGCAAAAATTCATCCAGAGTGAGTGAATCACAACATGATTTAGAACTTTGTTAATGGAAAAGTGTAATATTATTTCCGTATTGCAATGCAACTTGCAAAAATTCATCCAGAGTGAGTGAATCACAACATGATTTAGAACTTTGTTAATGGAAAAGTGTAATATTATTTCCGTATTGCAATGCAACTTGCAAAAATTCTTCCAGAGTAAGTGAATGGAAAAGTGTAATATTATTTCCGTATTGCAATGCAACTTGCAAAAATTCATCCAGAGTGAGTGAATCACAACATGATTTAGAACTTTGTTAATGGAAAAGTGTAATATTATTTCCGTATTGCAATGCAACTTGCAAAAATTCATCCAGAGTGAGTGAATCACAACATGATTTAGAACTTTGTTAATGGAAAAGTGTAATATTATTTCCGTATTGCAATGCAACTTGCAAAAATTCTTCCAGAGTAAGTGAATGGAAAAGTGTAATATTATTTCCGTATTGCAATGCAACTTGCAAAAATTCATCCAGAGTGAGTGAATCACAACATGATTTAGAACTTTGTTAATGTAATATTATTTCCGTATTGCAATGCAACTTGCAAAAATTCATCCAGAGTGAGTGAATGGAAAAGTGTAATATTATTTCCGTATTGCAATGCAATTTGCAAAAATTCATCCAGAGTGAGTGAATCACAACATGATTTAGAACTTTGTTAATGGAAAAGTGTAATATTATTTCCGTATTGCAATGCAACTTGCAAAAATTCATCCAGAGTGAGTGAATCACAACATGATTTAGAACTTTGTTAATGGAAAAGTGTAATATTATTTCCGTATTGCAATGCAACTTGCAAAAATTCTTCCAGATTAAGTGAATGGAAAAGTGTAATATTATTTCCGTATTGCAATGCAACTTGCAAAAATTCATCCAGAGTGAGTGAATCACAACATGATTTAGAACTTTGTTAATGGAAAAGTGTAATATTATTTCCGTATTGCAATGCAACTTGCAAAAATTCATCCAGAGTGAGTGAATCACAACATGATTTAGAACTTTGTTAATGTAATATTATTTCCGTATTGCAATGCAACTTGCAAAAATTCATCCAGAGTGAGTGAATGGAAAAGTGTAATATTATTTCCGTATTGCAATGCAACTTGCAAAAATTCATCCAGAGTGAGTGAATGGAAAAGTGTAATATTATTTCCGTATTGCAATGCAACTTGCAAAAATTCATCCAGAGTGAGTGAATGGAAAAGTATAATATTATTTCCGTATTGCAATGCAACTTGCAAAAATTCATCCAGAGTGAGTGAATGGAAAAGTGTAATATTATTTCCGTATTGCAATGCAACTTGCAAAAATTCATCCAGAGTGAGTGATTTAGAACTTTGTTAATGGAAAAGTGTAATATTATTTCCGTATTGCAATGCAACTTGCAAAAATTCATCCAGAGTGAGTGAATGGAAAAGTGTAATATTATTTCCGTATTGCAATGCAACTTGCAAAAATTCATCCAGAGTGAGTGAATGGAAAAGTGTAATATTATTTCCGTATTGCAATGCAACTTGCAAAAATTCATCCAGAGTGAGTGAATCACAACATGATTTAGAACTTTGTTAATGTAATATTATTTCCGTATTGCAATGCAACTTGCAAAAATTCATCCAGAGTGAGTGAATCACAACATGATTTAGAACTTTGTTAATGTAATATTATTTCCGTATTGCAATGCAACTTGCAAAAATTCATCCAGAGTGAGTGAATGGAAAAGTGTAATATTATTTCCGTATTGCAATGCAACTTGCAAAAATTCATCCAGAGTGAGTGATTTAGAACTTTGTTAATGGAAAAGTGTAATATTATTTCCGTATTGCAATGCAACTTGCAAAAATTCATCCAGAGTGAGTGAATGGAAAAGTGTAATATTATTTCCGTATTGCAATGCAACTTGCAAAAATTCATCCAGAGTGAGTGAATCACAACATGATTTAGAACTTTGTTAATGTAATATTATTTCCGTATTGCAATGCAACTTGCAAAAATTCATCCAGAGTGAGTGAATGGAAAAGTGTAATATTATTTCCGTATTGCAATGCAACTTGCAAAAATTCATCCAGAGTGAGTGATTTAGAACTTTGTTAATGGAAAAGTGTAATATTATTTCCGTATTGCAATGCAACTTGCAAAAATTCATCCAGAGTGAGTGAATCACAACATGATTTAGAACTTTGTTAATGGAAAAGTGTAATATTATTTCCGTATTGCAATGCAACTTGCAAAAATTCATCCAGAGTAAGTGAATGGAAAAGTGTAATATTATTTCCGTATTGCAATGCAACTTGCAAAAATTCATCCAGAGTGAGTGAATCACAACATGATTTAGAACTTTGTTAATGGAAAAGTGTAATATTATTTCCGTATTGCAATGCAACTTGCAAAAATTCATCCAGAGTGAGTGAATGGAAAAGTGTAATATTATTTCCGTATTGCAATGCAACTTGCAAAAATTCATCCAGAGTGAGTGAATGGAAAAGTGTAATATTATTTCCGTATTGCAATGCAACTTGCAAAAATTCATCCAGAGTGAGTGATTTAGAACTTTGTTAATGGAAAAGTGTAATATTATTTCCGTATTGCAATGCAATTTGCAAAAATTCATCCAGAGTGAGTGAATCACAACATGATTTAGAACTTTGTTAATGGAAAAGTGTAATATTATTTCCGTATTGCAATGCAACTTGCAAAAATTCATCCAGAGTGAGTGAATCACAACATGATTTAGAACTTTGTTAATGGAAAAGTGTAATATTATTTCCGTATTGCAATGCAACTTGCAAAAATTCATCCAGAGTGAGTGAATCACAACATGATTTAGAACTTTGTTAATGGAAAAGTGTAATATTATTTCCGTATTGCAATGCAACTTGCAAAAATTCTTCCAGAGTAAGTGAATGGAAAAGTGTAATATTATTTCCGTATTGCAATGCAACTTGCAAAAATTCATCCAGAGTGAGTGAATGGAAAAGTGTAATATTATTTCCGTATTGCAATGCAACTTGCAAAAATTCATCCAGAGTGAGTGAATGGAAAAGTGTAATATTATTTCCGTATTGCAATGCAACTTGCAAAAATTCATCCAGAGTGAGTGATTTAGAACTTTGTTAATGGAAAAGTGTAATATTATTTCCGTATTGCAATGCAATTTGCAAAAATTCATCCAGAGTGAGTGAATCACAACATGATTTAGAACTTTGTTAATGGAAAAGTGTAATATTATTTCCGTATTGCAATGCAACTTGCAAAAATTCATCCAGAGTGAGTGAATCACAACATGATTTAGAACTTTGTTAATGGAAAAGTGTAATATTATTTCCGTATTGCAATGCAACTTGCAAAAATTCATCCAGAGTAAGTGAATGGAAAAGTGTAATATTATTTCCGTATTGCAATGCAACTTGCAAAAATTCATCCAGAGTGAGTGAATCTCAACATGATTTAGAACTTTGTTAATGTAATATTATTTCCGTATTGCAATGCAACTTGCAAAAATTCATCCAGAGTAAGTGAATGGAAAAGTGTAATATTATTTCCGTATTGCAATGCAACTTGCAAAAATTCATCCAGAGTGAGTGAATGGAAAAGTGTAATATTATTTCCGTATTGCAATGCAACTTGCAAAAATTCATCCAGAGTGAGTGAATGGAAAAGTGTAATATTATTTCCGTATTGCAATGCAACTTGCAAAAATTCATCCAGAGTGAGTGAATCACAACATGATTTAGAACTTTGTTAATGTAATATTATTTCCGTATTGCAATGCAACTTGCAAAAATTCATCCAGAGTGAGTGAATCACAACATGATTTAGAACTTTGTTAATGTAATATTATTTCCGTATTGCAATGCAACTTGCAAAAATTCATCCAGAGTGAGTGAATGGAAAAGTGTAATATTATTTCCGTATTGCAATGCAATTTGCAAAAATTCATCCAGAGTGAGTGAATCACAACATGATTTAGAACTTTGTTAATGGAAAAGTGTAATATTATTTCCGTATTGCAAAGCAACTTGCAAAAATTCATCCAGAGTGAGTGAATCACAACATGATTTAGAACTTTGTTAATGGAAAAGTGTAATATTATTTCCGTATTGCAATGCAACTTGCAAAAATTCTTCCAGAGTAAGTGAATGGAAAAGTGTAATATTATTTCCGTATTGCAATGCAACTTGCAAAAATTCATCCAGAGTGAGTGAATCACAACATGATTTAGAACTTTGTTAATGGAAAAGTGTAATATTATTTCCGTATTGCAATGCAACTTGCAAAAATTCATCCAGAGTGAGTGAATCACAACATGATTTAGAACTTTGTTAATGGAAAAGTGTAATATTATTTCCGTATTGCAATGCAACTTGCAAAAATTCTTCCAGAGTAAGTGAATGGAAAAGTGTAATATTATTTCCGTATTGCAATGCAACTTGCAAAAATTCATCCAGAGTGAGTGAATCACAACATGATTTAGAACTTTGTTAATGTAATATTATTTCCGTATTGCAATGCAACTTGCAAAAATTCATCCAGAGTGAGTGAATGGAAAAGTGTAATATTATTTCCGTATTGCAATGCAATTTGCAAAAATTCATCCAGAGTGAGTGAATCACAACATGATTTAGAACTTTGTTAATGGAAAAGTGTAATATTATTTCCGTATTGCAATGCAACTTGCAAAAATTCATCCAGAGTGAGTGAATCACAACATGATTTAGAACTTTGTTAATGGAAAAGTGTAATATTATTTCCGTATTGCAATGCAACTTGCAAAAATTCTTCCAGATTAAGTGAATGGAAAAGTGTAATATTATTTCCGTATTGCAATGCAACTTGCAAAAATTCATCCAGAGTGAGTGAATCACAACATGATTTAGAACTTTGTTAATGGAAAAGTGTAATATTATTTCCGTATTGCAATGCAACTTGCAAAAATTCATCCAGAGTGAGTGAATCACAACATGATTTAGAACTTTGTTAATGTAATATTATTTCCGTATTGCAATGCAACTTGCAAAAATTCATCCAGAGTGAGTGAATGGAAAAGTGTAATATTATTTCCGTATTGCAATGCAACTTGCAAAAATTCATCCAGAGTGAGTGAATGGAAAAGTGTAATATTATTTCCGTATTGCAATGCAACTTGCAAAAATTCATCCAGAGTGAGTGAATGGAAAAGTATAATATTATTTCCGTATTGCAATGCAACTTGCAAAAATTCATCCAGAGTGAGTGAATGGAAAAGTGTAATATTATTTCCGTATTGCAATGCAACTTGCAAAAATTCATCCAGAGTGAGTGATTTAGAACTTTGTTAATGGAAAAGTGTAATATTATTTCCGTATTGCAATGCAACTTGCAAAAATTCATCCAGAGTGAGTGAATGGAAAAGTGTAATATTATTTCCGTATTGCAATGCAACTTGCAAAAATTCATCCAGAGTGAGTGAATGGAAAAGTGTAATATTATTTCCGTATTGCAATGCAACTTGCAAAAATTCATCCAGAGTGAGTGAATCACAACATGATTTAGAACTTTGTTAATGTAATATTATTTCCGTATTGCAATGCAACTTGCAAAAATTCATCCAGAGTGAGTGAATCACAACATGATTTAGAACTTTGTTAATGTAATATTATTTCCGTATTGCAATGCAACTTGCAAAAATTCATCCAGAGTGAGTGAATGGAAAAGTGTAATATTATTTCCGTATTGCAATGCAACTTGCAAAAATTCATCCAGAGTGAGTGATTTAGAACTTTGTTAATGGAAAAGTGTAATATTATTTCCGTATTGCAATGCAACTTGCAAAAATTCATCCAGAGTGAGTGAATGGAAAAGTGTAATATTATTTCCGTATTGCAATGCAACTTGCAAAAATTCATCCAGAGTGAGTGAATCACAACATGATTTAGAACTTTGTTAATGTAATATTATTTCCGTATTGCAATGCAACTTGCAAAAATTCATCCAGAGTGAGTGAATGGAAAAGTGTAATATTATTTCCGTATTGCAATGCAACTTGCAAAAATTCATCCAGAGTGAGTGATTTAGAACTTTGTTAATGGAAAAGTGTAATATTATTTCCGTATTGCAATGCAACTTGCAAAAATTCATCCAGAGTGAGTGAATCACAACATGATTTAGAACTTTGTTAATGGAAAAGTGTAATATTATTTCCGTATTGCAATGCAACTTGCAAAAATTCATCCAGAGTAAGTGAATGGAAAAGTGTAATATTATTTCCGTATTGCAATGCAACTTGCAAAAATTCATCCAGAGTGAGTGAATCACAACATGATTTAGAACTTTGTTAATGGAAAAGTGTAATATTATTTCCGTATTGCAATGCAACTTGCAAAAATTCATCCAGAGTGAGTGAATGGAAAAGTGTAATATTATTTCCGTATTGCAATGCAACTTGCAAAAATTCATCCAGAGTGAGTGAATGGAAAAGTGTAATATTATTTCCGTATTGCAATGCAACTTGCAAAAATTCATCCAGAGTGAGTGATTTAGAACTTTGTTAATGGAAAAGTGTAATATTATTTCCGTATTGCAATGCAATTTGCAAAAATTCATCCAGAGTGAGTGAATCACAACATGATTTAGAACTTTGTTAATGGAAAAGTGTAATATTATTTCCGTATTGCAATGCAACTTGCAAAAATTCATCCAGAGTGAGTGAATCACAACATGATTTAGAACTTTGTTAATGGAAAAGTGTAATATTATTTCCGTATTGCAATGCAACTTGCAAAAATTCATCCAGAGTGAGTGAATCACAACATGATTTAGAACTTTGTTAATGGAAAAGTGTAATATTATTTCCGTATTGCAATGCAACTTGCAAAAATTCTTCCAGAGTAAGTGAATGGAAAAGTGTAATATTATTTCCGTATTGCAATGCAACTTGCAAAAATTCATCCAGAGTGAGTGAATCACAACATGATTTAGAACTTTGTTAATGTAATATTATTTCCGTATTGCAATGCAACTTGCAAAAATTCATCCAGAGTGAGTGAATGGAAAAGTGTAATATTATTTCCGTATTGCAATGCAATTTGCAAAAATTCATCCAGAGTGAGTGAATCACAACATGATTTAGAACTTTGTTAATGGAAAAGTGTAATATTATTTCCGTATTGCAATGCAACTTGCAAAAATTCATCCAGAGTGAGTGAATCACAACATGATTTAGAACTTTGTTAATGGAAAAGTGTAATATTATTTCCGTATTGCAATGCAACTTGCAAAAATTCTTCCAGATTAAGTGAATGGAAAAGTGTAATATTATTTCCGTATTGCAATGCAACTTGCAAAAATTCATCCAGAGTGAGTGAATCACAACATGATTTAGAACTTTGTTAATGGAAAAGTGTAATATTATTTCCGTATTGCAATGCAACTTGCAAAAATTCATCCAGAGTGAGTGAATGGAAAAGTGTAATATTATTTCCGTATTGCAATGCAACTTGCAAAAATTCATCCAGAGTGAGTGAATCACAACATGATTTAGAACTTTGTTAATGTAATATTATTTCCGTATTGCAATGCAACTTGCAAAAATTCATCCAGAGTGAGTGAATCACAACATGATTTAGAACTTTGTTAATGTAATATTATTTCCGTATTGCAATGCAACTTGCAAAAATTCATCCAGAGTGAGTGAATGGAAAAGTGTAATATTATTTCCGTATTGCAATGCAACTTGCAAAAATTCATCCAGAGTGAGTGATTTAGAACTTTGTTAATGGAAAAGTGTAATATTATTTCCGTATTGCAATGCAACTTGCAAAAATTCATCCAGAGTGAGTGAATGGAAAAGTGTAATATTATTTCCGTATTGCAATGCAACTTGCAAAAATTCATCCAGAGTGAGTGATTTAGAACTTTGTTAATGGAAAAGTGTAATATTATTTCCGTATTGCAATGCAACTTGCAAAAATTCATCCAGAGTAAGTGAATGGAAAAGTGTAATATTATTTCCGTATTGCAATGCAACTTGCAAAAATTCATCCAGAGTGAGTGAATCACAACATGATTTAGAACTTTGTTAATGGAAAAGTGTAATATTATTTCCGTATTGCAATGCAACTTGCAAAAATTCATCCAGAGTGAGTGAATGGAAAAGTGTAATATTATTTCCGTATTGCAATGCAACTTGCAAAAATTCATCCAGAGTGAGTGAATGGAAAAGTGTAATATTATTTCCGTATTGCAATGCAACTTGCAAAAATTCATCCAGAGTGAGTGATTTAGAACTTTGTTAATGGAAAAGTGTAATATTATTTCCGTATTGCAATGCAATTTGCAAAAATTCATCCAGAGTGAGTGAATCACAACATGATTTAGAACTTTGTTAATGGAAAAGTGTAATATTATTTCCGTATTGCAATGCAACTTGCAAAAATTCATCCAGAGTGAGTGAATCACAACATGATTTAGAACTTTGTTAATGGAAAAGTGTAATATTATTTCCGTATTGCAATGCAACTTGCAAAAATTCATCCAGAGTGAGTGAATCACAACATGATTTAGAACTTTGTTAATGGAAAAGTGTAATATTATTTCCGTATTGCAATGCAACTTGCAAAAATTCTTCCAGAGTAAGTGAATGGAAAAGTGTAATATTATTTCCGTATTGCAATGCAACTTGCAAAAATTCATCCAGAGTGAGTGAATCACAACATGATTTAGAACTTTGTTAATGTAATATTATTTCCGTATTGCAATGCAACTTGCAAAAATTCATCCAGAGTGAGTGAATGGAAAAGTGTAATATTATTTCCGTATTGCAATGCAATTTGCAAAAATTCATCCAGAGTGAGTGAATCACAACATGATTTAGAACTTTGTTAATGGAAAAGTGTAATATTATTTCCGTATTGCAATGCAACTTGCAAAAATTCATCCAGAGTGAGTGAATCACAACATGATTTAGAACTTTGTTAATGGAAAAGTGTAATATTATTTCCGTATTGCAATGCAACTTGCAAAAATTCTTCCAGATTAAGTGAATGGAAAAGTGTAATATTATTTCCGTATTGCAATGCAACTTGCAAAAATTCATCCAGAGTGAGTGAATCACAACATGATTTAGAACTTTGTTAATGGAAAAGTGTAATATTATTTCCGTATTGCAATGCAACTTGCAAAAATTCATCCAGAGTGAGTGAATGGAAAAGTGTAATATTATTTCCGTATTGCAATGCAACTTGCAAAAATTCATCCAGAGTGAGTGAATCACAACATGATTTAGAACTTTGTTAATGTAATATTATTTCCGTATTGCAATGCAACTTGCAAAAATTCATCCAGAGTGAGTGAATCACAACATGATTTAGAACTTTGTTAATGTAATATTATTTCCGTATTGCAATGCAACTTGCAAAAATTCATCCAGAGTGAGTGAATGGAAAAGTGTAATATTATTTCCGTATTGCAATGCAACTTGCAAAAATTCATCCAGAGTGAGTGATTTAAAACTTTGTTAATGGAAAAGTGTAATATTATTTCCGTATTGCAATGCAACTTGCAAAAATTCATCCAGAGTGAGTGAATGGAAAAGTGTAATATTATTTCCGTATTGCAATGCAACTTGCAAAAATTCATCCAGAGTGAGTGATTTAGAACTTTGTTAATGGAAAAGTGTAATATTATTTCCGTATTGCAATGCAACTTGCAAAAATTCATCCAGAGTAAGTGAATGGAAAAGTGTAATATTATTTCCGTATTGCAATGCAACTTGCAAAAATTCATCCAGAGTGAGTGAATCACAACATGATTTAGAACTTTGTTAATGGAAAAGTGTAATATTATTTCCGTATTGCAATGCAACTTGCAAAAATTCATCCAGAGTGAGTGAATGGAAAAGTGTAATATTATTTCCGTATTGCAATGCAACTTGCAAAAATTCATCCAGAGTGAGTGAATGGAAAAGTGTAATATTATTTCCGTATTGCAATGCAACTTGCAAAAATTCATCCAGAGTGAGTGATTTAGAACTTTGTTAATGGAAAAGTGTAATATTATTTCCGTATTGCAATGCAATTTGCAAAAATTCATCCAGAGTGAGTGAATCACAACATGATTTAGAACTTTGTTAATGGAAAAGTGTAATATTATTTCCGTATTGCAATGCAACTTGCAAAAATTCATCCAGAGTGAGTGAATCACAACATGATTTAGAACTTTGTTAATGGAAAAGTGTAATATTATTTCCGTATTGCAATGCAACTTGCAAAAATTCATCCAGAGTGAGTGAATCACAACATGATTTAGAACTTTGTTAATGGAAAAGTGTAATATTATTTCCGTATTGCAATGCAACTTGCAAAAATTCTTCCAGAGTAAGTGAATGGAAAAGTGTAATATTATTTCCGTATTGCAATGCAACTTGCAAAAATTCATCCAGAGTGAGTGAATCACAACATGATTTAGAACTTTGTTAATGTAATATTATTTCCGTATTGCAATGCAACTTGCAAAAATTCATCCAGAGTGAGTGAATGGAAAAGTGTAATATTATTTCCGTATTGCAATGCAACTTGCAAAAATTCATCCAGAATGAGTGAATCACAACATGATTTAGAACTTTGTTAATGGAAAAGTGTAATATTATTTCCGTATTGCAATGCAACTTGCAAAAATTCATCCAGAGTGAGTGAATGGAAAAGTGTAATATTATTTCCGTATTGCAATGCAACTTGCAAAAATTCATCCAGAGTGAGTGAATGGAAAAGTGTAATATTATTTCCGTATTGCAATGCAACTTGCAAAAATTCATCCAGAGTGAGTGAATCACAACATGATTTAGAACTTTGTTAATGGAAAAGTGTAATATTATTTCCGTATTGCAATGCAACTTGCAAAAATTCATCCAGAGTGAGTGAATCACAACATGATTTAGAACTTTGTTAATGGAAAAGTGTAATATTATTTCCGTATTGCAATGCAACTTGCAAAAATTCATCCAGAGTGAGTGAATCACAACATGATTTAGAACTTTGTTAATGTAATATTATTTCCGTATTGCAATGCAACTTGCAAAAATTCATCCAGAGTGAGTGAATGGAAAAGTGTAATATTATTTCCGTATTGCAATGCAACTTGCAAAAATTCATCCAGAGTGAGTGAATGGAAAAGTGTAATGTTATTTCCGTATTGCAATGCAACTTGCAAAAATTCATCCAGAGTGAGTGAATCACAACATGATTTAGAACTTTGTTAATGTAATATTATTTCCGTATTGCAATGCAACTTGCAAAAATTCATCCAGAGTGAGTGAATGGAAAAGTGTAATATTATTTCCGTATTGCAATGCAACTTGCAAAAATTCATCCAGAGTGAGTGAATCACAACATGATTTAGAACTTTGTTAATGGAAAAGTGTAATATTATTTCCGTATTGCAATGCAACTTGCAAAAATTCATCCAGAGTGCGTGAATCACAACATGATTTAGAACTTTGTTAATGGAAAAGTGTAATATTATTTCCGTATTGCAATGCAACTTGCAAAAATTCATCCAGAGTGAGTGAATCACAACATGATTTAGAACTTTGTGAATGTAATATTATTTCCGTATTGCAATGCAACTTGCAAAAATTCATCCAGAGTGAGTGAATGGAAAAGTGTAATATTATTTCCGTATTGCAATGCAACTTGCAAAAATTCATCCAGAGTGAGTGAATGGAAAAGTGTAATATTATTTCCGTATTGCAATGCAACTTGCAAAAATTCATCCAGAGTGAGTGAATGGAAAAGTATAATATTATTTCCGTATTGCAATGCAACTTGCAAAAATTCATCCAGAGTGAGTGAATGGAAAAGTGTAATATTATTTCCGTATTGCAATGCAACTTGCAAAAATTCATCCAGAGTGAGTGAATCACAACATGATTTAGAACTTTGTTAATGTAATATTATTTCCGTATTGCAATGCAACTTGCAAAAATTCATCCAGAGTGAGTGAATGGAAAAGTGTAATATTATTTCCGTATTGCAATGCAACTTGCAAAAATTCATCCAGAGTGAGTGATTTAGAACTTTGTTAATGGAAAAGTGTAATATTATTTCCGTATTGCAATGCAACTTGCAAAAATTCTTCCAGAGTAAGTGAATGGAAAAGTGTAATATTATTTCCGTATTGCAATGCAACTTGCAAAAATTCATCCAGAGTGAGTGAATCACAACATGATTTAGAACTTTGTTAATGTAATATTATTTCCGTATTGCAATGCAACTTGCAAAAATTCATCCAGAGTGAGTGAATGGAAAAGTGTAATATTATTTCCGTATTGCAATGCAACTTGCAAAAATTCATCCAGAGTGAGTGAATCACAACATGATTTAGAACTTTGTTAATGGAAAAGTGTAATATTATTTCCGTATTGCAATGCAACTTGCAAAAATTCATCCAGAGTGAGTGAATGGAAAAGTGTAATATTATTTCCGTATTGCAATGCAACTTGCAAAAATTCATCCAGAGTGAGTGAATGGAAAAGTGTAATATTATTTCCGTATTGCAATGCAACTTGCAAAAATTCATCCAGAGTGAGTGAATCACAACATGATTTAGAACTTTGTTAATGGAAAAGTGTAATATTATTTCCGTATTGCAATGCAACTTGCAAAAATTCATCCAGAGTGAGTGAATCACAACATGATTTAGAACTTTGTTAATGGAAAAGTGTAATATTATTTCCGTATTGCAATGCAACTTGCAAAAATTCATCCAGAGTGAGTGAATCACAACATGATTTAGAACTTTGTTAATGTAATATTATTTCCGTATTGCAATGCAACTTGCAAAAATTCATCCAGAGTGAGTGAATGGAAAAGTGTAATATTATTTCCGTATTGCAATGCAACTTGCAAAAATTCATCCAGAGTGAGTGAATGGAAAAGTGTAATATTATTTCCGTATTGCAATGCAACTTGCAAAAATTCATCCAGAGTGAGTGAATCACAACATGATTTAGAACTTTGTTAATGTAATATTATTTCCGTATTGCAATGCAACTTGCAAAAATTCATCCAGAGTGAGTGAATGGAAAAGTGTAATATTATTTCCGTATTGCAATGCAACTTGCAAAAATTCATCCAGAGTGAGTGAATCACAACATGATTTAGAACTTTGTTAATGGAAAAGTGTAATATTATTTCCGTATTGCAATGCAACTTGCAAAAATTCATCCAGAGTGAGTGAATCACAACATGATTTAGAACTTTGTTAATGGAAAAGTGTAATATTATTTCCGTATTGCAATGCAACTTGCAAAAATTCATCCAGAGTGAGTGAATCACAACATGATTTAGAACTTTGTGAATGTAATATTATTTCCGTATTGCAATGCAACTTGCAAAAATTCATCCAGAGTGAGTGAATGGAAAAGTGTAATATTATTTCCGTATTGCAATGCAACTTGCAAAAATTCATCCAGAGTGAGTGAATGGAAAAGTGTAATATTATTTCCGTATTGCAATGCAACTTGCAAAAATTCATCCAGAGTGAGTGAATGGAAAAGTATAATATTATTTCCGTATTGCAATGCAACTTGCAAAAATTCATCCAGAGTGAGTGAATGGAAAAGTGTAATATTATTTCCGTATTGCAATGCAACTTGCAAAAATTCATCCAGAGTGAGTGAATCACAACATGATTTAGAACTTTGTTAATGTAATATTATTTCCGTATTGCAATGCAACTTGCAAAAATTCATCCAGAGTGAGTGAATGGAAAAGTGTAATATTATTTCCGTATTGCAATGCAACTTGCAAAAATTCATCCAGAGTGAGTGATTTAGAACTTTGTTAATGGAAAAGTGTAATATTATTTCCGTATTGCAATGCAACTTGCAAAAATTCTTCCAGAGTAAGTGAATGGAAAAGTGTAATATTATTTCCGTATTGCAATGCAACTTGCAAAAATTCATCCAGAGTGAGTGATTTAGAACTTTGTTAATGGAAAAGTGTAATATTATTTCCGTATTGCAATGCAACTTGCAAAAATTTATCCAGAGTGAGTGATTTAGAACTTTGTTAATGGAAAAGTGTAATATTATTTCCGTATTGCAATGCAACTTGCAAAAATTCATCCAGAGTGAGTGAATGGAAAAGTGTAATATTATTTCCGTATTGCAATGCAACTTGCAAAAATTCATCCAGAGTGAGTGAATCACAACATGATTTAGAACTTTGTTAATGTAATATTATTTCCGTATTGCAATGCAACTTGCAAAAATTCATCCAGAGTGAGTGAATGGAAAAGTGTAATATTATTTCCGTATTGCAATGCAATTTGCAAAAATTCATCCAGAGTGAGTGAATCACAACATGATTTAGAACTTTGTTAATGGAAAAGTGTAATATTATTTCCGTATTGCAATGCAACTTGCAAAAATTCATCCAGAGTGAGTGAATCACAACATGATTTAGAACTTTGTTAATGGAAAAGTGTAATATTATTTCCGTATTGCAATGCAACTTGCAAAAATTCATCCAGAGTAAGTGAATGGAAAAGTGTAATATTATTTCCGTATTGCAATGCAACTTGCAAAAATTCATCCAGAGTGAGTGAATCACAACATGATTTAGAACTTTGTTAATGGAAAAGTGTAATATTATTTCCGTATTGCAATGCAACTTGCAAAAATTCATCCAGAGTGAGTGAATGGAAAAGTGTAATATTATTTCCGTATTGCAATGCAACTTGCAAAAATTCATCCAGAGTGAGTGAATGGAAAAGTGTAATATTATTTCCGTGTTGCAATGCAACTTGCAAAAATTCATCCAGAGTGAGTGATTTAGAACTTTGTTAATGGAAAAGTGTAATATTATTTCCGTATTGCAATGCAATTTGCAAAAATTCATCCAGAGTGAGTGAATCACAACATGATTTAGAACTTTGTTAATGGAAAAGTGTAATATTATTTCCGTATTGCAATGCAACTTGCAAAAATTCATCCAGAGTGAGTGAATCACAACATGATTTAGAACTTTGTTAATGGAAAAGTGTAATATTATTTCCGTATTGCAATGCAACTTGCAAAAATTCATCCAGAGTAAGTGAATGGAAAAGTGTAATATTATTTCCGTATTGCAATGCAACTTGCAAAAATTCATCCAGAGTGAGTGAATCACAACATGATTTAGAACTTTGTTAATGGAAAAGTGTAATATTATTTCCGTATTGCAATGCAACTTGCAAAAATTCATCCAGAGTGAGTGAATGGAAAAGTGTAATATTATTTCCGTATTGCAATGCAACTTGCAAAAATTCATCCAGAGTGAGTGAATGGAAAAGTGTAATATTATTTCCGTATTGCAATGCAACTTGCAAAAATTCATCCAGAGTGAGTGATTTAGAACTTTGTTAATGGAAAAGTGTAATATTATTTCCGTATTGCAATGCAATTTGCAAAAATTCATCCAGAGTGAGTGAATCACAACATGATTTAGAACTTTGTTAATGGAAAAGTGTAATATTATTTCCGTATTGCAATGCAACTTGCAAAAATTCATCCAGAGTGAGTGAATCACAACATGATTTAGAACTTTGTTAATGGAAAAGTGTAATATTATTTCCGTATTGCAATGCAACTTGCAAAAATTCATCCAGAGTAAGTGAATGGAAAAGTGTAATATTATTTCCGTATTGCAATGCAACTTGCAAAAATTCATCCAGAGTGAGTGAATCACAACATGATTTAGAACTTTGTTAATGGAAAAGTGTAATATTATTTCCGTATTGCAATGCAACTTGCAAAAATTCATCCAGAGTGAGTGAATCACAACATGATTTAGAACTTTGTTAATGTAATATTATTTCCGTATTGCAATGCAACTTGCAAAAATTCATCCAGAGTGAGTGAATGGAAAAGTGTAATATTATTTCCGTATTGCAATGCAACTTGCAAAAATTCATCCAGAGTGAGTGAATGGAAAAGTGTAATATTATTTCCGTATTGCAATGCAACTTGCAAAAATTCATCCAGAGTGAGTGAATCACAACATGATTTAGAACTTTGTTAATGTAATATTATTTCCGTATTGCAATGCAACTTGCAAAAATTCATCCAGAGTGAGTGAATGGAAAAGTGTAATATTATTTCCGTATTGCAATGCAACTTGCAAAAATTCATCCAGAGTGAGTGAATCACAACATGATTTAGAACTTTGTTAATGGAAAAGTGTAATATTATTTCCGTATTGCAATGCAACTTGCAAAAATTCATCCAGAGTGCGTGAATCACAACATGATTTAGAACTTTGTTAATGGAAAAGTGTAATATTATTTCCGTATTGCAATGCAACTTGCAAAAATTCATCCAGAGTGAGTGAATCACAACATGATTTAGAACTTTGTGAATGTAATATTATTTCCGTATTGCAATGCAACTTGCAAAAATTCATCCAGAGTGAGTGAATGGAAAAGTGTAATATTATTTCCGTATTGCAATGCAACTTGCAAAAATTCATCCAGAGTGAGTGAATGGAAAAGTGTAATATTATTTCCGTATTGCAATGCAACTTGCAAAAATTCATCCAGAGTGAGTGAATGGAAAAGTATAATATTATTTCCGTATTGCAATGCAACTTGCAAAAATTCATCCAGAGTGAGTGAATGGAAAAGTGTAATATTATTTCCGTATTGCAATGCAACTTGCAAAAATTCATCCAGAGTGAGTGAATCACAACATGATTTAGAACTTTGTTAATGTAATATTATTTCCGTATTGCAATGCAACTTGCAAAAATTCATCCAGAGTGAGTGAATGGAAAAGTGTAATATTATTTCCGTATTGCAATGCAACTTGCAAAAATTCATCCAGAGTGAGTGATTTAGAACTTTGTTAATGGAAAAGTGTAATATTATTTCCGTATTGCAATGCAACTTGCAAAAATTCTTCCAGAGTAAGTGAATGGAAAAGTGTAATATTATTTCCGTATTGCAATGCAACTTGCAAAAATTCATCCAGAGTGAGTGAATCACAACATGATTTAGAACTTTGTTAATGTAATATTATTTCCGTATTGCAATGCAACTTGCAAAAATTCATCCAGAGTGAGTGAATGGAAAAGTGTAATATTATTTCCGTATTGCAATGCAACTTGCAAAAATTCATCCAGAGTGAGTGAATCACAACATGATTTAGAACTTTGTTAATGGAAAAGTGTAATATTATTTCCGTATTGCAATGCAACTTGCAAAAATTCATCCAGAGTGAGTGAATGGAAAAGTGTAATATTATTTCCGTATTGCAATGCAACTTGCAAAAATTCATCCAGAGTGAGTGAATGGAAAAGTGTAATATTATTTCCGTATTGCAATGCAACTTGCAAAAATTCATCCAGAGTGAGTGAATCACAACATGATTTAGAACTTTGTTAATGGAAAAGTGTAATATTATTTCCGTATTGCAATGCAACTTGCAAAAATTCATCCAGAGTGAGTGAATCACAACATGATTTAGAACTTTGTTAATGGAAAAGTGTAATATTATTTCCGTATTGCAATGCAACTTGCAAAAATTCATCCAGAGTGAGTGAATCACAACATGATTTAGAACTTTGTTAATGTAATATTATTTCCGTATTGCAATGCAACTTGCAAAAATTCATCCAGAGTGAGTGAATGGAAAAGTGTAATATTATTTCCGTATTGCAATGCAACTTGCAAAAATTCATCCAGAGTGAGTGAATGGAAAAGTGTAATATTATTTCCGTATTGCAATGCAACTTGCAAAAATTCATCCAGAGTGAGTGAATCACAACATGATTTAGAACTTTGTTAATGTAATATTATTTCCGTATTGCAATGCAACTTGCAAAAATTCATCCAGAGTGAGTGAATGGAAAAGTGTAATATTATTTCCGTATTGCAATGCAACTTGCAAAAATTCATCCAGAGTGAGTGAATCACAACATGATTTAGAACTTTGTTAATGGAAAAGTGTAATATTATTTCCGTATTGCAATGCAACTTGCAAAAATTCATCCAGAGTGAGTGAATCACAACATGATTTAGAACTTTGTTAATGGAAAAGTGTAATATTATTTCCGTATTGCAATGCAACTTGCAAAAATTCATCCAGAGTGAGTGAATCACAACATGATTTAGAACTTTGTGAATGTAATATTATTTCCGTATTGCAATGCAACTTGCAAAAATTCATCCAGAGTGAGTGAATGGAAAAGTGTAATATTATTTCCGTATTGCAATGCAACTTGCAAAAATTCATCCAGAGTGAGTGAATGGAAAAGTGTAATATTATTTCCGTATTGCAATGCAACTTGCAAAAATTCATCCAGAGTGAGTGAATGGAAAAGTATAATATTATTTCCGTATTGCAATGCAACTTGCAAAAATTCATCCAGAGTGAGTGAATGGAAAAGTGTAATATTATTTCCGTATTGCAATGCAACTTGCAAAAATTCATCCAGAGTGAGTGAATCACAACATGATTTAGAACTTTGTTAATGTAATATTATTTCCGTATTGCAATGCAACTTGCAAAAATTCATCCAGAGTGAGTGAATGGAAAAGTGTAATATTATTTCCGTATTGCAATGCAACTTGCAAAAATTCATCCAGAGTGAGTGATTTAGAACTTTGTTAATGGAAAAGTGTAATATTATTTCCGTATTGCAATGCAACTTGCAAAAATTCTTCCAGAGTAAGTGAATGGAAAAGTGTAATATTATTTCCGTATTGCAATGCAACTTGCAAAAATTCATCCAGAGTGAGTGATTTAGAACTTTGTTAATGGAAAAGTGTAATATTATTTCCGTATTGCAATGCAACTTGCAAAAATTTATCCAGAGTGAGTGATTTAGAACTTTGTTAATGGAAAAGTGTAATATTATTTCCGTATTGCAATGCAACTTGCAAAAATTCATCCAGAGTGAGTGAATGGAAAAGTGTAATATTATTTCCGTATTGCAATGCAACTTGCAAAAATTCATCCAGAGTGAGTGAATCACAACATGATTTAGAACTTTGTTAATGTAATATTATTTCCGTATTGCAATGCAACTTGCAAAAATTCATCCAGAGTGAGTGAATGGAAAAGTGTAATATTATTTCCGTATTGCAATGCAATTTGCAAAAATTCATCCAGAGTGAGTGAATCACAACATGATTTAGAACTTTGTTAATGGAAAAGTGTAATATTATTTCCGTATTGCAATGCAACTTGCAAAAATTCATCCAGAGTGAGTGAATCACAACATGATTTAGAACTTTGTTAATGGAAAAGTGTAATATTATTTCCGTATTGCAATGCAACTTGCAAAAATTCATCCAGAGTAAGTGAATGGAAAAGTGTAATATTATTTCCGTATTGCAATGCAACTTGCAAAAATTCATCCAGAGTGAGTGAATCACAACATGATTTAGAACTTTGTTAATGGAAAAGTGTAATATTATTTCCGTATTGCAATGCAACTTGCAAAAATTCATCCAGAGTGAGTGAATGGAAAAGTGTAATATTATTTCCGTATTGCAATGCAACTTGCAAAAATTCATCCAGAGTGAGTGAATGGAAAAGTGTAATATTATTTCCGTGTTGCAATGCAACTTGCAAAAATTCATCCAGAGTGAGTGATTTAGAACTTTGTTAATGGAAAAGTGTAATATTATTTCCGTATTGCAATGCAATTTGCAAAAATTCATCCAGAGTGAGTGAATCACAACATGATTTAGAACTTTGTTAATGGAAAAGTGTAATATTATTTCCGTATTGCAATGCAACTTGCAAAAATTCATCCAGAGTGAGTGAATCACAACATGATTTAGAACTTTGTTAATGGAAAAGTGTAATATTATTTCCGTATTGCAATGCAACTTGCAAAAATTCATCCAGAGTAAGTGAATGGAAAAGTGTAATATTATTTCCGTATTGCAATGCAACTTGCAAAAATTCATCCAGAGTGAGTGAATCACAACATGATTTAGAACTTTGTTAATGGAAAAGTGTAATATTATTTCCGTATTGCAATGCAACTTGCAAAAATTCATCCAGAGTGAGTGAATGGAAAAGTGTAATATTATTTCCGTATTGCAATGCAACTTGCAAAAATTCATCCAGAGTGAGTGAATGGAAAAGTGTAATATTATTTCCGTATTGCAATGCAACTTGCAAAAATTCATCCAGAGTGAGTGATTTAGAACTTTGTTAATGGAAAAGTGTAATATTATTTCCGTATTGCAATGCAATTTGCAAAAATTCATCCAGAGTGAGTGAATCACAACATGATTTAGAACTTTGTTAATGGAAAAGTGTAATATTATTTCCGTATTGCAATGCAACTTGCAAAAATTCATCCAGAGTGAGTGAATCACAACATGATTTAGAACTTTGTTAATGGAAAAGTGTAATATTATTTCCGTATTGCAATGCAACTTGCAAAAATTCATCCAGAGTAAGTGAATGGAAAAGTGTAATATTATTTCCGTATTGCAATGCAACTTGCAAAAATTCATCCAGAGTGAGTGAATCTCAACATGATTTAGAACTTTGTTAATGTAATATTATTTCCGTATTGCAATGCAACTTGCAAAAATTCATCCAGAGTAAGTGAATGGAAAAGTGTAATATTATTTCCGTATTGCAATGCAACTTGCAAAAATTCATCCAGAGTGAGTGAATGGAAAAGTGTAATATTATTTCCGTATTGCAATGCAACTTGCAAAAATTCATCCAGAGTGAGTGAATGGAAAAGTGTAATATTATTTCCGTATTGCAATGCAACTTGCAAAAATTCATCCAGAGTGAGTGAATCACAACATGATTTAGAACTTTGTTAATGTAATATTATTTCCGTATTGCAATGCAACTTGCAAAAATTCATCCAGAGTGAGTGAATCACAACATGATTTAGAACTTTGTTAATGTAATATTATTTCCGTATTGCAATGCAACTTGCAAAAATTCATCCAGAGTGAGTGAATGGAAAAGTGTAATATTATTTCCGTATTGCAATGCAATTTGCAAAAATTCATCCAGAGTGAGTGAATCACAACATGATTTAGAACTTTCTTAATGGAAAAGTGTAATATTATTTCCGTATTGCAATGCAACTTGCAAAAATTCATCCAGAGTGAGTGAATCACAACATGATTTAGAACTTTGTTAATGGAAAAGTGTAATATTATTTCCGTATTGCAATGCAACTTGCAAAAATTCTTCCAGAGTAAGTGAATGGAAAAGTGTAATATTATTTCCGTATTGCAATGCAACTTGCAAAAATTCATCCAGAGTGAGTGAATCACAACATGATTTAGAACTTTGTTAATGGAAAAGTGTAATATTATTTCCGTATTGCAATGCAACTTGCAAAAATTCATCCAGAGTGAGTGAATCACAACATGATTTAGAACTTTGTTAATGGAAAAGTGTAATATTATTTCCGTATTGCAATGCAACTTGCAAAAATTCTTCCAGAGTAAGTGAATGGAAAAGTGTAATATTATTTCCGTATTGCAATGCAACTTGCAAAAATTCATCCAGAGTGAGTGAATCACAACATGATTTAGAACTTTGTTAATGTAATATTATTTCCGTATTGCAATGCAACTTGCAAAAATTCATCCAGAGTGAGTGAATGGAAAAGTGTAATATTATTTCCGTATTGCAATGCAATTTGCAAAAATTCATCCAGAGTGAGTGAATCACAACATGATTTAGAACTTTGTTAATGGAAAAGTGTAATATTATTTCCGTATTGCAATGCAACTTGCAAAAATTCATCCAGAGTGAGTGAATCACAACATGATTTAGAACTTTGTTAATGGAAAAGTGTAATATTATTTCCGTATTGCAATGCAACTTGCAAAAATTCTTCCAGATTAAGTGAATGGAAAAGTGTAATATTATTTCCGTATTGCAATGCAACTTGCAAAAATTCATCCAGAGTGAGTGAATCACAACATGATTTAGAACTTTGTTAATGGAAAAGTGTAATATTATTTCCGTATTGCAATGCAACTTGCAAAAATTCATCCAGAGTGAGTGAATCACAACATGATTTAGAACTTTGTTAATGTAATATTATTTCCGTATTGCAATGCAACTTGCAAAAATTCATCCAGAGTGAGTGAATGGAAAAGTGTAATATTATTTCCGTATTGCAATGCAACTTGCAAAAATTCATCCAGAGTGAGTGAATGGAAAAGTGTAATATTATTTCCGTATTGCAATGCAACTTGCAAAAATTCATCCAGAGTGAGTGAATGGAAAAGTATAATATTATTTCCGTATTGCAATGCAACTTGCAAAAATTCATCCAGAGTGAGTGAATGGAAAAGTGTAATATTATTTCCGTATTGCAATGCAACTTGCAAAAATTCATCCAGAGTGAGTGATTTAGAACTTTGTTAATGGAAAAGTGTAATATTATTTCCGTATTGCAATGCAACTTGCAAAAATTCATCCAGAGTGAGTGAATGGAAAAGTGTAATATTATTTCCGTATTGCAATGCAACTTGCAAAAATTCATCCAGAGTGAGTGAATGGAAAAGTGTAATATTATTTCCGTATTGCAATGCAACTTGCAAAAATTCATCCAGAGTGAGTGAATCACAACATGATTTAGAACTTTGTTAATGTAATATTATTTCCGTATTGCAATGCAACTTGCAAAAATTCATCCAGAGTGAGTGAATCACAACATGATTTAGAACTTTGTTAATGTAATATTATTTCCGTATTGCAATGCAACTTGCAAAAATTCATCCAGAGTGAGTGAATGGAAAAGTGTAATATTATTTCCGTATTGCAATGCAACTTGCAAAAATTCATCCAGAGTGAGTGATTTAGAACTTTGTTAATGGAAAAGTGTAATATTATTTCCGTATTGCAATGCAACTTGCAAAAATTCATCCAGAGTGAGTGAATGGAAAAGTGTAATATTATTTCCGTATTGCAATGCAACTTGCAAAAATTCATCCAGAGTGAGTGATTTAGAACTTTGTTAATGGAAAAGTGTAATATTATTTCCGTATTGCAATGCAACTTGCAAAAATTTATCCAGAGTGAGTGATTTAGAACTTTGTTAATGGAAAAGTGTAATATTATTTCCGTATTGCAATGCAACTTGCAAAAATTCATCCAGAGTGAGTGAATGGAAAAGTGTAATATTATTTCCGTATTGCAATGCAACTTGCAAAAATTCATCCAGAGTGAGTGAATCACAACATGATTTAGAACTTTGTTAATGTAATATTATTTCCGTATTGCAATGCAACTTGCAAAAATTCATCCAGAGTGAGTGAATGGAAAAGTGTAATATTATTTCCGTATTGCAATGCAATTTGCAAAAATTCATCCAGAGTGAGTGAATCACAACATGATTTAGAACTTTGTTAATGGAAAAGTGTAATATTATTTCCGTATTGCAATGCAACTTGCAAAAATTCATCCAGAGTGAGTGAATCACAACATGATTTAGAACTTTGTTAATGGAAAAGTGTAATATTATTTCCGTATTGCAATGCAACTTGCAAAAATTCATCCAGAGTAAGTGAATGGAAAAGTGTAATATTATTTCCGTATTGCAATGCAACTTGCAAAAATTCATCCAGAGTGAGTGAATCACAACATGATTTAGAACTTTGTTAATGGAAAAGTGTAATATTATTTCCGTATTGCAATGCAACTTGCAAAAATTCATCCAGAGTGAGTGAATGGAAAAGTGTAATATTATTTCCGTATTGCAATGCAACTTGCAAAAATTCATCCAGAGTGAGTGAATGGAAAAGTGTAATATTATTTCCGTATTGCAATGCAACTTGCAAAAATTCATCCAGAGTGAGTGATTTAGAACTTTGTTAATGGAAAAGTGTAATATTATTTCCGTATTGCAATGCAATTTGCAAAAATTCATCCAGAGTGAGTGAATCACAACATGATTTAGAACTTTGTTAATGGAAAAGTGTAATATTATTTCCGTATTGCAATGCAACTTGCAAAAATTCATCCAGAGTGAGTGAATCACAACATGATTTAGAACTTTGTTAATGGAAAAGTGTAATATTATTTCCGTATTGCAATGCAACTTGCAAAAATTCATCCAGAGTGAGTGAATCACAACATGATTTAGAACTTTGTTAATGGAAAAGTGTAATATTATTTCCGTATTGCAATGCAACTTGCAAAAATTCTTCCAGAGTAAGTGAATGGAAAAGTGTAATATTATTTCCGTATTGCAATGCAACTTGCAAAAATTCATCCAGAGTGAGTGAATCACAACATGATTTAGAACTTTGTTAATGTAATATTATTTCCGTATTGCAATGCAACTTGCAAAAATTCATCCAGAGTGAGTGAATGGAAAAGTGTAATATTATTTCCGTATTGCAATGCAACTTGCAAAAATTCATCCAGAGTGAGTGAATCACAACATGATTTAGAACTTTGTTAATGGAAAAGTGTAATATTATTTCCGTATTGCAATGCAACTTGCAAAAATTCTTCCAGATTAAGTGAATGGAAAAGTGTAATATTATTTCCGTATTGCAATGCAACTTGCAAAAATTCATCCAGAGTGAGTGAATCACAACATGATTTAGAACTTTGTTAATGGAAAAGTGTAATATTATTTCCGTATTGCAATGCAACTTGCAAAAATTCATCCAGAGTGAGTGAATCACAACATGATTTAGAACTTTGTTAATGTAATATTATTTCCGTATTGCAATGCAACTTGCAAAAATTCATCCAGAGTGAGTGAATGGAAAAGTGTAATATTATTTCCGTATTGCAATGCAACTTGCAAAAATTCATCCAGAGTGAGTGAATGGAAAAGTATAATATTATTTCCGTATTGCAATGCAACTTGCAAAAATTCATCCAGAGTGAGTGAATGGAAAAGTGTAATATTATTTCCGTATTGCAATGCAACTTGCAAAAATTCATCCAGAGTGAGTGATTTAGAACTTTGTTAATGGAAAAGTGTAATATTATTTCCGTATTGCAATGCAACTTGCAAAAATTCATCCAGAGTGAGTGAATGGAAAAGTGTAATATTATTTCCGTATTGCAATGCAACTTGCAAAAATTCATCCAGAGTGAGTGAATGGAAAAGTGTAATATTATTTCCGTATTGCAATGCAACTTGCAAAAATTCATCCAGAGTGAGTGAATCACAACATGATTTAGAACTTTGTTAATGTAATATTATTTCCGTATTGCAATGCAACTTGCAAAAATTCATCCAGAGTGAGTGAATCACAACATGATTTAGAACTTTGTTAATGTAATATTATTTCCGTATTGCAATGCAACTTGCAAAAATTCATCCAGAGTGAGTGAATGGAAAAGTGTAATATTATTTCCGTATTGCAATGCAACTTGCAAAAATTCATCCAGAGTGAGTGATTTAGAACTTTGTTAATGGAAAAGTGTAATATTATTTCCGTATTGCAATGCAACTTGCAAAAATTCATCCAGAGTGAGTGAATGGAAAAGTGTAATATTATTTCCGTATTGCAATGCAACTTGCAAAAATTCATCCAGAGTGAGTGATTTAGAACTTTGTTAATGGAAAAGTGTAATATTATTTCCGTATTGCAATGCAACTTGCAAAAATTTATCCAGAGTGAGTGATTTAGAACTTTGTTAATGGAAAAGTGTAATATTATTTCCGTATTGCAATGCAACTTGCAAAAATTCATCCAGAGTGAGTGAATGGAAAAGTGTAATATTATTTCCGTATTGCAATGCAACTTGCAAAAATTCATCCAGAGTGAGTGAATCACAACATGATTTAGAACTTTGTTAATGTAATATTATTTCCGTATTGCAATGCAACTTGCAAAAATTCATCCAGAGTGAGTGAATGGAAAAGTGTAATATTATTTCCGTATTGCAATGCAATTTGCAAAAATTCATCCAGAGTGAGTGAATCACAACATGATTTAGAACTTTGTTAATGGAAAAGTGTAATATTATTTCCGTATTGCAATGCAACTTGCAAAAATTCATCCAGAGTGAGTGAATCACAACATGATTTAGAACTTTGTTAATGGAAAAGTGTAATATTATTTCCGTATTGCAATGCAACTTGCAAAAATTCATCCAGAGTAAGTGAATGGAAAAGTGTAATATTATTTCCGTATTGCAATGCAACTTGCAAAAATTCATCCAGAGTGAGTGAATCACAACATGATTTAGAACTTTGTTAATGGAAAAGTGTAATATTATTTCCGTATTGCAATGCAACTTGCAAAAATTCATCCAGAGTGAGTGAATGGAAAAGTGTAATATTATTTCCGTATTGCAATGCAACTTGCAAAAATTCATCCAGAGTGAGTGAATGGAAAAGTGTAATATTATTTCCGTATTGCAATGCAACTTGCAAAAATTCATCCAGAGTGAGTGATTTAGAACTTTGTTAATGGAAAAGTGTAATATTATTTCCGTATTGCAATGCAATTTGCAAAAATTCATCCAGAGTGAGTGAATCACAACATGATTTAGAACTTTGTTAATGGAAAAGTGTAATATTATTTCCGTATTGCAATGCAACTTGCAAAAATTCATCCAGAGTGAGTGAATCACAACATGATTTAGAACTTTGTTAATGGAAAAGTGTAATATTATTTCCGTATTGCAATGCAACTTGCAAAAATTCATCCAGAGTAAGTGAATGGAAAAGTGTAATATTATTTCCGTATTGCAATGCAACTTGCAAAAATTCATCCAGAGTGAGTGAATCTCAACATGATTTAGAACTTTGTTAATGTAATATTATTTCCGTATTGCAATGCAACTTGCAAAAATTCATCCAGAGTAAGTGAATGGAAAAGTGTAATATTATTTCCGTATTGCAATGCAACTTGCAAAAATTCATCCAGAGTGAGTGAATGGAAAAGTGTAATATTATTTCCGTATTGCAATGCAACTTGCAAAAATTCATCCAGAGTGAGTGAATGGAAAAGTGTAATATTATTTCCGTATTGCAATGCAACTTGCAAAAATTCATCCAGAGTGAGTGAATCACAACATGATTTAGAACTTTGTTAATGTAATATTATTTCCGTATTGCAATGCAACTTGCAAAAATTCATCCAGAGTGAGTGAATCACAACATGATTTAGAACTTTGTTAATGTAATATTATTTCCGTATTGCAATGCAACTTGCAAAAATTCATCCAGAGTGAGTGAATGGAAAAGTGTAATATTATTTCCGTATTGCAATGCAATTTGCAAAAATTCATCCAGAGTGAGTGAATCACAACATGATTTAGAACTTTGTTAATGGAAAAGTGTAATATTATTTCCGTATTGCAATGCAACTTGCAAAAATTCATCCAGAGTGAGTGAATCACAACATGATTTAGAACTTTGTTAATGGAAAAGTGTAATATTATTTCCGTATTGCAATGCAACTTGCAAAAATTCTTCCAGAGTAAGTGAATGGAAAAGTGTAATATTATTTCCGTATTGCAATGCAACTTGCAAAAATTCATCCAGAGTGAGTGAATCACAACATGATTTAGAACTTTGTTAATGGAAAAGTGTAATATTATTTCCGTATTGCAATGCAACTTGCAAAAATTCATCCAGAGTGAGTGAATCACAACATGATTTAGAACTTTGTTAATGGAAAAGTGTAATATTATTTCCGTATTGCAATGCAACTTGCAAAAATTCATCCAGAGTGAGTGAATGGAAAAGTGTAATATTATTTCCGTATTGCAATGCAATTTGCAAAAATTCATCCAGAGTGAGTGAATCACAACATGATTTAGAACTTTGTTAATGGAAAAGTGTAATATTATTTCCGTATTGCAATGCAACTTGCAAAAATTCATCCAGAGTGAGTGAATCACAACATGATTTAGAACTTTGTTAATGGAAAAGTGTAATATTATTTCCGTATTGCAATGCAACTTGCAAAAATTCTTCCAGATTAAGTGAATGGAAAAGTGTAATATTATTTCCGTATTGCAATGCAACTTGCAAAAATTCATCCAGAGTGAGTGAATCACAACATGATTTAGAACTTTGTTAATGGAAAAGTGTAATATTATTTCCGTATTGCAATGCAACTTGCAAAAATTCATCCAGAGTGAGTGAATCACAACATGATTTAGAACTTTGTTAATGTAATATTATTTCCGTATTGCAATGCAACTTGCAAAAATTCATCAAGAGTGAGTGAATGGAAAAGTGTAATATTATTTCCGTATTGCAATGCAACTTGCAAAAATTCATCCAGAGTGAGTGATTTAGAACTTTGTTAATGGAAAAGTGTAATATTATTTCCGTATTGCAATGCAACTTGCAAAAATTCATCCAGAGTGAGTGAATGGAAAAGTGTAATATTATTTCCGTATTGCAATGCAACTTGCAAAAATTCATCCAGAGTGAGTGATTTAGAACTTTGTTAATGGAAAAGTGTAATATTATTTCCGTATTGCAATGCAACTTGCAAAAATTTATCCAGAGTGAGTGATTTAGAACTTTGTTAATGGAAAAGTGTAATATTATTTCCGTATTGCAATGCAACTTGCAAAAATTCATCCAGAGTGAGTGAATGGAAAAGTGTAATATTATTTCCGTATTGCAATGCAACTTGCAAAAATTCATCCAGAGTGAGTGAATCACAACATGATTTAGAACTTTGTTAATGGAAAAGTGTAATATTATTTCCGTATTGCAATGCAACTTGCAAAAATTCATCCAGAGTGAGTGAATCACAACATGATTTAGAACTTTGTTAATGGAAAAGTGTAATATTATTTCCGTATTGCAATGCAACTTGCAAAAATTCTTCCAGATTAAGTGAATGGAAAAGTGTAATATTATTTCCGTATTGCAATGCAACTTGCAAAAATTCATCCAGAGTGAGTGAATCACAACATGATTTAGAACTTTGTTAATGGAAAAGTGTAATATTATTTCCGTATTGCAATGCAACTTGCAAAAATTCATCCAGAGTGAGTGAATCACAACATGATTTAGAACTTTGTTAATGTAATATTATTTCCGTATTGCAATGCAACTTGCAAAAATTCATCCAGAGTGAGTGAATGGAAAAGTGTAATATTATTTCCGTATTGCAATGCAACTTGCAAAAATTCATCCAGAGTGAGTGAATCACAACATGATTTAGAACTTTGTTAATGTAATATTATTTCCGTATTGCAATGCAACTTGCAAAAATTCATCCAGAGTGAGTGAATGGAAAAGTGTAATATTATTTCCGTATTGCAATGCAACTTGCAAAAATTCATCCAGAGTGAGTGATTTAGAACTTTGTTAATGGAAAAGTGTAATATTATTTCCGTATTGCAATGCAACTTGCAAAAATTCATCCAGAGTGAGTGAATGGAAAAGTGTAATATTATTTCCGTATTGCAATGCAACTTGCAAAAATTCATCCAGAGTGAGTGATTTAGAACTTTGTTAATGGAAAAGTGTAATATTATTTCCGTATTGCAATGCAACTTGCAAAAATTTATCCAGAGTGAGTGATTTAGAACTTTGTTAATGGAAAAGTGTAATATTATTTCCGTATTGCAATGCAACTTGCAAAAATTCATCCAGAGTGAGTGAATGGAAAAGTGTAATATTATTTCCGTATTGCAATGCAACTTGCAAAAATTCATCCAGAGTGAGTGAATCACAACATGATTTAGAACTTTGTTAATGTAATATTATTTCCGTATTGCAATGCAACTTGCAAAAATTCATCCAGAGTGAGTGAATGGAAAAGTGTAATATTATTTCCGTATTGCAATGCAATTTGCAAAAATTCATCCAGAGTGAGTGAATCACAACATGATTTAGAACTTTGTTAATGGAAAAGTGTAATATTATTTCCGTATTGCAATGCAACTTGCAAAAATTCATCCAGAGTGAGTGAATCACAACATGATTTAGAACTTTGTTAATGGAAAAGTGTAATATTATTTCCGTATTGCAATGCAACTTGCAAAAATTCATCCAGAGTAAGTGAATGGAAAAGTGTAATATTATTTCCGTATTGCAATGCAACTTGCAAAAATTCATCCAGAGTGAGTGAATCACAACATGATTTAGAACTTTGTTAATGGAAAAGTGTAATATTATTTCCGTATTGCAATGCAACTTGCAAAAATTCATCCAGAGTGAGTGAATGGAAAAGTGTAATATTATTTCCGTATTGCAATGCAACTTGCAAAAATTCATCCAGAGTGAGTGAATGGAAAAGTGTAATATTATTTCCGTATTGCAATGCAACTTGCAAAAATTCATCCAGAGTGAGTGATTTAGAACTTTGTTAATGGAAAAGTGTAATATTATTTCCGTATTGCAATGCAATTTGCAAAAATTCATCCAGAGTGAGTGAATCACAACATGATTTAGAACTTTGTTAATGGAAAAGTGTAATATTATTTCCGTATTGCAATGCAACTTGCAAAAATTCATCCAGAGTGAGTGAATCTCAACATGATTTAGAACTTTGTTAATGTAATATTATTTCCGTATTGCAATGCAACTTGCAAAAATTCATCCAGAGTAAGTGAATGGAAAAGTGTAATATTATTTCCGTATTGCAATGCAACTTGCAAAAATTCATCCAGAGTGAGTGAATGGAAAAGTGTAATATTATTTCCGTATTGCAATGCAACTTGCAAAAATTCATCCAGAGTGAGTGAATGGAAAAGTGTAATATTATTTCCGTATTGCAATGCAACTTGCAAAAATTCATCCAGAGTGAGTGAATCACAACATGATTTAGAACTTTGTTAATGTAATATTATTTCCGTATTGCAATGCAACTTGCAAAAATTCATCCAGAGTGAGTGAATCACAACATGATTTAGAACTTTGTTAATGTAATATTATTTCCGTATTGCAATGCAACTTGCAAAAAATCATCCAGAGTGAGTGAATGGAAAAGTGTAATATTATTTCCGTATTGCAATGCAATTTGCAAAAATTCATCCAGAGTGAGTGAATCACAACATGATTTAGAACTTTGTTAATGGAAAAGTGTAATATTATTTCCGTATTGCAATGCAACTTGCAAAAATTCATCCAGAGTGAGTGAATCACAACATGATTTAGAACTTTGTTAATGGAAAAGTGTAATATTATTTCCGTATTGCAATGCAACTTGCAAAAATTCTTCCAGAGTAAGTGAATGGAAAAGTGTAATATTATTTCCGTATTGCAATGCAACTTGCAAAAATTCATCCAGAGTGAGTGAATCACAACATGATTTAGAACTTTGTTAATGGAAAAGTGTAATATTATTTCCGTATTGCAATGCAACTTGCAAAAATTCATCCAGAGTGAGTGAATCACAACATGATTTAGAACTTTGTTAATGGAAAAGTGTAATATTATTTCCGTATTGCAATGCAACTTGCAAAAATTCTTCCAGAGTAAGTGAATGGAAAAGTGTAATATTATTTCCGTATTGCAATGCAACTTGCAAAAATTCATCCAGAGTGAGTGAATCACAACATGATTTAGAACTTTGTTAATGTAATATTATTTCCGTATTGCAATGCAACTTGCAAAAATTCATCCAGAGTGAGTGAATGGAAAAGTGTAATATTATTTCCGTATTGCAATGCAATTTGCAAAAATTCATCCAGAGTGAGTGAATCACAACATGATTTAGAACTTTGTTAATGGAAAAGTGTAATATTATTTCCGTATTGCAATGCAACTTGCAAAAATTCATCCAGAGTGAGTGAATCACAACATGATTTAGAACTTTGTTAATGGAAAAGTGTAATATTATTTCCGTATTGCAATGCAACTTGCAAAAATTCTTCCAGATTAAGTGAATGGAAAAGTGTAATATTATTTCCGTATTGCAATGCAACTTGCAAAAATTCATCCAGAGTGAGTGAATCACAACATGATTTAGAACTTTGTTAATGGAAAAGTGTAATATTATTTCCGTATTGCAATGCAACTTGCAAAAATTCATCCAGAGTGAGTGAATCACAACATGATTTAGAACTTTGTTAATGTAATATTATTTCCGTATTGCAATGCAACTTGCAAAAATTCATCCAGAGTGAGTGAATGGAAAAGTGTAATATTATTTCCGTATTGCAATGCAACTTGCAAAAATTCATCCAGAGTGAGTGAATGGAAAAGTGTAATATTATTTCCGTATTGCAATGCAACTTGCAAAAATTCATCCAGAGTGAGTGAATGGAAAAGTATAATATTATTTCCGTATTGCAATGCAACTTGCAAAAATTCATCCAGAGTGAGTGAATGGAAAAGTGTAATATTATTTCCGTATTGCAATGCAACTTGCAAAAATTCATCCAGAGTGAGTGATTTAGAACTTTGTTAATGGAAAAGTGTAATATTATTTCCGTATTGCAATGCAACTTGCAAAAATTCATCCAGAGTGAGTGAATGGAAAAGTGTAATATTATTTCCGTATTGCAATGCAACTTGCAAAAATTCATCCAGAGTGAGTGAATGGAAAAGTGTAATATTATTTCCGTATTGCAATGCAACTTGCAAAAATTCATCCAGAGTGAGTGAATCACAACATGATTTAGAACTTTGTTAATGTAATATTATTTCCGTATTGCAATGCAACTTGCAAAAATTCATCCAGAGTGAGTGAATCACAACATGATTTAGAACTTTGTTAATGTAATATTATTTCCGTATTGCAATGCAACTTGCAAAAATTCATCCAGAGTGAGTGAATGGAAAAGTGTAATATTATTTCCGTATTGCAATGCAACTTGCAAAAATTCATCCAGAGTGAGTGATTTAGAACTTTGTTAATGGAAAAGTGTAATATTATTTCCGTATTGCAATGCAACTTGCAAAAATTCATCCAGAGTGAGTGAATGGAAAAGTGTAATATTATTTCCGTATTGCAATGCAACTTGCAAAAATTCATCCAGAGTGAGTGATTTAGAACTTTGTTAATGGAAAAGTGTAATATTATTTCCGTATTGCAATGCAACTTGCAAAAATTTATCCAGAGTGAGTGATTTAGAACTTTGTTAATGGAAAAGTGTAATATTATTTCCGTATTGCAATGCAACTTGCAAAAATTCATCCAGAGTGAGTGAATGGAAAAGTGTAATATTATTTCCGTATTGCAATGCAACTTGCAAAAATTCATCCAGAGTGAGTGAATCACAACATGATTTAGAACTTTGTTAATGTAATATTATTTCCGTATTGCAATGCAACTTGCAAAAATTCATCCAGAGTGAGTGAATGGAAAAGTGTAATATTATTTCCGTATTGCAATGCAATTTGCAAAAATTCATCCAGAGTGAGTGAATCACAACATGATTTAGAACTTTGTTAATGGAAAAGTGTAATATTATTTCCGTATTGCAATGCAACTTGCAAAAATTCATCCAGAGTGAGTGAATCACAACATGATTTAGAACTTTGTTAATGGAAAAGTGTAATATTATTTCCGTATTGCAATGCAACTTGCAAAAATTCATCCAGAGTAAGTGAATGGAAAAGTGTAATATTATTTCCGTATTGCAATGCAACTTGCAAAAATTCATCCAGAGTGAGTGAATCACAACATGATTTAGAACTTTGTTAATGGAAAAGTGTAATATTATTTCCGTATTGCAATGCAACTTGCAAAAATTCATCCAGAGTGAGTGAATGGAAAAGTGTAATATTATTTCCGTATTGCAATGCAACTTGCAAAAATTCATCCAGAGTGAGTGAATGGAAAAGTGTAATATTATTTCCGTATTGCAATGCAACTTGCAAAAATTCATCCAGAGTGAGTGATTTAGAACTTTGTTAATGGAAAAGTGTAATATTATTTCCGTATTGCAATGCAATTTGCAAAAATTCATCCAGAGTGAGTGAATCACAACATGATTTAGAACTTTGTTAATGGAAAAGTGTAATATTATTTCCGTATTGCAATGCAACTTGCAAAAATTCATCCAGAGTGAGTGAATCACAACATGATTTAGAACTTTGTTAATGGAAAAGTGTAATATTATTTCCGTATTGCAATGCAACTTGCAAAAATTCATCCAGAGTAAGTGAATGGAAAAGTGTAATATTATTTCCGTATTGCAATGCAACTTGCAAAAATTCATCCAGAGTGAGTGAATCACAACATGATTTAGAACTTTGTTAATGGAAAAGTGTAATATTATTTCCGTATTGCAATGCAACTTGCAAAAATTCATCCAGAGTGAGTGAATGGAAAAGTGTAATATTATTTCCGTATTGCAATGCAACTTGCAAAAATTCATCCAGAGTGAGTGAATGGAAAAGTGTAATATTATTTCCGTTTTGCAACTTGCAAAAATTCATCCAGAGTGAGTGATTTAGAACTTTGTTAATGGAAAAGTGTAATATTATTTCCGTATTGCAATGCAATTTGCAAAAATTCATCCAGAGTGAGTGAATCACAACATGATTTAGAACTTTGTTAATGGAAAAGTGTAATATTATTTCCGTATTGCAATGCAACTTGCAAAAATTCATCCAGAGTGAGTGAATCACAACATGATTTAGAACTTTGTTAATGGAAAAGTGTAATATTATTTCCGTATTGCAATGCAACTTGCAAAAATTCATCCAGAGTAAGTGAATGGAAAAGTGTAATATTATTTCCGTATTGCAATGCAACTTGCAAAAATTCATCCAGAGTGAGTGAATCTCAACATGATTTAGAACTTTGTTAATGTAATATTATTTCCGTATTGCAATGCAACTTGCAAAAATTCATCCAGAGTAAGTGAATGGAAAAGTGTAATATTATTTCCGTATTGCAATGCAACTTGCAAAAATTCATCCAGAGTGAGTGAATGGAAAAGTGTAATATTATTTCCGTATTGCAATGCAACTTGCAAAAATTCATCCAGAGTGAGTGAATGGAAAAGTGTAATATTATTTCCGTATTGCAATGCAACTTGCAAAAATTCATCCAGAGTGAGTGAATCACAACATGATTTAGAACTTTGTTAATGTAATATTATTTCCGTATTGCAATGCAACTTGCAAAAATTCATCCAGAGTGAGTGAATCACAACATGATTTAGAACTTTGTTAATGTAATATTATTTCCGTATTGCAATGCAACTTGCAAAAATTCATCCAGAGTGAGTGAATGGAAAAGTGTAATATTATTTCCGTATTGCAATGCAATTTGCAAAAATTCATCCAGAGTGAGTGAATCACAACATGATTTAGAACTTTGTTAATGGAAAAGTGTAATATTATTTCCGTATTGCAATGCAACTTGCAAAAATTCATCCAGAGTGAGTGAATCACAACATGATTTAGAACTTTGTTAATGGAAAAGTGTAATATTATTTCCGTATTGCAATGCAACTTGCAAAAATTCTTCCAGAGTAAGTGAATGGAAAAGTGTAATATTATTTCCGTATTGCAATGCAACTTGCAAAAATTCATCCAGAGTGAGTGAATCACAACATGATTTAGAACTTTGTTAATGGAAAAGTGTAATATTATTTCCGTATTGCAATGCAACTTGCAAAAATTCATCCAGAGTGAGTGAATCACAACATGATTTAGAACTTTGTTAATGGAAAAGTGTAATATTATTTCCGTATTGCAATGCAACTTGCAAAAATTCTTCCAGAGTAAGTGAATGGAAAAGTGTAATATTATTTCCGTATTGCAATGCAACTTGCAAAAATTCATCCAGAGTGAGTGAATCACAACATGATTTAGAACTTTGTTAATGTAATATTATTTCCGTATTGCAATGCAACTTGCAAAAATTCATCCAGAGTGAGTGAATGGAAAAGTGTAATATTATTTCCGTATTGCAATGCAATTTGCAAAAATTCATCCAGAGTGAGTGAATCACAACATGATTTAGAACTTTGTTAATGGAAAAGTGTAATATTATTTCCGTATTGCAATGCAACTTGCAAAAATTCATCCAGAGTTAGTGAATCACAACATGATTTAGAACTTTGTTAATGGAAAAGTGTAATATTATTTCCGTATTGCAATGCAACTTGCAAAAATTCATCCAGAGTGAGTGAATCACAACATGATTTAGAACTTTGTTAATGTAATATTATTTCCGTATTGCAATGCAACTTGCAAAAATTCATCCAGAGTGAGTGAATCACAACATGATTTTGAACTTTGTTAATGTAATATTATTTCCGTATTGCAATGCAACTTGCAAAAATTCATCCAGAGTGAGTGAATGGAAAAGTGTAATATTATTTCCGTATTGCAATGCAATTTGCAAAAATTCATCCAGAGTGAGTGAATCACAACATGATTTAGAACTTTGTTAATGGAAAAGTGTAATATTATTTCCGTATTGCAATGCAACTTGCAAAAATTCATCCAGAGTGAGTGAATCACAACATGATTTAGAACTTTGTTAATGGAAAAGTGTAATATTATTTCCGTATTGCAATGCAACTTGCAAAAATTCATCCAGAGTAAGTGAATGGAAAAGTGTAATATTATTTCCGTATTGCACTGCAACTTGCAAAAATTCATCCAGAGTGAGTGAATCACAACATGATTTAGAACTTTGTTAATGGAAAAGTGTAATATTATTTCCGTATTGCAATGCAACTTGCAAAAATTCATCCAGAGTGAGTGAATGGAAAAGTGTAATATTATTTCCGTATTGCAATGCAACTTGCAAAAATTCATCCAGAGTGAGTGATTTAGAACTTTGTTAATGGAAAAGTGTAATATTATTTCCGTATTGCAATGCAATTTACAAAAATTCATCCAGAGTGAGTGAATCACAACATGATTTAGAACTTTGTTAATGGAAAAGTGTAATATTATTTCCGTATTGCAATGCAACTTGCAAAAATTCATCCAGAGTGAGTGATTTAGAACTTTGTTAATGGAAAAGTGTAATATTATTTCCGTATTGCAATGCAACTTGCAAAAATTCATCCAGAGTGAGTGAATCACAACATGATTTAGAACTTTGTTAATGTAATATTATTTCCGTATTGCAATGCAACTTGCAAAAATTCATCCAGAGTGAGTGAATGGAAAAGTGTAATATTATTTCCGTATTGCAATGCAACTTGCAAAAATTCATCCAGAGTGAGTGAATGGAAAAGTGTAATATTATTTCCGTATTGCAATGCAACTTGCAAAAATTCATCCAGAGTGAGTGAATCACAACATGATTTAGAACTTTGTTAATGTAATATTATTTCCGTATTGCAATGCAACTTGCAAAAATTCATCCAGAGTGAGTGAATGGAAAAGTGTAATATTATTTCCGTATTGCAATGCAACTTGCAAAAATTCATCCAGAGTGAGTGAATCACAACATGATTTAGAACTTTGTTAATGGAAAAGTGTAATATTATTTCCGTATTGCAATGCAACTTGCAAAAATTCATCCAGAGTGAGTGAATCACAACATGATTTAGAACTTTGTTAATGGAAAAGTGTAATATTATTTCCGTATTGCAATGCAACTTGCAAAAATTCATCCAGAGTGAGTGAATCACAACATGATTTAGAACTTTGTTAATGGAAAAGTGTAATATTATTTCCGTATTGCAATGCAACTTGCAAAAATTCATCCAGAGTAAGTGAATGGAAAAGTGTAATATTATTTCCGTATTGCAATGCAACTTGCAAAAATTCATCCAGAGTGAGTGAATCACAACATGATTTAGAACTTTGTTAATGTAATATTATTTCCGTATTGCAATGCAACTTGCAAAAATTCATCCAGAGTAAGTGAATGGAAAAGTGTAATATTATTTCCGTATTGCAATGCAACTTGCAAAAATTCATCCAGAGCGAGTGAATGGAAAAGTGTAATATTATTTCCGTATTGCAATGCAACTTGCAAAAATTCATCCAGAGTGAGTGAATGGAAAAGTGTAATATTATTTCCGTATTGCAATGCAACTTGCAAAAATTCATCCAGAGTGAGTGAATCACAACATGATTTAGAACTTTGTTAATGTAATATTATTTCCGTATTGCAATGCAACTTGCAAAAATTCATCCAGAGCGAGTGAATGGAAAAGTGTAATATTATTTCCGTATTGCAATGCAACTTGCAAAAATTCATCCAGAGCGAGTGAATGGAAAAGTGTAATATTATTTCCGTATTGCAATGCAATTTGCAAAAATTCATCCAGAGTGAGTGAATCACAACATGATTTAGAACTTTGTTAATGGAAAAGTGTAATATTATTTCCGTATTGCAATGCAACTTGCAAAAATTCATCCAGAGTGAGTGAATCACAACATGATTTAGAACTTTGTTAATGGAAAAGTGTAATATTATTTCCGTATTGCAATGCAACTTGCAAAAATTCATCCAGAGTAAGTGAATGGAAAAGTGTAATATTATTTCCGTATTGCAATGCAACTTGCAAAAATTCATCCAGAGTGAGTGAATCACAACATGATTTAGAACTTTGTTAATGGAAAAGTGTAATATTATTTCCGTATTGCAATGCAACTTGCAAAAATTCATCCAGAGTGAGTGAATGGAAAAGTGTAATATTATTTCCGTATTGCAATGCAACTTGCAAAAATTCATCCAGAGTGAGTGAATGGAAAAGTGTAATATTATTTCCGTATTGCAATGCAACTTGCAAAAATTCATCCAGAGTGAGTGATTTAGAACTTTGTTAATGGAAAAGTGTAATATTATTTCCGTATTGCAATGCAATTTGCAAAAATTCATCCAGAGTGAGTGAATCACAACATGATTTAGAACTTTGTTAATGGAAAAGTGTAATATTATTTCCGTATTGCAATGCAACTTGCAAAAATTCATCCAGAGTGAGTGAATCACAACATGATTTAGAACTTTGTTAATGGAAAAGTGTAATATTATTTCCGTATTGCAATGCAACTTGCAAAAATTCATCCAGAGTAAGTGAATGGAAAAGTGTAATATTATTTCCGTATTGCAATGCAATTTGCAAAAATTCATCCAGAGTGAGTGAATCACAACATGATTTAGAACTTTGTTAATGGAAAAGTGTAATATTATTTCCGTATTGCAATGCAACTTGCAAAAATTCATCCAGAGTGAGTGAATGGAAAAGTGTAATATTATTTCCGTATTGCAATGCAACTTGCAAAAATTCATCCAGAGTGAGTGAATGGAAAAGTGTAATATTATTTCCGTATTGCAACTTGCAAAAATTCATCCAGAGTGAGTGATTTAGAACTTTGTTAATGGAAAAGTGTAATATTATTTCCGTATTGCAATGCAATTTGCAAAAATTCATCCAGAGTGAGTGAATCACAACATGATTTAGAACTTTGTTAATGGAAAAGTGTAATATTATTTCCGTATTGCACTGCAACTTGCAAAAATTCATCCAGAGTGAGTGAATCACAACATGATTTAGAACTTTGTTAATGGAAAAGTGTAATATTATTTCCGTATTGCAATGCAACTTGCAAAAATTCATCCAGAGTGAGTGAATGGAAAAGTGTAATATTATTTCCGTATTGCAATGCAACTTGCAAAAATTCATCCAGAGTGAGTGATTTAGAACTTTGTTAATGGAAAAGTGTAATATTATTTCCGTATTGCAATGCAATTTACAAAAATTCATCCAGAGTGAGTGAATCACAACATGATTTAGAACTTTGTTAATGGAAAAGTGTAATATTATTTCCGTATTGCAATGCAACTTGCAAAAATTCATCCAGAGTGAGTGATTTAGAACTTTGTTAATGGAAAAGTGTAATATTATTTCCGTATTGCAATGCAACTTGCAAAAATTCATCCAGAGTGAGTGAATCACAACATGATTTAGAACTTTGTTAATGTAATATTATTTCCGTATTGCAATGCAACTTGCAAAAATTCATCCAGAGTGAGTGAATGGAAAAGTGTAATATTATTTCCGTATTGCAATGCAACTTGCAAAAATTCATCCAGAGTGAGTGAATGGAAAAGTGTAATATTATTTCCGTATTGCAATGCAACTTGCAAAAATTCATCCAGAGTGAGTGAATCACAACATGATTTAGAACTTTGTTAATGTAATATTATTTCCGTATTGCAATGCAACTTGCAAAAATTCATCCAGAGTGAGTGAATGGAAAAGTGTAATATTATTTCCGTATTGCAATGCAACTTGCAAAAATTCATCCAGAGTGAGTGAATCACAACATGATTTAGAACTTTGTTAATGGAAAAGTGTAATATTATTTCCGTATTGCAATGCAACTTGCAAAAATTCATCCAGAGTGAGTGAATCACAACATGATTTAGAACTTTGTTAATGGAAAAGTGTAATATTATTTCCGTATTGCAATGCAACTTGCAAAAATTCATCCAGAGTGAGTGAATCACAACATGATTTAGAACTTTGTGAATGTAATATTATTTCCGTATTGCAATGCAACTTGCAAAAATTCATCCAGAGTGAGTGAATGGAAAAGTGTAATATTATTTCCGTATTGCAATGCAACTTGCAAAAATTCATCCAGAGTGAGTGAATGGAAAAGTGTAATATTATTTCCGTATTGCAATGCAACTTGCAAAAATTCATCCAGAGTGAGTGAATGGAAAAGTATAATATTATTTCCGTATTGCAATGCAACTTGCAAAAATTATTCCAGAGTGAGTGAATGGAAAAGTGTAATATTATTTCCGTATTGCAATGCAACTTGCAAAAATTCATCCAGAGTGAGTGAATCACAACATGATTTAGAACTTTGTTAATGGAAAAGTGTAATATTATTTCCGTATTGCAATGCAACTTGCAAAAATTCATCCAGAGTGAGTGAATCACAACATGATTTAGAACTTTGTTAATGGAAAAGTGTAATATTATTTCCGTATTGCAATGCAACTTGCAAAAATTCATCCAGAGTGAGTGAATCACAACATGATTTAGAACTTTGTTAATGTAATATTATTTCCGTATTGCAATGCAACTTGCAAAAATTCATCCAGAGTGAGTGAATGGAAAAGTGTAATATTATTTCCGTATTGCAATGCAACTTGCAAAAATTCATCCAGAGTGAGTGAATGGAAAAGTGTAATATTATTTCCGTATTGCAATGCAACTTGCAAAAATTCATCCAGAGTGAGTGAATCACAACATGATTTAGAACTTTGTTAATGTAATATTATTTCCGTATTGCAATGCAACTTGCAAAAATTCATCCAGAGTGAGTGAATGGAAAAGTGTAATATTATTTCCGTATTGCAATGCAACTTGCAAAAATTCATCCAGAGTGAGTGAATCACAACATGATTTAGAACTTTGTTAATGGAAAAGTGTAATATTATTTCCGTATTGCAATGCAACTTGCAAAAATTCATCCAGAGTGAGTGAATCACAACATGATTTAGAACTTTGTTAATGGAAAAGTGTAATATTATTTCCGTATTGCAATGCAACTTGCAAAAATTCATCCAGAGTGAGTGAATCACAACATGATTTAGAACTTTGTGAATGTAATATTATTTCCGTATTGCAATGCAACTTGCAAAAATTCATCCAGAGTGAGTGAATGGAAAAGTGTAATATTATTTCCGTATTGCAATGCAACTTGCAAAAATTCATCCAGAGTGAGTGAATGGAAAAGTGTAATATTATTTCCGTATTGCAATGCAACTTGCAAAAATTCATCCAGAGTGAGTGAATCACAACATGATTTAGAACTTTGTTAATGGAAAAGTGTAATATTATTTCCGTATTGCAATGCAACTTGCAAAAATTCATCCAGAGTGAGTGAATCACAACATGATTTAGAACTTTGTTAATGGAAAAGTGTAATATTATTTCCGTATTGCAATGCAACTTGCAAAAATTCATCCAGAGTGAGTGAATCACAACATGATTTAGAACTTTGTGAATGTAATATTATTTCCGTATTGCAATGCAACTTGCAAAAATTCATCCAGAGTGAGTGAATGGAAAAGTGTAATATTATTTCCGTATTGCAATGCAACTTGCAAAAATTCATCCAGAGTGAGTGAATGGAAAAGTGTAATATTATTTCCGTATTGCAATGCAACTTGCAAAAATTCATCCAGAGTGAGTGAATGGAAAAGTATAATATTATTTCCGTATTGCAATGCAACTTGCAAAAATTCATCCAGAGTGAGTGAATGGAAAAGTGTAATATTATTTCCGTATTGCAATGCAACTTGCAAAAATTCATCCAGAGTGAGTGATTTAGAACTTTGTTAATGGAAAAGTGTAATATTATTTCCGTATTGCAATGCAACTTGCAAAAATTCATCCAGAGTGAGTGAATGGAAAAGTGTAATATTATTTCCGTATTGCAATGCAACTTGCAAAAATTCATCCAGAGTGAGTGAATGGAAAAGTATAATATTATTTCCGTATTGCAATGCAACTTGCAAAAATTCATCCAGAGTGAGTGAATGGAAAAGTGTAATATTATTTCCGTATTGCAATGCAACTTGCAAAAATTCATCCAGAGTGAGTGATTTAGAACTTTGTTAATGGAAAAGTGTAATATTATTTCCGTATTGCAATGCAACTTGCAAAAATTCATCCAGAGTGAGTGAATGGAAAAGTGTAATATTATTTCCGTATTGCAATGCAACTTGCAAAAATTCATCCAGAGTGAGTGAATCACAACATGATTTAGAACTTTGTTAATGTAATATTATTTCCGTATTGCAATGCAACTTGCAAAAATTCATCCAGAGTGAGTGAATCACAACATGATTTAGAACTTTGTTAATGTAATATTATTTCCGTATTGCAATGCAACTTGCAAAAATTCATCCAGAGTGAGTGAATGGAAAAGTGTAATATTATTTCCGTATTGCAATGCAACTTGCAAAAATTCATCCAGAGTGAGTGATTTAGAACTTTGTTAATGGAAAAGTGTAATATTATTTCCGTATTGCAATGCAACTTGCAAAAATTCATCCAGAGTGAGTGAATGGAAAAGTGTAATATTATTTCCGTATTGCAATGCAACTTGCAAAAATTCATCCAGAGTGAGTGATTTAGAACTTTGTTAATGGAAAAGTGTAATATTATTTCCGTATTGCAATGCAACTTGCAAAAATTTATCCAGAGTGAGTGATTTAGAACTTTGTTAATGGAAAAGTGTAATATTATTTCCGTATTGCAATGCAACTTGCAAAAATTCATCCAGAGTGAGTGAATGGAAAAGTGTAATATTATTTCCGTATTGCAATGCAACTTGCAAAAATTCATCCAGAGTGAGTGAATCACAACATGATTTAGAACTTTGTTAATGTAATATTATTTCCGTATTGCAATGCAACTTGCAAAAATTCATCCAGAGTGAGTGAATGGAAAAGTGTAATATTATTTCCGTATTGCAATGCAACTTGCAAAAATTCATCCAGAGTGAGTGAATGGAAAAGTGTAATATTATTTCCGTATTGCAATGCAACTTGCAAAAATTCATCCAGAGTGAGTGATTTAGAACTTTGTTAATGGAAAAGTGTAATATTATTTCCGTATTGCAATGCAATTTGCAAAAATTCATCCAGAGTGAGTGAATCACAACATGATTTAGAACTTTGTTAATGGAAAAGTGTAATATTATTTCCGTATTGCAATGCAACTTGCAAAAATTCATCCAGAGTGAGTGAATCACAACATGATTTAGAACTTTGTTAATGGAAAAGTGTAATATTATTTCCGTATTGCAATGCAACTTGCAAAAATTCATCCAGAGTAAGTGAATGGAAAAGTGTAATATTATTTCCGTATTGCAATGCAACTTGCAAAAATTCATCCAGAGTGAGTGAATCTCAACATGATTTAGAACTTTGTTAATGTAATATTATTTCCGTATTGCAATGCAACTTGCAAAAATTCATCCAGAGTAAGTGAATGGAAAAGTGTAATATTATTTCCGTATTGCAATGCAACTTGCAAAAATTCATCCAGAGTGAGTGAATGGAAAAGTGTAATATTATTTCCGTATTGCAATGCAACTTGCAAAAATTCATCCAGAGTGAGTGAATGGAAAAGTGTAATATTATTTCCGTATTGCAATGCAACTTGCAAAAATTCATCCAGAGTGAGTGAATCACAACATGATTTAGAACTTTGTTAATGTAATATTATTTCCGTATTGCAATGCAACTTGCAAAAATTCATCCAGAGTGAGTGAATCACAACATGATTTAGAACTTTGTTAATGTAATATTATTTCCGTATTGCAATGCAACTTGCAAAAATTCATCCAGAGTGAGTGAATGGAAAAGTGTAATATTATTTCCGTATTGCAATGCAATTTGCAAAAATTCATCCAGAGTGAGTGAATCACAACATGATTTAGAACTTTGTTAATGGAAAAGTGTAATATTATTTCCGTATTGCATTGCAACTTGCAAAAATTCATCCAGAGTGAGTGAATCACAACATGATTTAGAACTTTGTTAATGGAAAAGTGTAATATTATTTCCGTATTGCAATGCAACTTGCAAAAATTCTTCCAGAGTAAGTGAATGGAAAAGTGTAATATTATTTCCGTATTGCAATGCAACTTGCAAAAATTCATCCAGAGTGAGTGAATCACAACATGATTTAGAACTTTGTTAATGGAAAAGTGTAATATTATTTCCGTATTGCAATGCAACTTGCAAAAATTCATCCAGAGTGAGTGAATCACAACATGATTTAGAACTTTGTTAATGGAAAAGTGTAATATTATTTCCGTATTGCAATGCAACTTGCAAAAATTCTTCCAGAGTAAGTGAATGGAAAAGTGTAATATTATTTCCGTATTGCAATGCAACTTGCAAAAATTCATACAGAGTGAGTGAATCACAACATGATTTAGAACTTTGTTAATGTAATATTATTTCCGTATTGCAATGCAACTTGCAAAAATTCATCCAGAGTGAGTGAATGGAAAAGTGTAATATTATTTCCGTATTGCAATGCAATTTGCAAAAATTCATCCAGAGTGAGTGAATCACAACATGATTTAGAACTTTGTTAATGGAAAAGTGTAATATTATTTCCGTATTGCAATGCAACTTGCAAAAATTCATCCAGAGTGAGTGAATCACAACATGATTTAGAACTTTGTTAATGGAAAAGTGTAATATTATTTCCGTATTGCAATGCAACTTGCAAAAATTCTTCCAGATTAAGTGAATGGAAAAGTGTAATATTATTTCCGTATTGCAATGCAACTTGCAAAAATTCATCCAGAGTGAGTGAATCACAACATGATTTAGAACTTTGTTAATGGAAAAGTGTAATATTATTTCCGTATTGCAATGCAACTTGCAAAAATTCATCCAGAGTGAGTGAATCACAACATGATTTAGAACTTTGTTAATGGAAAAGTGTAATATTATTTCCGTATTGCAATGCAACTTGCAAAAATTCATCCAGAGTGAGTGAATGGAAAAGTGTAATATTATTTCCGTATTGCAATGCAACTTGCAAAAATTCATCCAGAGTGAGTGAATCACAACATGATTTAGAACTTTGTTAATGTAATATTATTTCCGTATTGCAATGCAACTTGCAAAAATTCATCCAGAGTGAGTGAATGGAAAAGTGTAATATTATTTCCGTATTGCAATGCAACTTGCAAAAATTCATCCAGAGTGAGTGAATCACAACATGATTTAGAACTTTGTTAATGGAAAAGTGTAATATTATTTCCGTATTGCAATGCAACTTGCAAAAATTCATCCAGAGTGAGTGAATCACAACATGATTTAGAACTTTGTTAATGGAAAAGTGTAATATTATTTCCGTATTGCAATGCAACTTGCAAAAATTCATCCAGAGTGAGTGAATCACAACATGATTTAGAACTTTGTGAATGTAATATTATTTCCGTATTGCAATGCAACTTGCAAAAATTCATCCAGAGTGAGTGAATGGAAAAGTGTAATATTATTTCCGTATTGCAATGCAACTTGCAAAAATTCATCCAGAGTGAGTGAATGGAAAAGTGTAATATTATTTCCGTATTGCAATGCAACTTGCAAAAATTCATCCAGAGTGAGTGAATGGAAAAGTATAATATTATTTCCGTATTGCAATGCAACTTGCAAAAATTCATCCAGAGTGAGTGAATGGAAAAGTGTAATATTATTTCCGTATTGCAATGCAACTTGCAAAAATTCATCCAGAGTGAGTGAATCACAACATGATTTAGAACTTTGTTAATGGAAAAGTGTAATATTATTTCCGTATTGCAATGCAACTTGCAAAAATTCATCCAGAGTGAGTGAATCACAACATGATTTAGAACTTTGTTAATGGAAAAGTGTAATATTATTTCCGTATTGCAATGCAACTTGCAAAAATTCATCCAGAGTGAGTGAATCACAACATGATTTAGAACTTTGTTAATGGAAAAGTGTAATATTATTTCCGTATTGCAATGCAACTTGCAAAAATTCATCCAGAGTGAGTGAATCACAACATGATTTAGAACTTTGTGAATGTAATATTATTTCCGTATTGCAATGCAACTTGCAAAAATTCATCCAGAGTGAGTGAATGGAAAAGTGTAATATTATTTCCGTATTGCAATGCAACTTGCAAAAATTCATCCAGAGTGAGTGAATGGAAAAGTGTAATATTATTTCCGTATTGCAATGCAACTTGCAAAAATTCATCCAGAGTGAGTGAATGGAAAAGTATAATATTATTTCCGTATTGCAATGCAACTTGCAAAAATGCATCCAGAGTGAGTGAATGGAAAAGTGTAATATTATTTCCGTATTGCAATGCAACTTGCAAAAATTCATCCAGAGTGAGTGAATCACAACATGATTTAGAACTTTGTTAATGGAAAAGTGTAATATTATTTCCGTATTGCAATGCAACTTGCAAAAATTCATCCAGAGTGAGTGAATCACAACATGATTTAGAACTTTGTTAATGGAAAAGTGTAATATTATTTCCGTATTGCAATGCAACTTGCAAAAATTCATCCAGAGTGAGTGAATCACAACATGATTTAGAACTTTGTTAATGGAAAAGTGTAATATTATTTCCGTATTGCAATGCAACTTGCAAAAATTCATCCAGAGTGAGTGAATCACAACATGATTTAGAACTTTGTGAATGTAATATTATTTCCGTATTGCAATGCAACTTGCAAAAATTCATCCAGAGTGAGTGAATGGAAAAGTGTAATATTATTTCCGTATTGCAATGCAACTTGCAAAAATTCATCCAGAGTGAGTGAATGGAAAAGTGTAATATTATTTCCGTATTGCAATGCAACTTGCAAAAATTCATCCAGAGTGAGTGAATGGAAAAGTATAATATTATTTCCGTATTGCAATGCAACTTGCAAAAATTCATCCAGAGTGAGTGAATGGAAAAGTGTAATATTATTTCCGTATTGCAATGCAACTTGCAAAAATTCATCCAGAGTGAGTGAATCACAACATGATTTAGAACTTTGTTAATGTAATATTATTTCCGTATTGCAATGCAACTTGCAAAAATTCATCCAGAGTGAGTGAATGGAAAAGTGTAATATTATTTCCGTATTGCAATGCAACTTGCAAAAATTCATCCAGAGTGAGTGAATGGAAAAGTGTAATATTATTTCCGTATTGCAATGCAACTTGCAAAAATTCATCCAGAGTGAGTGATTTAGAACTTTGTTAATGGAAAAGTGTAATATTATTTCCGTATTGCAATGCAATTTGCAAAAATTCATCCAGAGTGAGTGAATCACAACATGATTTAGAACTTTGTTAATGGAAAAGTGTAATATTATTTCCGTATTGCAATGCAACTTGCAAAAATTCATCCAGAGTGAGTGAATCACAACATGATTTAGAACTTTGTTAATGGAAAAGTGTAATATTATTTCCGTATTGCAATGCAACTTGCAAAAATTCATCCAGAGTAAGTGAATGGAAAAGTGTAATATTATTTCCGTATTGCAATGCAACTTGCAAAAATTCATCCAGAGTGAGTGAATCTCAACATGATTTAGAACTTTGTTAATGTAATATTATTTCCGTATTGCAATGCAACTTGCAAAAATTCATCCAGAGTAAGTGAATGGAAAAGTGTAATATTATTTCCGTATTGCAATGCAACTTGCAAAAATTCATCCAGAGTGAGTGAATGGAAAAGTGTAATATTATTTCCGTATTGCAATGCAACTTGCAAAAATTCATCCAGAGTGAGTGAATGGAAAAGTGTAATATTATTTCCGTATTGCAATGCAACTTGCAAAAATTCATCCAGAGTGAGTGAATCACAACATGATTTAGAACTTTGTTAATGTAATATTATTTCCGTATTGCAATGCAACTTGCAAAAATTCATCCAGAGTGAGTGAATCACAACATGATTTAGAACTTTGTTAATGTAATATTATTTCCGTATTGCAATGCAACTTGCAAAAATTCATCCAGAGTGAGTGAATGGAAAAGTGTAATATTATTTCCGTATTGCAATGCAATTTGCAAAAATTCATCCAGAGTGAGTGAATCACAACATGATTTAGAACTTTGTTAATGGAAAAGTGTAATATTATTTCCGTATTGCAATGCAACTTGCAAAAATTCATCCAGAGTGAGTGAATCACAACATGATTTAGAACTTTGTTAATGGAAAAGTGTAATATTATTTCCGTATTGCAATGCAACTTGCAAAAATTCTTCCAGAGTAAGTGAATGGAAAAGTGTAATATTATTTCCGTATTGCAATGCAACTTGCAAAAATTCATCCAGAGTGAGTGAATCACAACATGATTTAGAACTTTGTTAATGGAAAAGTGTAATATTATTTCCGTATTGCAATGCAACTTGCAAAAATTCATCCAGAGTGAGTGAATCACAACATGATTTAGAACTTTGTTAATGGAAAAGTGTAATATTATTTCCGTATTGCAATGCAACTTGCAAAAATTCTTCCAGAGTAAGTGAATGGAAAAGTGTAATATTATTTCCGTATTGCAATGCAACTTGCAAAAATTCATCCAGAGTGAGTGAATCACAACATGATTTAGAACTTTGTTAATGTAATATTATTTCCGTATTGCAATGCAACTTGCAAAAATTCATCCAGAGTGAGTGAATGGAAAAGTGTAATATTATTTCCGTATTGCAATGCAATTTGCAAAAATTCATCCAGAGTTAGTGAATCACAACATGATTTAGAACTTTGTTAATGGAAAAGTGTAATATTATTTCCGTATTGCAATGCAACTTGCAAAAATTCTTCCAGATTAAGTGAATGGAAAAGTGTAATATTATTTCCGTATTGCAATGCAACTTGCAAAAATTCATCCAGAGTGAGTGAATCACAACATGATTTAGAACTTTGTTAATGGAAAAGTGTAATATTATTTCCGTATTGCAATGCAACTTGCAAAAATTCATCCAGAGTGAGTGAATCACAACATGATTTAGAACTTTGTTAATGGAAAAGTGTAATATTATTTCCGTATTGCAATGCAACTTGCAAAAATTCATCCAGAGTAAGTGAATGGAAAAGTGTAATATTATTTCCGTATTGCAATGCAACTTGCAAAAATTCATCCAGAGTGAGTGAATCACAACATGATTTAGAACTTTGTTAATGGAAAAGTGTAATATTATTTCCGTATTGCAATGCAACTTGCAAAAATTCATCCAGAGTGAGTGAATGGAAAAGTGTAATATTATTTCCGTGTTGCAATGCAACTTGCAAAAATTCATCCAGAGTGAGTGAATGGAAAAGTGTAATATTATTTCCGTATTGCAATGCAACTTGCAAAAATTCATCCAGAGTGAGTGATTTAGAACTTTGTTAATGGAAAAGTGTAATATTATTTCCGTATTGCAATGCAATTTGCAAAAATTCATCCAGAGTGAGTGAATCACAACATGATTTAGAACTTTGTTAATGGAAAAGTGTAATATTATTTCCGTATTGCAATGCAACTTGCAAAAATTCATCCAGAGTAAGTGAATGGAAAAGTGTAATATTATTTCCGTATTGCAATGCAACTTGCAAAAATTCATCCAGAGTGAGTGAATCACAACATGATTTAGAACTTTGTTAATGTAATATTATTTCCGTATTGCAATGCAACTTGCAAAAATTCATCCAGAGTAAGTGAATGGAAAAGTGTAATATTATTTCCGTATTGCAATGCAATTTGCAAAAATTCATCCAGAGTGAGTGAATCACAACATGATTTAGAACTTTGTTAATGGAAAAGTGTAATATTATTTCCGTATTGCAATGCAACTTGCAAAAATTCATCCAGAGTGAGTGAATCACAACATGATTTAGAACTTTGTTAATGGAAAAGTGTAATATTATTTCCGTATTGCAATGCAACTTACAAAAATTCATCCAGAGTAAGTGAATGGAAAAGTGTAATATTATTTCCGTATTGCAATGCAACTTGCAAAAATTCATCCAGAGTGAGTGAATCACAACATGATTTAGAACTTTGTTAATGTAATATTATTTCCGTATTGCAATGCAACTTGCAAAAATTCATCCAGAGTAAGTGAATGGAAAAGTGTAATATTATTTCCGTATTGCAATGCAACTTGCAAAAATTCATCCAGAGTGAGTGAATCACAACATGATTTAGAACTTTGTTAATGTAATATTATTTCCGTATTGCAATGCAACTTGCAAAAATTCATCCAGAGTAAGTGAATGGAAAAGTGTAATATTATTTCCGTATTGCAATGCAACTTGCAAAAATTCATCCAGAGTGAGTGAATCACAACATGATTTAGAACTTTGTTAATGTAATATTATTTCCGTATTGCAATGCAACTTGCAAAAATTCATCCAGAGTGAGTGAATGGAAAAGTGTAATATTATTTCCGTATTGCAATGCAACTTGCAAAAATTCATCCAGAGTGAGTGAATGGAAAAGTGTAATATTATTTCCGTATTGCAATGCAACTTGCAAAAATTCATCCAGAGTGAGTGATTTAGAACTTTGTTAATGGAAAAGTGTAATATTATTTCCGTATTGCAATGCAACTTGCAAAAATTCATCCAGAGTGAGTGAATGGAAAAGTGTAATATTATTTCCGTATTGCAATGCAACTTGCAAAAATTCATCCAGAGTGAGTGATTTAGAACTTTGTTAATGGAAAAGTGTAATATTATTTCCGTATTGCAATGCAACTTGCAAAAATTCATCCAGAGTGAGTGAATCACAACATGATTTAGAACTTTGTTAATGGAAAAGTGTAATATTATTTCCGTATTGCAATGCAACTTGCAAAAATTCATCCAGAGTGAGTGAATCACAACATGATTTAGAACTTTGTTAATGGAAAAGTGTAATATTATTTCTGTATTGCAATGCAACTTGCAAAAATTCATCCAGAGTGAGTGAATGGAAAAGTGTAATATTATTTCCGTATTGCAATGCAACTTGCAAAAATTCATCCAGAGTGAGTGAATGGAAAAGTGTAATATTATTTCCGTATTGCAATGCAACTTGCAAAAATTCATCCAGAGTGAGTGAATGGAAAAGTGTAATATTATTTCCGTATTGCAATGCAACTTGCAAAAATTCATCCAGAGTGAGTGAATCACAACATGATTTAGAACTTTGTTAATGTAATATTATTTCCGTATTGCAATGCAACTTGCAAAAATTCATCCAGAGTGAGTGAATCACAACATGATTTTGAACTTTGTTAATGTAATATTATTTCCGTATTGCAATGCAACTTGCAAAAATTCATCCAGAGTGAGTGAATGGAAAAGTGTAATATTATTTCCGTATTGCAATGCAATTTGCAAAAATTCATCCAGAGTGAGTGAATCACAACATGATTTAGAACTTTGTTAATGGAAAAGTGTAATATTATTTCCGTATTGCAATGCAACTTGCAAAAATTCATCCAGAGTGAGTGAATCACAACATGATTTAGAACTTTGTTAATGGAAAAGTGTAATATTATTTCCGTATTGCAATGCAACTTGCAAAAATTCATCCAGAGTAAGTGAATGGAAAAGTGTAATATTATTTCCGTATTGCACTGCAACTTGCAAAAATTCATCCAGAGTGAGTGAATCACAACATGATTTAGAACTTTGTTAATGGAAAAGTGTAATATTATTTCCGTATTGCAATGCAACTTGCAAAAATTCATCCAGAGTGAGTGAATGGAAAAGTGTAATATTATTTCCGTATTGCAATGCAACTTGCAAAAATTCATCCAGAGTGAGTGATTTAGAACTTTGTTAATGGAAAAGTGTAATATTATTTCCGTATTGCAATGCAATTTGCAAAAATTCATCCAGAGTGAGTGAATCACAACATGATTTAGAACTTTGTTAATGGAAAAGTGTAATATTATTTCCGTATTGCAATGCAACTTGCAAAAATTCATCCAGAGTGAGTGAATCACAACATGATTTAGAACTTTGTTAATGGAAAAGTGTAATATTATTTCCGTATTGCAATGCAACTTGCAAAAATTCATCCAGAGTAAGTGAATGGAAAAGTGTAATATTATTTCCGTATTGCAATGCAACTTGCAAAAATTCATCCAGAGTGAGTGAATCACAACATGATTTAGAACTTTGTTAATGTAATATTATTTCCGTATTGCAATGCAACTTGCAAAAATTCATCCAGAGTAAGTGAATGGAAAAGTGTAATATTATTTCCGTATTGCAATGCAACTTGCAAAAATTCATCCAGAGCGAGTGAATGGAAAAGTGTAATATTATTTCCGTATTGCAATGCAACTTGCAAAAATTCATCCAGAGTGAGTGAATGGAAAAGTGTAATATTATTTCCGTATTGCAATGCAACTTGCAAAAATTCATCCAGAGTGAGTGAATCACAACATGATTTAGAACTTTGTTAATGTAATATTATTTCCGTATTGCAATGCAACTTGCAAAAATTCATCCAGAGCGAGTGAATGGAAAAGTGTAATATTATTTCCGTATTGCAATGCAACTTGCAAAAATTCATCCAGAGCGAGTGAATGGAAAAGTGTAATATTATTTCCGTATTGCAATGCAACTTGCAAAAATTCATCCAGAGTGAGTGAATGGAAAAGTGTAATATTATTTCCGTATTGCAATGCAACTTGCAAAAATTCATCCAGAGTGAGTGAATGGAAAAGTGTAATATTATTTCCGTATTGCAATGCAACTTGCAAAAATTCATCCAGAGTGAGTGAATCACAACATGATTTAGAACTTTGTTAATGGAAAAGTGTAATATTATTTCCGTATTGCAATGCAACTTGCAAAAATTCATCCAGAGTGAGTGAATCACAACATGATTTAGAACTTTGTTAATGGAAAAGTGTAATATTATTTCCGTATTGCAATGCAACTTGCAAAAATTCATCCAGAGTGAGTGAATCACAACATGATTTAGAACTTTGTTAATGTAATATTATTTCCGTATTGCAATGCAACTTGCAAAAATTCATCCAGAGTGAGTGAATGGAAAAGTGTAATATTATTTCCGTATTGCAATGCAACTTGCAAAAATTCATCCAGAGTGAGTGAATGGAAAAGTGTAATATTATTTCCGTATTGCAATGCAACTTGCAAAAATTCATCCAGAGTGAGTGAATCACAACATGATTTAGAACTTTGTTAATGTAATATTATTTCCGTATTGCAATGCAACTTGCAAAAATTCATCCAGAGTGAGTGAATGGAAAAGTGTAATATTATTTCCGTATTGCAATGCAACTTGCAAAAATTCATCCAGAGTGAGTGAATCACAACATGATTTAGAACTTTGTTAATGGAAAAGTGTAATATTATTTCCGTATTGCAATGCAACTTGCAAAAATTCATCCAGAGTGAGTGAATCACAACATGATTTAGAACTTTGTTAATGGAAAAGTGTAATATTATTTCCGTATTGCAATGCAACTTGCAAAAATTCATCCAGAGTGAGTGAATCACAACATGATTTAGAACTTTGTGAATGTAATATTATTTCCGTATTGCAATGCAACTTGCAAAAATTCATCCAGAGTGAGTGAATGGAAAAGTGTAATATTATTTCCGTATTGCAATGCAACTTGCAAAAATTCATCCAGAGTGAGTGAATGGAAAAGTGTAATATTATTTCCGTATTGCAATGCAACTTGCAAAAATTCATCCAGAGTGAGTGAATGGAAAAGTATAATATTATTTCCGTATTGCAATGCAACTTGCAAAAATTCATCCAGAGTGAGTGAATGGAAAAGTGTAATATTATTTCCGTATTGCAATGCAACTTGCAAAAATTCATCCAGAGTGAGTGAATCACAACATGATTTAGAACTTTGTTAATGGAAAAGTGTAATATTATTTCCGTATTGCAATGCAACTTGCAAAAATTCATCCAGAGTGAGTGAATCACAACATGATTTAGAACTTTGTTAATGGAAAAGTGTAATATTATTTCCGTATTGCAATGCAACTTGCAAAAATTCATCCAGAGTAAGTGAATGGAAAAGTGTAATATTTTTTCCGTATTGCAATGCAACTTGCAAAAATTCATCCAGAGTGAGTGAATCACAACATGATTTAGAACTTTGTTAATGTAATATTATTTCCGTATTGCAATGCAACTTGCAAAAATTCATCCAGAGTAAGTGAATGGAAAAGTGTAATATTATTTCCGTATTGCAATGCAACTTGCAAAAATTCATCCAGAGCGAGTGAATGGAAAAGTGTAATATTATTTCCGTATTGCAATGCAACTTGCAAAAATTCATCCAGAGTGAGTGAATGGAAAAGTGTAATATTATTTCCGTATTGCAATGCAACTTGCAAAAATTCATCCAGAGTGAGTGATTTAGAACTTTGTTAATGGAAAAGTGTAATATTATTTCCGTATTGCAATGCAATTTGCAAAAATTCATCCAGAGTGAGTGAATCACAACATGATTTAGAACTTTGTTAATGGAAAAGTGTAATATTATTTCCGTATTGCAATGCAACTTGCAAAAATTCATCCAGAGTGAGTGAATCACAACATGATTTAGAACTTTGTTAATGGAAAAGTGTAATATTATTTCCGTATTGCAATGCAACTTGCAAAAATTCATCCAGAGTAAGTGAATGGAAAAGTGTAATATTATTTCCGTATTGCAATGCAACTTGCAAAAATTCATCCAGAGTGAGTGAATCACAACATGATTTAGAACTTTGTTAATGTAATATTATTTCCGTATTGCAATGCAACTTGCAAAAATTCATCCAGAGTAAGTGAATGGAAAAGTGTAATATTATTTCCGTATTGCAATGCAACTTGCAAAAATTCATCCAGAGTGAGTGAATCACAACATGATTTAGAACTTTGTTAATGTAATATTATTTCCGTATTGCAATGCAACTTGCAAAAATTCATCCAGAGTAAGTGAATGGAAAAGTGTAATATTATTTCCGTATTGCAATGCAACTTGCAAAAATTCATCCAGAGCGAGTGAATGGAAAAGTGTAATATTATTTCCGTATTGCAATGCAACTTGCAAAAATTCATCCAGAGTGAGTGAATGGAAAAGTGTAATATTATTTCCGTATTGCAATGCAACTTGCAAAAATTCATCCAGAGTGAGTGATTTAGAACTTTGTTAATGGAAAAGTGTAATATTATTTCCGTATTGCAATGCAATTTGCAAAAATTCATCCAGAGTGAGTGAATCACAACATGATTTAGAACTTTGTTAATGGAAAAGTGTAATATTATTTCCGTATTGCAATGCAACTTGCAAAAATTCATCCAGAGTGAGTGAATCACAACATGATTTAGAACTTTGTTAATGGAAAAGTGTAATATTATTTCCGTATTGCAATGCAACTTGCAAAAATTCATCCAGAGTAAGTGAATGGAAAAGTGTAATATTATTTCCGTATTGCAATGCAACTTGCAAAAATTCATCCAGAGTGAGTGAATCACAACATGATTTAGAACTTTGTTAATGTAATATTATTTCCGTATTGCAATGCAACTTGCAAAAATTCATCCAGAGTAAGTGAATGGAAAAGTGTAATATTATTTCCGTATTGCAATGCAACTTGCAAAAATTCATCCAGAGCGAGTGAATGGAAAAGTGTAATATTATTTCCGTATTGCAATGCAACTTGCAAAAATTCATCCAGAGTGAGTGAATGGAAAAGTGTAATATTATTTCCGTATTGCAATGCAACTTGCAAAAATTCATCCAGAGTGAGTGAATCACAACATGATTTAGAACTTTGTTAATGTAATATTATTTCCGTATTGCAATGCAACTTGCAAAAATTCATCCAGAGCGAGTGAATGGAAAAGTGTAATATTATTTCCGTATTGCAATGCAACTTGCAAAAATTCATCCAGAGCGAGTGAATGGAAAAGTGTAATATTATTTCCGTATTGCAATGCAACTTGCAAAAATTCATCCAGAGTGAGTGAATCACAACATGATTTAGAACTTTGTTAATGTAATATTATTTCCGTATTGCAATGCAACTTGCAAAAATTCATCCAGAGTAAGTGAATGGAAAAGTGTAATATTATTTCCGTATTGCAATGCAACTTGCAAAAATTCATCCAGAGCGAGTGAATGGAAAAGTGTAATATTATTTCCGTATTGCAATGCAACTTGCAAAAATTCATCCAGAGTGAGTGAATGGAAAAGTGTAATATTATTTCCGTATTGCAATGCAACTTGCAAAAATTCATCCAGAGTGAGTGAATCACAACATGATTTAGAACTTTGTTAATGTAATATTATTTCCGTATTGCAATGCAACTTGCAAAAATTCATCCAGAGCGAGTGAATGGAAAAGTGTAATATTATTTCCGTATTGCAATGCAACTTGCAAAAATTCATCCAGAGCGAGTGAATGGAAAAGTGTAATATTATTTCCGTATTGCAATGCAACTTGCAAAAATTCATCCAGAGTGAGTGAATGGAAAAGTGTAATATTATTTCCGTATTGCAATGCAACTTGCAAAAATTCATCCAGAGTGAGTGAATGGAAAAGTGTAATATTATTTCCGTATTGCAATGCAACTTGCAAAAATTCATCCAGAGTGAGTGAATCACAACATGATTTAGAACTTTGTTAATGGAAAAGTGTAATATTATTTCCGTATTGCAATGCAACTTGCAAAAATTCATCCAGAGTGAGTGAATCACAACATGATTTAGAACTTTGTTAATGGAAAAGTGTAATATTATTTCCGTATTGCAATGCAACTTGCAAAAATTCATCCAGAGTGAGTGAATCACAACATGATTTAGAACTTTGTTAATGTAATATTATTTCCGTATTGCAATGCAACTTGCAAAAATTCATCCAGAGTGAGTGAATGGAAAAGTGTAATATTATTTCCGTATTGCAATGCAACTTGCAAAAATTCATCCAGAGTGAGTGAATGGAAAAGTGTAATATTATTTCCGTATTGCAATGCAACTTGCAAAAATTCATCCAGAGTGAGTGAATCACAACATGATTTAGAACTTTGTTAATGTAATATTATTTCCGTATTGCAATGCAACTTGCAAAAATTCATCCAGAGTGAGTGAATGGAAAAGTGTAATATTATTTCCGTATTGCAATGCAACTTGCAAAAATTCATCCAGAGTGAGTGAATCACAACATGATTTAGAACTTTGTTAATGGAAAAGTGTAATATTATTTCCGTATTGCAATGCAACTTGCAAAAATTCATCCAGAGTGAGTGAATCACAACATGATTTAGAACTTTGTTAATGGAAAAGTGTAATATTATTTCCGTATTGCAATGCAACTTGCAAAAATTCATCCAGAGTGAGTGAATCACAACATGATTTAGAACTTTGTGAATGTAATATTATTTCCGTATTGCAATGCAACTTGCAAAAATTCATCCAGAGTGAGTGAATGGAAAAGTGTAATATTATTTCCGTATTGCAATGCAACTTGCAAAAATTCATCCAGAGTGAGTGAATGGAAAAGTGTAATATTATTTCCGTATTGCAATGCAACTTGCAAAAATTCATCCAGAGTGAGTGAATGGAAAAGTATAATATTATTTCCGTATTGCAATGCAACTTGCAAAAATTCATCCAGAGTGAGTGAATGGAAAAGTGTAATATTATTTCCGTATTGCAATGCAACTTGCAAAAATTCATCCAGAGTGAGTGAATCACAACATGATTTAGAACTTTGTTAATGGAAAAGTGTAATATTATTTCCGTATTGCAATGCAACTTGCAAAAATTCATCCAGAGTGAGTGAATCACAACATGATTTAGAACTTTGTTAATGGAAAAGTGTAATATTATTTCCGTATTGCAATGCAACTTGCAAAAATTCATCCAGAGTAAGTGAATGGAAAAGTGTAATATTTTTTCCGTATTGCAATGCAACTTGCAAAAATTCATCCAGAGTGAGTGAATCACAACATGATTTAGAACTTTGTTAATGTAATATTATTTCCGTATTGCAATGCAACTTGCAAAAATTCATCCAGAGTAAGTGAATGGAAAAGTGTAATATTATTTCCGTATTGCAATGCAACTTGCAAAAATTCATCCAGAGCGAGTGAATGGAAAAGTGTAATATTATTTCCGTATTGCAATGCAACTTGCAAAAATTCATCCAGAGTGAGTGAATGGAAAAGTGTAATATTATTTCCGTATTGCAATGCAACTTGCAAAAATTCATCCAGAGTGAGTGATTTAGAACTTTGTTAATGGAAAAGTGTAATATTATTTCCGTATTGCAATGCAATTTGCAAAAATTCATCCAGAGTGAGTGAATCACAACATGATTTAGAACTTTGTTAATGGAAAAGTGTAATATTATTTCCGTATTGCAATGCAACTTGCAAAAATTCATCCAGAGTGAGTGAATCACAACATGATTTAGAACTTTGTTAATGGAAAAGTGTAATATTATTTCCGTATTGCAATGCAACTTGCAAAAATTCATCCAGAGTAAGTGAATGGAAAAGTGTAATATTATTTCCGTATTGCAATGCAACTTGCAAAAATTCATCCAGAGTGAGTGAATCACAACATGATTTAGAACTTTGTTAATGTAATATTATTTCCGTATTGCAATGCAACTTGCAAAAATTCATCCAGAGTAAGTGAATGGAAAAGTGTAATATTATTTCCGTATTGCAATGCAACTTGCAAAAATTCATCCAGAGTGAGTGAATCACAACATGATTTAGAACTTTGTTAATGTAATATTATTTCCGTATTGCAATGCAACTTGCAAAAATTCATCCAGAGTAAGTGAATGGAAAAGTGTAATATTATTTCCGTATTGCAATGCAACTTGCAAAAATTCATCCAGAGCGAGTGAATGGAAAAGTGTAATATTATTTCCGTATTGCAATGCAACTTGCAAAAATTCATCCAGAGTGAGTGAATGGAAAAGTGTAATATTATTTCCGTATTGCAATGCAACTTGCAAAAATTCATCCAGAGTGAGTGATTTAGAACTTTGTTAATGGAAAAGTGTAATATTATTTCCGTATTGCAATGCAATTTGCAAAAATTCATCCAGAGTGAGTGAATCACAACATGATTTAGAACTTTGTTAATGGAAAAGTGTAATATTATTTCCGTATTGCAATGCAACTTGCAAAAATTCATCCAGAGTGAGTGAATCACAACATGATTTAGAACTTTGTTAATGGAAAAGTGTAATATTATTTCCGTATTGCAATGCAACTTGCAAAAATTCATCCAGAGTAAGTGAATGGAAAAGTGTAATATTATTTCCGTATTGCAATGCAACTTGCAAAAATTCATCCAGAGTGAGTGAATCACAACATGATTTAGAACTTTGTTAATGTAATATTATTTCCGTATTGCAATGCAACTTGCAAAAATTCATCCAGAGTAAGTGAATGGAAAAGTGTAATATTATTTCCGTATTGCAATGCAACTTGCAAAAATTCATCCAGAGCGAGTGAATGGAAAAGTGTAATATTATTTCCGTATTGCAATGCAACTTGCAAAAATTCATCCAGAGTGAGTGAATGGAAAAGTGTAATATTATTTCCGTATTGCAATGCAACTTGCAAAAATTCATCCAGAGTGAGTGAATCACAACATGATTTAGAACTTTGTTAATGTAATATTATTTCCGTATTGCAATGCAACTTGCAAAAATTCATCCAGAGCGAGTGAATGGAAAAGTGTAATATTATTTCCGTATTGCAATGCAACTTGCAAAAATTCATCCAGAGCGAGTGAATGGAAAAGTGTAATATTATTTCCGTATTGCAATGCAACTTGCAAAAATTCATCCAGAGTGAGTGAATGGAAAAGTGTAATATTATTTCCGTATTGCAATGCAACTTGCAAAAATTCATCCAGAGTGAGTGAATGGAAAAGTGTAATATTATTTCCGTATTGCAATGCAACTTGCAAAAATTCATCCAGAGTGAGTGAATCACAACATGATTTAGAACTTTGTTAATGGAAAAGTGTAATATTATTTCCGTATTGCAATGCAACTTGCAAAAATTCATCCAGAGTGAGTGAATCACAACATGATTTAGAACTTTGTTAATGGAAAAGTGTAATATTATTTCCGTATTGCAATGCAACTTGCAAAAATTCATCCAGAGTGAGTGAATCACAACATGATTTAGAACTTTGTTAATGTAATATTATTTCCGTATTGCAATGCAACTTGCAAAAATTCATCCAGAGTGAGTGAATGGAAAAGTGTAATATTATTTCCGTATTGCAATGCAACTTGCAAAAATTCATCCAGAGTGAGTGAATGGAAAAGTGTAATATTATTTCCGTATTGCAATGCAACTTGCAAAAATTCATCCAGAGTGAGTGAATCACAACATGATTTAGAACTTTGTTAATGTAATATTATTTCCGTATTGCAATGCAACTTGCAAAAATTCATCCAGAGTGAGTGAATGGAAAAGTGTAATATTATTTCCGTATTGCAATGCAACTTGCAAAAATTCATCCAGAGTGAGTGAATCACAACATGATTTAGAACTTTGTTAATGGAAAAGTGTAATATTATTTCCGTATTGCAATGCAACTTGCAAAAATTCATCCAGAGTGAGTGAATCACAACATGATTTAGAACTTTGTTAATGGAAAAGTGTAATATTATTTCCGTATTGCAATGCAACTTGCAAAAATTCATCCAGAGTGAGTGAATCACAACATGATTTAGAACTTTGTGAATGTAATATTATTTCCGTATTGCAATGCAACTTGCAAAAATTCATCCAGAGTGAGTGAATGGAAAAGTGTAATATTATTTCCGTATTGCAATGCAACTTGCAAAAATTCATCCAGAGTGAGTGAATGGAAAAGTGTAATATTATTTCCGTATTGCAATGCAACTTGCAAAAATTCATCCAGAGTGAGTGAATGGAAAAGTATAATATTATTTCCGTATTGCAATGCAACTTGCAAAAATTCATCCAGAGTGAGTGAATGGAAAAGTGTAATATTATTTCCGTATTGCAATGCAACTTGCAAAAATTCATCCAGAGTGAGTGAATCACAACATGATTTAGAACTTTGTTAATGGAAAAGTGTAATATTATTTCCGTATTGCAATGCAACTTGCAAAAATTCATCCAGAGTGAGTGAATCACAACATGATTTAGAACTTTGTTAATGGAAAAGTGTAATATTATTTCCGTATTGCAATGCAACTTGCAAAAATTCATCCAGAGTGAGTGAATCACAACATGATTTAGAACTTTGTTAATGTAATATTATTTCCGTATTGCAATGCAACTTGCAAAAATTCATCCAGAGTGAGTGAATGGAAAAGTGTAATATTATTTCCGTATTGCAATGCAACTTGCAAAAATTCATCCAGAGTGAGTGAATGGAAAAGTGTAATATTATTTCCGTATTGCAATGCAACTTGCAAAAATTCATCCAGAGTGAGTGAATCACAACATGATTTAGAACTTTGTTAATGTAATATTATTTCCGTATTGCAATGCAACTTGCAAAAATTCATCCAGAGTGAGTGAATGGAAAAGTGTAATATTATTTCCGTATTGCAATGCAACTTGCAAAAATTCATCCAGAGTGAGTGAATCACAACATGATTTAGAACTTTGTTAATGGAAAAGTGTAATATTATTTCCGTATTGCAATGCAACTTGCAAAAATTCATCCAGAGTGAGTGAATCACAACATGATTTAGAACTTTGTTAATGGAAAAGTGTAATATTATTTCCGTATTGCAATGCAACTTGCAAAAATTCATCCAGAGTGAGTGAATCACAACATGATTTAGAACTTTGTGAATGTAATATTATTTCCGTATTGCAATGCAACTTGCAAAAATTCATCCAGAGTGAGTGAATGGAAAAGTGTAATATTATTTCCGTATTGCAATGCAACTTGCAAAAATTCATCCAGAGTGAGTGAATGGAAAAGTGTAATATTATTTCCGTATTGCAATGCAACTTGCAAAAATTCATCCAGAGTGAGTGAATCACAACATGATTTAGAACTTTGTTAATGGAAAAGTGTAATATTATTTCCGTATTGCAATGCAACTTGCAAAAATTCATCCAGAGTGAGTGAATCACAACATGATTTAGAACTTTGTTAATGGAAAAGTGTAATATTATTTCCGTATTGCAATGCAACTTGCAAAAATTCATCCAGAGTGAGTGAATCACAACATGATTTAGAACTTTGTGAATGTAATATTATTTCCGTATTGCAATGCAACTTGCAAAAATTCATCCAGAGTGAGTGAATGGAAAAGTGTAATATTATTTCCGTATTGCAATGCAACTTGCAAAAATTCATCCAGAGTGAGTGAATGGAAAAGTGTAATATTATTTCCGTATTGCAATGCAACTTGCAAAAATTCATCCAGAGTGAGTGAATGGAAAAGTATAATATTATTTCCGTATTGCAATGCAACTTGCAAAAATTCATCCAGAGTGAGTGAATGGAAAAGTGTAATATTATTTCCGTATTGCAATGCAACTTGCAAAAATTCATCCAGAGTGAGTGATTTAGAACTTTGTTAATGGAAAAGTGTAATATTATTTCCGTATTGCAATGCAACTTGCAAAAATTCATCCAGAGTGAGTGAATGGAAAAGTGTAATATTATTTCCGTATTGCAATGCAACTTGCAAAAATTCATCCAGAGTGAGTGAATGGAAAAGTATAATATTATTTCCGTATTGCAATGCAACTTGCAAAAATTCATCCAGAGTGAGTGAATGGAAAAGTGTAATATTATTTCCGTATTGCAATGCAACTTGCAAAAATTCATCCAGAGTGAGTGATTTAGAACTTTGTTAATGGAAAAGTGTAATATTATTTCCGTATTGCAATGCAACTTGCAAAAATTCATCCAGAGTGAGTGAATGGAAAAGTGTAATATTATTTCCGTATTGCAATGCAACTTGCAAAAATTCATCCAGAGTGAGTGAATGGAAAAGTGTAATATTATTTCCGTATTGCAATGCAACTTGCAAAAATTCATCCAGAGTGAGTGAATCACAACATGATTTAGAACTTTGTTAATGTAATATTATTTCCGTATTGCAATGCAACTTGCAAAAATTCATCCAGAGTGAGTGAATCACAACATGATTTAGAACTTTGTTAATGTAATATTATTTCCGTATTGCAATGCAACTTGCAAAAATTCATCCAGAGTGAGTGAATGGAAAAGTGTAATATTATTTCCGTATTGCAATGCAACTTGCAAAAATTCATCCAGAGTGAGTGATTTAGAACTTTGTTAATGGAAAAGTGTAATATTATTTCCGTATTGCAATGCAACTTGCAAAAATTCATCCAGAGTGAGTGAATGGAAAAGTGTAATATTATTTCCGTATTGCAATGCAACTTGCAAAAATTCATCCAGAGTGAGTGATTTAGAACTTTGTTAATGGAAAAGTGTAATATTATTTCCGTATTGCAATGCAACTTGCAAAAATTTATCCAGAGTGAGTGATTTAGAACTTTGTTAATGGAAAAGTGTAATATTATTTCCGTATTGCAATGCAACTTGCAAAAATTCATCCAGAGTGAGTGAATGGAAAAGTGTAATATTATTTCCGTATTGCAATGCAACTTGCAAAAATTCATCCAGAGTGAGTGAATCACAACATGATTTAGAACTTTGTTAATGTAATATTATTTCCGTATTGCAATGCAACTTGCAAAAATTCATCCAGAGTGAGTGAATGGAAAAGTGTAATATTATTTCCGTATTGCAATGCAACTTGCAAAAATTCATCCAGAGTGAGTGAATGGAAAAGTGTAATATTATTTCCGTATTGCAATGCAACTTGCAAAAATTCATCCAGAGTGAGTGATTTAGAACTTTGTTAATGGAAAAGTGTAATATTATTTCCGTATTGCAATGCAATTTGCAAAAATTCATCCAGAGTGAGTGAATCACAACATGATTTAGAACTTTGTTAATGGAAAAGTGTAATATTATTTCCGTATTGCAATGCAACTTGCAAAAATTCATCCAGAGTGAGTGAATCACAACATGATTTAGAACTTTGTTAATGGAAAAGTGTAATATTATTTCCGTATTGCAATGCAACTTGCAAAAATTCATCCAGAGTAAGTGAATGGAAAAGTGTAATATTATTTCCGTATTGCAATGCAACTTGCAAAAATTCATCCAGAGTGAGTGAATCTCAACATGATTTAGAACTTTGTTAATGTAATATTATTTCCGTATTGCAATGCAACTTGCAAAAATTCATCCAGAGTAAGTGAATGGAAAAGTGTAATATTATTTCCGTATTGCAATGCAACTTGCAAAAATTCATCCAGAGTGAGTGAATGGAAAAGTGTAATATTATTTCCGTATTGCAATGCAACTTGCAAAAATTCATCCAGAGTGAGTGAATGGAAAAGTGTAATATTATTTCCGTATTGCAATGCAACTTGCAAAAATTCATCCAGAGTGAGTGAATCACAACATGATTTAGAACTTTGTTAATGTAATATTATTTCCGTATTGCAATGCAACTTGCAAAAATTCATCCAGAGTGAGTGAATCACAACATGATTTAGAACTTTGTTAATGTAATATTATTTCCGTATTGCAATGCAACTTGCAAAAATTCATCCAGAGTGAGTGAATCACAACATGATTTAGAACTTTGTTAATGGAAAAGTGTAATATTATTTCCGTATTGCAATGCAACTTGCAAAAATTCTTCCAGAGTAAGTGAATGGAAAAGTGTAATATTATTTCCGTATTGCAATGCAACTTGCAAAAATTCATCCAGAGTGAGTGAATCACAACATGATTTAGAACTTTGTTAATGGAAAAGTGTAATATTATTTCCGTATTGCAATGCAACTTGCAAAAATTCATCCAGAGTGAGTGAATCACAACATGATTTAGAACTTTGTTAATGGAAAAGTGTAATATTATTTCCGTATTGCAATGCAACTTGCAAAAATTCTTCCAGAGTAAGTGAATGGAAAAGTGTAATATTATTTCCGTATTGCAATGCAACTTGCAAAAATTCATACAGAGTGAGTGAATCACAACATGATTTAGAACTTTGTTAATGTAATATTATTTCCGTATTGCAATGCAACTTGCAAAAATTCATCCAGAGTGAGTGAATGGAAAAGTGTAATATTATTTCCGTATTGCATTGCAATTTGCAAAAATTCATCCAGAGTGAGTGAATCACAACATGATTTAGAACTTTGTTAATGGAAAAGTGTAATATTATTTCCGTATTGCAATGCAACTTGCAAAAATTCATCCAGAGTGAGTGAATCACAACATGATTTAGAACTTTGTTAATGGAAAAGTGTAATATTATTTCCGTATTGCAATGCAACTTGCAAAAATTCTTCCAGATTAAGTGAATGGAAAAGTGTAATATTATTTCCGTATTGCAATGCAACTTGCAAAAATTCATCCAGAGTGAGTGAATCACAACATGATTTAGAACTTTGTTAATGGAAAAGTGTAATATTATTTCCGTATTGCAATGCAACTTGCAAAAATTCATCCAGAGTGAGTGAATCACAACATGATTTAGAACTTTGTTAATGGAAAAGTGTAATATTATTTCCGTATTGCAATGCAACTTGCAAAAATTCATCCAGAGTAAGTGAATGGAAAAGTGTAATATTATTTCCGTATTGCAATGCAACTTGCAAAAATTCATCCAGAGTGAGTGAATCACAACATGATTTAGAACTTTGTTAATGGAAAAGTGTAATATTATTTCCGTATTGCAATGCAACTTGCAAAAATTCATCCAGAGTGAGTGAATGGAAAAGTGTAATATTATTTCCGTATTGCAATGCAACTTGCAAAAATTCATCCAGAGTGAGTGATTTAGAACTTTGTTAATGGAAAAGTGTAATATTATTTACGTATTGCAATGCAATTTGCAAAAATTCATCCAGAGTGAGTGAATCACAACATGATTTAGAACTTTGTTAATGGAAAAGTGTAATATTATTTCCGTATTGCAATGCAACTTGCAAAAATTCATCCAGAGTAAGTGAATGGAAAAGTGTAATATTATTTCCGTATTGCAATGCAACTTGCAAAAATTCATCCAGAGTGAGTGAATCACAACATGATTTAGAACTTTGTTAATGTAATATTATTTCCGTATTGCAATGCAACTTGCAAAAATTCATCCAGAGTAAGTGAATGGAAAAGTGTAATATTATTTCCGTATTGCAATGCAACTTGCAAAAATTCATCCAGAGCGAGTGAATGGAAAAGTGTAATATTATTTCCGTATTGCAATGCAACTTGCTAAAATTCATCCAGAGTGAGTGAATCACAACATGATTTAGAACTTTGTTAATGTAATATTATTTCCGTATTGCAATGCAACTTGCAAAAATTCATCCAGAGTAAGTGAATGGAAAAGTGTAATATTATTTCCGTATTGCAATGCAACTTGCAAAAATTCATCCAGAGTGAGTGAATGGAAAAGTGTAATATTATTTCCGTATTGCAATGCAACTTGCAAAAATTCATCCAGAGTGAGTGATTTAGAACTTTGTTAATGGAAAAGTGTAATATTATTTACGTATTGCAATGCAATTTGCAAAAATTCATCCAGAGTGAGTGAATCACAACATGATTTAGAACTTTGTTAATGGAAAAGTGTAATATTATTTCCGTATTGCAATGCAACTTGCAAAAATTCATCCAGAGTAAGTGAATGGAAAAGTGTAATATTATTTCCGTATTGCAATGCAACTTGCAAAAATTCATCCAGAGTGAGTGAATCACAACATGATTTAGAACTTTGTTAATGTAATATTATTTCCGTATTGCAATGCAACTTGCAAAAATTCATCCAGAGTAAGTGAATGGAAAAGTGTAATATTATTTCCGTATTGCAATGCAACTTGCAAAAATTCATCCAGAGCGAGTGAATGGAAAAGTGTAATATTATTTCCGTATTGCAATGCAACTTGCTAAAATTCATCCAGAGTGAGTGAATCACAACATGATTTAGAACTTTGTTAATGTAATATTATTTCCGTATTGCAATGCAACTTGCAAAAATTCATCCAGAGTAAGTGAATGGAAAAGTGTAATATTATTTCCGTATTGCAATGCAACTTGCAAAAATTCATCCAGAGCGAGTGAATGGAAAAGTGTAATATTATTTCCGTATTGCAATGCAATTTGCAAAAATTCATCCAGAGTGAGTGAATCACAACATGATTTAGAACTTTGTTAATGGAAAAGTGTAATATTATTTCCGTATTGCAATGCAACTTGCAAAAATTCATCCAGAGTGAGTGAATCACAACATGATTTAGAACTTTGTTAATGGAAAAGTGTAATATTATTTCCGTATTGCAATGCAACTTGCAAAAATTCATCCAGAGTAAGTGAATGGAAAAGTGTAATATTATTTCCGTATTGCAATGCAACTTGCCAAAATTCATCCAGAGTGAGTGAATCACAACATGATTTAGAACTTTGTTAATGGAAAAGTGTAATATTATTTCCGTATTGCAATGCAACTTGCAAAAATTCATCCAGAGTGAGTGAATGGAAAAGTGTAATATTATTTCCGTATTGCAATGCAACTTGCAAAAATTCATCCAGAGTGAGTGAATGGAAAAGTGTAATATTATTTCCGTATTGCAATGCAACTTGCAAAAATTCATCCAGAGTGAGTGATTTAGAACTTTGTTAATGGAAAAGTGTAATATTATTTCCGTATTGCAATGCAATTTGCAAAAATTCATCCAGAGTGAGTGAATCACAACATGATTTAGAACTTTGTTAATGGAAAAGTGTAATATTATTTCCGTATTGCAATGCAACTTGCAAAAATTCATCCAGAGTGAGTGAATCACAACATGATTTAGAACTTTGTTAATGGAAAAGTGTAATATTATTTCCGTATTGCAATGCAACTTGCAAAAATTCATCCAGAGTAAGTGAATGGAAAAGTGTAATATTATTTCCGTATTGCAATGCAACTTGCAAAAATTCATCCAGAGTGAGTGAATCACAACATGATTTAGAACTTTGTTAATGGAAAAGTGTAATATTATTTCCGTATTGCAATGCAACTTGCAAAAATTCATCCAGAGTGAGTGAATGGAAAAGTGTAATATTATTTCCGTATTGCAATGCAACTTGCAAAAATTCATCCAGAGTGAGTGAATGGAAAAGTGTAATATTATTTCCGTATTGCAATGCAACTTGCAAAAATTCATCCAGAGTGAGTGATTTAGAACTTTGTTAATGGAAAAGTGTAATATTATTTCCGTATTGCAATGCAATTTGCAAAAATTCATCCAGAGTGAGTGAATCACAACATGATTTAGAACTTTGTTAATGTAATATTATTTCCGTATTGCAATGCAACTTGCAAAAATTCATCCAGAGCAAGTGAATGGAAAAGTGTAATATTATTTCCGTATTGCAATGCAACTTGCAAAATTCATCCAGAGTGAGTGAATGGAAAAGTGTAATATTATTTCCGTATTGCAATGCAACTTGCAAAAATTCATCCAGAGTGAGTGAATGGAAAAGTGTAATATTATTTCCGTATTGCAATGCAACTTGCAAAAATTCATCCAGAGTGAGTGAATCACAACATGATTTAGAACTTTGTTAATGGAAAAGTGTAATATTATTTCCGTATTGCAATGCAACTTGCAAAAATTCATCCAGAGTGAGTGAATCACAACATGATTTAGAACTTTGTTAATGGAAAAGTGTAATATTATTTCCGTATTGCAATGCAACTTGCAAAAATTCATCCAGAGTGAGTGAATCACAACATGATTTAGAACTTTGTTAATGGAAAAGTGTAATATTATTTCCGTATTGCAATGCAACTTGCAAAAATTCTTCCAGAGTAAGTGAATGGAAAAGTGTAATATTATTTCCGTATTGCAATGCAACTTGCAAAAATTCATACAGAGTGAGTGAATCACAACATGATTTAGAACTTTGTTAATGTAATATTATTTCCGTATTGCAATGCAACTTGCAAAAATTCATCCAGAGTGAGTGAATGGAAAAGTGTAATATTATTTCCGTATTGCAATGCAATTTGCAAAAATTCATCCAGAGTGAGTGAATCACAACATGATTTAGAACTTTGTTAATGGAAAAGTGTAATATTATTTCCGTATTGCAATGCAACTTGCAAAAATTCATCCAGAGTGAGTGAATCACAACATGATTTAGAACTTTGTTAATGGAAAAGTGTAATATTATTTCCGTATTGCAATGCAACTTGCAAAAATTCTTCCAGATTAAGTGAATGGAAAAGTGTAATATTATTTCCGTATTGCAATGCAACTTGCAAAAATTCATCCAGAGTGAGTGAATCACAACATGATTTAGAACTTTGTTAATGGAAAAGTGTAATATTATTTCCGTATTGCAATGCAACTTGCAAAAATTCATCCAGAGTGAGTGAATCACAACATGATTTAGAACTTTGTTAATGGAAAAGTGTAATATTATTTCCGTATTGCAATGCAACTTGCAAAAATTCATCCAGAGTAAGTGAATGGAAAAGTGTAATATTATTTCCGTATTGCAATGCAACTTGCAAAAATTCATCCAGAGTGAGTGAATCACAACATGATTTAGAACTTTGTTAATGGAAAAGTGTAATATTATTTCCGTATTGCAATGCAACTTGCAAAAATTCATCCAGAGTGAGTGAATGGAAAAGTGTAATATTATTTCCGTATTGCAATGCAACTTGCAAAAATTCATCCAGAGTGAGTGATTTAGAACTTTGTTAATGGAAAAGTGTAATATTATTTACGTATTGCAATGCAATTTGCAAAAATTCATCCAGAGTGAGTGAATCACAACATGATTTAGAACTTTGTTAATGGAAAAGTGTAATATTATTTCCGTATTGCAATGCAACTTGCAAAAATTCATCCAGAGTAAGTGAATGGAAAAGTGTAATATTATTTCCGTATTGCAATGCAACTTGCAAAAATTCATCCAGAGTGAGTGAATCACAACATGATTTAGAACTTTGTTAATGTAATATTATTTCCGTATTGCAATGCAACTTGCAAAAATTCATCCAGAGTAAGTGAATGGAAAAGTGTAATATTATTTCCGTATTGCAATGCAACTTGCAAAAATTCATCCAGAGCGAGTGAATGGAAAAGTGTAATATTATTTCCGTATTGCAATGCAACTTGCTAAAATTCATCCAGAGTGAGTGAATCACAACATGATTTAGAACTTTGTTAATGTAATATTATTTCCGTATTGCAATGCAACTTGCAAAAATTCATCCAGAGTAAGTGAATGGAAAAGTGTAATATTATTTCCGTATTGCAATGCAACTTGCAAAAATTCATCCAGAGCGAGTGAATGGAAAAGTGTAATATTATTTCCGTATTGCAATGCAATTTGCAAAAATTCATCCAGAGTGAGTGAATCACAACATGATTTAGAACTTTGTTAATGGAAAAGTGTAATATTATTTCCGTATTGCAATGCAACTTGCAAAAATTCATCCAGAGTGAGTGAATCACAACATGATTTAGAACTTTGTTAATGGAAAAGTGTAATATTATTTCCGTATTGCAATGCAACTTGCAAAAATTCATCCAGAGTAAGTGAATGGAAAAGTGTAATATTATTTCCGTATTGCAATGCAACTTGCCAAAATTCATCCAGAGTGAGTGAATCACAACATGATTTAGAACTTTGTTAATGGAAAAGTGTAATATTATTTCCGTATTGCAATGCAACTTGCAAAAATTCATCCAGAGTGAGTGAATGGAAAAGTGTAATATTATTTCCGTATTGCAATGCAACTTGCAAAAATTCATCCAGAGTGAGTGAATGGAAAAGTGTAATATTATTTCCGTATTGCAATGCAACTTGCAAAAATTCATCCAGAGTGAGTGATTTAGAACTTTGTTAATGGAAAAGTGTAATATTATTTCCGTATTGCAATGCAATTTGCAAAAATTCATCCAGAGTGAGTGAATCACAACATGATTTAGAACTTTGTTAATGGAAAAGTGTAATATTATTTCCGTATTGCAATGCAACTTGCAAAAATTCATCCAGAGTGAGTGAATCACAACATGATTTAGAACTTTGTTAATGGAAAAGTGTAATATTATTTCCGTATTGCAATGCAACTTGCAAAAATTCATCCAGAGTAAGTGAATGGAAAAGTGTAATATTATTTCCGTATTGCAATGCAACTTGCAAAAATTCATCCAGAGTGAGTGAATCACAACATGATTTAGAACTTTGTTAATGGAAAAGTGTAATATTATTTCCGTATTGCAATGCAACTTGCAAAAATTCATCCAGAGTGAGTGAATGGAAAAGTGTAATATTATTTCCGTATTGCAATGCAACTTGCAAAAATTCATCCAGAGTGAGTGAATGGAAAAGTGTAATATTATTTCCGTATTGCAATGCAACTTGCAAAAATTCATCCAGAGTGAGTGATTTAGAACTTTGTTAATGGAAAAGTGTAATATTATTTCCGTATTGCAATGCAATTTGCAAAAATTCATCCAGAGTGAGTGAATCACAACATGATTTAGAGCTTTGTTAATGGAAAAGTGTAATATTATTTCCGTATTGCAATGCAACTTGCAAAAATTCATCCAGAGTGAGTGAATCACAACATGATTTAGAACTTTGTTAATGTAATATTATTTCCGTATTGCAATGCAACTTGCAAAAATTCATCCAGAGCAAGTGAATGGAAAAGTGTAATATTATTTCCGTATTGCAATGCAACTTGCAAAAATTCATCCAGAGTGAGTGAATGGAAAAGTGTAATATTATTTCCGTATTGCAATGCAACTTGCAAAAATTCATCCAGAGTGAGTGAATGGAAAAGTGTAATATTATTTCCGTATTGCAATGCAACTTGCAAAAATTCATCCAGAGTGAGTGAATCACAACATGATTTAGAACTTTGTTAATGGAAAAGTGTAATATTATTTCCGTATTGCAATGCAACTTGCAAAAATTCTTCCAGATTAAGTGAATGGAAAAGTGTAATATTATTTCCGTATTGCAATGCAACTTGCAAAAATTCATCCAGAGTGAGTGAATCACAACATGATTTAGAACTTTGTTAATGGAAAAGTGTAATATTATTTCCGTATTGCAATGCAACTTGCAAAAATTCATCCAGAGTGAGTGAATCACAACATGATTTAGAACTTTGTTAATGGAAAAGTGTAATATTATTTCCGTATTGCAATGCAACTTGCAAAAATTCATCCAGAGTAAGTGAATGGAAAAGTGTAATATTATTTCCGTATTGCAATGCAACTTGCAAAAATTCATCCAGAGTGAGTGAATCACAACATGATTTAGAACTTTGTTAATGGAAAAGTGTAATATTATTTCCGTATTGCAATGCAACTTGCAAAAATTCATCCAGAGTGAGTGAATGGAAAAGTGTAATATTATTTCCGTATTGCAATGCAACTTGCAAAAATTCATCCAGAGTGAGTGATTTAGAACTTTGTTAATGGAAAAGTGTAATATTATTTACGTATTGCAATGCAATTTGCAAAAATTCATCCAGAGTGAGTGAATCACAACATGATTTAGAACTTTGTTAATGGAAAAGTGTAATATTATTTCCGTATTGCAATGCAACTTGCAAAAATTCATCCAGAGTAAGTGAATGGAAAAGTGTAATATTATTTCCGTATTGCAATGCAACTTGCAAAAATTCATCCAGAGTGAGTGAATCACAACATGATTTAGAACTTTGTTAATGTAATATTATTTCCGTATTGCAATGCAACTTGCAAAAATTCATCCAGAGTAAGTGAATGGAAAAGTGTAATATTATTTCCGTATTGCAATGCAACTTGCAAAAATTCATCCAGAGCGAGTGAATGGAAAAGTGTAATATTATTTCCGTATTGCAATGCAACTTGCTAAAATTCATCCAGAGTGAGTGAATCACAACATGATTTAGAACTTTGTTAATGTAATATTATTTCCGTATTGCAATGCAACTTGCAAAAATTCATCCAGAGTAAGTGAATGGAAAAGTGTAATATTATTTCCGTATTGCAATGCAACTTGCAAAAATTCATCCAGAGCGAGTGAATGGAAAAGTGTAATATTATTTCCGTATTGCAATGCAATTTGCAAAAATTCATCCAGAGTGAGTGAATCACAACATGATTTAGAACTTTGTTAATGGAAAAGTGTAATATTATTTCCGTATTGCAATGCAACTTGCAAAAATTCATCCAGAGTGAGTGAATCACAACATGATTTAGAACTTTGTTAATGGAAAAGTGTAATATTATTTCCGTATTGCAATGCAACTTGCAAAAATTCATCCAGAGTAAGTGAATGGAAAAGTGTAATATTATTTCCGTATTGCAATGCAACTTGCCAAAATTCATCCAGAGTGAGTGAATCACAACATGATTTAGAACTTTGTTAATGGAAAAGTGTAATATTATTTCCGTATTGCAATGCAACTTGCAAAAATTCATCCAGAGTGAGTGAATGGAAAAGTGTAATATTATTTCCGTATTGCAATGCAACTTGCAAAAATTCATCCAGAGTGAGTGAATGGAAAAGTGTAATATTATTTCCGTATTGCAATGCAACTTGCAAAAATTCATCCAGAGTGAGTGATTTAGAACTTTGTTAATGGAAAAGTGTAATATTATTTCCGTATTGCAATGCAATTTGCAAAAATTCATCCAGAGTGAGTGAATCACAACATGATTTAGAACTTTGTTAATGGAAAAGTGTAATATTATTTCCGTATTGCAATGCAACTTGCAAAAATTCATCCAGAGTGAGTGAATCACAACATGATTTAGAACTTTGTTAATGGAAAAGTGTAATATTATTTCCGTATTGCAATGCAACTTGCAAAAATTCATCCAGAGTAAGTGAATGGAAAAGTGTAATATTATTTCCGTATTGCAATGCAACTTGCAAAAATTCATCCAGAGTGAGTGAATCACAACATGATTTAGAACTTTGTTAATGGAAAAGTGTAATATTATTTCCGTATTGCAATGCAACTTGCAAAAATTCATCCAGAGTGAGTGAATGGAAAAGTGTAATATTATTTCCGTATTGCAATGCAACTTGCAAAAATTCATCCAGAGTGAGTGAATGGAAAAGTGTAATATTATTTCCGTATTGCAATGCAACTTGCAAAAATTCATCCAGAGTGAGTGATTTAGAACTTTGTTAATGGAAAAGTGTAATATTATTTCCGTATTGCAATGCAATTTGCAAAAATTCATCCAGAGTGAGTGAATCACAACATGATTTAGAGCTTTGTTAATGGAAAAGTGTAATATTATTTCCGTATTGCAATGCAACTTGCAAAAATTCATCCAGAGTGAGTGAATCACAACATGATTTAGAACTTTGTTAATGTAATATTATTTCCGTATTGCAATGCAACTTGCAAAAATTCATCCAGAGCAAGTGAATGGAAAAGTGTAATATTATTTCCGTATTGCAATGCAACTTGCAAAAATTCATCCAGAGTGAGTGAATGGAAAAGTGTAATATTATTTCCGTATTGCAATGCAACTTGCAAAAATTCATCCAGAGTGAGTGAATGGAAAAGTGTAATATTATTTCCGTATTGCAATGCAACTTGCAAAAATTCATCCAGAGTGAGTGAATCACAACATGATTTAGAACTTTGTTAATGGAAAAGTGTAATATTATTTCCGTATTGCAATGCAACTTGCAAAAATTCTTCCAGATTAAGTGAATGGAAAAGTGTAATATTATTTCCGTATTGCAATGCAACTTGCAAAAATTCATCCAGAGTGAGTGAATCACAACATGATTTAGAACTTTGTTAATGGAAAAGTGTAATATTATTTCCGTATTGCAATGCAACTTGCAAAAATTCATCCAGAGTGAGTGAATCACAACATGATTTAGAACTTTGTTAATGGAAAAGTGTAATATTATTTCCGTATTGCAATGCAACTTGCAAAAATTCATCCAGAGTAAGTGAATGGAAAAGTGTAATATTATTTCCGTATTGCAATGCAACTTGCAAAAATTCATCCAGAGTGAGTGAATCACAACATGATTTAGAACTTTGTTAATGGAAAAGTGTAATATTATTTCCGTATTGCAATGCAACTTGCAAAAATTCATCCAGAGTGAGTGAATGGAAAAGTGTAATATTATTTCCGTATTGCAATGCAACTTGCAAAAATTCATCCAGAGTGAGTGATTTAGAACTTTGTTAATGGAAAAGTGTAATATTATTTACGTATTGCAATGCAATTTGCAAAAATTCATCCAGAGTGAGTGAATCACAACATGATTTAGAACTTTGTTAATGGAAAAGTGTAATATTATTTCCGTATTGCAATGCAACTTGCAAAAATTCATCCAGAGTAAGTGAATGGAAAAGTGTAATATTATTTCCGTATTGCAATGCAACTTGCAAAAATTCATCCAGAGTGAGTGAATCACAACATGATTTAGAACTTTGTTAATGTAATATTATTTCCGTATTGCAATGCAACTTGCAAAAATTCATCCAGAGTAAGTGAATGGAAAAGTGTAATATTATTTCCGTATTGCAATGCAACTTGCAAAAATTCATCCAGAGCGAGTGAATGGAAAAGTGTAATATTATTTCCGTATTGCAATGCAACTTGCTAAAATTCATCCAGAGTGAGTGAATCACAACATGATTTAGAACTTTGTTAATGTAATATTATTTCCGTATTGCAATGCAACTTGCAAAAATTCATCCAGAGCAAGTGAATGGAAAAGTGTAATATTATTTCCGTATTGCAATGCAACTTGCAAAAATTCATCCAGAGTGAGTGAATGGAAAAGTGTAATATTATTTCCGTATTGCAATGCAACTTGCAAAAATTCATCCAGAGTGAGTGAATGGAAAAGTGTAATATTATTTCCGTATTGCAATGCAACTTGCAAAAATTCATCCAGAGTGAGTGAATCACAACATGATTTAGAACTTTGTTAATGGAAAAGTGTAATATTATTTCCGTATTGCAATGCAACTTGCAAAAATTCTTCCAGATTAAGTGAATGGAAAAGTGTAATATTATTTCCGTATTGCAATGCAACTTGCAAAAATTCATCCAGAGTGAGTGAATCACAACATGATTTAGAACTTTGTTAATGGAAAAGTGTAATATTATTTCCGTATTGCAATGCAACTTGCAAAAATTCATCCAGAGTGAGTGAATCACAACATGATTTAGAACTTTGTTAATGGAAAAGTGTAATATTATTTCCGTATTGCAATGCAACTTGCAAAAATTCATCCAGAGTAAGTGAATGGAAAAGTGTAATATTATTTCCGTATTGCAATGCAACTTGCAAAAATTCATCCAGAGTGAGTGAATCACAACATGATTTAGAACTTTGTTAATGGAAAAGTGTAATATTATTTCCGTATTGCAATGCAACTTGCAAAAATTCATCCAGAGTGAGTGAATGGAAAAGTGTAATATTATTTCCGTATTGCAATGCAACTTGCAAAAATTCATCCAGAGTGAGTGATTTAGAACTTTGTTAATGGAAAAGTGTAATATTATTTACGTATTGCAATGCAATTTGCAAAAATTCATCCAGAGTGAGTGAATCACAACATGATTTAGAACTTTGTTAATGGAAAAGTGTAATATTATTTCCGTATTGCAATGCAACTTGCAAAAATTCATCCAGAGTAAGTGAATGGAAAAGTGTAATATTATTTCCGTATTGCAATGCAACTTGCAAAAATTCATCCAGAGTGAGTGAATCACAACATGATTTAGAACTTTGTTAATGTAATATTATTTCCGTATTGCAATGCAACTTGCAAAAATTCATCCAGAGTAAGTGAATGGAAAAGTGTAATATTATTTCCGTATTGCAATGCAACTTGCAAAAATTCATCCAGAGCGAGTGAATGGAAAAGTGTAATATTATTTCCGTATTGCAATGCAACTTGCTAAAATTCATCCAGAGTGAGTGAATCACAACATGATTTAGAACTTTGTTAATGTAATATTATTTCCGTATTGCAATGCAACTTGCAAAAATTCATCCAGAGTAAGTGAATGGAAAAGTGTAATATTATTTCCGTATTGCAATGCAACTTGCAAAAATTCATCCAGAGCGAGTGAATGGAAAAGTGTAATATTATTTCCGTATTGCAATGCAATTTGCAAAAATTCATCCAGAGTGAGTGAATCACAACATGATTTAGAACTTTGTTAATGGAAAAGTGTAATATTATTTCCGTATTGCAATGCAACTTGCAAAAATTCATCCAGAGTGAGTGAATCACAACATGATTTAGAACTTTGTTAATGGAAAAGTGTAATATTATTTCCGTATTGCAATGCAACTTGCAAAAATTCATCCAGAGTAAGTGAATGGAAAAGTGTAATATTATTTCCGTATTGCAATGCAACTTGCCAAAATTCATCCAGAGTGAGTGAATCACAACATGATTTAGAACTTTGTTAATGGAAAAGTGTAATATTATTTCCGTATTGCAATGCAACTTGCAAAAATTCATCCAGAGTGAGTGAATGGAAAAGTGTAATATTATTTCCGTATTGCAATGCAACTTGCAAAAATTCATCCAGAGTGAGTGAATGGAAAAGTGTAATATTATTTCCGTATTGCAATGCAACTTGCAAAAATTCATCCAGAGTGAGTGATTTAGAACTTTGTTAATGGAAAAGTGTAATATTATTTCCGTATTGCAATGCAATTTGCAAAAATTCATCCAGAGTGAGTGAATCACAACATGATTTAGAACTTTGTTAATGGAAAAGTGTAATATTATTTCCGTATTGCAATGCAACTTGCAAAAATTCATCCAGAGTGAGTGAATCACAACATGATTTAGAACTTTGTTAATGGAAAAGTGTAATATTATTTCCGTATTGCAATGCAACTTGCAAAAATTCATCCAGAGTAAGTGAATGGAAAAGTGTAATATTATTTCCGTATTGCAATGCAACTTGCAAAAATTCATCCAGAGTGAGTGAATCACAACATGATTTAGAACTTTGTTAATGGAAAAGTGTAATATTATTTCCGTATTGCAATGCAACTTGCAAAAATTCATCCAGAGTGAGTGAATGGAAAAGTGTAATATTATTTCCGTATTGCAATGCAACTTGCAAAAATTCATCCAGAGTGAGTGAATGGAAAAGTGTAATATTATTTCCGTATTGCAATGCAACTTGCAAAAATTCATCCAGAGTGAGTGATTTAGAACTTTGTTAATGGAAAAGTGTAATATTATTTCCGTATTGCAATGCAATTTGCAAAAATTCATCCAGAGTGAGTGAATCACAACATGATTTAGAGCTTTGTTAATGGAAAAGTGTAATATTATTTCCGTATTGCAATGCAACTTGCAAAAATTCATCCAGAGTGAGTGAATCACAACATGATTTAGAACTTTGTTAATGTAATATTATTTCCGTATTGCAATGCAACTTGCAAAAATTCATCCAGAGCAAGTGAATGGAAAAGTGTAATATTATTTCCGTATTGCAATGCAACTTGCAAAAATTCATCCAGAGTGAGTGAATGGAAAAGTGTAATATTATTTCCGTATTGCAATGCAACTTGCAAAAATTCATCCAGAGTGAGTGAATGGAAAAGTGTAATATTATTTCCGTATTGCAATGCAACTTGCAAAAATTCATCCAGAGTGAGTGAATCACAACATGATTTAGAACTTTGTTAATGGAAAAGTGTAATATTATTTCCGTATTGCAATGCAACTTGCAAAAATTCTTCCAGATTAAGTGAATGGAAAAGTGTAATATTATTTCCGTATTGCAATGCAACTTGCAAAAATTCATCCAGAGTGAGTGAATCACAACATGATTTAGAACTTTGTTAATGGAAAAGTGTAATATTATTTCCGTATTGCAATGCAACTTGCAAAAATTCATCCAGAGTGAGTGAATCACAACATGATTTAGAACTTTGTTAATGGAAAAGTGTAATATTATTTCCGTATTGCAATGCAACTTGCAAAAATTCATCCAGAGTAAGTGAATGGAAAAGTGTAATATTATTTCCGTATTGCAATGCAACTTGCAAAAATTCATCCAGAGTGAGTGAATCACAACATGATTTAGAACTTTGTTAATGGAAAAGTGTAATATTATTTCCGTATTGCAATGCAACTTGCAAAAATTCATCCAGAGTGAGTGAATGGAAAAGTGTAATATTATTTCCGTATTGCAATGCAACTTGCAAAAATTCATCCAGAGTGAGTGATTTAGAACTTTGTTAATGGAAAAGTGTAATATTATTTACGTATTGCAATGCAATTTGCAAAAATTCATCCAGAGTGAGTGAATCACAACATGATTTAGAACTTTGTTAATGGAAAAGTGTAATATTATTTCCGTATTGCAATGCAACTTGCAAAAATTCATCCAGAGTAAGTGAATGGAAAAGTGTAATATTATTTCCGTATTGCAATGCAACTTGCAAAAATTCATCCAGAGTGAGTGAATCACAACATGATTTAGAACTTTGTTAATGTAATATTATTTCCGTATTGCAATGCAACTTGCAAAAATTCATCCAGAGTAAGTGAATGGAAAAGTGTAATATTATTTCCGTATTGCAATGCAACTTGCAAAAATTCATCCAGAGCGAGTGAATGGAAAAGTGTAATATTATTTCCGTATTGCAATGCAACTTGCTAAAATTCATCCAGAGTGAGTGAATCACAACATGATTTAGAACTTTGTTAATGTAATATTATTTCCGTATTGCAATGCAACTTGCAAAAATTCATCCAGAGTAAGTGAATGGAAAAGTGTAATATTATTTCCGTATTGCAATGCAACTTGCAAAAATTCATCCAGAGCGAGTGAATGGAAAAGTGTAATATTATTTCCGTATTGCAATGCAATTTGCAAAAATTCATCCAGAGTGAGTGAATCACAACATGATTTAGAACTTTGTTAATGGAAAAGTGTAATATTATTTCCGTATTGCAATGCAACTTGCAAAAATTCATCCAGAGTGAGTGAATCACAACATGATTTAGAACTTTGTTAATGGAAAAGTGTAATATTATTTCCGTATTGCAATGCAACTTGCAAAAATTCATCCAGAGTAAGTGAATGGAAAAGTGTAATATTATTTCCGTATTGCAATGCAACTTGCCAAAATTCATCCAGAGTGAGTGAATCACAACATGATTTAGAACTTTGTTAATGGAAAAGTGTAATATTATTTCCGTATTGCAATGCAACTTGCAAAAATTCATCCAGAGTAAGTGAATGGAAAAGTGTAATATTATTTCCGTATTGCAATGAAACTTGCAAAAATTCATCCAGAGTGAGTGAATCACAACATGATTTAGAACTTTGTTAATGGAAAAGTGTAATATTATTTCCGTATTGCAATGCAACTTGCAAAAATTCATCCAGAGTGAGTGAATGGAAAAGTGTAATATTATTTCCGTATTGCAATGCAACTTGCAAAAATTCATCCAGAGTGAGTGAATGGAAAAGTGTAATATTATTTCCGTATTGCAATGCAACTTGCAAAAATTCATCCAGAGTGAGTGATTTAGAACTTTGTTAATGGAAAAGTGTAATATTATTTCCGTATTGCAATGCAATTTGCAAAAATTCATCCAGAGTGAGTGAATCACAACATGATTTAGAGCTTTGTTAATGGAAAAGTGTAATATTATTTCCGTATTGCAATGCAACTTGCAAAAATTCATCCAGAGTGAGTGAATCACAACATGATTTAGAACTTTGTTAATGTAATATTATTTCCGTATTGCAATGCAACTTGCAAAAATTCATCCAGAGCAAGTGAATGGAAAAGTGTAATATTATTTCCGTATTGCAATGCAACTTGCAAAAATTCATCCAGAGTGAGTGAATGGAAAAGTGTAATATTATTTCCGTATTGCAATGCAACTTGCAAAAATTCATCCAGAGTGAGTGAATGGAAAAGTGTAATATTATTTCCGTATTGCAATGCAACTTGCAAAAATTCATCCAGAGTGAGTGAATCACAACATGATTTAGAACTTTGTTAATGGAAAAGTGTAATATTATTTCCGTATTGCAATGCAACTTGCAAAAATTCTTCCAGATTAAGTGAATGGAAAAGTGTAATATTATTTCCGTATTGCAATGCAACTTGCAAAAATTCATCCAGAGTGAGTGAATCACAACATGATTTAGAACTTTGTTAATGGAAAAGTGTAATATTATTTCCGTATTGCAATGCAACTTGCAAAAATTCATCCAGAGTGAGTGAATCACAACATGATTTAGAACTTTGTTAATGGAAAAGTGTAATATTATTTCCGTATTGCAATGCAACTTGCAAAAATTCATCCAGAGTAAGTGAATGGAAAAGTGTAATATTATTTCCGTATTGCAATGCAACTTGCAAAAATTCATCCAGAGTGAGTGAATCACAACATGATTTAGAACTTTGTTAATGGAAAAGTGTAATATTATTTCCGTATTGCAATGCAACTTGCAAAAATTCATCCAGAGTGAGTGAATGGAAAAGTGTAATATTATTTCCGTATTGCAATGCAACTTGCAAAAATTCATCCAGAGTGAGTGATTTAGAACTTTGTTAATGGAAAAGTGTAATATTATTTACGTATTGCAATGCAATTTGCAAAAATTCATCCAGAGTGAGTGAATCACAACATGATTTAGAACTTTGTTAATGGAAAAGTGTAATATTATTTCCGTATTGCAATGCAACTTGCAAAAATTCATCCAGAGTAAGTGAATGGAAAAGTGTAATATTATTTCCGTATTGCAATGCAACTTGCAAAAATTCATCCAGAGTGAGTGAATCACAACATGATTTAGAACTTTGTTAATGGAAAAGTGTAATATTATTTCCGTATTGCAATGCAACTTGCAAAAATTCATCCAGAGTGAGTGAATGGAAAAGTGTAATATTATTTCCGTATTGCAATGCAACTTGCAAAAATTCATCCAGAGTGAGTGATTTAGAACTTTGTTAATGGAAAAGTGTAATATTATTTACGTATTGCAATGCAATTTGCAAAAATTCATCCAGAGTGAGTGAATCACAACATGATTTAGAACTTTGTTAATGGAAAAGTGTAATATTATTTCCGTATTGCAATGCAACTTGCAAAAATTCATCCAGAGTAAGTGAATGGAAAAGTGTAATATTATTTCCGTATTGCAATGCAACTTGCCAAAATTCATCCAGAGTGAGTGAATCACAACATGATTTAGAACTTTGTTAATGGAAAAGTGTAATATTATTTCCGTATTGCAATGCAACTTGCAAAAATTCATCCAGAGTGAGTGAATGGAAAAGTGTAATATTATTTCCGTATTGCAATGCAACTTGCAAAAATTCATCCAGAGTGAGTGAATGGAAAAGTGTAATATTATTTCCGTATTGCAATGCAACTTGCAAAAATTCATCCAGAGTGAGTGATTTAGAACTTTGTTAATGGAAAAGTGTAATATTATTTCCGTATTGCAATGCAATTTGCAAGAATTCATCCAGAGTGAGTGAATCACAACATGATTTAGAACTTTGTTAATGGAAAAGTGTAATATTATTTCCGTATTGCAATGCAACTTGCAAAAATTCATCCAGAGTGAGTGAATCACAACATGATTTAGAACTTTGTTAATGGAAAAGTGTAATATTATTTCCGTATTGCAATGCAACTTGCAAAAATTCATCCAGAGTAAGTGAATGGAAAAGTGTAATATTATTTCCGTATTGCAATGCAACTTGCAAAAATTCATCCAGAGTGAGTGAATCACAACATGATTTAGAACTTTGTTAATGGAAAAGTGTAATATTATTTCCGTATTGCAATGCAACTTGCAAAAATTCATCCAGAGTGAGTGAATGGAAAAGTGTAATATTATTTCCGTATTGCAATGCAACTTGCAAAAATTCATCCAGAGTGAGTGAATGGAAAAGTGTAATATTATTTCCGTATTGCAATGCAACTTGCAAAAATTCATCCAGAGTGAGTGATTTAGAACTTTGTTAATGGAAAAGTGTAATATTATTTCCGTATTGCAATGCAATTTGCAAAAATTCATCCAGAGTGAGTGAATCACAACATGATTTAGAGCTTTGTTAATGGAAAAGTGTAATATTATTTCCGTATTGCAATGCAACTTGCAAAAATTCATCCAGAGTGAGTGAATCACAACATGATTTAGAACTTTGTTAATGTAATATTATTTCCGTATTGCAATGCAACTTGCAAAAATTCATCCAGAGTAAGTGAATGGAAAAGTGTAATATTATTTCCGTATTGCAATGCAACTTGCAAAAATTCATCCAGAGTGAGTGAATGGAAAAGTGTAATATTATTTCCGTATTGCAATGCAACTTGCAAAAATTCATCCAGAGTGAGTGAATGGAAAAGTGTAATATTATTTCCGTATTGCAATGCAACTTGCAAAAATTCATCCAGAGCGAGTGAATGGAAAAGTGTAATATTATTTCCGTATTGCAATGCAACTTGCTAAAATTCATCCAGAGTGAGTGAATCACAACATGATTTAGAACTTTGTTAATGTAATATTATTTCCGTATTGCAATGCAACTTGCAAAAATTCATCCAGAGTAAGTGAATGGAAAAGTGTAATATTATTTCCGTATTGCAATGCAACTTGCAAAAATTCATCCAGAGCGAGTGAATGGAAAAGTGTAATATTATTTCCGTATTGCAATGCAATTTGCAAAAATTCATCCAGAGTGAGTGAATCACAACATGATTTAGAACTTTGTTAATGGAAAAGTGTAATATTATTTCCGTATTGCAATGCAACTTGCAAAAATTCATCCAGAGTGAGTGAATCACAACATGATTTAGAACTTTGTTAATGGAAAAGTGTAATATTATTTCCGTATTGCAATGCAACTTGCAAAAATTCATCCAGAGTAAGTGAATGGAAAAGTGTAATATTATTTCCGTATTGCAATGCAACTTGCCAAAATTCATCCAGAGTGAGTGAATCACAACATGATTTAGAACTTTGTTAATGGAAAAGTGTAATATTATTTCCGTATTGCAATGCAACTTGCAAAAATTCATCCAGAGTAAGTGAATGGAAAAGTGTAATATTATTTCCGTATTGCAATGAAACTTGCAAAAATTCATCCAGAGTGAGTGAATCACAACATGATTTAGAACTTTGTTAATGGAAAAGTGTAATATTATTTCCGTATTGCAATGCAACTTGCAAAAATTCATCCAGAGTGAGTGAATGGAAAAGTGTAATATTATTTCCGTATTGCAATGCAACTTGCAAAAATTCATCCAGAGTGAGTGAATGGAAAAGTGTAATATTATTTCCGTATTGCAATGCAACTTGCAAAAATTCATCCAGAGTGAGTGATTTAGAACTTTGTTAATGGAAAAGTGTAATATTATTTCCGTATTGCAATGCAATTTGCAAAAATTCATCCAGAGTGAGTGAATCACAACATGATTTAGAGCTTTGTTAATGGAAAAGTGTAATATTATTTCCGTATTGCAATGCAACTTGCAAAAATTCATCCAGAGTGAGTGAATCACAACATGATTTAGAACTTTGTTAATGTAATATTATTTCCGTATTGCAATGCAACTTGCAAAAATTCATCCAGAGCAAGTGAATGGAAAAGTGTAATATTATTTCCGTATTGCAATGCAACTTGCAAAAATTCATCCAGAGTGAGTGAATGGAAAAGTGTAATATTATTTCCGTATTGCAATGCAACTTGCAAAAATTCATCCAGAGTGAGTGAATGGAAAAGTGTAATATTATTTCCGTATTGCAATGCAACTTGCAAAAATTCATCCAGAGTGAGTGAATCACAACATGATTTAGAACTTTGTTAATGGAAAAGTGTAATATTATTTCCGTATTGCAATGCAACTTGCAAAAATTCTTCCAGATTAAGTGAATGGAAAAGTGTAATATTATTTCCGTATTGCAATGCAACTTGCAAAAATTCATCCAGAGTGAGTGAATCACAACATGATTTAGAACTTTGTTAATGGAAAAGTGTAATATTATTTCCGTATTGCAATGCAACTTGCAAAAATTCATCCAGAGTGAGTGAATCACAACATGATTTAGAACTTTGTTAATGGAAAAGTGTAATATTATTTCCGTATTGCAATGCAACTTGCAAAAATTCATCCAGAGTAAGTGAATGGAAAAGTGTAATATTATTTCCGTATTGCAATGCAACTTGCAAAAATTCATCCAGAGTGAGTGAATCACAACATGATTTAGAACTTTGTTAATGGAAAAGTGTAATATTATTTCCGTATTGCAATGCAACTTGCAAAAATTCATCCAGAGTGAGTGAATGGAAAAGTGTAATATTATTTCCGTATTGCAATGCAACTTGCAAAAATTCATCCAGAGTGAGTGATTTAGAACTTTGTTAATGGAAAAGTGTAATATTATTTACGTATTGCAATGCAATTTGCAAAAATTCATCCAGAGTGAGTGAATCACAACATGATTTAGAACTTTGTTAATGGAAAAGTGTAATATTATTTCCGTATTGCAATGCAACTTGCAAAAATTCATCCAGAGTAAGTGAATGGAAAAGTGTAATATTATTTCCGTATTGCAATGCAACTTGCAAAAATTCATCCAGAGTGAGTGAATCACAACATGATTTAGAACTTTGTTAATGGAAAAGTGTAATATTATTTCCGTATTGCAATGCAACTTGCAAAAATTCATCCAGAGTGAGTGAATGGAAAAGTGTAATATTATTTCCGTATTGCAATGCAACTTGCAAAAATTCATCCAGAGTGAGTGATTTAGAACTTTGTTAATGGAAAAGTGTAATATTATTTACGTATTGCAATGCAATTTGCAAAAATTCATCCAGAGTGAGTGAATCACAACATGATTTAGAACTTTGTTAATGGAAAAGTGTAATATTATTTCCGTATTGCAATGCAACTTGCAAAAATTCATCCAGAGTAAGTGAATGGAAAAGTGTAATATTATTTCCGTATTGCAATGCAACTTGCCAAAATTCATCCAGAGTGAGTGAATCACAACATGATTTAGAACTTTGTTAATGGAAAAGTGTAATATTATTTCCGTATTGCAATGCAACTTGCAAAAATTCATCCAGAGTGAGTGAATGGAAAAGTGTAATATTATTTCCGTATTGCAATGCAACTTGCAAAAATTCATCCAGAGTGAGTGAATGGAAAAGTGTAATATTATTTCCGTATTGCAATGCAACTTGCAAAAATTCATCCAGAGTGAGTGATTTAGAACTTTGTTAATGGAAAAGTGTAATATTATTTCCGTATTGCAATGCAATTTGCAAGAATTCATCCAGAGTGAGTGAATCACAACATGATTTAGAACTTTGTTAATGGAAAAGTGTAATATTATTTCCGTATTGCAATGCAACTTGCAAAAATTCATCCAGAGTGAGTGAATCACAACATGATTTAGAACTTTGTTAATGGAAAAGTGTAATATTATTTCCGTATTGCAATGCAACTTGCAAAAATTCATCCAGAGTAAGTGAATGGAAAAGTGTAATATTATTTCCGTATTGCAATGCAACTTGCAAAAATTCATCCAGAGTGAGTGAATCACAACATGATTTAGAACTTTGTTAATGGAAAAGTGTAATATTATTTCCGTATTGCAATGCAACTTGCAAAAATTCATCCAGAGTGAGTGAATGGAAAAGTGTAATATTATTTCCGTATTGCAATGCAACTTGCAAAAATTCATCCAGAGTGAGTGAATGGAAAAGTGTAATATTATTTCCGTATTGCAATGCAACTTGCAAAAATTCATCCAGAGTGAGTGATTTAGAACTTTGTTAATGGAAAAGTGTAATATTATTTCCGTATTGCAATGCAATTTGCAAAAATTCATCCAGAGTGAGTGAATCACAACATGATTTAGAGCTTTGTTAATGGAAAAGTGTAATATTATTTCCGTATTGCAATGCAACTTGCAAAAATTCATCCAGAGTGAGTGAATCACAACATGATTTAGAACTTTGTTAATGTAATATTATTTCCGTATTGCAATGCAACTTGCAAAAATTCATCCAGAGTAAGTGAATGGAAAAGTGTAATATTATTTCCGTATTGCAATGCAACTTGCAAAAATTCATCCAGAGTGAGTGAATGGAAAAGTGTAATATTATTTCCGTATTGCAATGCAACTTGCAAAAATTCATCCAGAGTGAGTGAATGGAAAAGTGTAATATTATTTCCGTATTGCAATGCAACTTGCAAAAATTCATCCAGAGTGAGTGAATCACAACATGATTTAGAACTTTGTTAATGTAATATTATTTCCGTATTGCAATGCAACTTGCAAAAATTCATCCAGAGTGAGTGAATGGAAAAGTGTAATATTATTTCCGTATTGCAATGCAATTTGCAAAAATTCATCCAGAGTGAGTGAATCACAACATGATTTAGAACTTTGTTAATGGAAAAGTGTAATATTATTTCCGTATTGCAATGCAACTTGCAAAAATTCATCCAGAGTGAGTGAATCACAACATGATTTAGAACTTTGTTAATGGAAAAGTGTAATATTATTTCCGTATTGCAATGCAACTTGCAAAAATTCTTCCAGAGTAAGTGAATGGAAAAGTGTAATATTATTTCCGTATTGCAATGCAACTTGCAAAAATTCATCCAGAGTGAGTGAATCACAACATGATTTAGAACTTTGTTAATGGAAAAGTGTAATATTATTTCCGTATTGCAATGCAACTTGCAAAAATTCATCCAGAGTGAGTGAATCACAACATGATTTAGAACTTTGTTAATGGAAAAGTGTAATATTATTTCCGTATTGCAATGCAACTTGCAAAAATTCTTCCAGAGTAAGTGAATGGAAAAGTGTAATATTATTTCCGTATTGCAATGCAACTTGCAAAAATTCATCCAGAGTGAGTGAATCACAACATGATTTAGAACTTTGTTAATGTAATATTATTTCCGTATTGCAATGCAACTTGCAAAAATTCATCCAGAGTGAGTGAATGGAAAAGTGTAATATTATTTCCGTATTGCAATGCAATTTGCAAAAATTCATCCAGAGTGAGTGAATCACAACATGATTTAGAACTTTGTTAATGGAAAAGTGTAATATTATTTCCGTATTGCAATGCAACTTGCAAAAATTCATCCAGAGTGAGTGAATCACAACATGATTTAGAACTTTGTTAATGGAAAAGTGTAATATTATTTCCGTATTGCAATGCAACTTGCAAAAATTCTTCCAGAGTAAGTGAATGGAAAAGTGTAATATTATTTCCGTATTGCAATGCAACTTGCAAAAATTCATCCAGAGTGAGTGAATCACAACATGATTTAGAACTTTGTTAATGGAAAAGTGTAATATTATTTCCGTATTGCAATGCAACTTGCAAAAATTCATCCAGAGTGAGTGAATCACAACATGATTTAGAACTTTGTTAATGGAAAAGTGTAATATTATTTCCGTATTGCAATGCAACTTGCAAAAATTCATCCAGAGTAAGTGAATGGAAAAGTGTAATATTATTTCCGTATTGCAATGCAACTTGCAAAAATTCATCCAGAGTGAGTGAATCACAACATGATTTAGAACTTTGTTAATGGAAAAGTGTAATATTATTTCCGTATTGCAATGCAACTTGCAAAAATTCATCCAGAGTGAGTGAATGGAAAAGTGTAATATTATTTCCGTATTGCAATGCAACTTGCAAAAATTCATCCAGAGTGAGTGAATGGAAAAGTGTAATATTATTTCCGTATTGCAATGCAACTTGCAAAAATTCATCCAGAGTGAGTGATTTAGAACTTTGTTAATGGAAAAGTGTAATATTATTTCCGTATTGCAATGCAATTTGCAAAAATTCATCCAGAGTGAGTGAATGGAAAAGTGTAATATTATTTCCGTATTGCAATGCAACTTGCAAAAATTCATCCAGAGTGAGTGAATGGAAAAGTGTAATATTATTTCCGTATTGCAATGCAACTTGCAAAAATTCATCCAGAGTAAGTGAATGGAAAAGTGTAATATTATTTCCGTATTGCAATGCAACTTGCAAAAATTCATCCAGAGTGAGTGAATCACAACATGATTTAGAACTTTGTTAATGTAATATTATTTCCGTATTGCAATGCAACTTGCAAAAATTCATCCAGAGTAAGTGAATGGAAAAGTGTAATATTATTTCCGTATTGCAATGCAACTTGCAAAAATTCATCCAGAGCGAGTGAATGGAAAAGTGTAATATTATTTCCGTATTGCAATGCAACTTGCAAAAATTCATCCAGAGTGAGTGAATGGAAAAGTGTAATATTATTTCCGTATTGCAATGCAACTTGCAAAAATTCATCCAGAGTGAGTGAATCACAACATGATTTAGAACTTTGTTAATGTAATATTATTTCCGTATTGCAATGCAACTTGCAAAAATTCATCCAGAGTAAGTGAATGGAAAAGTGTAATATTATTTCCGTATTGCAATGCAACTTGCAAAAATTCATCCAGAGCGAGTGAATGGAAAAGTGTAATATTATTTCCGTATTGCAATGCAACTTGCAAAAATTCATCCAGAGTGAGTGAATGGAAAAGTGTAATATTATTTCCGTATTGCAATGCAACTTGCAAAAATTCATCCAGAGTGAGTGAATGGAAAAGTGTAATATTATTTCCGTATTGCAATGCAACTTGCAAAAATTCATCCAGAGTGAGTGAATCACAACATGATTTAGAACTTTGTTAATGTAATATTATTTCCGTATTGCAATGCAACTTGCAAAAATTCATCCAGAGTGAGTGAATCACAACATGATTTAGAACTTTGTTAATGTAATATTATTTCCGTATTGCAATGCAACTTGCAAAAATTCATCCAGAGTGAGTGAATGGAAAAGTGTAATATTATTTCCGTATTGCAATGCAACTTGCAAAAATTCATCCAGAGTGAGTGAATGGAAAAGTGTAATATTATTTCCGTATTGCAATGCAACTTGCAAAAATTCATCCAGAGTGAGTGAATGGAAAAGTATAATATTATTTCCGTATTGCAATGCAACTTGCAAAAATTCATCCAGAGTGAGTGATTTAGAACTTTGTTAATGGAAAAGTGTAATATTATTTCCGTATTGCAATGCAACTTGCAAAAATTCATCCAGAGTGAGTGAATGGAAAAGTGTAATATTATTTCCGTATTGCAATGCAACTTGCAAAAATTCATCCAGAGTGGGTGAATGGAAAAGTGTAATATTATTTCCGTATTGCAATGCAACTTGCAAAAATTCATCCAGAGTGAGTGAATGGAAAAGTGTAATATTATTTCCGTATTGCAATGCAACTTGCAAAAATTCATCCAGAGTGAGTGAATGGAAAAGTGTAATATTATTTCCGTATTGCAATGCAACTTGCAAAAATTCATCCAGAGTGAGTGAATCACAACATGATTTAGAACTTTGTTAATGTAATATTATTTCCGTATTGCAATGCAACTTGCAAAAATTCATCCAGAGTGAGTGAATGGAAAAGTGTAATATTATTTCCGTATTGCAATGCAATTTGCAAAAATTCATCCAGAGTGAGTGAATCACAACATGATTTAGAACTTTGTTAATGGAAAAGTGTAATATTATTTCCGTATTGCAATGCAACTTGCAAAAATTCATCCAGAGTGAGTGAATCACAACATGATTTAGAACTTTGTTAATGGAAAAGTGTAATATTATTTCCGTATTGCAATGCAACTTGCAAAAATTCATCCAGAGTGAGTGAATCACAACATGATTTAGAACTTTGTTAATGGAAAAGTGTAATATTATTTCCGTATTGCAATGCAACTTGCAAAAATTCATCCAGAGTAAGTGAATGGAAAAGTGTAATATTATTTCCGTATTGCAATGCAACTTGCAAAAATTCATCCAGAGTGAGTGAATCACAACATGATTTAGAACTTTGTTAATGGAAAAGTGTAATATTATTTCCGTATTGCAATGCAACTTGCAAAAATTCATCCAGAGTGAGTGAATGGAAAAGTGTAATATTATTTCCGTATTGCAATGCAACTTGCAAAAATTCATCCAGAGTGAGTGAATGGAAAAGTGTAATATTATTTCCGTATTGCAATGCAACTTGCAAAAATTCATCCAGAGTGAGTGATTTAGAACTTTGTTAATGGAAAAGTGTAATATTATTTCCGTATTGCAATGCAATTTGCAAAAATTCATCCAGAGTGAGTGAATCACAACATGATTTAGAGCTTTGTTAATGGAAAAGTGTAATATTATTTCCGTATTGCAATGCAACTTGCAAAAATTCATCCAGAGTGAGTGAATCACAACATGATTTAGAACTTTGTTAATGTAATATTATTTCCGTATTGCAATGCAACTTGCAAAAATTCATCCAGAGCAAGTGAATGGAAAAGTGTAATATTATTTCCGTATTGCAATGCAACTTGCAAAAATTCATCCAGAGTGAGTGAATGGAAAAGTGTAATATTATTTCCGTATTGCAATGCAACTTGCAAAAATTCATCCAGAGTGAGTGAATGGAAAAGTGTAATATTATTTCCGTATTGCAATGCAACTTGCAAAAATTCATCCAGAGTGAGTGAATCACAACATGATTTAGAACTTTGTTAATGGAAAAGTGTAATATTATTTCCGTATTGCAATGCAACTTGCAAAAATTCTTCCAGATTAAGTGAATGGAAAAGTGTAATATTATTTCCGTATTGCAATGCAACTTGCAAAAATTCATCCAGAGTGAGTGAATCACAACATGATTTAGAACTTTGTTAATGGAAAAGTGTAATATTATTTCCGTATTGCAATGCAACTTGCAAAAATTCATCCAGAGTGAGTGAATCACAACATGATTTAGAACTTTGTTAATGGAAAAGTGTAATATTATTTCCGTATTGCAATGCAACTTGCAAAAATTCATCCAGAGTAAGTGAATGGAAAAGTGTAATATTATTTCCGTATTGCAATGCAACTTGCAAAAATTCATCCAGAGTGAGTGAATCACAACATGATTTAGAACTTTGTTAATGGAAAAGTGTAATATTATTTCCGTATTGCAATGCAACTTGCAAAAATTCATCCAGAGTGAGTGAATGGAAAAGTGTAATATTATTTCCGTATTGCAATGCAACTTGCAAAAATTCATCCAGAGTGAGTGATTTAGAACTTTGTTAATGGAAAAGTGTAATATTATTTACGTATTGCAATGCAATTTGCAAAAATTCATCCAGAGTGAGTGAATCACAACATGATTTAGAACTTTGTTAATGGAAAAGTGTAATATTATTTCCGTATTGCAATGCAACTTGCAAAAATTCATCCAGAGTAAGTGAATGGAAAAGTGTAATATTATTTCCGTATTGCAATGCAACTTGCAAAAATTCATCCAGAGTGAGTGAATCACAACATGATTTAGAACTTTGTTAATGTAATATTATTTCCGTATTGCAATGCAACTTGCAAAAATTCATCCAGAGTAAGTGAATGGAAAAGTGTAATATTATTTCCGTATTGCAATGCAACTTGCAAAAATTCATCCAGAGCGAGTGAATGGAAAAGTGTAATATTATTTCCGTATTGCAATGCAACTTGCTAAAATTCATCCAGAGTGAGTGAATCACAACATGATTTAGAACTTTGTTAATGTAATATTATTTCCGTATTGCAATGCAACTTGCAAAAATTCATCCAGAGTAAGTGAATGGAAAAGTGTAATATTATTTCCGTATTGCAATGCAACTTGCAAAAATTCATCCAGAGCGAGTGAATGGAAAAGTGTAATATTATTTCCGTATTGCAATGCAATTTGCAAAAATTCATCCAGAGTGAGTGAATCACAACATGATTTAGAACTTTGTTAATGGAAAAGTGTAATATTATTTCCGTATTGCAATGCAACTTGCAAAAATTCATCCAGAGTGAGTGAATCACAACATGATTTAGAACTTTGTTAATGGAAAAGTGTAATATTATTTCCGTATTGCAATGCAACTTGCAAAAATTCATCCAGAGTAAGTGAATGGAAAAGTGTAATATTATTTCCGTATTGCAATGCAACTTGCCAAAATTCATCCAGAGTGAGTGAATCACAACATGATTTAGAACTTTGTTAATGGAAAAGTGTAATATTATTTCCGTATTGCAATGCAACTTGCAAAAATTCATCCAGAGTGAGTGAATGGAAAAGTGTAATATTATTTCCGTATTGCAATGCAACTTGCAAAAATTCATCCAGAGTGAGTGAATGGAAAAGTGTAATATTATTTCCGTATTGCAATGCAACTTGCAAAAATTCATCCAGAGTGAGTGATTTAGAACTTTGTTAATGGAAAAGTGTAATATTATTTCCGTATTGCAATGCAATTTGCAAAAATTCATCCAGAGTGAGTGAATCACAACATGATTTAGAACTTTGTTAATGGAAAAGTGTAATATTATTTCCGTATTGCAATGCAACTTGCAAAAATTCATCCAGAGTGAGTGAATCACAACATGATTTAGAACTTTGTTAATGGAAAAGTGTAATATTATTTCCGTATTGCAATGCAACTTGCAAAAATTCATCCAGAGTAAGTGAATGGAAAAGTGTAATATTATTTCCGTATTGCAATGCAACTTGCAAAAATTCATCCAGAGTGAGTGAATCACAACATGATTTAGAACTTTGTTAATGGAAAAGTGTAATATTATTTCCGTATTGCAATGCAACTTGCAAAAATTCATCCAGAGTGAGTGAATGGAAAAGTGTAATATTATTTCCGTACTGCAATGCAACTTGCAAAAATTCATCCAGAGTGAGTGAATGGAAAAGTGTAATATTATTTCCGTATTGCAATGCAACTTGCAAAAATTCATCCAGAGTGAGTGATTTAGAACTTTGTTAATGGAAAAGTGTAATATTATTTCCGTATTGCAATGCAATTTGCAAAAATTCATCCAGAGTGAGTGAATCACAACATGATTTAGAGCTTTGTTAATGGAAAAGTGTAATATTATTTCCGTATTGCAATGCAACTTGCAAAAATTCATCCAGAGTGAGTGAATCACAACATGATTTAGAACTTTGTTAATGTAATATTATTTCCGTATTGCAATGCAACTTGCAAAAATTCATCCAGAGTAAGTGAATGGAAAAGTGTAATATTATTTCCGTATTGCAATGCAACTTGCAAAAATTCATCCAGAGTGAGTGAATGGAAAAGTGTAATATTATTTCCGTATTGCAATGCAACTTGCAAAAATTCATCCAGAGTGAGTGAATGGAAAAGTGTAATATTATTTCCGTATTGCAATGCAACTTGCAAAAATTCATCCAGAGTGAGTGAATCACAACATGATTTAGAACTTTGTTAATGTAATATTATTTCCGTATTGCAATGCAACTTGCAAAAATTCATCCAGAGTGAGTGAATGGAAAAGTGTAATATTATTTCCGTATTGCAATGCAATTTGCAAAAATTCATCCAGAGTGAGTGAATCACAACATGATTTAGAACTTTGTTAATGGAAAAGTGTAATATTATTTCCGTATTGCAATGCAACTTGCAAAAATTCATCCAGAGTGAGTGAATCACAACATGATTTAGAACTTTGTTAATGGAAAAGTGTAATATTATTTCCGTATTGCAATGCAACTTGCAAAAATTCTTCCAGAGTAAGTGAATGGAAAAGTGTAATATTATTTCCGTATTGCAATGCAACTTGCAAAAATTCATCCAGAGTGAGTGAATCACAACATGATTTAGAACTTTGTTAATGGAAAAGTGTAATATTATTTCCGTATTGCAATGCAACTTGCAAAAATTCATCCAGAGTGAGTGAATCACAACATGATTTAGAACTTTGTTAATGGAAAAGTGTAATATTATTTCCGTATTGCAATGCAACTTGCAAAAATTCTTCCAGAGTAAGTGAATGGAAAAGTGTAATATTATTTCCGTATTGCAATGCAACTTGCAAAAATTCATCCAGAGTGAGTGAATCACAACATGATTTAGAACTTTGTTAATGTAATATTATTTCCGTATTGCAATGCAACTTGCAAAAATTCATCCAGAGTGAGTGAATGGAAAAGTGTAATATTATTTCCGTATTGCAATGCAATTTGCAAAAATTCATCCAGAGTGAGTGAATCACAACATGATTTAGAACTTTGTTAATGGAAAAGTGTAATATTATTTCCGTATTGCAATGCAACTTGCAAAAATTCATCCAGAGTGAGTGAATCACAACATGATTTAGAACTTTGTTAATGGAAAAGTGTAATATTATTTCCGTATTGCAATGCAACTTGCAAAAATTCTTCCAGAGTAAGTGAATGGAAAAGTGTAATATTATTTCCGTATTGCAATGCAACTTGCAAAAATTCATCCAGAGTGAGTGAATCACAACATGATTTAGAACTTTGTTAATGGAAAAGTGTAATATTATTTCCGTATTGCAATGCAACTTGCAAAAATTCATCCAGAGTGAGTGAATCACAACATGATTTAGAACTTTGTTAATGGAAAAGTGTAATATTATTTCCGTATTGCAATGCAACTTGCAAAAATTCATCCAGAGTAAGTGAATGGAAAAGTGTAATATTATTTCCGTATTGCAATGCAACTTGCAAAAATTCATCCAGAGTGAGTGAATCACAACATGATTTAGAACTTTGTTAATGGAAAAGTGTAATATTATTTCCGTATTGCAATGCAACTTGCAAAAATTCATCCAGAGTGAGTGAATGGAAAAGTGTAATATTATTTCCGTATTGCAATGCAACTTGCAAAAATTCATCCAGAGTGAGTGAATGGAAAAGTGTAATATTATTTCCGTATTGCAATGCAACTTGCAAAAATTCATCCAGAGTGAGTGATTTAGAACTTTGTTAATGGAAAAGTGTAATATTATTTCCGTATTGCAATGCAATTTGCAAAAATTCATCCAGAGTGAGTGAATGGAAAAGTGTAATATTATTTCCGTATTGCAATGCAACTTGCAAAAATTCATCCAGAGTGAGTGAATGGAAAAGTGTAATATTATTTCCGTATTGCAATGCAACTTGCAAAAATTCATCCAGAGTAAGTGAATGGAAAAGTGTAATATTATTTCCGTATTGCAATGCAACTTGCAAAAATTCATCCAGAGTGAGTGAATCACAACATGATTTAGAACTTTGTTAATGTAATATTATTTCCGTATTGCAATGCAACTTGCAAAAATTCATCCAGAGTAAGTGAATGGAAAAGTGTAATATTATTTCCGTATTGGAATGCAACTTGCAAAAATTCATCCAGAGCGAGTGAATGGAAAAGTGTAATATTATTTCCGTATTGCAATGCAACTTGCAAAAATTCATCCAGAGTGAGTGAATGGAAAAGTGTAATATTATTTCCGTATTGCAATGCAACTTGCAAAAATTCATCCAGAGTGAGTGAATCACAACATGATTTAGAACTTTGTTAATGTAATATTATTTCCGTATTGCAATGCAACTTGCAAAAATTCATCCAGAGTAAGTGAATGGAAAAGTGTAATATTATTTCCGTATTGCAATGCAACTTGCAAAAATTCATCCAGAGCGAGTGAATGGAAAAGTGTAATATTATTTCCGTATTGCAATGCAACTTGCAAAAATTCATCCAGAGTGAGTGAATGGAAAAGTGTAATATTATTTCCGTATTGCAATGCAACTTGCAAAAATTCATCCAGAGTGAGTGAATGGAAAAGTGTAATATTATTTCCGTATTGCAATGCAACTTGCAAAAATTCATCCAGAGTGAGTGAATCACAACATGATTTAGAACTTTGTTAATGTAATATTATTTCCGTATTGCAATGCAACTTGCAAAAATTCATCCAGAGTGAGTGAATCACAACATGATTTAGAACTTTGTTAATGTAATATTATTTCCGTATTGCAATGCAACTTGCAAAAATTCATCCAGAGTGAGTGAATGGAAAAGTGTAATATTATTTCCGTATTGCAATGCAACTTGCAAAAATTCATCCAGAGTGAGTGAATGGAAAAGTGTAATATTATTTCCGTATTGCAATGCAACTTGCAAAAATTCATCCAGAGTGAGTGAATGGAAAAGTATAATATTATTTCCGTATTGCAATGCAACTTGCAAAAATTCATCCAGAGTGAGTGATTTAGAACTTTGTTAATGGAAAAGTGTAATATTATTTCCGTATTGCAATGCAACTTGCAAAAATTCATCCAGAGTGAGTGAATGGAAAAGTGTAATATTATTTCCGTATTGCAATGCAACTTGCAAAAATTCATCCAGAGTGGGTGAATGGAAAAGTGTAATATTATTTCCGTATTGCAATGCAACTTGCAAAAATTCATCCAGAGTGAGTGAATGGAAAAGTGTAATATTATTTCCGTATTGCAATGCAACTTGCAAAAATTCATCCAGAGTGAGTGAATGGAAAAGTGTAATATTATTTCCGTATTGCAATGCAACTTGCAAAAATTCATCCAGAGTGAGTGAATGGAAAAGTGTAATATTATTTCCGTATTGCAATGCAACTTGCAAAAATTCATCCAGAGTGAGTGAATGGAAAAGTGTAATATTATTTCCGTATTGCAATGCAACTTGCAAAAATTCATCCAGAGTGAGTGAATGGAAAAGTGTAATATTATTTCCGTATTGCAATGCAACTTGCAAAAATTCATCCAGAGTGAGTGAATGGAAAAGTGTAATATTATTTCCGTATTGCAATGCAACTTGCAAAAATTCATCCAGAGTGAGTGAATGGAAAAGTGTAATATTATTTCCGTATTGCAATGCAACTTGCAAAAATTCATCCAGAGTGAGTGAATGGAAAAGTGTAATATTATTTCCGTATTGCAATGCAACTTGCAAAAATTCATCCAGAGTGAGTGAATGGAAAAGTGTAATATTATTTCCGTATTGCAATGCAACTTGCAAAAATTCATCCAGAGTAAGTGAATGGAAAAGTGTAATATTATTTCCGTATTGCAATGCAACTTGCCAAAATTCATCCAGAGTGAGTGAATCACAACATGATTTAGAACTTTGTTAATGGAAAAGTGTAATATTATTTCCGTATTGCAATGCAACTTGCAAAAATTCATCCAGAGTGAGTGAATGGAAAAGTGTAATATTATTTCCGTATTGCAATGCAACTTGCAAAAATTCATCCAGAGTGAGTGAATGGAAAAGTGTAATATTATTTCCGTATTGCAATGCAACTTGCAAAAATTCATCCAGAGTGAGTGATTTAGAACTTTGTTAATGGAAAAGTGTAATATTATTTCCGTATTGCAATGCAATTTGCAAAAATTCATCCAGAGTGAGTGAATCACAACATGATTTAGAACTTTGTTAATGGAAAAGTGTAATATTATTTCCGTATTGCAATGCAACTTGCAAAAATTCATCCAGAGTGAGTGAATCACAACATGATTTAGAACTTTGTTAATGGAAAAGTGTAATATTATTTCCGTATTGCAATGCAACTTGCAAAAATTCATCCAGAGTAAGTGAATGGAAAAGTGTAATATTATTTCCGTATTGCAATGCAACTTGCAAAAATTCATCCAGAGTGAGTGATTTAGAACTTTGTTAATGGAAAAGTGTAATATTATTTCCGTATTGCAATGCAATTTGCAAAAATTCATCCAGAGTGAGTGAATCACAACATGATTTAGAACTTTGTTAATGGAAAAGTGTAATATTATTTCCGTATTGCAATGCAATTTGCAAAAATTCATCCAGAGTGAGTGAATCACAACATGATTTAGAGCTTTGTTAATGGAAAAGTGTAATATTATTTCCGTATTGCAATGCAACTTGCAAAAATTCATCCAGAGTGAGTGAATCACAACATGATTTAGAACTTTGTTAATGTAATATTATTTCCGTATTGCAATGCAACTTGCAAAAATTCATCCAGAGTAAGTGAATGGAAAAGTGTAATATTATTTCCGTATTGCAATGCAACTTGCAAAAATTCATCCAGAGTGAGTGAATGGAAAAGTGTAATATTATTTCCGTATTGCAATGCAACTTGCAAAAATTCATCCAGAGTGAGTGAATGGAAAAGTGTAATATTATTTCCGTATTGCAATGCAACTTGCAAAAATTCATCCAGAGTGAGTGAATCACAACATGATTTAGAACTTTGTTAATGTAATATTATTTCCGTATTGCAATGCAACTTGCAAAAATTCATCCAGAGTGAGTGAATGGAAAAGTGTAATATTATTTCCGTATTGCAATGCAATTTGCAAAAATTCATCCAGAGTGAGTGAATCACAACATGATTTAGAACTTTGTTAATGGAAAAGTGTAATATTATTTCCGTATTGCAATGCAACTTGCAAAAATTCATCCAGAGTGAGTGAATCACAACATGATTTAGAACTTTGTTAATGGAAAAGTGTAATATTATTTCCGTATTGCAATGCAACTTGCAAAAATTCTTCCAGAGTAAGTGAATGGAAAAGTGTAATATTATTTCCGTATTGCAATGCAACTTGCAAAAATTCATCCAGAGTGAGTGAATCACAACATGATTTAGAACTTTGTTAATGGAAAAGTGTAATATTATTTCCGTATTGCAATGCAACTTGCAAAAATTCATCCAGAGTGAGTGAATCACAACATGATTTAGAACTTTGTTAATGGAAAAGTGTAATATTATTTCCGTATTGCAATGCAACTTGCAAAAATTCTTCCAGAGTAAGTGAATGGAAAAGTGTAATATTATTTCCGTATTGCAATGCAACTTGCAAAAATTCATCCAGAGTGAGTGAATCACAACATGATTTAGAACTTTGTTAATGTAATATTATTTCCGTATTGCAATGCAACTTGCAAAAATTCATCCAGAGTGAGTGAATGGAAAAGTGTAATATTATTTCCGTATTGCAATGCAATTTGCAAAAATTCATCCAGAGTGAGTGAATCACAACATGATTTAGAACTTTGTTAATGGAAAAGTGTAATATTATTTCCGTATTGCAATGCAACTTGCAAAAATTCATCCAGAGTGAGTGAATCACAACATGATTTAGAACTTTGTTAATGGAAAAGTGTAATATTATTTCCGTATTGCAATGCAACTTGCAAAAATTCTTCCAGAGTAAGTGAATGGAAAAGTGTAATATTATTTCCGTATTGCAATGCAACTTGCAAAAATTCATCCAGAGTGAGTGAATCACAACATGATTTAGAACTTTGTTAATGGAAAAGTGTAATATTATTTCCGTATTGCAATGCAACTTGCAAAAATTCATCCAGAGTGAGTGAATCACAACATGATTTAGAACTTTGTTAATGGAAAAGTGTAATATTATTTCCGTATTGCAATGCAACTTGCAAAAATTCATCCAGAGTGAGTGAATGGAAAAGTGTAATATTATTTCCGTATTGCAATGCAACTTGCAAAAATTCATCCAGAGTGAGTGAATGGAAAAGTGTAATATTATTTCCGTATTGCAATGCAACTTGCAAAAATTCATCCAGAGTGAGTGATTTAGAACTTTGTTAATGGAAAAGTGTAATATTATTTCCGTATTGCAATGCAATTTGCAAAAATTCATCCAGAGTGAGTGAATCACAACATGATTTAGAACTTTGTTAATGGAAAAGTGTAATATTATTTCCGTATTGCAATGCAACTTGCAAAAATTCATCCAGAGTAAGTGAATGGAAAAGTGTAATATTATTTCCGTATTGCAATGCAACTTGCAAAAATTAATCCAGAGTGAGTGAATCACAACATGATTTAGAACTTTGTTAATGTAATATTATTTCCGTATTGCAATGCAACTTGCAAAAATTCATCCAGAGTAAGTTAATGGAAAAGTGTAATATTATTTCCGTATTGCAATGCAACTTGCAAAAATTCATCCAGAGCGAGTGAATGGAAAAGTGTAATATTATTTCCGTATTGCAATGCAACTTGCAAAAATTCATCCAGAGTGAGTGAATGGAAAAGTGTAATATTATTTCCGTATTGCAATGCAACTTGCAAAAATTCATCCAGAGTGAGTGAATCACAACATGATTTAGAACTTTGTTAATGTAATATTATTTCCGTATTGCAATGCAACTTGCAAAAATTCATCCAGAGTAAGTGAATGGAAAAGTGTAATATTATTTCCGTATTGCAATGCAACTTGCAAAAATTCATCCAGAGCGAGTGAATGGAAAAGTGTAATATTATTTCCGTATTGCAATGCAACTTGCAAAAATTCATCCAGAGTGAGTGAATGGAAAAGTGTAATATTATTTCCGTATTGCAATGCAACTTGCAAAAATTCATCCAGAGTGAGTGAATGGAAAAGTGTAATATTATTTCCGTATTGCAATGCAACTTGCAAAAATTCATCCAGAGTGAGTGAATCACAACATGATTTAGAACTTTGTTAATGTAATATTATTTCCGTATTGCAATGCAACTTGCAAAAATTCATCCAGAGTGAGTGAATCACAACATGATTTAGAACTTTGTTAATGTAATATTATTTCCGTATTGCAATGCAACTTGCAAAAATTCATCCAGAGTGAGTGAATGGAAAAGTGTAATATTATTTCCGTATTGCAATGCAACTTGCAAAAATTCATCCAGAGTGAGTGAATGGAAAAGTGTAATATTATTTCCGTATTGCAATGCAACTTGCAAAAATTCATCCAGAGTGAGTGAATGGAAAAGTATAATATTATTTCCGTATTGCAATGCAACTTGCAAAAATTCATCCAGAGTGAGTGATTTAGAACTTTGTTAATGGAAAAGTGTAATATTATTTCCGTATTGCAATGCAACTTGCAAAAATTCATCCAGAGTGAGTGAATGGAAAAGTGTAATATTATTTCCGTATTGCAATGCAACTTGCAAAAATTCATCCAGAGTGGGTGAATGGAAAAGTGTAATATTATTTCCGTATTGCAATGCAACTTGCAAAAATTCATCCAGAGTGAGTGAATGGAAAAGTGTAATATTATTTCCGTATTGCAATGCAACTTGCAAAAATTTATCCAGAGTGAGTGAATGGAAAAGTGTAATATTATTTCCGTATTGCAATGCAACTTGCAAAAATTCATCCAGAGTGAGTGAATGGAAAAGTGTAATATTATTTCCGTATTGCAATGCAACTTGCAAAAATTCATCCAGAGTGGGTGAATGGAAAAGTGTAATATTATTTCCGTATTGCAATGCAACTTGCAAAAATTCATCCAGAGTGAGTGAATGGAAAAGTGTAATATTATTTCCGTATTGCAATGCAACTTGCAAAAATTCATCCAGAGTGAGTGAATGGAAAAGTGTAATATTATTTCCGTATTGCAATGCAACTTGCAAAAATTCATCCAGAGTGAGTGATTTAGAACTTTGTTAATGGAAAAGTGTAATATTATTTCCGTATTGCAATGCAACTTGCAAAAATTCATCCAGAGTGAGTGAATGGAAAAGTGTAATATTATTTCCGTATTGCAATGCAACTTGCAAAAATTCATCCAGAGTGAGTGATTTAGAACTTTGTTAATGGAAAAGTGTAATATTATTTCCGTATTGCAATGCAACTTGCAAAAATTCATCCAGAGTGAGTGAATGTAAAAGTGTAATATTATTTCCGTATTGCAATGCAACTTGCAAAAATTCATCCAGAGTGAGTGAATGGAAAAGTGTAATATTATTTCCGTATTGCAATGCAACTTGCAAAAATTCATCCAGAGTGAGTGATTTAGAACTTTGTTAATGGAAAAGTGTAATATTATTTCCGTATTGCAATGCAACTTGCAAAAATTCATCCAGAGTGAGTGAATGGAAAAGTGTAATATTATTTCCGTATTGCAATGCAACTTGCAAAAATTCATCCAGAGTGAGTGAATGGAAAAGTGTAATATTATTTCCGTATTGCAATGCAACTTGCAAAAATTCATCCAGAGTGAGTGAATGGAAAAGTGTAATATTATTTCCGTATTGCAATGCAACTTGCAAAAATTCATCCAGAGTGAGTGAATGGAAAAGTGTAATATTATTTCCGTATTGCAATGCAACTTGCAAAAATTCATCCAGAGTGAGTGAATGGAAAAGTGTAATATTATTTCCGTATTGCAATGCAACTTGCAAAAATTCATCCAGAGTGAGTGAATGGAAAAGTGTAATATTATTTCCGTATTGCAATGCAACTTGCAAAAATTCATCCAGAGTGAGTGAATGGAAAAGTGTAATATTATTTCCGTATTGCAATGCAACTTGCAAAAATTCATCCAGAGTGAGTGAATGGAAAAGTGTAATATTATTTCCGTATTGCAATGCAACTTGCAAAAATTCATCCAGAGTGGGTGAATGGAAAAGTGTAATATTATTTCCGTATTGCAATGCAACTTGCAAAAATTCATCCAGAGTGAGTGAATGGAAAAGTGTAATATTATTTCCGTATTGCAATGCAACTTGCAAAAATTCATCCAGAGTGAGTGATTTAGAACTTTGTTAATGGAAAAGTGTAATATTATTTCCGTATTGCAATGCAACTTGCAAAAATTCATCCAGAGTGAGTGAATGTAAAAGTGTAATATTATTTCCGTATTGCAATGCAACTTGCAAAAATTCATCCAGAGTGAGTGAATGGAAAAGTGTAATATTATTTCCGTATTGCAATGCAACTTGCAAAAATTCATCCAGAGTGAGTGATTTAGAACTTTGTTAATGGAAAAGTGTAATATTATTTCCGTATTGCAATGCAACTTGCAAAAATTCATCCAGAGTGAGTGAATGGAAAAGTGTAATATTATTTCCGTATTGCAATGCAACTTGCAAAAATTCATCCAGAGTGAGTGAATGGAAAAGTGTAATATTATTTCCGTATTGCAATGCAACTTGCAAAAATTCATCCAGAGTGAGTGAATGGAAAAGTGTAATATTATTTCCGTATTGCAATGCAACTTGCAAAAATTCATCCAGAGTGAGTGAATGGAAAAGTGTAATATTATTTCCGTATTGCAATGCAACTTGCAAAAATTCATCCAGAGTGAGTGAATGGAAAAGTGTAATATTATTTCCGTATTGCAATGCAACTTGCAAAAATTCATCCAGAGTGAGTGAATGGAAAAGTGTAATATTATTTCCGTATTGCAATGCAACTTGCAAAAATTCATCCAGAGTGAGTGAATGGAAAAGTGTAATATTATTTCCGTATTGCAATGCAACTTGCAAAAATTCATCCAGAGTGAGTGAATGGAAAAGTGTAATATTATTTCCGTATTGCAATGCAACTTGCAAAAATTCATCCAGAGTGGGTGAATGGAAAAGTGTAATATTATTTCCGTATTGCAATGCAACTTGCAAAAATTCATCCAGAGTGAGTGAATGGAAAAGTGTAATATTATTTCCGTATTGCAATGCAACTTGCAAAAATTTATCCAGAGTGAGTGAATGGAAAAGTGTAATATTATTTCCGTATTGCAATGCAACTTGAAAAATTCATCCAGAGTGAGTGATTTAAAACTTTGTTAATGGAAAAGTGTAATATTATTTCCGTATTGCAATGCAACTTGCAAAAATTCATCCAGAGTGAGTGAATGGAAAAGTGTAATATTATTTCCGTATTGCAATGCAACTTGCAAAAATTCATCCAGAGTGAGTGAATCACAACATGATTTAGAACTTTGTTAATGTAATATTATTTCCGTATTGCAATGCAACTTGCAAAAATTCATCCAGAGTAAGTGAATGGAAAAGTGTAATATTATTTCCGTATTGCAATGCAACTTGCAAAAATTCATCCAGAGTAAGTGAATGGAAAAGTGTAATATTATTTCCGTATTGCAATGCAACTTGCAAAAATTTATCCAGAGTGAGTGAATGGAAAAGTGTTATATTATTTCCGTATTGCAATGCAACTTGAAAAATTCATCCAGAGTGAGTGATTTAAAACTTTGTTAATGGAAAAGTGTAATATTATTTCCGTATTGCAATGCAACCTGCAAAAATTCATCCAGAGTGAGTGAATGGAAAAGTGTAATATTATTTCCGTATTGCAATGCAACTTGCAAAAATTCATCCAGAGTGAGTGAATGGAAAAGTGTAATATTATTTCCGTATTGCAATGCAACTTGCAAAAATTTATCCAGAGTGAGTGAATGGAAAAGTGTAATATTATTTCCGTATTGCAATGCAACTTGAAAAATTCATCCAGAGTGAGTGATTTAAAACTTTGTTAATGGAAAAGTGTAATATTATTTCCGTATTGCAATGCAACTTGCAAAAATTCATCCAGAGTGAGTGAATCACAACATGATTTAGAACTTTGTTAATGTAATATTATTTCCGTATTGCAATGCAACTTGCAAAAATTCATCCAGAGTGAGTGAATGGAAAAGTGTAATATTATTTCCGTATTGCAATGCAACTTGCAAAAATTCATCCAGAGTGAGTGATTTAGAACTTTGTTAATGGAAAAGTGTAATATTATTTCCGTATTGCAATGCAACTTGCAAAAATTCATCCAGAGTGAGTGAATGGAAAAGTGTAATATTATTTCCGTATTGCAATGCAACTTGCAAAAATTCATCCAGAGTGAGTGATTTAGAACTTTGTTAATGGAAAAGTGTAATATTATTTCCGTATTGCAATGCAACTTGCAAAAATTCATCCAGAGTGAGTGAATGGAAAAGTGTAATATTATTTCCGTATTGCAATGCAACTTGCAAAAATTCATCCAGAGTGAGTGAATGGAAAAGTGTAATATTATTTCCGTATTGCAATGCAACTTGCAAAAATTCATCCAGAGTGAGTGATTTAGAACTTTGTTAATGGAAAAGTGTAATATTATTTCCGTATTGCAATGCAACTTGCAAAAATTCATCCAGAGTGAGTGAATGGAAAAGTGTAATATTATTTCCGTATTGCAATGCAACTTGCAAAAATTCATCCAGAGTGAGTGAATGGAAAAGTGTAATATTATTTCCGTATTGCAATGCAACTTGCAAAAATTCATCCAGAGTGAGTGAATGGAAAAGTGTAATATTATTTCCGTATTGCAATGCAACTTGCAAAAATTCATCCAGAGTGAGTGAATCACAACATGATTTAGAACTTTGTTAATGTAATATTATTTCCGTATTGCAATGCAACTTGCAAAAATTCATCCAGAGTAAGTGAATGGAAAAGTGTAATATTATTTCCGTATTGCAATGCAACTTGCAAAAATTCATCCAGAGTAAGTGAATGGAAAAGTGTAATATTATTTCCGTATTGCAATGCAACTTGCAAAAATTTATCCAGAGTGAGTGAATGGAAAAGTGTTATATTATTTCCGTATTGCAATGCAACTTGAAAAATTCATCCAGAGTGAGTGATTTAAAACTTTGTTAATGGAAAAGTGTAATATTATTTCCGTATTGCAATGCAACCTGCAAAAATTCATCCAGAGTGAGTGAATGGAAAAGTGTAATATTATTTCCGTATTGCAATGCAACTTGCAAAAATTCATCCAGAGTGAGTGAATGGAAAAGTGTAATATTATTTCCGTATTGCAATGCAACTTGCAAAAATTTATCCAGAGTGAGTGAATGGAAAAGTGTAATATTATTTCCGTATTGCAATGCAACTTGAAAAATTCATCCAGAGTGAGTGATTTAAAACTTTGTTAATGGAAAAGTGTAATATTATTTCCGTATTGCAATGCAACTTGCAAAAATTCATCCAGAGTGAGTGAATCACAACATGATTTAGAACTTTGTTAATGTAATATTATTTCCGTATTGCAATGCAACTTGCAAAAATTCATCCAGAGTGAGTGAATGGAAAAGTGTAATATTATTTCCGTATTGCAATGCAACTTGCAAAAATTCATCCAGAGTGAGTGATTTAGAACTTTGTTAATGGAAAAGTGTAATATTATTTCCGTATTGCAATGCAACTTGCAAAAATTCATCCAGAGTGAGTGAATGGAAAAGTGTAATATTATTTCCGTATTGCAATGCAACTTGCAAAAATTCATCCAGAGTGAGTGATTTAGAACTTTGTTAATGGAAAAGTGTAATATTATTTCCGTATTGCAATGCAACTTGCAAAAATTCATCCAGAGTGAGTGAATGGAAAAGTGTAATATTATTTCCGTATTGCAATGCAACTTGCAAAAATTCATCCAGAGTGAGTGAATGGAAAAGTGTAATATTATTTCCGTATTGCAATGCAACTTGCAAAAATTCATCCAGAGTGAGTGATTTAGAACTTTGTTAATGGAAAAGTGTAATATTATTTCCGTATTGCAATGCAACTTGCAAAAATTCATCCAGAGTGAGTGAATGGAAAAGTGTAATATTATTTCCGTATTGCAATGCAACTTGCAAAAATTCATCCAGAGTGAGTGAATGGAAAAGTGTAATATTATTTCCGTATTGCAATGCAACTTGCAAAAATTCATCCAGAGTGAGTGAATGGAAAAGTGTAATATTATTTCCGTATTGCAATGCAACTTGCAAAAATTCATCCAGAGTGAGTGAATGGAAAAGTGTAATATTATTTCCGTATTGCAATGCAACTTGCAAAAATTCATCCAGAGTGAGTGAATGGAAAAGTGTAATATTATTTCCGTATTGCAATGCAACTTGCAAAAATTCATCCAGAGTGAGTGAATGGAAAAGTGTAATATTATTTCCGTATTGCAATGCAACTTGCAAAAATTCATCCAGAGTGAGTGAATGGAAAAGTGTAATATTATTTCCGTATTGCAATGCAACTTGCAAAAATTCATCCAGAGTGAGTGAATGGAAAAGTGTAATATTATTTCCGTATTGCAATGCAACTTGCAAAAATTCATCCAGAGTGGGTGAATGGAAAAGTGTAATATTATTTCCGTATTGCAATGCAACTTGCAAAAATTCATCCAGAGTGAGTGAATGGAAAAGTGTAATATTATTTCCGTATTGCAATGCAACTTGAAAAATTCATCAAGAGTGAGTGATTTAAAACTTTGTTAATGGAAAAGTGTAATATTATTTCCGTATTGCAATGCAACTTGCAAAAATTCATCCAGAGTGAGTGAATCACAACATGATTTAGAACTTTGTTAATGTAATATTATTTCCGTATTGCAATGCAACTTGCAAAAATTCATCCAGAGTAAGTGAATGGAAAAGTGTAATATTATTTCCGTATTGCAATGCAACTTGCAAAAATTCATCCAGAGTAAGTGAATGGAAAAGTGTAATATTATTTCCGTATTGCAATGCAACTTGCAAAAATTTATCCAGAGTGAGTGAATGGAAAAGTGTTATATTATTTCCGTATTGCAATGCAACCTGCAAAAATTCATCCAGAGTGAGTGAATGGAAAAGTGTAATATTATTTCCGTATTGCAATGCAACTTGCAAAAATTCATCCAGAGTGAGTGAATGGAAAAGTGTAATATTATTTCCGTATTGCAATGCAACTTGCAAAAATTCATCCAGAGTGAGTGAATGGAAAAGTGTAATATTATTTCCGTATTGCAATGCAACTTGCAAAAATTTATCCAGAGTGAGTGAATGGAAAAGTGTTATATTATTTCCGTATTGCAATGCAACTTGAAAAATTCATCCAGAGTGAGTGATTTAAAACTTTGTTAATGGAAAAGTGTAATATTATTTCCGTATTGCAATGCAACTTGCAAAAATTCATCCAGAGTGAGTGAATCACAACATGATTTAGAACTTTGTTAATGTAATATTATTTCCGTATTGCAATGCAACTTGCAAAAATTCATCCAGAGTGAGTGAATCACAACATCATTTAGAACTTTGTTAATGTAATATTATTTCCGTATTGCAATGCAACTTGCAAAAATTCATCCAGAGTGAGTGAATCACAACATGATTTAGAACTTTGTTAATGTAATATTATTTCCGTATTGCAATGCAACTTGCAAAAATTCATCCAGAGTGAGTGAATCACAACATGATTTAGAACTTTGTTAATGTAATATTATTTCCGTATTGCAATGCAACTTGCAAAAATTCATCCAGAGTGAGTGAATCACAACATGATTTAGAACTTTGTTAATGTAATATTATTTCCGTATTGCAATGCAACTTGCAAAAATTCATCCAGAGTGAGTGAATCACAACATGATTTAGAACTTTGTTAATGTAATATTATTTCCGTATTGCAATGCAACTTGCAAAAATTCATCCAGAGTGAGTGAATCACAACATGATTTAGAACTTTGTTAATGTAATATTATTTCCGTATTGCAATGCAACTTGCAAAAATTCATCCAGAGTGAGTGAATGGAAAAGTGTAATATTATTTCCGTATTGCAATGCAATTTGCAAAAATTCATCCGGAGTGAGTGAATCACAACATGATTTAGAACTTTGTTAATGGAAAAGTGTAATATTATTTCCGTATTGCAATGCAACTTGCAAAAATTCATCCAGAGTGAGTGAATCACAACATGATTTAGAACTTTGTTAATGGAAAAGTGTAATATTATTTCCGTATTGCAATGCAACTTGCAAAAATTCATCCAGAGTAAGTGAATGGAAAAGTGTAATATTATTTCCGTATTGCAATGCAACTTGCAAAAATTCATCCAGAGTGAGTGAATCACAACATGATTTAGAACTTTGTTAATGGAAAAGTGTAATATTATTTCCGTATTGCAATGCAACTTGCAAAAATTCATCCAGAGTGAGTGAATGGAAAAGTGTAATATTATTTCCGTATTGCAATGCAACTTGCAAAAATTCATCCAGAGTGAGTGAATGGAAAAGTGTAATATTATTTCCGTATTGCAATGCAACTTGCAAAAATTCATCCAGAGTGAGTGATTTAGAACTTTGTTAATGGAAAAGTGTAATATTATTTCCGTATTGCAATGCAATTTGCAAAAATTCATCCAGAGTGAGTGAATCACAACATGATTTAGAACTTTGTTAATGGAAAAGTGTAATATTATTTCCGTATTGCAATGCAACTTGCAAAAATTCATCCAGAGTGAGTGAATCACAACATGATTTAGAACTTTGTTAATGGAAAAGTGTAATATTATTTCCGTATTGCAATGCAACTTGCAAAAATTCATCCAGAGTAAGTGAATGGAAAAGTGTAATATTATTTCCGTATTGCAATGCAACTTGCAAAAATTCATCCAGAGTAAGTGAATGGAAAAGTGTAATATTATTTCCGTATTGCAATGCAACTTGCAAAAATTCATCCAGAGTAAGTGAATGGAAAAGTGTAATATTATTTCCGTATTGCAATGCAACTTGCAAAAATTCATCCAGAGCGAGTGAATGGAAAAGTGTAATATTATTTCCGTATTGCAATGCAACTTGCAAAAATTCATCCAGAGCGAGTGAATGGAAAAGTGTAATATTATTTCCGTATTGCAATGCAATTTGCAAAAATTCATCCAGAGTGAGTGAATCACAACATGATTTAGAACTTTGTTAATGGAAAAGTGTAATATTATTTCCGTATTGCAATGCAACTTGCAAAAATTTTTCCAGAGTGAGTGAATGGAAAAGTGTTATATTATTTCCGTATTGCAATGCAACTTGAAAAATTCATCCAGAGTGAGTGATTTAAAACTTTGTTAATGGAAAAGTGTAATATTATTTCCGTATTGCAATGCAACCTGCAAAAATTAATCCAGAGTGAGTGAATGGAAAAGTGTAATATTATTTCCGTATTGCAATGCAACTTGCAAAAATTCATCCAGAGTGAGTGAATGGAAAAGTGTAATATTATTTCCGTATTGCAATGCAACTTGCAAAAATTCATCCAGAGTGAGTGAATGGAAAAGTGTAATATTATTTCCGTATTGCAATGCAACTTGCAAAAATTTATCCAGAGTGAGTGAATGGAAAAGTGTAATATTATTTCCGTATTGCAATGCAACTTGAAAAATTCATCCAGAGTGAGTGATTTAAAACTTTGTTAATGGAAAAGTGTAATATTATTTCCGTATTGCAATGCAACTTGCAAAAATTTATCCAGAGTGAGTGAATGGAAAAGTGTTATATTATTTCCGTATTGCAATGCAACTTGAAAAATTCATCCAGAGTGAGTGATTTAAAACTTTGTTAATGGAAAAGTGTAATATTATTTCCGTATTGCAATGCAACTTGCAAAAATTCATCCAGAGTGAGTGAATGGAAAAGTGTAATATTATTTCCGTATTGCAATGCAACTTGCAAAAATTCATCCAGAGTGAGTGAATCACAACATGATTTAGAACTTTGTTAATGTAATATTATTTCCGTATTGCAATGCAACTTGCAAAAATTCATCCAGAGTGAGTGAATCACAACATGATTTAGAACTTTGTTAATGTAATATTATTTCCGTATTGCAATGCAACTTGCAAAAATTCATCCAGAGTGAGTGAATCACAACATGATTTAGAACTTTGTTAATGTAATATTATTTCCGTATTGCAATGCAACTTGCAAAAATTCATCCAGAGTGAGTGAATCACAACATGATTTAGAACTTTGTTAATGTAATATTATTTCCGTATTGCAATGCAACTTGCAAAAATTCATCCAGAGTGAGTGAATCACAACATGATTTAGAACTTTGTTAATGTAATATTATTTCCGTATTGCAATGCAACTTGCAAAAATTCATCCAGAGTGAGTGAATCACAACATGATTTAGAACTTTGTTAATGTAATATTATTTCCGTATTGCAATGCAACTTGCAAAAATTCATCCAGAGTGAGTGAATCACAACATGATTTAGAACTTTGTTAATGTAATATTATTTCCGTATTGCAATGCAACTTGCAAAAATTCATCCAGAGTGAGTGAATCACAACATGATTTAGAACTTTGTTAATGTAATATTATTTCCGTATTGCAATGCAACTTGCAAAAATTCATCCAGAGTGAGTGAATGGAAAAGTGTAATATTATTTCCGTATTGCAATGCAATTTGCAAAAATTCATCCAGAGTGAGTGAATCACAACATGATTTAGAACTTTGTTAATGGAAAAGTGTAATATTATTTCCGTATTGCAATGCAACTTGCAAAAATTCATCCAGAGTGAGTGAATCACAACATGATTTAGAACTTTGTTAATGGAAAAGTGTAATATTATTTCCGTATTGCAATGCAACTTGCAAAAATTCATCCAGAGTAAGTGAATGGAAAAGTGTAATATTATTTCCGTATTGCAATGCAACTTGCAAAAATTCATCCAGAGTGAGTGAATCACAACATGATTTAGAACTTTGTTAATGGAAAAGTGTAATATTATTTCCGTATTGCAATGCAACTTGCAAAAATTCATCCAGAGTGAGTGAATGGAAAAGTGTAATATTATTTCCGTATTGCAATGCAACTTGCAAAAATTCATCCAGAGTGAGTGAATGGAAAAGTGTAATATTATTTCCGTATTGCAATGCAACTTGCAAAAATTCATCCAGAGTGAGTGATTTAGAACTTTGTTAATGGAAAAGTGTAATATTATTTCCGTATTGCAATGCAATTTGCAAAAATTCATCCAGAGTGAGTGAATCACAACATGATTTAGAACTTTGTTAATGGAAAAGTGTAATATTATTTCCGTATTGCAATGCAACTTGCAAAAATTCATCCAGAGTGAGTGAATCACAACATGATTTAGAACTTTGTTAATGGAAAAGTGTAATATTATTTCCGTATTGCAATGCAACTTGCAAAAATTCATCCAGAGTAAGTGAATGGAAAAGTGTAATATTATTTCCGTATTGCAATGCAACTTGCAAAAATTCATCCAGAGTAAGTGAATGGAAAAGTGTAATATTATTTCCGTATTGCAATGCAACTTGCAAAAATTCATCCAGAGCGAGTGAATGGAAAAGTGTAATATTATTTCCGTATTGCAATGCAACTTGCAAAAATTCATCCAGAGCGAGTGAATGGAAAAGTGTAATATTATTTCCGTATTGCAATGCAACTTGCAAAAATTCATCCAGAGTGAGTGAATCACAACATGATTTAGAACTGTGTTAATGTAATATTATTTCCGTATTGCAATGCAACTTGCAAAAATTCATCCAGAGTAAGTGAATGGAAAAGTGTAATATTATTTCCGTATTGCAATGCAACTTGCAAAAATTCATCCAGAGCGAGTGAATGGAAAAGTGTAATATTATTTCCGTATTGCAATGCAACTTGCAAAAATTCATCCAGAGTGAGTGAATGGAAAAGTGTAATATTATTTCCGCATTGCAATGCAACTTGCAAAAATTCATCGATTCATCGATTCATGAATGAAACAGTACAGCAAAAAAATGTCATTCAGAGTGAATCGAAAACAATCCAGAAGTGAATCAAAACATAATTTAGAACTTTGTTAATGGAAAAGTGTAATATTATTTCCGTATTGCAATGCAACTTGCAAAAATTCATCCAGAGTGAGTGATTTAGAACTTTGTTAATGGAAAAGTGTAATATTATTTCCGTATTGCAATGCAACTTGCAAAAATTCATCCAGAGTGAGTGATTTAGAACTTTGTTAATGGAAAAGTGTAATATTATTTCCGTATTGCAATGCAACTTGCAAAAATTCATCCAGAGTGAGTGAATCACAACATGATTTAGAACTTTGTTAATGGAAAAGTGTAATATTATTTCCGTATTGCAATGCAACTTGCAAAAATTCATCCAGAGTGAGTGAATCACAACATGATTTAGAACTTTGTTAATGGAAAAGTGTAATATTATTTCCGTATTGCAATGCAACTTGCAAAAATTCATCCAGAGTGAGTGAATCACAACATGATTTAGAACTTTGTTAATGTAATATTATTTCCGTATTGCAATGCAACTTGCAAAAATTCATCCAGAGTGAGTGAATGGAAAAGTGTAATATTATTTCCGTATTGCAATGCAACTTGCAAAAATTCATCCAGAGTGGGTGAATGGAAAAGTGTAATATTATTTCCGTATTGCAATGCAACTTGCAAAAATTCATCCAGAGTGAGTGAATGGAAAAGTGTAATATTATTTCCGTATTGCAATGCAACTTGCAAAAATTTATCCAGAGTGAGTGAATGGAAAAGTGTAATATTATTTCCGTATTGCAATGCAACTTGAAAAATTCATCCAGAGTGAGTGATTTAAAACTTTGTTAATGGAAAAGTGTAATATTATTTCCGTATTGCAATGCAACTTGCAAAAATTCATCCAGAGTGAGTGAATCACAACATGATTTAGAACTTTGTTAATGTAATATTATTTCCGTATTGCAATGCAACTTGCAAAAATTCATCCAGAGTAAGTGAATGGAAAAGTGTAATATTATTTCCGTATTGCAATGCAACTTGCAAAAATTCATCCAGAGTAAGTGAATGGAAAAGTGTAATATTATTTCCGTATTGCAATGCAACTTGCAAAAATTTATCCAGAGTGAGTGAATGGAAAAGTGTTATATTATTTCCGTATTGCAATGCAACTTGAAAAATTCATCCAGAGTGAGTGATTTAAAACTTTGATAATGGAAAAGTGTAATATTATTTCCGTATTGCAATGCAACCTGCAAAAATTCATCCAGAGTGAGTGAATGGAAAAGTGTAATATTATTTCCGTATTGCAATGCAACTTGCAAAAATTCATCCAGAGTGAGTGAATGGAAAAGTGTAATATTATTTCCGTATTGCAATGCAACTTGCAAAAATTCATCCAGAGTGAGTGAATGGAAAAGTGTAATATTATTTCCGTATTGCAATGCAACTTGCAAAAATTTATCCAGAGTGAGTGAATGGAAAAGTGTAATATTATTTCCGTATTGCAATGCAACTTGAAAAATTCATCCAGAGTGAGTGATTTAAAACTTTGTTAATGGAAAAGTGTAATATTATTTCCGTATTGCAATGCAACTTGCAAAAATTTATCCAGAGTGAGTGAATGGAAAAGTGTTATATTATTTCCGTATTGCAATGCAACTTGAAAAATTCATCCAGAGTGAGTGATTTAAAACTTTGTTAATGGAAAAGTGTAATATTATTTCCGTATTGCAATGCAACTTGCAAAAATTCATCCATAGTGAGTGAATGGAAAAGTGTAATATTATTTCCGTATTGCAATGCAACTTGCAAAAATTCATCCAGAGTGAGTGAATCACAACATGATTTAGAACTTTGTTAATGTAATATTATTTCCGTATTGCAATGCAACTTGCAAAAATTCATCCAGAGTGAGTGAATCACAACATGATTTAGAACTTTGTTAATGTAATATTATTTCCGTATTGCAATGCAACTTGCAAAAATTCATCCAGAGTGAGTGAATCACAACATGATTTAGAACTTTGTTAATGTAATATTATTTCCGTATTGCAATGCAACTTGCAAAAATTCATCCAGAGTGAGTGAATCACAACATGATTTAGAACTTTGTTAATGTAATATTATTTCCGTATTGCAATGCAACTTGCAAAAATTCATCCAGAGTGAGTGAATCACAACATGATTTAGAACTTTGTTAATGTAATATTATTTCCGTATTGCAATGCAACTTGCAAAAATTCATCCAGAGTGAGTGAATCACAACATGATTTAGAACTTTGTTAATGTAATATTATTTCCGTATTGCAATGCAACTTGCAAAAATTCATCCAGAGTGAGTGAATCACAACATGATTTAGAACTTTGTTAATGTAATATTATTTCCGTATTGCAATGCAACTTGCAAAAATTCATCCAGAGTGAGTGAATCACAACATGATTTAGAACTTTGTTAATGTAATATTATTTCCGTATTGCAATGCAACTTGCAAAAATTCATCCAGAGTGAGTGAATGGAAAAGTGTAATATTATTTCCGTATTGCAATGCAATTTGCAAAAATTCATCCAGAGTGAGTGAATCACAACATGATTTAGAACTTTGTTAATGGAAAAGTGTAATATTATTTCCGTATTGCAAAGCAACTTGCAAAAATTCATCCAGAGTGAGTGAATCACAACATGATTTAGAACTTTGTTAATGGAAAAGTGTAATATTATTTCCGTATTGCAATGCAACTTGCAAAAATTCATCCAGAGTAAGTGAATGGAAAAGTGTAATATTATTTCCGTATTGCAATGCAACTTGCAAAAATTCATCCAGAGTGAGTGAATCACAACATGATTTAGAACTTTGTTAATGGAAAAGTGTAATATTATTTCCGTATTGCAATGCAACTTGCAAAAATTCATCCAGAGTGAGTGAATGGAAAAGTGTAATATTATTTCCGTATTGCAATGCAACTTGCAAAAATTCATCCAGAGTGAGTGAATGGAAAAGTGTAATATTATTTCCGTATTGCAATGCAACTTGCAAAAATTCATCCAGAGTGAGTGATTTAGAACTTTGTTAATGGAAAAGTGTAATATTATTTCCGTATTGCAATGCAATTTGCAAAAATTCATCCAGAGTGAGTGAATCACAACATGATTTAGAACTTTGTTAATGGAAAAGTGTAATATTATTTCCGTATTGCAATGCAACTTGCAAAAATTCATCCAGAGTGAGTGAATCACAACATGATTTAGAACTTTGTTAATGGAAAAGTGTAATATTATTTCCGTATTGCAATGCAACTTGCAAAAATTCATCCAGAGTAAGTGAATGGAAAAGTGTAATATTATTTCCGTATTGCAATGCAACTTGCAAAAATTCATCCAGAGCAAGTGAATGGAAAAGTGTAATATTATTTCCGTATTGCAATGCAACTTGCAAAAATTCATCCAGAGCGAGTGAATGGAAAAGTGTAATATTATTTCCGTATTGCAATGCAACTTGCAAAAATTCATCCAGAGCGAGTGAATGGAAAAGTGTAATATTATTTCCGTATTGCAATGCAACTTGCAAAAATTCATCCAGAGTGAGTGAATCACAACATGATTTAGAACTGTGTTAATGTAATATTATTTCCGTATTGCAATGCAACTTGCAAAAATTCATCCAGAGTAAGTGAATGGAAAAGTGTAATATTATTTCCGTATTGCAATGCAACTTGCAAAAATTCATCCAGAGCGAGTGAATGGAAAAGTGTAATATTATTTCCGTATTGCAATGCAACTTGCAAAAATTCATCCAGAGTGAGTGAATGGAAAAGTGTAATATTATTTCCGCATTGCAATGCAACTTGCAAAAATTCATCGATTCATCGATTCATGAATGAAACAGTACAGCAAAAAAATGTCATTCAGAGTGAATCGAAAACAATCCAGAAGTGAATCAAAACATAATTTAGAACTTTGTTAATGGAAAAGTGTAATATTATTTCCGTATTGCAATGCAACTTGCAAAAATTCATCCAGAGTGAGTGATTTAGAACTTTGTTAATGGAAAAGTGTAATATTATTTCCGTATTGCAATGCAACTTGCAAAAATTCATCCAGAGTGAGTGATTTAGAACTTTGTTAATGGAAAAGTGTAATATTATTTCCGTATTGCAATGCAACTTGCAAAAATTCATCCAGAGTGAGTGAATCACAACATGATTTAGAACTTTGTTAATGGAAAAGTGTAATATTATTTCCGTATTGCAATGCAACTTGCAAAAATTCATCCAGAGTGAGTGAATCACAACATGATTTAGAACTTTGTTAATGTAATATTATTTCCGTATTGCAATGCAACTTGCAAAAATTCATCCAGAGTGAGTGAATCACAACATGATTTAGAACTTTGTTAATGTAATATTATTTCCGTATTGCAATGCAACTTGCAAAAATTCATCCAGAGTGAGTGAATCACAACATGATTTAGAACTTTGTTAATGTAATATTATTTCCGTATTGCAATGCAACTTGCAAAAATTCATCCAGAGTGAGTGAATCACAACATGATTTAGAACTTTGTTAATGTAATATTATTTCCGTATTGCAATGCAACTTGCAAAAATTCATCCAGAGTGAGTGAATGGAAAAGTGTAATATTATTTCCGTATTGCAATGCAATTTGCAAAAATTCATCCAGAGTGAGTGAATCACAACATGATTTAGAACTTTGTTAATGGAAAAGTGTAATATTATTTCCGTATTGCAAAGCAACTTGCAAAAATTCATCCAGAGTGAGTGAATCACAACATGATTTAGAACTTTGTTAATGGAAAAGTGTAATATTATTTCCGTATTGCAATGCAACTTGCAAAAATTCATCCAGAGTAAGTGAATGGAAAAGTGTAATATTATTTCCGTATTGCAATGCAACTTGCAAAAATTCATCCAGAGTGAGTGAATCAAAACATGATTTAGAACTTTGTTAATGGAAAAGTGTAATATTATTTCCGTATTGCAATGCAACTTGCAAAAATTCATCCAGAGTGAGTGAATGGAAAAGTGTAATATTATTTCCGTATTGCAATGCAACTTGCAAAAATTCATCCAGAGTGAGTGAATGGAAAAGTGTAATATTATTTCCGTATTGCAATGCAACTTGCAAAAATTCATCCAGAGTGAGTGATTTAGAACTTTGTTAATGGAAAAGTGTAATATTATTTCCGTATTGCAATGCAATTTGCAAAAATTCATCCAGAGTGAGTGAATCACAACATGATTTAGAACTTTGTTAATGGAAAAGTGTAATATTATTTCCGTATTGCAATGCAACTTGCAAAAATTCATCCAGAGTGAGTGAATCACAACATGATTTAGAACTTTGTTAATGGAAAAGTGTAATATTATTTCCGTATTGCAATGCAACTTGCAAAAATTCATCCAGAGTAAGTGAATGGAAAAGTGTAATATTATTTCCGTATTGCAATGCAACTTGCAAAAATTCATCCAGAGTAAGTGAATGGAAAAGTGTAATATTATTTCCGTATTGCAATGCAACTTGCAAAAATTCATCCAGAGCGAGTGAATGGAAAAGTGTAATATTATTTCCGTATTGCAATGCAACTTGCAAAAATTCATCCAGAGCGAGTGAATGGAAAAGTGTAATATTATTTCCGTATTGCAATGCAACTTGCAAAAATTCATCCAGAGTGAGTGAATCACAACATGATTTAGAACTGTGTTAATGTAATATTATTTCCGTATTGCAATGCAACTTGCAAAAATTCATCCAGAGTAAGTGAATGGAAAAGTGTAATATTATTTCCGTATTGCAATGCAACTTGCAAAAATTCATCCAGAGCGAGTGAATGGAAAAGTGTAATATTATTTCCGTATTGCAATGCAACTTGCAAAAATTCATCCAGAGTGAGTGAATGGAAAAGTGTAATATTATTTCCGCATTGCAATGCAACTTGCAAAAATTCATCGATTCATCGATTCATGAATGAAACAGTACAGCAAAAAAATGTCATTCAGAGTGAATCGAAAACAATCCAGAAGTGAATCAAAACATAATTTAGAACTTTGTTAATGGAAAAGTGTAATATTATTTCCGTATTGCAATGCAACTTGCAAAAATTCATCCAGAGTGAGTGATTTAGAACTTTGTTAATGGAAAAGTGTAATATTATTTCCGTATTGCAATGCAACTTGCAAAAATTCATCCAGAGTGAGTGATTTAGAACTTTGTTAATGGAAAAGTGTAATATTATTTCCGTATTGCAATGCAACTTGCAAAAATTCATCCAGAGTGAGTGAATCACAACATGATTTAGAACTTTGTTAATGGAAAAGTGTAATATTATTTCCGTATTGCAATGCAACTTGCAAAAATTCATCCAGAGTGAGTGAATCACAACATGATTTAGAACTTTGTTAATGGAAAAGTGTAATATTATTTCCGTATTGCAATGCAACTTGCAAAAATTCATCCAGAGTGAGTGAATCACAACATGATTTAGAACTTTGTTAATGTAATATTATTTCCGTATTGCAATGCAACTTGCAAAAATTCATCCAGAGTGAGTGAATGGAAAAGTGTAATATTATTTCCGTATTGCAATGCAACTTGCAAAAATTTATCCAGAGTGAGTGAATGGAAAAGTGTTATATTATTTCCGTATTGCAATGCAACTTGAAAAATTCATCCAGAGTGAGTGATTTAAAACTTTGTTAATGGAAAAGTGTAATATTATTTCCGTATTGCAATGCAACCTGCAAAAATTCATCCAGAGTGAGTGAATGGAAAAGTGTAATATTATTTCCGTATTGCAATGCAACTTGCAAAAATTTATCCAGAGTGAGTGAATGGAAAAGTGTTATATTATTTCCGTATTGCAATGCAACTTGAAAAATTCATCCAGAGTGAGTGATTTAAAACTTTGTTAATGGAAAAGTGTAATATTATTTCCGTATTGCAATGCAACTTGCAAAAATTCATCCAGAGTGAGTGAATGGAAAAGTGTAATATTATTTCCGTATTGCAATGCAACTTGCAAAAATTCATCCAGAGTGAGTGAATCACAACATGATTTAGAACTTTGTTAATGTAATATTATTTCCGTATTGCAATGCAACTTGCAAAAATTCATCCAGAGTGAGTGAATCACAACATGATTTAGAACTTTGTTAATGTAATATTATTTCCGTATTGCAATGCAACTTGCAAAAATTCATCCAGAGTGAGTGAATGGAAAAGTGTAATATTATTTCCGTATTGCAATGCAATTTGCAAAAATTCATCCAGTGAGTGAATCACAACATGATTTAGAACTTTGTTAATGGAAAAGTGTAATATTATTTCCGTATTGCAATGCAACTTGCAAAAATTCATCCAGAGTGAGTGAATCACAACATGATTTAGAACTTTGTTAATGTAATATTATTTCCGTATTGCAATGCAACTTGCAAAAATTCATCCAGAGTAAGTGAATGGAAAAGTGTAATATTATTTCCGTATTGCAATGCAACTTGCAAAAATTCATCCAGAGCGAGTGAATGGAAAAGTGTAATATTATTTCCGTATTGCAATGCAACTTGCAAAAATTCATCCAGAGTGAGTGAATGGAAAAGTGTAATATTATTTCCGTATTGCAATGCAACTTGAAAAATTCATCCAGAGTGAGTGATTTAAAACTTTGTTAATGGAAAAGTGTAATATTATTTCCGTATTGCAATGCAACTTGCAAAAATTCATCCAGAGTGAGTGAATCACAACATGATTTAGAACTTTGTTAATGTAATATTATTTCCGTATTGCAATGCAACTTGCAAAAATTCATCCAGAGTGAGTGAATCACAACATGATTTAGAACTTTGTTAATGTAATATTATTTCCGTATTGCAATGCAACTTGCAAAAATTCATCCAGAGTGAGTGAATCACAACATGATTTAGAACTTTGTTAATGTAATATTATTTCCGTATTGCAATGCAACTTGCAAAAATTCATCCAGAGTGAGTGAATGGAAAAGTGTAATATTATTTCCGTATTGCAATGCAATTTGCAAAAATTCATCCAGAGTGAGTGAATCACAACATGATTTAGAACTTTGTTAATGGAAAAGTGTAATATTATTTCCGTATTGCAATGCAACTTGCAAAAATTCATCCAGAGTGAGTGAATCACAACATGATTTAGAACTTTGTTAATGGAAAAGTGTAATATTATTTCCGTATTGCAATGCAACTTGCAAAAATTCATCCAGAGTAAGTGAATGGAAAAGTGTAATATTATTTCCGTATTGCAATGCAACTTGCAAAAATTCATCCAGAGTGGGTGAATGGAAAAGTGTAATATTATTTCCGTATTGCAATGCAACTTGCAAAAATTCATCCAGAGTGAGTGAATGGAAAAGTGTAATATTATTTCCGTATTGCAATGCAACTTGCAAAAATTTATCCAGAGTGAGTGAATGGAAAAGTGTAATATTATTTCCGTATTGCAATGCAACTTGAAAAATTCATCCAGAGTGAGTGATTTAAAACTTTGTTAATGGAAAAGTGTAATATTATTTCCGTATTGCAATGCAACTTGCAAAAATTCATCCAGAGTAAGTGAATGGAAAAGTGTAATATTATTTCCGTATTGCAATGCAACTTGCAAAAATTCATCCAGAGTAAGTGAATGGAAAAGTGTAATATTATTTCCGTATTGCAATGCAACTTGCAAAAATTCATCCAGAGCGAGTGAATGGAAAAGTGTAATATTATTTCCGTATTGCAATGCAACTTGCAAAAATTCATCCAGAGTGAGTGAATGGAAAAGTGTAATATTATTTCCGCATTGCAATGCAACTTGCAAAAATTCATCGATTCATCGATTCATGAATGAAACAGTACAGCAAAAAAATGTCATTCAGAGTGAATCGAAAACAATCCAGAAGTGAATCAAAACATAATTTAGAACTTTGTTAATGGAAAAGTGTAATATTATTTCCGTATTGCAATGCAACTTGCAAAAATTCATCCAGAGTGAGTGATTTAGAACTTTGTTAATGGAAAAGTGTAATATTATTTCCGTATTGCAATGCAACTTGCAAAAATTCATCCAGAGTGAGTGATTTAGAACTTTGTTAATGGAAAAGTGTAATATTATTTCCGTATTGCAATGCAACTTGCAAAAATTCATCCAGAGTGAGTGAATCACAACATGATTTAGAACTTTGTTAATGGAAAAGTGTAATATTATTTCCGTATTGCAATGCAACTTGCAAAAATTCATCCAGAGTGAGTGAATCACAACATGATTTAGAACTTTGTTAATGGAAAAGTGTAATATTATTTCCGTATTGCAATGCAACTTGCAAAAATTCATCCAGAGTGAGTGAATCACAACATGATTTAGAACTTTGTTAATGTAATATTATTTCCGTATTGCAATGCAACTTGCAAAAATTCATCCAGAGTGAGTGAATGGAAAAGTGTAATATTATTTCCGTATTGCAATGCAACTTGCAAAAATTTATCCAGAGTGAGTGAATGGAAAAGTGTTATATTATTTCCGTATTGCAATGCAACTTGAAAAATTCATCCAGAGTGAGTGATTTAAAACTTTGTTAATGGAAAAGTGTAATATTATTTCCGTATTGCAATGCAACCTGCAAAAATTCATCCAGAGTGAGTGAATGGAAAAGTGTAATATTATTTCCGTATTGCAATGCAACTTGCAAAAATTCATCCAGAGTGAGTGAATGGAAAAGTGTAATATTATTTCCGTATTGCAATGCAACTTGCAAAAATTCATCCAGAGTGAGTGAATGGAAAAGTGTAATATTATTTCCGTATTGCAATGCAACTTGCAAAAATTTATCCAGAGTGAGTGAATGGAAAAGTGTAATATTATTTCCGTATTGCAATGCAACTTGAAAAATTCATCCAGAGTGAGTGATTTAAAACTTTGTTAATGGAAAAGTGTAATATTATTTCCGTATTGTAATGCAACTTGCAAAAATTTATCCAGAGTGAGTGAATGGAAAAGTGTTATATTATTTCCGTATTGCAATGCAACTTGAAAAATTCATCCAGAGTGAGTGATTTAAAACTTTGTTAATGGAAAAGTGTAATATTATTTCCGTATTGCAATGCAACTTGCAAAAATTCATCCAGAGTGAGTGAATGGAAAAGTGTAATATTATTTCCGTATTGCAATGCAACTTGCAAAAATTCATCCAGAGTGAGTGAATCACAACATGATTTAGAACTTTGTTTATGTAATATTATTTCCGTATTGCAATGCAACTTGCAAAAATTCATCCAGAGTGAGTGAATCACAACATGATTTAGAACTTTGTTAATGTAATATTATTTCCGTATTGCAATGCAACTTGCAAAAATTCATCCAGAGTGAGTGAATGGAAAAGTGTAATATTATTTCCGTATTGCAATGCAATTTGCAAAAATTCATCCAGAGTGAGTGAATCACAACATGATTTAGAACTTTGTTAATGGAAAAGTGTAATATTATTTCCGTATTGCAAAGCAACTTGCAAAAATTCATCCAGAGTGAGTGAATCACAACATGATTTAGAACTTTGTTAATGGAAAAGTGTAATATTATTTCCGTATTGCAATGCAACTTGCAAAAATTCATCCAGAGTAAGTGAATGGAAAAGTGTAATATTATTTCCGTATTGCAATGCAACTTGCAAAAATTCATCCAGAGTGAGTGAATCACAACATGATTTAGAACTTTGTTAATGTAATATTATTTCCGTATTGCAATGCAACTTGCAAAAATTCATCCAGAGTAAGTGAATGGAAAAGTGTAATATTATTTCCGTATTGCAATGCAACTTGCAAAAATTCATCCAGAGCGAGTGAATGGAAAAGTGTAATATTATTTCCGTATTGCAATGCAACTTGCAAAAATTCATCCAGAGTGAGTGAATGGAAAAGTGTAATATTATTTCCGTATTGCAATGCAACTTGAAAAATTCATCCAGAGTGAGTGATTTAAAACTTTGTTAATGGAAAAGTGTAATATTATTTCCGTATTGCAATGCAACTTGCAAAAATTCATCCAGAGTGAGTGAATCACAACATGATTTAGAACTTTGTTAATGTAATATTATTTCCGTATTGCAATGCAACTTGCAAAAATTCATCCAGAGTGAGTGAATCACAACATGATTTAGAACTTTGTTAATGTAATATTATTTCCGTATTGCAATGCAACTTGCAAAAATTCATCCAGAGTGAGTGAATCACAACATGATTTAGAACTTTGTTAATGTAATATTATTTCCGTATTGCAATGCAACTTGCAAAAATTCATCCAGAGTGAGTGAATGGAAAAGTGTAATATTATTTCCGTATTGCAATGCAATTTGCAAAAATTCATCCAGAGTGAGTGAATCACAACATGATTTAGAACTTTGTTAATGGAAAAGTGTAATATTATTTCCGTATTGCAATGCAACTTGCAAAAATTCATCCAGAGTGAGTGAATCACAACATGATTTAGAACTTTGTTAATGGAAAAGTGTAATATTATTTCCGTATTGCAATGCAACTTGCAAAAATTCATCCAGAGTAAGTGAATGGAAAAGTGTAATATTATTTCCGTATTGCAATGCAACTTGCAAAAATTCATCCAGAGTGGGTGAATGGAAAAGTGTAATATTATTTCCGTATTGCAATGCAACTTGCAAAAATTCATCCAGAGTGAGTGAATGGAAAAGTGTAATATTATTTCCGTATTGCAATGCAACTTGCAAAAATTTATCCAGAGTGAGTGAATGGAAAAGTGTAATATTATTTCCGTATTGCAATGCAACTTGAAAAATTCATCCAGAGTGAGTGATTTAAAACTTTGTTAATGGAAAAGTGTAATATTATTTCCGTATTGCAATGCAACTTGCAAAAATTCATCCAGAGTGAGTGAATCACAACATGATTTAGAACTTTGTTAATGTAATATTATTTCCGTATTGCAATGCAACTTGCAAAAATTCATCCAGAGTAAGTGAATGGAAAAGTGTAATATTATTTCCGTATTGCAATGCAACTTGCAAAAATTCATCCAGAGTAAGTGAATGGAAAAGTGTAATATTATTTCCGTATTGCAATGCAACTTGCAAAAATTTATCCAGAGTGAGTGAATGGAAAAGTGTTATATTATTTCCGTATTGCAATGCAACTTGAAAAATTCATCCAGAGTGAGTGATTTAAAACTTTGTTAATGGAAAAGTGTAATATTATTTCCGTATTGCAATGCAACCTGCAAAAATTCATCCAGAGTGAGTGAATGGAAAAGTGTAATATTATTTCCGTATTGCAATGCAACTTGCAAAAATTCATCCAGAGTGAGTGAATGGAAAAGTGTAATATTATTTCCGTATTGCAATGCAACTTGCAAAAATTCATCCAGAGTGAGTGAATGGAAAAGTGTAATATTATTTCCGTATTGCAATGCAACTTGCAAAAATTCATCCAGAGTGAGTGAATCACAACATGATTTAGAACTTTGTTAATGTAATATTATTTCCGTATTGCAATGCAACTTGCAAAAATTCATCCAGAGTGAGTGAATGGAAAAGTGTAATATTATTTCCGTATTGCAATGCAATTTGCAAAAATTCATCCAGAGTGAGTGAATCACAACATGATTTAGAACTTTGTTAATGGAAAAGTGTAATATTATTTCCGTATTGCAAAGCAACTTGCAAAAATTCATCCAGAGTGAGTGAATCACAACATGATTTAGAACTTTGTTAATGGAAAAGTGTAATATTATTTCCGTATTGCAATGCAACTTGCAAAAATTCATCCAGAGTAAGTGAATGGAAAAGTGTAATATTATTTCCGTATTGCAATGCAACTTGCAAAAATTCATCCAGAGTGAGTGAATCACAACATGATTTAGAACTTTGTTAATGTAATATTATTTCCGTATTGCAATGCAACTTGCAAAAATTCATCCAGAGTAAGTGAATGGAAAAGTGTAATATTATTTCCGTATTGCAATGCAACTTGAAAAATTCATCCAGAGTGAGTGATTTAAAACTTTGTTAATGGAAAAGTGTAATATTATTTCCGTATTGCAATGCAACTTGCAAAAATTCATCCAGAGTGAGTGAATCACAACATGATTTAGAACTTTGTTAATGTAATATTATTTCCGTATTGCAATGCAACTTGCAAAAATTCATCCAGAGTGAGTGAATCACAACATGATTTAGAACTTTGTTAATGTAATATTATTTCCGTATTGCAATGCAACTTGCAAAAATTCATCCAGAGTGAGTGAATCACAACATGATTTAGAACTTTGTTAATGTAATATTATTTCCGTATTGCAATGCAACTTGCAAAAATTCATCCAGAGTGAGTGAATGGAAAAGTGTAATATTATTTCCGTATTGCAATGCAATTTGCAAAAATTCATCCAGAGTGAGTGAATCACAACATGATTTAGAACTTTGTTAATGGAAAAGTGTAATATTATTTCCGTATTGCAATGCAACTTGCAAAAATTCATCCAGAGTGAGTGAATCACAACATGATTTAGAACTTTGTTAATGGAAAAGTGTAATATTATTTCCGTATTGCAATGCAACTTGCAAAAATTCATCCAGAGTAAGTGAATGGAAAAGTGTAATATTATTTCCGTATTGCAATGCAACTTGCAAAAATTCATCCAGAGTGGGTGAATGGAAAAGTGTAATATTATTTCCGTATTGCAATGCAACTTGCAAAAATTCATCCAGAGTGAGTGAATGGAAAAGTGTAATATTATTTCCGTATTGCAATGCAACTTGCAAAAATTTATCCAGAGTGAGTGAATGGAAAAGTGTAATATTATTTCCGTATTGCAATGCAACTTGAAAAATTCATCCAGAGTGAGTGATTTAAAACTTTGTTAATGGAAAAGTGTAATATTATTTCCGTATTGCAATGCAACTTGCAAAAATTCATCCAGAGTGAGTGAATCACAACATGATTTAGAACTTTGTTAATGTAATATTATTTCCGTATTGCAATGCAACTTGCAAAAATTCATCCAGAGTAAGTGAATGGAAAAGTGTAATATTATTTCCGTATTGCAATGCAACTTGCAAAAATTCATCCAGAGTAAGTGAATGGAAAAGTGTAATATTATTTCCGTATTGCAATGCAACTTGCAAAAATTTATCCAGAGTGAGTGAATGGAAAAGTGTTATATTATTTCCGTATTGCAATGCAACTTGAAAAATTCATCCAGAGTGAGTGATTTAAAACTTTGTTAATGGAAAAGTGTAATATTATTTCCGTATTGCAATGCAACCTGCAAAAATTCATCCAGAGTGAGTGAATGGAAAAGTGTAATATTATTTCCGTATTGCAATGCAACTTGCAAAAATTCATCCAGAGTGAGTGAATGGAAAAGTGTAATATTATTTCCGTATTGCAATGCAACTTGCAAAAATTCATCCAGAGTGAGTGAATGGAAAAGTGTAATATTATTTCCGTATTGCAATGCAACTTGCAAAAATTTATCCAGAGTGAGTGAATGGAAAAGTGTAATATTATTTCCGTATTGCAATGCAACTTGAAAAATTCATCCAGAGTGAGTGATTTAAAACTTTGTTAATGGAAAAGTGTAATATTATTTCCGTATTGCAATGCAACTTGCAAAAATTTATCCAGAGTGAGTGAATGGAAAAGTGTAATATTATTTCCGTATTGCAATGCAACTTGAAAAATTCATCCAGAGTGAGTGATTTAAAACTTTGTTAATGGAAAAGTGTAATATTATTTCCGTATTGCAATGCAACTTGCAAAAATTCATCCAGAGTGAGTGAATGGAAAAGTGTAATATTATTTCCGTATTGCAATGCAACTTGCAAAAATTCATCCAGAGTGAGTGAATCACAACATGATTTAGAACTTTGTTAATGTAATATTATTTCCGTATTGCAATGCAACTTGCAAAAATTCATCCAGAGTGAGTGAATCACAACATGATTTAGAACTTTGTTAATGTAATATTATTTCCGTATTGCAATGCAACTTGCAAAAATTCATCCAGAGTGAGTGAATCACAACATGATTTAGAACTTTGTTAATGTAATATTATTTCCGTATTGCAATGCAACTTGCAAAAATTCATCCAGAGTGAGTGAATCACAACATGATTTAGAACTTTGTTAATGTAATATTATTTCCGTATTGCAATGCAACTTGCAAAAATTCATCCAGAGTGAGTGAATCACAACATGATTTAGAACTTTGTTAATGTAATATTATTTCCGTATTGCAATGCAACTTGCAAAAATTCATCCAGAGTGAGTGAATCACAACATGATTTAGAACTTTGTTAATGTAATATTATTTCCGTATTGCAATGCAACTTGCAAAAATTCATCCAGAGTGAGTGAATCACAACATGATTTAGAACTTTGTTAATGTAATATTATTTCCGTATTGCAATGCAACTTGCAAAAATTCATCCAGAGTGAGTGAATCACAACATGATTTAGAACTTTGTTAATGTAATATTATTTCCGTATTGCAATGCAACTTGCAAAAATTCATCCAGAGTGAGTGAATCACAACATGATTTAGAACTTTGTTAATGTAATATTATTTCCGTATTGCAATGCAACTTGCAAAAATTCATCCAGAGTGAGTGAATGGAAAAGTGTAATATTATTTCCGTATTGCAATGCAATTTGCAAAAATTCATCCAGAGTGAGTGAATCACAACATGATTTAGAACTTTGTTAATGGAAAAGTGTAATATTATTTCCGTATTGCAATGCAACTTGCAAAAATTCATCCAGAGTGAGTGAATCACAACATGATTTAGAACTTTGTTAATGGAAAAGTGTAATATTATTTCCGTATTGCAATGCAACTTGCAAAAATTCATCCAGAGTAAGTGAATGGAAAAGTGTAATATTATTTCCGTATTGCAATGCAACTTGCAAAAATTCATCCAGAGTGAGTGAATCACAACATGATTTAGAACTTTGTTAATGGAAAAGTGTAATATTATTTCCGTATTGCAATGCAACTTGCAAAAATTCATCCAGAGTGAGTGAATGGAAAAGTGTAATATTATTTCCGTATTGCAATGCAACTTGCAAAAATTCATCCAGAGTGAGTGAATGGAAAAGTGTAATATTATTTCCGTATTGCAATGCAACTTGCAAAAATTCATCCAGAGTGAGTGATTTAGAACTTTGTTAATGGAAAAGTGTAATATTATTTCCGTATTGCAATGCAATTTGCAAAAATTCATCCAGAGTGAGTGAATCACAACATGATTTAGAACTTTGTTAATGGAAAAGTGTAATATTATTTCCGTATTGCAATGCAACTTGCAAAAATTCATCCAGAGTGAGTGAATCACAACATGATTTAGAACTTTGTTAATGGAAAAGTGTAATATTATTTCCGTATTGCAATGCAACTTGCAAAAATTCATCCAGAGTAAGTGAATGGAAAAGTGTAATATTATTTCCGTATTGCAATGCAACTTGCAAAAATTCATCCAGAGTAAGTGAATGGAAAAGTGTAATATTATTTCCGTATTGCAATGCAACTTGCAAAAATTCATCCAGAGCGAGTGAATGGAAAAGTGTAATATTATTTCCGTATTGCAATGCAACTTGCAAAAATTCATCCAGAGCGAGTGAATGGAAAAGTGTAATATTATTTCCGTATTGCAATGCAACTTGCAAAAATTCATCCAGAGTGAGTGAATCACAACATGATTTAGAACTGTGTTAATGTAATATTATTTCCGTATTGCAATGCAACTTGCAAAAATTCATCCAGAGTAAGTGAATGGAAAAGTGTAATATTATTTCCGTATTGCAATGCAACTTGCAAAAATTCATCCAGAGCGAGTGAATGGAAAAGTGTAATATTATTTCCGCATTGCAATGCAACTTGCAAAAATTCATCGATTCATCGATTCATGAATGAAACAGTACAGCAAAAAAATGTCATTCAGAGTGAATCGAAAACAATCCAGAAGTGAATCAAAACATAATTTAGAACTTTGTTAATGGAAAAGTGTAATATTATTTCCGTATTGCAATGCAACTTGCAAAAATTCATCCAGAGTGAGTGATTTAGAACTTTGTTAATGGAAAAGTGTAATATTATTTCCGTATTGCAATGCAACTTGCAAAAATTCATCCAGAGTGAGTGATTTAGAACTTTGTTAATGGAAAAGTGTAATATTATTTCCGTATTGCAATGCAACTTGCAAAAATTCATCCAGAGTGAGTGAATCACAACATGATTTAGAACTTTGTTAATGGAAAAGTGTAATATTATTTCCGTATTGCAATGCAACTTGCAAAAATTCATCCAGAGTGAGTGAATCACAACATGATTTAGAACTTTGTTAATGGAGAAGTGTAATATTATTTCCGTATTGCAATGCAACTTGCAAAAATTCATCCAGAGTGAGTGAATCACAACATGATTTAGAACTTTGTTAATGTAATATTATTTCCGTATTGCAATGCAACTTGCAAAAATTCATCCAGAGTGAGTGAATGGAAAAGTGTAATATTATTTCCGTATTGCAATGCAACTTGCAAAAATTTATCCAGAGTGAGTGAATGGAAAAGTGTTATATTATTTCCGTATTGCAATGCAACTTGAAAAATTCATCCAGAGTGAGTGATTTAAAACTTTGTTAATGGAAAAGTGTAATATTATTTCCGTATTGCAATGCAACCTGCAAAAATTCATCCAGAGTGAGTGAATGGAAAAGTGTAATATTATTTCCGTATTGCAATGCAACTTGCAAAAATTCATCCAGAGTGAGTGAATGGAAAAGTGTAATATTATTTCCGTATTGCAATGCAACTTGCAAAAATTTATCCAGAGTGAGTGAATGGAAAAGTGTTATATTATTTCCGTATTGCAATGCAACTTGAAAAATTCATCCAGAGTGAGTGATTTAAAACTTTGTTAATGGAAAAGTGTAATATTATTTCCGTATTGCAATGCAACTTGCAAAAATTCATCCAGAGTGAGTGAATGGAAAAGTGTAATATTATTTCCGTATTGCAATGCAACTTGCAAAAATTCATCCAGAGTGAGTGAATGGAAAAGTGTAATATTATTTCCGTATTGCAATGCAACTTGCAAAAATTCATCCAGAGTGAGTGATTTAGAACTTTGTTAATGGAAAAGTGTAATATTATTTCCGTATTGCAATGCAATTTGCAAAAATTCATCCAGAGTGAGTGAGTCACAACATGATTTAGAACTTTGTTAATGGAAAAGTGTAATATTATTTCCGTATTGCAATGCAACTTGCAAAAATTCATCCAGAGTGAGTGAATCACAACATGATTTAGAACTTTGTTAATGGAAAAGTGTAATATTATTTCCGTATTGCAATGCAACTTGCAAAAATTCATCCAGAGTAAGTGAATGGAAAAGTGTAATATTATTTCCGTATTGCAATGCAACTTGCAAAAATTCATCCAGAGTAAGTGAATGGAAAAGTGTAATATTATTTCCGTATTGCAATGCAACTTGCAAAAATTCATCCAGAGCGAGTGAATGGAAAAGTGTAATATTATTTCCGTATTGCAATGCAACTTGCAAAAATTCATCCAGAGCGAGTGAATGGAAAAGTGTAATATTATTTCCGTATTGCAATGCAACTTGCAAAAATTCATCCAGAGTGAGTGAATCACAACATGATTTAGAACTTTGTTAATGTAATATTATTTCCGTATTGCAATGCAACTTGCAAAAATTCATCCAGAGTGAGTGAATGGAAAAGTGTAATATTATTTCCGTATTGCAATGCAATTTGCAAAAATTCATCCAGAGTGAGTGAATCACAACATGATTTAGAACTTTGTTAATGGAAAAGTGTAATATTATTTCCGTATTGCAATGCAACTTGCAAAAATTCATCCAGAGTGAGTGAATCACAACATGATTTAGAACTTTGTTAATGGAAAAGTGTAATATTATTTCCGTATTGCAATGCAACTTGCAAAAATTCATCCAGAGTAAGTGAATGGAAAAGTGTAATATTATTTCCGTATTGCAATGCAACTTGCAAAAATTCATCCAGAGCGAGTGAATGGAAAAGTGTAATATTATTTCCGTATTGCAATGCAACTTGCAAAAATTCATCCAGAGCGAGTGAATGGAAAAGTGTAATATTATTTCCGTATTTCAATGCAACTTGCAAAAATTCATCCAGAGTGAGTGAATCACAACATGATTTAGAACTTTGTTAATGTAATATTATTTCCGTATTGCAATGCAACTTGCAAAAATTCATCCAGAGTAAGTGAATGGAAAAGTGTAATATTATTTCCGTATTGCAATGCAACTTGCAAAAATTCATCCAGAGCGAGTGAATGGAAAAGTGTAATATTATTTCCGTATTGCAATGCAACTTGCAAAAATTCATCCAGAGTGAGTGAATGGAAAAGTGTAATATTATTTCCGCATTGCAATGCAACTTGCAAAAATTCATCGATTCATCGATTCATGAATGAAACAGTACAGCAAAAAAATGTCATTCAGAGTGAATCGAAAACAATCCAGAAGTGAATCAAAACATAATTTAGAACTTTGTTAATGGAAAAGTGTAATATTATTTCCGTATTGCAATGCAACTTGAAAAAATTCATCCAGAGTGAGTGATTTAGAACTTTGTTAATGGAAAAGTGTAATATTATTTCCGTATTGCAATGCAACTTGCAAAAATTCATCCAGAGTGAGTGATTTAGAACTTTGTTAATGGAAAAGTGTAATATTATTTCCGTATTGCAATGCAACTTGCAAAAATTCATCCAGAGTGAGTGAATCACAACATGATTTAGAACTTTGTTAATGGAAAAGTGTAATATTATTTCCGTATTGCAATGCAACTTGCAAAAATTCATCCAGAGTGAGTGAATCACAACATGATTTAGAACTTTGTTAATGGAAAAGTGTAATATTATTTCCGTATTGCAATGCAACTTGCAAAAATTCATCCAGAGTGAGTGAATGGAAAAGTGTAATATTATTTCCGTATTGCAATGCAACTTGCAAAAATTCATCCAGAGTGAGTGAATGGAAAAGTGTAATATTATTTCCGTATTGCAATGCAACTTGCAAAAATTCATCCAGAGTGAGTGAATCACAACATGATTTAGAACTTTGTTAATGTAATATTATTTCCGTATTGCAATGCAACTTGCAAAAATTCATCCAGAGTGAGTGAATCACAACATGATTTAGAACTTTGTTAATGTAATATTATTTCCGTATTGCAATGCAACTTGCAAAAATTCATCCAGAGTGAGTGAATGGAAAAGTGTAATATTATTTCCGTATTGCAATGCAATTTGCAAAAATTCATCCAGAGTGAGTGAATCACAACATGATTTAGAACTTTGTTAATGGAAAAGTGTAATATTATTTCCGTATTGCAATGCAACTTGCAAAAATTCGTCCAGAGTGAGTGAATCACAACATGATTTAGAACTTTGTTAATGGAAAAGTGTAATATTATTTCCGTATTGCAATGCAACTTGCAAAAATTCATCCAGAGTGAGTGAATGGAAAAGTGTAATATTATTTCCGTATTGCAATGCAACTTGCAAAAATTCATCCAGAGTGAGTGAATGGAAAAGTGTAATATTATTTCCGTATTGCAATGCAACTTGCAAAAATTCATCCAGAGGGAGTGATTTAGAACTTTGTTAATGGAAAAGTGTAATATTATTTCCGTATTGCAATGCAATTTGCAAAAATTCATCCAGAGTGAGTGAATCACAACATGATTTAGAACTTTGTTAATGGAAAAGTGTAATATTATTTCCGTATTGCAATGCAACTTGCAAAAATTCATCCAGAGTGAGTGAATCACAACATGATTTAGAACTTTGTTAATGGAAAAGTGTAATATTATTTCCGTATTGCAATGCAACTTGCAAAAATTCATCCAGAGTAAGTGAATGGAAAAGTGTAATATTATTTCCGTATTGCAATGCAACTTGCAAAAATTCATCCAGAGTGAGTGAATCACAACATGATTTAGAACTTTGTTAATGGAAAAGTGTAATATTATTTCCGTATTGCAATGCAACTTGCAAAAATTCATCCAGAGTGAGTGAATCACAACATGATTTAGAACTTTGTTAATGGAAAAGTGTAATATTATTTCCGTATTGCAATGCAACTTGCAAAAATTCATCCAGAGTAAGTGAATGGAAAAGTGTAATATTATTTCCGTATTGCAATGCAACTTGCAAAAATTCATCCAGAGTGAGTGAATCACAACATGATTTAGAACTTTGTTAATGGAAAAGTGTAATATTATTTCCGTATTGCAATGCAACTTGCAAAAATTCATCCAGAGTGAGTGAATGGAAAAGTGTTATATTATTTCCGTATTGCAATGCAACTTGCAAAAATTCATCCAGAGTGAGTGAATGGAAAAGTGTAATATTATTTCCGTATTGCAATGCAACTTGCAAAAATTCATCCAGAGTGAGTGATTTAGAACTTTGTTAATGGAAAAGTGTAATATTATTTCCGTATTGCAATGCAATTTGCAAAAATTCATCCAGAGTGAGTGAATCACAACATGATTTAGAACTTTGTTAATGGAAAAGTGTAATATTATTTCCGTATTGCAATGCAACTTGCAAAAATTCATCCAGAGTGAGTGAATCACAACATGATTTAGAACTTTGTTAATGTAATATTATTTCCGTATTGCAATGCAACTTGCAAAAATTCATCCAGAGTGAGTGAATCACAACATGATTTAGAACTTTGTTAATGTAATATTATTTCCGTATTGCAATGCAACTTGCAAAAATTCATCCAGAGTGAGTGAATGGAAAAGTGTAATATTATTTCCGTATTGCAATGCAATTTGCAAAAATTCATCCAGAGTGAGTGAATCACAACATGATTTAGAACTTTGTTAATGGAAAAGTGTAATATTATTTCCGTATTGCAATGCAACTTGCAAAAATTCATCCAGAGTAAGTGAATGGAAAAGTGTAATATTATTTCCGTATTGCAATGCAACTTGCAAAAATTCATCCAGAGTGAGTGAATCACAACATGATTTAGAACTTTGTTAATGGAAAAGTGTAATATTATTTCCGTATTGCAATGCAACTTGCAAAAATTCATCCAGAGTGAGTGAATGGAAAAGTGTAATATTATTTCCGTATTGCAATGCAACTTGCAAAAATTCATCCAGAGTGAGTGAATGGAAAAGTGTAATATTATTTCCGTATTGCAATGCAACTTGCAAAAATTCATCCAGAGTGAGTGATTTAGAACTTTGTTAATGGAAAAGTGTAATATTATTTCCGTATTGCAATGCAATTTGCAAAAATTCATCCAGAGTGAGTGAATCACAACATGATTTAGAACTTTGTTAATGGAAAAGTGTAATATTATTTCCGTATTGCAATGCAACTTGCAAAAATTCATCCAGAGTGAGTGAATCACAACATGATTTCGAACTTTGTTAATGTAATATTATTTCCGTATTGCAATGCAACTTGCAAAAATTCATCCAGAGTGAGTGAATCACAACATGATTTAGAACTTTGTTAATGTAATATTATTTCCGTATTGCAATGCAACTTGCAAAAATTCATCCAGAGTGAGTGAATGGAAAAGTGTAATATTATTTCCGTATTGCAATGCAATTTGCAAAAATTCATCCAGAGTGAGTGAATCACAACATGATTTAGAACTTTGTTAATGGAAAAGTGTAATATTATTTCCGTATTGCAATGCAACTTGCAAAAATTCATCCAGAGTGAGTGAATCACAACATGATTTAGAACTTTGTTAATGGAAAAGTGTAATATTATTTCCGTATTGCAATGCAACTTGCAAAAATTCATCCAGAGTAAGTGAATGGAAAAGTGTAATATTATTTCCGTATTGCAATGCAACTTGCAAAAATTCATCCAGAGCGAGTGAATGGAAAAGTGTAATATTATTTCCGTATTGCAATGCAACTTGCAAAAATTCATCCAGAGCGAGTGAATGGAAAAGTGTAATATTATTTCCGTATTGCAATGCAACTTGCAAAAATTCATCCAGAGTGAGTGAATCACAACATGATTTAGAACTTTGTTAATGTAATATTATTTCCGTATTGCAATGCAACTTGCAAAAATTCATCCAGAGTAAGTGAATGGAAAAGTGTAATATTATTTCCGTATTGCAATGCAACTTGCAAAAATTCATCCAGAGCGAGTGAATGGAAAAGTGTAATATTATTTCCGTATTGCAATGCAACTTGCAAAAATTCATCCAGAGTGAGTGAATGGAAAAGTGTAATATTATTTCCGCATTGCAATGCAACTTGCAAAAATTCATCGATTCATCGATTCATGAATGAAACAGTACAGCAAAAAAATGTCATTCAGAGTGAATCGAAAACAATCCAGAAGTGAATCAAAACATAATTTAGAACTTTGTTAATGGAAAAGTGTAATATTATTTCCGTATTGCAATGCAACTTGCAAAAATTCATCCAGAGTGAGTGATTTAGAACTTTGTTAATGGAAAAGTGTAATATTATTTCCGTATTGCAATGCAACTTGCAAAAATTCATCCAGAGTGAGTGATTTAGAACTTTGTTAATGGAAAAGTGTAATATTATTTCCGTATTGCAATGCAACTTGCAAAAATTCATCCAGAGTGAGTGAATCACAACATGATTTAGAACTTTGTTAATGGAAAAGTGTAATATTATTTCCGTATTGCAATGCAACTTGCAAAAATTCATCCAGAGTGAGTGAATCACAACATGATTTAGAACTTTGTTAATGGAAAAGTGTAATATTATTTCCGTATTGCAATGCAACTTGCAAAAATTCATCCAGAGTGAGTGAATCACAACATGATTTAGAACTTTGTTAATGTAATATTATTTCCGTATTGCAATGCAACTTGCAAAAATTCATCCAGAGTGAGTGAATGGAAAAGTGTAATATTATTTCCGTATTGCAATGCAACTTGCAAAAATTCATCCAGAGTGAGTGAATGGAAAAGTGTAATATTATTTCCGTATTGCAATGCAACTTGCAAAAATTCATCCAGAGTGAGTGATTTAGAACTTTGTTAATGGAAAAGTGTAATATTATTTCCGTATTGCAATGCAATTTGCAAAAATTCATCCAGAGTGAGTGAATCACAACATGATTTAGAACTTTGTTAATGGAAAAGTGTAATATTATTTCCGTATTGCAATGCAACTTGCAAAAATTCATCCAGAGTGAGTGAATCACAACATGATTTCGAACTTTGTTAATGTAATATTATTTCCGTATTGCAATGCAACTTGCAAAAATTCATCCAGAGTGAGTGAATCACAACATGATTTAGAACTTTGTTAATGTAATATTATTTCCGTATTGCAATGCAACTTGCAAAAATTCATCCAGAGTGAGTGAATGGAAAAGTGTAATATTATTTCCGTATTGCAATGCAATTTGCAAAAATTCATCCAGAGTGAGTGAATCACAACATGATTTAGAACTTTGTTAATGGAAAAGTGTAATATTATTTCCGTATTGCAATGCAACTTGCAAAAATTCATCCAGAGTGAGTGAATCACAACATGATTTAGAACTTTGTTAATGGAAAAGTGTAATATTATTTCCGTATTGCAATGCAACTTGCAAAAATTCATCCAGAGTAAGTGAATGGAAAAGTGTAATATTATTTCCGTATTGCAATGCAACTTGCAAAAATTCATCCAGAGCGAGTGAATGGAAAAGTGTAATATTATTTCCGTATTGCAATGCAACTTGCAAAAATTCATCCAGAGTGAGTGAATCACAACATGATTTAGAACTTTGTTAATGTAATATTATTTCCGTATTGCAATGCAACTTGCAAAAATTCATCCAGAGTAAGTGAATGGAAAAGTGTAATATTATTTCCGTATTGCAATGCAACTTGCAAAAATTCAGAGTGAGTGAATCACAACATGATTTCGAACTTTGTTAATGTAATATTATTTCCGTATTGCAATGCAACTTGCAAAAATTCATCCAGAGTGAGTGAATCACAACATGATTTAGAACTTTGTTAATGTAATATTATTTCCGTATTGCAATGCAACTTGCAAAAATTCATCCAGAGTGAGTGAATGGAAAAGTGTAATATTATTTCCGTATTGCAATGCAATTTGCAAAAATTCATCCAGAGTGAGTGAATCACAACATGATTTAGAACTTTGTTAATGGAAAAGTGTAATATTATTTCCGTATTGCAATGCAACTTGCAAAAATTCATCCAGAGTGAGTGAATCACAACATGATTTAGAACTTTGTTAATGGAAAAGTGTAATATTATTTCCGTATTGCAATGCAACTTGCAAAAATTCATCCAGAGTAAGTGAATGGAAAAGTGTAATATTATTTCCGTATTGCAATGCAACTTGCAAAAATTCATCCAGAGCGAGTGAATGGAAAAGTGTAATATTATTTCCGTATTGCAATGCAACTTGCAAAAATTCATCCAGAGTGAGTGAATCACAACATGATTTAGAACTTTGTTAATGTAATATTATTTCCGTATTGCAATGCAACTTGCAAAAATTCATCCAGAGTAAGTGAATGGAAAAGTGTAATATTATTTCCGTATTGCAATGCAACTTGCAAAAATTCATCCAGAGCGAGTGAATGGAAAAGTGTAATATTATTTCCGTATTGCAATGCAACTTGCAAAAATTCATCCAGAGTGAGTGAATGGAAAAGTGTAATATTATTTCCGCATTGCAATGCAACTTGCAAAAATTCATCGATTCATCGATTCATGAATGAAACAGTACAGCAAAAAAATGTCATTCAGAGTGAATCGAAAACAATCCAGAAGTGAATCAAAACATAATTTAGAACTTTGTTAATGGAAAAGTGTAATATTATTTCCGTATTGCAATGCAACTTGCAAAAATTCATCCAGAGTGAGTGATTTAGAACTTTGTTAATGGAAAAGTGTAATATTATTTCCGTATTGCAATGCAACTTGCAAAAATTCATCCAGAGTGAGTGATTTAGAACTTTGTTAATGGAAAAGTGTAATATTATTTCCGTATTGCAATGCAACTTGCAAAAATTCATCCAGAGTGAGTGAATCACAACATGATTTAGAACTTTGTTAATGGAAAAGTGTAATATTATTTCCGTATTGCAATGCAACTTGCAAAAATTCATCCAGAGTGAGTGAATCACAACATGATTTAGAACTTTGTTAATGGAAAAGTGTAATATTATTTCCGTATTGCAATGCAACTTGCAAAAATTCATCCAGAGTGAGTGAATCACAACATGATTTAGAACTTTGTTAATGTAATATTATTTCCGTATTGCAATGCAACTTGCAAAAATTCATCCAGAGTGAGTGAATGGAAAAGTGTAATATTATTTCCGTATTGCAATGCAACTTGCAAAAATTCATCCAGAGTGAGTGAATGGAAAAGTGTAATATTATTTCCGTATTGCAATGCAACTTGCAAAAATTCATCCAGAGTGAGTGAATCACAACATGATTTAGAACTTTGTTAATGTAATATTATTTCCGTATTGCAATGCAACTTGCAAAAATTCATCCAGAGTGAGTGAATCACAACATGATTTAGAACTTTGTTAATGTAATATTATTTCCGTATTGCAATGCAACTTGCAAAAATTCATCCAGAGTGAGTGAATGGAAAAGTGTAATATTATTTCCGTATTGCAATGCAATTTGCAAAAATTCATCCAGAGTGAGTGAATCACAACATGATTTAGAACTTTGTTAATGGAAAAGTGTAATATTATTTCCGTATTGCAATGCAACTTGCAAAAATTCGTCCAGAGTGAGTGAATCACAACATGATTTAGAACTTTGTTAATGGAAAAGTGTAATATTATTTCCGTATTGCAATGCAACTTGCAAAAATTCATCCAGAGTGAGTGAATGGAAAAGTGTAATATTATTTCCGTATTGCAATGCAACTTGCAAAAATTCATCCAGAGTGAGTGAATGGAAAAGTGTAATATTATTTCCGTATTGCAATGCAACTTGCAAAAATTCATCCAGAGTGAGTGATTTAGAACTTTGTTAATGGAAAAGTGTAATATTATTTCCGTATTGCAATGCAATTTGCAAAAATTCATCCAGAGTGAGTGAATCACAACATGATTTAGAACTTTGTTAATGGAAAAGTGTAATATTATTTCCGTATTGCAATGCAACTTGCAAAAATTCATCCAGAGTGAGTGAATCACAACATGATTTAGAACTTTGTTAATGGAAAAGTGTAATATTATTTCCGTATTGCAATGCAACTTGCAAAAATTCATCCAGAGTAAGTGAATGGAAAAGTGTAATATTATTTCCGTATTGCAATGCAACTTGCAAAAATTCATCCAGAGTGAGTGAATCACAACATGATTTAGAACTTTGTTAATGGAAAAGTGTAATATTATTTCCGTATTGCAATGCAACTTGCAAAAATTCATCCAGAGTGAGTGAATCACAACATGATTTAGAACTTTGTTAATGTAATATTATTTCCGTATTGCAATGCAACTTGCAAAAATTCATCCAGAGCGAGTGAATGGAAAAGTGTAATATTATTTCCGTATTGCAATGCAACTTGCAAAAATTCATCCAGAGTGAGTGAATGGAAAAGTGTAATATTATTTCCGTATTGCAATGCAACTTGCAAAAATTCATCCAGAGTGAGTGAATCACAACATGATTTAGAACTTTGTTAATGTAATATTATTTCCGTATTGCAATGCAACTTGCAAAAATTCATCCAGAGTAAGTGAATGGAAAAGTGTAATATTATTTCCGTATTGCAATGCAACTTGCAAAAATTCATCCAGAGCGAGTGAATGGAAAAGTGTAATATTATTTCCGTATTGCAATGCAACTTGCAAAAATTCATCCAGAGTGAGTGAATGGAAAAGTGTAATATTATTTCCGTATTGCAATGCAACTTGCAAAAATTCATCCAGAGTGAGTGAATGGAAAAGTGTAATATTATTTCCGTATTGCAATGCAACTTGCAAAAATTCATCCAGAGTGAGTGAATCACAACATGATTTAGAACTTTGTTAATGGAAAAGTGTAATATTATTTCCGTATTGCAATGCAACTTGCAAAAATTCATCCAGAGTGAGTGAATCACAACATGATTTAGAACTTTGTTAATGGAAAAGTGTAATATTATTTCCGTATTGCAATGCAACTTGCAAAAATTCATCCAGAGTGAGTGAATCACAACATGATTTAGAACTTTGTTAATGTAATATTATTTCCGTATTGCAATGCAACTTGCAAAAATTCATCCAGAGTGAGTGAATGGAAAAGTGTAATATTATTTCCGTATTGCAATGCAACTTGCAAAAATTCATCCAGAGTGAGTGAATGGAAAAGTGTAATATTATTTCCGTATTGCAATGCAACTTGCAAAAATTCATCCAGAGTGAGTGAATGGAAAAGTGTAATATTATTTCCGTATTGCAATGCAACTTGTAAAAATTCATCCAGAGTGAGGGAATGGAAAAGTATAATATTATTTCCGTATTGCAATGCAACTTGCAAAAATTCATCCAGAGTGAGTGAATGGAAAAGTGTAATATTATTTCCGTATTGCAATGCAACTTGCAAAAATTCATCCAGAGTGAGTGAATGGAAAAGTGTAATATTATTTCCGTATTGCAATGCAACTTGCAAAAATTCATCCAGAGTGAGTGATTTAGAACTTTGTTAATGGAAAAGTGTAATATTATTTCCGTATTGCAATGCAACTTGCAAAAATTCATCCAGAGTGAGTGAATGGAAAAGTATAATATTATTTCCGTATTGCAATGCAACTTGCAAAAATTCATCCAGAGTGAGTGAATGGAAAAGTGTAATATTATTTCCGTATTGCAATGCAACTTGCAAAAATTCATCCAGAGTGAGTGAATGGAAAAGTGTAATATTATTTCCGTATTGCAATGCAACTTGCAAAAATTCATCCAGAGTGAGTGATTTAGAACTTTGTTAATGGAAAAGTGTAATATTATTTCCGTATTGCAATGCAACTTGCAAAAATTCATCCAGAGTGAGTGAATGGAAAAGTGTAATATTATTTCCGTATTGCAATGCAACTTGCAAAAATTCATCCAGAGTGAGTGAATGGAAAAGTGTAATATTATTTCCGTATTGCAATGCAACTTGCAAAAATTCATCCAGAGTGAGTGAATCACAACATGATTTAGAACTTTGTTAATGTAATATTATTTCCGTATTGCAATGCAACTTGCAAAAATTCATCCAGAGTGAGTGAATCACAACATGATTTAGAACTTTGTTAATGTAATATTATTTCCGTATTGCAATGCAACTTGCAAAAATTCATCCAGAGTGAGTGAATGGAAAAGTGTAATATTATTTCCGTATTGCAATGCAACTTGCAAAAATTCATCCAGAGTGAGTGATTTAGAACTTTGTTAATGGAAAAGTGTAATATTATTTCCGTATTGCAATGCAACTTGCAAAAATTCATCCAGAGTGAGTGAATATTGTAAGTGTAATATTATTTCCGTATTGCAATGCAACTTGCAAAAATTCATCCAGAGTGAGTGAATGGAAAAGTGTAATATTATTTCCGTATTGCAATGCAACTTGCAAAAATTCATCCAGAGTGAGTGAATGGAAAAGTGTAATATTATTTCCGTATTGCAATGCAACTTGCAAAAATTCATCCAGAGTGGGTGAATGGAAAAGTGTAATATTATTTCCGTATTGCAATGCAACTTGCAAAAATTCATCCAGAGTGAGTGAATGGAAAAGTGTAATATTATTTCCGTATTGCAATGCAACTTGCAAAAATTTATCCAGAGTGAGTGAATGGAAAAGTGTAATATTATTTCCGTATTGCAATGCAACTTAAAAAATTCATCCAGAGTGAGTGATTTAAAACTTTGTTAATGGAAAAGTGTAATATTATTTCCGTATTGCAATGCAACTTGCAAAAATTCATCCAGAGTGAGTGAATGGAAAAGTGTAATATTATTTCCGTATTGCAATGCAACTTGCAAAAATTCATCCAGAGTGAGTGAATGGAAAAGTGTAATATTATTTCCGTATTGCAATGCAATTTGCAAAAATTCATCCAGAGTGAGTGAATCACAACATGATTTAGAACTTTGTTAATGGAAAAGTGTAATATTATTTCCGTATTGCAATGCAACTTGCAAAAATTCGTCCAGAGTGAGTGAATCACAACATGATTTAGAACTTTGTTAATGGAAAAGTGTAATATTATTTCCGTATTGCAATGCAACTTGCAAAAATTCATCCAGAGTGAGTGAATGGAAAAGTGTAATATTATTTCCGTATTGCAATGCAACTTGCAAAAATTCATCCAGAGTGAGTGAATGGAAAAGTGTAATATTATTTCCGTATTGCAATGCAACTTGCAAAAATTCATCCAGAGTGAGTGATTTAGAACTTTGTTAATGGAAAAGTGTAATATTATTTCCGTATTGCAATGCAATTTGCAAAAATTCATCCAGAGTGAGTGAATCACAACATGATTTAGAACTTTGTTAATGGAAAAGTGTAATATTATTTCCGTATTGCAATGCAACTTGCAAAAATTCATCCAGAGTGAGTGAATCACAACATGATTTAGAACTTTGTTAATGGAAAAGTGTAATATTATTTCCGTATTGCAATGCAACTTGCAAAAATTCATCCAGAGTAAGTGAATGGAAAAGTGTAATATTATTTCCGTATTGCAATGCAACTTGCAAAAATTCATCCAGAGTGAGTGAATCACAACATGATTTAGAACTTTGTTAATGGAAAAGTGTAATATTATTTCCGTATTGCAATGCAACTTGCAAAAATTCATCCAGAGTGAGTGAATCACAACATGATTTAGAACTTTGTTAATGTAATATTATTTCCGTATTGCAATGCAACTTGCAAAAATTCATCCAGAGCGAGTGAATGGAAAAGTGTAATATTATTTCCGTATTGCAATGCAACTTGCAAAAATTCATCCAGAGTGAGTGAATGGAAAAGTGTAATATTATTTCCGTATTGCAATGCAACTTGCAAAAATTCATCCAGAGTGAGTGAATCACAACATGATTTAGAACTTTGTTAATGTAATATTATTTCCGTATTGCAATGCAACTTGCAAAAATTCATCCAGAGTAAGTGAATGGAAAAGTGTAATATTAATTCCGTATTGCAATGCAACTTGCAAAAATTCATCCAGAGCGAGTGAATGGAAAAGTGTAATATTATTTCCGTATTGCAATGCAACTTGCAAAAATTCATCCAGAGTGAGTGAATGGAAAAGTGTAATATTATTTCCGTATTGCAATGCAACTTGCAAAAATTCATCCAGAGTGAGTGAATGGAAAAGTGTAATATTATTTCCGTATTGCAATGCAACTTGCAAAAATTCATCCAGAGTGAGTGAATCACAACATGATTTAGAACTTTGTTAATGGAAAAGTGTAATATTATTTCCGTATTGCAATGCAACTTGCAAAAATTCATCCAGAGTGAGTGAATCACAACATGATTTAGAACTTTGTTAATGGAAAAGTGTAATATTATTTCCGTATTGCAATGCAACTTGCAAAAATTCATCCAGAGTGAGTGAATCACAACATGATTTAGAACTTTGTTAATGTAATATTATTTCCGTATTGCAATGCAACTTGCAAAAATTCATCCAGAGTGAGTGAATGGAAAAGTGTAATATTATTTCCGTATTGCAATGCAACTTGCAAAAATTCATCCAGAGTGAGTGAATGGAAAAGTGTAATATTATTTCCGTATTGCAATGCAACTTGCAAAAATTCATCCAGAGTGAGTGAATGGAAAAGTGTAATATTATTTCCGTATTGCAATGCAACTTGTAAAAATTCATCCAGAGTGAGGGAATGGAAAAGTATAATATTATTTCCGTATTGCAATGCAACTTGCAAAAATTCATCCAGAGTGAGTGAATGGAAAAGTGTAATATTATTTCCGTATTGCAATGCAACTTGCAAAAATTCATCCAGAGTGAGTGAATGGAAAAGTGTAATATTATTTCCGTATTGCAATGCAACTTGCAAAAATTCATCCAGAGTGAGTGAATGGAAAAGTGTAATATTATTTCCGTATTGCAATGCAACTTGCAAAAATTCATCCAGAGTGAGTGAATGGAAAAGTGTAATATTATTTCCGTATTGCAATGCAACTTGCAAAAATTCATCCAGAGTGAGTGATTTAGAACTTTGTTAATGGAAAAGTGTAATATTATTTCCGTATTGCAATGCAACTTGCAAAAATTCATCCAGAGTGAGTGAATGGAAAAGTATAATATTATTTCCGTATTGCAATGCAACTTGCAAAAATTCATCCAGAGTGAGTGAATGGAAAAGTGTAATATTATTTCCGTATTGCAATGCAACTTGCAAAAATTCATCCAGAGTGAGTGAATGGAAAAGTGTAATATTATTTCCGTATTGCAATGCAACTTGCAAAAATTCATCCAGAGTGAGTGATTTAGAACTTTGTTAATGGAAAAGTGTAATATTATTTCCGTATTGCAATGCAACTTGCAAAAATTCATCCAGAGTGAGTGAATGGAAAAGTGTAATATTATTTCCGTATTGCAATGCAACTTGCAAAAATTCATCCAGAGTGAGTGAATGGAAAAGTGTAATATTATTTCCGTATTGCAATGCAACTTGCAAAAATTCATCCAGAGTGAGTGAATCACAACATGATTTAGAACTTTGTTAATGTAATATTATTTCCGTATTGCAATGCAACTTGCAAAAATTCATCCAGAGTGAGTGAATCACAACATGATTTAGAACTTTGTTAATGTAATATTATTTCCGTATTGCAATGCAACTTGCAAAAATTCATCCAGAGTGAGTGAATGGAAAAGTGTAATATTATTTCCGTATTGCAATGCAACTTGCAAAAATTCATCCAGAGTGAGTGATTTAGAACTTTGTTAATGGAAAAGTGTAATATTATTTCCGTATTGCAATGCAACTTGCAAAAATTCATCCAGAGTGAGTGAATGGAAAAGTGTAATATTATTTCCGTATTGCAATGCAACTTGCAAAAATTCATCCAGAGTGAGTGAATGGAAAAGTGTAATATTATTTCCGTATTGCAATGCAACTTGCAAAAATTCATCCAGAGTGAGTGAATGGAAAAGTGTAATATTATTTCCGTATTGCAATGCAACTTGCAAAAATTCATCCAGAGTGAGTGAATGGAAAAGTGTAATATTATTTCCGTATTGCAATGCAACTTGCAAAAATTCATCCAGAGTGAGTGATTTAGAACTTTGTTAATGGAAAAGTGTAATATTATTTCCGTATTGCAATGCAACTTGCAAAAATTCATCCAGAGTGAGTGAATGGAAAAGTATAATATTATTTCCGTATTGCAATGCAACTTGCAAAAATTCATCCAGAGTGAGTGAATGGAAAAGTGTAATATTATTTCCGTATTGCAATGCAACTTGCAAAAATTCATCCAGAGTGAGTGAATGGAAAAGTGTAATATTATTTCCGTATTGCAATGCAACTTGCAAAAATTCATCCAGAGTGAGTGATTTAGAACTTTGTTAATGGAAAAGTGTAATATTATTTCCGTATTGCAATGCAACTTGCAAAAATTCATCCAGAGTGAGTGAATGGAAAAGTGTAATATTATTTCCGTATTGCAATGCAACTTGCAAAAATTCATCCAGAGTGAGTGAATGGAAAAGTGTAATATTATTTCCGTATTGCAATGCAACTTGCAAAAATTCATCCAGAGTGAGTGAATCACAACATGATTTAGAACTTTGTTAATGTAATATTATTTCCGTATTGCAATGCAACTTGCAAAAATTCATCCAGAGTGAGTGAATCACAACATGATTTAGAACTTTGTTAATGTAATATTATTTCCGTATTGCAATGCAACTTGCAAAAATTCATCCAGAGTGAGTGAATGGAAAAGTGTAATATTATTTCCGTATTGCAATGCAACTTGCAAAAATTCATCCAGAGTGAGTGATTTAGAACTTTGTTAATGGAAAAGTGTAATATTATTTCCGTATTGCAATGCAACTTGCAAAAATTCATCCAGAGTGAGTGAATGGAAAAGTGTAATATTATTTCCGTATTGCAATGCAACTTGCAAAAATTCATCCAGAGTGAGTGAATGGAAAAGTGTAATATTATTTCCGTATTGCAATGCAACTTGCAAAAATTCATCCAGAGTGGGTGAATGGAAAAGTGTAATATTATTTCCGTATTGCAATGCAACTTGCAAAAATTCATCCAGAGTGAGTGAATGGAAAAGTGTAATATTATTTCCGTATTGCAATGCAACTTGCAAAAATTTATCCAGAGTGAGTGAATGGAAAAGTGTAATATTATTTCCGTATTGCAATGCAACTTAAAAAATTCATCCAGAGTGAGTGATTTAAAACTTTGTTAATGGAAAAGTGTAATATTATTTCCGTATTGCAATGCAACTTGCAAAAATTCATCCAGAGTGAGTGAATGGAAAAGTGTAATATTATTTCCGTATTGCAATGCAACTTGCAAAAATTCATCCAGAGTGAGTGAATCACAACATGATTTAGAACTTTGTTAATGTAATATTATTTCCGTATTGCAATGCAACTTGCAAAAATTCATCCAGAGTAAGTGAATGGAAAAGTGTAATATTATTTCCGTATTGCAATGCAACTTGCAAAAATTCATCCAGAGTAAGTGAATGGAAAAGTGTAATATTATTTCCGTATTGCAATGCAACTTGCAAAAATTTATCCAGAGTGAGTGAATGGAAAAGTGTAATATTATTTCCGTATTGCAATGCAACTTGAAAAATTCATCCAGAGTGAGTGATTTAAAACTTTGTTAATGGAAAAGTGTAATATTATTTCCGTATTGCAATGCAACTTGCAAAAATTCATCCAGAGTGAGTGAATGGAAAAGTGTAATATTATTTCCGTATTGCAATGCAACTTGCAAAAATTCATCCAGAGTGAGTGAATGGAAAAGTGTAATATTATTTCCGTATTGCAATGCAACTTGCAAAAATTCATCCAGAGTGAGTGAATGGAAAAGTGTAATATTATTTCCGTATTGCAATGCAACTTGCAAAAATTCATCCAGAGTGAGTGAATGGAAAAGTGTAATATTATTTCCGTATTGCAATGCAACTTGCAAAAATTCATCCAGAGTGAGTGAATGGAAAAGTGTAATATTATTTCCGTATTGCAATGCAACTTGCAAAAATTCATCCAGAGTGAGTGATTTAGAACTTTGTTAATGGAAAAGTGTAATATTATTTCCGTATTGCAATGCAACTTGCAAAAATTCATCCAGAGTGAGTGAATGGAAAAGTGTAATATTATTTCCGTATTGCAATGCAACTTGCAAAAATTCATCCAGAGTGAGTGAATGGAAAAGTGTAATATTATTTCCGTATTGCAATGCAACTTGCAAAAATTCATCCAGAGTGAGTGAATGGAAAAGTGTAATATTATTTCCGTATTGCAATGCAACTTGCAAAAATTCATCCAGAGTGAGTGAATGGAAAAGTGTAATATTATTTCCGTATTGCAATGCAACTTGCAAAAATTCATCCAGAGTGAGTGATTTAGAACTTTGTTAATGGAAAAGTGTAATATTATTTCCGTATTGCAATGCAACTTGCAAAAATTCATCCAGAGTGAGTGAATGGAAAAGTATAATATTATTTCCGTATTGCAATGCAACTTGCAAAAATTCATCCAGAGTGAGTGAATGGAAAAGTGTAATATTATTTCCGTATTGCAATGCAACTTGCAAAAATTCATCCAGAGTGAGTGAATGGAAAAGTGTAATATTATTTCCGTATTGCAATGCAACTTGCAAAAATTCATCCAGAGTGAGTGATTTAGAACTTTGTTAATGGAAAAGTGTAATATTATTTCCGTATTGCAATGCAACTTGCAAAAATTCATCCAGAGTGAGTGAATGGAAAAGTGTAATATTATTTCCGTATTGCAATGCAACTTGCAAAAATTCATCCAGAGTGAGTGAATCACAACATGATTTAGAACTTTGTTAATGTAATATTATTTCCGTATTGCAATGCAACTTGCAAAAATTCATCCAGAGTGAGTGAATCACAACATGATTTAGAACTTTGTTAATGTAATATTATTTCCGTATTGCAATGCAACTTGCAAAAATTCATCCAGAGTGAGTGAATGGAAAAGTGTAATATTATTTCCGTATTGCAATGCAACTTGCAAAAATTCATCCAGAGTGAGTGATTTAGAACTTTGTTAATGGAAAAGTGTAATATTATTTCCGTATTGCAATGCAACTTGCAAAAATTCATCCAGAGTGAGTGAATGGAAAAGTGTAATATTATTTCCGTATTGCAATGCAACTTGCAAAAATTCATCCAGAGTGAGTGAATGGAAAAGTGTAATATTATTTCCGTATTGCAATGCAACTTGCAAAAATTCATCCAGAGTGGGTGAATGGAAAAGTGTAATATTATTTCCGTATTGCAATGCAACTTGCAAAAATTCATCCAGAGTGAGTGAATGGAAAAGTGTAATATTATTTCCGTATTGCAATGCAACTTGCAAAAATTTATCCAGAGTGAGTGAATGGAAAAGTGTAATATTATTTCCGTATTGCAATGCAACTTAAAAAATTCATCCAGAGTGAGTGATTTAAAACTTTGTTAATGGAAAAGTGTAATATTATTTCCGTATTGCAATGCAACTTGCAAAAATTCATCCAGAGTGAGTGAATGGAAAAGTGTAATATTATTTCCGTATTGCAATGCAACTTGCAAAAATTCATCCAGAGTGAGTGAATCACAACATGATTTAGAACTTTGTTAATGTAATATTATTTCCGTATTGCAATGCAACTTGCAAAAATTCATCCAGAGTAAGTGAATGGAAAAGTGTAATATTATTTCCGTATTGCAATGCAACTTGCAAAAATTCATCCAGAGTAAGTGAATGGAAAAGTGTAATATTATTTCCGTATTGCAATGCAACTTGCAAAAATTTATCCAGAGTGAGTGAATGGAAAAGTGTAATATTATTTCCGTATTGCAATGCAACTTGAAAAATTCATCCAGAGTGAGTGATTTAAAACTTTGTTAATGGAAAAGTGTAATATTATTTCCGTATTGCAATGCAACTTGCAAAAATTCATCCAGAGTGAGTGAATGGAAAAGTGTAATATTATTTCCGTATTGCAATGCAACTTGCAAAAATTCATCCAGAGTGAGTGAATGGAAAAGTGTAATATTATTTCCGTATTGCAATGCAACTTGCAAAAATTCATCCAGAGTGAGTGAATGGAAAAGTGTAATATTATTTCCGTATTGCAATGCAACTTGCAAAAATTCATCCAGAGTGAGTGAATGGAAAAGTGTAATATTATTTCCGTATTGCAATGCAACTTGCAAAAATTCATCCAGAGTGAGTGAATGGAAAAGTGTAATATTATTTCCGTATTGCAATGCAACTTGCAAAAATGTATCCAGAGTGAGTGAATGGAAAAGTGTTATATTATTTCCGTATTGCAATGCAACTTGAAAAATTCATCCAGAGTGAGTGATTTAAAACTTTGTTAATGGAAAAGTGTAATATTATTTCCGTATTGCAATGCAACCTGCAAAAATTCATCCAGAGTGAGTGAATGGAAAAGTGTAATATTATTTCCGTATTGCAATGCAACTTGCAAAAATTCATCCAGAGTGAGTGAATGGAAAAGTGTAATATTATTTCCGTATTGCAATGCAACTTGCAAAAATTCATCCAGAGTGAGTGAATGGAAAAGTGTAATATTATTTCCGTATTGCAATGCAACTTGAAAAATTCATCCAGAGTGAGTGATTTAAAACTTTGTTAATGGAAAAGTGTAATATTATTTCCGTATTGCAATGCAACTTGCAAAAATTTATCCAGAGTGAGTGAATGGAAAAGTGTTATATTATTTCCGTATTGCAATGCAACTTGAAAAATTCATCCAGAGTGAGTGATTTAAAACTTTGTTAATGGAAAAGTGTAATATTATTTCCGTATTGCAATGCAACTTGCAAAAATTCATCCAGAGTGAGTGAATGGAAAAGTGTAATATTATTTCCGTATTGCAATGCAACTTGCAAAAATTCATCCAGAGTGGGTGAATGGAAAAGTGTAATATTATTTCCGTATTGCAATGCAACTTGCAAAAATTCATCCAGAGTGAGTGAATGGAAAAGTGTAATATTATTTCCGTATTGCAATGCAACTTGCAAAAATTCATCCAGAGTGAGTGAATGGAAAAGTGTAATATTATTTCCGTATTGCAATGCAACTTGCAAAAATTCATCCAGAGTGAGTGAATGGAAAAGTGTAATATTATTTCCGTATTGCAATGCAACTTGCAAAAATTTATCCAGAGTGAGTGAATGGAAAAGTGTAATATTATTTCCGTATTGCAATGCAACTTGAAAAATTCATCCAGAGTGAGTGATTTAAAACTTTGTTAATGGAAAAGTGTAATATTATTTCCGTATTGCAATGCAACATGCAAAAATTCATCCAGAGTGAGTGAATGGAAAAGTGTAATATTATTTCCGTATTGCAATGCAACTTGCAAAAATTCATCCAGAGTGAGTGAATCACAACATGATTTAGAACTTTGTTAATGTAATATTATTTCCGTATTGCAATGCAACTTGCAAAAATTCATCCAGAGTAAGTGAATGGAAAAGTGTAATATTATTTCCGTATTGCAATGCAACTTGCAAAAATTCATCCAGAGTAAGTGAATGGAAAAGTGTAATATTATTTCCGTATTGCAATGCAACTTGCAAAAATTTATCCAGAGTGAGTGAATGGAAAAGTGTAATATTATTTCCGTATTGCAATGCAACTTGAAAAATTCATCCAGAGTGAGTGATTTAAAACTTTGTTAATGGAAAAGTGTAATATTATTTCCGTATTGCAATGCAACTTGCAAAAATTCATCCAGAGTGAGTGAATGGAAAAGTGTAATATTATTTCCGTATTGCAATGCAACTTGCAAAAATTCATCCAGAGTGAGTGATTTAGAACTTTGTTAATGGAAAAGTGTAATATTATTTCCGTATTGCAATGCAACTTGCAAAAATTCATCCAGAGTGAGTGATTTAGAACTTTGTTAATGGAAAAGTGTAATATTATTTCCGTATTGCAATGCAACTTGCAAAAATTCATCCAGAGTGAGTGAATCACAACATGATTTAGAACTTTGTTAATGGAAAAGTGTAATATTATTTCCGTATTGCAATGCAACTTGCAAAAATTCATCCAGAGTGAGTGAATGGAAAAGTGTTATTTTATTTCCGTATTGCAATGCAACTTGAAAAATTCATCCAGAGTGAGTGATTTAAAACTTTGTTAATGGAAAAGTGTAATATTATTTCCGTATTGCAATGCAACTTGCAAAAATTCATCCAGAGTGAGTGAATGGAAAAGTGTAATATTATTTCCGTATTGCAATGCAACTTGCAAAAATTCATCCAGAGTGGGTGAATGGAAAAGTGTAATATTATTTCCGTATTGCAATGCAACTTGCAAAAATTCATCCAGAGTGAGTGAATGGAAAAGTGTAATATTATTTCCGTATTGCAATGCAACTTGCAAAAATTCATCCAGAGTGAGTGAATGGAAAAGTGTAATATTATTTCCGTATTGCAATGCAACTTGCAAAAATTCATCCAGAGTGAGTGAATGGAAAAGTGTAATATTATTTCCGTATTGCAATGCAACTTGCAAAAATTCATCCAGAGTGGGTGAATGGAAAAGTGTAATATTATTTCCGTATTGCAATGCAACTTGCAAAAATTCATCCAGAGTGAGTGAATGGAAAAGTGTAATATTATTTCCGTATTGCAATGCAACTTGCAAAAATTCATCCAGAGTGAGTGAATGGAAAAGTGTAATATTATTTCCGTATTGCAATGCAACTTGCAAAAATTCATCCAGAGTGAGTGAATGGAAAAGTGTAATATTATTTCCGTATTGCAATGCAACTTGCAAAAATTCATCCAGAGTGAGTGAATGGAAAAGTGTAATATTATTTCCGTATTGCAATGCAACTTGCAAAAATTCATCCAGAGTGGGTGAATGGAAAAGTGTAATATTATTTCCGTATTGCAATGCAACTTGCAAAAATTCATCCAGAGTGAGTGAATGGAAAAGTGTAATATTATTTCCGTATTGCAATAAAACTTGCAAAAATTCATCCAGAGTGAGTGAATGGAAAAGTGTAATATTATTTCCGTATTGCAATGCAACTTGCAAAAATTCATCCAGAGTGAGTGAATGGAAAAGTGTAATATTATTTCCGTATTGCAATGCAACTTGCAAAAATTTATCCAGAGTGAGTGAATGGAAAAGTGTAATATTATTTCCGTATTGCAATGCAACTTGAAAAATTCATCCAGAGTGAGTGATTTAAAACTTTGTTAATGGAAAAGTGTAATATTATTTCCGTATTGCAATGCAACATGCAAAAATTCATCCAGAGTGAGTGAATGGAAAAGTGTAATATTATTTCCGTATTGCAATGCAACTTGCAAAAATTCATCCAGAGTGAGTGAATCACAACATGATTTAGAACTTTGTTAATGTAATATTATTTCCGTATTGCAATGCAACTTGCAAAAATTCATCCAGAGTAAGTGAATGGAAAAGTGTAATATTATTTCCGTATTGCAATGCAACTTGCAAAAATTCATCCAGAGTAAGTGAATGGAAAAGTGTAATATTATTTCCGTATTGCAATGCAACTTGCAAAAATTTATCCAGAGTGAGTGAATGGAAAAGTGTAATATTATTTCCGTATTGCAATGCAACTTGAAAAATTCATCCAGAGTGAGTGATTTAAAACTTTGTTAATGGAAAAGTGTAATATTATTTCCGTATTGCAATGCAACTTGCAAAAATTCATCCAGAGTGAGTGAATGGAAAAGTGTAATATTATTTCCGTATTGCAATGCAACTTGCAAAAATTCATCCAGAGTGAGTGATTTAGAACTTTGTTAATGGAAAAGTGTAATATTATTTCCGTATTGCAATGCAACTTGCAAAAATTCATCCAGAGTGAGTGATTTAGAACTTTGTTAATGGAAAAGTGTAATATTATTTCCGTATTGCAATGCAACTTGCAAAAATTCATCCAGAGTGAGTGAATCACAACATGATTTAGAACTTTGTTAATGGAAAAGTGTAATATTATTTCCGTATTGCAATGCAACTTGCAAAAATTCATCCAGAGTGAGTGAATGGAAAAGTGTTATTTTATTTCCGTATTGCAATGCAACTTGAAAAATTCATCCAGAGTGAGTGATTTAAAACTTTGTTAATGGAAAAGTGTAATATTATTTCCGTATTGCAATGCAACTTGCAAAAATTCATCCAGAGTGAGTGAATGGAAAAGTGTAATATTATTTCCGTATTGCAATGCAACTTGCAAAAATTCATCCAGAGTGGGTGAATGGAAAAGTGTAATATTATTTCCGTATTGCAATGCAACTTGCAAAAATTCATCCAGAGTGAGTGAATGGAAAAGTGTAATATTATTTCCGTATTGCAATGCAACTTGCAAAAATTCATCCAGAGTGAGTGAATGGAAAAGTGTAATATTATTTCCGTATTGCAATGCAACTTGCAAAAATTCATCCAGAGTGAGTGAATGGAAAAGTGTAATATTATTTCCGTATTGCAATGCAACTTGCAAAAATTTATCCAGAGTGAGTGAATGGAAAAGTGTAATATTATTTCCGTATTGCAATGCAACTTGAAAAATTCATCCAGAGTGAGTGATTTAAAACTTTGTTAATGGAAAAGTATAATATTATTTCCGTATTGCAATGCAACTTGCAAAAATTCATCCAGAGTGAGTGAATGGAAAAGTGTAATATTATTTCCGTATTGCAATGCAACTTGCAAAAATTCATCCAGAGTGAGTGAATCACAACATGATTTAGAACTTTGTTAATGTAATATTATTTCCGTATTGCAATGCAACTTGCAAAAATTCATCCAGAGTAAGTGAATGGAAAAGTGTAATATTATTTCCGTATTGCAATGCAACTTGCAAAAATTCATCCAGAGTAAGTGAATGGAAAAGTGTAATATTATTTCCGTATTGCAATGCAACTTGCAAAAATTTATCCAGAGTGAGTGAATGGAAAAGTGTAATATTATTTCCGTATTGCAATGCAACTTGAAAAATTCATCCAGAGTGAGTGATTTAAAACTTTGTTAATGGAAAAGTGTAATATTATTTCCGTATTGCAATGCAACTTGCAAAAATTCATCCAGAGTGAGTGAATGGAAAAGTGTAATATTATTTCCGTATTGCAATGCAACTTGCAAAAATTCATCCAGAGTGAGTGAATCACAACATGATTTAGAACTTTGTTAATGTAATATTATTTCCGTATTGCAATGCAACTTGCAAAAATTCATCCAGAGTAAGTGAATGGAAAAGTGTAATATTATTTCCGTATTGCAATGCAACTTGCAAAAATTCATCCAGAGTAAGTGAATGGAAAAGTGTAATATTATTTCCGTATTGCAATGCAACTTGCAAAAATTTATCCAGAGTGAGTGAATGGAAAAGTGTAATATTATTTCCGTATTGCAATGCAACTTGAAAAATTCATCCAGAGTGAGTGATTTAAAACTTTGTTAATGGAAAAGTGTAATATTATTTCCGTATTGCAATGCAACTTGCAAAAATTCATCCAGAGTGAGTGAATGGAAAAGTGTAATATTATTTCCGTATTGCAATGCAACTTGCAAAAATTCATCCAGAGTGAGTGATTTAGAACTTTGTTAATGGAAAAGTGTAATATTATTTCCGTATTGCAATGCAACTTGCAAAAATTCATCCAGAGTGAGTGATTTAGAACTTTGTTAATGGAAAAGTGTAATATTATTTCCGTATTGCAATGCAACTTGCAAAAATTCATCCAGAGTGAGTGAATCACAACATGATTTAGAACTTTGTTAATGGAAAAGTGTAATATTATTTCCGTATTGCAATGCAACTTGCAAAAATTCATCCAGAGTGAGTGAATGGAAAAGTGTTATATTATTTCCGTATTGCAATGCAACTTGAAAAATTCATCCAGAGTGAGTGATTTAAAACTTTGTTAATGGAAAAGTGTAATATTATTTCCGTATTGCAATGCAACTTGCAAAAATTCATCCAGAGTGAGTGAATGGAAAAGTGTAATATTATTTCCGTATTGCAATGCAACTTGCAAAAATTCATCCAGAGTGGGTGAATGGAAAAGTGTAATATTATTTCCGTATTGCAATGCAACTTGCAAAAATTCATCCAGAGTGAGTGAATGGAAAAGTGTAATATTATTTCCGTATTGCAATGCAACTTGCAAAAATTCATCCAGAGTGAGTGAATGGAAAAGTGTAATATTATTTCCGTATTGCAATGCAACTTGCAAAAATTCATCCAGAGTGAGTGAATGGAAAAGTGTAATATTATTTCCGTATTGCAATGCAACTTGCAAAAATTTATCCAGAGTGAGTGAATGGAAAAGTGTAATATTATTTCCGTATTGCAATGCAACTTGAAAAATTCATCCAGAGTGAGTGATTTAAAACTTTGTTAATGGAAAAGTATAATATTATTTCCGTATTGCAATGCAACTTGCAAAAATTCATCCAGAGTGAGTGAATGGAAAAGTGTAATATTATTTCCGTATTGCAATGCAACTTGCAAAAATTCATCCAGAGTGAGTGAATCACAACATGATTTAGAACTTTGTTAATGTAATATTATTTCCGTATTGCAATGCAACTTGCAAAAATTCATCCAGAGTAAGTGAATGGAAAAGTGTAATATTATTTCCGTATTGCAATGCAACTTGCAAAAATTCATCCAGAGTAAGTGAATGGAAAAGTGTAATATTATTTCCGTATTGCAATGCAACTTGCAAAAATTTATCCAGAGTGAGTGAATGGAAAAGTGTAATATTATTTCCGTATTGCAATGCAACTTGAAAAATTCATCCAGAGTGAGTGATTTAAAACTTTGTTAATGGAAAAGTGTAATATTATTTCCGTATTGCAATGCAACTTGCAAAAATTCATCCAGAGTGAGTGAATGGAAAAGTGTAATATTATTTCCGTATTGCAATGCAACTTGCAAAAATTCATCCAGAGTGAGTGAATCACAACATGATTTAGAACTTTGTTAATGTAATATTATTTCCGTATTGCAATGCAACTTGCAAAAATTCATCCAGAGTAAGTGAATGGAAAAGTGTAATATTATTTCCGTATTGCAATGCAACTTGCAAAAATTCATCCAGAGTAAGTGAATGGAAAAGTGTAATATTATTTCCGTATTGCAATGCAACTTGCAAAAATTTATCCAGAGTGAGTGAATGGAAAAGTGTAATATTATTTCCGTATTGCAATGCAACTTGAAAAATTCATCCAGAGTGAGTGATTTAAAACTTTGTTAATGGAAAAGTGTAATATTATTTCCGTATTGCAATGCAACTTGCAAAAATTCATCCAGAGTGAGTGAATGGAAAAGTGTAATATTATTTCCGTATTGCAATGCAACTTGCAAAAATTCATCCAGAGTGAGTGATTTAGAACTTTGTTAATGGAAAAGTGTAATATTATTTCCGTATTGCAATGCAACTTGCAAAAATTCATCCAGAGTGAGTGATTTAGAACTTTGTTAATGGAAAAGTGTAATATTATTTCCGTATTGCAATGCAACTTGCAAAAATTCATCCAGAGTGAGTGAATCACAACATGATTTAGAACTTTGTTAATGGAAAAGTGTAATATTATTTCCGTATTGCAATGCAACTTGCAAAAATTCATCCAGAGTGAGTGAATGGAAAAGTGTTATATTATTTCCGTATTGCAATGCAACTTGAAAAATTCATCCAGAGTGAGTGATTTAAAACTTTGTTAATGGAAAAGTGTAATATTATTTCCGTATTGCAATGCAACTTGCAAAAATTCATCCAGAGTGAGTGAATGGAAAAGTGTAATATTATTTCCGTATTGCAATGCAACTTGCAAAAATTCATCCAGAGTGGGTGAATGGAAAAGTGTAATATTATTTCCGTATTGCAATGCAACTTGCAAAAATTCATCCAGAGTGAGTGAATGGAAAAGTGTAATATTATTTCCGTATTGCAATGCAACTTGCAAAAATTCATCCAGAGTGAGTGAATGGAAAAGTGTAATATTATTTCCGTATTGCAATGCAACTTGCAAAAATTCATCCAGAGTGAGTGAATGGAAAAGTGTAATATTATTTCCGTATTGCAATGCAACTTGCAAAAATTTATCCAGAGTGAGTGAATGGAAAAGTGTAATATTATTTCCGTATTGCAATGCAACTTGAAAAATTCATCCAGAGTGAGTGATTTAAAACTTTGTTAATGGAAAAGTATAATATTATTTCCGTATTGCAATGCAACTTGCAAAAATTCATCCAGAGTGAGTGAATGGAAAAGTGTAATATTATTTCCGTATTGCAATGCAACTTGAAAAAATTCATCCAGAGTGAGTGAATCACAACATGATTTAGAACTTTGTTAATGTAATATTATTTCCGTATTGCAATGCAACTTGCAAAAATTCATCCAGAGTAAGTGAATGGAAAAGTGTAATATTATTTCCGTATTGCAATGCAACTTGCAAAAATTCATCCAGAGTAAGTGAATGGAAAAGTGTAATATTATTTCCGTATTGCAATGCAACTTGCAAAAATTTATCCAGAGTGAGTGAATGGAAAAGTGTAATATTATTTCCGTATTGCAATGCAACTTGAAAAATTCATCCAGAGTGAGTGATTTAAAACTTTGTTAATGGAAAAGTGTAATATTATTTCCGTATTGCAATGCAACTTGCAAAAATTCATCCAGAGTGAGTGAATGGAAAAGTGTAATATTATTTCCGTATTGCAATGCAACTTGCAAAAATTCATCCAGAGTGAGTGATTTAGAACTTTGTTAATGGAAAAGTGTAATATTATTTCCGTATTGCAATGCAACTTGCAAAAATTCATCCAGAGTGAGTGATTTAGAACTTTGTTAATGGAAAAGTGTAATATTATTTCCGTATTGCAATGCAACTTGCAAAAATTCATCCAGAGTGAGTGAATCACAACATGATTTAGAACTTTGTTAATGGAAAAGTGTAATATTATTTCCGTATTGCAATGCAACTTGAAAAATTCATCCAGAGTGAGTGATTTAAAACTTTGTTAATGGAAAAGTGTAATATTATTTCCGTATTGCAATGCAACTTGCAAAAATTCATCCAGAGTGAGTGAATGGAAAAGTGTAATATTATTTCCGTATTGCAATGCAACTTGCAAAAATTCATCCAGAGTGAGTGAATCACAACATGATTTAGAACTTTGTTAATGTAATATTATTTCCGTATTGCAATGCAACTTGCAAAAATTCATCCAGAGTAAGTGAATGGAAAAGTGTAATATTATTTCCGTATTGCAATGCAACTTGCAAAAATTCATCCAGAGTAAGTGAACGGAAAAGTGTAATATTATTTCCGTATTGCAATGCAACTTGAAAAATTCATCCAGAGTGAGTGATTTAAAACTTTGTTAATGGAAAAGTGTAATATTATTTCCGTATTGCAATGCAACTTGCAAAAATTCATCCAGAGTGAGTGAATGGAAAAGTGTAATATTATTTCCGTATTGCAATGCAACTTGCAAAAATTCATCCAGAGTGAGTGATTTAGAACTTTGTTAATGGAAAAGTGTAATATTATTTCCGTATTGCAATGCAACTTGGAAAAATTCATCCAGAGTGAGTGATTTAGAACTTTGTTAATGGAAAAGTGTAATATTATTTCCGTATTGCAATGCAACTTGCAAAAATTCATCCAGAGTGAGTGAATCACAACATGATTTAGAACTTTGTTAATGGAAAAGTGTAATATTATTTCCGTATTGCAATGCAACTTGCAAAAATTCATCCAGAGTGAGTGAATGGAAAAGTGTTATATTATTTCCGTATTGCAATGCAACTTGAAAAATTCATCCAGAGTGAGTGATTTAAAACTTTGTTAATGGAAAAGTGTAATATTATTTCCGTATTGCAATGCAACTTGCAAAAATTCATCCAGAGTAAGTGAATGGAAAAGTGTAATATTATTTCCGTATTGCAATGCAACTTGCAAAAATTCATCCAGAGTAAGTGAATGGAAAAGTGTAATATTATTTCCGTATTGCAATGCAACTTGCAAAAATTTATCCAGAGTGAGTGAATGGAAAAGTGTAATATTATTTCCGTATTGCAATGCAACTTGAAAAATTCATCCAGAGTGAGTGATTTAAAACTTTGTTAATGGAAAAGTGTAATATTATTTCCGTATTGCAATGCAACTTGCAAAAATTCATCCAGAGTGAGTGAATGGAAAAGTGTAATATTATTTCCGTATTGCAATGCAACTTGCAAAAATTCATCCAGAGTGAGTGAATCACAACATGATTTAGAACTTTGTTAATGTAATATTATTTCCGTATTGCAATGCAACTTGCAAAAATTCATCCAGAGTAAGTGAATGGAAAAGTGTAATATTATTTCCGTATTGCAATGCAACTTGCAAAAATTCATCCAGAGTAAGTGAATGGAAAAGTGTAATATTATTTCCGTATTGCAATGCAACTTGCAAAAATTTATCCAGAGTGAGTGAATGGAAAAGTGTAATATTATTTCCGTATTGCAATGCAACTTGAAAAATTCATCCAGAGTGAGTGATTTAAAACTTTGTTAATGGAAAAGTGTAATATTATTTCCGTATTGCAATGCAACTTGCAAAAATTCATCCAGAGTGAGTGAATGGAAAAGTGTAATATTATTTCCGTATTGCAATGCAACTTGCAAAAATTCATCCAGAGTGAGTGATTTAGAACTTTGTTAATGGAAAAGTGTAATATTATTTCCGTATTGCAATGCAACTTGCAAAAATTCATCCAGAGTGAGTGATTTAGAACTTTGTTAATGGAAAAGTGTAATATTATTTCCGTATTGCAATGCAACTTGCAAAAATTCATCCAGAGTGAGTGAATCACAACATGATTTAGAACTTTGTTAATGGAAAAGTGTAATATTATTTCCGTATTGCAATGCAACTTGCAAAAATTCATCCAGAGTGAGTGAATGGAAAAGTGTTATATTATTTCCGTATTGCAATGCAACTTGAAAAATTCATCCAGAGTGAGTGATTTAAAACTTTGTTAATGGAAAAGTGTAATATTATTTCCGTATTGCAATGCAACTTGCAAAAATTCATCCAGAGTGAGTGAATGGAAAAGTGTAATATTATTTCCGTATTGCAATGCAACTTGCAAAAATTCATCCAGAGTGGGTGAATGGAAAAGTGTAATATTATTTCCGTATTGCAATGCAACTTGCAAAAATTCATCCAGAGTGAGTGAATGGAAAAGTGTAATATTATTTCCGTATTGCAATGCAACTTGCAAAAATTCATCCAGAGTGAGTGAATGGAAAAGTGTAATATTATTTCCGTATTGCAATGCAACTTGCAAAAATTCATCCAGAGTGAGTGAATGGAAAAGTGTAATATTATTTCCGTATTGCAATGCAACTTGCAAAAATTCATCCAGAGTGAGTGAATCACAACATGATTTAGAACTTTGTTAATGGAAAAGTGTAATATTATTTCCGTATTGCAATGCAACTTGCAAAAATTCATCCAGAGTGAGTGAATGGAAAAGTGTTATATTATTTCCGTATTGCAATGCAACTTGAAAAATTCATCCAGAGTGAGTGATTTAAAACTTTGTTAATGGAAAAGTGTAATATTATTTCCGTATTGCAATGCAACTTGCAAAAATTCATCCAGAGTGAGTGAATGGAAAAGTGTAATATTATTTCCGTATTGCAATGCAACTTGCAAAAATTCATCCAGAGTGGGTGAATGGAAAAGTGTAATATTATTTCCGTATTGCAATGCAACTTGCAAAAATTCATCCAGAGTGAGTGAATGGAAAAGTGTAATATTATTTCCGTATTGCAATGCAACTTGCAAAAATTCATCCAGAGTGAGTGAATGGAAAAGTGTAATATTATTTCCGTATTGCAATGCAACTTGCAAAAATTCATCCAGAGTGAGTGAATGGAAAAGTGTAATATTATTTCCGTATTGCAATGCAACTTGCAAAAATTCATCCAGAGTGAGTGAATGGAAAAGTGTAATATTATTTCCGTATTGCAATGCAACTTGCAAAAATTCATCCAGAGTGAGTGAATGGAAAAGTGTAATATTATTTCCGTATTGCAATGCAACTTGCAAAAATTCATCCAGAGTGAGTGAATCACAACATGATTTAGAACTTTGTTAATGGAAAAGTGTAATATTATTTCCGTATTGCAATGCAACTTGCAAAAATTCATCCAGAGTGAGTGAATGGAAAAGTGTTATATTATTTCCGTATTGCAATGCAACTTGAAAAATTCATCCAGAGTGAGTGATTTAAAACTTTGTTAATGGAAAAGTGTAATATTATTTCCGTATTGCAATGCAACTTGCAAAAATTCATCCAGAGTGAGTGAATGGAAAAGTGTAATATTATTTCCGTATTGCAATGCAACTTGCAAAAATTCATCCAGAGTGGGTGAATGGAAAAGTGTAATATTATTTCCGTATTGCAATGCAACTTGCAAAAATTCATCCAGAGTGAGTGAATGGAAAAGTGTAATATTATTTCCGTATTGCAATGCAACTTGCAAAAATTCATCCAGAGTGAGTGAATGGAAAAGTGTAATATTATTTCCGTATTGCAATGCAACTTGCAAAAATTTATCCAGAGTGAGTGAATGGAAAAGTGTAATATTATTTCCGTATTGCAATGCAACTTGAAAAATTCATCCAGAGTGAGTGATTTAAAACTTTGTTAATGGAAAAGTATAATATTATTTCCGTATTGCAATGCAACTTGCAAAAATTCATCCAGAGTGAGTGAATGGAAAAGTGTAATATTATTTCCGTATTGCAATGCAACTTGCAAAAATTCATCCAGAGTGAGTGAATCACAACATGATTTAGAACTTTGTTAATGTAATATTATTTCCGTATTGCAATGCAACTTGCAAAAATTCATCCAGAGTAAGTGAATGGAAAAGTGTAATATTATTTCCGTATTGCAATGCAACTTGCAAAAATTCATCCAGAGTAAGTGAATGGAAAAGTGTAATATTATTTCCGTATTGCAATGCAACTTGCAAAAATTTATCCAGAGTGAGTGAATGGAAAAGTGTAATATTATTTCCGTATTGCAATGCAACTTGAAAAATTCATCCAGAGTGAGTGATTTAAAACTTTGTTAATGGAAAAGTGTAATATTATTTCCGTATTGCAATGCAACTTGCAAAAATTCATCCAGAGTGAGTGAATGGAAAAGTGTAATATTATTTCCGTATTGCAATGCAACTTGCAAAAATTCATCCAGAGTGAGTGATTTAGAACTTTGTTAATGGAAAAGTGTAATATTATTTCCGTATTGCAATGCAACTTGCAAAAATTCATCCAGAGTGAGTGATTTAGAACTTTGTTAATGGAAAAGTGTAATATTATTTCCGTATTGCAATGCAACTTGCAAAAATTCATCCAGAGTGAGTGAATCACAACATGATTTAGAACTTTGTTAATGGAAAAGTGTAATATTATTTCCGTATTGCAATGCAACTTGCAAAAATTCATCCAGAGTGAGTGAATGGAAAAGTGTTATATTATTTCCGTATTGCAATGCAACTTGAAAAATTCATCCAGAGTGAGTGATTTAAAACTTTGTTAATGGAAAAGTGTAATATTATTTCCGTATTGCAATGCAACTTGCAAAAATTCATCCAGAGTGAGTGAATGGAAAAGTGTAATATTATTTCCGTATTGCAATGCAACTTGCAAAAATTCATCCAGAGTGGGTGAATGGAAAAGTGTAATATTATTTCCGTATTGCAATGCAACTTGCAAAAATTCATCCAGAGTGAGTGAATGGAAAAGTGTAATATTATTTCCGTATTGCAATGCAACTTGCAAAAATTCATCCAGAGTGAGTGAATGGAAAAGTGTAATATTATTTCCGTATTGCAATGCAACTTGCAAAAATTCATCCAGAGTGAGTGAATGGAAAAGTGTAATATTATTTCCGTATTGCAATGCAACTTGCAAAAATTTATCCAGAGTGAGTGAATGGAAAAGTGTAATATTATTTCCGTATTGCAATGCAACTTGCAAAAATTCATCCAGAGTGAGTGAATGGAAAAGTGTAATATTATTTCCGTATTGCAATGCAACTTGCAAAAATTCATCCAGAGTGAGTGAATCACAACATGATTTAGAACTTTGTTAATGTAATATTATTTCCGTATTGCAATGCAACTTGCAAAAATTCATCCAGAGTAAGTGAATGGAAAAGTGTAATATTATTTCCGTATTGCAATGCAACTTGCAAAAATTCATCCAGAGTAAGTGAATGGAAAAGTGTAATATTATTTCCGTATTGCAATGCAACTTGCAAAAATTCATCCAGAGTGAGTGAATGGAAAAGTGTAATATTATTTCCGTATTGCAATGCAACTTGCAAAAATTCATCCAGAGTGAGTGAATCACAACATGATTTAGAACTTTGTTAATGTAATATTATTTCCGTATTGCAATGCAACTTGCAAAAATTCATCCAGAGTAAGTGAATGGAAAAGTGTAATATTATTTCCGTATTGCAATGCAACTTGCAAAAATTCATCCAGAGTAAGTGAATGGAAAAGTGTAATATTATTTCCGTATTGCAATGCAACTTGCAAAAATTTATCCAGAGTGAGTGAATGGAAAAGTGTAATATTATTTCCGTATTGCAATGCAACTTGAAAAATTCATCCAGAGTGAGTGATTTAAAACTTTGTTAATGGAAAAGTGTAATATTATTTCCGTATTGCAATGCAACTTGCAAAAATTCATCCAGAGTGAGTGAATGGAAAAGTGTAATATTATTTCCGTATTGCAATGCAACTTGCAAAAATTCATCCAGAGTGAGTGAATCACAACATGATTTAGAACTTTGTTAATGTAATATTATTTCCGTATTGCAATGCAACTTGCAAAAATTCATCCAGAGTAAGTGAATGGAAAAGTGTAATATTATTTCCGTATTGCAATGCAACTTGCAAAAATTCATCCAGAGTAAGTGAATGGAAAAGTGTAATATTATTTCCGTATTGCAATGCAACTTGCAAAAATTTATCCAGAGTGAGTGAATGGAAAAGTGTAATATTATTTCCGTATTGCAATGCAACTTGAAAAATTCATCCAGAGTGAGTGATTTAAAACTTTGTTAATGGAAAAGTGTAATATTATTTCCGTATTGCAATGCAACTTGCAAAAATTCATCCAGAGTGAGTGAATGGAAAAGTGTAATATTATTTCCGTATTGCAATGCAACTTGCAAAAATTCATCCAGAGTGAGTGAATGGAAAAGTGTAATATTATTTCCGTATTGCAATGCAACTTGCAAAAATTCATCCAGAGTGAGTGAATGGAAAAGTGTAATATTATTTCCGTATTGCAATGCAACTTGCAAAAATTTATCCAGAGTGAGTGAATGGAAAAGTGTAATATTATTTCCGTATTGCAATGCAACTTGAAAAATTCATCCAGAGTGAGTGATTTAAAACTTTGTTAATGGAAAAGTATAATATTATTTCCGTATTGCAATGCAACTTGCAAAAATTCATCCAGAGTGAGTGAATGGAAAAGTGTAATATTATTTCCGTATTGCAATGCAACTTGCAAAAATTCATCCAGAGTGAGTGAATCACAACATGATTTAGAACTTTGTTAATGTAATATTATTTCCGTATTGCAATGCAACTTGCAAAAATTCATCCAGAGTAAGTGAATGGAAAAGTGTAATATTATTTCCGTATTGCAATGCAACTTGCAAAAATTCATCCAGAGTGGGTGAATGGAAAAGTGTAATATTATTTCCGTATTGCAATGCAACTTGCAAAAATTCATCCAGAGTGAGTGAATGGAAAAGTGTAATATTATTTCCGTATTGCAATGCAACTTGCAAAAATTCATCCAGAGTGAGTGAATGGAAAAGTGTAATATTATTTCCGTATTGCAATGCAACTTGCAAAAATTCATCCAGAGTGAGTGAATGGAAAAGTGTAATATTATTTCCGTATTGCAATGCAACTTGCAAAAATTCATCCAGAGTGAGTGAATGGAAAAGTGTAATATTATTTCCGTATTGCAATGCAACTTGCAAAAATTCATCCAGAGTGAGTGAATGGAAAAGTGTAATATTATTTCCGTATTGCAATGCAACTTGCAAAAATTCATCCAGAGTGAGTGAATCACAACATGATTTAGAACTTTGTTAATGGAAAAGTGTAATATTATTTCCGTATTGCAATGCAACTTGCAAAAATTCATCCAGAGTGAGTGAATGGAAAAGTGTTATATTATTTCCGTATTGCAATGCAACTTGAAAAATTCATCCAGAGTGAGTGATTTAAAACTTTGTTAATGGAAAAGTGTAATATTATTTCCGTATTGCAATGCAACTTGCAAAAATTCATCCAGAGTGAGTGAATGGAAAAGTGTAATATTATTTCCGTATTGCAATGCAACTTGCAAAAATTCATCCAGAGTGGGTGAATGGAAAAGTGTAATATTATTTCCGTATTGCAATGCAACTTGCAAAAATTCATCCAGAGTGAGTGAATGGAAAAGTGTAATATTATTTCCGTATTGCAATGCAACTTGCAAAAATTCATCCAGAGTGAGTGAATGGAAAAGTGTAATATTATTTCCGTATTGCAATGCAACTTGCAAAAATTTATCCAGAGTGAGTGAATGGAAAAGTGTAATATTATTTCCGTATTGCAATGCAACTTGAAAAATTCATCCAGAGTGAGTGATTTAAAACTTTGTTAATGGAAAAGTATAATATTATTTCCGTATTGCAATGCAACTTGCAAAAATTCATCCAGAGTGAGTGAATGGAAAAGTGTAATATTATTTCCGTATTGCAATGCAACTTGCAAAAATTCATCCAGAGTGAGTGAATCACAACATGATTTAGAACTTTGTTAATGTAATATTATTTCCGTATTGCAATGCAACTTGCAAAAATTCATCCAGAGTAAGTGAATGGAAAAGTGTAATATTATTTCCGTATTGCAATGCAACTTGCAAAAATTCATCCAGAGTAAGTGAATGGAAAAGTGTAATATTATTTCCGTATTGCAATGCAACTTGCAAAAATTTATCCAGAGTGAGTGAATGGAAAAGTGTAATATTATTTCCGTATTGCAATGCAACTTGAAAAATTCATCCAGAGTGAGTGATTTAAAACTTTGTTAATGGAAAAGTGTAATATTATTTCCGTATTGCAATGCAACTTGCAAAAATTCATCCAGAGTGAGTGAATGGAAAAGTGTAATATTATTTCCGTATTGCAATGCAACTTGCAAAAATTCATCCAGAGTGAGTGATTTAGAACTTTGTTAATGGAAAAGTGTAATATTATTTCCGTATTGCAATGCAACTTGCAAAAATTCATCCAGAGTGAGTGATTTAGAACTTTGTTAATGGAAAAGTGTAATATTATTTCCGTATTGCAATGCAACTTGCAAAAATTCATCCAGAGTGAGTGAATCACAACATGATTTAGAACTTTGTTAATGGAAAAGTGTAATATTATTTCCGTATTGCAATGCAACTTGCAAAAATTCATCCAGAGTGAGTGAATGGAAAAGTGTTATATTATTTCCGTATTGCAATGCAACTTGAAAAATTCATCCAGAGTGAGTGATTTAAAACTTTGTTAATGGAAAAGTGTAATATTATTTCCGTATTGCAATGCAACTTGCAAAAATTCATCCAGAGTGAGTGAATGGAAAAGTGTAATATTATTTCCGTATTGCAATGCAACTTGCAAAAATTCATCCAGAGTGGGTGAATGGAAAAGTGTAATATTATTTCCGTATTGCAATGCAACTTGCAAAAATTCATCCAGAGTGAGTGAATGGAAAAGTGTAATATTATTTCCGTATTGCAATGCAACTTGCAAAAATTCATCCAGAGTGAGTGAATGGAAAAGTGTAATATTATTTCCGTATTGCAATGCAACTTGCAAAAATTCATCCAGAGTGAGTGAATGGAAAAGTGTAATATTATTTCCGTATTGCAATGCAACTTGCAAAAATTTATCCAGAGTGAGTGAATGGAAAAGTGTAATATTATTTCCGTATTGCAATGCAACTTGCAAAAATTCATCCAGAGTGAGTGAATGGAAAAGTGTAATATTATTTCCGTATTGCAATGCAACTTGCAAAAATTCATCCAGAGTGAGTGAATCACAACATGATTTAGAACTTTGTTAATGTAATATTATTTCCGTATTGCAATGCAACTTGCAAAAATTCATCCAGAGTAAGTGAATGGAAAAGTGTAATATTATTTCCGTATTGCAATGCAACTTGCAAAAATTCATCCAGAGTAAGTGAATGGAAAAGTGTAATATTATTTCCGTATTGCAATGCAACTTGCAAAAATTCATCCAGAGTGAGTGAATGGAAAAGTGTAATATTATTTCCGTATTGCAATGCAACTTGCAAAAATTCATCCAGAGTGAGTGAATCACAACATGATTTAGAACTTTGTTAATGTAATATTATTTCCGTATTGCAATGCAACTTGCAAAAATTCATCCAGAGTAAGTGAATGGAAAAGTGTAATATTATTTCCGTATTGCAATGCAACTTGCAAAAATTCATCCAGAGTAAGTGAATGGAAAAGTGTAATATTATTTCCGTATTGCAATGCAACTTGCAAAAATTTATCCAGAGTGAGTGAATGGAAAAGTGTAATATTATTTCCGTATTGCAATGCAACTTGAAAAATTCATCCAGAGTGAGTGATTTAAAACTTTGTTAATGGAAAAGTGTAATATTATTTCCGTATTGCAATGCAACTTGCAAAAATTCATCCAGAGTGAGTGAATGGAAAAGTGTAATATTATTTCCGTATTGCAATGCAACTTGCAAAAATTCATCCAGAGTGAGTGAATCACAACATGATTTAGAACTTTGTTAATGTAATATTATTTCCGTATTGCAATGCAACTTGCAAAAATTCATCCAGAGTAAGTGAATGGAAAAGTGTAATATTATTTCCGTATTGCAATGCAACTTGCAAAAATTCATCCAGAGTAAGTGAATGGAAAAGTGTAATATTATTTCCGTATTGCAATGCAACTTGCAAAAATTTATCCAGAGTGAGTGAATGGAAAAGTGTAATATTATTTCCGTATTGCAATGCAACTTGAAAAATTCATCCAGAGTGAGTGATTTAAAACTTTGTTAATGGAAAAGTGTAATATTATTTCCGTATTGCAATGCAACTTGCAAAAATTCATCCAGAGTGAGTGAATGGAAAAGTGTAATATTATTTCCGTATTGCAATGCAACTTGCAAAAATTCATCCAGAGTGAGTGAATGGAAAAGTGTAATATTATTTCCGTATTGCAATGCAACTTGCAAAAATTCATCCAGAGTGAGTGAATGGAAAAGTGTAATATTATTTCCGTATTGCAATGCAACTTGCAAAAATTTATCCAGAGTGAGTGAATGGAAAAGTGTAATATTATTTCCGTATTGCAATGCAACTTGAAAAATTCATCCAGAGTGAGTGATTTAAAACTTTGTTAATGGAAAAGTATAATATTATTTCCGTATTGCAATGCAACTTGCAAAAATTCATCCAGAGTGAGTGAATGGAAAAGTGTAATATTATTTCCGTATTGCAATGCAACTTGCAAAAATTCATCCAGAGTGAGTGAATCACAACATGATTTAGAACTTTGTTAATGTAATATTATTTCCGTATTGCAATGCAACTTGCAAAAATTCATCCAGAGTAAGTGAATGGAAAAGTGTAATATTATTTCCGTATTGCAATGCAACTTGCAAAAATTCATCCAGAGTAAGTGAATGGAAAAGTGTAATATTATTTCCGTATTGCAATGCAACTTGCAAAAATTTATCCAGAGTGAGTGAATGGAAAAGTGTAATATTATTTCCGTATTGCAATGCAACTTGAAAAATTCATCCAGAGTGAGTGATTTAAAACTTTGTTAATGGAAAAGTGTAATATTATTTCCGTATTGCAATGCAACTTGCAAAAATTCATCCAGAGTGAGTGAATGGAAAAGTGTAATATTATTTCCGTATTGCAATGCAACTTGCAAAAATTCATCCAGAGTGAGTGATTTAGAACTTTGTTAATGGAAAAGTGTAATATTATTTCCGTATTGCAATGCAACTTGCAAAAATTCATCCAGAGTGAGTGGTTTAGAACTTTGTTAATGGAAAAGTGTAATATTATTTCCGTATTGCAATGCAACTTGCAAAAATTCATCCAGAGTGAGTGAATCACAACATGATTTAGAACTTTGTTAATGGAAAAGTGTAATATTATTTCCGTATTGCAATGCAACTTGCAAAAATTCATCCAGAGTGAGTGAATGGAAAAGTGTTATATTATTTCCGTATTGCAATGCAACTTGAAAAATTCATCCAGAGTGAGTGATTTAAAACTTTGTTAATGGAAAAGTGTAATATTATTTCCGTATTGCAATGCAACTTGCAAAAATTCATCCAGAGTGAGTGAATGGAAAAGTGTAATATTATTTCCGTATTGCAATGCAACTTGCAAAAATTCATCCAGAGTGGGTGAATGGAAAAGTGTAATATTATTTCCGTATTGCAATGCAACTTGCAAAAATTCATCCAGAGTGAGTGAATGGAAAAGTGTAATATTATTTCCGTATTGCAATGCAACTTGCAAAAATTCATCCAGAGTGAGTGAATGGAAAAGTGTAATATTATTTCCGTATTGCAATGCAACTTGCAAAAATTCATCCAGAGTGAGTGAATGGAAAAGTGTAATATTATTTCCGTATTGCAATGCAACTTGCAAAAATTTATCCAGAGTGAGTGAATGGAAAAGTGTAATATTATTTCCGTATTGCAATGCAACTTGAAAAATTCATCCAGAGTGAGTGATTTAAAACTTTGTTAATGGAAAAGTGTAATATTATTTCCGTATTGCAATGCAACTTGCAAAAATTCATCCAGAGTGAGTGAATGGAAAAGTGTAATATTATTTCCGTATTGCAATGCAACTTGCAAAAATTCATCCAGAGTGAGTGAATCACAACATGATTTAGAACTTTGTTAATGTAATATTATTTCCGTATTGCAATGCAACTTGCAAAAATTCATCCAGAGTAAGTGAATGGAAAAGTGTAATATTATTTCCGTATTGCAATGCAACTTGCAAAAATTCATCCAGAGTAAGTGAATGGAAAAGTGTAATATTATTTCCGTATTGCAATGCAACTTGCAAAAATTTATCCAGAGTGAGTGAATGGAAAAGTGTAATATTATTTCCGTATTGCAATGCAACTTGAAAAATTCATCCAGAGTGAGTGATTTAAAACTTTGTTAATGGAAAAGTGTAATATTATTTCCGTATTGCAATGCAACTTGCAAAAATTCATCCAGAGTGAGTGAATGGAAAAGTGTAATATTATTTCCGTATTGCAATGCAACTTGCAAAAATTCATCCAGAGTGAGTGATTTAGAACTTTGTTAATGGAAAAGTGTAATATTATTTCCGTATTGCAATGCAACTTGCAAAAATTCATCCAGAGTGAGTGATTTAGAACTTTGTTAATGGAAAAGTGTAATATTATTTCCGTATTGCAATGCAACTTGCAAAAATTCATCCAGAGTGAGTGAATCACAACATGATTTAGAACTTTGTTAATGGAAAAGTGTAATATTATTTCCGTATTGCAATGCAACTTGCAAAAATTCATCCAGAGTGAGTGAATGGAAAAGTGTAATATTATTTCCGTATTGCAATGCAACTTGCAAAAATTCATCCAGAGTGGGTGAATGGAAAAGTGTAATATTATTTCCGTATTGCAATGCAACTTGCAAAAATTCATCCAGAGTGAGTGAATGGAAAAGTGTAATATTATTTCCGTATTGCAATGCAACTTGCAAAAATTCATCCAGAGTGAGTGAATGGAAAAGTGTAATATTATTTCCGTATTGCAATGCAACTTGCAAAAATTCATCCAGAGTGAGTGAATGGAAAAGTGTAATATTATTTCCGTATTGCAATGCAACTTGCAAAAATTTATCCAGAGTGAGTGAATGGAAAAGTGTAATATTATTTCCGTATTGCAATGCAACTTGAAAAATTCATCCAGAGTGAGTGATTTAAAACTTTGTTAATGGAAAAGTGTAATATTATTTCCGTATTGCAATGCAACTTGCAAAAATTCATCCAGAGTGAGTGAATGGAAAAGTGAAATATTATTTCCGTATTGCAATGCAACTTGCAAAAATTCATCCAGAGTGAGTGAATCACAACATGATTTAGAACTTTGTTAATGTAATATTATTTCCGTATTGCAATGCAACTTGCAAAAATTCATCCAGAGTAAGTGAATGGAAAAGTGTAATATTATTTCCGTATTGCAATGCAACTTGCAAAAATTCATCCAGAGTAAGTGAATGGAAAAGTGTAATATTATTTCCGTATTGCAATGCAACTTGCAAAAATTTATCCAGAGTGAGTGAATGGAAAAGTGTAATATTATTTCCGTATTGCAATGCAACTTGAAAAATTCATCCAGAGTGAGTGATTTAAAACTTTGTTAATGGAAAAGTGTAATATTATTTCCGTATTGCAATGCAACTTGCAAAAATTCATCCAGAGTGAGTGAATGGAAAAGTGTAATATTATTTCCGTATTGCAATGCAACTTGCAAAAATTCATCCAGAGTGAGTGATTTAGAACTTTGTTAATGGAAAAGTGTAATATTATTTCCGTATTGCAATGCAACTTGCAAAAATTCATCCAGAGTGAGTGATTTAGAACTTTGTTAATGGAAAAGTGTAATATTATTTCCGTATTGCAATGCAACTTGCAAAAATTCATCCAGAGTGAGTGAATCACAACATGATTTAGAACTTTGTTAATGGAAAAGTGTAATATTATTTCCGTATTGCAATGCAACTTGCAAAAATTCATCCAGAGTGAGTGAATCACAACATGATTTAGAACTTTGTTAATGGAAAAGTGTAATATTATTTCCGTATTGCAATGCAACTTGCAAAAATTCATCCAGAGTAATAAATGGAAAAGTGTAATATTATTTCCGTATTGCAATGCAACTTGCAAAAATTCATCCAGAGTGAGTGAATCACAACATGATTTAGAACTTTGTTAACGGAAAAGTGTAATATTATTTCCGTATTGCAATGCAACTTGCAAAAATTCATCCAGAGTGAGTGAATGGAAAAGTGTAATATTATTTCCGTATTGCAATGCAACTTGCAAAAATTCATCCAGAGTGAGTGAATGGAAAAGTGTAATATTATTTCCGTATTGCAATGCAACTTGCAAAAATTCATCCAGAGTGAGTGATTTAGAACTTTGTTAATGGAAAAGTGTAATATTATTTCCGTATTGCAATGCAATTTGCAAAAATTCATCCAGAGTGAGTGAATCACAACATGATTTAGAACTTTGTTAATGGAAAAGTGTAATATTATTTCCGTATTGCAATGCAACTTGCAAAAATTCATCCAGAGTGAGTGAATCACAACATGATTTAGAACTTTGTTAATGGAAAAGTGTAATATTATTTCCGTATTGCAATGCAACTTGCAAAAATTCATCCAGAGTAAGTGAATGGAAAAGTGTAATATTATTTCCGTATTGCAATGCAACTTGCAAAAATTCATCCAGAGTGAGTGAATCACAACATGATTTAGAACTTTGTTAATGTAATATTATTTCCGTATTGCAATGCAACTTGCAAAAATTCATCCAGAGTGAGTGAATCACAACATGATTTAGAACTTTGTTAATGGAAAAGTGTAATATTATTTCCGTATTGCAATGCAACTTGCAAAAATTCATCCAGAGTAAGTGAATGGAAAAGTGTAATATTATTTCCGTATTACAATGCAACTTGCAAAAATTCATCCAGAGTGAGTGAATCACAACATGATTTAGAACTTTGTTAATGTAATATTATTTCCGTATTGCAATGCAACTTGCAAAAATTCATCCAGAGGAAGTGAATGGAAAAGTGTAATATTATTTCCGTATTGCAATGCAACTTGCAAAAATTCATCCAGAGCGAGTGAATGGAAAAGTGTAATATTATTTCCGTATTGCAATGCAACTTGCAAAAATTCATCCAGAGTGAGTGAATGGAAAAGTGTAATATTATTTCCGTATTGCAATGCAACTTGCAAAAATTCATCCAGAGTAAGTGAATGGAAAAGTGTAATATTATTTCCGTATTGCAATGCAACTTGCAAAAATTCATCCAGAGCGAGTGAATGGAAAAGTGTAATATTATTTCCGTATTGCAATGCAACTTGCAAAAATTCATCCAGAGTGAGTGAATGGAAAAGTGTAATATTATTTCCGTATTGCAATGCAACTTGCAAAAATTCATCCAGAGTGAGTGAATGGAAAAGTGTAATATTATTTCCGTATTGCAATGCAACTTGCAAAAATTCATCCAGAGTGAGTGAATCACAACATGATTTAGAACTTTGTTAATGGAAAAGTGTAATATTATTTCCGTATTGCAATGCAACTTGCAAAAATTCATCCAGAGTGAGTGAATCACAACATGATTTAGAACTTTGTTAATGGAAAAGTGTAATATTATTTCCGTATTGCAATGCAACTTGCAAAAATTCATCCAGAGTGAGTGAATCACAACATGATTTAGAACTTTGTTAATGGAAAAGTGTAATATTATTTCCGTATTGCAATGCAACTTGCAAAAATTCATCCAGAGTGAGTGAATCACAACATGATTTAGAACTTTGTTAATGTAATATTATTTCCGTATTGCAATGCAACTTGCAAAAATTCATCCAGAGTGAGTGAATCACAACATGATTTAGAACTTTGTTAATGGAAAAGTGTAATATTATTTCCGTATTGCAATGCAACTTGCAAAAATTCATCCAGAGTGAGTGAATCACAACATGATTTAGAACTTTGTTAATGTAATATTATTTCCGTATTGCAATGCAACTTGCAAAAATTCATCCAGAGTGAGTGAATGGAAAAGTGTAATATTATTTCCGTATTGCAATGCAACTTGCAAAAATTCATCCAGAGTGAGTGAATGGAAAAGTGTAATATTATTTCCGTATTGCAATGCAACTTGCAAAAATTCATCCAGAGTGAGTGAATGGAAAAGTGTAATATTATTTCCGTATTGCAATGCAACTTGCAAAAATTCATCCAGAGTGAGTGAATCACAACATGATTTAGAACTTTGTTAATGGAAAAGTGTAATATTATTTCCGTATTGCAATGCAACTTGCAAAAATTCATCCAGAGGGAGTGAATGGAAAAGTGTAATATTATTTCCGTATTGCAATGCAACTTGCAAAAATTCATCCAGAGTGAGTGAATGGAAAAGTGTAATATTATTTCCGTATTGCAATGCAACTTGCAAAAATTCATCCAGAGTGAGTGATTTAGAACTTTGTTAATGGAAAAGTGTAATATTATTTCCGTATTGCAATGCAATTTGCAAAAATTCATCCAGAGTGAGTGAATCACAACATGATTTAGAACTTTGTTAATGGAAAAGTGTAATATTATTTCCGTATTGCAATGCAACTTGCAAAAATTCATCCAGAGTGAGTGAATCACAACATGATTTAGAACTTTGTTAATGGAAAAGTGTAATATTATTTCCGTATTGCAATGCAACTTGCAAAAATTCATCCAGAGTAAGTGAATGGAAAAGTGTAATATTATTTCCGTATTGCAATGCAACTTGCAAAAATTCATCCAGAGTGAGTGAATCACAACATGATTTAGAACTTTGTTAATGTAATATTATTTCCGTATTGCAATGCAACTTGCAAAAATTCATCCAGAGGAAGTGAATGGAAAAGTGTAATATTATTTCCGTATTGCAATGCAACTTGCAAAAATTCATCCAGAGCGAGTGAATGGAAAAGTGTAATATTATTTCCGTATTGCAATGCAACTTGCAAAAATTCATCCAGAGTGAGTGAATGGAAAAGTGTAATATTATTTCCGTATTGCAATGCAACTTGCAAAAATTCATCCAGAGTGAGTGAATCACAACATGATTTAGAACTTTGTTAATGTAATATTATTTCCGTATTGCAATGCAACTTGCAAAAATTCATCCAGAGTAAGTGAATGGAAAAGTGTAATATTATTTCCGTATTGCAATGCAACTTGCAAAAATTCATCCAGAGCGAGTGAATGGAAAAGTGTAATATTATTTCCGTATTGCAATGCAACTTGCAAAAATTCATCCAGAGTGAGTGAATGGAAAAGTGTAATATTATTTCCGTATTGCAATGCAACTTGCAAAAATTCATCCAGAGTGAGTGAATGGAAAAGTGTAATATTATTTCCGTATTGCAATGCAACTTGCAAAAATTAATCCAGAGTGAGTGAATCACAACATGATTTAGAACTTTGTTAATGGAAAAGTGTAATATTATTTCCGTATTGCAATGCAACTTGCAAAAATTCATCCAGAGTGAGTGAATCACAACATGATTTAGAACTTTGTTAATGGAAAAGTGTAATATTATTTCCGTATTGCAATGCAACTTGCAAAAATTCATCCAGAGTGAGTGAATCACAACATGATTTAGAACTTTGTTAATGTAATATTATTTCCGTATTGCAATGCAACTTGCAAAAATTCATCCAGAGTGAGTGAATCACAACATGATTTAGAACTTTGTTAATGGAAAAGTGTAATATTATTTCCGTATTGCAATGCAACTTGCAAAAATTCATCCAGAGTGAGTGAATCACAACATGATTTAGAACTTTGTTAATGTAATATTATTTCCGTATTGCAATGCAACTTGCAAAAATTCATCCAGAGTGAGTGAATGGAAAAGTGTAATATTATTTCCGTATTGCAATGCAACTTGCAAAAATTCATCCAGAGTGAGTGAATGGAAAAGTGTAATATTATTTCCGTATTGCAATGCAACTTGCAAAAATTCATCCAGAGTGAGTGAATGGAAAAGTGTAATATTATTTCCGTATTGCAATGCAACTTGCAAAAATTCATCCAGAGTGAGTGAATCACAACATGATTTAGAACTTTGTTAATGTAATATTATTTCCGTATTGCAATGCAACTTGCAAAAATTCATCCAGAGTGAGTGAATCACAACATGATTTAGAACTTTGTTAATGTAATATTATTTCCGTATTGCAATGCAACTTGCAAAAATTCATCCAGAGTGAGTGAATGGAAAAGTGTAATATTATTTCCGTATTGCAATGCAATTTGCAAAAATTCATCCAGAGTGAGTGAATCACAACATGATTTAGAACTTTGTTAATGGAAAAGTGTAATATTATTTCCGTATTGCAATGCAACTTGCAAAAATTCATCCAGAGTGAGTGAATCACAACATGATTTAGAACTTTGTTAATGGAAAAGTGTAATATTATTTCCGTATTGCAATGCAACTTGCAAAAATTCATCCAGAGTAAGTGAATGGAAAAGTGTAATATTATTTCCGTATTGCAATGCAACTTGCAAAAATTCATCCAGAGTGAGTGAATGGAAAAGTGTAATATTATTTCCGTATTGCAATGCAACTTGCAAAAATTCATCCAGAGTGAGTGAATGGAAAAGTGTAATATTATTTCCGTATTGCAATGCAACTTGCAAAAATTCATCCAGAGTGAGTGATTTAGAACTTTGTTAATGGAAAAGTGTAATATTATTTCCGTATTGCAATGCAATTTGCAAAAATTCATCCAGAGTGAGTGAATCACAACATGATTTAGAACTTTGGTAATGGAAAAGTGTAATATTATTTCCGTATTGCAATGCAACTTGCAAAAATTCATCCAGAGTGAGTGAATCACAACATGATTTAGAACTTTGTTAATGGAAAAGTGTAATATTATTTCCGTATTGCAATGCAACTTGCAAAAATTCATCCAGAGTAAGTGAATGGAAAAGTGTAATATTATTTCCGTATTGCAATGCAACTTGCAAAAATTCATCCAGAGTGAGTGAATCACAACATGATTTAGAACTTTGTTAATGTAATATTATTTCCGTATTGCAATGCAACTTGCAAAAATTCATCCAGAGTAAGTGAATGGAAAAGTGTAATATTATTTCCGTATTGCAATGCAACTTGCAAAAATTCATCCAGAGCGAGTGAATGGAAAAGTGTAATATTATTTCCGTATTGCAATGCAACTTGCAAAAATTCATCCAGAGTGAGTGAATCACAACATGATTTAGAACTTTGTTAATGTAATATTATTTCCGTATTGCAATGCAACTTGCAAAAATTCATCCAGAGTAAGTGAATGGAAAAGTGTAATATTATTTCCGTATTGCAATGCAACTTGCAAAAATTCATCCAGAGCGAGTGAATGGAAAAGTGTAATATTATTTCCGTATTGCAATGCAACTTGCAAAAATTCATCCAGAGTGAGTGAATGGAAAAGTGTAATATTATTTCCGTATTGCAATGCAACTTGCAAAAATTCATCCAGAGTGAGTGAATCACAACATGATTTAGAACTTTGTTAATGGAAAAGTGTAATATTATTTCCGTATTGCAATGCAACTTGCAAAAATTCATCCAGAGTGAGTGAATCACAACATGATTTAGAACTTTGTTAATGGGAAAGTGTAATATTATTTCCGTATTGCAATGCAACTTGCAAAAATTCATCCAGAGTGAGTGAATCACAACATGATTTAGAACTTTGTTAATGTAATATTATTTCCGTATTGCAATGCAACTTGCAAAAATTCATCCAGAGTGAGTGAATCACAACATGATTTAGAACTTTGTTAATGTAATATTATTTCCGTATTGCAATGCAACTTGAAAAATTCATCCAGAGTGAGTGATTTAAAACTTTGTTAATGGAAAAGTGTAATATTATTTCCGTATTGCAATGCAACTTGCAAAAATTCATCCAGAGTGAGTGAATGGAAAAGTGTAATATTATTTCCGTATTGCAATGCAACTTGCAAAAATTCATCCAGAGTGAGTGAATCACAACATGATTTAGAACTTTGTTAATGTAATATTATTTCCGTATTGCAATGCAACTTGCAAAAATTCATCCAGAGTAAGTGAATGGAAAAGTGTAATATTATTTCCGTATTGCAATGCAACTTGCAAAAATTCATCCAGAGTAAGTGAATGGAAAAGTGTAATATTATTTCCGTATTGCAATGCAACTTGCAAAAATTTATCCAGAGTGAGTGAAAGGAAAAGTGTAATATTATTTCCGTATTGCAATGCAACTTGAAAAATTCATCCAGAGTGAGTGATTTAAAACTTTGTTAATGGAAAAGTGTAATATTATTTCCGTATTGCAATGCAACTTGCAAAAATTCATCCAGAGTGAGTGAATGGAAAAGTGTAATATTATTTCCGTATTGCAATGCAACTTGCAAAAATTCATCCAGAGTGAGTGATTTAGAACTTTGTTAATGGAAAAGTGTAATATTATTTCCGTATTGCAATGCAACTTGCAAAAATTCATCCAGAGTGAGTGATTTAGAACTTTGTTAATGGAAAAGTGTAATATTATTTCCGTATTGCAATGCAACTTGCAAAAATTCATCCAGAGTGAGTGAATCACAACATGATTTAGAACTTTGTTAATGGAAAAGTGTAATATTATTTCCGTATTGCAATGCAACTTGCAAAAATTCATCCAGAGTGAGTGAATGGAAAAGTGTTATATTATTTCCGTATTGCAATGCAACTTGAAAAATTCATCCAGAGTGAGTGATTTAAAACTTTGTTAATGGAAAAGTGTAATATTATTTCCGTATTGCAATGCAACTTGCAAAAATTCATCCAGAGTGAGTGAATGGAAAAGTGTAATATTATTTCCGTATTGCAATGCAACTTGCAAAAATTCATCCAGAGTGGGTGAATGGAAAAGTGTAATATTATTTCCGTATTGCAATGCAACTTGCAAAAATTCATCCAGAGTGAGTGAATGGAAAAGTGTAATATTATTTCCGTATTGCAATGCAACTTGCAAAAATTCATCCAGAGTGAGTGAATGGAAAAGTGTAATATTATTTCCGTATTGCAATGCAACTTGCAAAAATTCATCCAGAGTGAGTGAATGGAAAAGTGTAATATTATTTCCGTATTGCAATGCAACTTGCAAAAATTTATCCAGAGTGAGTGAATGGAAAAGTGTAATATTATTTCCGTATTGCAATGCAACTTGAAAAATTCATCCAGAGTGAGTGATTTAAAACTTTGTTAATGGAAAAGTGTAATATTATTTCCGTATTGCAATGCAACTTGCAAAAATTCATCCAGAGTGAGTGAATGGAAAAGTGAAATATTATTTCCGTATTGCAATGCAACTTGCAAAAATTCATCCAGAGTGAGTGAATCACAACATGATTTAGAACTTTGTTAATGTAATATTATTTCCGTATTGCAATGCAACTTGCAAAAATTCATCCAGAGTAAGTGAATGGAAAAGTGTAATATTATTTCCGTATTGCAATGCAACTTGCAAAAATTCATCCAGAGTAAGTGAATGGAAAAGTGTAATATTATTTCCGTATTGCAATGCAACTTGCAAAAATTTATCCAGAGTGAGTGAATGGAAAAGTGTAATATTATTTCCGTATTGCAATGCAACTTGAAAAATTCATCCAGAGTGAGTGATTTAAAACTTTGTTAATGGAAAAGTGTAATATTATTTCCGTATTGCAATGCAACTTGCAAAAATTCATCCAGAGTGAGTGAATGGAAAAGTGTAATATTATTTCCGTATTGCAATGCAACTTGCAAAAATTCATCCAGAGTGAGTGATTTAGAACTTTGTTAATGGAAAAGTGTAATATTATTTCCGTATTGCAATGCAACTTGCAAAAATTCATCCAGAGTGAGTGATTTAGAACTTTGTTAATGGAAAAGTGTAATATTATTTCCGTATTGCAATGCAACTTGCAAAAATTCATCCAGAGTGAGTGAATCACAACATGATTTAGAACTTTGTTAATGGAAAAGTGTAATATTATTTCCGTATTGCAATGCAACTTGCAAAAATTCATCCAGAGTGAGTGAATCACAACATGATTTAGAACTTTGTTAATGGAAAAGTGTAATATTATTTCCGTATTGCAATGCAACTTGCAAAAATTCATCCAGAGTAATAAATGGAAAAGTGTAATATTATTTCCGTATTGCAATGCAACTTGCAAAAATTCATCCAGAGTGAGTGAATCACAACATGATTTAGAACTTTGTTAACGGAAAAGTGTAATATTATTTCCGTATTGCAATGCAACTTGCAAAAATTCATCCAGAGTGAGTGAATGGAAAAGTGTAATATTATTTCCGTATTGCAATGCAACTTGCAAAAATTCATCCAGAGTGAGTGAATGGAAAAGTGTAATATTATTTCCGTATTGCAATGCAACTTGCAAAAATTCATCCAGAGTGAGTGATTTAGAACTTTGTTAATGGAAAAGTGTAATATTATTTCCGTATTGCAATGCAATTTGCAAAAATTCATCCAGAGTGAGTGAATCACAACATGATTTAGAACTTTGTTAATGGAAAAGTGTAATATTATTTCCGTATTGCAATGCAACTTGCAAAAATTCATCCAGAGTGAGTGAATCACAACATGATTTAGAACTTTGTTAATGGAAAAGTGTAATATTATTTCCGTATTGCAATGCAACTTGCAAAAATTCATCCAGAGTAAGTGAATGGAAAAGTGTAATATTATTTCCGTATTGCAATGCAACTTGCAAAAATTCATCCAGAGTGAGTGAATCACAACATGATTTAGAACTTTGTTAATGTAATATTATTTCCGTATTGCAATGCAACTTGCAAAAATTCATCCAGAGTGAGTGAATCACAACATGATTTAGAACTTTGTTAATGGAAAAGTGTAATATTATTTCCGTATTGCAATGCAACTTGCAAAAATTCATCCAGAGTAAGTGAATGGAAAAGTGTAATATTATTTCCGTATTGCAATGCAACTTGCAAAAATTCATCCAGAGTGAGTGAATCACAACATGATTTAGAACTTTGTTAATGTAATATTATTTCCGTATTGCAATGCAACTTGCAAAAATTCATCCAGAGGAAGTGAATGGAAAAGTGTAATATTATTTCCGTATTGCAATGCAACTTGCAAAAATTCATCCAGAGCGAGTGAATGGAAAAGTGTAATATTATTTCCGTATTGCAATGCAACTTGCAAAAATTCATCCAGAGTGAGTGAATGGAAAAGTGTAATATTATTTCCGTATTGCAATGCAACTTGCAAAAATTCATCCAGAGTAAGTGAATGGAAAAGTGTAATATTATTTCCGTATTGCAATGCAACTTGCAAAAATTCATCCAGAGCGAGTGAATGGAAAAGTGTAATATTATTTCCGTATTGCAATGCAACTTGCAAAAATTCATCCAGCGTGAGTGAATGGAAAAGTGTAATATTATTTCCGTATTGCAATGCAACTTGCAAAAATTCATCCAGAGTGAGTGAATGGAAAAGTGTAATATTATTTCCGTATTGCAATGCAACTTGCAAAAATTCATCCAGAGTGAGTGAATCACAACATGATTTAGAACTTTGTTAATGGAAAAGTGTAATATTATTTCCGTATTGCAATGCAACTTGCAAAAATTCATCCAGAGTGAGTGAATCACAACATGATTTAGAACTTTGTTAATGGGAAAGTGTAATATTATTTCCGTATTGCAATGCAACTTGCAAAAATTCATCCAGAGTGAGTGAATCACAACATGATTTAGAACTTTGTTAATGTAATATTATTTCCGTATTGCAATGCAACTTGCAAAAATTCATCCAGAGTGAGTGAATCACAACATGATTTAGAACTTTGTTAATGTAATATTATTTCCGTATTGCAATGCAACTTGCAAAAATTCATCCAGAGTGAGTGAATGGAAAAGTGTAATATTATTTCCGTATTGCAATGCAACTTGCAAAAATTCATCCAGAGTGAGTGATTTAGAACTTTGTTAATGGAAAAGTGTAATATTATTTCCGTATTGCAATGCAACTTGCAAAAATTCATCCAGAGTGAGTGAATGGAAAAGTGTAATATTATTTCCGTATTGCAATGCAACTTGCAAAAATTCATCCAGAGTGAGTGAATGGAAAAGTGTAATATTATTTCCGTATTGCAATGCAACTTGCAAAAATTCATCCAGAGTGAGTGAATGGAAAAGTGTAATATTATTTCCGTATTGCAATGCAACTTGCAAAAATTCATCCAGAGTGAGTGAATGGAAAAGTGTAATATTATTTCCGTATTGCAATGCAACTTGCAAAAATTCATCCAGAGTGAGTGAATGGAAAAGTGTAATATTATTTCCGTATTGCAATGCAACTTGCAAAAATTTATCCAGAGTGAGTGAATGGAAAAGTGTAATATTATTTCCGTATTGCAATGCAACTTGAAAAATTCATCCAGAGTGAGTGATTTAAAACTTTGTTAATGGAAAAGTGTAATATTATTTCCGTATTGCAATGCAACTTGCAAAAATTCATCCAGAGTGAGTGAATGGAAAAGTGTAATATTATTTCCGTATTGCAATGCAACTTGCAAAAATTCATCCAGAGTGAGTGAATCACAACATGATTTAGAACTTTGTTAATGTAATATTATTTCCGTATTGCAATGCAACTTGCAAAAATTCATCCAGAGTAAGTGAATGGAAAAGTGTAATATTATTTCCGTATTGCAATGCAACTTGCAAAAATTCATCCAGAGTAAGTGAATGGAAAAGTGTCATATTATTTCCGTATTGCAATGCAACTTGCAAAAATTTATCCAGAGTGAGTGAATGGAAAAGTGTAATATTATTTCCGTATTGCAATGCAACTTGAAAAATTCATCCAGAGTGAGTGATTTAAAACTTTGTTAATGGAAAAGTGTAATATTATTTCCGTATTGCAATGCAACTTGCAAAAATTCATCCAGAGTGAGTGAATGGAAAAGTGTAATATTATTTCCGTATTGCAATGCAACTTGCAAAAATTCATCCAGAGTGAGTGATTTAGAACTTTGTTAATGGAAAAGTGTAATATTATTTCCGTATTGCAATGCAACTTGCAAAAATTCATCCAGAGTGAGTGATTTAGAACTTTGTTAATGGAAAAGTGTAATATTATTTCCGTATTGCAATGCAACTTGCAAAAATTCATCCAGAGTGAGTGAATCACAACATGATTTAGAACTTTGTTAATGGAAAAGTGTAATATTATTTCCGTATTGCAATGCAACTTGCAAAAATTCATCCAGAGTGAGTGAATGGAAAAGTGTTATATTATTTCCGTATTGCAATGCAACTTGAAAAATTCATCCAGAGTGAGTGATTTAAAACTTTGTTAATGGAAAAGTGTAATATTATTTCCGTATTGCAATGCAACTTGCAAAAATTCATCCAGAGTGAGTGAATGGAAAAGTGTAATATTATTTCCGTATTGCAATGCAACTTGCAAAAATTCATCCAGAGTGGGTGAATGGAAAAGTGTAATATTATTTCCGTATTGCAATGCAACTTGCAAAAATTCATCCAGAGTGAGTGAATGGAAAAGTGTAATATTATTTCCGTATTGCAATGCAACTTGCAAAAATTCATCCAGAGTGAGTGAATGGAAAAGTGTAATATTATTTCCGTATTGCAATGCAACTTGCAAAAATTCATCCAGAGTGAGTGAATGGAAAAGTGTAATATTATTTCCGTATTGCAATGCAACTTGCAAAAATGTATCCAGAGTGAGTGAATGGAAAAGTGTAATATTATTTCCGTATTGCAATGCAACTTGAAAAATTCATCCAGAGTGAGTGATTTAAAACTTTGTTAATGGAAAAGTGTAATATTATTTCCGTATTGCAATGCAACTTGCAAAAATTCATCCAGAGTGAGTGAATGGAAAAGTGAAATATTATTTCCGTATTGCAATGCAACTTGCAAAAATTCATCCAGAGTGAGTGAATCACAACATGATTTAGAACTTTGTTAATGTAATATTATTTCCGTATTGCAATGCAACTTGCAAAAATTCATCCAGAGTAAGTGAATGGAAAAGTGTAATATTATTTCCGTATTGCAATGCAACTTGCAAAAATTCATCCAGAGTAAGTGAATGGAAAAGTGTAATATTATTTCCGTATTGCAATGCAACTTGCAAAAATTTATCCAGAGTGAGTGAATGGAAAAGTGTAATATTATTTCCGTATTGCAATGCAACTTGAAAAATTCATCCAGAGTGAGTGATTTAAAACTTTGTTAATGGAAAAGTGTAATATTATTTCCGTATTGCAATGCAACTTGCAAAAATTCATCCAGAGTGAGTGAATGGAAAAGTGTAATATTATTTCCGTATTGCAATGCAACTTGCAAAAATTCATCCAGAGTGAGTGATTTAGAACTTTGTTAATGGAAAAGTGTAATATTATTTCCGTATTGCAATGCAACTTGCAAAAATTCATCCAGAGTGAGTGAATCACAACATGATTTAGAACTTTGTTAATGGAAAAGTGTAATATTATTTCCGTATTGCAATGCAACTTGCAAAAATTCATCCAGAGTGAGTGAATCACAACATGATTTAGAACTTTGTTAATGGAAAAGTGTAATATTATTTCCGTATTGCAATGCAACTTGCAAAAATTCATCCAGAGTAATAAATGGAAAAGTGTAATATTATTTCCGTATTGCAATGCAACTTGCAAAAATTCATCCAGAGTGAGTGAATCACAACATGATTTAGAACTTTGTTAACGGAAAAGTGTAATATTATTTCCGTATTGCAATGCAACTTGCAAAAATTCATCCAGAGTGAGTGAATGGAAAAGTGTAATATTATTTCCGTATTGCAATGCAACTTGCAAAAATTCATCCAGAGTGAGTGAATGGAAAAGTGTAATATTATTTCCGTATTGCAATGCAACTTGCAAAAATTCATCCAGAGTGAGTGATTTAGAACTTTGTTAATGGAAAAGTGTAATATTATTTCCGTATTGCAATGCAATTTGCAAAAATTCATCCAGAGTGAGTGAATCACAACATGATTTAGAACTTTGTTAATGGAAAAGTGTAATATTATTTCCGTATTGCAATGCAACTTGCAAAAATTCATCCAGAGTGAGTGAATCACAACATGATTTAGAACTTTGTTAATGGAAAAGTGTAATATTATTTCCGTATTGCAATGCAACTTGCAAAAATTCATCCAGAGTAAGTGAATGGAAAAGTGTAATATTATTTCCGTATTGCAATGCAACTTGCAAAAATTCATCCAGAGTGAGTGAATCACAACATGATTTAGAACTTTGTTAATGTAATATTATTTCCGTATTGCAATGCAACTTGCAAAAATTCATCCAGAGTGAGTGAATCACAACATGATTTAGAACTTTGTTAATGGAAAAGTGTAATATTATTTCCGTATTGCAATGCAACTTGCAAAAATTCATCCAGAGTAAGTGAATGGAAAAGTGTAATATTATTTCCGTATTGCAATGCAACTTGCAAAAATTCATCCAGAGTGAGTGAATCACAACATGATTTAGAACTTTGTTAATGTAATATTATTTCCGTATTGCAATGCAACTTGCAAAAATTCATCCAGAGGAAGTGAATGGAAAAGTGTAATATTATTTCCGTATTGCAATGCAACTTGCAAAAATTCATCCAGAGCGAGTGAATGGAAAAGTGTAATATTATTTCCGTATTGCAATGCAACTTGCAAAAATTCATCCAGAGTGAGTGAATGGAAAAGTGTAATATTATTTCCGTATTGCAATGCAACTTGCAAAAATTCATCCAGAGCGAGTGAATGGAAAAGTGTAATATTATTTCCGTATTGCAATGCAACTTGCAAAAATTCATCCAGAGTGAGTGAATGGAAAAGTGTAATATTATTTCCGTATTGCAATGCAACTTGCAAAAATTCATCCAGAGTGAGTGAATGGAAAAGTGTAATATTATTTCCGTATTGCAATGCAACTTGCAAAAATTCATCCAGAGTGAGTGAATCACAACATGATTTAGAACTTTGTTAATGGAAAAGTGTAATATTATTTCCGTATTGCAATGCAACTTGCAAAAATTCATCCAGAGTGAGTGAATCACAACATGATTTAGAACTTTGTTAATGGAAAAGTGTAATATTATTTCCGTATTGCAATGCAACTTGCAAAAATTCATCCAGAGTGAGTGAATCACAACATGATTTAGAACTTTGTTAATGTAATATTATTTCCGTATTGCAATGCAACTTGCAAAAATTCATCCAGAGTGAGTGAATCACAACATGATTTAGAACTTTGTTAATGGAAAAGTGTAATATTATTTCCGTATTGCAATGCAACTTGCAAAAATTCATCCAGAGTGAGTGAATCACAACATGATTTAGAACTTTGTTAATGTAATATTATTTCCGTATTGCAATGCAACTTGCAAAAATTCATCCAGAGTGAGTGAATGGAAAAGTGTAATATTATTTCCGTATTGCAATGCAACTTGCAAAAATTCATCCAGAGTGAGTGAATGGAAAAGTGTAATATTATTTCCGTATTGCAATGCAACTTGCAAAAATTCATCCAGAGTGAGTGAATGGAAAAGTGTAATATTATTTCCGTATTGCAATGCAACTTGCAAAAATTCATCCAGAGTGAGTGAATCACAACATGATTTAGAACTTTGTTAATGGAAAAGTGTAATATTATTTCCGTATTGCAATGCAACTTGCAAAAATTCATCCAGAGGGAGTGAATGGAAAAGTGTAATATTATTTCCGTATTGCAATGCAACTTGCAAAAATTCATCCAGAGTGAGTGAATGGAAAAGTGTAATATTATTTCCGTATTGCAATGCAACTTGCAAAAATTCATCCAGAGTGAGTGAATGGAAAAGTGTAATATTATTTCCGTATTGCAATGCAACTTGCAAAAATTCATCCAGAGTGAGTGATTTAGAACTTTGTTAATGGAAAAGTGTAATATTATTTCCGTATTGCAATGCAATTTGCAAAAATTCATCCAGAGTGAGTGAATCACAACATGATTTAGAACTTTGTTAATGGAAAAGTGTAATATTATTTCCGTATTGCAATGCAACTTGCAAAAATTCATCCAGAGTAAGTGAATGGAAAAGTGTAATATTATTTCCGTATTGCAATGCAACTTGCAAAAATTCATCCAGAGTGAGTGAATCACAACATGATTTAGAACTTTGTTAATGTAATATTATTTCCGTATTGCAATGCAACTTGCAAAAATTCATCCAGAGGAAGTGAATGGAAAAGTGTAATATTATTTCCGTATTGCAATGCAACTTGCAAAAATTCATCCAGAGCGAGTGAATGGAAAAGTGTAATATTATTTCCGTATTGCAATGCAACTTGCAAAAATTCATCCAGAGTGAGTGAATGGAAAAGTGTAATATTATTTCCGTATTGCAATGCAACTTGCAAAAATTCATCCAGAGTGAGTGAATCACAACATGATTTAGAACTTTGTTAATGTAATATTATTTCCGTATTGCAATGCAACTTGCAAAAATTCATCCAGAGTAAGTGAATGGAAAAGTGTAATATTATTTCCGTATTGCAATGCAACTTGCAAAAATTCATCCAGAGCGAGTGAATGGAAAAGTGTAATATTATTTCCGTATTGCAATGCAACTTGCAAAAATTCATCCAGAGTGAGTGAATGGAAAAGTGTAATATTATTTCCGTATTGCAATGCAACTTGCAAAAATTCATCCAGAGTGAGTGAATGGAAAAGTGTAATATTATTTCCGTATTGCAATGCAACTTGCAAAAATTAATCCAGAGTGAGTGAATCACAACATGATTTAGAACTTTGTTAATGGAAAAGTGTAATATTATTTCCGTATTGCAATGCAACTTGCAAAAATTCATCCAGAGTGAGTGAATCACAACATGATTTAGAACTTTGTTAATGGAAAAGTGTAATATTATTTCCGTATTGCAATGCAACTTGCAAAAATTCATCCAGAGTGAGTGAATCACAACATGATTTAGAACTTTGTTAATGTAATATTATTTCCGTATTGCAATGCAACTTGCAAAAATTCATCCAGAGTGAGTGAATCACAACATGATTTAGAACTTTGTTAATGGAAAAGTGTAATATTATTTCCGTATTGCAATGCAACTTGCAAAAATTCATCCAGAGTGAGTGAATCACAACATGATTTAGAACTTTGTTAATGTAATATTATTTCCGTATTGCAATGCAACTTGCAAAAATTCATCCAGAGTGAGTGAATGGAAAAGTGTAATATTATTTCCGTATTGCAATGCAACTTGCAAAAATTCATCCAGAGTGAGTGAATGGAAAAGTGTAATATTATTTCCGTATTGCAATGCAACTTGCAAAAATTCATCCAGAGTGAGTGAATGGAAAAGTGTAATATTATTTCCGTATTGCAATGCAACTTGCAAAAATTCATCCAGAGTGAGTGAATCACAACATGATTTAGAACTTTGTTAATGTAATATTATTTCCGTATTGCAATGCAACTTGCAAAAATTCATCCAGAGTGAGTGAATCACAACATGATTTAGAACTTTGTTAATGTAATATTATTTCCGTATTGCAATGCAACTTGCAAAAATTCATCCAGAGTGAGTGAATGGAAAAGTGTAATATTATTTCCGTATTGCAATGCAATTTGCAAAAATTCATCCAGAGTGAGTGAATCACAACATGATTTAGAACTTTGTTAATGGAAAAGTGTAATATTATTTCCGTATTGCAATGCAACTTGCAAAAATTCATCCAGAGTGAGTGAATCACAACATGATTTAGAACTTTGTTAATGGAAAAGTGTAATATTATTTCCGTATTGCAATGCAACTTGCAAAAATTCATCCAGAGTAAGTGAATGGAAAAGTGTAATATTATTTCCGTATTGCAATGCAACTTGCAAAAATTCATCCAGAGTGAGTGAATGGAAAAGTGTAATATTATTTCCGTATTGCAATGCAACTTGCAAAAATTCATCCAGAGTGAGTGATTTAGAACTTTGTTAATGGAAAAGTGTAATATTATTTCCGTATTGCAATGCAATTTGCAAAAATTCATCCAGAGTGAGTGAATCACAACATGATTTTAGAACTTTGGTAATGGAAAAGTGTAATATTATTTCCGTATTGCAATGCAACTTGCAAAAATTCATCCAGAGTGAGTGAATCACAACATGATTTAGAACTTTGTTAATGGAAAAGTGTAATATTATTTCCGTATTGCAATGCAACTTGCAAAAATTCATCCAGAGTAAGTGAATGGAAAAGTGTAATATTATTTCCGTATTGCAATGCAACTTGCAAAAATTCATCCAGAGTGAGTGAATCACAACATGATTTAGAACTTTGTTAATGTAATATTATTTCCGTATTGCAATGCAACTTGCAAAAATTCATCCAGAGTAAGTGAATGGAAAAGTGTAATATTATTTCCGTATTGCAATGCAACTTGCAAAAATTCATCCAGAGCGAGTGAATGGAAAAGTGTAATATTATTTCCGTATTGCAATGCAACTTGCAAAAATTCATCCAGAGTGAGTGAATCACAACATGATTTAGAACTTTGTTAATGTAATATTATTTCCGTATTGCAATGCAACTTGCAAAAATTCATCCAGAGTAAGTGAATGGAAAAGTGTAATATTATTTCCGTATTGCAATGCAACTTGCAAAAATTCATCCAGAGCGAGTGAATGGAAAAGTGTAATATTATTTCCGTATTGCAATGCAACTTGCAAAAATTCATCCAGAGTGAGTGAATGGAAAAGTGTAATATTATTTCCGTATTGCAATGCAACTTGCAAAAATTCATCCAGAGTGAGTGAATCACAACATGATTTAGAACTTTGTTAATGGAAAAGTGTAATATTATTTCCGTATTGCAATGCAACTTGCAAAAATTCATCCAGAGTGAGTGAATCACAACATGATTTAGAACTTTGTTAATGGGAAAGTGTAATATTATTTCCGTATTGCAATGCAACTTGCAAAAATTCATCCAGAGTGAGTGAATCACAACATGATTTAGAACTTTGTTAATGTAATATTATTTCCGTATTGCAATGCAACTTGCAAAAATTCATCCAGAGTGAGTGAATCACAACATGATTTAGAACTTTGTTAATGTAATATTATTTCCGTATTGCAATGCAACTTGCAAAAATTCATCCAGAGTGAGTGAATGGAAAAGTGTAATATTATTTCCGTATTGCAATGCAACTTGCAAAAATTCATCCAGAGTGAGTGATTTAGAACTTTGTTAATGGAAAAGTGTAATATTATTTCCGTATTGCAATGCAACTTGCAAAAATTCATCCAGAGTGAGTGAATGGAAAAGTGTAATATTATTTCCGTATTGCAATGCAACTTGCAAAAATTCATCCAGAGTGAGTGAATGGAAAAGTGTAATATTATTTCCGTATTGCAATGCAACTTGCAAAAATTCATCCAGAGTGAGTGAATGGAAAAGTGTAATATTATTTCCGTATTGCAATGCAACTTGCAAAAATTCATCCAGAGTGAGTGAATGGAAAAGTGTAATATTATTTCCGTATTGCAATGCAACTTGCAAAAATTCATCCAGAGTGAGTGATTTAAAACTTTGTTAATGGAAAAGTGTAATATTATTTCCGTATTGCAATGCAACTTGCAAAAATTCATCCAGAGTGAGTGAATGGAAAAGTGTAATATTATTTCCGTATTGCAATGCAACTTGCAAAAATTCATCCAGAGTGAGTGATTTAGAACTTTGTTAATGGAAAAGTGTAATATTATTTCCGTATTGCAATGCAACTTGCAAAAATTCATCCAGAGTGAGTGATTTAGAACTTTGTTAATGGAAAAGTGTAATATTATTTCCGTATTGCAATGCAACTTGCAAAAATTCATCCAGAGTAAGTGAATGGAAAAGTGTAATATTATTTCCGTATTGCAATGCAACTTGCAAAAATTCATCCAGAGTGAGTGAATCACAACATGATTTAGAACTTTGTTAATGTAATATTATTTCCGTATTGCAATGCAACTTGCAAAAATTCATCCAGAGGAAGTGAATGGAAAAGTGTAATATTATTTCCGTATTGCAATGCAACTTGCAAAAATTCATCCAGAGCGAGTGAATGGAAAAGTGTAATATTATTTCCGTATTGCAATGCAACTTGCAAAAATTCATCCAGAGTGAGTGAATGGAAAAGTGTAATATTATTTCCGTATTGCAATGCAACTTGCAAAAATTCATCCAGAGTGAGTGAATGGAAAAGTGTAATATTATTTCCGTATTGCAATGCAACTTGCAAAAATTCATCCAGAGCGAGTGAATGGAAAAGTGTAATATTATTTCCGTATTGCAATGCAACTTGCAAAAATTCATCCAGAGTGAGTGAATGGAAAAGTGTAATATTATTTCCGTATTGCAATGCAACTTGCAAAAATTCATCCAGAGTGAGTGAATGGAAAAGTGTAATATTATTTCCGTATTGCAATGCAACTTGCAAAAATTCATCCAGAGTGAGTGAATCACAACATGATTTAGAACTTTGTTAATGGAAAAGTGTAATATTATTTCCGTATTGCAATGCAACTTGCAAAAATTCATCCAGAGTGAGTGAATCACAACATGATTTAGAACTTTGTTAATGGAAAAGTGTAATATTATTTCCGTATTGCAATGCAACTTGCAAAAATTCATCCAGAGTGAGTGAATCACAACATGATTTAGAACTTTGTTAATGTAATATTATTTCCGTATTGCAATGCAACTTGCAAAAATTCATCCAGAGTGAGTGAATCACAACATGATTTAGAACTTTGTTAATGGAAAAGTGTAATATTATTTCCGTATTGCAATGCAACTTGCAAAAATTCATCCAGAGTGAGTGAATCACAACATGATTTAGAACTTTGTTAATGTAATATTATTTCCGTATTGCAATGCAACTTGCAAAAATTCATCCAGAGTGAGTGAATGGAAAAGTGTAATATTATTTCCGTATTGCAATGCAACTTGCAAAAATTCATCCAGAGTGAGTGAATGGAAAAGTGTAATATTATTTCCGTATTGCAATGCAACTTGCAAAAATTCATCCAGAGTGAGTGAATGGAAAAGTGTAATATTATTTCCGTATTGCAATGCAACTTGCAAAAATTCATCCAGAGTGAGTGAATCACAACATGATTTAGAACTTTGTTAATGGAAAAGTGTAATATTATTTCCGTATTGCAATGCAACTTGCAAAAATTCATCCAGAGGGAGTGAATGGAAAAGTGTAATATTATTTCCGTATTGCAATGCAACTTGCAAAAATTCATCCAGAGTGAGTGAATGGAAAAGTGTAATATTATTTCCGTATTGCAATGCAACTTGCAAAAATTCATCCAGAGTGAGTGATTTAGAACTTTGTTAATGGAAAAGTGTAATATTATTTCCGTATTGCAATGCAATTTGCAAAAATTCATCCAGAGTGAGTGAATCACAACATGATTTAGAACTTTGTTAATGGAAAAGTGTAATATTATTTCCGTATTGCAATGCAACTTGCAAAAATTCATCCAGAGTGAGTGAATCACAACATGATTTAGAACTTTGTTAATGGAAAAGTGTAATATTATTTCCGTATTGCAATGCAACTTGCAAAAATTCATCCAGAGTAAGTGAATGGAAAAGTGTAATATTATTTCCGTATTGCAATGCAACTTGCAAAAATTCATCCAGAGTGAGTGAATCACAACATGATTTAGAACTTTGTTAATGTAATATTATTTCCGTATTGCAATGCAACTTGCAAAAATTCATCCAGAGGAAGTGAATGGAAAAGTGTAATATTATTTCCGTATTGCAATGCAACTTGCAAAAATTCATCCAGAGCGAGTGAATGGAAAAGTGTAATATTATTTCCGTATTGCAATGCAACTTGCAAAAATTCATCCAGAGTGAGTGAATGGAAAAGTGTAATATTATTTCCGTATTGCAATGCAACTTGCAAAAATTCATCCAGAGTGAGTGAATCACAACATGATTTAGAACTTTGTTAATGTAATATTATTTCCGTATTGCAATGCAACTTGCAAAAATTCATCCAGAGTAAGTGAATGGAAAAGTGTAATATTATTTCCGTATTGCAATGCAACTTGCAAAAATTCATCCAGAGCGAGTGAATGGAAAAGTGTAATATTATTTCCGTATTGCAATGCAACTTGCAAAAATTCATCCAGAGTGAGTGAATGGAAAAGTGTAATATTATTTCCGTATTGCAATGCAACTTGCAAAAATTCATCCAGAGTGAGTGAATGGAAAAGTGTAATATTATTTCCGTATTGCAATGCAACTTGCAAAAATTAATCCAGAGTGAGTGAATCACAACATGATTTAGAACTTTGTTAATGGAAAAGTGTAATATTATTTCCGTATTGCATTTCAACTTGCAAAAATTCATCCAGAGTGAGTGAATCACAACATGATTTAGAACTTTGTTAATGTAATATTATTTCCGTATTGCAATGCAACTTGCAAAAATTCATCCAGAGTGAGTGAATCACAACATGATTTAGAACTTTGTTAATGTAATATTATTTCCGTATTGCAATGCAACTTGCAAAAATTCATCCAGAGTGAGTGAATGGAAAAGTGTAATATTATTTCCGTATTGCAATGCAATTTGCAAAAATTCATCCAGAGTGAGTGAATCACAACATGATTTAGAACTTTGTTAATGGAAAAGTGTAATATTATTTCCGTATTGCAATGCAACTTGCAAAAATTCATCCAGAGTGAGTGAATCACAACATGATTTAGAACTTTGTTAATGGAAAAGTGTAATATTATTTCCGTATTGCAATGCAACTTGCAAAAATTCATCCAGAGTAAGTGAATGGAAAAGTGTAATATTATTTCCGTATTGCAATGCAACTTGCAAAAATTCATCCAGAGTGAGTGAATGGAAAAGTGTAATATTATTTCCGTATTGCAATGCAACTTGCAAAAATTCATCCAGAGTGAGTGATTTAGAACTTTGTTAATGGAAAAGTGTAATATTATTTCCGTATTGCAATGCAATTTGCAAAAATTCATCCAGAGTGAGTGAATCACAACATGATTTTAGAACTTTGGTAATGGAAAAGTGTAATATTATTTCCGTATTGCAATGCAACTTGCAAAAATTCATCCAGAGTGAGTGAATCACAACATGATTTAGAACTTTGTTAATGGAAAAGTGTAATATTATTTCCGTATTGCAATGCAACTTGCAAAAATTCATCCAGAGTAAGTGAATGGAAAAGTGTAATATTATTTCCGTATTGCAATGCAACTTGCAAAAATTCATCCAGAGTGAGTGAATCACAACATGATTTAGAACTTTGTTAATGTAATATTATTTCCGTATTGCAATGCAACTTGCAAAAATTCATCCAGAGTAAGTGAATGGAAAAGTGTAATATTATTTCCGTATTGCAATGCAACTTGCAAAAATTCATCCAGAGCGAGTGAATGGAAAAGTGTAATATTATTTCCGTATTGCAATGCAACTTGCAAAAATTCATCCAGAGTGAGTGAATCACAACATGATTTAGAACTTTGTTAATGTAATATTATTTCCGTATTGCAATGCAACTTGCAAAAATTCATCCAGAGTAAGTGAATGGAAAAGTGTAATATTATTTCCGTATTGCAATGCAACTTGCAAAAATTCATCCAGAGCGAGTGAATGGAAAAGTGTAATATTATTTCCGTATTGCAATGCAACTTGCAAAAATTCATCCAGAGTGAGTGAATGGAAAAGTGTAATATTATTTCCATATTGCAATGCAACTTGCAAAAATTCATCCAGAGTGAGTGAATCACAACATGATTTAGAACTTTGTTAATGGAAAAGTGTAATATTATTTCCGTATTGCAATGCAACTTGCAAAAATTCATCCAGAGTGAGTGAATCACAACATGATTTAGAACTTTGTTAATGGGAAAGTGTAATATTATTTCCGTATTGCAATGCAACTTGCAAAAATTCATCCAGAGTGAGTGAATCACAACATGATTTAGAACTTTGTTAATGTAATATTATTTCCGTATTGCAATGCAACTTGCAAAAATTCATCCAGAGTGAGTGAATCACAACATGATTTAGAACTTTGTTAATGTAATATTATTTCCGTATTGCAATGCAACTTGCAAAAATTCATCCAGAGTGAGTGAATGGAAAAGTGTAATATTATTTCCGTATTGCAATGCAACTTGCAAAAATTCATCCAGAGTGAGTGATTTAGAACTTTGTTAATGGAAAAGTGTAATATTATTTCCGTATTGCAATGCAACTTGCAAAAATTCATCCAGAGTGAGTGAATGGAAAAGTGTAATATTATTTCCGTATTGCAATGCAACTTGCAAAAATTCATCCAGAGTGAGTGAATGGAAAAGTGTAATATTATTTCCGTATTGCAATGCAACTTGCAAAAATTCATCCAGAGTGAGTGAATGGAAAAGTGTAATATTATTTCCGTATTGCAATGCAACTTGCAAAAATTCATCCAGAGTGAGTGAATCACAACATGATTTAGAACTTTGTTAATGGAAAAGTGTAATATTATTTCCGTATTGCAATGCAACTTGCAAAAATTCATCCAGAGTGAGTGAATCACAACATGATTTAGAACTTTGTTAATGGGAAAGTGTAATATTATTTCCGTATTGCAATGCAACTTGCAAAAATTCATCCAGAGTGAGTGAATCACAACATGATTTAGAACTTTGTTAATGTAATATTATTTCCGTATTGCAATGCAACTTGCAAAAATTCATCCAGAGTGAGTGAATCACAACATGATTTAGAACTTTGTTAATGTAATATTATTTCCGTATTGCAATGCAACTTGCAAAAATTCATCCAGAGTGAGTGAATGGAAAAGTGTAATATTATTTCCGTATTGCAATGCAACTTGCAAAAATTCATCCAGAGTGAGTGATTTAGAACTTTGTTAATGGAAAAGTGTAATATTATTTCCGTATTGCAATGCAACTTGCAAAAATTCATCCAGAGTGAGTGAATGGAAAAGTGTAATATTATTTCCGTATTGCAATGCAACTTGCAAAAATTCATCCAGAGTGAGTGAATGGAAAAGTGTAATATTATTTCCGTATTGCAATGCAACTTGCAAAAATTCATCCAGAGTGAGTGAATGGAAAAGTGTAATATTATTTCCGTATTGCAATGCAACTTGCAAAAATTTATCCAGAGTGAGTGAATGGAAAAGTGTAATATTATTTCCGTATTGCAATGCAACTTGAAAAATTCATCCAGAGTGAGTGATTTAAAACTTTGTTAATGGAAAAGTGTAATATTATTTCCGTATTGCAATGCAACTTGCAAAAATTCATCCAGAGTGAGTGAATGGAAAAGTGTAATATTATTTCCGTATTGCAATGCAACTTGCAAAAATTCATCCAGAGTGAGTGATTTAGAACTTTGTTAATGGAAAAGTGTAATATTATTTCCGTATTGCAATGCAACTTGCAAAAATTCATCCAGAGTGAGTGATTTAGAACTTTGTTAATGGAAAAGTGTAATATTATTTCCGTATTGCAATGCAACTTGCAAAAATTCATCCAGAGTGAGTGAATCACAACATGATTTAGAACTTTGTTAATGGAAAAGTGTAATATTATTTCCGTATTGCAATGCAACTTGCAAAAATTCATCCAGAGTGAGTGAATCACAACATGATTTAGAACTTTGTTAATGGAAAAGTGTAATATTATTTCCGTATTGCAATGCAACTTGCAAAAATTCATCCAGAGTGAGTGAATCACAACATGATTTAGAACTTTGTTAATGTAATATTATTTCCGTATTGCAATGCAACTTGCAAAAATTCATCCAGAGTGAGTGAATCACAACATGATTTAGAACTTTGTTAATGTAATATTATTTCCGTATTGCAATGCAACTTGCAAAAATTCATCCAGAGTGAGTGAATGGAAAAGTGTAATATTATTTCCGTATTGCAATGCAACTTGCAAAAATTCATCCAGAGTGAGTGAATGGAAAAGTGTAATATTATTTCCGTATTGCAATGCAACTTGCAAAAATTCATCCAGAGTGAGTGAATGGAAAAGTGTAATATTATTTCCGTATTGCAATGCAACTTGCAAAAATTCATCCAGAGTGAGTGAATCACAACATGATTTAGAACTTTGTTAATGTAATATTATTTCCGTATTGCAATGCAACTTGCAAAAATTCATCCAGAGTGAGTGAATCACAACATGATTTAGAACTTTGTTAATGTAATATTATTTCCGTATTGCAATGCAACTTGCAAAAATTCATCCAGAGTGAGTGAATGGAAAAGTGTAATATTATTTCCGTATTGCAATGCAACTTGCAAAAATTCATCCAGAGTGAGTGAATCACAACATGATTTAGAACTTTGTTAATGGAAAAGTGTAATATTATTTCCGTATTGCAATGCAACTTGCAAAAATTCATCCAGAGTAATAAATGGAAAAGTGTAATATTATTTCCGTATTGCAATGCAACTTGCAAAAATTCATCCAGAGTGAGTGAATCACAACATGATTTAGAACTTTGTTAATAGAAAAGTGTAATATTATTTCCGTATTGCAATGCAACTTGCAAAAATTCATCCAGAGTGAGTGAATGGAAAAGTGTAATATTATTTCCGTATTGCAATGCAACTTGCAAAAATTCATCCAGAGTGAGTGAATGGAAAAGTGTAATATTATTTCCGTATTGCAATGCAACTTGCAAAAATTCATCCAGAGTGAGTGATTTAGAACTTTGTTAATGGAAAAGTGTAATATTATTTCCGTATTGCAATGCAATTTGCAAAAATTCATCCAGAGTGAGTGAATCACAACATGATTTAGAACTTTGTTAATGGAAAAGTGTAATATTATTTCCGTATTGCAATGCAACTTGCAAAAATTCATCCAGAGTGAGTGAATCACAACATGATTTAGAACTTTGTTAATGGAAAAGTGTAATATTATTTCCGTATTGCAATGCAACTTGCAAAAATTCATCCAGAGTAAGTGAATGGAAAAGTGTAATATTATTTCCGTATTGCAATGCAACTTGCAAAAATTCATCCAGAGTGAGTGAATCACAACATGATTTAGAACTTTGTTAATGTAATATTATTTCCGTATTGCAATGCAACTTGCAAAAATTCATCCAGAGGAAGTGAATGGAAAAGTGTAATATTATTTCCGTATTGCAATGCAACTTGCAAAAATTCATCCAGAGCGAGTGAATGGAAAAGTGTAATATTATTTCCGTATTGCAATGCAACTTGCAAAAATTCATCCAGAGTGAGTGAATGGAAAAGTGTAATATTATTTCCGTATTGCAATGCAACTTGCAAAAATTCATCCAGAGTAAGTGAATGGAAAAGTGTAATATTATTTCCGTATTGCAATGCAACTTGCAAAAATTCATCCAGAGTGAGTGAATCACAACATGATTTAGAACTTTGTTAATGGAAAAGTGTAATATTATTTCCGTATTGCAATGCAACTTGCAAAAATTCATCCAGAGTGAGTGAATGGAAAAGTGTAATATTATTTCCGTATTGCAATGCAACTTGCAAAAATTCATCCAGAGTGAGTGAATGGAAAAGTGTAATATTATTTCCGTATTGCAATGCAACTTGCAAAAATTCATCCAGAGTGAGTGATTTAGAACTTTGTTAATGGAAAAGTGTAATATTATTTCCGTATTGCAATGCAATTTGCAAAAATTCATCCAGAGTGAGTGAATCACAACATGATTTAGAACTTTGTTAATGGAAAAGTGTAATATTATTTCCGTATTGCAATGCAACTTGCAAAAATTCATCCAGAGTGAGTGATTTAGAACTTTGTTAATGGAAAAGTGTAATATTATTTCCGTATTGCAATGCAACTTGCAAAAATTCATCCAGAGTGAGTGAATGGAAAAGTGTAATATTATTTCCGTATTGCAATGCAACTTGCAAAAATTCATCCAGAGTGAGTGAATGGAAAAGTGTAATATTATTTCCGTATTGCAATGCAACTTGCAAAAATTCATCCAGAGTGAGTGAATGGAAAAGTGTAATATTATTTCCGTATTGCAATGCAACTTGCAAAAATGTATCCAGAGTGAGTGAATGGAAAAGTGTAATATTATTTCCGTATTGCAATGCAACTTGAAAAATTCATCCAGAGTGAGTGAATCACAACATGATTTAGAACTTTGTTAATGGAAAAGTGTAATATTATTTCCGTATTGCAATGCAACTTGCAAAAATTCATCCAGAGTAAGTGAATGGAAAAGTGTAATATTATTTCCGTATTGCAATGCAACTTGCAAAAATTCATCCAGAGTGAGTGAATCACAACATGATTTAGAACTTTGTTAATGTAATATTATTTCCGTATTGCAATGCAACTTGCAAAAATTCATCCAGAGGAAGTGAATGGAAAAGTGTAATATTATTTCCGTATTGCAATGCAACTTGCAAAAATTCATCCAGAGCGAGTGAATGGAAAAGTGTAATATTATTTCCGTATTGCAATGCAACTTGCAAAAATTCATCCAGAGTGAGTGAATGGAAAAGTGTAATATTATTTCCGTATTGCAATGCAACTTGCAAAAATTCATCCAGAGTAAGTGAATGGAAAAGTGTAATATTATTTCCGTATTGCAATGCAACTTGCAAAAATTCATCCAGAGTGAGTGAATCACAACATGATTTAGAACTTTGTTAATGGAAAAGTGTAATATTATTTCCGTATTGCAATGCAACTTGCAAAAATTCATCCAGAGTGAGTGAATGGAAAAGTGTAATATTATTTCCGTATTGCAATGCAACTTGCAAAAATTCATCCAGAGTGAGTGAATGGAAAAGTGTAATATTATTTCCGTATTGCAATGCAACTTGCAAAAATTCATCCAGAGTGAGTGATTTAGAACTTTGTTAATGGAAAAGTGTAATATTATTTCCGTATTGCAATGCAATTTGCAAAAATTCATCCAGAGTGAGTGAATCACAACATGATTTAGAACTTTGTTAATGGAAAAGTGTAATATTATTTCCGTATTGCAATGCAACTTGCAAAAATTCATCCAGAGTGAGTGATTTAGAACTTTGTTAATGGAAAAGTGTAATATTATTTCCGTATTGCAATGCAACTTGCAAAAATTCATCCAGAGTGAGTGAATGGAAAAGTGTAATATTATTTCCGTATTGCAATGCAACTTGCAAAAATTCATCCAGAGTGAGTGAATGGAAAAGTGTAATATTATTTCCGTATTGCAATGCAACTTGCAAAAATTCATCCAGAGTGAGTGAATGGAAAAGTGTAATATTATTTCCGTATTGCAATGCAACTTGCAAAAATGTATCCAGAGTGAGTGAATGGAAAAGTGTAATATTATTTCCGTATTGCAATGCAACTTGAAAAATTCATCCAGAGTGAGTGAATCACAACATGATTTAGAACTTTGTTAATGGAAAAGTGTAATATTATTTCCGTATTGCAATGCAACTTGCAAAAATTCATCCAGAGTAAGTGAATGGAAAAGTGTAATATTATTTCCGTATTGCAATGCAACTTGCAAAAATTCATCCAGAGTGAGTGAATCACAACATGATTTAGAACTTTGTTAATGTAATATTATTTCCGTATTGCAATGCAACTTGCAAAAATTCATCCAGAGGAAGTGAATGGAAAAGTGTAATATTATTTCCGTATTGCAATGCAACTTGCAAAAATTCATCCAGAGCGAGTGAATGGAAAAGTGTAATATTATTTCCGTATTGCAATGCAACTTGCAAAAATTCATCCAGAGTGAGTGAATCACAACATGATTTAGAACTTTGTTAATGGAAAAGTGTAATATTATTTCCGTATTGCAATGCAACTTGCAAAAATTCATCCAGAGTGAGTGAATCACAACATGATTTAGAACTTTGTTAATGTAATATTATTTCCGTATTGCAATGCAACTTGCAAAAATTCATCCAGAGTGAGTGAATCACAACATGATTTAGAACTTTGTTAATGGAAAAGTGTAATATTATTTCCGTATTGCAATGCAACTTGCAAAAATTCATCCAGAGTGAGTGAATCACAACATGATTTAGAACTTTGTTAATGTAATATTATTTCCGTATTGCAATGCAACTTGCAAAAATTCATCCAGAGTGAGTGAATGGAAAAGTGTAATATTATTTCCGTATTGCAATGCAACTTGCAAAAATTCATCCAGAGTGAGTGAATGGAAAAGTGTAATATTATTTCCGTATTGCAATGCAACTTGCAAAAATTCATCCAGAGTGAGTGAATGGAAAAGTGTAATATTATTTCCGTATTGCAATGCAACTTGCAAAAATTCATCCAGAGTGAGTGAATCACAACATGATTTAGAACTTTGTTAATGTAATATTATTTCCGTATTGCAATGCAACTTGCAAAAATTCATCCAGAGTGAGTGAATCACAACATGATTTAGAACTTTGTTAATGTAATATTATTTCCGTATTGCAATGCAACTTGCAAAAATTCATCCAGAGTGAGTGAATGGAAAAGTGTAATATTATTTCCGTATTGCAATGCAATTTGCAAAAATTCATCCAGAGTGAGTGAATCACAACATGATTTAGAACTTTGTTAATGGAAAAGTGTAATATTATTTCCGTATTGCAATGCAACTTGCAAAAATTCATCCAGAGTGAGTGAATCACAACATGATTTAGAACTTTGTTAATGGAAAAGTGTAATATTATTTCCGTATTGCAATGCAACTTGCAAAAATTCATCCAGAGTAAGTGAATGGAAAAGTGTAATATTATTTCCGTATTGCAATGCAACTTGCAAAAATTCATCCAGAGTGAGTGAATGGAAAAGTGTAATATTATTTCCGTATTGCAATGCAACTTGCAAAAATTCATCCAGAGTGAGTGAATGGAAAAGTGTAATATTATTTCCGTATTGCAATGCAACTTGCAAAAATTCATCCAGAGTGAGTGATTTAGAACTTTGTTAATGGAAAAGTGTAATATTATTTCCGTATTGCAATGCAATTTGCAAAAATTCATCCAGAGTGAGTGAATCACAACATGATTTAGAACTTTGGTAATGGAAAAGTGTAATATTATTTCCGTATTGCAATGCAACTTGCAAAAATTCATCCAGAGTGAGTGAATCACAACATGATTTAGAACTTTGTTAATGGAAAAGTGTAATATTATTTCCGTATTGCAATGCAACTTGCAAAAATTCATCCAGAGTAAGTGAATGGAAAAGTGTAATATTATTTCCGTATTGCAATGCAACTTGCAAAAATTCATCCAGAGTGAGTGAATCACAACATGATTTAGAACTTTGTTAATGTAATATTATTTCCGTATTGCAATGCAACTTGCAAAAATTCATCCAGAGTAAGTGAATGGAAAAGTGTAATATTATTTCCGTATTGCAATGCAACTTGCAAAAATTCATCCAGAGCGAGTGAATGGAAAAGTGTAATATTATTTCCGTATTGCAATGCAACTTGCAAAAATTCATCCAGAGTGAGTGAATCACAACATGATTTAGAACTTTGTTAATGTAATATTATTTCCGTATTGCAAAGCAACTTGCAAAAATTCATCCAGAGTAAGTGAATGGAAAAGTGTAATATTATTTCCGTATTGCAATGCAACTTGCAAAAATTCATCCAGAGTGAGTGAATGGAAAAGTGTAATATTATTTCCGTATTGCAATGCAACTAGCAAAAATTCATCCAGAGTGAGTGAATCACAACATGATTTAGAACTTTGTTAATGGAAAAGTGTAATATTATTTCCGTATTGCAATGCAACTTGCAAAAATTCATCCAGAGTGAGTGAATCACAACATGATTTAGAACTTTGTTAATGGAAAAGTGTAATATTATTTCCGTATTGCAATGCAACTTGCAAAAATTCATCCAGAGTGAGTGAATCACAACATGATTTAGAACTTTGTTAATGTAATATTATTTCCGTATTGCAATGCAACTTGCAAAAATTCATCCAGAGTGAGTGAATCACAACATGATTTAGAACTTTGTTAATGTAATATTATTTCCGTATTGCAATGCAACTTGCAAAAATTCATCCAGAGTGAGTGAATGGAAAAGTGTAATATTATTTCCGTATTGCAATGCAACTTGCAAAAATTCATCCAGAGTGAGTGATTTAGAACTTTGTTAATGGAAAAGTGTAATATTATTTCCGTATTGCAATGCAACTTGCAAAAATTCATCCAGAGTGAGTGAATGGAAAAGTGTAATATTATTTCCGTATTGCAATGCAACTTGCAAAAATTCATCCAGAGTGAGTGAATGGAAAAGTGTAATATTATTTCCGTATTGCAATGCAACTTGCAAAAATTCATCCAGAGTGAGTGAATGGAAAAGTGTAATATTATTTCCGTATTGCAATGCAACTTGCAAAAATTCATCCAGAGTGAGTGAATGGAAAAGTGTAATATTATTTCCGTATTGCAATGCAACTTGCAAAAATTCATCCAGAGTGAGTGAATCACAACATGATTTAGAACTTTGTTAATGTAATATTATTTCCGTATTGCAATGCAACTTGCAAAAATTCATCCAGAGTAAGTGAATGGAAAAGTGTAATATTATTTCCGTATTGCAATGCAACTTGCAAAAATTCATCCAGAGTAAGTGAATGGAAAAGTGTAATATTATTTCCGTATTGCAATGCAACTTGCAAAAATTTATCCAGAGTGAGTGAATGGAAAAGTGTAATATTATTTCCGTATTGCAATGCAACTTGAAAAATTCATCCAGAGTGAGTGATTTAAAACTTTGTTAATGGAAAAGTGTAATATTATTTCCGTATTGCAATGCAACTTGCAAAAATTCATCCAGAGTGAGTGAATGGAAAAGTGTAATATTATTTCCGTATTGCAATGCAACTTGCAAAAATTCATCCAGAGTGAGTGAATCACAACATGATTTAGAACTTTGTTAATGGAAAAGTGTAATATTATTTCCGTATTGCAATGCAACTTGCAAAAATTCATCCAGAGTGAGTGAATCACAACATGATTTAGAACTTTGTTAATGGAAAAGTGTAATATTATTTCCGTATTGCAATGCAACTTGCAAAAATTCATCCAGAGTGAGTGAATCACAACATGATTTAGAACTTTGTTAATGTAATATTATTTCCGTATTGCAATGCAACTTGCAAAAATTCATCCAGAGTGAGTGAATCACAACATGATTTAGAACTTTGTTAATGTAATATTATTTCCGTATTGCAATGCAACTTGAAAAAATTCATCCAGAGTGAGTGAATCACAACATGATTTAGAACTTTGTTAATGTAATATTATTTCCGTATTGCAATGCAACTTGCAAAAATTCATCCAGAGTGAGTGAATGGAAAAGTGTAATATTATTTCCGTATTGCAATGCAACTTGCAAAAATTCATCCAGAGTGAGTGAATGGAAAAGTGTAATATTATTTCCGTATTGCAATGCAACTTGCAAAAATTCATCCAGAGTGAGTGATTTAGAACTTTGTTAATGGAAAAGTGTAATATTATTTCCGTATTGCAATGCAATTTGCAAAAATTCATCCAGAGTGAGTGAATCACAACATGATTTAGAACTTTGTTAATGGAAAAGTGTAATATTATTTCCGTATTGCAATGCAACTTGCAAAAATTCATCCAGAGTGAGTGATTTAGAACTTTGTTAATGGAAAAGTGTAATATTATTTCCGTATTGCAATGCAACTTGCAAAAATTCATCCAGAGTGAGTGAATGGAAAAGTGTAATATTATTTCCGTATTGCAATGCAACTTGCAAAAATTCATCCAGAGTGAGTGAATGGAAAAGTGTAATATTATTTCCGTATTGCAATGCAACTTGCAAAAATTCATCCAGAGTGAGTGAATGGAAAAGTGTAATATTATTTCCGTATTGCAATGCAACTTGCAAAAATGTATCCAGAGTGAGTGAATGGAAAAGTGTAATATTATTTCCGTATTGCAATGCAACTTGAAAAATTCATCCAGAGTGAGTGAATCACAACATGATTTAGAACTTTGTTAATGGAAAAGTGTAATATTATTTCCGTATTGCAATGCAACTTGCAAAAATTCATCCAGAGTAAGTGAATGGAAAAGTGTAATATTATTTCCGTATTGCAATGCAACTTGCAAAAATTCATCCAGAGTGAGTGAATCACAACATGATTTAGAACTTTGTTAATGTAATATTATTTCCGTATTGCAATGCAACTTGCAAAAATTCATCCAGAGGAAGTGAATGGAAAAGTGTAATATTATTTCCGTATTGCAATGCAACTTGCAAAAATTCATCCAGAGCGAGTGAATGGAAAAGTGTAATATTATTTCCGTATTGCAATGCAACTTGCAAAAATTCATCCAGAGTGAGTGAATCACAACATGATTTAGAACTTTGTTAATGGAAAAGTGTAATATTATTTCCGTATTGCAATGCAACTTGCAAAAATTCATCCAGAGTGAGTGAATCACAACATGATTTAGAACTTTGTTAATGTAATATTATTTCCGTATTGCAATGCAACTTGCAAAAATTCATCCAGAGTGAGTGAATCACAACATGATTTAGAACTTTGTTAATGGAAAAGTGTAATATTATTTCCGTATTGCAATGCAACTTGCAAAAATTCATCCAGAGTGAGTGAATCACAACATGATTTAGAACTTTGTTAATGTAATATTATTTCCGTATTGCAATGCAACTTGCAAAAATTCATCCAGAGTGAGTGAATGGAAAAGTGTAATATTATTTCCGTATTGCAATGCAACTTGCAAAAATTCATCCAGAGTGAGTGAATGGAAAAGTGTAATATTATTTCCGTATTGCAATGCAACTTGCAAAAATTCATCCAGAGTGAGTGAATGGAAAAGTGTAATATTATTTCCGTATTGCAATGCAACTTGCAAAAATTCATCCAGAGTGAGTGAATCACAACATGATTTAGAACTTTGTTAATGTAATATTATTTCCGTATTGCAATGCAACTTGCAAAAATTCATCCAGAGTGAGTGAATCACAACATGATTTAGAACTTTGTTAATGTAATATTATTTCCGTATTGCAATGCAACTTGCAAAAATTCATCCAGAGTGAGTGAATGGAAAAGTGTAATATTATTTCCGTATTGCAATGCAATTTGCAAAAATTCATCCAGAGTGAGTGAATCACAACATGATTTAGAACTTTGTTAATGGAAAAGTGTAATATTATTTCCGTATTGCAATGCAACTTGCAAAAATTCATCCAGAGTGAGTGAATCACAACATGATTTAGAACTTTGTTAATGGAAAAGTGTAATATTATTTCCGTATTGCAATGCAACTTGCAAAAATTCATCCAGAGTAAGTGAATGGAAAAGTGTAATATTATTTCCGTATTGCAATGCAACTTGCAAAAATTCATCCAGAGTGAGTGAATGGAAAAGTGTAATATTATTTCCGTATTGCAATGCAACTTGCAAAAATTCATCCAGAGTGAGTGAATGGAAAAGTGTAATATTATTTCCGTATTGCAATGCAACTTGCAAAAATTCATCCAGAGTGAGTGATTTAGAACTTTGTTAATGGAAAAGTGTAATATTATTTCCGTATTGCAATGCAACTTGCAAAAATTCATCCAGAGTGAGTGAATCACAACATGATTTAGAACTTTGTTAATGGAAAAGTGTAATATTATTTCCGTATTGCAATGCAACTTGCAAAAATTCATCCAGAGTGAGTGATTTAGAACTTTGTTAATGGAAAAGTGTAATATTATTTCCGTATTGCAATGCAACTTGCAAAAATTCATCCAGAGTGAGTGAATGGAAAAGTGTAATATTATTTCCGTATTGCAATGCAACTTGCAAAAATTCATCCAGAGTGAGTGAATGGAAAAGTGTAATATTATTTCCGTATTGCAATGCAACTTGCAAAAATTCATCCAGAGTGAGTGAATGGAAAAGTGTAATATTATTTCCGTATTGCAATGCAACTTGCAAAAATGTATCCAGAGTGAGTGAATGGAAAAGTGTAATATTATTTCCGTATTGCAATGCAACTTGAAAAATTCATCCAGAGTGAGTGAATCACAACATGATTTAGAACTTTGTTAATGGAAAAGTGTAATATTATTTCCGTATTGCAATGCAACTTGCAAAAATTCATCCAGAGTAAGTGAATGGAAAAGTGTAATATTATTTCCGTATTGCAATGCAACTTGCAAAAATTCATCCAGAGTGAGTGAATCACAACATGATTTAGAACTTTGTTAATGTAATATTATTTCCGTATTGCAATGCAACTTGCAAAAATTCATCCAGAGGAAGTGAATGGAAAAGTGTAATATTATTTCCGTATTGCAATGCAACTTGCAAAAATTCATCCAGAGCGAGTGAATGGAAAAGTGTAATATTATTTCCGTATTGCAATGCAACTTGCAAAAATTCATCCAGAGTGAGTGAATCACAACATGATTTAGAACTTTGTTAATGGAAAAGTGTAATATTATTTCCGTATTGCAATGCAACTTGCAAAAATTCATCCAGAGTGAGTGAATCACAACATGATTTAGAACTTTGTTAATGTAATATTATTTCCGTATTGCAATGCAACTTGCAAAAATTCATCCAGAGTGAGTGAATCACAACATGATTTAGAACTTTGTTAATGGAAAAGTGTAATATTATTTCCGTATTGCAATGCAACTTGCAAAAATTCATCCAGAGTGAGTGAATCACAACATGATTTAGAACTTTGTTAATGTAATATTATTTCCGTATTGCAATGCAACTTGCAAAAATTCATCCAGAGTGAGTGAATGGAAAAGTGTAATATTATTTCCGTATTGCAATGCAACTTGCAAAAATTCATCCAGAGTGAGTGAATGGAAAAGTGTAATATTATTTCCGTATTGCAATGCAACTTGCAAAAATTCATCCAGAGTGAGTGAATGGAAAAGTGTAATATTATTTCCGTATTGCAATGCAACTTGCAAAAATTCATCCAGAGTGAGTGAATCACAACATGATTTAGAACTTTGTTAATGTAATATTATTTCCGTATTGCAATGCAACTTGCAAAAATTCATCCAGAGTGAGTGAATCACAACATGATTTAGAACTTTGTTAATGTAATATTATTTCCGTATTGCAATGCAACTTGCAAAAATTCATCCAGAGTGAGTGAATGGAAAAGTGTAATATTATTTCCGTATTGCAATGCAATTTGCAAAAATTCATCCAGAGTGAGTGAATCACAACATGATTTAGAACTTTGTTAATGGAAAAGTGTAATATTATTTCCGTATTGCAATGCAATTTGCAAAAATTCATCCAGAGTGAGTGAATCACAACATGATTTAGAACTTTGTTAATGGAAAAGTGTAATATTATTTCCGTATTGCAATGCAACTTGCAAAAATTCATCCAGAGTAAGTGAATGGAAAAGTGTAATATTATTTCCGTATTGCAATGCAACTTGCAAAAATTCATCCAGAGTGAGTGAATGGAAAAGTGTAATATTATTTCCGTATTGCAATGCAACTTGCAAAAATTCATCCAGAGTGAGTGAATGGAAAAGTGTAATATTATTTCCGTATTGCAATGCAACTTGCAAAAATTCATCCAGAGTGAGTGATTTAGAACTTTGTTAATGGAAAAGTGTAATATTATTTCCGTATTGCAATGCAATTTGCAAAAATTCATCCAGAGTGAGTGAATCACAACATGATTTAGAACTTTGGTAATGGAAAAGTGTAATATTATTTCCGTATTGCAATGCAACTTGCAAAAATTCATCCAGAGTGAGTGAATCACAACATGATTTAGAACTTTGTTAATGGAAAAGTGTAATATTATTTCCGTATTGCAATGCAACTTGCAAAAATTCATCCAGAGTAAGTGAATGGAAAAGTGTAATATTATTTCCGTATTGCAATGCAACTTGCAAAAATTCATCCAGAGTGAGTGAATCACAACATGATTTAGAACTTTGTTAATGTAATATTATTTCCGTATTGCAATGCAACTTGCAAAAATTCATCCAGAGTAAGTGAATGGAAAAGTGTAATATTATTTCCGTATTGCAATGCAACTTGCAAAAATTCATCCAGAGCGAGTGAATGGAAAAGTGTAATATTATTTCCGTATTGCAATGCAACTTGCAAAAATTCATCCAGAGTGAGTGAATCACAACATGATTTAGAACTTTGTTAATGTAATATTATTTCCGTATTGCAATGCAACTTGCAAAAATTCATCCAGAGTAAGTGAATGGAAAAGTGTAATATTATTTCCGTATTGCAATGCAACTTGCAAAAATTAATCCAGAGCGAGTGAATGGAAAAGTGTAATATTATTTCCGTATTGCAATGCAACTTGCAAAAATTCATCCAGAGTGAGTGAATGGAAAAGTGTAATATTATTTCCGTATTGCAATGCAACTTGCAAAAATTCATCCAGAGTGAGTGAATCACAACATGATTTAGAACTTTGTTAATGGAAAAGTGTAATATTATTTCCGTATTGCAATGCAACTTGCAAAAATTCATCCAGAGTGAGTGAATCACAACATGATTTAGAACTTTGTTAATGGAAAAGTGTAATATTATTTCCGTTTTGCAATGCAACTTGCAAAAATTCATCCAGAGTGAGTGAATCACAACATGATTTAGAACTTTGTTAATGTAATATTATTTCCGTATTGCAATGCAACTTGCAAAAATTCATCCAGAGTGAGTGAATCACAACATGATTTAGAACTTTGTTAATGTAATATTATTTCCGTATTGCAATGCAACTTGCAAAAATTCATCCAGAGTGAGTGAATGGAAAAGTGTAATATTATTTCCGTATTGCAATGCAACTTGCAAAAATTCATCCAGAGTGAGTGATTTAGAACTTTGTTAATGGAAAAGTGTAATATTATTTCCGTATTGCAATGCAACTTGCAAAAATTCATCCAGAGTGAGTGAATGGAAAAGTGTAATATTATTTCCGTATTGCAATGCAACTTGCAAAAATTCATCCAGAGTGAGTGAATGGAAAAGTGTAATATTATTTCCGTATTGCAATGCAACTTGCAAAAATTCATCCAGAGTGAGTGAATGGAAAAGTGTAATATTATTTCCGTATTGCAATGCAACTTGCAAAAATTCATCCAGAGTGAGTGAATGGAAAAGTGTAATATTATTTCCGTATTGCAATGCAACTTGCAAAAATTCATCCAGAGTGAGTGAATCACAACATGATTTAGAACTTTGTTAATGTAATATTATTTCCGTATTGCAATGCAACTTGCAAAAATTCATCCAGAGTAAGTGAATGGAAAAGTGTAATATTATTTCCGTATTGCAATGCAACTTGCAAAAATTCATCCAGAGTAAGTGAATGGAAAAGTGTAATATTATTTCCGTATTGCAATGCAACTTGCAAAAATTTATCCAGAGTGAGTGAATGGAAAAGTGTAATATTATTTCCGTATTGCAATGCAACTTGAAAAATTCATCCAGAGTGAGTGATTTAAAACTTTGTTAATGGAAAAGTGTAATATTATTTCCGTATTGCAATGCAACTTGCAAAAATTCATCCAGAGTGAGTGAATGGAAAAGTGTAATATTATTTCCGTATTGCAATGCAACTTGCAAAAATTCATCCAGAGTGAGTGAATCACAACATGATTTAGAACTTTGTTAATGGAAAAGTGTAATATTATTTCCGTATTGCAATGCAACTTGCAAAAATTCATCCAGAGTGAGTGAATCACAACATGATTTAGAACTTTGTTAATGGAAAAGTGTAATATTATTTCCGTATTGCAATGCAACTTGCAAAAATTCATCCAGAGTGAGTGAATCACAACATGATTTAGAACTTTGTTAATGTAATATTATTTCCGTATTGCAATGCAACTTGCAAAAATTCATCCAGAGTGAGTGAATCACAACATGATTTAGAACTTTGTTAATGTAATATTATTTCCGTATTGCAATGCAACTTGAAAAAATTCATCCAGAGTGAGTGAATCACAACATGATTTAGAACTTTGTTAATGTAATATTATTTCCGTATTGCAATGCAACTTGCAAAAATTCATCCAGAGTGAGTGAATGGAAAAGTGTAATATTATTTCCGTATTGCAATGCAACTTGCAAAAATTCATCCAGAGTGAGTGATTTAGAACTTTGTTAATGGAAAAGTGTAATATTATTTCCGTATTGCAATGCAACTTGCAAAAATTCATCCAGAGTGAGTGAATGGAAAAGTGTAATATTATTTCCGTATTGCAATGCAACTTGCAAAAATTCATCCAGAGTGAGTGAATGGAAAAGTGTAATATTATTTCCGTATTGCAATGCAACTTGCAAAAATTCATCCAGAGTGAGTGAATGGAAAAGTGTAATATTATTTCCGTATTGCAATGCAACTTGCAAAAATTCATCCAGAGTGAGTGAATGGAAAAGTGTAATATTATTTCCGTATTGCAATGCAACTTGCAAAAATTCATCCAGAGTGAGTGAATGGAAAAGTGTAATATTATTTCCGTATTGCAATGCAACTTGCAAAAATTCATCCAGAGTGAGTGAATGGAAAAGTGTAATATTATTTCCGTATTGCAATGCAACTTGCAAAAATTCATCCAGAGTGAGTGAATCACAACATGATTTAGAACTTTGTTAATGTAATATTATTTCCGTATTGCAATGCAACTTGCAAAAATTCATCCAGAGTAAGTGAATGGAAAAGTGTAATATTATTTCCGTATTGCAATGCAACTTGCAAAAATTCATCCAGAGTAAGTGAATGGAAAAGTGTAATATTATTTCCGTATTGCAATGCAACTTGCAAAAATTTATCCAGAGTGAGTGAATGGAAAAGTGTAATATTATTTCCGTATTGCAATGCAACTTGAAAAATTCATCCAGAGTGAGTGATTTAAAACTTTGTTAATGGAAAAGTGTAATATTATTTCCGTATTGCAATGCAACTTGCAAAAATTCATCCAGAGTGAGTGAATGGAAAAGTGTAATATTATTTCCGTATTGCAATGCAACTTGCAAAAATTCATCCAGAGTGAGTGATTTAGAACTTTGTTAATGGAAAAGTGTAATATTATTTCCGTATTGCAATGCAACTTGCAAAAATTCATCCAGAGTGAGTGATTTAGAACTTTGTTAATGGAAAAGTGTAATATTATTTCCGTATTGCAATGCAACTTGCAAAAATTCATCCAGAGTGAGTGAATCACAACATGATTTAGAACTTTGTTAATGGAAAAGTGTAATATTATTTCCGTATTGCAATGCAACTTGCAAAAATTCATCCAGAGTGAGTGAATCACAACATGATTTAGAACTTTGTTAATGGAAAAGTGTAATATTATTTCCGTATTGCAATGCAACTTGCAAAAATTCATCCAGAGTGAGTGAATCACAACATGATTTAGAACTTTGTTAATGTAATATTATTTCCGTATTGCAATGCAACTTGCAAAAATTCATCCAGAGTGAGTGAATCACAACATGATTTAGAACTTTGTTAATGTAATATTATTTCCGTATTGCAATGCAACTTGCAAAAATTCATCCAGAGTGAGTGAATGGAAAAGTGTAATATTATTTCCGTATTGCAATGCAACTTGCAAAAATTCATCCAGAGTGAGTGAATGGAAAAGTGTAATATTATTTCCGTATTGCAATGCAACTTGCAAAAATTCATCCAGAGTGAGTGAATGGAAAAGTGTAATATTATTTCCGTATTGCAATGCAACTTGCAAAAATTCATCCAGAGTGAGTGAATCACAACATGATTTAGAACTTTGTTAATGTAATATTATTTCCGTATTGCAATGCAACTTGCAAAAATTCATCCAGAGTGAGTGAATCACAACATGATTTAGAACTTTGTTAATGTAATATTATTTCCGTATTGCAATGCAACTTGCAAAAATTCATCTAGAGTGAGTGAATGGAAAAGTGTAATATTATTTCCGTATTGCAATGCAATTTGCAAAAATTCATCCAGAGTGAGTGAATCACAACATGATTTAGAACTTTGTTAATGGAAAAGTGTAATATTATTTCCGTATTGCAATGCAACTTGCAAAAATTCGTCCAGAGTGAGTGAATCACAACATGATTTAGAACTTTGTTAATGGAAAAGTGTAATATTATTTCCGTATTGCAATGCAACTTGCAAAAATTCATCCAGAGTGAGTGAATGGAAAAGTGTAATATTATTTCCGTATTGCAATGCAACTTGCAAAAATTCATCCAGAGTGAGTGAATGGAAAAGTGTAATATTATTTCCGTATTGCAATGCAACTTGCAAAAATTCATCCAGAGTGAGTGATTTAGAACTTTGTTAATGGAAAAGTGTAATATTATTTCCGTATTGCAATGCAATTTGCAAAAATTCATCCAGAGTGAGTGAATCACAACATGATTTAGAACTTTGTTAATGGAAAAGTGTAATATTATTTCCGTATTGCAATGCAACTTGCAAAAATTCATCCAGAGTGAGTGAATGGAAAAGTGTAATATTATTTCCGTATTGCAATGCAACTTGCAAAAATTCATCCAGAGTGAGTGAATGGAAAAGTGTAATATTATTTCCGTATTGCAATGCAACTTGCAAAAATTCATCCAGAGTGAGTGAATGGAAAAGTGTAATATTATTTCCGTATTGCAATGCAACTTGCAAAAATTCATCCAGAGTGAGTGAATCACAACATGATTTAGAACTTTGTTAATGTAATATTATTTCCGTATTGCAATGCAACTTGCAAAAATTCATCCAGAGTGAGTGAATCACAACATGATTTAGAACTTTGTTAATGTAATATTATTTCCGTATTGCAATGCAACTTGCAAAAATTCATCCAGAGTGAGTGAATCACAACATGATTTAGAACTTTGTTAATGGAAAAGTGTAATATTATTTCCGTATTGCAATGCAACTTGCAAAAATTCATCCAGAGTGAGTGAATCACAACATGATTTAGAACTTTGTTAATGGAAAAGTGTAATATTATTTCCGTATTGCAATGCAACTTGCAAAAATTCATCCAGAGTAAGTGAATGGAAAAGTGTAATATTATTTCCGTATTGCAATGCAACTTGCAAAAATTCATCCAGAGTGAGTGAATCACAACATGATTTAGAACTTTGTTAATGGAAAAGTGTAATATTATTTCCGTATTGCAATGCAACTTGCAAAAATTCATCCAGAGTGAGTGAATGGAAAAGTGTAATATTATTTCCGTATTGCAATGCAACTTGCAAAAATTCATCCAGAGTGAGTGAATGGAAAAGTGTAATATTATTTCCGTATTGCAATGCAACTTGCAAAAATTCATCCAGAGTGAGTGAATCACAACATGATTTAGAACTTTGTTAATGTAATATTATTTCCGTATTGCAATGCAACTTGCAAAAATTCATCCAGAGTGAGTGAATCACAACATGATTTAGAACTTTGTTAATGTAATATTATTTCCGTATTGCAATGCAACTTGCAAAAATTCATCCAGAGTGAGTGAATGGAAAAGTGTAATATTATTTCCGTATTGCAATTTAATTTGCAAAAATTCATCCAGAGTGAGTGAATCACAACATGATTTAGAACTTTGTTAATGGAAAAGTGTAATATTATTTCCGTATTGCAATGCAACTTGCAAAAATTCGTCCAGAGTGAGTGAATCACAACATGATTTAGAACTTTGTTAATGGAAAAGTGTAATATTATTTCCGTATTGCAATGCAACTTGCAAAAATTCATCCAGAGTGAGTGAATGGAAAAGTGTAATATTATTTCCGTATTGCAATGCAACTTGCAAAAATTCATCCAGAGTGAGTGAATGGAAAAGTGTAATATTATTTCCGTATTGCAATGCAACTTGCAAAAATTCATCCAGAGCGAGTGAATGGAAAAGTGTAATATTATTTCCGTATTGCAATGCAATTTGCAAAAATTCATCCAGAGTGAGTGAATCACAACATGATTTAGAACTTTGTTAATGGAAAAGTGTAATATTATTTCCGTATTGCAATGCAACTTGCAAAAATTCATCCAGAGTGAGTGAATCACAACATGATTTAGAACTTTGTTAATGGAAAAGTGTAATATTATTTCCGTATTGCAATGCAACTTGCAAAAATTCATCCAGAGTAAGTGAATGGAAAAGTGTAATATTATTTCCGTATTGCAATGCAACTTGCAAAAATTCATCCAGAGTGAGTGAATCACAACATGATTTAGAACTTTGTTAATGGAAAAGTGTAATATTATTTCCGTATTGCAATGCAACTTGCAAAAATTCATCCAGAGTGAGTGAATCACAACATGATTTAGAACTTTGTTAATGTAATATTATTTCCGTATTGCAATGCAACTTGCAAAAATTCATCCAGAGCGAGTGAATGGAAAAGTGTAATATTATTTCCGTATTGCAATGCAATTTGCAAAAATTCATCCAGAGTGAGTGAATCACAACATGATTTAGAACTTTGTTAATGGAAAAGTGTAATATTATTTCCGTATTGCAATGCAACTTGCAAAAATTCATCCAGAGTGAGTGAATCACAACATGATTTAGAACTTTGTTAATGGAAAAGTGTAATATTATTTCCGTATTGCAATGCAACTTGCAAAAATTCATCCAGAGCGAGTGAATGGAAAAGTGTAATATTATTTCCGTATTGCAATGCAACTTGCAAAAATTCATCCAGAGTGAGTGAATCACAACATGATTTAGAACTTTGTTAATGGAAAAGTGTAATATTATTTCCGTATTGCAATGCAACTTGCAAAAATTCATCCAGAGTGAGTGAATCACAACATGATTTAGAACTTTGTTAATGTAATATTATTTCCGTATTGCAATGCAACTTGCAAAAATTCATCCAGAGTGAGTGAATGGAAAAGTGTAATATTATTTCCGTATTGCAATGCAACTTGCAAAAATTAATCCAGAGTGAGTGAATGGAAAAGTGTAATATTATTTCCGTATTGCAATGCAACTTGCAAAAATTCATCCAGAGTGAGTGAATGGAAAAGTGTAATATTATTTCCGTATTGCAATGCAACTTGTAAAAATTCATCCAGAGTGAGTGAATGGAAAAGTATAATATTATTTCCGTATTGCAATGCAACTTGCAAAAATTCATCCAGAGTGAGTGAATGGAAAAGTGTAATATTATTTCCGTATTGCAATGCAACTTGCAAAAATTCATCCAGAGTGAGTGAATGGAAAAGTGTAATATTATTTCCGTATTGCAATGCAACTTGCAAAAATTCATCCAGAGTGAGTGAATGGAAAAGTGTAATATTATTTCCGTATTGCAATGCAACTTGCAAAAATTTATCCAGAGTGAGTGAATGGAAAAGTGTAATATTATTTCCGTATTGCAATGCAACTTGCAAAAATTCATCCAGAGTGAGTGATTTAGAACTTTGTTAATGGAAAAGTGTAATATTATTTCCGTATTGCAATGCAACTTGCAAAAATTCATTCCAGAGTGAGTGAATGGAAAAGTATAATATTATTTCCGTATTGCAATGCAACTTGCAAAAATTCATCCAGAGTGAGTGAATGGAAAAGTGTAATATTATTTCCGTATTGCAATGCAACTTGCAAAAATTCATCCAGAGTGAGTGAATGGAAAAGTGTAATATTATTTCCGTATTGCAATGCAACTTGCAAAAATTCATCCAGAGTGAGTGATTTAGAACTTTGTTAATGGAAAAGTGTAATATTATTTCCGTATTGCAATGCAACTTGCAAAAATTCATCCAGAGTGAGTGAATGGAAAAGTGTAATATTATTTCCGTATTGCAATGCAACTTGCAAAAATTCATCCAGAGTGAGTGAATGGAAAAGTGTAATATTATTTCCGTATTGCAATGCAACTTGCAAAAATTCATCCAGAGTGAGTGATTTAGAACTTTGTTAATGGAAAAGTGTAATATTATTTCCGTATTGCAATGCAACTTGCAAAAATTCATCCAGAGTGAGTGAATGGAAAAGTGTAATATTATTTCCGTATTGCAATGCAACTTGCAAAAATTCATCCAGAGTGAGTGAATGGAAAAGTGTAATATTATTTCCGTATTGCAATGCAACTTGCAAAAATTCATCCAGAGTGAGTGAATGGAAAAGTGTAATATTATTTCCGTATTGCAATGCAACTTGCAAAAATTCATCCAGAGTAAGTGAATGGAAAAGTGTAATATTATTTCCGTATTGCAATGCAACTTGCAAAAATTCATCCAGAGTAAGTGAATGGAAAAGTGTAATATTATTTCCGTATTGCAATGCAACTTGCAAAAATGTATCCAGAGTGAGTGAATGGAAAAGTGTAATATTATTTCCGTATTGCAATGCAACTTGAAAAATTCATCCAGAGTGAGTGATTTAAAACTTTGTTAATGGAAAAGTGTAATATTATTTCCGTATTGCAATGCAACTTGCAAAAATTCATCCAGAGTGAGTGAATGGAAAAGTGTAATATTATTTCCGTATTGCAATGCAACTTGCAAAAATTCATCCAGAGTGAGTGAATGGAAAAGTGTAATATTATTTCCGTATTGCAATGCAACTTGCAAAAATTCATCCAGAGTGAGTGAATGGAAAAGTGTAATATTATTTCCGTATTGCAATGCAACTTGCAAAAATTCATCCAGAGTGAGTGAATCACAACATGATTTAGAACTTTGTTAATGTAATATTATTTCCGTATTGCAATGCAACTTGCAAAAATTCATCCAGAGTGAGTGAATCACAACATGATTTAGAACTTTGTTAATGTAATATTATTTCCGTATTGCAATGCAACTTGCAAAAATTCATCCAGAGTGAGTGAATCACAACATGATTTAGAACTTTGTTAATGGAAAAGTGTAATATTATTTCCGTATTGCAATGCAACTTGCAAAAATTCATCCAGAGTGAGTGAATCACAACATGATTTAGAACTTTGTTAATGGAAAAGTGTAATATTATTTCCGTATTGCAATGCAACTTGCAAAAATTCATCCAGAGTAAGTGAATGGAAAAGTGTAATATTATTTCCGTATTGCAATGCAACTTGCAAAAATTCATCCAGAGTGAGTGAATCACAACATGATTTAGAACTTTGTTAATGGAAAAGTGTAATATTATTTCCGTATTGCAATGCAACTTGCAAAAATTCATCCAGAGTGAGTGAATGGAAAAGTGTAATATTATTTCCGTATTGCAATGCAACTTGCAAAAATTCATCCAGAGTGAGTGAATGGAAAAGTGTAATATTATTTCCGTATTGCAATGCAACTTGCAAAAATTCATCCAGAGTGAGTGAATCACAACATGATTTAGAACTTTGTTAATGTAATATTATTTCCGTATTGCAATGCAACTTGCAAAAATTCATCCAGAGTGAGTGAATCACAACATGATTTAGAACTTTGTTAATGTAATATTATTTCCGTATTGCAATGCAACTTGCAAAAATTCATCCAGAGTGAGTGAATGGAAAAGTGTAATATTATTTCCGTATTGCAATTTAATTTGCAAAAATTCATCCAGAGTGAGTGAATCACAACATGATTTAGAACTTTGTTAATGGAAAAGTGTAATATTATTTCCGTATTGCAATGCAACTTGCAAAAATTCGTCCAGAGTGAGTGAATCACAACATGATTTAGAACTTTGTTAATGGAAAAGTGTAATATTATTTCCGTATTGCAATGCAACTTGCAAAAATTCATCCAGAGTGAGTGAATGGAAAAGTGTAATATTATTTCCGTATTGCAATGCAACTTGCAAAAATTCATCCAGAGTGAGTGAATGGAAAAGTGTAATATTATTTCCGTATTGCAATGCAACTTGCAAAAATTCATCCAGAGCGAGTGAATGGAAAAGTGTAATATTATTTCCGTATTGCAATGCAATTTGCAAAAATTCATCCAGAGTGAGTGAATCACAACATGATTTAGAACTTTGTTAATGGAAAAGTGTAATATTATTTCCGTATTGCAATGCAACTTGCAAAAATTCATCCAGAGTGAGTGAATCACAACATGATTTAGAACTTTGTTAATGGAAAAGTGTAATATTATTTCCGTATTGCAATGCAACTTGCAAAAATTCATCCAGAGTAAGTGAATGGAAAAGTGTAATATTATTTCCGTATTGCAATGCAACTTGCAAAAATTCATCCAGAGTGAGTGAATCACAACATGATTTAGAACTTTGTTAATGGAAAAGTGTAATATTATTTCCGTATTGCAATGCAACTTGCAAAAATTCATCCAGAGTGAGTGAATCACAACATGATTTAGAACTTTGTTAATGTAATATTATTTCCGTATTGCAATGCAACTTGCAAAAATTCATCCAGAGCGAGTGAATGGAAAAGTGTAATATTATTTCCGTATTGCAATGCAATTTGCAAAAATTCATCCAGAGTGAGTGAATCACAACATGATTTAGAACTTTGTTAATGGAAAAGTGTAATATTATTTCCGTATTGCAATGCAACTTGCAAAAATTCATCCAGAGTGAGTGAATCACAACATGATTTAGAACTTTGTTAATGGAAAAGTGTAATATTATTTCCGTATTGCAATGCAACTTGCAAAAATTCATCCAGAGCGAGTGAATGGAAAAGTGTAATATTATTTCCGTATTGCAATGCAACTTGCAAAAATTCATCCAGAGTGAGTGAATCACAACATGATTTAGAACTTTGTTAATGGAAAAGTGTAATATTATTTCCGTATTGCAATGCAACTTGCAAAAATTCATCCAGAGTGAGTGAATCACAACATGATTTAGAACTTTGTTAATGTAATATTATTTCCGTATTGCAATGCAACTTGCAAAAATTCATCCAGAGTGAGTGAATGGAAAAGTGTAATATTATTTCCGTATTGCAATGCAACTTGCAAAAATTAATCCAGAGTGAGTGAATGGAAAAGTGTAATATTATTTCCGTATTGCAATGCAACTTGCAAAAATTCATCCAGAGTGAGTGAATGGAAAAGTGTAATATTATTTCCGTATTGCAATGCAACTTGTAAAAATTCATCCAGAGTGAGTGAATGGAAAAGTATAATATTATTTCCGTATTGCAATGCAACTTGCAAAAATTCATCCAGAGTGAGTGAATGGAAAAGTGTAATATTATTTCCGTATTGCAATGCAACTTGCAAAAATTCATCCAGAGTGAGTGAATGGAAAAGTGTAATATTATTTCCGTATTGCAATGCAACTTGCAAAAATTCATCCAGAGTGAGTGAATGGAAAAGTGTAATATTATTTCCGTATTGCAATGCAACTTGCAAAAATTTATCCAGAGTGAGTGAATGGAAAAGTGTAATATTATTTCCGTATTGCAATGCAACTTGCAAAAATTCATCCAGAGTGAGTGATTTAGAACTTTGTTAATGGAAAAGTGTAATATTATTTCCGTATTGCAATGCAACTTGCAAAAATTCATTCCAGAGTGAGTGAATGGAAAAGTATAATATTATTTCCGTATTGCAATGCAACTTGCAAAAATTCATCCAGAGTGAGTGAATGGAAAAGTGTAATATTATTTCCGTATTGCAATGCAACTTGCAAAAATTCATCCAGAGTGAGTGAATGGAAAAGTGTAATATTATTTCCGTATTGCAATGCAACTTGCAAAAATTCATCCAGAGTGAGTGATTTAGAACTTTGTTAATGGAAAAGTGTAATATTATTTCCGTATTGCAATGCAACTTGCAAAAATTCATCCAGAGTGAGTGAATGGAAAAGTGTAATATTATTTCCGTATTGCAATGCAACTTGCAAAAATTCATCCAGAGTGAGTGAATGGAAAAGTGTAATATTATTTCCGTATTGCAATGCAACTTGCAAAAATTCATCCAGAGTGAGTGATTTAGAACTTTGTTAATGGAAAAGTGTAATATTATTTCCGTATTGCAATGCAACTTGCAAAAATTCATCCAGAGTGAGTGAATGGAAAAGTGTAATATTATTTCCGTATTGCAATGCAACTTGCAAAAATTCATCCAGAGTGAGTGAATGGAAAAGTGTAATATTATTTCCGTATTGCAATGCAACTTGCAAAAATTCATCCAGAGTGAGTGAATGGAAAAGTGTAATATTATTTCCGTATTGCAATGCAACTTGCAAAAATTCATCCAGAGTAAGTGAATGGAAAAGTGTAATATTATTTCCGTATTGCAATGCAACTTGCAAAAATTCATCCAGAGTAAGTGAATGGAAAAGTGTAATATTATTTCCGTATTGCAATGCAACTTGCAAAAATGTATCCAGAGTGAGTGAATGGAAAAGTGTAATATTATTTCCGTATTGCAATGCAACTTGAAAAATTCATCCAGAGTGAGTGATTTAAAACTTTGTTAATGGAAAAGTGTAATATTATTTCCGTATTGCAATGCAACTTGCAAAAATTCATCCAGAGTGAGTGAATGGAAAAGTGTAATATTATTTCCGTATTGCAATGCAACTTGCAAAAATTCATCCAGAGTGAGTGATTTAGAACTTTGTTAATGGAAAAGTGTAATATTATTTCCGTATTGCAATGCAACTTGCAAAAATTCATCCAGAGTGAGTGATTTAGAACTTTGTTAATGGAAAAGTGTAATATTATTTCCGTATTGCAATGCAACTTGCAAAAATTCATCCAGAGTGAGTGAATCACAACATGATTTAGAACTTTGTTAATGGAAAAGTGTAATATTATTTCCGTATTGCAATGCAACTTGCAAAAATTCATCCAGAGTGAGTGAATCACAACATGATTTAGAACTTTGTTAATGGAAAAGTGTAATATTATTTCCGTATTGCAATGCAACTTGCAAAAATTCATCCAGAGTGAGTGAATCACAACATGATTTAGAACTTTGTTAATGTAATATTATTTCCGTATTGCAATGCAACTTGCAAAAATTCATCCAGAGTGAGTGAATCACAACATGATTTAGAACTTTGTTAATGTAATATTATTTCCGTATTGCAATGCAACTTGCAAAAATTCATCCAGAGTGAGTGAATGGAAAAGTGTAATATTATTTCCGTATTGCAATGCAACTTGCAAAAATTCATCCAGAGTGAGTGAATGGAAAAGTGTAATATTATTTCCGTATTGCAATGCAACTTGCAAAAATTCATCCAGAGTGAGTGAATCACAACATGATTTAGAACTTTGTTAATGTAATATTATTTCCGTATTGCAATGCAACTTGCAAAAATTCATCCAGAGTAAGTGAATGGAAAAGTGTAATATTATTTCCGTATTGCAATGCAACTTGCAAAAATTCATCCAGAGTAAGTGAATGGAAAAGTGTAATATTATTTCCGTATTGCAATGCAACTTGCAAAAATGTATCCAGAGTGAGTGAATGGAAAAGTGTAATATTATTTCCGTATTGCAATGCAACTTGCAAAAATGTATCCAGAGTGAGTTAATGGAAAAGTGTAATATTATTTCCGTATTGCAATGCAACTTGCAAAAATTCATCCAGAGTGAGTGAATGGAAAAGTGTAATATTATTTCCGTATTGCAATGCAACTTGCAAAAATTCATCCAGAGTGAGTGAATGGAAAAGTGTAATATTATTTCCGTATTGCAATGCAACTTGCAAAAATTCATCCAGAGTGAGTGAATGGAAAAGTGTAATATTATTTCCGTATTGCAATGCAACTTGCAAAAATTCATCCAGAGTAAGTGAATGGAAAAGTGTAATATTATTTCCGTATTGCAATGCAACTTGCAAAAATTCATCCAGAGTAAGTGAATGGAAAAGTGTAATATTATTTCCGTATTGCAATGCAACTTGCAAAAATTCATCCAGAGTGAGTGAATGGAAAAGTGTAATATTATTTCCGTATTGCAATGCAACTTGCAAAAATTCATCCAGAGTGAGTGAATGGAAAAGTGTAATATTATTTCCGTATTGCAATGCAACTTGCAAAAATTCATCCAGAGTAAGTGAATGGAAAAGTGTAATATTATTTCCGTATTGCAATGCAACTTGCAAAAATTCATCCAGAGTAAGTGAATGGAAAAGTGTAATATTATTTCCGTATTGCAATGCAACTTGCAAAAATGTATCCAGAGTGAGTGAATGGAAAAGTGTAATATTATTTCCGTATTGCAATGCAACTTGAAAAATTCATCCAGAGTGAGTGATTTAAAACTTTGTTAATGGAAAAGTGTAATATTATTTCCGTATTGCAATGCAACTTGCAAAAATTCATCCAGAGTGAGTGAATGGAAAAGTGTAATATTATTTCCGTATTGCAATGCAACTTGCAAAAATTCATCCAGAGTGAGTGATTTAGAACTTTGTTAATGGAAAAGTGTAATATTATTTCCGTATTGCAATGCAACTTGCAAAAATTCATCCAGAGTGAGTGATTTAGAACTTTGTTAATGGAAAAGTGTAATATTATTTCCGTATTGCAATGCAACTTGCAAAAATTCATCCAGAGTGAGTGAATCACAACATGATTTAGAACTTTGTTAATGGAAAAGTGTAATATTATTTCCGTATTGCAATGCAACTTGCAAAAATTCATCCAGAGTGAGTGAATCACAACATGATTTAGAACTTTGTTAATGGAAAAGTGTAATATTATTTCCGTATTGCAATGCAACTTGCAAAAATTCATCCAGAGTGAGTGAATCACAACATGATTTAGAACTTTGTTAATGTAATATTATTTCCGTATTGCAATGCAACTTGCAAAAATTCATCCAGAGTGAGTGAATCACAACATGATTTAGAACTTTGTTAATGTAATATTATTTCCGTATTGCAATGCAACTTGCAAAAATTCATCCAGAGTGAGTGAATGGAAAAGTGTAATATTATTTCCGTATTGCAATGCAACTTGCAAAAATTCATCCAGAGTGAGTGAATGGAAAAGTGTAATATTATTTCCGTATTGCAATGCAACTTGCAAAAATTCATCCAGAGTGAGTGAATCACAACATGATTTAGAACTTTGTTAATGTAATATTATTTCCGTATTGCAATGCAACTTGCAAAAATTCATCCAGAGTAAGTGAATGGAAAAGTGTAATATTATTTCCGTATTGCAATGCAACTTGCAAAAATTCATCCAGAGTAAGTGAATGGAAAAGTGTAATATTATTTCCGTATTGCAATGCAACTTGCAAAAATGTATCCAGAGTGAGTGAATGGAAAAGTGTAATATTATTTCCGTATTGCAATGCAACTTGAAAAATTCATCCAGAGTGAGTGATTTAAAACTTTGTTAATGGAAAAGTGTAATATTATTTCCGTATTGCAATGCAACTTGCAAAAATTCATCCAGAGTGAGTGAATCACAACATGATTTAGAACTTTGTTAATGGAAAAGTGTAATATTATTTCCGTATTGCAATGCAACTTGCAAAAATTCATCCAGAGTGAGTGAATCACAACATGATTTAGAACTTTGTTAATGTAATATTATTTCCGTATTGCAATGCAACTTGCAAAAATTCATCCAGAGTGAGTGAATCACAACATGATTTAGAACTTTGTTAATGTAATATTATTTCCGTATTGCAATGCAACTTGCAAAAATTCATCCAGAGTGAGTGAATGGAAAAGTGTAATATTATTTCCGTATTGCAATGCAACTTGCAAAAATTCATCCAGAGTGAGTGAATGGAAAAGTGTAATATTATTTCCGTATTGCAATGCAACTTGCAAAAATTCATCCAGAGTGAGTGAATGGAAAAGTGTAATATTATTTCCGTATTGCAATGCAACTTGCAAAAATTCATCCAGAGTGAGTGAATCACAACATGATTTAGAACTTTGTTAATGTAATATTATTTCCGTATTGCAATGCAACTTGCAAAAATTCATCCAGAGTAAGTGAATGGAAAAGTGTAATATTATTTCCGTATTGCAATGCAACTTGCAAAAATTCATCCAGAGTAAGTGAATGGAAAAGTGTAATATTATTTCCGTATTGCAATGCAACTTGCAAAAATGTATCCAGAGTGAGTGAATGGAAAAGTGTAATATTATTTCCGTATTGCAATGCAACTTGAAAAATTCATCCAGAGTGAGTGATTTAAAACTTTGTTAATGGAAAAGTGTAATATTATTTCCGTATTGCAATGCAACTTGCAAAAATTCATCCAGAGTGAGTGAATCACAACATGATTTAGAACTTTGTTAATGGAAAAGTGTAATATTATTTCCGTATTGCAATGCAACTTGCAAAAATTCATCCAGAGTGAGTGAATCACAACATGATTTAGAACTTTGTTAATGTAATATTATTTCCGTATTGCAATGCAACTTGCAAAAATTCATCCAGAGTGAGTGAATCACAACATGATTTAGAACTTTGTTAATGTAATATTATTTCCGTATTGCAATGCAACTTGCAAAAATTCATCCAGAGTGAGTGAATGGAAAAGTGTAATATTATTTCCGTATTGCAATGCAACTTGCAAAAATTCATCCAGAGTGAGTGAATGGAAAAGTGTAATATTATTTCCGTATTGCAATGCAACTTGCAAAAATTCATCCAGAGTGAGTGAATGGAAAAGTGTAATATTATTTCCGTATTGCAATGCAACTTGCAAAAATTCATCCAGAGTGAGTGAATCACAACATGATTTAGAACTTTGTTAATGTAATATTATTTCCGTATTGCAATGCAACTTGCAAAAATTCATCCAGAGTGAGTGAATCACAACATGATTTAGAACTTTGTTAATGTAATATTATTTCCGTATTGCAATGCAACTTGCAAAAATTCATCCAGAGTGAGTGAATCACAACATGATTTAGAACTTTGTTAATGGAAAAGTGTAATATTATTTCCGTATTGCAATGCAACTTGCAAAAATTCATCCAGAGTGAGTGAATCACAACATGATTTAGAACTTTGTTAATGGAAAAGTGTAATATTATTTCCGTATTGCAATGCAACTTGCAAAAATTCATCCAGAGTGAGTGAATCACAACATGATTTAGAACTTTGTTAATGTAATATTATTTCCGTATTGCAATGCAACTTGCAAAAATTCATCCAGAGTGAGTGAATGGAAAAGTGTAATATTATTTCCGTATTGCAATGCAACTTGCAAAAATTCATCCAGAGTGAGTGAATGGAAAAGTGTAATATTATTTCCGTATTGCAATGCAACTTGCAAAAATTCATCCAGAGTGAGTGAATGGAAAAGTGTAATATTATTTCCGTATTGCAATGCAACTTGCAAAAATTCATCCAGAGTGAGTGAATCACAACATGATTTAGAACTTTGTTAATGTAATATTATTTCCGTATTGCAATGCAACTTGCAAAAATTCATCCAGAGTAAGTGAATGGAAAAGTGTAATATTATTTCCGTATTGCAATGCAACTTGCAAAAATTCATCCAGAGTAAGTGAATGGAAAAGTGTAATATTATTTCCGTATTGCAATGCAACTTGCAAAAATGTATCCAGAGTGAGTGAATGGAAAAGTGTAATATTATTTCCGTATTGCAATGCAACTTGAAAAATTCATCCAGAGTGAGTGATTTAAAACTTTGTTAATGGAAAAGTGTAATATTATTTCCGTATTGCAATGCAACTTGCAAAAATTCATCCAGAGTGAGTGAATCACAACATGATTTAGAACTTTGTTAATGGAAAAGTGTAATATTATTTCCGTATTGCAATGCAACTTGCAAAAATTCATCCAGAGTGAGTGAATCACAACATGATTTAGAACTTTGTTAATGTAATATTATTTCCGTATTGCAATGCAACTTGCAAAAATTCATCCAGAGTGAGTGAATGGAAAAGTGTAATATTATTTCCGTATTGCAATGCAACTTGCAAAAATTCATCCAGAGTGAGTGAATGGAAAAGTGTAATATTATTTCCGTATTGCAATGCAACTTGCAAAAATTCATCCAGAGTGAGTGAATGGAAAAGTGTAATATTATTTCCGTATTGCAATGCAACTTGCAAAAATTCATCCAGAGTGAGTGAATCACAACATGATTTAGAACTTTGTTAATGTAATATTATTTCCGTATTGCAATGCAACTTGCAAAAATTCATCCAGAGTAAGTGAATGGAAAAGTGTAATATTATTTCCGTATTGCAATGCAACTTGCAAAAATTCATCCAGAGTAAGTGAATGGAAAAGTGTAATATTATTTCCGTATTGCAATGCAACTTGCAAAAATGTATCCAGAGTGAGTGAATGGAAAAGTGTAATATTATTTCCGTATTGCAATGCAACTTGAAAAATTCATCCAGAGTGAGTGATTTAAAACTTTGTTAATGGAAAAGTGTAATATTATTTCCGTATTGCAATGCAACTTGCAAAAATTCATCCAGAGTGAGTGAATCACAACATGATTTAGAACTTTGTTAATGGAAAAGTGTAATATTATTTCCGTATTGCAATGCAACTTGCAAAAATTCATCCAGAGTGAGTGAATCACAACATGATTTAGAACTTTGTTAATGTAATATTATTTCCGTATTGCAATGCAACTTGCAAAAATTCATCCAGAGTGAGTGAATCACAACATGATTTAGAACTTTGTTAATGTAATATTATTTCCGTATTGCAATGCAACTTGCAAAAATTCATCCAGAGTGAGTGAATGGAAAAGTGTAATATTATTTCCGTATTGCAATGCAACTTGCAAAAATTCATCCAGAGTGAGTGAATGGAAAAGTGTAATATTATTTCCGTATTGCAATGCAACTTGCAAAAATTCATCCAGAGTGAGTGAATGGAAAAGTGTAATATTATTTCCGTATTGCAATGCAACTTGCAAAAATTCATCCAGAGTGAGTGAATCACAACATGATTTAGAACTTTGTTAATGTAATATTATTTCCGTATTGCAATGCAACTTGCAAAAATTCATCCAGAGTGAGTGAATCACAACATGATTTAGAACTTTGTTAATGTAATATTATTTCCGTATTGCAATGCAACTTGCAAAAATTCATCCAGAGTGAGTGAATCACAACATGATTTAGAACTTTGTTAATGGAAAAGTGTAATATTATTTCCGTATTGCAATGCAACTTGCAAAAATTCATCCAGAGTGAGTGAATCACAACATGATTTAGAACTTTGTTAATGGAAAAGTGTAATATTATTTCCGTATTGCAATGCAACTTGCAAAAATTCATCCAGAGTGAGTGAATCACAACATGATTTAGAACTTTGTTAATGTAATATTATTTCCGTATTGCAATGCAACTTGCAAAAATTCATCCAGAGTGAGTGAATCACAACATGATTTAGAACTTTGTTAATGTAATATTATTTCCGTATTGCAATGCAACTTGCAAAAATTCATCCAGAGTGAGTGAATGGAAAAGTGTAATATTATTTCCGTATTGCAATGCAACTTGCAAAAATTCATCCAGAGTGAGTGAATGGAAAAGTGTAATATTATTTCCGTATTGCAATGCAACTTGCAAAAATTCATCCAGAGTGAGTGAATGGAAAAGTGTAATATTATTTCCGTATTGCAATGCAACTTGCAAAAATTCATCCAGAGTGAGTGAATCACAACATGATTTAGAACTTTGTTAATGTAATATTATTTCCGTATTGCAATGCAACTTGCAAAAATTCATCCAGAGTGAGTGAATCACAACATGATTTAGAACTTTGTTAATGTAATATTATTTCCGTATTGCAATGCAACTTGCAAAAATTCATCCAGAGTGAGTGAATCACAACATGATTTAGAACTTTGTTAATGGAAAAGTGTAATATTATTTCCGTATTGCAATGCAACTTGCAAAAATTCATCCAGAGTGAGTGAATCACAACATGATTTAGAACTTTGTTAATGGAAAAGTGTAATATTATTTCCGTATTGCAATGCAACTTGCAAAAATTCATCCAGAGTAAGTGAATGGAAAAGTGTAATATTATTTCCGTATTGCAATGCAACTTGCAAAAATTCATCCAGAGTGAGTGAATCACAACATGATTTAGAACTTTGTTAATGGAAAAGTGTAATATTATTTCCGTATTGCAATGCAACTTGCAAAAATTCATCCAGAGTGAGTGAATGGAAAAGTGTAATATTATTTCCGTATTGCAATGCAACTTGCAAAAATTCATCCAGAGTGAGTGAATGGAAAAGTGTAATATTATTTCCGTATTGCAATGCAACTTGCAAAAATTCATCCAGAGTGAGTGAATGGAAAAGTGTAATATTATTTCCGTATTGCAATGCAACTTGCAAAAATTCATCCAGAGTGAGTGAATCACAACATGATTTAGAACTTTGTTAATGGAAAAGTGTAATATTATTTCCGTATTGCAATGCAACTTGCAAAAATTCATCCAGAGTGAGTGAATCACAACATGATTTAGAACTTTGTTAATGGAAAAGTGTAATATTATTTCCGTATTGCAATGCAACTTGCAAAAATTCATCCAGAGTGAGTGAATCACAACATGATTTAGAACTTTGTTAATGTAATATTATTTCCGTATTGCAATGCAACTTGCAAAAATTCATCCAGAGTGAGTGAATCACAACATGATTTAGAACTTTGTTAATGTAATATTATTTCCGTATTGCAATGCAACTTGCAAAAATTCATCCAGAGTGAGTGAATGGAAAAGTGTAATATTATTTCCGTATTGCAATGCAACTTGCAAAAATTCATCCAGAGTGAGTGATTTAGAACTTTGTTAATGGAAAAGTGTAATATTATTTCCGTATTGCAATGCAACTTGCAAAAATTCATCCAGAGTGAGTGAATGGAAAAGTGTAATATTATTTCCGTATTGCAATGCAACTTGCAAAAATTCATCCAGAGTGAGTGAATGGAAAAGTGTAATATTATTTCCGTATTGCAATGCAACTTGCAAAAATTCATCCAGAGTGAGTGAATGGAAAAGTGTAATATTATTTCCGTATTGCAATGCAACTTGCAAAAATTCATCCAGAGTGAGTGAATGGAAAAGTGTAATATTATTTCCGTATTGCAATGCAACTTGCAAAAATTCATCCAGAGTGAGTGAATGGTGTAATATTATTTCCGTATTGCAATGCAACTTGCAAAAATTCATCCAGAGTGGGTGAATGGAAAAGTGTAATATTATTTCCGTATTGCAATGCAACTTGCAAAAATTCATCCAGAGTGAGTGAATGGAAAAGTGTAATATTATTTCCGTATTGCAATGCAACTTGCAAAAATTTGTCCAGAGTGAGTGAATGGAAAAGTGTAATATTATTTCCGTATTGCAATGCAACTTGAAAAATTCATCCAGAGTGAGTGATTTAAAACTTTGTTAATGGAAAAGTGTAATATTATTTCCGTATTGCAATGCAACTTGCAAAAATTCATCCAGAGTGAGTGAATGGAAAAGTGTAATATTATTTCCGTATTGCAATGCAACTTGCAAAAATTCATCCAGAGTGAGTGAATCACAACATGATTTAGAACTTTGTTAATGTAATATTATTTCCGTATTGCAATGCAACTTGCAAAAATTCATCCAGAGTAAGTGAATGGAAAAGTGTAATATTATTTCCGTATTGCAATGCAACTTGCAAAAATTCATCCAGAGTAAGTGAATGGAAAAGTGTAATATTATTTCCGTATTGCAATGCAACTTGCAAAAATTTATCCAGAGTGAGTGAATGGAAAAGTGTAATATTATTTCCGTATTGCAATGCAACTTGAAAAATTCATCCAGAGTGAGTGATTTAAAACTTTGTTAATGGAAAAGTGTAATATTATTTCCGTATTGCAATGCAACTTGCAAAAATTCATCCAGAGTAAGTGAATGGAAAAGTGTAATATTATTTCCGTATTGCAATGCAACTTGCAAAAATTCATCCAGAGTGAGTGAATCACAACATGATTTAGAACTTTGTTAATGTAATATTATTTCCGTATTGCAATGCAACTTGAAAAATTCATCCAGAGTGAGTGATTTAAAACTTTGTTAATGGAAAAGTGTAATATTATTTCCGTATTGCAATGCAACTTGCAAAAATTCATCCAGAGTGAGTGAATCACAACATGATTTAGAACTTTGTTAATGGAAAAGTGTAATATTATTTCCGTATTGCAATGCAACTTGCAAAAATTCATCCAGAGTGAGTGAATCACAACATGATTTAGAACTTTGTTAATGTAATATTATTTCCGTATTGCAATGCAACTTGCAAAAATTCATCCAGAGTGAGTGAATCACAACATGATTTAGAACTTTGTTAATGTAATATTATTTCCGTATTGCAATGCAACTTGCAAAAATTCATCCAGAGTGAGTGAATGGAAAAGTGTAATATTATTTCCGTATTGCAATGCAACTTGCAAAAATTCATCCAGAGTGAGTGAATGGAAAAGTGTAATATTATTTCCGTATTGCAATGCAACTTGCAAAAATTCATCCAGAGTGAGTGAATGGAAAAGTGTAATATTATTTCCGTATTGCAATGCAACTTGCAAAAATTCATCCAGAGTGAGTGAATCACAACATGATTTAGAACTTTGTTAATGTAATATTATTTCCGTATTGCAATGCAACTTGCAAAAATTCATCCAGAGTAAGTGAATGGAAAAGTGTAATATTATTTCCGTATTGCAATGCAACTTGCAAAAATTCATCCAGAGTAAGTGAATGGAAAAGTGTAATATTATTTCCGTATTGCAATGCAACTTGCAAAAATGTATCCAGAGTGAGTGAATGGAAAAGTGTAATATTATTTCCGTATTGCAATGCAACTTGAAAAATTCATCCAGAGTGAGTGATTTAAAACTTTGTTAATGGAAAAGTGTAATATTATTTCCGTATTGCAATGCAACTTGCAAAAATTCATCCAGAGTGAGTGAATCACAACATGATTTAGAACTTTGTTAATGGAAAAGTGTAATATTATTTCCGTATTGCAATGCAACTTGCAAAAATTCATCCAGAGTGAGTGAATCACAACATGATTTAGAACTTTGTTAATGTAATATTATTTCCGTATTGCAATGCAACTTGCAAAAATTCATCCAGAGTGAGTGAATCACAACATGATTTAGAACTTTGTTAATGTAATATTATTTCCGTATTGCAATGCAACTTGCAAAAATTCATCCAGAGTGAGTGAATGGAAAAGTGTAATATTATTTCCGTATTGCAATGCAACTTGCAAAAATTCATCCAGAGTGAGTGAATGGAAAAGTGTAATATTATTTCCGTATTGCAATGCAACTTGCAAAAATTCATCCAGAGTGAGTGAATGGAAAAGTGTAATATTATTTCCGTATTGCAATGCAACTTGCAAAAATTCATCCAGAGTGAGTGAATCACAACATGATTTAGAACTTTGTTAATGTAATATTATTTCCGTATTGCAATGCAACTTGCAAAAATTCATCCAGAGTGAGTGAATCACAACATGATTTAGAACTTTGTTAATGTAATATTATTTCCGTATTGCAATGCAACTTGCAAAAATTCATCCAGAGTGAGTGAATCACAACATGATTTAGAACTTTGTTAATGGAAAAGTGTAATATTATTTCCGTATTGCAATGCAACTTGCAAAAATTCATCCAGAGTGAGTGAATCACAACATGATTTAGAACTTTGTTAATGGAAAAGTGTAATATTATTTCCGTATTGCAATGCAACTTGCAAAAATTCATCCAGAGTGAGTGAATCACAACATGATTTAGAACTTTGTTAATGTAATATTATTTCCGTATTGCAATGCAACTTGCAAAAATTCATCCAGAGTGAGTGAATCACAACATGATTTAGAACTTTGTTAATGTAATATTATTTCCGTATTGCAATGCAACTTGCAAAAATTCATCCAGAGTGAGTGAATGGAAAAGTGTAATATTATTTCCGTATTGCAATGCAACTTGCAAAAATTCATCCAGAGTGAGTGAATGGAAAAGTGTAATATTATTTCCGTATTGCAATGCAACTTGCAAAAATTCATCCAGAGTGAGTGAATGGAAAAGTGTAATATTATTTCCGTATTGCAATGCAACTTGCAAAAATTCATCCAGAGTGAGTGAATCACAACATGATTTAGAACTTTGTTAATGTAATATTATTTCCGTATTGCAATGCAACTTGCAAAAATTCATCCAGAGTGAGTGAATCACAACATGATTTAGAACTTTGTTAATGTAATATTATTTCCGTATTGCAATGCAACTTGCAAAAATTCATCCAGAGTGAGTGAATGGAAAAGTGTAATATTATTTCCGTATTGCAATGCAACTTGCAAAAATTCATCCAGAGTGAGTGATTTAGAACTTTGTTAATGGAAAAGTGTAATATTATTTCCGTATTGCAATGCAACTTGCAAAAATTCATCCAGAGTGAGTGAATGGAAAAGTGTAATATTATTTCCGTATTGCAATGCAACTTGCAAAAATTCATCCAGAGTGAGTGAATGGAAAAGTGTAATATTATTTCCGTATTGCAATGCAACTTGCAAAAATTCATCCAGAGTGAGTGAATGGAAAAGTGTAATATTATTTCCGTATTGCAATGCAACTTGCAAAAATTCATCCAGAGTGAGTGAATGGAAAAGTGTAATATTATTTCCGTATTGCAATGCAACTTGCAAAAATTCATCCAGAGTGAGTGAATGGTGTAATATTATTTCCGTATTGCAATGCAACTTGCAAAAATTCATCCAGAGTGAGTGAATCACAACATGATTTAGAACTTTGTTAATGGAAAAGTGTAATATTATTTCCGTATTGCAATGCAACTTGCAAAAATTCATCCAGAGTGAGTGAATCACAACATGATTTAGAACTTTGTTAATGGAAAAGTGTAATATTATTTCCGTATTGCAATGCAACTTGCAAAAATTCATCCAGAGTGAGTGAATCACAACATGATTTAGAACTTTGTTAATGGAAAAGTGTAATATTATTTCCGTATTGCAATGCAACTTGCAAAAATTCATCCAGAGTGAGTGAATCACAACATGATTTAGAACTTTGTTAATGGAAAAGTGTAATATTATTTCCGTATTGCAATGCAACTTGCAAAAATTCATCCAGAGTGAGTGAATCACAACATGATTTAGAACTTTGTTAATGTAATATTATTTCCGTATTGCAATGCAACTTGCAAAAATTCATCCAGAGTAAGTGAATGGAAAAGTGTAATATTATTTCCGTATTGCAATGCAACTTGCAAAAATTCATCCAGAGTAAGTGAATGGAAAAGTGTAATATTATTTCCGTATTGCAATGCAACTTGCAAAAATGTATCCAGAGTGAGTGAATGGAAAAGTGTAATATTATTTCCGTATTGCAATGCAACTTGAAAAATTCATCCAGAGTGAGTGATTTAAAACTTTGTTAATGGAAAAGTGTAATATTATTTCCGTATTGCAATGCAACTTGCAAAAATTCATCCAGAGTGAGTGAATGGAAAAGTGTAATATTATTTCCGTATTGCAATGCAACTTGCAAAAATTCATCCAGAGTGAGTGATTTAGAACTTTGTTAATGGAAAAGTGTAATATTATTTCCGTATTGCAATGCAACTTGCAAAAATTCATCCAGAGTGAGTGAATCACAACATGATTTAGAACTTTGTTAATGGAAAAGTGTAATATTATTTCCGTATTGCAATGCAACTTGCAAAAATTCATCCAGAGTGAGTGAATCACAACATGATTTAGAACTTTGTTAATGTAATATTATTTCCGTATTGCAATGCAACTTGCAAAAATTCATCCAGAGTGAGTGAATCACAACATGATTTAGAACTTTGTTAATGTAATATTATTTCCGTATTGCAATGCAACTTGCAAAAATTCATCCAGAGTGAGTGAATGGAAAAGTGTAATATTATTTCCGTATTGCAATGCAACTTGCAAAAATTCATCCAGAGTGAGTGAATGGAAAAGTGTAATATTATTTCCGTATTGCAATGCAACTTGCAAAAATTCATCCAGAGTGAGTGAATGGAAAAGTGTAATATTATTTCCGTATTGCAATGCAACTTGCAAAAATTCATCCAGAGTGAGTGAATCACAACATGATTTAGAACTTTGTTAATGTAATATTATTTCCGTATTGCAATGCAACTTGCAAAAATTCATCCAGAGTGAGTGAATCACAACATGATTTAGAACTTTGTTAATGTAATATTATTTCCGTATTGCAATGCAACTTGCAAAAATTCATCCAGAGTGAGTGAATGGAAAAGTGTAATATTATTTCCGTATTGCAATGCAACTTGCAAAAATTCATCCAGAGTGAGTGATTTAGAACTTTGTTAATGGAAAAGTGTAATATTATTTCCGTATTGCAATGCAACTTGCAAAAATTCATCCAGAGTGAGTGAATGGAAAAGTGTAATATTATTTCCGTATTGCAATGCAACTTGCAAAAATTCATCCAGAGTGAGTGAATCACAACATGATTTAGAACTTTGTTAATGTAATATTATTTCCGTATTGCAATGCAACTTGCAAAAATTCATCCAGAGTGAGTGAATCACAACATGATTTAGAACTTTGTTAATGTAATATTATTTCCGTATTGCAATGCAACTTGCAAAAATTCATCCAGAGTGAGTGAATCACAACATGATTTAGAACTTTGTTAATGGAAAAGTGTAATATTATTTCCGTATTGCAATGCAACTTGCAAAAATTCATCCAGAGTGAGTGAATCACAACATGATTTAGAACTTTGTTAATGGAAAAGTGTAATATTATTTCCGTATTGCAATGCAACTTGCAAAAATTCATCCAGAGTGAGTGAATCACAACATGATTTAGAACTTTGTTAATGTAATATTATTTCCGTATTGCAATGCAACTTGCAAAAATTCATCCAGAGTGAGTGAATCACAACATGATTTAGAACTTTGTTAATGTAATATTATTTCCGTATTGCAATGCAACTTGCAAAAATTCATCCAGAGTGAGTGAATGGAAAAGTGTAATATTATTTCCGTATTGCAATGCAACTTGCAAAAATTCATCCAGAGTGAGTGAATGGAAAAGTGTAATATTATTTCCGTATTGCAATGCAACTTGCAAAAATTCATCCAGAGTGAGTGAATGGAAAAGTGTAATATTATTTCCGTATTGCAATGCAACTTGCAAAAATTCATCCAGAGTGAGTGAATCACAACATGATTTAGAACTTTGTTAATGTAATATTATTTCCGTATTGCAATGCAACTTGCAAAAATTCATCCAGAGTGAGTGAATCACAACATGATTTAGAACTTTGTTAATGTAATATTATTTCCGTATTGCAATGCAACTTGCAAAAATTCATCCAGAGTGAGTGAATGGAAAAGTGTAATATTATTTCCGTATTGCAATGCAACTTGCAAAAATTCATCCAGAGTGAGTGATTTAGAACTTTGTTAATGGAAAAGTGTAATATTATTTCCGTATTGCAATGCAACTTGCAAAAATTCATCCAGAGTGAGTGAATGGAAAAGTGTAATATTATTTCCGTATTGCAATGCAACTTGCAAAAATTCATCCAGAGTGAGTGAATGGAAAAGTGTAATATTATTTCCGTATTGCAATGCAACTTGCAAAAATTCATCCAGAGTGAGTGAATGGAAAAGTGTAATATTATTTCCGTATTGCAATGCAACTTGCAAAAATTCATCCAGAGTGAGTGAATGGAAAAGTGTAATATTATTTCCGTATTGCAATGCAACTTGCAAAAATTCATCCAGAGTGAGTGAATCACAACATGATTTAGAACTTTGTTAATGTAATATTATTTCCGTATTGCAATGCAACTTGCAAAAATTCATCCAGAGTAAGTGAATGGAAAAGTGTAATATTATTTCCGTATTGCAATGCAACTTGCAAAAATTCATCCAGAGTAAGTGAATGGAAAAGTGTAATATTATTTCCGTATTGCAATGCAACTTGCAAAAATGTATCCAGAGTGAGTGAATGGAAAAGTGTAATATTATTTCCGTATTGCAATGCAACTTGAAAAATTCATCCAGAGTGAGTGATTTAAAACTTTGTTAATGGAAAAGTGTAATATTATTTCCGTATTGCAATGCAACTTGCAAAAATTCATCCAGAGTGAGTGAATCACAACATGATTTAGAACTTTGTTAATGGAAAAGTGTAATATTATTTCCGTATTGCAATGCAACTTGCAAAAATTCATCCAGAGTGAGTGAATCACAACATGATTTAGAACTTTGTTAATGTAATATTATTTCCGTATTGCAATGCAACTTGCAAAAATTCATCCAGAGTGAGTGAATGGAAAAGTGTAATATTATTTCCGTATTGCAATGCAACTTGCAAAAATTCATCCAGAGTGAGTGAATGGAAAAGTGTAATATTATTTCCGTATTGCAATGCAACTTGCAAAAATTCATCCAGAGTGAGTGAATGGAAAAGTGTAATATTATTTCCGTATTGCAATGCAACTTGCAAAAATTCATCCAGAGTGAGTGAATCACAACATGATTTAGAACTTTGTTAATGTAATATTATTTCCGTATTGCAATGCAACTTGCAAAAATTCATCCAGAGTAAGTGAATGGAAAAGTGTAATATTATTTCCGTATTGCAATGCAACTTGCAAAAATTCATCCAGAGTAAGTGAATGGAAAAGTGTAATATTATTTCCGTATTGCAATGCAACTTGCAAAAATGTATCCAGAGTGAGTGAATGGAAAAGTGTAATATTATTTCCGTATTGCAATGCAACTTGAAAAATTCATCCAGAGTGAGTGATTTAAAACTTTGTTAATGGAAAAGTGTAATATTATTTCCGTATTGCAATGCAACTTGCAAAAATTCATCCAGAGTGAGTGAATCACAACATGATTTAGAACTTTGTTAATGGAAAAGTGTAATATTATTTCCGTATTGCAATGCAACTTGCAAAAATTCATCCAGAGTGAGTGAATCACAACATGATTTAGAACTTTGTTAATGTAATATTATTTCCGTATTGCAATGCAACTTGCAAAAATTCATCCAGAGTGAGTGAATCACAACATGATTTAGAACTTTGTTAATGTAATATTATTTCCGTATTGCAATGCAACTTGCAAAAATTCATCCAGAGTGAGTGAATGGAAAAGTGTAATATTATTTCCGTATTGCAATGCAACTTGCAAAAATTCATCCAGAGTGAGTGAATGGAAAAGTGTAATATTATTTCCGTATTGCAATGCAACTTGCAAAAATTCATCCAGAGTGAGTGAATGGAAAAGTGTAATATTATTTCCGTATTGCAATGCAACTTGCAAAAATTCATCCAGAGTGAGTGAATCACAACATGATTTAGAACTTTGTTAATGTAATATTATTTCCGTATTGCAATGCAACTTGCAAAAATTCATCCAGAGTGAGTGAATCACAACATGATTTAGAACTTTGTTAATGTAATATTATTTCCGTATTGCAATGCAACTTGCAAAAATTCATCCAGAGTGAGTGAATCACAACATGATTTAGAACTTTGTTAATGGAAAAGTGTAATATTATTTCCGTATTGCAATGCAACTTGCAAAAATTCATCCAGAGTGAGTGAATCACAACATGATTTAGAACTTTGTTAATGGAAAAGTGTAATATTATTTCCGTATTGCAATGCAACTTGCAAAAATTCATCCAGAGTGAGTGAATCACAACATGATTTAGAACTTTGTTAATGTAATATTATTTCCGTATTGCAATGCAACTTGCAAAAATTCATCCAGAGTGAGTGAATCACAACATGATTTAGAACTTTGTTAATGTAATATTATTTCCGTATTGCAATGCAACTTGCAAAAATTCATCCAGAGTGAGTGAATGGAAAAGTGTAATATTATTTCCGTATTGCAATGCAACTTGCAAAAATTCATCCAGAGTGAGTGAATGGAAAAGTGTAATATTATTTCCGTATTGCAATGCAACTTGCAAAAATTCATCCAGAGTGAGTGAATGGAAAAGTGTAATATTATTTCCGTATTGCAATGCAACTTGCAAAAATTCATCCAGAGTGAGTGAATCACAACATGATTTAGAACTTTGTTAATGTAATATTATTTCCGTATTGCAATGCAACTTGCAAAAATTCATCCAGAGTGAGTGAATCACAACATGATTTAGAACTTTGTTAATGTAATATTATTTCCGTATTGCAATGCAACTTGCAAAAATTCATCCAGAGTGAGTGAATCACAACATGATTTAGAACTTTGTTAATGGAAAAGTGTAATATTATTTCCGTATTGCAATGCAACTTGCAAAAATTCATCCAGAGTGAGTGAATCACAACATGATTTAGAACTTTGTTAATGGAAAAGTGTAATATTATTTCCGTATTGCAATGCAACTTGCAAAAATTCATCCAGAGTAAGTGAATGGAAAAGTGTAATATTATTTCCGTATTGCAATGCAACTTGCAAAAATTCATCCAGAGTGAGTGAATCACAACATGATTTAGAACTTTGTTAATGGAAAAGTGTAATATTATTTCCGTATTGCAATGCAACTTGCAAAAATTCATCCAGAGTGAGTGAATGGAAAAGTGTAATATTATTTCCGTATTGCAATGCAACTTGCAAAAATTCATCCAGAGTGAGTGAATGGAAAAGTGTAATATTATTTCCGTATTGCAATGCAACTTGCAAAAATTCATCCAGAGTGAGTGAATGGAAAAGTGTAATATTATTTCCGTATTGCAATGCAACTTGCAAAAATTCATCCAGAGTGAGTGAATCACAACATGATTTAGAACTTTGTTAATGGAAAAGTGTAATATTATTTCCGTATTGCAATGCAACTTGCAAAAATTCATCCAGAGTGAGTGAATCACAACATGATTTAGAACTTTGTTAATGGAAAAGTGTAATATTATTTCCGTATTGCAATGCAACTTGCAAAAATTCATCCAGAGTGAGTGAATCACAACATGATTTAGAACTTTGTTAATGTAATATTATTTCCGTATTGCAATGCAACTTGCAAAAATTCATCCAGAGTGAGTGAATCACAACATGATTTAGAACTTTGTTAATGTAATATTATTTCCGTATTGCAATGCAACTTGCAAAAATTCATCCAGAGTGAGTGAATGGAAAAGTGTAATATTATTTCCGTATTGCAATGCAACTTGCAAAAATTCATCCAGAGTGAGTGATTTAGAACTTTGTTAATGGAAAAGTGTAATATTATTTCCGTATTGCAATGCAACTTGCAAAAATTCATCCAGAGTGAGTGAATGGAAAAGTGTAATATTATTTCCGTATTGCAATGCAACTTGCAAAAATTCATCCAGAGTGAGTGAATGGAAAAGTGTAATATTATTTCCGTATTGCAATGCAACTTGCAAAAATTCATCCAGAGTGAGTGAATGGAAAAGTGTAATATTATTTCCGTATTGCAATGCAACTTGCAAAAATTCATCCAGAGTGAGTGAATGGAAAAGTGTAATATTATTTCCGTATTGCAATGCAACTTGCAAAAATTCATCCAGAGTGAGTGAATGGTGTAATATTATTTCCGTATTGCAATGCAACTTGCAAAAATTCATCCAGAGTGGGTGAATGGAAAAGTGTAATATTATTTCCGTATTGCAATGCAACTTGCAAAAATTCATCCAGAGTGAGTGAATGGAAAAGTGTAATATTATTTCCGTATTGCAATGCAACTTGCAAAAATTTGTCCAGAGTGAGTGAATGGAAAAGTGTAATATTATTTCCGTATTGCAATGCAACTTGAAAAATTCATCCAGAGTGAGTGATTTAAAACTTTGTTAATGGAAAAGTGTAATATTATTTCCGTATTGCAATGCAACTTGCAAAAATTCATCCAGAGTGAGTGAATGGAAAAGTGTAATATTATTTCCGTATTGCAATGCAACTTGCAAAAATTCATCCAGAGTGAGTGAATCACAACATGATTTAGAACTTTGTTAATGTAATATTATTTCCGTATTGCAATGCAACTTGCAAAAATTCATCCAGAGTAAGTGAATGGAAAAGTGTAATATTATTTCCGTATTGCAATGCAACTTGCAAAAATTCATCCAGAGTAAGTGAATGGAAAAGTGTAATATTATTTCCGTATTGCAATGCAACTTGCAAAAATTTATCCAGAGTGAGTGAATGGAAAAGTGTAATATTATTTCCGTATTGCAATGCAACTTGAAAAATTCATCCAGAGTGAGTGATTTAAAACTTTGTTAATGGAAAAGTGTAATATTATTTCCGTATTGCAATGCAACTTGCAAAAATTCATCCAGAGTAAGTGAATGGAAAAGTGTAATATTATTTCCGTATTGCAATGCAACTTGCAAAAATTCATCCAGAGTGAGTGAATCACAACATGATTTAGAACTTTGTTAATGTAATATTATTTCCGTATTGCAATGCAACTTGAAAAATTCATCCAGAGTGAGTGATTTAAAACTTTGTTAATGGAAAAGTGTAATATTATTTCCGTATTGCAATGCAACTTGCAAAAATTCATCCAGAGTGAGTGAATCACAACATGATTTAGAACTTTGTTAATGGAAAAGTGTAATATTATTTCCGTATTGCAATGCAACTTGCAAAAATTCATCCAGAGTGAGTGAATCACAACATGATTTAGAACTTTGTTAATGTAATATTATTTCCGTATTGCAATGCAACTTGCAAAAATTCATCCAGAGTGAGTGAATCACAACATGATTTAGAACTTTGTTAATGTAATATTATTTCCGTATTGCAATGCAACTTGCAAAAATTCATCCAGAGTGAGTGAATGGAAAAGTGTAATATTATTTCCGTATTGCAATGCAACTTGCAAAAATTCATCCAGAGTGAGTGAATGGAAAAGTGTAATATTATTTCCGTATTGCAATGCAACTTGCAAAAATTCATCCAGAGTGAGTGAATGGAAAAGTGTAATATTATTTCCGTATTGCAATGCAACTTGCAAAAATTCATCCAGAGTGAGTGAATCACAACATGATTTAGAACTTTGTTAATGTAATATTATTTCCGTATTGCAATGCAACTTGCAAAAATTCATCCAGAGTAAGTGAATGGAAAAGTGTAATATTATTTCCGTATTGCAATGCAACTTGCAAAAATTCATCCAGAGTAAGTGAATGGAAAAGTGTAATATTATTTCCGTATTGCAATGCAACTTGCAAAAATGTATCCAGAGTGAGTGAATGGAAAAGTGTAATATTATTTCCGTATTGCAATGCAACTTGAAAAATTCATCCAGAGTGAGTGATTTAAAACTTTGTTAATGGAAAAGTGTAATATTATTTCCGTATTGCAATGCAACTTGCAAAAATTCATCCAGAGTGAGTGAATCACAACATGATTTAGAACTTTGTTAATGGAAAAGTGTAATATTATTTCCGTATTGCAATGCAACTTGCAAAAATTCATCCAGAGTGAGTGAATCACAACATGATTTAGAACTTTGTTAATGTAATATTATTTCCGTATTGCAATGCAACTTGCAAAAATTCATCCAGAGTGAGTGAATCACAACATGATTTAGAACTTTGTTAATGTAATATTATTTCCGTATTGCAATGCAACTTGCAAAAATTCATCCAGAGTGAGTGAATGGAAAAGTGTAATATTATTTCCGTATTGCAATGCAACTTGCAAAAATTCATCCAGAGTGAGTGAATGGAAAAGTGTAATATTATTTCCGTATTGCAATGCAACTTGCAAAAATTCATCCAGAGTGAGTGAATGGAAAAGTGTAATATTATTTCCGTATTGCAATGCAACTTGCAAAAATTCATCCAGAGTGAGTGAATCACAACATGATTTAGAACTTTGTTAATGTAATATTATTTCCGTATTGCAATGCAACTTGCAAAAATTCATCCAGAGTGAGTGAATCACAACATGATTTAGAACTTTGTTAATGTAATATTATTTCCGTATTGCAATGCAACTTGCAAAAATTCATCCAGAGTGAGTGAATCACAACATGATTTAGAACTTTGTTAATGGAAAAGTGTAATATTATTTCCGTATTGCAATGCAACTTGCAAAAATTCATCCAGAGTGAGTGAATCACAACATGATTTAGAACTTTGTTAATGGAAAAGTGTAATATTATTTCCGTATTGCAATGCAACTTGCAAAAATTCATCCAGAGTGAGTGAATCACAACATGATTTAGAACTTTGTTAATGTAATATTATTTCCGTATTGCAATGCAACTTGCAAAAATTCATCCAGAGTAAGTGAATGGAAAAGTGTAATATTATTTCCGTATTGCAATGCAACTTGCAAAAATTCATCCAGAGTAAGTGAATGGAAAAGTGTAATATTATTTCCGTATTGCAATGCAACTTGCAAAAATGTATCCAGAGTGAGTGAATGGAAAAGTGTAATATTATTTCCGTATTGCAATGCAACTTGAAAAATTCATCCAGAGTGAGTGATTTAAAACTTTGTTAATGGAAAAGTGTAATATTATTTCCGTATTGCAATGCAACTTGCAAAAATTCATCCAGAGTGAGTGAATGGAAAAGTGTAATATTATTTCCGTATTGCAATGCAACTTGCAAAAATTCATCCAGAGTGAGTGATTTAGAACTTTGTTAATGGAAAAGTGTAATATTATTTCCGTATTGCAATGCAACTTGCAAAAATTCATCCAGAGTGAGTGATTTAGAACTTTGTTAATGGAAAAGTGTAATATTATTTCCGTATTGCAATGCAACTTGCAAAAATTCATCCAGAGTGAGTGAATCACAACATGATTTAGAACTTTGTTAATGGAAAAGTGTAATATTATTTCCGTATTGCAATGCAACTTGCAAAAATTCATCCAGAGTGAGTGAATCACAACATGATTTAGAACTTTGTTAATGGAAAAGTGTAATATTATTTCCGTATTGCAATGCAACTTGCAAAAATTCATCCAGAGTGAGTGAATCACAACATGATTTAGAACTTTGTTAATGTAATATTATTTCCGTATTGCAATGCAACTTGCAAAAATTCATCCAGAGTGAGTGAATCACAACATGATTTAGAACTTTGTTAATGTAATATTATTTCCGTATTGCAATGCAACTTGCAAAAATTCATCCAGAGTGAGTGAATGGAAAAGTGTAATATTATTTCCGTATTGCAATGCAACTTGCAAAAATTCATCCAGAGTGAGTGAATGGAAAAGTGTAATATTATTTCCGTATTGCAATGCAACTTGCAAAAATTCATCCAGAGTGAGTGAATCACAACATGATTTAGAACTTTGTTAATGTAATATTATTTCCGTATTGCAATGCAACTTGCAAAAATTCATCCAGAGTAAGTGAATGGAAAAGTGTAATATTATTTCCGTATTGCAATGCAACTTGCAAAAATTCATCCAGAGTAAGTGAATGGAAAAGTGTAATATTATTTCCGTATTGCAATGCAACTTGCAAAAATGTATCCAGAGTGAGTGAATGGAAAAGTGTAATATTATTTCCGTATTGCAATGCAACTTGAAAAATTCATCCAGAGTGAGTGATTTAAAACTTTGTTAATGGAAAAGTGTAATATTATTTCCGTATTGCAATGCAACTTGCAAAAATTCATCCAGAGTGAGTGAATCACAACATGATTTAGAACTTTGTTAATGGAAAAGTGTAATATTATTTCCGTATTGCAATGCAACTTGCAAAAATTCATCCAGAGTGAGTGAATCACAACATGATTTAGAACTTTGTTAATGTAATATTATTTCCGTATTGCAATGCAACTTGCAAAAATTCATCCAGAGTGAGTGAATCACAACATGATTTAGAACTTTGTTAATGTAATATTATTTCCGTATTGCAATGCAACTTGCAAAAATTCATCCAGAGTGAGTGAATGGAAAAGTGTAATATTATTTCCGTATTGCAATGCAACTTGCAAAAATTCATCCAGAGTGAGTGAATGGAAAAGTGTAATATTATTTCCGTATTGCAATGCAACTTGCAAAAATTCATCCAGAGTGAGTGAATGGAAAAGTGTAATATTATTTCCGTATTGCAATGCAACTTGCAAAAATTCATCCAGAGTGAGTGAATCACAACATGATTTAGAACTTTGTTAATGTAATATTATTTCCGTATTGCAATGCAACTTGCAAAAATTCATCCAGAGTAAGTGAATGGAAAAGTGTAATATTATTTCCGTATTGCAATGCAACTTGCAAAAATTCATCCAGAGTAAGTGAATGGAAAAGTGTAATATTATTTCCGTATTGCAATGCAACTTGCAAAAATGTATCCAGAGTGAGTGAATGGAAAAGTGTAATATTATTTCCGTATTGCAATGCAACTTGAAAAATTCATCCAGAGTGAGTGATTTAAAACTTTGTTAATGGAAAAGTGTAATATTATTTCCGTATTGCAATGCAACTTGCAAAAATTCATCCAGAGTGAGTGAATCACAACATGATTTAGAACTTTGTTAATGGAAAAGTGTAATATTATTTCCGTATTGCAATGCAACTTGCAAAAATTCATCCAGAGTGAGTGAATCACAACATGATTTAGAACTTTGTTAATGTAATATTATTTCCGTATTGCAATGCAACTTGCAAAAATTCATCCAGAGTGAGTGAATCACAACATGATTTAGAACTTTGTTAATGTAATATTATTTCCGTATTGCAATGCAACTTGCAAAAATTCATCCAGAGTGAGTGAATGGAAAAGTGTAATATTATTTCCGTATTGCAATGCAACTTGCAAAAATTCATCCAGAGTGAGTGAATGGAAAAGTGTAATATTATTTCCGTATTGCAATGCAACTTGCAAAAATTCATCCAGAGTGAGTGAATGGAAAAGTGTAATATTATTTCCGTATTGCAATGCAACTTGCAAAAATTCATCCAGAGTGAGTGAATCACAACATGATTTAGAACTTTGTTAATGTAATATTATTTCCGTATTGCAATGCAACTTGCAAAAATTCATCCAGAGTGAGTGAATCACAACATGATTTAGAACTTTGTTAATGTAATATTATTTCCGTATTGCAATGCAACTTGCAAAAATTCATCCAGAGTGAGTGAATCACAACATGATTTAGAACTTTGTTAATGGAAAAGTGTAATATTATTTCCGTATTGCAATGCAACTTGCAAAAATTCATCCAGAGTGAGTGAATCACAACATGATTTAGAACTTTGTTAATGGAAAAGTGTAATATTATTTCCGTATTGCAATGCAACTTGCAAAAATTCATCCAGAGTGAGTGAATCACAACATGATTTAGAACTTTGTTAATGTAATATTATTTCCGTATTGCAATGCAACTTGCAAAAATTCATCCAGAGTGAGTGAATCACAACATGATTTAGAACTTTGTTAATGTAATATTATTTCCGTATTGCAATGCAACTTGCAAAAATTCATCCAGAGTGAGTGAATGGAAAAGTGTAATATTATTTCCGTATTGCAATGCAACTTGCAAAAATTCATCCAGAGTGAGTGAATGGAAAAGTGTAATATTATTTCCGTATTGCAATGCAACTTGCAAAAATTCATCCAGAGTGAGTGAATGGAAAAGTGTAATATTATTTCCGTATTGCAATGCAACTTGCAAAAATTCATCCAGAGTGAGTGAATCACAACATGATTTAGAACTTTGTTAATGTAATATTATTTCCGTATTGCAATGCAACTTGCAAAAATTCATCCAGAGTGAGTGAATCACAACATGATTTAGAACTTTGTTAATGTAATATTATTTCCGTATTGCAATGCAACTTGCAAAAATTCATCCAGAGTGAGTGAATGGAAAAGTGTAATATTATTTCCGTATTGCAATGCAACTTGCAAAAATTCATCCAGAGTGAGTGATTTAGAACTTTGTTAATGGAAAAGTGTAATATTATTTCCGTATTGCAATGCAACTTGCAAAAATTCATCCAGAGTGAGTGAATGGAAAAGTGTAATATTATTTCCGTATTGCAATGCAACTTGCAAAAATTCATCCAGAGTGAGTGAATGGAAAAGTGTAATATTATTTCCGTATTGCAATGCAACTTGCAAAAATTCATCCAGAGTGAGTGAATGGAAAAGTGTAATATTATTTCCGTATTGCAATGCAACTTGCAAAAATTCATCCAGAGTGAGTGAATGGAAAAGTGTAATATTATTTCCGTATTGCAATGCAACTTGCAAAAATTCATCCAGAGTGAGTGAATGGTGTAATATTATTTCCGTATTGCAATGCAACTTGCAAAAATTCATCCAGAGTGGGTGAATGGAAAAGTGTAATATTATTTCCGTATTGCAATGCAACTTGCAAAAATTCATCCAGAGTGAGTGAATGGAAAAGTGTAATATTATTTCCGTATTGCAATGCAACTTGCAAAAATTTGTCCAGAGTGAGTGAATGGAAAAGTGTAATATTATTTCCGTATTGCAATGCAACTTGAAAAATTCATCCAGAGTGAGTGATTTAAAACTTTGTTAATGGAAAAGTGTAATATTATTTCCGTATTGCAATGCAACTTGCAAAAATTCATCCAGAGTGAGTGAATGGAAAAGTGTAATATTATTTCCGTATTGCAATGCAACTTGCAAAAATTCATCCAGAGTGAGTGAATCACAACATGATTTAGAACTTTGTTAATGTAATATTATTTCCGTATTGCAATGCAACTTGCAAAAATTCATCCAGAGTAAGTGAATGGAAAAGTGTAATATTATTTCCGTATTGCAATGCAACTTGCAAAAATTCATCCAGAGTAAGTGAATGGAAAAGTGTAATATTATTTCCGTATTGCAATGCAACTTGCAAAAATTTATCCAGAGTGAGTGAATGGAAAAGTGTAATATTATTTCCGTATTGCAATGCAACTTGAAAAATTCATCCAGAGTGAGTGATTTAAAACTTTGTTAATGGAAAAGTGTAATATTATTTCCGTATTGCAATGCAACTTGCAAAAATTCATCCAGAGTAAGTGAATGGAAAAGTGTAATATTATTTCCGTATTGCAATGCAACTTGCAAAAATTCATCCAGAGTGAGTGAATCACAACATGATTTAGAACTTTGTTAATGTAATATTATTTCCGTATTGCAATGCAACTTGAAAAATTCATCCAGAGTGAGTGATTTAAAACTTTGTTAATGGAAAAGTGTAATATTATTTCCGTATTGCAATGCAACTTGCAAAAATTCATCCAGAGTGAGTGAATCACAACATGATTTAGAACTTTGTTAATGGAAAAGTGTAATATTATTTCCGTATTGCAATGCAACTTGCAAAAATTCATCCAGAGTGAGTGAATCACAACATGATTTAGAACTTTGTTAATGTAATATTATTTCCGTATTGCAATGCAACTTGCAAAAATTCATCCAGAGTGAGTGAATCACAACATGATTTAGAACTTTGTTAATGTAATATTATTTCCGTATTGCAATGCAACTTGCAAAAATTCATCCAGAGTGAGTGAATGGAAAAGTGTAATATTATTTCCGTATTGCAATGCAACTTGCAAAAATTCATCCAGAGTGAGTGAATGGAAAAGTGTAATATTATTTCCGTATTGCAATGCAACTTGCAAAAATTCATCCAGAGTGAGTGAATGGAAAAGTGTAATATTATTTCCGTATTGCAATGCAACTTGCAAAAATTCATCCAGAGTGAGTGAATCACAACATGATTTAGAACTTTGTTAATGTAATATTATTTCCGTATTGCAATGCAACTTGCAAAAATTCATCCAGAGTAAGTGAATGGAAAAGTGTAATATTATTTCCGTATTGCAATGCAACTTGCAAAAATTCATCCAGAGTAAGTGAATGGAAAAGTGTAATATTATTTCCGTATTGCAATGCAACTTGCAAAAATGTATCCAGAGTGAGTGAATGGAAAAGTGTAATATTATTTCCGTATTGCAATGCAACTTGAAAAATTCATCCAGAGTGAGTGATTTAAAACTTTGTTAATGGAAAAGTGTAATATTATTTCCGTATTGCAATGCAACTTGCAAAAATTCATCCAGAGTGAGTGAATCACAACATGATTTAGAACTTTGTTAATGGAAAAGTGTAATATTATTTCCGTATTGCAATGCAACTTGCAAAAATTCATCCAGAGTGAGTGAATCACAACATGATTTAGAACTTTGTTAATGTAATATTATTTCCGTATTGCAATGCAACTTGCAAAAATTCATCCAGAGTGAGTGAATCACAACATGATTTAGAACTTTGTTAATGTAATATTATTTCCGTATTGCAATGCAACTTGCAAAAATTCATCCAGAGTGAGTGAATGGAAAAGTGTAATATTATTTCCGTATTGCAATGCAACTTGCAAAAATTCATCCAGAGTGAGTGAATGGAAAAGTGTAATATTATTTCCGTATTGCAATGCAACTTGCAAAAATTCATCCAGAGTGAGTGAATGGAAAAGTGTAATATTATTTCCGTATTGCAATGCAACTTGCAAAAATTCATCCAGAGTGAGTGAATCACAACATGATTTAGAACTTTGTTAATGTAATATTATTTCCGTATTGCAATGCAACTTGCAAAAATTCATCCAGAGTGAGTGAATCACAACATGATTTAGAACTTTGTTAATGTAATATTATTTCCGTATTGCAATGCAACTTGCAAAAATTCATCCAGAGTGAGTGAATCACAACATGATTTAGAACTTTGTTAATGGAAAAGTGTAATATTATTTCCGTATTGCAATGCAACTTGCAAAAATTCATCCAGAGTGAGTGAATCACAACATGATTTAGAACTTTGTTAATGGAAAAGTGTAATATTATTTCCGTATTGCAATGCAACTTGCAAAAATTCATCCAGAGTGAGTGAATCACAACATGATTTAGAACTTTGTTAATGTAATATTATTTCCGTATTGCAATGCAACTTGCAAAAATTCATCCAGAGTGAGTGAATCACAACATGATTTAGAACTTTGTTAATGTAATATTATTTCCGTATTGCAATGCAACTTGCAAAAATTCATCCAGAGTGAGTGAATGGAAAAGTGTAATATTATTTCCGTATTGCAATGCAACTTGCAAAAATTCATCCAGAGTGAGTGAATGGAAAAGTGTAATATTATTTCCGTATTGCAATGCAACTTGCAAAAATTCATCCAGAGTGAGTGAATGGAAAAGTGTAATATTATTTCCGTATTGCAATGCAACTTGCAAAAATTCATCCAGAGTGAGTGAATCACAACATGATTTAGAACTTTGTTAATGTAATATTATTTCCGTATTGCAATGCAACTTGCAAAAATTCATCCAGAGTGAGTGAATCACAACATGATTTAGAACTTTGTTAATGTAATATTATTTCCGTATTGCAATGCAACTTGCAAAAATTCATCCAGAGTGAGTGAATCACAACATGATTTAGAACTTTGTTAATGGAAAAGTGTAATATTATTTCCGTATTGCAATGCAACTTGCAAAAATTCATCCAGAGTGAGTGAATCACAACATGATTTAGAACTTTGTTAATGGAAAAGTGTAATATTATTTCCGTATTGCAATGCAACTTGCAAAAATTCATCCAGAGTAAGTGAATGGAAAAGTGTAATATTATTTCCGTATTGCAATGCAACTTGCAAAAATTCATCCAGAGTGAGTGAATCACAACATGATTTAGAACTTTGTTAATGGAAAAGTGTAATATTATTTCCGTATTGCAATGCAACTTGCAAAAATTCATCCAGAGTGAGTGAATGGAAAAGTGTAATATTATTTCCGTATTGCAATGCAACTTGCAAAAATTCATCCAGAGTGAGTGAATGGAAAAGTGTAATATTATTTCCGTATTGCAATGCAACTTGCAAAAATTCATCCAGAGTGAGTGAATGGAAAAGTGTAATATTATTTCCGTATTGCAATGCAACTTGCAAAAATTCATCCAGAGTGAGTGAATCACAACATGATTTAGAACTTTGTTAATGGAAAAGTGTAATATTATTTCCGTATTGCAATGCAACTTGCAAAAATTCATCCAGAGTGAGTGAATCACAACATGATTTAGAACTTTGTTAATGGAAAAGTGTAATATTATTTCCGTATTGCAATGCAACTTGCAAAAATTCATCCAGAGTGAGTGAATCACAACATGATTTAGAACTTTGTTAATGTAATATTATTTCCGTATTGCAATGCAACTTGCAAAAATTCATCCAGAGTGAGTGAATCACAACATGATTTAGAACTTTGTTAATGTAATATTATTTCCGTATTGCAATGCAACTTGCAAAAATTCATCCAGAGTGAGTGAATGGAAAAGTGTAATATTATTTCCGTATTGCAATGCAACTTGCAAAAATTCATCCAGAGTGAGTGATTTAGAACTTTGTTAATGGAAAAGTGTAATATTATTTCCGTATTGCAATGCAACTTGCAAAAATTCATCCAGAGTGAGTGAATGGAAAAGTGTAATATTATTTCCGTATTGCAATGCAACTTGCAAAAATTCATCCAGAGTGAGTGAATGGAAAAGTGTAATATTATTTCCGTATTGCAATGCAACTTGCAAAAATTCATCCAGAGTGAGTGAATGGAAAAGTGTAATATTATTTCCGTATTGCAATGCAACTTGCAAAAATTCATCCAGAGTGAGTGAATGGAAAAGTGTAATATTATTTCCGTATTGCAATGCAACTTGCAAAAATTCATCCAGAGTGAGTGAATGGTGTAATATTATTTCCGTATTGCAATGCAACTTGCAAAAATTCATCCAGAGTGGGTGAATGGAAAAGTGTAATATTATTTCCGTATTGCAATGCAACTTGCAAAAATTCATCCAGAGTGAGTGAATGGAAAAGTGTAATATTATTTCCGTATTGCAATGCAACTTGCAAAAATTTGTCCAGAGTGAGTGAATGGAAAAGTGTAATATTATTTCCGTATTGCAATGCAACTTGAAAAATTCATCCAGAGTGAGTGATTTAAAACTTTGTTAATGGAAAAGTGTAATATTATTTCCGTATTGCAATGCAACTTGCAAAAATTCATCCAGAGTGAGTGAATGGAAAAGTGTAATATTATTTCCGTATTGCAATGCAACTTGCAAAAATTCATCCAGAGTGAGTGAATCACAACATGATTTAGAACTTTGTTAATGTAATATTATTTCCGTATTGCAATGCAACTTGCAAAAATTCATCCAGAGTAAGTGAATGGAAAAGTGTAATATTATTTCCGTATTGCAATGCAACTTGCAAAAATTCATCCAGAGTAAGTGAATGGAAAAGTGTAATATTATTTCCGTATTGCAATGCAACTTGCAAAAATTTATCCAGAGTGAGTGAATGGAAAAGTGTAATATTATTTCCGTATTGCAATGCAACTTGAAAAATTCATCCAGAGTGAGTGATTTAAAACTTTGTTAATGGAAAAGTGTAATATTATTTCCGTATTGCAATGCAACTTGCAAAAATTCATCCAGAGTAAGTGAATGGAAAAGTGTAATATTATTTCCGTATTGCAATGCAACTTGCAAAAATTCATCCAGAGTGAGTGAATCACAACATGATTTAGAACTTTGTTAATGTAATATTATTTCCGTATTGCAATGCAACTTGCAAAAATTTGTCCAGAGTGAGTGAATGGAAAAGTGTAATATTATTTCCGTATTGCAATGCAACTTGCAAAAATTTGTCCAGAGTGAGTGAATGGAAAAGTGTAATATTATTTCCGTATTGCAATGCAACTTGAAAAATTCATCCAGAGTGAGTGATTTAAAACTTTGTTAATGGAAAAGTGTAATATTATTTCCGTATTGCAATGCAACTTGCAAAAATTTATCCAGAGTGAGTGAATGGAAAAGTGTAATATTATTTCCGTATTGCAATGCAACTTGAAAAATTCATCCAGAGTGAGTGATTTAAAACTTTGTTAATGGAAAAGTGTAATATTATTTCCGTATTGCAATGCAACTTGCAAAAATTCATCCAGAGTAAGTGAATGGAAAAGTGTAATATTATTTCCGTATTGCAATGCAACTTGCAAAAATTCATCCAGAGTAAGTGAATGGAAAAGTGTAATATTATTTCCGTATTGCAATGCAACTTGCAAAAATTTATCCAGAGTGAGTGAATGGAAAAGTGTAATATTATTTCCGTATTGCAATGCAACTTGAAAAATTCATCCAGAGTGAGTGATTTAAAACTTTGTTAATGGAAAAGTGTAATATTATTTCCGTATTGCAATGCAACTTGCAAAAATTCATCCAGAGTAAGTGAATGGAAAAGTGTAATATTATTTCCGTATTGCAATGCAACTTGCAAAAATTCATCCAGAGTGAGTGAATCACAACATGATTTAGAACTTTGTTAATGTAATATTATTTCCGTATTGCAATGCAACTTGCAAAAATTCATCCAGAGTAAGTGAATGGAAAAGTGTAATATTATTTCCGTATTGCAATGCAACTTGCAAAAATTCATCCAGAGTGAGTGAATGGAAAAGTGTAATATTATTTCCGTATTGCAATGCAACTTGCAAAAATTCATCCAGAGTGAGTGAATCACAACATGATTTAGAACTTTGTTAATGGAAAAGTGTAATATTATTTCCGTATTGCAATGCAACTTGCAAAAATTCATCCAGAGTGAGTGAATCACAACATGATTTAGAACTTTGTTAATGGAAAAGTGTAATATTATTTCCGTATTGCAATGCAACTTGCAAAAATTCATCCAGAGTGAGTGAATCACAACATGATTTAGAACTTTGTTAATGTAATATTATTTCCGTATTGCAATGCAACTTGCAAAAATTCATCCAGAGTGAGTGAATCACAACATGATTTAGAACTTTGTTAATGTAATATTATTTCCGTATTGCAATGCAACTTGCAAAAATTCATCCAGAGTGAGTGAATGGAAAAGTGTAATATTATTTCCGTATTGCAATGCAACTTGCAAAAATTCATCCAGAGTGAGTGATTTAGAACTTTGTTAATGGAAAAGTGTAATATTATTTCCGTATTGCAATGCAACTTGCAAAAATTCATCCAGAGTGAGTGAATGGAAAAGTGTAATATTATTTCCGTATTGCAATGCAACTTGCAAAAATTCATCCAGAGTGAGTGAATGGAAAAGTGTAATATTATTTCCGTATTGCAATGCAACTTGCAAAAATTCATCCAGAGTGAGTGAATCACAACATGATTTAGAACTTTGTTAATGTAATATTATTTCCGTATTGCAATGCAACTTGCAAAAATTCATCCAGAGTAAGTGAATGGAAAAGTGTAATATTATTTCCGTATTGCAATGCAACTTGCAAAAATTCATCCAGAGTAAGTGAATGGAAAAGTGTAATATTATTTCCGTATTGCAATGCAACTTGCAAAAATTTATCCAGAGTGAGTGAATGGAAAAGTGTAATATTATTTCCGTATTGCAATGCAACTTGAAAAATTCATCCAGAGTGAGTGATTTAAAACTTTGTTAATGGAAAAGTGTAATATTATTTCCGTATTGCAATGCAACTTGCAAAAATTCATCCAGAGTGAGTGAATGGAAAAGTGTAATATTATTTCCGTATTGCAATGCAACTTGCAAAAATTCATCCAGAGTGAGTGAATGGAAAAGTGTAATATTATTTCCGTATTGCAATGCAACTTGCAAAAATTTATCCAGAGTGAGTGAATGGAAAAGTGTTATATTATTTCCGTATTGCAATGCAACTTGAAAAATTCATCCAGAGTGAGTGATTTAAAACTTTGTTAATGGAAAAGTGTAATATTATTTCCGTATTGCAATGCAACCTGCAAAAATTCATCCAGAGTGAGTGAATGGAAAAGTGTAATATTATTTCCGTATTGCAATGCAACTTGCAAAAATTCATCCAGAGTGAGTGAATGGAAAAGTGTAATATTATTTCCGTATTGCAATGCAACTTGCAAAAATTCATCCAGAGTGAGTGAATGGAAAAGTGTAATATTATTTCCGTATTGCAATGCAACTTGCAAAAATTCATCCAGAGTGAGTGAATGGAAAAGTGTAATATTATTTCCGTATTGCAATGCAACTTGCAAAAATTTATCCAGAGTGAGTGAATGGAAAAGTGTAATATTATTTCCGTATTGCAATGCAACTTGCAAAAATTTATCCAGAGTGAGTGAATGGAAAAGTGTAATATTATTTCCGTATTGCAATGCAACTTGAAAAATTCATCCAGAGAGAGTGATTTAAAACTTTGTTAATGGAAAAGTGTAATATTATTTCCGTATTGCAATGCAACTTGCAAAAATTTATCCAGAGTGAGTGAATGGAAAAGTGTTATATTATTTCCGTATTGCAATGCAACTTGAAAAATTCATCCAGAGTGAGTGATTTAAAACTTTGTTAATGGAAAAGTGTAATATTATTTCCGTATTGCAATGCAACTTGCAAAAATTCATCCAGAGTGAGTGAATGGAAAAGTGTAATATTATTTCCGTATTGCAATGCAACTTGCAAAAATTTATCCAGAGTGAGTGAATGGAAAAGTGTAATATTATTTCCGTATTGCAATGCAACTTGAAAAATTCATCCAGAGTGAGTGATTTAAAACTTTGTTAATGGAAAAGTGTAATATTATTTCCGTATTGCAATGCAACTTGCAAAAATTTATCCAGAGTGAGTGAATGGAAAAGTGTTATATTATTTCCGTATTGCAATGCAACTTGAAAAATTCATCCAGAGTGAGTGATTTAAAACTTTGTTAATGGAAAAGTGTAATATTATTTCCGTATTGCAATGCAACTTGCAAAAATTCATCCAGAGTAAGTGAATGGAAAAGTGTAATATTATTTCCGTATTGCAATGCAACTTGCAAAAATTCATCCAGAGCGAGTGAATGGAAAAGTGTAATATTATTTCCGTATTGCAATGCAACTAGCAAAAATTCATCCAGAGTGAGTGAATGGAAAAGTGTAATATTATTTCCGTATTGCAATGCAACTTGCAAAAATTCATCCAGAGTGAGTGAATGGAAAAGTGTAATATTATTTCCGTATTGCAATGCAACTTGCAAAAATTCATCCAGAGTGAGTGAATCACAACATGATTTAGAACTTTGTTAATGGAAAAGTGTAATATTATTTCCGTATTGCAATGCAACTTGCAAAAATTTATCCAGAGTGAGTGAATCACAACATGATTTAGAACTTTGTTAATGGAAAAGTGTAATATTATCTCCGTATTGCAATGCAACTTGCAAAAATTCATCCAGAGTGAGTGAATCACAACATGATTTAGAACTTTGTTAATGTAATATTATTTCCGTATTGCAATGCAACTTGCAAAAATTCATCCAGAGTGAGTGAATCACAACATGATTTAGAACTTTGTTAATGGAAAAGTGTAATATTATTTCCGTATTGCAATGCAACTTGCAAAAATTCATCCAGAGTGAGTGAATCACAACATGATTTAGAACTTTGTTAATGTAATATTATTTCCGTATTGCAATGCAACTTGCAAAAATTCATCCAGAGTGAGTGAATCACAACATGATTTAGAACTTTGTTAATGTAATATTATTTCCGTATTGCAATGCAACTTGCAAAAATTCATCCAGAGTGAGTGAATGGAAAAGTGTAATATTATTTCCGTATTGCAATGCAACTTGCAAAAATTCATCCAGAGTGAGTGAATGGTGTAATATTATTTCCGTATTGCAATGCAACTTGCAAAAATTCATCCAGAGTGAGTGAATGGAAAAGTGTAATATTATTTCCGTATTGCAATGCAACTTGCAAAAATTCATCCAGAGTGAGTGAATGGAAAAGTGTAATATTATTTCCGTATTGCAATGCAACTTGCAAAAATTTATCCAGAGTGAGTGAATGGAAAAGTGTAATATTATTTCCGTATTGCAATGCAACTTGCAAAAATTCATCCAGAGTGAGTGAATGGAAAAGTGTAATATTATTTCCGTATTGCAATGCAACTTGCAAAAATTTATCCAGAGTGAGTGAATCACAACATGATTTAGAACTTTGTTAATGGAAAAGTGTAATATTATTTCCGTATTGCAATGCAACTTGCAAAAATTCATCCAGAGTGAGTGAATCACAACATGATTTAGAACTTTGTTAATGTAATATTATTTCCGTATTGCAATGCAACTTGCAAAAATTCATCCAGAGTGAGTGAATCACAACATGATTTAGAACTTTGTTAATGGAAAAGTGTAATATTATTTCCGTATTGCAATGCAACTTGCAAAAATTCATCCAGAGTGAGTGAATCACAACATGATTTAGAACTTTGTTAATGTAATATTATTTCCGTATTGCAATGCAACTTGCAAAAATTCATCCAGAGTGAGTGAATCACAACATGATTTAGAACTTTGTTAATGTAATATTATTTCCGTATTGCAATGCAACTTGCAAAAATTCATCCAGAGTGAGTGAATGGAAAAGTGTAATATTATTTCCGTATTGCAATGCAACTTGCAAAAATTCATCCAGAGTGAGTGAATGGTGTAATATTATTTCCGTATTGCAATGCAACTTGCAAAAATTCATCCAGAGTGAGTGAATGGAAAAGTGTAATATTATTTCCGTATTGCAATGCAACTTGCAAAAATTCATCCAGAGTGAGTGAATGGAAAAGTGTAATATTATTTCCGTATTGCAATGCAACTTGCAAAAATTTATCCAGAGTGAGTGAATGGAAAAGTGTAATATTATTTCCGTATTGCAATGCAACTTGCAAAAATTCATCCAGAGTGAGTGAATGGAAAAGTGTAATATTATTTCCGTATTGCAATGCAACTTGCAAAAATTTATCCAGAGTGAGTGAATCACAACATGATTTAGAACTTTGTTAATGGAAAAGTGTAATATTATTTCCGTATTGCAATGCAACTTGCAAAAATTCATCCAGAGTGAGTGAATCACAACATGATTTAGAACTTTGTTAATGTAATATTATTTCCGTATTGCAATGCAACTTGCAAAAATTCATCCAGAGTGAGTGAATCACAACATGATTTAGAACTTTGTTAATGGAAAAGTGTAATATTATTTCCGTATTGCAATGCAACTTGCAAAAATTCATCCAGAGTGAGTGAATCACAACATGATTTAGAACTTTGTTAATGTAATATTATTTCCGTATTGCAATGCAACTTGCAAAAATTCATCCAGAGTGAGTGAATCACAACATGATTTAGAACTTTGTTAATGTAATATTATTTCCGTATTGCAATGCAACTTGCAAAAATTCATCCAGAGTGAGTGAATGGAAAAGTGTAATATTATTTCCGTATTGCAATGCAACTTGCAAAAATTCATCCAGAGTGAGTGAATGGTGTAATATTATTTCCGTATTGCAATGCAACTTGCAAAAATTCATCCAGAGTGAGTGAATGGAAAAGTGTAATATTATTTCCGTATTGCAATGCAACTTGCAAAAATTCATCCAGAGTGAGTGAATGGAAAAGTGTAATATTATTTCCGTATTGCAATGCAACTTGCAAAAATTTATCCAGAGTGAGTGAATGGAAAAGTGTAATATTATTTCCGTATTGCAATGCAACTTGCAAAAATTCATCCAGAGTGAGTGAATGGAAAAGTGTAATATTATTTCCGTATTGCAATGCAACTTGCAAAAATTTATCCAGAGTGAGTGAATCACAACATGATTTAGAACTTTGTTAATGGAAAAGTGTAATATTATTTCCGTATTGCAATGCAACTTGCAAAAATTCATCCAGAGTGAGTGAATCACAACATGATTTAGAACTTTGTTAATGTAATATTTTTTCCGTATTGCAATGCAACTTGCAAAAATTCATCCAGAGTGAGTGAATCACAACATGATTTAGAACTTTGTTAATGGAAAAGTGTAATATTATTTCCGTATTGCAATGCAACTTGCAAAAATTCATCCAGAGTGAGTGAATCACAACATGATTTAGAACTTTGTTAATGTAATATTATTTCCGTATTGCAATGCAACTTGCAAAAATTCATCCAGAGTGAGTGAATCACAACATGATTTAGAACTTTGTTAATGTAATATTATTTCCGTATTGCAATGCAACTTGCAAAAATTCATCCAGAGTGAGTGAATGGAAAAGTGTAATATTATTTCCGTATTGCAATGCAACTTGCAAAAATTCATCCAGAGTGAGTGAATGGTGTAATATTATTTCCGTATTGCAATGCAACTTGCAAAAATTCATCCAGAGTGGGTGAATGGAAAAGTGTAATATTATTTCCGTATTGCAATGCAACTTGCAAAAATTCATCCAGAGTGAGTGAATGGAAAAGTGTAATATTATTTCCGTATTGCAATGCAACTTGAAAAATTCATCCAGAGTGAGTGATTTAAAACTTTGTTAATGGAAAAGTGTAATATTATTTCCGTATTGCAATGCAACTTGCAAAAATTCATCCAGAGTGAGTGAATGGAAAAGTGTAATATTATTTCCGTATTGCAATGCAACTTGCAAAAATTCATCCAGAGTGAGTGAATCACAACATGATTTAGAACTTTGTTAATGTAATATTATTTCCGTATTGCAATGCAACTTGCAAAAATTCATCCAGAGTAAGTGAATGGAAAAGTGTAATATTATTTCCGTATTGCAATGCAACTTGCAAAAATTCATCCAGAGTAAGTGAATGGAAAAGTGTAATATTATTTCCGTATTGCAATGCAACTTGCAAAAATTTATCCAGAGTGAGTGAATGGAAAAGTGTAATATTATTTCCGTATTGCAATGCAACTTGAAAAATTCATCCAGAGTGAGTGATTTAAAACTTTGTTAATGGAAAAGTGTAATATTATTTCCGTATTGCAATGCAACTTGCAAAAATTCATCCAGAGTGAGTGAATGGAAAAGTGTAATATTATTTCCGTATTGCAATGCAACTTGCAAAAATTCATCCAGAGTGAGTGAATGGAAAAGTGTAATATTATTTCCGTATTGCAATGCAACTTGCAAAAATTCATCCAGAGTGAGTGAATGGAAAAGTGTAATATTATTTCCGTATTGCAATGCAACTTGCAAAAATTCATCCAGAGTGAGTGAATGGAAAAGTGTAACATTATTTCCGTATTGCAATGCAACTTGCAAAAATTCATCCAGAGTGAGTGAATGGAAAAGTGTAATATTATTTCCGTATTGCAATGCAACTTGCAAAAATTTATCCAGAGTGAGTGAATGGAAAAGTGTTATATTATTTCCGTATTGCAATGCAACTTGAAAAATTCATCCAGAGTGAGTGATTTAAAACTTTGTTAATGGAAAAGTGTAATATTATTTCCGTATTGCAATGCAACCTGCAAAAATTCATCCAGAGTGAGTGAATGGAAAAGTGTAATATTATTTCCGTATTGCAATGCAACTTGCAAAAATTCATCCAGAGTGAGTGAATGGAAAAGTGTAATATTATTTCCGTATTGCAATGCAACTTGCAAAAATTCATCCAGAGTGAGTGAATCACAACATGATTTAGAACTTTGTTAATGTAATATTATTTCCGTATTGCAATGCAACTTGCAAAAATTCATCCAGAGTAAGTGAATGGAAAAGTGTAATATTATTTCCGTATTGCAATGCAACTTGCAAAAATTCATCCAGAGTAAGTGAATGGAAAAGTGTAATATTATTTCCGTATTGCAATGCAACTTGCAAAAATTTATCCAGAGTGAGTGAATGGAAAAGTGTAATATTATTTCCGTATTGCAATGCAACTTGCAAAATTCATCCAGAGTGAGTGATTTAAAACTTTGTTAATGGAAAAGTGTAATATTATTTCCGTATTGCAATGCAACTTGCAAAAATTCATCCAGAGTGAGTGAATGGAAAAGTGTAATATTATTTCCGTATTGCAATGCAACTTGCAAAAATTCATCCAGAGTGAGTGAATGGAAAAGTGTAATATTATTTCCGTATTGCAATGCAACTTGCAAAAATTTATCCAGAGTGAGTGAATGGAAAAGTGTTATATTATTTCCGTATTGCAATGCAACTTGAAAAATTCATCCAGAGTGAGTGATTTAAAACTTTGTTAATGGAAAAGTGTAATATTATTTCCGTATTGCAATGCAACCTGCAAAAATTCATCCAGAGTGAGTGAATGGAAAAGTGTAATATTATTTCCGTATTGCAATGCAACTTGCAAAAATTCATCCAGAGTGAGTGAATGGAAAAGTGTAATATTATTTCCGTATTGCAATGCAACTTGCAAAAATTCATCCAGAGTGAGTGAATGGAAAAGTGTAATATTATTTCCGTATTGCAATGCAACTTGCAAAAATTCATCCAGAGTGAGTGAATGGAAAAGTGTAATATTATTTCCGTATTGCAATGCAACTTGCAAAAATTCATCCAGAGTGAGTGAATGGAAAAGTGTAATATTATTTCCGTATTGCAATGCAACTTGCAAAAATTTATCCAGAGTGAGTGAATGGAAAAGTGTAATATTATTTCCGTATTGCAATGCAACTTGAAAAATTCATCCAGAGTGAGTGATTTAAAACTTTGTTAATGGAAAAGTGTAATATTATTTCCGTATTGCAATGCAACTTGCAAAAATTTATCCAGAGTGAGTGAATGGAAAAGTGTTATATTATTTCCGTATTGCAATGCAACTTGAAAAATTCATCCAGAGTGAGTGATTTAAAACTTTGTTAATGGAAAAGTGTAATATTATTTCCGTATTGCAATGCAACTTGCAAAAATTCATCCAGAGCGAGTGAATGGAAAAGTGTAATATTATTTCCGTATTGCAATGCAACTTGCAAAAATTCATCCAGAGTGAGTGAATGGAAAAGTGTAATATTATTTCCGTATTGCAATGCAACTTGCAAAAATTCATCCAGAGTGAGTGAATGGAAAAGTGTAATATTATTTCCGTATTGCAATGCAACTTGCAAAAATTCATCCAGAGTGAGTGAATGGAAAAGTGTAATATTATTTCCGTATTGCAATGCAACTTGCAAAAATTCATCCAGAGTGAGTGAATGGAAAAGTGTAATATTATTTCCGTATTGCAATGCAACTTGCAAAAATTCATCCAGAGTGAGTGAATGGAAAAGTGTAATATTATTTCCGTATTGCAATGCAACTTGCAAAAATTCATCCAGAGTGAGTGAATCACAACATGATTTAGAACTTTGTTAATGTAATATTATTTCCGTATTGCAATGCAACTTGCAAAAATTCATCCAGAGTGAGTGAATCACAACATGATTTAGAACTTTGTTAATGTAATATTATTTCCGTATTGCAATGCAACTTGCAAAAATTTATCCAGAGTGAGTGAATGGAAAAGTGTAATATTATTTCCGTATTGCAATGCAATTTGCAAAAATTCATCCAGAGTGAGTGAATCACAACATGATTTAGAACTTTGTTAATGGAAAAGTGTAATATTATTTCCGTATTGCAATGCAACTTGCAAAAATTCATCCAGAGTGAGTGAATCACAACATGATTTAGAACTTTGTTAATGGAAAAGTGTAATATTATTTCCGTATTGCAATGCAACTTGCAAAAATTCATCCAGAGTAAGTGAATGGAAAAGTGTAATATTATTTCTGTGTTGCAATGCAACTTGCAAAAATTCATCCAGAGTGAGTGAATCACAACATGATTTAGAACTTTGTTAATGGAAAAGTGTAATATTATTTCCGTATTGCAATGCAACTTGCAAAAATTCATCCAGAGTGAGTGAATGGAAAAGTGTAATATTATTTCCGTATTGCAATGCAACTTGCAAAAATTCATCCAGAGTGAGTGAATGGAAAAGTGTAATATTATTTCCGTATTGCAATGCAACTTGCAAAAATTCATCCAGAGTGAGTGATTTAGAACTTTGTTAATGGAAAAGTGTAATATTATTTCCGTATTGCAATGCAATTTGCAAAAATTCATCCAGAGTGAGTGAATCACAACATGATTTAGAACTTTGTTAATGGAAAAGTGTAATATTATTTCCGTATTGCAATGCAACTTGCAAAAATTCATCCAGAGTGAGTGAATCACAACATGATTTAGAACTTTGTTAATGGAAAAGTGTAATATTATTTCCGTATTGCAATGCAACTTGCAAAAATTCATCCAGAGTAAGTGAATGGAAAAGTGTAATATTATTTCCGTATTGCAATGCAACTTGCAAAAATTCATCCAGAGTGAGTGAATCACAACATGATTTAGAACTTTGTTAATGTAATATTATTTCCGTATTGCAATGCAACTTGCAAAAATTCATCCAGAGTAAGTGAATGGAAAAGTGTAATATTATTTCCGTATTGCAATGCAACTTGCAAAAATTCATCCAGAGCGAGTGAATGGAAAAGTGTAATATTATTTCCGTATTGCAATGCAACTTGCAAAAATTCATCCAGAGTGAGTGAATGGAAAAGTGTAATATTATTTCCGTATTGCAATGCAACTTGCAAAAATTTATCCAGAGTGAGTGAATGGAAAAGTGTAATATTATTTCCGTATTGCAATGCAATTTGCAAAAATTCATCCAGAGTGAGTGAATCACAACATGATTTAGAACTTTGTTAATGGAAAAGTGTAATATTATTTCCGTATTGCAATGCAACTTGCAAAAATTCATCCAGAGTGAGTGAATCACAACATGATTTAGAACTTTGTTAATGGAAAAGTGTAATATTATTTCCGTATTGCAATGCAACTTGCAAAAATTCATCCAGAGTAAGTGAATGGAAAAGTGTAATATTATTTCTGTGTTGCAATGCAACTTGCAAAAATTCATCCAGAGTGAGTGAATCACAACATGATTTAGAACTTTGTTAATGGAAAAGTGTAATATTATTTCCGTATTGCAATGCAACTTGCAAAAATTCATCCAGAGTGAGTGAATGGAAAAGTGTAATATTATTTCCGTATTGCAATGCAACTTGCAAAAATTCATCCAGAGTGAGTGAATGGAAAAGTGTAATATTATTTCCGTATTGCAATGCAACTTGCAAAAATTCATCCAGAGTGAGTGATTTAGAACTTTGTTAATGGAAAAGTGTAATATTATTTCCGTATTGCAATGCAATTTGCAAAAATTCATCCAGAGTGAGTGAATCACAACATGATTTAGAACTTTGTTAATGGAAAAGTGTAATATTATTTCCGTATTGCAATGCAACTTGCAAAAATTCATCCAGAGTGAGTGAATCACAACATGATTTAGAACTTTGTTAATGGAAAAGTGTAATATTATTTCCGTATTGCAATGCAACTTGCAAAAATTCATCCAGAGTAAGTGAATGGAAAAGTGTAATATTATTTCCGTATTGCAATGCAACTTGCAAAAATTCATCCAGAGTGAGTGAATCACAACATGATTTAGAACTTTGTTAATGTAATATTATTTCCGTATTGCAATGCAACTTGCAAAAATTCATCCAGAGTAAGTGAATGGAAAAGTGTAATATTATTTCCGTATTGCAATGCAACTTGCAAAAATTCATCCAGAGCGAGTGAATGGAAAAGTGTAATATTATTTCCGTATTGCAATGCAACTTGCAAAAATTCATCCAGAGTGAGTGAATGGAAAAGTGTAATATTATTTCCGTATTGCAATGCAACTTGCAAAAATTCATCCAGAGTGAGTGAATCACAACATGATTTAGAACTTTGTTAATGTAATATTATTTCCGTATTGCAATGCAACTTGCAAAAATTCATCCAGAGTGAGTGAATGGAAAAGTGTAATATTATTTCCGTATTGCAATGCAACTTGCAAAAATTCATCCAGAGTGAGTGAATGGAAAAGTGTAATATTATTTCCGTATTGCAATGCAACTTGCAAAAATTCATCCAGAGTGAGTGAATGGAAAAGTGTAATATTATTTCCGTATTGCAATGCAACTTGCAAAAATTTATCCAGAGTGAGTGAATCACAACATGATTTAGAACTTTGTTAATGGAAAAGTGTAATATTATTTCCGTATTGCAATGCAACTTGCAAAAATTCATCCAGAGTGAGTGAATCACAACATGATTTAGAACTTTGTTAATGTAATATTATTTCCGTATTGCAATGCAACTTGCAAAAATTCATCCAGAGTGAGTGAATGGAAAAGTGTAATATTATTTCCGTATTGCAATGCAACTTGCAAAAATTCATCCAGAGTGAGTGAATGGAAAAGTGTAATATTATTTCCGTATTGCAATGCAACTTGCAAAAATTCATCCAGAGTGAGTGAATCACAACATGATTTAGAACTTTGTTAATGTAATATTATTTCCGTATTGCAATGCAACTTGCAAAAATTCATCCAGAGTAAGTGAATGGAAAAGTGTAATATTATTTCCGTATTGCAATGCAACTTGCAAAAATTCATCCAGAGTAAGTGAATGGAAAAGTGTAATATTATTTCCGTATTGCAATGCAACTTGCAAAAATGTATCCAGAGTGAGTGAATGGAAAAGTGTAATATTATTTCCGTATTGCAATGCAACTTGAAAAATTCATCCAGAGTGAGTGATTTAAAACTTTGTTAATGGAAAAGTGTAATATTATTTCCGTATTGCAATGCAACTTGCAAAAATTCATCCAGAGTGAGTGAATCACAACATGATTTAGAACTTTGTTAATGGAAAAGTGTAATATTATTTCCGTATTGCAATGCAACTTGCAAAAATTCATCCAGAGTGAGTGAATCACAACATGATTTAGAACTTTGTTAATGTAATATTATTTCCGTATTGCAATGCAACTTGCAAAAATTCATCCAGAGTGAGTGAATCACAACATGATTTAGAACTTTGTTAATGTAATATTATTTCCGTATTGCAATGCAACTTGCAAAAATTCATCCAGAGTGAGTGAATGGAAAAGTGTAATATTATTTCCGTATTGCAATGCAACTTGCAAAAATTCATCCAGAGTGAGTGAATGGAAAAGTGTAATATTATTTCCGTATTGCAATGCAACTTGCAAAAATTCATCCAGAGTGAGTGAATGGAAAAGTGTAATATTATTTCCGTATTGCAATGCAACTTGCAAAAATTCATCCAGAGTGAGTGAATCACAACATGATTTAGAACTTTGTTAATGTAATATTATTTCCGTATTGCAATGCAACTTGCAAAAATTCATCCAGAGTGAGTGAATCACAACATGATTTAGAACTTTGTTAATGTAATATTATTTCCGTATTGCAATGCAACTTGCAAAAATTCATCCAGAGTGAGTGAATCACAACATGATTTAGAACTTTGTTAATGGAAAAGTGTAATATTATTTCCGTATTGCAATGCAACTTGCAAAAATTCATCCAGAGTGAGTGAATCACAACATGATTTAGAACTTTGTTAATGTAATATTATTTCCGTATTGCAATGCAACTTGCAAAAATTCATCCAGAGTGAGTGAATCACAACATGATTTAGAACTTTGTTAATGTAATATTATTTCCGTATTGCAATGCAACTTGCAAAAATTCATCCAGAGTGAGTGAATGGAAAAGTGTAATATTATTTCCGTATTGCAATGCAACTTGCAAAAATTCATCCAGAGTGAGTGAATGGAAAAGTGTAATATTATTTCCGTATTGCAATGCAACTTGCAAAAATTCATCCAGAGTGAGTGAATGGAAAAGTGTAATATTATTTCCGTATTGCAATGCAACTTGCAAAAATTCATCCAGAGTGAGTGAATCACAACATGATTTAGAACTTTGTTAATGTAATATTATTTCCGTATTGCAATGCAACTTGCAAAAATTCATCCAGAGTGAGTGAATCACAACATGATTTAGAACTTTGTTAATGTAATATTATTTCCGTATTGCAATGCAACTTGCAAAAATTCATCCAGAGTGAGTGAATCACAACATGATTTAGAACTTTGTTAATGGAAAAGTGTAATATTATTTCCGTATTGCAATGCAACTTGCAAAAATTCATCCAGAGTGAGTGAATCACAACATGATTTAGAACTTTGTTAATGGAAAAGTGTAATATTATTTCCGTATTGCAATGCAACTTGCAAAAATTCATCCAGAGTAAGTGAATGGAAAAGTGTAATATTATTTCCGTATTGCAATGCAACTTGCAAAAATTCATCCAGAGTGAGTGAATCACAACATGATTTAGAACTTTGTTAATGGAAAAGTGTAATATTATTTCCGTATTGCAATGCAACTTGCAAAAATTCATCCAGAGTGAGTGAATGGAAAAGTGTAATATTATTTCCGTATTGCAATGCAACTTGCAAAAATTCATCCAGAGTGAGTGAATGGAAAAGTGTAATATTATTTCCGTATTGCAATGCAACTTGCAAAAATTCATCCAGAGTGAGTGAATGGAAAAGTGTAATATTATTTCCGTATTGCAATGCAACTTGCAAAAATTCATCCAGAGTGAGTGAATCACAACATGATTTAGAACTTTGTTAATGGAAAAGTGTAATATTATTTCCGTATTGCAATGCAACTTGCAAAAATTCATCCAGAGTGAGTGAATCACAACATGATTTAGAACTTTGTTAATGGAAAAGTGTAATATTATTTCCGTATTGCAATGCAACTTGCAAAAATTCATCCAGAGTGAGTGAATCACAACATGATTTAGAACTTTGTTAATGTAATATTATTTCCGTATTGCAATGCAACTTGCAAAAATTCATCCAGAGTGAGTGAATCACAACATGATTTAGAACTTTGTTAATGTAATATTATTTCCGTATTGCAATGCAACTTGCAAAAATTCATCCAGAGTGAGTGAATGGAAAAGTGTAATATTATTTCCGTATTGCAATGCAACTTGCAAAAATTCATCCAGAGTGAGTGATTTAGAACTTTGTTAATGGAAAAGTGTAATATTATTTCCGTATTGCAATGCAACTTGCAAAAATTCATCCAGAGTGAGTGAATGGAAAAGTGTAATATTATTTCCGTATTGCAATGCAACTTGCAAAAATTCATCCAGAGTGAGTGAATGGAAAAGTGTAATATTATTTCCGTATTGCAATGCAACTTGCAAAAATTCATCCAGAGTGAGTGAATGGAAAAGTGTAATATTATTTCCGTATTGCAATGCAACTTGCAAAAATTCATCCAGAGTGAGTGAATGGAAAAGTGTAATATTATTTCCGTATTGCAATGCAACTTGCAAAAATTCATCCAGAGTGAGTGAATGGTGTAATATTATTTCCGTATTGCAATGCAACTTGCAAAAATTCATCCAGAGTGGGTGAATGGAAAAGTGTAATATTATTTCCGTATTGCAATGCAACTTGCAAAAATTCATCCAGAGTGAGTGAATGGAAAAGTGTAATATTATTTCCGTATTGCAATGCAACTTGCAAAAATTTGTCCAGAGTGAGTGAATGGAAAAGTGTAATATTATTTCCGTATTGCAATGCAACTTGAAAAATTCATCCAGAGTGAGTGATTTAAAACTTTGTTAATGGAAAAGTGTAATATTATTTCCGTATTGCAATGCAACTTGCAAAAATTCATCCAGAGTGAGTGAATGGAAAAGTGTAATATTATTTCCGTATTGCAATGCAACTTGCAAAAATTCATCCAGAGTGAGTGAATCACAACATGATTTAGAACTTTGTTAATGTAATATTATTTCCGTATTGCAATGCAACTTGCAAAAATTCATCCAGAGTAAGTGAATGGAAAAGTGTAATATTATTTCCGTATTGCAATGCAACTTGCAAAAATTCATCCAGAGTAAGTGAATGGAAAAGTGTAATATTATTTCCGTATTGCAATGCAACTTGCAAAAATTTATCCAGAGTGAGTGAATGGAAAAGTGTAATATTATTTCCGTATTGCAATGCAACTTGAAAAATTCATCCAGAGTGAGTGATTTAAAACTTTGTTAATGGAAAAGTGTAATATTATTTCCGTATTGCAATGCAACTTGCAAAAATTCATCCAGAGTAAGTGAATGGAAAAGTGTAATATTATTTCCGTATTGCAATGCAACTTGCAAAAATTCATCCAGAGTGAGTGAATCACAACATGATTTAGAACTTTGTTAATGTAATATTATTTCCGTATTGCAATGCAACTTGCAAAAATTTGTCCAGAGTGAGTGAATGGAAAAGTGTAATATTATTTCCGTATTGCAATGCAACTTGCAAAAATTTGTCCAGAGTGAGTGAATGGAAAAGTGTAATATTATTTCCGTATTGCAATGCAACTTGAAAAATTCATCCAGAGTGAGTGATTTAAAACTTTGTTAATGGAAAAGTGTAATATTATTTCCGTATTGCAATGCAACTTGCAAAAATTTATCCAGAGTGAGTGAATGGAAAAGTGTAATATTATTTCCGTATTGCAATGCAACTTGAAAAATTCATCCAGAGTGAGTGATTTAAAACTTTGTTAATGGAAAAGTGTAATATTATTTCCGTATTGCAATGCAACTTGCAAAAATTCATCCAGAGTAAGTGAATGGAAAAGTGTAATATTATTTCCGTATTGCAATGCAACTTGCAAAAATTCATCCAGAGTAAGTGAATGGAAAAGTGTAATATTATTTCCGTATTGCAATGCAACTTGCAAAAATTTATCCAGAGTGAGTGAATGGAAAAGTGTAATATTATTTCCGTATTGCAATGCAACTTGAAAAATTCATCCAGAGTGAGTGATTTAAAACTTTGTTAATGGAAAAGTGTAATATTATTTCCGTATTGCAATGCAACTTGCAAAAATTCATCCAGAGTAAGTGAATGGAAAAGTGTAATATTATTTCCGTATTGCAATGCAACTTGCAAAAATTCATCCAGAGTGAGTGAATCACAACATGATTTAGAACTTTGTTAATGTAATATTATTTCCGTATTGCAATGCAACTTGCAAAAATTCATCCAGAGTAAGTGAATGGAAAAGTGTAATATTATTTCCGTATTGCAATGCAACTTGCAAAAATTCATCCAGAGTGAGTGAATGGAAAAGTGTAATATTATTTCCGTATTGCAATGCAACTTGCAAAAATTCATCCAGAGTGAGTGAATCACAACATGATTTAGAACTTTGTTAATGGAAAAGTGTAATATTATTTCCGTATTGCAATGCAACTTGCAAAAATTCATCCAGAGTGAGTGAATCACAACATGATTTAGAACTTTGTTAATGGAAAAGTGTAATATTATTTCCGTATTGCAATGCAACTTGCAAAAATTCATCCAGAGTGAGTGAATCACAACATGATTTAGAACTTTGTTAATGTAATATTATTTCCGTATTGCAATGCAACTTGCAAAAATTCATCCAGAGTGAGTGAATCACAACATGATTTAGAACTTTGTTAATGTAATATTATTTCCGTATTGCAATGCAACTTGCAAAAATTCATCCAGAGTGAGTGAATGGAAAAGTGTAATATTATTTCCGTATTGCAATGCAACTTGCAAAAATTCATCCAGAGTGAGTGATTTAGAACTTTGTTAATGGAAAAGTGTAATATTATTTCCGTATTGCAATGCAACTTGCAAAAATTCATCCAGAGTGAGTGAATGGAAAAGTGTAATATTATTTCCGTATTGCAATGCAACTTGCAAAAATTCATCCAGAGTGAGTGAATGGAAAAGTGTAATATTATTTCCGTATTGCAATGCAACTTGCAAAAATTCATCCAGAGTGAGTGAATCACAACATGATTTAGAACTTTGTTAATGTAATATTATTTCCGTATTGCAATGCAACTTGCAAAAATTCATCCAGAGTAAGTGAATGGAAAAGTGTAATATTATTTCCGTATTGCAATGCAACTTGCAAAAATTCATCCAGAGTAAGTGAATGGAAAAGTGTAATATTATTTCCGTATTGCAATGCAACTTGCAAAAATTTATCCAGAGTGAGTGAATGGAAAAGTGTAATATTATTTCCGTATTGCAATGCAACTTGAAAAATTCATCCAGAGTGAGTGATTTAAAACTTTGTTAATGGAAAAGTGTAATATTATTTCCGTATTGCAATGCAACTTGCAAAAATTCATCCAGAGTGAGTGAATGGAAAAGTGTAATATTATTTCCGTATTGCAATGCAACTTGCAAAAATTCATCCAGAGTGAGTGAATGGAAAAGTGTAATATTATTTCCGTATTGCAATGCAACTTGCAAAAATTCATCCAGAGTGAGTGAATGGAAAAGTGTAATATTATTTCCGTATTGCAATGCAACTTGCAAAAATTCATCCAGAGTGAGTGAATGGAAAAGTGTAATATTATTTCCGTATTGCAATGCAACTTGCAAAAATTCATCCAGAGTGAGTGAATGGAAAAGTGTAATATTATTTCCGTATTGCAATGCAACTTGCAAAAATTCATCCAGAGTGAGTGAATGGAAAAGTGTAATATTATTTCCGTATTGCAATGCAACTTGCAAAAATTCATCCAGAGTGAGTGAATGGAAAAGTGTAATATTATTTCCGTATTGCAATGCAACTTGCAAAAATTTATCCAGAGTGAGTGAATGGAAAAGTGTTATATTATTTCCGTATTGCAATGCAACTTGAAAAATTCATCCAGAGTGAGTGATTTAAAACTTTGTTAATGGAAAAGTGTAATATTATTTCCGTATTGCAATGCAACCTGCAAAAATTCATCCAGAGTGAGTGAATGGAAAAGTGTAATATTATTTCCGTATTGCAATGCAACTTGCAAAAATTCATCCAGAGTGAGTGAATGGAAAAGTGTAATATTATTTCCGTATTGCAATGCAACTTGCAAAAATTCATCCAGAGTGAGTGAATGGAAAAGTGTAATATTATTTCCGTATTGCAATGCAACTTGCAAAAATTCATCCAGAGTGAGTGAATGGAAAAGTGTAATATTATTTCCGTATTGCAATGCAACTTGCAAAAATTTATCCAGAGTGAGTGAATGGAAAAGTGTAATATTATTTCCGTATTGCAATGCAACTTGCAAAAATTTATCCAGAGTGAGTGAATGGAAAAGTGTAATATTATTTCCGTATTGCAATGCAACTTGAAAAATTCATCCAGAGAGAGTGATTTAAAACTTTGTTAATGGAAAAGTGTAATATTATTTCCGTATTGCAATGCAACTTGCAAAAATTTATCCAGAGTGAGTGAATGGAAAAGTGTTATATTATTTCCGTATTGCAATGCAACTTGAAAAATTCATCCAGAGTGAGTGATTTAAAACTTTGTTAATGGAAAAGTATAATATTATTTCCGTATTGCAATGCAACTTGCAAAAATTCATCCAGAGTGAGTGAATGGAAAAGTGTAATATTATTTCCGTATTGCAATGCAACTTGCAAAAATTTATCCAGAGTGAGTGAATGGAAAAGTGTAATATTATTTCCGTATTGCAATGCAACTTGAAAAATTCATCCAGAGTGAGTGATTTAAAACTTTGTTAATGGAAAAGTGTAATATTATTTCCGTATTGCAATGCAACTTGCAAAAATTTATCCAGAGTGAGTGAATGGAAAAGTGTTATATTATTTCCGTATTGCAATGCAACTTGAAAAATTCATCCAGAGTGAGTGATTTAAAACTTTGTTAATGGAAAAGTGTAATATTATTTCCGTATTGCAATGCAACTTGCAAAAATTCATCCAGAGTAAGTGAATGGAAAAGTGTAATATTATTTCCGTATTGCAATGCAACTTGCAAAAATTCATCCAGAGCGAGTGAATGGAAAAGTGTAATATTATTTCCGTATTGCAATGCAACTAGCAAAAATTCATCCAGAGTGAGTGAATGGAAAAGTGTAATATTATTTCCGTATTGCAATGCAACTTGCAAAAATTCATCCAGAGTGAGTGAATGGAAAAGTGTAATATTATTTCCGTATTGCAATGCAACTTGCAAAAATTCATCCAGAGTGAGTGAATCACAACATGATTTAGAACTTTGTTAATGGAAAAGTGTAATATTATTTCCGTATTGCAATGCAACTTGCAAAAATTTATCCAGAGTGAGTGAATCACAACATGATTTAGAACTTTGTTAATGGAAAAGTGTAATATTATTTCCGTATTGCAATGCAACTTGCAAAAATTCATCCAGAGTGAGTGAATCACAACATGATTTAGAACTTTGTTAATGTAATATTATTTCCGTATTGCAATGCAACTTGCAAAAATTCATCCAGAGTGAGTGAATCACAACATGATTTAGAACTTTGTTAATGGAAAAGTGTAATATTATTTCCGTATTGCAATGCAACTTGCAAAAATTCATCCAGAGTGAGTGAATCACAACATGATTTAGAACTTTGTTAATGTAATATTATTTCCGTATTGCAATGCAACTTGCAAAAATTCATCCAGAGTGAGTGAATCACAACATGATTTAGAACTTTGTTAATGTAATATTATTTCCGTATTGCAATGCAACTTGCAAAAATTCATCCAGAGTGAGTGAATGGAAAAGTGTAATATTATTTCCGTATTGCAATGCAACTTGCAAAAATTCATCCAGAGTGAGTGAATGGTGTAATATTATTTCCGTATTGCAATGCAACTTGCAAAAATTCATCCAGAGTGAGTGAATGGAAAAGTGTAATATTATTTCCGTATTGCAATGCAACTTGCAAAAATTCATCCAGAGTGAGTGAATGGAAAAGTGTAATATTATTTCCGTATTGCAATGCAACTTGCAAAAATTTATCCAGAGTGAGTGAATGGAAAAGTGTAATATTATTTCCGTATTGCAATGCAACTTGCAAAAATTCATCCAGAGTGAGTGAATGGAAAAGTGTAATATTATTTCCGTATTGCAATGCAACTTGCAAAAATTTATCCAGAGTGAGTGAATCACAACATGATTTAGAACTTTGTTAATGGAAAAGTGTAATATTATTTCCGTATTGCAATGCAACTTGCAAAAATTCATCCAGAGTGAGTGAATCACAACATGATTTAGAACTTTGTTAATGTAATATTATTTCCGTATTGCAATGCAACTTGCAAAAATTCATCCAGAGTGAGTGAATCACAACATGATTTAGAACTTTGTTAATGGAAAAGTGTAATATTATTTCCGTATTGCAATGCAACTTGCAAAAATTCATCCAGAGTGAGTGAATCACAACATGATTTAGAACTTTGTTAATGTAATATTATTTCCGTATTGCAATGCAACTTGCAAAAATTCATCCAGAGTGAGTGAATCACAACATGATTTAGAACTTTGTTAATGTAATATTATTTCCGTATTGCAATGCAACTTGCAAAAATTCATCCAGAGTGAGTGAATGGAAAAGTGTAATATTATTTCCGTATTGCAATGCAACTTGCAAAAATTCATCCAGAGTGAGTGAATGGTGTAATATTATTTCCGTATTGCAATGCAACTTGCAAAAATTCATCCAGAGTGAGTGAATGGAAAAGTGTAATATTATTTCCGTATTGCAATGCAACTTGCAAAAATTCATCCAGAGTGAGTGAATGGAAAAGTGTAATATTATTTCCGTATTGCAATGCAACTTGCAAAAATTTATCCAGAGTGAGTGAATGGAAAAGTGTAATATTATTTCCGTATTGCAATGCAACTTGCAAAAATTCATCCAGAGTGAGTGAATGGAAAAGTGTAATATTATTTCCGTATTGCAATGCAACTTGCAAAAATTTATCCAGAGTGAGTGAATCACAACATGATTTAGAACTTTGTTAATGGAAAAGTGTAATATTATTTCCGTATTGCAATGCAACTTGCAAAAATTCATCCAGAGTGAGTGAATCACAACATGATTTAGAACTTTGTTAATGTAATATTATTTCCGTATTGCAATGCAACTTGCAAAAATTCATCCAGAGTGAGTGAATCACAACATGATTTAGAACTTTGTTAATGGAAAAGTGTAATATTATTTCCGTATTGCAATGCAACTTGCAAAAATTCATCCAGAGTGAGTGAATCACAACATGATTTAGAACTTTGTTAATGTAATATTATTTCCGTATTGCAATGCAACTTGCAAAAATTCATCCAGAGTGAGTGAATCACAACATGATTTAGAACTTTGTTAATGTAATATTATTTCCGTATTGCAATGCAACTTGCAAAAATTCATCCAGAGTGAGTGAATGGAAAAGTGTAATATTATTTCCGTATTGCAATGCAACTTGCAAAAATTCATCCAGAGTGAGTGAATGGTGTAATATTATTTCCGTATTGCAATGCAACTTGCAAAAATTCATCCAGAGTGGGTGAATGGAAAAGTGTAATATTATTTCCGTATTGCAATGCAACTTGCAAAAATTCATCCAGAGTGAGTGAATGGAAAAGTGTAATATTATTTCCGTATTGCAATGCAACTTGAAAAATTCATCCAGAGTGAGTGATTTAAAACTTTGTTAATGGAAAAGTGTAATATTATTTCCGTATTGCAATGCAACTTGCAAAAATTCATCCAGAGTGAGTGAATGGAAAAGTGTAATATTATTTCCGTATTGCAATGCAACTTGCAAAAATTCATCCAGAGTGAGTGAATCACAACATGATTTAGAACTTTGTTAATGTAATATTATTTCCGTATTGCAATGCAACTTGCAAAAATTCATCCAGAGTAAGTGAATGGAAAAGTGTAATATTATTTCCGTATTGCAATGCAACTTGCAAAAATTCATCCAGAGTAAGTGAATGGAAAAGTGTAATATTATTTCCGTATTGCAATGCAACTTGCAAAAATTTATCCAGAGTGAGTGAATGGAAAAGTGTAATATTATTTCCGTATTGCAATGCAACTTGAAAAATTCATCCAGAGTGAGTGATTTAAAACTTTGTTAATGGAAAAGTGTAATATTATTTCCGTATTGCAATGCAACTTGCAAAAATTCATCCAGAGTGAGTGAATGGAAAAGTGTAATATTATTTCCGTATTGCAATGCAACTTGCAAAAATTCATCCAGAGTGAGTGAATGGAAAAGTGTAATATTATTTCCGTATTGCAATGCAACTTGCAAAAATTCATCCAGAGTGAGTGAATGGAAAAGTGTAATATTATTTCCGTATTGCAATGCAACTTGCAAAAATTCATCCAGAGTGAGTGAATGGAAAAGTGTAACATTATTTCCGTATTGCAATGCAACTTGCAAAAATTCATCCAGAGTGAGTGAATGGAAAAGTGTAATATTATTTCCGTATTGCAATGCAACTTGCAAAAATTTATCCAGAGTGAGTGAATGGAAAAGTGTTATATTATTTCCGTATTGCAATGCAACTTGAAAAATTCATCCAGAGTGAGTGATTTAAAACTTTGTTAATGGAAAAGTGTAATATTATTTCCGTATTGCAATGCAACCTGCAAAAATTCATCCAGAGTGAGTGAATGGAAAAGTGTAATATTATTTCCGTATTGCAATGCAACTTGCAAAAATTCATCCAGAGTGAGTGAATGGAAAAGTGTAATATTATTTCCGTATTGCAATGCAACTTGCAAAAATTCATCCAGAGTGAGTGAATCACAACATGATTTAGAACTTTGTTAATGTAATATTATTTCCGTATTGCAATGCAACTTGCAAAAATTCATCCAGAGTAAGTGAATGGAAAAGTGTAATATTATTTCCGTATTGCAATGCAACTTGCAAAAATTCATCCAGAGTAAGTGAATGGAAAAGTGTAATATTATTTCCGTATTGCAATGCAACTTGCAAAAATTTATCCAGAGTGAGTGAATGGAAAAGTGTAATATTATTTCCGTATTGCAATGCAACTTGAAAAATTCATCCAGAGTGAGTGATTTAAAACTTTGTTAATGGAAAAGTGTAATATTATTTCCGTATTGCAATGCAACTTGCAAAAATTCATCCAGAGTGAGTGAATGGAAAAGTGTAATATTATTTCCGTATTGCAATGCAACTTGCAAAAATTCATCCAGAGTGAGTGAATGGAAAAGTGTAATATTATTTCCGTATTGCAATGCAACTTGCAAAAATTTATCCAGAGTGAGTGAATGGAAAAGTGTTATATTATTTCCGTATTGCAATGCAACTTGAAAAATTCATCCAGAGTGAGTGATTTAAAACTTTGTTAATGGAAAAGTGTAATATTATTTCCGTATTGCAATGCAACCTGCAAAAATTCATCCAGAGTGAGTGAATGGAAAAGTGTAATATTATTTCCGTATTGCAATGCAACTTGCAAAAATTCATCCAGAGTGAGTGAATGGAAAAGTGTAATATTATTTCCGTATTGCAATGCAACTTGCAAAAATTCATCCAGAGTGAGTGAATGGAAAAGTGTAATATTATTTCCGTATTGCAATGCAACTTGCAAAAATTCATCCAGAGTGAGTGAATGGAAAAGTGTAATATTATTTCCGTATTGCAATGCAACTTGCAAAAATTCATCCAGAGTGAGTGAATGGAAAAGTGTAATATTATTTCCGTATTGCAATGCAACTTGCAAAAATTTATCCAGAGTGAGTGAATGGAAAAGTGTAATATTATTTCCGTATTGCAATGCAACTTGAAAAATTCATCCAGAGTGAGTGATTTAAAACTTTGTTAATGGAAAAGTGTAATATTATTTCCGTATTGCAATGCAACTTGCAAAAATTTATCCAGAGTGAGTGAATGGAAAAGTGTTATATTATTTCCGTATTGCAATGCAACTTGAAAAATTCATCCAGAGTGAGTGATTTAAAACTTTGTTAATGGAAAAGTGTAATATTATTTCCGTATTGCAATGCAACTTGCAAAAATTCATCCAGAGCGAGTGAATGGAAAAGTGTAATATTATTTCCGTATTGCAATGCAACTTGCAAAAATTCATCCAGAGTGAGTGAATGGAAAAGTGTAATATTATTTCCGTATTGCAATGCAACTTGCAAAAATTCATCCAGAGTGAGTGAATGGAAAAGTGTAATATTATTTCCGTATTGCAATGCAACTTGCAAAAATTCATCCAGAGTGAGTGAATGGAAAAGTGTAATATTATTTCCGTATTGCAATGCAACTTGCAAAAATTCATCCAGAGTGAGTGAATGGAAAAGTGTAATATTATTTCCGTATTGCAATGCAACTTGCAAAAATTCATCCAGAGTGAGTGAATGGAAAAGTGTAATATTATTTCCGTATTGCAATGCAACTTGCAAAAATTCATCCAGAGTGAGTGAATCACAACATGATTTAGAACTTTGTTAATGTAATATTATTTCCGTATTGCAATGCAACTTGCAAAAATTCATCCAGAGTGAGTGAATCACAACATGATTTAGAACTTTGTTAATGTAATATTATTTCCGTATTGCAATGCAACTTGCAAAAATTTATCCAGAGTGAGTGAATGGAAAAGTGTAATATTATTTCCGTATTGCAATGCAATTTGCAAAAATTCATCCAGAGTGAGTGAATCACAACATGATTTAGAACTTTGTTAATGGAAAAGTGTAATATTATTTCCGTATTGCAATGCAACTTGCAAAAATTCATCCAGAGTGAGTGAATCACAACATGATTTAGAACTTTGTTAATGGAAAAGTGTAATATTATTTCCGTATTGCAATGCAACTTGCAAAAATTCATCCAGAGTAAGTGAATGGAAAAGTGTAATATTATTTCCGTGTTGCAATGCAACTTGCAAAAATTCATCCAGAGTGAGTGAATCACAACATGATTTAGAACTTTGTTAATGGAAAAGTGTAATATTATTTCCGTATTGCAATGCAACTTGCAAAAATTCATCCAGAGTGAGTGAATGGAAAAGTGTAATATTATTTCCGTATTGCAATGCAACTTGCAAAAATTCATCCAGAGTGAGTGAATGGAAAAGTGTAATATTATTTCCGTATTGCAATGCAACTTGCAAAAATTCATCCAGAGTGAGTGATTTAGAACTTTGTTAATGGAAAAGTGTAATATTATTTCCGTATTGCAATGCAATTTGCAAAAATTCATCCAGAGTGAGTGAATCACAACATGATTTAGAACTTTGTTAATGGAAAAGTGTAATATTATTTCCGTATTGCAATGCAACTTGCAAAAATTCATCCAGAGTGAGTGAATCACAACATGATTTAGAACTTTGTTAATGGAAAAGTGTAATATTATTTCCGTATTGCAATGCAACTTGCAAAAATTCATCCAGAGTAAGTGAATGGAAAAGTGTAATATTATTTCCGTATTGCAATGCAACTTGCAAAAATTCATCCAGAGTGAGTGAATCACAACATGATTTAGAACTTTGTTAATGTAATATTATTTCCGTATTGCAATGCAACTTGCAAAAATTCATCCAGAGTAAGTGAATGGAAAAGTGTAATATTATTTCCGTATTGCAATGCAACTTGCAAAAATTCATCCAGAGCGAGTGAATGGAAAAGTGTAATATTATTTCCGTATTGCAATGCAACTTGCAAAAATTCATCCAGAGTGAGTGAATGGAAAAGTGTAATATTATTTCCGTATTGCAATGCAACTTGCAAAAATTCATCCAGAGTGAGTGAATCACAACATGATTTAGAACTTTGTTAATGTAATATTATTTCCGTATTGCAATGCAACTTGCAAAAATTCATCCAGAGTGAGTGAATGGAAAAGTGTAATATTATTTCCGTATTGCAATGCAACTTGCAAAAATTCATCCAGAGTGAGTGAATGGAAAAGTGTAATATTATTTCCGTATTGCAATGCAACTTGCAAAAATTCATCCAGAGTGAGTGAATGGAAAAGTGTAATATTATTTCCGTATTGCAATGCAACTTGCAAAAATTTATCCAGAGTGAGTGAATCACAACATGATTTAGAACTTTGTTAATGGAAAAGTGTAATATTATTTCCGTATTGCAATGCAACTTGCAAAAATTCATCCAGAGTGAGTGAATCACAACATGATTTAGAACTTTGTTAATGTAATATTATTTCCGTATTGCAATGCAACTTGCAAAAATTCATCCAGAGTGAGTGAATCACAACATGATTTAGAACTTTGTTAATGGAAAAGTGTAATATTATTTCCGTATTGCAATGCAACTTGCAAAAATTCATCCAGAGTGAGTGAATCACAACATGATTTAGAACTTTGTTAATGTAATATTATTTCCGTATTGCAATGCAACTTGCAAAAATTCATCCAGAGTGAGTGAATCACAACATGATTTAGAACTTTGTTAATGTAATATTATTTCCGTATTGCAATGCAACTTGCAAAAATTCATCCAGAGTGAGTGAATGGAAAAGTGTAATATTATTTCCGTATTGCAATGCAACTTGCAAAAATTCATCCAGAGTGAGTGAATGGTGTAATATTATTTCCGTATTGCAATGCAACTTGCAAAAATTCATCCAGAGTGGGTGAATGGAAAAGTGTAATATTATTTCCGTATTGCAATGCAACTTGCAAAAATTCATCCAGAGTGAGTGAATGGAAAAGTGTAATATTATTTCCGTATTGCAATGCAACTTGCAAAAATTTATCCAGAGTGAGTGAATGGAAAAGTGTAATATTATTTCCGTATTGCAATGCAACTTGAAAAATTCATCCAGAGTGAGTGATTTAAAACTTTGTTAATGGAAAAGTGTAATATTATTTCCGTATTGCAATGCAACTTGCAAAAATTCATCCAGAGTGAGTGAATGGAAAAGTGTAATATTATTTCCGTATTGCAATGCAACTTGCAAAAATTCATCCAGAGTGAGTGAATCACAACATGATTTAGAACTTTGTTAAATGTAATATTATTTCCGTATTGCAATGCAACTTGCAAAAATTCATCCAGAGTAAGTGAATGGAAAAGTGTAATATTATTTCCGTATTGCAATGCAACTTGCAAAAATTCATCCAGAGTAAGTGAATGGAAAAGTGTAATATTATTTCCGTATTGCAATGCAACTTGCAAAAATTTATCCAGAGTGAGTGAATGGAAAAGTGTAATATTATTTCCGTATTGCAATGCAACTTGAAAAATTCATCCAGAGTGAGTGATTTAAAACTTTGTTAATGGAAAAGTGTAATATTATTTCCGTATTGCAATGCAACTTGCAAAAATTCATCCAGAGTGAGTGAACGGAAAAGTGTAATATTATTTCCGTATTGCAATGCAACTTGCAAAAATTCATCCAGAGTGAGTGAATGGAAAAGTGTAATATTATTTCCGTATTGCAATGCAACTTGCAAAAATTCATCCAGAGTGAGTGAATGGAAAAGTGTAATATTATTTCCGTATTGCAATGCAACTTGCAAAAATTCATCCAGAGTGAGTGAATGGAAAAGTGTAATATTATTTCCGTATTGCAATGCAACTTGCAAAAATTCATCCAGAGTGAGTGAATGGAAAAGTGTAATATTATTTCCGTATTGCAATGCAACTTGCAAAAATTTATCCAGAGTGAGTGAATGGAAAAGTGTTATATTATTTCCGTATTGCAATGCAACTTGAAAAATTCATCCAGAGTGAGTGATTTAAAACTTTGTTAATGGAAAAGTGTAATATTATTTCCGTATTGCAATGCAACCTGCAAAAATTCATCCAGAGTGAGTGAATGGAAAAGTGTAATATTATTTCCGTATTGCAATGCAACTTGCAAAAATTCATCCAGAGTGAGTGAATGGAAAAGTGTAATATTATTTCCGTATTGCAATGCAACTTGCAAAAATTCATCCAGAGTGAGTGAATGGAAAAGTGTAATATTATTTCCGTATTGCAATGCAACTTGCAAAAATTCATCCAGAGTGAGTGAATGGAAAAGTGTAATATTATTTCCGTATTGCAATGCAACTTGCAAAAATTCATCCAGAGTGAGTGAATGGAAAAGTGTAATATTATTTCCGTATTGCAATGCAACTTGCAAAAATTTATCCAGAGTGAGTGAATGGAAAAGTGTAATATTATTTCCGTATTGCAATGCAACTTGAAAAATTCATCCAGAGTGAGTGATTTAAAACTTTGTTAATGGAAAAGTGTAATATTATTTCCGTATTGCAATGCAACTTGAAAAATTCATCCAGAGTGAGTGATTTAAAACTTTGTTAATGGAAAAGTGTAATATTATTTCCGTATTGCAATGCAACCTGCAAAAATTCATCCAGAGTGAGTGAATGGAAAAGTGTAATATTATTTCCGTATTGCAATGCAACTTGCAAAAATTCATCCAGAGTGAGTGAATGGAAAAGTGTAATATTATTTCCGTATTGCAATGCAACTTGCAAAAATTCATCCAGAGTGAGTGAATGGAAAAGTGTAATATTATTTCCGTATTGCAATGCAACTTGCAAAAATTCATCCAGAGTGAGTGAATGGAAAAGTGTAATATTATTTCCGTATTGCAATGCAACTTGCAAAAATTCATCCAGAGTGAGTGAATGGAAAAGTGTAATATTATTTCCGTATTGCAATGCAACTTGCAAAAATTTATCCAGAGTGAGTGAATCACAACATGATTTAGAACTTTGTTAATGGAAAAGTGTAATATTATTTCCGTATTGCAATGCAACTTGCAAAAATTCATCCAGAGTGAGTGAATCACAACATGATTTAGAACTTTGTTAATGTAATATTATTTCCGTATTGCAATGCAACTTGCAAAAATTCATCCAGAGTGAGTGAATCACAACATGATTTAGAACTTTGTTAATGGAAAAGTGTAATATTATTTCCGTATTGCAATGCAACTTGCAAAAATTCATCCAGAGTGAGTGAATCACAACATGATTTAGAACTTTGTTAATGTAATATTATTTCCGTATTGCAATGCAACTTGCAAAAATTCATCCAGAGTGAGTGAATCACAACATGATTTAGAACTTTGTTAATGTAATATTATTTCCGTATTGCAATGCAACTTGCAAAAATTCATCCAGAGTGAGTGAATGGAAAAGTGTAATATTATTTCCGTATTGCAATGCAACTTGCAAAAATTCATCCAGAGTGAGTGAATGGTGTAATATTATTTCCGTATTGCAATGCAACTTGCAAAAATTCATCCAGAGTGGGTGAATGGAAAAGTGTAATATTATTTCCGTATTGCAATGCAACTTGCAAAAATTCATCCAGAGTGAGTGAATGGAAAAGTGTAATATTATTTCCGTATTGCAATGCAACTTGCAAAAATTTATCCAGAGTGAGTGAATGGAAAAGTGTAATATTATTTCCGTATTGCAATGCAACTTGAAAAATTCATCCAGAGTGAGTGATTTAAAACTTTGTTAATGGAAAAGTGTAATATTATTTCCGTATTGCAATGCAACTTGCAAAAATTCATCCAGAGTGAGTGAATGGAAAAGTGTAATATTATTTCCGTATTGCAATGCAACTTGCAAAAATTCATCCAGAGTGAGTGAATCACAACATGATTTAGAACTTTGTTAATGTAATATTATTTCCGTATTGCAATGCAACTTGCAAAAATTCATCCAGAGTAAGTGAATGGAAAAGTGTAATATTATTTCCGTATTGCAATGCAACTTGCAAAAATTCATCCAGAGTAAGTGAATGGAAAAGTGTAATATTATTTCCGTATTGCAATGCAACTTGCAAAAATTTATCCAGAGTGAGTGAATGGAAAAGTGTAATATTATTTCCGTATTGCAATGCAACTTGAAAAATTCATCCAGAGTGAGTGATTTAAAACTTTGTTAATGGAAAAGTGTAATATTATTTCCGTATTGCAATGCAACTTGCAAAAATTCATCCAGAGTGAGTGAATGGAAAAGTGTAATATTATTTCCGTATTGCAATGCAACTTGCAAAAATTCATCCAGAGTGAGTGAATGGAAAAGTGTAATATTATTTCCGTATTGCAATGCAACTTGCAAAAATTCATCCAGAGTGAGTGAATGGAAAAGTGTAATATTATTTCCGTATTGCAATGCAACTTGCAAAAATTCATCCAGAGTGAGTGAATGGAAAAGTGTAATATTATTTCCGTATTGCAATGCAACTTGCAAAAATTCATCCAGAGTGAGTGAATGGAAAAGTGTAATATTATTTCCGTATTGCAATGCAACTTGCAAAAATTTATCCAGAGTGAGTGAATGGAAAAGTGTTATATTATTTCCGTATTGCAATGCAACTTGAAAAATTCATCCAGAGTGAGTGATTTAAAACTTTGTTAATGGAAAAGTGTAATATTATTTCCGTATTGCAATGCAACCTGCAAAAATTCATCCAGAGTGAGTGAATGGAAAAGTGTAATATTATTTCCGTATTGCAATGCAACTTGCAAAAATTCATCCAGAGTGAGTGAATGGAAAAGTGTAATATTATTTCCGTATTGCAATGCAACTTGCAAAAATTCATCCAGAGTGAGTGAATGGAAAAGTGTAATATTATTTCCGTATTGCAATGCAACTTGCAAAAATTCATCCAGAGTGAGTGAATGGAAAAGTGTAATATTATTTCCGTATTGCAATGCAACTTGCAAAAATTCATCCAGAGTGAGTGAATGGAAAAGTGTAATATTATTTCCGTATTGCAATGCAACTTGCAAAAATTTATCCAGAGTGAGTGAATGGAAAAGTGTAATATTATTTCCGTATTGCAATGCAACTTGAAAAATTCATCCAGAGTGAGTGATTTAAAACTTTGTTAATGGAAAAGTGTAATATTATTTCCGTATTGCAATGCAACTTGCAAAAATTTATCCAGAGTGAGTGAATGGAAAAGTGTTATATTATTTCCGTATTGCAATGCAACTTGAAAAATTCATCCAGAGTGAGTGATTTAAAACTTTGTTAATGGAAAAGTGTAATATTATTTCCGTATTGCAATGCAACTTGCAAAAATTCATCCAGAGCGAGTGAATGGAAAAGTGTAATATTATTTCCGTATTGCAATGCAACTTGCAAAAATTCATCCAGAGTGAGTGAATGGAAAAGTGTAATATTATTTCCGTATTGCAATGCAACTTGCAAAAATTCATCCAGAGTGAGTGAATGGAAAAGTGTAATATTATTTCCGTATTGCAATGCAACTTGCAAAAATTCATCCAGAGTGAGTGAATGGAAAAGTGTAATATTATTTCCGTATTGCAATGCAACTTGCAAAAATTCATCCAGAGTGAGTGAATGGAAAAGTGTAATATTATTTCCGTATTGCAATGCAACTTGCAAAAATTCATCCAGAGTGAGTGAATGGAAAAGTGTAATATTATTTCCGTATTGCAATGCAACTTGCAAAAATTCATCCAGAGTGAGTGAATGGAAAAGTGTAATATTATTTCCGTATTGCAATGCAACTTGCAAAAATTCATCCAGAGTGAGTGAATCACAACATGATTTAGAACTTTGTTAATGTAATATTATTTCCGTATTGCAATGCAACTTGCAAAAATTCATCCAGAGTGAGTGAATCACAACATGATTTAGAACTTTGTTAATGTAATATTATTTCCGTATTGCAATGCAACTTGCAAAAATTCATCCAGAGTGAGTGAATGGAAAAGTGTAATATTATTTCCGTATTGCAATGCAATTTGCAAAAATTCATCCAGAGTGAGTGAATCACAACATGATTTAGAACTTTGTTAATGGAAAAGTGTAATATTATTTCCGTATTGCAATGCAACTTGCAAAAATTCATCCAGAGTAAGTGAATGGAAAAGTGTAATATTATTTCCGTATTGCAATGCAACTTGCAAAAATTCATCCAGAGTGAGTGAATCACAACATGATTTAGAACTTTGTTAATGGAAAAGTGTAATATTATTTCCGTATTGCAATGCAACTTGCAAAAATTCATCCAGAGTGAGTGAATGGAAAAGTGTAATATTATTTCCGTATTGCAATGCAACTTGCAAAAATTCATCCAGAGTGAGTGAATGGAAAAGTGTAATATTATTTCCGTATTGCAATGCAACTTGCAAAAATTCATCCAGAGTGAGTGATTTAGAACTTTGTTAATGGAAAAGTGTAATATTATTTCCGTATTGCAATGCAATTTGCAAAAATTCATCCAGAGTGAGTGAATCACAACATGATTTAGAACTTTGTTAATGGAAAAGTGTAATATTATTTCCGTATTGCAATGCAACTTGCAAAAATTCATCCAGAGTGAGTGAATCACAACATGATTTAGAACTTTGTTAATGTAATATTATTTCCGTATTGCAATGCAACTTGCAAAAATTCATCCAGAGTAAGTGAATGGAAAAGTGTAATATTATTTCCGTATTGCAATGCAACTTGCAAAAATTCATCCAGAGCGAGTGAATGGAAAAGTGTAATATTATTTCCGTATTGCAATGCAACTTGCAAAAATTCATCCAGAGTGAGTGAATGGAAAAGTGTAATATTATTTCCGTATTGCAATGCAACTTGCAAAAATTCATCCAGAGTGAGTGAATCACAACATGATTTAGAACTTTGTTAATGTAATATTATTTCCGTATTGCAATGCAACTTGCAAAAATTCATCCAGAGTAAGTGAATGGAAAAGTGTAATATTATTTCCGTATTGCAATGCAACTTGCAAAAATTCATCCAGAGCGAGTGAATGGAAAAGTGTAATATTATTTCCGTATTGCAATGCAACTTGCAAAAATTCATCCAGAGTGAGTGAATGGAAAAGTGTAATATTATTTCCGTATTGCAATGCAACTTGCAAAAATTCATCCAGAGTGAGTGAATGGAAAAGTGTAATATTATTTCCGTATTGCAATGCAACTTGCAAAAATTCATCCAGAGTGAGTGAATCACAACATGATTTAGAACTTTGTTAATGGAAAAGTGTAATATTATTTCCGTATTGCAATGCAACTTGCAAAAATTCATCCAGAGTGAGTGAATCACAACATGATTTAGAACTTTGTTAATGTAATATTATTTCCGTATTGCAATGCAACTTGCAAAAATTCATCCAGAGTGAGTGAATCACAACATGATTTAGAACTTTGTTAATGTAATATTATTTCCGTATTGCAATGCAACTTGCAAAAATTCATCCAGAGTGAGTGAATGGAAAAGTGTAATATTATTTCCGTATTGCAATGCAACTTGCAAAAATTCATCCAGAGTGAGTGATTTAGAACTTTGTTAATGGAAAAGTGTAATATTATTTCCGTATTGCAATGCAACTTGCAAAAATTCATCCAGAGTGAGTGAATGGAAAAGTGTAATATTATTTCCGTATTGCAATGCAACTTGCAAAAATTCATCCAGAGTGAGTGAATGGAAAAGTGTAATATTATTTCCGTATTGCAATGCAACTTGCAAAAATTCATCCAGAGTGAGTGAATGGAAAAGTGTAATATTATTTCCGTATTGCAATGCAACTTGCAAAAATTCATCCAGAGTGAGTGAATGGAAAAGTGTAATATTATTTCCGTATTGCAATGCAACTTGCAAAAATTCATCCAGAGTGAGTGAATGGTGTAATATTATTTCCGTATTGCAATGCAACTTGCAAAAATTCATCCAGAGTGAGTGATTTAAAACTTTGTTAATGGAAAAGTGTAATATTATTTCCGTATTGCAATGCAACTTGCAAAAATTCATCCAGAGTGAGTGAATGGAAAAGTGTAATATTATTTCCGTATTGCAATGCAACTTGCAAAAATTCATCCAGAGTGAGTGAATCACAACATGATTTAGAACTTTGTTAATGTAATATTATTTCCGTATTGCAATGCAACTTGCAAAAATTCATCCAGAGTAAGTGAATGGAAAAGTGTAATATTATTTCCGTATTGCAATGCAACTTGCAAAAATTCATCCAGAGTGAGTGAATGGAAAAGTGTAATATTATTTCCGTATTGCAATGCAACTTGCAAAAATTCATCCAGAGTGAGTGAATCACAACATGATTTAGAACTTTGTTAATGTAATATTATTTCCGTATTGCAATGCAACTTGCAAAAATTCATCCAGAGTGAGTGAATCACAACATGATTTAGAACTTTGTTAATGTAATATTATTTCCGTATTGCAATGCAACTTGCAAAAATTCATCCAGAGTGAGTGAATCACAACATGATTTAGAACTTTGTTAATGTAATATTATTTCCGTATTGCAATGCAACTTGCAAAAATTCATCCAGAGTGAGTGAATGGAAAAGTGTAATATTATTTCCGTATTGCAATGCAATTTGCAAAAATTCATCCAGAGTGAGTGAATCACAACATGATTTAGAACTTTGTTAATGGAAAAGTGTAATATTATTTCCGTATTGCAATGCAACTTGCAAAAATTCATCCAGAGTGAGTGAATCACAACATGATTTAGAACTTTGTTAATGGAAAAGTGTAATATTATTTCCGTATTGCAATGCAACTTGCAAAAATTCATCCAGAGTAAGTGAATGGAAAAGTGTAATATTATTTCCGTATTGCAATGCAACTTGCAAAAATTCATCCAGAGTGAGTGAATCACAACATGATTTAGAACTTTGTTAATGGAAAAGTGTAATATTATTTCCGTATTGCAATGCAACTTGCAAAAATTCATCCAGAGTGAGTGAATGGAAAAGTGTAATATTATTTCCGTATTGCAATGCAACTTGCAAAAATTCATCCAGAGTGAGTGAATGGAAAAGTGTAATATTATTTCCGTATTGCAATGCAACTTGCAAAAATTCATCCAGAGTGAGTGAATGGAAAAGTGTAATATTATTTCCGTATTGCAATGCAACTTGCAAAAATTCATCCAGAGTGAGTGAATGGAAAAGTGTAATATTATTTCCGTATTGCAATGCAACTTGCAAAAATTCATCCAGAGTGAGTGAATGGTGTAATATTATTTCCGTATTGCAATGCAACTTGCAAAAATTCATCCAGAGTGAGTGATTTAAAACTTTGTTAATGGAAAAGTGTAATATTATTTCCGTATTGCAATGCAACTTGCAAAAATTCATCCAGAGTGAGTGAATGGAAAAGTGTAATATTATTTCCGTATTGCAATGCAACTTGCAAAAATTCATCCAGAGTGAGTGAATCACAACATGATTTAGAACTTTGTTAATGTAATATTATTTCCGTATTGCAATGCAACTTGCAAAAATTCATCCAGTGTAAGTGAATGGAAAAGTGTAATATTATTTCCGTATTGCAATGCAACTTGCAAAAATTCATCCAGAGTGAGTGAATGGAAAAGTGTAATATTATTTCCGTATTGCAATGCAACTTGCAAAAATTCATCCAGAGTGAGTGAATGGAAAAGTGTAATATTATTTCCGTATTGCAATGCAACTTGCAAAAATTCATCCAGAGTGAGTGAATGGAAAAGTGTAATATTATTTCCGTATTGCAATGCAACTTGCAAAAATTTATCCAGAGTGAGTGAATGGAAAAGTGTAATATTATTTCCGTATTGCAATGCAACTTGAAAAATTCATCCAGAGTGAGTGATTTAAAACTTTGTTAATGGAAAAGTGTAATATTATTTCCGTATTGCAATGCAACTTGCAAAAATTTATCCAGAGTGAGTGAATGGAAAAGTGTTATATTATTTCCGTATTGCAATGCAACTTGAAAAATTCATCCAGAGTGAGTGATTTAAAACTTTGTTAATGGAAAAGTGTAATATTATTTCCGTATTGCAATGCAACTTGCAAAAATTCATCCAGAGCGAGTGAATGGAAAAGTGTAATATTATTTCCGTATTGCAATGCAACTTGCAAAAATTCATCCAGAGTGAGTGAATGGAAAAGTGTAATATTATTTCCGTATTGCAATGCAACTTGCAAAAATTCATCCAGAGTGAGTGAATGGAAAAGTGTAATATTATTTCCGTATTGCAATGCAACTTGCAAAAATTCATCCAGAGTGAGTGAATGGAAAAGTGTAATATTATTTCCGTATTGCAATGCAACTTGCAAAAATTCATCCAGAGTGAGTGAATGGAAAAGTGTAATATTATTTCCGTATTGCAATGCAACTTGCAAAAATTCATCCAGAGTGAGTGAATGGAAAAGTGTAATATTATTTCCGTATTGCAATGCAACTTGCAAAAATTCATCCAGAGTGAGTGAATGGAAAAGTGTAATATTATTTCCGTATTGCAATGCAACTTGCAAAAATTCATCCAGAGTGAGTGAATCACAACATGATTTAGAACTTTGTTAATGTAATATTATTTCCGTATTGCAATGCAACTTGCAAAAATTCATCCAGAGTGAGTGAATCACAACATGATTTAGAACTTTGTTAATGTAATATTATTTCCGTATTGCAATGCAACTTGCAAAAATTCATCCAGAGTGAGTGAATGGAAAAGTGTAATATTATTTCCGTATTGCAATGCAATTTGCAAAAATTCATCCAGAGTGAGTGAATCACAACATGATTTAGAACTTTGTTAATGGAAAAGTGTAATATTATTTCCGTATTGCAATGCAACTTGCAAAAATTCATCCAGAGTAAGTGAATGGAAAAGTGTAATATTATTTCCGTATTGCAATGCAACTTGCAAAAATTCATCCAGAGTGAGTGAATCACAACATGATTTAGAACTTTGTTAATGGAAAAGTGTAATATTATTTCCGTATTGCAATGCAACTTGCAAAAATTCATCCAGAGTGAGTGAATGGAAAAGTGTAATATTATTTCCGTATTGCAATGCAACTTGCAAAAATTCATCCAGAGTGAGTGAATGGAAAAGTGTAATATTATTTCCGTATTGCAATGCAACTTGCAAAAATTCATCCAGAGTGAGTGATTTAGAACTTTGTTAATGGAAAAGTGTAATATTATTTCCGTATTGCAATGCAATTTGCAAAAATTCATCCAGAGTGAGTGAATCACAACATGATTTAGAACTTTGTTAATGGAAAAGTGTAATATTATTTCCGTATTGCAATGCAACTTGCAAAAATTCATCCAGAGTGAGTGAATCACAACATGATTTAGAACTTTGTTAATGTAATATTATTTCCGTATTGCAATGCAACTTGCAAAAATTCATCCAGAGTAAGTGAATGGAAAAGTGTAATATTATTTCCGTATTGCAATGCAACTTGCAAAAATTCATCCAGAGCGAGTGAATGGAAAAGTGTAATATTATTTCCGTATTGCAATGCAACTTGCAAAAATTCATCCAGAGTGAGTGAATGGAAAAGTGTAATATTATTTCCGTATTGCAATGCAACTTGCAAAAATTCATCCAGAGTGAGTGAATCACAACATGATTTAGAACTTTGTTAATGTAATATTATTTCCGTATTGCAATGCAACTTGCAAAAATTCATCCAGAGTAAGTGAATGGAAAAGTGTAATATTATTTCCGTATTGCAATGCAACTTGCAAAAATTCATCCAGAGCGAGTGAATGGAAAAGTGTAATATTATTTCCGTATTGCAATGCAACTTGCAAAAATTCATCCAGAGTGAGTGAATGGAAAAGTGTAATATTATTTCCGTATTGCAATGCAACTTGCAAAAATTCATCCAGAGTGAGTGAATGGAAAAGTGTAATATTATTTCCGTATTGCAATGCAACTTGCAAAAATTCATCCAGAGTGAGTGAATCACAACATGATTTAGAACTTTGTTAATGGAAAAGTGTAATATTATTTCCGTATTGCAATGCAACTTGCAAAAATTCATCCAGAGTGAGTGAATCACAACATGATTTAGAACTTTGTTAATGTAATATTATTTCCGTATTGCAATGCAACTTGCAAAAATTCATCCAGAGTGAGTGAATCACAACATGATTTAGAACTTTGTTAATGTAATATTATTTCCGTATTGCAATGCAACTTGCAAAAATTCATCCAGAGTGAGTGAATGGAAAAGTGTAATATTATTTCCGTATTGCAATGCAACTTGCAAAAATTCATCCAGAGTGAGTGATTTAGAACTTTGTTAATGGAAAAGTGTAATATTATTTCCGTATTGCAATGCAACTTGCAAAAATTCATCCAGAGTGAGTGAATGGAAAAGTGTAATATTATTTCCGTATTGCAATGCAACTTGCAAAAATTCATCCAGAGTGAGTGAATGGAAAAGTGTAATATTATTTCCGTATTGCAATGCAACTTGCAAAAATTCATCCAGAGTGAGTGAATGGAAAAGTGTAATATTATTTCCGTATTGCAATGCAACTTGCAAAAATTCATCCAGAGTGAGTGAATGGAAAAGTGTAATATTATTTCCGTATTGCAATGCAACTTGCAAAAATTCATCCAGAGTGAGTGAATGGTGTAATATTATTTCCGTATTGCAATGCAACTTGCAAAAATTCATCCAGAGTGAGTGATTTAAAACTTTGTTAATGGAAAAGTGTAATATTATTTCCGTATTGCAATGCAACTTGCAAAAATTCATCCAGAGTGAGTGAATGGAAAAGTGTAATATTATTTCCGTATTGCAATGCAACTTGCAAAAATTCATCCAGAGTGAGTGAATCACAACATGATTTAGAACTTTGTTAATGTAATATTATTTCCGTATTGCAATGCAACTTGCAAAAATTCATCCAGAGTAAGTGAATGGAAAAGTGTAATATTATTTCCGTATTGCAATGCAACTTGCAAAAATTCATCCAGAGTGAGTGAATGGAAAAGTGTAATATTATTTCCGTATTGCAATGCAACTTGCAAAAATTCATCCAGAGTGAGTGAATCACAACATGATTTAGAACTTTGTTAATGTAATATTATTTCCGTATTGCAATGCAACTTGCAAAAATTCATCCAGAGTGAGTGAATCACAACATGATTTAGAACTTTGTTCTTGTAATATTATTTCCGTATTGCAATGCAACTTGCAAAAATTCATCCAGAGTGAGTGAATCACAACATGATTTAGAACTTTGTTAATGTAATATTATTTCCGTATTGCAATGCAACTTGCAAAAATTCATCCAGAGTGAGTGAATGGAAAAGTGTAATATTATTTCCGTATTGCAATGCAATTTGCAAAAATTCATCCAGAGTGAGTGAATCACAACATGATTTAGAACTTTGTTAATGGAAAAGTGTAATATTATTTCCGTATTGCAATGCAACTTGCAAAAATTCATCCAGAGTGAGTGAATCACAACATGATTTAGAACTTTGTTAATGGAAAAGTGTAATATTATTTCCGTATTGCAATGCAACTTGCAAAAATTCATCCAGAGTAAGTGAATGGAAAAGTGTAATATTATTTCCGTATTGCAATGCAACTTGCAAAAATTCATCCAGAGTGAGTGAATCACAACATGATTTAGAACTTTGTTAATGGAAAAGTGTAATATTATTTCCGTATTGCAATGCAACTTGCAAAAATTCATCCAGAGTGAGTGAATGGAAAAGTGTAATATTATTTCCGTATTGCAATGCAACTTGCAAAAATTCATCCAGAGTGAGTGAATGGAAAAGTGTAATATTATTTCCGTATTGCAATGCAACTTGCAAAAATTCATCCAGAGTGAGTGAATGGAAAAGTGTAATATTATTTCCGTATTGCAATGCAACTTGCAAAAATTCATCCAGAGTGAGTGAATGGAAAAGTGTAATATTATTTCCGTATTGCAATGCAACTTGCAAAAATTCATCCAGAGTGAGTGAATGGTGTAATATTATTTCCGTATTGCAATGCAACTTGCAAAAATTCATCCAGAGTGAGTGATTTAAAACTTTGTTAATGGAAAAGTGTAATATTATTTCCGTATTGCAATGCAACTTGCAAAAATTCATCCAGAGTGAGTGAATGGAAAAGTGTAATATTATTTCCGTATTGCAATGCAACTTGCAAAAATTCATCCAGAGTGAGTGAATCACAACATGATTTAGAACTTTGTTAATGTAATATTATTTCCGTATTGCAATGCAACTTGCAAAAATTCATCCAGAGTAAGTGAATGGAAAAGTGTAATATTATTTCCGTATTGCAATGCAACTTGCAAAAATTCATCCAGAGTGAGTGAATGGAAAAGTGTAATATTATTTCCGTATTGCAATGCAACTTGCAAAAATTCATCCAGAGTGAGTGAATCACAACATGATTTAGAACTTTGTTAATGTAATATTATTTCCGTATTGCAATGCAACTTGCAAAAATTCATCCAGAGTGAGTGAATCACAACATGATTTAGAACTTTGTTAATGTAATATTATTTCCGTATTGCAATGCAACTTGCAAAAATTCATCCAGAGTGAGTGAATCACAACATGATTTAGAACTTTGTTAATGTAATATTATTTCCGTATTGCAATGCAACTTGCAAAAATTCATCCAGAGTGAGTGAATGGAAAAGTGTAATATTATTTCCGTATTGCAATGCAATTTGCAAAAATTCATCCAGAGTGAGTGAATCACAACATGATTTAGAACTTTGTTAATGGAAAAGTGTAATATTATTTCCGTATTGCAATGCAACTTGCAAAAATTCATCCAGAGTGAGTGAATCACAACATGATTTAGAACTTTGTTAATGGAAAAGTGTAATATTATTTCCGTATTGCAATGCAACTTGCAAAAATTCATCCAGAGTAAGTGAATGGAAAAGTGTAATATTATTTCCGTATTGCAATGCAACTTGCAAAAATTCATCCAGAGTGAGTGAATCACAACATGATTTAGAACTTTGTTAATGGAAAAGTGTAATATTATTTCCGTATTGCAATGCAACTTGCAAAAATTCATCCAGAGTGAGTGAATGGAAAAGTGTAATATTATTTCCGTATTGCAATGCAACTTGCAAAAATTCATCCAGAGTGAGTGAATGGAAAAGTGTAATATTATTTCCGTATTGCAATGCAACTTGCAAAAATTCATCCAGAGTGAGTGAATGGAAAAGTGTAATATTATTTCCGTATTGCAATGCAACTTGCAAAAATTCATCCAGAGTGAGTGAATGGAAAAGTGTAATATTATTTCCGTATTGCAATGCAACTTGCAAAAATTCATCCAGAGTGAGTGAATGGAAAAGTGTAATATTATTTCCGTATTGCAATGCAACTTGCAAAAATTCATCCAGAGTGAGTGAATGGAAAAGTGTAATATTATTTCCGTATTGCAATGCAACTTGCAAAAATTCATCCAGAGTGAGTGAATGGTGTAATATTATTTCCGTATTGCAATGCAACTTGCAAAAATTCATCCAGAGTGAGTGATTTAAAACTTTGTTAATGGAAAAGTGTAATATTATTTCCGTATTGCAATGCAACTTGCAAAAATTCATCCAGAGTGAGTGAATGGAAAAGTGTAATATTATTTCCGTATTGCAATGCAACTTGCAAAAATTCATCCAGAGTGAGTGAATCACAACATGATTTAGAACTTTGTTAATGTAATATTATTTCCGTATTGCAATGCAACTTGCAAAAATTCATCCAGAGTAAGTGAATGGAAAAGTGTAATATTATTTCCGTATTGCAATGCAACTTGCAAAAATTCATCCAGAGTGAGTGAATGGAAAAGTGTAATATTATTTCCGTATTGCAATGCAACTTGCAAAAATTCATCCAGAGTGAGTGAATCACAACATGATTTAGAACTTTGTTAATGTAATATTATTTCCGTATTGCAATGCAACTTGCAAAAATTCATCCAGAGTGAGTGAATCACAACATGATTTAGAACTTTGTTAATGTAATATTATTTCCGTATTGCAATGCAACTTGCAAAAATTCATCCAGAGTGAGTGAATCACAACATGATTTAGAACTTTGTTAATGTAATATTATTTCCGTATTGCAATGCAACTTGCAAAAATTCATCCAGAGTGAGTGAATGGAAAAGTGTAATATTATTTCCGTATTGCAATGCAATTTGCAAAAATTCATCCAGAGTGAGTGAATCACAACATGATTTAGAACTTTGTTAATGGAAAAGTGTAATATTATTTCCGTATTGCAATGCAACTTGCAAAAATTCATCCAGAGTGAGTGAATCACAACATGATTTAGAACTTTGTTAATGGAAAAGTGTAATATTATTTCCGTATTGCAATGCAACTTGCAAAAATTCATCCAGAGTAAGTGAATGGAAAAGTGTAATATTATTTCCGTATTGCAATGCAACTTGCAAAAATTCATCCAGAGTGAGTGAATCACAACATGATTTAGAACTTTGTTAATGGAAAAGTGTAATATTATTTCCGTATTGCAATGCAACTTGCAAAAATTCATCCAGAGTGAGTGAATGGAAAAGTGTAATATTATTTCCGTATTGCAATGCAACTTGCAAAAATTCATCCAGAGTGAGTGAATGGAAAAGTGTAATATTATTTCCGTATTGCAATGCAACTTGCAAAAATTCATCCAGAGTGAGTGAATGGAAAAGTGTAATATTATTTCCGTATTGCAATGCAACTTGCAAAAATTCATCCAGAGTGAGTGAATGGAAAAGTGTAATATTATTTCCGTATTGCAATGCAACTTGCAAAAATTCATCCAGAGTGAGTGAATGGAAAAGTGTAATATTATTTCCGTATTGCAATGCAACTTGCAAAAATTCATCCAGAGTGAGTGAATGGAAAAGTGTAATATTATTTCCGTATTGCAATGCAACTTGCAAAAATTCATCCAGAGTGAGTGAATGGTGTAATATTATTTCCGTATTGCAATGCAACTTGCAAAAATTCATCCAGAGTGAGTGATTTAAAACTTTGTTAATGGAAAAGTGTAATATTATTTCCGTATTGCAATGCAACTTGCAAAAATTCATCCAGAGTGAGTGAATGGAAAAGTGTAATATTATTTCCGTATTGCAATGCAACTTGCAAAAATTCATCCAGAGTGAGTGAATCACAACATGATTTAGAACTTTGTTAATGTAATATTATTTCCGTATTGCAATGCAACTTGCAAAAATTCATCCAGAGTAAGTGAATGGAAAAGTGTAATATTATTTCCGTATTGCAATGCAACTTGCAAAAATTCATCCAGAGTGAGTGAATGGAAAAGTGTAATATTATTTCCGTATTGCAATGCAACTTGCAAAAATTCATCCAGAGTGAGTGAATCACAACATGATTTAGAACTTTGTTAATGTAATATTATTTCCGTATTGCAATGCAACTTGCAAAAATTCATCCAGAGTGAGTGAATCACAACATGATTTAGAACTTTGTTAATGTAATATTATTTCCGTATTGCAATGCAACTTGCAAAAATTCATCCAGAGTGAGTGAATCACAACATGATTTAGAACTTTGTTAATGTAATATTATTTCCGTATTGCAATGCAACTTGCAAAAATTCATCCAGAGTGAGTGAATGGAAAAGTGTAATATTATTTCCGTATTGCAATGCAATTTGCAAAAATTCATCCAGAGTGAGTGAATCACAACATGATTTAGAACTTTGTTAATGGAAAAGTGTAATATTATTTCCGTATTGCAATGCAACTTGCAAAAATTCATCCAGAGTGAGTGAATCACAACATGATTTAGAACTTTGTTAATGGAAAAGTGTAATATTATTTCCGTATTGCAATGCAACTTGCAAAAATTCATCCAGAGTAAGTGAATGGAAAAGTGTAATATTATTTCCGTATTGCAATGCAACTTGCAAAAATTCATCCAGAGTGAGTGAATCACAACATGATTTAGAACTTTGTTAATGGAAAAGTGTAATATTATTTCCGTATTGCAATGCAACTTGCAAAAATTCATCCAGAGTGAGTGAATCACAACATGATTTAGAACTTTGTTAATGGAAAAGTGTAATATTATTTCCGTATTGCAATGCAACTTGCAAAAATTCATCCAGAGTAAGTGAATGGAAAAGTGTAATATTATTTCCGTATTGCAATGCAACTTGCAAAAATTCATCCAGAGTGAGTGAATCACAACATGATTTAGAACTTTGTTAATGGAAAAGTGTAATATTATTTCCGTATTGCAATGCAACTTGCAAAAATTCATCCAGAGTGAGTGAATCACAACATGATTTAGAACTTTGTTAATGGAAAAGTGTAATATTATTTCCGTATTGCAATGCAACTTGCAAAAATTCATCCAGAGTAAGTGAATGGAAAAGTGTAATATTATTTCCGTATTGCAATGCAACTTGCAAAAATTCATCCAGAGTGAGTGAATCACAACATGATTTAGAACTTTGTTAATGGAAAAGTGTAATATTATTTCCGTATTGCAATGCAACTTGCAAAAATTCATCCAGAGTGAGTGAATGGAAAAGTGTAATATTATTTCCGTATTGCAATGCAACTTGCAAAAATTCATCCAGAGTGAGTGAATGGAAAAGTGTAATATTATTTCCGTATTGCAATGCAACTTGCAAAAATTCATCCAGAGTGAGTGATTTAGAACTTTGTTAATGGAAAAGTGTAATATTATTTCCGTATTGCAATGCAATTTGCAAAAATTCATCCAGAGTGAGTGAATCACAACATGATTTAGAACTTTGTTAATGGAAAAGTGTAATATTATTTCCGTATTGCAATGCAACTTGCAAAAATTCATCCAGAGTGAGTGAATCACAACATGATTTAGAACTTTGTTAATGGAAAAGTGTAATATTATTTCCGTATTGCAATGCAACTTGCAAAAATTCATCCAGAGTAAGTGAATGGAAAAGTGTAATATTATTTCCGTATTGCAATGCAACTTGCAAAAATTCATCCAGAGTGAGTGAATCACAACATGATTTAGAACTTTGTTAATGTAATATTATTTCCGTATTGCAATGCAACTTGCAAAAATTCATCCAGAGTAAGTGAATGGAAAAGTGTAATATTATTTCCGTATTGCAATGCAACTTGCAAAAATTCATCCAGAGCGAGTGAATGGAAAAGTGTAATATTATTTCCGTATTGCAATGCAACTTGCAAAAATTCATCCAGAGTGAGTGAATGGAAAAGTGTAATATTATTTCCGTATTGCAATGCAACTTGCAAAAATTCATCCAGAGTGAGTGAATCACAACATGATTTAGAACTTTGTTAATGTAATATTATTTCCGTATTGCAATTCAACTTGCAAAAATTCATCCAGAGTAAGTGAATGGAAAAGTGTAATATTATTTCCGTATTGCAATGCAACTTGCAAAAATTCATCCAGAGCGAGTGAATGGAAAAGTGTAATATTATTTCCGTATTGCAATGCAACTTGCAAAAATTCATCCAGAGTGAGTGAATGGAAAAGTGTAATATTATTTCCGTATTGCAATGCAACTTGCAAAAATTCATCCAGAGTGAGTGAATGGAAAAGTGTAATATTATTTCCGTATTGCAATGCAACTTGCAAAAATTCATCCAGAGTGAGTGAATCACAACATGATTTAGAACTTTGTTAATGGAAAAGTGTAATATTATTTCCGTATTGCAATGCAACTTGCAAAAATTCATCCAGAGTGAGTGAATCACAACATGATTTAGAACTTTGTTAATGTAATATTATTTCCGTATTGCAATGCAACTTGCAAAAATTCATCCAGAGTGAGTGAATCACAACATGATTTAGAACTTTGTTAATGTAATATTATTTCCGTATTGCAATGCAACTTGCAAAAATTCATCCAGAGTGAGTGAATGGAAAAGTGTAATATTATTTCCGTATTGCAATGCAACTTGCAAAAATTCATCCAGAGTGAGTGATTTAGAACTTTGTTAATGGAAAAGTGTAATATTATTTCCGTATTGCAATGCAACTTGCAAAAATTCATCCAGAGTGAGTGAATGGAAAAGTGTAATATTATTTCCGTATTGCAATGCAACTTGCAAAAATTCATCCAGAGTGAGTGAATGGAAAAGTGTAATATTATTTCCGTATTGCAATGCAACTTGCAAAAATTCATCCAGAGTGAGTGAATGGAAAAGTGTAATATTATTTCCGTATTGCAATGCAACTTGCAAAAATTCATCCAGAGTGAGTGAATGGTGTAATATTATTTCCGTATTGCAATGCAACTTGCAAAAATTCATCCAGAGTGGGTGAATGGAAAAGTGTAATATTATTTCCGTATTGCAATGCAACTTGCAAAAATTCATCCAGAGTGAGTGAATGGAAAAGTGTAATATTATTTCCGTATTGCAATGCAACTTGCAAAAATTTGTCCAGAGTGAGTGAATGGAAAAGTGTAATATTATTTCCGTATTGCAATGCAACTTGAAAAATTCATCCAGAGTGAGTGATTTAAAACTTTGTTAATGGAAAAGTGTAATATTATTTCCGTATTGCAATGCAACTTGCAAAAATTCATCCAGAGTGAGTGAATGGAAAAGTGTAATATTATTTCCGTATTGCAATGCAACTTGCAAAAATTCATCCAGAGTGAGTGAATCACAACATGATTTAGAACTTTGTTAATGTAATATTATTTCCGTATTGCAATGCAACTTGCAAAAATTCATCCAGAGTAAGTGAATGGAAAAGTGTAATATTATTTCCGTATTGCAATGCAACTTGCAAAAATTCATCCAGAGTAAGTGAATGGAAAAGTGTAATATTATTTCCGTATTGCAATGCAACTTGCAAAAATTTATCCAGAGTGAGTGAATGGAAAAGTGTAATATTATTTCCGTATTGCAATGCAACTTGAAAAATTCATCCAGAGTGAGTGATTTAAAACTTTGTTAATGGAAAAGTGTAATATTATTTCCGTATTGCAATGCAACTTGCAAAAATTCATCCAGAGTAAGTGAATGGAAAAGTGTAATATTATTTCCGTATTGCAATGCAACTTGCAAAAATTCATCCAGAGTGAGTGAATCACAACATGATTTAGAACTTTGTTAATGTAATATTATTTCCGTATTGCAATGCAACTTGCAAAAATTCATCCAGAGTAAGTGAATGGAAAAGTGTAATATTATTTCCGTATTGCAATGCAACTTGCAAAAATTCATCCAGAGCGAGTGAATGGAAAAGTGTAATATTATTTCCGTATTGCAATGCAACTTGCAAAAATTCATCCAGAGTGAGTGAATGGAAAAGTGTAATATTATTTCCGTATTGCAATGCAACTTGCAAAAATTCATCCAGAGTGAGTGAATCACAACATGATTTAGAACTTTGTTAATGTAATATTATTTCCGTATTGCAATGCAACTTGCAAAAATTCATCCAGAGTAAGTGAATGGAAAAGTGTAATATTATTTCCGTATTGCAATGCAACTTGCAAAAATTCATCCAGAGTGAGTGAATCACAACATGATTTAGAACTTTGTTAATGGAAAAGTGTAATATTATTTCCGTATTGCAATGCAACTTGCAAAAATTCATCCAGAGTGAGTGAATCACAACATGATTTAGAACTTTGTTAATGGAAAAGTGTAATATTATTTCCGTATTGCAATGCAACTTGCAAAAATTCATCCAGAGTAAGTGAATGGAAAAGTGTAATATTATTTCCGTATTGCAATGCAACTTGCAAAAATTCATCCAGAGTGAGTGAATCACAACATGATTTAGAACTTTGTTAATGGAAAAGTGTAATATTATTTCCGTATTGCAATGCAACTTGCAAAAATTCATCCAGAGTGAGTGAATCACAACATGATTTAGAACTTTGTTAATGGAAAAGTGTAATATTATTTCCGTATTGCAATGCAACTTGCAAAAATTCATCCAGAGTAAGTGAATGGAAAAGTGTAATATTATTTCCGTATTGCAATGCAACTTGCAAAAATTCATCCAGAGTGAGTGAATCACAACATGATTTAGAACTTTGTTAATGGAAAAGTGTAATATTATTTCCGTATTGCAATGCAACTTGCAAAAATTCATCCAGAGTGAGTGATTTAGAACTTTGTTAATGGAAAAGTGTAATATTATTTCCGTATTGCAATGCAATTTGCAAAAATTCATCCAGAGTGAGTGAATCACAACATGATTTAGAACTTTGTTAATGGAAAAGTGTAATATTATTTCCGTATTGCAATGCAACTTGCAAAAATTCATCCAGAGTGAGTGAATCACAACATGATTTAGAACTTTGTTAATGGAAAAGTGTAATATTATTTCCGTATTGCAATGCAACTTGCAAAAATTCATCCAGAGTAAGTGAATGGAAAAGTGTAATATTATTTCCGTATTGCAATGCAACTTGCAAAAATTCATCCAGAGTGAGTGAATCACAACATGATTTAGAACTTTGTTAATGTAATATTATTTCCGTATTGCAATGCAACTTGCAAAAATTCATCCAGAGTAAGTGAATGGAAAAGTGTAATATTATTTCCGTATTGCAATGCAACTTGCAAAAATTCATCCAGAGCGAGTGAATGGAAAAGTGTAATATTATTTCCGTATTGCAATGCAACTTGCAAAAATTCATCCAGAGTGAGTGAATGGAAAAGTGTAATATTATTTCCGTATTGCAATGCAACTTGCAAAAATTCATCCAGAGTGAGTGAATCACAACATGATTTAGAACTTTGTTAATGTAATATTATTTCCGTATTGCAATTCAACTTGCAAAAATTCATCCAGAGTAAGTGAATGGAAAAGTGTAATATTATTTCCGTATTGCAATGCAACTTGCAAAAATTCATCCAGAGCGAGTGAATGGAAAAGTGTAATATTATTTCCGTATTGCAATGCAACTTGCAAAAATTCATCCAGAGTGAGTGAATGGAAAAGTGTAATATTATTTCCGTATTGCAATGCAACTTGCAAAAATTCATCCAGAGTGAGTGAATGGAAAAGTGTAATATTATTTCCGTATTGCAATGCAACTTGCAAAAATTCATCCAGAGTGAGTGAATCACAACATGATTTAGAACTTTGTTAATGGAAAAGTGTAATATTATTTCCGTATTGCAATGCAACTTGCAAAAATTCATCCAGAGTGAGTGAATCACAACATGATTTAGAACTTTGTTAATGTAATATTATTTCCGTATTGCAATGCAACTTGCAAAAATTCATCCAGAGTGAGTGAATCACAACATGATTTAGAACTTTGTTAATGTAATATTATTTCCGTATTGCAATGCAACTTGCAAAAATTCATCCAGAGTGAGTGAATGGAAAAGTGTAATATTATTTCCGTATTGCAATGCAACTTGCAAAAATTCATCCAGAGTGAGTGATTTAGAACTTTGTTAATGGAAAAGTGTAATATTATTTCCGTATTGCAATGCAACTTGCAAAAATTCATCCAGAGTGAGTGAATGGAAAAGTGTAATATTATTTCCGTATTGCAATGCAACTTGCAAAAATTCATCCAGAGTGAGTGAATGGAAAAGTGTAATATTATTTCCGTATTGCAATGCAACTTGCAAAAATTCATCCAGAGTGAGTGAATGGAAAAGTGTAATATTATTTCCGTATTGCAATGCAACTTGCAAAAATTCATCCAGAGTGAGTGAATGGAAAAGTGTAATATTATTTCCGTATTGCAATGCAACTTGCAAAAATTCATCCAGAGTGAGTGAATGGTGTAATATTATTTCCGTATTGCAATGCAACTTGCAAAAATTCATCCAGAGTGGGTGAATGGAAAAGTGTAATATTATTTCCGTATTGCAATGCAACTTGCAAAAATTCATCCAGAGTGAGTGAATGGAAAAGTGTAATATTATTTCCGTATTGCAATGCAACTTGCAAAAATTTGTCCAGAGTGAGTGAATGGAAAAGTGTAATATTATTTCCGTATTGCAATGCAACTTGAAAAATTCATCCAGAGTGAGTGATTTAAAACTTTGTTAATGGAAAAGTGTAATATTATTTCCGTATTGCAATGCAACTTGCAAAAATTCATCCAGAGTGAGTGAATGGAAAAGTGTAATATTATTTCCGTATTGCAATGCAACTTGCAAAAATTCATCCAGAGTGAGTGAATGGAAAAGTGTAATATTATTTCCGTATTGCAATGCAACTTGCAAAAATTCATCCAGAGTGAGTGAATCACAACATGATTTAGAACTTTGTTAATGTAATATTATTTCCGTATTGCAATGCAACTTGCAAAAATTCATCCAGAGTAAGTGAATGGAAAAGTGTAATATTATTTCCGTATTGCAATGCAACTTGCAAAAATTCATCCAGAGTAAGTGAATGGAAAAGTGTAATATTATTTCCGTATTGCAATGCAACTTGCAAAAATTTATCCAGAGTGAGTGAATGGAAAAGTGTAATATTATTTCCGTATTGCAATGCAACTTGAAAAATTCATCCAGAGTGAGTGATTTAAAACTTTGTTAATGGAAAAGTGTAATATTATTTCCGTATTGCAATGCAACTTGCAAAAATTCATCCAGAGTAAGTGAATGGAAAAGTGTAATATTATTTCCGTATTGCAATGCAACTTGCAAAAATTCATCCAGAGTGAGTGAATCACAACATGATTTAGAACTTTGTTAATGTAATATTATTTCCGTATTGCAATGCAACTTGCAAAAATTCATCCAGAGTAAGTGAATGGAAAAGTGTAATATTATTTCCGTATTGCAATGCAACTTGCAAAAATTCATCCAGAGCGAGTGAATGGAAAAGTGTAATATTATTTCCGTATTGCAATGCAACTTGCAAAAATTCATCCAGAGTGAGTGAATGGAAAAGTGTAATATTATTTCCGTATTGCAATGCAACTTGCAAAAATTCATCCAGAGTGAGTGAATCACAACATGATTTAGAACTTTGTTAATGTAATATTATTTCCGTATTGCAATGCAACTTGCAAAAATTCATCCAGAGTAAGTGAATGGAAAAGTGTAATATTATTTCCGTATTGCAATGCAACTTGCAAAAATTCATCCAGAGCGAGTGAATGGAAAAGTGTAATATTATTTCCGTATTGCAATGCAACTTGCAAAAATTCATCCAGAGTGAGTGAATGGAAAAGTGTAATATTATTTCCGTATTGCAATGCAACTTGCAAAAATTCATCCAGAGTGAGTGAATGGAAAAGTGTAATATTATTTCCGTATTGCAATGCAACTTGCAAAAATTTATCCAGAGTGAGTGAATGGAAAAGTGTAATATTATTTCCGTATTGCAATGCAACTTGAAAAATTCATCCAGAGTGAGTGATTTAAAACTTTGTTAATGGAAAAGTGTAATATTATTTCCGTATTGCAATGCAACTTGCAAAAATTTATCCAGAGTGAGTGAATGGAAAAGTGTTATATTATTTCCGTATTGCAATGCAACTTGAAAAATTCATCCAGAGTGAGTGATTTAAAACTTTGTTAATGGAAAAGTGTAATATTATTTCCGTATTGCAATGCAACCTGCAAAAATTCATCCAGAGTAAGTGAATGGAAAAGTGTAATATTATTTCCGTATTGCAATGCAACTTGCAAAAATTCATCCAGAGTGAGTGAATCACAACATGATTTAGAACTTTGTTAATGTAATATTATTTCCGTATTGCAATGCAACTTGCAAAAATTCATCCAGAGTAAGTGAATGGAAAAGTGTAATATTATTTCCGTATTGCAATGCAACTTGCAAAAATTCATCCAGAGCGAGTGAATGGAAAAGTGTAATATTATTTCCGTATTGCAATGCAACTTGCAAAAATTCATCCAGAGTGAGTGAATGGAAAAGTGTAATATTATTTCCGTATTGCAATGCAACTTGCAAAAATTCATCCAGAGTGAGTGAATGGAAAAGTGTAATATTATTTCCGTATTGCAATGCAACTTGCAAAAATTCATCCAGAGTGAGTGAATCACAACATGATTTAGAACTTTGTTAATGTAATATTATTTCCGTATTGCAATGCAACTTGCAAAAATTCATCCAGAGTAAGTGAATGGAAAAGTGTAATATTATTTCCGTATTGCAATGCAACTTGCAAAAATTCATCCAGAGCGAGTGAATGGAAAAGTGTAATATTATTTCCGTATTGCAATGCAACTTGCAAAAATTCATCCAGAGTGAGTGAATGGAAAAGTGTAATATTATTTCCGTATTGCAATGCAACTTGCAAAAATTCATCCAGAGTGAGTGAATGGAAAAGTGTAATATTATTTCCGTATTGCAATGCAACTTGCAAAAATTTATCCAGAGTGAGTGAATGGAAAAGTGTAATATTATTTCCGTATTGCAATGCAACTTGAAAAATTCATCCAGAGTGAGTGATTTAAAACTTTGTTAATGGAAAAGTGTAATATTATTTCCGTATTGCAATGCAACTTGCAAAAATTTATCCAGAGTGAGTGAATGGAAAAGTGTTATATTATTTCCGTATTGCAATGCAACTTGAAAAATTCATCCAGAGTGAGTGATTTAAAACTTTGTTAATGGAAAAGTGTAATATTATTTCCGTATTGCAATGCAACCTGCAAAAATTCATCCAGAGTGAGTGAATGGAAAAGTGTAATATTATTTCCGTATTGCAATGCAACTTGCAAAAATTCATCCAGAGTGAGTGAATGGAAAAGTGTAATATTATTTCCGTATTGCAATGCAACTTGCAAAAATTCATCCAGAGTGAGTGAATGGAAAAGTGTAATATTATTTCCGTATTGCAATGCAACTTGCAAAAATTCATCCAGAGTGAGTGAATGGAAAAGTGTAATATTATTTCCGTATTGCAATGCAACTTGCAAAAATTCATCCAGAGTGAGTGAATGGAAAAGTGTAATATTATTTCCGTATTGCAATGCAACTTGCAAAAATTCATCCAGAGTGAGTGAATCACAACATGATTTAGAACTTTGTTAATGTAATATTATTTCCGTATTGCAATGCAACTTGCAAAAATTCATCCAGAGTGAGTGAATGGAAAAGTGTAATATTATTTCCGTATTGCAATGCAACTTGCAAAAATTCATCCAGAGTGAGTGAATGGAAAAGTGTAATATTATTTCCGTATTTGCAATGCAACTTGCAAAAATTCATCCAGAGTGAGTGAATGGAAAAGTGTAATATTATTTCCGTATTGCAATGCAATTTGCAAAAATTCATCCAGAGTGAGTGAATCACAACATGATTTAGAACTTTGTTAATGGAAAAGTGTAATATTATTTCCGTATTGCAATGCAACTTGCAAAAATTCATCCAGAGTGAGTGAATCACAACATGATTTAGAACTTTGTTAATGGAAAAGTGTAATATTATTTCCGTATTGCAATGCAACTTGCAAAAATTCATCCAGAGTAAGTGAATGGAAAAGTGTAATATTATTTCCGTATTGCAATGCAACTTGCAAAAATTCATCCAGAGTGAGTGAATCACAACATGATTTAGAACTTTGTTAATGGAAAAGTGTAATATTATTTCCGTATTGCAATGCAACTTGCAAAAATTCATCCAGAGTGAGTGAATCACAACATGATTTAGAACTTTGTTAATGGAAAAGTGTAATATTATTTCCGTATTGCAATGCAACTTGCAAAAATTCATCCAGAGTAAGTGAATGGAAAAGTGTAATATTATTTCCGTATTGCAATGCAACTTGCAAAAATTCATCCAGAGTGAGTGAATCACAACATGATTTAGAACTTTGTTAATGGAAAAGTGTAATATTATTTCCGTATTGCAATGCAACTTGCAAAAATTCATCCAGAGTGAGTGAATCACAACATGATTTAGAACTTTGTTAATGGAAAAGTGTAATATTATTTCCGTATTGCAATGCAACTTGCAAAAATTCATCCAGAGTAAGTGAATGGAAAAGTGTAATATTATTTCCGTATTGCAATGCAACTTGCAAAAATTCATCCAGAGTGAGTGAATCACAACATGATTTAGAACTTTGTTAATGGAAAAGTGTAATATTATTTCCGTATTGCAATGCAACTTGCAAAAATTCATCCAGAGTGAGTGAATGGAAAAGTGTAATATTATTTCCGTATTGCAATGCAACTTGCAAAAATTCATCCAGAGTGAGTGAATGGAAAAGTGTAATATTATTTCCGTATTGCAATGCAACTTGCAAAAATTCATCCAGAGTGAGTGATTTAGAACTTTGTTAATGGAAAAGTGTAATATTATTTCCGTATTGCAATGCAATTTGCAAAAATTCATCCAGAGTGAGTGAATCACAACATGATTTAGAACTTTGTTAATGGAAAAGTGTAATATTATTTCCGTATTGCAATGCAACTTGCAAAAATTCATCCAGAGTGAGTGAATCACAACATGATTTAGAACTTTGTTAATGGAAAAGTGTAATATTATTTCCGTATTGCAATGCAACTTGCAAAAATTCATCCAGAGTAAGTGAATGGAAAAGTGTAATATTATTTCCGTATTGCAATGCAACTTGCAAAAATTCATCCAGAGTGAGTGAATCACAACATGATTTAGAACTTTGTTAATGTAATATTATTTCCGTATTGCAATGCAACTTGCAAAAATTCATCCAGAGTAAGTGAATGGAAAAGTGTAATATTATTTCCGTATTGCAATGCAACTTGCAAAAATTCATCCAGAGCGAGTGAATGGAAAAGTGTAATATTATTTCCGTATTGCAATGCAACTTGCAAAAATTCATCCAGAGTGAGTGATTTAGAACTTTGTTAATGGAAAAGTGTAATATTATTTCCGTATTGCAATGCAATTTGCAAAAATTCATCCAGAGTGAGTGAATCACAACATGATTTAGAACTTTGTTAATGGAAAAGTGTAATATTATTTCCGTATTGCAATGCAACTTGCAAAAATTCATCCAGAGTGAGTGAATCACAACATGATTTAGAACTTTGTTAATGGAAAAGTGTAATATTATTTCCGTATTGCAATGCAACTTGCAAAAATTCATCCAGAGTAAGTGAATGGAAAAGTGTAATATTATTTCCGTATTGCAATGCAACTTGCAAAAATTCATCCAGAGTGAGTGAATCACAACATGATTTAGAACTTTGTTAATGTAATATTATTTCCGTATTGCAATGCAACTTGCAAAAATTCATCCAGAGTAAGTGAATGGAAAAGTGTAATATTATTTCCGTATTGCAATGCAACTTGCAAAAATTCATCCAGAGCGAGTGAATGGAAAAGTGTAATATTATTTCCGTATTGCAATGCAACTTGCAAAAATTCATCCAGAGTGAGTGAATGGAAAAGTGTAATATTATTTCCGTATTGCAATGCAACTTGCAAAAATTCATCCAGAGTGAGTGAATGGAAAAGTGTAATATTATTTCCGTATTGCAATGCAACTTGCAAAAATTCATCCAGAGTGAGTGAATCACAACATGATTTAGAACTTTGTTAATGGAAAAGTGTAATATTATTTCCGTATTGCAATGCAACTTGCAAAAATTCATCCAGAGTGAGTGAATCACAACATGATTTAGAACTTTGTTAATGTAATATTATTTCCGTATTGCAATGCAACTTGCAAAAATTCATCCAGAGTGAGTGAATCACAACATGATTTAGAACTTTGTTAATGTAATATTATTTCCGTATTGCAATGCAACTTGCAAAAATTCATCCAGAGTGAGTGAATGGAAAAGTGTAATATTATTTCCGTATTGCAATGCAACTTGCAAAAATTCATCCAGAGTGAGTGATTTAGAACTTTGTTAATGGAAAAGTGTAATATTATTTCCGTATTGCAATGCAACTTGCAAAAATTCATCCAGAGTGAGTGAATGGAAAAGTGTAATATTATTTCCGTATTGCAATGCAACTTGCAAAAATTCATCCAGAGTGAGTGAATGGAAAAGTGTAATATTATTTCCGTATTGCAATGCAACTTGCAAAAATTCATCCAGAGTGAGTGAATGGAAAAGTGTAATATTATTTCCGTATTGCAATGCAACTTGCAAAAATTCATCCAGAGTGAGTGAATGGAAAAGTGTAATATTATTTCCGTATTGCAATGCAACTTGCAAAAATTCATCCAGAGTGAGTGAATGGTGTAATATTATTTCCGTATTGCAATGCAACTTGCAAAAATTCATCCAGAGTGGGTGAATGGAAAAGTGTAATATTATTTCCGTATTGCAATGCAACTTGCAAAAATTCATCCAGAGTGAGTGAATGGAAAAGTGTAATATTATTTCCGTATTGCAATGCAACTTGCAAAAATTTGTCCAGAGTGAGTGAATGGAAAAGTGTAATATTATTTCCGTATTGCAATGCAACTTGAAAAATTCATCCAGAGTGAGTGATTTAAAACTTTGTTAATGGAAAAGTGTAATATTATTTCCGTATTGCAATGCAACTTGCAAAAATTCATCCAGAGTGAGTGAATGGAAAAGTGTAATATTATTTCCGTATTGCAATGCAACTTGCAAAAATTCATCCAGAGTGAGTGAATCACAACATGATTTAGAACTTTGTTAATGTAATATTATTTCCGTATTGCAATGCAACTTGCAAAAATTCATCCAGAGTAAGTGAATGGAAAAGTGTAATATTATTTCCGTATTGCAATGCAACTTGCAAAAATTCATCCAGAGTAAGTGAATGGAAAAGTGTAATATTATTTCCGTATTGCAATGCAACTTGCAAAAATTTATCCAGAGTGAGTGAATGGAAAAGTGTAATATTATTTCCGTATTGCAATGCAACTTGAAAAATTCATCCAGAGTGAGTGATTTAAAACTTTGTTAATGGAAAAGTGTAATATTATTTCCGTATTGCAATGCAACTTGCAAAAATTCATCCAGAGTGAGTGAATCACAACATGATTTAGAACTTTGTTAATGTAATATTATTTCCGTATTGCAATGCAACTTGCAAAAATTCATCCAGAGTAAGTGAATGGAAAAGTGTAATATTATTTCCGTATTGCAATGCAACTTGCAAAAATTCATCCAGAGCGAGTGAATGGAAAAGTGTAATATTATTTCCGTATTGCAATGCAACTTGCAAAAATTCATCCAGAGTGAGTGAATGGAAAAGTGTAATATTATTTCCGTATTGCAATGCAACTTGCAAAAATTCATCCAGAGTGAGTGAATCACAACATGATTTAGAACTTTGTTAATGTAATATTATTTCCGTATTGCAATGCAACTTGCAAAAATTCATCCAGAGTAAGTGAATGGAAAAGTGTAATATTATTTCCGTATTGCAATGCAACTTGCAAAAATTCATCCAGAGCGAGTGAATGGAAAAGTGTAATATTATTTCCGTATTGCAATGCAACTTGCAAAAATTCATCCAGAGTGAGTGAATGGAAAAGTGTAATATTATTTCCGTATTGCAATGCAACTTGCAAAAATTCATCCAGAGTGAGTGAATGGAAAAGTGTAATATTATTTCCGTATTGCAATGCAACTTGCAAAAATTTATCCAGAGTGAGTGAATGGAAAAGTGTAATATTATTTCCGTATTGCAATGCAACTTGAAAAATTCATCCAGAGTGAGTGATTTAAAACTTTGTTAATGGAAAAGTGTAATATTATTTCCGTATTGCAATGCAACTTGCAAAAATTTATCCAGAGTGAGTGAATGGAAAAGTGTTATATTATTTCCGTATTGCAATGCAACTTGAAAAATTCATCCCAGAGTGAGTGATTTAAAACTTTGTTAATGGAAAAGTGTAATATTATTTCCGTATTGCAATGCAACCTGCAAAAATTCATCCAGAGTAAGTGAATGGAAAAGTGTAATATTATTTCCGTATTGCAATGCAACTTGCAAAAATTCATCCAGAGTGAGTGAATCACAACATGATTTAGAACTTTGTTAATGTAATATTATTTCCGTATTGCAATGCAACTTGCAAAAATTCATCCAGAGTAAGTGAATGGAAAAGTGTAATATTATTTCCGTATTGCAATGCAACTTGCAAAAATTCATCCAGAGCGAGTGAATGGAAAAGTGTAATATTATTTCCGTATTGCAATGCAACTTGCAAAAATTCATCCAGAGTGAGTGAATGGAAAAGTGTAATATTATTTCCGTATTGCAATGCAACTTGCAAAAATTCATCCAGAGTGAGTGAATCACAACATGATTTAGAACTTTGTTAATGTAATATTATTTCCGTATTGCAATGCAACTTGCAAAAATTCATCCAGAGTAAGTGAATGGAAAAGTGTAATATTATTTCCGTATTGCAATGCAACTTGCAAAAATTCATCCAGAGCGAGTGAATGGAAAAGTGTAATATTATTTCCGTATTGCAATGCAACTTGCAAAAATTCATCCAGAGTGAGTGAATGGAAAAGTGTAATATTATTTCCGTATTGCAATGCAACTTGCAAAAATTCATCCAGAGTGAGTGAATGGAAAAGTGTAATATTATTTCCGTATTGCAATGCAACTTGCAAAAATTTATCCAGAGTGAGTGAATGGAAAAGTGTAATATTATTTCCGTATTGCAATGCAACTTGAAAAATTCATCCAGAGTGAGTGATTTAAAACTTTGTTAATGGAAAAGTGTAATATTATTTCCGTATTGCAATGCAACTTGCAAAAATGTATCCAGAGTGAGTGAATGGAAAAGTGTTATATTATTTCCGTATTGCAATGCAACTTGAAAAATTCATCCAGAGTGAGTGATTTAAAACTTTGTTAATGGAAAAGTGTAATATTATTTCCGTATTGCAATGCAACCTGCAAAAATTCATCCAGAGTGAGTGAATGGAAAAGTGTAATATTATTTCCGTATTGCAATGCAACTTGCAAAAATTCATCCAGAGTGAGTGAATGGAAAAGTGTAATATTATTTCCGTATTGCAATGCAACTTGCAAAAATTCATCCAGAGTGAGTGAATGGAAAAGTGTAATATTATTTCCGTATTGCAATGCAACTTGCAAAAATTCATCCAGAGTGAGTGAATGGAAAAGTGTAATATTATTTCCGTATTGCAATGCAACTTGCAAAAATTCATCCAGAGTGAGTGAATGGAAAAGTGTAATATTATTTCCGTATTTGCAATGCAACTTGCAAAAATTCATCCAGAGTGAGTGAATGGAAAAGTGTAATATTATTTCCGTATTGCAATGCAACTTGCAAAAATTCATCCAGAGTGAGTGAATCACAACATGATTTAGAACTTTGTTAATGTAATATTATTTCCGTATTGCAATGCAACTTGCAAAAATTCATCCAGAGTGAGTGAATGGAAAAGTGTAATATTATTTCCGTATTGCAATGCAACTTGCAAAAATTCATCCAGAGTGAGTGAATGGAAAAGTGTAATATTATTTCCGTATTTGCAATGCAACTTGCAAAAATTCATCCAGAGTGAGTGAATGGAAAAGTGTAATATTATTTCCGTATTGCAATGCAACTTGCAAAAATTCATCCAGAGTGAGTGAATCACAACATGATTTAGAACTTTGTTAATGTAATATTATTTCCGTATTGCAATGCAACTTGCAAAAATTCATCCAGAGTGAGTGAATCACAACATGATTTAGAACTTTGTTAATGTAATATTATTTCCGTATTGCAATGCAACTTGCAAAAATTCATCCAGAGTGAGTGAATGGAAAAGTGTAATATTATTTCCGTATTTGCAATGCAACTTGCAAAAATTCATCCAGAGTGAGTGAATGGAAAAGTGTAATATTATTTCCGTATTGCAATGCAACTTGCAAAAATTCATCCAGAGTGAGTGAATCACAACATGATTTAGAACTTTGTTAATGTAATATTATTTCCGTATTGCAATGCAACTTGCAAAAATTCATCCAGAGTGAGTGAATCACAACATGATTTAGAACTTTGTTAATGTAATATTATTTCCGTATTGCAATGCAACTTGCAAAAATTCATCCAGAGTGAGTGAATCACAACATGATTTAGAACTTTGTTAATGTAATATTATTTCCGTATTGCAATGCAACTTGCAAAAATTCATCCAGAGTGAGTGAATGGAAAAGTGTAATATTATTTCCGTATTGCAATGCAACTTGCAAAAATTCATCCAGAGTGAGTGAATGGAAAAGTGTAATATTATTTCCGTATTTGCAATGCAACTTGCAAAAATTCATCCAGAGTGAGTGAATGGAAAAGTGTAATATTATTTCCGTATTGCAATGCAACTTGCAAAAATTCATCCAGAGTGAGTGAATCACAACATGATTTAGAACTTTGTTAATGTAATATTATTTCCGTATTGCAATGCAACTTGCAAAAATTCATCCAGAGTGAGTGAATGGAAAAGTGTAATATTATTTCCGTATTGCAATGCAATTTGCAAAAATTCATCCAGAGTGAGTGAATCACAACATGATTTAGAACTTTGTTAATGGAAAAGTGTAATATTATTTCCGTATTGCAATACAACTTGCAAAAATTCATCCAGAGTGAGTGAATCACAACATGATTTAGAACTTTGTTAATGGAAAAGTGTAATATTATTTCCGTATTGCAATGCAACTTGCAAAAATTCATCCAGAGTAAGTGAATGGAAAAGTGTAATATTATTTCCGTATTGCAATGCAACTTGCAAAAATTCATCCAGAGTGAGTGAATCACAACATGATTTAGAACTTTGTTAATGGAAAAGTGTAATATTATTTCCGTATTGCAATGCAACTTGCAAAAATTCATCCAGAGTGAGTGAATGGAAAAGTGTAATATTATTTCCGTATTGCAATGCAACTTGCAAAAATTCATCCAGAGTGAGTGAATGGAAAAGTGTAATATTATTTCCGTATTGCAATGCAACTTGCAAAAATTCATCCAGAGTGAGTGATTTAGAACTTTGTTAATGGAAAAGTGTAATATTATTTCCGTATTGCAATGCAATTTGCAAAAATTCATCCAGAGTGAGTGAATCACAACATGATTTAGAACTTTGTTAATGGAAAAGTGTAATATTATTTCCGTATTGCAATGCAACTTGCAAAAATTCATCCAGAGTGAGTGAATCACAACATGATTTAGAACTTTGTTAATGGAAAAGTGTAATATTATTTCCGTATTGCAATGCAACTTGCAAAAATTCATCCAGAGTAAGTGAATGGAAAAGTGTAATATTATTTCCGTATTGCAATGCAACTTGCAAAAATTCATCCAGAGTGAGTGAATCACAACATGATTTAGAACTTTGTTAATGTAATATTATTTCCGTATTGCAATGCAACTTGCAAAAATTCATCCAGAGTAAGTGAATGGAAAAGTGTAATATTATTTCCGTATTGCAATGCAACTTGCAAAAATTCATCCAGAGCGAGTGAATGGAAAAGTGTAATATTATTTCCGTATTGCAATGCAACTTGCAAAAATTCATCCAGAGTGAGTGAATGGAAAAGTGTAATATTATTTCCGTATTGCAATGCAACTTGCAAAAATTCATCCAGAGTGAGTGAATCACAACATGATTTAGAACTTTGTTAATGTAATATTATTTCCGTATTGCAATGCAACTTGCAAAAATTCATCCAGAGTAAGTGAATGGAAAAGTGTAATATTATTTCCGTATTGCAATGCAACTTGCAAAAATTCATCCAGAGCGAGTGAATGGAAAAGTGTAATATTATTTCCGTATTGCAATGCAACTTGCAAAAATTCATCCAGAGTGAGTGAATGGAAAAGTGTAATATTATTTCCGTATTGCAATGCAACTTGCAAAAATTCATCCAGAGTGAGTGAATGGAAAAGTGTAATATTATTTCCGTATTGCAATGCAACTTGCAAAAATTCATCCAGAGTGAGTGAATCACAACATGATTTAGAACTTTGTTAATGGAAAAGTGTAATATTATTTCCGTATTGCAATGCAACTTGCAAAAATTCATCCAGAGTGAGTGAATCACAACATGATTTAGAACTTTGTTAATGGAAAAGTGTAATATTATTTCCGTATTGCAATGCAACTTGCAAAAATTCATCCAGAGTGAGTGAATCACAACATGATTTAGAACTTTGTTAATGTAATATTATTTCCGTATTGCAATGCAACTTGCAAAAATTCATCCAGAGTGAGTGAATCACAACATGATTTAGAACTTTGTTAATGTAATATTATTTCCGTATTGCAATGCAACTTGCAAAAATTCATCCAGAGTGAGTGAATGGAAAAGTGTAATATTATTTCCGTATTGCAATGCAACTTGCAAAAATTCATCCAGAGTGAGTGATTTAGAACTTTGTTAATGGAAAAGTGTAATATTATTTCCGTATTGCAATGCAACTTGCAAAAATTCATCCAGAGTGAGTGAATGGAAAAGTGTAATATTATTTCCGTATTGCAATGCAACTTGCAAAAATTCATCCAGAGTGAGTGAATGGAAAAGTGTAATATTATTTCCGTATTGCAATGCAACTTGCAAAAATTTATCCAGAGTGAGTGAATGGAAAAGTGTAATATTATTTCCGTATTGCAATGCAACTTGAAAAATTCATCCAGAGTGAGTGATTTAAAACTTTGTTAATGGAAAAGTGTAATATTATTTCCGTATTGCAATGCAACTTGCAAAAATTCATCCAGAGCGAGTGAATGGAAAAGTGTAATATTATTTCCGTATTGCAATGCAACTTGCAAAAATTCATCCAGAGTGAGTGAATGGAAAAGTGTAATATTATTTCCGTATTGCAATGCAACTTGCAAAAATTCATCCAGAGTGAGTGAATGGAAAAGTGTAATATTATTTCCGTATTGCAATGCAACTTGCAAAAATTCATCCAGAGTGAGTGAATCACAACATGATTTAGAACTTTGTTAATGGAAAAGTGTAATATTATTTCCGTATTGCAATGCAACTTGCAAAAATTCATCCAGAGTGAGTGAATCACAACATGATTTAGAACTTTGTTAATGGAAAAGTGTAATATTATTTCCGTATTGCAATGCAACTTGCAAAAATTCATCCAGAGTGAGTGAATCACAACATGATTTAGAACTTTGTTAATGTAATATTATTTCCGTATTGCAATGCAACTTGCAAAAATTCATCCAGAGTGAGTGAATCACAACATGATTTAGAACTTTGTTAATGTAATATTATTTCCGTATTGCAATGCAACTTGCAAAAATTCATCCAGAGTGAGTGAATGGAAAAGTGTAATATTATTTCCGTATTGCAATGCAACTTGCAAAAATTCATCCAGAGTGAGTGATTTAGAACTTTGTTAATGGAAAAGTGTAATATTATTTCCGTATTGCAATGCAACTTGCAAAAATTCATCCAGAGTGAGTGAATGGAAAAGTGTAATATTATTTCCGTATTGCAATGCAACTTGCAAAAATTCATCCAGAGTGAGTGAATGGAAAAGTGTAATATTATTTCCGTATTGCAATGCAACTTGCAAAAATTCATCCAGAGTGAGTGAATGGAAAAGTGTAATATTATTTCCGTATTGCAATGCAACTTGCAAAAATTCATCCAGAGTGAGTGAATCACAACATGATTTAGAACTTTGTTAATGTAATATTATTTCCGTATTGCAATGCAACTTGCAAAAATTCATCCAGAGTAAGTGAATGGAAAAGTGTAATATTATTTCCGTATTGCAATGCAACTTGCAAAAATTCATCCAGAGTAAGTGAATGGAAAAGTGTAATATTATTTCCGTATTGCAATGCAACTTGCAAAAATTCATCCGGAGTGAGTGAATGGAAAAGTGTAATATTATTTCCGTATTGCAATGCAACTTGCAAAAATTCATCCAGAGTAAGTGAATGGAAAAGTGTAATATTATTTCCGTATTGCAATGCAACTTGCAAAAATTCATCCAGTGAGTGAATCACAACATGATTTAGAACTTTGTTAATGTAATATTATTTCCGTATTGCAATGCAACTTGCAAAAATTCATCCAGAGTGAGTGAATCACAACATGATTTAGAACTTTGTTAATGTAATATTATTTCCGTATTGCAATGCAACTTGCAAAAATTCATCCAGAGTGAGTGAATGGAAAAGTGTAATATTATTTCCGTATTGCAATGCAACTTGCAAAAATTCATCCAGAGTGAGTGAATGGAAAAGTGTAATATTATTTCCGTATTGCAATGCAACTTGCAAAAATTCATCCAGAGTGAGTGAATGGAAAAGTGTAATATTATTTCCGTATTGCAATGCAACTTGCAAAAATTCATCCAGAGTGAGTGAATCACAACATGATTTAGAACTTTGTTAATGTAATATTATTTCCGTATTGCAATGCAACTTGCAAAAATTCATCCAGAGTGAGTGAATCACAACATGATTTAGAACTTTGTTAATGTAATATTATTTCCGTATTGCAATGCAACTTGCAAAAATTCATCCAGAGTGAGTGAATGGAAAAGTGTAATATTATTTCCGTATTGCAATGCAACTTGCAAAAATTCATCCAGAGTGAGTGAATGGAAAAGTGTAATATTATTTCCGTATTGCAATGCAACTTGCAAAAATTCATCCAGAGTGAGTGAATGGAAAAGTGTAATATTATTTCCGTATTGCAATGCAACTTGCAAAAATTCATCCAGAGTGAGTGAATCACAACATGATTTAGAACTTTGTTAATGTAATATTATTTCCGTATTGCAATGCAACTTGCAAAAATTCATCCAGAGTGAGTGAATCACAACATGATTTAGAACTTTGTTAATGTAATATTATTTCCGTATTGCAATGCAACTTGCAAAAATTCATCCAGAGTGAGTGAATGGAAAAGTGTAATATTATTTCCGTATTGCAATGCAATTTGCAAAAATTCATCCAGAGTGAGTGAATCACAACATGATTTAGAACTTTGTTAATGGAAAAGTGTAATATTATTTCCGTATTGCAATGCAACTTGCAAAAATTCATCCAGAGTGAGTGAATCACAACATGATTTAGAACTTTGTTAATGGAAAAGTGTAATATTATTTCCGTATTGCAATGCAACTTGCAAAAATTCATCCAGAGTAAGTGAATGGAAAAGTGTAATATTATTTCCGTATTGCAATGCAACTTGCAAAAATTCATCCAGAGTGAGTGAATCACAACATGATTTAGAACTTTGTTAATGGAAAAGTGTAATATTATTTCCGTATTGCAATGCAACTTGCAAAAATTCATCCAGAGTGAGTGAATGGAAAAGTGTAATATTATTTCCGTATTGCAATGCAACTTGCAAAAATTCATCCAGAGTGAGTGAATGGAAAAGTGTAATATTATTTCCGTATTGCAATGCAACTTGCAAAAATTCATCCAGAGTGAGTGATTTAGAACTTTGTTAATGGAAAAGTGTAATATTATTTCCGTATTGCAATGCAATTTGCAAAAATTCATCCAGAGTGAGTGAATCACAACATGATTTAGAACTTTGTTAATGGAAAAGTGTAATATTATTTCCGTATTGCAATGCAACTTGCAAAAATTCATCCAGAGTGAGTGAATCACAACATGATTTAGAACTTTGTTAATGGAAAAGTGTAATATTATTTCCGTATTGCAATGCAACTTGCAAAAATTCATCCAGAGTAAGTGAATGGAAAAGTGTAATATTATTTCCGTATTGCAATGCAACTTGCAAAAATTCATCCAGAGTGAGTGAATCACAACATGATTTAGAACTTTGTTAATGTAATATTATTTCCGTATTGCAATGCAACTTGCAAAAATTCATCCAGAGTAAGTGAATGGAAAAGTGTAATATTATTTCCGTATTGCAATGCAACTTGCAAAAATTCATCCAGAGCGAGTGAATGGAAAAGTGTAATATTATTTCCGTATTGCAATGCAACTTGCAAAAATTCATCCAGAGTGAGTGAATGGAAAAGTGTAATATTATTTCCGTATTGCAATGCAACTTGCAAAAATTCATCCAGAGTGAGTGAATCACAACATGGTTTAGAACTTTGTTAATGTAATATTATTTCCGTATTGCAATGCAACTTGCAAAAATTCATCCAGAGTGAGTGAATGGAAAAGTGTAATATTATTTCCGTATTGCAATGCAACTTGCAAAAATTCATCCAGAGTGAGTGAATGGTGTAATATTATTTCCGTATTGCAATGCAACTTGCAAAAATTCATCCAGAGTGGGTGAATGGAAAAGTGTAATATTATTTCCGTATTGCAATGCAACTTGCAAAAATTCATCCAGAGTGAGTGAATGGAAAAGTGTAATATTATTTCCGTATTGCAATGCAACTTGCAAAAATTTATCCAGAGTGAGTGAATGGAAAAGTGTAATATTATTTCCGTATTGCAATGCAACTTGCAAAAATTCATCCAGAGTGAGTGATTTAGAACTTTGTTAATGGAAAAGTGTAATATTATTTCCGTATTGCAATGCAATTTGCAAAAATTCATCCAGAGTGAGTGAATCACAACATGATTTAGAACTTTGTTAATGGAAAAGTGTAATATTATTTCCGTATTGCAATGCAACTTGCAAAAATTCATCCAGAGTGAGTGAATCACAACATGATTTAGAACTTTGTTAATGGAAAAGTGTAATATTATTTCCGTATTGCAATGCAACTTGCAAAAATTCATCCAGAGTAAGTGAATGGAAAAGTGTAATATTATTTCCGTATTGCAATGCAACTTGCAAAAATTCATCCAGAGTGAGTGAATCACAACATGATTTAGAACTTTGTTAATGTAATATTATTTCCGTATTGCAATGCAACTTGCAAAAATTCATCCAGAGCAAGTGAATGGAAAAGTGTAATATTATTTCCGTATTGCAATGCAACTTGCAAAAATTCATCCAGAGCGAGTGAATGGAAAAGTGTAATATTATTTCCGTATTGCAATGCAACTTGCAAAAATTCATCCAGAGTGAGTGAATGGAAAAGTGTAATATTATTTCCGTATTGCAATGCAACTTGCAAAAATTCATCCAGAGTGAGTGAATCACAACATGGTTTAGAACTTTGTTAATGTAATATTATTTCCGTATTGCAATGCAACTTGCAAAAATTCATCCAGAGTGAGTGAATGGAAAAGTGTAATATTATTTCCGTATTGCAATGCAACTTGCAAAAATTCATCCAGAGTGAGTGAATGGTGTAATATTATTTCCGTATTGCAATGCAACTTGCAAAAATTCATCCAGAGTGGGTGAATGGAAAAGTGTAATATTATTTCCGTATTGCAATGCAACTTGCAAAAATTCATCCAGAGTGAGTGAATGGAAAAGTGTAATATTATTTCCGTATTGCAATGCAACTTGCAAAAATTTATCCAGAGTGAGTGAATGGAAAAGTGTAATATTATTTCCGTATTGCAATGCAACTTGAAAAATTCATCCAGAGTGAGTGATTTAAAACTTTGTTAATGGAAAAGTGTAATATTATTTCCGTATTGCAATGCAACTTGCAAAAATTCATCCAGAGTGAGTGAATGGAAAAGTGTAATATTATTTCCGTATTGCAATGCAACTTGCAAAAATTCATCCAGAGTGAGTGAATGGAAAAGTGTAATATTATTTCCGTATTGCAATGCAACTTGCAAAAATTCATCCAGAGTGAGTGAATGGAAAAGTGTAATATTATTTCCGTATTGCAATGCAACTTGCAAAAATTTATCCAGAGTGAGTGAATGGAAAAGTGTTATATTATTTCCGTATTGCAATGCAACTTGAAAAATTCATCCAGAGTGAGTGATTTAAAACTTTGTTAATGGAAAAGTGTAATATTATTTCCGTATTGCAATGCAACCTGCAAAAATTCATCCAGAGTGAGTGAATGGAAAAGTGTAATATTATTTCCGTATTGCAATGCAACTTGCAAAAATTCATCCAGAGTGAGTGAATGGAAAAGTGTAATATTATTTCCGTATTGCAATGCAACTTGCAAAAATTCATCCAGAGTGAGTGAATGGAAAAGTGTAATATCATTTCCGTATTGCAATGCAACTTGCAAAAATTCATCCAGAGTGAGTGAATGGAAAAGTGTAATATTATTTCCGTATTGCAATGCAACTTGCAAAAATTCATCCAGAGTGAGTGAATGGAAAAGTGTAATATTATTTCCGTATTGCAATGCAACTTGCAAAAATTTATCCAGAGTGAGTGAATGGAAAAGTGTAATATTATTTCCGTATTGCAATGCAACTTGAAAAATTCATCCAGAGTGAGTGATTTAAAACTTTGTTAATGGAAAAGTGTAATATTATTTCCGTATTGCAATGCAACTTGCAAAAATTTATCCAGAGTGAGTGAATGGAAAAGTGTTATATTATTTCCGTATTGCAATGCAACTTGAAAAATTCATCCAGAGTGAGTGATTTAAAACTTTGTTAATGGAAAAGTGTAATATTATTTCCGTATTGCAATGCAACTTGCAAAAATTCATCCAGAGCGAGTGAATGGAAAAGTGTAATATTATTTCCGTATTGCAATGCAACTTGCAAAAATTCATCCAGAGTGAGTGAATGGAAAAGTGTAATATTATTTCCGTATTGCAATGCAACTTGCAAAAATTCATCCAGAGTGAGTGAATGGAAAAGTGTAATATTATTTCCGTATTGCAATGCAACTTGCAAAAATTCATCCAGAGTGAGTGAATGGAAAAGTGTAATATTATTTCCGTATTGCAATGCAACTTGCAAAAATTCATCCAGAGTGAGTGAATGGAAAAGTGTAATATTATTTCCGTATTGCAATGCAACTTGCAAAAATTCATCCAGAGTGAGTGAATGGAAAAGTGTAATATTATTTCCGTATTGCAATGCAACTTGCAAAAATTCATCCAGAGTGAGTGAATGGAAAAGTGTAATATTATTTCCGTATTGCAATGCAACTTGCAAAAATTCATCCAGAGTGAGTGAATCACAACATGATTTAGAACTTTGTTAATGTAATATTATTTCCGTATTGCAATGCAACTTGCAAAAATTCATCCAGAGTGAGTGAATCACAACATGATTTAGAACTTTGTTAATGTAATATTATTTCCGTATTGCAATGCAACTTGCAAAAATTCATCCAGAGTGAGTGAATGGTGTAATATTATTTCCGTATTGCAATGCAACTTGCAAAAATTCATCCAGAGTAAGTGAATGGAAAAGTGTAATATTATTTCCGTATTGCAATGCAACTTGCAAAAATTCATCCAGAGTGAGTGAATGGAAAAGTGTAATATTATTTCCGTATTGCAATGCAACTTGCAAAAATTCATCCAGAGTGAGTGAATCACAACATGATTTAGAACTTTGTTAATGTAATATTATTTCCGTATTGCAATGCAACTTGCAAAAATTCATCCAGAGTAAGTGAATGGAAAAGTGTAATATTATTTCCGTATTGCAATGCAACTTGCAAAAATTCATCCAGAGTAAGTGAATGGAAAAGTGTAATATTATTTCCGTATTGCAATGCAACTTGCAAAAATTTATCCAGAGTGAGTGAATGGAAAAGTGTAATATTATTTCCGTATTGCAATGCAACTTGAAAAATTCATCCAGAGTGAGTGATTTAAAACTTTGTTAATGGAAAAGTGTAATATTATTTCCGTATTGCAATGCAACTTGCAAAAATTCATCCAGAGTAAGTGAATGGAAAAGTGTAATATTATTTCCGTATTGCAATGCAACTTGCAAAAATTCATCCAGAGTGAGTGAATCACAACATGATTTAGAACTTTGTTAATGTAATATTATTTCCGTATTGCAATGCAACTTGCAAAAATTCATCCAGAGTAAGTGAATGGAAAAGTGTAATATTATTTCCGTATTGCAATGCAACTTGCAAAAATTCATCCAGAGCGAGTGAATGGAAAAGTGTAATATTATTTCCGTATTGCAATGCAACTTGCAAAAATTCATCCAGAGTGAGTGAATGGAAAAGTGTAATATTATTTCCGTATTGCAATGCAACTTGCAAAAATTCATCCAGAGTGAGTGAATCACAACATGATTTAGAACTTTGTTAATGTAATATTATTTCCGTATTGCAATGCAACTTGCAAAAATTCATCCAGAGTAAGTGAATGGAAAAGTGTAATATTATTTCCGTATTGCAATGCAACTTGCAAAAATTCATCCAGAGCGAGTGAATGGAAAAGTGTAATATTATTTCCGTATTGCAATGCAACTTGCAAAAATTCATCCAGAGTGGGTGAATGGAAAAGTGTAATATTATTTCCGTATTGCAATGCAACTTGCAAAAATTCATCCAGAGTGAGTGAATGGAAAAGTGTAATATTATTTCCGTATTGCAATGCAACTTGCAAAAATTTATCCAGAGTGAGTGAATGGAAAAGTGTAATATTATTTCCGTATTGCAATGCAACTTGAAAAATTCATCCAGAGTGAGTGATTTAAAACTTTGTTAATGGAAAAGTGTAATATTATTTCCGTATTGCAATGCAACTTGCAAAAATTCATCCAGAGTGAGTGAATGGAAAAGTGTAATATTATTTCCGTATTGCAATGCAACTTGCAAAAATTCATCCAGAGTGAGTGAATGGAAAAGTGTAATATTATTTCCGTATTGCAATGCAACTTGCAAAAATTCATCCAGAGTGAGTGAATGGAAAAGTGTAATATTATTTCCGTATTGCAATGCAACTTGCAAAAATTTATCCAGAGTGAGTGAATGGAAAAGTGTTATATTATTTCCGTATTGCAATGCAACTTGAAAAATTCATCCAGAGTGAGTGATTTAAAACTTTGTTAATGGAAAAGTGTAATATTATTTCCGTATTGCAATGCAACCTGCAAAAATTCATCCAGAGTGAGTGAATGGAAAAGTGTAATATTATTTCCGTATTGCAATGCAACTTGCAAAAATTCATCCAGAGTGAGTGAATGGAAAAGTGTAATATTATTTCCGTATTGCAATGCAACTTGCAAAAATTCATCCAGAGTGAGTGAATGGAAAAGTGTAATATCATTTCCGTATTGCAATGCAACTTGCAAAAATTCATCCAGAGTGAGTGAATGGAAAAGTGTAATATTATTTCCGTATTGCAATGCAACTTGCAAAAATTCATCCAGAGTGAGTGAATGGAAAAGTGTAATATTATTTCCGTATTGCAATGCAACTTGCAAAAATTTATCCAGAGTGAGTGAATGGAAAAGTGTAATATTATTTCCGTATTGCAATGCAACTTGAAAAATTCATCCAGAGTGAGTGATTTAAAACTTTGTTAATGGAAAAGTGTAATATTATTTCCGTATTGCAATGCAACTTGCAAAAATTTATCCAGAGTGAGTGAATGGAAAAGTGTTATATTATTTCCGTATTGCAATGCAACTTGAAAAATTCATCCAGAGTGAGTGATTTAAAACTTTGTTAATGGAAAAGTGTAATATTATTTCCGTATTGCAATGCAACTTGCAAAAATTCATCCAGAGCGAGTGAATGGAAAAGTGTAATATTATTTCCGTATTGCAATGCAACTTGCAAAAATTCATCCAGAGTGAGTGAATGGAAAAGTGTAATATTATTTCCGTATTGCAATGCAACTTGCAAAAATTCATCCAGAGTGAGTGAATGGAAAAGTGTAATATTATTTCCGTATTGCAATGCAACTTGCAAAAATTCATCCAGAGTGAGTGAATGGAAAAGTGTAATATTATTTCCGTATTGCAATGCAACTTGCAAAAATTCATCCAGAGTGAGTGAATGGAAAAGTGTAATATTATTTCCGTATTGCAATGCAACTTGCAAAAATTCATCCAGAGTGAGTGAATGGAAAAGTGTAATATTATTTCCGTATTGCAATGCAACTTGCAAAAATTCATCCAGAGTGAGTGAATGGAAAAGTGTAATATTATTTCCGTATTGCAATGCAACTTGCAAAAATTCATCCAGAGTGAGTGAATCACAACATGATTTAGAACTTTGTTAATGTAATATTATTTCCGTATTGCAATGCAACTTGCAAAAATTCATCCAGAGTGAGTGAATCACAACATGATTTAGAACTTTGTTAATGTAATATTATTTCCGTATTGCAATGCAACTTGCAAAAATTCATCCAGAGTGAGTGAATGGTGTAATATTATTTCCGTATTGCAATGCAACTTGCAAAAATTCATCCAGAGTAAGTGAATGGAAAAGTGTAATATTATTTCCGTATTGCAATGCAACTTGCAAAAATTCATCCAGAGTGAGTGAATGGAAAAGTGTAATATTATTTCCGTATTGCAATGCAACTTGCAAAAATTCATCCAGAGTGAGTGAATCACAACATGATTTAGAACTTTGTTAATGTAATATTATTTCCGTATTGCAATGCAACTTGCAAAAATTCATCCAGAGTAAGTGAATGGAAAAGTGTAATATTATTTCCGTATTGCAATGCAACTTGCAAAAATTCATCCAGAGTAAGTGAATGGAAAAGTGTAATATTATTTCCGTATTGCAATGCAACTTGCAAAAATTTATCCAGAGTGAGTGAATGGAAAAGTGTAATATTATTTCCGTATTGCAATGCAACTTGAAAAATTCATCCAGAGTGAGTGATTTAAAACTTTGTTAATGGAAAAGTGTAATATTATTTCCGTATTGCAATGCAACTTGCAAAAATTCATCCAGAGTAAGTGAATGGAAAAGTGTAATATTATTTCCGTATTGCAATGCAACTTGCAAAAATTCATCCAGAGTGAGTGAATCACAACATGATTTAGAACTTTGTTAATGTAATATTATTTCCGTATTGCAATGCAACTTGCAAAAATTCATCCAGAGTAAGTGAATGGAAAAGTGTAATATTATTTCCGTATTGCAATGCAACTTGCAAAAATTCATCCAGAGCGAGTGAATGGAAAAGTGTAATATTATTTCCGTATTGCAATGCAACTTGCAAAAATTCATCCAGAGTGAGTGAATGGAAAAGTGTAATATTATTTCCGTATTGCAATGCAACTTGCAAAAATTCATCCAGAGTGAGTGAATCACAACATGATTTAGAACTTTGTTAATGTAATATTATTTCCGTATTGCAATGCAACTTGCAAAAATTCATCCAGAGTAAGTGAATGGAAAAGTGTAATATTATTTCCGTATTGCAATGCAACTTGCAAAAATTCATCCAGAGCGAGTGAATGGAAAAGTGTAATATTATTTCCGTATTGCAATGCAACTTGCAAAAATTCATCCAGAGTGAGTGAATGGAAAAGTGTAATATTATTTCCGTATTGCAATGCAACTTGCAAAAATTCATCCAGAGTGAGTGAATGGAAAAGTGTAATATTATTTCCGTATTGCAATGCAACTTGCAAAAATTTATCCAGAGCGAGTGAATGGAAAAGTGTAATATTATTTCCGTATTGCAATGCAACTTGCAAAAATTCATCCAGAGTGAGTGAATGGAAAAGTGTAATATTATTTCCGTATTGCAATGCAACTTGCAAAAATTTATCCAGAGTGAGTGAATGGAAAAGTGTTATATTATTTCCGTATTGCAATGCAACTTGAAAAATTCATCCAGAGTGAGTGATTTAAAACTTTGTTAATGGAAAAGTGTAATATTATTTCCGTATTGCAATGCAACCTGCAAAAATTCATCCAGAGTGAGTGAATGGAAAAGTGTAATATTATTTCCGTATTGCAATGCAACTTGCAAAAATTCATCCAGAGTGAGTGAATGGAAAAGTGTAATATTATTTCCGTATTGCAATGCAACTTGCAAAAATTCATCCAGAGTGAGTGAATGGAAAAGTGTAATATCATTTCCGTATTGCAATGCAACTTGCAAAAATTCATCCAGAGTGAGTGAATGGAAAAGTGTAATATTATTTCCGTATTGCAATGCAACTTGCAAAAATTCATCCAGAGTGAGTGAATGGAAAAGTGTAATATTATTTCCGTATTGCAATGCAACTTGCAAAAATTTATCCAGAGTGAGTGAATGGAAAAGTGTAATATTATTTCCGTATTGCAATGCAACTTGAAAAATTCATCCAGAGTGAGTGATTTAAAACTTTGTTAATGGAAAAGTGTAATATTATTTCCGTATTGCAATGCAACTTGCAAAAATTTATCCAGAGTGAGTGAATGGAAAAGTGTTATATTATTTCCGTATTGCAATGCAACTTGAAAAATTCATCCAGAGTGAGTGATTTAAAACTTTGTTAATGGAAAAGTGTAATATTATTTCCGTATTGCAATGCAACTTGCAAAAATTCATCCAGAGCGAGTGAATGGAAAAGTGTAATATTATTTCCGTATTGCAATGCAACTTGCAAAAATTCATCCAGAGTGAGTGAATGGAAAAGTGTAATATTATTTCCGTATTGCAATGCAACTTGCAAAAATTCATCCAGAGTGAGTGAATGGAAAAGTGTAATATTATTTCCGTATTGCAATGCAACTTGCAAAAATTCATCCAGAGTGAGTGAATGGAAAAGTGTAATATTATTTCCGTATTGCAATGCAACTTGCAAAAATTCATCCAGAGTGAGTGAATGGAAAAGTGTAATATTATTTCCGTATTGCAATGCAACTTGCAAAAATTCATCCAGAGTGAGTGAATGGAAAAGTGTAATATTATTTCCGTATTGCAATGCAACTTGCAAAAATTCATCCAGAGTGAGTGAATGGAAAAGTGTAATATTATTTCCGTATTGCAATGCAACTTGCAAAAATTCATCCAGAGTGAGTGAATCACAACATGATTTAGAACTTTGTTAATGTAATATTATTTCCGTATTGCAATGCAACTTGCAAAAATTCATCCAGAGTGAGTGAATCACAACATGATTTAGAACTTTGTTAATGTAATATTATTTCCGTATTGCAATGCAACTTGCAAAAATTCATCCAGAGTGAGTGAATGGTGTAATATTATTTCCGTATTGCAATGCAACTTGCAAAAATTCATCCAGAGTAAGTGAATGGAAAAGTGTAATATTATTTCCGTATTGCAATGCAACTTGCAAAAATTCATCCAGAGTGAGTGAATGGAAAAGTGTAATATTATTTCCGTATTGCAATGCAACTTGCAAAAATTCATCCAGAGTGAGTGAATCACAACATGATTTAGAACTTTGTTAATGTAATATTATTTCCGTATTGCAATGCAACTTGCAAAAATTCATCCAGAGTAAGTGAATGGAAAAGTGTAATATTATTTCCGTATTGCAATGCAACTTGCAAAAATTCATCCAGAGTAAGTGAATGGAAAAGTGTAATATTATTTCCGTATTGCAATGCAACTTGCAAAAATTTATCCAGAGTGAGTGAATGGAAAAGTGTAATATTATTTCCGTATTGCAATGCAACTTGAAAAATTCATCCAGAGTGAGTGATTTAAAACTTTGTTAATGGAAAAGTGTAATATTATTTCCGTATTGCAATGCAACTTGCAAAAATTCATCCAGAGTAAGTGAATGGAAAAGTGTAATATTATTTCCGTATTGCAATGCAACTTGCAAAAATTCATCCAGAGTGAGTGAATCACAACATGATTTAGAACTTTGTTAATGTAATATTATTTCCGTATTGCAATGCAACTTGCAAAAATTCATCCAGAGTAAGTGAATGGAAAAGTGTAATATTATTTCCGTATTGCAATGCAACTTGCAAAAATTCATCCAGAGCGAGTGAATGGAAAAGTGTAATATTATTTCCGTATTGCAATGCAACTTGCAAAAATTCATCCAGAGTGAGTGAATGGAAAAGTGTAATATTATTTCCGTATTGCAATGCAACTTGCAAAAATTCATCCAGAGTGAGTGAATCACAACATGATTTAGAACTTTGTTAATGTAATATTATTTCCGTATTGCAATGCAACTTGCAAAAATTCATCCAGAGTAAGTGAATGGAAAAGTGTAATATTATTTCCGTATTGCAATGCAACTTGCAAAAATTCATCCAGAGCGAGTGAATGGAAAAGTGTAATATTATTTCCGTATTGCAATGCAACTTGCAAAAATTCATCCAGAGTGAGTGAATGGAAAAGTGTAATATTATTTCCGTATTGCAATGCAACTTGCAAAAATTCATCCAGAGTGAGTGAATGGAAAAGTGTAATATTATTTCCGTATTGCAATGCAACTTGCAAAAATTTATCCAGAGCGAGTGAATGGAAAAGTGTAATATTATTTCCGTATTGCAATGCAACTTGCAAAAATTCATCCAGAGCGAGTGAATGGAAAAGTGTAATATTATTTCCGTATTGCAATGCAACTTGCAAAAATTCATCCAGAGTGAGTGAATGGAAAAGTGTAATATTATTTCCGTATTGCAATGCAACTTGCAAAAATTTGTCCAGAGTGAGTGAATGGAAAAGTGTAATATTATTTCCGTATTGCAATGCAACTTGAAAAATTCATCCAGAGTGAGTGATTTAAAACTTTGTTAATGGAAAAGTGTAATATTATTTCCGTATTGCAATGCAACTTGCAAAAATTCATCCAGAGTGAGTGAATGGAAAAGTGTAATATTATTTCCGTATTGCAATGCAACTTGCAAAAATTCATCCAGAGTGAGTGAATCACAACATGATTTAGAACTTTGTTAATGTAATATTATTTCCGTATTGCAATGCAACTTGCAAAAATTCATCCAGAGTAAGTGAATGGAAAAGTGTAATATTATTTCCGTATTGCAATGCAACTTGCAAAAATTCATCCAGAGTAAGTGAATGGAAAAGTGTAATATTATTTCCGTATTGCAATGCAACTTGCAAAAATTTATCCAGAGTGAGTGAATGGAAAAGTGTAATATTATTTCCGTATTGCAATGCAACTTGAAAAATTCATCCAGAGTGAGTGATTTAAAACTTTGTTAATGGAAAAGTGTAATATTATTTCCGTATTGCAATGCAACTTGCAAAAATTCATCCAGAGTAAGTGAATGGAAAAGTGTAATATTATTTCCGTATTGCAATGCAACTTGCAAAAATTCATCCAGAGTGAGTGAATCACAACATGATTTAGAACTTTGTTAATGTAATATTATTTCCGTATTGCAATGCAACTTGCAAAAATTCATCCAGAGTAAGTGAATGGAAAAGTGTAATATTATTTCCGTATTGCAATGCAACTTGCAAAAATTCATCCAGAGCGAGTGAATGGAAAAGTGTAATATTATTTCCGTATTGCAATGCAACTTGCAAAAATTCATCCAGAGTGAGTGAATGGAAAAGTGTAATATTATTTCCGTATTGCAATGCAACTTGCAAAAATTCGTCCAGAGTAAGTGAATGGAAAAGTGTAATATTATTTCCGTATTGCAATGCAACTTGCAAAAATTTGTCCAGAGTGAGTGAATGGAAAAGTGTAATATTATTTCCGTATTGCAATGCAACTTGAAAAATTCATCCAGAGTGAGTGATTTAAAACTTTGTTAATGGAAAAGTGTAATATTATTTCCGTATTGCAATGCAACTTGCAAAAATTCATCCAGAGTGAGTGAATGGAAAAGTGTAATATTATTTCCGTATTGCAATGCAACTTGCAAAAATTCATCCAGAGTGAGTGAATCACAACATGATTTAGAACTTTGTTAATGTAATATTATTTCCGTATTGCAATGCAACTTGCAAAAATTCATCCAGAGTAAGTGAATGGAAAAGTGTAATATTATTTCCGTATTGCAATGCAACTTGCAAAAATTCATCCAGAGTAAGTGAATGGAAAAGTGTAATATTATTTCCGTATTGCAATGCAACTTGCAAAAATTTATCCAGAGTGAGTGAATGGAAAAGTGTAATATTATTTCCGTATTGCAATGCAACTTGAAAAATTCATCCAGAGTGAGTGATTTAAAACTTTGTTAATGGAAAAGTGTAATATTATTTCCGTATTGCAATGCAACTTGCAAAAATTCATCCAGAGTAAGTGAATGGAAAAGTGTAATATTATTTCCGTATTGCAATGCAACTTGCAAAAATTCATCCAGAGTGAGTGAATCACAACATGATTTAGAACTTTGTTAATGTAATATTATTTCCGTATTGCAATGCAACTTGCAAAAATTCATCCAGAGTAAGTGAATGGAAAAGTGTAATATTATTTCCGTATTGCAATGCAACTTGCAAAAATTCATCCAGAGCGAGTGAATGGAAAAGTGTAATATTATTTCCGTATTGCAATGCAACTTGCAAAAATTCATCCAGAGTGAGTGAATGGAAAAGTGTAATATTATTTCCGTATTGCAATGCAACTTGCAAAAATTCATCCAGAGTGAGTGAATCACAACATGATTTAGAACTTTGTTAATGTAATATTATTTCCGTATTGCAATGCAACTTGCAAAAATTCATCCAGAGTAAGTGAATGGAAAAGTGTAATATTATTTCCGTATTGCAATGCAACTTGCAAAAATTCATCCAGAGCGAGTGAATGGAAAAGTGTAATATTATTTCCGTATTGCAATGCAACTTGCAAAAATTCATCCAGAGTGAGTGAATGGAAAAGTGTAATATTATTTCCGTATTGCAATGCAACTTGCAAAAATTCATCCAGAGTGAGTGAATGGAAAAGTGTAATATTATTTCCGTATTGCAATGCAACTTGAAAAATTCATCCAGAGTGAGTGATTTAAAACTTTGTTAATGGAAAAGTGTAATATTATTTCCGTATTGCAATGCAACTTGCAAAAATTTATCCAGAGTGAGTGAATGGAAAAGTGTTATATTATTTCCGTATTGCAATGCAACTTGAAAAATTCATCCAGAGTGAGTGATTTAAAACTTTGTTAATGGAAAAGTGTAATATTATTTCCGTATTGCAATGCAACCTGCAAAAATTCATCCAGAGTGAGTGAATGGAAAAGTGTAATATTATTTCCGTATTGCAATGCAACTTGCAAAAATTCATCCAGAGTGAGTGAATGGAAAAGTGTAATATTATTTCCGTATTGCAATGCAACTTGCAAAAATTCATCCAGAGTGAGTGAATGGAAAAGTGTAATATTATTTCCGTACTGCAATGCAACTTGCAAAAATTCATCCAGAGTGAGTGAATGGAAAAGTGTAATATTATTTCCGTATTGCAATGCAACTTGCAAAAATTCATCCAGAGTGAGTGAATGGAAAAGTGTAATATTATTTCCGTATTGCAATGCAACTTGCAAAAATTTATCCAGAGTGAGTGAATGGAAAAGTGTAATATTATTTCCGTATTGCAATGCAACTTGAAAAATTCATCCAGAGTGAGTGATTTAAAACTTTGTTAATGGAAAAGTGTAATATTATTTCCGTATTGCAATGCAACTTGCAAAAATTTATCCAGAGTGAGTGAATGGAAAAGTGTTATATTATTTCCGTATTGCAATGCAACTTGAAAAATTCATCCAGAGTGAGTGATTTAAAACTTTGTTAATGGAAAAGTGTAATATTATTTCCGTATTGCAATGCAACTTGCAAAAATTCATCCAGAGTAAGTGAATGGAAAAGTGTAATATTATTTCCGTATTGCAATGCAACTTGCAAAAATTCATCCAGAGCGAGTGAATGGAAAAGTGTAATATTATTTCCGTATTGCAATGCAACTAGCAAAAATTCATCCAGAGTGAGTGAATGGAAAAGTGTAATATTATTTCCGTATTGCAATGCAACTTGCAAAAATTCATCCAGAGTGAGTGAATGGAAAAGTGTAATATTATTTCCGTATTGCAATGCAACTTGCAAAAATTCATCCAGAGTGAGTGAATCACAACATGATTTAGAACTTTGTTAATGGAAAAGTGTAATATTATTTCCGTATTGCAATGCAACTTGCAAAAATTCATCCAGAGTGAGTGAATCACAACATGATTTAGAACTTTGTTAATGGAAAAGTGTAATATTATTTCCGTATTGCAATGCAACTTGCAAAAATTCATCCAGAGTGAGTGAATCACAACATGATTTAGAACTTTGTTAATGTAATATTATTTCCGTATTGCAATGCAACTTGCAAAAATTCATCCAGAGTGAGTGAATCACAACATGATTTAGAACTTTGTTAATGGAAAAGTGTAATATTATTTCCGTATTGCAATGCAACTTGCAAAAATTCATCCAGAGTGAGTGAATCACAACATGATTTAGAACTTTGTTAATGTAATATTATTTCCGTATTGCAATGCAACTTGCAAAAATTCATCCAGAGTAAGTGAATGGAAAAGTGTAATATTATTTCCGTATTGCAATGCAACTTGCAAAAATTCATCCAGAGCGAGTGAATGGAAAAGTGTAATATTATTTCCGTATTGCAATGCAACTTGCAAAAATTCATCCAGAGTGAGTGAATGGAAAAGTGTAATATTATTTCCGTATTGCAATGCAACTTGCAAAAATTCATCCAGAGTGAGTGAATCACAACATGATTTAGAACTTTGTTAATGTAATATTATTTCCGTATTGCAATGCAACTTGCAAAAATTCATCCAGAGTAAGTGAATGGAAAAGTGTAATATTATTTCCGTATTGCAATGCAACTTGCAAAAATTCATCCAGAGCGAGTGAATGGAAAAGTGTAATATTATTTCCGTATTGCAATGCAACTTGCAAAAATTCATCCAGAGTGAGTGAATGGAAAAGTGTAATATTATTTCCGTATTGCAATGCAACTTGCAAAAATTCATCCAGAGTGAGTGAATGGAAAAGTGTAATATTATTTCCGTATTGCAATGCAACTTGCAAAAATTTATCCAGAGTGAGTGAATGGAAAAGTGTAATATTATTTCCGTATTGCAATGCAACTTGAAAAATTCATCCAGAGTGAGTGATTTAAAACTTTGTTAATGGAAAAGTGTAATATTATTTCCGTATTGCAATGCAACTTGCAAAAATTTATCCAGAGTGAGTGAATGGAAAAGTGTTATATTATTTCCGTATTGCAATGCAACTTGAAAAATTCATCCAGAGTGAGTGATTTAAAACTTTGTTAATGGAAAAGTGTAATATTATTTCCGTATTGCAATGCAACCTGCAAAAATTCATCCAGAGTGAGTGAATGGAAAAGTGTAATATTATTTCCGTATTGCAATGCAACTTGCAAAAATTCATCCAGAGTGAGTGAATGGAAAAGTGTAATATTATTTCCGTATTGCAATGCAACTTGCAAAAATTCATCCAGAGTGAGTGAATGGAAAAGTGTAATATTATTTCCGTATTGCAATGCAACTTGCAAAAATTCATCCAGAGTGAGTGAATGGAAAAGTGTAATATTATTTCCGTATTGCAATGCAACTTGCAAAAATTCATCCAGAGTGAGTGAATGGAAAAGTGTAATATTATTTCCGTATTGCAATGCAACTTGCAAAAATTTATCCAGAGTGAGTGAATGGAAAAGTGTAATATTATTTCCGTATTGCAATGCAACTTGAAAAATTCATCCAGAGTGAGTGATTTAAAACTTTGTTAATGGAAAAGTGTAATATTATTTCCGTATTGCAATGCAACTTGCAAAAATTTATCCAGAGTGAGTGAATGGAAAAGTGTTATATTATTTCCGTATTGCAATGCAACTTGAAAAATTCATCCAGAGTGAGTGATTTAAAACTTTGTTAATGGAAAAGTGTAATATTATTTCCGTATTGCAATGCAACTTGCAAAAATTCATCCAGAGTAAGTGAATGGAAAAGTGTAATATTATTTCCGTATTGCAATGCAACTTGCAAAAATTCATCCAGAGCGAGTGAATGGAAAAGTGTAATATTATTTCCGTATTGCAATGCAACTAGCAAAAATTCATCCAGAGTGAGTGAATGGAAAAGTGTAATATTATTTCCGTATTGCAATGCAACTTGCAAAAATTCATCCAGAGTGAGTGAATGGAAAAGTGTAATATTATTTCCGTATTGCAATGCAACTTGCAAAAATTCATCCAGAGTGAGTGAATCACAACATGATTTAGAACTTTGTTAATGGAAAAGTGTAATATTATTTCCGTATTGCAATGCAACTTGCAAAAATTCATCCAGAGTGAGTGAATCACAACATGATTTAGAACTTTGTTAATGGAAAAGTGTAATATTATTTCCGTATTGCAATGCAACTTGCAAAAATTCATCCAGAGTGAGTGAATCACAACATGATTTAGAACTTTGTTAATGTAATATTATTTCCGTATTGCAATGCAACTTGCAAAAATTCATCCAGAGTGAGTGAATCACAACATGATTTAGAACTTTGTTAATGTAATATTATTTCCGTATTGCAATGCAACTTGCAAAAATTCATCCAGAGTGAGTGAATGGAAAAGTGTAATATTATTTCCGTATTGCAATGCAACTTGCAAAAATTCATCCAGAGTGAGTGAATGGAAAAGTGTAATATTATTTCCGTATTGCAATGCAACTTGCAAAAATTCATCCAGAGTGAGTGAATGGAAAAGTGTAATATTATTTCCGTATTGCAATGCAACTTGCAAAAATGTATCCAGAGTGAGTGAATCACAACATGATTTAGAACTTTGTTAATGGAAAAGTGTAATATTATTTCCGTATTGCAATGCAACTTGCAAAAATTCATCCAGAGTGAGTGAATCACAACATGATTTAGAACTTTGTTAATGTAATATTATTTCCGTATTGCAATGCAACTTGCAAAAATTCATCCAGAGTGAGTGAATCACAACATGATTTAGAACTTTGTTAATGGAAAAGTGTAATATTATTTCCGTATTGCAATGCAACTTGCAAAAATTCATCCAGAGTGAGTGAATCACATGATTTAGAACTTTGTTAATGTAATATTATTTCCGTATTGCAATGCAACTTGCAAAAATTCATCCAGAGTGAGTGAATCACAACATGATTTAGAACTTTGTTAATGTAATATTATTTCCGTATTGCAATGCAACTTGCAAAAATTCATCCAGAGTGAGTGAATGGAAAAGTGTAATATTATTTCCGTATTGCAATGCAACTTGCAAAAATTCATCCAGAGTGAGTGAATGGAAAAGTGTAATATTATTTCCGTATTGCAATGCAACTTGCAAAAATTTATCCAGAGTGAGTGAATGGAAAAGTGTAATATTATTTCCGTATTGCAATGCAACTTGAAAAATTCATCCAGAGTGAGTGATTTAAAACTTTGTTAATGGAAAAGTGTAATATTATTTCCGTATTGCAATGCAACTTGCAAAAATTCATCCAGAGTGAGTGAATGGAAAAGTGTAATATTATTTCCGTATTGCAATGCAACTTGCAAAAATTCATCCAGAGTGAGTGAATCACAACATGATTTAGAACTTTGTTAATGTAATATTATTTCCGTATTGCAATGCAACTTGCAAAAATTCATCCAGAGTAAGTGAATGGAAAAGTGTAATATTATTTCCGTATTGCAATGCAACTTGCAAAAATTCATCCAGAGCGAGTGAATGGAAAAGTGTAATATTATTTCCGTATTGCAATGCAACTTGCAAAAATTCATCCAGAGTGAGTGAATGGAAAAGTGTAATATTATTTCCGTATTGCAATGCAACTTGCAAAAATTCATCCAGAGTGAGTGAATCACAACATGATTTAGAACTTTGTTAATGTAATATTATTTCCGTATTGCAATGCAACTTGCAAAAATTCATCCAGAGTGAGTGAATGGAAAAGTGTAATATTATTTCCGTATTGCAATGCAACTTGCAAAAATTCATCCAGAGTGAGTGAATGGAAAAGTGTAATATTATTTCCGTATTGCAATGCAACTTGCAAAAATTTATCCAGAGTGAGTGAATGGAAAAGTGTAATATTATTTCCGTATTGCAATGCAACTTGAAAAATTCATCCAGAGTGAGTGATTTAAAACTTTGTTAATGGAAAAGTGTAATATTATTTCCGTATTGCAATGCAACTTGCAAAAATTTATCCAGAGTGAGTGAATGGAAAAGTGTTATATTATTTCCGTATTGCAATGCAACTTGAAAAATTCATCCAGAGTGAGTGATTTAAAACTTTGTTAATGGAAAAGTGTAATATTATTTCCGTATTGCAATGCAACCTGCAAAAATTCATCCAGAGTGAGTGAATGGAAAAGTGTAATATTATTTCCGTATTGCAATGCAACTTGCAAAAATTCATCCAGAGTGAGTGAATGGAAAAGTGTAATATTATTTCCGTATTGCAATGCAACTTGCAAAAATTCATCCAGAGTGAGTGAATGGAAAAGTGTAATATTATTTCCGTATTGCAATGCAACTTGCAAAAATTCATCCAGAGTGAGTGAATGGAAAAGTGTAATATTATTTCCGTATTGCAATGCAACTTGCAAAAATTCATCCAGAGTGAGTGAATGGAAAAGTGTAATATTATTTCCGTATTGCAATGCAACTTGCAAAAATTTATCCAGAGTGAGTGAATGGAAAAGTGTAATATTATTTCCGTATTGCAATGCAACTTGAAAAATTCATCCAGAGTGAGTGATTTAAAACTTTGTTAATGGAAAAGTGTAATATTATTTCCGTATTGCAATGCAACTTGCAAAAATTTATCCAGAGTGAGTGAATGGAAAAGTGTTATATTATTTCCGTATTGCAATGCAACTTGAAAAATTCATCCAGAGTGAGTGATTTAAAACTTTGTTAATGGAAAAGTGTAATATTATTTCCGTATTGCAATGCAACTTGCAAAAATTCATCCAGAGTAAGTGAATGGAAAAGTGTAATATTATTTCCGTATTGCAATGCAACTTGCAAAAATTCATCCAGAGCGAGTGAATGGAAAAGTGTAATATTATTTCCGTATTGCAATGCAACTAGCAAAAATTCATCCAGAGTGAGTGAATGGAAAAGTGTAATATTATTTCCGTATTGCAATGCAACTTGCAAAAATTCATCCAGAGTGAGTGAATGGAAAAGTGTAATATTATTTCCGTATTGCAATGCAACTTGCAAAAATTCATCCAGAGTGAGTGAATCACAACATGATTTAGAACTTTGTTAATGGAAAAGTGTAATATTATTTCCGTATTGCAATGCAACTTGCAAAAATTCATCCAGAGTGAGTGAATCACAACATGATTTAGAACTTTGTTAATGGAAAAGTGTAATATTATTTCCGTATTGCAATGCAACTTGCAAAAATTCATCCAGAGTGAGTGAATCACAACATGATTTAGAACTTTGTTAATGTAATATTATTTCCGTATTGCAATGCAACTTGCAAAAATTCATCCAGAGTGAGTGAATCACAACATGATTTAGAACTTTGTTAATGTAATATTATTTCCGTATTGCAATGCAACTTGCAAAAATTCATCCAGAGTGAGTGAATGGAAAAGTGTAATATTATTTCCGTATTGCAATGCAACTTGCAAAAATTCATCCAGAGTGAGTGAATGGAAAAGTGTAATATTATTTCCGTATTGCAATGCAACTTGCAAAAATTCATCCAGAGTGAGTGAATGGAAAAGTGTAATATTATTTCCGTATTGCAATGCAACTTGCAAAAATGTATCCAGAGTGAGTGAATCACAACATGATTTAGAACTTTGTTAATGGAAAAGTGTAATATTATTTCCGTATTGCAATGCAACTTGCAAAAATTCATCCAGAGTGAGTGAATCACAACATGATTTAGAACTTTGTTAATGTAATATTATTTCCGTATTGCAATGCAACTTGCAAAAATTCATCCAGAGTGAGTGAATCACAACATGATTTAGAACTTTGTTAATGGAAAAGTGTAATATTATTTCCGTATTGCAATGCAACTTGCAAAAATTCATCCAGAGTGAGTGAATCACATGATTTAGAACTTTGTTAATGTAATATTATTTCCGTATTGCAATGCAACTTGCAAAAATTCATCCAGAGTGAGTGAATCACAACATGATTTAGAACTTTGTTAATGTAATATTATTTCCGTATTGCAATGCAACTTGCAAAAATTCATCCAGAGTGAGTGAATGGAAAAGTGTAATATTATTTCCGTATTGCAATGCAACTTGCAAAAATTCATCCAGAGTGAGTGAATGGTGTAATATTATTTCCGTATTGCAATGCAACTTGCAAAAATTCATCCAGAGTGGGTGAATGGAAAAGTGTAATATTATTTCCGTATTGCAATGCAACTTGCAAAAATTCATCCAGAGTGAGTGAATGGAAAAGTGTAATATTATTTCCGTATTGCAATGCAACTTGCAAAAATTTATCCAGAGTGAGTGAATGGAAAAGTGTAATATTATTTCCGTATTGCAATGCAACTTGAAAAATTCATCCAGAGTGAGTGATTTAAAACTTTGTTAATGGAAAAGTGTAATATTATTTCCGTATTGCAATGCAACTTGCAAAAATTCATCCAGAGTGAGTGAATGGAAAAGTGTAATATTATTTCCGTATTGCAATGCAACTTGCAAAAATTCATCCAGAGTGAGTGAATCACAACATGATTTAGAACTTTGTTAATGTAATATTATTTCCGTATTGCAATGCAACTTGCAAAAATTCATCCAGAGTAAGTGAATGGAAAAGTGTAATATTATTTCCGTATTGCAATGCAACTTGCAAAAATTTATCCAGTGAGTGAATGGAAAAGTGTAATATTATTTCCGTATTGCAATGCAACTTGAAAAATTCATCCAGAGTGAGTGATTTAAAACTTTGTTAATGGAAAAGTGTAATATTATTTCCGTATTGCAATGCAACTTGCAAAAATTCATCCAGAGTGAGTGAATGGAAAAGTGTAATATTATTTCCGTATTGCAATGCAACTTGCAAAAATTCATCCAGAGTGAGTGAATGGAAAAGTGTAATATTATTTCCGTATTGCAATGCAACTTGCAAAAATTCATCCAGAGTGAGTGAATCACAACATGATTTAGAACTTTGTTAATGTAATATTATTTCCGTATTGCAATGCAACTTGCAAAAATTCATCCAGAGTAAGTGAATGGAAAAGTGTAATATTATTTCCGTATTGCAATGCAACTTGCAAAAATTCATCCAGAGCGAGTGAATGGAAAAGTGTAATATTATTTCCGTATTGCAATGCAACTTGCAAAAATTCATCCAGAGTGAGTGAATGGAAAAGTGTAATATTATTTCCGTATTGCAATGCAACTTGCAAAAATTCATCCAGAGTGAGTGAATGGAAAAGTGTAATATTATTTCCGTATTGCAATGCAACTTGCAAAAATTTATCCAGAGTGAGTGAATGGAAAAGTGTAATATTATTTCCGTATTGCAATGCAACTTGAAAAATTCATCCAGAGTGAGTGATTTAAAACTTTGTTAATGGAAAAGTGTAATATTATTTCCGTATTGCAATGCAACTTGCAAAAATTTATCCAGAGTGAGTGAATGGAAAAGTGTTATATTATTTCCGTATTGCAATGCAACTTGAAAAATTCATCCAGAGTGAGTGATTTAAAACTTTGTTAATGGAAAAGTGTAATATTATTTCCGTATTGCAATGCAACCTGCAAAAATTCATCCAGAGTGAGTGAATGGAAAAGTGTAATATTATTTCCGTATTGCAATGCAACTTGCAAAAATTCATCCAGAGTGAGTGAATGGAAAAGTGTAATATTATTTCCGTATTGCAATGCAACTTGCAAAAATTCATCCAGAGTGAGTGAATGGAAAAGTGTAATATTATTTCCGTATTGCAATGCAACTTGCAAAAATTCATCCAGAGTGAGTGAATGGAAAAGTGTAATATTATTTCCGTATTGCAATGCAACTTGCAAAAATTCATCCAGAGTGAGTGAATGGAAAAGTGTAATATTATTTCCGTATTGCAATGCAACTTGCAAAAATTTATCCAGAGTGAGTGAATGGAAAAGTGTAATATTATTTCCGTATTGCAATGCAACTTGAAAAATTCATCCAGAGTGAGTGATTTAAAACTTTGTTAATGGAAAAGTGTAATATTATTTCCGTATTGCAATGCAACTTGCAAAAATTTATCCAGAGTGAGTGAATGGAAAAGTGTTATATTATTTCCGTATTGCAATGCAACTTGAAAAATTCATCCAGAGTGAGTGATTTAAAACTTTGTTAATGGAAAAGTGTAATATTATTTCCGTATTGCAATGCAACTTGCAAAAATTCATCCAGAGTAAGTGAATGGAAAAGTGTAATATTATTTCCGTATTGCAATGCAACTTGCAAAAATTCATCCAGAGCGAGTGAATGGAAAAGTGTAATATTATTTCCGTATTGCAATGCAACTAGCAAAAATTCATCCAGAGTGAGTGAATGGAAAAGTGTAATATTATTTCCGTATTGCAATGCAACTTGCAAAAATTCATCCAGAGTGAGTGAATGGAAAAGTGTAATATTATTTCCGTATTGCAATGCAACTTGCAAAAATTCATCCAGAGTGAGTGAATCACAACATGATTTAGAACTTTGTTAATGGAAAAGTGTAATATTATTTCCGTATTGCAATGCAACTTGCAAAAATTCATCCAGAGTGAGTGAATCACAACATGATTTAGAACTTTGTTAATGGAAAAGTGTAATATTATTTCCGTATTGCAATGCAACTTGCAAAAATTCATCCAGAGTGAGTGAATCACAACATGATTTAGAACTTTGTTAATGTAATATTATTTCCGTATTGCAATGCAACTTGCAAAAATTCATCCAGAGTGAGTGAATCACAACATGATTTAGAACTTTGTTAATGGAAAAGTGTAATATTATTTCCGTATTGCAATGCAACTTGCAAAAATTCATCCAGAGTGAGTGAATCACAACATGATTTAGAACTTTGTTAATGTAATATTATTTCCGTATTGCAATGCAACTTGCAAAAATTCATCCAGAGTGAGTGAATCACAACATGATTTAGAACTTTGTTAATGTAATATTATTTCCGTATTGCAATGCAACTTGCAAAAATTCATCCAGAGTGAGTGAATGGAAAAGTGTAATATTATTTCCGTATTGCAATGCAACTTGCAAAAATTCATCCAGAGTGAGTGAATGGAAAAGTGTAATATTATTTCCGTATTGCAATGCAACTTGCAAAAATTCATCCAGAGTGAGTGAATGGAAAAGTGTAATATTATTTCCGTATTGCAATGCAACTTGCAAAAATTTATCCAGAGTGAGTGAATCACAACATGATTTAGAACTTTGTTAATGGAAAAGTGTAATATTATTTCCGTATTGCAATGCAACTTGCAAAAATTCATCCAGAGTGAGTGAATCACAACATGATTTAGAACTTTGTTAATGTAATATTATTTCCGTATTGCAATGCAACTTGCAAAAATTCATCCAGAGTGAGTGAATCACAACATGATTTAGAACTTTGTTAATGGAAAAGTGTAATATTATTTCCGTATTGCAATGCAACTTGCAAAAATTCATCCAGAGTGAGTGAATCACAACATGATTTAGAACTTTGTTAATGTAATATTATTTCCGTATTGCAATGCAACTTGCAAAAATTCATCCAGAGTGAGTGAATCACAACATGATTTAGAACTTTGTTAATGTAATATTATTTCCGTATTGCAATGCAACTTGCAAAAATTCATCCAGAGTGAGTGAATGGAAAAGTGTAATATTATTTCCGTATTGCAATGCAACTTGCAAAAATTCATCCAGAGTGAGTGAATGGTGTAATATTATTTCCGTATTGCAATGCAACTTGCAAAAATTCATCCAGAGTGGGTGAATGGAAAAGTGTAATATTATTTCCGTATTGCAATGCAACTTGCAAAAATTCATCCAGAGTGAGTGAATGGAAAAGTGTAATATTATTTCCGTATTGCAATGCAACTTGCAAAAATTTATCCAGAGTGAGTGAATGGAAAAGTGTAATATTATTTCCGTATTGCAATGCAACTTGAAAAATTCATCCAGAGTGAGTGATTTAAAACTTTGTTAATGGAAAAGTGTAATATTATTTCCGTATTGCAATGCAACTTGCAAAAATTCATCCAGAGTGAGTGAATGGAAAAGTGTAATATTATTTCCGTATTGCAATGCAACTTGCAAAAATTCATCCAGAGTGAGTGAATCACAACATGATTTAGAACTTTGTTAATGTAATATTATTTCCGTATTGCAATGCAACTTGCAAAAATTCATCCAGAGTAAGTGAATGGAAAAGTGTAATATTATTTCCGTATTGCAATGCAACTTGCAAAAATTCATCCAGAGCGAGTGAATGGAAAAGTGTAATATTATTTCCGTATTGCAATGCAACTTGCAAAAATTCATCCAGAGTGAGTGAATGGAAAAGTGTAATATTATTTCCGTATTGCAATGCAACTTGCAAAAATTCATCCAGAGTGAGTGAATGGAAAAGTGTAATATTATTTCCGTATTGCAATGCAACTTGCAAAAATTTATCCAGAGTGAGTGAATGGAAAAGTGTAATATTATTTCCGTATTGCAATGCAACTTGAAAAATTCATCCAGAGTGAGTGATTTAAAACTTTGTTAATGGAAAAGTGTAATATTATTTCCGTATTGCAATGCAACTTGCAAAAATTTATCCAGAGTGAGTGAATGGAAAAGTGTTATATTATTTCCGTATTGCAATGCAACTTGAAAAATTCATCCAGAGTGAGTGATTTAAAACTTTGTTAATGGAAAAGTGTAATATTATTTCCGTATTGCAATGCAACCTGCAAAAATTCATCCAGAGTGAGTGAATGGAAAAGTGTAATATTATTTCCGTATTGCAATGCAACTTGCAAAAATTCATCCAGAGTGAGTGAATGGAAAAGTGTAATATTATTTCCGTATTGCAATGCAACTTGCAAAAATTCATCCAGAGTGAGTGAATGGAAAAGTGTAATATTATTTCCGTATTGCAATGCAACTTGCAAAAATTCATCCAGAGTGAGTGAATGGAAAAGTGTAATATTATTTCCGTATTGCAATGCAACTTGCAAAAATTCATCCAGAGTGAGTGAATGGAAAAGTGTAATATTATTTCCGTATTGCAATGCAACTTGCAAAAATTTATCCAGAGTGAGTGAATGGAAAAGTGTAATATTATTTCCGTATTGCAATGCAACTTGAAAAATTCATCCAGAGTGAGTGATTTAAAACTTTGTTAATGGAAAAGTGTAATATTATTTCCGTATTGCAATGCAACTTGCAAAAATTTATCCAGAGTGAGTGAATGGAAAAGTGTTATATTATTTCCGTATTGCAATGCAACTTGAAAAATTCATCCAGAGTGAGTGATTTAAAACTTTGTTAATGGAAAAGTGTAATATTATTTCCGTATTGCAATGCAACTTGCAAAAATTCATCCAGAGTAAGTGAATGGAAAAGTGTAATATTATTTCCGTATTGCAATGCAACTTGCAAAAATTCATCCAGAGCGAGTGAATGGAAAAGTGTAATATTATTTCCGTATTGCAATGCAACTAGCAAAAATTCATCCAGAGTGAGTGAATGGAAAAGTGTAATATTATTTCCGTATTGCAATGCAACTTGCAAAAATTCATCCAGAGTGAGTGAATGGAAAAGTGTAATATTATTTCCGTATTGCAATGCAACTTGCAAAAATTCATCCAGAGTGAGTGAATCACAACATGATTTAGAACTTTGTTAATGGAAAAGTGTAATATTATTTCCGTATTGCAATGCAACTTGCAAAAATTCATCCAGAGTGAGTGAATCACAACATGATTTAGAACTTTGTTAATGGAAAAGTGTAATATTATTTCCGTATTGCAATGCAACTTGCAAAAATTCATCCAGAGTGAGTGAATCACAACATGATTTAGAACTTTGTTAATGTAATATTATTTCCGTATTGCAATGCAACTTGCAAAAATTCATCCAGAGTGAGTGAATCACAACATGATTTAGAACTTTGTTAATGGAAAAGTGTAATATTATTTCCGTATTGCAATGCAACTTGCAAAAATTCATCCAGAGTGAGTGAATCACAACATGATTTAGAACTTTGTTAATGTAATATTATTTCCGTATTGCAATGCAACTTGCAAAAATTCATCCAGAGTGAGTGAATCACAACATGATTTAGAACTTTGTTAATGTAATATTATTTCCGTATTGCAATGCAACTTGCAAAAATTCATCCAGAGTGAGTGAATGGAAAAGTGTAATATTATTTCCGTATTGCAATGCAACTTGCAAAAATTCATCCAGAGTGAGTGAATGGAAAAGTGTAATATTATTTCCGTATTGCAATGCAACTTGCAAAAATTCATCCAGAGTGAGTGAATGGAAAAGTGTAATATTATTTCCGTATTGCAATGCAACTTGCAAAAATTTATCCAGAGTGAGTGAATCACAACATGATTTAGAACTTTGTTAATGGAAAAGTGTAATATTATTTCCGTATTGCAATGCAACTTGCAAAAATTCATCCAGAGTGAGTGAATCACAACATGATTTAGAACTTTGTTAATGTAATATTATTTCCGTATTGCAATGCAACTTGCAAAAATTCATCCAGAGTGAGTGAATCACAACATGATTTAGAACTTTGTTAATGGAAAAGTGTAATATTATTTCCGTATTGCAATGCAACTTGCAAAAATTCATCCAGAGTGAGTGAATCACAACATGATTTAGAACTTTGTTAATGTAATATTATTTCCGTATTGCAATGCAACTTGCAAAAATTCATCCAGAGTGAGTGAATCACAACATGATTTAGAACTTTGTTAATGTAATATTATTTCCGTATTGCAATGCAACTTGCAAAAATTCATCCAGAGTGAGTGAATGGAAAAGTGTAATATTATTTCCGTATTGCAATGCAACTTGCAAAAATTCATCCAGAGTGAGTGAATGGTGTAATATTATTTCCGTATTGCAATGCAACTTGCAAAAATTCATCCAGAGTGGGTGAATGGAAAAGTGTAATATTATTTCCGTATTGCAATGCAACTTGCAAAAATTCATCCAGAGTGAGTGAATGGAAAAGTGTAATATTATTTCCGTATTGCAATGCAACTTGCAAAAATTTATCCAGAGTGAGTGAATGGAAAAGTGTAATATTATTTCCGTATTGCAATGCAACTTGAAAAATTCATCCAGAGTGAGTGATTTAAAACTTTGTTAATGGAAAAGTGTAATATTATTTCCGTATTGCAATGCAACTTGCAAAAATTCATCCAGAGTGAGTGAATGGAAAAGTGTAATATTATTTCCGTATTGCAATGCAACTTGCAAAAATTCATCCAGAGTGAGTGAATCACAACATGATTTAGAACTTTGTTAATGTAATATTATTTCCGTATTGCAATGCAACTTGCAAAAATTCATCCAGAGTAAGTGAATGGAAAAGTGTAATATTATTTCCGTATTGCAATGCAACTTGCAAAAATTTATCCAGAGTGAGTGAATGGAAAAGTGTAATATTATTTCCGTATTGCAATGCAACTTGAAAAATTCATCCAGAGTGAGTGATTTAAAACTTTGTTAATGGAAAAGTGTAATATTATTTCCGTATTGCAATGCAACTTGCAAAAATTCATCCAGAGTGAGTGAATGGAAAAGTGTAATATTATTTCCGTATTGCAATGCAACTTGCAAAAATTCATCCAGAGTGAGTGAATGGAAAAGTGTAATATTATTTCCGTATTGCAATGCAACTTGCAAAAATTCATCCAGAGTGAGTGAATGGAAAAGTGTAATATTATTTCCGTATTGCAATGCAACTTGCAAAAATTCATCCAGAGTGAGTGAATGGAAAAGTGTAATATTATTTCCGTATTGCAATGCAACTTGCAAAAATTTATCCAGAGTGAGTGAATGGAAAAGTGTTATATTATTTCCGTATTGCAATGCAACTTGAAAAATTCATCCAGAGTGAGTGATTTAAAACTTTGTTAATGGAAAAGTGTAATATTATTTCCGTATTGCAATGCAACCTGCAAAAATTCATCCAGAGTGAGTGAATGGAAAAGTGTAATATTATTTCCGTATTGCAATGCAACTTGCAAAAATTCATCCAGAGTGAGTGAATGGAAAAGTGTAATATTATTTCCGTATTGCAATGCAACTTGCAAAAATTCATCCAGAGTGAGTGAATGGAAAAGTGTAATATTATTTCCGTATTGCAATGCAACTTGCAAAAATTCATCCAGAGTGAGTGAATGGAAAAGTGTAATATTATTTCCGTATTGCAATGCAACTTGCAAAAATTTATCCAGAGTGAGTGAATGGAAAAGTGTAATATTATTTCCGTATTGCAATGCAACTTGAAAAATTCATCCAGAGTGAGTGATTTAAAACTTTGTTAATGGAAAAGTGTAATATTATTTCCGTATTGCAATGCAACTTGCAAAAATTTATCCAGAGTGAGTGAATGGAAAAGTGTTATATTATTTCCGTATTGCAATGCAACTTGAAAAATTCATCCAGAGTGAGTGATTTAAAACTTTGTTAATGGAAAAGTGTAATATTATTTCCGTATTGCAATGCAACTTGCAAAAATTCATCCAGAGTGAGTGAATGGAAAAGTGTAATATTATTTCCGTATTGCAATGCAACTTGCAAAAATTCATCCAGAGTGAGTGAATGGAAAAGTGTAATATTATTTCCGTATTGCAATGCAACTTGCAAAAATTTATCCAGAGTGAGTGAATCACAACATGATTTAGAACTTTGTTAATGGAAAAGTGTAATATTATTTCCGTATTGCAATGCAACTTGCAAAAATTCATCCAGAGTGAGTGAATCACAACATGATTTAGAACTTTGTTAATGTAATATTATTTCCGTATTGCAATGCAACTTGCAAAAATTCATCCAGAGTGAGTGAATCACAACATGATTTAGAACTTTGTTAATGGAAAAGTGTAATATTATTTCCGTATTGCAATGCAACTTGCAAAAATTCATCCAGAGTGAGTGAATCACAACATGATTTAGAACTTTGTTAATGTAATATTATTTCCGTATTGCAATGCAACTTGCAAAAATTCATCCAGAGTGAGTGAATCACAACATGATTTAGAACTTTGTTAATGTAATATTATTTCCGTATTGCAATGCAACTTGCAAAAATTCATCCAGAGTGAGTGAATGGAAAAGTGTAATATTATTTCCGTATTGCAATGCAACTTGCAAAAATTCATCCAGAGTGAGTGAATGGTGTAATATTATTTCCGTATTGCAATGCAACTTGCAAAAATTCATCCAGAGTGGGTGAATGGAAAAGTGTAATATTATTTCCGTATTGCAATGCACCTTGCAAAAATTCATCCAGAGTGAGTGAATGGAAAAGTGTAATATTATTTCCGTATTGCAATGCAACTTGCAAAAATTTATCCAGAGTGAGTGAATGGAAAAGTGTAATATTATTTCCGTATTGCAATGCAACTTGAAAAATTCATCCAGAGTGAGTGATTTAAAACTTTGTTAATGGAAAAGTGTAATATTATTTCCGTATTGCAATGCAACTTGCAAAAATTCATCCAGAGTGAGTGAATGGAAAAGTGTAATATTATTTCCGTATTGCAATGCAACTTGCAAAAATTCATCCAGAGTGAGTGAATCACAACATGATTTAGAACTTTGTTATTGTAATATTATTTCCGTATTGCAATGCAACTTGCAAAAATTCATCCAGAGTAAGTGAATGGAAAAGTGTAATATTATTTCCGTATTGCAATGCAACTTGCAAAAATTTATCCAGAGTGAGTGAATGGAAAAGTGTAATATTATTTCCGTATTGCAATGCAACTTGAAAAATTCATCCAGAGTGAGTGATTTAAAACTTTGTTAATGGAAAAGTGTAATATTATTTCCGTATTGCAATGCAACTTGCAAAAATTCATCCAGAGTGAGTGAATGGAAAAGTGTAATATTATTTCCGTATTGCAATGCAACTTGCAAAAATTCATCCAGAGTGAGTGAATGGAAAAGTGTAATATTATTTCCGTATTGCAATGCAACTTGCAAAAATTCATCCAGAGTGAGTGAATGGAAAAGTGTAATATTATTTCCGTATTGCAATGCAACTTGCAAAAATTCATCCAGAGTGAGTGAATGGAAAAGTGTAATATTATTTCCGTATTGCAATGCAACTTGCAAAAATTCATCCAGAGTGAGTGAATGGAAAAGTGTAATATTATTTCCGTATTGCAATGCAACTTGCAAAAATTTATCCAGAGTGAGTGAATGGAAAAGTGTTATATTATTTCCGTATTGCAATGCAACTTGAAAAATTCATCCAGAGTGAGTGATTTAAAACTTTGTTAATGGAAAAGTGTAATATTATTTCCGTATTGCAATGCAACCTGCAAAAATTCATCCAGAGTGAGTGAATGGAAAAGTGTAATATTATTTCCGTATTGCAATGCAACTTGCAAAAATTCATCCAGAGTGAGTGAATGGAAAAGTGTAATATTATTTCCGTATTGCAATGCAACTTGCAAAAATTCATCCAGAGTGAGTGAATGGAAAAGTGTAATATTATTTCCGTATTGCAATGCAACTTGCAAAAATTCATCCAGAGTGAGTGAATGGAAAAGTGTAATATTATTTCCGTATTGCAATGCAACTTGCAAAAATTCATCCAGAGTGAGTGAATCACAACATGATTTAGAACTTTGTTAATGGAAAAGTGTAATATTATTTCCGTATTGCAATGCAACTTGCAAAAATTCATCCAGAGTGAGTGAATGGAAAAGTGTAATATTATTTCCGTATTGCAATGCAACTTGCAAAAATTCATCCAGAGTGAGTGAATGGAAAAGTGTAATATTATTTCCGTATTGCAATGCAACTTGCAAAAATTTATCCAGAGTGAGTGAATGGAAAAGTGTTATATTATTTCCGTATTGCAATGCAACTTGAAAAATTCATCCAGAGTGAGTGATTTAAAACTTTGTTAATGGAAAAGTGTAATATTATTTCCGTATTGCAATGCAACCTGCAAAAATTCATCCAGAGTGAGTGAATGGAAAAGTGTAATATTATTTCCGTATTGCAATGCAACTTGCAAAAATTCATCCAGAGTGAGTGAATGGAAAAGTGTAATATTATTTCCGTATTGCAATGCAACTTGCAAAAATTCATCCAGAGTGAGTGAATGGAAAAGTGTAATATTATTTCCGTATTGCAATGCAACTTGCAAAAATTCATCCAGAGTGAGTGAATGGAAAAGTGTAATATTATTTCCGTATTGCAATGCAACTTGCAAAAATTCATCCAGAGTGAGTGAATCACAACATGATTTAGAACTTTGTTAATGGAAAAGTGTAATATTATTTCCGTATTGCAATGCAACTTGCAAAAATTCATCCAGAGTGAGTGAATCACAACATGATTTAGAACTTTGTTAATGGAAAAGTGTAATATTATTTCCGTATTGCAATGCAACTTGCAAAAATTCATCCAGAGTGAGTGAATCACAACATGATTTAGAACTTTGTTAATGTAATATTATTTCCGTATTGCAATGCAACTTGCAAAAATTCATCCAGAGTGAGTGATTTAAAACTTTGTTAATGGAAAAGTGTAATATTATTTCCGTATTGCAATGCAACCTGCAAAAATTCATCCAGAGTGAGTGAATGGAAAAGTGTAATATTATTTCCGTATTGCAATGCAACTTGCAAAAATTCATCCAGAGTGAGTGAATGGAAAAGTGTAATATTATTTCCGTATTGCAATGCAACTTGCAAAAATTCATCCAGAGTGAGTGAATGGAAAAGTGTAATATTATTTCCGTATTGCAATGCAACTTGCAAAAATTCATCCAGAGTGAGTGAATGGAAAAGTGTAATATTATTTCCGTATTGCAATGCAACTTGCAAAAATTCATCCAGAGTGAGTGAATGGAAAAGTGTAATATTATTTCCGTATTGCAATGCAACTTGCAAAAATTTATCCAGAGTGAGTGAATGGAAAAGTGTAATATTATTTCCGTATTGCAATGCAACTTGAAAAATTCATCCAGAGTGAGTGATTTAAAACTTTGTTAATGGAAAAGTGTAATATTATTTCCGTATTGCAATGCAACTTGCAAAAATTTATCCAGAGTGAGTGAATGGAAAAGTGTTATATTATTTCCGTATTGCAATGCAACTTGAAAAATTCATCCAGAGTGAGTGATTTAAAACTTTGTTAATGGAAAAGTGTAATATTATTTCCGTATTGCAATGCAACTTGCAAAAATTCATCCAGAGCAAGTGAATGGAAAAGTGTAATATTATTTCCGTATTGCAATGCAACTTGCAAAAATTCATCCAGAGCGAGTGAATGGAAAAGTGTAATATTATTTCCGTATTGCAATGCAACTTGCAAAAATTCATCCAGAGTGAGTGAATGGAAAAGTGTAATATTATTTCCGTATTGCAATGCAACTTGCAAAAATTCATCCAGAGTGAGTGAATGGAAAAGTGTAATATTATTTCCGTATTGCAATGCAACTTGCAAAAATTCATCCAGAGTGAGTGAATCACAACATGATTTAGAACTTTGTTAATGGAAAAGTGTAATATTATTTCCGTATTGCAATGCAACTTGCAAAAATTCATCCAGAGTGAGTGAATCACAACATGATTTAGAACTTTGTTAATGTAATATTATTTCCGTATTGCAATGCAACTTGCAAAAATTCATCCAGAGTGAGTGAATGGAAAAGTGTAATATTATTTCCGTATTGCAATGCAACTTGCAAAAATTCATCCAGAGTGAGTGAATGGAAAAGTGTAATATTATTTCCGTATTTGCAATGCAACTTGCAAAAATTCATCCAGAGTGAGTGAATGGAAAAGTGTAATATTATTTCCGTATTGCAATGCAACTTGCAAAAATTCATCCAGAGTGAGTGAATCACAACATGATTTAGAACTTTGTTAATGTAATATTATTTCCGTATTGCAATGCAACTTGCAAAAATTCATCCAGAGTGAGTGAATGGAAAAGTGTAATATTATTTCCGTATTGCAATGCAACTTGCAAAAATTCATCCAGAGTGAGTGAATGGAAAAGTGTAATATTATTTCCGTATTGCAATGCAACTTGCAAAAATTCATCCAGAGTGAGTGAATGGAAAAGTGTAATATTATTTCCGTATTGCAATGCAACTTGCAAAAATTCATCCAGAGTGAGTGAATGGAAAAGTGTAATATTATTTCCGTATTGCAATGCAACTTGCAAAAATTCATCCAGAGTGAGTGAATGGAAAAGTGTAATATTATTTCCGTATTGCAATGCAACTTGCAAAAATTTATCCAGAGTGAGTGAATGGAAAAGTGTTATATTATTTCCGTATTGCAATGCAACTTGAAAAATTCATCCAGAGTGAGTGATTTAAAACTTTGTTAATGGAAAAGTGTAATATTATTTCCGTATTGCAATGCAACCTGCAAAAATTCATCCAGAGTGAGTGAATGGAAAAGTGTAATATTATTTCCGTATTGCAATGCAACTTGCAAAAATTCATCCAGAGTGAGTGAATGGAAAAGTGTAATATTATTTCCGTATTGCAATGCAACTTGCAAAAATTCATCCAGAGTGAGTGAATGGAAAAGTGTAATATTATTTCCGTATTGCAATGCAACTTGCAAAAATTCATCCAGAGTGAGTGAATGGAAAAGTGTAATATTATTTCCGTATTGCAATGCAACTTGCAAAAATTCATCCAGAGTGAGTGAATCACAACATGATTTAGAACTTTGTTAATGGAAAAGTGTAATATTATTTCCGTATTGCAATGCAACTTGCAAAAATTCATCCAGAGTGAGTGAATGGAAAAGTGTAATATTATTTCCGTATTGCAATGCAACTTGCAAAAATTCATCCAGAGTGAGTGAATGGAAAAGTGTAATATTATTTCCGTATTGCAATGCAACTTGCAAAAATTTATCCAGAGTGAGTGAATGGAAAAGTGTTATATTATTTCCGTATTGCAATGCAACTTGAAAAATTCATCCAGAGTGAGTGATTTAAAACTTTGTTAATGGAAAAGTGTAATATTATTTCCGTATTGCAATGCAACCTGCAAAAATTCATCCAGAGTGAGTGAATGGAAAAGTGTAATATTATTTCCGTATTGCAATGCAACTTGCAAAAATTCATCCAGAGTGAGTGAATGGAAAAGTGTAATATTATTTCCGTATTGCAATGCAACTTGCAAAAATTCATCCAGAGTGAGTGAATGGAAAAGTGTAATATTATTTCCGTATTGCAATGCAACTTGCAAAAATTCATCCAGAGTGAGTGAATGGAAAAGTGTAATATTATTTCCGTATTGCAATGCAACTTGCAAAAATTCATCCAGAGTGAGTGAATCACAACATGATTTAGAACTTTGTTAATGGAAAAGTGTAATATTATTTCCGTATTGCAATGCAACTTGCAAAAATTCATCCAGAGTGAGTGAATCACAACATGATTTAGAACTTTGTTAATGGAAAAGTGTAATATTATTTCCGTATTGCAATGCAACTTGCAAAAATTCATCCAGAGTGAGTGAATCACAACATGATTTAGAACTTTGTTAATGTAATATTATTTCCGTATTGCAATGCAACTTGCAAAAATTCATTCAGAGTGAGTGATTTAAAACTTTGTTAATGGAAAAGTGTAATATTATTTCCGTATTGCAATGCAACCTGCAAAAATTCATCCAGAGTGAGTGAATGGAAAAGTGTAATATTATTTCCGTATTGCAATGCAACTTGCAAAAATTCATCCAGAGTGAGTGAATGGAAAAGTGTAATATTATTTCCGTATTGCAATGCAACTTGCAAAAATTCATCCAGAGTGAGTGAATGGAAAAGTGTAATATTATTTCCGTATTGCAATGCAACTTGCAAAAATTCATCCAGAGTGAGTGAATGGAAAAGTGTAATATTATTTCCGTATTGCAATGCAACTTGCAAAAATTCATCCAGAGTGAGTGAATGGAAAAGTGTAATATTATTTCCGTATTGCAATGCAACTTGCAAAAATTTATCCAGAGTGAGTGAATGGAAAAGTGTAATATTATTTCCGTATTGCAATGCAACTTGAAAAATTCATCCAGAGTGAGTGATTTAAAACTTTGTTAATGGAAAAGTGTAATATTATTTCCGTATTGCAATGCAACTTGCAAAAATTTATCCAGAGTGAGTGAATGGAAAAGTGTTATATTATTTCCGTATTGCAATGCAACTTGAAAAATTCATCCAGAGTGAGTGATTTAAAACTTTGTTAATGGAAAAGTGTAATATTATTTCCGTATTGCAATGCAACTTGCAAAAATTCATCCAGAGCAAGTGAATGGAAAAGTGTAATATTATTTCCGTATTGCAATGCAACTTGCAAAAATTCATCCAGAGCGAGTGAATGGAAAAGTGTAATATTATTTCCGTATTGCAATGCAACTTGCAAAAATTCATCCAGAGTGAGTGAATGGAAAAGTGTAATATTATTTCCGTATTGCAATGCAACTTGCAAAAATTCATCCAGAGTGAGTGAATGGAAAAGTGTAATATTATTTCCGTATTGCAATGCAACTTGCAAAAATTCATCCAGAGTGAGTGAATCACAACATGATTTAGAACTTTGTTAATGGAAAAGTGTAATATTATTTCCGTATTGCAATGCAACTTGCAAAAATTCATCCAGAGTGAGTGAATCACAACATGATTTAGAACTTTGTTAATGGAAAAGTGTAATATTATTTCCGTATTGCAATGCAACTTGCAAAAATTCATCCAGAGTGAGTGAATCACAACATGATTTAGAACTTTGTTAATGTAATATTATTTCCGTATTGCAATGCAACTTGCAAAAATTCATCCAGAGTGAGTGAATCACAACATGATTTAGAACTTTGTTAATGGAAAAGTGTAATATTATTTCCGTATTGCAATGCAACTTGCAAAAATTCATCCAGAGTGAGTGAATCACAACATGATTTAGAACTTTGTTAATGTAATATTATTTCCGTATTGCAATGCAACTTGCAAAAATTCATCCAGAGTGAGTGAATGGAAAAGTGTAATATTATTTCCGTATTGCAATGCAACTTGCAAAAATTCATCCAGAGTGAGTGAATGGAAAAGTGTAATATTATTTCCGTATTTGCAATGCAACTTGCAAAAATTCATCCAGAGTGAGTGAATGGAAAAGTGTAATATTATTTCCGTATTGCAATGCAACTTGCAAAAATTCATCCAGAGTGAGTGAATCACAACATGATTTAGAACTTTGTTAATGTAATATTATTTCCGTATTGCAATGCAACTTGCAAAAATTCATCCAGAGTGAGTGAATCACAACATGATTTAGAACTTTGTTAATGTAATATTATTTCCGTATTGCAATGCAACTTGCAAAAATTCATCCAGAGTGAGTGAATGGAAAAGTGTAATATTATTTCCGTATTGCAATGCAATTTGCAAAAATTCATCCAGAGTGAGTGAATCACAACATGATTTAGAACTTTGTTAATGGAAAAGTGTAATATTATTTCCGTATTGCAATACAACTTGCAAAAATTCATCCAGAGTGAGTGAATCACAACATGATTTAGAACTTTGTTAATGGAAAAGTGTAATATTATTTCCGTATTGCAATGCAACTTGCAAAAATTCATCCAGAGTAAGTGAATGGAAAAGTGTAATATTATTTCCGTATTGCAATGCAACTTGCAAAAATTCATCCAGAGTGAGTGAATCACAACATGATTTAGAACTTTGTTAATGGAAAAGTGTAATATTATTTCCGTATTGCAATGCAACTTGCAAAAATTCATCCAGAGTGAATGAATGGAAAAGTGTAATATTATTTCCGTATTGCAATGCAACTTGCAAAAATTCATCCAGAGTGAGTGAATGGAAAAGTGTAATATTATTTCCGTATTGCAATGCAACTTGCAAAAATTCATCCAGAGTGAGTGATTTAGAACTTTGTTAATGGAAAAGTGTAATATTATTTCCGTATTGCAATGCAATTTGCAAAAATTCATCCAGAGTGAGTGAATCACAACATGATTTAGAACTTTGTTAATGGAAAAGTGTAATATTATTTCCGTATTGCAATGCAACTTGCAAAAATTCATCCAGAGTGAGTGAATCACAACATGATTTAGAACTTTGTTAATGGAAAAGTGTAATATTATTTCCGTATTGCAATGCAACTTGCAAAAATTCATCCAGAGTAAGTGAATGGAAAAGTGTAATATTATTTCCGTATTGCAATGCAACTTGCAAAAATTCATCCAGAGTGAGTGAATCACAACATGATTTAGAACTTTGTTAATGTAATATTATTTCCGTATTGCAATGCAACTTGCAAAAATTCATCCAGAGTAAGTGAATGGAAAAGTGTAATATTATTTCCGTATTGCAATGCAACTTGCAAAAATTCATCCAGAGCGAGTGAATGGAAAAGTGTAATATTATTTCCGTATTGCAATGCAACTTGCAAAAATTCATCCAGAGTGAGTGAATGGAAAAGTGTAATATTATTTCCGTATTGCAATGCAACTTGCAAAAATTCATCCAGAGTGAGTGAATCACAACATGATTTAGAACTTTGTTAATGTAATATTATTTCCGTATTGCAATGCAACTTGCAAAAATTCATCCAGAGTAAGTGAATGGAAAAGTGTAATATTATTTCCGTATTGCAATGCAACTTGCAAAAATTCATCCAGAGCGAGTGAATGGAAAAGTGTAATATTATTTCCGTATTGCAATGCAACTTGCAAAAATTCATCCAGAGTGAGTGAATGGAAAAGTGTAATATTATTTCCGTATTGCAATGCAACTTGCAAAAATTCATCCAGAGTGAGTGAATGGAAAAGTGTAATATTATTTCCGTATTGCAATGCAACTTGCAAAAATTCATCCAGAGTGAGTGAATCACAACATGATTTAGAACTTTGTTAATGGAAAAGTGTAATATTATTTCCGTATTGCAATGCAACTTGCAAAAATTCATCCAGAGTGAGTGAATCACAACATGATTTAGAACTTTGTTAATGGAAAAGTGTAATATTATTTCCGTATTGCAATGCAACTTGCAAAAATTCATCCAGAGTGAGTGAATCACAACATGATTTAGAACTTTGTTAATGTAATATTATTTCCGTATTGCAATGCAACTTGCAAAAATTCATCCAGAGTGAGTGAATCACAACATGATTTAGAACTTTGTTAATGTAATATTATTTCCGTATTGCAATGCAACTTGCAAAAATTCATCCAGAGTGAGTGAATGGAAAAGTGTAATATTATTTCCGTATTGCAATGCAACTTGCAAAAATTCATCCAGAGTGAGTGATTTAGAACTTTGTTAATGGAAAAGTGTAATATTATTTCCGTATTGCAATGCAACTTGCAAAAATTCATCCAGAGTGAGTGAATGGAAAAGTGTAATATTATTTCCGTATTGCAATGCAACTTGCAAAAATTCATCCAGAGTGAGTGAATGGAAAAGTGTAATATTATTTCCGTATTGCAATGCAACTTGCAAAAATTCATCCAGAGTGAGTGAATGGAAAAGTGTAATATTATTTCCGTATTGCAATGCAACTTGCAAAAATTCATCCAGAGTGAGTGAATGGAAAAGTGTAATATTATTTCCGTATTGCAATGCAACTTGCAAAAATTCATCCAGAGTGAGTGAATCACAACATGATTTAGAACTTTGTTAATGTAATATTATTTCCGTATTGCAATGCAACTTGCAAAAATTCATCCAGAGTAAGTGAATGGAAAAGTGTAATATTATTTCCGTATTGCAATGCAACTTGCAAAAATTCATCCAGAGTAAGTGAATGGAAAAGTGTAATATTATTTCCGTATTGCAATGCAACTTGCAAAAATTCATCCAGAGTGAGTGAATGGAAAAGTGTAATATTATTTCCGTATTGCAATGCAACTTGCAAAAATTCATCCAGAGTGAGTGATTTAGAACTTTGTTAATGGAAAAGTGTAATATTATTTCCGTATTGCAATGCAACTTGCAAAAATTCATCCAGAGTGAGTGATTTAGAACTTTGTTAATGGAAAAGTGTAATATTATTTCCGTATTGCAATGCAACTTGCAAAAATTCATCCAGAGTGAGTGAATCACAACATGATTTAGAACTTTGTTAATGGAAAAGTGTAATATTATTTCCGTATTGCAATGCAACTTGCAAAAATTCATCCAGAGTGAGTGAATCACAACATGATTTAGAACTTTGTTAATGGAAAAGTGTAATATTATTTCCGTATTGCAATGCAACTTGCAAAAATTCATCCAGAGTGAGTGAATCACAACATGATTTAGAACTTTGTTAATGTAATATTATTTCCGTATTGCAATGCAACTTGCAAAAATTCATCCAGAGTGAGTGAATCACAACATGATTTAGAACTTTGTTAATGTAATATTATTTCCGTATTGCAATGCAACTTGCAAAAATTCATCCAGAGTGAGTGAATGGAAAAGTGTAATATTATTTCCGTATTGCAATGCAACTTGCAAAAATTCATCCAGAGTGAGTGAATGGAAAAGTGTAATATTATTTCCGTATTGCAATGCAACTTGCAAAAATTCATCCAGAGTGAGTGAATGGAAAAGTGTAATATTATTTCCGTATTGCAATGCAACTTGCAAAAATTCATCCAGAGTGAGTGAATCACAACATGATTTAGAACTTTGTTAATGTAATATTATTTCCGTATTGCAATGCAACTTGCAAAAATTCATCCAGAGTGAGTGAATCACAACATGATTTAGAACTTTGTTAATGTAATATTATTTCCGTATTGCAATGCAACTTGCAAAAATTCATCCAGAGTGAGTGAATGGAAAAGTGTAATATTATTTCCGTATTGCAATGCAACTTGCAAAAATTCATCCAGAGTGAGTGATTTAGAACTTTGTTAATGGAAAAGTGTAATATTATTTCCGTATTGCAATGCAACTTGCAAAAATTCATCCAGAGTGAGTGAATGGAAAAGTGTAATATTATTTCCGTATTGCAATGCAACTTGCAAAAATTCATCCAGAGTGAGTGAATGGAAAAGTGTAATATTATTTCCGTATTGCAATGCAACTTGCAAAAATTCATCCAGAGTGAGTGAATGGAAAAGTGTAATATTATTTCCGTATTGCAATGCAACTTGCAAAAATTCATCCAGAGTGAGTGAATGGAAAAGTGTAATATTATTTCCGTATTGCAATGCAACTTGCAAAAATTCATCCAGAGTGAGTGAATCACAACATGATTTAGAACTTTGTTAATGTAATATTATTTCCGTATTGCAATGCAACTTGCAAAAATTCATCCAGAGTAAGTGAATGGAAAAGTGTAATATTATTTCCGTATTGCAATGCAACTTGCAAAAATTCATCCAGAGTAAGTGAATGGAAAAGTGTAATATTATTTCCGTATTGCAATGCAACTTGCAAAAATTTATCCAGAGTGAGTGAATGGAAAAGTGTACTATTATTTCCGTATTGCAATGCAACTTGAAAAATTCATCCAGAGTGAGTGATTTAAAACTTTGTTAATGGAAAAGTGTAATATTATTTCCGTATTGCAATGCAACTTGCAAAAATTCATCCAGAGTGAGTGAATGGAAAAGTGTAATATTATTTCCGTATTGCAATGCAACTTGCAAAAATTCATCCAGAGTGAGTGATTTAGAACTTTGTTAATGGAAAAGTGTAATATTATTTCCGTATTGCAATGCAACTTGCAAAAATTCATCCAGAGTGAGTGATTTAGAACTTTGTTAATGGAAAAGTGTAATATTATTTCCGTATTGCAATGCAACTTGCAAAAATTCATCCAGAGTGAGTGAATCACAACATGATTTAGAACTTTGTTAATGGAAAAGTGTAATATTATTTCCGTATTGCAATGCAACTTGCAAAAATTCATCCAGAGTGAGTGAATCACAACATGATTTAGAACTTTGTTAATGGAAAAGTGTAATATTATTTCCGTATTGCAATGCAACTTGCAAAAATTCATCCAGAGTGAGTGAATCACAACATGATTTAGAACTTTGTTAATGTAATATTATTTCCGTATTGCAATGCAACTTGCAAAAATTCATCCAGAGTGAGTGAATGGAAAAGTGTAATATTATTTCCGTATTGCAATGCAACTTGCAAAAATTCATCCAGAGTGAGTGAATGGAAAAGTGTAATATTATTTCCGTATTTGCAATGCAACTTGCAAAAATTCATCCAGAGTGAGTGAATGGAAAAGTGTAATATTATTTCCGTATTGCAATGCAACTTGCAAAAATTCATCCAGAGTGAGTGAATCACAACATGATTTAGAACTTTGTTAATGTAATATTATTTCCGTATTGCAATGCAACTTGCAAAAATTCATCCAGAGTGAGTGAATCACAACATGATTTAGAACTTTGTTAATGTAATATTATTTCCGTATTGCAATGCAACTTGCAAAAATTCATCCAGAGTGAGTGAATGGAAAAGTGTAATATTATTTCCGTATTGCAATGCAATTTGCAAAAATTCATCCAGAGTGAGTGAATCACAACATGATTTAGAACTTTGTTAATGGAAAAGTGTAATATTATTTCCGTATTGCAATACAACTTGCAAAAATTCATCCAGAGTGAGTGAATCACAACATGATTTAGAACTTTGTTAATGGAAAAGTGTAATATTATTTCCGTATTGCAATGCAACTTGCAAAAATTCATCCAGAGTAAGTGAATGGAAAAGTGTAATATTATTTCCGTATTGCAATGCAACTTGCAAAAATTCATCCAGAGTGAGTGAATCACAACATGATTTAGAACTTTGTTAATGGAAAAGTGTAATATTATTTCCGTATTGCAATGCAACTTGCAAAAATTCATCCAGAGTGAATGAATGGAAAAGTGTAATATTATTTCCGTATTGCAATGCAACTTGCAAAAATTCATCCAGAGTGAGTGAATGGAAAAGTGTAATATTATTTCCGTATTGCAATGCAACTTGCAAAAATTCATCCAGAGTGAGTGATTTAGAACTTTGTTAATGGAAAAGTGTAATATTATTTCCGTATTGCAATGCAATTTGCAAAAATTCATCCAGAGTGAGTGAATCACAACATGATTTAGAACTTTGTTAATGGAAAAGTGTAATATTATTTCCGTATTGCAATGCAACTTGCAAAAATTCATCCAGAGTGAGTGAATCACAACATGATTTAGAACTTTGTTAATGGAAAAGTGTAATATTATTTCCGTATTGCAATGCAACTTGCAAAAATTCATCCAGAGTAAGTGAATGGAAAAGTGTAATATTATTTCCGTATTGCAATGCAACTTGCAAAAATTCATCCAGAGTGAGTGAATCACAACATGATTTAGAACTTTGTTAATGTAATATTATTTCCGTATTGCAATGCAACTTGCAAAAATTCATCCAGAGTAAGTGAATGGAAAAGTGTAATATTATTTCCGTATTGCAATGCAACTTGCAAAAATTCATCCAGAGCGAGTGAATGGAAAAGTGTAATATTATTTCCGTATTGCAATGCAACTTGCAAAAATTCATCCAGAGTGAGTGAATGGAAAAGTGTAATATTATTTCCGTATTGCAATGCAACTTGCAAAAATTCATCCAGAGTGAGTGAATCACAACATGATTTAGAACTTTGTTAATGTAATATTATTTCCGTATTGCAATGCAACTTGCAAAAATTCATCCAGAGTAAGTGAATGGAAAAGTGTAATATTATTTCCGTATTGCAATGCAACTTGCAAAAATTCATCCAGAGCGAGTGAATGGAAAAGTGTAATATTATTTCCGTATTGCAATGCAACTTGCAAAAATTCATCCAGAGTGAGTGAATGGAAAAGTGTAATATTATTTCCGTATTGCAATGCAACTTGCAAAAATTCATCCAGAGTGAGTGAATGGAAAAGTGTAATATTATTTCCGTATTGCAATGCAACTTGCAAAAATTCATCCAGAGTGAGTGAATCACAACATGATTTAGAACTTTGTTAATGGAAAAGTGTAATATTATTTCCGTATTGCAATGCAACTTGCAAAAATTCATCCAGAGTGAGTGAATCACAACATGATTTAGAACTTTGTTAATGGAAAAGTGTAATATTATTTCCGTATTGCAATGCAACTTGCAAAAATTCATCCAGAGTGAGTGAATCACAACATGATTTAGAACTTTGTTAATGTAATATTATTTCCGTATTGCAATGCAACTTGCAAAAATTCATCCAGAGTGAGTGAATCACAACATGATTTAGAACTTTGTTAATGTAATATTATTTCCGTATTGCAATGCAACTTGCAAAAATTCATCCAGAGTGAGTGAATGGAAAAGTGTAATATTATTTCCGTATTGCAATGCAACTTGCAAAAATTCATCCAGAGTGAGTGATTTAGAACTTTGTTAATGGAAAAGTGTAATATTATTTCCGTATTGCAATGCAACTTGCAAAAATTCATCCAGAGTGAGTGAATGGAAAAGTGTAATATTATTTCCGTATTGCAATGCAACTTGCAAAAATTCATCCAGAGTGAGTGAATGGAAAAGTGTAATATTATTTCCGTATTGCAATGCAACTTGCAAAAATTCATCCAGAGTGAGTGAATGGAAAAGTGTAATATTATTTCCGTATTGCAATGCAACTTGCAAAAATTCATCCAGAGTGAGTGAATGGAAAAGTGTAATATTATTTCCGTATTGCAATGCAACTTGCAAAAATTCATCCAGAGTGAGTGAATCACAACATGATTTAGAACTTTGTTAATGTAATATTATTTCCGTATTGCAATGCAACTTGCAAAAATTCATCCAGAGTAAGTGAATGGAAAAGTGTAATATTATTTCCGTATTGCAATGCAACTTGCAAAAATTCATCCAGAGTAAGTGAATGGAAAAGTGTAATATTATTTCCGTATTGCAATGCAACTTGCAAAAATTCATCCAGAGTGAGTGAATGGAAAAGTGTAATATTATTTCCGTATTGCAATGCAACTTGCAAAAATTCATCCAGAGTGAGTGATTTAGAACTTTGTTAATGGAAAAGTGTAATATTATTTCCGTATTGCAATGCAACTTGCAAAAATTCATCCAGAGTGAGTGATTTAGAACTTTGTTAATGGAAAAGTGTAATATTATTTCCGTATTGCAATGCAACTTGCAAAAATTCATCCAGAGTGAGTGAATCACAACATGATTTAGAACTTTGTTAATGGAAAAGTGTAATATTATTTCCGTATTGCAATGCAACTTGCAAAAATTCATCCAGAGTGAGTGAATCACAACATGATTTAGAACTTTGTTAATGGAAAAGTGTAATATTATTTCCGTATTGCAATGCAACTTGCAAAAATTCATCCAGAGTGAGTGAATCACAACATGATTTAGAACTTTGTTAATGTAATATTATTTCCGTATTGCAATGCAACTTGCAAAAATTCATCCAGAGTGAGTGAATCACAACATGATTTAGAACTTTGTTAATGTAATATTATTTCCGTATTGCAATGCAACTTGCAAAAATTCATCCAGAGTGAGTGAATGGAAAAGTGTAATATTATTTCCGTATTGCAATGCAACTTGCAAAAATTCATCCAGAGTGAGTGAATGGAAAAGTGTAATATTATTTCCGTATTGCAATGCAACTTGCAAAAATTCATCCAGAGTGAGTGAATGGAAAAGTGTAATATTATTTCCGTATTGCAATGCAACTTGCAAAAATTCATCCAGAGTGAGTGAATCACAACATGATTTAGAACTTTGTTAATGTAATATTATTTCCGTATTGCAATGCAACTTGCAAAAATTCATCCAGAGTGAGTGAATCACAACATGATTTAGAACTTTGTTAATGTAATATTATTTCCGTATTGCAATGCAACTTGCAAAAATTCATCCAGAGTGAGTGAATGGAAAAGTGTAATATTATTTCCGTATTGCAATGCAACTTGCAAAAATTCATCCAGAGTGAGTGATTTAGAACTTTGTTAATGGAAAAGTGTAATATTATTTCCGTATTGCAATGCAACTTGCAAAAATTCATCCAGAGTGAGTGAATGGAAAAGTGTAATATTATTTCCGTATTGCAATGCAACTTGCAAAAATTCATCCAGAGTGAGTGAATGGAAAAGTGTAATATTATTTCCGTATTGCAATGCAACTTGCAAAAATTCATCCAGAGTGAGTGAATGGAAAAGTGTAATATTATTTCCGTATTGCAATGCAACTTGCAAAAATTCATCCAGAGTGAGTGAATGGAAAAGTGTAATATTATTTCCGTATTGCAATGCAACTTGCAAAAATTCATCCAGAGTGAGTGAATCACAACATGATTTAGAACTTTGTTAATGTAATATTATTTCCGTATTGCAATGCAACTTGCAAAAATTCATCCAGAGTAAGTGAATGGAAAAGTGTAATATTATTTCCGTATTGCAATGCAACTTGCAAAAATTCATCCAGAGTAAGTGAATGGAAAAGTGTAATATTATTTCCGTATTGCAATGCAACTTGCAAAAATTTATCCAGAGTGAGTGAATGGAAAAGTGTAATATTATTTCCGTATTGCAATGCAACTTGAAAAATTCATCCAGAGTGAGTGATTTAAAACTTTGTTAATGGAAAAGTGTAATATTATTTCCGTATTGCAATGCAACTTGCAAAAATTCATCCAGAGTGAGTGAATGGAAAAGTGTAATATTATTTCCGTATTGCAATGCAACTTGCAAAAATTCATCCAGAGTGAGTGATTTAGAACTTTGTTAATGGAAAAGTGTAATATTATTTCCGTATTGCAATGCAACTTGCAAAAATTCATCCAGAGTGAGTGATTTAGAACTTTGTTAATGGAAAAGTGTAATATTATTTCCGTATTGCAATGCAACTTGCAAAAATTCATCCAGAGTGAGTGAATCACAACATGATTTAGAACTTTGTTAATGGAAAAGTGTAATATTATTTCCGTATTGCAATGCAACTTGCAAAAATTCATCCAGAGTGAGTGAATCACAACATGATTTAGAACTTTGTTAATGTAATATTATTTCCGTATTGCAATGCAACTTGCAAAAATTCATCCAGAGTGAGTGAATCACAACATGATTTAGAACTTTGTTAATGTAATATTATTTCCGTATTGCAATGCAACTTGCAAAAATTCATCCAGAGTGAGTGAATGGAAAAGTGTAATATTATTTCCGTATTGCAATGCAACTTGCAAAAATTCATCCAGAGTGAGTGAATGGAAAAGTGTAATATTATTTCCGTATTGCAATGCAACTTGCAAAAATTCATCCAGAGTGAGTGAATCACAACATGATTTAGAACTTTGTTAATGTAATATTATTTCCGTATTGCAATGCAACTTGCAAAAATTCATCCAGAGTGAGTGAATCACAACATGATTTAGAACTTTGTTAATGTAATATTATTTCCGTATTGCAATGCAACTTGCAAAAATTCATCCAGAGTGAGTGAATGGAAAAGTGTAATATTATTTCCGTATTGCAATGCAATTTGCAAAAATTCATCCAGAGTGAGTGAATCACAACATGATTTAGAACTTTGTTAATGGAAAAGTGTAATATTATTTCCGTATTGCAATGCAACTTGCAAAAATTCATCCAGAGTGAGTGAATCACAACATGATTTAGAACTTTGTTAATGGAAAAGTGTAATATTATTTCCGTATTGCAATGCAACTTGCAAAAATTCATCCAGAGTAAGTGAATGGAAAAGTGTAATATTATTTCCGTATTGCAATGCAACTTGCAAAAATTCATCCAGAGTGAGTGAATCACAACATGATTTAGAACTTTGTTAATGGAAAAGTGTAATATTATTTCCGTATTGCAATGCAACTTGCAAAAATTCATCCAGAGTGAGTGAATGGAAAAGTGTAATATTATTTCCGTATTGCAATGCAACTTGCAAAAATTCATCCAGAGTGAGTGAATGGAAAAGTGTAATATTATTTCCGTATTGCAATGCAACTTGCAAAAATTCATCCAGAGTGAGTGATTTAGAACTTTGTTAATGGAAAAGTGTAATATTATTTCCGTATTGCAATGCAATTTGCAAAAATTCATCCAGAGTGAGTGAATCACAACATGATTTAGAACTTTGTTAATGGAAAAGTGTAATATTATTTCCGTATTGCAATGCAACTTGCAAAAATTCATCCAGAGTGAGTGAATCACAACATGATTTAGAACTTTGTTAATGGAAAAGTGTAATATTATTTCCGTATTGCAATGCAACTTGCAAAAATTCATCCAGAGTAAGTGAATGGAAAAGTGTAATATTATTTCCGTATTGCAATGCAACTTGCAAAAATTCATCCAGAGTGAGTGAATCACAACATGATTTAGAACTTTGTTAATGTAATATTATTTCCGTATTGCAATGCAACTTGCAAAAATTCATCCAGAGTAAGTGAATGGAAAAGTGTAATATTATTTCCGTATTGCAATGCAACTTGCAAAAATTCATCCAGAGCGAGTGAATGGAAAAGTGTAATATTATTTCCGTATTGCAATGCAACTTGCAAAAATTCATCCAGAGTGAGTGAATGGAAAAGTGTAATATTATTTCCGTATTGCAATGCAACTTGCAAAAATTCATCCAGAGTGAGTGAATCACAACATGATTTAGAACTTTGTTAATGTAATATTATTTCCGTATTGCAATGCAACTTGCAAAAATTCATCCAGAGGAAGTGAATGGAAAAGTGTAATATTATTTCCGTATTGCAATGCAACTTGCAAAAATTCATCCAGAGCGAGTGAATGGAAAAGTATAATATTATTTCCGTATTGCAATGCAACTTGCAAAAATTCATCCAGAGTGAGTGAATGGAAAAGTGTAATATTATTTCCGTATTGCAATGCAACTTGCAAAAATTCATCCAGAGTGAGTGAATGGAAAAGTATAATATTATTTCCGTATTGCAATGCAACTTGCAAAAATTCATCCAGAGTGAGTGAATCACAACATGATTTAGAACTTTGTTAATGGAAAAGTGTAATATTATTTCCGTATTGCAATGCAACTTGCAAAAATTCATCCAGAGTGAGTGAATCACAACATGATTTAGAACTTTGTTAATGTAATATTATTTCCGTATTGCAATGCAACTTGCAAAAATTCATCCAGAGTGAGTGAATCACAACATGATTTAGAACTTTGTTAATGTAATATTATTTCCGTATTGCAATGCAACTTGCAAAAATTCATCCAGAGTGAGTGAATGGAAAAGTGTAATATTATTTCCGTATTGCAATGCAACTTGCAAAAATTCATCCAGAGTGAGTGATTTAGAACTTTGTTAATGGAAAAGTGTAATATTATTTCCGTATTGCAATGCAACTTGCAAAAATTCATCCAGAGTGAGTGAATGGAAAAGTGTAATATTATTTCCGTATTGCAATGCAACTTGCAAAAATTCATCCAGAGTGAGTGAATGGAAAAGTGTAATATTATTTCCGTATTGCAATGCAACTTGCAAAAATTCATCCAGAGTGAGTGAATGGAAAAGTGTAATATTATTTCCGTATTGCAATGCAACTTGCAAAAATTCATCCAGAGTGAGTGAATGGAAAAGTGTAATATTATTTCCGTATTGCAATGCAACTTGCAAAAATTCATCCAGAGTGAGTGAATGGTGTAATATTATTTCCGTATTGCAATGCAACTTGCAAAAATTCATCCAGAGTGGGTGAATGGAAAAGTGTAATATTATTTCCGTATTGCAATGCAACTTGCAAAAATTCATCCAGAGTGAGTGAATGGAAAAGTGTAATATTATTTCCGTATTGCAATGCAACTTGCAAAAATTTATCCAGAGTGAGTGAAAGGAAAAGTGTAATATTATTTCCGTATTGCAATGCAACTTGAAAAATTCATCCAGAGTGAGTGATTTAAAACTTTGTTAATGGAAAAGTGTAATATTATTTCCGTATTGCAATGCAACTTGCAAAAATTCATCCAGAGTGAGTGAATGGAAAAGTGTAATATTATTTCCGTATTGCAATGCAACTTGCAAAAATTCATCCAGAGTGAGTGAATCACAACATGATTTAGAACTTTGTTAATGTAATATTATTTCCGTATTGCAATGCAACTTGCAAAAATTCATCCAGAGTAAGTGAATGGAAAAGTGTAATATTATTTCCGTATTGCAATGCAACTTGCAAAAATTCATCCAGAGTAAGTGAATGGAAAAGTGTAATATTATTTCCGTATTGCAATGCAACTTGCAAAAATTTATCCAGAGTGAGTGAATGGAAAAGTGTAATATTATTTCCGTATTGCAATGCAACTTGAAAAATTCATCCAGAGTGAGTGATTTAAAACTTTGTTAATGGAAAAGTGTAATATTATTTCCGTATTGCAATGCAACTTGCAAAAAATCATCCAGAGTGAGTGAATGGAAAAGTGTAATATTATTTCCGTATTGCAATGCAACTTGCAAAAATTCATCCAGAGTGAGTGAATGGAAAAGTGTAATATTATTTCCGTATTGCAATGCAACTTGCAAAAATTCATCCAGAGTGAGTGAATGGAAAAGTGTAATATTATTTCCGTATTGCAATGCAACTTGCAAAAATTCATCCAGAGTGAGTGAATGGAAAAGTGTAATATTATTTCCGTATTGCAATGCAACTTGCAAAAATTCATCCAGAGTGAGTGAATGGAAAAGTGTAATATTATTTCCGTATTGCAATGCAACTTGCAAAAATTTATCCAGAGTGAGTGAATGGAAAAGTGTTATATTATTTCCGTATTGCAATGCAACTTGAAAAATTCATCCAGAGTGAGTGATTTAAAACTTTGTTAATGGAAAAGTGTAATATTATTTCCGTATTGCAATGCAACCTGCAAAAATTCATCCAGAGTGAGTGAATGGAAAAGTGTAATATTATTTCCGTATTGCAATGCAACTTGCAAAAATTCATCCAGAGTGAGTGAATGGAAAAGTGTAATATTATTTCCGTATTGCAATGCAACTTGCAAAAATTCATCCAGAGTGAGTGAATGGAAAAGTGTAATATTATTTCCGTATTGCAATGCAACTTGCAAAAATTCATCCAGAGTGAGTGAATGGAAAAGTGTAATATTATTTCCGTATTGCAATGCAACTTGCAAAAATTCATCCAGAGTGAGTGAATCACAACATGATTTAGAACTTTGTTAATGTAATATTATTTCCGTATTGCAATGCAACTTGCAAAAATTCATCCAGAGTAAGTGAATGGAAAAGTGTAATATTATTTCCGTATTGCAATGCAACTTGCAAAAATTCATCCAGAGTAAGTGAATGGAAAAGTGTAATATTATTTCCGTATTGCAATGCAACTTGCAAAAATGTATCCAGAGTGAGTGAATGGAAAAGTGTAATATTATTTCCGTATTGCAATGCAACTTGAAAAATTCATCCAGAGTGAGTGATTTAAAACTTTGTTAATGGAAAAGTGTAATATTATTTCCGTATTGCAATGCAACTTGCAAAAATTCATCCAGAGTGAGTGAATGGAAAAGTGTAATATTATTTCCGAATTGCAATGCAACTTGCAAAAATTCATCCAGAGTGAGTGAATGGAAAAGTGTAATATTATTTCCGTATTGCAATGCAACTTGCAAAAATTCATCCAGAGTGAGTGAATGGAAAAGTGTAATATTATTTCCGTATTGCAATGCAACTTGCAAAAATTTATCCAGAGTGAGTGAATGGAAAAGTGTTATATTATTTCCGTATTGCAATGCAACTTGAAAAATTCATCCAGAGTGAGTGATTTAAAACTTTGTTAATGGAAAAGTGTAATATTATTTCCGTATTGCAATGCAACCTGCAAAAATTCATCCAGAGTGAGTGAATGGAAAAGTGTAATATTATTTCCGTATTGCAATGCAACTTGCAAAAATTCATCCAGAGTGAGTGAATGGAAAAGTGTAATATTATTTCCGTATTGCAATGCAACTTGCAAAAATTCATCCAGAGTGAGTGAATGGAAAAGTGTAATATTATTTCCGTATTGCAATGCAACTTGCAAAAATTCATCCAGAGTGAGTGAATGGAAAAGTGTAATATTATTTCCGTATTGCAATGCAACTTGCAAAAATTCATCCAGAGTGAGTGAATGGAAAAGTGTAATATTATTTCCGTATTGCAATGCAACTTGCAAAAATTTATCCAGAGTGAGTGAATGGAAAAGTGTAATATTATTTCCGTATTGCAATGCAACTTGAAAAATTCATCCAGAGTGAGTGATTTAAAACTTTGTTAATGGAAAAGTGTAATATTATTTCCGTATTGCAATGCAACTTGCAAAAATTCATCCAGAGTGAGTGAATGGAAAAGTGTAATATTATTTCCGTATTGCAATGCAACTTGCAAAAATTCATCCAGAGTGAGTGAATCACAACATGATTTAGAACTTTGTTAATGTAATATTATTTCCGTATTGCAATGCAACTTGCAAAAATTCATCCAGAGTAAGTGAATGGAAAAGTGTAATATTATTTCCGTATTGCAATGCAACTTGCAAAAATTCATCCAGAGTAAGTGAATGGAAAAGTGTAATATTATTTCCGTATTGCAATGCAACTTGCAAAAATTTATCCAGAGTGAGTGAATGGAAAAGTGTAATATTATTTCCGTATTGCAATGCAACTTGAAAAATTCATCCAGAGTGAGTGATTTAAAACTTTGTTAATGGAAAAGTGTAATATTATTTCCGTATTGCAATGCAACTTGCAAAAATTCATCCAGAGTGAGTGAATGGAAAAGTGTAATATTATTTCCGTATTGCAATGCAACTTGCAAAAATTCATCCAGAGTGAGTGAATGGAAAAGTGTAATATTATTTCCGTATTGCAATGCAACTTGCAAAAATTCATCCAGAGTGAGTGAATGGAAAAGTGTAATATTATTTCCGTATTGCAATGCAACTTGCAAAAATTCATCCAGAGTGAGTGAATGGAAAAGTGTAATATTATTTCCGTATTGCAATGCAACTTGCAAAAATTCATCCAGAGTGAGTGAATGGAAAAGTGTAATATTATTTCCGTATTGCAATGCAACTTGCAAAAATTCATCCAGAGTGAGTGAATGGAAAAGTGTAATATTATTTCCGTATTGCAATGCAACTTGCAAAAATTTCTCCAGAGTGAGTGAATGGAAAAGTGTAATATTATTTCCGTATTGCAATGCAACTTGAAAAGTTCATCCAGAGTGAGTGATTTAAAACTTTGTTAATGGAAAAGTGTAATATTATTTCCGTATTGCAATGCAACTTGCAAAAATTTATCCAGAGTGCGTGAATGGAAAAGTGTTATATTATTTCCGTATTGCAATGCAACTTGAAAAATTCATCCAGAGTGAGTGATTTAAAACTTTGTTAATGGAAAAGTGTAATATTATTTCCGTATTGCAATGCAACTTGCAAAAATTTATCCAGAGTGCGTGAATGGAAAAGTGTAATATTATTTCCGTATTGCAATGCAACTTGCAAAAATTCATCCAGAGTGAGTGAATGGAAAAGTGTAATATTATTTCCGTATTGCAATGCAACTTGCAAAAATTTATCCAGAGTGAGTGAATGGAAAAGTGTAATATTATTTCCGTATTGCAATGCAACTTGAAAAATTCATCCAGAGTGAGTGATTTAAAACTTTGTTAATGGAAAAGTGTAATATTATTTCCGTATTGCAATGCAACTTGCAAAAATTTATCCAGAGTGCGTGAATGGAAAAGTGTTATATTATTTCCGTATTGCAATGCAACTTGAAAAATTAATCCAGAGTGAGTGATTTAAAACTTTGTTAATGGAAAAGTGTAATATTATTTCCGTATTGCAATGCAACTTGCAAAAATTCATCCAGAGTGAGTGAATGGAAAAGTGTAATATTATTTCCGTATTGCAATGCAACTTGCAAAAATTCATCCAGAGTGAGTGAATGGAAAAGTGTAATATTATTTCCGTATTGCAATGCAACTTGCAAAAATTCATCCAGAGTGGGTGAATGGAAAAGTGTAATATTATTTCCGTATTGCAATGCAACTTGCAAAAATTCATCCAGAGTGAGTGAATGGAAAAGTGTAATATTATTTCCGTATTGCAATGCAACTTGCAAAAATTCATCCACAGTGAGTGAATGGAAAAGTGTAATATTATTTCCGTATTGCAATGCAACTTGCAAAAATTCATCCAGAGTGAGTGAATGGAAAAGTGTAATATTATTTCCGTATTGCAATGCAACTTGCAAAAATTTATCCAGAGTGAGTGAATGGAAAAGTGTAATATTATTTCCGTATTGCAATGCAACTTGAAAAATTCATCCAGAGTGAGTGATTTAAAACTTTGTTAATGGAAAAGTGTAATATTATTTCCGTATTGCAATGCAACTTGCAAAAATTCATCCAGAGTGAGTGAATGGAAAAGTGTAATATTATTTCCGTATTGCAATGCAACTTGCAAAAATTCATCCAGAGTGAGTGAATCACAACATGATTTAGAACTTTGTTAATGTAATATTATTTCCGTATTGCAATGCAACTTGCAAAAATTCATCCAGAGTAAGTGAATGGAAAAGTGTAATATTATTTCCGTATTGCAATGCAACTTGCAAAAATTCATCCAGAGTAAGTGAATGGAAAAGTGTAATATTATTTCCGTATTGCAATGCAACTTGCAAAAATTTATCCAGAGTGAGTGAATGGAAAAGTGTAATATTATTTCCGTATTGCAATGCAACTTGAAAAATTCATCCAGAGTGAGTGATTTAAAACTTTGTTAATGGAAAAGTGTAATATTATTTCCGTATTGCAATGCAACTTGCAAAAATTCATCCAGAGTGAGTGAATGGAAAAGTGTGATATTATTTCCGTATTGCAATGCAACTTGCAAAAATTCATCCAGAGTGAGTGAATGGAAAAGTGTAATATTATTTCCGTATTGCAATGCAACTTGCAAAAATTCATCCAGAGTGAGTGAATGGAAAAGTGTAATATTATTTCCGTATTGCAATGCAACTTGCAAAAATTCATCCAGAGTGAGTGAATGGAAAAGTGTAATATTATTTCCGTATTGCAATGCAACTTGCAAAAATTCATCCAGAGTGAGTGAATGGAAAAGTGTAATATTATTTCCGTATTGCAATGCAACTTGCAAAAATTTATCCAGAGTGAGTGAATGGAAAAGTGTTATATTATTTCCGTATTGCAATGCAACTTGAAAAATTCATCCAGAGTGAGTGATTTAAAACTTTGTTAATGGAAAAGTGTAATATTATTTCCGTATTGCAATGCAACTTGCAAAAATTCATCCAGAGTGAGTGAATGGAAAAGTGTAATATTATTTCCGTATTGCAATGCAACTTGCAAAAATTCATCCAGAGTGAGTGAATGGAAAAGTGTAATATTATTTCCGTATTGCAATGCAACTTGCAAAAATTCATCCAGAGTGAGTGAATGGAAAAGTGTAATATTATTTCCGTATTGCAATGCAACTTGCAAAAATTTATCCAGAGTGAGTGAATGGAAAAGTATAATATTATTTCCGTATTGCAATGCAACTTGAAAAATTCATCCAGAGTGAGTGATTTAAAACTTTGTTAATGGAAAAGTGTAATATTATTTCCGTATTGCAATGCAACTTGCAAAAATTTATCCAGAGTGCGTGAATGGAAAAGTGTTATATTATTTCCGTATTGCAATGCAACTTGAAAAATTCATCCAGAGTGAGTGATTTAAAACTTTGTTAATGGAAAAGTGTAATATTATTTCCGTATTGCAATGCAACTTGCAAAAATTCATCCAGAGTGAGTGAATGGAAAAGTGTAATATTATTTCCGTATTGCAATGCAACTTGCAAAAATTCATCCAGAGTGAGTGAATCACAACATGATTTAGAACTTTGTTAATGTAATATTATTTCCGTATTGCAATGCAACTTGCAAAAATTCATCCAGAGTAAGTGAATGGAAAAGTGTAATATTATTTCCGTATTGCAATGCAACTTGCAAAAATTTATCCAGAGTGAGTGAATGGAAAAGTGTAATATTATTTCCGTATTGCAATGCAACTTGAAAAATTCATCCAGAGTGAGTGATTTAAAACTTTGTTAATGGAAAAGTGTAATATTATTTCCGTATTGCAATGCAACTTGCAAAAATTCATCCAGAGTGAGTGAATGGAAAAGTGTAATATTATTTCCGTATTGCAATGCAACTTGCAAAAATTCATCCAGAGTGAGTGAATGGAAAAGTGTAATATTATTTCCGTATTGCAATGCAACTTGCAAAAATTCATCCAGAGTGAGTGAATGGAAAAGTGTAATATTATTTCCGTATTGCAATGCAACTTGCAAAAATTCATCCAGAGTGAGTGAATGGAAAAGTGTAATATTATTTCCGTATTGCAATGCAACTTGCAAAAATTCATCCAGAGTGAGTGAATGGAAAAGTGTAATATTATTTCCGTATTGCAATGCAACTTGCAAAAATTCATCCAGAGTAAGTGAATGGAAAAGTGTAATATTATTTCCGTATTGCAATGCAACTTGCAAAAATTTATCCAGAGTGAGTGAATGGAAAAGTGTAATATTATTTCCGTATTGCAATGCAACTTGAAAAATTCATCCAGAGTGAGTGATTTAAAACTTTGTTAATGGAAAAGTGTAATATTATTTCCGTATTGCAATGCAACTTGCAAAAATTTATCCAGAGTGCGTGAATGGAAAAGTGTAATATTATTTCCGTATTGCAATGCAACTTGCAAAAATTCATCCAGAGTGAGTGAATGGAAAAGTGTAATATTATTTCCGTATTGCAATGCAACTTGCAAAAATTTATCCAGAGTGAGTGAATGGAAAAGTGTAATATTATTTCCGTATTGCAATGCAACTTGAAAAATTCATCCAGAGTGAGTGATTTAAAACTTTGTTAATGGAAAAGTGTAATATTATTTCCGTATTGCAATGCAACTTGCAAAAATTTATCCAGAGTGCGTGAATGGAAAAGTGTTATATTATTTCCGTATTGCAATGCAACTTGAAAAATTAATCCAGAGTGAGTGATTTAAAACTTTGTTAATGGAAAAGTGTAATATTATTTCCGTATTGCAATGCAACTTGCAAAAATTCATCCAGAGTGAGTGAATGGAAAAGTGTAATATTATTTCCGTATTGCAATGCAACTTGCAAAAATTCATCCAGAGTGAGTGAATGGAAAAGTGTAATATTATTTCCGTATTGCAATGCAACTTGCAAAAATTCATCCAGAGTGGGTGAATGGAAAAGTGTAATATTATTTCCGTATTGCAATGCAACTTGCAAAAATTCATCCAGAGTGAGTGAATGGAAAAGTGTAATATTATTTCCGTATTGCAATGCAACTTGCAAAAATTCATCCACAGTGAGTGAATGGAAAAGTGTAATATTATTTCCGTATTGCAATGCAACTTGCAAAAATTCATCCAGAGTGAGTGAATGGAAAAGTGTAATATTATTTCCGTATTGCAATGCAACTTGCAAAAATTTATCCAGAGTGAGTGAATGGAAAAGTGTAATATTATTTCCGTATTGCAATGCAACTTGAAAAATTCATCCAGAGTGAGTGATTTAAAACTTTGTTAATGGAAAAGTGTAATATTATTTCCGTATTGCAATGCAACTTGCAAAAATTCATCCAGAGTGAGTGAATGGAAAAGTGTAATATTATTTCCGTATTGCAATGCAACTTGCAAAAATTCATCCAGAGTGAGTGAATCACAACATGATTTAGAACTTTGTTAATGTAATATTATTTCCGTATTGCAATGCAACTTGCAAAAATTCATCCAGAGCGAGTGAATGGAAAAGTGTAATATTATTTCCGTATTGCAATGCAACTTGCAAAAATTCATCCAGAGTGAGTGAATGGAAAAGTGTAATATTATTTCCGTATTGCAATGCAACTTGCAAAAATTCATCCAGAGTGAGTGAATGGAAAAGTGTAATATTATTTCCGTATTGCAATGCAACTTGCAAAAATTTATCCAGAGTGAGTGAATGGAAAAGTGTAATATTATTTCCGTATTGCAATGCAACTTGAAAAATTCATCCAGAGTGAGTGATTTAAAACTTTGTTAATGGAAAAGTGTAATATTATTTCCGTATTGCAATGCAACTTGCAAAAATTTATCCAGAGTGCGTGAATGGAAAAGTGTTATATTATTTCCGTATTGCAATGCAACTTGAAAAATTAATCCAGAGTGAGTGATTTAAAACTTTGTTAATGGAAAAGTGTAATATTATTTCCGTATTGCAATGCAACTTGCAAAAATTCATCCAGAGTGAGTGAATGGAAAAGTGTAATATTATTTCCGTATTGCAATGCAACTTGCAAAAATTCATCCAGAGTGAGTGAATGGAAAAGTGTAATATTATTTCCGTATTGCAATGCAACTTGCAAAAATTCATCCAGAGTGGGTGAATGGAAAAGTGTAATATTATTTCCGTATTGCAATGCAACTTGCAAAAATTCATCCAGAGTGAGTGAATGGAAAAGTGTAATATTATTTCCGTATTGCAATGCAACTTGCAAAAATTCATCCACAGTGAGTGAATGGAAAAGTGTAATATTATTTCCGTATTGCAATGCAACTTGCAAAAATTCATCCAGAGTGAGTGAATGGAAAAGTGTAATATTATTTCCGTATTGCAATGCAACTTGCAAAAATTTATCCAGAGTGAGTGAATGGAAAAGTGTAATATTATTTCCGTATTGCAATGCAACTTGAAAAATTCATCCAGAGTGAGTGATTTAAAACTTTGTTAATGGAAAAGTGTAATATTATTTCCGTATTGCAATGCAACTTGCAAAAATTCATCCAGAGTGAGTGAATGGAAAAGTGTAATATTATTTCCGTATTGCAATGCAACTTGCAAAAATTCATCCAGAGTGAGTGAATCACAACATGATTTAGAACTTTGTTAATGTAATATTATTTCCGTATTGCAATGCAACTTGCAAAAATTCATCCAGAGTAAGTGAATGGAAAAGTGTAATATTATTTCCGTATTGCAATGCAACTTGCAAAAATTCATCCAGAGTAAGTGAATGGAAAAGTGTAATATTATTTCCGTATTGCAATGCAACTTGCAAAAATTTATCCAGAGTGAGTGAATGGAAAAGTGTAATATTATTTCCGTATTGCAATGCAACTTGAAAAATTCATCCAGAGTGAGTGATTTAAAACTTTGTTAATGGAAAAGTGTAATATTATTTCCGTATTGCAATGCAACTTGCAAAAATTCATCCAGAGTGAGTGAATGGAAAAGTGTGATATTATTTCCGTATTGCAATGCAACTTGCAAAAATTCATCCAGAGTGAGTGAATGGAAAAGTGTAATATTATTTCCGTATTGCAATGCAACTTGCAAAAATTCATCCAGAGTGAGTGAATGGAAAAGTGTAATATTATTTCCGTATTGCAATGCAACTTGCAAAAATTCATCCAGAGTGAGTGAATGGAAAAGTGTAATATTATTTCCGTATTGCAATGCAACTTGCAAAAATTCATCCAGAGTGAGTGAATGGAAAAGTGTAATATTATTTCCGTATTGCAATGCAACTTGCAAAAATTTATCCAGAGTGAGTGAATGGAAAAGTGTTATATTATTTCCGTATTGCAATGCAACTTGAAAAATTCATCCAGAGTGAGTGATTTAAAACTTTGTTAATGGAAAAGTGTAATATTATTTCCGTATTGCAATGCAACTTGCAAAAATTCATCCAGAGTGAGTGAATGGAAAAGTGTAATATTATTTCCGTATTGCAATGCAACTTGCAAAAATTCATCCAGAGTGAGTGAATGGAAAAGTGTAATATTATTTCCGTATTGCAATGCAACTTGCAAAAATTCATCCAGAGTGAGTGAATGGAAAAGTGTAATATTATTTCCGTATTGCAATGCAACTTGCAAAAATTTATCCAGAGTGAGTGAATGGAAAAGTATAATATTATTTCCGTATTGCAATGCAACTTGAAAAATTCATCCAGAGTGAGTGATTTAAAACTTTGTTAATGGAAAAGTGTAATATTATTTCCGTATTGCAATGCAACTTGCAAAAATTTATCCAGAGTGCGTGAATGGAAAAGTGTTATATTATTTCCGTATTGCAATGCAACTTGAAAAATTCATCCAGAGTGAGTGATTTAAAACTTTGTTAATGGAAAAGTGTAATATTATTTCCGTATTGCAATGCAACTTGCAAAAATTCATCCAGAGTGAGTGAATGGAAAAGTGTAATATTATTTCCGTATTGCAATGCAACTTGCAAAAATTCATCCAGAGTGAGTGAATCACAACATGATTTAGAACTTTGTTAATGTAATATTATTTCCGTATTGCAATGCAACTTGCAAAAATTCATCCAGAGTAAGTGAATGGAAAAGTGTAATATTATTTCCGTATTGCAATGCAACTTGCAAAAATTTATCCAGAGTGAGTGAATGGAAAAGTGTAATATTATTTCCGTATTGCAATGCAACTTGAAAAATTCATCCAGAGTGAGTGATTTAAAACTTTGTTAATGGAAAAGTGTAATATTATTTCCGTATTGCAATGCAACTTGCAAAAATTCATCCAGAGTGAGTGAATGGAAAAGTGTAATATTATTTCCGTATTGCAATGCAACTTGCAAAAATTCATCCAGAGTGAGTGAATGGAAAAGTGTAATATTATTTCCGTATTGCAATGCAACTTGCAAAAATTCATCCAGAGTGAGTGAATGGAAAAGTGTAATATTATTTCCGTATTGCAATGCAACTTGCAAAAATTCATCCAGAGTGAGTGAATGGAAAAGTGTAATATTATTTCCGTATTGCAATGCAACTTGCAAAAATTCATCCAGAGTGAGTGAATGGAAAAGTGTAATATTATTTCCGTATTGCAATGCAACTTGCAAAAATTCATCCAGAGTGAGTGAATGGAAAAGTGTAATATTATTTCCGTATTGCAATGCAACTTGCAAAAATTTCTCCAGAGTGAGTGAATGGAAAAGTGTAATATTATTTCCGTATTGCAATGCAACTTGAAAAGTTCATCCAGAGTGAGTGATTTAAAACTTTGTTAATGGAAAAGTGTAATATTATTTCCGTATTGCAATGCAACTTGCAAAAATTTATCCAGAGTGCGTGAATGGAAAAGTGTTATATTATTTCCGTATTGCAATGCAACCTGAAAAATTCATCCAGAGTGAGTGATTTAAAACTTTGTTAATGGAAAAGTGTAATATTATTTCCGTATTGCAATGCAACTTGCAAAAATTCATCCAGAGTGAGTGAATGGAAAAGTGTAATATTATTTCCGTATTGCAATGCAACTTGCAAAAATTTATCCAGAGTGAGTGAATGGAAAAGTGTAATATTATTTCCGTATTGCAATGCAACTTGAAAAATTCATCCAGAGTGAGTGATTTAAAACTTTGTTAATGGAAAAGTGTAATATTATTTCCGTATTGCAATGCAACTTGCAAAAATTTATCCAGAGTGCGTGAATGGAAAAGTGTTATATTATTTCCGTATTGCAATGCAACTTGAAAAATTCATCCAGAGTGAGTGATTTAAAACTTTGTTAATGGAAAAGTGTAATATTATTTCCGTATTGCAATGCAACTTGCAAAAATTCATCCAGAGTGAGTGAATGGAAAAGTGTAATATTATTTCCGTATTGCAATGCAACTTGCAAAAATTCATCCAGAGTGAGTGAATGGAAAAGTGTAATATTATTTCCGTATTGCAATGCAACTTGCAAAAATTCATCCAGAGTGAGTGAATGGAAAAGTGTAATATTATTTCCGTATTGCAATGCAACTTGCAAAAATTCATCCAGAGTGGGTGAATGGAAAAGTGTAATATTATTTCCGTATTGCAATGCAACTTGCAAAAATTCATCCAGAGTGAGTGAATGGAAAAGTGTAATATTATTTCCGTATTGCAATGCAACTTGCAAAAATTCATCCACAGTGAGTGAATGGAAAAGTGTAATATTATTTCCGTATTGCAATGCAACTTGCAAAAATTCATCCAGAGTGAGTGAATGGAAAAGTGTAATATTATTTCCGTATTGCAATGCAACTTGCAAAAATTTATCCAGAGTGAGTGAATGGAAAAGTGTAATATTATTTCCGTATTGCAATGCAACTTGAAAAATTCATCCAGAGTGAGTGATTTAAAACTTTGTTAATGGAAAAGTGTAATATTATTTCCGTATTGCAATGCAACTTGCAAAAATTCATCCAGAGTGAGTGAATGGAAAAGTGTAATATTATTTCCGTATTGCAATGCAACTTGCAAAAATTCATCCAGAGTGAGTGAATCACAACATGATTTAGAACTTTGTTAATGTAATATTATTTCCGTATTGCAATGCAACTTGCAAAAATTCATCCAGAGTAAGTGAATGGAAAAGTGTAATATTATTTCCGTATTGCAATGCAACTTGCAAAAATTCATCCAGAGTAAGTGAATGGAAAAGTGTAATATTATTTCCGTATTGCAATGCAACTTGCAAAAATTTATCCAGAGTGAGTGAATGGAAAAGTGTAATATTATTTCCGTATTGCAATGCAACTTGAAAAATTCATCCAGAGTGAGTGATTTAAAACTTTGTTAATGGAAAAGTGTAATATTATTTCCGTATTGCAATGCAACTTGCAAAAATTCATCCAGGGTGAGTGAATGGAAAAGTGTGATATTATTTCCGTATTGCAATGCAACTTGCAAAAATTCATCCAGAGTGAGTGAATGGAAAAGTGTAATATTATTTCCGTATTGCAATGCAACTTGCAAAAATTCATCCAGAGTGAGTGAATGGAAAAGTGTAATATTATTTCCGTATTGCAATGCAACTTGCAAAAATTCATCCAGAGTGAGTGAATGGAAAAGTGTAATATTATTTCCGTATTGCAATGCAACTTGCAAAAATTCATCCAGAGTGAGTGAATGGAAAAGTGTAATATTATTTCCGTATTGCAATGCAACTTGCAAAAATTTATCCAGAGTGAGTGAATGGAAAAGTGTTATATTATTTCCGTATTGCAATGCAACTTGAAAAATTCATCCAGAGTGAGTGATTTAAAACTTTGTTAATGGAAAAGTGTAATATTATTTCCGTATTGCAATGCAACTTGCAAAAATTCATCCAGAGTGAGTGAATGGAAAAGTGTAATATTATTTCCGTATTGCAATGCAACTTGCAAAAATTCATCCAGAGTGAGTGAATGGAAAAGTGTAATATTATTTCCGTATTGCAATGCAACTTGCAAAAATTCATCCAGAGTGAGTGAATGGAAAAGTGTAATATTATTTCCGTATTGCAATGCAACTTGCAAAAATTTATCCAGAGTGAGTGAATGGAAAAGTGTAATATTATTTCCGTATTGCAATGCAACTTGAAAAATTCATCCAGAGTGAGTGATTTAAAACTTTGTTAATGGAAAAGTGTTATATTATTTCCGTATTGCAATGCAACTTGAAAAATTCATCCAGAGTGAGTGATTTAAAACTTTGTTAATGGAAAAGTGTAATATTATTTCCGTATTGCAATGCAACTTGCAAAAATTCATCCAGAGTGAGTGAATGGAAAAGTGTAATATTATTTCCGTATTGCAATGCAACTTGCAAAAATTCATCCAGAGTGAGTGAATCACAACATGATTTAGAACTTTGTTAATGTAATATTATTTCCGTATTGCAATGCAACTTGCAAAAATTCATCCAGAGTAAGTGAATGGAAAAGTGTAATATTATTTCCGTATTGCAATGCAACTTGCAAAAATTTATCCAGAGTGAGTGAATGGAAAAGTGTAATATTATTTCCGTATTGCAATGCAACTTGAAAAATTCATCCAGAGTGAGTGATTTAAAACTTTGTTAATGGAAAAGTGTAATATTATTTCCGTATTGCAATGCAACTTGCAAAAATTCATCCAGAGTGAGTGAATGGAAAAGTGTAATATTATTTCCGTATTGCAATGCAACTTGCAAAAATTCATCCAGAGTGAGTGAATGGAAAAGTGTAATATTATTTCCGTATTGCAATGCAACTTGCAAAAATTCATCCAGAGTGAGTGAATGGAAAAGTGTAATATTATTTCCGTATTGCAATGCAACTTGCAAAAATTCATCCAGAGTGAGTGAATGGAAAAGTGTAATATTATTTCCGTATTGCAATGCAACTTGCAAAAATTCATCCACAGTGAGTGAATGGAAAAGTGTAATATTATTTCCGTATTGCAATGCAACTTGCAAAAATTCATCCAGAGTGAGTGAATGGAAAAGTGTAATATTATTTCCGTATTGCAATGCAACTTGCAAAAATTTATCCAGAGTGAGTGAATGGAAAAGTGTAATATTATTTCCGTATTGCAATGCAACTTGAAAAGTTCATCCAGAGTGAGTGATTTAAAACTTTGTTAATGGAAAAGTGTAATATTATTTCCGTATTGCAATGCAACTTGCAAAAATTTATCCAGAGTGCGTGAATGGAAAAGTGTTATATTATTTCCGTATTGCAATGCAACCTGAAAAATTCATCCAGAGTGAGTGATTTAAAACTTTGTTAATGGAAAAGTGTAATATTATTTCCGTATTGCAATGCAACTTGCAAAAATTCATCCAGAGTGAGTGAATGGAAAAGTGTAATATTATTTCCGTATTGCAATGCAACTTGCAAAAATTTATCCAGAGTGAGTGAATGGAAAAGTGTAATATTATTTCCGTATTGCAATGCAACTTGAAAAATTCATCCAGAGTGAGTGATTTAAAACTTTGTTAATGGAAAAGTGTAATATTATTTCCGTATTGCAATGCAACTTGCAAAAATTTATCCAGAGTGCGTGAATGGAAAAGTGTTATATTATTTCCGTATTGCAATGCAACTTGAAAAATTCATCCAGAGTGAGTGATTTAAAACTTTGTTAATGGAAAAGTGTAATATTATTTCCGTATTGCAATGCAACTTGCAAAAATTCATCCAGAGTGAGTGAATGGAAAAGTGTAATATTATTTCCGTATTGCAATGCAACTTGCAAAAATTCATCCAGAGTGAGTGAATGGAAAAGTGTAATATTATTTCCGTATTGCAATGCAACTTGCAAAAATTCATCCAGAGTGGGTGAATGGAAAAGTGTAATATTATTTCCGTATTGCAATGCAACTTGCAAAAATTCATCCAGAGTGAGTGAATGGAAAAGTGTAATATTATTTCCGTATTGCAATGCAACTTGCAAAAATTCATCCACAGTGAGTGAATGGAAAAGTGTAATATTATTTCCGTATTGCAATGCAACTTGCAAAAATTCATCCAGAGTGAGTGAATGGAAAAGTGTAATATTATTTCCGTATTGCAATGCAACTTGCAAAAATTTATCCAGAGTGAGTGAATGGAAAAGTGTAATATTATTTCCGTATTGCAATGCAACTTGAAAAATTCATCCAGAGTGAGTGATTTAAAACTTTGTTAATGGAAAAGTGTAATATTATTTCCGTATTGCAATGCAACTTGCAAAAATTCATCCAGAGTGAGTGAATGGAAAAGTGTAATATTATTTCCGTATTGCAATGCAACTTGCAAAAATTCATCCAGAGTGAGTGAATCACAACATGATTTAGAACTTTGTTAATGTAATATTATTTCCGTATTGCAATGCAACTTGCAAAAATTCATCCAGAGTAAGTGAATGGAAAAGTGTAATATTATTTCCGTATTGCAATGCAACTTGCAAAAATTCATCCAGAGTAAGTGAATGGAAAAGTGTAATATTATTTCCGTATTGCAATGCAACTTGCAAAAATTTATCCAGAGTGAGTGAATGGAAAAGTGTAATATTATTTCCGTATTGCAATGCAACTTGAAAAATTCATCCAGAGTGAGTGATTTAAAACTTTGTTAATGGAAAAGTGTAATATTATTTCCGTATTGCAATGCAACTTGCAAAAATTCATCCAGAGTGAGTGACTGGAAAAGTGTGATATTATTTCCGTATTGCAATGCAACTTGCAAAAATTCATCCAGAGTGAGTGAATGGAAAAGTGTAATATTATTTCCGTATTGCAATGCAACTTGCAAAAATTCATCCAGAGTGAGTGAATGGAAAAGTGTAATATTATTTCCGTATTGCAATGCAACTTGCAAAAATTCATCCAGAGTGAGTGAATGGAAAAGTGTAATATTATTTCCGTATTGCAATGCAACTTGCAAAAATTCATCCAGAGTGAGTGAATGGAAAAGTGTAATATTATTTCCGTATTGCAATGCAACTTGCAAAAATGTATCCAGAGTGAGTGAATGGAAAAGTGTTATATTATTTCCGTATTGCAATGCAACTTGAAAAATTCATCCAGAGTGAGTGATTTAAAACTTTGTTAATGGAAAAGTGTAATATTATTTCCGTATTGCAATGCAACTTGCAAAAATTCATCCAGAGTGAGTGAATGGAAAAGTGTAATATTATTTCCGTATTGCAATGCAACTTGCAAAAATTCATCCAGAGTGAGTGAATGGAAAAGTGTAATATTATTTCCGTATTGCAATGCAACTTGCAAAAATTTATCCAGAGTGAGTGAATGGAAAAGTATAATATTATTTCCGTATTGCAATGCAACTTGAAAAATTCATCCAGAGTGAGTGATTTAAAACTTTGTTAATGGAAAAGTGTAATATTATTTCCGTATTGCAATGCAACTTGCAAAAATTTATCCAGAGTGCGTGAATGGAAAAGTGTTATATTATTTCCGTATTGCAATGCAACTTGAAAAATTCATCCAGAGTGAGTGATTTAAAACTTTGTTAATGGAAAAGTGTAATATTATTTCCGTATTGCAATGCAACTTGCAAAAATTCATCCAGAGTGAGTGAATGGAAAAGTGTAATATTATTTCCGTATTGCAATGCAACTTGCAAAAATTCATCCAGAGTGAGTGAATCACAACATGATTTAGAACTTTGTTAATGTAATATTATTTCCGTATTGCAATGCAACTTGCAAAAATTCATCCAGAGTAAGTGAATGGAAAAGTGTAATATTATTTCCGTATTGCAATGCAACTTGCAAAAATTTATCCAGAGTGAGTGAATGGAAAAGTGTAATATTATTTCCGTATTGCAATGCAACTTGAAAAATTCATCCAGAGTGAGTGATTTAAAACTTTGTTAATGGAAAAGTGTAATATTATTTCCGTATTGCAATGCAACTTGCAAAAATTCATCCAGAGTGTGTGAATGGAAAAGTGTAATATTATTTCCGTATTGCAATGCAACTTGCAAAAATTCATCCAGAGTGAGTGAATGGAAAAGTGTAATATTATTTCCGTATTGCAATGCAACTTGCAAAAATTCATCCAGAGTGAGTGAATGGAAAAGTGTAATATTATTTCCGTATTGCAATGCAACTTGCAAAAATTCATCCAGAGTGAGTGAATGGAAAAGTGTAATATTATTTCCGTATTGCAATGCAACTTGCAAAAATTCATCCAGAGTGAGTGAATGGAAAAGTGTAATATTATTTCCGTATTGCAATGCAACTTGCAAAAATTCATCCAGAGTGAGTGAATGGAAAAGTGTAATATTATTTCCGTATTGCAATGCAACTTGCAAAAATTTCTCCAGAGTGAGTGAATGGAAAAGTGTAATATTATTTCCGTATTGCAATGCAACTTGAAAAGTTCATCCAGAGTGAGTGATTTAAAACTTTGTTAATGGAAAAGTGTAATATTATTTCCGTATTGCAATGCAACTTGCAAAAATTTATCCAGAGTGCGTGAATGGAAAAGTGTTATATTATTTCCGTATTGCAATGCAACCTGAAAAATTCATCCAGAGTGAGTGATTTAAAACTTTGTTAATGGAAAAGTGTAATATTATTTCCGTATTGCAATGCAACTTGCAAAAATTCATCCAGAGTGAGTGAATGGAAAAGTGTAATATTATTTCCGTATTGCAATGCAACTTGCAAAAATTTATCCAGAGTGAGTGAATGGAAAAGTGTAATATTATTTCCGTATTGCAATGCAACTTGAAAAATTCATCCAGAGTGAGTGATTTAAAACTTTGTTAATGGAAAAGTGTAATATTATTTCCGTATTGCAATGCAACTTGCAAAAATTTATCCAGAGTGCGTGAATGGAAAAGTGTTATATTATTTCCGTATTGCAATGCAACTTGAAAAATTCATCCAGAGTGAGTGATTTAAAACTTTGTTAATGGAAAAGTGTAATATTATTTCCGTATTGCAATGCAACTTGCAAAAATTCATCCAGAGTGAGTGAATGGAAAAGTGTAATATTATTTCCGTATTGCAATGCAACTTGCAAAAATTCATCCAGAGTGAGTGAATGGAAAAGTGTAATATTATTTCCGTATTGCAATGCAACTTGCAAAAATTCATCCAGAGTGAGTGAATGGAAAAGTGTAATATTATTTCCGTATTGCAATGCAACTTGCAAAAATTCATCCAGAGTGGGTGAATGGAAAAGTGTAATATTATTTCCGTATTGCAATGCAACTTGCAAAAATTCATCCAGAGTGAGTGAATGGAAAAGTGTAATATTATTTCCGTATTGCAATGCAACTTGCAAAAATTCATCCACAGTGAGTGAATGGAAAAGTGTAATATTATTTCCGTATTGCAATGCAACTTGCAAAAATTCATCCAGAGTGAGTGAATGGAAAAGTGTAATATTATTTCCGTATTGCAATGCAACTTGCAAAAATTTATCCAGAGTGAGTGAATGGAAAAGTGTAATATTATTTCCGTATTGCAATGCAACTTGAAAAATTCATCCAGAGTGAGTGATTTAAAACTTTGTTAATGGAAAAGTGTAATATTATTTCCGTATTGCAATGCAACTTGCAAAAATTCATCCAGAGTGAGTGAATGGAAAAGTGTAATATTATTTCCGTATTGCAATGCAACTTGCAAAAATTCATCCAGAGTGAGTGAATCACAACATGATTTAGAACTTTGTTAATGTAATATTATTTCCGTATTGCAATGCAACTTGCAAAAATTCATCCAGAGTAAGTGAATGGAAAAGTGTAATATTATTTCCGTATTGCAATGCAACTTGCAAAAATTCATCCAGAGTAAGTGAATGGAAAAGTGTAATATTATTTCCGTATTGCAATGCAACTTGCAAAAATTTATCCAGAGTGAGTGAATGGAAAAGTGTAATATTATTTCCGTATTGCAATGCAACTTGAAAAATTCATCCAGAGTGAGTGATTTAAAACTTTGTTAATGGAAAAGTGTAATATTATTTCCGTATTGCAATGCAACTTGCAAAAATTCATCCAGAGTGAGTGAATGGAAAAGTGTGATATTATTTCCGTATTGCAATGCAACTTGCAAAAATTCATCCAGAGTGAGTGAATGGAAAAGTGTAATATTATTTCCGTATTGCAATGCAACTTGCAAAAATTCATCCAGAGTGAGTGAATGGAAAAGTGTAATATTATTTCCGTATTGCAATGCAACTTGCAAAAATTCATCCAGAGTGAGTGAATGGAAAAGTGTAATATTATTTCCGTATTGCAATGCAACTTGCAAAAATTCATCCAGAGTGAGTGAATGGAAAAGTGTAATATTATTTCCGTATTGCAATGCAACTTGCAAAAATTTATCCAGAGTGAGTGAATGGAAAAGTGTTATATTATTTCCGTATTGCAATGCAACTTGAAAAATTCATCCAGAGTGAGTGATTTAAAACTTTGTTAATGGAAAAGTGTAATATTATTTCCGTATTGCAATGCAACTTGCAAAAATTCATCCAGAGTGAGTGAATGGAAAAGTGTAATATTATTTCCGTATTGCAATGCAACTTGCAAAAATTCATCCAGAGTGAGTGAATGGAAAAGTGTAATATTATTTCCGTATTGCAATGCAACTTGCAAAAATTCATCCAGAGTGAGTGAATGGAAAAGTGTAATATTATTTCCGTATTGCAATGCAACTTGCAAAAATTTATCCAGAGTGAGTGAATGGAAAAGTGTAATATTATTTCCGTATTGCAATGCAACTTGAAAAATTCATCCAGAGTGAGTGATTTAAAACTTTGTTAATGGAAAAGTGTAATATTATTTCCGTATTGCAATGCAACTTGCAAAAATTTATCCAGAGTGCGTGAATGGAAAAGTGTTATATTATTTCCGTATTGCAATGCAACTTGAAAAATTCATCCAGAGTGAGTGATTTAAAACTTTGTTAATGGAAAAGTGTAATATTATTTCCGTATTGCAATGCAACTTGCAAAAATTCATCCAGAGTGAGTGAATGGAAAAGTGTAATATTATTTCCGTATTGCAATGCAACTTGCAAAAATTCATCCAGAGTGAGTGAATCACAACATGATTTAGAACTTTGTTAATGTAATATTATTTCCGTATTGCAATGCAACTTGCAAAAATTCATCCAGAGTAAGTGAATGGAAAAGTGTAATATTATTTCCGTATTGCAATGCAACTTGCAAAAATTTATCCAGAGTGAGTGAATGGAAAAGTGTAATATTATTTCCGTATTGCAATGCAACTTGAAAAATTCATCCAGAGTGAGTGATTTAAAACTTTGTTAATGGAAAAGTGTAATATTATTTCCGTATTGCAATGCAACTTGCAAAAATTCATCCAGAGTGAGTGAATGGAAAAGTGTAATATTATTTCCGTATTGCAATGCAACTTGCAAAAATTCATCCAGAGTGAGTGAATGGAAAAGTGTAATATTATTTCCGTATTGCAATGCAACTTGCAAAAATTCATCCAGAGTGAGTGAATGGAAAAGTGTAATATTATTTCCGTATTGCAATGCAACTTGCAAAAATTCATCCAGAGTGAGTGAATGGAAAAGTGTAATATTATTTCCGTATTGCAATGCAACTTGCAAAAATTCATCCACAGTGAGTGAATGGAAAAGTGTAATATTATTTCCGTATTGCAATGCAACTTGCAAAAATTCATCCAGAGTGAGTGAATGGAAAAGTGTAATATTATTTCCGTATTGCAATGCAACTTGCAAAAATTCATCCAGAGTGAGTGAATGGAAAAGTGTAATATTATTTCCGTATTGCAATGCAACTTGCAAAAATTCATCCAGAGTGAGTGAATGGAAAAGTGTAATATTATTTCCGTATTGCAATGCAACTTGCAAAAATTTATCCAGAGTGAGTGAATGGAAAAGTGTAATATTATTTCCGTATTGCAATGCAACTTGAAAAATTCATCCAGAGTGAGTGATTTAAAACTTTGTTAATGGAAAAGTGTAATATTATTTCCGTATTGCAATGCAACTTGCAAAAATTCATCCAGAGTGAGTGAATGGAAAAGTGTAATATTATTTCCGTATTGCAATGCAACTTGCAAAAATTCATCCAGAGTGAGTGAATCACAACATGATTTAGAACTTTGTTAATGTAATATTATTTCCGTATTGCAATGCAACTTGCAAAAATTCATCCAGAGTAAGTGAATGGAAAAGTGTAATATTATTTCCGTATTGCAATGCAACTTGCAAAAATTCATCCAGAGTAAGTGAATGGAAAAGTGTAATATTATTTCCGTATTGCAATGCAACTTGCAAAAATTTATCCAGAGTGAGTGAATGGAAAAGTGTAATATTATTTCCGTATTGCAATGCAACTTGAAAAATTCATCCAGAGTGAGTGATTTAAAACTTTGTTAATGGAAAAGTGTAATATTATTTCCGTATTGCAATGCAACTTGCAAAAATTCATCCAGAGTGAGTGAATGGAAAAGTGTGATATTATTTCCGTATTGCAATGCAACTTGCAAAAATTCATCCAGAGTGAGTGAATGGAAAAGTGTAATATTATTTCCGTATTGCAATGCAACTTGCAAAAATTCATCCAGAGTGAGTGAATGGAAAAGTGTAATATTATTTCCGTATTGCAATGCAACTTGCAAAAATTCATCCAGAGTGAGTGAATGGAAAAGTGTAATATTATTTCCGTATTGCAATGCAACTTGCAAAAATTCATCCAGAGTGAGTGAATGGAAAAGTGTAATATTATTTCCGTATTGCAATGCAACTTGCAAAAATTTATCCAGAGTGAGTGAATGGAAAAGTGTTATATTATTTCCGTATTGCAATGCAACTTGAAAAATTCATCCAGAGTGAGTGATTTAAAACTTTGTTAATGGAAAAGTGTAATATTATTTCCGTATTGCAATGCAACTTGCAAAAATTCATCCAGAGTGAGTGAATGGAAAAGTGTAATATTATTTCCGTATTGCAATGCAACTTGCAAAAATTCATCCAGAGTGAGTGAATGGAAAAGTGTAATATTATTTCCGTATTGCAATGCAACTTGCAAAAATTCATCCAGAGTGAGTGAATGGAAAAGTGTAATATTATTTCCGTATTGCAATGCAACTTGCAAAAATTTATCCAGAGTGAGTGAATGGAAAAGTGTAATATTATTTCCGTATTGCAATGCAACTTGAAAAATTCATCCAGAGTGAGTGATTTAAAACTTTGTTAATGGAAAAGTGTAATATTATTTCCGTATTGCAATGCAACTTGCAAAAATTTATCCAGAGTGCGTGAATGGAAAAGTGTTATATTATTTCCGTATTGCAATGCAACTTGAAAAATTCATCCAGAGTGAGTGATTTAAAACTTTGTTAATGGAAAAGTGTAATATTATTTCCGTATTGCAATGCAACTTGCAAAAATTCATCCAGAGTGAGTGAATGGAAAAGTGTAATATTATTTCCGTATTGCAATGCAACTTGCAAAAATTCATCCAGAGTGAGTGAATCACAACATGATTTAGAACTTTGTTAATGTAATATTATTTCCGTATTGCAATGCAACTTGCAAAAATTCATCCAGAGTAAGTGAATGGAAAAGTGTAATATTATTTCCGTATTGCAATGCAACTTGCAAAAATTTATCCAGAGTGAGTGAATGGAAAAGTGTAATATTATTTCCGTATTGCAATGCAACTTGAAAAATTCATCCAGAGTGAGTGATTTAAAACTTTGTTAATGGAAAAGTGTAATATTATTTCCGTATTGCAATGCAACTTGCAAAAATTCATCCAGAGTGAGTGAATGGAAAAGTGTAATATTATTTCCGTATTGCAATGCAACTTGCAAAAATTCATCCAGAGTGAGTGAATGGAAAAGTGTAATATTATTTCCGTATTGCAATGCAACTTGCAAAAATTCATCCAGAGTGAGTGAATGGAAAAGTGTAATATTATTTCCGTATTGCAATGCAACTTGCAAAAATTCATCCAGAGTGAGTGAATGGAAAAGTGTAATATTATTTCCGTATTGCAATGCAACTTGCAAAAATTCATCCACAGTGAGTGAATGGAAAAGTGTAATATTATTTCCGTATTGCAATGCAACTTGCAAAAATTCATCCAGAGTGAGTGAATGGAAAAGTGTAATATTATTTCCGTATTGCAATGCAACTTGCAAAAATTTATCCAGAGTGAGTGAATGGAAAAGTGTAATATTATTTCCGTATTGCAATGCAACTTGAAAAGTTCATCCAGAGTGAGTGATTTAAAACTTTGTTAATGGAAAAGTGTAATATTATTTCCGTATTGCAATGCAACTTGCAAAAATTTATCCAGAGTGCGTGAATGGAAAAGTGTTATATTATTTCCGTATTGCAATGCAACCTGAAAAATTCATCCAGAGTGAGTGATTTAAAACTTTGTTAATGGAAAAGTGTAATATTATTTCCGTATTGCAATGCAACTTGCAAAAATTCATCCAGAGTGAGTGAATGGAAAAGTGTAATATTATTTCCGTATTGCAATGCAACTTGCAAAAATTTATCCAGAGTGAGTGAATGGAAAAGTGTAATATTATTTCCGTATTGCAATGCAACTTGAAAAATTCATCCAGAGTGAGTGATTTAAAACTTTGTTAATGGAAAAGTGTAATATTATTTCCGTATTGCAATGCAACTTGCAAAAATTCATCCAGAGTGAGTGAATGGAAAAGTGTAATATTATTTCCGTATTGCAATGCAACTTGCAAAAATTCATCCAGAGTGAGTGAATGGAAAAGTGTAATATTATTTCCGTATTGCAATGCAACTTGCAAAAATTCATCCAGAGTGGGTGAATGGAAAAGTGTAATATTATTTCCGTATTGCAATGCAACTTGCAAAAATTCATCCAGAGTGAGTGAATGGAAAAGTGTAATATTATTTCCGTATTGCAATGCAACTTGCAAAAATTCATCCACAGTGAGTGAATGGAAAAGTGTAATATTATTTCCGTATTGCAATGCAACTTGCAAAAATTCATCCAGAGTGAGTGAATGGAAAAGTGTAATATTATTTCCGTATTGCAATGCAACTTGCAAAAATTTATCCAGAGTGAGTGAATGGAAAAGTGTAATATTATTTCCGTATTGCAATGCAACTTGAAAAATTCATCCAGAGTGAGTGATTTAAAACTTTGTTAATGGAAAAGTGTAATATTATTTCCGTATTGCAATGCAACTTGCAAAAATTCATCCAGAGTGAGTGAATGGAAAAGTGTAATATTATTTCCGTATTGCAATGCAACTTGCAAAAATTTATCCAGAGTGAGTGAATGGAAAAGTGTAATATTATTTCCGTATTGCAATGCAACTTGAAAAATTCATCCAGAGTGAGTGATTTAAAACTTTGTTAATGGAAAAGTGTAATATTATTTCCGTATTGCAATGCAACTTGCAAAAATTCATCCAGAGTAAGTGAATGGAAAAGTGTAATATTATTTCCGTATTGCAATGCAACTTGCAAAAATTCATCCAGAGTAAGTGAATGGAAAAGTGTAATATTATTTCCGTATTGCAATGCAACTTGCAAAAATTTATCCAGAGTGAGTGAATGGAAAAGTGTAATATTATTTCCGTATTGCAATGCAACTTGAAAAATTCATCCAGAGTGAGTGATTTAAAACTTTGTTAATGGAAAAGTGTAATATTATTTCCGTATTGCAATGCAACTTGCAAAAATTCATCCAGAGTGAGTGAATGGAAAAGTGTAATATTATTTCCGTATTGCAATGCAACTTGCAAAAATTCATCCAGAGTGAGTGAATGGAAAAGTGTAATATTATTTCCGTATTGCAATGCAACTTGCAAAAATTCATCCAGAGTGAGTGAATGGAAAAGTGTAATATTATTTCCGTATTGCAATGCAACTTGCAAAAATTCATCCAGAGTGAGTGAATGGAAAAGTGTAATATTATTTCCGTATTGCAATGCAACTTGCAAAAATTCATCCAGAGTGAGTGAATGGAAAAGTGTAATATTATTTCCGTATTGCAATGCAACTTGCAAAAATTTATCCAGAGTGAGTGAATGGAAAAGTGTTATATTATTTCCGTATTGCCATGCAACTTGAAAAATTCATCCAGAGTGAGTGATTTAAAACTTTGTTAATGGAAAAGTGTAATATTATTTCCGTATTGCAATGCAACTTGCAAAAATTCATCCAGAGTGAGTGAATCACAACATGATTTAGAACTTTGTTAATGTAATATTATTTCCGTATTGCAATGCAACTTGCAAAAATTCATCCAGAGTAAGTGAATGGAAAAGTGTAATATTATTTCCGTATTGCAATGCAACTTGCAAAAATTCATCCAGAGTGAGTGAATGGAAAAGTGTAATATTATTTCCGTATTGCAATGCAACTTGCAAAAATTCATCCAGAGTGAGTGAATGGAAAAGTGTAATATTATTTCCGTATTGCAATGCAACTTGCAAAAATTCATCCAGAGTGAGTGAATCACAACATGATTTAGAACTTTGTTAATGTAATATTATTTCCGTATTGCAATGCAACTTGCAAAAATTCATCCAGAGTAAGTGAATGGAAAAGTGTAATATTATTTCCGTATTGCAATGCAACTTGCAAAAATTCATCCAGAGTGAGTGAATGGAAAAGTGTAATATTATTTCCGTATTGCAATGCAACTTGCAAAAATTCATCCAGAGTGAGTGAATGGAAAAGTGTAATATTATTTCCGTATTGCAATGCAACTTGCAAAAATTCATCCAGAGTGAGTGAATGGAAAAGTGTAATATTATTTCCGCATTGCAATGCAACTTGAAAAATTCATCCAGAGTGAGTGATTTAAAACTTTGTTAATGGAAAAGTGTAATATTATTTCCGTATTGCAATGCAACTTGCAAAAATTCATCCAGAGTGAGTGAATGGAAAAGTGTAATATTATTTCCGTATTGCAATGCAACTTGCAAAAATTCATCCAGAGTGAGTGAATCACAACATGATTTAGAACTTTGTTAATGTAATATTATTTCCGTATTGCAATGCAACTTGCAAAAATTCATCCAGAGTAAGTGAATGGAAAAGTGTAATATTATTTCCGTATTGCAATGCAACTTGCAAAAATTCATCCAGAGTAAGTGAATGGAAAAGTGTAATATTATTTCCGTATTGCAATGCAACTTGCAAAAATTTATCCAGAGTGAGTGAATGGAAAAGTGTAATATTATTTCCGTATTGCAATGCAACTTGAAAAATTCATCCAGAGTGAGTGATTTAAAACTTTGTTAATGGAAAAGTGTAATATTATTTCCGTATTGCAATGCAACTTGCAAAAATTCATCCAGAGTGAGTGAATGGAAAAGTGTAATATTATTTCCGTATTGCAATGCAACTTGCAAAAATTCATCCAGAGTGAGTGAATGGAAAAGTGTAATATTATTTCCGTATTGCAATGCAACTTGCAAAAATTCATCTAGAGTGAGTGAATGGAAAAGTGTAATATTATTTCCGTATTGCAATGCAACTTGCAAAAATTCATCCAGAGTGAGTGAATGGAAAAGTGTAATATTATTTCCGTATTGCAATGCAACTTGCAAAAATTCATCCAGAGTGAGTGAATGGAAAAGTGTAATATTATTTCCGTATTGCAATGCAACTTGCAAAAATTTATCCAGAGTGAGTGAATGGAAAAGTGTTATATTATTTCCGTATTGCAATGCAACTTGAAAAATTCATCCAGAGTGAGTGATTTAAAACTTTGTTAATGGAAAAGTGTAATATTATTTCCGTATTGCAATGCAACTTGCAAAAATTCATCCAGAGTGAGTGAATGGAAAAGTGTAATATTATTTCCGTATTGCAATGCAACTTGCAAAAATTCATCCAGAGTGAGTGAATCACAACATGATTTAGAACTTTGTTAATGTAATATTATTTCCGTATTGCAATGCAACTTGCAAAAATTCATCCAGAGTAAGTGAATGGAAAAGTGTAATATTATTTCCGTATTGCAATGCAACTTGCAAAAATTCATCCAGAGTGAGTGAATGGAAAAGTGTAATATTATTTCCGTATTGCAATGCAACTTGCAAAAATTCATCCAGAGTGAGTGAATGGAAAAGTGTAATATTATTTCCGTATTGCAATGCAACTTGCAAAAATTCATCCAGAGTGAGTGAATGGAAAAGTGTAATATTATTTCCGCATTGCAATGCAACTTGCAAAAATTCATCGATTCATCGATTCATGAATGAAACAGTACAGCAAAAAAATGTCATTCAGAGTGAATCGAAAACAATCCAGAAGTGAATCAAAACATAATTTAGAACTTTGTTAATGGAAAAGTGTAATATTATTTCCGTATTGCAATGCAACTTGCAAAAATTCATCCAGAGTGAGTGATTTAGAACTTTGTTAATGGAAAAGTGTAATATTATTTCCGTATTGCAATGCAACTTGCAAAAATTCATCCAGAGTGAGTGATTTAGAACTTTGTTAATGGAAAAGTGTAATATTATTTCCGTATTGCAATGCAACTTGCAAAAATTCATCCAGAGTGAGTGAATCACAACATGATTTAGAACTTTGTTAATGGAAAAGTGTAATATTATTTCCGTATTGCAATGCAACTTGCAAAAATTCATCCAGAGTGAGTGAATCACAACATGATTTAGAACTTTGTTAATGGAAAAGTGTAATATTATTTCCGTATTGCAATGCAACTTGCAAAAATTCATCCAGAGTGAGTGAATCACAACATGATTTAGAACTTTGTTAATGTAATATTATTTCCGTATTGCAATGCAACTTGCAAAAATTCATCCAGAGTGAGTGAATCACAACATGATTTAGAACTTTGTTAATGTAATATTATTTCCGTATTGCAATGCAACTTGCAAAAATTCATCCAGAGTGAGTGAATGGAAAAGTGTAATATTATTTCCGTATTGCAATGCAACTTGCAAAAATTCATCCAGAGTGAGTGAATGGAAAAGTGTAATATTATTTCCGTATTGCAATGCAACTTGCAAAAATTCATCCAGAGTAAGTGAATGGAAAAGTGTAATATTATTTCCGTATTGCAATGCAACTTGCAAAAATTCATCCAGAGTAAGTGAATGGAAAAGTGTAATATTATTTCCGTATTGCAATGCAACTTGCAAAAATTTATCCAGAGTGAGTGAATGGAAAAGTGTAATATTATTTCCGTATTGCAATGCAACTTGAAAAATTCATCCAGAGTGAGTGATTTAAAACTTTGTTAATGGAAAAGTGTAATATTATTTCCGTATTGCAATGCAACTTGCAAAAATTCATCCAGAGTGAGTGAATGGAAAAGTGTAATATTATTTCCGTATTGCAATGCAACTTGCAAAAATTCATCCAGAGTGAGTGAATGGAAAAGTGTAATATTATTTCCGTATTGCAATGCAACTTGCAAAAATTCATCCAGAGTGAGTGAATGGAAAAGTGTAATATTATTTCCGTATTGCAATGCAACTTGCAAAAATTCATCCAGAGTGAGTGAATGGAAAAGTGTAATATTATTTCCGTATTGCAATGCAACTTGCAAAAATTCATCCAGAGTGAGTGAATGGAAAAGTGTAATATTATTTCCGTATTGCAATGCAACTTGCAAAAATTTATCCAGAGTGAGTGAATGGAAAAGTGTTATATTATTTCCGTATTGCAATGCAACTTGAAAAATTCATCCAGAGTGAGTGATTTAAAACTTTGTTAATGGAAAAGTGTAATATTATTTCCGTATTGCAATGCAACTTGAAAAAATTCATCCAGAGTGAGTGAATCACAACATGATTTAGAACTTTGTTAATGTAATATTATTTCCGTATTGCAATGCAACTTGCAAAAATTCATCCAGAGTAAGTGAATGGAAAAGTGTAATATTATTTCCGTATTGCAATGCAACTTGCAAAAATTCATCCAGAGTGAGTGAATGGAAAAGTGTAATATTATTTCCGTATTGCAATGCAACTTGCAAAAATTCATCCAGAGTGAGTGAATGGAAAAGTGTAATATTATTTCCGTATTGCAATGCAACTTGCAAAAATTCATCCAGACTGAGTGAATCACAACATGATTTAGAACTTTGTTAATGTAATATTATTTCCGTATTGCAATGCAACTTGCAAAAATTCATCCAGAGTAAGTGAATGGAAAAGTGTAATATTATTTCCGTATTGCAATGCAACTTGCAAAAATTCATCCAGAGTGAGTGAATGGAAAAGTGTAATATTATTTCCGTATTGCAATGCAACTTGCAAAAATTCATCCAGAGTGAGTGAATGGAAAAGTGTAATATTATTTCCGTATTGCAATGCAACTTGCAAAAATTCATCCAGAGTGAGTGAATGGAAAAGTGTAATATTATTTCCGCATTGCAATGCAACTTGAAAAATTCATCCAGAGTGAGTGATTTAAAACTTTGTTAATGGAAAAGTGTAATATTATTTCCGTATTGCAATGCAACTTGCAAAAATTCATCCAGAGTGAGTGAATGGAAAAGTGTAATATTATTTCCGTATTGCAATGCAACTTGCAAAAATTCATCCAGAGTGAGTGAATCACAACATGATTTAGAACTTTGTTAATGTAATATTATTTCCGTATTGCAATGCAACTTGCAAAAATTCATCCAGAGTAAGTGAATGGAAAAGTGTAATATTATTTCCGTATTGCAATGCAACTTGCAAAAATTCATCCAGAGTAAGTGAATGGAAAAGTGTAATATTATTTCCGTATTGCAATGCAACTTGCAAAAATTTATCCAGAGTGAGTGAATGGAAAAGTGTAATATTATTTCCGTATTGCAATGCAACTTGAAAAATTCATCCAGAGTGAGTGATTTAAAACTTTGTTAATGGAAAAGTGTAATATTATTTCCGTATTGCAATGCAACTTGCAAAAATTCATCCAGAGTGAGTGAATGGAAAAGTGTAATATTATTTCCGTATTGCAATGCAACTTGCAAAAATTCATCCAGAGTGAGTGAATGGAAAAGTGTAATATTATTTCCGTATTGCAATGCACTTGCAAAAATTCATCCAGAGTGAGTGAATGGAAAAGTGTAATATTATTTCCGTATTGCAATGCAACTTGCAAAAATTCATCCAGAGTGAGTGAATGGAAAAGTGTAATATTATTTCCGTATTGCAATGCAACTTGCAAAAATTCATCCAGAGTGAGTGAATGGAAAAGTGTAATATTATTTCCGTATTGCAATGCAACTTGCAAAAATTTATCCAGAGTGAGTGAATGGAAAAGTGTTATATTATTTCCGTATTGCAATGCAACTTGAAAAATTCATCCAGAGTGAGTGATTTAAAACTTTGTTAATGGAAAAGTGTAATATTATTTCCGTATTGCAATGCAACTTGCAAAAATTCATCCAGAGTGAGTGAATCACAACATGATTTAGAACTTTGTTAATGTAATATTATTTCCGTATTGCAATGCAACTTGCAAAAATTCATCCAGAGTAAGTGAATGGAAAAGTGTAATATTATTTCCGTATTGCAATGCAACTTGCAAAAATTCATCCAGAGTGAGTGAATGGAAAAGTGTAATATTATTTCCGTATTGCAATGCAACTTGCAAAAATTCATCCAGAGTGAGTGAATGGAAAAGTGTAATATTATTTCCGTATTGCAATGCAACTTGCAAAAATTCATCCAGAGTGAGTGAATCACAACATGATTTAGAACTTTGTTAATGTAATATTATTTCCGTATTGCAATGCAACTTGCAAAAATTCATCCAGAGTAAGTGAATGGAAAAGTGTAATATTATTTCCGTATTGCAATGCAACTTGCAAAAATTCATCCAGAGTGAGTGAATGGAAAAGTGTAATATTATTTCCGTATTGCAATGCAACTTGCAAAAATTCATCCAGAGTGAGTGAATGGAAAAGTGTAATATTATTTCCGTATTGCAATGCAACTTGCAAAAATTCATCCAGAGTGAGTGAATGGAAAAGTGTAATATTATTTCCGCATTGCAATGCAACTTGCAAAAATTCATCGATTCATCGATTCATGAATGAAACAGTACAGCAAAAAAATGTCATTCAGAGTGAATCGAAAACAATCCAGAAGTGAATCAAAACATAATTTAGAACTTTGTTAATGGAAAAGTGTAATATTATTTCCGTATTGCAATGCAACTTGCAAAAATTCATCCAGAGTGAGTGATTTAGAACTTTGTTAATGGAAAAGTGTAATATTATTTCCGTATTGCAATGCAACTTGCAAAAATTCATCCAGAGTGAGTGATTTAGAACTTTGTTAATGGAAAAGTGTAATATTATTTCCGTATTGCAATGCAACTTGCAAAAATTCATCCAGAGTGAGTGAATCACAACATGATTTAGAACTTTGTTAATGGAAAAGTGTAATATTATTTCCGTATTGCAATGCAACTTGCAAAAATTCATCCAGAGTGAGTGAATCACAACATGATTTAGAACTTTGTTAATGGAAAAGTGTAATATTATTTCCGTATTGCAATGCAACTTGCAAAAATTCATCCAGAGTGAGTGAATCACAACATGATTTAGAACTTTGTTAATGTAATATTATTTCCGTATTGCAATGCAACTTGCAAAAATTCATCCAGAGTGAGTGAATCACAACATGATTTAGAACTTTGTTAATGTAATATTATTTCCGTATTGCAATGCAACTTGCAAAAATTCATCCAGAGTGAGTGAATGGAAAAGTGTAATATTATTTCCGTATTGCAATGCAACTTGCAAAAATTCATCCAGAGTGAGTGAATGGAAAAGTGTAATATTATTTCCGTATTGCAATGCAACTTGCAAAAATTCATCCAGAGTGAGTGAATGGAAAAGTGTAATATTATTTCCGTATTGCAATGCAACTTGCAAAAATTCATCCAGAGTGAGTGAATCACAACATGATTTAGAACTTTGTTAATGTAATATTATTTCCGTATTGCAATGCAACTTGCAAAAATTCATCCAGAGTGAGTGAATCACAACATGATTTAGAACTTTGTTAATGTAATATTATTTCCGTATTGCAATGCAACTTGCAAAAATTCATCCAGAGTGAGTGAATGGAAAAGTGTAATATTATTTCCGTATTGCAATGCAATTTGCAAAAATTCATCCAGAGTGAGTGAATCACAACATGATTTAGAACTTTGTTAATGGAAAAGTGTAATATTATTTCCGTATTGCAATGCAACTTGCAAAAATTCATCCAGAGTGAGTGAATCACAACATGATTTAGAACTTTGTTAATGGAAAAGTGTAATATTATTTCCGTATTGCAATGCAACTTGCAAAAATTCATCCAGAGTAAGTGAATGGAAAAGTGTAATATTATTTCCGTATTGCAATGCAACTTGCAAAAATTCATCCAGAGTGAGTGAATCACAACATGATTTAGAACTTTGTTAATGGAAAAGTGCAATATTATTTCCGTATTGCAATGCAACTTGCAAAAATTCATCCAGAGTGAGTGAATGGAAAAGTGTAATATTATTTCCGTATTGCAATGCAACTTGCAAAAATTCATCCAGAGTGAGTGAATGGAAAAGTGTAATATTATTTCCGTATTGCATTGCAACTTGCAAAAATTCATCCAGAGTGAGTGATTTAGAACTTTGTTAATGGAAAAGTGTAATATTATTTCCGTATTGCAATGCAATTTGCAAAAATTCATCCAGAGTGAGTGAATCACAACATGATTTAGAACTTTGTTAATGGAAAAGTGTAATATTATTTCCGTATTGCAATGCAACTTGCAAAAATTCATCCAGAGTGAGTGAATCACAACATGATTTAGAACTTTGTTAATGGAAAAGTGTAATATTATTTCCGTATTGCAATGCAACTTGCAAAAATTCATCCAGAGTAAGTGAATGGAAAAGTGTAATATTATTTCCGTATTGCAATGCAACTTGCAAAAATTCATCCAGAGTGAGTGAATCACAACATGATTTAGAACTTTGTTAATGTAATATTATTTCCGTATTGCAATGCAACTTGCAAAAATTCATCCAGAGTAAGTGAATGGAAAAGTGTAATATTATTTCCGTATTGCAATGCAACTTGCAAAAATTCATCCAGAGCGAGTGAATGGAAAAGTGTAATATTATTTCCGTATTGCAATGCAACTTGCAAAAATTCATCCAGAGCGAGTGAATGGAAAAGTGTAATATTATTTCCGTATTGCAATGCAACTTGCAAAAATTCATCCAGAGTGAGTGAATGGAAAAGTGTAATATTATTTCCGCATTGCAATGCAACTTGCAAAAATTCATCGATTCATCGATTCATGAATGAAACAGTACAGCAAAAAAATGTCATTCAGAGTGAATCGAAAACAATCCAGAAGTGAATCAAAACATAATTTAGAACTTTGTTAATGGAAAAGTGTAATATTATTTCCGTATTGCAATGCAACTTGCAAAAATTCATCCAGAGTGAGTGATTTAGAACTTTGTTAATGGAAAAGTGTAATATTATTTCCGTATTGCAATGCAACTTGCAAAAATTCATCCAGAGTGAGTGATTTAGAACTTTGTTAATGGAAAAGTGTAATATTATTTCCGTATTGCAATGCAACTTGCAAAAATTCATCCAGAGTGAGTGAATCACAACATGATTTAGAACTTTGTTAATGGAAAAGTGTATTATTATTTCCGTATTGCAATGCAACTTGCAAAAATTCATCCAGAGTGAGTGAATCACAACATGATTTAGAACTTTGTTAATGGAAAAGTGTAATATTATTTCCGTATTGCAATGCAACTTGCAAAAATTCATCCAGAGTGAGTGAATCACAACATGATTTAGAACTTTGTTAATGTAATATTATTTCCGTATTGCAATGCAACTTGCAAAAATTCATCCAGAGTGAGTGAATCACAACATGATTTAGAACTTTGTTAATGTAATATTATTTCCGTATTGCAATGCAACTTGCAAAAATTCATCCAGAGTGAGTGAATGGAAAAGTGTAATATTATTTCCGTATTGCAATGCAACTTGCAAAAATTCATCCAGAGTGAGTGAATGGAAAAGTGTAATATTATTTCCGTATTGCAATGCAACTTGCAAAAATTCATCCAGAGTGAGTGAATGGAAAAGTGTAATATTATTTCCGTATTGCAATGCAACTTGCAAAAATTCATCCAGAGTGAGTGAATCACAACATGATTTAGAACTTTGTTAATGTAATATTATTTCCGTATTGCAATGCAACTTGCAAAAATTCATCCAGAGTGAGTGAATCACAACATGATTTAGAACTTTGTTAATGTAATATTATTTCCGTATTGCAATGCAACTTGCAAAAATTCATCCAGAGTGAGTGAATGGAAAAGTGTAATATTATTTCCGTATTGCAATGCAATTTGCAAAAATTCATCCAGAGTGAGTGAATCACAACATGATTTAGAACTTTGTTAATGGAAAAGTGTAATATTATTTCCGTATTGCAATGCAACTTGCAAAAATTCATCCAGAGTGAGTGAATCACAACATGATTTAGAACTTTGTTAATGGAAAAGTGTAATATTATTTCCGTATTGCAATGCAACTTGCAAAAATTCATCCAGAGTGAGTGAATGGAAAAGTGTAATATTATTTCCGTATTGCAATGCAACTTGCAAAAATTCATCCAGAGTGAGTGAATGGAAAAGTGTAATATTATTTCCGCATTGCAATGCAACTTGCAAAAATTCATCGATTCATCGATTCATGAATGAAACAGTACAGCAAAAAAATGTCATTCAGAGTGAATCGAAAACAATCCAGAAGTGAATCAAAACATAATTTAGAACTTTGTTAATGGAAAAGTGTAATATTATTTCCGTATTGCAATGCAACTTGCAAAAATTCATCCAGAGTGAGTGATTTAGAACTTTGTTAATGGAAAAGTGTAATATTATTTCCGTATTGCAATGCAACTTGCAAAAATTCATCCAGAGTGAGTGATTTAGAACTTTGTTAATGGAAAAGTGTAATATTATTTCCGTATTGCAATGCAACTTGCAAAAATTCATCCAGAGTGAGTGAATCACAACATGATTTAGAACTTTGTTAATGGAAAAGTGTAATATTATTTCCGTATTGCAATGCAACTTGCAAAAATTCATCCAGAGTGAGTGAATCACAACATGATTTAGAACTTTGTTAATGGAAAAGTGTAATATTATTTCCGTATTGCAATGCAACTTGCAAAAATTCATCCAGAGTGAGTGAATCACAACATGATTTAGAACTTTGTTAATGTAATATTATTTCCGTATTGCAATGCAACTTGCAAAAATTCATCCAGAGTGAGTGAATCACAACATGATTTAGAACTTTGTTAATGTAATATTATTTCCGTATTGCAATGCAACTTGCAAAAATTCATCCAGAGTGAGTGAATGGAAAAGTGTAATATTATTTCCGTATTGCAATGCAACTTGCAAAAATTCATCCAGAGTGAGTGAATGGAAAAGTGTAATATTATTTCCGTATTGCAATGCAACTTGCAAAAATTCATCCAGAGTGAGTGAATCACAACATGATTTAGAACTTTGTTAATGTAATATTATTTCCGTATTGCAATGCAACTTGCAAAAATTCATCCAGAGTGAGTGAATCACAACATGATTTAGAACTTTGTTAATGTAATATTATTTCCGTATTGCAATGCAACTTGCAAAAATTCATCCAGAGTGAGTGAATGGAAAAGTGTAATATTATTTCCGTATTGCAATGCAATTTGCAAAAATTCATCCAGAGTGAGTGAATCACAACATGATTTAGAACTTTGTTAATGGAAAAGTGTAATATTATTTCCGTATTGCAATGCAACTTGCAAAAATTCATCCAGAGTGAGTGAATCACAACATGATTTAGAACTTTGTTAATGGAAAAGTGTAATATTATTTCCGTATTGCAATGCAACTTGCAAAAATTCATCCAGAGTGAGTGAATGGAAAAGTGTAATATTATTTCCGTATTGCAATGCAACTTGCAAAAATTCATCCAGAGTGAGTGAATGGAAAAGTGTAATATTATTTCCGCATTGCAATGCAACTTGCAAAAATTCATCGATTCATCGATTCATGAATGAAACAGTACAGCAAAAAAATGTCATTCAGAGTGAATCGAAAACAATCCAGAAGTGAATCAAAACATAATTTAGAACTTTGTTAATGGAAAAGTGTAATATTATTTCCGTATTGCAATGCAACTTGCAAAAATTCATCCAGAGTGAGTGATTTAGAACTTTGTTAATGGAAAAGTGTAATATTATTTCCGTATTGCAATGCAACTTGCAAAAATTCATCCAGAGTGAGTGATTTAGAACTTTGTTAATGGAAAAGTGTAATATTATTTCCGTATTGCAATGCAACTTGCAAAAATTCATCCAGAGTGAGTGAATCACAACATGATTTAGAACTTTGTTAATGGAAAAGTGTAATATTATTTCCGTATTGCAATGCAACTTGCAAAAATTCATCCAGAGTGAGTGAATCACAACATGATTTAGAACTTTGTTAATGGAAAAGTGTAATATTATTTCCGTATTGCAATGCAACTTGCAAAAATTCATCCAGAGTGAGTGAATCACAACATGATTTAGAACTTTGTTAATGTAATATTATTTCCGTATTGCAATGCAACTTGCAAAAATTCATCCAGAGTGAGTGAATCACAACATGATTTAGAACTTTGTTAATGTAATATTATTTCCGTATTGCAATGCAACTTGCAAAAATTCATCCAGAGTGAGTGAATGGAAAAGTGTAATATTATTTCCGTATTGCAATGCAACTTGCAAAAATTCATCCAGAGTGAGTGAATGGAAAAGTGTAATATTATTTCCGTATTGCAATGCAACTTGCAAAAATTCATCCAGAGTGAGTGAATCACAACATGATTTAGAACTTTGTTAATGTAATATTATTTCCATATTGCAATGCAACTTGCAAAAATTCATCCAGAGTGAGTGAATCACAACATGATTTAGAACTTTGTTAATGTAATATTATTTCCGTATTGCAATGCAACTTGCAAAAATTCATCCAGAGTGAGTGAATGGAAAAGTGTAATATTATTTCCGTATTGCAATGCAATTTGCAAAAATTCATCCAGAGTGAGTGAATCACAACATGATTTAGAACTTTGTTAATGGAAAAGTGTAATATTATTTCCGTATTGCAATGCAACTTGCAAAAATTCATCCAGAGTGAGTGAATCACAACATGATTTAGAACTTTGTTAATGGAAAAGTGTAATATTATTTCCGTATTGCAATGCAACTTGCAAAAATTCATCCAGAGTAAGTGAATGGAAAAGTGTAATATTATTTCCGTATTGCAATGCAACTTGCAAAAATTCATCCAGAGTGAGTGAATCACAACATGATTTAGAACTTTGTTAATGGAAAAGTGTAATATTATTTCCGTATTGCAATGCAACTTGCAAAAATTCATCCAGAGTGAGTGAATGGAAAAGTGTAATATTATTTCCGTATTGCAATGCAACTTGCAAAAATTCATCCAGAGTGAGTGAATGGAAAAGTGTAATATTATTTCCGTATTGCAATGCAACTTGCAAAAATTCATCCAGAGTGAGTGATTTAGAACTTTGTTAATGGAAAAGTGTAATATTATTTCCGTATTGCAATGCAATTTGCAAAAATTCATCCAGAGTGAGTGAATCACAACATGATTTAGAACTTTGTTAATGGAAAAGTGTAATATTATTTCCGTATTGCAATGCAACTTGCAAAAATTCATCCAGAGTAAGTGAATGGAAAAGTGTAATATTATTTCCGTATTGCAATGCAACTTGCAAAAATTCATCCAGAGTGAGTGAATCACAACATGATTTAGAACTTTGTTAATGTAATATTATTTCCGTATTGCAATGCAACTTGCAAAAATTCATCCAGAGCGAGTGAATGGAAAAGTGTAATATTATTTCCGTATTGCAATGCAACTTGCAAAAATTCATCCAGAGCGAGTGAATGGAAAAGTGTAATATTATTTCCGTATTGCAATGCAACTTGCAAAAATTCATCCAGAGTGAGTGAATGGAAAAGTGTAATATTATTTCCGTATTGCAATGCAACTTGCAAAAATTCATCCAGAGTGAGTGAATCACAACATGATTTAGAACTTTGTTAATGTAATATTATTTCCGTATTGCAATGCAACTTGCAAAAATTCATCCAGAGTAAGTGAATGGAAAAGTGTAATATTATTTCCGTATTGCAATGCAACTTGCAAAAATTCATCCAGAGCGAGTGAATGGAAAAGTGTAATATTATTTCCGTATTGCAATGCAACTTGCAAAAATTCATCCAGAGTGAGTGAATGGAAAAGTGTAATATTATTTCCGCATTGCAATGCAACTTGCAAAAATTCATCGATTCATCGATTCATGAATGAAACAGTACAGCAAAAAAATGTCATTCAGAGTGAATCGAAAACAATCCAGAAGTGAATCAAAACATAATTTAGAACTTTGTTAATGGAAAAGTGTAATATTATTTCCGTATTGCAATGCAACTTGCAAAAATTCATCCAGAGTGAGTGATTTAGAACTTTGTTAATGGAAAAGTGTAATATTATTTCCGTATTGCAATGCAACTTGCAAAAATTCATCCAGAGTGAGTGAATCACAACATGATTTAGAACTTTGTTAATGGAAAAGTGTAATATTATTTCCGTATTGCAATGCAACTTGCAAAAATTCATCCAGAGTGAGTGAATCACAACATGATTTAGAACTTTGTTAATGGAAAAGTGTAATATTATTTCCGTATTGCAATGCAACTTGCAAAAATTCATCCAGAGTGAGTGAATCACAACATGATTTAGAACTTTGTTAATGTAATATTATTTCCGTATTGCAATGCAACTTGCAAAAATTCATCCAGAGTGAGTGAATCACAACATGATTTAGAACTTTGTTAATGTAATATTATTTCCGTATTGCAATGCAACTTGCAAAAATTCATCCAGAGTGAGTGAATGGAAAAGTGTAATATTATTTCCGTATTGCAATGCAACTTGCAAAAATTCATCCAGAGTGAGTGAATGGAAAAGTGTAATATTATTTCCGTATTGCAATGCAACTTGCAAAAATTCATCCAGAGTGAGTGAATGGAAAAGTGTAATATTATTTCCGTATTGCAATGCAACTTGCAAAAATTCATCCAGAGTGAGTGAATCACAACATGATTTAGAACTTTGTTAATGTAATATTATTTCCGTATTGCAATGCAACTTGCAAAAATTCATCCAGAGTGAGTGAATCACAACATGATTTAGAACTTTGTTAATGTAATATTATTTCCGTATTGCAATGCAACTTGCAAAAATTCATCCAGAGTGAGTGAATGGAAAAGTGTAATATTATTTCCGTATTGCAATGCAATTTGCAAAAATTCATCCAGAGTGAGTGAATCACAACATGATTTAGAACTTTGTTAATGGAAAAGTGTAATATTATTTCCGTATTGCAATGCAACTTGCAAAAATTCATCCAGAGTGAGTGAATCACAACATGATTTAGAACTTTGTTAATGTAATATTATTTCCGTATTGCAATGCAACTTGCAAAAATTCATCCAGAGTAAGTGAATGGAAAAGTGTAATATTATTTCCGTATTGCAATGCAACTTGCAAAAATTCATCCAGAGCGAGTGAATGGAAAAGTGTAATATTATTTCCGTATTGCAATGCAACTTGCAAAAATTCATCCAGAGTGAGTGAATGGAAAAGTGTAATATTATTTCCGTATTGCAATGCAACTTGCAAAAATTCATCCAGAGTGAGTGAATCACAACATGATTTAGAACTTTGTTAATGTAATATTATTTCCGTATTGCAATGCAACTTGCAAAAATTCATCCAGAGCGAGTGAATGGAAAAGTGTAATATTATTTCCGTATTGCAATGCAACTTGCAAAAATTCATCCAGAGTGAGTGAATGGAAAAGTGTAATATTATTTCCGCATTGCAATGCAACTTGCAAAAATTCATCCAGAGTGAGTGAATGGAAAAGTGTAATATTATTTCCGCATTGCAATGCAACTTGCAAAAATTCATCGATTCATCGATTCATGAATGAAACAGCACAGCAAAAAAATGTCATTCAGAGTGAATCGAAAACAATCCAGAAGTGAATCAAAACATAATTTAGAACTTTGTTAATGGAAAAGTGTAATATTATTTCCGTATTGCAATGCAACTTGCAAAAATTCATCCAGAGTGAGTGATTTAGAACTTTGTTAATGGAAAAGTGTAATATTATTTCCGTATTGCAATGCAACTTGCAAAAATTCATCCAGAGTGAGTGATTTAGAACTTTGTTAATGGAAAAGTGTAATATTATTTCCGTATTGCAATGCAACTTGCAAAAATTCATCCAGAGTGAGTGAATCACAACATGATTTAGAACTTTGTTAATGGAAAAGTGTAATATTATTTCCGTATTGCAATGCAACTTGCAAAAATTCATCCAGAGTGAGTGAATCACAACATGATTTAGAACTTTGTTAATGGAAAAGTGTAATATTATTTCCGTATTGCAATGCAACTTGCAAAAATTCATCCAGAGTGAGTGAATCACAACATGATTTAGAACTTTGTTAATGTAATATTATTTCCGTATTGCAATGCAACTTGCAAAAATTCATCCAGAGTGAGTGAATCACAACATGATTTAGAACTTTGTTAATGTAATATTATTTCCGTATTGCAATGCAACTTGCAAAAATTCATCCAGAGTGAGTGAATGGAAAAGTGTAATATTATTTCCGTATTGCAATGCAACTTGCAAAAATTCATCCAGAGTGAGTGAATGGAAAAGTGTAATATTATTTCCGTATTGCAATGCAACTTGCAAAAATTCATCCAGAGTGAGTGAATGGAAAAGTGTAATATTATTTCCGTATTGCAATGCAACTTGCAAAAATTCATCCAGAGTGAGTGAATCACAACATGATTTAGAACTTTGTTAATGTAATATTATTTCCGTATTGCAATGCAACTTGCAAAAATTCATCCAGAGTGAGTGAATCACAACATGATTTAGAACTTTGTTAATGTAATATTATTTCCGTATTGCAATGCAACTTGCAAAAATTCATCCAGAGTGAGTGAATGGAAAAGTGTAATATTATTTCCGTATTGCAATGCAATTTGCAAAAATTCATCCAGAGTGAGTGAATCACAACATGATTTAGAACTTTGTTAATGGAAAAGTGTAATATTATTTCCGTATTGCAATGCAACTTGCAAAAATTCATCCAGAGTGAGTGAATCACAACATGATTTAGAACTTTGTTAATGGAAAAGTGTAATATTATTTCCGTATTGCAATGCAACTTGCAAAAATTCATCCAGAGTAAGTGAATGGAAAAGTGTAATATTATTTCCGTATTGCAATGCAACTTGCAAAAATTCATCCAGAGTGAGTGAATCACAACATGATTTAGAACTTTGTTAATGGAAAAGTGTAATATTATTTCCGTATTGCAATGCAACTTGCAAAAATTCATCCAGAGTGAGTGAATGGAAAAGTGTAATATTATTTCCGTATTGCAATGCAACTTGCAAAAATTCATCCAGAGTGAGTGAATGGAAAAGTGTAATATTATTTCCGTATTGCAATGCAACTTGCAAAAATTCATCCAGAGTGAGTGATTTAGAACTTTGTTAATGGAAAAGTGTAATATTATTTCCGTATTGCAATGCAATTTGCAAAAATTCATCCAGAGTGAGTGAATCACAACATGATTTAGAACTTTGTTAATGGAAAAGTGTAATATTATTTCCGTATTGCAATGCAACTTGCAAAAATTCATCCAGAGTAAGTGAATGGAAAAGTGTAATATTATTTCCGTATTGCAATGCAACTTGCAAAAATTCATCCAGAGTGAGTGAATCACAACATGATTTAGAACTTTGTTAATGTAATATTATTTCCGTATTGCAATGCAACTTGCAAAAATTCATCCAGAGCGAGTGAATGGAAAAGTGTAATATTATTTCCGTATTGCAATGCAACTTGCAAAAATTCATCCAGAGCGAGTGAATGGAAAAGTGTAATATTATTTCCGTATTGCAATGCAACTTGCAAAAATTCATCCAGAGTGAGTGAATGGAAAAGTGTAATATTATTTCCGTATTGCAATGCAACTTGCAAAAATTCATCCAGAGTGAGTGAATCACAACATGATTTAGAACTTTGTTAATGTAATATTATTTCCGTATTGCAATGCAACTTGCAAAAATTCATCCAGAGTAAGTGAATGGAAAAGTGTAATATTATTTCCGTATTGCAATGCAACTTGCAAAAATTCATCCAGAGCGAGTGAATGGAAAAGTGTAATATTATTTCCGTATTGCAATGCAACTTGCAAAAATTCATCCAGAGTGAGTGAATGGAAAAGTGTAATATTATTTCCGCATTGCAATGCAACTTGCAAAAATTCATCGATTCATCGATTCATGAATGAAACAGTACAGCAAAAAAATGTCATTCAGAGTGAATCGAAAACAATCCAGAAGTGAATCAAAACATAATTTAGAACTTTGTTAATGGAAAAGTGTAATATTATTTCCGTATTGCAATGCAACTTGCAAAAATTCATCCAGAGTGAGTGATTTAGAACTTTGTTAATGGAAAAGTGTAATATTATTTCCGTATTGCAATGCAACTTGCAAAAATTCATCCAGAGTGAGTGAATCACAACATGATTTAGAACTTTGTTAATGGAAAAGTGTAATATTATTTCCGTATTGCAATGCAACTTGCAAAAATTCATCCAGAGTGAGTGAATCACAACATGATTTAGAACTTTGTTAATGGAAAAGTGTAATATTATTTCCGTATTGCAATGCAACTTGCAAAAATTCATCCAGAGTGAGTGAATCACAACATGATTTAGAACTTTGTTAATGTAATATTATTTCCGTATTGCAATGCAACTTGCAAAAATTCATCCAGAGTGAGTGAATCACAACATGATTTAGAACTTTGTTAATGTAATATTATTTCCGTATTGCAATGCAACTTGCAAAAATTCATCCAGAGTGAGTGAATGGAAAAGTGTAATATTATTTCCGTATTGCAATGCAACTTGCAAAAATTCATCCAGAGTGAGTGAATGGAAAAGTGTAATATTATTTCCGTATTGCAATGCAACTTGCAAAAATTCATCCAGAGTGAGTGAATGGAAAAGTGTAATATTATTTCCGTATTGCAATGCAACTTGCAAAAATTCATCCAGAGTGAGTGAATCACAACATGATTTAGAACTTTGTTAATGTAATATTATTTCCGTATTGCAATGCAACTTGCAAAAATTCATCCAGAGTGAGTGAATCACAACATGATTTAGAACTTTGTTAATGTAATATTATTTCCGTATTGCAATGCAACTTGCAAAAATTCATCCAGAGTGAGTGAATGGAAAAGTGTAATATTATTTCCGTATTGCAATGCAATTTGCAAAAATTCATCCAGAGTGAGTGAATCACAACATGATTTAGAACTTTGTTAATGGAAAAGTGTAATATTATTTCCGTATTGCAATGCAACTTGCAAAAATTCATCCAGAGTGAGTGAATCACAACATGATTTAGAACTTTGTTAATGTAATATTATTTCCGTATTGCAATGCAACTTGCAAAAATTCATCCAGAGTAAGTGAATGGAAAAGTGTAATATTATTTCCGTATTGCAATGCAACTTGCAAAAATTCATCCAGAGCGAGTGAATGGAAAAGTGTAATATTATTTCCGTATTGCAATGCAACTTGCAAAAATTCATCCAGAGTGAGTGAATGGAAAAGTGTAATATTATTTCCGTATTGCAATGCAACTTGCAAAAATTCATCCAGAGTGAGTGAATCACAACATGATTTAGAACTTTGTTAATGTAATATTATTTCCGTATTGCAATGCAACTTGCAAAAATTCATCCAGAGCGAGTGAATGGAAAAGTGTAATATTATTTCCGTATTGCAATGCAACTTGCAAAAATTCATCCAGAGTGAGTGAATGGAAAAGTGTAATATTATTTCCGCATTGCAATGCAACTTGCAAAAATTCATCCAGAGTGAGTGAATGGAAAAGTGTAATATTATTTCCGCATTGCAATGCAACTTGCAAAAATTCATCGATTCATCGATTCATGAATGAAACAGCACAGCAAAAAAATGTCATTCAGAGTGAATCGAAAACAATCCAGAAGTGAATCAAAACATAATTTAGAACTTTGTTAATGGAAAAGTGTAATATTATTTCCGTATTGCAATGCAACTTGCAAAAATTCATCCAGAGTGAGTGATTTAGAACTTTGTTAATGGAAAAGTGTAATATTATTTCCGTATTGCAATGCAACTTGCAAAAATTCATCCAGAGTGAGTGATTTAGAACTTTGTTAATGGAAAAGTGTAATATTATTTCCGTATTGCAATGCAACTTGCAAAAATTCATCCAGAGTGAGTGAATCACAACATGATTTAGAACTTTGTTAATGGAAAAGTGTAATATTATTTCCGTATTGCAATGCAACTTGCAAAAATTCATCCAGAGTGAGTGAATCACAACATGATTTAGAACTTTGTTAATGGAAAAGTGTAATATTATTTCCGTATTGCAATGCAACTTGCAAAAATTCATCCAGAGTGAGTGAATCACAACATGATTTAGAACTTTGTTAATGTAATATTATTTCCGTATTGCAATGCAACTTGCAAAAATTCATCCAGAGTGAGTGAATCACAACATGATTTAGAACTTTGTTAATGTAATATTATTTCCGTATTGCAATGCAACTTGCAAAAATTCATCCAGAGTGAGTGAATGGAAAAGTGTAATATTATTTCCGTATTGCAATGCAACTTGCAAAAATTCATCCAGAGTGAGTGAATGGAAAAGTGTAATATTATTTCCGTATTGCAATGCAACTTGCAAAAATTCATCCAGAGTGAGTGAATGGAAAAGTGTAATATTATTTCCGTATTGCAATGCAACTTGCAAAAATTCATCCAGAGTGAGTGAATCACAACATGATTTAGAACTTTGTTAATGTAATATTATTTCCGTATTGCAATGCAACTTGCAAAAATTCATCCAGAGTGAGTGAATCACAACATGATTTAGAACTTTGTTAATGTAATATTATTTCCGTATTGCAATGCAACTTGCAAAAATTCATCCAGAGTGAGTGAATGGAAAAGTGTAATATTATTTCCGTATTGCAATGCAATTTGCAAAAATTCATCCAGAGTGAGTGAATCACAACATGATTTAGAACTTTGTTAATGGAAAAGTGTAATATTATTTCCGTATTGCAATGCAACTTGCAAAAATTCATCCAGAGTAAGTGAATGGAAAAGTGTAATATTATTTCCGTATTGCAATGCAACTTGCAAAAATTCATCCAGAGTGAGTGAATCACAACATGATTTAGAACTTTGTTAATGTAATATTATTTCCGTATTGCAATGCAACTTGCAAAAATTCATCCAGAGTAAGTGAATGGAAAAGTGTAATATTATTTCCGTATTGCAATGCAACTTGCAAAAATTCATCCAGAGCGAGTGAATGGAAAAGTGTAATATTATTTCCGTATTGCAATGCAACTTGCAAAAATTCATCCAGAGCGAGTGAATGGAAAAGTGTAATATTATTTCCGTATTGCAATGCAACTTGCAAAAATTCATCCAGAGTGAGTGAATGGAAAAGTGTAATATTATTTCCGTATTGCAATGCAACTTGCAAAAATTCATCCAGAGTGAGTGAATGGAAAAGTGTAATATTATTTCCGTATTGCAATGCAACTTGCAAAAATTCATCCAGAGTGAGTGAATGGAAAAGTGTAATATTATTTCCGTATTGCAATGCAACTTGCAAAAATTCATCCAGAGTGAGTGAATGGAAAAGTGTAATATTATTTCCGTATTGCAATGCAATTTGCAAAAATTCATCCAGAGTGAGTGAATCACAACATGATTTAGAACTTTGTTAATGGAAAAGTGTAATATTATTTCCGTATTGCAATGCAACTTGCAAAAATTCATCCAGAGTGAGTGAATCACAACATGATTTAGAACTTTGTTAATGGAAAAGTGTAATATTATTTCCGTATTGCAATGCAACTTGCAAAAATTCATCCAGAGTGAGTGAATGGAAAAGTGTAATATTATTTCCGTATTGCAATGCAACTTGCAAAAATTCATCCAGAGTGAGTGAATGGAAAAGTGTAATATTATTTCCGCATTGCAATGCAACTTGCAAAAATTCATCGATTCATCGATTCATGAATGAAACAGTACAGCAAAAAAATGTCATTCAGAGTGAATCGAAAACAATCCAGAAGTGAATCAAAACATAATTTAGAACTTTGTTAATGGAAAAGTGTAATATTATTTCCGTATTGCAATGCAACTTGCAAAAATTCATCCAGAGTGAGTGATTTAGAACTTTGTTAATGGAAAAGTGTAATATTATTTCCGTATTGCAATGCAACTTGCAAAAATTCATCCAGAGTGAGTGATTTAGAACTTTGTTAATGGAAAAGTGTAATATTATTTCCGTATTGCAATGCAACTTGCAAAAATTCATCCAGAGTGAGTGAATCACAACATGATTTAGAACTTTGTTAATGGAAAAGTGTAATATTATTTCCGTATTGCAATGCAACTTGCAAAAATTCATCCAGAGTGAGTGAATCACAACATGATTTAGAACTTTGTTAATGGAAAAGTGTAATATTATTTCCGTATTGCAATGCAACTTGCAAAAATTCATCCAGAGTGAGTGAATCACAACATGATTTAGAACTTTGTTAATGTAATATTATTTCCGTATTGCAATGCAACTTGCAAAAATTCATCCAGAGTGAGTGAATCACAACATGATTTAGAACTTTGTTAATGTAATATTATTTCCGTATTGCAATGCAACTTGCAAAAATTCATCCAGAGTGAGTGAATGGAAAAGTGTAATATTATTTCCGTATTGCAATGCAACTTGCAAAAATTCATCCAGAGTGAGTGAATGGAAAAGTGTAATATTATTTCCGTATTGCAATGCAACTTGCAAAAATTCATCCAGAGTGAGTGAATGGAAAAGTGTAATATTATTTCCGTATTGCAATGCAACTTGCAAAAATTCATCCAGAGTGAGTGAATCACAACATGATTTAGAACTTTGTTAATGTAATATTATTTCCGTATTGCAATGCAACTTGCAAAAATTCATCCAGAGTGAGTGAATGGAAAAGTGTAATATTATTTCCGTATTGCAATGCAATTTGCAAAAATTCATCCAGAGTGAGTGAATCACAACATGATTTAGAACTTTGTTAATGGAAAAGTGTAATATTATTTCCGTATTGCAATGCAACTTGCAAAAATTCATCCAGAGTGAGTGAATCACAACATGATTTAGAACTTTGTTAATGGAAAAGTGTAATATTATTTCCGTATTGCAATGCAACTTGCAAAAATTCATCCAGAGTAAGTGAATGGAAAAGTGTAATATTATTTCCGTATTGCAATGCAACTTGCAAAAATTCATCCAGAGTGAGTGAATCACAACATGATTTAGAACTTTGTTAATGGAAAAGTGTAATATTATTTCCGTATTGCAATGCAACTTGCAAAAATTCATCCAGAGTGAGTGAATGGAAAAGTGTAATATTATTTCCGTATTGCAATGCAACTTGCAAAAATTCATCCAGAGTGAGTGAATGGAAAAGTGTAATATTATTTCCGTATTGCAATGCAACTTGCAAAAATTCATCCAGAGTGAGTGATTTAGAACTTTGTTAATGGAAAAGTGTAATATTATTTCCGTATTGCAATGCAATTTGCAAAAATTCATCCAGAGTGAGTGAATCACAACATGATTTAGAACTTTGTTAATGGAAAAGTGTAATATTATTTCCGTATTGCAATGCAACTTGCAAAAATTCATCCAGAGTGAGTGAATCACAACATGATTTAGAACTTTGTTAATGGAAAAGTGTAATATTATTTCCGTATTGCAATGCAACTTGCAAAAATTCATCCAGAGTAAGTGAATGGAAAAGTGTAATATTATTTCCGTATTGCAATGCAACTTGCAAAAATTCATCCAGAGCGAGTGAATGGAAAAGTGTAATATTATTTCCGTATTGCAATGCAACTTGCAAAAATTCATCCAGAGTGAGTGAATGGAAAAGTGTAATATTATTTCCGTATTGCAATGCAACTTGCAAAAATTCATCCAGAGTGAGTGAATCACAACATGATTTAGAACTTTGTTAATGTAATATTATTTCCGTATTGCAATGCAACTTGCAAAAATTCATCCAGAGTAAGTGAATGGAAAAGTGTAATATTATTTCCGTATTGCAATGCAACTTGCAAAAATTCATCCAGAGCGAGTGAATGGAAAAGTGTAATATTATTTCCGTATTGCAATGCAACTTGCAAAAATTCATCCAGAGTGAGTGAATGGAAAAGTGTAATATTATTTCCGCATTGCAATGCAACTTGCAAAAATTCATCGATTCATCGATTCATGAATGAAACAGTACAGCAAAAAAATGTCATTCAGAGTGAATCGAAAACAATCCAGAAGTGAATCAAAACATAATTTAGAACTTTGTTAATGGAAAAGTGTAATATTATTTCCGTATTGCAATGCAACTTGCAAAAATTCATCCAGAGTGAGTGATTTAGAACTTTGTTAATGGAAAAGTGTAATATTATTTCCGTATTGCAATGCAACTTGCAAAAATTCATCCAGAGTGAGTGAATCACAACATGATTTAGAACTTTGTTAATGGAAAAGTGTAATATTATTTCCGTATTGCAATGCAACTTGCAAAAATTCATCCAGAGTGAGTGAATCACAACATGATTTAGAACTTTGTTAATGTAATATTATTTCCGTATTGCAATGCAACTTGCAAAAATTCATCCAGAGTGAGTGAATCACAACATGATTTAGAACTTTGTTAATGTAATATTATTTCCGTATTGCAATGCAACTTGCAAAAATTCATCCAGAGTGAGTGAATGGAAAAGTGTAATATTATTTCCGTATTGCAATGCAACTTGCAAAAATTCATCCAGAGTGAGTGAATGGAAAAGTGTAATATTATTTCCGTATTGCAATGCAACTTGCAAAAATTCATCCAGAGTGAGTGAATGGAAAAGTGTAATATTATTTCCGTATTGCAATGCAACTTGCAAAAATTCATCCAGAGTGAGTGAATCACAACATGATTTAGAACTTTGTTAATGTAATATTATTTCCGTATTGCAATGCAACTTGCAAAAATTCATCCAGAGTGAGTGAATCACAACATGATTTAGAACTTTGTTAATGTAATATTATTTCCGTATTGCAATGCAACTTGCAAAAATTCATCCAGAGTGAGTGAATGGAAAAGTGTAATATTATTTCCGTATTGCAATGCAATTTGCAAAAATTCATCCAGAGTGAGTGAATCACAACATGATTTAGAACTTTGTTAATGGAAAAGTGTAATATTATTTCCGTATTGCAATGCAACTTGCAAAAATTCATCCAGAGTGAGTGAATCACAACATGATTTAGAACTTTGTTAATGTAATATTATTTCCGTATTGCAATGCAACTTGCAAAAATTCATCCAGAGTAAGTGAATGGAAAAGTGTAATATTATTTCCGTATTGCAATGCAACTTGCAAAAATTCATCCAGAGCGAGTGAATGGAAAAGTGTAATATTATTTCCGTATTGCAATGCAACTTGCAAAAATTCATCCAGAGTGAGTGAATGGAAAAGTGTAATATTATTTCCGTATTGCAATGCAACTTGCAAAAATTCATCCAGAGTGAGTGAATCACAACATGATTTAGAACTTTGTTAATGTAATATTATTTCCGTATTGCAATGCAACTTGCAAAAATTCATCCAGAGCGAGTGAATGGAAAAGTGTAATATTATTTCCGTATTGCAATGCAACTTGCAAAAATTCATCCAGAGTGAGTGAATGGAAAAGTGTAATATTATTTCCGCATTGCAATGCAACTTGCAAAAATTCATCCAGAGTGAGTGAATGGAAAAGTGTAATATTATTTCCGCATTGCAATGCAACTTGCAAAAATTCATCGATTCATCGATTCATGAATGAAACAGCACAGCAAAAAAATGTCATTCAGAGTGAATCGAAAACAATCCAGAAGTGAATCAAAACATAATTTAGAACTTTGTTAATGGAAAAGTGTAATATTATTTCCGTATTGCAATGCAACTTGCAAAAATTCATCCAGAGTGAGTGATTTAGAACTTTGTTAATGGAAAAGTGTAATATTATTTCCGTATTGCAATGCAACTTGCAAAAATTCATCCAGAGTGAGTGATTTAGAACTTTGTTAATGGAAAAGTGTAATATTATTTCCGTATTGCAATGCAACTTGCAAAAATTCATCCAGAGTGAGTGAATCACAACATGATTTAGAACTTTGTTAATGGAAAAGTGTAATATTATTTCCGTATTGCAATGCAACTTGCAAAAATTCATCCAGAGTGAGTGAATCACAACATGATTTAGAACTTTGTTAATGTAATATTATTTCCGTATTGCAATGCAACTTGCAAAAATTCATCCAGAGTGAGTGAATGGAAAAGTGTAATATTATTTCCGTATTGCAATGCAACTTGCAAAAATTCATCCAGAGTGAGTGAATGGAAAAGTGTAATATTATTTCCGTATTGCAATGCAACTTGCAAAAATTCATCCAGAGTGAGTGAATGGAAAAGTGTAATATTATTTCCGTATTGCAATGCAACTTGCAAAAATTCATCCAGAGTGAGTGAATCACAACATGATTTAGAACTTTGTTAATGTAATATTATTTCCGTATTGCAATGCAACTTGCAAAAATTCATCCAGAGTGAGTGAATCACAACATGATTTAGAACTTTGTTAATGTAATATTATTTCCGTATTGCAATGCAACTTGCAAAAATTCATCCAGAGTGAGTGAATGGAAAAGTGTAATATTATTTCCGTATTGCAATGCAATTTGCAAAAATTCATCCAGAGTGAGTGAATCACAACATGATTTAGAACTTTGTTAATGGAAAAGTGTAATATTATTTCCGTATTGCAATGCAACTTGCAAAAATTCATCCAGAGTGAGTGAATCACAACATGATTTAGAACTTTGTTAATGTAATATTATTTCCGTATTGCAATGCAACTTGCAAAAATTCATCCAGAGTAAGTGAATGGAAAAGTGTAATATTATTTCCGTATTGCAATGCAACTTGCAAAAATTCATCCAGAGCGAGTGAATGGAAAAGTGTAATATTATTTCCGTATTGCAATGCAACTTGCAAAAATTCATCCAGAGTGAGTGAATGGAAAAGTGTAATATTATTTCCGTATTGCAATGCAACTTGCAAAAATTCATCCAGAGTGAGTGAATCACAACATGATTTAGAACTTTGTTAATGTAATATTATTTCCGTATTGCAATGCAACTTGCAAAAATTCATCCAGAGCGAGTGAATGGAAAAGTGTAATATTATTTCCGTATTGCAATGCAACTTGCAAAAATTCATCCAGAGTGAGTGAATGGAAAAGTGTAATATTATTTCCGCATTGCAATGCAACTTGCAAAAATTCATCCAGAGTGAGTGAATGGAAAAGTGTAATATTATTTCCGCATTGCAATGCAACTTGCAAAAATTCATCGATTCATCGATTCATGAATGAAACAGCACAGCAAAAAAATGTCATTCAGAGTGAATCGAAAACAATCCAGAAGTGAATCAAAACATAATTTAGAACTTTGTTAATGGAAAAGTGTAATATTATTTCCGTATTGCAATGCAACTTGCAAAAATTCATCCAGAGTGAGTGATTTAGAACTTTGTTAATGGAAAAGTGTAATATTATTTCCGTATTGCAATGCAACTTGCAAAAATTCATCCAGAGTGAGTGATTTAGAACTTTGTTAATGGAAAAGTGTAATATTATTTCCGTATTGCAATGCAACTTGCAAAAATTCATCCAGAGTGAGTGAATCACAACATGATTTAGAACTTTGTTAATGGAAAAGTGTAATATTATTTCCGTATTGCAATGCAACTTGCAAAAATTCATCCAGAGTGAGTGAATCACAACATGATTTAGAACTTTGTTAATGGAAAAGTGTAATATTATTTCCGTATTGCAATGCAACTTGCAAAAATTCATCCAGAGTGAGTGAATCACAACATGATTTAGAACTTTGTTAATGTAATATTATTTCCGTATTGCAATGCAACTTGCAAAAATTCATCCAGAGTGAGTGAATCACAACATGATTTAGAACTTTGTTAATGTAATATTATTTCCGTATTGCAATGCAACTTGCAAAAATTCATCCAGAGTGAGTGAATGGAAAAGTGTAATATTATTTCCGTATTGCAATGCAACTTGCAAAAATTCATCCAGAGTGAGTGAATGGAAAAGTGTAATATTATTTCCGTATTGCAATGCAACTTGCAAAAATTCATCCAGAGTGAGTGAATGGAAAAGTGTAATATTATTTCCGTATTGCAATGCAACTTGCAAAAATTCATCCAGAGTGAGTGAATCACAACATGATTTAGAACTTTGTTAATGTAATATTATTTCCGTATTGCAATGCAACTTGCAAAAATTCATCCAGAGTGAGTGAATCACAACATGATTTAGAACTTTGTTAATGTAATATTATTTCCGTATTGCAATGCAACTTGCAAAAATTCATCCAGAGTGAGTGAATGGAAAAGTGTAATATTATTTCCGTATTGCAATGCAATTTGCAAAAATTCATCCAGAGTGAGTGAATCACAACATGATTTAGAACTTTGTTAATGGAAAAGTGTAATATTATTTCCGTATTGCAATGCAACTTGCAAAAATTCATCCAGAGTGAGTGAATCACAACATGATTTAGAACTTTGTTAATGTAATATTATTTCCGTATTGCAATGCAACTTGCAAAAATTCATCCAGAGTAAGTGAATGGAAAAGTGTAATATTATTTCCGTATTGCAATGCAACTTGCAAAAATTCATCCAGAGCGAGTGAATGGAAAAGTGTAATATTATTTCCGTATTGCAATGCAACTTGCAAAAATTCATCCAGAGTGAGTGAATGGAAAAGTGTAATATTATTTCCGTATTGCAATGCAACTTGCAAAAATTCATCCAGAGTGAGTGAATGGAAAAGTGTAATATTATTTCCGTATTGCAATGCAACTTGCAAAAATTCATCCAGAGTGAGTGAATCACAACATGATTTAGAACTTTGTTAATGGAAAAGTGTAATATTATTTCCGTATTGCAATGCAACTTGCAAAAATTCATCCAGAGTGAGTGAATCACAACATGATTTAGAACTTTGTTAATGGAAAAGTGTAATATTATTTCCGTATTGCAATGCAACTTGCAAAAATTCATCCAGAGTGAGTGAATCACAACATGATTTAGAACTTTGTTAATGTAATATTATTTCCGTATTGCAATGCAACTTGCAAAAATTCATCCAGAGTGAGTGAATGGAAAAGTGTAATATTATTTCCGTATTGCAATGCAACTTGCAAAAATTCATCCAGAGTGAGTGAATGGAAAAGTGTAATATTATTTCCGTATTGCAATGCAACTTGCAAAAATTCATCCAGAGTGAGTGAATGGAAAAGTATAATATTATTTCCGTATTGCAATGCAACTTGCAAAAATTCATCCAGAGTGAGTGAATGGAAAAGTGTAATATTATTTCCGTATTGCAATGCAACTTGCAAAAATTCATCCAGAGTGAGTGAATGGAAAAGTATAATATTATTTCCGTATTGCAATGCAACTTGCAAAAATTCATCCAGAGTGAGTGAATGGAAAAGTGTAATATTATTTCCGTATTGCAATGCAACTTGCAAAAATTCATCCAGAGTGAGTGAATAGAAAAGTGTAATATTATTTCCGTATTGCAATGCAACTTGCAAAAATTCATCCAGAGTGAGTGATTTAGAACTTTGTTAATGGAAAAGTGTAATATTATTTCCGTATTGCAATGCAACTTGCAAAAATTCATCCAGAGTGAGTGAATGGAAAAGTGTAATATTATTTCCGTATTGCAATGCAACTTGCAAAAATTCATCCAGAGTGAGTGAATGGAAAAGTGTAATATTATTTCCGTATTGCAATGCAACTTGCAAAAATTCATCCAGAGTGAGTGAATCACAACATGATTTAGAACTTTGTTAATGTAATATTATTTCCGTATTGCAATGCAACTTGCAAAAATTCATCCAGAGTGAGTGAATCACAACATGATTTAGAACTTTGTTAATGTAATATTATTTCCGTATTGCAATGCAACTTGCAAAAATTCATCCAGAGTGAGTGAATGGAAAAGTGTAATATTATTTCCGTATTGCAATGCAACTTGCAAAAATTCATCCAGAGTGAGTGATTTAGAACTTTGTTAATGGAAAAGTGTAATATTATTTCCGTATTGCAATGCAACTTGCAAAAATTCATCCAGAGTGAGTGAATGGAAAAGTGTAATATTATTTCCGTATTGCAATGCAACTTGCAAAAATTCATCCAGAGTGAGTGAATGGAAAAGTGTAATATTATTTCCGTATTGCAATGCAACTTGCAAAAATTCATCCAGAGTGGGTGAATGGAAAAGTGTAATATTATTTCCGTATTGCAATGCAACTTGCAAAAATTCATCCAGAGTGAGTGAATGGAAAAGTGTAATATTATTTCCGTATTGCAATGCAACTTGCAAAAATTCATCCAGAGTGAGTGAATCACAACATGATTTAGAACTTTGTTAATGTAATATTATTTCCGTATTGCAATGCAACTTGCAAAAATTCATCCAGAGTGAGTGAATCACAACATGATTTAGAACTTTGTTAATGTAATATTATTTCCGTATTGCAATGCAACTTGCAAAAATTCATCCAGAGTGAGTGAATGGAAAAGTGTAATATTATTTCCGTATTGCAATGCAACTTGCAAAAATTCATCCAGAGTGAGTGATTTAGAACTTTGTTAATGGAAAAGTGTAATATTATTTCCGTATTGCAATGCAACTTGCAAAAATTCATCCAGAGTGAGTGAATGGAAAAGTGTAATATTATTTCCGTATTGCAATGCAACTTGCAAAAATTCATCCAGAGTGAGTGAATGGAAAAGTGTAATATTATTTCCGTATTGCAATGCAACTTGCAAAAATTCATCCAGAGTGGGTGAATGGAAAAGTGTAATATTATTTCCGTATTGCAATGCAACTTGCAAAAATTCATCCAGAGTGAGTGAATGGAAAAGTGTAATATTATTTCCGTATTGCAATGCAACTTGAAAAATTCATCCAGAGTGAGTGATTTAAAACTTTGTTAATGGAAAAGTGTAATATTATTTCCGTATTGCAATGCAACTTGCAAAAATTCATCCAGAGTGAGTGAATGGAAAAGTGTAATATTATTTCCGTATTGCAATGCAACTTGCAAAAATTCATCCAGAGTGAGTGAATCACAACATGATTTAGAACTTTGTTAATGTAATATTATTTCCGTATTGCAATGCAACTTGCAAAAATTCATCCAGAGTAAGTGAATGGAAAAGTGTAATATTATTTCCGTATTGCAATGCAACTTGCAAAAATTCATCCAGAGTAAATGAATGGAAAAGTGTAATATTATTTCCGTATTGCAATGCAACTTGCAAAAATTTATCCAGAGTGAGTGAATGGAAAAGTGTAATATTATTTCCGTATTGCAATGCAACTTGAAAAATTCATCCAGAGTGAGTGATTTAAAACTTTGTTAATGGAAAAGTGTAATATTATTTCCGTATTGCAATGCAACTTGCAAAAATTCATCCAGAGTGAGTGAATGGAAAAGTGTAATATTATTTCCGTATTGCAATGCAACTTGCAAAAATTCATCCAGAGTGAGTGAATGGAAAAGTGTAATATTATTTCCGTATTGCAATGCAACTTGCAAAAATTCATCCAGAGTAAATGAATGGAAAAGTGTAATATTATTTCCGTATTGCAATGCAACTTGCAAAAATGTATCCAGAGTGAGTGAATGGAAAAGTGTAATATTATTTCCGTATTGCAATGCAACTTGAAAAATTCATCCAGAGTGAGTGATTTAAAACTTTGTTAATGGAAAAGTGTAATATTATTTCCGTATTGCAATGCAACTTGCAAAAATTCATCCAGAGTGAGTGAATGGAAAAGTGTAATATTATTTCCGTATTGCAATGCAACTTGCAAAAATTCATCCAGAGTGAGTGAATGGAAAAGTGTAATATTATTTCCGTATTGCAATGCAACTTGCAAAAATTCATCCAGAGTGAGTGAATGGAAAAGTGTAATATTATTTCCGTATTGCAATGCAACTTGCAAAAATTCATCCAGAGTGAGTGAATGGAAAAGTGTAATATTATTTCCGTATTGCAATGCAACTTGCAAAAATTCATCCAGAGTGAGTGAATGGAAAAGTGTAATATTATTTCCGTATTGCAATGCAACTTGCAAAAATTTATCCAGAGTGAGTGAATGGAAAAGTGTTATATTATTTCCGTATTGCAATGCAACTTGAAAAATTCATCCAGAGTGAGTGATTTAAAACTTTGTTAATGGAAAAGTGTAATATTATTTCCGTATTGCAATGCAACCTGCAAAAATTCATCCAGAGTGAGTGAATGGAAAAGTGTAATATTATTTCCGTATTGCAATGCAACTTGCAAAAATTCATCCAGAGTGAGTGAATGGAAAAGTGTAATATTATTTCCGTATTGCAATGCAACTTGCAAAAATTCATCCAGAGTGAGTGAATGGAAAAGTGTAATATTATTTCCGTATTGCAATGCAACTTCCAAAAATTCATCCAGAGTGAGTGAATGGAAAAGTGTAATATTATTTCCGTATTGCAATGCAACTTGCAAAAATTCATCCAGAGTGAGTGAATGGAAAAGTGTAATATTATTTCCGTATTGCAATGCAACTTGCAAAAATTTATCCAGAGTGAGTGAATGGAAAAGTGTAATATTATTTCCGTATTGCAATGCAACTTGAAAAATTCATCCAGAGTGAGTGATTTAAAACTTTGTTAATGGAAAAGTGTAATATTATTTCCGTATTGCAATGCAACTTGCAAAAATTTATCCAGAGTGAGTGAATGGAAAAGTGTTATATTATTTCCGTATTGCAATGCAACTTGAAAAATTCATCCAGAGTGAGTGATTTAAAACTTTGTTAATGGAAAAGTGTAATATTATTTCCGTATTGCAATGCAACTTGCAAAAATTCATCCAGAGTGAGTGAATGGAAAAGTGTAATATTATTTCCGTATTGCAATGCAACTTGCAAAAATTCATCCAGAGTGAGTGAATCACAACATGATTTAGAACTTTGTTAATGTAATATTATTTCCGTATTGCAATGCAACTTGCAAAAATTCATCCAGAGTGAGTGAATCACAACATGATTTAGAACTTTGTTAATGTAATATTATTTCCGTATTGCAATGCAACTTGCAAAAATTCATCCAGAGTGAGTGAATGGAAAAGTGTAATATTATTTCCGTATTGCAATGCAACTTGCAAAAATTCATCCAGAGTGAGTGATTTAGAACTTTGTTAATGGAAAAGTGTAATATTATTTCCGTATTGCAATGCAACTTGCAAAAATTCATCCAGAGTGAGTGAATGGAAAAGTGTAATATTATTTCCGTATTGCAATGCAACTTGCAAAAATTCATCCAGAGTGAGTGAATGGAAAAGTGTAATATTATTTCCGTATTGCAATGCAACTTGCAAAAATTCATCCAGAGTGGGTGAATGGAAAAGTGTAATATTATTTCCGTATTGCAATGCAACTTGCAAAAATTCATCCAGAGTGAGTGAATGGAAAAGTGTAATATTATTTCCGTATTGCAATGCAACTTGAAAAATTCATCCAGAGTGAGTGATTTAAAACTTTGTTAATGGAAAAGTGTAATATTATTTCCGTATTGCAATGCAACTTGCAAAAATTCATCCAGAGTGAGTGAATGGAAAAGTGTAATATTATTTCCGTATTGCAATGCAACTTGCAAAAATTCATCCAGAGTGAGTGAATCACAACATGATTTAGAACTTTGTTAATGTAATATTATTTCCGTATTGCAATGCAACTTGCAAAAATTCATCCAGAGTAAGTGAATGGAAAAGTGTAATATTATTTCCGTATTGCAATGCAACTTGCAAAAATTCATCCAGAGTAAATGAATGGAAAAGTGTAATATTATTTCCGTATTGCAATGCAACTTGCAAAAATTTATCCAGAGTGAGTGAATGGAAAAGTGTAATATTATTTCCGTATTGCAATGCAACTTGAAAAATTCATCCAGAGTGAGTGATTTAAAACTTTGTTAATGGAAAAGTGTAATATTATTTCCGTATTGCAATGCAACTTGCAAAAATTCATCCAGAGTGAGTGAATGGAAAAGTGTAATATTATTTCCGTATTGCAATGCAACTTGCAAAAATTCATCCAGAGTGAGTGAATGGAAAAGTGTAATATTATTTCCGTATTGCAATGCAACTTGCAAAAATTCATCCAGAGTAAATGAATGGAAAAGTGTAATATTATTTCCGTATTGCAATGCAACTTGCAAAAATGTATCCAGAGTGAGTGAATGGAAAAGTGTAATATTATTTCCGTATTGCAATGCAACTTGAAAAATTCATCCAGAGTGAGTGATTTAAAACTTTGTTAATGGAAAAGTGTAATATTATTTCCGTATTGCAATGCAACTTGCAAAAATTCATCCAGAGTGAGTGAATGGAAAAGTGTAATATTATTTCCGTATTGCAATGCAACTTGCAAAAATTCATCCAGAGTGAGTGAATGGAAAAGTGTAATATTATTTCCGTATTGCAATGCAACTTGCAAAAATTCATCCAGAGTGAGTGAATGGAAAAGTGTAATATTATTTCCGTATTGCAATGCAACTTGCAAAAATTCATCCAGAGTGAGTGAATGGAAAAGTGTAATATTATTTCCGTATTGCAATGCAACTTGCAAAAATTCATCCAGAGTGAGTGAATGGAAAAGTGTAATATTATTTCCGTATTGCAATGCAACTTGCAAAAATTTATCCAGAGTGAGTGAATGGAAAAGTGTTATATTATTTCCGTATTGCAATGCAACTTGAAAAATTCATCCAGAGTGAGTGATTTAAAACTTTGTTAATGGAAAAGTGTAATATTATTTCCGTATTGCAATGCAACCTGCAAAAATTCATCCAGAGTGAGTGAATGGAAAAGTGTAATATTATTTCCGTATTGCAATGCAACTTGCAAAAATTCATCCAGAGTGAGTGAATGGAAAAGTGTAATATTATTTCCGTATTGCAATGCAACTTGCAAAAATTCATCCAGAGTGAGTGAATGGAAAAGTGTAATATTATTTCCGTATTGCAATGCAACTTGCAAAAATTCATCCAGAGTGAGTGAATGGAAAAGTGTAATATTATTTCCGTATTGCAATGCAACTTGCAAAAATTCATCCAGAGTGAGTGAATGGAAAAGTGTAATATTATTTCCGTATTGCAATGCAACTTGCAAAAATTTATCCAGAGTGAGTGAATGGAAAAGTGTAATATTATTTCCGTATTGCAATGCAACTTGAAAAATTCATCCAGAGTGAGTGATTTAAAACTTTGTTAATGGAAAAGTGTAATATTATTTCCGTATTGCAATGCAACTTGCAAAAATTTATCCAGAGTGAGTGAATGGAAAAGTGTTATATTATTTCCGTATTGCAATGCAACTTGAAAAATTCATCCAGAGTGAGTGATTTAAAACTTTGTTAATGGAAAAGTGTAATATTATTTCCGTATTGCAATGCAACTTGCAAAAATTCATCCAGAGTGAGTGAATGGAAAAGTGTAATATTATTTCCGTATTGCAATGCAACTTGCAAAAATTCATCCAGAGTGAGTGAATCACAACATGATTTAGAACTTTGTTAATGTAATATTATTTCCGTATTGCAATGCAACTTGCAAAAATTCATCCAGAGTAAGTGAATGGAAAAGTGTAATATTATTTCCGTATTGCAATGCAACTTGCAAAAATTCATCCAGAGCGAGTGAATGGAAAAGTGTAATATTATTTCCGTATTGCAATGCAACTTGCAAAAATTCATCCAGAGTGAGTGAATGGAAAAGTGTAATATTATTTCCGTATTGCAATGCAACTTGCAAAAATTCATCCAGAGTGAGTGATTTAGAACTTTGTTAATGGAAAAGTGTAATATTATTTCCGTATTGCAATGCAATTTGCAAAAATTCATCCAGAGTGAGTGAATCACAACATGATTTAGAACTTTGTTAATGGAAAAGTGTAATATTATTTCCGTATTGCAATGCAACTTGCAAAAATTCATCCAGAGTGAGTGAATCACAACATGATTTAGAACTTTGTTAATGGAAAAGTGTAATATTATTTCCGTATTGCAATGCAACTTGCAAAAATTCATCCAGAGTAAGTGAATGGAAAAGTGTAATATTATTTCCGTATTGCAATGCAACTTGCAAAAATTCATCCAGAGTGAGTGAATCACAACATGATTTAGAACTTTGTTAATGTAATATTATTTCCGTATTGCAATGCAACTTGCAAAAATTCATCCAGAGTAAGTGAATGGAAAAGTGTAATATTATTTCCGTATTGCAATGCAACTTGCAAAAATTCATCCAGAGCGAGTGAATGGAAAAGTGTAATATTATTTCCGTATTGCAATGCAACTTGCAAAAATTCATCCAGAGTGAGTGAATGGAAAAGTGTAATATTATTTCCGTATTGCAATGCAACTTGCAAAAATTCATCCAGAGTGAGTGATTTAGAACTTTGTTAATGGAAAAGTGTAATATTATTTCCGTATTGCAATGCAATTTGCAAAAATTCATCCAGAGTGAGTGAATCACAACATGATTTAGAACTTTGTTAATGGAAAAGTGTAATATTATTTCCGTATTGCAATGCAACTTGCAAAAATTCATCCAGAGTGAGTGAATCACAACATGATTTAGAACTTTGTTAATGGAAAAGTGTAATATTATTTCCGTATTGCAATGCAACTTGCAAAAATTCATCCAGAGTAAGTGAATGGAAAAGTGTAATATTATTTCCGTATTGCAAGGCAACTTGCAAAAATTCATCCAGAGTGAGTGAATGGAAAAGTGTAATATTATTTCCGTATTGCAATGCAACTTGAAAAATTCATCCAGAGTGAGTGATTTAAAACTTTGTTAATGGAAAAGTGTAATATTATTTCCGTATTGCAATGCAACTTGCAAAAATTCATCCAGAGTGAGTGAATGGAAAAGTGTAATATTATTTCCGTATTGCAATGCAACTTGCAAAAATTCATCCAGAGTGAGTGAATCACAACATGATTTAGAACTTTGTTAATGTAATATTATTTCCGTATTGCAATGCAACTTGCAAAAATTCATCCAGAGTAAGTGAATGGAAAAGTGTAATATTATTTCCGTATTGCAATGCAACTTGCAAAAATTCATCCAGAGTAAATGAATGGAAAAGTGTAATATTATTTCCGTATTGCAATGCAACTTGCAAAAATTTATCCAGAGTGAGTGAATGGAAAAGTGTAATATTATTTCCGTATTGCAATGCAACTTGAAAAATTCATCCAGAGTGAGTGATTTAAAACTTTGTTAATGGAAAAGTGTAATATTATTTCCGTATTGCAATGCAACTTGCAAAAATTCATCCAGAGTGAGTGAATGGAAAAGTGTAATATTATTTCCGTATTGCAATGCAACTTGCAAAAATTCATCCAGAGTGAGTGAATGGAAAAGTGTAATATTATTTCCGTATTGCAATGCAACTTAAAAAAATTCATCCAGAGTAAATGAATGGAAAAGTGTAATATTATTTCCGTATTGCAATGCAACTTGCAAAAATTTATCCAGAGTGAGTGAATGGAAAAGTGTAATATTATTTCCGTATTGCAATGCAACTTGAAAAATTCATCCAGAGTGAGTGATTTAAAACTTTGTTAATGGAAAAGTGTAATATTATTTCCGTATTGCAATGCAACTTGCAAAAATTCATCCAGAGTGAGTGAATGGAAAAGTGTAATATTATTTCCGTATTGCAATGCAACTTGCAAAAATTCATCCAGAGTGAGTGAATGGAAAAGTGTAATATTATTTCCGTATTGCAATGCAACTTGCAAAAATTCATCCAGAGTGAGTGAATGGAAAAGTGTAATATTATTTCCGTATTGCAATGCAACTTGCAAAAATTCATCCAGAGTGAGTGAATGGAAAAGTGTAATATTATTTCCGTATTGCAATGCAACTTGCAAAAATTCATCCAGAGTGAGTGAATGGAAAAGTGTAATATTATTTCCGTATTGCAATGCAACTTGCAAAAATTTATCCAGAGTGAGTGAATGGAAAAGTGTTATATTATTTCCGTATTGCAATGCAACTTGAAAAATTCATCCAGAGTGAGTGATTTAAAACTTTGTTAATGGAAAAGTGTAATATTATTTCCGTATTGCAATGCAACCTGCAAAAATTCATCCAGAGTGAGTGAATGGAAAAGTGTAATATTATTTCCGTATTGCAATGCAACTTGCAAAAATTCATCCAGAGTGAGTGAATGGAAAAGTGTAATATTATTTCCGTATTGCAATGCAACTTGCAAAAATTCATCCAGAGTGAGTGAATGGAAAAGTGTAATATTATTTCCGTATTGCAATGCAACTTGCAAAAATTCATCCAGAGTGAGTGAATGGAAAAGTGTAATATTATTTCCGTATTGCAATGCAACTTGCAAAAATTCATCCAGAGTGAGTGAATGGAAAAGTGTAATATTATTTCCGTATTGCAATGCAACTTGCAAAAATTCATCCAGAGTGAGTGAATGGAAAAGTGTAATATTATTTCCGTATTGCAATGCAACTTGCAAAAATTTATCCAGAGTGAGTGAATGGAAAAGTGTAATATTATTTCCGTATTGCAATGCAACTTGAAAAATTCATCCAGAGTGAGTGATTTAAAACTTTGTTAATGGAAAAGTGTAATATTATTTCCGTATTGCAATGCAACTTGCAAAAATTTATCCAGAGTGAGTGAATGGAAAAGTGTTATATTATTTCCGTATTGCAATGCAACTTGAAAAATTCATCCAGAGTGAGTGATTTAAAACTTTGTTAATGGAAAAGTGTAATATTATTTCCGTATTGCAATGCAACTTGCAAAAATTCATCCAGAGTGAGTGAATGGAAAAGTGTAATATTATTTCCGTATTGCAATGCAACTTGCAAAAATTCATCCAGAGTGAGTGAATCACAACATGATTTAGAACTTTGTTAATGTAATATTATTTCCGTATTGCAATGCAACTTGCAAAAATTCATCCAGAGTAAGTGAATGGAAAAGTGTAATATTATTTCCGTATTGCAATGCAACTTGCAAAAATTCATCCAGAGTAAGTGAATGGAAAAGTGTAATATTATTTCCGTATTGCAATGCAACTTGCAAAAATTTATCCAGAGTGAGTGAATGGAAAAGTGTAATATTATTTCCGTATTGCAATGCAACTTGAAAAATTCATCCAGAGTGAGTGATTTAAAACTTTGTTAATGGAAAAGTGTAATATTATTTCCGTATTGCAATGCAACTTGCAAAAATTCATCCAGAGTGAGTGATTTAGAACTTTGTTAATGGAAAAGTGTAATATTATTTCCGTATTGCAATGCAACTTGCAAAAATTCATCCAGAGTGAGTGAATCACAACATGATTTAGAACTTTGTTAATGGAAAAGTGTAATATTATTTCCGTATTGCAATGCAACTTGCAAAAATTCATCCAGAGTGAGTGAATCACAACATGATTTAGAACTTTGTTAATGGAAAAGTGTAATATTATTTCCGTATTGCAATGCAACTTGCAAAAATTCATCCAGAGTGAGTGAATCACAACATGATTTAGAACTTTGTTAATGTAATATTATTTCCGTATTGCAATGCAACTTGCAAAAATTCATCCAGAGTGAGTGAATGGAAAAGTGTAATATTATTTCCGTATTGCAATGCAACTTGCAAAAATTCATCCAGAGTGAGTGAATGGAAAAGTGTAATATTATTTCCGTATTGCAATGCAACTTGCAAAAATTCATCCAGAGTGAGTGAATGGAAAAGTGTAATATTATTTCCGTATTGCAATGCAACTTGCAAAAATTCATCCAGAGTGAGTGAATCACAACATGATTTAGAACTTTGTTAATGTAATATTATTTCCGTATTGCAATGCAACTTGCAAAAATTCATCCAGAGTGAGTGAATGGAAAAGTGTAATATTATTTCCGTATTGCAATGCAACTTGCAAAAATTCATCCAGAGTGAGTGAATGGAAAAGTGTAATATTATTTCCGTATTGCAATGCAACTTGCAAAAATTCATCCAGAGTGAGTGAATGGAAAAGTGTAATATTATTTCCGTATTGCAATGCAACTTGCAAAAATTCATCCAGAGTGAGTGAATCACAACATGATTTAGAACTTTGTTAATGTAATATTATTTCCGTATTGCAATGCAACTTGCAAAAATTCATCCAGAGTGAGTGAATCACAACATGATTTAGAACTTTGTTAATGTAATATTATTTCCGTATTGCAATGCAACTTGCAAAAATTCATCCAGAGTGAGTGAATGGAAAAAGTGTAATATTATTTCCGTATTGCAATGCAATTTGCAAAAATTCATCCAGAGTGAGTGAATCACAACATGATTTAGAACTTTGTTAATGGAAAAGTGTAATATTATTTCCGTATTGCAATGCAACTTGCAAAAATTCATCCAGAGTGAGTGAATCACAACATGATTTAGAACTTTGTTAATGGAAAAGTGTAATATTATGGAAAAGTGTAATATTATTTCCGTATTGCAATGCAACTTGCAAAAATTCATCCAGAGCGAGTGAATGGAAAAGTGTAATATTATTTCCGTATTGCAATGCAACTTGCAAAAATTCATCCAGAGTGAGTGAATGGAAAAGTGTAATATTATTTCCGTATTGCAATGCAACTTGCAAAAATTCATCCAGAGTGAGTGATTTAGAACTTTGTTAATGGAAAAGTGTAATATTATTTCCGTATTGCAATGCAATTTGCAAAAATTCATCCAGAGTGAGTGAATCACAACATGATTTAGAACTTTGTTAATGGAAAAGTGTAATATTATTTCCGTATTGCAATGCAACTTGCAAAAATTCATCCAGAGTGAGTGAATCACAACATGATTTAGAACTTTGTTAATGTAATATTATTTCCGTATTGCAATGCAACTTGCAAAAATTCATCCAGAGCGAGTGAATGGAAAAGTGTAATATTATTTCCGTATTGCAATGCAACTTGCAAAAATTCATCCAGAGTGAGTGAATGGAAAAGTGTAATATTATTTCCGTATTGCAATGCAACTTGCAAAAATTCATCCAGAGTGAGTGATTTAGAACTTTGTTAATGGAAAAGTGTAATATTATTTCCGTATTGCAATGCAATTTGCAAAAATTCATCCAGAGTGAGTGAATCACAACATGATTTAGAACTTTGTTAATGTAATATTATTTCCGTATTGCAATGCAACTTGCAAAAATTCATCCAGAGTGAGTGAATGGAAAAGTGTAATATTATTTCCGTATTGCAATGCAATTTGCAAAAATTCATCCAGAGTGAGTGAATCACAACATGATTTAGAACTTTGTTAATGGAAAAGTGTAATATTATTTCCGTATTGCAATGCAACTTGCAAAAATTCATCCAGAGTGAGTGAATCACAACATGATTTAGAACTGTTAATGGAAAAGTGTAATATTATGGAAAAGTGTAATATTATTTCCGTATTGCAATGCAACTTGCAAAAATTCATCCAGAGCGAGTGAATGGAAAAGTGTAATATTATTTCCGTATTGCAATGCAACTTGCAAAAATTCATCCAGAGTGAGTGAATGGAAAAGTGTAATATTATTTCCGTATTGCAATGCAACTTGCAAAAATTCATCCAGAGTGAGTGATTTAGAACTTTGTTAAAGGAAAAGTGTAATATTATTTCCGTATTGCAATGCAATTTGCAAAAATTCATCCAGAGTGAGTGAATCACAACATGATTTAGAACTTTGTTAATGGAAAAGTGTAATATTATTTCCGTATTGCAATGCAACTTGCAAAAATTCATCCAGAGTGAGTGAATCACAACATGATTTAGAACTTTGTTAATGGAAAAGTGTAATATTATTTCCGTATTGCAATGCAACTTGCAAAAATTCATCCAGAGTAAGTGAATGGAAAAGTGTAATATTATTTCCGTATTGCAATGCAACTTGCAAAAATTCATCCAGAGTGAGTGAATCACAACATGATTTAGAACTTTGTTAATGTAATATTATTTCCGTATTGCAATGCAACTTGCAAAAATTCATCCAGAGTAAGTGAATGGAAAAGTGTAATATTATTTCCGTATTGCAATGCAACTTGCAAAAATTCATCCAGAGCGAGTGAATGGAAAAGTGTAATATTATTTCCGTATTGCAATGCAACTTGCAAAAATTCATCCAGAGTGAGTGAATGGAAAAGTGTAATATTATTTCCGTATTGCAATGCAACTTGCAAAAATTCATCCAGAGTGAGTGATTTAGAACTTTGTTAATGGAAAAGTGTAATATTATTTCCGTATTGCAATGCAACTTGCAAAAATTCATCCAGAGTAAGTGAATGGAAAAGTGTAATATTATTTCCGTATTGCAAGGCAACTTGCAAAAATTCATCCAGAGTGAGTGAATCACAACATGATTTAGAACTTTGTTAATGTAATATTATTTCCGTATTGCAATGCAACTTGCAAAAATTCATCCAGAGTAAGTGAATGGAAAAGTGTAATATTATTTCCGTATTGCAATGCAACTTGCAAAAATTCATCCAGAGTGAGTGAATGGAAAAGTGTAATATTATTTCCGTATTGCAATGCAACTTGCAAAAATTCATCCAGAGTGAGTGAATGGAAAAGTGTAATATTATTTCCGTATTGCAATGCAACTTGCAAAAATTCATCCAGAGTGAGTGAATGGAAAAGTGTAATATTATTTCCGTATTGCAATGCAACTTGCAAAAATTCATCCAGAGTGAGTGAATGGAAAAGTGTAATATTATTTCCGTATTGCAATGCAACTTGCAAAAATTCATCCAGAGTGAGTGAATGGAAAAGTGTAATATTATTTCCGTATTGCAATGCAACTTGCAAAAATTCATCCAGAGTGAGTGAATGGAAAAGTGTAATATTATTTCCGTATTGCAATGCAACTTGCAAAAATTTATCCAGAGTGAGTGAATGGAAAAGTGTAATATTATTTCCGTATTGCAATGCAACTTGAAAAATTCATCCAGAGTGAGTGATTTAAAACTTTGTTAATGGAAAAGTGTAATATTATTTCCGTATTGCAATGCAACTTGCAAAAATTTATCCAGAGTGAGTGAATGGAAAAGTGTTATATTATTTCCGTATTGCAATGCAACTTGAAAAATTCATCCAGAGTGAGTGATTTAAAACTTTGTTAATGGAAAAGTGTAATATTATTTCCGTATTGCAATGCAACTTGCAAAAATTCATCCAGAGTGAGTGAATGGAAAAGTGTAATATTATTTCCGTATTGCAATGCAACTTGCAAAAATTCATCCAGAGTGAGTGAATCACAACATGATTTAGAACTTTGTTAATGTAATATTATTTCCGTATTGCAATGCAACTTGCAAAAATTCATCCAGAGTAAGTGAATGGAAAAGTGTAATATTATTTCCGTATTGCAATGCAACTTGCAAAAATTCATCCAGAGTAAGTGAATGGAAAAGTGTAATATTATTTCCGTATTGCAATGCAACTTGCAAAAATTTATCCAGAGTGAGTGAATGGAAAAGTGTAATATTATTTCCGTATTGCAATGCAACTTGAAAAATTCATCCAGAGTGAGTGATTTAAAACTTTGTTAATGGAAAAGTGTAATATTATTTCCGTATTGCAATGCAACTTGCAAAAATTCATCCAGAGTGAGTGATTTAGAACTTTGTTAATGGAAAAGTGTAATATTATTTCCGTATTGCAATGCAACTTGCAAAAATTCATCCAGAGTGAGTGAATCACAACATGATTTAGAACTTTGTTAATGGAAAAGTGTAATATTATTTCCGTATTGCAATGCAACTTGCAAAAATTCATCCAGAGTGAGTGAATCACAACATGATTTAGAACTTTGTTAATGGAAAAGTGTAATATTATTTCCGTATTGCAATGCAACTTGCAAAAATTCATCCAGAGTGAGTGAATCACAACATGATTTAGAACTTTGTTAATGTAATATTATTTCCGTATTGCAATGCAACTTGCAAAAATTCATCCAGAGTGAGTGAATGGAAAAGTGTAATATTATTTCCGTATTGCAATGCAACTTGCAAAAATTCATCCAGAGTGAGTGAATGGAAAAGTGTAATATTATTTCCGTATTGCAATGCAACTTGCAAAAATTCATCCAGAGTGAGTGAATGGAAAAGTGTAATATTATTTCCGTATTGCAATGCAACTTGCAAAAATTCATCCAGAGTGAGTGAATCACAACATGATTTAGAACTTTGTTAATGTAATATTATTTCCGTATTGCAATGCAACTTGCAAAAATTCATCCAGAGTGAGTGAATGGAAAAGTGTAATATTATTTCCGTATTGCAATGCAACTTGCAAAAATTCATCCAGAGTGAGTGAATGGAAAAGTGTAATATTATTTCCGTATTGCAATGCAACTTGCAAAAATTCATCCAGAGTGAGTGAATGGAAAAGTGTAATATTATTTCCGTATTGCAATGCAACTTGCAAAAATTCATCCAGAGTGAGTGAATCACAACATGATTTAGAACTTTGTTAATGTAATATTATTTCCGTATTGCAATGCAACTTGCAAAAATTCATCCAGAGTGAGTGAATCACAACATGATTTAGAACTTTGTTAATGTAATATTATTTCCGTATTGCAATGCAACTTGCAAAAATTCATCCAGAGTGAGTGAATGGAAAAAGTGTAATATTATTTCCGTATTGCAATGCAATTTGCAAAAATTCATCCAGAGTGAGTGAATCACAACATGATTTAGAACTTTGTTAATGGAAAAGTGTAATATTATTTCCGTATTGCAATGCAACTTGCAAAAATTCATCCAGAGTGAGTGAATCACAACATGATTTAGAACTTTGTTAATGGAAAAGTGTAATATTATGGAAAAGTGTAATATTATTTCCGTATTGCAATGCAACTTGCAAAAATTCATCCAGAGCGAGTGAATGGAAAAGTGTAATATTATTTCCGTATTGCAATGCAACTTGCAAAAATTCATCCAGAGTGAGTGAATGGAAAAGTGTAATATTATTTCCGTATTGCAATGCAACTTGCAAAAATTCATCCAGAGTGAGTGATTTAGAACTTTGTTAATGGAAAAGTGTAATATTATTTCCGTATTGCAATGCAATTTGCAAAAATTCATCCAGAGTGAGTGAATCACAACATGATTTAGAACTTTGTTAATGGAAAAGTGTAATATTATTTCCGTATTGCAATGCAACTTGCAAAAATTCATCCAGAGTGAGTGAATCACAACATGATTTAGAACTTTGTTAATGTAATATTATTTCCGTATTGCAATGCAACTTGCAAAAATTCATCCAGAGCGAGTGAATGGAAAAGTGTAATATTATTTCCGTATTGCAATGCAACTTGCAAAAATTCATCCAGAGTGAGTGAATGGAAAAGTGTAATATTATTTCCGTATTGCAATGCAACTTGCAAAAATTCATCCAGAGTGAGTGATTTAGAACTTTGTTAATGGAAAAGTGTAATATTATTTCCGTATTGCAATGCAATTTGCAAAAATTCATCCAGAGTGAGTGAATCACAACATGATTTAGAACTTTGTTAATGTAATATTATTTCCGTATTGCAATGCAACTTGCAAAAATTCATCCAGAGTGAGTGAATGGAAAAGTGTAATATTATTTCCGTATTGCAATGCAATTTGCAAAAATTCATCCAGAGTGAGTGAATCACAACATGATTTAGAACTTTGTTAATGGAAAAGTGTAATATTATTTCCGTATTGCAATGCAACTTGCAAAAATTCATCCAGAGTGAGTGAATCACAACATGATTTAGAACTGTTAATGGAAAAGTGTAATATTATGGAAAAGTGTAATATTATTTCCGTATTGCAATGCAACTTGCAAAAATTCATCCAGAGCGAGTGAATGGAAAAGTGTAATATTATTTCCGTATTGCAATGCAACTTGCAAAAATTCATCCAGAGTGAGTGAATGGAAAAGTGTAATATTATTTCCGTATTGCAATGCAACTTGCAAAAATTCATCCAGAGTGAGTGATTTAGAACTTTGTTAAAGGAAAAGTGTAATATTATTTCCGTATTGCAATGCAATTTGCAAAAATTCATCCAGAGTGAGTGAATCACAACATGATTTAGAACTTTGTTAATGGAAAAGTGTAATATTATTTCCGTATTGCAATGCAACTTGCAAAAATTCATCCAGAGTGAGTGAATCACAACATGATTTAGAACTTTGTTAATGGAAAAGTGTAATATTATTTCCGTATTGCAATGCAACTTGCAAAAATTCATCCAGAGTAAGTGAATGGAAAAGTGTAATATTATTTCCGTATTGCAATGCAACTTGCAAAAATTCATCCAGAGTGAGTGAATCACAACATGATTTAGAACTTTGTTAATGTAATATTATTTCCGTATTGCAATGCAACTTGCAAAAATTCATCCAGAGTAAGTGAATGGAAAAGTGTAATATTATTTCCGTATTGCAATGCAACTTGCAAAAATTCATCCAGAGCGAGTGAATGGAAAAGTGTAATATTATTTCCGTATTGCAATGCAACTTGCAAAAATTCATCCAGAGTGAGTGAATGGAAAAGTGTAATATTATTTCCGTATTGCAATGCAACTTGCAAAAATTCATCCAGAGTGAGTGATTTAGAACTTTGTTAATGGAAAAGTGTAATATTATTTCCGTATTGCAATGCAACTTGCAAAAATTCATCCAGAGTAAGTGAATGGAAAAGTGTAATATTATTTCCGTATTGCAAGGCAACTTGCAAAAATTCATCCAGAGTGAGTGAATCACAACATGATTTAGAACTTTGTTAATGTAATATTATTTCCGTATTGCAATGCAACTTGCAAAAATTCATCCAGAGTAAGTGAATGGAAAAGTGTAATATTATTTCCGTATTGCAATGCAACTTGCAAAAATTCATCCAGAGCGAGTGAATGGAAAAGTGTAATATTATTTCCGTATTGCAATGCAACTTGCAAAAATTCATCCAGAGTGAGTGAATGGAAAAGTGTAATATTATTTCCGTATTGCAATGCAACTTGCAAAAATTCATCCAGAGTGAGTGATTTAGAACTTTGTTAATGGAAAAGTGTAATATTATTTCCGTATTGCAATGCAATTTGCAAAAATTCATCCAGAGTGAGTGAATCACAACATGATTTAGAACTTTGTTAATGGAAAAGTGTAATATTATTTCCGTATTGCAATGCAACTTGCAAAAATTCATCCAGAGTAAGTGAATGGAAAAGTGTAATATTATTTCCGTATTGCAATGCAATTTGCAAAAATTCATCCAGAGTGAGTGAATCACAACATGATTTAGAACTTTGTTAATGGAAAAGTGTAATATTATTTCCGTATTGCAATGCAACTTGCAAAAATTCATCCAGAGTGAGTGAATCACAACATGATTTAGAACTTTGTTAATGGAAAAGTGTAATATTATTTCCGTATTGCAATGCAACTTGCAAAAATTCATCCAGAGTAAGTGAATGGAAAAGTGTAATATTATTTCCGTATTGCAATGCAACTTGCAAAAATTCATCCAGAGTGAGTGAATGGAAAAGTGTAATATTATTTCCGTATTGCAATGCAACTTGCAAAAATTCATCCAGAGTGAGTGATTTAGAACTTTGTTAATGGAAAAGTGTAATATTATTTCCGTATTGCAATGCAATTTGCAAAAATTCATCCAGAGTGAGTGAATCACAACATGATTTAGAACTTTGTTAATGGAAAAGTGTAATATTATTTCCGTATTGCAATGCAACTTGCAAAAATTCATCCAGAGTGAGTGAATCACAACATGATTTAGAACTTTGTTAATGGAAAAGTGTAATATTATTTCCGTATTGCAATGCAACTTGCAAAAATTCATCCAGAGTAAGTGAATGGAAAAGTGTAATATTATTTCCGTATTGCAATGCAACTTGCAAAAATTCATCCAGAGTGAGTGAATCACAACATGATTTAGAACTTTGTTAATGTAATATTATTTCCGTATTGCAATGCAACTTGCAAAAATTCATCCAGAGTAAGTGAATGGAAAAGTGTAATATTATTTCCGTATTGCAATGCAACTTGCAAAAATTCATCCAGAGCGAGTGAATGGAAAAGTGTAATATTATTTCCGTATTGCAATGCAACTTGCAAAAATTCATCCAGAGTGAGTGAATGGAAAAGTGTAATATTATTTCCGTATTGCAATGCAACTTGCAAAAATTCATCCAGAGTGAGTGAATCACAACATGATTTAGAACTTTGTTAATGTAATATTATTTCCGTATTGCAATGCAACTTGCAAAAATTCATCCAGAGTAAGTGAATGGAAAAGTGTAATATTATTTCCGTATTGCAATGCAACTTGCAAAAATTCATCCAGAGCGAGTGAATGGAAAAGTGTAATATTATTTCCGTATTGCAATGCAACTTGCAAAAATTCATCCAGAGTGAGTGAATGGAAAAGTGTAATATTATTTCCGTATTGCAATGCAACTTGCAAAAATTCATCCAGAGTGAGTGAATGGAAAAGTGTAATATTATTTCCGTATTGCAATGCAACTTGCAAAAATTCATCCAGAGTGAGTGAATCACAACATGATTTAGAACTTTGTTAATGGAAAAGTGTAATATTATTTCCGTATTGCAATGCAACTTGCAAAAATTCATCCAGAGTGAGTGAATCACAACATGATTTAGAACTTTGTTAATGGAAAAGTGTAATATTATTTCCGTATTGCAATGCAACTTGCAAAAATTCATCCAGAGTGAGTGAATCACAACATGATTTAGAACTTTGTTAATGTAATATTATTTCCGTATTGCAATGCAACTTGCAAAAATTCATCCAGAGTGAGTGAATGGAAAAGTGTAATATTATTTCCGTATTGCAATGCAACTTGCAAAAATTCATCCAGAGTGAGTGAATGGAAAAGTGTAATATTATTTCCGTATTTTAATGCAACTTGCAAAAATTCATCCAGAGTGAGTGAATGGAAAAGTGTAATATTATTTCCGTATTGCAATGCAACTTGCAAAAATTCATCCAGAGTGAGTGATTTAGAACTTTGTTAATGGAAAAGTGTAATATTATTTCCGTATTGCAATGCAACTTGCAAAAATTCATCCAGAGTAAGTGAATGGAAAAGTGTAATATTATTTCCGTATTGCAATGCAACTTGCAAAAATTCATCCAGAGTGAGTGAATGGAAAAGTGTAATATTATTTCCGTATTGCAATGCAACTTGCAAAAATTCATCCAGAGTGAGTGATTTAGAACTTTGTTAATGGAAAAGTGTAATATTATTTCCGTATTGCAATGCAATTTGCAAAAATTCATCCAGAGTGAGTGAATCACAACATGATTTAGAACTTTGTTAATGGAAAAGTGTAATATTATTTCCGTATTGCAATGCAACTTGCAAAAATTCATCCAGAGTGAGTGAATCACAACATGATTTAGAACTTTGTTAATGGAAAAGTGTAATATTATTTCCGTATTGCAATGCAACTTGCAAAAATTCATCCAGAGTAAGTGAATGGAAAAGTGTAATATTATTTCCGTATTGCAATGCAACTTGCAAAAATTCATCCAGAGCGAGTGAATGGAAAAGTGTAATATTATTTCCGTATTGCAATGCAACTTGCAAAAATTCATCCAGAGTGAGTGAATGGAAAAGTGTAATATTATTTCCGTATTGCAATGCAACTTGCAAAAATTCATCCAGAGTGAGTGAATCACAACATGATTTAGAACTTTGTTAATGTAATATTATTTCCGTATTGCAATGCAACTTGCAAAAATTCATCCAGAGTAAGTGAATGGAAAAGTGTAATATTATTTCCGTATTGCAATGCAACTTGCAAAAATTCATCCAGAGCGAGTGAATGGAAAAGTGTAATATTATTTCCGTATTGCAATGCAACTTGCAAAAATTCATCCAGAGTGAGTGAATGGAAAAGTGTAATATTATTTCCGTATTGCAATGCAACTTGCAAAAATTCATCCAGAGTGAGTGAATGGAAAAGTGTAATATTATTTCCGTATTGCAATGCAACTTGCAAAAATTCATCCAGAGTGAGTGAATCACAACATGATTTAGAACTTTGTTAATGGAAAAGTGTAATATTATTTCCGTATTGCAATGCAACTTGCAAAAATTCATCCAGAGTGAGTGAATCACAACATGATTTAGAACTTTGTTAATGGAAAAGTGTAATATTATTTTCGTATTGCAATGCAACTTGCAAAAATTCATCCAGAGTGAGTGAATCACAACATGATTTAGAACTTTGTTAATGTAATATTATTTCCGTATTGCAATGCAACTTGCAAAAATTCATCCAGAGTGAGTGAATGGAAAAGTGTAATATTATTTCCGTATTGCAATGCAACTTGCAAAAATTCATCCAGAGTGAGTGAATGGAAAAGTGTAATATTATTTCCGTATTGCAATGCAACTTGCAAAAATTCATCCAGAGTGAGTGAATGGAAAAGTGTAATATTATTTCCGTATTGCAATGCAACTTGCAAAAATTCATCCAGAGTGAGTGATTTAGAACTTTGTTAATGGAAAAGTGTAATATTATTTCCGTATTGCAATGCAACTTGCAAAAATTCATCCAGAGTGAGTGAATGGAAAAGTGTAATATTATTTCCGTATTGCAATGCAACTTGCAAAAATTCATCCAGAGTGAGTGAATGGAAAAGTGTAATATTATTTCCGTATTGCAATGCAACTTGCAAAAATTCATCCAGAGTGAGTGAATCACAACATGATTTAGAACTTTGTTAATGTAATATTATTTCCGTATTGCAATGCAACTTGCAAAAATTCATCCAGAGTGAGTGAATCACAACATGATTTAGAACTTTGTTAATGTAATATTATTTCCGTATTGCAATGCAACTTGCAAAAATTCATCCAGAGTGAGTGAATGGAAAAGTGTAATATTATTTCCGTATTGCAATGCAACTTGCAAAAATTCATCCAGAGTGAGTGATTTAGAACTTTGTTAATGGAAAAGTGTAATATTATTTCCGTATTGCAATGCAACTTGCAAAAATTCATCCAGAGTGAGTGAATGGAAAAGTGTAATATTATTTCCGTATTGCAATGCAACTTGCAAAAATTCATCCAGAGTGAGTGAATGGAAAAGTGTAATATTATTTCCGTATTGCAATGCAACTTGCAAAAATTCATCCAGAGTGAGTGAATGGAAAAGTGTAATATTATTTCCGTATTGCAATGCAACTTGCAAAAATTCATCCAGAGTGAGTGATTTAGAACTTTGTTAATGGAAAAGTGTAATATTATTTCCGTATTGCAATGCAACTTGCAAAAATTCATCCAGAGTAAGTGAATGGAAAAGTGTAATATTATTTCCGTATTGCAATGCAACTTGCAAAAATTCATCCAGAGTGAGTGAATGGAAAAGTGTAATATTATTTCCGTATTGCAATGCAACTTGCAAAAATTCATCCAGAGTGAGTGATTTAGAACTTTGTTAATGGAAAAGTGTAATATTATTTCCGTATTGCAATGCAATTTGCAAAAATTCATCCAGAGTGAGTGAATCACAACATGATTTAGAACTTTGTTAATGGAAAAGTGTAATATTATTTCCGTATTGCAATGCAACTTGCAAAAATTCATCCAGAGTGAGTGAATCACAACATGATTTAGAACTTTGTTAATGGAAAAGTGTAATATTATTTCCGTATTGCAATGCAACTTGCAAAAATTCATCCAGAGTAAGTGAATGGAAAAGTGTAATATTATTTCCGTATTGCAATGCAACTTGCAAAAATTCATCCAGAGCGAGTGAATGGAAAAGTGTAATATTATTTCCGTATTGCAATGCAACTTGCAAAAATTCATCCAGAGTGAGTGAATGGAAAAGTGTAATATTATTTCCGTATTGCAATGCAACTTGCAAAAATTCATCCAGAGTGAGTGAATCACAACATGATTTAGAACTTTGTTAATGTAATATTATTTCCGTATTGCAATGCAACTTGCAAAAATTCATCCAGAGTAAGTGAATGGAAAAGTGTAATATTATTTCCGTATTGCAATGCAACTTGCAAAAATTCATCCAGAGCGAGTGAATGGAAAAGTGTAATATTATTTCCGTATTGCAATGCAACTTGCAAAAATTCATCCAGAGTGAGTGAATGGAAAAGTGTAATATTATTTCCGTATTGCAATGCAACTTGCAAAAATTCATCCAGAGTGAGTGAATGGAAAAGTGTAATATTATTTCCGTATTGCAATGCAACTTGCAAAAATTCATCCAGAGTGAGTGAATCACAACATGATTTAGAACTTTGTTAATGGAAAAGTGTAATATTATTTCCGTATTGCAATGCAACTTGCAAAAATTCATCCAGAGTGAGTGAATCACAACATGATTTAGAACTTTGTTAATGGAAAAGTGTAATATTATTTTCGTATTGCAATGCAACTTGCAAAAATTCATCCAGAGTGAGTGAATCACAACATGATTTAGAACTTTGTTAATGTAATATTATTTCCGTATTGCAATGCAACTTGCAAAAATTCATCCAGAGTGAGTGAATGGAAAAGTGTAATATTATTTCCGTATTGCAATGCAACTTGCAAAAATTCATCCAGAGTGAGTGAATGGAAAAGTGTAATATTATTTCCGTATTGCAATGCAACTTGCAAAAATTCATCCAGAGTGAGTGAATGGAAAAGTGTAATATTATTTCCGTATTGCAATGCAACTTGCAAAAATTCATCCAGAGTGAGTGATTTAGAACTTTGTTAATGGAAAAGTGTAATATTATTTCCGTATTGCAATGCAACTTGCAAAAATTCATCCAGAGTGAGTGAATGGAAAAGTGTAATATTATTTCCGTATTGCAATGCAACTTGCAAAAATTCATCCAGAGTGAGTGAATGGAAAAGTGTAATATTATTTCCGTATTGCAATGCAACTTGCAAAAATTCATCCAGAGTGAGTGAATCACAACATGATTTAGAACTTTGTTAATGTAATATTATTTCCGTATTGCAATGCAACTTGCAAAAATTCATCCAGAGTGAGTGAATGGAAAAGTGTAATATTATTTCCGTATTGCAATGCAACTTGCAAAAATTCATCCAGAGTGAGTGATTTAGAACTTTGTTAATGTAATATTATTTCCGTATTGCAATGCAACTTGCAAAAATTCATCCAGAGTGAGTGAATGGAAAAGTGTAATATTATTTCCGTATTGCAATGCAACTTGCAAAAATTCATCCAGAGTGAGTGATTTAGAACTTTGTTAATGGAAAAGTGTAATATTATTTCCGTATTGCAATGCAACTTGCAAAAATTCATCCAGAGTGAGTGAATGGAAAAGTGTAATATTATTTCCGTATTGCAATGCAACTTGCAAAAATTCATCCAGAGTGAGTGAATGGAAAAGTGTAATATTATTTCCGTATTGCAATGCAACTTGCAAAAATTCATCCAGAGTGAGTGAATCACAACATGATTTAGAACTTTGTTAATGTAATATTATTTCCGTATTGCAATGCAACTTGCAAAAATTCATCCAGAGTGAGTGAATGGAAAAGTGTAATATTATTTCCGTATTGCAATGCAACTTGCAAAAATTCATCCAGAGTGAGTGATTTAGAACTTTGTTAATGGAAAAGTGTAATATTATTTCCGTATTGCAATGCAACTTGCAAAAATTCATCCAGAGTGAGTGAATGGAAAAGTGTAATATTATTTCCGTATTGCAATGCAACTTGCAAAAATTCATCCAGAGTGAGTGAATGGAAAAGTGTAATATTATTTCCGTATTGCAATGCAACTTGCAAAAATTCATCCAGAGTGAGTGAATGGAAAAGTGTAATATTATTTCCGTATTGCAATGCAACTTGCAAAAATTCATCCAGAGTGAGTGAATGGAAAAGTGTAATATTATTTCCGTATTGCAATGCAACTTGCAAAAATTCATCCAGAGTGAGTGAATGGAAAAGTGTAATATTATTTCCGTATTGCAATGCAACTTGCAAAACTTCATCCAGAGTGGGTGAATGGAAAAGTGTAATATTATTTCCGTATTGCAATGCAACTTGCAAAAATTCATCCAGAGTGAGTGAATCACAACATGATTTAGAACTTTGTTAATGGAAAAGTGTAATATTATTTCCGTATTGCAATGCAACTTGCAAAAATTCATCCAGAGTGAGTGAATCACAACATGATTTAGAACTTTGTTAATGGAAAAGTGTAATATTATTTCCGTATTGCAATGCAACTTGCAAAAATTCATCCAGAGTAAGTGAATGGAAAAGTGTAATATTATTTCCGTATTGCAATGCAACTTGCAAAAATTCATCCAGAGTGAGTGAATCACAACATGATTTAGAACTTTGTTAATGTAATATTATTTCCGTATTGCAATGCAACTTGCAAAAATTCATCCAGAGTAAGTGAATGGAAAAGTGTAATATTATTTCCGTATTGCAATGCAACTTGCAAAAATTCATCCAGAGCGAGTGAATGGAAAAGTGTAATATTATTTCCGTATTGCAATGCAACTTGCAAAAATTCATCCAGAGTGAGTGAATGGAAAAGTGTAATATTATTTCCGTATTGCAATGCAACTTGCAAAAATTCATCCAGAGTGAGTGAATCACAACATGATTTAGAATTTTGTTAATGTAATATTATTTCCGTATTGCAATGCAACTTGCAAAAATTCATCCAGAGTAAGTGAATGGAAAAGTGTAATATTATTTCCGTATTGCAATGCAACTTGCAAAAATTCATCCAGAGCGAGTGAATGGAAAAGTGTAATATTATTTCCGTATTGCAATGCAACTTGCAAAAATTCATCCAGAGTGAGTGAATGGAAAAGTGTAATATTATTTCCGTATTGCAATGCAACTTGCAAAAATTCATCCAGAGTGAGTGAATGGAAAAGTGTAATATTATTTCCGTATTGCAATGCAACTTGCAAAAATTCATCCAGAGTGAGTGAATCACAACATGATTTAGAACTTTGTTAATGGAAAAGTGTAATATTATTTCCGTATTGCAATGCAACTTGCAAAAATTCATCCAGAGTGAGTGAATCACAACATGATTTAGAACTTTGTTAATGGAAAAGTGTAATATTATTTCCGTATTGCAATGCAACTTGCAAAAATTCATCCAGAGTGAGTGAATCACAACATGATTTAGAACTTTGTTAATGTAATATTATTTCCGTATTGCAATGCAACTTGCAAAAATTCATCCAGAGTGAGTGAATGGAAAAGTGTAATATTATTTCCGTATTGCAATGCAACTTGCAAAAATTCATCCAGAGCGAGTGAATGGAAAAGTGTAATATTATTTCCGTATTGCAATGCAACTTGCAAAAATTCATCCAGAGTGAGTGAATGGAAAAGTGTAATATTATTTCCGTATTGCAATGCAACTTGCAAAAATTCATCCAGAGTGAGTGAATGGAAAAGTGTAATATTATTTCCGTATTGCAATGCAACTTGCAAAAATTCATCCAGAGTGAGTGAATGGAAAAGTGTAATATTATTTCCGTATTGCAATGCAACTTGCAAAAATTCATCCAGAGTGAGTGAATCACAACATGATTTAGAACTTTGTTAATGTAATATTATTTCCGTATTGCAATGCAACTTGCAAAAATTCATCCAGAGTGAGTGAATCACAACATGATTTAGAACTTTGTTAATGTAATATTATTTCCGTATTGCAATGCAACTTGCAAAAATTCATCCAGAGTGAGTGAATGGAAAAGTGTAATATTATTTCCGTATTGCAATGCAACTTGCAAAAATTCATCCAGAGTGAGTGATTTAGAACTTTGTTAATGGAAAAGTGTAATATTATTTCCGTATTGCAATGCAACTTGCAAAAATTCATCCAGAGTGAGTGAATGGAAAAGTGTAATATTATTTCCGTATTGCAATGCAACTTGCAAAAATTCATCCAGAGTGAGTGAATGGAAAAGTGTAATATTATTTCCGTATTGCAATGCAACTTGCAAAAATTCATCCAGAGTGAGTGAATGGAAAAGTGTAATATTATTTCCGTATTGCAATGCAACTTGCAAAAATTCATCCAGAGTGAGTGAATGGAAAAGTGTAATATTATTTCCGTATTGCAATGCAACTTGCAAAAATTCATCCAGAGTGAGTGAATGGAAAAGTGTAATATTATTTCCGTATTGCAATGCAACTTGCAAAAATTCATCCAGAGTGGGTGAATGGAAAAGTGTAATATTATTTCCGTATTGCAATGCAACTTGCAAAAATTCATCCAGAGTGAGTGAATGGAAAAGTGTAATATTATTTCCGTATTGCAATGCAACTTGCAAAAATTTATCCAGAGTGAGTGAATGGAAAAGTGTAATATTATTTCCGTATTGCAATGCAACTTGAAAAATTCATCCAGAGTGAGTGATTTAAAACTTTGTTAATGGAAAAGTGTAATATTATTTCCGTATTGCAATGCAACTTGCAAAAATTCATCCAGAGTGAGTGAATGGAAAAGTGTAATATTATTTCCGTATTGCAATGCAACTTGCAAAAATTCATCCAGAGTGAGTGAATCACAACATGATTTAGAACTTTGTTAATGTAATATTATTTCCGTATTGCAATGCAACTTGCAAAAATTCATCCAGAGTAAGTGAATGGAAAAGTGTAATATTATTTCCGTATTGCAATGCAACTTGCAAAAATTCATCCAGAGTAAGTGAATGGAAAAGTGTAATATTATTTCCGTATTGCAATGCAACTTGCAAAAATTTATCCAGAGTGAGTGAATGGAAAAGTGTAATATTATTTCCGTATTGCAATGCAACTTGAAAAATTCATCCAGAGTGAGTGATTTAAAACTTTGTTAATGGAAAAGTGTAATATTATTTCCGTATTGCAATGCAACTTGCAAAAATTCATCCAGAGTGAGTGAATGGAAAAGTGTAATATTATTTCCGTATTGCAATGCAACTTGCAAAAATTCATCCAGAGTGAGTGAATGGAAAAGTGTAATATTATTTCCGTATTGCAATGCAACTTGCAAAAATTCATCCAGAGTGAGTGAATGGAAAAGTGTAATATTATTTCCGTATTGCAATGCAACTTGCAAAAATTCATCCAGAGTGAGTGAATGGAAAAGTGTAATATTATTTCCGTATTGCAATGCAACTTGCAAAAATTCATCCAGAGTGAGTGAATGGAAAAGTGTAATATTATTTCCGTATTGCAATGCAACTTGCAAAAATTTATCCAGAGTGAGTGAATGGAAAAGTGTTATATTATTTCCGTATTGCAATGCAACTTGAAAAATTCATCCAGAGTGAGTGATTTAAAACTTTGTTAATGGAAAAGTGTAATATTATTTCCGTATTGCAATGCAACCTGCAAAAATTCATCCAGAGTGAGTGAATGGAAAAGTGTAATATTATTTCCGTATTGCAATGCAACTTGCAAAAATTCATCCAGAGTGAGTGAATGGAAAAGTGTAATATTATTTCCGTATTGCAATGCAACTTGCAAAAATTCATCCAGAGTGAGTGAATGGAAAAGTGTAATATTATTTCCGTATTGCAATGCAACTTGCAAAAATTCATCCAGAGTGAGTGAATGGAAAAGTGTAATATTATTTCCGTATTGCAATGCAACTTGCAAAAATTCATCCAGAGTGAGTGAATGGAAAAGTGTAATATTATTTCCGTATTGCAATGCAACTTGCAAAAATGTATCCAGAGTGAGTGAATGGAAAAGTGTAATATTATTTCCGTATTGCAATGCAACTTGAAAAATTCATCCAGAGTGAGTGATTTAAAACTTTGTTAATGGAAAAGTGTAATATTATTTCCGTATTGCAATGCAACTTGCAAAAATTTATCCAGAGTGAGTGAATGGAAAAGTGTTATATTATTTCCGTATTGCAATGCAACTTGAAAAATTCATCCAGAGTGAGTGATTTAAAACTTTGTTAATGGAAAAGTGTAATATTATTTCCGTATTGCAATGCAACTTGCAAAAATTCATCCAGAGTGAGTGAATGGAAAAGTGTAATATTATTTCCGTATTGCAATGCAACTTGCAAAAATTCATCCAGAGTGGGTGAATGGAAAAGTGTAATATTATTTCCGTATTGCAATGCAACTTGCAAAAATTCATCCAGAGTGAGTGAATGGAAAAGTGTAATATTATTTCCGTATTGCAATGCAACTTGCAAAAATTCATCCAGAGTGAGTGAATGGAAAAGTGTAATATTATTTCCGTATTGCAATGCAACTTGCAAAAATTCATCCAGAGTGAGTGAATGGAAAAGTGTAATATTATTTCCGTATTGCAATGCAACTTGCAAAAATGTATCCAGAGTGAGTGAATGGAAAAGTGTAATATTATTTCCGTATTGCAATGCAACTTGAAAAATTCATCCAGAGTGAGTGATTTAAAACTTTGTTAATGGAAAAGTGTAATATTATTTCCGTATTGGAATGCAACTTGCAAAAATTCATCCAGAGTGAGTGAATGGAAAAGTGTAATATTATTTCCGTATTGCAATGCAACTTGCAAAAATTCATCCAGAGTGAGTGAATCACAACATGATTTAGAACTTTGTTAATGTAATATTATTTCCGTATTGCAATGCAACTTGCAAAAATTCATCCAGAGTAAGTGAATGGAAAAGTGTAATATTATTTCCGTATTGCAATGCAACTTGCAAAAATTCATCCAGAGTGAGTGATTTAAAACTTTGTTAATGGAAAAGTGTAATATTATTTCCGTATTGCAATGCAACCTGCAAAAATTCATCCAGAGTGAGTGAATGGAAAAGTGTAATATTATTTCCGTATTGCAATGCAACTTGCAAAAATTCATCCAGAGTGAGTGAATGGAAAAGTGTAATATTATTTCCGTATTGCAATGCAACTTGCAAAAATTCATCCAGAGTGAGTGAATGGAAAAGTGTAATATTATTTCCGTATTGCAATGCAACTTGCAAAAATTTATCCAGAGTGAGTGAATGGAAAAGTGTAATATTATTTCCGTATTGCAATGCAACTTGAAAAATTCATCCAGAGTGAGTGATTTAAAACTTTGTTAATGGAAAAGTGTAATATTATTTCCGTATTGCAATGCAACTTGCAAAAATTCATCCAGAGTGAGTGAATGGAAAAGTGTAATATTATTTCCGTATTGCAATGCAACTTGCAAAAATTCATCCAGAGTGAGTGAATGGAAAAGTGTAATATTATTTCCGTATTGCAATGCAACTTGCAAAAATTCATCCAGAGTGAGTGAATCACAACATGATTTAGAACTTTGTTAATGTAATATTATTTCCGTATTGCAATGCAACTTGCAAAAATTCATCCAGAGTAAGTGAATGGAAAAGTGTAATATTATTTCCGTATTGCAATGCAACTTGCAAAAATTCATCCAGAGTAAGTGAATGGAAAAGTGTAATATTATTTCCGTATTGCAATGCAACTTGCAAAAATTTATCCAGAGTGAGTGAATGGAAAAGTGTAATATTATTTCCGTATTGCAATGCAACTTGAAAAATTCATCCAGAGTGAGTGATTTAAAACTTTGTTAATGGAAAAGTGTAATATTATTTCCGTATTGCAATGCAACTTGCAAAAATTCATCCAGAGTGAGTGAATGGAAAAGTGTAATATTATTTCCGTATTGCAATGCAACTTGCAAAAATTCATCCAGAGTGAGTGAATGGAAAAGTGTAATATTATTTCCGTATTGCAATGCAACTTGCAAAAATTCATCCAGAGTGAGTGAATGGAAAAGTGTAATATTATTTCCGTATTGCAATGCAACTTGCAAAAATTCATCCAGAGTGAGTGAATGGAAAAGTGTAATATTATTTCCGTATTGCAATGCAACTTGCAAAAATTCATCCAGAGTGAGTGAATGGAAAAGTGTAATATTATTTCCGTATTGCAATGCAACTTGCAAAAATTTATCCAGAGTGAGTGAATGGAAAAGTGTTATATTATTTCCGTATTGCAATGCAACTTGAAAAATTCATCCAGAGTGAGTGATTTAAAACTTTGTTAATGGAAAAGTGTAATATTATTTCCGTATTGCAATGCAACCTGCAAAAATTCATCCAGAGTGAGTGAATGGAAAAGTGTAATATTATTTCCGTATTGCAATGCAACTTGCAAAAATTCATCCAGAGTGAGTGAATGGAAAAGTGTAATATTATTTCCGTATTGCAATGCAACTTGCAAAAATTCATCCAGAGTGAGTGAATGGAAAAGTGTAATATTATTTCCGTATTGCAATGCAACTTGCAAAAATTTATCCAGAGTGAGTGAATGGAAAAGTGTAATATTATTTCCGTATTGCAATGCAACTTGAAAAATTCATCCAGAGTGAGTGATTTAAAACTTTGTTAATGGAAAAGTGTAATATTATTTCCGTATTGCAATGCAACTTGCAAAAATTTATCCAGAGTGAGTGAATGGAAAAGTGTTATATTATTTCCGTATTGCAATGCAACTTGAAAAATTCATCCAGAGTGAGTGATTTAAAACTTTGTTAATGGAAAAGTGTAATATTATTTCCGTATTGCAATGCAACTTGCAAAAATTCATCCAGAGTGAGTGAATGGAAAAGTGTAATATTATTTCCGTATTGCAATGCAACTTGCAAAAATTCATCCAGAGTGGGTGAATGGAAAAGTGTAATATTATTTCCGTATTGCAATGCAACTTGCAAAAATTCATCCAGAGTGAGTGAATGGAAAAGTGTAATATTATTTCCGTATTGCAATGCAACTTGCAAAAATTCATCCAGAGTGAGTGAATGGAAAAGTGTAATATTATTTCCGTATTGCAATGCAACTTGCAAAAATTCATCCAGAGTGAGTGAATGGAAAAGTGTAATATTATTTCCGTATTGCAATGCAACTTGCAAAAATGTATCCAGAGTGAGTGAATGGAAAAGTGTAATATTATTTCCGTATTGCAATGCAACTTGAAAAATTCATCCAGAGTGAGTGATTTAAAACTTTGTTAATGGAAAAGTGTAATATTATTTCCGTATTGGAATGCAACTTGCAAAAATTCATCCAGAGTGAGTGAATGGAAAAGTGTAATATTATTTCCGTATTGCAATGCAACTTGCAAAAATTCATCCAGAGTGAGTGAATCACAACATGATTTAGAACTTTGTTAATGTAATATTATTTCCGTATTGCAATGCAACTTGCAAAAATTCATCCAGAGTAAGTGAATGGAAAAGTGTAATATTATTTCCGTATTGCAATGCAACTTGCAAAAATTCATCCAGAGTGAGTGATTTAAAACTTTGTTAATGGAAAAGTGTAATATTATTTCCGTATTGCAATGCAACCTGCAAAAATTCATCCAGAGTGAGTGAATGGAAAAGTGTAATATTATTTCCGTATTGCAATGCAACTTGCAAAAATTCATCCAGAGTGAGTGAATGGAAAAGTGTAATATTATTTCCGTATTGCAATGCAACTTGCAAAAATTCATCCAGAGTGAGTGAATGGAAAAGTGTAATATTATTTCCGTATTGCAATGCAACTTGCAAAAATTCATCCAGAGTGAGTGAATGGAAAAGTGTAATATTATTTCCGTATTGCAATGCAACTTGCAAAAATTCATCCAGAGTGAGTGAATGGAAAAGTGTAATATTATTTCCGTATTGCAATGCAACTTGCAAAAATTTATCCAGAGTGAGTGAATGGAAAAGTGTTATATTATTTCCGTATTGCAATGCAACTTGAAAAATTCATCCAGAGTGAGTGATTTAAAACTTTGTTAATGGAAAAGTGTAATATTATTTCCGTATTGCAATGCAACCTGCAAAAATTCATCCAGAGTGAGTGAATGGAAAAGTGTAATATTATTTCCGTATTGCAATGCAACTTGCAAAAATTCATCCAGAGTGAGTGAATGGAAAAGTGTAATATTATTTCCGTATTGCAATGCAACTTGCAAAAATTCATCCAGAGTGAGTGAATGGAAAAGTGTAATATTATTTCCGTATTGCAATGCAACTTGCAAAAATTCATCCAGAGTGAGTGAATGGAAAAGTGTAATATTATTTCCGTATTGCAATGCAACTTGCAAAAATTCATCCAGAGTGAGTGAATGGAAAAGTGTAATATTATTTCCGTATTGCAATGCAACTTGCAAAAATGTATCCAGAGTGAGTGAATGGAAAAGTGTAATATTATTTCCGTATTGCAATGCAACTTGAAAAATTCATCCAGAGTGAGTGATTTAAAACTTTGTTAATGGAAAAGTGTAATATTATTTCCGTATTGCAATGCAACTTGCAAAAATTTATCCAGAGTGAGTGAATGGAAAAGTGTTATATTATTTCCGTATTGCAATGCAACTTGAAAAATTCATCCAGAGTGAGTGATTTAAAACTTTGTTAATGGAAAAGTGTAATATTATTTCCGTATTGCAATGCAACTTGCAAAAATTCATCCAGAGTGAGTGAATGGAAAAGTGTAATATTATTTCCGTATTGCAATGCAACTTGCAAAAATTCATCCAGAGTGGGTGAATGGAAAAGTGTAATATTATTTCCGTATTGCAATGCAACTTGCAAAAATTCATCCAGAGTGAGTGAATGGAAAAGTGTAATATTATTTCCGTATTGCAATGCAACTTGCAAAAATTCATCCAGAGTGAGTGAATGGAAAAGTGTAATATTATTTCCGTATTGCAATGCAACTTGCAAAAATTCATCCAGAGTGAGTGAATGGAAAAGTGTAATATTATTTCCGTATTGCAATGCAACTTGCAAAAATTCATCCAGAGTGAGTGAATGGAAAAGTGTAATATTATTTCCGTATTGCAATGCAACTTGCAAAAATTCATCCAGAGTGAGTGAATGGAAAAGTGTAATATTATTTCCGTATTGCAATGCAACTTGCAAAAATTTATCCAGAGTGAGTGAATGGAAAAGTGTTATATTATTTCCGTATTGCAATGCAACTTGAAAAATTCATCCAGAGTGAGTGATTTAAAACTTTGTTAATGGAAAAGTGTAATATTATTTCCGTATTGCAATGCAACCTGCAAAAATTCATCCAGAGTGAGTGAATGGAAAAGTGTAATATTATTTCCGTATTGCAATGCAACTTGCAAAAATTCATCCAGAGTGAGTGAATGGAAAAGTGTAATATTATTTCCGTATTGCAATGCAACTTGCAAAAATTCATCCAGAGTGAGTGAATGGAAAAGTGTAATATTATTTCCGTATTGCAATGCAACTTGCAAAAATTTATCCAGAGTGAGTGAATGGAAAAGTGTAATATTATTTCCGTATTGCAATGCAACTTGAAAAATTCATCCAGAGTGAGTGATTTAAAACTTTGTTAATGGAAAAGTGTAATATTATTTCCGTATTGCAATGCAACTTGCAAAAATTTATCCAGAGTGAGTGAATGGAAAAGTGTTATATTATTTCCGTATTGCAATGCAACTTGAAAAATTCATCCAGAGTGAGTGATTTAAAACTTTGTTAATGGAAAAGTGTAATATTATTTCCGTATTGCAATGCAACTTGCAAAAATTCATCCAGAGTGAGTGAATGGAAAAGTGTAATATTATTTCCGTATTGCAATGCAACTTGCAAAAATTCATCCAGAGTGGGTGAATGGAAAAGTGTAATATTATTTCCGTATTGCAATGCAACTTGCAAAAATTCATCCAGAGTGAGTGAATGGAAAAGTGTAATATTATTTCCGTATTGCAATGCAACTTGCAAAAATTCATCCAGAGTGAGTGAATGGAAAAGTGTAATATTATTTCCGTATTGCAATGCAACTTGCAAAAATTCATCCAGAGTGAGTGAATGGAAAAGTGTAATATTATTTCCGTATTGCAATGCAACTTGCAAAAATGTATCCAGAGTGAGTGAATGGAAAAGTGTAATATTATTTCCGTATTGCAATGCAACTTGAAAAATTCATCCAGAGTGAGTGATTTAAAACTTTGTTAATGGAAAAGTGTAATATTATTTCCGTATTGGAATGCAACTTGCAAAAATTCATCCAGAGTGAGTGAATGGAAAAGTGTAATATTATTTCCGTATTGCAATGCAACTTGCAAAAATTCATCCAGAGTGAGTTAATCACAACATGATTTAGAACTTTGTTAATGTAATATTATTTCCGTATTGCAATGCAACTTGCAAAAATTCATCCAGAGTAAGTGAATGGAAAAGTGTAATATTATTTCCGTATTGCAATGCAACTTGCAAAAATTCATCCAGAGTGAGTGATTTAAAACTTTGTTAATGGAAAAGTGTAATATTATTTCCGTATTGCAATGCAACCTGCAAAAATTCATCCAGAGTGAGTGAATGGAAAAGTGTAATATTATTTCCGTATTGCAATGCAACTTGCAAAAATTCATCCAGAGTGAGTGAATGGAAAAGTGTAATATTATTTCCGTATTGCAATGCAACTTGCAAAAATTCATCCAGAGTGAGTGAATGGAAAAGTGTAATATTATTTCCGCATTGCAATGCAACTTGCAAAAATTCATCCAGAGTGAGTGAATGGAAAAGTGTAATATTATTTCCGTATTGCAATGCAACTTGCAAAAATTCATCCAGAGTGGGTGAATGGAAAAGTGTAATATTATTTCCGTATTGCAATGCAACTTGCAAAAATTCATCCAGAGTGAGTGAATGGAAAAGTGTAATATTATTTCCGTATTGCAATGCAACTTGCAAAAATTTATCCAGAGTGAGTGAATGGAAAAGTGTAATATTATTTCCGTATTGCAATGCAACTTGAAAAATTCATCCAGAGTGAGTGATTTAAAACTTTGTTTATGGAAAAGTGTAATATTATTTCCGTATTGCAATGCAACTTGCAAAAATTCATCCAGAGTGAGTGAATGGAAAAGTGTAATATTATTTCCGTATTGCAATGCAACTTGCAAAAATTCATCCAGAGTGAGTGAATCACAACATGATTTAGAACTTTGTTAATGTAATATTATTTCCGTATTGCAATGCAACTTGCAAAAATTCATCCAGAGTAAGTGAATGGAAAAGTGTAATATTATTTCCGTATTGCAATGCAACTTGCAAAAATTCATCCAGAGTAAGTGAATGGAAAAGTGTAATATTATTTCCGTATTGCAATGCAACTTGCAAAAATTCATCCAGAGTGAGTGAATGGAAAAGTGTAATATTATTTCCGTATTGCAATGCAACTTGAAAAATTCATCCAGAGTGAGTGATTTAAAACTTTGTTAATGGAAAAGTGTAATATTATTTCCGTATTGCAATGCAACTTGCAAAAATTCATCCAGAGTGAGTGAATGGAAAAGTGTAATATTATTTCCGTATTGCAATGCAACTTGCAAAAATTCATCCAGAGTGAGTGAATGGAAAAGTGTAATATTATTTCCGTATTGCAATGCAACTTGCAAAAATTCATCCAGAGTGAGTGAATGGAAAAGTGTAATATTATTTCCGTATTGCAATGCAACTTGCAAAAATTCATCCAGAGTGAGTGAATGGAAAAGTGTAATATTATTTCCGTATTGCAATGCAACTTGCAAAAATTCATCCAGAGTGAGTGAATGGAAAAGTGTAATATTATTTCCGTATTGCAATGCAACTTGCAAAAATTTATCCAGAGTGAGTGAATGGAAAAGTGTTATATTATTTCCGTATTGCAATGCAACTTGAAAAATTCATCCAGAGTGAGTGATTTAAAACTTTGTTAATGGAAAAGTGTAATATTATTTCCGTATTGCAATGCAACCTGCAAAAATTCATCCAGAGTGAGTGAATGGAAAAGTGTAATATTATTTCCGTATTGCAATGCAACTTGCAAAAATTCATCCAGAGTGAGTGAATGGAAAAGTGTAATATTATTTCCGTATTGCAATGCAACTTGCAAAAATTCATCCAGAGTGAGTGAATGGAAAAGTGTAATATTATTTCCGTATTGCAATGCAACTTGCAAAAATTCATCCAGAGTGAGTGAATGGAAAAGTGTAATATTATTTCCGTATTGCAATGCAACTTGCAAAAATTCATCCAGAGTGAGTGAATGGAAAAGTGTAATATTATTTCCGTATTGCAATGCAACTTGCAAAAATTTATCCAGAGTGAGTGAATGGAAAAGTGTAATATTATTTCCGTATTGCAATGCAACTTGAAAAATTCATCCAGAGTGAGTGATTTAAAACTTTGTTAATGGAAAAGTGTAATATTATTTCCGTATTGCAATGCAACTTGCAAAAATTTATCCAGAGTGAGTGAATGGAAAAGTGTTATATTATTTCCGTATTGCAATGCAACTTGAAAAATTCATCCAGAGTGAGTGATTTAAAACTTTGTTAATGGAAAAGTGTAATATTATTTCCGTATTGCAATGCAACTTGCAAAAATTCATCCAGAGTGAGTGAATGGAAAAGTGTAATATTATTTCCGTATTGCAATGCAACTTGCAAAAATTCATCCAGAGTGGGTGAATGGAAAAGTGTAATATTATTTCCGTATTGCAATGCAACTTGCAAAAATTCATCCAGAGTGAGTGAATGGAAAAGTGTAATATTATTTCCGTATTGCAATGCAACTTGCAAAAATTCATCCAGAGTGAGTGAATGGAAAAGTGTAATATTATTTCCGTATTGCAATGCAACTTGCAAAAATTCATCCAGAGTGAGTGAATGGAAAAGTGTAATATTATTTCCGTATTGCAATGCAACTTGCAAAAATGTATCCAGAGTGAGTGAATGGAAAAGTGTAATATTATTTCCGTATTGCAATGCAACTTGAAAAATTCATCCAGAGTGAGTGATTTAAAACTTTGTTAATGGAAAAGTGTAATATTATTTCCGTATTGGAATGCAACTTGCAAAAATTCATCCAGAGTGAGTGAATGGAAAAGTGTAATATTATTTCCGTATTGCAATGCAACTTGCAAAAATTCATCCAGAGTGAGTGAATCACAACATGATTTAGAACTTTGTTAATGTAATATTATTTCCGTATTGCAATGCAACTTGCAAAAATTCATCCAGAGTAAGTGAATGGAAAAGTGTAATATTATTTCCGTATTGCAATGCAACTTGCAAAAATTCATCCAGAGTAAGTGAATGGAAAAGTGTAATATTATTTCCGTATTGCAATGCAACTTGCAAAAATTTATCCAGAGTGAGTGAATGGAAAAGTGTAATATTATTTCCGTATTGCAATGCAACTTGAAAAATTCATCCAGAGTGAGTGATTTAAAACTTTGTTAATGGAAAAGTGTAATATTATTTCCGTATTGCAATGCAACTTGCAAAAATTCATCCAGAGTGAGTGAATGGAAAAGTGTAATATTATTTCCGTATTGCAATGCAACTTGCAAAAATTCATCCAGAGTGAGTGAATGGAAAAGTGTAATATTATTTCCGTATTGCAATGCAACTTGCAAAAATTCATCCAGAGTGAGTGAATGGAAAAGTGTAATATTATTTCCGTATTGCAATGCAACTTGCAAAAATTTATCCAGAGTGAGTGAATGGAAAAGTGTAATATTATTTCCGTATTGCAATGCAACTTGAAAAATTCATCCAGAGTGAGTGATTTAAAACTTTGTTAATGGAAAAGTGTAATATTATTTCCGTATTGCAATGCAACTTGCAAAAATTCATCCAGAGTGAGTGAATGGAAAAGTGTAATATTATTTCCGTATTGCAATGCAACTTGCAAAAATTCATCCAGAGTGAGTGAATGGAAAAGTGTAATATTATTTCCGTATTGCAATGCAACTTGCAAAAATTCATCCAGAGTGAGTGAATGGAAAAGTGTAATATTATTTCCGTATTGCAATGCAACTTGCAAAAATTCATCCAGAGTGAGTGAATGGAAAAGTGTAATATTATTTCCGTATTGCAATGCAACTTGCAAAAATTCATCCAGAGTGAGTGAATGGAAAAGTGTAATATTATTTCCGTATTGCAATGCAACTTGCAAAAATTTATCCAGAGTGAGTGAATGGAAAAGTGTTATATTATTTCCGTATTGCAATGCAACTTGAAAAATTCATCCAGAGTGAGTGATTTAAAACTTTGTTAATGGAAAAGTGTAATATTATTTCCGTATTGCAATGCAACCTGCAAAAATTCATCCAGAGTGAGTGAATGGAAAAGTGTAATATTATTTCCGTATTGCAATGCAACTTGCAAAAATTCATCCAGAGTGAGTGAATGGAAAAGTGTAATATTATTTCCGTATTGCAATGCAACTTGCAAAAATTCATCCAGAGTGAGTGAATGGAAAAGTGTAATATTATTTCCGTATTGCAATGCAACTTGCAAAAATTCATCCAGAGTGAGTGAATGGAAAAGTGTAATATTATTTCCGTATTGCAATGCAACTTGCAAAAATTCATCCAGAGTGAGTGAATGGAAAAGTGTAATATTATTTCCGTATTGCAATGCAACTTGCAAAAATTTATCCAGAGTGAGTGAATGGAAAAGTGTAATATTATTTCCGTATTGCAATGCAACTTGAAAAATTCATCCAGAGTGAGTGATTTAAAACTTTGTTAATGGAAAAGTGTAATATTATTTCCGTATTGCAATGCAACTTGCAAAAATTTATCCAGAGTGAGTGAATGGAAAAGTGTTATATTATTTCCGTATTGCAATGCAACTTGAAAAATTCATCCAGAGTGAGTGATTTAAAACTTTGTTAATGGAAAAGTGTAATATTATTTCCGTATTGCAATGCAACTTGCAAAAATTCATCCAGAGTGAGTGAATGGAAAAGTGTAATATTATTTCCGTATTGCAATGCAACTTGCAAAAATTCATCCAGAGTGGGTGAATGGAAAAGTGTAATATTATTTCCGTATTGCAATGCAACTTGCAAAAATTCATCCAGAGTGAGTGAATGGAAAAGTGTAATATTATTTCCGTATTGCAATGCAACTTGCAAAAATTCATCCAGAGTGAGTGAATGGAAAAGTGTAATATTATTTCCGTATTGCAATGCAACTTGCAAAAATTCATCCAGAGTGAGTGAATGGAAAAGTGTAATATTATTTCCGTATTGCAATGCAACTTGCAAAAATGTATCCAGAGTGAGTGAATGGAAAAGTGTAATATTATTTCCGTATTGCAATGCAACTTGAAAAATTCATCCAGAGTGAGTGATTTAAAACTTTGTTAATGGAAAAGTGTAATATTATTTCCGTATTGGAATGCAACTTGCAAAAATTCATCCAGAGTGAGTGAATGGAAAAGTGTAATATTATTTCCGTATTGCAATGCAACTTGCAAAAATTCATCCAGAGTGAGTGAATCACAACATGATTTAGAACTTTGTTAATGTAATATTATTTCCGTATTGCAATGCAACTTGCAAAAATTCATCCAGAGTAAGTGAATGGAAAAGTGTAATATTATTTCCGTATTGCAATGCAACTTGCAAAAATTCATCCAGAGTAAGTGAATGGAAAAGTGTAATATTATTTCCGTATTGCAATGCAACTTGCAAAAATTTATCCAGAGTGAGTGAATGGAAAAGTGTAATATTATTTCCGTATTGCAATGCAACTTGAAAAATTCATCCAGAGTGAGTGATTTAAAACTTTGTTAATGGAAAAGTGTAATATTATTTCCGTATTGCAATGCAACTTGCAAAAATTCATCCAGAGTGAGTGAATGGAAAAGTGTAATATTATTTCCGTATTGCAATGCAACTTGCAAAAATTCATCCAGAGTGAGTGAATGGAAAAGTGTAATATTATTTCCGTATTGCAATGCAACTTGCAAAAATTCATCCAGAGTGAGTGAATGGAAAAGTGTAATATTATTTCCGTATTGCAATGCAACTTGCAAAAATTCATCCAGAGTGAGTGAATGGAAAAGTGTAATATTATTTCCGTATTGCAATGCAACTTGCAAAAATTCATCCAGAGTGAGTGAATGGAAAAGTGTAATATTATTTCCGTATTGCAATGCAACTTGCAAAAATTCATCCAGAGTGAGTGAATGGAAAAGTGTAATATTATTTCCGTATTGCAATGCAACTTGCAAAAATTTATCCAGAGTGAGTGAATGGAAAAGTGTAATATTATTTCCGTATTGCAATGCAACTTGAAAAATTCATCCAGAGTGAGTGATTTAAAACTTTGTTAATGGAAAAGTGTAATATTATTTCCGTATTGCAATGCAACTTGCAAAAATTCATCCAGAGTGAGTGAATGGAAAAGTGTAATATTATTTCCGTATTGCAATGCAACTTGCAAAAATTCATCCAGAGTGAGTGAATGGAAAAGTGTAATATTATTTCCGTATTGCAATGCAACTTGCAAAAATTCATCCAGAGTGAGTGAATGGAAAAGTGTAATATTATTTCCGTATTGCAATGCAACTTGCAAAAATTCATCCAGAGTGAGTGAATGGAAAAGTGTAATATTATTTCCGTATTGCAATGCAACTTGCAAAAATTTATCCAGAGTGAGTGAATGGAAAAGTGTTATATTATTTCCGTATTGCAATGCAACTTGAAAAATTCATCCAGAGTGAGTGATTTAAAACTTTGTTAATGGAAAAGTGTAATATTATTTCCGTATTGCAATGCAACCTGCAAAAATTCATCCAGAGTGAGTGAATGGAAAAGTGTAATATTATTTCCGTATTGCAATGCAACTTGCAAAAATTCATCCAGAGTGAGTGAATGGAAAAGTGTAATATTATTTCCGTATTGCAATGCAACTTGCAAAAATTCATCCAGAGTGAGTGAATGGAAAAGTGTAATATTATTTCCGTATTGCAATGCAACTTGCAAAAATTCATCCAGAGTGAGTGAATGGAAAAGTGTAATATTATTTCCGTATTGCAATGCAACTTGCAAAAATTCATCCAGAGTGAGTGAATGGAAAAGTGTAATATTATTTCCGTATTGCAATGCAACTTGCAAAAATTTATCCAGAGTGAGTGAATGGAAAAGTGTAATATTATTTCCGTATTGCAATGCAACTTGAAAAATTCATCCAGAGTGAGTGATTTAAAACTTTGTTAATGGAAAAGTGTAATATTATTTCCGTATTGCAATGCAACTTGCAAAAATTTATCCAGAGTGAGTGAATGGAAAAGTGTTATATTATTTCCGTATTGCAATGCAACTTGAAAAATTCATCCAGAGTGAGTGATTTAAAACTTTGTTAATGGAAAAGTGTAATATTATTTCCGTATTGCAATGCAACTTGCAAAAATTCATCCAGAGTGAGTGAATGGAAAAGTGTAATATTATTTCCGTATTGCAATGCAACTTGCAAAAATTCATCCAGAGTGGGTGAATGGAAAAGTGTAATATTATTTCCGTATTGCAATGCAACTTGCAAAAATTCATCCAGAGTGAGTGAATGGAAAAGTGTAATATTATTTCCGTATTGCAATGCAACTTGCAAAAATTCATCCAGAGTGAGTGAATGGAAAAGTGTAATATTATTTCCGTATTGCAATGCAACTTGCAAAAATTCATCCAGAGTGAGTGAATGGAAAAGTGTAATATTATTTCCGTATTGCAATGCAACTTGCAAAAATTTATCCAGAGTGAGTGAATGGAAAAGTGTAATATTATTTCCGTATTGCAATGCAACTTGAAAAATTCATCCAGAGTGAGTGATTTAAAACTTTGTTAATGGAAAAGTGTAATATTATTTCCGTATTGGAATGCAACTTGCAAAAATTCATCCAGAGTGAGTGAATGGAAAAGTGTAATATTATTTCCGTATTGCAATGCAACTTGCAAAAATTCATCCAGAGTGAGTGAATCACAACATGATTTAGAACTTTGTTAATGTAATATTATTTCCGTATTGCAATGCAACTTGCAAAAATTCATCCAGAGTAAGTGAATGGAAAAGTGTAATATTATTTCCGTATTGCAATGCAACTTGCAAAAATTCATCCAGAGTAAGTGAATGGAAAAGTGTAATATTATTTCCGTATTGCAATGCAACTTGCAAAAATTTATCCAGAGTGAGTGAATGGAAAAGTGTAATATTATTTCCGTATTGCAATGCAACTTGAAAAATTCATCCAGAGTGAGTGATTTAAAACTTTGTTAATGGAAAAGTGTAATATTATTTCCGTATTGCAATGCAACTTGCAAAAATTCATCCAGAGTGAGTGAATGGAAAAGTGTAATATTATTTCCGTATTGCAATGCAACTTGCAAAAATTCATCCAGAGTGAGTGAATGGAAAAGTGTAATATTATTTCCGTATTGCAATGCAACTTGCAAAAATTCATCCAGAGTGAGTGAATGGAAAAGTGTAATATTATTTCCGTATTGCAATGCAACTTGCAAAAATTCATCCAGAGTGAGTGAATGGAAAAGTGTAATATTATTTCCGTATTGCAATGCAACTTGCAAAAATTCATCCAGAGTGAGTGAATGGAAAAGTGTAATATTATTTCCGTATTGCAATGCAACTTGCAAAAATTCATCCAGAGTGAGTGAATGGAAAAGTGTAATATTATTTCCGTATTGCAATGCAACTTGCAAAAATTTATCCAGAGTGAGTGAATGGAAAAGTGTAATATTATTTCCGTATTGCAATGCAACTTGCAAAAATTTATCCAGAGTGAGTGAATGGAAAAGTGTTATATTATTTCCGTATTGCAATGCAACTTGAAAAATTCATCCAGAGTGAGTGATTTAAAACTTTGTTAATGGAAAAGTGTAATATTATTTCCGTATTGCAATGCAACCTGCAAAAATTCATCCAGAGTGAGTGAATGGAAAAGTGTAATATTATTTCCGTATTGCAATGCAACTTGCAAAAATTCATCCAGAGTGAGTGAATGGAAAAGTGTAATATTATTTCCGTATTGCAATGCAACTTGCAAAAATTCATCCAGAGTGAGTGAATGGAAAAGTGTAATATTATTTCCGTATTGCAATGCAACTTGCAAAAATTCATCCAGAGTGAGTGAATGGAAAAGTGTAATATTATTTCCGTATTGCAATGCAACTTGCAAAAATTCATCCAGAGTGAGTGAATGGAAAAGTGTAATATTATTTCCGTATTGCAATGCAACTTGCAAAAATTTATCCAGAGTGAGTGAATGGAAAAGTGTAATATTATTTCCGTATTGCAATGCAACTTGAAAAATTCATCCAGAGTGAGTGATTTAAAACTTTGTTAATGGAAAAGTGTAATATTATTTCCGTATTGCAATGCAACTTGCAAAAATTTATCCAGAGTGAGTGAATGGAAAAGTGTTATATTATTTCCGTATTGCAATGCAACTTGAAAAATTCATCCAGAGTGAGTGATTTAAAACTTTGTTAATGGAAAAGTGTAATATTATTTCCGTATTGCAATGCAACTTGCAAAAATTCATCCAGAGTGAGTGAATGGAAAAGTGTAATATTATTTCCGTATTGCAATGCAACTTGCAAAAATTCATCCAGAGTGGGTGAATGGAAAAGTGTAATATTATTTCCGTATTGCAATGCAACTTGCAAAAATTCATCCAGAGTGAGTGAATGGAAAAGTATAATATTATTTCCGTATTGCAATGCAACTTGCAAAAATTCATCCAGAGTGAGTGAATGGAAAAGTGTAATATTATTTCCGTATTGCAATGCAACTTGCAAAAATTCATCCAGAGTGAGTGAATGGAAAAGTGTAATATTATTTCCGTATTGCAATGCAACTTGCAAAAATGTATCCAGAGTGAGTGAATGGAAAAGTGTAATATTATTTCCGTATTGCAATGCAACTTGAAAAATTCATCCAGAGTGAGTGATTTAAAACTTTGTTAATGGAAAAGTGTAATATTATTTCCGTATTGGAATGCAACTTGCAAAAATTCATCCAGAGTGAGTGAATGGAAAAGTGTAATATTATTTCCGTATTGCAATGCAACTTGCAAAAATTCATCCAGAGTGAGTGAATCACAACATGATTTAGAACTTTGTTAATGTAATATTATTTCCGTATTGCAATGCAACTTGCAAAAATTCATCCAGAGTAAGTGAATGGAAAAGTGTAATATTATTTCCGTATTGCAATGCAACTTGCAAAAATTCATCCAGAGTAAGTGAATGGAAAAGTGTAATATTATTTCCGTATTGCAATGCAACTTGCAAAAATTTATCCAGAGTGAGTGAATGGAAAAGTGTAATATTATTTCCGTATTGCAATGCAACTTGAAAAATTCATCCAGAGTGAGTGATTTAAAACTTTGTTAATGGAAAAGTGTAATATTATTTCCGTATTGCAATGCAACTTGCAAAAATTCATCCAGAGTGAGTGAATGGAAAAGTGTAATATTATTTCCGTATTGCAATGCAACTTGCAAAAATTCATCCAGAGTGAGTGAATGGAAAAGTGTAATATTATTTCCGTATTGCAATGCAACTTGCAAAAATTCATCCAGAGTGAGTGAATGGAAAAGTGTTATATTATTTCCGTATTGCAATGCAACTTGCAAAAATTCATCCAGAGTGAGTGAATGGAAAAGTGTAATATTATTTCCGTATTGCAATGCAACTTGCAAAAATTCATCCAGAGTGAGTGAATGGAAAAGTGTAATATTATTTCCGTATTGCAATGCAACTTGCAAAAATTCATCCAGAGTGAGTGAATGGAAAAGTGTAATATTATTTCCGTATTGCAATGCAACTTGCAAAAATTTATCCAGAGTGAGTGAATGGAAAAGTGTAATATTATTTCCGTATTGCAATGCAACTTGAAAAATTCATCCAGAGTGAGTGATTTAAAACTTTGTTAATGGAAAAGTGTAATATTATTTCCGTATTGCAATGCAACTTGCAAAAATTCATCCAGAGTGAGTGAATGGAAAAGTGTAATATTATTTCCGTATTGCAATGCAACTTGCAAAAATTCATCCAGAGTGAGTGAATGGAAAAGTGTAATATTATTTCCGTATTGCAATGCAACTTGCAAAAATTCATCCAGAGTGAGTGAATGGAAAAGTGTAATATTATTTCCGTATTGCAATGCAACTTGCAAAAATTCATCCAGAGTGAGTGAATGGAAAAGTGTAATATTATTTCCGTATTGCAATGCAACTTGCAAAAATTCATCCAGAGTGAGTGAATGGAAAAGTGTAATATTATTTCCGTATTGCAATGCAACTTGCAAAAATTCATCCAGAGTGAGTGAATGGAAAAGTGTAATATTATTTCCGTATTGCAATGCAACTTGCAAAAATTCATCCAGAGTGAGTGAATGGAAAAGTGTAATATTATTTCCGTATTGCAATGCAACTTGCAAAAATTTATCCAGAGTGAGTGAATGGAAAAGTGTAATATTATTTCCGTATTGCAATGCAACTTGAAAAATTCATCCAGAGTGAGTGATTTAAAACTTTGTTAATGGAAAAGTGTAATATTATTTCCGTATTGCAATGCAACTTGCAAAAATTCATCCAGAGATAGTGAATGGAAAAGTGTAATATTATTTCCGTATTGCAATGCAACTTGCAAAAATTCATCCAGAGTGAGTGAATGGAAAAGTGTAATATTATTTCCGTATTGCAATGCAACTTGCAAAAATTCATCCAGAGTGAGTGAATGGAAAAGTGTAATATTATTTCCGTATTGCAATGCAACTTGCAAAAATTCATCCAGAGTGAGTGAATGGAAAAGTGTAATATTATTTCCGTATTGCAATGCAACTTGCAAAAATTCATCCAGAGTGAGTGAATGGAAAAGTGTAATATTATTTCCGTATTGCAATGCAACTTGCAAAAATTTATCCAGAGTGAGTGAATGGAAAAGTGTTATATTATTTCCGTATTGCAATGCAACTTGAAAAATTCATCCAGAGTGAGTGATTTAAAACTTTGTTAATGGAAAAGTGTAATATTATTTCCGTATTGCAATGCAACCTGCAAAAATTCATCCAGAGTGAGTGAATGGAAAAGTGTAATATTATTTCCGTATTGCAATGCAACTTGCAAAAATTCATCCAGAGTGAGTGAATGGAAAAGTGTAATATTATTTCCGTATTGCAATGCAACTTGCAAAAATTCATCCAGAGTGAGTGAATGGAAAAGTGTAATATTATTTCCGTATTGCAATGCAACTTGCAAAAATTCATCCAGAGTGAGTGAATGGAAAAGTGTAATATTATTTCCGTATTGCAATGCAACTTGCAAAAATTCATCCAGAGTGAGTGAATGGAAAAGTGTAATATTATTTCCGTATTGCAATGCAACTTGCAAAAATTTATCCAGAGTGAGTGAATGGAAAAGTGTAATATTATTTCCGTATTGCAATGCAACTTGAAAAATTCATCCAGAGTGAGTGATTTAAAACTTTGTTAATGGAAAAGTGTAATATTATTTCCGTATTGCAATGCAACTTGCAAAAATTTATCCAGAGTGAGTGAATGGAAAAGTGTTATATTATTTCCGTATTGCAATGCAACTTGAAAAATTCATCCAGAGTGAGTGATTTAAAACTTTGTTAATGGAAAAGTGTAATATTATTTCCGTATTGCAATGCAACTTGCAAAAATTCATCCAGAGTGAGTGAATGGAAAAGTGTAATATTATTTCCGTATTGCAATGCAACTTGCAAAAATTCATCCAGAGTGGGTGAATGGAAAAGTGTAATATTATTTCCGTATTGCAATGCAACTTGCAAAAATTCATCCAGAGTGAGTGAATGGAAAAGTGTAATATTATTTCCGTATTGCAATGCAACTTGCAAAAATTCATCCAGAGTGAGTGAATGGAAAAGTGTAATATTATTTCCGTATTGCAATGCAACTTGCAAAAATTCATCCAGAGTGAGTGAATGGAAAAGTGTAATATTATTTCCGTATTGCAATGCAACTTGCAAAAATTTATCCAGAGTGAGTGAATGGAAAAGTGTAATATTATTTCCGTATTGCAATGCAACTTGAAAAATTCATCCAGAGTGAGTGATTTAAAACTTTGTTAATGGAAAAGTGTAATATTATTTCCGTATTGGAATGCAACTTGCAAAAATTCATCCAGAGTGAGTGAATGGAAAAGTGTAATATTATTTCCGTATTGCAATGCAACTTGCAAAAATTCATCCAGAGTGAGTGAATCACAACATGATTTAGAACTTTGTTAATGTAATATTATTTCCGTATTGCAATGCAACTTGCAAAAATTCATCCAGAGTAAGTGAATGGAAAAGTGTAATATTATTTCCGTATTGCAATGCAACTTGCAAAAATTCATCCAGAGTAAGTGAATGGAAAAGTGTAATATTATTTCCGTATTGCAATGCAACTTGCAAAAATTTATCCAGAGTGAGTGAATGGAAAAGTGTAATATTATTTCCGTATTGCAATGCAACTTGAAAAATTCATCCAGAGTGAGTGATTTAAAACTTTGTTAATGGAAAAGTGTAATATTATTTCCGTATTGCAATGCAACTTGCAAAAATTAATCCAGAGTGAGTGAATGGAAAAGTGTAATATTATTTCCGTATTGCAATGCAACTTGCAAAAATTCATCCAGAGTGAGTGAATGGAAAAGTGTAATATTATTTCCGTATTGCAATGCAACTTGCAAAAATTCATCCAGAGTGAGTGAATGGAAAAGTGTAATATTATTTCCGTATTGCAATGCAACTTGCAAAAATTCATCCAGAGTGAGTGAATGGAAAAGTGTAATATTATTTCCGTATTGCAATGCAACTTGCAAAAATTCATCCAGAGTGAGTGAATGGAAAAGTGTAATATTATTTCCGTATTGCAATGCAACTTGCAAAAATTTATCCAGAGTGAGTGAATGGAAAAGTGTAATATTATTTCCGTATTGCAATGCAACTTGAAAAGTTCATCCAGAGTGAGTGATTTAAAACTTTGTTAATGGAAAAGTGTAATATTATTTCCGTATTGCAATGCAACTTGCAAAAATTTATCCAGAGTGCGTGAATGGAAAAGTGTTATATTATTTCCGTATTGCAATGCAACTTGAAAAATTCATCCAGAGTGAGTGATTTAAAACTTTGTTAATGGAAAAGTGTAATATTATTTCCGTATTGCAATGCAACTTGCAAAAATTAATCCAGAGTGAGTGAATGGAAAAGTGTAATATTATTTCCGTATTGCAATGCAACTTGCAAAAATTCATCCAGAGTGAGTGAATGGAAAAGTGTAATATTATTTCCGTATTGCAATGCAACTTGCAAAAATTCATCCAGAGTGGGTGAATGGAAAAGTGTAATATTATTTCCGTATTGCAATGCAACTTGCAAAAATTCATCCAGAGTGAGTGAATGGAAAAGTGTAATATTATTTCCGTATTGCAATGCAACTTGCAAAAATTCATCCACAGTGAGTGAATGGAAAAGTGTAATATTATTTCCGTATTGCAATGCAACTTGCAAAAATTCATCCAGAGTGAGTGAATGGAAAAGTGTAATATTATTTCCGTATTGCAATGCAACTTGCAAAAATTTATCCAGAGTGAGTGAATGGAAAAGTGTAATATTATTTCCGTATTGCAATGCAACTTGCAAAAATTCATCCAGAGTGAGTGAATGGAAAAGTGTAATATTATTTCCGTATTGCAATGCAACTTGCAAAAATTCATCCAGAGTGAGTGAATCACAACATGATTTAGAACTTTGTTAATGTAATATTATTTCCGTATTGCAATGCAACTTGCAAAAATTCATCCAGAGTAAGTGAATGGAAAAGTGTAATATTATTTCCGTATTGCAATGCAACTTGCAAAAATTCATCCAGAGTAAGTGAATGGAAAAGTGTAATATTATTTCCGTATTGCAATGCAACTTGCAAAAATTTATCCAGAGTGAGTGAATGGAAAAGTGTAATATTATTTCCGTATTGCAATGCAACTTGAAAAATTCATCCAGAGTGAGTGATTTAAAACTTTGTTAATGGAAAAGTGTAATATTATTTCCGTATTGCAATGCAACTTGCAAAAATTCATCCAGAGTGAGTGAATGGAAAAGTGTAATATTATTTCCGTATTGCAATGCAACTTGCAAAAATTCATCCAGAGTGAGTGAATGGAAAAGTGTAATATTATTTCCGTATTGCAATGCAACTTGCAAAAATTCATCCAGAGTGAGTGAATGGAAAAGTGTAATATTATTTCCGTATTGCAATGCAACTTGCAAAAATTCATCCAGAGTGAGTGAATGGAAAAGTGTAATATTATTTCCGTATTGCAATGCAACTTGCAAAAATTCATCCAGAGTGAGTGAATGGAAAAGTGTAATATTATTTCCGTATTGCAATGCAACTTGCAAAAATTTATCCAGAGTGAGTGAATGGAAAAGTGTTATATTATTTCCGTATTGCAATGCAACTTGAAAAATTCATCCAGAGTGAGTGATTTAAAACTTTGTTAATGGAAAAGTGTAATATTATTTCCGTATTGCAATGCAACTTGCAAAAATTCATCCAGAGTGAGTGAATGGAAAAGTGTAATATTATTTCCGTATTGCAATGCAACTTGCAAAAATTCATCCAGAGTGAGTGAATGGAAAAGTGTAATATTATTTCCGTATTGCAATGCAACTTGCAAAAATTCATCCAGAGTGAGTGAATGGAAAAGTGTAATATTATTTCCGTATTGCAATGCAACTTGCAAAAATTCATCCAGAGTGAGTGAATGGAAAAGTGTAATATTATTTCCGTATTGCAATGCAACTTGCAAAAATTTATCCAGAGTGAGTGAATGGAAAAGTGTAATATTATTTCCGTATTGCAATGCAACTTGAAAAATTCATCCAGAGTGAGTGATTTAAAACTTTGTTAATGGAAAAGTGTAATATTATTTCCGTATTGCAATGCAACTTGCAAAAATTTATCCAGAGTGCGTGAATGGAAAAGTGTTATATTATTTCCGTATTGCAATGCAACTTGAAAAATTCATCCAGAGTGAGTGATTTAAAACTTTGTTAATGGAAAAGTGTAATATTATTTCCGTATTGCAATGCAACTTGCAAAAATTCATCCAGAGTGAGTGAATGGAAAAGTGTAATATTATTTCCGTATTGCAATGCAACTTGCAAAAATTCATCCAGAGTGAGTGAATCACAACATGATTTAGAACTTTGTTAATGTAATATTATTTCCGTATTGCAATGCAACTTGCAAAAATTCATCCAGAGTAAGTGAATGGAAAAGTGTAATATTATTTCCGTATTGCAATGCAACTTGCAAAAATTCATCCAGAGTGAGTGAATGGAAAAGTGTAATATTATTTCCGTATTGCAATGCAACTTGCAAAAATTCATCCAGAGTGAGTGAAGGAAAAGTGTAATATTATTTCCGTATTGCAATGCAACTTGCAAAAATTCATCCAGAGTGAGTGAATGGAAAAGTGTAATATTATTTCCGTATTGCAATGCAACTTGCAAAAATTCATCCAGAGTGAGTGAATGGAAAAGTGTAATATTATTTCCGTATTGCAATGCAACTTGCAAAAATTCATCCAGAGTGAGTGAATGGAAAAGTGTAATATTATTTCCGTATTGCAATGCAACTTGCAAAAATTCATCCAGAGTGAGTGAATGGAAAAGTGTAATATTATTTCCGTATTGCAATGCAACTTGCAAAAATTCATCCAGAGTGAGTGAATGGAAAAGTGTAATATTATTTCCGTATTGCAATGCAACTTGCAAAAATTCATCCAGAGTGAGTGAATGGAAAAGTGTAATATTATTTCCGTATTGCAATGCAACTTGAAAAATTCATCCAGAGTGAGTGATTTAAAACTTTGTTAATGGAAAAGTGTAATATTATTTCCGTATTGCATTGCAACTTGCAAAAATTCATCCAGAGTGAGTGAATCACAACATGATTTAGAACTTTGTTAATGGAAAAGTGTAATATTATTTCCGTATTGCAATGCAACTTGAAAAATTCATCCAGAGTGAGTGATTTAAAACTTTGTTAATGGAAAAGTGTAATATTATTTCCGTATTGAGAAAAGAGAAAAGTGAGAAAAGTGTAATATTATTTCCGTATTGCAATGCAACTTGCAAAAATTCATCCAGAGTGAGTGAATGGAAAAGTGTAATATTATTTCCGTATTGCAATGCAACTTGCAAAAATTCATCCAGAGTGAGTGAATGGAAAAGTGTAATATTATTTCCGTATTGCAATGCAACTTGCAAAAATTTATCCAGAGTGAGTGAATGGAAAAGTGTAATATTATTTCCGTATTGCAATGCAACTTGCAAAAATTCATCCAGAGTGAGTGAATGGAAAAGTGTAATATTATTTCCGTATTGCAATGCAACTTGAAAAATTCATCCAGAGTGAGTGATTTAAAACTTTGTTAATGGAAAAGTGTAATATTATTTCCGTATTGCATTGCAACTTGCAAAAATTCATCCAGAGTGAGTGAATCACAACATGATTTAGAACTTTGTTAATGGAAAAGTGTAATATTATTTCCGTATTGCAATGCAACTTGAAAAATTCATCCAGAGTGAGTGATTTAAAACTTTGTTAATGGAAAAGTGTAATATTATTTCCGTATTGAGAAAAGAGAAAAGTGAGAAAAGTGTAATATTATTTCCGTATTGCAATGCAACTTGCAAAAATTCATCCAGAGTGAGTGAATGGAAAAGTGTAATATTATTTCCGTATTGCAATGCAACTTGCAAAAATTCATCCAGAGTGAGTGAATGGAAAAGTGTAATATTATTTCCGTATTGCAATGCAACTTGCAAAAATTTATCCAGAGTGAGTGAATGGAAAAGTGTAATATTATTTCCGTATTGCAATGCAACTTGAAAAATTCATCCAGAGTGAGTGATTTAAAACTTTGTTAATGGAAAAGTGTAATATTATTTCCGTATTGCAATGCAACTTGCAAAAATTTATCCAGAGTGAGTGAATGGAAAAGTGTTATATTATTTCCGTATTGCAATGCAACTTGAAAAATTCATCCAGAGTGAGTGATTTAAAACTTTGTTAATGGAAAAGTGTAATATTATTTCCGTATTGCAATGCAACTTGCAAAAATTCATCCAGAGTGAGTGAATGGAAAAGTGTAATATTATTTCCGTATTGCAATGCAACTTGCAAAAATTCATCCAGAGTGGGTGAATGGAAAAGTGTAATATTATTTCCGTATTGCAATGCAACTTGCAAAAATTCATCCAGAGTGAGTGAATGGAAAAGTGTAATATTATTTCCGTATTGCAATGCAACTTGCAAAAATTCATCCAGAGTGAGTGAATGGAAAAGTGTAATATTATTTCCGTATTGCAATGCAACTTGCAAAAATTTATCCAGAGTGAGTGAATGGAAAAGTGTAATATTATTTCCGTATTGCAATGCAACTTGAAAAATTCATCCAGAGTGAGTGATTTAAAACTTTGTTAATGGAAAAGTGTAATATTATTTCCGAATTGCAATGCAACTTGCAAAAATTCATCCAGAGTGAGTGAATGGAAAAGTGTAATATTATTTCCGTATTGCAATGCAACTTGCAAAAATTCATCCAGAGTGAGTGAATCACAACATGATTTAGAACTTTGTTAATGTAATATTATTTCCGTATTGCAATGCAACTTGCAAAAATTCATCCAGAGTAAGTGAATGGAAAAGTGTAATATTATTTCCGTATTGCAATGCAACTTGCAAAAATTCATCCAGAGTAAGTGAATGGAAAAGTGTAATATTATTTCCGTATTGCAATGCAACTTGCAAAAATTTATCCAGAGTGAGTGAATGGAAAAGTGTAATATTATTTCCGTATTGCAATGCAACTTGAAAAATTCATCCAGAGTGAGTGATTTAAAACTTTGTTAATGGAAAAGTGTAATATTATTTCCGTATTGCAATGCAACTTGCAAAAATTCATCCAGAGTGAGTGAATGGAAAAGTGTAATATTATTTCCGTATTGCAATGCAACTTGCAAAAATTCATCCAGAGTGAGTGAATGGAAAAGTGTAATATTATTTCCGTATTGCAATGCAACTTGCAAAAATTCATCCAGAGTGAGTGAATGGAAAAGTGTAATATTATTTCCGTATTGCAATGCAACTTGCAAAAATTCATCCAGAGTGAGTGAATGGAAAAGTGTAATATTATTTCCGTATTGCAATGCAACTTGCAAAAATTCATCCAGAGTGAGTGAATGGAAAAGTGTAATATTATTTCCGTATTGCAATGCAACTTGCAAAAATTTATCCAGAGTGAGTGAATGGAAAAGTGTTATATTATTTCCGTATTGCAATGCAACTTGAAAAATTCATCCAGAGTGAGTGATTTAAAACTTTGTTAATGGAAAAGTGTAATATTATTTCCGTATTGCAATGCAACTTGCAAAAATTCATCCAGAGTGAGTGAATGGAAAAGTGTAATATTATTTCCGTATTGCAATGCAACTTGCAAAAATTCATCCAGAGTGAGTGAATGGAAAAGTGTAATATTATTTCCGTATTGCAATGCAACTTGCAAAAATTCATCCAGAGTGAGTGAATGGAAAAGTGTAATATTATTTCCGTATTGCAATGCAACTTGCAAAAATTCATCCAGAGTGAGTGAATGGAAAAGTGTAATATTATTTCCGTATTGCAATGCAACTTGCAAAAATTTATCCAGAGTGAGTGAATGGAAAAGTGTAATATTATTTCCGTATTGCAATGCAACTTGCAAAAATTCATCCAGAGCGAGTGAATGGAAAAGTGTAATATTATTTCCGTATTGCAATGCAACTTGCAAAAATTCATCCAGAGTGAGTGAATGGAAAAGTGTAATATTATTTCCGTATTGCAATGCAACTTGAAAAATTCATCCAGAGTGAGTGATTTAAAACTTTGTTAATGGAAAAGTGTAATATTATTTCCGAATTGCAATGCAACTTGCAAAAATTCATCCAGAGTGAGTGAATGGAAAAGTGTAATATTATTTCCGTATTGCAATGCAACTTGCAAAAATTCATCCAGAGTGAGTGAATCACAACATGATTTAGAACTTTGTTAATGTAATATTATTTCCGTATTGCAATGCAACTTGCAAAAATTCATCCAGAGTAAGTGAATGGAAAAGTGTAATATTATTTCCGTATTGCAATGCAACTTGCAAAAATTCATCCAGAGTAAGTGAATGGAAAAGTGTAATATTATTTCCGTATTGCAATGCAACTTGCAAAAATTTATCCAGAGTGAGTGAATGGAAAAGTGTAATATTATTTCCGTATTGCAATGCAACTTGAAAAATTCATCCAGAGTGAGTGATTTAAAACTTTGTTAATGGAAAAGTGTAATATTATTTCCGTATTGCAATGCAACTTGCAAAAATTCATCCAGAGTGAGTGAATGGAAAAGTGTAATATTATTTCCATATTGCAATGCAACTTGCAAAAATTCATCCAGAGTGAGTGAATGGAAAAGTGTAATATTATTTCCGTATTGCAATGCAACTTGCAAAAATTCATCCAGAGTGAGTGAATGGAAAAGTGTAATATTATTTCCGTATTGCAATGCAACTTGCAAAAATTCATCCAGAGTGAGTGAATGGAAAAGTGTAATATTATTTCCGTATTGCAATGCAACTTGCAAAAATTCATCCAGAGTGAGTGAATGGAAAAGTGTAATATTATTTCCGTATTGCAATGCAACTTGCAAAAATTTATCCAGAGTGAGTGAATGGAAAAGTGTTATATTATTTCCGTATTGCAATGCAACTTGAAAAATTCATCCAGAGTGAGTGATTTAAAACTTTGTTAATGGAAAAGTGTAATATTATTTCCGTATTGCAATGCAACTTGCAAAAATTCATCCAGAGTGTGTGAATGGAAAAGTGTAATATTATTTCCGTATTGCAATGCAACTTGCAAAAATTCATCCAGAGTGAGTGAATGGAAAAGTGTAATATTATTTCCGTATTGCAATGCAACTTGCAAAAATTCATCCAGAGTGAGTGAATGGAAAAGTGTAATATTATTTCCGTATTGCAATGCAACTTGCAAAAATTCATCCAGAGTGAGTGAATGGAAAAGTGTAATATTATTTCCGTATTGCAATGCAACTTGCAAAAATTTATCCAGAGTGAGTGAATGGAAAAGTGTAATATTATTTCCGTATTGCAATGCAACTTGAAAAATTCATCCAGAGTGAGTGATTTAAAACTTTGTTAATGGAAAAGTGTAATATTATTTCCGTATTGCAATGCAACTTGCAAAAATTTATCCAGAGTGCGTGAATGGAAAAGTGTTATATTATTTCCGTATTGCAATGCAACTTGAAAAATTCATCCAGAGTGAGTGATTTAAAACTTTGTTAATGGAAAAGTGTAATATTATTTCCGTATTGCAATGCAACTTGCAAAAATTCATCCAGAGTGAGTGAATGGAAAAGTGTAATATTATTTCCGTATTGCAATGCAACTTGCAAAAATTCATCCAGAGTGAGTGAATGGAAAAGTGTAATATTATTTCCGTATTGCAATGCAACTTGCAAAAATTCATCCAGAGTGAGTGAATGGAAAAGTGTAATATTATTTCCGTATTGCAATGCAACTTGCAAAAATTCATCCAGAGTGAGTGAATGGAAAAGTGTAATATTATTTCCGTATTGCAATGCAACTTGCAAAAATTCATCCAGAGTGAGTGAATGGAAAAGTGTAATATTATTTCCGTATTGCAATGCAACTTGCAAAAATTTATCCAGAGTGAGTGAATGGAAAAGTGTTATATTATTTCCGTATTGCAATGCAACTTGAAAAATTCATCCAGAGTGAGTGATTTAAAACTTTGTTAATGGAAAAGTGTAATATTATTTCCGTATTGCAATGCAACTTGCAAAAATTCATCCAGAGTGAGTGAATGGAAAAGTGTAATATTATTTCCGTATTGCAATGCAACTTGCAAAAATTCATCCAGAGTGAGTGAATGGAAAAGTGTAATATTATTTCCGTATTGCAATGCAACTTGCAAAAATTCATCCAGAGTGAGTGAATGGAAAAGTGTAATATTATTTCCGTATTGCAATGCAACTTGCAAAAATTCATCCAGAGTGAGTGAATGGAAAAGTGTAATATTATTTCCGTATTGCAATGCAACTTGCAAAAATTTATCCAGAGTGAGTGAATGGAAAAGTGTAATATTATTTCCGTATTGCAATGCAACTTGAAAAATTCATCCAGAGTGAGTGATTTAAAACTTTGTTAATGGAAAAGTGTAATATTATTTCCGTATTGCAATGCAACTTGCAAAAATTTATCCAGAGTGCGTGAATGGAAAAGTGTTATATTATTTCCGTATTGCAATGCAACTTGAAAAATTCATCCAGAGTGAGTGATTTAAAACTTTGTTAATGGAAAAGTGTAATATTATTTCCGTATTGCAATGCAACTTGCAAAAATTCATCCAGAGTGAGTGAATGGAAAAGTGTAATATTATTTCCGTATTGCAATGCAACTTGCAAAAATTCATCCAGAGTGAGTGAATCACAACATGATTTAGAACTTTGTTAATGTAATATTATTTCCGTATTGCAATGCAACTTGCAAAAATTCATCCAGAGTAAGTGAATGGAAAAGTGTAATATTATTTCCGTATTGCAATGCAACTTGCAAAAATTCATCCAGAGTGAGTGAATGGAAAAGTGTAATATTATTTCCGTATTGCAATATAACTTGCAAAAATTCATCCAGAGTGAGTGAATGGAAAAGTGTAATATTATTTCCGTATTGCAATGCAACTTGCAAAAATTCATCCAGAGTGAGTGAATGGAAAAGTGTAATATTATTTCCGTATTGCAATGCAACTTGCAAAAATTCATCCAGAGTGAGTGAATGGAAAAGTGTAATATTATTTCCGTATTGCAATGCAACTTGCAAAAATTCATCCAGAGTGAGTGAATGGAAAAGTGTAATATTATTTCCGTATTGCAATGCAACTTGCAAAAATTCATCCAGAGTGAGTGAATGGAAAAGTGTAATATTATTTCCGTATTGCAATGCAACTTGCAAAAATTTATCCAGAGTGAGTGAATGGAAAAGTGTAATATTATTTCCGTATTGCAATGCAACTTGAAAAATTCATCCAGAGTGAGTGATTTAAAACTTTGTTAATGGAAAAGTGTAATATTATTTCCGTATTGCAATGCAACTTGCAAAAATTTATCCAGAGTGCGTGAATGGAAAAGTGTTATATTATTTCCGTATTGCAATGCAACTTGAAAAATTCATCCAGAGTGAGTGATTTAAAACTTTGTTAATGGAAAAGTGTAATATTATTTCCGTATTGCAATGCAACTTGCAAAAATTCATCCAGAGTGAGTGAATGGAAAAGTGTAATATTATTTCCGTATTGCAATGCAACTTGCAAAAATTCATCCAGAGTGAGTGAATGGAAAAGTGTAATATTATTTCCGTATTGCAATGCAACTTGCAAAAATTCATCCAGAGTGAGTGAATGGAAAAGTGTAATATTATTTCCGTATTGCAATGCAACTTGCAAAAATTCATCCAGAGTGAGTGAATGGAAAAGTGTAATATTATTTCCGTATTGCAATGCAACTTGCAAAAATTCATCCAGAGTGAGTGAATGGAAAAGTGTAATATTATTTCCGTATTGCAATTCAACTTGCAAAAATTCATCCAGAGTGAGTGAATGGAAAAGTGTAATATTATTTCCGTATTGCAATGCAACTTGCAAAAATTTATCCAGAGTGAGTGAATGGAAAAGTGTTATATTATTTCCGTATTGCAATGCAACTTGAAAAATTCATCCAGAGTGAGTGATTTAAAACTTTGTTAATGGAAAAGTGTAATATTATTTCCGTATTGCAATGCAACTTGCAAAAATTCATCCAGAGTGAGTGAATGGAAAAGTGTAATATTATTTCCGTATTGCAATGCAACTTGCAAAAATTCATCCAGAGTGAGTGAATCACAACATGATTTAGAACTTTGTTAATGTAATATTATTTCCGTATTGCAATGCAACTTGCAAAAATTCATCCAGAGTAAGTGAATGGAAAAGTGTAATATTATTTCCGTATTGCAATGCAACTTGCAAAAATTCATCCAGAGTGAGTGAATGGAAAAGTGTAATATTATTTCCGTATTGCAATGCAACTTGCAAAAATTCATCCAGAGTGAGTGAATGGAAAAGTGTAATATTATTTCCGTATTGCAATGCAACTTGCAAAAATTCATCCAGAGTGAGTGAATGGAAAAGTGTAATATTATTTCCGTATTGCAATGCAACTTGCAAAAATTCATCCAGAGTGAGTGAATGGAAAAGTGTAATATTATTTCCGTATTGCAATGCAACTTGCAAAAATTCATCCAGAGTGAGTGAATGGAAAAGTGTAATATTATTTCCGTATTGCAATGCAACTTGCAAAAATTCATCCAGAGTGAGTGAATGGAAAAGTGTAATATTATTTCCGTATTGCAATGCAACTTGCAAAAATTCATCCAGAGTGAGTGAATGGAAAAGTGTAATATTATTTCCGTATTGCAATTCAACTTGCAAAAATTCATCCAGAGTGAGTGAATGGAAAAGTGTAATATTATTTCCGTATTGCAATGCAACTTGCAAAAATTTATCCAGAGTGAGTGAATGGAAAAGTGTTATATTATTTCCGTATTGCAATGCAACTTGAAAAATTCATCCAGAGTGAGTGATTTAAAACTTTGTTAATGGAAAAGTGTAATATTATTTCCGTATTGCAATGCAACTTGCAAAAATTCATCCAGAGTGAGTGAATGGAAAAGTGTAATATTATTTCCGTATTGCAATGCAACTTGCAAAAATTCATCCAGAGTGAGTGAATGGAAAAGTGTAATATTATTTCCGTATTGCAATGCAACTTGCAAAAATTCATCCAGAGTGAGTGAATGGAAAAGTGTAATATTATTTCCGTATTGCAATGCAACTTGCAAAAATTCATCCAGAGTGAGTGAATGGAAAAGTGTAATATTATTTCCGTATTGCAATGCAACTTGCAAAAATTTATCCAGAGTGAGTGAATGGAAAAGTGTAATATTATTTCCGTATTGCAATGCAACTTGAAAAATTCATCCAGAGTGAGTGATTTAAAACTTTGTTAATGGAAAAGTGTAATATTATTTCCGTATTGCAATGCAACTTGCAAAAATTTATCCAGAGTGCGTGAATGGAAAAGTGTTATATTATTTCCGTATTGCAATGCAACTTGAAAAATTCATCCAGAGTGAGTGATTTAAAACTTTGTTAATGGAAAAGTGTAATATTATTTCCGTATTGCAATGCAACTTGCAAAAATTCATCCAGAGTGAGTGAATGGAAAAGTGTAATATTATTTCCGTATTGCAATGCAACTTGCAAAAATTCATCCAGAGTGAGTGAATCACAACATGATTTAGAACTTTGTTAATGTAATATTATTTCCGTATTGCAATGCAACTTGCAAAAATTCATCCAGAGTAAGTGAATGGAAAAGTGTAATATTATTTCCGTATTGCAATGCAACTTGCAAAAATTCATCCAGAGTGAGTGAATGGAAAAGTGTAATATTATTTCCGTATTGCAATGCAACTTGCAAAAATTCATCCAGAGTGAGTGAATGGAAAAGTGTAATATTATTTCCGTATTGCAATGCAACTTGCAAAAATTCATCCAGAGTGAGTGAATGGAAAAGTGTAATATTATTTCCGTATTGCAATGCAACTTGCAAAAATTCATCCAGAGTGAGTGAATGGAAAAGTGTAATATTATTTCCGTATTGCAATGCAACTTGCAAAAATTCATCCAGAGTGAGTGAATGGAAAAGTGTAATATTATTTCCGTATTGCAATGCAACTTGCAAAAATTCATCCAGAGTGAGTGAATGGAAAAGTGTAATATTATTTCCGTATTGCAATGCAACTTGCAAAAATTCATCCAGAGTGAGTGAATGGAAAAGTGTAATATTATTTCCGTATTGCAATGCAACTTGCAAAAATTCATCCAGAGTGAGTGAATGGAAAAGTGTAATATTATTTCCGTATTGCAATGCAACTTGCAAAAATTCATCCAGAGTGAGTGAATGGAAAAGTGTAATATTATTTCCGTATTGCAATGCAACTTGCAAAAATTCATCCAGAGTGAGTGAATGGAAAAGTGTAATATTATTTCCGTATTGCAATGCAACTTGCAAAAATTTATCCAGAGTGAGTGAATGGAAAAGTGTAATATTATTTCCGTATTGCAATGCAACTTGAAAAATTCATCCAGAGTGAGTGATTTAAAACTTTGTTAATGGAAAAGTGTAATATTATTTCCGTATTGCAATGCAACTTGCAAAAATTTATCCAGAGTGCGTGAATGGAAAAGTGTTATATTATTTCCGTATTGCAATGCAACTTGAAAAATTCATCCAGAGTGAGTGATTTAAAACTTTGTTAATGGAAAAGTGTAATATTATTTCCGTATTGCAATGCAACTTGCAAAAATTCATCCAGAGTGAGTGAATGGAAAAGTGTAATATTATTTCCGTATTGCAATGCAACTTGCAAAAATTCATCCAGAGTGAGTGAATCACAACATGATTTAGAACTTTGTTAATGTAATATTATTTCCGTATTGCAATGCAACTTGCAAAAATTCATCCAGAGTAAGTGAATGGAAAAGTGTAATATTATTTCCGTATTGCAATGCAACTTGCAAAAATTCATCCAGAGTGAGTGAATGGAAAAGTGTAATATTATTTCCGTATTGCAATGCAACTTGCAAAAATTCATCCAGAGTGAGTGAAGGAAAAGTGTAATATTATTTCCGTATTGCAATGCAACTTGCAAAAATTCATCCAGAGTGAGTGAATGGAAAAGTGTAATATTATTTCCGTATTGCAATGCAACTTGCAAAAATTCATCCAGAGTGAGTGAATGGAAAAGTGTAATATTATTTCCGTATTGCAATGCAACTTGCAAAAATTCATCCAGAGTGAGTGAATGGAAAAGTGTAATATTATTTCCGTATTGCAATGCAACTTGCAAAAATTCATCCAGAGTGAGTGAATGGAAAAGTGTAATATTATTTCCGTATTGCAATGCAACTTGCAAAAATTCATCCAGAGTGAGTGAATGGAAAAGTGTAATATTATTTCCGTATTGCAATGCAACTTGCAAAAATTCATCCAGAGTGAGTGAATGGAAAAGTGTAATATTATTTCCGTATTGCAATGCAACTTGAAAAATTCATCCAGAGTGAGTGATTTAAAACTTTGTTAATGGAAAAGTGTAATATTATTTCCGTATTGCATTGCAACTTGCAAAAATTCATCCAGAGTGAGTGAATCACAACATGATTTAGAACTTTGTTAATGGAAAAGTGTAATATTATTTCCGTATTGCAATGCAACTTGAAAAATTCATCCAGAGTGAGTGATTTAAAACTTTGTTAATGGAAAAGTGTAATATTATTTCCGTATTGAGAAAAGAGAAAAGTGAGAAAAGTGTAATATTATTTCCGTATTGCAATGCAACTTGCAAAAATTCATCCAGAGTGAGTGAATGGAAAAGTGTAATATTATTTCCGTATTGCAATGCAACTTGCAAAAATTCATCCAGAGTGAGTGAATGGAAAAGTGTAATATTATTTCCGTATTGCAATGCAACTTGCAAAAATTTATCCAGAGTGAGTGAATGGAAAAGTGTAATATTATTTCCGTATTGCAATGCAACTTGAAAAATTCATCCAGAGTGAGTGATTTAAAACTTTGTTAATGGAAAAGTGTAATATTATTTCCGTATTGCAATGCAACTTGCAAAAATTTATCCAGAGTGAGTGAATGGAAAAGTGTTATATTATTTCCGTATTGCAATGCAACTTGAAAAATTCATCCAGAGTGAGTGATTTAAAACTTTGTTAATGGAAAAGTGTAATATTATTTCCGTATTGCAATGCAACTTGCAAAAATTCATCCAGAGTGAGTGAATGGAAAAGTGTAATATTATTTCCGTATTGCAATGCAACTTGCAAAAATTCATCCAGAGTGGGTGAATGGAAAAGTGTAATATTATTTCCGTATTGCAATGCAACTTGCAAAAATTCATCCAGAGTGAGTGAATTAGAACTTTGTTAATGGAAAAGTGTAATATTATTTCCGTATTGCAATGCAATTTGCAAAAATTCATCCAGAGTGAGTGAATCACAACATGATTTAGAACTTTGTTAATGGAAAAGTGTAATATTATTTCCGTATTGCAATGCAACTTGCAAAAATTCATCCAGAGTGAGTGAATGGAAAAGTGTAATATTATTTCCGTATTGCAATGCAACTTGCAAAAATTCATCCAGAGTGAGTGAAGGAAAAGTGTAATATTATTTCCGTATTGCAATGCAACTTGCAAAAATTCATCCAGAGTGAGTGAATGGAAAAGTGTAATATTATTTCCGTATTGCAATGCAACTTGCAAAAATTCATCCAGAGTGAGTGAATGGAAAAGTGTAATATTATTTCCGTATTGCAATGCAACTTGCAAAAATTCATCCAGAGTGAGTGAATGGAAAAGTGTAATATTATTTCCGTATTGCAATGCAACTTGCAAAAATTCATCCAGAGTGAGTGAATGGAAAAGTGTAATATTATTTCCGTATTGCAATGCAACTTGCAAAAATTCATCCAGAGTGAGTGAATGGAAAAGTGTAATATTATTTCCGTATTGCAATGCAACTTGCAAAAATTCATCCAGAGTGAGTGAATGGAAAAGTGTAATATTATTTCCGTATTGCAATGCAACTTGAAAAATTCATCCAGAGTGAGTGATTTAAAACTTTGTTAATGGAAAAGTGTAATATTATTTCCGTATTGCATTGCAACTTGCAAAAATTCATCCAGAGTGAGTGAATCACAACATGATTTAGAACTTTGTTAATGGAAAAGTGTAATATTATTTCCGTATTGCAATGCAACTTGAAAAATTCATCCAGAGTGAGTGATTTAAAACTTTGTTAATGGAAAAGTGTAATATTATTTCCGTATTGAGAAAAGAGAAAAGTGAGAAAAGTGTAATATTATTTCCGTATTGCAATGCAACTTGCAAAAATTCATCCAGAGTGAGTGAATGGAAAAGTGTAATATTATTTCCGTATTGCAATGCAACTTGCAAAAATTCATCCAGAGTGAGTGAATGGAAAAGTGTAATATTATTTCCGTATTGCAATGCAACTTGCAAAAATTTATCCAGAGTGAGTGAATGGAAAAGTGTAATATTATTTCCGTATTGCAATGCAACTTGAAAAATTCATCCAGAGTGAGTGATTTAAAACTTTGTTAATGGAAAAGTGTAATATTATTTCCGTATTGCAATGCAACTTGCAAAAATTTATCCAGAGTGAGTGAATGGAAAAGTGTTATATTATTTCCGTATTGCAATGCAACTTGAAAAATTCATCCAGAGTGAGTGATTTAAAACTTTGTTAATGGAAAAGTGTAATATTATTTCCGTATTGCAATGCAACTTGCAAAAATTCATCCAGAGTGAGTGAATGGAAAAGTGTAATATTATTTCCGTATTGCAATGCAACTTGCAAAAATTCATCCAGAGTGGGTGAATGGAAAAGTGTAATATTATTTCCGTATTGCAATGCAACTTGCAAAAATTCATCCAGAGTGAGTGAATGGAAAAGTGTAATATTATTTCCGTATTGCAATGCAACTTGCAAAAATTCATCCAGAGTGAGTGAATGGAAAAGTGTAATATTATTTCCGTATTGCAATGCAACTTGCAAAAATTCATCCAGAGTGAGTGAATGGAAAAGTGTAATATTATTTCCGTATTGCAATGCAACTTGCAAAAATTTATCCAGAGTGAGTGAATGGAAAAGTGTAATATTATTTCCGTATTGCAATGCAACTTGAAAAATTCATCCAGAGTGAGTGATTTAAAACTTTGTTAATGGAAAAGTGTAATATTATTTCCGTATTGCAATGCAACTTGCAAAAATTCATCCAGAGTGAGTGAATGGAAAAGTGTAATATTATTTCCGTATTGCAATGCAACTTGCAAAAATTCATCCAGAGTGAGTGAATGGAAAAGTGTAATATTATTTCCGTATTGCAATGCAACTTGCAAAAATTCATCCAGAGTAAGTGAATGGAAAAGTGTAATATTATTTCCGTATTGCAATGCAACTTGCAAAAATTCATCCAGAGTAAGTGAATGGAAAAGTGTAATATTATTTCCGTATTGCAATGCAACTTGCAAAAATTTATCCAGAGTGAGTGAATGGAAAAGTGTAATATTATTTCCGTATTGCAATGCAACTTGAAAAATTCATCCAGAGTGAGTGATTTAAAACTTTGTTAATGGAAAAGTGTAATATTATTTCCGTATTGCAATGCAACTTGCAAAAATTCATCCAGAGTGAGTGAATGGAAAAGTGTAATATTATTTCCGTATTGCAATGCAACTTGCAAAAATTCATCCAGAGTGAGTGAATGGAAAAGTGTAATATTATTTCCGTATTGCAATGCAACTTGCAAAAATTCATCCAGAGTGAGTGAATGGAAAAGTGTAATATTATTTCCGTATTGCAATGCAACTTGCAAAAATTCATCCAGAGTGAGTGAATGGAAAAGTGTAATATTATTTCCGTATTGCAATGCAACTTGCAAAAATTCATCCAGAGTGAGTGAATGGAAAAGTGTAATATTATTTCCGTATTGCAATGCAACTTGCAAAAATTTATCCAGAGTGAGTGAATGGAAAAGTGTAATATTATTTCCGTATTGCAATGCAACTTGAAAAATTCATCCAGAGTGAGTGATTTAAAACTTTGTTAATGGAAAAGTGTAATATTATTTCCGTATTGCAATGCAACTTGCAAAAATTCATCCAGAGTGAGTGAATGGAAAAGTGTAATATTATTTCCGTATTGCAATGCAACTTGCAAAAATTCATCCAGAGTGAGTGAATGGAAAAGTGTAATATTATTTCCGTATTGCAATGCAACTTGCAAAAATTCATCCAGAGTGAGTGAATGGAAAAGTGTAATATTATTTCCGTATTGCAATGCAACTTGCAAAAATTCATCCAGAGTGAGTGAATGGAAAAGTGTAATATTATTTCCGTATTGCAATGCAACTTGCAAAAATTTATCCAGAGTGAGTGAATGGAAAAGTGTAATATTATTTCCGTATTGCAATGCAACTTGAAAAATTCATCCAGAGTGAGTGATTTAAAACTTTGTTAATGGAAAAGTGTAATATTATTTCCGTATTGCAATGCAACTTGCAAAAATTTATCCAGAGTGAGTGAATGGAAAAGTGTTATATTATTTCCGTATTGCAATGCAACTTGAAAAATTCATCCAGAGTGAGTGATTTAAAACTTTGTTAATGGAAAAGTGTAATATTATTTCCGTATTGCAATGCAACTTGCAAAAATTCATCCAGAGTGGGTGAATGGAAAAGTGTAATATTATTTCCGTATTGCAATGCAACTTGCAAAAATTCATCCAGAGTGAGTGAATGGAAAAGTGTAATATTATTTCCGTATTGCAATGCAACTTGCAAAAATTCATCCAGAGTGAGTGAATGGAAAAGTGTAATATTATTTCCGTATTGCAATGCAACTTGCAAAAATTCATCCAGAGTGAGTGAATGGAAAAGTGTAATATTATTTCCGTATTGCAATGCAACTTGCAAAAATTTATCCAGAGTGAGTGAATGGAAAAGTGTAATATTATTTCCGTATTGCAATGCAACTTGAAAAATTCATCCAGAGTGAGTGATTTAAAACTTTGTTAATGGAAAAGTGTAATATTATTTCCGTATTGCAATGCAACTTGCAAAAATTCATCCAGAGTGAGTGAATGGAAAAGTGTAATATTATTTCCGTATTGCAATGCAACTTGCAAAAATTCATCCAGAGTGGGTGAATGGAAAAGTGTAATATTATTTCCGTATTGCAATGCAACTTGCAAAAATTCATCCAGAGTGAGTGAATGGAAAAGTGTAATATTATTTCCGTATTGCAATGCAACTTGCAAAAATTCATCCAGAGTGAGTGAATGGAAAAGTGTAATATTATTTCCGTATTGCAATGCAACTTGCAAAAATTCATCCAGAGTGAGTGAATGGAAAAGTGTAATATTATTTCCGTATTGCAATGCAACTTGCAAAAATTTATCCAGAGTGAGTGAATGGAAAAGTGTAATATTATTTCCGTATTGCAATGCAACTTGAAAAATTCATCCAGAGTGAGTGATTTAAAACTTTGTTAATGGAAAAGTGTAATATTATTTCCGTATTGCAATGCAACTTGCAAAAATTCATCCAGAGTGAGTGAATGGAAAAGTGTAATATTATTTCCGTATTGCAATGCAACTTGCAAAAATTCATCCAGAGTGAGTGAATGGAAAAGTGTAATATTATTTCCGTATTGCAATGCAACTTGCAAAAATTCATCCAGAGTAAGTGAATGGAAAAGTGTAATATTATTTCCGTATTGCAATGCAACTTGCAAAAATTCATCCAGAGTAAGTGAATGGAAAAGTGTAATATTATTTCCGTATTGCAATGCAACTTGCAAAAATTTATCCAGAGTGAGTGAATGGAAAAGTGTAATATTATTTCCGTATTGCAATGCAACTTGAAAAATTCATCCAGAGTGAGTGATTTAAAACTTTGTTAATGGAAAAGTGTAATATTATTTCCGTATTGCAATGCAACTTGCAAAAATTCATCCAGAGTGAGTGAATGGAAAAGTGTAATATTATTTCCGTATTGCAATGCAACTTGCAAAAATTCATCCAGAGTGAGTGAATGGAAAAGTGTAATATTATTTCCGTATTGCAATGCAACTTGCAAAAATTCATCCAGAGTGAGTGAATGGAAAAGTGTAATATTATTTCCGTATTGCAATGCAACTTGCAAAAATTCATCCAGAGTGAGTGAATGGAAAAGTGTAATATTATTTCCGTATTGCAATGCAACTTGCAAAAATTCATCCAGAGTGAGTGAATGGAAAAGTGTAATATTATTTCCGTATTGCAATGCAACTTGCAAAAATTTATCCAGAGTGAGTGAATGGAAAAGTGTAATATTATTTCCGTATTGCAATGCAACTTGAAAAATTCATCCAGAGTGAGTGATTTAAAACTTTGTTAATGGAAAAGTGTAATATTATTTCCGTATTGCAATGCAACTTGCAAAAATTCATCCAGAGTGAGTGAATGGAAAAGTGTAATATTATTTCCGTATTGCAATGCAACTTGCAAAAATTCATCCAGAGTGAGTGAATGGAAAAGTGTAATATTATTTCCGTATTGCAATGCAACTTGCAAAAATTCATCCAGAGTGAGTGAATGGAAAAGTGTAATATTATTTCCGTATTGCAATGCAACTTGCAAAAATTCATCCAGAGTGAGTGAATGGAAAAGTGTAATATTATTTCCGTATTGCAATGCAACTTGCAAAAATTTATCCAGAGTGAGTGAATGGAAAAGTGTAATATTATTTCCGTATTGCAATGCAACTTGAAAAATTCATCCAGAGTGAGTGATTTAAAACTTTGTTAATGGAAAAGTGTAATATTATTTCCGTATTGCAATGCAACTTGCAAAAATTTATCCAGAGTGCGTGAATGGAAAAGTGTTATATTATTTCCGTATTGCAATGCAACTTGAAAAATTCATCCAGAGTGAGTGATTTAAAACTTTGTTAATGGAAAAGTGTAATATTATTTCCGTATTGCAATGCAACTTGCAAAAATTCATCCAGAGTGAGTGAATGGAAAAGTGTAATATTATTTCCGTATTGCAATGCAACTTGCAAAAATTCATCCAGAGTGAGTGAATCACAACATGATTTAGAACTTTGTTAATGTAATATTATTTCCGTATTGCAATGCAACTTGCAAAAATTCATCCAGAGTAAGTGAATGGAAAAGTGTAATATTATTTCCGTATTGCAATGCAACTTGCAAAAATTCATCCAGAGTGAGTGAATGGAAAAGTGTAATATTATTTCCGTATTGCAATGCAACTTGCAAAAATTCATCCAGAGTGAGTGAATGGAAAAGTGTAATATTATTTCCGTATTGCAATGCAACTTGCAAAAATTCATCCAGAGTGAGTGAATGGAAAAGTGTAATATTATTTCCGTATTGCAATGCAACTTGCAAAAATTCATCCAGAGTGAGTGAATGGAAAAGTGTAATATTATTTCCGTATTGCAATGCAACTTGCAAAAATTCATCCAGAGTGAGTGAATGGAAAAGTGTAATATTATTTCCGTATTGCAATGCAACTTGCAAAAATTCATCCAGAGTGAGTGAATGGAAAAGTGTAATATTATTTCCGTATTGCAATGCAACTTGCAAAAATTCATCCAGAGTGAGTGAATGGAAAAGTGTAATATTATTTCCGTATTGCAATGCAACTTGAAAAATTCATCCAGAGTGAGTGATTTAAAACTTTGTTAATGGAAAAGTGTAATATTATTTCCGTATTGCATTGCAACTTGCAAAAATTCATCCAGAGTGAGTGAATCACAACATGATTTAGAACTTTGTTAATGGAAAAGTGTAATATTATTTCCGTATTGCAATGCAACTTGAAAAATTCATCCAGAGTGAGTGATTTAAAACTTTGTTAATGGAAAAGTGTAATATTATTTCCGTATTGAGAAAAGAGAAAAGTGAGAAAAGTGTAATATTATTTCCGTATTGCAATGCAACTTGCAAAAATTCATCCAGAGTGAGTGAATCACAACATGATTTAGAACTTTGTTAATGGAAAAGTGTAATATTATCTCCGTATTGCAATGCAACTTGAAAAATTCATCCAGAGTGAGTGAATCACAACATGATTTAGAACTTTGTTAATGGAAAAGTGTAATATTATTTCCGTATTGCAATGCAACTTGCAAAAATTCATCCAGAGTGAGTGAATGGAAAAGTGTAATATTATTTCCGTATTGCAATGCAACTTGCAAAAATTCATCCAGAGTGAGTGAATGGAAAAGTGTAATATTATTTCCGTATTGCAATGCAACTTGCAAAAATTCATCCAGAGTGAGTGAATCACAACATGATTTAGAACTTTGTTAATGTAATATTATTTCCGTATTGCAATGCAACTTGCAAAAATTCATCCAGAGTAAGTGAATGGAAAAGTGTAATATTATTTCCGTATTGCAATGCAACTTGCAAAAATTCATCCAGAGTGAGTGAATGGAAAAGTGTAATATTATTTCCGTATTGCAATGCAACTTGCAAAAATTCATCCAGAGTGAGTGAATGGAAAAGTGTAATATTATTTCCGTATTGCAATGCAACTTGCAAAAATTCATCCAGAGTGAGTGAATGGAAAAGTGTAATATTATTTCCGTATTGCAATGCAACTTGCAAAAATTCATCCAGAGTGAGTGAATGGAAAAGTGTAATATTATTTCCGTATTGCAATGCAACTTGAAAAATTCATCCAGAGTGAGTGATTTAAAACTTTGTTAATGGAAAAGTGTAATATTATTTCCGTATTGCAATGCAACTTGCAAAAATTTATCCAGAGTGAGTGAATGGAAAAGTGTTATATTATTTCCGTATTGCAATGCAACTTGAAAAATTCATCCAGAGTGAGTGATTTAAAACTTTGTTAATGGAAAAGTGTAATATTATTTCCGTATTGCAATGCAACTTGCAAAAATTCATCCAGAGTGAGTGAATGGAAAAGTGTAATATTATTTCCGTATTGCAATGCAACTTGCAAAAATTCATCCAGAGTGGGTGAATGGAAAAGTGTAATATTATTTCCGTATTGCAATGCAACTTGCAAAAATTCATCCAGAGTGAGTGAATGGAAAAGTGTAATATTATTTCCGTATTGCAATGCAACTTGCAAAAATTCATCCAGAGTGAGTGAATGGAAAAGTGTAATATTATTTCCGTATTGCAATGCAACTTGCAAAAATTCATCCAGAGTGAGTGAATGGAAAAGTGTAATATTATTTCCGTATTGCAATGCAACTTGCAAAAATTTATCCAGAGTGAGTGAATGGAAAAGTGTAATATTATTTCCGTATTGCAATGCAACTTGAAAAATTCATCCAGAGTGAGTGATTTAAAACTTTGTTAATGGAAAAGTGTAATATTATTTCCGTATTGCAATGCAACTTGCAAAAATTCATCCAGAGTGAGTGAATGGAAAAGTGTAATATTATTTCCGTATTGCAATGCAACTTGCAAAAATTCATCCAGAGTGAGTGAATCACAACATGATTTAGAACTTTGTTAATGTAATATTATTTCCGTATTGCAATGCAACTTGCAAAAATTCATCCAGAGTAAGTGAATGGAAAAGTGTAATATTATTTCCGTATTGCAATGCAACTTGCAAAAATTCATCCAGAGTAAGTGAATGGAAAAGTGTAATATTATTTCCGTATTGCAATGCAACTTGCAAAAATTTATCCAGAGTGAGTGAATGGAAAAGTGTAATATTATTTCCGTATTGCAATGCAACTTGAAAAATTCATCCAGAGTGAGTGATTTAAAACTTTGTTAATGGAAAAGTGTAATATTATTTCCGTATTGCAATGCAACTTGCAAAAATTCATCCAGAGTGAGTGAATGGAAAAGTGTAATATTATTTCCGTATTGCAATGCAACTTGCAAAAATTCATCCAGAGTGAGTGAATGGAAAAGTGTAATATTATTTCCGTATTGCAATGCAACTTGCAAAAATTCATCCAGAGTGAGTGAATGGAAAAGTGTAATATTATTTCCGTATTGCAATGCAACTTGCAAAAATTCATCCAGAGTGAGTGAATGGAAAAGTGTAATATTATTTCCGTATTGCAATGCAACTTGCAAAAATTCATCCAGAGTGAGTGAATGGAAAAGTGTAATATTATTTCCGTATTGCAATGCAACTTGCAAAAATTTATCCAGAGTGAGTGAATGGAAAAGTGTTATATTATTTCCGTATTGCAATTCAACTTGAAAAATTCATCCAGAGTGAGTGATTTAAAACTTTGTTAATGGAAAAGTGTAATATTATTTCCGTATTGCAATGCAACTTGCAAAAATTCATCCAGAGTGAGTGAATGGAAAAGTGTAATATTATTTCCGTATTGCAATGCAACTTGCAAAAATTCATCCAGAGTGAGTGAATGGAAAAGTGTAATATTATTTCCGTATTGCAATGCAACTTGCAAAAATTCATCCAGAGTGAGTGAATGGAAAAGTGTAATATTATTTCCGTATTGCAATGCAACTTGCAAAAATTCATCCAGAGTGAGTGAATGGAAAAGTGTAATATTATTTCCGTATTGCAATGCAACTTGCAAAAATTTATCCAGAGTGAGTGAATGGAAAAGTGTAATATTATTTCCGTATTGCAATGCAACTTGAAAAATTCATCCAGAGTGAGTGATTTAAAACTTTGTTAATGGAAAAGTGTAATATTATTTCCGTATTGCAATGCAACTTGCAAAAATTTATCCAGAGTGCGTGAATGGAAAAGTGTTATATTATTTCCGTATTGCAATGCAACTTGAAAAATTCATCCAGAGTGAGTGATTTAAAACTTTGTTAATGGAAAAGTGTAATATTATTTCCGTATTGCAATGCAACTTGCAAAAATTCATCCAGAGTGAGTGAATGGAAAAGTGTATTATTATTTCCGTATTGCAATGCAACTTGCAAAAATTCATCCAGAGTGAGTGAATCACAACATGATTTAGAACTTTGTTAATGTAATATTATTTCCGTATTGCAATGCAACTTGCAAAAATTCATCCAGAGTAAGTGAATGGAAAAGTGTAATATTATTTCCGTATTGCAATGCAACTTGCAAAAATTAATCCAGAGTGAGTGAATGGAAAAGTGTAATATTATTTCCGTATTGCAATGCAACTTGCAAAAATTCATCCAGAGTGAGTGAATGGAAAAGTGTAATATTATTTCCGTATTGCAATGCAACTTGCAAAAATTCATCCAGAGTGAGTGAATGGAAAAGTGTAATATTATTTCCGTATTGCAATGCAACTTGCAAAAATTCATCCAGAGTGAGTGAATGGAAAAGTGTAATATTATTTCCGTATTGCAATGCAACTTGCAAAAATTCATCCAGAGTGAGTGAATGGAAAAGTGTAATATTATTTCCGTATTGCAATGCAACTTGCAAAAATTCATCCAGAGTGAGTGAATGGAAAAGTGTAATATTATTTCCGTATTGCAATGCAACTTGCAAAAATTCATCCAGAGTGAGTGAATGGAAAAGTGTAATATTATTTCCGTATTGACCAGCATCACCACCCTGGATGGTTCCGACCTTGAATATGTGGACATCTATAAGTACCTAGGTGTCTGGCTAGACTCTAAACTCTCCTTCCAGACCCATATCAAACATCTCCAATCGAAAATCAAATCAAGAGTCGGCTTTCTATTCCGCAACAAAGCCTCCTTCACTCACGCCGCCAAACTTACCCTAGTAAAACTGACTATCCTACCGATCCTCGACTTCGGCGACGTCATCTACAAAATTGCTTCCAACACTCTACTCAGCAAACTGGATGCAGTTTATCACAGTGCCATCCGTTTTGTCACCAAAGCACCTTATACCACCCACCACTGCGACTTGTATGCTCTAGTCGGCTGGCCCTCGCTACATATTCGTCGCCAGACCCACTGGCTCCAGGTCATCTACAAGTCCATGCTAGGTAAAGCTCCGCCTTATCTCAGTTCACTGGTTACGATGGCAACACCCATCCGTAGCACGCGCTCCAGCAGGTGTATCTCACTGATCATCCCTAAAGCCAACACCTCATTTGGCCGCCTTTCGTTCCAGTTCTCTGCTGCCTGTGACTGGAACGAATTGCAAAAATCGCTGAAGTTGGAGACTTTTATCTCCCTCACCAACTTCAAACATCTGCTATCCGAGCAGCTAACCGATCGCTGCAGCTGTACATAGTCTATTGGTAAATAGCCCACCCATTTTCACCTACCTCATCCCCATACTGTTTTTATTTATTTATTTTTATTTTTCTGCTCTTTTGCACACCAATCTCTACCTGTACATAACCATCTGATCATTTATCAGTCCAGTGTTAATCTGCATAATTGTAATTATTTGCCTACCTTCTCATGCCTTTTGCACACAATGTATATATAGACTCCCCTTTTTTCTACTGTGTTATTGACTTGTTAATTGTTTACTCCATGTGTAACTCTGTGTTGTCTGTTCACACTGCTATGCCTTATCTTGGCCAGGTCGCAGTTGCAAATGAGAACTTGTTCTCAACTAGCCTACCTGGTTAAATAAAGGTGAAATAAAAAAATAAAAAAAAAAAAATTGCAATGCAACTTGAAAAATTCATCCAGAGTGAGTGATTTAAAACTTTGTTAATGGAAAAGTGTAATATTATTTCCGTATTGCATTGCAACTTGCAAAAATTCATCCAGAGTGAGTGAATCACAACATGATTTAGAACTTTGTTAATGGAAAAGTGTAATATTATTTCCGTATTGCAATGCAACTTGAAAAATTCATCCAGAGTGAGTGATTTAAAACTTTGTTAATGGAAAAGTGTAATATTATTTCCGTATTGAGAAAAGAGAAAAGTGAGAAAAGTGTAATATTATTTCCGTATTGCAATGCAACTTGCAAAAATTCATCCAGAGTGAGTGAATCACAACATGATTTAGAACTTTGTTAATGGAAAAGTGTAATATTATCTCCGTATTGCAATGCAACTTGAAAAATTCATCCAGAGTGAGTGAATCACAACATGATTTAGAACTTTGTTAATGGAAAAGTGTAATATTATTTCCGTATTGCAATGCAACTTGCAAAAATTCATCCAGAGTGAGTGAATGGAAAAGTGTAATATTATTTCCGTATTGCAATGCAACTTGCAAAAATTCATCCAGAGTGAGTGAATGGAAAAGTGTAATATTATTTCCGTATTGCAATGCAACTTGCAAAAATTCATCCAGAGTGAGTGAATGGAAAAGTGTAATATTATTTCCGTATTGCAATGCAACTTGCAAAAATTCATCCAGAGTGAGTGAATGGAAAAGTGTAATATTATTTCCGTATTGCAATGCAACTTGCAAAAATTCATCCAGAGTGAGTGAATGGAAAAGTGTAATATTATTTCCGTATTGCAATGCAACTTGCAAAAATTCATCCAGAGTGAGTGAATGGAAAAGTGTAATATTATTTCCGTATTGCAATGCAACTTGCAAAAATTTATCCAGAGTGAGTGAATGGAAAAGTGTTATATTATTTCCGTATTGCAATTCAACTTGAAAAATTCATCCAGAGTGAGTGATTTAAAACTTTGTTAATGGAAAAGTGTAATATTATTTCCGTATTGCAATGCAACTTGCAAAAATTCATCCAGAGTGAGTGAATGGAAAAGTGTAATATTATTTCCGTATTGCAATGCAACTTGCAAAAATTCATCCAGAGTGAGTGAATGGAAAAGTGTAATATTATTTCCGTATTGCAATGCAACTTGCAAAAATTCATCCAGAGTGAGTGAATGGAAAAGTGTAATATTATTTCCGTATTGCAATGCAACTTGCAAAAATTCATCCAGAGTGAGTGAATGGAAAAGTGTAATATTATTTCCGTATTGCAATGCAACTTGCAAAAATTTATCCAGAGTGAGTGAATGGAAAAGTGTAATATTATTTCCGTATTGCAATGCAACTTGAAAAATTCATCCAGAGTGAGTGATTTAAAACTTTGTTAATGGAAAAGTGTAATATTATTTCCGTATTGCAATGCAACTTGCAAAAATTTATCCAGAGTGCGTGAATGGAAAAGTGTTATATTATTTCCGTATTGCAATGCAACTTGAAAAATTCATCCAGAGTGAGTGATTTAAAACTTTGTTAATGGAAAAGTGTAATATTATTTCCGTATTGCAATGCAACTTGCAAAAATTCATCCAGAGTGAGTGAATGGAAAAGTGTATTATTATTTCCGTATTGCAATGCAACTTGCAAAAATTCATCCAGAGTGAGTGAATCACAACATGATTTAGAACTTTGTTAATGTAATATTATTTCCGTATTGCAATGCAACTTGCAAAAATTCATCCAGAGTAAGTGAATGGAAAAGTGTAATATTATTTCCGTATTGCAATGCAACTTGCAAAAATTCATCCAGAGTGAGTGAATGGAAAAGTGTAATATTATTTCCGTATTGCAATGCAACTTGCAAAAATTCATCCAGAGTGAGTGAATGGAAAAGTGTAATATTATTTCCGTATTGCAATGCAACTTGCAAAAATTCATCCAGAGTGAGTGAATGGAAAAGTGTAATATTATTTCCGTATTGCAATGCAACTTGCAAAAATTCATCCAGAGTGAGTGAATGGAAAAGTGTAATATTATTTCCGTATTGCAATGCAACTTGCAAAAATTCATCCAGAGTGAGTGAATGGAAAAGTGTAATATTATTTCCGTATTGCAATGCAACTTGCAAAAATTCATCCAGAGTGAGTGAATGGAAAAGTGTAATATTATTTCCGTATTGCAATGCAACTTGCAAAAATTCATCCAGAGTGAGTGAATGGAAAAGTGTAATATTATTTCCGTATTGCAATGCAACTTGAAAAATTCATCCAGAGTGAGTGATTTAAAACTTTGTTAATGGAAAAGTGTAATATTATTTCCGTATTGCATTGCAACTTGCAAAAATTCATCCAGAGTGAGTGAATCACAACATGATTTAGAACTTTGTTAATGGAAAAGTGTAATATTATTTCCGTATTGCAATGCAACTTGAAAAATTCATCCAGAGTGAGTGATTTAAAACTTTGTTAATGGAAAAGTGTAATATTATTTCCGTATTGAGAAAAGAGAAAAGTGAGAAAAGTGTAATATTATTTCCGTATTGCAATGCAACTTGCAAAAATTCATCCAGAGTGAGTGAATCACAACATGATTTAGAACTTTGTTAATGGAAAAGTGTAATATTATCTCCGTATTGCAATGCAACTTGAAAAATTCATCCAGAGTGAGTGAATCACAACATGATTTAGAACTTTGTTAATGGAAAAGTGTAATATTATTTCCGTATTGCAATGCAACTTGCAAAAATTCATCCAGAGTGAGTGAATGGAAAAGTGTAATATTATTTCCGTATTGCAATGCAACTTGCAAAAATTCATCCAGAGTGAGTGAATGGAAAAGTGTAATATTATTTCCGTATTGCAATGCAACTTGCAAAAATTCATCCAGAGTGAGTGAATCACAACATGATTTAGAACTTTGTTAATGTAATATTATTTCCGTATTGCAATGCAACTTGCAAAAATTCATCCAGAGTAAGTGAATGGAAAAGTGTAATATTATTTCCGTATTGCAATGCAACTTGCAAAAATTCATCCAGAGTGAGTGAATGGAAAAGTGTAATATTATTTCCGTATTGCAATGCAACTTGCAAAAATTCATCCAGAGTGAGTGAATGGAAAAGTGTAATATTATTTCCGTATTGCAATGCAACTTGCAAAAATTCATCCAGAGTGAGTGAATGGAAAAGTGTAATATTATTTCCGTATTGCAATGCAACTTGCAAAAATTCATCCAGAGTGAGTGAATGGAAAAGTGTAATATTATTTCCGTATTGCAATGCAACTTGCAAAAATTCATCCAGAGTGAGTGAATGGAAAAGTGTAATATTATTTCCGTATTGCAATGCAACTTGCAAAAATTCATCCAGAGTGAGTGAATGGAAAAGTGTAATATTATTTCCGTATTGCAATGCAACTTGCAAAAATTCATCCAGAGTGAGTGAATGGAAAAGTGTAATATTATTTCCGTATTGCAATGCAACTTGAAAAATTCATCCAGAGTGAGTGATTTAAAACTTTGTTAATGGAAAAGTGTAATATTATTTCCGTATTGCATTGCAACTTGCAAAAATTCATCCAGAGTGAGTGAATCACAACATGATTTAGAACTTTGTTAATGGAAAAGTGTAATATTATTTCCGTATTGCAATGCAACTTGAAAAATTCATCCAGAGTGAGTGATTTAAAACTTTGTTAATGGAAAAGTGTAATATTATTTCCGTATTGAGAAAAGAGAAAAGTGAGAAAAGTGTAATATTATTTCCGTATTGCAATGCAACTTGCAAAAATTCATCCAGAGTGAGTGAATCACAACATGATTTAGAACTTTGTTAATGGAAAAGTGTAATATTATCTCCGTATTGCAATGCAACTTGAAAAATTCATCCAGAGTGAGTGAATCACAACATGATTTAGAACTTTGTTAATGGAAAAGTGTAATATTATTTCCGTATTGCAATGCAACTTGCAAAAATTCATCCAGAGTGAGTGAATGGAAAAGTGTAATATTATTTCCGTATTGCAATGCAACTTGCAAAAATTCATCCAGAGTGAGTGAATGGAAAAGTATAATATTATTTCCGTATTGCAATGCAACTTGCAAAAATTCATCCAGAGTGAGTGAATGGAAAAGTGTAATATTATTTCCGTATTGCAATGCAACTTGAAAAATTCATCCAGAGTGAGTGATTTAAAACTTTGTTAATGGAAAAGTGTAATATTATTTCCGTATTGCAATGCAACTTGCAAAAATTTATCCAGAGTGAGTGAATGGAAAAGTGTTATATTATTTCCGTATTGCAATGCAACTTGAAAAATTCATCCAGAGTGAGTGATTTAAAACTTTGTTAATGGAAAAGTGTAATATTATTTCCGTATTGCAATGCAACTTGCAAAAATTCATCCAGAGTGAGTGAATGGAAAAGTGTAATATTATTTCCGTATTGCAATGCAACTTGCAAAAATTCATCCAGAGTGAGTGAATCACAACATGATTTAGAACTTTGTTAATGTAATATTATTTCCGTATTGCAATGCAACTTGCAAAAATTCATCCAGAGTAAGTGAATGGAAAAGTGTAATATTATTTCCGTATTGCAATGCAACTTGCAAAAATTCATCCAGAGTGAGTGAATGGAAAAGTGTAATATTATTTCCGTATTGCAATGCAACTTGCAAAAATTCATCCAGAGTGAGTGAATGGAAAAGTGTAATATTATTTCCGTATTGCAATGCAACTTGCAAAAATTCATCCAGAGTGAGTGAATCACAACATGATTTAGAACTTTGTTAATGTAATATTATTTCCGTATTGCAATGCAACTTGCAAAAATTCATCCAGAGTAAGTGAATGGAAAAGTGTAATATTATTTCCGTATTGCAATGCAACTTGCAAAAATTCATCCAGAGTGAGTGAATGGAAAAGTGTAATATTATTTCCGTATTGCAATGCAACTTGCAAAAATTCATCCAGAGTGAGTGAATGGAAAAGTGTAATATTATTTCCGTATTGCAATGCAACTTGCAAAAATTCATCCAGAGTGAGTGAATGGAAAAGTGTAATATTATTTCCGTATTGCAATGCAACTTGCAAAAATTCATCCAGAGTGAGTGAATGGAAAAGTGTAATATTATTTCCGTATTGCAATGCAACTTGCAAAAATTCATCCAGAGTGAGTGAATGGAAAAGTGTAATATTATTTCCGTATTGCAATGCAACTTGCAAAAATTCATCCAGAGTGAGTGAATGGAAAAGTGTAATATTATTTCCGTATTGCAATGCAACTTGCAAAAATTCATCCAGAGTGAGTGAATGGAAAAGTGTAATATTATTTCCGTATTGCAATGCAACTTGAAAAATTCATCCAGAGTGAGTGATTTAAAACTTTGTTAATGGAAAAGTGTAATATTATTTCCGTATTGCATTGCAACTTGCAAAAATTCATCCAGAGTGAGTGAATCACAACATGATTTAGAACTTTGTTAATGGAAAAGTGTAATATTATTTCCGTATTGCAATGCAACTTGAAAAATTCATCCAGAGTGAGTGATTTAAAACTTTGTTAATGGAAAAGTGTAATATTATTTCCGTATTGAGAAAAGAGAAAAGTGAGAAAAGTGTAATATTATTTCCGTATTGCAATGCAACTTGCAAAAATTCATCCAGAGTGAGTGAATCACAACATGATTTAGAACTTTGTTAATGGAAAAGTGTAATATTATCTCCGTATTGCAATGCAACTTGAAAAATTCATCCAGAGTGAGTGAATCACAACATGATTTAGAACTTTGTTAATGGAAAAGTGTAATATTATTTCCGTATTGCAATGCAACTTGCAAAAATTCATCCAGAGTGAGTGAATGGAAAAGTGTAATATTATTTCCGTATTGCAATGCAACTTGCAAAAATTCATCCAGAGTGAGTGAATGGAAAAGTATAATATTATTTCCGTATTGCAATGCAACTTGCAAAAATTCATCCAGAGTGAGTGAATGGAAAAGTGTAATATTATTTCCGTATTGCAATGCAACTTGAAAAATTCATCCAGAGTGAGTGATTTAAAACTTTGTTAATGGAAAAGTGTAATATTATTTCCGTATTGCAATGCAACTTGCAAAAATTTATCCAGAGTGAGTGAATGGAAAAGTGTTATATTATTTCCGTATTGCAATGCAACTTGAAAAATTCATCCAGAGTGAGTGATTTAAAACTTTGTTAATGGAAAAGTGTAATATTATTTCCGTATTGCAATGCAACTTGCAAAAATTCATCCAGAGTGAGTGAATGGAAAAGTGTAATATTATTTCCGTATTGCAATGCAACTTGCAAAAATTCATCCAGAGTGAGTGAATCACAACATGATTTAGAACTTTGTTAATGTAATATTATTTCCGTATTGCAATGCAACTTGCAAAAATTCATCCAGAGTAAGTGAATGGAAAAGTGTAATATTATTTCCGTATTGCAATGCAACTTGCAAAAATTCATCCAGAGTGAGTGAATGGAAAAGTGTAATATTATTTCCGTATTGCAATGCAACTTGCAAAAATTCATCCAGAGTGAGTGAATGGAAAAGTGTAATATTATTTCCGTATTGCAATGCAACTTGCAAAAATTCATCCAGAGTGAGTGAATGGAAAAGTGTAATATTATTTCCGTATTGCAATGCAACTTGCAAAAATTCATCCAGAGTGAGTGAATGGAAAAGTGTAATATTATTTCCGTATTGCAATGCAACTTGCAAAAATTCATCCAGAGTGAGTGAATGGAAAAGTGTAATATTATTTCCGTATTGCAATGCAACTTGAAAAATTCATCCAGAGTGAGTGATTTAAAACTTTGTTAATGGAAAAGTGTAATATTATTTCCGTATTGCATTGCAACTTGCAAAAATTCATCCAGAGTGAGTGAATCACAACATGATTTAGAACTTTGTTAATGGAAAAGTGTAATATTATTTCCGTATTGCAATGCAACTTGAAAAATTCATCCAGAGTGAGTGATTTAAAACTTTGTTAATGGAAAAGTGTAATATTATTTCCGTATTGAGAAAAGAGAAAAGTGAGAAAAGTGTAATATTATTTCCGTATTGCAATGCAACTTGCAAAAATTCATCCAGAGTGAGTGAATCACAACATGATTTAGAACTTTGTTAATGGAAAAGTGTAATATTATCTCCGTATTGCAATGCAACTTGAAAAATTCATCCAGAGTGAGTGAATCACAACATGATTTAGAACTTTGTTAATGGAAAAGTGTAATATTATTTCCGTATTGCAATGCAACTTGCAAAAATTCATCCAGAGTGAGTGAATGGAAAAGTGTAATATTATTTCCGTATTGCAATGCAACTTGCAAAAATTCATCCAGAGTGAGTGAATGGAAAAGTATAATATTATTTCCGTATTGCAATGCAACTTGCAAAAATTCATCCAGAGTGAGTGAATGGAAAAGTGTAATATTATTTCCGTATTGCAATGCAACTTGCAAAAATTCATCCAGAGTGAGTGAATGGAAAAGTGTAATATTATTTCCGTATTGCAATGCAACTTGCAAAAATTCATCCAGAGTGGGTGAATGGAAAAGTGTAATATTATTTCCGTATTGCAATGCAACTTGCAAAAATTCATCCAGAGTGAGTGAATGGAAAAGTGTAATATTATTTCCGTATTGCAATGCAACTTGCAAAAATTCATCCAGAGTGAGTGAATGGAAAAGTGTAATATTATTTCCGTATTGCAATGCAACTTGCAAAAATGTATCCAGAGTGAGTGATTTAAAACTTTGTTAATGGAAAAGTGTAATATTATTTCCGTATTGCAATGCAACTTGCAAAAATTCATCCAGAGTAAGTGAATGGAAAAGTGTAATGTTATTTCCGTATTGCAATGCAACTTGCAAAAATTCATCCAGAGTGAGTGAATCACAACATGATTTAGAACTTTGTTAATGTAATATTATTTCCGTATTGCAATGCAACTTGCAAAAATTCATCCAGAGTAAGTGAATGGAAAAGTGTAATATTATTTCCGTATTGCAATGCAACTTGCAAAAATTCATCCAGAGCGAGTGAATGGAAAAGTGTAATATTATTTCCGTATTGCAATGCAACTTGCAAAAATTCATCCAGAGCGAGTGAATGGAAAAGTGTAATATTATTTCCGTATTGCAATGCAACTTGCAAAAATTCATCCAGAGTGAGTGAATGGAAAAGTGTAATATTATTTCCGTATTGCAATGCAACTTGCAAAAATTCATCCAGAGTGAGTGAATGGAAAAGTGTAATATTATTTCCGTATTGCAATGCAACTTGCAAAAATTCATCCAGAGTGAGTGAATGGAAAAGTGTAATATTATTTCCGTATTGCAATGCAATTTGCAAAAATTCATCCAGAGTGAGTGAATCACAACATGATTTAGAACTTTGTTAATGGAAAAGTGTAATATTATTTCCGTATTGCAATGCAACTTGCAAAAATTCATCCAGAGTGAGTGAATCACAACATGATTTAGAACTTTGTTAATGGAAAAGTGTAATATTATTTCCGTATTGCAATGCAACTTGCAAAAATTCATCCAGAGTAAGTGAATGGAAAAGTGTAATATTATTTCCGTATTGCAATGCAACTTGCAAAAATTCATCCAGAGTGAGTGAATCACAACATGATTTAGAACTTTGTTAATGGAAAAGTGTAATATTATTTCCGTATTGCAATGCAACTTGCAAAAATTCATCCAGAGTGAGTGAATGGAAAAGTGTAATATTATTTCCGTATTGCAATGCAACTTGAAAAATTCATCCAGAGTGAGTGATTTAAAACTTTGTTAATGGAAAAGTGTAATATTATTTCCGTATTGCAATGCAACTTGCAAAAATTTATCCAGAGTGCGTGAATGGAAAAGTGTTATATTATTTCCGTATTGCAATGCAACTTGAAAAATTCATCCAGAGTGAGTGATTTAAAACTTTGTTAATGGAAAAGTGTAATATTATTTCCGTATTGCAATGCAACTTGCAAAAATTCATCCAGAGTGAGTGAATGGAAAAGTGTAATATTATTTCCGTATTGCAATGCAACTTGCAAAAATTCATCCAGAGTGAGTGAATCACAACATGATTTAGAACTTTGTTAATGTAATATTATTTCCGTATTGCAATGCAACTTGCAAAAATTCATCCAGAGTAAGTGAATGGAAAAGTGTAATATTATTTCCGTATTGCAATGCAACTTGCAAAAATTCATCCAGAGTGAGTGAATGGAAAAGTGTAATATTATTTCCGTATTGCAATGCAACTTGCAAAAATTCATCCAGAGTGAGTGAATGGAAAAGTGTAATATTATTTCCGTATTGCAATGCAACTTGCAAAAATTCATCCAGAGTGAGTGAATGGAAAAGTGTAATATTATTTCCGTATTGCAATGCAACTTGCAAAAATTCATCCAGAGTGAGTGAATGGAAAAGTGTAATATTATTTCCGTATTGCAATGCAACTTGCAAAAATTCATCCAGAGTGAGTGAATGGAAAAGTGTAATATTATTTCCGTATTGCAATGCAACTTGCAAAAATTCATCCAGAGTGAGTGAATGGAAAAGTGTAATATTATTTCCGTATTGCAATGCAACTTGCAAAAATTCATCCAGAGTGAGTGAATGGAAAAGTGTAATATTATTTCCGTATTGCAATGCAACTTGAAAAATTCATCCAGAGTGAGTGATTTAAAACTTTGTTAATGGAAAAGTGTAATATTATTTCCGTATTGCATTGCAACTTGCAAAAATTCATCCAGAGTGAGTGAATCACAACATGATTTAGAACTTTGTTAATGGAAAAGTGTAATATTATTTCCGTATTGCAATGCAACTTGAAAAATTCATCCAGAGTGAGTGATTTAAAACTTTGTTAATGGAAAAGTGTAATATTATTTCCGTATTGAGAAAAGAGAAAAGTGAGAAAAGTGTAATATTATTTCCGTATTGCAATGCAACTTGCAAAAATTCATCCAGAGTGAGTGAATCACAACATGATTTAGAACTTTGTTAATGGAAAAGTGTAATATTATCTCCGTATTGCAATGCAACTTGAAAAATTCAACCAGAGTGAGTGAATCACAACATGATTTAGAACTTTGTTAATGGAAAAGTGTAATATTATTTCCGTATTGCAATGCAACTTGCAAAAATTCATCCAGAGTGAGTGAATGGAAAAGTGTAATATTATTTCCGTATTGCAATGCAACTTGCAAAAATTCATCCAGAGTGAGTGAATGGAAAAGTATAATATTATTTCCGTATTGCAATGCAACTTGCAAAAATTCATCCAGAGTGAGTGAATGGAAAAGTGTAATATTATTTCCGTATTGCAATGCAACTTGCAAAAATTGATCCAGAGTGAGTGAATGGAAAAGTGTAATATTATTTCCGTATTGCAATGCAACTTGCAAAAATTCATCCAGAGTGGGTGAATGGAAAAGTGTAATATTATTTCCGTATTGCAATGCAACTTGCAAAAATTCATCCAGAGTGAGTGAATGGAAAAGTGTAATATTATTTCCGTATTGCAATGCAACTTGCAAAAATTCATCCAGAGTGAGTGAATGGAAAAGTGTAATATTATTTCCGTATTGCAATGCAACTTGCAAAAATGTATCCAGAGTGAGTGAATGGAAAAGTGTAATATTATTTCCGTATTGCAATGCAACTTGAAAAATTCATCCAGAGTGAGTGATTTAAAACTTTGTTAATGGAAAAGTGTAATATTATTTCCGTATTGCAATGCAACTTGCAAAAATTCATCCAGAGTAAGTGAATGGAAAAGTGTAATATTATTTCCGTATTGCAATGCAACTTGCAAAAATTCATCCAGAGTGAGTGAATCACAACATGATTTAGAACTTTGTTAATGTAATATTATTTCCGTATTGCAATGCAACTTGCAAAAATTCATCCAGAGTAAGTGAATGGAAAAGTGTAATATTATTTCCGTATTGCAATGCAACTTGCAAAAATTCATCCAGAGCGAGTGAATGGAAAAGTGTAATATTATTTCCGTATTGCAATGCAACTTGCAAAAATTCATCCAGAGTGAGTGAATGGAAAAGTGTAATATTATTTCCGTATTGCAATGCAACTTGCAAAAATTCATCCAGAGTGAGTGAATGGAAAGGTGTAATATTATTTCCGTATTGCAATGCAACTTGCAAAAATTCATCCAGAGTGAGTGAATCACAACATGATTTAGAACTTTGTTAATGTAATATTATTTCCGTATTGCAATGCAACTTGCAAAAATTCATCCAGAGTAAGTGAATGGAAAAGTGTAATATTATTTCCGTATTGCAATGCAACTTGCAAAAATTCATCCAGAGTGAGTGAATGGAAAGGTGTAATATTATTTCCGTATTGCAATGCAACTTGCAAAAATTCATCCAGAGTGAGGGAATGGAAAAGTGTAATATTATTTCCGTATTGCAATGCAATTTGCAAAAATTCATCCAGAGTGAGTGAATCACAACATGATTTAGAACTTTGTTAATGGAAAAGTGTAATATTATTTCCGTATTGCAATGCAACTTGCAAAAATTCATCCAGAGTGAGTGAATCACAACATGATTTAGAACTTTGTTAATGGAAAAGTGTAATATTATTTCCGTATTGCAATGCAACTTGCAAAAATTCATCCAGAGTAAGTGAATGGAAAAGTGTAATATTATTTCCGTATTGCAATGCAACTTGCAAAAATTCATCCAGAGTGAGTGAATCACAACATGATTTAGAACTTTGTTAATGGAAAAGTGTAACATTATTTCCGTATTGCAATGCAACTTGCAAAAATTCATCCAGAGTGAGTGAATGGAAAAGTGTAATATTATTTCCGTATTGCAATGCAACTTGCAAAAATTCATCCAGAGTGAGTGAATGGAAAAGTGTAATATTATTTCCGTATTGCAATGCAACTTGCAAAAATTCATCCAGAGTGAGTGATTTAGAACTTTGTTAATGGAAAAGTGTAATATTATTTCCGTATTGAGAAAAGAGAAAAGTGAGAAAAGTGTAATATTATTTCCGTATTGCAATGCAACTTGCAAAAATTCATCCAGAGTGAGTGAATCACAACATGATTTAGAACTTTGTTAATGGAAAAGTGTAATATTATTTCCGTATTGCAATGCAACTTGCAAAAATTCATCCAGAGTGAGTGAATGGAAAAGTGTAATATTATTTCCGTATTGCAATGCAACTTGCAAAAATTCATCCAGAGTGAGTGAATGGAAAAGTATAATATTATTTCCGTATTGCAATGCAACTTGCAAAAATTCATCCAGAGTGAGTGAATGGAAAAGTGTAATATTATTTCCGTATTGCAATGCAACTTGCAAAAATTCATCTAGAGTGAGTGAATGGAAAAGTGTAATATTATTTCCGTATTGCAATGCAACTTGCAAAAATTCATCCAGAGTGGGTGAATGGAAAAGTGTAATATTATTTCCGTATTGCAATGCAACTTACAAAAATTCATCCAGAGTGAGTGAATGGAAAAGTGTAATATTATTTCCGTATTGCAATGCAACTTGCAAAAATTCATCCAGAGTGAGTGAATGGAAAAGTGTAATATTATTTCCGTATTGCAATGCAACTTGCAAAAATTTATCCAGAGTGAGTGAATGGAAAAGTGTAATATTATTTCCGTATTGCAATGCAACTTGAAAAATTCATCCAGAGTGAGTGATTTAAAACTTTGTTAATGGAAAAGTGTAATATTATTTCCGTATTGCAATGCAACTTGCAAAAATTCATCCAGAGTAAGTGAATGGAAAAGTGTAATATTATTTCCGTATTGCAATGCAACTTGCAAAAATTCATCCAGAGTGAGTGAATCACAACATGATTTAGAACTTTGTTAATGTAATATTATTTCCGTATTGCAATGCAACTTGCAAAAATTCATCCAGAGGAAGTGAATGGAAAAGTGTAATATTATTTCCGTATTGCAATGCAACTTGCAAAAATTCATCCAGAGCGAGTGAATGGAAAAGTGTAATATTATTTCCGTATTGCAATGCAACTTGCAAAAATTCATCCAGAGTGAGTGAATGGAAAAGTGTAATATTATTTCCGTATTGCAATGCAACTTGCAAAAATTCATCCAGAGTGAGTGAATGGAAAAGTGTAATATTATTTCCGTATTGCAATGCAACTTGCAAAAATTCATCCAGAGTGAGTGAATGGAAAAGTGTAATATTATTTCCGTATTGCAATGCAATTTGCAAAAATTCATCCAGAGTGAGTGAATCACAACATGATTTAGAACTTTGTTAATGGAAAAGTGTAATATTATTTCCGTATTGCAATGCAACTTGCAAAAATTCATCCAGAGTGAGTGAATCACAACATGATTTAGAACTTTGTTAATGGAAAAGTGTAATATTATTTCCGTATTGCAATGCAACTTGCAAAAATTCATCCAGAGTAAGTGAATGGAAAAGTGTAATATTATTTCCGTATTGCAATGCAACTTGCAAAAATTCATCCAGAGTGAGTGAATCACAACATGATTTAGAACTTTGTTAATGGAAAAGTGTAATATTATTTCCGTATTGCAATGCAACTTGCAAAAATTCATCCAGAGTAAGTGAATGGAAAAGTGTAATATTATTTCCGTATTGCAATGCAACTTGCAAAAATTCATCCAGAGTGAGTGAATCACAACATGATTTAGAACTTTGTTAATGGAAAAGTGTAACATTATTTCCGTATTGCAATGCAACTTGCAAAAATTCATCCAGAGTGAGTGAATGGAAAAGTGTAATATTATTTCCGTATTGCAATGCAACTTGCAAAAATTCATCCAGAGTGAGTGAATGGAAAAGTGTAATATTATTTCCGTATTGCAATGCAACTTGCAAAAATTCATCCAGAGTGAGTGATTTAGAACTTTGTTAATGGAAAAGTGTAATATTATTTCCGTATTGAGAAAAGAGAAAAGTGAGAAAAGTGTAATATTATTTCCGTATTGCAATGCAACTTGCAAAAATTCATCCAGAGTGAGTGAATCACAACATGATTTAGAACTTTGTTAATGGAAAAGTGTAATATTATCTCCGTATTGCAATGCAACTTGAAAAATTCATCCAGAGTGAGTGAATCACAACATGATTTAGAACTTTGTTAATGGAAAAGTGTAATATTATTTCCGTATTGCAATGCAACTTGCAAAAATTCATCCAGAGTGAGTGAATGGAAAAGTGTAATATTATTTCCGTATTGCAATGCAACTTGCAAAAATTCATCCAGAGTGAGTGAATGGAAAAGTATAATATTATTTCCGTATTGCAATGCAACTTGCAAAAATTCATCCAGAGTGAGTGAATGGAAAAGTGTAATATTATTTCCGTATTGCAATGCAACTTGCAAAAATTCATCTAGAGTGAGTGAATGGAAAAGTGTAATATTATTTCCGTATTGCAATGCAACTTGCAAAAATTCATCCAGAGTGGGTGAATGGAAAAGTGTAATATTATTTCCGTATTGCAATGCAACTTGCAAAAATTCATCCAGAGTGAGTGAATGGAAAAGTGTAATATTATTTCCGTATTGCAATGCAACTTGCAAAAATTCATCCAGAGTGAGTGAATGGAAAAGTGTAATATTATTTCCGTATTGCAATGCAACTTGCAAAAATTTATCCAGAGTGAGTGAATGGAAAAGTGTAATATTATTTCCGTATTGCAATGCAACTTGAAAAATTCATCCAGAGTGAGTGATTTAAAACTTTGTTAATGGAAAAGTGTAATATTATTTCCGTATTGCAATGCAACTTGCAAAAATTCATCCAGAGTAAGTGAATGGAAAAGTGTAATATTATTTCCGTATTGCAATGCAACTTGCAAAAATTCATCCAGAGTGAGTGAATCACAACATGATTTAGAACTTTGTTAATGTAATATTATTTCCGTATTGCAATGCAACTTGCAAAAATTCATCCAGAGGAAGTGAATGGAAAAGTGTAATATTATTTCCGTATTGCAATGCAACTTGCAAAAATTCATCCAGAGCGAGTGAATGGAAAAGTGTAATATTATTTCCGTATTGCAATGCAACTTGCAAAAATTCATCCAGAGTGAGTGAATGGAAAAGTGTAATATTATTTCCGTATTGCAATGCAACTTGCAAAAATTCATCCAGAGTGAGTGAATGGAAAAGTGTAATATTATTTCCGTATTGCAATGCAACTTGCAAAAATTCATCCAGAGTGAGTGAATGGAAAAGTGTAATATTATTTCCGTATTGCAATGCAATTTGCAAAAATTCATCCAGAGTGAGTGAATCACAACATGATTTAGAACTTTGTTAATGGAAAAGTGTAATATTATTTCCGTATTGCAATGCAACTTGCAAAAATTCATCCAGAGTGAGTGAATCACAACATGATTTAGAACTTTGTTAATGGAAAAGTGTAATATTATTTCCGTATTGCAATGCAACTTGCAAAAATTCATCCAGAGTAAGTGAATGGAAAAGTGTAATATTATTTCCGTATTGCAATGCAACTTGCAAAAATTCATCCAGAGTGAGTGAATCACAACATGATTTAGAACTTTGTTAATGGAAAAGTGTAATATTATTTCCGTATTGCAATGCAACTTGCAAAAATTCATCCAGAGTGAGTGAATGGAAAAGTGTAATATTATTTCCGTATTGCAATGCAACTTGCAAAAATTCATCCAGAGTGAGTGAATGGAAAAGTGTAATATTATTTCCGTATTGCAATGCAACTTGCAAAAATTCATCCAGAGTGAGTGATTTAGAACTTTGTTAATGGAAAAGTGTAATATTATTTCCGTATTGCAATGCAATTTGCAAAAATTCATCCAGAGTGAGTGAATCACAACATGATTTAGAACTTTGTTAATGGAAAAGTGTAATATTATTTCCGTATTGCAATGCAACTTGCAAAAATTCATCCAGAGTGAGTGAATCACAACATGATTTAGAACTTTGTTAATGGAAAAGTGTAATATTATTTCCGTATTGCAATGCAACTTGCAAAAATTCATCCAGAGTAAGTGAATGGAAAAGTGTAATATTATTTCCATATTGCAATGCAACTTGCAAAAATTCATCCAGAGTGAGTGAATCACAACATGATTTAGAACTTTGTTAATGTAATATTATTTCCGTATTGCAATGCAACTTGCAAAAATTCATCCAGAGTAAGTGAATGGAAAAGTGTAATATTATTTCCGTATTGCAATGCAACTTGCAAAAATTCATCCAGAGCGAGTGAATGGAAAAGTGTAATATTATTTCCGTATTGCAATGCAACTTGCAAAAATTCATCCAGAGTGAGTGAATGGAAAAGTGTAATATTATTTCCGTATTGCAATGCAACTTGCAAAAATTCATCCAGAGTGAGTGAATGGAAAAGTGTAATATTATTTCCGTATTGCAATGCAACTTGCAAAAATTCATCCAGAGTGAGTGAATGGAAAAGTGTAATATTATTTCCGTATTGCAATGCAACTTGCAAAAATTCATCCAGAGTGAGTGAATGGAAAAGTGTAATATTATTTCCGTATTGCAATGCAACTTGCAAAAATTCATCCAGAGTGAGTGAATCACAACATGATTTAGAACTTTGTTAATGTAATATTATTTCCGTATTGCAATGCAACTTGCAAAAATTCATCCAGAGTAAGTGAATGGAAAAGTGTAATATTATTTCCGTATTGCAATGCAACTTGCAAAAATTCATCCAGAGCGAGTGAATGGAAAAGTGTAATATTATTTCCGTATTGCAATGCAACTTGCAAAAATTCATCCAGAGTGAGTGAATGGAAAAGTGTAATATTATTTCCGTATTGCAATGCAACTTGCAAAAATTCATCCAGAGTGAGTGAATGGAAAAGTGTAATATTATTTCCGTATTGCAATGCAACTTGCAAAAATTCATCCAGAGTGAGTGATTTAGAACTTTGTTAATGGAAAAGTGTAATATTATTTCCGTATTGCAATGCAACTTGCAAAAATTCATCCAGAGTGAGTGAATCACAACATGATTTAAAACTTTGTTAATGGAAAAGTGTAATATAATTTCCGTATTGCAATGCAACTTGCAAAAATTCATCCAGAGTGAGTGAATCACAACATGATTTAGAACTTTGTTAATGTAATATTATTTCCGTATTGCAATGCAACTTGCAAAAATTCATCCAGAGTGAGTGAATGGAAAAGTGTAATATTATTTCCGTATTGCAATGCAACTTGCAAAAATTCATCCAGAGTGAGTGAATGGAAAAGTGTAATATTATTTCCGTATTGCAATGCAACTTGCAAAAATTCATCCAGAGTGAGTGAATGGAAAAGTGTAATATTATTTCCGTATTGCAATGCAACTTGCAAAAATTCATCCAGAGTGAGTGAATGGAAAAGTGTAATATTATTTCCGTATTGCAATGCAACTTGCAAAAATTCATCCAGAGTGAGTGAATGGAAAAGTATAATATTATTTCCGTATTGCAATGCAACTTGCAAAAATTCATCCAGAGTGAGTGAATGGAAAAGTGTAATATTATTTCCGTATTGCAATGCAACTTGCAAAAATTCATCCAGAGTGAGTGAATGGAAAAGTGTAATATTATTTCCGTATTGCAATGCAACTTGCAAAAATTCATCCAGAGTGAGTGATTTAGAACTTTGTTAATGGAAAAGTGTAATATTATTTCCGTATTGCAATGCAACTTGCAAAAATTCATCCAGAGTGAGTGAATGGAAAAGTGTAATATTATTTCCGTATTGCAATGCAACTTGCAAAAATTCATCCAGAGTGAGTGAATGGAAAAGTGTAATATTATTTCCGTATTGCAATGCAACTTGCAAAAATTCATCCAGAGTGAGTGAATCACAACATGATTTAGAACTTTGTTAATGTAATATTATTTCCGTATTGCAATGCAACTTGCAAAAATTCATCCAGAGTGAGTGAATCACAACATGATTTAGAACTTTGTTAATGTAATATTATTTCCGTATTGCAATGCAACTTGCAAAAATTCATCCAGAGTGAGTGAATGGAAAAGTGTAATATTATTTCCGTATTGCAATGCAACTTGCAAAAATTCATCCAGAGTGAGTGATTTAGAACTTTGTTAATGGAAAAGTGTAATATTATTTCCGTATTGCAATGCAACTTGCAAAAATTCATCCAGAGTGAGTGAATGGAAAAGTGTAATATTATTTCCGTATTGCAATGCAACTTGCAAAAATTCATCCAGAGTGAGTGAATGGAAAAGTGTAATATTATTTCCGTATTGCAATGCAACTTGCAAAAATTCATCCAGAGTGAGTGAATGGAAAAGTGTAATATTATTTCCGTATTGCAATGCAACTTGCAAAAATTCATCCAGAGTGAGTGAATGGAAAATTGTAATATTATTTCCGTATTGCAATGCAACTTGCAAAAATTCATCCAGAGTGGGTGAATGGAAAAGTGTAATATTATTTCCGTATTGCAATGCAACTTGCAAAAATTCATCCAGAGTGAGTGAATGGAAAAGTGTAATATTATTTCCGTATTGCAATGCAACTTGCAAAAATTCATCCAGAGTGAGTGAATGGAAAAGTGTAATATTATTTCCGTATTGCAATGCAACTTGCAAAAATTCATCCAGAGTGAGTGAATGGAAAAGTGTAATATTATTTCCGTATTGCAATGCAACTTGCAAAAATTTATCCAGAGTGAGTGAATGGAAAAGTGTAATATTATTTCCGTATTGCAATGCAACTTGAAAAATTCATCCAGAGTGAGTGATTTAAAACTTTGTTAATGGAAAAGTGTAATATTATTTCCGTATTGCAATGCAACTTGCAAAAATTCATCCAGAGTGAGTGAATGGAAAAGTGTAATATTATTTCCGTATTGCAATGCAACTTGCAAAAATTCATCCAGAGTGAGTGAATCACAACATGATTTAGAACTTTGTTAATGTAATATTATTTCCGTATTGCAATGCAACTTGCAAAAATTCATCCAGAGTAAGTGAATGGAAAAGTGTAATATTATTTCCGTATTGCAATGCAACTTGCAAAAATTCATCCAGAGTAAGTGAATGGAAAAGTGTAATATTATTTCCGTATTGCAATGCAACTTGAAAAATTCATCCAGAGTGAGTGATTTAAAACTTTGTTAATGGAAAAGTGTAATATTATTTCCGTATTGCAATGCAACTTGCAAAAATTCATCCAGAGTGAGTGAATGGAAAAGTGTAATATTATTTCCGTATTGCAATGCAACTTGCAAAAATTCATCCAGAGTGAGTGAATGGAAAAGTGTAATATTATTTCCGTATTGCAATGCAACTTGCAAAAATTCATCCAGAGTGAGTGAATGGAAAAGTGTAATATTATTTCCGTATTGCAATGCAACTTGAAAAATTCATCCAGAGTGAGTGATTTAAAACTTTGTTAATGGAAAAGTGTAATATTATTTCCGTATTGCAATGCAACTTGCAAAAATTCATCCAGAGTGAGTGAATGGAAAAGTGTAATATTATTTCCGTATTGCAATGCAACTTGCAAAAATTCATCCAGAGTGAGTGAATCACAACATGATTTAGAACTTTGTTAATGTAATATTATTTCCGTATTGCAATGCAACTTGCAAAAATTCATCCAGAGTAAGTGAATGGAAAAGTGTAATATTATTTCCGTATTGCAATGCAACTTGCAAAAATTCATCCAGAGTAAGTGAATGGAAAAGTGTAATATTATTTCCGTATTGCAATGCAACTTGCAAAAATTTATCCAGAGTGAGTGAATGGAAAAGTGTAATATTATTTCCGTATTGCAATGCAACTTGAAAAATTCATCCAGAGTGAGTGATTTAAAACTTTGTTAATGGAAAAGTGTAATATTATTTCCGTATTGCAATGCAACTTGCAAAAATTCATCCAGAGTGAGTGAATGGAAAAGTGTAATATTATTTCCGTATTGCAATGCAACTTGCAAAAATTCATCCAGAGTGAGTGAATGGAAAAGTGTAATATTATTTCCGTATTGCAATGCAACTTGCAAAAATTCATCCAGAGTGAGTGAATGGAAAAGTGTAATATTATTTCCGTATTGCAATGCAACTTGCAAAAATTCATCCAGAGTGAGTGAATGGAAAAGTGTAATATTATTTCCGTATTGCAATGCAACTTGCAAAAATTCATCCAGAGTGAGTGAATGGAAAAGTGTAATATTATTTCCGTATTGCAATGCAACTTGCAAAAATTCATCCAGAGTGAGTGAATGGAAAAGTGTAATATTATTTCCGTATTGCAATGCAACTTGCAAAAATTCATCCAGAGTGAGTGAATGGAAAAGTGTAATATTATTTCCGTATTGCAATGCAACTTGCAAAAATTCATCCAGAGTGGGTGAATGGAAAAGTGTAATATTATTTCCGTATTGCAATGCAACTTGCAAAAATTCATCCAGAGTGAGTGAATGGAAAAGTGTAATATTATTTCCGTATTGCAATGCAACTTGCAAAAATTCATCCAGAGTGAGTGAATGGAAAAGTGTAATATTATTTCCGTATTGCAATGCAACTTGCAAAAATTTATCCAGAGTGAGTGAATGGAAAAGTGTAATATTATTTCCGTATTGCAATGCAACTTGAAAAATTCATCCAGAGTGAGTGATTTAAAACTTTGTTAATGGAAAAGTGTAATATTATTTCCGTATTGCAATGCAACTTGCAAAAATTCATCCAGAGTGAGTGAATGGAAAAGTGTAATATTATTTCCGTATTGCAATGCAACTTGCAAAAATTCATCCAGAGTGAGTGAATCACAACATGATTTAGAACTTTGTTAATGTAATATTATTTCCGTATTGCAATGCAACTTGCAAAAATTCATCCAGAGTAAGTGAATGGAAAAGTGTAATATTATTTCCGTATTGCAATGCAACTTGCAAAAATTCATCCAGAGTAAGTGAATGGAAAAGTGTAATATTATTTCCGTATTGCAATGCAACTTGCAAAAATTTATCCAGAGTGAGTGAATGGAAAAGTGTAATATTATTTCCGTATTGCAATGCAACTTGAAAAATTCATCCAGAGTGAGTGATTTAAAACTTTGTTAATGGAAAAGTGTAATATTATTTCCGTATTGCAATGCAACTTGCAAAAATTCATCCAGAGTGAGTGAATGGAAAAGTGTAATATTATTTCCGTATTGCAATGCAACTTGCAAAAATTCATCCAGAGTGAGTGAATGGAAAAGTGTAATATTATTTCCGTATTGCAATGCAACTTGCAAAAATTCATCCAGAGTGAGTGAATGGAAAAGTGTAATATTATTTCCGTATTGCAATGCAACTTGCAAAAATTCATCCAGAGTGAGTGAATGGAAAAGTGTAATATTATTTCCGTATTGCAATGCAACTTGCAAAAATTCATCCAGAGTGAGTGAATGGAAAAGTGTAATATTATTTCCGTATTGCAATGCAACTTGCAAAAATTCATCCAGAGTGAGTGAATGGAAAAGTGTAATATTATTTCCGTATTGCAATGCAACTTGCAAAAATTCATCCAGAGTGAGTGAATGGAAAAGTGTAATATTATTTCCGTATTGCAATGCAACTTGCAAAAATTCATCCAGAGTGGGTGAATGGAAAAGTGTAATATTATTTCCGTATTGCAATGCAACTTGCAAAAATTCATCCAGAGTGAGTGAATGGAAAAGTGTAATATTATTTCCGTATTGCAATGCAACTTGCAAAAATTCATCCAGAGTGAGTGAATGGAAAAGTGTAATATTATTTCCGTATTGCAATGCAACTTGCAAAAATTTATCCAGAGTGAGTGAATGGAAAAGTGTAATATTATTTCCGTATTGCAATGCAACTTGAAAAATTCATCCAGAGTGAGTGATTTAAAACTTTGTTAATGGAAAAGTGTAATATTATTTCCGTATTGCAATGCAACTTGCAAAAATTCATCCAGAGTGAGTGAATGGAAAAGTGTAATATTATTTCCGTATTGCAATGCAACTTGCAAAAATTCATCCAGAGTGGTGAGTGAATGGAAAAGTGTAATATTATTTCCGTATTGCAATGCAACTTGCAAAAATTCATCCAGAGTGAGTGAATGGAAAAGTGTAATATTATTTCCGTATTGCAATGCAACTTGCAAAAATTCATCCAGAGTGAGTGAATGGAAAAGTGTAATATTATTTCCGTATTGCAATGCAACTTGCAAAAATTCATCCAGAGTGAGTGAATGGAAAAGTGTAATATTATTTCCGTATTGCAATGCAACTTGCAAAAATTCATCCAGAGTGAGTGAATGGAAAAGTGTAATATTATTTCCGTATTGCAATGCAACTTGCAAAAATTCATCCAGAGTGAGTGAATGGAAAAGTGTAATATTATTTCCGTATTGCAATGCAACTTGCAAAAATTCATCCAGAGTGAGTGAATGGAAAAGTGTAATATTATTTCCGTATTGCAATGCAACTTGCAAAAATTCATCCAGAGTGGGTGAATGGAAAAGTGTAATATTATTTCCGTATTGCAATGCAACTTGCAAAAATTCATCCAGAGTGAGTGAATGGAAAAGTGTAATATTATTTCCGTATTGCAATGCAACTTGCAAAAATTCATCCAGAGTGAGTGAATCACAACATGATTTAGAACTTTGTTAATGTAATATTATTTCCGTATTGCAATGCAACTTGCAAAAATTCATCCAGAGTAAGTGAATGGAAAAGTGTAATATTATTTCCGTATTGCAATGCAACTTGCAAAAATTCATCCAGAGCGAGTGAATGGAAAAGTGTAATATTATTTCCGTATTGCAATGCAACTTGCAAAAATTCATCCAGAGTGAGTGAATGGAAAAGTGTAATATTATTTCCGTATTGCAATGCAACTTGCAAAAATTCATCCAGAGTGAGTGAATGGAAAAGTGTAATATTATTTCCGTATTGCAATGCAACTTGCAAAAATTCATCCAGAGTGAGTGAATGGAAAAGTGTAATATTATTTCCGTATTGCAATGCAACTTGCAAAAATTCATCCAGAGTGAGTGATTTAGAACTTTGTTAATGGAAAAGTGTAATATTATTTCCGTATTGCAATGCAATTTGCAAAAATTCATCCAGAGTGAGTGAATCACAACATGATTTAGAACTTTGTTAATGGAAAAGTGTAATATTATTTCCGTATTGCAATGCAACTTGCAAAAATTCATCCAGAGTGAGTGAATCACAACATGATTTAGAACTTTGTTAATGGAAAAGTGTAATATTATTTCCGTATTGCAATGCAACTTGCAAAAATTCATCCAGAGTAAGTGAATGGAAAAGTGTAATATTATTTCCGTATTGCAATGCAACTTGCAAAAATTCATCCAGAGTGAGTGAATCACAACATGATTTAGAACTTTGTTAATGTAATATTATTTCCGTATTGCAATGCAACTTGCAAAAATTCATCCAGAGTAAGTGAATGGAAAAGTGTAATATTATTTCCGTATTGCAATGCAACTTGCAAAAATTCATCCAGAGCGAGTGAATGGAAAAGTGTAATATTATTTCCGTATTGCAATGCAACTTGCAAAAATTCATCCAGAGTGAGTGAATGGAAAAGTGTAATATTATTTCCGTATTGCAATGCAACTTGCAAAAATTCATCCAGAGTGAGTGAATCACAACATGATTTAGAACTTTGTTAATGTAATATTATTTCCGTATTGCAATGCAACTTGCAAAAATTCATCCAGAGTGAGTGAATCACAACATGATTTAGAACTTTGTTAATGTAATATTATTTCCGTATTGCAATGCAACTTGCAAAAATTCATCCAGAGTGAGTGAATGGAAAAGTGTAATATTATTTCCGTATTGCAATGCAACTTGCAAAAATTCATCCAGAGTGAGTGATTTAGAACTTTGTTAATGGAAAAGTGTAATATTATTTCCGTATTGCAATGCAACTTGCAAAAATTCATCCAGAGTGAGTGAATGGAAAAGTGTAATATTATTTCCGTATTGCAATGCAACTTGCAAAAATTCATCCAGAGTGAGTGAATGGAAAAGTGTAATATTATTTCCGTATTGCAATGCAACTTGCAAAAATTCATCCAGAGTGAGTGAATCACAACATGATTTAGAACTTTGTTAATGTAATATTATTTCCGTATTGCAATGCAACTTGCAAAAATTCATCCAGAGTGAGTGAATGGAAAAGTGTAATATTATTTCCATATTGCAATGCAACTTGCAAAAATTCATCCAGAGTGAGTGAATGGAAAAGTGTAATATTATTTCCGTATTGCAATGCAACTTGCAAAAATTCATCCAGAGTGAGTGAATGGAAAAGTGTAATATTATTTCCGTATTGCAATGCAACTTGCAAAAATTCATCCAGAGTGAGTGAATGGAAAATTGTAATATTATTTCCGTATTGCAATGCAACTTGCAAAAATTCATCCAGAGTGGGTGAATGGAAAAGTGTAATATTATTTCCGTATTGCAATGCAACTTGCAAAAATTCATCCAGAGTGAGTGAATGGAAAAGTGTAATATTATTTCCGTATTGCAATGCAACTTGCAAAAATTCATCCAGAGTGAGTGAATGGAAAAGTGTAATATTATTTCCGTATTGCAATGCAACTTGCAAAAATTCATCCAGAGTGAGTGAATGGAAAAGTGTAATATTATTTCCGTATTGCAATGCAACTTGCAAAAATTTATCCAGAGTGAGTGAATGGAAAAGTGTAATATTATTTCCGTATTGCAATGCAACTTGAAAAATTCATCCAGAGTGAGTGATTTAAAACTTTGTTAATGGAAAAGTGTAATATTATTTCCGTATTGCAATGCAACTTGCAAAAATTCATCCAGAGTGAGTGAATGGAAAAGTGTAATATTATTTCCGTATTGCAATGCAACTTGCAAAAATTCATCCAGAGTGAGTGAATCACAACATGATTTAGAACTTTGTTAATGTAATATTATTTCCGTATTGCAATGCAACTTGCAAAAATTCATCCAGAGTAAGTGAATAGAAAAGTGTAATATTATTTCCGTATTGCAATGCAACTTGCAAAAATTCATCCAGAGTAAGTGAATGGAAAAGTGTAATATTATTTCCGTATTGCAATGCAACTTGAAAAATTCATCCAGAGTGAGTGATTTAAAACTTTGTTAATGGAAAAGTGTAATATTATTTCCGTATTGCAATGCAACTTGCAAAAATTCATCCAGAGTGAGTGAATGGAAAAGTGTAATATTATTTCCGTATTGCAATGCAACTTGCAAAAATTCATCCAGAGTGAGTGAATGGAAAAGTGTAATATTATTTCCGTATTGCAATGCAACTTGCAAAAATTCATCCAGAGTGAGTGAATGGAAAAGTGTAATATTATTTCCGTATTGCAATGCAACTTGAAAAATTCATCCAGAGTGAGTGATTTAAAACTTTGTTAATGGAAAAGTGTAATATTATTTCCGTATTGCAATGCAACTTGCAAAAATTCATCCAGAGTGAGTGAATGGAAAAGTGTAATATTATTTCCGTATTGCAATGCAACTTGCAAAAATTCATCCAGAGTGAGTGAATCACAACATGATTTAGAACTTTGTTAATGTAATATTATTTCCGTATTGCAATGCAACTTGCAAAAATTCATCCAGAGTAAGTGAATGGAAAAGTGTAATATTATTTCCGTATTGCAATGCAACTTGCAAATATTCATCCAGAGTAAGTGAATGGAAAAGTGTAATATTATTTCCGTATTGCAATGCAACTTGCAAAAATTTATCCAGAGTGAGTGAATGGAAAAGTGTAATATTATTTCCGTATTGCAATGCAACTTGCAAAAATTCATCCAGAGTGAGTGAATGGAAAAGTGTAATATTATTTCCGTATTGCAATGCAACTTGCAAAAATTCATCCAGAGTGAGTGAATGGAAAAGTGTAATATTATTTCCGTATTGCAATGCAACTTGCAAAAATTCATCCAGAGTGAGTGAATGGAAAAGTGTAATATTATTTCCGTATTGCAATGCAACTTGCAAAAATTCATCCAGAGTGAGTGAATGGAAAAGTGTAATATTATTTCCGTATTGCAATGCAACTTGCAAAAATTCATCCAGAGTGAGTGAATGGAAAAGTGTAATATTATTTCCGTATTGCAATGCAACTTGCAAAAATTCATCCAGAGTGAGTGAATGGAAAAGTGTAATATTATTTCCGTATTGCAATGCAACTTGCAAAAATTCATCCAGAGTGAGTGAATGGAAAAGTGTAATATTATTTCCGTATTGCAATGCAACTTGCAAAAATTCATCCAGAGTGGGTGAATGGAAAAGTGTAATATTATTTCCGTATTGCAATGCAACTTGCAAAAATTCATCCAGAGTGAGTGAATGGAAAAGTGTAATATTATTTCCGTATTGCAATGCAACTTGCAAAAATTCATCCAGAGTGAGTGAATGGAAAAGTGTAATATTATTTCCGTATTGCAATGCAACTTGCAAAAATTTATCCAGAGTGAGTGAATGGAAAAGTGTAATATTATTTCCGTATTGCAATGCAACTTGAAAAATTCATCCAGAGTGAGTGATTTAAAACTTTGTTAATGGAAAAGTGTAATATTATTTCCGTATTGCAATGCAACTTGCAAAAATTCATCCAGAGTGAGTGAATGGAAAAGTGTAATATTATTTCCGTATTGCAATGCAACTTGCAAAAATTCATCCAGAGTGAGTGAATCACAACATGATTTAGAACTTTGTTAATGTAATATTATTTCCGTATTGCAATGCAACTTGCAAAAATTCATCCAGAGTAAGTGAATGGAAAAGTGTAATATTATTTCCGTATTGCAATGCAACTTGCAAAAATTCATCCAGAGTAAGTGAATGGAAAAGTGTAATATTATTTCCGTATTGCAATGCAACTTGCAAAAATTTATCCAGAGTGAGTGAATGGAAAAGTGTAATATTATTTCCGTATTGCAATGCAACTTGAAAAATTCATCCAGAGTGAGTGATTTAAAACTTTGTTAATGGAAAAGTGTAATATTATTTCCGTATTGCAATGCAACTTGCAAAAATTCATCCAGAGTGAGTGAATGGAAAAGTGTAATATTATTTCCGTATTGCAATGCAACTTGCAAAAATTCATCCAGAGTGAGTGAATGGAAAAGTGTAATATTATTTCCGTATTGCAATGCAACTTGCAAAAATTCATCCAGAGTGAGTGAATGGAAAAGTGTAATATTATTTCCGTATTGCAATGCAACTTGCAAAAATTCATCCAGAGTGAGTGAATGGAAAAGTGTAATATTATTTCCGTATTGCAATGCAACTTGCAAAAATTCATCCAGAGTGAGTGAATGGAAAAGTGTAATATTATTTCCGTATTGCAATGCAACTTGCAAAAATTCATCCAGAGTGAGTGAATGGAAAAGTGTAATATTATTTCCGTATTGCAATGCAACTTGCAAAAATTCATCCAGAGTGAGTGAATGGAAAAGTGTAATATTATTTCCGTATTGCAATGCAACTTGCAAAAATTCATCCAGAGTGGGTGAATGGAAAAGTGTAATATTATTTCCGTATTGCAATGCAACTTGCAAAAATTCATCCAGAGTGAGTGAATGGAAAAGTGTAATATTATTTCCGTATTGCAATGCAACTTGCAAAAATTCATCCAGAGTGAGTGAATGGAAAAGTGTAATATTATTTCCGTATTGCAATGCAACTTGCAAAAATTTATCCAGAGTGAGTGAATGGAAAAGTGTAATATTATTTCCGTATTGCAATGCAACTTGAAAAATTCATCCAGAGTGAGTGATTTAAAACTTTGTTAATGGAAAAGTGTAATATTATTTCCGTATTGCAATGCAACTTGCAAAAATTCATCCAGAGTGAGTGAATGGAAAAGTGTAGTATTATTTCCGTATTGCAATGCAACTTGCAAAAATTCATCCAGAGTGGTGAGTGAATGGAAAAGTGTAATATTATTTCCGTATTGCAATGCAACTTGCAAAAATTCATCCAGAGTGAGTGAATGGAAAAGTGTAATATTATTTCCGTATTGCAATGCAACTTGCAAAAATTCATCCAGAGTGAGTGAATGGAAAAGTGTAATATTATTTCCGTATTGCAATGCAACTTGCAAAAATTCATCCAGAGTGAGTGAATGGAAAAGTGTAATATTATTTCCGTATTGCAATGCAACTTGCAAAAATTCATCCAGAGTGAGTGAATGGAAAAGTGTAATATTATTTCCGTATTGCAATGCAACTTGCAAAAATTCATCCAGAGTGAGTGAATGGAAAAGTGTAATATTATTTCCGTATTGCAATGCAACTTGCAAAAATTCATCCAGAGTGAGTGAATGGAAAAGTGTAATATTATTTCCGTATTGCAATGCAACTTGCAAAAATTCATCCAGAGTGGGTGAATGGAAAAGTGTAATATTATTTCCGTATTGCAATGCAACTTGCAAAAATTCATCCAGAGTGAGTGAATGGAAAAGTGTAATATTATTTCCGTATTGCAATGCAACTTGCAAAAATTCATCCAGAGTGAGTGAATCACAACATGATTTAGAACTTTGTTAATGTAATATTATTTCCGTATTGCAATGCAACTTGCAAAAATTCATCCAGAGTAAGTGAATGGAAAAGTGTAATATTATTTCCGTATTGCAATGCAACTTGCAAAAATTCATCCAGAGCGAGTGAATGGAAAAGTGTAATATTATTTCCGTATTGCAATGCAACTTGCAAAAATTCATCCAGAGTGAGTGAATGGAAAAGTGTAATATTATTTCCGTATTGCAATGCAACTTGCAAAAATTCATCCAGAGTGAGTGAATGGAAAAGTGTAATATTATTTCCGTATTGCAATGCAACTTGCAAAAATTCATCCAGAGTGAGTGAATGGAAAAGTGTAATATTATTTCCGTATTGCAATGCAATTTGCAAAAATTCATCCAGAGTGAGTGAATCACAACATGATTTAGAACTTTGTTAATGGAAAAGTGTAATATTATTTCCGTATTGCAATGCAACTTGCAAAAATTCATCCAGAGTGAGTGAATCACAACATGATTTAGAACTTTGTTAATGGAAAAGTGTAATATTATTTCCGTATTGCAATGCAACTTGCAAAAATTCATCCAGAGTGAGTGAATGGAAAAGTGTAATATTATTTCCGTATTGCAATGCAACTTGCAAAAATTCATCCAGAGTGAGTGAATGGAAAAGTGTAATATTATTTCCGTATTGCAATGCAACTTGCAAAAATTCATCCAGAGTGAGTGATTTAGAACTTTGTTAATGGAAAAGTGTAATATTATTTCCGTATTGCAATGCAATTTGCAAAAATTCATCCAGAGTGAGTGAATCACAACATGATTTAGAACTTTGTTAATGGAAAAGTGTAATATTATTTCCGTATTGCAATGCAACTTGCAAAAATTCATCCAGAGTAAGTGAATGGAAAAGTGTAATATTATTTCCGTATTGCAATGCAACTTGCAAAAATTCATCCAGAGTGAGTGAATCACAACATGATTTAGAACTTTGTTAATGTAATATTATTTCCGTATTGCAATGCAACTTGCAAAAATTCATCCAGAGTAAGTGAATGGAAAAGTGTAATATTATTTCCGTATTGCAATGCAACTTGCAAAAATTCATCCAGAGCGAGTGAATGGAAAAGTGTAATATTATTTCCGTATTGCAATGCAACTTGCAAAAATTCATCCAGAGTGAGTGAATGGAAAAGTGTAATATTATTTCCGTATTGCAATGCAACTTGCAAAAATTCATCCAGAGTGAGTGAATGGAAAAGTGTAATATTATTTCCGTATTGCAATGCAACTTGCAAAAATTCATCCAGAGTGAGTGAATGGAAAAGTGTAATATTATTTCCGTATTGCAATGCAACTTGCAAAAATTCATCCAGAGTGAGTGAATGGAAAAGTGTAATATTATTTCCGTATTGCAATGCAACTTGCAAAAATTCATCCAGAGTGAGTGAATGGAAAAGTGTAATATTATTTCCGTATTGCAATGCAACTTGAAAAATTCATCCAGAGTGAGTGATTTAAAACTTTGTTAATGGAAAAGTGTAATATTATTTCCGTATTGCATTGCAACTTGCAAAAATTCATCCAGAGTGAGTGAATCACAACATGATTTAGAACTTTGTTAATGGAAAAGTGTAATATTATTTCCGTATTGCAATGCAACTTGAAAAATTCATCCAGAGTGAGTGATTTAAAACTTTGTTAATGGAAAAGTGTAATATTATTTCCGTATTGAGAAAAGAGAAAAGTGAGAAAAGTGTAATATTATTTCCGTATTGCAATGCAACTTGCAAAAATTCATCCAGAGTGAGTGAATCACAACATGATTTAGAACTTTGTTAATGGAAAAGTGTAATATTATCTCCGTATTGCAATGCAACTTGAAAAATTCATCCAGAGTGAGTGAATCACAACATGATTTAGAACTTTGTTAATGGAAAAGTGTAATATTATTTCCGTATTGCAATGCAACTTGCAAAAATTCATCCAGAGTGAGTGAATGGAAAAGTGTAATATTATTTCCGTATTGCAATGCAACTTGCAAAAATTCATCCAGAGTGAGTGAATGGAAAAGTATAATATTATTTCCGTATTGCAATGCAACTTGCAAAAATTCATCCAGAGTGAGTGAATGGAAAAGTGTAATATTATTTCCGTATTGCAATGCAACTTGCAAAAATTGATCCAGAGTGAGTGAATGGAAAAGTGTAATATTATTTCCGTATTGCAATGCAACTTGCAAAAATTCATCCAGAGTGGGTGAATGGAAAAGTGTAATATTATTTCCGTATTGCAATGCAACTTGCAAAAATTCATCCAGAGTGAGTGAATGGAAAAGTGTAATATTATTTCCGTATTGCAATGCAACTTGCAAAAATTCATCCAGAGTGAGTGAATGGAAAAGTGTAATATTATTTCCGTATTGCAATGCAACTTGCAAAAATTTATCCAGAGTGAGTGAATGGAAAAGTGTAATATTATTTCCGTATTGCAATGCAACTTGAAAAATTCATCCAGAGTGAGTGATTTAAAACTTTGTTAATGGAAAAGTGTAATATTATTTCCGTATTGCAATGCAACTTGCAAAAATTCATCCAGAGTAAGTGAATGGAAAAGTGTAATATTATTTCCGTATTGCAATGCAACTTGCAAAAATTCATCCAGAGTGAGTGAATCACAACATGATTTAGAACTTTGTTAATGTAATATTATTTCCGTATTGCAATGCAACTTGCAAAAATTCATCCAGAGTAAGTGAATGGAAAAGTGTAATATTATTTCCGTATTGCAATGCAACTTGCAAAAATTCATCCAGAGCGAGTGAATGGAAAAGTGTAATATTATTTCCGTATTGCAATGCAACTTGCAAAAATTCATCCAGAGTGAGTGAATGGAAAAGTGTAATATTATTTCCGTATTGCAATGCAACTTGCAAAAATTCATCCAGAGTGAGTGAATGGAAAGGTGTAATATTATTTCCGTATTGCAATGCAACTTGCAAAAATTCATCCAGAGTGAGTGAATGGAAAAGTGTAATATTATTTCCGTATTGCAATGCAATTTGCAAAAATTCATCCAGAGTGAGTGAATCACAACATGATTTAGAACTTTGTTAATGGAAAAGTGTAATATTATTTCCGTATTGCAATGCAACTTGCAAAAATTCATCCAGAGTGAGTGAATCACAACATGATTTAGAACTTTGTTAATGGAAAAGTGTAATATTATTTCCGTATTGCAATGCAACTTGCAAAAATTCATCCAGAGTGAGTGAATGGAAAAGTGTAATATTATTTCCGTATTGCAATGCAACTTGCAAAAATTCATCCAGAGTGAGTGAATCACAACATGATTTAGAACTTTGTTAATGGAAAAGTGTAATATTATTTCCGTATTGCAATGCAACTTGCAAAAATTCATCCAGAGTGAGTGAATGGAAAAGTGTAATATTATTTCCGTATTGCAATGCAACTTGCAAAAATTCATCCAGAGTGAGTGAATGGAAAAGTGTAATATTATTTCCGTATTGCAATGCAACTTGCAAAAATTCATCCAGAGTGAGTGAATGGAAAAGTATAATATTATTTCCGTATTGCAATGCAACTTGCAAAAATTCATCCAGAGTGAGTGAATGGAAAAGTGTAATATTATTTCCGTATTGCAATGCAACTTGCAAAAATTCATCCAGAGTGAGTGAATGGAAAAGTGTAATATTATTTCCGTATTGCAATGCAACTTGCAAAAATTCATCCAGAGTGGGTGAATGGAAAAGTGTAATATTATTTCCGTATTGCAATGCAACTTGCAAAAATTCATCCAGAGTGAGTGAATGGAAAAGTGTAATATTATTTCCGTATTGCAATGCAACTTGCAAAAATTCATCCAGAGTGAGTGAATGGAAAAGTGTAATATTATTTCCGTATTGCAATGCAACTTGCAAAAATTTATCCAGAGTGAGTGAATGGAAAAGTGTAATATTATTTCCGTATTGCAATGCAACTTGAAAAATTCATCCAGAGTAAGTGAATGGAAAAGTGTAATATTATTTCCGTATTGCAATGCAACTTGCAAAAATTCATCCAGAGTAAGTGAATGGAAAAGTGTAATATTATTTCCGTATTGCAATGCAACTTGCAAAAATTCATCCAGAGGAAGTGAATGGAAAAGTGTAATATTATTTCCGTATTGCAATGCAACTTGCAAAAATTCATCCAGAGCGAGTGAATGGAAAAGTGTAATATTATTTCCGTATTGCAATGCAACTTGCAAAAATTCATCCAGAGGAAGTGAATGGAAAAGTGTAATATTATTTCCGTATTGCAATGCAACTTGCAAAAATTCATCCAGAGCGAGTGAATGGAAAAGTGTAATATTATTTCCGTATTGCAATGCAACTTGCAAAAATTCATCCAGAGTGAGTGAATGGAAAAGTGTAATATTATTTCCGTATTGCAATGCAACTTGCAAAAATTCATCCAGAGGTAGTGAATGGAAAAGTGTAATATTATTTCCGTATTGCAATGCAACTTGCAAAAATTCATCCAGAGTGAGTGAATGGAAAAGTGTAATATTATTTCCGTATTGCAATGCAACTTGCAAAAATTCATCCAGAGTGAGTGATTTAGAACTTTGTTAATGGAAAAGTGTAATATTATTTCCGTATTGCAATGCAATTTGCAAAAATTCATCCAGAGTGAGTGAATCACAACATGATTTAGAACTTTGTTAATGGAAAAGTGTAATATTATTTCCGTATTGCAATGCAACTTGCAAAAATTCATCCAGAGTGAGTGAATCACAACATGATTTAGAACTTTGTTAATGGAAAAGTGTAATATTATTTCCGTATTGCAATGCAACTTGCAAAAATTCATCCAGAGTAAGTGAATGGAAAAGTGTAATATTATTTCCGTATTGCAATGCAACTTGCAAAAATTCATCCAGAGTGAGTGAATCACAACATGATTTAGAACTTTGTTAATGTAATATTATTTCCGTATTGCAATGCAACTTGCAAAAATTCATCCAGAGTAAGTGAATGGAAAAGTGTAATATTCTTTCCGTATTGCAATGCAACTTGCAAAAATTCATCCAGAGCGAGTAAATGGAAAAGTGTAATGTTATTTCCGTATTGCAATGCAACTTGCAAAAATTCATCCAGAGTGAGTGAATGGAAAAGTGTAATATTATTTCCGTATTGCAATGCAACTTGCAAAAATTCATCCAGAGTGAGTGAATGGAAAAGTGTAATATTATTTCCGTATTGCAATGCAACTTGCAAAAATTCATCCAGAGTGAGTGAATGGAAAAGTGTAATATTATTTCCGTATTGCAATGCAACTTGCAAAAATTCATCCAGAGTGAGTGAATGGAAAAGTTTAATATTATTTCCGTATTGCAATGCAACTTGCAAAAATTCATCCAGAGTGAGTGAATCACAACGTGATTTAGAACTTTGTTAATGTAATATTATTTCCGTATTGCAATGCAACTTGCAAAAATTCATCCAGAGTAAGTGAATGGAAAAGTGTAATATTATTTCCGTATTGCAATGCAACTTGCAAAAATTCATCCAGAGCGAGTGAATGGAAAAGTGTAATATTATTTCCGTATTGCAATGCAACTTGCAAAAATTCATCCAGAGTGAGTGAATGGAAAAGTGTAATATTATTTCCGTATTGCAATGCAACTTGCAAAAATTCATCCAGAGTGAGTGAATGGAAAAGTGTAATATTATTTCCGTATTGCAATGCAACTTGCAAAAATTCATCCAGAGTGAGTGATTTAGAACTTTGTTAATGGAAAAGTGTAATATTATTTCCGTATTGCAATGCAACTTGCAAAAATTCATCCAGAGTGAGTGAATCACAACATGATTTAGAACTTTGTTAATGTAATATTATTTCCGTATTGCAATGCAACTTGCAAAAATTCATCCAGAGTAAGTGAATGGAAAAGTGTAATATTATTTCCGTATTGCAATGCAACTTGCAAAAATTCATCCAGAGCGAGTGAATGGAAAAGTGTAATATTATTTCCGTATTGCAATGCAACTTGCAAAAATTCATCCAGAGTGAGTGAATGGAAAAGTGTAATATTATTTCCGTATTGCAATGCAACTTGCAAAAATTCATCCAGAGTGAGTGAATGGAAAAGTGTAATATTATTTCCGTATTGCAATGCAACTTGCAAAAATTCATCCAGAGTGAGTGATTTAGAACTTTGTTAATGGAAAAGTGTAATATTATTTCCGTATTGCAATGCAACTTGCAAAAATTCATCCAGAGTGAGTGAATCACAACATGATTTAGAACTTTGTTAATGGAAAAGTGTAATATTATTTCCGTATTGCAATGCAACTTGCAAAAATTCATCCAGAGTGAGTGAATCACAACATGATTTAGAACTTTGTTAATGGAAAAGTGTAATATTATTTCCGTATTGCAATGCAACTTGCAAAAATTCATCCAGAGTGAGTGAATCACAACATGATTTAGAACTTTGTTAATGTAATATTATTTCCGTATTGCAATGCAACTTGCAAAAATTCATCCAGAGTGAGTGAATGGAAAAGTGTAATATTATTTCCGTATTGCAATGCAACTTGCAAAAATTCATCCAGAGTGAGTGAATGGAAAAGTGTAATATTATTTCCGTATTGCAATGCAACTTGCAAAAATTCATCCAGAGTGAGTGAATGGAAAAGTGTAATATTATTTCCGTATTGCAATGCAACTTGCAAAAATTCATCCAGAGTGAGTGAATGGAAAAGTGTAATATTATTTCCGTATTGCAATGCAACTTGCAAAAATTCATCCAGAGTGAGTGAATGGAAAAGTATAATATTATTTCCGTATTGCAATGCAACTTGCAAAAATTCATCCAGAGTGAGTGAATGGAAAAGTGTAATATTATTTCCGTATTGCAATGCAACTTGCAAAAATTCATCCAGAGTGAGTGAATGGAAAAGTGTAATATTATTTCCGTATTGCAATGCAACTTGCAAAAATTCATCCAGAGTGAGTGATTTAGAACTTTGTTAATGGAAAAGTGTAATATTATTTCCGTATTGCAATGCAACTTGCAAAAATTCATCCAGAGTGAGTGAATGGAAAAGTGTAATATTATTTCCGTATTGCAATGCAACTTGCAAAAATTCATCCAGAGTGAGTGAATGGAAAAGTGTAATATTATTTCCGTATTGCAATGCAACTTGCAAAAATTCATCCAGAGTGAGTGAATCACAACATGATTTAGAACTTTGTTAATGGAAAAGTGTAATATTATTTCCGTATTGCAATGCAACTTGCAAAAATTCATCCAGAGTGAGTGAATCACAACATGATTTAGAACTTTGTTAATGGAAAAGTGTAATATTATTTCCGTATTGCAATGCAACTTGCAAAAATTCATCCAGAGTAAGTGAATGGAAAAGTGTAATATTATTTCCGTATTGCAATGCAACTTGCAAAAATTCATCCAGAGTGAGTGAATCACAACATGATTTAGAACTTTGTTAATGGAAAAGTGTAATATTATTTCCGTATTGCAATGCAACTTGCAAAAATTCATCCAGAGCGAGTGAATGGAAAAGTGTAATATTATTTCCGTATTGCAATGCAACTTGCAAAAATTCATCCAGAGTGAGTGAATGGAAAAGTGTAATATTATTTCCGTATTGCAATGCAACTTGCAAAAATTCATCCAGAGTGAGTGAATGGAAAAGTGTAATATTATTTCCGTATTGCAATGCAACTTGCAAAAATTCATCCAGAGTGAGTGAATCACAACATGATTTAGAACTTTGTTAATGTAATATTATTTCCGTATTGCAATGCAACTTGCAAAAATTCATCCAGAGTAAGTGAATGGAAAAGTGTAATATTATTTCCGTATTGCAATGCAACTTGCAAAAATTCATCCAGAGCGAGTGAATGGAAAAGTGTAATATTATTTCCGTATTGCAATGCAACTTGCAAAAATTCATCCAGAGTGAGTGAATGGAAAAGTGTAATATTATTTCCGTATTGCAATGCAACTTGCAAAAATTCATCCAGAGTGAGTGAATGGAAAAGTGTAATATTATTTCCGTATTGCAATGCAACTTGCAAAAATTCATCCAGAGTGAGTGATTTAGAACTTTGTTAATGGAAAAGTGTAATATTATTTCCGTATTGCAATGCAACTTGCAAAAATTCATCCAGAGTGAGTGAATCACAACATGATTTAGAACTTTGTTAATGGAAAAGTGTAATATTATTTCCGTATTGCAATGCAACTTGCAAAAATTCATCCAGAGTGAGTGAATCACAACATGATTTAGAACTTTGTTAATGGAAAAGTGTAATATTATTTCCGTATTGCAATGCAACTTGCAAAAATTCATCCAGAGTGAGTGAATCACAACATGATTTAGAACTTTGTTAATGTAATATTATTTCCGTATTGCAATGCAACTTGCAAAAATTCATCCAGAGTGAGTGAATGGAAAAGTGTAATATTATTTCCGTATTGCAATGCAACTTGCAAAAATTCATCCAGAGTGAGTGAATGGAAAAGTGTAATATTATTTCCGTATTGCAATGCAACTTGCAAAAATTCATCCAGAGTGAGTGAATGGAAAAGTGTAATATTATTTCCGTATTGCAATGCAACTTGCAAAAATTCATCCAGAGTGAGTGAATGGAAAAGTGTAATATTATTTCCGTATTGCAATGCAACTTGCAAAAATTCATCCAGAGTGAGTGAATGGAAAAGTATAATATTATTTCCGTATTGCAATGCAACTTGCAAAAATTCATCCAGAGTGAGTGAATGGAAAAGTGTAATATTATTTCCGTATTGCAATGCAACTTGCAAAAATTCATCCAGAGTGAGTGAATGGAAAAGTGTAATATTATTTCCGTATTGCAATGCAACTTGCAAAAATTCATCCAGAGTGAGTGATTTAGAACTTTGTTAATGGAAAAGTGTAATATTATTTCCGTATTGCAATGCAACTTGCAAAAATTCATCCAGAGTGAGTGAATGGAAAAGTGTAATATTATTTCCGTATTGCAATGCAACTTGCAAAAATTCATCCAGAGTGAGTGAATGGAAAAGTGTAATATTATTTCCGTATTGCAATGCAACTTGCAAAAATTAATCCAGAGTGAGTGAATCACAACATGATTTAGAACTTTGTTAATGTAATATTATTTCCGTATTGCAATGCAACTTGCAAAAATTCATCCAGAGTGAGTGAATCACAACATGATTTAGAACTTTGTTAATGTAATATTATTTCCGTATTGCAATGCAACTTGCAAAAATTCATCCAGAGTGAGTGAATGGAAAAGTGTAATATTATTTCCGTATTGCAATGCAACTTGCAAAAATTCATCCAGAGTGAGTGATTTAGAACTTTGTTAATGGAAAAGTGTAATATTATTTCCGTATTGCAATGCAACTTGCAAAAATTCATCCAGAGTGAGTGAATCACAACATGATTTAGAACTTTGTTAATGGAAAAGTGTAATATTATTTCCGTATTGCAATGCAACTTGCAAAAATTCATCCAGAGTGAGTGAATCACAACATGATTTAGAACTTTGTTAATGGAAAAGTGTAATATTATTTCCGTATTGCAATGCAACTTGCAAAAATTCATCCAGAGTGAGTGAATCACAACATGATTTAGAACTTTGTTAATGTAATATTATTTCCGTATTGCAATGCAACTTGCAAAAATTCATCCAGAGTGAGTGAATGGAAAAGTGTAATATTATTTCCGTATTGCAATGCAACTTGCAAAAATTCATCCAGAGTGAGTGAATGGAAAAGTGTAATATTATTTCCGTATTGCAATGCAACTTGCAAAAATTCATCCAGAGTGAGTGAATGGAAAAGTGTAATATTATTTCCGTATTGCAATGCAACTTGCAAAAATTCATCCAGAGTGAGTGAATGGAAAAGTGTAATATTATTTCCGTATTGCAATGCAACTTGCAAAAATTCATCCAGAGTGAGTGACTGGAAAAGTATAATATTATTTCCGTATTGCAATGCAACTTGCAAAAATTCATCCAGAGTGAGTGAATGGAAAAGTGTAATATTATTTCCGTATTGCAATGCAACTTGCAAAAATTCATCCAGAGTGAGTGAATGGAAAAGTGTAATATTATTTCCGTATTGCAATGCAACTTGCAAAAATTCATCCAGAGTGAGTGATTTAGAACTTTGTTAATGGAAAAGTGTAATATTATTTCCGTATTGCAATGCAACTTGCAAAAATTCATCCAGAGTGAGTGAATGGAAAAGTGTAATATTATTTCCGTATTGCAATGCAACTTGCAAAAATTCATCCAGAGTGAGTGAATGGAAAAGTGTAATATTATTTCCGTATTGCAATGCAACTTGCAAAAATTCATCCAGAGTGAGTGAATCACAACATGATTTAGAACTTTGTTAATGTAATATTATTTCCGTATTGCAATGCAACTTGCAAAAATTCATCCAGAGTGAGTGAATCACAACATGATTTAGAACTTTGTTAATGTAATATTATTTCCGTATTGCAATGCAACTTGCAAAAATTCATCCAGAGTGAGTGAATGGAAAAGTGTAATATTATTTCCGTATTGCAATGCAACTTGCAAAAATTCATCCAGAGTGAGTGATTTAGAACTTTGTTAATGGAAAAGTGTAATATTATTTCCGTATTGCAATGCAACTTGCAAAAATTCATCCAGAGTGAGTGAATGGAAAAGTGTAATATTATTTCCGTATTGCAATGCAACTTGCAAAAATTCATCCAGAGTGAGTGAATGGAAAAGTGTAATATTATTTCCGTATTGCAATGCAACTTGCAAAAATTCATCCAGAGTGAGTGAATCACAACATGATTTAGAACTTTGTTAATGTAATATTATTTCCGTATTGCAATGCAACTTGCAAAAATTCATCCAGAGTGAGTGAATGGAAAAGTGTAATATTATTTCCATATTGCAATGCAACTTGCAAAAATTCATCCAGAGTGAGTGAATGGAAAAGTGTAATATTATTTCCGTATTGCAATGCAACTTGCAAAAATTCATCCAGAGTGAGTGAATGGAAAAGTGTAATATTATTTCCGTATTGCAATGCAACTTGCAAAAATTCATCCAGAGTGAGTGAATGGAAAATTGTAATATTATTTCCGTATTGCAATGCAACTTGCAAAAATTCATCCAGAGTGGGTGAATGGAAAAGTGTAATATTATTTCCGTATTGCAATGCAACTTGCAAAAATTCATCCAGAGTGAGTGAATGGAAAAGTGTAATATTATTTCCGTATTGCAATGCAACTTGCAAAACTTCATCCAGAGTGAGTGAATGGAAAAGTGTAATATTATTTCCGTATTGCAATGCAACTTGCAAAAATTCATCCAGAGTGAGTGAATGGAAAAGTGTAATATTATTTCCGTATTGCAATGCAACTTGCAAAAATTTATCCAGAGTGAGTGAATGGAAAAGTGTAATATTATTTCCGTATTGCAATGCAACTTGAAAAATTCATCCAGAGTGAGTGATTTAAAACTTTGTTAATGGAAAAGTGTAATATTATTTCCGTATTGCAATGCAACTTGCAAAAATTCATCCAGAGTGAGTGAATGGAAAAGTGTAATATTATTTCCGTATTGCAATGCAACTTGCAAAAATTCATCCAGAGTGAGTGAATCACAACATGATTTAGAACTTTGTTAATGTAATATTATTTCCGTATTGCAATGCAACTTGCAAAAATTCATCCAGAGTAAGTGAATGGAAAAGTGTAATATTATTTCCGTATTGCAATGCAACTTGCAAAAATTCATCCAGAGTAAGTGAATGGAAAAGTGTAATATTATTTCCGTATTGCAATGCAACTTGCAAAAATTTATCCAGAGTGAGTGAATGGAAAAGTGTAATATTATTTCCGTATTGCAATGCAACTTGAAAAATTCATCCAGAGTGAGTGATTTAAAACTTTGTTAATGGAAAAGTGTAATATTATTTCCGTATTGCAATGCAACTTGCAAAAATTCATCCAGAGTGAGTGAATGGAAAAGTGTAATATTATTTCCGTATTGCAATGCAACTTGCAAAAATTCATCCAGAGTGAGTGAATGGAAAAGTGTAATATTATTTCCGTATTGCAATGCAACTTGCAAAAATTCATCCAGAGTGAGTGAATGGAAAAGTGTAATATTATTTCCGTATTGCAATGCAACTTGCAAAAATTCATCCAGAGTGAGTGAATGGAAAAGTGTAATATTATTTCCGTATTGCAATGCAACTTGCAAAAATTCATCCAGAGTGAGTGAATGGAAAAGTGTAATATTATTTCCGTATTGCAATGCAACTTGCAAAAATTCATCCAGAGTGAGTGAATGGAAAAGTGTAATATTATTTCCGTATTGCAATGCAACTTGCAAAAATTCATCCAGAGTGAGTGAATGGAAAAGTGTAATATTATTTCCGTATTGCAATGCAACTTGCAAAAATTCATCCAGAGTGGGTGAATGGAAAAGTGTAATATTATTTCCGTATTGCAATGCAACTTGCAAAAATTCATCCAGAGTGAGTGAATGGAAAAGTGTAATATTATTTCCGTATTGCAATGCAACTTGCAAAAATTCATCCAGAGTGAGTGAATGGAAAAGTGTAATATTATTTCCGTATTGCAATGCAACTTGCAAAAATTCATCCAGAGTGAGTGAATGGAAAAGTGTAATATTATTTCCGTATTGCAATGCAACTTGCAAAAATTCATCCAGAGTGAGTGAATGGAAAAGTGTAATATTATTTCCGTATTGCAATGCAACTTGCAAAAATTCATCCAGAGTGAGTGAATGGAAAAGTGTAATATTATTTCCGTATTGCAATGCAACTTGCAAAAATTCATCCAGAGTGAGTGAATGGAAAAGTGTAATATTATTTCCGTATTGCAATGCAACTTGCAAAAATTCATCCAGAGTGAGTGAATGGAAAAGTGTAATATTATTTCCGTATTGCAATGCAACTTGCAAAAATTCATCCAGAGTGGGTGAATGGAAAAGTGTAATATTATTTCCGTATTGCAATGCAACTTGCAAAAATTTATCCAGAGTGAGTGAATGGAAAAGTGTAATATTATTTCCGTATTGCAATGCAACTTGAAAAATTCATCCAGAGTGAGTGATTTAAAACTTTGTTAATGGAAAAGTGTAATATTATTTCCGTATTGCAATGCAACTTGCAAAAATTCATCCAGAGTGAGTGAATGGAAAAGTGTAATATTATTTCCGTATTGCAATGCAACTTGCAAAAATTCATCCAGAGTGAGTGAATCACAACATGATTTAGAACTTTGTTAATGTAATATTATTTCCGTATTGCAATGCAACTTGCAAAAATTCATCCAGAGTAAGTGAATGGAAAAGTGTAATATTATTTCCGTATTGCAATGCAACTTGCAAAAATTCATCCAGAGTAAGTGAATGGAAAAGTGTAATATTATTTCCGTATTGCAATGCAACTTGCAAAAATTTATCCAGAGTGAGTGAATGGAAAAGTGTAATATTATTTCCGTATTGCAATGCAACTTGAAAAATTCATCCAGAGTGAGTGATTTAAAACTTTGTTAATGGAAAAGTGTAATATTATTTCCGTATTGCAATGCAACTTGCAAAAATTCATCCAGAGTGAGTGAATGGAAAAGTGTAATATTATTTCCGTATTGCAATGCAACTTGCAAAAATTCATCCAGAGTGAGTGAATGGAAAAGTGTAATATTATTTCCGTATTGCAATGCAACTTGCAAAAATTCATCCAGAGTGAGTGAATGGAAAAGTGTAATATTATTTCCGTATTGCAATGCAACTTGCAAAAATTCATCCAGAGTGAGTGAATGGAAAAGTGTAATATTATTTCCGTATTGCAATGCAACTTGCAAAAATTCATCCAGAGTGAGTGAATGGAAAAGTGTAATATTATTTCCGTATTGCAATGCAACTTGCAAAAATTCATCCAGAGTGAGTGAATGGAAAAGTGTAATATTATTTCCGTATTGCAATGCAACTTGCAAAAATTCATCCAGAGTGAGTGAATGGAAAAGTGTAATATTATTTCCGTATTGCAATGCAACTTGCAAAAATTCATCCAGAGTGGGTGAATGGAAAAGTGTAATATTATTTCCGTATTGCAATGCAACTTGCAAAAATTCATCCAGAGTGAGTGAATGGAAAAGTGTAATATTATTTCCGTATTGCAATGCAACTTGCAAAAATTCATCCAGAGTGAGTGAATGGAAAAGTGTAATATTATTTCCGTATTGCAATGCAACTTGCAAAAATTTATCCAGAGTGAGTGAATGGAAAAGTGTAATATTATTTCCGTATTGCAATGCAACTTGAAAAATTCATCCAGAGTGAGTGATTTAAAACTTTGTTAATGGAAAAGTGTAATATTATTTCCGTATTGCAATGCAACTTGCAAAAATTCATCCAGAGTGAGTGAATGGAAAAGTGTAATATTATTTCCGTATTGCAATGCAACTTGCAAAAATTCATCCAGAGTGAGTGAATCACAACATGATTTAGAACTTTGTTAATGTAATATTATTTCCGTATTGCAATGCAACTTGCAAAAATTCATCCAGAGTAAGTGAATGGAAAAGTGTAATATTATTTCCGTATTGCAAAGCAACTTGCAAAAATTCATCCAGAGTAAGTGAATGGAAAAGTGTAATATTATTTCCGTATTGCAATGCAACTTGCAAAAATTTATCCAGAGTGAGTGAATGGAAAAGTGTAATATTATTTCCGTATTGCAATGCAACTTGAAAAATTCATCCAGAGTGAGTGATTTAAAACTTTGTTAATGGAAAAGTGTAATATTATTTCCGTATTGCAATGCAACTTGCAAAAATTCATCCAGAGTGAGTGAATTGAAAAGTGTAATATTATTTCCGTATTGCAATGCAACTTGCAAAAATTCATCCAGAGTGAGTGAATGGAAAAGTGTAATATTATTTCCGTATTGCAATGCAACTTGCAAAAATTCATCCAGAGTGAGTGAATGGAAAAGTGTAATATTATTTCCGTATTGCAATGCAACTTGCAAAAATTCATCCAGAGTGAGTGAATGGAAAAGTGTAATATTATTTCCGTATTGCAATGCAACTTGCAAAAATTCATCCAGAGTGAGTGAATGGAAAAGTGTAATATTATTTCCGTATTGCAATGCAACTTGCAAAAATTCATCCAGAGTGAGTGAATGGAAAAGTGTAATATTATTTCCGTATTGCAATGCAACTTGCAAAAATTCATCCAGAGTGAGTGAATGGAAAAGTGTAATATTATTTCCGTATTGCAATGCAACTTGCAAAAATTCATCCAGAGTGGGTGAATGGAAAAGTGTAATATTATTTCCGTATTGCAATGCAACTTGCAAAAATTCATCCAGAGTGAGTGAATGGAAAAGTGTAATATTATTTCCGTATTGCAATGCAACTTGCAAAAATTCATCCAGAGTGAGTGAATGGAAAAGTGTAATATTATTTCCGTATTGCAATGCAACTTGCAAAAATTTATCCAGAGTGAGTGAATGGAAAAGTGTAATATTATTTCCGTATTGCAATGCAACTTGAAAAATTCATCCAGAGTGAGTGATTTAAAACTTTGTTAATGGAAAAGTGTAATATTATTTCCGTATTGCAATGCAACTTGCAAAAATTCATCCAGAGTGAGTGAATGGAAAAGTGTAATATTATTTCCGTATTGCAATGCAACTTGCAAAAATTCATCCAGAGTGAGTGAATGGAAAAGTGTAATATTATTTCCGTATTGCAATGCAACTTGCAAAAATTCATCCAGAGTGAGTGAATGGAAAAGTGTAATATTATTTCCGTATTGCAATGCAACTTGCAAAAATTCATCCAGAGTGAGTGAATGGAAAAGTGTAATATTATTTCCGTATTGCAATGCAACTTGCAAAAATTCATCCAGAGTGAGTGAATGGAAAAGTGTAATATTATTTCCGTATTGCAATGCAACTTGCAAAAATTCATCCAGAGTGAGTGAATGGAAAAGTGTAATATTATTTCCGTATTGCAATGCAACTTGCAAAAATTCATCCAGAGTGAGTGAATGGAAAAGTGTAATATTATTTCCGTATTGCAATGCAACTTGCAAAAATTCATCCAGAGTGGGTGAATGGAAAAGTGTAATATTATTTCCGTATTGCAATGCAACTTGCAAAAATTCATCCAGAGTGAGTGAATGGAAAAGTGTAATATTATTTCCGTATTGCAATGCAACTTGCAAAAATTCATCCAGAGTGAGTGAATGGAAAAGTGTAATATTATTTCCGTATTGCAATGCAACTTGCAAAAATTTATCCAGAGTGAGTGAATGGAAAAGTGTAATATTATTTCCGTATTGCAATGCAACTTGAAAAATTCATCCAGAGTGAGTGATTTAAAACTTTGTTAATGGAAAAGTGTAATATTTTTTCCGTATTGCAATTCAACTTGCAAAAATTCATCCAGAGTGAGTGAATGGAAAAGTGTAATATTATTTCCGTATTGCAATGCAACTTGCAAAAATTCATCCAGAGTGAGTGAATCACAACATGATTTAGAACTTTGTTAATGTAATATTATTTCCGTATTGCAATGCAACTTGCAAAAATTCATCCAGAGTAAGTGAATGGAAAAGTGTAATATTATTTCCGTATTGCAATGCAACTTGCAAAAATTCATCCAGAGTAAGTGAATGGAAAAGTGTAATATTATTTCCGTATTGCAATGCAACTTGCAAAAATTTATCCAGAGTGAGTGAATGGAAAAGTGTAATATTATTTCCGTATTGCAATGCAACTTGAAAAATTCATCCAGAGTGAGTGATTTAAAACTTTGTTAATGGAAAAGTGTAATATTATTTCCGTATTGCAATGCAACTTGCAAAAATTCATCCAGAGTGAGTGAATGGAAAAGTGTAATATTATTTCCGTATTGCAATGCAACTTGCAAAAATTCATCCAGAGTGAGTGAATGGAAAAGTGTAATATTATTTCCGTATTGCAATGCAACTTGCAAAAATTCATCCAGAGTGAGTGAATGGAAAAGTGTAATATTATTTCCGTATTGCAATGCAACTTGCAAAAATTCATCCAGAGTGAGTGAATGGAAAAGTGTAATATTATTTCCGTATTGCAATGCAACTTGCAAAAATTCATCCAGAGTGAGTGAATGGAAAAGTGTAATATTATTTCCGTATTGCAATGCAACTTGCAAAAATTCATCCAGAGTGAGTGAATGGAAAAGTGTAATATTATTTCCGTATTGCAATGCAACTTGCAAAAATTCATCCAGAGTGAGTGAATGGAAAAGTGTAATATTATTTCCGTATTGCAATGCAACTTGCAAAAATTCATCCAGAGTGGGTGAATGGAAAAGTGTAATATTATTTCCGTATTGCAATGCAACTTGCAAAAATTCATCCAGAGTGAGTGAATGGAAAAGTGTAATATTATTTCCGTATTGCAATGCAACTTGCAAAAATTCATCCAGAGTGAGTGAATGGAAAAGTGTAATATTATTTCCGTATTGCAATGCAACTTGCAAAAATTTATCCAGAGTGAGTGAATGGAAAAGTGTAATATTATTTCCGTATTGCAATGCAACTTGAAAAATTCATCCAGAGTGAGTGATTTAAAACTTTGTTAATGGAAAAGTGTAATATTATTTCCGTATTGCAATGCAACTTGCAAAAATTCATCCAGAGTAAGTGAATGGAAAAGTGTAATATTATTTCCGTATTGCAATGCAACTTGCAAAAATTCATCCAGAGTGAGTGAATCACAACATGATTTAGAACTTTGTTAATGTAATATTATTTCCGTATTGCAATGCAACTTGCAAAAATTCATCCAGAGCGAGTGAATGGAAAAGTGTAATATTATTTCCGTATTGCAATGCAACTTGCAAAAATTCATCCAGAGTGAGTGAATGGAAAAGTGTAATATTATTTCCGTATTGCAATGCAACTTGCAAAAATTCATCCAGAGTGAGTGAATGGAAAAGTGTAATATTATTTCCGTATTGCAATGCAACTTGCAAAAATTCATCCAGAGTGAGTGAATGGAAAAGTGTAATATTATTTCCGTATTGCAATGCAACTTGCAAAAATTCATCCAGAGTGAGTGAATGGAAAAGTGTAATATTATTTCCGTATTGCAATGCAACTTGCAAAAATTCATCCAGAGTGAGTGAATGGAAAAGTGTAATATTATTTCCGTATTGCAATGCAACTTGCAAAAATTCATCCAGAGTGAGTGAATGGAAAAGTGTAATATTATTTCCGTATTGCAATGCAACTTGCAAAAATTCATCCAGAGTGAGTGAATGGAAAAGTGTAATATTATTTCCGTATTGCAATGCAACTTGCAAAAATTCATCCAGAGTGGGTGAATGGAAAAGTGTAATATTATTTCCGTATTGCAATGCAACTTGCAAAAATTCATCCAGAGTGAGTGAATGGAAAAGTGTAATATTATTTCCGTATTGCAATGCAACTTGCAAAAATTCATCCAGAGTGAGTGAATGGAAAAGTGTAATATTATTTCCGTATTGCAATGCAACTTGCAAAAATTTATCCAGAGTGAGTGAATGGAAAAGTGTAATATTATTTCCGTATTGCAATGCAACTTGAAAAATTCATCCAGAGTGAGTGATTTAAAACTTTGTTAATGGAAAAGTGTAATATTATTTCCGTATTGCAATGCAACTTGCAAAAATTCATCCAGAGTGAGTGAATGGAAAAGTGTAATATTATTTCCGTATTGCAATGCAACTTGCAAAAATTCATCCAGAGTGAGTGAATGGAAAAGTGTAATATTATTTCCGTATTGCAATGCAACTTGCAAAAATTCATCCAGAGTGAGTGAATGGAAAAGTGTAATATTATTTCCGTATTGCAATGCAACTTGCAAAAATTCATCCAGAGTGAGTGAATGGAAAAGTGTAATATTATTTCCGTATTGCAATGCAACTTGCAAAAATTCATCCAGAGTGAGTGAATGGAAAAGTGTAATATTATTTCCGTATTGCAATGCAACTTGCAAAAATTCATCCAGAGTGAGTGAATGGAAAAGTGTAATATTATTTCCGTATTGCAATGCAACTTGCAAAAATTCATCCAGAGTGAGTGAATGGAAAAGTGTAATATTATTTCCGTATTGCAATGCAACTTGCAAAAATTCATCCAGAGTGGGTGAATGGAAAAGTGTAATATTATTTCCGTATTGCAATGCAACTTGCAAAAATTCATCCAGAGTGAGTGAATGGAAAAGTGTAATATTATTTCCGTATTGCAATGCAACTTGCAAAAATTCATCCAGAGTGAGTGAATGGAAAAGTGTAATATTATTTCCGTATTGCAATGCAACTTGCAAAAATTTATCCAGAGTGAGTGAATGGAAAAGTGTAATATTATTTCCGTATTGCAATGCAACTTGAAAAATTCATCCAGAGTGAGTGATTTAAAACTTTGTTAATGGAAAAGTGTAATATTATTTCCGTATTGCAATTCAACTTGCAAAAATTCATCCAGAGTGAGTGAATGGAAAAGTGTAATATTATTTCCGTATTGCAATGCAACTTGCAAAAATTCATCCAGAGTGAGTGAATCACAACATGATTTAGAACTTTGTTAATGTAATATTATTTCCGTATTGCAATGCAACTTGCAAAAATTCATCCAGAGTAAGTGAATGGAAAAGTGTAATATTATTTCCGTATTGCAATGCAACTTGCAAAAATTCATCCAGAGTAAGTGAATGGAAAAGTGTAATATTATTTCCGTATTGCAATGCAACTTGCAAAAATTTATCCAGAGTGAGTGAATGGAAAAGTGTAATATTATTTCCGTATTGCAATGCAACTTGAAAAATTCATCCAGAGTGAGTGATTTAAAACTTTGTTAATGGAAAAGTGTAATATTATTTCCGTATTGCAATGCAACTTGCAAAAATTCATCCAGAGTGAGTGAATGGAAAAGTGTAATATTATTTCCGTATTGCAATGCAACTTGCAAAAATTCATCCAGAGTGAGTGAATGGAAAAGTGTAATATTATTTCCGTATTGCAATGCAACTTGCAAAAATTCATCCAGAGTGAGTGAATGGAAAAGTGTAATATTATTTCCGTATTGCAATGCAACTTGCAAAAATTCATCCAGAGTGAGTGAATGGAAAAGTGTAATATTATTTCCGTATTGCAATGCAACTTGCAAAAATTCATCCAGAGTGAGTGAATGGAAAAGTGTAATATTATTTCCGTATTGCAATGCAACTTGCAAAAATTCATCCAGAGTGAGTGAATGGAAAAGTGTAATATTATTTCCGTATTGCAATGCAACTTGCAAAAATTCATCCAGAGTGAGTGAATGGAAAAGTGTAATATTATTTCCGTATTGCAATGCAACTTGCAAAAATTCATCCAGAGTGGGTGAATGGAAAAGTGTAATATTATTTCCGTATTGCAATGCAACTTGCAAAAATTCATCCAGAGTGAGTGAATGGAAAAGTGTAATATTATTTCCGTATTGCAATGCAACTTGCAAAAATTCATCCAGAGTGAGTGAATGGAAAAGTGTAATATTATTTCCGTATTGCAATGCAACTTGCAAAAATTTATCCAGAGTGAGTGAATGGAAAAGTGTAATATTATTTCCGTATTGCAATGCAACTTGAAAAATTCATCCAGAGTGAGTGATTTAAAACTTTGTTAATGGAAAAGTGTAATATTATTTCCGTATTACAATGCAACTTGCAAAAATTCATCCAGAGTAAGTGAATGGAAAAGTGTAATATTATTTCCGTATTGCAATGCAACTTGCAAAAATTCATCCAGAGTGAGTGAATCACAACATGATTTAGAACTTTGTTAATGTAATATTATTTCCGTATTGCAATGCAACTTGCAAAAATTCATCCAGAGTAAGTGAATGGAAAAGTGTAATATTATTTCCGTATTGCAATGCAACTTGCAAAAATTCATCCAGAGCGAGTGAATGGAAAAGTGTAATATTATTTCCGTATTGCAATGCAACTTGCAAAAATTCATCCAGAGTGAGTGAATGGAAAAGTGTAATATTATTTCCGTATTGCAATGCAACTTGCAAAAATTCATCCAGAGTGAGTGAATGGAAAAGTGTAATATTATTTCCGTATTGCAATGCAACTTGCAAAAATTCATCCAGAGTGAGTGAATGGAAAAGTGTAATATTATTTCCGTATTGCAATGCAATTTGCAAAAATTCATCCAGAGTGAGTGAATCACAACATGATTTAGAACTTTGTTAATGGAAAAGTGTAATATTATTTCCGTATTGCAATGCAACTTGCAAAAATTCATCCAGAGTGAGTGAATCACAACATGATTTAGAACTTTGTTAATGGAAAAGTGTAATATTATTTCCGTATTGCAATGCAACTTGCAAAAATTCATCCAGAGTAAGTGAATGGAAAAGTGTAATATTATTTCCGTATTGCAATGCAACTTGCAAAAATTCATCCAGAGTGAGTGAATCACAACATGATTTAGAACTTTGTTAATGGAAAAGTGTAATATTATTTCCGTATTGCAATGCAACTTGCAAAAATTCATCCAGAGTGAGTGAATGGAAAAGTGTAATATTATTTCCGTATTGCAATGCAACTTGCAAAAATTCATCCAGAGTGAGTGAATGGAAAAGTGTAATATTATTTCCGTATTGCAATGCAACTTGCAAAAATTCATCCAGAGTGAGTGATTTAGAACTTTGTTAATGGAAAAGTGTAATATTATTTCCGTATTGCAATGCAATTTGCAAAAATTCATCCAGAGTGAGTGAATCACAACATGATTTAGAACTTTGTTAATGGAAAAGTGTAATATTATTTCCGTATTGCAATGCAACTTGCAAAAATTCATCCAGAGTGAGTGAATCACAACATGATTTAGAACTTTGTTAATGGAAAAGTGTAATATTATTTCCGTATTGCAATGCAACTTGCAAAAATTCATCCAGAGTAAGTGAATGGAAAAGTGTAATATTATTTCCGTATTGCAATGCAACTTGCAAAAATTCATCCAGAGTGAGTGAATGGAAAAGTGTAATATTATTTCCGTATTGCAATGCATCTTGCAAAAATTCATCCAGAGCGAGTGAATGGAAAAGTGTAATATTATTTCCGTATTGCAATGCAACTTGCAAAAATTCATCCAGAGTGAGTGAATCACAACATGATTTAGAACTTTGTTAATGTAATATTATTTCCGTATTGCAATGCAACTTGCAAAAATTCATCCAGAGTAAGTGAATGGAAAAGTGTAATATTATTTCCGTATTGCAATGCAACTTGCAAAAATTCATCCAGAGCGAGTGAATGGAAAAGTGTAATATTATTTCCGTATTGCAATGCAACTTGCAAAAATTCATCCAGAGTGAGTGAATGGAAAAGTGTAATATTATTTCCGTATTGCAATGCAACTTGCAAAAATTCATCCAGAGTGAGTGAATGGAAAAGTGTAATATTATTTCCGTATTGCAATGCAACTTGCAAAAATTCATCCAGAGTGAGTGAATGGAAAAGTGTAATATTATTTCCGTATTGCAATGCAACTTGCAAAAATTCATCCAGAGTGAGTGAATGGAAAAGTGTAATATTATTTCCGTATTGCAATGCAACTTGCAAAAATTCATCCAGAGTGAGTGAATCACAACATGATTTAGAACTTTGTTAATGTAATATTATTTCCGTATTGCAATGCAACTTGCAAAAATTCATCCAGAGTAAGTGAATGGAAAAGTGTAATATTATTTCCGTATTGCAATGCAACTTGCAAAAATTCATCCAGAGCGAGTGAATGGAAAAGTGTAATATTATTTCCGTATTGCAATGCAACTTGCAAAAATTCATCCAGAGTGAGTGAATGGAAAAGTGTAATATTATTTCCGTATTGCAATGCAACTTGCAAAAATTCATCCAGAGTGAGTGAATGGAAAAGTGTAATATTATTTCCGTATTGCAATGCAACTTGCAAAAATTCATCCAGAGTGAGTGATTTAGAACTTTGTTAATGGAAAAGTGTAATATTATTTCCGTATTGCAATGCAACTTCCAAAAATTCATCCAGAGTGAGTGAATCACAACATGATTTAGAACTTTGTTAATGGAAAAGTGTAATATTATTTCCGTATTGCAATGCAACTTGCAAAAATTCATCCAGAGTGAGTGAATCACAACATGATTTAGAACTTTGTTAATGTAATATTATTTCCGTATTGCAATGCAACTTGCAAAAATTCATCCAGAGTGAGTGAATGGAAAAGTGTAATATTATTTCCGTATTGCAATGCAACTTGCAAAAATTCATCCAGAGTGAGTGAATGGAAAAGTGTAATATTATTTCCGTATTGCAATGCAACTTGAAAAATTCATCCAGAGTGAGTGAATGGAAAAGTGTAATATTATTTCCGTATTGCAATGCAACTTGCAAAAATTCATCCAGAGTGAGTGAATCACAACATGATTTAGAACTTTGTTAATGTAATATTATTTCCGTATTGCAATGCAACTTGCAAAAATTCATCCAGAGTAAGTGAATGGAAAAGTGTAATATTATTTCCGTATTGCAATGCAACTTGCAAAAATTCATCCAGAGTAAGTGAATGGAAAAGTGTAATATTATTTCCGTATTGCAATGCAACTTGCAAAAATTTATCCAGAGTGAGTGAATGGAAAAGTGTAATATTATTTCCGTATTGCAATGCAACTTGAAAAATTCATCCAGAGTGAGTGATTTAAAACTTTGTTAATGGAAAAGTGTAATATTATTTCCGTATTGCAATGCAACTTGCAAAAATTCATCCAGAGTGAGTGAATGGAAAAGTGTAATATTATTTCCGTATTGCAATGCAACTTGCAAAAATTCATCCAGAGTGAGTGAATCACAACATGATTTAGAACTTTGTTAATGTAATATTATTTCCGTATTGCAATGCAACTTGCAAAAATTTATCCAGAGTGAGTGAATGGAAAAGTGTAATATTATTTCCGTATTGCAATGCAACTTGAAAAATTCATCCAGAGTGAGTGATTTAAAACTTTGTTAATGGAAAAGTGTAATATTATTTCCGTATTGCAATGCAACTTGCAAAAATTCATCCAGAGTGAGTGAATGGAAAAGTGTAATATTATTTCCGTATTGCAATGCAACTTGCAAAAATTCATCCAGAGTGAGTGAATGGAAAAGTGTAATATTATTTCCGTATTGCAATGCAACTTGCAAAAATTCATCCAGAGTGAGTGAATGGAAAAGTGTAATATTATTTCCGTATTGCAATGCAACTTGCAAAAATTCATCCAGAGTGAGTGAATGGAAAAGTGTAATATTATTTCCGTATTGCAATGCAACTTGCAAAAATTCATCCAGAGTGAGTGAATGGAAAAGTGTAATATTATTTCCGTATTGCAATGCAACTTGCAAAAATTCATCCAGAGTGAGTGAATGGAAAAGTGTAATATTATTTCCTTATTGCAATGCAACTTGCAAAAATTCATCCAGAGTGAGTGAATGGAAAAGTGTAATATTATTTCCGTATTGCAATGCAATTTGCAAAAATTCATCCAGAGTGAGTGAATCACAACATGATTTAGAACTTTGTTAATGGAAAAGTGTAATATTATTTCCGTATTGCAATGCAACTTGCAAAAATTCATCCAGAGTGAGTGAATCACAACATGATTTAGAACTTTGTTAATGTAATATTATTTCCGTATTGCAATGCAACTTGCAAAAATTCATCCAGAGTAAGTGAATGGAAAAGTGTAATATTATTTCCGTATTGCAATGCAACTTGCAAAAATTCATCCAGAGCGAGTGAATGGAAAAGTGTAATATTATTTCCGTATTGCAATGCAACTTGCAAAAATTCATCCAGAGTGAGTGAATGGAAAAGTGTAATATTATTTCCGTATTGCAATGCAACTTGCAAAAATTCATCCAGAGTGAGTGAATGGAAAAGTGTAATATTATTTCCGTATTGCAATGCAACTTGCAAAAATTTATCCAGAGTGAGTGAATGGAAAAGTGTAATATTATTTCCGTATTGCAATGCAACTTGAAAAATTCATCCAGAGTGAGTGATTTAAAACTTTGTTAATGGAAAAGTGTAATATTATTTCCGTATTGCAATGCAACTTGCAAAAATTCATCCAGAGTGAGTGAATGGAAAAGTGTAATATTATTTCCGTATTGCAATGCAACTTGCAAAAATTCATCCAGAGTGAGTGAATCACAACATGATTTAGAACTTTGTTAATGTAATATTATTTCCGTATTGCAATGCAACTTGCAAAAATTCATCCAGAGTAAGTGAATGGAAAAGTGTAATATTATTTCCGTATTGCAATGCAACTTGCAAAAATTCATCCAGAGTAAGTGAATGGAAAAGTGTAATATTATTTCCGTATTGCAATGCAACTTGCAAAAATTTATCCAGAGTGAGTGAATGGAAAAGTGTAATATTATTTCCGTATTGCAATGCAACTTGAAAAATTCATCCAGAGTGAGTGATTTAAAACTTTGTTAATGGAAAAGTGTAATATTATTTCCGTATTGCAATGCAACTTGCAAAAATTCATCCAGAGTGAGTGAATGGAAAAGTGTAATATTATTTCCGTATTGCAATGCAACTTGCAAAAATTCATCCAGAGTGAGTGAATGGAAAAGTGTAATATTATTTCCGTATTGCAATGCAACTTGCAAAAATTCATCCAGAGTGAGTGAATGGAAAAGTGTAATATTATTTCCGTATTGCAATGCAACTTGCAAAAATTCATCCAGAGTGAGTGAATGGAAAAGTGTAATATTATTTCCGTATTGCAATGCAACTTGCAAAAATTCATCCAGAGTGAGTGAATGGAAAAGTGTAATATTATTTCCGTATTGCAATGCAACTTGCAAAAATTCATCCAGAGTGAGTGAATGGAAAAGTGTAATATTATTTCCGTATTGCAATGCAACTTGCAAAAATTCATCCAGAGTGAGTGAATGGAAAAGTGTAATATTATTTCCGTATTGCAATGCAACTTGCAAAAATTCATCCAGAGTGGGTGAATGGAAAAGTGTAATATTATTTCCGTATTGCAATGCAACTTGCAAAAATTCATCCAGAGTGAGTGAATGGAAAAGTGTAATATTATTTCCGTATTGCAATGCAACTTGCAAAAATTCATCCAGAGTGAGTGAATGGAAAAGTGTAATATTATTTCCGTATTGCAATGCAACTTGCAAAAATTTATCCAGAGTGAGTGAATGGAAAAGTGTAATATTATTTCCGTATTGCAATGCAACTTGAAAAATTCATCCAGAGTGAGTGATTTAAAACTTTGTTAATGGAAAAGTGTAATATTATTTCCGTATTGCAATGCAACTTGCAAAAATTCATCCAGAGTGAGTGAATGGAAAAGTGTAATATTATTTCCGTATTGCAATGCAACTTGCAAAAATTCATCCAGAGTGAGTGAATCACAACATGATTTAGAACTTTGTTAATGTAATATTATTTCCGTATTGCAATGCAACTTGCAAAAATTCATCCAGAGTAAGTGAATGGAAAAGTGTAATATTATTTCCGTATTGCAATGCAACTTGCAAAAATTCATCCAGAGTAAGTGAATGGAAAAGTGTAATATTATTTCCGTATTGCAATGCAACTTGCAAAAATTTATCCAGAGTGAGTGAATGGAAAAGTGTAATATTATTTCCGTATTGCAATGCAACTTGAAAAATTCATCCAGAGTGAGTGATTTAAAACTTTGTTAATGGAAAAGTGTAATATTATTTCCGTATTGCAATGCAACTTGCAAAAATTCATCCAGAGTGAGTGAATGGAAAAGTGTAATATTATTTCCGTATTGCAATGCAACTTGCAAAAATTCATCCAGAGTGAGTGAATGGAAAAGTGTAATATTATTTCCGTATTGCAATGCAACTTGCAAAAATTCATCCAGAGTGAGTGAATGGAAAAGTGTAATATTATTTCCGTATTGCAATGCAACTTGCAAAAATTCATCCAGAGTGAGTGAATGGAAAAGTGTAATATTATTTCCGTATTGCAATGCAACTTGCAAAAATTCATCCAGAGTGAGTGAATGGAAAAGTGTAATATTATTTCCGTATTGCAATGCAACTTGCAAAAATTCATCCAGAGTGAGTGAATGGAAAAGTGTAATATTATTTCCGTATTGCAATGCAACTTGCAAAAATTCATCCAGAGTGAGTGAATGGAAAAGTGTAATATTATTTCCGTATTGCAATGCAACTTGCAAAAATTCATCCAGAGTGGGTGAATGGAAAAGTGTAATATTATTTCCGTATTGCAATGCAACTTGCAAAAATTCATCCAGAGTGAGTGAATGGAAAAGTGTAATATTATTTCCGTATTGCAATGCAACTTGCAAAAATTCATCCAGAGTGAGTGAATGGAAAAGTGTAATATTATTTCCGTATTGCAATGCAACTTGCAAAAATGTATCCAGAGTGAGTGAATGGAAAAGTGTAATATTATTTCCGTATTGCAATGCAACTTGAAAAATTCATCCAGAGTGAGTGATTTAAAACTTTGTTAATGGAAAAGTGTAATATTATTTCCGTATTGCAATGCAACTTGCAAAAATTCATCCAGAGTAAGTGAATGGAAAAGTGTAATATTATTTCCGTATTGCAATGCAACTTGCAAAAATTCATCCAGAGTGAGTGAATCACAACATGATTTAGAACTTTGTTAATGTAATATTATTTCCGTATTGCAATGCAACTTGCAAAAATTCATCCAGAGTAAGTGAATGGAAAAGTGTAATATTATTTCCGTATTGCAATGCAACTTGCAAAAATTCATCCAGAGCGAGTGAATGGAAAAGTGTAATATTATTTCCGTATTGCAATGCAACTTGCAAAAATTCATCCAGAGTGAGTGAATGGAAAAGTGTAATATTATTTCCGTATTGCAATGCAACTTGCAAAAATTCATCCAGAGTGAGTGAATGGAAAAGTGTAATATTATTTCCGTATTGCAATGCAACTTGCAAAAATTCATCCAGAGTGAGTGAATGGAAAAGTGTAATATTATTTCCGTATTGCAATGCAATTTGCAAAAATTCATCCAGAGTGAGTGAATCACAACATGATTTAGAACTTTGTTAATGGAAAAGTGTAATATTATTTCCGTATTGCAATGCAACTTGCAAAAATTCATCCAGAGTGAGTGAATCACAACATGATTTAGAACTTTGTTAATGGAAAAGTGTAATATTATTTCCGTATTGCAATGCAACTTGCAAAAATTCATCCAGAGTAAGTGAATGGAAAAGTGTAATATTATTTCCGTATTGCAATGCAACTTGCAAAAATTCATCCAGAGTGAGTGAATCACAACATGATTTAGAACTTTGTTAATGGAAAAGTGTAATATTATTTCCGTATTGCAATGCAACTTGCAAAAATTCATCCAGAGTGAGTGAATGGAAAAGTGTAATATTATTTCCGTATTGCAATGCAACTTGCAAAAATTCATCCAGAGTGAGTGAATGGAAAAGTGTAATATTATTTCCGTATTGCAATGCAACTTGCAAAAATTCATCCAGAGTGAGTGATTTAGAACTTTGTTAATGGAAAAGTGTAATATTATTTCCGTATTGCAATGCAACTTGCAAAAATTCATCCAGAGTGAGTGAATCACAACATGATTTAGAACTTTGTTAATGGAAAAGTGTAATATTATTTCCGTATTGCAATGCAACTTGCAAAAATTCATCCAGAGTAAGTGAATGGAAAAGTGTAATATTATTTCCGTATTGCAATGCAACTTGCAAAAATTCATCCAGAGTGAGTGAATCACAACATGATTTAGAACTTTGTTAATGTAATATTATTTCCGTATTGCAATGCAACTTGCAAAAATTCATCCAGAGTAAGTGAATGGAAAAGTGTAATATTATTTCCGTATTGCAATGCAACTTGCAAAAATTCATCCAGAGCGAGTGAATGGAAAAGTGTAATATTATTTCCGTATTGCAATGCAACTTGCAAAAATTCATCCAGAGTGAGTGAATGGAAAAGTGTAATATTATTTCCGTATTGCAATGCAACTTGCAAAAATTCATCCAGAGTGAGTGAATGGAAAAGTGTAATATTATTTCCGTATTGCAATGCAACTTGCAAAAATTCATCCAGAGTGAGTGAATGGAAAAGTGTAATATTATTTCCGTATTGCAATGCAACTTGCAAAAATTCATCCAGAGTGAGTGAATGGAAAAGTGTAATATTATTTCCGTATTGCAATGCAACTTGCAAAAATTCATCCAGAGTGAGTGAATCACAACATGATTTAGAACTTTGTTAATGTAATATTATTTCCGTATTGCAATGCAACTTGCAAAAATTCATCCAGAGTAAGTGAATGGAAAAGTGTAATATTATTTCCGTATTGCAATGCAACTTGCAAAAATTCATCCAGAGCGAGTGAATGGAAAAGTGCAATATTATTTCCGTATTGCAATGCAACTTGCAAAAATTCATCCAGAGTGAGTGAATGGAAAAGTGTAATATTATTTCCGTATTGCAATGCAACTTGCAAAAATTCATCCAGAGTGAGTGAATGGAAAAGTGTAATATTATTTCCGTATTGCAATGCAACTTGCAAAAATTCATCCAGAGTGAGTGATTTAGAACTTTGTTAATGGAAAAGTGTAATATTATTTCCGTATTGCAATGCAACTTGCAAAAATTCATCCAGAGTGAGTGAATCACAACATGATTTAGAACTTTGTTAATGGAAAAGTGTAATATTATTTCCGTATTGCAATGCAACTTGCAAAAATTCATCCAGAGTGAGTGAATCACAACATGATTTAGAACTTTGTTAATGGAAAAGTGTAATATTATTTCCGTATTGCAATGCAACTTGCAAAAATTCATCCAGAGTGAGTGAATGGAAAAGTGTAATATTATTTCCGTATTGCAATGCAACTTGCAAAAATTCATCCAGAGTGAGTGAATCACAACATGATTTAGAACTTTGTTAATGTAATATTATTTCCGTATTGCAATGCAACTTGCAAAAATTCATCCAGAGTAAGTGAATGGAAAAGTGTAATATTATTTCCGTATTGCAATGCAACTTGCAAAAATTCATCCAGAGTAAGTGAATGGAAAAGTGTAATATTATTTCCGTATTGCAATGCAACTTGCAAAAATTTATCCAGAGTGAGTGAATGGAAAAGTGTAATATTATTTCCGTATTGCAATGCAACTTGAAAAATTCATCCAGAGTGAGTGATTTAAAACTTTGTTAATGGAAAAGTGTAATATTATTTCCGTATTGCAATGCAACTTGCAAAAATTCATCCAGAGTGAGTGAATGGAAAAGTGTAATATTATTTCCGTATTGCAATGCAACTTGCAAAAATTCATCCAGAGTGAGTGAATGGAAAAGTGTAATATTATTTCCGTATTGCAATGCAACTTGCAAAAATTCATCCAGAGTGAGTGAATGGAAAAGTGTAATATTATTTCCGTATTGCAATGCAACTTGCAAAAATTCATCCAGAGTGAGTGAATGGAAAAGTGTAATATTATTTCCGTATTGCAATGCAACTTGCAAAAATTCATCCAGAGTGAGTGAATGGAAAAGTGTAATATTATTTCCGTATTGCAATGCAACTTGCAAAAATTCATCCAGAGTGAGTGAATGGAAAAGTGTAATATTATTTCCGTATTGCAATGCAACTTGCAAAAATTCATCCAGAGTGAGTGAATGGAAAAGTGTAATATTATTTCCTTATTGCAATGCAACTTGCAAAAATTCATCCAGAGTGAGTGAATGGAAAAGTGTAATATTATTTCCGTATTGCAATGCAATTTGCAAAAATTCATCCAGAGTGAGTGAATCACAACATGATTTAGAACTTTGTTAATGGAAAAGTGTAATATTATTTCCGTATTGCAATGCAACTTGCAAAAATTCATCCAGAGTGAGTGAATCACAACATGATTTAGAACTTTGTTAATGTAATATTATTTCCGTATTGCAATGCAACTTGCAAAAATTCATCCAGAGTAAGTGAATGGAAAAGTGTAATATTATTTCCGTATTGCAATGCAACTTGCAAAAATTCATCCAGAGCGAGTGAATGGAAAAGTGTAATATTATTTCCGTATTGCAATGCAACTTGCAAAAATTCATCCAGAGTGAGTGAATGGAAAAGTGTAATATTATTTCCGTATTGCAATGCAACTTGCAAAAATTCATCCAGAGTGAGTGAATGGAAAAGTGTAATATTATTTCCGTATTGCAATGCAACTTGCAAAAATTTATCCAGAGTGAGTGAATGGAAAAGTGTAATATTATTTCCGTATTGCAATGCAACTTGAAAAATTCATCCAGAGTGAGTGATTTAAAACTTTGTTAATGGAAAAGTGTAATATTATTTCCGTATTGCAATGCAACTTGCAAAAATTCATCCAGAGTGAGTGAATGGAAAAGTGTAATATTATTTCCGTATTGCAATGCAACTTGCAAAAATTCATCCAGAGTGAGTGAATCACAACATGATTTAGAACTTTGTTAATGTAATATTATTTCCGTATTGCAATGCAACTTGCAAAAATTCATCCAGAGTAAGTGAATGGAAAAGTGTAATATTATTTCCGTATTGCAATGCAACTTGCAAAAATTCATCCAGAGTAAGTGAATGGAAAAGTGTAATATTATTTCCGTATTGCAATGCAACTTGCAAAAATTTATCCAGAGTGAGTGAATGGAAAAGTGTAATATTATTTCCGTATTGCAATGCAACTTGAAAAATTCATCCAGAGTGAGTGATTTAAAACTTTGTTAATGGAAAAGTGTAATATTATTTCCGTATTGCAATGCAACTTGCAAAAATTCATCCAGAGTGAGTGAATGGAAAAGTGTAATATTATTTCCGTATTGCAATGCAACTTGCAAAAATTCATCCAGGGTGAGTGAATGGAAAAGTGTAATATTATTTCCGTATTGCAATGCAACTTGCAAAAATTCATCCAGAGTGAGTGAATGGAAAAGTGTAATATTATTTCCGTATTGCAATGCAACTTGCAAAAATTCATCCAGAGTGAGTGAATGGAAAAGTGTAATATTATTTCCGTATTGCAATGCAACTTGCAAAAATTCATCCAGAGTGAGTGAATGGAAAAGTGTAATATTATTTCCGTATTGCAATGCAACTTGCAAAAATTCATCCAGAGTGAGTGAATGGAAAAGTGTAATATTATTTCCGTATTGCAATGCAACTTGCAAAAATTCATCCAGAGTGAGTGAATGGAAAAGTGTAATATTATTTCCGTATTGCAATGCAACTTGCAAAAATTCATCCAGAGTGGGTGAATGGAAAAGTGTAATATTATTTCCGTATTGCAATGCAACTTGCAAAAATTCATCCAGAGTGAGTGAATGGAAAAGTGTAATATTATTTCCGTATTGCAATGCAACTTGCAAAAATTCATCCAGAGTGAGTGAATGGAAAAGTGTAATATTATTTCCGTATTGCAATGCAACTTGCAAAAATTTATCCAGAGTGAGTGAATGGAAAAGTGTAATATTATTTCCGTATTGCAATGCAACTTGAAAAATTCATCCAGAGTGAGTGATTTAAAACTTTGTTAATGGAAAAGTGTAATATTATTTCCGTATTGCAATGCAACTTGCAAAAATTCATCCAGAGTAAGTGAATGGAAAAGTGTAATATTATTTCCGTATTGCAATGCAACTTGCAAAAATTCATCCAGAGTGAGTGAATCACAACATGATTTAGAACTTTGTTAATGTAATATTATTTCCGTATTGCAATGCAACTTGCAAAAATTCATCCAGAGTAAGTGAATGGAAAAGTGTAATATTATTTCCGTATTGCAATGCAACTTGCAAAAATTCATCCAGAGCGAGTGAATGGAAAAGTGTAATATTATTTCCGTATTGCAATGCAACTTGCAAAAATTCATCCAGAGTGAGTGAATGGAAAAGTGTAATATTATTTCCGTATTGCAATGCAACTTGCAAAAATTCATCCAGAGTGAGTGAATGGAAAAGTGTAATATTATTTCCGTATTGCAATGCAACTTGCAAAAATTCATCCAGAGTGAGTGAATGGAAAAGTGTAATATTATTTCCGTATTGCAATGCAATTTGCAAAAATTCATCCAGAGTGAGTGAATCACAACATGATTTAGAACTTTGTTAATGGAAAAGTGTAATATTATTTCCGTATTGCAATGCAACTTGCAAAAATTCATCCAGAGTGAGTGAATCACAACATGATTTAGAACTTTGTTAATGGAAAAGTGTAATATTATTTCCGTATTGCAATGCAACTTGCAAAAATTCATCCAGAGTAAGTGAATGGAAAAGTGTAATATTATTTCCGTATTGCAATGCAACTTGCAAAAATTCATCCAGAGTGAGTGAATCACAACATGATTTAGAACTTTGTTAATGGAAAAGTGTAATATTATTTCCGTATTGCAATGCAACTTGCAAAAATTCATCCAGAGTGAGTGAATGGAAAAGTGTAATATTATTTCCGTATTGCAATGCAACTTGCAAAAATTCATCCAGAGTGAGTGAATGGAAAAGTGTAATATTATTTCCGTATTGCAATGCAACTTGCAAAAATTCATCCAGAGTGAGTGATTTAGAACTTTGTTAATGGAAAAGTGTAATATTATTTCCGTATTGCAATGCAATTTGCAAAAATTCATCCAGAGTGAGTGAATCACAACATGATTTAGAACTTTGTTAATGGAAAAGTGTAATATTATTTCCGTATTGCAATGCAACTTGCAAAAATTCATCCAGAGTGAGTGAATCACAACATGATTTAGAACTTTGTTAATGGAAAAGTGTAATATTATTTCCGTATTGCAATGCAACTTGCAAAAATTCATCCAGAGTAAGTGAATGGAAAAGTGTAATATTATTTCCGTATTGCAATGCAACTTGCAAAAATTCATCCAGAGTGAGTGAATCACAACATGATTTAGAACTTTGTTAATGTAATATTATTTCCGTATTGCAATGCAACTTGCAAAAATTCATCCAGAGTAAGTGAATGGAAAAGTGTAATATTATTTCCGTATTGCAATGCAACTTGCAAAAATTCATCCAGAGCGAGTGAATGGAAAAGTGTAATATTATTTCCGTATTGCAATGCAACTTGCAAAAATTCATCCAGAGTGAGTGAATGGAAAAGTGTAATATTATTTCCGTATTGCAATGCAACTTGCAAAAATTCATCCAGAGTGAGTGAATGGAAAAGTGTAATATTATTTCCGTATTGCAATGCAACTTGCAAAAATTCATCCAGAGTGAGTGAATGGAAAAGTGTAATATTATTTCCGTATTGCAATGCAACTTGCAAAAATTCATCCAGAGTGAGTGAATGGAAAAGTGTAATATTATTTCCGTATTGCAATGCAACTTGCAAAAATTCATCCAGAGTGAGTGAATCACAACATGATTTAGAACTTTGTTAATGTAATATTATTTCCGTATTGCAATGCAACTTGCAAAAATTCATCCAGAGTAAGTGAATGGAAAAGTGTAATATTATTTCCGTATTGCAATGCAACTTGCAAAAATTCATCCAGAGCGAGTGAATGGAAAAGTGTAATATTATTTCCGTATTGCAATGCAACTTGCAAAAATTCATCCAGAGTGAGTGAATGGAAAAGTGTAATATTATTTCCGTATTGCAATGCAACTTGCAAAAATTCATCCAGAGTGAGTGAATGGAAAAGTGTAATATTATTTCCGTATTGCAATGCAACTTGCAAAAATTCATCCAGAGTGAGTGATTTAGAACTTTGTTAATGGAAAAGTGTAATATTATTTCCGTATTGCAATGCAACTTGCAAAAATTCATCCAGAGTGAGTGAATCACAACATGATTTAGAACTTTGTTAATGGAAAAGTGTAATATTATTTCCGTATTGCAATGCAACTTGCAAAAATTCATCCAGAGTGAGTGAATCACAACATGATTTAGAACTTTGTTAATGGAAAAGTGTAATATTATTTCCGTATTGCAATGCAACTTGCAAAAATTCATCCAGAGTGAGTGAATCACAACATGATTTAGAACTTTGTTAATGTAATATTATTTCCGTATTGCAATGCAACTTGCAAAAATTCATCCAGAGTGAGTGAATGGAAAAGTGTAATATTATTTCCGTATTGCAATGCAACTTGCAAAAATTCATCCAGAGTGAGTGAATGGAAAAGTGTAATATTATTTCCGTATTGCAATGCAACTTGCAAAAATTCATCCAGAGTGAGTGAATGGAAAAGTATAATATTATTTCCGTATTGCAATGCAACTTGCAAAAATTCATCCAGAGTGAGTGAATGGAAAAGTGTAATATTATTTCCGTATTGCAATGCAACTTGCAAAAATTCATCCAGAGTGAGTGAATGGAAAAGTATAATATTATTTCCGTATTGCAATGCAACTTGCAAAAATTCATCCAGAGTGAGTGAATGGAAAAGTGTAATATTATTTCCGTATTGCAATGCAACTTGCAAAAATTCATCCAGAGTGAGTGAATGGAAAAGTATAATATTATTTCCGTATTGCAATGCAACTTGCAAAAATTCATCCAGAGTGAGTGAATGGAAAAGTGTAATATTATTTCCGTATTGCAATGCAACTTGCAAAAATTCATCCAGAGTGAGTGAATGGAAAAGTGTAATATTATTTCCGTATTGCAATGCAACTTGCAAAAATTCATCCAGAGTGAGTGATTTAGAACTTTGTTAATGGAAAAGTGTAATATTATTTCCGTATTGCAATGCAACTTGCAAAAATTCATCCAGAGTGAGTGAATGGAAAAGTGTAATATTATTTCCGTATTGCAATGCAACTTGCAAAAATTCATCCAGAGTGAGTGAATCACAACATGATTTAGAACTTTGTTAATGGAAAAGTGTAATATTATTTCCGTATTGCAATGCAACTTGCAAAAATTCATCCAGAGTAAGTGAATGGAAAAGTGTAATATTATTTCCGTATTGCAATGCAACTTGCAAAAATTCATCCAGAGTGAGTGAATCACAACATGATTTAGAACTTTGTTAATGTAATATTATTTCCGTATTGCAATGCAACTTGCAAAAATTCATCCAGAGTAAGTGAATGGAAAAGTGTAATATTATTTCCGTATTGCAATGCAACTTGCAAAAATTCATCCAGAGCGAGTGAATGGAAAAGTGTAATATTATTTCCGTATTGCAATGCAACTTGCAAAAATTCATCCAGAGTGAGTGAATGGAAAAGTGTAATATTATTTCCGTATTGCAATGCAACTTGCAAAAATTCATCCAGAGTGAGTGAATGGAAAAGTGTAATATTATTTCCGTATTGCAATGCAACTTGCAAAAATTCATCCAGAGTGAGTGAATGGAAAAGTGTAATATTATTTCCGTATTGCAATGCAACTTGCAAAAATTCATCCAGAGTGAGTGAATGGAAAAGTGTAATATTATTTCCGTATTGCAATGCAACTTGCAAAAATTCATCCAGAGTGAGTGAATCACAACATGATTTAGAACTTTGTTAATGTAATATTATTTCCGTATTGCAATGCAACTTGCAAAAATTCATCCAGAGTAAGTGAATGGAAAAGTGTAATATTATTTCCGTATTGCAATGCAACTTGCAAAAATTCATCCAGAGCGAGTGAATGGAAAAGTGTAATATTATTTCCGTATTGCAATGCAACTTGCAAAAATTCATCCAGAGTGAGTGAATGGAAAAGTGTAATATTATTTCCGTATTGCAATGCAACTTGCAAAAATTCATCCAGAGTGAGTGAATGGAAAAGTGTAATATTATTTCCGTATTGCAATGCAACTTGCAAAAATTCATCCAGAGTGAGTGATTTAGAACTTTGTTAATGGAAAAGTGTAATATTATTTCCGTATTGCAATGCAACTTGCAAAAATTCATCCAGAGTGAGTGAATCACAACATGATTTAGAACTTTGTTAATGGAAAAGTGTAATATTATTTCCGTATTGCAATGCAACTTGCAAAAATTCATCCAGAGTGAGTGAATCACAACATGATTTAGAACTTTGTTAATGGAAAAGTGTAATATTATTTCCGTATTGCAATGCAACTTGCAAAAATTCATCCAGAGTGAGTGAATCACAACATGATTTAGAACTTTGTTAATGTAATATTATTTCCGTATTGCAATGCAACTTGCAAAAATTCATCCAGAGTGAGTGAATGGAAAAGTGTAATATTATTTCCGTATTGCAATGCAACTTGCAAAAATTCATCCAGAGTGAGTGAATGGAAAAGTGTAATATTATTTCCGTATTGCAATGCAACTTGCAAAAATTCATCCAGAGTGAGTGAATGGAAAAGTGTAATATTATTTCCGTATTGCAATGCAACTTGCAAAAATTCATCCAGAGTGAGTGAATGGAAAAGTGTAATATTATTTCCGTATTGCAATGCAACTTGCAAAAATTCATCCAGAGTGAGTGAATGGAAAAGTATAATATTATTTCCGTATTGCAATGCAACTTGCAAAAATTCATCCAGAGTGAGTGAATGGAAAAGTGTAATATTATTTCCGTATTGCAATGCAACTTGCAAAAATTCATCCAGAGTGAGTGAATGGAAAAGTGTAATATTATTTCCGTATTGCAATGCAACTTGCAAAAATTCATCCAGAGTGAGTGATTTAGAACTTTGTTAATGGAAAAGTGTAATATTATTTCCGTATTGCAATGCAACTTGCAAAAATTCATCCAGAGTGAGTGAATGGAAAAGTGTAATATTATTTCCGTATTGCAATGCAACTTGCAAAAATTCATCCAGAGTGAGTGAATGGAAAAGTGTAATATTATTTCCGTATTGCAATGCAACTTGCAAAAATTCATCCAGAGTGAGTGAATCACAACATGATTTAGAACTTTGTTAATGTAATATTATTTCCGTATTGCAATGCAACTTGCAAAAATTCATCCAGAGTGAGTGAATCACAACATGATTTAGAACTTTGTTAATGTAATATTATTTCCGTATTGCAATGCAACTTGCAAAAATTCATCCAGAGTGAGTGAATGGAAAAGTGTAATATTATTTCCGTATTGCAATGCAACTTGCAAAAATTCATCCAGAGTGAGTGATTTAGAACTTTGTTAATGGAAAAGTGTAATATTATTTCCGTATTGATTTAGACATGATTTAGAACTTTGTTAATGTAATATTATTTCCGTATTGCAATGCAACTTGCAAAAATTCATCCAGAGTGAGTGAATGGAAAAGTGTAATATTATTTCCGTATTGCAATGCAACTTGCAAAAATTCATCCAGAGTGAGTGAATGGAAAAGTGTAATATTATTTCCGTATTGCAATGCAACTTGCAAAAATTCATCCAGAGTGAGTGAATCACAACATGATTTAGAACTTTGTTAATGTAATATTATTTCCGTATTGCAATGCACCTTGCAAAAATTCATCCAGAGTGAGTGAATGGAAAAGTGTAATATTATTTCCATATTGCAATGCAACTTGCAAAAATTCATCCAGAGTGAGTGAATGGAAAAGTGTAATATTATTTCCGTATTGCAATGCAACTTGCAAAAATTCATCCAGAGTGAGTGAATGGAAAAGTGTAATATTATTTCCGTATTGCAATGCAACTTGCAAAAATTCATCCAGAGTGAGTGAATGGAAAAGTGTAATATTATTTCCGTATTGCAATGCAACTTGCAAAAATTCATCCAGAGTGGGTGAATGGAAAAGTGTAATATTATTTCCGTATTGCAATGCAACTTGCAAAAATTCATCCAGAGTGAGTGAATGGAAAAGTGTAATATTATTTCCGTATTGCAATGCAACTTGCAAAAATTCATCCAGAGTGAGTGAATGGAAAAGTGTAATATTATTTCCGTATTGCAATGCAACTTGCAAAAATTCATCCAGAGTGAGTGAATGGAAAAGTGTAATATTATTTCCGTATTGCAATGCAACTTGCAAAAATTTATCCAGAGTGAGTGAATGGAAAAGTGGAATATTATTTCCGTATTGCAATGCAACTTGAAAAATTCATCCAGAGTGAGTGATTTAAAACTTTGTTAATGGAAAAGTGTAATATTATTTCCGTATTGCAATGCAACTTGCAAAAATTCATCCAGAGTGAGTGAATGGAAAAGTGTAATATTATTTCCGTATTGCAATGCAACTTGCAAAAATTCATCCAGAGTGAGTGAATCACAACATGATTTAGAACTTTGTTAATGTAATATTATTTCCGTATTGCAATGCAACTTGCAAAAATTCATCCAGAGTAAGTGAATGGAAAAGTGTAATATTATTTCCGTATTGCAATGCAACTTGCAAAAATTCATCCAGAGTAAGTGAATGGAAAAGTGTAATATTATTTCCGTATTGCAATGCAACTTGCAAAAATTTATCCAGAGTGAGTGAATGGAAAAGTGTAATATTATTTCCGTATTGCAATGCAACTTGAAAAATTCATCCAGAGTGAGTGATTTAAAACTTTGTTAATGGAAAAGTGTAATATTATTTCCGTATTGCAATGCAACTTGCAAAAATTCATCCAGAGTGAGTGAATGGAAAAGTGTAATATTATTTCCGTATTGCAATGCAACTTGCAAAAATTCATCCAGAGTGAGTGAATGGAAAAGTGTAATATTATTTCCGTATTGCAATGCAACTTGCAAAAATTCATCCAGAGTGAGTGAATGGAAAAGTGTAATATTATTTCCGTATTGCAATGCAACTTGCAAAAATTCATCCAGAGTGAGTGAATGGAAAAGTGTAATATTATTTCCGTATTGCAATGCAACTTGCAAAAATTCATCCAGAGTGAGTGAATGGAAAAGTGTAATATTATTTCCGTCTTGCAATGCAACTTGCAAAAATTTATCCAGAGTGAGTGAATGGAAAAGTGTTATATTATTTCCGTATTGCAATGCAACTTGAAAAATTCATCCAGAGTGAGTGATTTAAAACTTTGTTAATGGAAAAGTGTAATATTATTTCCGTATTGCAATGCAACTTGCAAAAATTCATCCAGAGTGAGTGAATGGAAAAGTGTAATATTATTTCCGTATTGCAATGCAACTTGCAAAAATTCATCCAGAGTGAGTGAATGGAAAAGTGTAATATTATTTCCGTATTGCAATGCAACTTGAAAAATTCATCCAGAGTGAGTGATTTAAAACTTTGTTAATGGAAAAGTGTAATATTATTTCCGTATTGCAATGCAACTTGCAAAAATTCATCCAGAGTAAGTGAATGGAAAAGTGTAATATTATTTCCGTATTGCAATGCAACTTGCAAAAATTCATCCAGAGTGAGTGAATCACAACATGATTTAGAACTTTGTTAACGTAATATTATTTCCGTATTGCAATGCAACTTGCAAAAATTCATCCAGAGTAAGTGAATGGAAAAGTGTAATATTATTTCCGTATTGCAATGCAACTTGCAAAAATTCATCCAGAGCGAGTGAATGGAAAAGTGTAATATTATTTCCGTATTGCAATGCAACTTGCAAAAATTCATCCAGAGTGAGTGAATGGAAAAGTGTAATATTATTTCCGTATTGCAATGCAACTTGCAAAAATTCATCCAGAGTGAGTGAATGGAAAAGTGTAATATTATTTCCGTATTGCAATGCAACTTGCAAAAATTCATCCAGAGTGAGTGAATGGAAAAGTGTAATATTATTTCCGTATTGCAATGCAATTTGCAAAAATTCATCCAGAGTGAGTGAATCACAACATGATTTAGAACTTTGTTAATGGAAAAGTGTAATATTATTTCCGTATTGCAATGCAACTTGCAAAAATTCATCCAGAGTGAGTGAATCACAACATGATTTAGAACTTTGTTAATGGAAAAGTGTAATATTATTTCCGTATTGCAATGCAACTTGCAAAAATTCATCCAGAGTAAGTGAATGGAAAAGTGTAATATTATTTCCGTATTGCAATGCAACTTGCAAAAATTCATCCAGAGTGAGTGAATCACAACATGATTTAGAACTTTGTTAATGGAAAAGTGTAATATTATTTCCGTATTGCAATGCAACTTGCAAAAATTCATCCAGAGTGAGTGAATGGAAAAGTGTAATATTATTTCCGTATTGCAATGCAACTTGCAAAAATTCATCCAGAGTGAGTGAATGGAAAAGTGTAATATTATTTCCGTATTGCAATGCAACTTGCAAAAATTCATCCAGAGTGAGTGATTTAGAACTTTGTTAATGGAAAAGTGTAATGTTATTTCCGTATTGCAATGCAATTTGCAAAAATTCATCCAGAGTGAGTGAATCACAACATGATTTAGAACTTTGTTAATGGAAAAGTGTAATATTATTTCCGTATTGCAATGCAACTTGCAAAAATTCATCCAGAGTGAGTGAATCACAACATGATTTAGAACTTTGTTAATGGAAAAGTGTAATATTATTTCCGTATTGCAATGCAACTTGCAAAAATTCATCCAGAGTAAGTGAATGGAAAAGTGTAATATTATTTCCGTATTGCAATGCAACTTGCAAAAATTCATCCAGAGTGAGTGAATCACAACATGATTTAGAACTTTGTTAACGTAATATTATTTCCGTATTGCAATGCAACTTGCAAAAATTCATCCAGAGTAAGTGAATGGAAAAGTGTAATATTATTTCCGTATTGCAATGCAACTTGCAAAAATTCATCCAGAGCGAGTGAATGGAAAAGTGTAATATTATTTCCGTATTGCAATGCAACTTGCAAAAATTCATCCAGAGTGAGTGAATGGAAAAGTGTAATATTATTTCCGTATTGCAATGCAACTTGCAAAAATTCATCCAGAGTGAGTGAATGGAAAAGTGTAATATTATTTCCGTATTGCAATGCAATTTGCAAAAATTCATCCAGAGTGAGTGAATCACAACATGATTTAGAACTTTGTTAATGGAAAAGTGTAATATTATTTCCGTATTGCAATGCAACTTGCAAAAATTCATCCAGAGTGAGTGAATCACAAAATGATTTAGAACTTTGTTAATGGAAAAGTGTAATATTATTTCCGTATTGCAATGCAACTTGCAAAAATTCATCCAGAGTAAGTGAATGGAAAAGTGTAATATTATTTCCGTATTGCAATGCAACTTGCAAAAATTCATCCAGAGTGAGTGAATCACAACATGATTTAGAACTTTGTTAATGGAAAAGTGTAATATTATTTCCGTATTGCAATGCAACTTGCAAAAATTCATCCAGAGTGAGTGAATGGAAAAGTGTAATATTATTTCCGTATTGCAATGCAACTTGCAAAAATTCATCCAGAGTGAGTGAATGGAAAAGTGTAATATTATTTCCGTATTGCAATGCAACTTGCAAAAATTCATCCAGAGTGAGTGATTTAGAACTTTGTTAATGGAAAAGTGTAATATTATTTCCGTATTGCAATGCAATTTGCAAAAATTCATCCAGAGTGAGTGAATCACAACATGATTTAGAACTTTGTTAATGGAAAAGTGTAATATTATTTCCGTATTGCAATGCAACTTGCAAAAATTCATCCAGAGTGAGTGAATCACAACATGATTTAGAACTTTGTTAATGGAAAAGTGTAATATTATTTCCGTATTGCAATGCAACTTGCAAAAATTCATCCAGAGTAAGTGAATGGAAAAGTGTAATATTATTTCCGTATTGCAATGCAACTTGCAAAAATTCATCCAGAGCGAGTGAATGGAAAAGTGTAATATTATTTCCGTATTGCAATGCAACTTGCAAAAATTCATCCAGAGTGAGTGAATGGAAAAGTGTAATATTATTTCCGTATTGCAATGCAACTTGCAAAAATTCATCCAGTGAGTGAATGGAAAAGTATAATATTATTTCCGTATTGCAATGCAACTTGCAAAAATTCATCCAGAGTGAGTGAATGGAAAAGTGTAATATTATTTCCGTATTGCAATGCAACTTGCAAAAATTCATCCAGAGTGAGTGAATGGAAAAGTGTAATATTATTTCCGTATTGCAATGCAACTTGCAAAAATTCATCCAGAGTGGGTGAATGGAAAAGTGTAATATTATTTCCGTATTGCAATGCAACTTGCAAAAATTCATCCAGAGTGAGTGAATGGAAAAGTGTAATATTATTTCCGTATTGCAATGCAACTTGCAAAAATTCATCCAGAGTGAGTGAATGGAAAAGTGTAATATTATTTCCGTATTGCAATGCAACTTGCAAAAATTTATCCAGAGTGAGTGAATGGAAAAGTGTAATATTATTTCCGTATTGCAATGCAACTTGAAAAATTCATCCAGAGTGAGTGATTTAAAACTTTGTTAATGGAAAAGTGTAATATTATTTCCGTATTGCAATGCAACTTGCAAAAATTCATCCAGAGTAAGTGAATGGAAAAGTGTAATATTATTTCCGTATTGCAATGCAACTTGCAAAAATTCATCCAGAGGGAGTGAATCACAACATGATTTAGAACTTTGTTAATGTAATATTATTTCCGTATTGCAATGCAACTTGCAAAAATTCATCCAGAGTAAGTGAATGGAAAAGTGTAATATTATTTCCGTATTGCAATGCAACTTGCAAAAATTCATCCAGAGCGAGTGAATGGAAAAGTGTAATATTATTTCCGTATTGCAATGCAACTTGCAAAAATTCATCCAGAGTGAGTGAATGGAAAAGTGTAATATTATTTCCGTATTGCAATGCAACTTGCAAAAATTCATCCAGAGTGAGTGAATGGAAAAGTGTAATATTATTTCCGTATTGCAATGCAATTTGCAAAAATTCATCCAGAGTGAGTGAATCACAACATGATTTAGAACTTTGTTAATGGAAAAGTGTAATATTATTTCCGTATTGCAATGCAACTTGCAAAAATTCATCCAGAGTGAGTGAATCACAACATGATTTAGAACTTTGTTAATGGAAAAGTGTAATATTATTTCCGTATTGCAATGCAACTTGCAAAAATTCATCCAGAGTAAGTGAATGGAAAAGTGTAATATTATTTCCGTATTGCAATGCAACTTGCAAAAATTCATCCAGAGTGAGTGAATCACAACATGATTTAGAACTTTGTTAATGGAAAAGTGTAATATTATTTCCGTATTGCAATGCAACTTGCAAAAATTCATCCAGAGCGAGTGAATGGAAAAGTGTAATATTATTTCCGTATTGCAATGCAACTTGCAAAAATTCATCCAGAGTGAGTGAATGGAAAAGTGTAATATTATTTCCGTATTGCAATGCAACTTGCAAAAATTCATCCAGAGTGAGTGAATGGAAAAGTGTAATATTATTTCCGTATTGCAATGCAACTTGCAAAAATTCATCCAGAGTGAGTGAATCACAACATGATTTAGAACTTTGTTAATGTAATATTATTTCCGTATTGCAATGCAACTTGCAAAAATTCATCCAGAGTAAGTGAATGGAAAAGTGTAATATTATTTCCGTATTGCAATGCAACTTGCAAAAATTCATCCAGAGCGAGTGAATGGAAAAGTGTAATATTATTTCCGTATTGCAATGCAACTTGCAAAAATTCATCCAGAGTGAGTGAATGGAAAAGTGTAATATTATTTCCGTATTGCAATGCAACTTGCAAAAATTCATCCAGAGTGAGTGAATGGAAAAGTGTAATATTATTTCCGTATTGCAATGCAACTTGCAAAAATTCATCCAGAGTGAGTGATTTAGAACTTTGTTAATGGAAAAGTGTAATATTATTTCCGTATTGCAATGCAACTTGCAAAAATTCATCCAGAGTGAGTGAATCACAACATGATTTAGAACTTTGTTAATGGAAAAGTGTAATATTATTTCCGTATTGCAATGCAACTTGCAAAAATTCATCCAGAGTGAGTGAATCACAACATGATTTAGAACTTTGTTAATGGAAAAGTGTAATATTATTTCCGTATTGCAATGCAACTTGCAAAAATTCATCCAGAGTGAGTGAATCACAACATGATTTAGAACTTTGTTAATGTAATATTATTTCCGTATTGCAATGCAACTTGCAAAAATTCATCCAGAGTGAGTGAATGGAAAAGTGTAATATTATTTCCGTATTGCAATGCAACTTGCAAAAATTCATCCAGAGTGAGTGAATGGAAAAGTGTAATATTATTTCCGTATTGCAATGCAACTTGCAAAAATTCATCCAGAGTGAGTGAATGGAAAAGTATAATATTATTTCCGTATTGCAATGCAACTTGCAAAAATTCATCCAGAGTGAGTGAATGGAAAAGTGTAATATTATTTCCGTATTGCAATGCAACTTGCAAAAATTCATCCAGAGTGAGTGAATGGAAAAGTATAATATTATTTCCGTATTGCAATGCAACTTGCAAAAATTCATCCAGAGTGAGTGAATGGAAAAGTGTAATATTATTTCCGTATTGCAATGCAACTTGCAAAAATTCATCCAGAGTGAGTGAATGGAAAAGTGTAATATTATTTCCGTATTGCAATGCAACTTGCAAAAATTCATCCAGAGTGAGTGATTTAGAACTTTGTTAATGGAAAAGTGTAATATTATTTCCGTATTGCAATGCAACTTGCAAAAATTCATCCAGAGTGAGTGAATGGAAAAGTGTAATATTATTTCCGTATTGCAATGCAACTTGCAAAAATTCATCCAGAGTGAGTGAATGGAAAAGTGTAATATTATTTCCGTATTGCAATGCAACTTGCAAAAATTCATCCAGAGTGAGTGAATCACAACATGATTTAGAACTTTGTTAATGTAATATTATTTCCGTATTGCAATGCAACTTGCAAAAATTCATCCAGAGTGAGTGAATCACAACATGATTTAGAACTTTGTTAATGTAATATTATTTCCGTATTGCAATGCAACTTGCAAAAATTCATCCAGAGTGAGTGAATGGAAAAGTGTAATATTATTTCCGTATTGCAATGCAACTTGCAAAAATTCATCCAGAGTGAGTGATTTAGAACTTTGTTAATGGAAAAGTGTAATATTATTTCCGTATTGCAATGCAACTTGCAAAAATTCATCCAGAGTGAGTGAATGGAAAAGTGTAATATTATTTCCGTATTGCAATGCAACTTGCAAAAATTCATCCAGAGTGAGTGAATGGAAAAGTGTAATATTATTTCCGTATTGCAATGCAACTTGCAAAAATTCATCCAGAGTGAGTGAATGGAAAAGTGTAATATTATTTCCGTATTGCAATGCAACTTGCAAAAATTTATCCAGAGTGAGTGAATGGAAAAGTGTAATATTATTTCCGTATTGCAATGCAACTTGAAAAATTCATCCAGAGTGAGTGATTTAAAACTTTGTTAATGGAAAAGTGTAATATTATTTCCGTATTGCAATGCAACTTGCAAAAATTCATCCAGAGTAAGTGAATGGAAAAGTGTAATATTATTTCCGTATTGCAATGCAACTTGCAAAAATTCATCCAGAGGGAGTGAATCACAACATGATTTAGAACTTTGTTAATGTAATATTATTTCCGTATTGCAATGCAACTTGCAAAAATTCATCCAGAGCGAGTGAATGGAAAAGTGTAATATTATTTCCGTATTGCAATGCAACTTGCAAAAATTCATCCAGAGCGAGTGAATGGAAAAGTGTAATATTATTTCCGTATTGCAATGCAACTTGCAAAAATTCATCCAGAGTGAGTGAATGGAAAAGTGTAATATTATTTCCGTATTGCAATGCAACTTGCAAAAATTCATCCAGAGTGAGTGAATGGAAAAGTGTAATATTATTTCCGTATTGCAATGCAACTTGCAAAAATTCATCCAGAGTGAGTGAATGGAAAAGTGTAATATTATTTCCGTATTGCAATGCAATTTGCAAAAATTCATCCAGAGTGAGTGAATCACAACATGATTTAGAACTTTGTTAATGGAAAAGTGTAATATTATTTCCGTATTGCAATGCAACTTGCAAAAATTCATCCAGAGTGAGTGAATCACAACATGATTTAGAACTTTGTTAATGGAAAAGTGTAATATTATTTCCGTATTGCAATGCAACTTGCAAAAATTCATCCAGAGTAAGTGAATGGAAAAGTGTAATATTATTTCCGTATTGCAATGCAACTTGCAAAAATTCATCCAGAGTGAGTGAATCACAACATGATTTAGAACTTTGTTAATGGAAAAGTGTAATATTATTTCCGTATTGCAATGCAACTTGCAAAAATTCATCCAGAGCGAGTGAATGGAAAAGTGTAATATTATTTCCGTATTGCAATGCAACTTGCAAAAATTCATCCAGAGTGAGTGAATGGAAAAGTGTAATATTATTTCCGTATTGCAATGCAACTTGCAAAAATTCATCCAGAGTGAGTGAATGGAAAAGTGTAATATTATTTCCGTATTGCAATGCAACTTGCAAAAATTCATCCAGAGTGAGTGAATCACAACATGATTTAGAACTTTGTTAATGTAATATTATTTCCGTATTGCAATGCAACTTGCAAAAATTCATCCAGAGTAAGTGAATGGAAAAGTGTAATATTATTTCCGTATTGCAATGCAACTTGCAAAAATTCATCCAGAGCGAGTGAATGGAAAAGTGTAATATTATTTCCGTATTGCAATGCAACTTGCAAAAATTCATCCAGAGTGAGTGAATGGAAAAGTGTAATATTATTTCCGTATTGCAATGCAACTTGCAAAAATTCATCCAGAGTGAGTGAATGGAAAAGTGTAATATTATTTCCGTATTGCAATGCAACTTGCAAAAATTCATCCAGAGTGAGTGATTTAGAACTTTGTTAATGGAAAAGTGTAATATTATTTCCGTATTGCAATGCAACTTGCAAAAATTCATCCAGAGTGAGTGAATCACAACATGATTTAGAACTTTGTTAATGGAAAAGTGTAATATTATTTCCGTATTGCAATGCAACTTGCAAAAATTCATCCAGAGTGAGTGAATCACAACATGATTTAGAACTTTGTTAATGGAAAAGTGTAATATTATTTCCGTATTGCAATGCAACTTGCAAAAATTCATCCAGAGTGAGTGAATCACAACATGATTTAGAACTTTGTTAATGTAATATTATTTCCGTATTGCAATGCAACTTGCAAAAATTCATCCAGAGTGAGTGAATGGAAAAGTGTAATATTATTTCCGTATTGCAATGCAACTTGCAAAAATTCATCCAGAGTGAGTGAATGGAAAAGTGTAATATTATTTCCGTATTGCAATGCAACTTGCAAAAATTCATCCAGAGTGAGTGAATGGAAAAGTATAATATTATTTCCGTATTGCAATGCAACTTGCAAAAATTCATCCAGAGTGAGTGAATGGAAAAGTGTAATATTATTTCCGTATTGCAATGCAACTTGCAAAAATTCATCCAGAGTGAGTGAATGGAAAAGTATAATATTATTTCCGTATTGCAATGCAACTTGCAAAAATTCATCCAGAGTGAGTGAATGGAAAAGTGTAATATTATTTCCGTATTGCAATGCAACTTGCAAAAATTCATCCAGAGTGAGTGAATGGAAAAGTGTAATATTATTTCCGTATTGCAATGCAACTTGCAAAAATTCATCCAGAGTGAGTGATTTAGAACTTTGTTAATGGAAAAGTGTAATATTATTTCCGTATTGCAATGCAACTTGCAAAAATTCATCCAGAGTGAGTGAATGGAAAAGTGTAATATTATTTCCGTATTGCAATGCAACTTGCAAAAATTCATCCAGAGTGAGTGAATGGAAAAGTGTAATATTATTTCCGTATTGCAATGCAACTTGCAAAAATTCATCCAGAGTGAGTGAATCACAACATGATTTAGAACTTTGTTAATGTAATATTATTTCCGTATTGCAATGCAACTTGCAAAAATTCATCCAGAGTGAGTGAATCACAACATGATTTAGAACTTTGTTAATGTAATATTATTTCCGTATTGCAATGCAACTTGCAAAAATTCATCCAGAGTGAGTGAATGGAAAAGTGTAATATTATTTCCGTATTGCAATGCAACTTGCAAAAATTCATCCAGAGTGAGTGATTTAGAACTTTGTTAATGGAAAAGTGTAATATTATTTCCGTATTGCAATGCAACTTGCAAAAATTCATCCAGAGTGAGTGAATGGAAAAGTGTGATATTATTTCCGTATTGCAATGCAACTTGCAAAAATTCATCCAGAGTGAGTGAATGGAAAAGTGTAATATTATTTCCGTATTGCAATGCAACTTGCAAAAATTCATCCAGAGTGAGTGAATCACAACATGATTTAGAACTTTGTTAATGTAATATTATTTCCGTATTGCAATGCAACTTGCAAAAATTCATCCAGAGTGAGTGAATGGAAAAGTGTAATATTATTTCCATATTGCAATGCAACTTGCAAAAATTCATCCAGAGTGAGTGAATGGAAAAGTGTAATATTATTTCCGTATTGCAATGCAACTTGCAAAAATTCATCCAGAGTGAGTGAATGGAAAAGTGTAATATTATTTCCGTATTGCAATGCAACTTGCAAAAATTCATCCAGAGTGAGTGAATGGAAAAGTGTAATATTATTTCCGTATTGCAATGCAACTTGCAAAAATTCATCCAGAGTGGGTGAATGGAAAAGTGTAATATTATTTCCGTATTGCAATGCAACTTGCAAAAATTCATCCAGAGTGAGTGAATGGAAAAGTGTAATATTATTTCCGTATTGCAATGCAACTTGCAAAAATTCATCCAGAGTGAGTGAATGGAAAAGTGTAATATTATTTCCGTATTGCAATGCAACTTGCAAAAATTCATCCAGAGTGAGTGAATGGAAAAGTGTAATATTATTTCCGTATTGCAATGCAACTTGCAAAAATTTATCCAGAGTGAGTGAATGGAAAAGTGTAATATTATTTCCGTATTGCAATGCAACTTGAAAAATTCATCCAGAGTGAGTGATTTAAAACTTTGTTAATGGAAAAGTGTAATATTATTTCCGTATTGCAATGCAACTTGCAAAAATTCATCCAGAGCGAGTGAATGGAAAAGTGTAATATTATTTCCGTATTGCAATGCAACTTGCAAAAATTCATCCAGAGCGAGTGAATGGAAAAGTGTAATATTATTTCCGTATTGCAATGCAACTTGCAAAAATTCATCCAGAGTGAGTGAATGGAAAAGTGTAATATTATTTCCGTATTGCAATGCAACTTGCAAAAATTCATCCAGAGTGAGTGAATGGAAAAGTGTAATATTATTTCCGTATTGCAATGCAACTTGCAAAAATTCATCCAGAGTGAGTGAATGGAAAAGTGTAATATTATTTCCGTATTGCAATGCAATTTGCAAAAATTCATCCAGAGTGAGTGAATCACAACATGATTTAGAACTTTGTTAATGGAAAAGTGTAATATTATTTCCGTATTGCAATGCAACTTGCAAAAATTCATCCAGAGTGAGTGAATCACAACATGATTTAGAACTTTGTTAATGGAAAAGTGTAATATTATTTCCGTATTGCAATGCAACTTGCAAAAATTCATCCAGAGTGAGTGAATGGAAAAGTGTAATATTATTTCCGTATTGCAATGCAACTTGCAAAAATTCATCCAGAGTGAGTGAATGGAAAAGTGTAATATTATTTCCGTATTGCAATGCAATTTGCAAAAATTCATCCAGAGTGAGTGAATCACAACATGATTTAGAACTTTGTTAATGGAAAAGTGTAATATTATTTCCGTATTGCAATGCAACTTGCAAAAATTCATCCAGAGTGAGTGAATCACAACATGATTTAGAACTTTGTTAATGGAAAAGTGTAATATTATTTCCGTATTGCAATGCAACTTGCAAAAATTCATCCAGAGTAAGTGAATGGAAAAGTGTAATATTATTTCCGTATTGCAATGCAACTTGCAAAAATTCATCCAGAGTGAGTGAATGGAAAAGTGTAATATTATTTCCGTATTGCAATGCAACTTGCAAAAATTCATCCAGAGTGAGTGAATGGAAAAGTGTAATATTATTTCCGTATTGCAATGCAACTTGCAAAAATTCATCCAGAGTGAGTGAATGGAAAAGTGTAATATTATTTCCGTATTGCAATGCAACTTGCAAAAATTCATCCAGAGTGAGTGAATGGAAAAGTGTAATATTATTTCCGTATTGCAATGCAACTTGCAAAAATTCATCCAGAGTGAGTGAATCACAACATGATTTAGAACTTTGTTAATGTAATATTATTTCCGTATTGCAATGCAACTTGCAAAAATTCATCCAGAGGAAGTGAATGGAAAAGTGTAATATTATTTCCGTATTGCAATGCAACTTGCAAAAATTCATCCAGAGCGAGTGAATGGAAAAGTGTAATATTATTTCCGTATTGCAATGCAACTTGCAAAAATTCATCCAGAGTGAGTGAATGGAAAAGTGTAATATTATTTCCGTATTGCAATGCAACTTGCAAAAATTCATCCAGAGTGAGTGAATGGAAAAGTGTAATATTATTTCCGTATTGCAATGCAACTTGCAAAAATTCATCCAGAGTGAGTGATTTAGAACTTTGTTAATGGAAAAGTGTAATATTATTTCCGTATTGCAATGCAACTTGCAAAAATTCATCCAGAGTGAGTGAATGGAAAAGTATAATATTATTTCCGTATTGCAATGCAACTTGCAAAAATTCATCCAGAGTGAGTGAATGGAAAAGTGTAATATTATTTCCGTATTGCAATGCAACTTGCAAAAATTCATCCAGAGTGAGTGAATGGAAAAGTGTAATATTATTTCCGTATTGCAATGCAACTTGCAAAAATTCATCCAGAGTGAGTGATTTAGAACTTTGTTAATGGAAAAGTGTAATATTATTTCCGTATTGCAATGCAACTTGCAAAAATTCATCCAGAGTGAGTGAATGGAAAAGTGTAATATTATTTCCGTATTGCAATGCAACTTGCAAAAATTCATCCAGAGTGAGTGAATGGAAAAGTGTAATATTATTTCCGTATTGCAATGCAACTTGCAAAAATTCATCCAGAGTGAGTGAATCACAACATGATTTAGAACTTTGTTAATGTAATATTATTTCCGTATTGCAATGCAACTTGCAAAAATTCATCCAGAGTGAGTGAATCACAACATGATTTAGAACTTTGTTAATGTAATATTATTTCCGTATTGCAATGCAACTTGCAAAAATTCATCCAGAGTGAGTGAATGGAAAAGTGTAATATTATTTCCGTATTGCAATGCAACTTGCAAAAATTCATCCAGAGTGAGTGATTTAGAACTTTGTTAATGGAAAAGTGTAATATTATTTCCGTATTGCAATGCAACTTGCAAAAATTCATCCAGAGTGAGTGAATGGAAAAGTGTAATATTATTTCCGTATTGCAATGCAACTTGCAAAAATTCATCCAGAGTGAGTGAATGGAAAAGTGTAATATTATTTCCGTATTGCAATGCAACTTGCAAAAATTCATCCAGAGTGAGTGAATCACAACATGATTTAGAACTTTGTTAATGTAATATTATTTCCGTATTGCAATGCAACTTGCAAAAATTCATCCAGAGTGAGTGAATGGAAAAGTGTAATATTATTTCCATATTGCAATGCAACTTGCAAAAATTCATCCAGAGTGAGTGAATGGAAAAGTGTAATATTATTTCCGTATTGCAATGCAACTTGCAAAAATTCATCCAGAGTGAGTGAATGGAAAAGTGTAATATTATTTCCGTATTGCAATGCAACTTGCAAAAATTCATCCAGAGTGAGTGAATGGAAAAGTGTAATATTATTTCCGTATTGCAATGCAACTTGCAAAAATTCATCCAGAGTGGGTGAATGGAAAAGTGTAATATTATTTCCGTATTGCAATGCAACTTGCAAAAATTCATCCAGAGTGAGTGAATGGAAAAGTGTAATATTATTTCCGTATTGCAATGCAACTTGCAAAAATTCATCCAGAGTGAGTGAATGGAAAAGTGTAATATTATTTCCGTATTGCAATGCAACTTGCAAAAATTCATCCAGAGTGAGTGAATGGAAAAGTGTAATATTATTTCCGTATTGCAATGCAACTTGCAAAAATTTATCCAGAGTGAGTGAATGGAAAAGTGTAATATTATTTCCGTATTGCAATGCAACTTGAAAAATTCATCCAGAGTGAGTGATTTAAAACTTTGTTAATGGAAAAGTGTAATATTATTTCCGTATTGCAATGCAACTTGCAAAAATTCATCCAGAGCGAGTGAATGGAAAAGTGTAATATTATTTCCGTATTGCAATGCAACTTGCAAAAATTCATCCAGAGCGAGTGAATGGAAAAGTGTAATATTATTTCCGTATTGCAATGCAACTTGCAAAAATTCATCCAGAGTGAGTGAATGGAAAAGTGTAATATTATTTCCGTATTGCAATGCAACTTGCAAAAATTCATCCAGAGTGAGTGAATGGAAAAGTGTAATATTATTTCCGTATTGCAATGCAACTTGCAAAAATTCATCCAGAGTGAGTGAATGGAAAAGTGTAATATTATTTCCGTATTGCAATGCAATTTGCAAAAATTCATCCAGAGTGAGTGAATCACAACATGATTTAGAACTTTGTTAATGGAAAAGTGTAATATTATTTCCGTATTGCAATGCAACTTGCAAAAATTCATCCAGAGTGAGTGAATCACAACATGATTTAGAACTTTGTTAATGGAAAAGTGTAATATTATTTCCGTATTGCAATGCAACTTGCAAAAATTCATCCAGAGTAAGTGAATGGAAAAGTGTAATATTATTTCCGTATTGCAATGCAACTTGCAAAAATTCATCCAGAGTGAGTGAATGGAAATGTGTAATATTATTTCCGTATTGCAATGCAACTTGCAAAAATTCATCCAGAGTGAGTGAATGGAAAAGTGTAATATTATTTCCGTATTGCAATGCAACTTGCAAAAATTCATCCAGAGTGAGTGAATGGAAAAGTGTAATATTATTTCCGTATTGCAATGCAACTTGCAAAAATTCATCCAGAGTGAGTGAATCACAACATGATTTAGAACTTTGTTAATGGAAAAGTGTAATATTATTTCCGTATTGCAATGCAACTTGCAAAAATTCATCCAGAGTGAGTGAATCACAACATGATTTAGAACTTTGTTAATGGAAAAGTGTAATATTATTTCCGTATTGCAATGCAACTTGCAAAAATTCATCCAGAGTAAGTGAATGGAAAAGTGTAATATTATTTCCGTATTGCAATGCAACTTGCAAAAATTCATCCAGAGTGAGTGAATGGAAAAGTGTAATATTATTTCCGTATTGCAATGCAACTTGCAAAAATTCATCCAGAGTGAGTGAATGGAAAAGTGTAATATTATTTCCGTATTGCAATGCAACTTGCAAAAATTCATCCAGAGTGAGTGAATGGAAAAGTGTAATATTATTTCCGTATTGCAATGCAACTTGCAAAAATTCATCCAGAGTGAGTGAATGGAAAAGTGTAATATTATTTCCGTATTGCAATGCAACTTGCAAAAATTCATCCAGAGTGAGTGAATCACAACATGATTTAGAACTTTGTTAATGGAAAAGTGTAATATTATTTCCGTATTGCAATGCAACTTGCAAAAATTCATCCAGAGTGAGTGAATGGAAAAGTGTAATATTATTTCCGTATTGCAATGCAACTTGCAAAAATTCATCCAGAGTGAGTGAATGGAAAAGTGTAATATTATTTCCGTATTGCAATGCAACTTGCAAAAATTTATCCAGAGTGAGTGAATGGAAAAGTGTAATATTATTTCCGTATTGCAATGCAACTTGAAAAATTCATCCAGAGTGAGTGATTTAAAACTTTGTTAATGGAAAAGTGTAATATTATTTCCGTATTGCAATGCAACTTGCAAAAATTCATCCAGAGTGAGTGAATGGAAAAGTGTAATATTATTTCCGTATTGCAATGCAACTTGCAAAAATTCATCCAGAGCGAGTGAATGGAAAAGTGTAATATTATTTCCGTATTGCAATGCAACTTGCAAAAATTCATCCAGAGTGAGTGAATGGAAAAGTGTAATATTATTTCCGTATTGCAATGCAACTTGCAAAAATTCATCCAGAGTGAGTGAATGGAAAAGTGTAATATTATTTCCGTATTGCAATGCAACTTGCAAAAATTCATCCAGAGTGAGTGAATGGAAAAGTGTAATATTATTTCCGTATTGCAATGCAATTTGCAAAAATTCATCCAGAGTGAGTGAATCACAACATGATTTAGAACTTTGTTAATGGAAAAGTGTAATATTATTTCCGTATTGCAATGCAACTTGCAAAAATTCATCCAGAGTGAGTGAATCACAACATGATTTAGAACTTTGTTAATGGAAAAGTGTAATATTATTTCCGTATTGCAATGCAACTTGCAAAAATTCATCCAGAGTAAGTGAATGGAAAAGTGTAATATTATTTCCGTATTGCAATGCAACTTGCAAAAATTCATCCAGAGTGAGTGAATGGAAATGTGTAATATTATTTCCGTATTGCAATGCAACTTGCAAAAATTCATCCAGAGTGAGTGAATGGAAAAGTGTAATATTATTTCCGTATTGCAATGCAACTTGCAAAAATTCATCCAGAGTGAGTGAATGGAAAAGTGTAATATTATTTCCGTATTGCAATGCAACTTGCAAAAATTCATCCAGAGTGAGTGAATCACAACATGATTTAGAACTTTGTTAATGGAAAAGTGTAATATTATTTCCGTATTGCAATGCAACTTGCAAAAATTCATCCAGAGTGAGTGAATGGAAAAGTGTAATATTATTTCCGTATTGCAATGCAACTTGCAAAAATTCATCCAGAGTGAGTGAATGGAAAAGTGTAATATTATTTCCGTATTGCAATGCAACTTGCAAAAATTCATCCAGAGTGAGTGAATGGAAAAGTGTAATATTATTTCCGTATTGCAATGCAATTTGCAAAAATTCATCCAGAGTGAGTGAATCACAACATGATTTAGAACTTTGTTAATGGAAAAGTGTAATATTATTTCCGTATTGCAATGCAACTTGCAAAAATTCATCCAGAGTGAGTGAATCACAACATGATTTAGAACTTTGTTAATGGAAAAGTGTAATATTATTTCCGTATTGCAATGCAACTTGCAAAAATTCATCCAGAGTAAGTGAATGGAAAAGTGTAATATTATTTCCGTATTGCAATGCAACTTGCAAAAATTCATCCAGAGTGAGTGAATGGAAATGTGTAATATTATTTCCGTATTGCAATGCAACTTGCAAAAATTCATCCAGAGTGAGTGAATGGAAAAGTGTAATATTATTTCCGTATTGCAATGCAACTTGCAAAAATTCATCCAGAGTGAGTGAATGGAAAAGTGTAATATTATTTCCGTATTGCAATGCAACTTGCAAAAATTCATCCAGAGTGAGTGAATCACAACATGATTTAGAACTTTGTTAATGGAAAAGTTAATATTATTTCCGTATTGCAATGCAACTTGCAAAAATTCATCCAGAGTGAGTGAATCACAACATGATTTAGAACTTTGTTAATGGAAAAGTGTAATATTATTTCCGTATTGCAATGCAACTTGCAAAAATTCATCCAGAGTAAGTGAATGGAAAAGTGTAATATTATTTCCGTATTGCAATGCAACTTGCAAAAATTCATCCAGAGTGAGTGAATGGAAAAGTGTAATATTATTTCCGTATTGCAATGCAACTTGCAAAAATTCATCCAGAGTGAGTGAATGGAAAAGTGTAATATTATTTCCGTATTGCAATGCAACTTGCAAAAATTCATCCAGAGTGAGTGAATGGAAAAGTGTAATATTATTTCCGTATTGCAATGCAACTTGCAAAAATTCATCCAGAGTGAGTGAATGGAAAAGTGTAATATTATTTCCGTATTGCAATGCAACTTGCAAAAATTCATCCAGAGTGAGTGAATCACAACATGATTTAGAACTTTGTTAATGTAATATTATTTCCGTATTGCAATGCAACTTGCAAAAATTCATCCAGAGTAAGTGAATGGAAAAGTGTAATATTATTTCCGTATTGCAATGCAACTTGCAAAAATTCATCCAGAGCGAGTGAATGGAAAAGTGTAATATTATTTCCGTATTGCAATGCAACTTGCAAAAATTCATCCAGAGTGAGTGAATGGAAAAGTGTAATATTATTTCCGTATTGCAATGCAACTTGCAAAAATTCATCCAGAGTGAGTGAATGGAAAAGTGTAATATTATTTCCGTATTGCAATGCAACTTGCAAAAATTCATCCAGAGTGAGTGATTTAGAACTTTGTTAATGGAAAAGTGTAATATTATTTCCGTATTGCAATGCAACTTGCAAAAATTCATCCAGAGTGAGTGAATGGAAAAGTATAATATTATTTCCGTATTGCAATGCAACTTGCAAAAATTCATCCAGAGTGAGTGAATGGAAAAGTGTAATATTATTTCCGTATTGCAATGCAACTTGCAAAAATTCATCCAGAGTGAGTGAATGGAAAAGTGTAATATTATTTCCGTATTGCAATGCAACTTGCAAAAATTCATCCAGAGTGAGTGAATGGAAAAGTGTAATATTATTTCCGTATTGCAATGCAACTTGCAAAAATTCATCCAGAGTGAGTGAATGGAAAAGTGTAATATTATTTCCGTATTGCAATGCAACTTGCAAAAATTCATCCAGAGTGAGTGAATCACAACATGATTTAGAACTTTGTTAATGGAAAAGTGTAATATTATTTCCGTATTGCAATGCAACTTGCAAAAATTCATCCAGAGTAAGTGAATGGAAAAGTGTAATATTATTTCCGTATTGCAATGCAACTTGCAAAAATTCATCCAGAGTGAGTGAATGGAAAAGTGTAATATTATTTCCGTATTGCAATGCAACTTGCAAAAATTCATCCAGAGTGAGTGAATGGAAAAGTGTAATATTATTTCCGTATTGCAATGCAACTTGCAAAAATTCATCCAGAGTGAGTGAATGGAAAAGTGTAATATTATTTCCGTATTGCAATGCAACTTGCAAAAATTCATCCAGAGTGAGTGAATGGAAAAGTGTAATATTATTTCCGTATTGCAATGCAACTTGCAAAAATTCATCCAGAGTGAGTGAATCACAACATGATTTAGAACTTTGTTAATGTAATATTATTTCCGTATTGCAATGCAACTTGCAAAAATTCATCCAGAGTAAGTGAATGGAAAAGTGTAATATTATTTCCGTATTGCAATGCAACTTGCAAAAATTCATCCAGAGCGAGTGAATGGAAAAGTGTAATATTATTTCCGTATTGCAATGCAACTTGCAAAAATTCATCCAGAGTGAGTGAATGGAAAAGTGTAATATTATTTCCGTATTGCAATGCAACTTGCAAAAATTCATCCAGAGTGAGTGAATGGAAAAGTGTAATATTATTTCCGTATTGCAATGCAACTTGCAAAAATTCATCCAGAGTGAGTGAATGGAAAAGTGTAATATTATTTCCGTATTGCAATGCAACTTGCAAAAATTCATCCAGAGTGAGTGAATGGAAAAGTGTAATATTATTTCCGTATTGCAATGCAACTTGCAAAAATTCATCCAGAGTGAGTGAATCACAACATGATTTAGAACTTTGTTAATGTAATATTATTTCCGTATTGCAATGCAACTTGCAAAAATTCATCCAGAGTAAGTGAATGGAAAAGTGTAATATTATTTCCGTATTGCAATGCAACTTGCAAAAATTCATCCAGAGCGAGTGAATGGAAAAGTGTAATATTATTTCCGTATTGCAATGCAACTTGCAAAAATTCATCCAGAGTGAGTGAATGGAAAAGTGTAATATTATTTCCGTATTGCAATGCAACTTGCAAAAATTCATCCAGAGTGAGTGAATGGAAAAGTGTAATATTATTTCCGTATTGCAATGCAACTTGCAAAAATTCATCCAGAGTGAGTGATTTAGAACTTTGTTAATGGAAAAGTGTAATATTATTTCCGTATTGCAATGCAACTTGCAAAAATTCATCCAGAGTGAGTGAATGGAAAAGTATAATATTATTTCCGTATTGCAATGCAACTTGCAAAAATTCATCCAGAGTGAGTGAATGGAAAAGTGTAATATTATTTCCGTATTGCAATGCAACTTGCAAAAATTCATCCAGAGTGAGTGAATGGAAAAGTGTAATATTATTTCCGTATTGCAATGCAACTTGCAAAAATTCATCCAGAGTGAGTGATTTAGAACTTTGTTAATGGAAAAGTGTAATATTATTTCCGTATTGCAATGCAACTTGCAAAAATTCATCCAGAGTGAGTGAATGGAAAAGTGTAATATTATTTCCGTATTGCAATGCAACTTGCAAAAATTCATCCAGAGTGAGTGAATGGAAAAGTGTAATATTATTTCCGTATTGCAATGCAACTTGCAAAAATTCATCCAGAGTGAGTGAATCACAACATGATTTAGAACTTTGTTAATGTAATATTATTTCCGTATTGCAATGCAACTTGCAAAAATTCATCCAGAGTGAGTGAATCACAACATGATTTAGAACTTTGTTAATGTAATATTATTTCCGTATTGCAATGCAACTTGCAAAAATTCATCCAGAGTGAGTGAATGGAAAAGTGTAATATTATTTCCGTATTGCAATGCAACTTGCAAAAATTCATCCAGAGTGAGTGATTTAGAACTTTGTTAATGGAAAAGTGTAATATTATTTCCGTATTGCAATGCAACTTGCAAAAATTCATCCAGAGTGAGTGAATGGAAAAGTGTAATATTATTTCCGTATTGCAATGCAACTTGCAAAAATTCATCCAGAGTGAGTGAATGGAAAAGTGTAATATTATTTCCGTATTGCAATGCAACTTGCAAAAATTCATCCAGAGTGAGTGAATCACAACATGATTTAGAACTTTGTTAATGTAATATTATTTCCGTATTGCAATGCAACTTGCAAAAATTCATCCAGAGTGAGTGAATGGAAAAGTGTAATATTATTTCCATATTGCAATGCAACTTGCAAAAATTCATCCAGAGTGAGTGAATGGAAAAGTGTAATATTATTTCCGTATTGCAATGCAACTTGCAAAAATTCATCCAGAGTGAGTGAATGGAAAAGTGTAATATTATTTCCGTATTGCAATGCAACTTGCAAAAATTCATCCAGAGTGAGTGAATGGAAAAGTGTAATATTATTTCCGTATTGCAATGCAACTTGCAAAAATTCATCCAGAGTGGGTGAATGGAAAAGTGTAATATTATTTCCGTATTGCAATGCAACTTGCAAAAATTCATCCAGAGTGAGTGAATGGAAAAGTGTAATATTATTTCCGTATTGCAATGCAACTTGCAAAAATTCATCCAGAGTGAGTGAATGGAAAAGTGTAATATTATTTCCGTATTGCAATGCAACTTGCAAAAATTCATCCAGAGTGAGTGAATGGAAAAGTGTAATATTATTTCCGTATTGCAATGCAACTTGCAAAAATTTATCCAGAGTGAGTGAATGGAAAAGTGTAATATTATTTCCGTATTGCAATGCAACTTGAAAAATTCATCCAGAGTGAGTGATTTAAAACTTTGTTAATGGAAAAGTGTAATATTATTTCCGTATTGCAATGCAACTTGCAAAAATTCATCCAGAGTGAGTGAATGGAAAAGTGTAATATTATTTCCGTATTGCAATGCAACTTGCAAAAATTCATCCAGAGCGAGTGAATGGAAAAGTGTAATATTATTTCCGTATTGCAATGCAACTTGCAAAAATTCATCCAGAGTGAGTGAATGGAAAAGTGTAATATTATTTCCGTATTGCAATGCAACTTGCAAAAATTCATCCAGAGTGAGTGAATGGAAAAGTGTAATATTATTTCCGTATTGCAATGCAACTTGCAAAAATTCATCCAGAGTGAGTGAATGGAAAAGTGTAATATTATTTCCGTATTGCAATGCAATTTGCAAAAATTCATCCAGAGTGAGTGAATCACAACATGATATAGAACTTTGTTAATGGAAAAGTGTAATATTATTTCCGTATTGCAATGCAACTTGCAAAAATTCATCCAGAGTGAGTGAATCACAACATGATTTAGAACTTTGTTAATGGAAAAGTGTAATATTATTTCCGTATTGCAATGCAACTTGCAAAAATTCATCCAGAGTAAGTGAATGGAAAAGTGTAATATTATTTCCGTATTGCAATGCAACTTGCAAAAATTCATCCAGAGTGAGTGAATGGAAAAGTGTAATATTATTTCCGTATTGCAATGCAACTTGCAAAAATTCATCCAGAGTGAGTGAATGGAAAAGTGTAATATTATTTCCGTATTGCAATGCAACTTGCAAAAATTCATCCAGAGTGAGTGAATGGAAAAGTGTAATATTATTTCCGTATTGCAATGCAACTTGCAAAAATTCATCCAGAGTGAGTGAATGGAAAAGTGTAATATTATTTCCGTATTGCAATGCAACTTGCAAAAATTCATCCAGAGTGAGTGAATCACAACATGATTTAGAACTTTGTTAATGTAATATTATTTCCGTATTGCAATGCAACTTGCAAAAATTCATCCAGAGTAAGTGAATGGAAAAGTGTAATATTATTTCCGTATTGCAATGCAACTTGCAAAAATTCATCCAGAGCGAGTGAATGGAAAAGTGTAATATTATTTCCGTATTGCAATGCAACTTGCAAAAATTCATCCAGAGTGAGTGAATGGAAAAGTGTAATATTATTTCCGTATTGCAATGCAACTTGCAAAAATTCATCCAGAGTGAGTGAATGGAAAAGTGTAATATTATTTCCGTATTGCAATGCAACTTGCAAAAATTCATCCAGAGTGAGTGATTTAGAACTTTGTTAATGGAAAAGTGTAATATTATTTCCGTATTGCAATGCAACTTGCAAAAATTCATCCAGAGTGAGTGAATCACAACATGATTTAGAACTTTGTTAATGGAAAAGTGTAATATTATTTCCGTATTGCAATGCAACTTGCAAAAATTCATCCAGAGTGAGTGAATCACAACATGATTTAGAACTTTGTTAATGGAAAAGTGTAATATTATTTCCGTATTGCAATGCAACTTGCAAAAATTCATCCAGAGTGAGTGAATCACAACATGATTTAGAACTTTGTTAATGTAATATTATTTCCGTATTGCAATGCAACTTGCAAAAATTCATCCAGAGTGAGTGAATGGAAAAGTGTAATATTATTTCCGTATTGCAATGCAACTTGCAAAAATTCATCCAGAGTGAGTGAATCACAACATGATTTAGAACTTTGTTAATGTAATATTATTTCCGTATTGCAATGCAACTTGCAAAAATTCATCCAGAGTGAGTGAATGGAAAAGTGTAATATTATTTCCATATTGCAATGCAACTTGCAAAAATTCATCCAGAGTGAGTGAATGGAAAAGTGTAATATTATTTCCGTATTGCAATGCAACTTGCAAAAATTCATCCAGAGTGAGTGAATGGAAAAGTGTAATATTATTTCCGTATTGCAATGCAACTTGCAAAAATTCATCCAGAGTGAGTGAATGGAAAAGTGTAATATTATTTCCGTATTGCAATGCAACTTGCAAAAATTCATCCAGAGTGGGTGAATGGAAAAGTGTAATATTATTTCCGTATTGCAATGCAACTTGCAAAAATTCATCCAGAGTGAGTGAATGGAAAAGTGTAATATTATTTCCGTATTGCAATGCAACTTGCAAAAATTTATCCAGAGTGAGTGAATGGAAAAGTGTAATATTATTTCCGTATTGCAATGCAACTTGAAAAATTCATCCAGAGTGAGTGATTTAAAACTTTGTTAATGGAAAAGTGTAATATTATTTCCGTATTGCAATGCAACTTGCAAAAATTCATCCAGAGTGAGTGAATGGAAAAGTGTAATATTATTTCCGTATTGCAATGCAACTTGCAAAAATTCATCCAGAGCGAGTGAATGGAAAAGTGTAATATTATTTCCGTATTGCAATGCAACTTGCAAAAATTCATCCAGAGTGAGTGAATGGAAAAGTGTAATATTATTTCCGTATTGCAATGCAACTTGCAAAAATTCATCCAGAGCGAGTGAATGGAAAAGTGTAATATTATTTCCGTATTGCAATGCAACTTGCAAAAATTCATCCAGAGTGAGTGAATGGAAAAGTGTAATATTATTTCCGTATTGCAATGCAACTTGCAAAAATTCATCCAGAGTGAGTGAATGGAAAAGTGTAATATTATTTCCGTATTGCAATGCAACTTGCAAAAATTCATCCAGAGTGAGTGAATGGAAAAGTGTAATATTATTTCCGTATTGCAATGCAACTTGCAAAAATTCATCCAGAGTGGGTGAATGGAAAAGTGTAATATTATTTCCGTATTGCAATGCAACTTGCAAAAATTCATCCAGAGTGAGTGAATGGAAAAGTGTAATATTATTTCCGTATTGCAATGCAACTTGCAAAAATTCATCCAGAGTGAGTGAATGGAAAAGTGTAATATTATTTCCGTATTGCAATGCAACTTGCAAAAATTCATCCAGAGTGAGTGAATGGAAAAGTGTAATATTATTTCCGTATTGCAATGCAACTTGCAAAAATTTATCCAGAGTGAGTGAATGGAAAAGTGTAATATTATTTCCGTATTGCAATGCAACTTGAAAAATTCATCCAGAGTGAGTGATTTAAAACTTTGTTAATGGAAAAGTGTAATATTATTTCCGTATTGCATTGCAACTTGCAAAAATTCATCCAGAGTGAGTGAATGGAAAAGTGTAATATTATTTCCGTATTGCAATGCAACTTGCAAAAATTCATCCAGAGTGAGTGAATGGAAAAGTGTAATATTATTTCCGTATTGCAATGCAACTTGCAAAAATTCATCCAGAGTGAGTGAATGGAAAAGTGTAATATTATTTCCGTATTGCAATGCAACTTGCAAAAATTCATCCAGAGTGAGTGAATGGAAAAGTGTAATATTATTTCCGTATTGCAATGCAACTTGCAAAAATTCATCCAGAGTGAGTGAATGGAAAAATGTAATATTATTTCCGTATTGCAATGCAACTTGCAAAAATTCATCCAGAGTGAGTGAATGGAAAAGTGTAATATTATTTCCGTATTGCAATGCAACTTGCAAAAATTCATCCAGAGTGAGTGATTTAGAACTTTGTTAATGGAAAAGTGTAATATTATTTCCGTATTGCAATGCAACTTGCAAAAATTCATCCAGAGTGAGTGAATGGAAAAGTGTAATATTATTTCCGTATTGCAATGCAACTTGCAAAAATTCATCCAGAGTGAGTGAATGGAAAAGTGTAATATTATTTCCGTATTGCAATGCAACTTGCAAAAATTCATCCAGAGTGAGTGAATCACAACATGATTTAGAACTTTGTTAATGTAATATTATTTCCGTATTGCAATGCAACTTGCAAAAATTCATCCAGAGTGAGTGAATGGAAAAGTGTAATATTATTTCCATATTGCAATGCAACTTGCAAAAATTCATCCAGAGTGAGTGAATGGAAAAGTGTAATATTATTTCCGTATTGCAATGCAACTTGCAAAAATTCATCCAGAGTGAGTGAATGGAAAAGTGTAATATTATTTCCGTATTGCAATGCAACTTGCAAAAATTCATCCAGAGTGAGTGAATGGAAAAGTGTAATATTATTTCCGTATTGCAATGCAACTTGCAAAAATTCATCCAGAGTGGGTGAATGGAAAAGTGTAATATTATTTCCGTATTGCAATGCAACTTGCAAAAATTTATCCAGAGTGAGTGAATGGAAAAGTGTAATATTATTTCCGTATTGCAATGCAACTTGAAAAATTCATCCAGAGTGAGTGATTTAAAACTTTGTTAATGGAAAAGTGTAATATTATTTCCGTATTGCAATGCAACTTGCAAAAATTCATCCAGAGCGAGTGAATGGAAAAGTGTAATATTATTTCCGTATTGCAATGCAACTTGCAAAAATTCATCCAGAGTGAGTGAATGGAAAAGTGTAATATTATTTCCGTATTGCAATGCAACTTGCAAAAATTCATCCAGAGTGAGTGAATGGAAAAGTGTAATATTATTTCCGTATTGCAATGCAACTTGCAAAAATTCATCCAGAGTGAGTGAATGGAAAAGTGTAATATTATTTCCGTATTGCAATGCAATTTGCAAAAATTCATCCAGAGTGAGTGAATCACAACATGATATAGAACTTTGTTAATGGAAAAGTGTAATATTATTTCCGTATTGCAATGCAACTTGCAAAAATTCATCCAGAGTGAGTGAATCACAACATGATTTAGAACTTTGTTAATGGAAAAGTGTAATATTATTTCCGTATTGCAATGCAACTTGCAAAAATTCATCCAGAGTAAGTGAATGGAAAAGTGTAATATTATTTCCGTATTGCAATGCAACTTGCAAAAATTCATCCAGAGTGAGTGAATGGAAAAGTGTAATATTATTTCCGTATTGCAATGCAACTTGCAAAAATTCATCCAGAGTGAGTGAATGGAAAAGTGTAATATTATTTCCGTATTGCAATGCAACTTGCAAAAATTCATCCAGAGTGAGTGAATGGAAAAGTGTAATATTATTTCCGTATTGCAATGCAACTTGCAAAAATTCATCCAGAGTGAGTGAATGGAAAAGTGTAATATTATTTCCGTATTGCAATGCAACTTGCAAAAATTCATCCAGAGTGAGTGAATCACAACATGATTTAGAACTTTGTTAATGTAATATTATTTCCGTATTGCAATGCAACTTGCAAAAATTCATCCAGAGTAAGTGAATGGAAAAGTGTAATATTATTTCCGTATTGCAATGCAACTTGCAAAAATTCATCCAGAGCGAGTGAATGGAAAAGTGTAATATTATTTCCGTATTGCAATGCAACTTGCAAAAATTCATCCAGAGTGAGTGAATGGAAAAGTGTAATATTATTTCCGTATTGCAATGCAACTTGCAAAAATTCATCCAGAGTGAGTGAATGGAAAAGTGTAATATTATTTCCGTATTGCAATGCAACTTGCAAAAATTCATCCAGAGTGAGTGATTTAGAACTTTGTTAATGGAAAAGTGTAATATTATTTCCGTATTGCAATGCAACTTGCAAAAATTCATCCAGAGTGAGTGAATCACAACATGATTTAGAACTTTGTTAATGGAAAAGTGTAATATTATTTCCGTATTGCAATGCAACTTGCAAAAATTCATCCAGAGTGAGTGAATCACAACATGATTTAGAACTTTGTTAATGGAAAAGTGTAATATTATTTCCGTATTGCAATGCAACTTGCAAAAATTCATCCAGAGTGAGTGAATCACAACATGATTTAGAACTTTGTTAATGTAATATTATTTCCGTATTGCAATGCAACTTGCAAAAATTCATCCAGAGTGAGTGAATGGAAAAGTGTAATATTATTTCCGTATTGCAATGCAACTTGCAAAAATTCATCCAGAGTGAGTGAATCACAACATGATTTAGAACTTTGTTAATGTAATATTATTTCCGTATTGCAATGCAACTTGCAAAAATTCATCCAGAGTGAGTGAATGGAAAAGTGTAATATTATTTCCATATTGCAATGCAACTTGCAAAAATTCATCCAGAGTGAGTGAATGGAAAAGTGTAATATTATTTCCGTATTGCAATGCAACTTGCAAAAATTCATCCAGAGTGAGTGAATGGAAAAGTGTAATATTATTTCCGTATTGCAATGCAACTTGCAAAAATTCATCCAGAGTGAGTGAATGGAAAAGTGTAATATTATTTCCGTATTGCAATGCAACTTGCAAAAATTCATCCAGAGTGGGTGAATGGAAAAGTGTAATATTATTTCCGTATTGCAATGCAACTTGCAAAAATTCATCCAGAGTGAGTGAATGGAAAAGTGTAATATTATTTCCGTATTGCAATGCAACTTGCAAAAATTTATCCAGAGTGAGTGAATGGAAAAGTGTAATATTATTTCCGTATTGCAATGCAACTTGAAAAATTCATCCAGAGTGAGTGATTTAAAACTTTGTTAATGGAAAAGTGTAATATTATTTCCGTATTGCAATGCAACTTGCAAAAATTCATCCAGAGTGAGTGAATGGAAAAGTGTAATATTATTTCCGTATTGCAATGCAACTTGCAAAAATTCATCCAGAGCGAGTGAATGGAAAAGTGTAATATTATTTCCGTATTGCAATGCAACTTGCAAAAATTCATCCAGAGTGAGTGAATGGAAAAGTGTAATATTATTTCCGTATTGCAATGCAACTTGCAAAAATTCATCCAGAGCGAGTGAATGGAAAAGTGTAATATTATTTCCGTATTGCAATGCAACTTGCAAAAATTCATCCAGAGTGAGTGAATGGAAAAGTGTAATATTATTTCCGTATTGCAATGCAACTTGCAAAAATTCATCCAGAGTGAGTGAATGGAAAAGTGTAATATTATTTCCGTATTGCAATGCAACTTGCAAAAATTCATCCAGAGTGAGTGAATGGAAAAGTGTAATATTATTTCCGTATTGCAATGCAACTTGCAAAAATTCATCCAGAGTGGGTGAATGGAAAAGTGTAATATTATTTCCGTATTGCAATGCAACTTGCAAAAATTCATCCAGAGTGAGTGAATGGAAAAGTGTAATATTATTTCCGTATTGCAATGCAACTTGCAAAAATTCATCCAGAGTGAGTGAATGGAAAAGTGTAATATTATTTCCGTATTGCAATGCAACTTGCAAAAATTCATCCAGAGTGAGTGAATGGAAAAGTGTAATATTATTTCCGTATTGCAATGCAACTTGCAAAAATTTATCCAGAGTGAGTGAATGGAAAAGTGTAATATTATTTCCGTATTGCAATGCAACTTGAAAAATTCATCCAGAGTGAGTGATTTAAAACTTTGTTAATGGAAAAGTGTAATATTATTTCCGTATTGCATTGCAACTTGCAAAAATTCATCCAGAGTGAGTGAATGGAAAAGTGTAATATTATTTCCGTATTGCAATGCAACTTGCAAAAATTCATCCAGAGTGAGTGAATGGAAAAGTGTAATATTATTTCCGTATTGCAATGCAACTTGCAAAAATTCATCCAGAGTGAGTGAATGGAAAAGTGTAATATTATTTCCGTATTGCAATGCAACTTGCAAAAATTCATCCAGAGTGAGTGAATGGAAAAGTGTAATATTATTTCCGTATTGCAATGCAACTTGCAAAAATTCATCCAGAGTGAGTGAATGGAAAAGTGTAATATTATTTCCGTATTGCAATGCAATTTGCAAAAATTCATCCAGAGTGAGTGAATCACAACATGATTTAGAACTTTGTTAATGGAAAAGTGTAATATTATTTCCGTATTGCAATGCAACTTGCAAAAATTCATCCAGAGTGAGTGAATCACAACATGATTTAGAACTTTGTTAATGGAAAAGTGTAATATTATTTCCGTATTGCAATGCAACTTGCAAAAATTCATCCAGAGTAAGTGAATGGAAAAGTGTAATATTATTTCCGTATTGCAATGCAACTTGCAAAAATTCATCCAGAGTGAGTGAATCACAACATGATTTAGAACTTTGTTAATGGAAAAGTGTAATATTATTTCCGTATTGCAATGCAACTTGCAAAAATTCATCCAGAGCGAGTGAATGGAAAAGTGTAATATTATTTCCGTATTGCAATGCAACTTGCAAAAATTCATCCAGAGTGAGTGAATGGAAAAGTGTAATATTATTTCCGTATTGCAATGCACCTTGCAAAAATTCATCCAGAGTGAGTGAATGGAAAAGTGTAATATTATTTCCGTATTGCAATGCAACTTGCAAAAATTCATCCAGAGTGAGTGAATGGAAAAGTGTAATATTATTTCCGTATTGCAATGCAACTTGCAAAAATTCATCCAGAGTGAGTGAATGGAAAAGTGTAATATTATTTCCGTATTGCAATGCAACTTGCAAAAATTCATCCAGAGTGAGTGAATCACAACATGATTTAGAACTTTGTTAATGTAATATTATTTCCGTATTGCAATGCAACTTGCAAAAATTCATCCAGAGTAAGTGAATGGAAAAGTGTAATATTATTTCCGTATTGCAATGCAACTTGCAAAAATTCATCCAGAGCGAGTGAATGGAAAAGTGTAATATTATTTCCGTATTGCAATGCAACTTGCAAAAATTCATCCAGAGTGAGTGAATGGAAAAGTGTAATATTATTTCCGTATTGCAATGCAACTTGCAAAAATTCATCCAGAGTGAGTGAATGGAAAAGTGTAATATTATTTCCGTATTGCAATGCAACTTGCAAAAATTCATCCAGAGTGAGTGATTCAGAACTTTGTTAATGGAAAAGTGTAATATTATTTCCGTATTGCAATGCAACTTGCAAAAATTCATCCAGAGTGAGTGAATCACAACATGATTTAGAACTTTGTTAATGGAAAAGTGTAATATTATTTCCGTATTGCAATGCAACTTGCAAAAATTCATCCAGAGTGAGTGAATCACAACATGATTTAGAACTTTGTTAATGGAAAAGTGTAATATTATTTCCGTATTGCAATGCAACTTGCAAAAATTCATCCAGAGTGAGTGAATCACAACATGATTTAGAACTTTGTTAATGTAATATTATTTCCGTATTGCAATGCAACTTGCAAAAATTCATCCAGAGTGAGTGAATGGAAAAGTGTAATATTATTTCCGTATTGCAATGCAACTTGCAAAAATTCATCCAGAGTGAGTGAATCAAAACATGATTTAGAACTTTGTTAATGTAATATTATTTCCGTATTGCAATGCAACTTGCAAAAATTCATCCAGAGTGAGTGAATGGAAAAGTGTAATATTATTTCCATATTGCAATGCAACTTGCAAAAATTCATCCAGAGTGAGTGAATGGAAAAGTGTAATATTATTTCCGTATTGCAATGCAACTTGCAAAAATTCATCCAGAGTGAGTGAATGGAAAAGTGTAATATTATTTCCGTATTGCAATGCAACTTGCAAAAATTCATCCAGAGTGAGTGAATGGAAAAGTGTAATATTATTTCCGTATTGCAATGCAACTTGCAAAAATTCATCCAGAGTGGGTGAATGGAAAAGTGTAATATTATTTCCGTATTGCAATGCAACTTGCAAAAATTCATCCAGAGTGAGTGAATGGAAAAGTGTAATATTATTTCCGTATTGCAATGCAACTTGCAAAAATTTATCCAGAGTGAGTGAATGGAAAAGTGTAATATTATTTCCGTATTGCAATGCAACTTGAAAAATTCATCCAGAGTGAGTGATTTAAAACTTTGTTAATGGAAAAGTGTAATATTATTTCCGTATTGCAATGCAACTTGCAAAAATTCATCCAGAGTGAGTGAATGGAAAAGTGTAATATTATTTCCGTATTGCAATGCAACTTGCAAAAATTCATCCAGAGTGAGTGAATCACAACATGATTTAGAACTTTGTTAATGTAATATTATTTCCGTATTGCAATGCAACTTGCAAAAATTCATCCAGAGTGAGTGAATGGAAAAGTGTAATATTATTTCCATATTGCAATGCAACTTGCAAAAATTCATCCAGAGTGAGTGAATGGAAAAGTGTAATATTATTTCCGTATTGCAATGCAACTTGCAAAAATTCATCCAGAGTGAGTGAATGGAAAAGTGTAATATTATTTCTGTATTGCAATGCAACTTGCAAAAATTCATCCAGAGTGAGTGAATGGAAAAGTGTAATATTATTTCCGTATTGCAATGCAACTTGCAAAAATTCATCCAGAGTGAGTGAATGGAAAAGTGTAATATTATTTCCGTATTGCAATGCAACTTGCAAAAATTCATCCAGAGTGAGTGATTTAGAACTTTGTTAATGGAAAAGTGTAATATTATTTCCGTATTGCAATGCAACTTGCAAAAATTCATCCAGAGTAAGTGAATGGAAAAGTGTAATATTATTTCCGTATTGCAATGCAACTTGCAAAAATTCATCCAGAGCGAGTGAATGGAAAAGTGTAATATTATTTCCGTATTGCAATGCAACTTGCAAAAATTCATCCAGAGTGAGTGAATGGAAAAGTGTAATATTATTTCCGCATTGCAATGCAACTTGCAAAAATTCATCCAGAGTGAGTGAATGGAAAAGTGTAATATTATTTCCGTATTGCAATGCAACTTGCAAAAATTCATCCAGAGTGAGTGATTTAGAACTTTGTTAATGGAAAAGTGTAATATTATTTCCGTATTGCAATGCAACTTGCAAAAATTCATCCAGAGTGAGTGAATCACAACATGATTTAGAACTTTGTTAATGGAAAAGTGTAATATTATTTCCGTATTGCAATGCAACTTGCAAAAATTCATCCAGAGTGAGTGAATCACAACATGATTTAGAACTTTGTTAATGGAAAAGTGTAATATTATTTCCGTATTGCAATGCAACTTGCAAAAATTCATCCAGAGTGAGTGAATCACAACATGATTTAGAACTTTGTTAATGTAATATTATTTCCGTATTGCAATGCAACTTGCAAAAATTCATCCAGAGTGAGTGAATGGAAAAGTGTAATATTATTTCCGTATTGCAATGCAACTTGCAAAAATTCATCCAGAGTGAGTGAATCACAACATGATTTAGAACTTTGTTAATGTAAAATTATTTCCGTATTGCAATGCAACTTGCAAAAATTCATCCAGAGTGAGTGAATGGAAAAGTGTAATATTATTTCCATATTGCAATGCAACTTGCAAAAATTCATCCAGAGTGAGTGAATGGAAAAGTGTAATATTATTTCCGTATTGCAATGCAACTTGCAAAAATTCATCCAGAGTGAGTGAATCACAACATGATTTAGAACTTTGTTAATGGAAAAGTGTAATATTATTTCCGTATTGCAATGCAACTTGCAAAAATTCATCCAGAGTAAGTGAATGGAAAAGTGTAATATTATTTCCGTATTGCAATGCAACTTGCAAAAATTCATCCAGAGTGAGTGAATCACAACATGATTTAGAACTTTGTTAATGGAAAAGTGTAATATTATTTCCGTATTGCAATGCAACTTGCAAAAATTCATCCAGAGTGAGTGAATGGAAAAGTGTAATATTATTTCCGTATTGCAATGCAACTTGCAAAAATTCATCCAGAGTGAGTGAATGGAAAAGTGTAATATTATTTCCGTATTGCAATGCAACTTGCAAAAATTCATCCAGAGTGAGTGATTCAGAACTTTGTTAATGGAAAAGTGTAATATTATTTCCGTATTGCAATGCAACTTGCAAAAATTCATCCAGAGTGAGTGAATCACAACATGATTTAGAACTTTGTTAATGGAAAAGTGTAATATTATTTCCGTATTGCAATGCAACTTGCAAAAATTCATCCAGAGTGAGTGAATCACAACATGATTTAGAACTTTGTTAATGGAAAAGTGTAATATTATTTCCGTATTGCAATGCAACTTGCAAAAATTCATCCAGAGTGAGTGAATCACAACATGATTTAGAACTTTGTTAATGTAATATTATTTCCGTATTGCAATGCAACTTGCAAAAATTCATCCAGAGTGAGTGAATGGAAAAGTGTAATATTATTTCCGTATTGCAATGCAACTTGCAAAAATTCATCCAGAGTGAGTGAATCAAAACATGATTTAGAACTTTGTTAATGTAATATTATTTCCGTATTGCAATGCAACTTGCAAAAATTCATCCAGAGTGAGTGAATGGAAAAGTGTAATATTATTTCCATATTGCAATGCAACTTGCAAAAATTCATCCAGAGTGAGTGAATGGAAAAGTGTAATATTATTTCCGTATTGCAATGCAACTTGCAAAAATTCATCCAGAGTGAGTGAATGGAAAAGTGTAATATTATTTCCGTATTGCAATGCAACTTGCAAAAATTCATCCAGAGTGAGTGAATGGAAAAGTGTAATATTATTTCCGTATTGCAATGCAACTTGCAAAAATTCATCCAGAGTGGGTGAATGGAAAAGTGTAATATTATTTCCGTATTGCAATGCAACTTGCAAAAATTCATCCAGAGTGAGTGAATGGAAAAGTGTAATATTATTTCCGTATTGCAATGCAACTTGCAAAAATTTATCCAGAGTGAGTGAATGGAAAAGTGTAATATTATTTCCGTATTGCAATGCAACTTGAAAAATTCATCCAGAGTGAGTGATTTAAAACTTTGTTAATGGAAAAGTGTAATATTATTTCCGTATTGCAATGCAACTTGCAAAAATTCATCCAGAGTGAGTGAATGGAAAAGTGTAATATTATTTCCGTATTGCAATGCAACTTGCAAAAATTCATCCAGAGTGAGTGAATCACAACATGATTTAGAACTTTGTTAATGTAATATTATTTCCGTATTGCAATGCAACTTGCAAAAATTCATCCAGAGTGAGTGAATGGAAAAGTGTAATATTATTTCCATATTGCAATGCAACTTGCAAAAATTCATCCAGAGTGAGTGAATGGAAAAGTGTAATATTATTTCCGTATTGCAATGCAACTTGCAAAAATTCATCCAGAGTGAGTGAATGGAAAAGTGTAATATTATTTCTGTATTGCAATGCAACTTGCAAAAATTCATCCAGAGTGAGTGAATGGAAAAGTGTAATATTATTTCCGTATTGCAATGCAACTTGCAAAAATTCATCCAGAGTGAGTGAATGGAAAAGTGTAATATTATTTCCGTATTGCAATGCAACTTGCAAAAATTCATCCAGAGTGAGTGATTTAGAACTTTGTTAATGGAAAAGTGTAATATTATTTCCGTATTGCAATGCAACTTGCAAAAATTCATCCAGAGTAAGTGAATGGAAAAGTGTAATATTATTTCCGTATTGCAATGCAACTTGCAAAAATTCATCCAGAGCGAGTGAATGGAAAAGTGTAATATTATTTCCGTATTGCAATGCAACTTGCAAAAATTCATCCAGAGTGAGTGAATGGAAAAGTGTAATATTATTTCCGCATTGCAATGCAACTTGCAAAAATTCATCCAGAGTGAGTGAATGGAAAAGTGTAATATTATTTCCGTATTGCAATGCAACTTGCAAAAATTCATCCAGAGTGAGTGATTTAGAACTTTGTTAATGGAAAAGTGTAATATTATTTCCGTATTGCAATGCAACTTGCAAAAATTCATCCAGAGTGAGTGAATCACAACATGATTTAGAACTTTGTTAATGGAAAAGTGTAATATTATTTCCGTATTGCAATGCAACTTGCAAAAATTCATCCAGAGTGAGTGAATCACAACATGATTTAGAACTTTGTTAATGGAAAAGTGTAATATTATTTCCGTATTGCAATGCAACTTGCAAAAATTCATCCAGAGTGAGTGAATCACAACATGATTTAGAACTTTGTTAATGTAATATTATTTCCGTATTGCAATGCAACTTGCAAAAATTCATCCAGAGTGAGTGAATGGAAAAGTGTAATATTATTTCCGTATTGCAATGCAACTTGCAAAAATTCATCCAGAGTGAGTGAATCACAACATGATTTAGAACTTTGTTAATGTAAAATTATTTCCGTATTGCAATGCAACTTGCAAAAATTCATCCAGAGTGAGTGAATGGAAAAGTGTAATATTATTTCCATATTGCAATGCAACTTGCAAAAATTCATCCAGAGTGAGTGAATGGAAAAGTGTAATATTATTTCCGTATTGCAATGCAACTTGCAAAAATTCATCCAGAGTGAGTGAATGGAAAAGTGTAATATTATTTCCGTATTGCAATGCAACTTGCAAAAATTCATCCAGAGTGAGTGAATGGAAAAGTGTAATATTATTTCCGTATTGCAATGCAACTTGCAAAAATTCATCCAGAGTGGGTGAATGGAAAAGTGTAATATTATTTCCGTATTGCAATGCAACTTGCAAAAATTCATCCAGAGTGAGTGAATGGAAAAGTGTAATATTATTTCCGTATTGCAATGCAACTTGCAAAAATTTATCCAGAGTGAGTGAATGGAAAAGTGTAATATTATTTCCGTATTGCAATGCAACTTGAAAAATTCATCCAGAGTGAGTGATTTAAAACTTTGTTAATGGAAAAGTGTAATATTATTTCCGTATTGCAATGCAACTTGCAAAAATTCATCCAGAGTGAGTGAATGGAAAAGTGTAATATTATTTCCGTATTGCAATGCAACTTGCAAAAATTCATCCAGAGCGAGTGAATGGAAAAGTGTAATATTATTTCCGTATTGCAATGCAACTTGCAAAAATTCATCCAGAGCGAGTGAATGGAAAAGTGTAATATTATTTCCGTATTGCAATGCAACTTGCAAAAATTCATCCAGAGCGAGTGAATGGAAAAGTGTAATATTATTTCCGTATTGCAATGCAACTTGCAAAAATTCATCCAGAGTGAGTGAATGGAAAAGTGTAATATTATTTCCGTATTGCAATGCAACTTGCAAAAATTCATCCAGAGTGAGTGAATGGAAAAGTGTAATATTATTTCCGTATTGCAATGCAACTTGCAAAAATTCATCCAGAGTGAGTGAATGGAAAAGTGTAATATTATTTCCGTATTGCAATGCAACTTGCAAAAATTCATCCAGAGTGGGTGAATGGAAAAGTGTAATATTATTTCCGTATTGCAATGCAACTTGCAAAAATTCATCCAGAGTGAGTGAATGGAAAAGTGTAATATTATTTCCGTATTGCAATGCAACTTGCAAAAATTCATCCAGAGTGAGTGAATGGAAAAGTGTAATATTATTTCCGTATTGCAATGCAACTTGCAAAAATTCATCCAGAGTGAGTGAATGGAAAAGTGTAATATTATATCCGTATTGCAATGCAACTTGCAAAAATTTATCCAGAGTGAGTGAATGGAAAAGTGTAATATTATTTCCGTATTGCAATGCAACTTGAAAAATTCATCCAGAGTGAGTGATTTAAAACTTTGTTAATGGAAAAGTGTAATATTATTTCCGTATTGCAATGCAACTTGCAAAAATTCATCCAGAGTGAGTGAATGGAAAAGTGTAATATTATTTCCGTATTGCAATGCAACTTGCAAAAATTCATCCAGAGTGAGTGAATGGAAAAGTGTAATATTATTTCCGTATTGCAATGCAACTTGCAAAAATTCATCCAGAGTGAGTGAATGGAAAAGTGTAATATTATTTCCGTATTGCAATGCAACTTGCAAAAATTCATCCAGAGTGAGTGAATGGAAAAGTGTAATATTATTTCCGTATTGCAATGCAACTTGCAAAAATTCATCCAGAGTGAGTGAATGGAAAAGTGTAATATTATTTCCGTATTGCAATGCAATTTGCAAAAATTCATCCAGAGTGAGTGAATCACAACATGATTTAGAACTTTGTTAATGGAAAAGTGTAATATTATTTCCGTATTGCAATGCAACTTGCAAAAATTCATCCAGAGTGAGTGAATCACAACATGATTTAGAACTTTGTTAATGGAAAAGTGTAATATTATTTCCGTATTGCAATGCAACTTGCAAAAATTCATCCAGAGTAAGTGAATGGAAAAGTGTAATATTATTTCCGTATTGCAATGCAACTTGCAAAAATTCATCCAGAGTGAGTGAATCACAACATGATTTAGAACTTTGTTAATGGAAAAGTGTAATATTATTTCCGTATTGCAATGCAACTTGCAAAAATTCATCCAGAGCGAGTGAATGGAAAAGTGTAATATTATTTCCGTATTGCAATGCAACTTGCAAAAATTCATCCAGAGTGAGTGAATGGAAAAGTGTAATATTATTTCCGTATTGCAATGCAACTTGCAAAAATTCATCCAGAGTGAGTGAATGGAAAAGTGTAATATTATTTCCGTATTGCAATGCAACTTGCAAAAATTCATCCAGAGTGAGTGAATGGAAAAGTGTAATATTATTTCCGTATTGCAATGCAACTTGCAAAAATTCATCCAGAGTGAGTGAATGGAAAAGTGTAATATTATTTCCGTATTGCAATGCAACTTGCAAAAATTCATCCAGAGTGAGTGAATCACAACATGATTTAGAACTTTGTTAATGTAATATTATTTCCGTATTGCAATGCAACTTGCAAAAATTCATCCAGAGTAAGTGAATGGAAAAGTGTAATATTATTTCCGTATTGCAATGCAACTTGCAAAAATTCATCCAGAGCGAGTGAATGGAAAAGTGTAATATTATTTTTGTATTGCAATGCAACTTGCAAAAATTCATCCAGAGTGAGTGAATGGAAAAGTGTAATATTATTTCCGTATTGCAATGCAACTTGCAAAAATTCATCCAGAGTGAGTGAATGGAAAAGTGTAATATTATTTCCGTATTGCAATGCAACTTGCAAAAATTCATCCAGAGTGAGTGATTTAGAACTTTGTTAATGGAAAAGTGTAATATTATTTCCGTATTGCAATGCAACTTGCAAAAATTCATCCAGAGTGAGTGAATCACAACATGATTTAGAACTTTGTTAATGGAAAAGTGTAATATTATTTCCGTATTGCAATGCAACTTGCAAAAATTCATCCAGAGTGAGTGAATCACAACATGATTTAGAACTTTGTTAATGGAAAAGTGTAATATTATTTCCGTATTGCAATGCAACTTGCAAAAATTCATCCAGAGTGAGTGAATCACAACATGATTTAGAACTTTGTTAATGTAATATTATTTCCGTATTGCAATGCAACTTGCAAAAATTCATCCAGAGTGAGTGAATGGAAAAGTGTAATATTATTTCCGTATTGCAATGCAACTTGCAAAAATTCATCCAGAGTGAGTGAATCACAACATGATTTAGAACTTTGTTAATGTAATATTATTTCCGTATTGCAATGCAACTTGCAAAAATTCATCCAGAGTGAGTGAATGGAAAAGTGTAATATTATTTCCATATTGCAATGCAACTTGCAAAAATTCATCCAGAGTGAGTGAATGGAAAAGTGTAATATTATTTCCGTATTGCAATGCAACTTGCAAAAATTCATCCAGAGTGAGTGAATGGAAAAGTGTAATATTATTTCCGTATTGCAATGCAACTTGCAAAAATTCATCCAGAGTGAGTGAATGGAAAAGTGTAATATTATTTCCGTATTGCAATGCAACTTGCAAAAATTCATCCAGAGTGGGTGAATGGAAAAGTGTAATATTATTTCCGTATTGCAATGCAACTTGCAAAAATTCATCCAGAGTGAGTGAATGGAAAAGTGTAATATTATTTCCGTATTGCAATGCAACTTGCAAAAATTCATCCAGAGTGAGTGAATGGAAAAGTGTAATATTATTTCCGTATTGCAATGCAACTTGCAAAAATTTATCCAGAGTGAGTGAATGGAAAAGTGTAATATTATTTCCGTATTGCAATGCAACTTGAAAAATTCATCCAGAGTGAGTGATTTAAAACTTTGTTAATGGAAAAGTGTAATATTATTTCCGTATTGCAATGCAACTTGCAAAAATTCATCCAGAGCGAGTGAATGGAAAAGTGTAATATTATTTCCGTATTGCAATGCAACTTGCAAAAATTCATCCAGAGCGAGTGAATGGAAAAGTGTAATATTATTTCCGTATTGCAATGCAACTTGCAAAAATTCATCCAGAGTGAGTGAATGGAAAAGTGTAATATTATTTCCGTATTGCAATGCAACTTGCAAAAATTCATCCAGAGTGAGTGAATGGAAAAGTGTAATATTATTTCCGTATTGCAATGCAACTTGCAAAAATTCATCCAGAGTGAGTGAATGGAAAAGTGTAATATTATTTCCGTATTGCAATGCAATTTGCAAAAATTCATCCAGAGTGAGTGAATCACAACATGATTTAGAACTTTGTTAATGGAAAAGTGTAATATTATTTCCGTATTGCAATGCAACTTGCAAAAATTCATCCAGAGTGAGTGAATCACAACATGATTTAGAACTTTGTTAATGGAAAAGTGTAATATTATTTCCGTATTGCAATGCAACTTGCAAAAATTCATCCAGAGTAAGTGAATGGAAAAGTGTAATATTATTTCCGTATTGCAATGCAACTTGCAAAAATTCATCCAGAGTGAGTGAATCACAACATGATTTAGAACTTTGTTAATGGAAAAGTGTAATATTATTTCCGTATTGCAATGCAACTTGCAAAAATTCATCCAGAGCGAGTGAATGGAAAAGTGTAATATTATTTCCGTATTGCAATGCAACTTGCAAAAATTCATCCAGAGTGAGTGAATGGAAAAGTGTAATATTATTTCCGTATTGCAATGCAACTTGCAAAAATTCATCCAGAGTGAGTGAATGGAAAAGTGTAATATTATTTCCGTATTGCAATGCAACTTGCAAAAATTCATCCAGAGTGAGTGAATGGAAAAGTGTAATATTATTTCCGTATTACAATGCAACTTGCAAAAATTCATCCAGAGTGAGTGAATGGAAAAGTGTAATATTATTTCCGTATTGCAATGCAACTTGCAAAAATTCATCCAGAGTGAGTGAATCACAACATGATTTAGAACTTTGTTAATGTAATATTATTTCCGTATTGCAATGCAACTTGCAAAAATTCATCCAGAGTAAGTGAATGGAAAAGTGTAATATTATTTCCGTATTGCAATGCAACTTGCAAAAATTCATCCAGAGCGAGTGAATGGAAAAGTGTAATATTATTTCCGTATTGCAATGCAACTTGCAAAAATTCATCCAGAGTGAGTGAATGGAAAAGTGTAATATTATTTCCGTATTGCAATGCAACTTGCAAAAATTCATCCAGAGTGAGTGAATGGAAAAGTGTAATATTATTTCCGTATTGCAATGCAACTTGCAAAAATTCATCCAGTGTGAGTGATTTAGAACTTTGTTAATGGAAAAGTGTAATATTATTTCCGTATTGCAATGCAACTTGCAAAAATTCATCCAGAGTGAGTGAATCACAACATGATTTAGAACTTTGTTAATGGAAAAGTGTAATATTATTTCCGTATTGCAATGCAACTTGCAAAAATTCATCCAGAGTGAGTGAATCACAACATGATTTAGAACTTTGTTAATGGAAAAGTGTAATATTATTTCCGTATTGCAATGCAACTTGCAAAAATTCATCCAGAGTGAGTGAATCACAACATGATTTAGAACTTTGTTAATGTAATATTATTTCCGTATTGCAATGGAACTTGCAAAAATTCATCCAGAGTGAGTGAATGGAAAAGTGTAATATTATTTCCGTATTGCAATGCAACTTGCAAAAATTCATCCAGAGTGAGTGAATGGAAAAGTGTAATATTATTTCCGTATTGCAATGCAACTTGCAAAAATTCATCCAGAGTGAGTGAATGGAAAAGTATAATATTATTTCCGTATTGCAATGCAACTTGCAAAAATTCATCCAGAGTGAGTGAATGGAAAAGTGTAATATTATTTCCGTATTGCAATGCAACTTGCAAAAATTCATCCAGAGTGAGTGAATGGAAAAGTATAATATTATTTCCGTATTGCAATGCAACTTGCAAAAATTCATCCAGAGTGAGTGAATGGAAAAGTGTAATATTATTTCCGTATTGCAATGCAACTTGCAAAAATTCATCCAGAGTGAGTGAATGGAAAAGTGTAATATTATTTCCGTATTGCAATGCAACTTGCAAAAATTCATCCAGAGTGAGTGAATGGAAAAGTGTAATATTATTTCCGTATTGCAATGCAACTTGCAAAAATTCATCCAGAGTGAGTGAATGGAAAAGTGTAATATTATTTCCGTATTGCAATGCAACTTGCAAAAATTCATCCAGAGTGAGTGAATGGAAAAGTGTAATATTATTTCCGTATTGCAATGCAACTTGCAAAAATTCATCCAGAGTGAGTGAATCACAACATGATTTAGAACTTTGTTAATGTAATATTATTTCCGTATTGCAATGCAACTTGCAAAAATTCATCCAGAGTAAGTGAATGGAAAAGTGTAATATTATTTCCGTATTGCAATGCAACTTGCAAAAATTCATCCAGAGCGAGTGAATGGAAAAGTGTAATATTATTTCCGTATTGCAATGCAACTTGCAAAAATTCATCCAGAGTGAGTGAATGGAAAAGTGTAATATTATTTCCGTATTGCAATGCAACTTGCAAAAATTCATCCAGAGTGAGTGAATGGAAAAGTGTAATATTATTTCCGTATTGCAATGCAACTTGCAAAAATTCATCCAGAGTGAGTGATTTAGAACTTTGTTAATGGAAAAGTGTAATATTATTTCCGTATTGCAATGCAACTTGCAAAAATTCATCCAGAGTGAGTGAATCACAACATGATTTAGAACTTTGTTAATGGAAAAGTGTAATATTATTTCCGTATTGCAATGCAACTTGCAAAAATTCATCCAGAGTGAGTGAATCACAACATGATTTAGAACTTTGTTAATGGAAAAGTGTAATATTATTTCCGTATTGCAATGCAACTTGCAAAAATTCATCCAGAGTGAGTGAATCACAACATGATTTAGAACTTTGTTAATGTAATATTATTTCCGTATTGCAATGCAACTTGCAAAAATTCATCCAGAGTGAGTGAATGGAAAAGTGTAATATTATTTCCGTATTGCAATGCAACTTGCAAAAATTCATCCAGAGTGAGTGAATGGAAAAGTGTAATATTATTTCCGTATTGCAATGCAACTTGCAAAAATTCATCCAGAGTGAGTGAATGGAAAAGTATAATATTATTTCCGTATTGCAATGCAACTTGCAAAAATTCATCCAGAGTGAGTGAATGGAAAAGTGTAATATTATTTCCGTATTGCAATGCAACTTGCAAAAATTCATCCAGAGTGAGTGAATGGAAAAGTATAATATTATTTCCGTATTGCAATGCAACTTGCAAAAATTCATCCAGAGTGAGTGAATGGAAAAGTGTAATATTATTTCCGTATTGCAATGCAACTTGCAAAAATTCATCCAGAGTGAGTGAATGGAAAAGTGTAATATTATTTCCGTATTGCAATGCAACTTGCAAAAATTCATCCAGAGTGAGTGATTTAGAACTTTGTTAATGGAAAAGTGTAATATTATTTCCGTATTGCAATGCAACTTGCAAAAATTCATCCAGAGTGAGTGAATGGAAAAGTGTAATATTATTTCCGTATTGCAATGCAACTTGCAAAAATTCATCCAGAGTGAGTGAATGGAAAAGTGTAATATTATTTCCGTATTGCAATGCAACTTGCAAAAATTCATCCAGAGTGAGTGAATCACAACATGATTTAGAACTTTGTTAATGTAATATTATTTCCGTATTGCAATGCAACTTGCAAAAATTCATCCAGAGTGAGTGAATCACAACATGATTTAGAACTTTGTTAATGTACTATTATTTCCGTATTGCAATGCAACTTGCAAAAATTCATCCAGAGTGAGTGAATGGAAAAGTGTAATATTATTTCCGTATTGCAATGCAACTTGCAAAAATTCATCCAGAGTGAGTGATTTAGAACTTTGTTAATGGAAAAGTGTAATATTATTTCCGTATTGCAATGCAACTTGCAAAAATTCATCCAGAGTGAGTGAATGGAAAAGTGTAATATTATTTCCGTATTGCAATGCAACTTGCAAAAATTCATCCAGAGTGAGTGAATGGAAAAGTGTAATATTATTTCCGTATTGCAATGCAACTTGCAAAAATTCATCCATTGTGAGTGAATCACAACATGATTTAGAACTTTGTTAATGTAATATTATTTCCGTATTGCAATGCAACTTGCAAAAATTCATCCAGAGTGAGTGAATGGAAAAGTGTAATATTATTTCCATATTGCAATGCAACTTGCAAAAATTCATCCAGAGTGAGTGAATGGAAAAGTGTAATATTATTTCCGTATTGCAATGCAACTTGCAAAAATTCATCCAGAGTGAGTGAATGGAAAAGTGTAATATTATTTCCGTATTGCAATGCAACTTGCAAAAATTCATCCAGAGTGAGTGAATGGAAAAGTGTAATATTATTTCCGTATTGCAATGCAACTTGCAAAAATTCATCCAGAGTGGGTGAATGGAAAAGTGTAATATTATTTCCGTATTGCAATGCAACTTGCAAAAATTCATCCAGAGTGAGTGAATGGAAAAGTGTAATATTATTTCCGTATTGCAATGCAACTTGCAAAAATTCATCCAGAGTGAGTGAATGGAAAAGTGTAATATTATTTCCGTATTGCAATGCAACTTGCAAAAATTCATCCAGAGTGAGTGAATGGAAAAGTGTAATATTATTTCCGTATTGCAATGCAACTTGCAAAAATTTATCCAGAGTGAGTGAATGGAAAAGTGTAATATTATTTCCGTATTGCAATGCAACTTGAAAAATTCATCCAGAGTGAGTGATTTAAAACTTTGTTAATGGAAAAGTGTAATATTATTTCCGTATTGCAATGCAACTTGCAAAAATTCATCCAGAGTGAGTGAATGGAAAAGTGTAATATTATTTCCGTATTGCAATGCAACTTGCAAAAATTCATCCAGAGTGAGTGAATCACAACATGATTTAGAACTTTGTTAATGTAATATTATTTCCGTATTGCAATGCAACTTGCAAAAATTCATCCAGAGTAAGTGAATGGAAAAGTGTAATATTATTTCCGTATTGCAATGCAACTTGCAAAAATTCATCCAGAGTAAGTGAATGGAAAAGTGTAATATTATTTCCGTATTGCAATGCAACTTGCAAAAATTTATCCAGAGTGAGTGAATGGAAAAGTGTAATATTATTTCCGTATTGCAATGCAACTTGAAAAATTCATCCAGAGTGAGTGATTTAAAACTTTGTTAATGGAAAAGTGTAATATTATTTCCGTATTGCAATGCAACTTGCAAAAATTCATCCAGAGTGAGTGAATGGAAAAGTGTAATATTATTTCCGTATTGCAATGCAACTTGCAAAAATTCATCCAGAGTGAGTGAATGGAAAAGTGTAATATTATTTCCGTATTGCAATGCAACTTGCAAAAATTCATCCAGAGTGAGTGAATGGAAAAGTGTAATATTATTTCCGTATTGCAATGCAACTTGCAAAAATTCATCCAGAGTGAGTGAATGGAAAAGTGTAATATTATTTCCGTATTGCAATGCAACTTGCAAAAATTCATCCAGAGTGAGTGAATGGAAAAGTGTAATATTATTTCCGTATTGCAATGCAACTTGCAAAAATTCATCCAGAGTGAGTGAATGGAAAAGTGTAATATTATTTCCGTATTGCAATGCAACTTGCAAAAATTCATCCAGAGTGAGTGAATCACAACATGATTTAGAACTTTGTTAATGTAATATTATTTCCGTATTGCAATGCAACTTGCAAAAATTCATCCAGAGTGAGTGAATCACAACATGATTTAGAACTTTGTTAATGTAATATTATTTCCGTATTGCAATGCAACTTGCAAAAATTCATCCAGAGTGAGTGAATGGAAAAGTGTAATATTATTTCCGTATTGCAATGCAACTTGCAAAAATTCATCCAGAGTGAGTGATTTAGAACTTTGTTAATGGAAAAGTGTAATATTATTTCCGTATTGCAATGCAACTTGCAAAAATTCATCCAGAGTGAGTGAATGGAAAAGTGTAATATTATTTCCGTATTGCAATGCAACTTGCAAAAATTCATCCAGAGTGAGTGAATGGAAAAGTGTAATATTATTTCCGTATTGCAATGCAACTTGCAAAAATTCATCCAGAGTGAGTGAATCACAACATGATTTAGAACTTTGTTAATGTAATATTATTTCCGTATTGCAATGCAACTTGCAAAAATTCATCCAGAGTGAGTGAATCACAACATGATTTAGAACTTTGTTAATGTAATATTATTTCCGTATTGCAATGCAACTTGCAAAAATTCATCCAGAGTGAGTGAATGGAAAAGTGTAATATTATTTCCGTATTGCAATGCAACTTGCAAAAATTCATCCAGAGTGAGTGATTTAGAACTTTGTTAATGGAAAAGTGTAATATTATTTCCGTATTGCAATGCAACTTGCAAAAATTCATCCAGAGTGAGTGAATGGAAAAGTGTAATATTATTTCCGTATTGCAATGCAACTTGCAAAAATTCATCCAGAGTGAGTGAATGGAAAAGTGTAATATTATTTCCGTATTGCAATGCAACTTGCAAAAATTCATCCAGAGTGAGTGAATGGAAAAGTGTAATATTATTTCCGTATTGCAATGCAACTTGCAAAAATTCATCCAGAGTGAGTGAATGGAAAAGTGTAATATTATTTCCGTATTGCAATGCAACTTGCAAAAATTCATCCAGAGTGGGTGAATGGAAAAGTGTAATATTATTTCCGTATTGCAATGCAACTTGCAAAAATTCATCCAGAGTGAGTGAATGGAAAAGTGTAATATTATTTCCGTATTGCAATGCAACTTGCAAAAATTCATCCAGAGTGAGTGAATGGAAAAGTGTAATATTATTTCCGTATTGCAATGCAACTTGCAAAAATTCATCCAGAGTGAGTGAATGGAAAAGTGTAATATTATTTCCGTATTGCAATGCAACTTGCAAAAATTCATCCAGAGTGAGTGAATGGAAAAGTGTAATATTATTTCCGTATTGCAATGCAACTTGCAAAAATTTATCCAGAGTGAGTGAATGGAAAAGTGTAATATTATTTCCGTATTGCAATGCAACTTGAAAAATTCATCCAGAGTGAGTGATTTAAAACTTTGTTAATGGAAAAGTGTAATATTATTTCCGTATTGCAATGCAACTTGCAAAAATTCATCCAGAGTGAGTGAATGGAAAAGTGTAATATTATTTCCGTATTGCAATGCAACTTGCAAAAATTCATCCAGAGTGAGTGAATCACAACATGATTTAGAACTTTGTTAATGTAATATTATTTCCGTATTGCAATGCAACTTGCAAAAATTCATCCAGAGTAAGTGAATGGAAAAGTGTAATATTATTTCCGTATTGCAATGCAACTTGCAAAAATTCATCCAGAGTAAGTGAATGGAAAAGTGTAATATTATTTCCGTATTGCAATGCAACTTGCAAAAATTTATCCAGAGTGAGTGAATGGAAAAGTGTAATATTATTTCCGTATTGCAATGCAACTTGAAAAATTCATCCAGAGTGAGTGATTTAAAACTTTGTTAATGGAAAAGTGTAATATTATTTCCGTATTGCAATGCAACTTGCAAAAATTCATCCAGAGTGAGTGAATGGAAAAGTGTAATATTATTTCCGTATTGCAATGCAACTTGCAAAAATTCATCCAGAGTGAGTGAATGGAAAAGTGTAATATTATTTCCGTATTGCAATGCAACTTGCAAAAATTCATCCAGAGTGAGTGAATGGAAAAGTGTAATATTATTTCCGTATTGCAATGCAACTTGCAAAAATTCATCCAGAGTGAGTGAATGGAAAAGTGTAATATTATTTCCGTATTGCAATGCAACTTGCAAAAATTCATCCAGAGTGAGTGAATGGAAAAGTGTAATATTATTTCCGTATTGCAATGCAACTTGCAAAAATTCATCCAGAGTGAGTGAATCACAACATGATTTAGAACTTTGTTAATGTAATATTATTTCCGTATTGCAATGCAACTTGCAAAAATTCATCCAGAGTGAGTGAATCACAACATGATTTAGAACTTTGTTAATGTAATATTATTTCCGTATTGCAATGCAACTTGCAAAAATTCATCCAGAGTGAGTGAATGGAAAAGTGTAATATTATTTCCGTATTGCAATGCAACTTGCAAAAATTCATCCAGAGTGAGTGATTTAGAACTTTGTTAATGGAAAAGTGTAATATTATTTCCGTATTGCAATGCAACTTGCAAAAATTCATCCAGAGTGAGTGAATGGAAAAGTGTAATATTATTTCCGTATTGCAATGCAACTTGCAAAAATTCATCCAGAGTGAGTGAATGGAAAAGTGTAATATTATTTCCGTATTGCAATGCAACTTGCAAAAATTCATCCAGAGTGAGTGAATCACAACATGATTTAGAACTTTGTTAATGTAATATTATTTCCGTATTGCAATGCAACTTGCAAAAATTCATCCAGAGTGAGTGAATGGAAAAGTGTAATATTATTTCCATATTGCAATGCAACTTGCAAAAATTCATCCAGAGTGAGTGAATGGAAAAGTGTAATATTATTTCCGTATTGCAATGCAACTTGCAAAAATTCATCCAGAGTGAGTGAATGGAAAAGTGTAATATTATTTCCGTATTGCAATGCAACTTGCAAAAATTCATCCAGAGTGAGTGAATGGAAAAGTGTAATATTATTTCCGTATTGCAATGCAACTTGCAAAAATTCATCCAGAGTGGGTGAATGGAAAAGTGTAATATTATTTCCGTATTGCAATGCAACTTGCAAAAATTCATCCAGAGTGAGTGAATGGAAAAGTGTAATATTATTTCCGTATTGCAATGCAACTTGCAAAAATTCATCCAGAGTGAGTGAATGGAAAAGTGTAATATTATTTCCGTATTGCAATGCAACTTGCAAAAATTCATCCAGAGTGAGTGAATGGAAAAGTGTAATATTATTTCCGTATTGCAATGCAACTTGCAAAAATTTATCCAGAGTGAGTGAATGGAAAAGTGTAATATTATTTCCGTATTGCAATGCAACTTGAAAAATTCATCCAGAGTGAGTGATTTAAAACTTTGTTAATGGAAAAGTGTAATATTATTTCCGTATTGCAATGCAACTTGCAAAAATTCATCCAGAGTGAGTGAATGGAAAAGTGTAATATTATTTCCGTATTGCAATGCAACTTGCAAAAATTCATCCAGAGTGAGTGAATCACAACATGATTTAGAACTTTGTTAATGTAATATTATTTCCGTATTGCAATGCAACTTGCAAAAATTCATCCAGAGTAAGTGAATGGAAAAGTGTAATATTATTTCCGTATTGCAATGCAACTTGCAAAAATTCATCCAGAGTAAGTGAATGGAAAAGTGTAATATTATTTTCGTATTGCAATGCAACTTGCAAAAATTTATCCAGAGTGAGTGAATGGAAAAGTGTAATATTATTTCCGTATTGCAATGCAACTTGAAAAATTCATCCAGAGTGAGTGATTTAAAACTTTGTTAATGGAAAAGTGTAATATTATTTCCGTATTGCAATGCAACTTGCAAAAATTCATCCAGAGTGAGTGAATGGAAAAGTGTAATATTATTTCCGTATTGCAATGCAACTTGCAAAAATTCATCCAGAGTGAGTGAATGGAAAAGTGTAATATTATTTCCGTATTGCAATGCAACTTGCAAAAATTCATCCAGAGTGAGTGAATGGAAAAGTGTAATATTATTTCCGTATTGCAATGCAACTTGCAAAAATTCATCCAGAGTGAGTGAATGGAAAAGTGTAATATTATTTCCGTATTGCAATGCAACTTGCAAAAATTCATCCAGAGTGAGTGAATGGAAAAGTGTAATATTATTTCCGTATTGCAATGCAACTTGCAAAAATTTATCCAGAGTGAGTGAATGGAAAAGTGTTATATTATTTCCGTATTGCAATGCAACTTGAAAAATTCATCCAGAGTGAGTGATTTAAAACTTTGTTAATGGAAAAGTGTAATATTATTTCCGTATTGCAATGCAACTTGCAAAAATTCATCCAGAGTGAGTGAATGGAAAAGTGTAATATTATTTCCGTATTGCAATGCAACTTGCAAAAATTCATCCAGAGTGAGTGAATGGAAAAGTGTAATATTATTTCCGTATTGCAATGCAACTTGAAAAATTCATCCAGAGTGAGTGATTTAAAACTTTGTTAATGGAAAAGTGTAATATTATTTCCGTATTGCACTGCAACTTGCAAAAAATTCATCCAGAGTAAGTGAATGGAAAAGTGTAATATTATTTCCGTATTGCAATGCAACTTGCAAAAATTCATCCAGAGTGAGTGAATCACAACATGATTTAGAACTTTGTTAATGTAATATTATTTCCGTATTGCAATGCAACTTGCAAAAATTCATCCAGAGCAAGTGAATGGAAAAGTGTAATATTATTTCCGTATTGCAATGCAACTTGCAAAAATTCATCCAGAGCGAGTGAATGGAAAAGTGTAATATTATTTCCGTATTGCAATGCAACTTGCAAAAATTCATCCAGAGTGAGTGAATGGAAAAGTGTAATATTATTTCCGTATTGCAATGCAACTTGCAAAAATTCATCCAGAGTGAGTGAATGGAAAAGTGTAATATTATTTCCGTATTGCAATGCAACTTGCAAAAATTCATCCAGAGTGAGTGAATGGAAAAGTGTAATATTATTTCCGTATTGCAATGCAATTTGCAAAAATTCATCCAGAGTGAGTGAATCACAACATGATTTAGAACTTTGTTAATGGAAAAGTGTAATATTATTTCCGTATTGCAATGCAACTTGCAAAAATTCATCCAGAGTGAGTGAATCACAACATGATTTAGAACTTTGTTAATGGAAAAGTGTAATATTATTTCCGTATTGCAATGCAACTTGCAAAAATTCATCCAGAGTAAGTGAATGGAAAAGTGTAATATTATTTCCGTATTGCAATGCAACTTGCAAAAATTCATCCAGAGTGAGTGAATCACAACATGATTTAGAACTTTGTTAATGGAAAAGTGTAATATTATTTCCGTATTGCAATGCAACTTGCAAAAATTCATCCAGAGTGAGTGAATGGAAAAGTGTAATATTATTTCCGTATTGCAATGCAACTTGCAAAAATTCATCCAGAGTGAGTGAATGGAAAAGTGTAATATTATTTCCGTATTGCAATGCAACTTGCAAAAATTCATCCAGAGTGAGTGATTTAGAACTTTGTTAATGGAAAAGTGTAATATTATTTCCGTATTGCAATGCAATTTGCAAAAATTCATCCAGAGTGAGTGAATCACAACATGATTTAGAACTTTGTTAATGGAAAAGTGTAATATTATTTCCGTATTGCAATGCAACTTGCAAAAATTCATCCAGAGTGAGTGAATCACAACATGATTTAGAACTTTGTTAATGGAAAAGTGTAATATTATTTCCGTATTGCAATGCAACTTGCAAAAATTCATCCATAGTAAGTGAATGGAAAAGTATAATATTATTTCCGTATTGCAATGCAACTTGCAAAAATTCATCCAGAGTGAGTGAATCACAACATGATTTAGAACTTTGTTAATGTAATATTATTTCCGTATTGCAATGCAACTTGCAAAAATTCATCCAGAGTAAGTGAATGGAAAAGTGTAATATTATTTCCGTATTGCAATGCAACTTGCAAAAATTCATCCAGAGCGAGTGAATGGAAAAGTGTAATATTATTTCCGTATTGCAATGCAACTTGCAAAAATTCATCCAGAGTGAGTGAATGGAAAAGTGTAATATTATTTCCGTATTGCAATGCAACTTGCAAAAATTCATCCAGAGTGAGTGAATCACAACATGATTTAGAACTTTGTTAATGTAATATTATTTCCGTATTGCAATGCAACTTGCAAAAATTCATCCAGAGTAAGTGAATGGAAAAGTGTAATATTATTTCCGTATTGCAATGCAACTTGCAAAAATTCATCCAGAGTAAGTGAATGGAAAAGTGTAATATTATTTCCGTATTGCAATGCAACTTGCAAAAATGTATCCAGAGTGAGTGAATGGAAAAGTGTAATATTATTTCCGTATTGCAATGCAACTTGAAAAATTCATCCAGAGTGAGTGATTTAAAACTTTGTTAATGGAAAAGTGTAATATTATTTCCGTATTGCAATGCAACTTGCAAAAATTCATCCAGAGTGAGTGAATGGAAAAGTGTAATATTATTTCCGTATTGCAATGCAACTTGCAAAAATTCATCCAGAGTGAGTGAATGGAAAAGTGTAATATTATTTCCGTATTGCAATGCAACTTGCAAAAATTCATCCAGAGTGAGTGAATGGAAAAGTGTAATATTATTTCCGTATTGCAATGCAACTTGCAAAAATTCATCCAGAGTGAGTGAATGGAAAAGTGTAATATTATTTCCGTATTGCAATGCAACTTGCAAAAATTCATCCAGAGTGAGTGAATGGAAAAGTGTAATATTATTTCCGTATTGCAATGCAACTTGAAAAATTCATCCAGAGTGAGTGATTTAAAACTTTGTTAATGGAAAAGTGTAATATTATTTCCGTATTGCAATGCAACTTGCAAAAAATTCATCCAGAGTAAGTGAATGGAAAAGTGTAATATTATTTCCGTATTGCAATGCAACTTGCAAAAATTCATCCAGAGTGAGTGAATCACAACATGATTTAGAACTTTGTTAATGTAATATTATTTCCGTATTGCAATGCAACTTGCAAAAATTCATCCAGAGCAAGTGAATGGAAAAGTGTAATATTATTTCCGTATTGCAATGCAACTTGCAAAAATTCATCCAGAGCGAGTGAATGGAAAAGTGTAATATTATTTCCGTATTGCAATGCAACTTGCAAAAATTCATCCAGAGTGAGTGAATGGAAAAGTGTAATATTATTTCCGTATTGCAATGCAACTTGCAAAAATTCATCCAGAGTGAGTGAATGGAAAAGTGTAATATTATTTCCGTATTGCAATGCAACTTGCAAAAATTCATCCAGAGTGAGTGAATGGAAAAGTGTAATATTATTTCCGTATTGCAATGCAATTTGCAAAAATTCATCCAGAGTGAGTGAATCACAACATGATTTAGAACTTTGTTAATGGAAAAGTGTAATATTATTTCCGTATTGCAATGCAACTTGCAAAAATTCATCCAGAGTGAGTGAATCACAACATGATTTAGAACTTTGTTAATGGAAAAGTGTAATATTATTTCCGTATTGCAATGCAACTTGCAAAAATTCATCCAGAGTAAGTGAATGGAAAAGTGTAATATTATTTCCGTATTGCAATGCAACTTGCAAAAATTCATCCAGAGTGAGTGAATCACAACATGATTTAGAACTTTGTTAATGGAAAAGTGTAATATTATTTCCGTATTGCAATGCAACTTGCAAAAATTCATCCAGAGTGAGTGAATGGAAAAGTGTAATATTATTTCCGTATTGCAATGCAACTTGCAAAAATTCATCCAGAGTGAGTGAATGGAAAAGTGTAATATTATTTCCGTATTGCAATGCAACTTGCAAAAATTCATCCAGAGTGAGTGATTTAGAACTTTGTTAATGGAAAAGTGTAATATTATTTCCGTATTGCAATGCAATTTGCAAAAATTCATCCAGAGTGAGTGAATCACAACATGATTTAGAACTTTGTTAATGGAAAAGTGTAATATTATTTCCGTATTGCAATGCAACTTGCAAAAATTCATCCAGAGTGAGTGAATCACAACATGATTTAGAACTTTGTTAATGGAAAAGTGTAATATTATTTCCGTATTGCAATGCAACTTGCAAAAATTCATCCAGAGTAAGTGAATGGAAAAGTGTAATATTATTTCCGTATTGCAATGCAACTTGCAAAAATTCATCCAGAGTGAGTGAATCACAACATGATTTAGAACTTTGTTAATGTAATATTATTTCCGTATTGCAATGCAACTTGCAAAAATTCATCCAGAGTAAGTGAATGGAAAAGTGTAATATTATTTCCGTATTGCAATGCAACTTGCAAAAATTCATCCAGAGCGAGTGAATGGAAAAGTGTAATATTATTTCCGTATTGCAATGGAACTTGCAAAAATTCATCCAGAGTGAGTGAATGGAAAAGTGTAATATTATTTCCGTATTGCAATGCAACTTGCAAAAATTCATCCAGAGTGAGTGAATCACAACATGATTTAGAACTTTGTTAATGTAATATTATTTCCGTATTGCAATGCAACTTGCAAAAATTCATCCAGAGTAAGTGAATGGAAAAGTGTAATATTATTTCCGTATTGCAATGCAACTTGCAAAAATTCATCCAGAGTAAGTGAATGGAAAAGTGTAATATTATTTCCGTATTGCAATGCAACTTGCAAAAATTTATCCAGAGTGAGTGAATGGAAAAGTGTAATATTATTTCCGTATTGCAATGCAACTTGAAAAATTCATCCAGAGTGAGTGATTTAAAACTTTGTTAATGGAAAAGTGTAATATTATTTCCGTATTGCAATGCAACTTGCAAAAATTCATCCAGAGTGAGTGAATGGAAAAGTGTAATATTATTTCCGTATTGCAATGCAACTTGCAAAAATTCATCCAGAGTGAGTGAATGGAAAAGTGTAATATTATTTCCGTATTGCAATGCAACTTGCAAAAATTCATCCAGAGTGAGTGAATGGAAAAGTGTAATATTATTTCCGTATTGCAATGCAACTTGCAAAAATTCATCCAGAGTGAGTGAATGGAAAAGTGTAATATTATTTCCGTATTGCAATGCAACTTGCAAAAATTCATCCAGAGTGAGTGAATGGAAAAGTGTAATATTATTTCCGTATTGCAATGCAACTTGCAAAAATTCATCCAGAGTGAGTGAATGGAAAAGTGTAATATTATTTCCGTATTGCAATGCAACTTGCAAAAATTCATCCAGAGTGAGTGAATGGAAAAGTGTAATATTATTTCCGTATTGCAATGCAACTTGAAAAATTCATCCAGAGTGAGTGATTTAAAACTTTGTTAATGGAAAAGTGTAATATTATTTCCGTATTGCAATGCAACTTGCAAAAAATTCATCCAGAGTAAGTGAATGGAAAAGTGTAATATTATTTCCGTATTGCAATGCAACTTGCAAAAATTCATCCAGAGTGAGTGAATCACAACATGATTTAGAACTTTGTTAATGTAATATTATTTCCGTATTGCAATGCAACTTGCAAAAATTCATCCAGAGCAAGTGAATGGAAAAGTGTAATATTATTTCCGTATTGCAATGCAACTTGCAAAAATTCATCCAGAGCGAGTGAATGGAAAAGTGTAATATTATTTCCGTATTGCAATGCAACTTGCAAAAATTCATCCAGAGTGAGTGAATGGAAAAGTGTAATATTATTTCCGTATTGCAATGCAACTTGCAAAAATTCATCCAGAGTGAGTGAATGGAAAAGTGTAATATTATTTCCGTATTGCAATGCAACTTGCAAAAATTCATCCAGAGTGAGTGAATGGAAAAGTGTAATATTATTTCCGTATTGCAATGCAATTTGCAAAAATTCATCCAGAGTGAGTGAATCACAACATGATTTAGAACTTTGTTAATGGAAAAGTGTAATATTATTTCCGTATTGCAATGCAACTTGCAAAAATTCATCCAGAGTGAGTGAATCACAACATGATTTAGAACTTTGTTAATGGAAAAGTGTAATATTATTTCCGTATTGCAATGCAACTTGCAAAAATTCATCCAGAGTAAGTGAATGGAAAAGTGTAATATTATTTCCGTATTGCAATGCAACTTGCAAAAATTCATCCAGAGTGAGTGAATCACAACATGATTTAGAACTTTGTTAATGGAAAAGTGTAATATTATTTCCGTATTGCAATGCAACTTGCAAAAATTCATCCAGAGTGAGTGAATGGAAAAGTGTAATATTATTTCCGTATTGCAATGCAACTTGCAAAAATTCATCCAGAGTGAGTGAATGGAAAAGTGTAATATTATTTCCGTATTGCAATGCAACTTGCAAAAATTCATCCAGAGTGAGTGATTTAGAACTTTGTTAATGGAAAAGTGTAATATTATTTCCGTATTGCAATGCAATTTGCAAAAATTCATCCAGAGTGAGTGAATCACAACATGATTTAGAACTTTGTTAATGGAAAAGTGTAATATTATTTCCGTATTGCAATGCAACTTGCAAAAATTCATCCAGAGTGAGTGAATCACAACATGATTTAGAACTTTGTTAATGGAAAAGTGTAATATTATTTCCGTATTGCAATGCAACTTGCAAAAATTCATCCAGAGTAAGTGAATGGAAAAGTGTAATATTATTTCCGTATTGCAATGCAACTTGCAAAAATTCATCCAGAGTGAGTGAATCACAACATGATTTAGAACTTTGTTAATGTAATATTATTTCCGTATTGCAATGCAACTTGCAAAAATTCATCCAGAGTAAGTGAATGGAAAAGTGTAATATTATTTCCGTATTGCAATGCAACTTGCAAAAATTCATCCAGAGCGAGTGAATGGAAAAGTGTAATATTATTTCCGTATTGCAATGGAACTTGCAAAAATTCATCCAGAGTGAGTGAATGGAAAAGTGTAATATTATTTCCGTATTGCAATGCAACTTGCAAAAATTCATCCAGAGTGAGTGAATCACAACATGATTTAGAACTTTGTTAATGTAATATTATTTCCGTATTGCAATGCAACTTGCAAAAATTCATCCAGAGTAAGTGAATGGAAAAGTGTAATATTATTTCCGTATTGCAATGCAACTTGCAAAAATTCATCCAGAGTAAGTGAATGGAAAAGTGTAATATTATTTCCGTATTGCAATGCAACTTGCAAAAATTTATCCAGAGTGAGTGAATGGAAAAGTGTAATATTATTTCCGTATTGCAATGCAACTTGAAAAATTCATCCAGAGTGAGTGATTTAAAACTTTGTTAATGGAAAAGTGTAATATTATTTCCGTATTGCAATGCAACTTGCAAAAATTCATCCAGAGTGAGTGAATGGAAAAGTGTAATATTATTTCCGTATTGCAATGCAACTTGCAAAAATTCATCCAGAGTGAGTGAATGGAAAAGTGTAATATTATTTCCGTATTGCAATGCAACTTGCAAAAATTTATCCAGAGTGAGTGAATGGAAAAGTGTTATATTATTTCCGTATTGCAATGCAACTTGAAAAATTCATCCAGAGTGAGTGATTTAAAACTTTGTTAATGGAAAAGTGTAATATTATTTCCGTATTGCAATGCAACTTGCAAAAATTCATCCAGAGTGAGTGAATGGAAAAGTGTAATATTATTTCCGTATTGCAATGCAACTTGCAAAAATTCATCCAGAGTGAGTGAATGGAAAAGTGTAATATTATTTCCGTATTGCAATGCAACTTGCAAAAATTCATCCAGAGTGAGTGAATGGAAAAGTGTAATATTATTTCCGTATTGCAATGCAATTTGCAAAAATTCATCCAGAGTGAGTGAATCACAACATGATTTAGAACTTTGTTAATGGAAAAGTGTAATATTATTTCCGTATTGCAATGCAACTTGCAAAAATTCATCCAGAGTGAGTGAATCACAACATGATTTAGAACTTTGTTAATGGAAAAGTGTAATATTATTTCCGTATTGCAATGCAACTTGCAAAAATTCATCCAGAGTAAGTGAATGGAAAAGTGTAATATTATTTCCGTATTGCAATGCAACTTGCAAAAATTCATCCAGAGTGAGTGAATCACAACATGATTTAGAACTTTGTTAATGGAAAAGTGTAATATTATTTCCGTATTGCAATGCAACTTGCAAAAATTCATCCAGAGTGAGTGAATGGAAAAGTGTAATATTATTTCCGTATTGCAATGCAACTTGCAAAAATTCATCCAGAGTGAGTGAATGGAAAAGTGTAATATTATTTCCGTATTGCAATGCAACTTGCAAAAATTCATCCAGAGTGAGTGATTTAGAACTTTGTTAATGGAAAAGTGTAATATTATTTCCGTATTGCAATGCAATTTGCAAAAATTCATCCAGAGTGAGTGAATCACAACATGATTTAGAACTTTGTTAATGGAAAAGTGTAATATTATTTCCGTATTGCAATGCAACTTGCAAAAATTCATCCAGAGTGAGTGAATCACAACATGATTTAGAACTTTGTTAATGGAAAAGTGTAATATTATTTCCGTATTGCAATGCAACTTGCAAAAATTCATCCAGAGTAAGTGAATGGAAAAGTGTAATATTATTTCCGTATTGCAATGCAACTTGCAAAAATTCATCCAGAGTGAGTGAATCACAACATGATTTAGAACTTTGTTAATGTAATATTATTTCCGTATTGCAATGCAACTTGCAAAAATTCATCCAGAGTAAGTGAATGGAAAAGTGTAATATTATTTCCGTATTGCAATGCAACTTGCAAAAATTCATCCAGAGCGAGTGAATGGAAAAGTGTAATATTATTTCCGTATTGCAATGCAACTTGCAAAAATTCATCCAGAGTGAGTGAATGGAAAAGTGTAATATTATTTCCGTATTGCAATGCAACTTGCAAAAATTCATCCAGAGTGAGTGAATGGAAAAGTATAATATTATTTCCGTATTGCAATGCAACTTGCAAAAATTCATCCAGAGTGAGTGAATGGAAAAGTGTAATATTATTTCCGTATTGCAATGCAACTTGCAAAAATTCATCCAGAGTGAGTGAATGGAAAAGTGTAATATTATTTCCGTATTGCAATGCAACTTGCAAAAATTCATCCAGAGTGGGTGAATGGAAAAGTGTAATATTATTTCCGTATTGCAATGCAACTTGCAAAAATTCATCCAGAGTGAGTGAATGGAAAAGTGTAATATTATTTCCGTATTGCAATGCAACTTGCAAAAATTCATCCAGAGTGAGTGAATGGAAAAGTGTAATATTATTTCCGTATTGCAATGCAACTTGCAAAAATTCATCCAGAGTGAGTGAATGGAAAAGTGTAATATTATTTCCGTATTGAAATGCAATTGGCAAAAATTTATCCAGAGTGAGTGAATGGAAAAGTGTAATATTATTTCCGTATTGCAATGCAACTTGAAAAATTCATCCAGAGTGAGTGATTTAAAACTTTGTTAATGGAAAAGTGTAATATTATTTCCGTATTGCAATGCAACTTGCAAAAATTCATCCAGAGTAAGTGAATGGAAAAGTGTAATATTATTTCCGTATTGCAATGCAACTTGCAAAAATTCATCCAGAGTGAGTGAATCACAACATGATTTAGAACTTTGTTAATGTAATATTATTTCCGTATTGCAATGCAACTTGCAAAAATTCATCCAGAGTAAGTGAATGGAAAAGTGTAATATTATTTCCGTATTGCAATGCAACTTGCAAAAATTCATCCAGAGCGAGTGAATGGAAAAGTGTAATATTATTTCCGTATTGCAATGCAACTTGCAAAAATTCATCCAGAGTGAGTGAATGGAAAAGTGTAATATTATTTCCGTATTGCAATGCAATTTGCAAAAATTCATCCAGAGTGAGTGAATCACAACATGATTTAGAACTTTGTTAATGGAAAAGTGTAATATTATTTCCGTATTGCAATGCAACTTGCAAAAATTCATCCAGAGTGAGTGAATCACAACATGATTTAGAACTTTGTTAATGGAAAAGTGTAATATTATTTCCGTATTGCAATGCAACTTGCAAAAATTCATCCAGAGTAAGTGAATGGAAAAGTGTAATATTATTTCCGTATTGCAATGCAACTTGCAAAAATTCATCCAGAGTGAGTGAATCACAACATGATTTAGAACTTTGTTAATGGAAAAGTGTAATATTATTTCCGTATTGCAATGCAACTTGCAAAAATTCATCCAGAGTGAGTGAATGGAAAAGTGTAATATTATTTCCGTATTGCAATGCAACTTGCAAAAATTCATCCAGAGTGAGTGAATGGAAAAGTGTAATATTATTTCCGTATTGCAATGCAACTTGCAAACATTCATCCAGAGTGAGTGATTTAGAACTTTGTTAATGGAAAAGTGTAATATTATTTCCGTATTGCAATGCAACTTGCAAAAATTCATCCAGAGTGAGTGAATCACAACATGATTTAGAACTTTGTTAATGGAAAAGTGTAATATTATATCCGTATTGCAATGCAACTTGCAAAAATTCATCCAGAGTAAGTGAATGGAAAAGTGTAATATTATTTCCGTATTGCAATGCAACTTGCAAAAATTCATCCAGAGTGAGTGAATCACAACATGATTTAGAACTTTGTTAATGTAATATTATTTCCGTATTGCAATGCAACTTGCAAAAATTCATCCAGAGTAAGTGAATGGAAAAGTGTAATATTATTTCCGTATTGCAATGCAACTTGCAAAAATTCATCCAGAGCGAGTGAATGGAAAAGTGTAATATTATTTCCGTATTGCAATGCAACTTGCAAAAATTCATCCAGAGTGAGTGAATGGAAAAGTGTAATATTATTTCCGTATTGCAATGCAACTTGCAAAAATTCATCCAGAGTGAGTGAATGGAAAAGTGTAATATTATTTCCGTATTGCAATGCAACTTGCAAAAATTCATCCAGAGTGAGTGAATGGAAAAGTGTAATATTATTTCCGTATTGCAATGCAACTTGCAAAAATTCATCCAGAGTGAGTGAATGGAAAAGTGTAATATTATTTCCGTATTGCAATGCAACTTGCAAAAATTCATCCAGAGTGAGTGAATCACAACATGATTTAGAACTTTGTTAATGTAATATTATTTCCGTATTGCAATGCAACTTGCAAAAATTCATCCAGAGTAAGTGAATGGAAAAGTGTAATATTATTTCCGTATTGCAATGCAACTTGCAAAAATTCATCCAGAGCGAGTGAATGGAAAAGTGTAATATTATTTCCGTATTGCAATGCAACTTGCAAAAATTCATCCAGAGTGAGTGAATGGAAAAGTGTAATATTATTTCCGTATTGCAATGCAACTTGCAAAAATTCATCCAGAGTGAGTGAATGGAAAAGTGTAATATTATTTCCGTATTGCAATGCAACTTGCAAAAATTCATCCAGAGTGAGTGATTTAGAACTTTGTTAATGGAAAAGTGTAATATTATTTCCGTATTGCAATGCAACTTGCAAAAATTCATCCAGAGTGAGTGAATCACAACATGATTTAGAACTTTGTTAATGGAAAAGTGTAATATTATTTCCGTATTGCAATGCAACTTGCAAAAATTCATCCAGAGTGAGTGAATCACAACATGATTTAGAACTTTGTTAATGGAAAAGTGTAATATTATTTCCGTATTGCAATGCAACTTGCAAAAATTCATCCAGAGTGAGTGAATCACAACATGATTTAGAACTTTGTTAATGTAATATTATTTCCGTATTGCAATGCAACTTGCAAAAATTCATCCAGAGTGAGTGAATGGAAAAGTGTAATATTATTTCCGTATTGCAATGCAACTTGCAAAAATTCATCCAGAGTGAGTGAATGGAAAAGTGTAATATTATTTCCGTATTGCAATGCAACTTGCAAAAATTCATCCAGAGTGAGTGAATGGAAAAGTGTAATATTATTTCCGTATTGCAATGCAACTTGCAAAAATTCATCCAGAGTGAGTGAATGGAAAAGTGTAATATTATTTCCGTATTGCAATGCAACTTGCAAAAATTCATCCAGAGTGAGTGAATGGAAAAGTATAATATTATTTCCGTATTGCAATGCAACTTGCAAAAATTCATCCAGAGTGAGTGAATGGAAAAGTGTAATATTATTTCCGTATTGCAATGCAACTTGCAAAAATTCATCCAGAGTGAGTGAATGGAAAAGTGTAATATTATTTCCGTATTGCAATGCAACTTGCAAAAATTCATCCAGAGTGAGTGATTTAGAACTTTGTTAATGGAAAAGTGTAATATTATTTCCGTATTGCAATGCAACTTGCAAAAATTCATCCAGAGTGAGTGAATGGAAAAGTGTAATATTATTTCCGTATTGCAATGCAACTTGCAAAAATTCATCCAGAGTGAGTGAATCACAACATGATTTAGAACTTTGTTAATGTAATATTATTTCCGTATTGCAATGCAACTTGCAAAAATTCATCCAGAGTGAGTGAATCACAACATGATTTAGAACTTTGTTAATGTAATATTATTTCCGTATTGCAATGCAACTTGCAAAAATTCATCCAGAGTGAGTGAATGGAAAAGTGTAATATTATTTCCGTATTGCAATGCAACTTGCAAAAATTCATCCAGAGTGAGTGATTTAGAACTTTGTTAATGGAAAAGTGTAATATTATTTCCGTATTGCAATGCAACTTGCAAAAATTCATCCAGAGTGAGTGAATGGAAAAGTGTAATATTATTTCCGTATTGCAATGCAACTTGCAAAAATTCATCCAGAGTGAGTGAATGGAAAAGTGTAATATTATTTCCGTATTGCAATGCAACTTGCAAAAATTCATCCAGAGTGAGTGAATCACAACATGATTTAGAACTTTGTTAATGGAAAAGTGTAATATTATTTCCGTATTGCAATGCAACTTGCAAAAATTCATCCAGAGTGAGTGAATCACAACATGATTTAGAACTTTGTTAATGTAATATTATTTCCGTATTGCAATGCAACTTGCAAAAATTCATCCAGAGTGAGTGAATGGAAAAGTGTAATATTATTTCCGTATTGCAATGCAACTTGCAAAAATTCATCCAGAGTGAGTGAATGGAAAAGTGTAATATTATTTCCGTATTGCAATGCAACTTGCAAAAATTCATCCAGAGTGAGTGAATGGAAAAGTGTAATATTATTTCCGTATTGCAATGCAACTTGCAAAAATTCATCCAGAGTGAGTGAATGGAAAAGTGTAATATTATTTCCGTATTGCAATGCAACTTGCAAAAATTCATCCAGAGTGAGTGAATGGAAAAGTATAATATTATTTCCGTATTGCAATGCAACTTGCAAAAATTCATCCAGAGTGAGTGAATGGAAAAGTGTAATATTATTTCCGTATTGCAATGCAACTTGCAAAAATTCATCCAGAGTGAGTGAATGGAAAAGTGTAATATTATTTCCGTATTGCAATGCAACTTGCAAAAATTCATCCAGAGTGAGTGATTTAGAACTTTGTTAATGGAAAAGTGTAATATTATTTCCGTATTGCAATGCAACTTGCAAAAATTCATCCAGAGTGAGTGAATGGAAAAGTGTAATATTATTTCCGTATTGCAATGCAACTTGCAAAAATTCATCCAGAGTGAGTGAATCACAACATGATTTAGAACTTTGTTAATGTAATATTATTTCCGTATTGCAATGCAACTTGCAAAAATTCATCCAGAGTGAGTGAATGGAAAAGTGTAATATTATTTCCGTATTGCAATGCAACTTGCAAAAATTCATCCAGAGTGAGTGAATGGAAAAGTGTAATATTATTTCCGTATTGCAATGCAACTTGCAAAAATTCATCCAGAGTGAGTGAATGGAAAAGTGTAATATTATTTCCGTATTGCAATGCAACTTGCAAAAATTCATCCAGAGTGAGTGAATGGAAAAGTATAATATTATTTCCGTATTGCAATGCAACTTGCAAAAATTCATCCAGAGTGAGTGAATGGAAAAGTGTAATATTATTTCCGTATTGCAATGCAACTTGCAAAAATTCATCCAGAGTGAGTGAATGGAAAAGTGTAATATTATTTCCGTATTGCAATGCAACTTGCAAAAATTCATCCAGAGTGAGTGATTTAGAACTTTGTTAATGGAAAAGTGTAATATTATTTCCGTATTGCAATGCAACTTGCAAAAATTCATCCAGAGTGAGTGAATGGAAAAGTGTAATATTATTTCCGTATTGCAATGCAACTTGCAAAAATTCATCCAGAGTGAGTGAATCACAACATGATTTAGAACTTTGTTAATGTAATATTATTTCCGTATTGCAATGCAACTTGCAAAAATTCATCCAGAGTGAGTGAATGGAAAAGTGTAATATTATTTCCGTATTGCAATGCAACTTGCAAAAATTCATCCAGAGTGAGTGATTTAGAACTTTGTTAATGGAAAAGTGTAATATTATTTCCGTATTGCAATGCAACTTGCAAAAATTCATCCAGAGTGAGTGAATGGAAAAGTGTAATATTATTTCCGTATTGCAATGCAACTTGCAAAAATTCATCCAGAGTGAGTGAATGGAAAAGTGTAATATTATTTCCGTATTGCAATGCAACTTGCAAAAATTCATCCAGAGTGAGTGAATCACAACATGATTTAGAACATTGTTAATGTAATATTATTTCCGTATTGCAATGCAACTTGCAAAAATTCATCCAGAGTGAGTGAATGGAAAAGTGTAATATTATTTCCATATTGCAATGCAACTTGCAAAAATTCATCCAGAGTGAGTGAATGGAAAAGTGTAATATTATTTCCGTATTGCAATGCAACTTGCAAAAATTCATCCAGAGTGAGTGAATGGAAAAGTGTAATATTATTTCCGTATTGCAATGCAACTTGCAAAAATTCATCCAGAGTGAGTGAATGGAAAAGTGTAATATTATTTCCGTATTGCAATGCAACTTGCAAAAATTCATCCAGAGTGAGTGAATGGAAAAGTGTAATATTATTTCCGTATTGCAATGCAACTTGCAAAAATTCATCCAGAGTGAGTGAATGGAAAAGTGTAATATTATTTCCGTATTGCAATGCAACTTGCAAAAATTTATCCAGAGTGAGTGAATGGAAAAGTGTAATATTATTTCCGTATTGCAATGCAACTTGAAAAATTCATCCAGAGTGAGTGATTTAAAACTTTGTTAATGGAAAAGTGTAATATTATTTCCGTATTGCAATGCAACTTGCAAAAATTCATCCAGAGTGAGAGAATCACAACATGATTTAGAACTTTGTTAATGTAATATTATTTCCGTATTGCAATGCAACTTGCAAAAATTCATCCAGAGTAAGTGAATGGAAAAGTGTAATATTATTTCCGTATTGCAATGCAACTTGCAAAAATTCATCCAGAGTAAGTGAATGGAAAAGTGTAATATTATTTCCGTATTGCAATGCAACTTGCAAAAATTCATCCAGAGTGAGTGATTTAGAACTTTGTTAATGGAAAAGTGTAATATTATTTCCGTATTGCAATGCAACTTGCAAAAATTCATCCAGAGTGAGTGAATGGAAAAGTGTAATATTATTTCCGTATTGCAATGCAACTTGCAAAAATTCATCCAGAGTGAGTGAATCACAACATGATTTAGAACTTTGTTAATGTAATATTATTTCCGTATTGCAATGCAACTTGCAAAAATTCATCCAGAGTGAGTGAATCACAACATGATTTAGAACTTTGTTAATGTAATATTATTTCCGTATTGCAATGCAACTTGCAAAAATTCATCCAGAGTGAGTGAATGGAAAAGTGTAATATTATTTCCGTATTGCAATGCAACTTGCAAAAATTCATCCAGAGTGAGTGATTTAGAACTTTGTTAATGGAAAAGTGTAATATTATTTCCGTATTGCAATGCAACTTGCAAAAATTCATCCAGAGTGAGTGAATGGAAAAGTGTAATATTATTTCCGTATTGCAATGCAACTTGCAAAAATTCATCCAGAGTGAGTGAATGGAAAAGTGTAATATTATTTCCGTATTGCAATGCAACTTGCAAAAATTCATCCAGAGTGAGTGAATCACAACATGATTTAGAACTTTGTTAATGTAATATTATTTCCGTATTGCAATGCAACTTGCAAAAATTCATCCAGAGTGAGTGAATGGAAAAGTGTAATATTATTTCCATATTGCAATGCAACTTGCAAAAATTCATCCAGAGTGAGTGAATGGAAAAGTGTAATATTATTTCCGTATTGCAATGCAACTTGCAAAAATTCATCCAGAGTGAGTGAATGGAAAAGTGTAATATTATTTCCGTATTGCAATGCAACTTGCAAAAATTCATCCAGAGTGAGTGAATGGAAAAGTGTAATATTATTTCCGTATTGCAATGCAACTTGCAAAAATTCATCCAGAGTGAGTGAATGGAAAAGTGTAATATTATTTCCGTATTGCAATGCAACTTGCAAAAATTCATCCAGAGTGAGTGAATGGAAAAGTGTAATATTATTTCCGTATTGCAATGCAACTTGCAAAAATTTATCCAGAGTGAGTGAATGGAAAAGTGTAATATTATTTCCGTATTGCAATGCAACTTGAAAAATTCATCCAGAGTGAGTGATTTAAAACTTTGTTAATGGAAAAGTGTAATATTATTTCCGTATTGCAATGCAACTTGCAAAAATTCATCCAGAGTGAGTGAATCACAACATGATTTAGAACTTTGTTAATGTAATATTATTTCCGTATTGCAATGCAACTTGCAAAAATTCATCCAGAGTAAGTGAATGGAAAAGTGTAATATTATTTCCGTATTGCAATGCAACTTGCAAAAATTCATCCAGAGTAAGTGAATGGAAAAGTGTAATATTATTTCCGTATTGCAATGCAACTTGCAAAAATTCATCCAGAGTGAGTGAATGGAAAAGTGTAATATTATTTCCATATTGCAATGCAACTTGCAAAAATTCATCCAGAGTGAGTGAATGGAAAAGTGTAATATTATTTCCGTATTGCAATGCAACTTGCAAAAATTCATCCAGAGTGAGTGAATGGAAAAGTGTAATATTATTTCCGTATTGCAATGCAACTTGCAAAAATTCATCCAGAGTGGGTGAATGGAAAAGTGTAATATTATTTCCGTATTGCAATGCAACTTGCAAAAATTCATCCAGAGTGAGTGAATGGAAAAGTGTAATATTATTTCCGTATTGCAATGCAACTTGCAAAAATTCATCCAGAGTGAGTGAATGGAAAAGTGTAATATTATTTCCGTATTGCAATGCAACTTGCAAAAATTTATCCAGAGTGAGTGAATGGAAAAGTGTAATATTATTTCCGTATTGCAATGCAACTTGAAAAATTCATCCAGAGTGAGTGATTTAAAACTTTGTTAATGGAAAAGTGTAATATTATTTCCGTATTGCAATGCAACTTGCAAAAATTCATCCAGAGTGAGTGAATCACAACATGATTTAGAACTTTGTTAATGTAATATTATTTCCGTATTGCAATGCAACTTGCAAAAATTCATCCAGAGTAAGTGAATGGAAAAGTGTAATATTATTTCCGTATTGCAATGCAACTTGCAAAAATTCATCCAGAGTAAGTGAATGGAAAAGTGTAATATTATTTCCGTATTGCAATGCAACTTGCAAAAATTTATCCAGAGTGAGTGAATGGAAAAGTGTAATATTATTTCCGTATTGCAATGCAACTTGAAAAATTCATCCAGAGTGAGTGATTTAAAACTTTGTTAATGGAAAAGTGTAATATTATTTCCGTATTGCAATGCAACTTGCAAAAATTCATCCAGAGCGAGTGAATGGAAAAGTGTAATATTATTTCCGTATTGCAATGCAACTTGCAAAAATTCATCCAGAGTGAGTGAATGGAAAAGTGTAATATTATTTCCGTATCGCAATGCAACTTGCAAAAATTCATCCAGAGTGAGTGAATGGAAAAGTGTAATATTATTTCCGTATTGCAATGCAACTTGCAAAAATTCATCCAGAGTGAGTGATTTAGAACTTTGTTAATGGAAAAGTGTAATATTATTTCCGTATTGCAATGCAACTTGCAAAAATTCATCCAGAGTGAGTGAATCACAACATGATTTAGAACTTTGTTAATGGAAAAGTGTAATATTATTTCCGTATTGCAATGCAACTTGCAAAAATTCATCCAGAGTGAGTGAATCACAACATGATTTAGAACTTTGTTAATGGAAAAGTGTAATATTATTTCCGTATTGCAATGCAACTTGCAAAAATTCATCCAGAGTGAGTGAATCACAACATGATTTAGAACTTTGTTAATGTAATATTATTTCCGTATTGCAATGCAACTTGCAAAAATTCATCCAGAGTGAGTGAATGGAAAAGTGTAATATTATTTCCGTATTGCAATGCAACTTGCAAAAATTCATCCAGAGTGAGTGAATGGAAAAGTATAATATTATTTCCGTATTGCAATGCAACTTGCAAAAATTCATCCAGAGTGAGTGAATGGAAAAGTGTAATATTATTTCCGTATTGCAATGCAACTTGCAAAAATTCATCCAGAGTGAGTGAATGGAAAAGTATAATATTATTTCCGTATTGCAATGCAACTTGCAAAAATTCATCCAGAGTGAGTGAATGGAAAAGTGTAATATTATTTCCGTATTGCAATGCAACTTGCAAAAATTCATCCAGAGTGAGTGAATGGAAAAGTGTAATATTATTTCCGTATTGCAATGCAACTTGCAAAAATTCATCCAGAGTGAGTGATTTAGAACTTTGTTAATGGAAAAGTGTAATATTATTTCCGTATTGCAATGCAACTTGCAAAAATTCATCCAGAGTGAGTGAATGGAAAAGTGTAATATTATTTCCGTATTGCAATGCAACTTGCAAAAATTCATCCAGAGTGAGTGAATCACAACATGATTTAGAACTTTGTTAATGTAATATTATTTCCGTATTGCAATGCAACTTGCAAAAATTCATCCAGAGTGAGTGAATCACAACATGATTTAGAACTTTGTTAATGTAATATTATTTCCGTATTGCAATGCAACTTGCAAAAATTCATCCAGAGTGAGTGAATGGAAAAGTGTAATATTATTTCCGTATTGCAATGCAACTTGCAAAAATTCATCCAGAGTGAGTGAATGGAAAAGTGTAATATTATTTCCGTATTGCAATGCAACTTGCAAAAATTCATCCAGAGTGAGTGAATGGAAAAGTGTAATATTATTTCCGTATTGCAATGCAACTTGCAAAAATTCATCCAGAGTGAGTGAATGGAAAAGTGTAATATTATTTCCGTATTGCAATGCAACTTGCAAAAATTTATCCAGAGTGAGTGAATGGAAAAGTGTAATATTATTTCCGTATTGCAATGCAACTTGAAAAATTCATCCAGAGTGAGTGATTTAAAACTTTGTTAATGGAAAAGTGTAATATTATTTCCGTATTGCAATGCAACTTGCAAAAATTCATCCAGAGTGAGTGAATCACAACATGATTTAGAACTTTGTTAATGTAATATTATTTCCGTATTGCAATGCAACTTGCAAAAATTCATCCAGAGTAAGTGAATGGAAAAGTGTAATATTATTTCCGTATTGCAATGCAACTTGCAAAAATTTATCCAGAGTGAGTGAATGGAAAAGTGTAATATTATTTCCGTATTGCAATGCAACTTGAAAAATTCATCCAGAGTGAGTGATTTAAAACTTTGTTAATGGAAAAGTGTAATATTATTTCCGTATTGCAATGCAACTTGCAAAAATTCATCCAGAGTGAGTGAATGGAAAAGTGTAATATTATTTCCGTATTGCAATGCAACTTGCAAAAATTCATCCAGAGTGAGTGAATGGAAAAGTGTAATATTATTTCCGTATTGCAATGCAACTTGCAAAAATTCATCCAGAGTGAGTGAATGGAAAAGTGTAATATTATTTCCGTATTGCAATGCAACTTGCAAAAATTCATCCAGAGTGAGTGAATGGAAAAGTGTAATATTATTTCCGTATTGCAATGCAACTTGCAAAAATTCATCCAGAGTGAGTGAATGGAAAAGTGTAATATTATTTCCGTATTGCAATGCAACTTGCAAAAATTTATCCAGAGTGAGTGAATGGAAAAGTGTTATATTATTTCCGTATTGCAATGCAACTTGAAAAATTCATCCAGAGTGAGTGATTTAAAACTTTGTTAATGGAAAAGTGTAATATTATTTCCGTATTGCAATGCAACTTGCAAAAATTCATCCAGAGTGAGTGAATGGAAAAGTGTAATATTATTTCCGTATTGCAATGCAACTTGCAAAAATTCATCCAGAGTGAGTGAATGGAAAAGTGTAATATTATTTCCGTATTGCAATGCAACTTGCAAAAATTCATCCAGAGTGAGTGAATGGAAAAGTGTAATATTATTTCCGTATTGCAATGCAATTGGCAAAAATTTATCCAGAGTGAGTGAATGGAAAAGTGTAATATTATTTCCGTATTGCAATGCAACTTGAAAAATTCATCCAGAGTGAGTGATTTAAAACTTTGTTAATGGAAAAGTGTAATATTATTTCCGTATTGCAATGCAACTTGCAAAAATTCATCCAGAGTAAGTGAATGGAAAAGTGTAATATTATTTCCGTATTGCAATGCAACTTGCAAAAATTCATCCAGAGTGAGTGAATCACAACATGATTTAGAACTTTGTTAATGTAATATTATTTCCGTATTGCAATGCAACTTGCAAAAATTCATCCAGAGTAAGTGAATGGAAAAGTGTAATATTATTTCCGTATTGCAATGCAACTTGCAAAAATTCATCCAGAGCGAGTGAATGGAAAAGTGTAATATTATTTCCGTATTGCAATGCAACTTGCAAAAATTCATCCAGAGTGAGTGAATGGAAAAGTGTAATATTATTTCCGTATTGCAATGCAACTTGCAAAAATTCATCCAGAGTGAGTGAATGGAAAAGTGTAATATTATTTCCGTATTGCAATGCAACTTGCAAAAATTCATCCAGAGTGAGTGAATGGAAAAGTGTAATATTATTTCCGTATTGCAATGCAATTTGCAAAAATTCATCCAGAGTGAGTGAATCACAACATGATTTAGAACTTTGTTAATGGAAAAGTGTAATATTATTTCCGTATTGCAATGCAACTTGCAAAAATTCATCCAGAGTGAGTGAATCACAACATGATTTAGAACTTTGTTAATGGAAAAGTGTAATATTATTTCCGTATTGCAATGCAACTTGCAAAAATTCATCCAGAGTAAGTGAATGGAAAAGTGTAATATTATTTCCGTATTGCAATGCAACTTGCAAAAATTCATCCAGAGTGAGTGAATCACAACATGATTTAGAACTTTGTTAATGGAAAAGTGTAATATTATTTCCGTATTGCAATGCAACTTGCAAAAATTCATCCAGAGTGAGTGAATGGAAAAGTGTAATATTATTTCCGTATTGCAATGCAACTTGCAAAAATTCATCCAGAGTGAGTGAATGGAAAAGTGTAATATTATTTCCGTATTGCAATGCAACTTGCAAACATTCATCCAGAGTGAGTGATTTAGAACTTTGTTAATGGAAAAGTGTAATATTATTTCCGTATTGCAATGCAATTTGCAAAAATTCATCCAGAGTGAGTGAATCACAACATGATTTAGAACTTTGTTAATGGAAAAGTGTAATATTATTTCCGTATTGCAATGCAACTTGCAAAAATTCATCCAGAGTGAGTGAATCACAACATGATTTAGAACTTTGTTAATGGAAAAGTGTAATATTATTTCCGTATTGCAATGCAACTTGCAAAAATTCATCCAGAGTAAGTGAATGGAAAAGTGTAATATTATTTCCGTATTGCAATGCAACTTGCAAAAATTCATCCAGAGTGAGTGAATCACAACATGATTTAGAACTTTGTTAATGTAATATTATTTCCGTATTGCAATGCAACTTGCAAAAATTCATCCAGAGTAAGTGAATGGAAAAGTGTAATATTATTTCCGTATTGCAATGCAACTTGCAAAAATTCATCCAGAGTAAGTGAATGGAAAAGTGTAATATTATTTCCGTATTGCAATGCAACTTGCAAAAATTCATCCAGAGCGAGTGAATGGAAAAGTGTAATATTATTTCCGTATTGCAATGCAACTTGCAAAAATTCATCCAGAGTGAGTGAATGGAAAAGTGTAATATTATTTCCGTATTGCAATGCAACTTGCAAAAATTCATCCAGAGTGAGTGAATGGAAAAGTGTAATATTATTTCCGTATTGCAATGCAACTTGCAAAAATTCATCCAGAGTGAGTGAATGGAAAAGTGTAATATTATTTCCGTATTGCAATGCAACTTGCAAAAATTCATCCAGAGTGAGTGAATCACAACATGATTTAGAACTTTGTTAATGTAATATTATTTCCGTATTGCAATGCAACTTGCAAAAATTCATCCAGAGTAAGTGAATGGAAAAGTGTAATATTATTTCCGTATTGCAATGCAACTTGCAAAAATTCATCCAGAGCGAGTGAATGGAAAAGTGTAATATTATTTCCGTATTGCAATGCAACTTGCAAAAATTCATCCAGAGTGAGTGAATGGAAAAGTGTAATATTATTTCCGTATTGCAATGCAACTTGCAAAAATTCATCCAGAGTGAGTGAATGGAAAAGTGTAATATTACTTCCGTATTGCAATGCAACTTGCAAAAATTCATCCAGAGTGAGTGATTTAGAACTTTGTTAATGGAAAAGTGTAATATTATTTCCGTATTGCAATGCAACTTGCAAAAATTCATCCAGAGTGAGTGAATGGAAAAGTGTAATATTATTTCCGTATTGCAATGCAACTTGCAAAAATTCATCCAGAGTGAGTGAATGGAAAAGTGTAATATTATTTCCGTATTGCAATGCAACTTGCAAAAATTTATCCAGAGTGAGTGAATGGAAAAGTGTAATATTATTTCCGTATTGCAATGCAACTTGAAAAATTCATCCAGAGTGAGTGATTTAAAACTTTGTTAATGGAAAAGTGTAATATTATTTCCGTATTGCAATGCAACTTGCAAAAATTCATCCAGAGTGAGTGAATGGAAAAGTGTAATATTATTTCCGTATTGCAATGCAACTTGCAAAAATTCATCCAGAGTGAGTGAATGGAAAAGTGTAATATTATTTCCGTATTGCAATGCAACTTGCAAAAATTCATCCAGAGTGAGTGAATGGAAAAGTGTAATATTATTTCCGTATTGCAATGCAACTTGCAAAAATTTATCCAGAGTGAGTGAATGGAAAAGTGTAATATTATTTCCGTATTGCAATGCAACTTGAAAAATTCATCCAGAGTGAGTGATTTAAAACTTTGTTAATGGAAAAGTGTAATATTATTTCCGTATTGCAATGCAACTTGCAAAAATTCATCCAGAGTGAGTGAATCACAACATGATTTAGAACTTTGTTAATGTAATATTATTTCCGTATTGCAATGCAACTTGCAAAAATTCATCCAGAGTAAGTGAATGGAAAAGTGTAATATTATTTCCGTATTGCAATGCAACTTGCAAAAATTTATCCAGAGTGAGTGAATGGAAAAGTGTAATATTATTTCCGTATTGCAATGCAACTTGAAAAATTCATCCAGAGTGAGTGATTTAAAACTTTGTTAATGGAAAAGTGTAATATTATTTCCGTATTGCAATGCAACTTGCAAAAATTCATCCAGAGTGAGTGAATGGAAAAGTGTAATATTATTTCCGTATTGCAATGCAACTTGCAAAAATTCATCCAGAGTGAGTGAATGGAAAAGTGTAATATTATTTCCGTATTGCAATGCAACTTGCAAAAATTCATCCAGAGTGAGTGAATGGAAAAGTGTAATATTATTTCCGTATTGCAATGCAACTTGCAAAAATTCATCCAGAGTGAGTGAATGGAAAAGTGTAATATTATTTCCGTATTGCAATGCAACTTGCAAAAATTCATCCAGAGTGAGTGAATGGAAAAGTGTAATATTATTTCCGTATTGCAATGCAACTTGCAAAAATTTATCCAGAGTGAGTGAATGGAAAAGTGTTATATTATTTCCGTATTGCAATGCAACTTGAAAAATTCATCCAGAGTGAGTGATTTAAAACTTTGTTAATGGAAAAGTGTAATATTATTTCCGTATTGCAATGCAACTTGCAAAAATTCATCCAGAGTGAGTGAATGGAAAAGTGTAATATTATTTCCGTATTGCAATGCAACTTGCAAAAATTCATCCAGAGTGAGTGAATGGAAAAGTGTAATATTATTTCCGTATTGCAATGCAACTTGCAAAAATTCATCCAGAGTGAGTGAATGGAAAAGTGTAATATTATTTCCGTATTGCAATGCAATTGGCAAAAATTTATCCAGAGTGAGTGAATGGAAAAGTGTAATATTATTTCCGTATTGCAATGCAACTTGAAAAATTCATCCAGAGTGAGTGATTTAAAACTTTGTTAATGGAAAAGTGTAATATTATTTCCGTATTGCAATGCAACTTGCAAAAATTCATCCAGAGTAAGTGAATGGAAAAGTGTAATATTATTTCCGTATTGCAATGCAACTTGCAAAAATTCATCCAGAGTGAGTGAATCACAACATGATTTAGAACTTTGTTAATGTAATATTATTTCCGTATTGCAATGCAACTTGCAAAAATTCATCCAGAGTAAGTGAATGGAAAAGTGTAATATTATTTCCGTATTGCAATGCAACTTGCAAAAATTCATCCAGAGCGAGTGAATGGAAAAGTGTAATATTATTTCCGTATTGCAATGCAACTTGCAAAAATTCATCCAGAGTGAGTGAATGGAAAAGTGTAATATTATTTCCGTATTGCAATGCAACTTGCAAAAATTCATCCAGAGTGAGTGAATGGAAAAGTGTAATATTATTTCCGTATTGCAATGCAACTTGCAAAAATTCATCCAGAGTGAGTGAATGGAAAAGTGTAATATTATTTCCGTATTGCAATGCAATTTGCAAAAATTCATCCAGAGTGAGTGAATCACAACATGATTTAGAACTTTGTTAATGGAAAAGTGTAATATTATTTCCGTATTGCAATGCAACTTGCAAAAATTCATCCAGAGTGAGTGAATCACAACATGATTTAGAACTTTGTTAATGGAAAAGTGTAATATTATTTCCGTATTGCAATGCAACTTGCAAAAATTCATCCAGAGTAAGTGAATGGAAAAGTGTAATATTATTTCCGTATTGCAATGCAACTTGCAAAAATTCATCCAGAGTGAGTGAATCACAACATGATTTAGAACTTTGTTAATGGAAAAGTGTAATATTATTTCCGTATTGCAATGCAACTTGCAAAAATTCATCCAGAGTGAGTGAATGGAAAAGTGTAATATTATTTCCGTATTGCAATGCAACTTGCAAAAATTCATCCAGAGTGAGTGAATGGAAAAGTGTAATATTATTTCCGTATTGCAATGCAACTTGCAAAAATTCATCCAGAGTGAGTGAATGGAAAAGTGTAATATTATTTCCGTATTGCAATGCAACTTGCAAAAATTCATCCAGAGTGAGTGAATCACAACATGATTTAGAACTTTGTTAATGTAATATTATTTCCGTATTGCAATGCAACTTGCAAAAATTCATCCAGAGGAAGTGAATGGAAAAGTGTAATATTATTTCCGTATTGCAATGCAACTTGCAAAAATTCATCCAGAGCGAGTGAATGGAAAAGTGTAATATTATTTCCGTATTGCAATGCAACTTGCAAAAATTCATCCAGAGTGAGTGAATGGAAAAGTGTAATATTATTTCCGTATTGCAATGCAACTTGCAAAAATTCATCCAGAGTGAGTGAATGGAAAAGTGTAATATTATTTCCGTATTGCAATGCAACTTGCAAAAATTCATCCAGAGTGAGTGATTTAGAACTTTGTTAATGGAAAAGTGTAATATTATTTCCGTATTGCAATGCAACTTGCAAAAATTCATCCAGAGTGAGTGAATGGAAAAGTGTAATATTATTTCCGTATTGCAATGCAACTTGCAAAAATTCATCCAGAGTGAGTGAATGGAAAAGTGTAATATTATTTCCGTATTGCAATGCAACTTGCAAAAATTTATCCAGAGTGAGTGAATGGAAAAGTGTAATATTATTTCCGTATTGCAATGCAACTTGAAAAATTCATCCAGAGTGAGTGATTTAAAACTTTGTTAATGGAAAAGTGTAATATTATTTCCGTATTGCAATGCAACTTGCAAAAATTCATCCAGAGTGAGTGAATGGAAAAGTGTAATATTATTTCCGTATTGCAATGCAACTTGCAAAAATTCATCCAGAGTGAGTGAATGGAAAAGTGTAATATTATTTCCGTATTGCAATGCAACTTGCAAAAATTCATCCAGAGTGAGTGAATGGAAAAGTGTAATATTATTTCCGTATTGCAATGCAACTTGCAAAAATTTATCCAGAGTGAGTGAATGGAAAAGTGTAATATTATTTCCGTATTGCAATGCAACTTGAAAAATTCATCCAGAGTGAGTGATTTAAAACTTTGTTAATGGAAAAGTGTAATATTATTTCCGTATTGCAATGCAACTTGCAAAAATTCATCCAGAGTGAGTGAATCACAACATGATTTAGAACTTTGTTAATGTAATATTATTTCCGTATTGCAATGCAACTTGCAAAAATTCATCCAGAGTAAATGAATGGAAAAGTGTAATATTATTTCCGTATTGCAATGCAACTTGCAAAAATTTATCCAGAGTGAGTGAATGGAAAAGTGTAATATTATTTCCGTATTGCAATGCAACTTGAAAAATTCATCCAGAGTGAGTGATTTAAAACTTTGTTAATGGAAAAGTGTAATATTATTTCCGTATTGCAATGCAACTTGCAAAAATTCATCCAGAGTGAGTGAATGGAAAAGTGTAATATTATTTCCGTATTGCAATGCAACTTGCAAAAATTCATCCAGAGTGAGTGAATGGAAAAGTGTAATATTATTTCCGTATTGCAATGCAACTTGCAAAAATTCATCCAGAGTGAGTGAATGGAAAAGTGTAATATTATTTCCGTATTGCAATGCAACTTGCAAAAATTCATCCAGAGTGAGTGAATGGAAAAGTGTAATATTATTTCCGTATTGCAATGCAACTTGCAAAAATTCATCCAGAGTGAGTGAATGGAAAAGTGTAATATTATTTCCGTATTGCAATGCAACTTGCAAAAATTTATCCAGAGTGAGTGAATGGAAAAGTGTTATATTATTTCCGTATTGCAATGCAACTTGAAAAATTCATCCAGAGTGAGTGATTTAAAACTTTGTTAATGGAAAAGTGTAATATTATTTCCGTATTGCAATGCAACTTGCAAAAATTCATCCAGAGTGAGTGAATGGAAAAGTGTAATATTATTTCCGTATTGCAATGCAACTTGCAAAAATTCATCCAGAGTGAGTGAATGGAAAAGTGTAATATTATTTCCGTATTGCAATGCAACTTGCAAAAATTCATCCAGAGTGAGTGAATGGAAAAGTGTAATATTATTTCCGTATTGCAATGCAATTGGCAAAAATTTATCCAGAGTGAGTGAATGGAAAAGTGTAATATTATTTCCGTATTGCAATGCAACTTGAAAAATTCATCCAGAGTGAGTGATTTAAAACTTTGTTAATGGAAAAGTGTAATATTATTTCCGTATTGCAATGCAACTTGCAAAAATTCATCCAGAGTAAGTGAATGGAAAAGTGTAATATTATTTCCGTATTGCAATGCAACTTGCAAAAATTCATCCAGAGTGAGTGAATCACAACATGATTTAGAACTTTGTTAATGTAATATTATTTCCGTATTGCAATGCAACTTGCAAAAATTCATCCAGAGTAAGTGAATGGAAAAGTGTAATATTATTTCCGTATTGCAATGCAACTTGCAAAAATTCATCCAGAGCGAGTGAATGGAAAAGTGTAATATTATTTCCGTATTGCAATGCAACTTGCAAAAATTCATCCAGAGTGAGTGAATGGAAAAGTGTAATATTATTTCCGTATTGCAATGCAACTTGCAAAAATTCATCCAGAGTGAGTGAATGGAAAAGTGTAATATTATTTCCGTATTGCAATGCAACTTGCAAAAATTCATCCAGAGTGAGTGAATGGAAAAGTGTAATATTATTTCCGTATTGCAATGCAATTTGCAAAAATTCATCCAGAGTGAGTGAATCACAACATGATTTAGAACTTTGTTAATGGAAAAGTGTAATATTATTTCCGTATTGCAATGCAACTTGCAAAAATTCATCCAGAGTGAGTGAATCACAACATGATTTAGAACTTTGTTAATGGAAAAGTGTAATATTATTTCCGTATTGCAATGCAACTTGCAAAAATTCATCCAGAGTAAGTGAATGGAAAAGTGTAATATTATTTCCGTATTGCAATGCAACTTGCAAAAATTCATCCAGAGTGAGTGAATCACAACATGATTTAGAACTTTGTTAATGGAAAAGTGTAATATTATTTCCGTATTGCAATGCAACTTGCAAAAATTCATCCAGAGTGAGTGAATGGAAAAGTGTAATATTATTTCCGTATTGCAATGCAACTTGCAAAAATTCATCCAGAGTGAGTGAATGGAAAAGTGTAATATTATTTCCGTATTGCAATGCAACTTGCAAACATTCATCCAGAGTGAGTGATTTAGAACTTTGTTAATGGAAAAGTGTAATATTATTTCCGTATTGCAATGCAATTTGCAAAAATTCATCCAGAGTGAGTGAATCACAACATGATTTAGAACTTTGTTAATGGAAAAGTGTAATATTATTTCCGTATTGCAATGCAACTTGCAAAAATTCATCCAGAGTGAGTGAATCACAACATGATTTAGAACTTTGTTAATGGAAAAGTGTAATATTATTTCCGTATTGCAATGCAACTTGCAAAAATTCATCCAGAGTAAGTGAATGGAAAAGTGTAATATTATTTCCGTATTGCAATGCAACTTGCAAAAATTCATCCAGAGTGAGTGAATCACAACATGATTTAGAACTTTGTTAATGTAATATTATTTCCGTATTGCAATGCAACTTGCAAAAATTCATCCAGAGTAAGTGAATGGAAAAGTGTAATATTATTTCCGTATTGCAATGCAACTTGCAAAAATTCATCCAGAGTAAGTGAATGGAAAAGTGTAATATTATTTCCGTATTGCAATGCAACTTGCAAAAATTCATCCAGAGCGAGTGAATGGAAAAGTGTAATATTATTTCCGTATTGCAATGCAACTTGCAAAAATTCATCCAGAGTGAGTGAATGGAAAAGTGTAATATTATTTCCGTATTGCAATGCAACTTGCAAAAATTCATCCAGAGTGAGTGAATGGAAAAGTGTAATATTATTTCCGTATTGCAATGCAACTTGCAAAAATTCATCCAGAGTGAGTGAATGGAAAAGTGTAATATTATTTCCGTATTGCAATGCAACTTGCAAAAATTCATCCAGAGTGAGTGAATCACAACATGATTTAGAACTTTGTTAATGTAATATTATTTCCGTATTGCAATGCAACTTGCAAAAATTCATCCAGAGTAAGTGAATGGAAAAGTGTAATATTATTTCCGTATTGCAATGCAACTTGCAAAAATTCATCCAGAGCGAGTGAATGGAAAAGTGTAATATTATTTCCGTATTGCAATGCAACTTGCAAAAATTCATCCAGAGTGAGTGAATGGAAAAGTGTAATATTATTTCCGTATTGCAATGCAACTTGCAAAAATTCATCCAGAGTGAGTGAATGGAAAAGTGTAATATTATTTCCGTATTGCAATGCAACTTGCAAAAATTCATCCAGAGTGAGTGATTTAGAACTTTGTTAATGGAAAAGTGTAATATTATTTCCGTATTGCAATGCAACTTGCAAAAATTCATCCAGAGTGAGTGAATCACAACATGATTTAGAACTTTGTTAATGGAAAAGTGTAATATTATTTCCGTATTGCAATGCAACTTGCAAAAATTCATCCAGAGTGAGTGAATCACAACATGATTTAGAACTTTGTTAATGGAAAAGTGTAATATTATTTCCGTATTGCAATGCAACTTGCAAAAATTCATCCAGAGTGAGTGAATCACAACATGATTTAGAACTTTGTTAATGTAATATTATTTCCGTATTGCAATGCAACTTGCAAAAATTCATCCAGAGTGAGTGAATGGAAAAGTGTAATATTATTTCCGTATTGCAATGCAACTTGCAAAAATTCATCCAGAGTGAGTGAATCACAACATGATTTAGAACTTTGTTAATGTAATATTATTTCCGTATTGCAATGCAACTTGCAAAAATTCATCCAGAGTGAGTGAATCACAACATGATTTAGAACTTTGTTAATGTAATATTATTTCCGTATTGCAATGCAACTTGCAAAAATTCATCCAGAGTGAGTGAATGGAAAAGTGTAATATTATTTCCGTATTGCAATGCAACTTGCAAAAATTCATCCAGAGTGAGTGATTTAGAACTTTGTTAATGGAAAAGTGTAATATTATTTCCGTATTGCAATGCAACTTGCAAAAATTCATCCAGAGTGAGTGAATGGAAAAGTGTAATATTATTTCCGTATTGCAATGCAACTTGCAAAAATTCATCCAGAGTGAGTGAATGGAAAAGTGTAATATTATTTCCGTATTGCAATGCAACTTGCAAAAATTCATCCAGAGTGAGTGAATCACAACATGATTTAGAACTTTGTTAATGTAATATTATTTCCGTATTGCAATGCAACTTGCAAAAATTCATCCAGAGTGAGTGAATGGAAAAGTGTAATATTATTTCCATATTGCAATGCAACTTGCAAAAATTCATCCAGAGTGAGTGAATGGAAAAGTGTAATATTATTTCCGTATTGCAATGCAACTTGCAAAAATTCATCCAGAGTGAGTGAATGGAAAAGTGTAATATTATTTCCGTATTGCAATGCAACTTGCAAAAATTCATCCAGAGTGAGTGAATGGAAAAGTGTAATATTATTTCCGTATTGCAATGCAACTTGCAAAAATTCATCCAGAGTGGGTGAATGGAAAAGTGTAATATTATTTCCGTATTGCAATGCAACTTGCAAAAATTCATCCAGAGTGAGTGAATGGAAAAGTGTAATATTATTTCCGTATTGCAATGCAACTTGCAAAAATTCATCCAGAGTGAGTGAATGGAAAAGTGTAATATTATTTCCGTATTGCAATGCAACTTGCAAAAATTCATCCAGAGTGAGTGAATGGAAAAGTGTAATATTATTTCCGTATTGCAATGCAACTTGCAAAAATTTATCCAGAGTGAGTGAATGGAAAAGTGTAATATTATTTCCGTATTGCAATGCAACTTGAAAAATTCATCCAGAGTGAGTGATTTAAAACTTTGTTAATGGAAAAGTGTAATATTATTTCCGTATTGCAATGCAACTTGCAAAAATTCATCCAGAGTGAGTGAATGGAAAAGTGTAATATTATTTCCGTATTGCAATGCAACTTGCAAAAATTCATCCAGAGTGAGTGAATGGAAAAGTGTAATATTATTTCCGTATTGCAATGCAACTTGCAAAAATTCATCCAGAGTGAGTGAATCACAACATGATTTAGAACTTTGTTAATGTAATATTATTTCCGTATTGCAATGCAACTTGCAAAAATTCATCCAGAGTGAGTGAATGGAAAAGTGTAATATTATTTCCATATTGCAATGCAACTTCCAAAAATTCATCCAGAGTGAGTGAATGGAAAAGTGTAATATTATTTCCGTATTGCAATGCAACTTGCAAAAATTCATCCAGAGTGAGTGAATGGAAAAGTGTAATATTATTTCCGTATTGCAATGCAACTTGCAAAAATTCATCCAGAGTGAGTGAATGGAAAAGTGTAATATTATTTCCGTATTGCAATGCAACTTGCAAAAATTTATCCAGAGTGAGTGAATGGAAAAGTGTAATATTATTTCCGTATTGCAATGCAACTTGAAAAATTCATCCAGAGTGAGTGATTTAAAACTTTGTTAATGGAAAAGTGTAATATTATTTCCGTATTGCAATGCAACTTGCAAAAATTCATCCAGAGTGAGTGAATGGAAAAGTGTAATATTATTTCCGTATTGCAATGCAACTTGCAAAAATTCATCCAGAGTGAGTGAATGGAAAAGTGTAATATTATTTCCGTATTGCAATGCAACTTGCAAAAATTCATCCAGAGTGAGTGAATCACAACATGATTTAGAACTTTGTTAATGTAATATTATTTCCGTATTGCAATGCAACTTGCAAAAATTCATCCAGAGTGAGTGAATGGAAAAGTGTAATATTATTTCCATATTGCAATGCAACTTGCAAAAATTCATCCAGAGTGAGTGAATGGAAAAGTGTAATATTATTTCCGTATTGCAATGCAACTTGCAAAAATTCATCCAGAGTGAGTGAATGGAAAAGTGTAATTTTATTTCCGTATTGCAATGCAACTTGCAAAAATTCATCCAGAGTGAGTGAATGGAAAAGTGTAATATTATTTCCGTATTGCAATGCAACTTGCAAAAATTCATCCAGAGTGGGTGAATGGAAAAGTGTAATATTATTTCCGTATTGCAATGCAACTTGCAAAAATTCATCCAGAGTGAGTGAATGGAAAAGTGTAATATTATTTCCGTATTGCAATGCAACTTGCAAAAATTCATCCAGAGTGAGTGAATGGAAAAGTGTAATATTATTTCCGTATTGCAATGCAACTTGCAAAAATTCATCCAGAGTGAGTGAATGGAAAAGTGTAATATTATTTCCGTATTGCAATGCAACTTGCAAAAATTTATCCAGAGTGAGTGAATGGAAAAGTGTAATATTATTTCCGTATTGCAATGCAACTTGAAAAATTCATCCAGAGTGAGTGATTTAAAACTTTGTTAATGGAAAAGTGTAATATTATTTCCGTATTGCAATGCAACTTGCAAAAATTCATCCAGAGTGAGTGAATCACAACATGATTTAGAACTTTGTTAATGTAATATTATTTCCGTATTGCAATGCAACTTGCAAAAATTCTTCCAGAGTAAGTGAATGGAAAAGTGTAATATTATTTCCGTATTGCAATGCAACTTGCAAAAATTCATCCAGAGTAAGTGAATGGAAAAGTGTAATATTATTTCCGTATTGCAATGCAACTTGCAAAAATTTATCCAGAGTGAGTGAATGGAAAAGTGTAATATTATTTCCGTATTGCAATGCAACTTGAAAAATTCATCCAGAGTGAGTGATTTAAAACTTTGTTAATGGAAAAGTGTAATATTATTTCCGTATTGCAATGCAACTTGCAAAAATTCATCCAGAGTGAGTGAATGGAAAAGTGTAATATTATTTCCGTATTGCAATGCAACTTGCAAAAATTCATCCAGAGTGAGTGAATGGAAAAGTGTAATATTATTTCCGTATTGCAATGCAACTTGCAAAAATTCATCCAGAGTGAGTGAATGGAAAAGTGTAATGTTATTTCCGTATTGCAATGCAACTTGCAAAAATTCATCCAGAGTGAGTGAATGGAAAAGTGTAATATTATTTCCGTATTGCAATGCAACTTGCAAAAATTCATCCAGAGTGAGTGAATGGAAAAGTGTAATATTATTTCCGTATTGCAATGCAACTTGCAAAAATTTATCCAGAGTGAGTGAATGGAAAAGTGTTATATTATTTCCGTATTGCAATGCAACTTGAAAAATTCATCCAGAGTGAGTGATTTAAAACTTTGTTAATGGAAAAGTGTAATATTATTTCCGTATTGCAATGCAACTTGCAAAAATTCATCCAGAGTGAGTGAATGGAAAAGTGTAATATTATTTCCGTATTGCAATGCAACTTGCAAAAATTCATCCAGAGTGAGTGAATGGAAAAGTGTAATATTATTTCCGTATTGCAATGCAACTTGAAAAATTCATCCAGAGTGAGTGATTTAAAACTTTGTTAATGGAAAAGTGTAATATTATTTCCGTATTGCAATGCAACTTGCAAAAATTCATCCAGAGTAAGTGAATGGAAAAGTGTAATATTATTTCCGTATTGCAATGCAACTTGCAAAAATTCATCCAGAGTGAGTGAATCACAACATGATTTAGAACTTTGTTAATGTAATATTATTTCCGTATTGCAATGCAACTTGCAAAAATTCATCCAGAGCGAGTGAATGGAAAAGTGTAATATTATTTCCGTATTGCAATGCAACTTGCAAAAATTAATCCAGAGCGAGTGAATGGAAAAGTGTAATATTATTTCCGTATTGCAATGCAACTTGCAAAAATTCATCCAGAGTGAGTGAATGGAAAAGTGTAATATTATTTCCGTATTGCAATGCAACTTGCAAAAATTCATCCAGAGTGAGTGAATGGAAAAGTGTAATATTATTTCCGTATTGCAATGCAACTTGCAAAAATTCATCCAGAGTGAGTGAATGGAAAAGTGTAATATTATTTCCGTATTGCAATGCAATTTGCAAAAATTCATCCAGAGTGAGTGAATCACAACATGATTTAGAACTTTGTTAATGGAAAAGTGTAATATTATTTCCGTATTGCAATGCAACTTGCAAAAATTCATCCAGAGTGAGTGAATCACAACATGATTTAGAACTTTGTTAATGGAAAAGTGTAATATTATTTCCGTATTGCAATGCAACTTGCAAAAATTCATCCAGAGTAAGTGAATGGAAAAGTGTAATATTATTTCCGTATTGCAATGCAACTTGCAAAAATTCATCCAGAGTGAGTGAATCACAACATGATTTAGAACTTTGTTAATGGAAAAGTGTAATATTATTTCCGTATTGCAATGCAACTTGCAAAAATTCATCCAGAGTGAGTGAATCACAACATGATTTAGAACTTTGTTAATGGAAAAGTGTAATATTATTTCCGTATTGCAATGCAACTTGCAAAAATTCATCCAGAGTGAGTGAATCACAACATGATTTAGAACTTTGTTAATGTAATATTATTTCCGTATTGCAATGCAACTTGCAAAAATTCATCCAGAGTGAGTGAATGGAAAAGTGTAATATTATTTCCGTATTGCAATGCAACTTGCAAAAATTCATCCAGAGTGAGTGAATCACAACATGATTTAGAACTTTGTTAATGTAATATTATTTCCGTATTGCAATGCAACTTGCAAAAATTCATCCAGAGTGAGTGAATCACAACATGATTTAGAACTTTGTTAATGTAATATTATTTCCGTATTGCAATGCAACTTGCAAAAATTCATCCAGAGTGAGTGAATGGAAAAGTGTAATATTATTTCCGTATTGCAATGCAACTTGCAAAAATTCATCCAGAGTGAGTGATTTAGAACTTTGTTAATGGAAAAGTGTAATATTATTTCCGTATTGCAATGCAACTTGCAAAAATTCATCCAGAGTGAGTGAATGGAAAAGTGTAATATTATTTCCGTATTGCAATGCAACTTGCAAAAATTCATCCAGAGTGAGTGAATGGAAAAGTGTAATATTATTTCCGTATTGCAATGCAACTTGCAAAAATTCATCCAGAGTGAGTGAATCACAACATGATTTAGAACTTTGTTAATGTAATATTATTTCCGTATTGCAATGCAACTTGCAAAAATTCATCCAGAGTGAGTGAATGGAAAAGTGTAATATTATTTCCATATTGCAATGCAACTTGCAAAAATTCATCCAGAGTGAGTGAATGGAAAAGTGTAATATTATTTCCGTATTGCAATGCAACTTGCAAAAATTCATCCAGAGTGAGTGAATGGAAAAGTGTAATATTATTTCCGTATTGCAATGCAACTTGCAAAAATTCATCCAGAGTGAGTGAATGGAAAAGTGTAATATTATTTCCGTATTGCAATGCAACTTGCAAAAATTCATCCAGAGTGGGTGAATGGAAAAGTGTAATATTATTTCCGTATTGCAATGCAACTTGCAAAAATTCATCCAGAGTGAGTGAATGGAAAAGTGTAATATTATTTCCGTATTGCAATGCAACTTGCAAAAATTCATCCAGAGTGAGTGAATGGAAAAGTGTAATATTATTTCCGTATTGCAATGCAACTTGCAAAAATTCATCCAGAGTGAGTGAATGGAAAAGTGTAATATTATTTCCGTATTGCAATGCAACTTGCAAAAATTTATCCAGAGTGAGTGAATGGAAAAGTGTAATATTATTTCCGTATTGCAATGCAACTTGAAAAATTCATCCAGAGTGAGTGATTTAAAACTTTGTTAATGGAAAAGTGTAATATTATTTCCGTATTGCAATGCAACTTGCAAAAATTCATCCAGAGTGAGTGAATCACAACATGATTTAGAACTTTGTTAATGTAATATTATTTCCGTATTGCAATGCAACTTGCAAAAATTCATCCAGAGTAAGTGAATGGAAAAGTGTAATATTATTTCCGTATTGCAATGCAACTTGCAAAAATTCATCCAGAGTAAGTGAATGGAAAAGTGTAATATTATTTCCGTATTGCAATGCAACTTGCAAAAATGTATCCAGAGTGAGTGAATGGAAAAGTGTAATATTATTTCCGTATTGCAATGCAACTTGAAAAATTCATCCAGAGTGAGTGATTTAAAACTTTGTTAATGGAAAAGTGTAATATTATTTCCGTATTGCAATGCAACTTGCAAAAATTCATCCAGAGTGAGTGAATGGAAAAGTGTAATATTATTTCCGTATTGCAATGCAACTTGCAAAAATTCATCCAGAGTGAGTGAATGGAAAAGTGTAATATTATTTCCGTATTGCAATGCAACTTGCAAAAATTCATCCAGAGTGAGTGAATGGAAAAGTGTAATGTTATTTCCGTATTGCAATGCAACTTGCAAAAATTCATCCAGAGTGAGTGAATGGAAAAGTGTAATATTATTTCCGTATTGCAATGCAACTTGCAAAAATTCATCCAGAGTGAGTGAATGGAAAAGTGTAATATTATTTCCGTATTGCAATGCAACTTGCAAAAATTTATCCAGAGTGAGTGAATGGAAAAGTGTTATATTATTTCCGTATTGCAATGCAACTTGAAAAATTCATCCAGAGTGAGTGATTTAAAACTTTGTTAATGGAAAAGTGTAATATTATTTCCGTATTGCAATGCAACTTGCAAAAATTCATCCAGAGTGAGTGAATGGAAAAGTGTAATATTATTTCCGTATTGCAATGCAACTTGCAAAAATTCATCCAGAGTGAGTGAATGGAAAAGTGTAATATTATTTCCGTATTGCAATGCAACTTGAAAAATTCATCCAGAGTGAGTGATTTAAAACTTTGTTAATGGAAAAGTGTAATATTATTTCCGTATTGCAATGCAACTTGCAAAAATTCATCCAGAGTAAGTGAATGGAAAAGTGTAATATTATTTCCGTATTGCAATGCAACTTGCAAAAATTCATCCAGAGCGAGTGAATGGAAAAGTGTAATATTATTTCCGTATTGCAATGTAACTTGCAAAAATTCATCCAGAGTGAGTGAATGGAAAAGTGTAATATTATTTCCGTATTGCAATGCAACTTGCAAAAATTCATCCAGAGTGAGTGAATGGAAAAGTGTAATATTATTTCCGTATTGCAATGCAACTTGCAAAAATTCATCCAGAGTGAGTGAATGGAAAAGTGTAATATTATTTCCGTATTGCAATGCAATTTGCAAAAATTCATCCAGAGTGAGTGAATCACAACATGATTTAGAACTTTGCTAATGGAAAAGTGTAATATTATTTCCGTATTGCAATGCAACTTGCAAAAATTCATCCAGAGTGAGTGAATCACAACATGATTTAGAACTTTGTTAATGGAAAAGTGTAATATTATTTCCGTATTGCAATGCAACTTGCAAAAATTCATCCAGAGTAAGTGAATGGAAAAGTGTAATATTATTTCCGTATTGCAATGCAACTTGCAAAAATTCATCCAGAGTGAGTGAATCACAACATGATTTAGAACTTTGTTAATGGAAAAGTGTAATATTATTTCCGTATTGCAATGCAACTTGCAAAAATTCATCCAGAGTGAGTGAATGGAAAAGTGTAATATTATTTCCGTATTGCAATGCAACTTGCAAAAATTCATCCAGAGTGAGTGAATGGAAAAGTGTAATATTATTTCCGTATTGCAATGCAACTTGCAAAAATTCATCCAGAGTGAGTGATTTAGAACTTTGTTAATGGAAAAGTGTAATATTATTTCCGTATTGCAATGCAATTTGCAAAAATTCATCCAGAGTGAGTGAATCACAACATGATTTAGAACTTTGTTAATGGAAAAGTGTAATATTATTTCCGTATTGCAATGCAACTTGCAAAAATTCATCCAGAGTGAGTGAATCACAACATGATTTAGAACTTTGTTAATGGAAAAGTGTAATATTATTTCCGTATTGCAATGCAACTTGCAAAAATTCATCCAGAGTAAGTGAATGGAAAAGTGTAATATTATTTCCGTATTGCAATGCAACTTGCAAAAATTCATCCAGAGTGAGTGAATCACAACATGATTTAGAACTTTGTTAATGTAATATTATTTCCGTATTGCAATGCAACTTGCAAAAATTCATCCAGAGTAAGTGAATGGAAAAGTGTAATATTATTTCCGTATTGCAATGCAACTTGCAAAAATTCATCCAGAGCGAGTGAATGGAAAAGTGTAATATTATTTCCGTATTGCAATGCAACTTGCAAAAATTCATCCAGAGTGAGTGAATGGAAAAGTGTAATATTATTTCCGTATTGCAATGCAACTTGCAAAAATTCATCCAGAGTGAGTGAAATGAAAAGTATAATATTATTTCCGTATTGCAATGCAACTTGCAAAAATTCATCCAGAGTGAGTGAATGGAAAAGTGTAATATTATTTCCGTATTGCAATGCAACTTGCAAAAATTCATCCAGAGTGAGTGAATGGAAAAGTGTAATATTATTTCCGTATTGCAATGCAACTTGCAAAAATTCATCCAGAGTGGGTGAATGGAAAAGTGTAATATTATTTCCGTATTGCAATGCAACTTGCAAAAATTCATCCAGAGTGAGTGAATGGAAAAGTGTAATATTATTTCCGTATTGCAATGCAACTTGCAAAAATTCATCCAGAGTGAGTGAATGGAAAAGTGTAATATTATTTCCGTATTGCAATGCAACTTGCAAAAATTTATCCAGAGTGAGTGAATGGAAAAGTGTAATATTATTTCCGTATTGCAATGCAACTTGAAAAATTCATCCAGAGTGAGTGATTTAAAACTTTGTTAATGGAAAAGTGTAATATTATTTCCGTATTGCAATGCAACTTGCAAAAATTCATCCAGAGTAAGTGAATGGAAAAGTGTAATATTATTTCCGTATTGCAATGCAACTTGCAAAAATTCATCCAGAGTGAGTGAATCACAACATGATTTAGAACTTTGTTAATGTAATATTATTTCCGTATTGCAATGCAACTTGCAAAAATTCATCCAGAGTAAGTGAATGGAAAAGTGTAATATTATTTCCGTATTGCAATGCAACTTGCAAAAATTCATCCAGAGCGAGTGAATGGAAAAGTGTAATATTATTTCCGTATTGCAATGCAACTTGCAAAAATTCATCCAGAGTGAGTGAATGGAAAAGTGTAATATTATTTCCGTATTGCAATGCAACTTGCAAAAATTCATCCAGAGTGAGTGAATGGAAAAGTGTAATATTATTTCCGTATTGCAATGCAACTTGCAAAAATTCATCCAGAGTGAGTGAATGGAAAAGTGTAATATTATTTCCGTATTGCAATGCAATTTGCAAAAATTCATCCAGAGTGAGTGAATCACAACATGATTTAGAACTTTGTTAATGGAAAAGTGTAATATTATTTCCGTATTGCAATGCAACTTGCAAAAATTCATCCAGAGTAAGTGAATGGAAAAGTGTAATATTATTTCCGTATTGCAATGCAACTTGCAAAAATTCATCCAGAGTGAGTGAATGGAAAAGTGTAATATTATTTCCGTATTGCAATGCAACTTGCAAAAATTCATCCAGAGTGAGTGAATGGAAAAGTGTAATGTTATTTCCGTATTGCAATGCAACTTGCAAAAATTCATCCAGAGTGAGTGAATCACAACATGATTTAGAACTTTGTTAATGTAATATTATTTCCGTATTGCAATGCAACTTGCAAAAATTCATCCAGAGTGAGTGAATGGAAAAGTGTAATATTATTTCCATATTGCAATGCAACTTGCAAAAATTCATCCAGAGTGAGTGAATGGAAAAGTGTAATATTATTTCCGTATTGCAATGCAACTTGCAAAAATTCATCCAGAGTGAGTGAATGGAAAAGTGTAATATTATTTCCGTATTGCAATGCAACTTGCAAAAATTCATCCAGAGTGAGTGAATGGAAAAGTGTAATATTATTTCCGTATTGCAATGCAACTTGCAAAAATTCATCCAGAGTGGGTGAATGGAAAAGTGTAATATTATTTCCGTATTGCAATGCAACTTGCAAAAATTCATCCAGAGTGAGTGAATGGAAAAGTGTAATATTATTTCCGTATTGCAATGCAACTTGCAAAAATTTATCCAGAGTGAGTGAATGGAAAAGTGTAATATTATTTCCGTATTGCAATGCAACTTGAAAAATTCATCCAGAGTGAGTGATTTAAAACTTTGTTAATGGAAAAGTGTAATATTATTTCCGTATTGCAATGCAACTTGCAAAAATTCATCCAGAGTGAGTGAATCACAACATGATTTAGAACTTTGTTAATGTAATATTATTTCCGTATTGCAATGCAACTTGCAAAAATTCATCCAGAGTAAGTGAATGGAAAAGTGTAATATTATTTCCGTATTGCAATGCAACTTGCAAAAATTCATCCAGAGTAAGTGAATGGAAAAGTGTAATATTATTTCCGTATTGCAATGCAACTTGCAAAAATTTATCCAGAGTGAGTGAATGGAAAAGTGTAATATTATTTCCGTATTGCAATGCAACTTGAAAAATTCATCCAGAGTGAGTGATTTAAAACTTTGTTAATGGAAAAGTGTAATATTATTTCCGTATTGCAATGCAACTTGCAAAAATTCATCCAGAGTGAGTGAATGGAAAAGTGTAATATTATTTCCGTATTGCAATGCAACTTGCAAAAATTCATCCAGAGTGAGTGAATGGAAAAGTGTAATATTATTTCCGTATTGCAATGCAACTTGCAAAAATTCATCCAGAGTGAGTGAATGGAAAAGTGTAATGTTATTTCCGTATTGCAATGCAACTTGCAAAAATTCATCCAGAGTGAGTGAATGGAAAAGTGTAATATTATTTCCGTATTGCAATGCAACTTGCAAAAATTCATCCAGAGTGAGTGAATGGAAAAGTGTAATATTATTTCCGTATTGCAATGCAACTTGCAAAAATTTATCCAGAGTGAGTGAATGGAAAAGTGTTATATTATTTCCGTATTGCAATGCAACTTGAAAAATTCATCCAGAGTGAGTGATTTGAAACTTTGTTAATGGAAAAGTGTAATATTATTTCCGTATTGCAATGCAACTTGCAAAAATTCATCCAGAGTGAGTGAATGGAAAAGTGTAATATTATTTCCGTATTGCAATGCAACTTGCAAAAATTCATCCAGAGTGAGTGAATGGAAAAGTGTAATATTATTTCCGTATTGCAATGCAACTTGAAAAATTCATCCAGAGTGAGTGATTTAAAACTTTGTTAATGGAAAAGTGTAATATTATTTCCGTATTGCAATGCAACTTGCAAAAATTCATCCAGAGTAAGTGAATGGAAAAGTGTAATATTATTTCCGTATTGCAATGCAACTTGCAAAAATTTATCCAGAGTGAGTGAATGGAAAAGTGTAATATTATTTCCGTATTGCAATGCAACTTGAAAAATTCATCCAGAGTGAGTGATTTAAAACTTTGTTAATGGAAAAGTGTAATATTATTTCCGTATTGCAATGCAACTTGCAAAAATTCATCCAGAGTGAGTGAATGGAAAAGTGTAATATTATTTCCGTATTGCAATGCAACTTGCAAAAATTCATCCAGAGTGAGTGAATGGAAAAGTGTAATATTATTTCCGTATTGCAATGCAACTTGCAAAAATTCATCCAGAGTGAGTGAATGGAAAAGTGTAATGTTATTTCCGTATTGCAATGCAACTTGCAAAAATTCATCCAGAGTGAGTGAATGGAAAAGTGTAATATTATTTCCGTATTGCAATGCAACTTGCAAAAATTCATCCAGAGTGAGTGAATGGAAAAGTGTAATATTATTTCCGTATTGCAATGCAACTTGCAAAAATTTATCCAGAGTGAGTGAATGGAAAAGTGTTATATTATTTCCGTATTGCAATGCAACTTGAAAAATTCATCCAGAGTGAGTGATTTAAAACTTTGTTAATGGAAAAGTGTAATATTATTTCCGTATTGCAATGCAACTTGCAAAAATTCATCCAGAGTGAGTGAATGGAAAAGTGTAATATTATTTCCGTATTGCAATGCAACTTGCAAAAATTCATCCAGAGTGAGTGAATGGAAAAGTGTAATATTATTTCCGTATTGCAATGCAACTTGAAAAATTCATCCAGAGTGAGTGATTTAAAACTTTGTTAATGGAAAAGTGTAATATTATTTCCGTATTGCAATGCAACTTGCAAAAATTCATCCAGAGTAAGTGAATGGAAAAGTGTAATATTATTTCCGTATTGCAATGCAACTTGCAAAAATTCATCCAGAGTGAGTGAATCACAACATGATTTAGAACTTTGTTAATGTAATATTATTTCCGTATTGCAATGCAACTTGCAAAAATTCATCCAGAGCGAGTGAATGGAAAAGTGTAATATTATTTCCGTATTGCAATGCAACTTGCAAAAATTCATCCAGAGCGAGTGAATGGAAAAGTGTAATATTATTTCCGTATTGCAATGCAACTTGCAAAAATTCATCCAGAGTGAGTGAATGGAAAAGTGTAATATTATTTCCGTATTGCAATGCAACTTGCAAAAATTCATCCAGAGTGAGTGAATGGAAAAGTGTAATATTATTTCCGTATTGCAATGCAACTTGCAAAAATTCATCCAGAGTGAGTGAATGGAAAAGTGTAATATTATTTCCGTATTGCAATGCAATTTGCAAAAATTCATCCAGAGTGAGTGAATCACAACATGATTTAGAACTTTGTTAATGTAATATTATTTCCGTATTGCAATGCAACTTGCAAAAATTCATCCAGAGTAAGTGAATGGAAAAGTGTAATATTATTTCCGTATTGCAATGCAACTTGCAAAAATTCATCCAGAGCGAGTGAATGGAAAAGTGTAATATTATTTCCGTATTGCAATGCAACTTGCAAAAATTCATCCAGAGTGAGTGAATGGAAAAGTGTAATATTATTTCCGTATTGCAATGCAACTTGCAAAAATTCATCCAGAGTGAGTGAATGGAAAAGTGTAATATTATTTCCGTATTGCAATGCAACTTGCAAAAATTCATCCAGAGTGAGTGAATGGAAAAGTGTAATATTATTTCCGTATTGCAATGCAATTTGCAAAAATTCATCCAGAGTGAGTGAATCACAACATGATTTAGAACTTTGTTAATGGAAAAGTGTAATATTATTTCCGTATTGCAATGCAACTTGCAAAAATTCATCCAGAGTGAGTGAATCACAACATGATTTAGAACTTTGTTAATGGAAAAGTGTAATATTATTTCCGTATTGCAATGCAACTTGCAAAAATTCATCCAGAGTAAGTGAATGGAAAAGTGTAATATTATTTCCGTATTGCAATGCAACTTGCAAAAATTCATCCAGAGTGAGTGAATGGAAAAGTGTAATATTATTTCCGTATTGCAATGCAACTTGCAAAAATTCATCCAGAGTGAGTGAATGGAAAAGTGTAATGTTATTTCCGTATTGCAATGCAACTTGCAAAAATTCATCCAGAGTGAGTGAATCACAACATGATTTAGAACTTTGTTAATGTAATATTATTTCCGTATTGCAATGCAACTTGCAAAAATTCATCCAGAGTGAGTGAATGGAAAAGTGTAATATTATTTCCATATTGCAATGCAACTTGCAAAAATTCATCCAGAGTGAGTGAATGGAAAAGTGTAATATTATTTCCGTATTGCAATGCAACTTGCAAAAATTCATCCAGAGTGAGTGAATGGAAAAGTGTAATATTATTTCCGTATTGCAATGCAACTTGCAAAAATTCATCCAGAGTGAGTGAATGGAAAAGTGTAATATTATTTCCGTATTGCAATGCAACTTGCAAAAATTCATCCAGAGTGGGTGAATGGAAAAGTGTAATATTATTTCCGTATTGCAATGCAACTTGCAAAAATTCATCCAGAGTGAGTGAATGGAAAAGTGTAATATTATTTCCGTATTGCAATGCAACTTGCAAAAATTTATCCAGAGTGAGTGAATGGAAAAGTGTAATATTATTTCCGTATTGCAATGCAACTTGAAAAATTCATCCAGAGTGAGTGATTTAAAACTTTGTTAATGGAAAAGTGTAATATTATTTCCGTATTGCAATGCAACTTGCAAAAATTCATCCAGAGTGAGTGAATCACAACATGATTTAGAACTTTGTTAATGTAATATTATTTCCGTATTGCAATGCAACTTGCAAAAATTCATCCAGAGTAAGTGAATGGAAAAGTGTAATATTATTTCCGTATTGCAATGCAACTTGCAAAAATTCATCCAGAGTAAGTGAATGGAAAAGTGTAATATTATTTCCGTATTGCAATGCAACTTGCAAAAATTTATCCAGAGTGAGTGAATGGAAAAGTGTAATATTATTTCCGTATTGCAATGCAACTTGAAAAATTCATCCAGAGTGAGTGATTTAAAACTTTGTTAATGGAAAAGTGTAATATTATTTCCGTATTGCAATGCAACTTGCAAAAATTCATCCAGAGTGAGTGAATGGAAAAGTGTAATATTATTTCCGTATTGCAATGCAACTTGCAAAAATTCATCCAGAGTGAGTGAATGGAAAAGTGTAATATTATTTCCGTATTGCAATGCAACTTGCAAAAATTCATCCAGAGTGAGTGAATGGAAAAGTGTAATGTTATTTCCGTATTGCAATGCAACTTGCAAAAATTCATCCAGAGTGAGTGAATGGAAAAGTGTAATATTATTTCCGTATTGCAATGCAACTTGCAAAAATTCATCCAGAGTGAGTGAATGGAAAAGTGTAATATTATTTCCGTATTGCAATGCAACTTGCAAAAATTTATCCAGAGTGAGTGAATGGAAAAGTGTTATATTATTTCCGTATTGCAATGCAACTTGAAAAATTCATCCAGAGTGAGTGATTTGAAACTTTGTTAATGGAAAAGTGTAATATTATTTCCGTATTGCAATGCAACTTGCAAAAATTCATCCAGAGTGAGTGAATGGAAAAGTGTAATATTATTTCCGTATTGCAATGCAACTTGCAAAAATTCATCCAGAGTGAGTGAATGGAAAAGTGTAATATTATTTCCGTATTGCAATGCAACTTGAAAAATTCATCCAGAGTGAGTGATTTAAAACTTTGTTAATGGAAAAGTGTAATATTATTTCCGTATTGCAATGCAACTTGCAAAAATTCATCCAGAGTAAGTGAATGGAAAAGTGTAATATTATTTCCGTATTGCAATGCAACTTGCAAAAATTTATCCAGAGTGAGTGAATGGAAAAGTGTAATATTATTTCCGTATTGCAATGCAACTTGAAAAATTCATCCAGAGTGAGTGATTTAAAACTTTGTTAATGGAAAAGTGTAATATTATTTCCGTATTGCAATGCAACTTGCAAAAATTCATCCAGAGTGAGTGAATGGAAAAGTGTAATATTATTTCCGTATTGCAATGCAACTTGCAAAAATTCATCCAGAGTGAGTGAATGGAAAAGTGTAATATTATTTCCGTATTGCAATGCAACTTGCAAAAATTCATCCAGAGTGAGTGAATGGAAAAGTGTAATGTTATTTCCGTATTGCAATGCAACTTGCAAAAATTCATCCAGAGTGAGTGAATGGAAAAGTGTAATATTATTTCCGTATTGCAATGCAACTTGCAAAAATTCATCCAGAGTGAGTGAATGGAAAAGTGTAATATTATTTCCGTATTGCAATGCAACTTGCAAAAATTTATCCAGAGTGAGTGAATGGAAAAGTGTTATATTATTTCCGTATTGCAATGCAACTTGAAAAATTCATCCAGAGTGAGTGATTTAAAACTTTGTTAATGGAAAAGTGTAATATTATTTCCGTATTGCAATGCAACTTGCAAAAATTCATCCAGAGTGAGTGAATGGAAAAGTGTAATATTATTTCCGTATTGCAATGCAACTTGCAAAAATTCATCCAGAGTGAGTGAATGGAAAAGTGTAATATTATTTCCGTATTGCAATGCAACTTGAAAAATTCATCCAGAGTGAGTGATTTAAAACTTTGTTAATGGAAAAGTGTAATATTATTTCCGTATTGCAATGCAACTTGCAAAAATTCATCCAGAGTAAGTGAATGGAAAAGTGTAATATTATTTCCGTATTGCAATGCAACTTGCAAAAATTCATCCAGAGTGAGTGAATCACAACATGATTTAGAACTTTGTTAATGTAATATTATTTCCGTATTGCAATGCAACTTGCAAAAATTCATCCAGAGCGAGTGAATGGAAAAGTGTAATATTATTTCCGTATTGCAATGCAACTTGCAAAAATTCATCCAGAGCGAGTGAATGGAAAAGTGTAATATTATTTCCGTATTGCAATGCAACTTGCAAAAATTCATCCAGAGTGAGTGAATGGAAAAGTGTAATATTATTTCCGTATTGCAATGCAACTTGCAAAAATTCATCCAGAGTGAGTGAATGGAAAAGTGTAATATTATTTCCGTATTGCAATGCAACTTGCAAAAATTCATCCAGAGTGAGTGAATGGAAAAGTGTAATATTATTTCCGTATTGCAATGCAATTTGCAAAAATTCATCCAGAGTGAGTGAATCACAACATGATTTAGAACTTTGTTAATGTAATATTATTTCCGTATTGCAATGCAACTTGCAAAAATTCATCCAGAGTAAGTGAATGGAAAAGTGTAATATTATTTCCGTATTGCAATGCAACTTGCAAAAATTCATCCAGAGCGAGTGAATGGAAAAGTGTAATATTATTTCCGTATTGCAATGCAACTTGCAAAAATTCATCCAGAGTGAGTGAATGGAAAAGTGTAATATTATTTCCGTATTGCAATGCAACTTGCAAAAATTCATCCAGAGTGAGTGAATGGAAAAGTGTAATATTATTTCCGTATTGCAATGCAACTTGCAAAAATTCATCCAGAGTGAGTGAATGGAAAAGTGTAATATTATTTCCGTATTGCAATGCAATTTGCAAAAATTCATCCAGAGTGAGTGAATCACAACATGATTTAGAACTTTGTTAATGGAAAAGTGTAATATTATTTCCGTATTGCAATGCAACTTGCAAAAATTCATCCAGAGTGAGTGAATCACAACATGATTTAGAAATTTGTTAATGGAAAAGTGTAATATTATTTCCGTATTGCAATGCAACTTGCAAAAATTCATCCAGAGTAAGTGAATGGAAAAGTGTAATATTATTTCCGTATTGCAATGCAACTTGCAAAAATTCATCCAGAGTGAGTGAATGGAAAAGTGTAATATTATTTCCGTATTGCAATGCAACTTGCAAAAATTCATCCAGAGTGAGTGAATGGAAAAGTGTAATGTTATTTCCGTATTGCAATGCAACTTGCAAAAATTCATCCAGAGTGAGTGAATCACAACATGATTTAGAACTTTGTTAATGTAATATTATTTCCGTATTGCAATGCAACTTGCAAAAATTCATCCAGAGTGAGTGAATGGAAAAGTGTAATATTATTTCCATATTGCAATGCAACTTGCAAAAATTCATCCAGAGTGAGTGAATGGAAAAGTGTAATATTATTTCCGTATTGCAATGCAACTTGCAAAAATTCATCCAGAGTGAGTGAATGGAAAAGTGTAATATTATTTCCGTATTGCAATGCAACTTGCAAAAATTCATCCAGAGTGAGTGAATGGAAAAGTGTAATATTATTTCCGTATTGCAATGCAACTTGCAAAAATTCATCCAGAGTGGGTGAATGGAAAAGTGTAATATTATTTCCGTATTGCAATGCAACTTGCAAAAATTCATCCAGAGTGAGTGAATGGAAAAGTGTAATATTATTTCCGTATTGCAATGCAACTTGCAAAAATTCATCCAGAGTGAGTGAATGGAAAAGTGTAATATTATTTCCGTATTGCAATGCAACTTGCAAAAATTCATCCAGAGTGAGTGAATGGAAAAGTGTAATATTATTTCCGTATTGCAATGCAACTTGCAAAAATTTATCCAGAGTGAGTGAATGGAAAAGTGTAATATTATTTCCGTATTGCAATGCAACTTGAAAAATTCATCCAGAGTGAGTGATTTAAAACTTTGTTAATGGAAAAGTGTAATATTATTTCCGTATTGCAATGCAACTTGCAAAAATTCATCCAGAGTGAGTGAATCACAACATGATTTAGAACTTTGTTAATGTAATATTATTTCCGTATTGCAATGCAACTTGCAAAAATTCATCCAGAGTAAGTGAATGGAAAAGTGTAATATTATTTCCGTATTGCAATGCAACTTGCAAAAATTCATCCAGAGTAAGTGAATGGAAAAGTGTAATATTATTTCCGTATTGCAATGCAACTTGCAAAAATTTATCCAGAGTGAGTGAATGGAAAAGTGTAATATTATTTCCGTATTGCAATGCAACTTGAAAAATTCATCCAGAGTGAGTGATTTAAAACTTTGTTAATGGAAAAGTGTAATATTATTTCCGTATTGCAATGCAACTTGCAAAAATTCATCCAGAGTGAGTGAATGGAAAAGTGTAATATTATTTCCGTATTGCAATGCAACTTGCAAAAATTCATCCAGAGTGAGTGAATGGAAAAGTGTAATATTATTTCCGTATTGCAATGCAACTTGCAAAAATTCATCCAGAGTGAGTGAATGGAAAAGTGTAATGTTATTTCCGTATTGCAATGCAACTTGCAAAAATTCATCCAGAGTGAGTGAATGGAAAAGTGTAATATTATTTCCGTATTGCAATGCAACTTGCAAAAATTCATCCAGAGTGAGTGAATGGAAAAGTGTAATATTATTTCCGTATTGCAATGCAACTTGAAAAATTCATCCAGAGTGAGTGATTTGAAACTTTGTTAATGGAAAAGTGTAATATTATTTCCGTATTGCAATGCAACTTGCAAAAATTCATCCAGAGTGAGTGAATGGAAAAGTGTAATATTATTTCCGTATTGCAATGCAACTTGCAAAAATTCATCCAGAGTGAGTGAATGGAAAAGTGTAATATTATTTCCGTATTGCAATGCAACTTGAAAAATTCATCCAGAGTGAGTGATTTAAAACTTTGTTAATGGAAAAGTGTAATATTATTTCCGTATTGCAATGCAACTTGCAAAAATTCATCCAGAGTAAGTGAATGGAAAAGTGTAATATTATTTCCGTATTGCAATGCAACTTGCAAAAATTTATCCAGAGTGAGTGAATGGAAAAGTGTAATATTATTTCCGTATTGCAATGCAACTTGAAAAATTCATCCAGAGTGAGTGATTTAAAACTTTGTTAATGGAAAAGTGTAATATTATTTCCGTATTGCAATGCAACTTGCAAAAATTCATCCAGAGTGAGTGAATGGAAAAGTGTAATATTATTTCCGTATTGCAATGCAACTTGCAAAAATTCATCCAGAGTGAGTGAATGGAAAAGTGTAATATTATTTCCGTATTGCAATGCAACTTGCAAAAATTCATCCAGAGTGAGTGAATGGAAAAGTGTAATGTTATTTCCGTATTGCAATGCAACTTGCAAAAATTCATCCAGAGTGAGTGAATGGAAAAGTGTAATATTATTTCCGTATTGCAATGCAACTTGCAAAAATTCATCCAGAGTGAGTGAATGGAAAAGTGTAATATTATTTCCGTATTGCAATGCAACTTGCAAAAATTTATCCAGAGTGAGTGAATGGAAAAGTGTTATATTATTTCCGTATTGCAATGCAACTTGAAAAATTCATCCAGAGTGAGTGATTTAAAACTTTGTTAATGGAAAAGTGTAATATTATTTCCGTATTGCAATGCAACTTGCAAAAATTCATCCAGAGTGAGTGAATGGAAAAGTGTAATATTATTTCCGTATTGCAATGCAACTTGCAAAAATTCATCCAGAGTGAGTGAATGGAAAAGTGTAATATTATTTCCGTATTGCAATGCAACTTGAAAAATTCATCCAGAGTGAGTGATTTAAAACTTTGTTAATGGAAAAGTGTAATATTATTTCCGTATTGCAATGCAACTTGCAAAAATTCATCCAGAGTAAGTGAATGGAAAAGTGTAATATTATTTCCGTATTGCAATGCAACTTGCAAAAATTCATCCAGAGTGAGTGAATCACAACATGATTTAGAACTTTGTTAATGTAATATTATTTCCGTATTGCAATGCAACTTGCAAAAATTCATCCAGAGCGAGTGAATGGAAAAGTGTAATATTATTTCCGTATTGCAATGCAACTTGCAAAAATTCATCCAGAGCGAGTGAATGGAAAAGTGTAATATTATTTCCGTATTGCAATGCAACTTGCAAAAATTCATCCAGAGTGAGTGAATGGAAAAGTGTAATATTATTTCCGTATTGCAATGCAACTTGCAAAAATTCATCCAGAGTGAGTGAATGGAAAAGTGTAATATTATTTCCGTATTGCAATGCAACTTGCAAAAATTCATCCAGAGTGAGTGAATGGAAAAGTGTAATATTATTTCCGTATTGCAATGCAATTTGCAAAAATTCATCCAGAGTGAGTGAATCACAACATGATTTAGAACTTTGTTAATGGAAAAGTGTAATATTATTTCCGTATTGCAATGCAACTTGCAAAAATTCATCCAGAGTGAGTGAATCACAACATGATTTAGAACTTTGTTAATGGAAAAGTGTAATATTATTTCCGTATTGCAATGCAACTTGCAAAAATTCATCCAGAGTAAGTGAATGGAAAAGTGTAATATTATTTCCGTATTGCAATGCAACTTGCAAAAATTCATCCAGAGTGAGTGAATCACAACATGATTTAGAACTTTGTTAATGGAAAAGTGTAATATTATTTCCGTATTGCAATGCAACTTGCAAAAATTCATTCAGAGTAAGTGAATGGAAAAGTGTAATATTATTTCCGTATTGCAATGCAACTTGCAAAAATTCATCCAGAGTGAGTGAATCACAACATGATTTAGAACTTTGTTAATGTAATATTATTTCCGTATTGCAATGCAACTTGCAAAAATTCATCCAGAGCGAGTGAATGGAAAAGTGTAATATTATTTCCGTATTGCAATGCAACTTGCAAAAATTCATCCAGAGCGAGTGAATGGAAAAGTGTAATATTATTTCCGTATTGCAATGCAACTTGCAAAAATTCATCCAGAGTGAGTGAATGGAAAAGTGTAATATTATTTCCGTATTGCAATGCAACTTGCAAAAATTCATCCAGAGTGAGTGAATGGAAAAGTGTAATATTATTTCCGTATTGCAATGCAACTTGCAAAAATTCATCCAGAGTGAGTGAATGGAAAAGTGTAATATTATTTCCGTATTGCAATGCAATTTGCAAAAATTCATCCAGAGTGAGTGAATCACAACATGATTTAGAACTTTGTTAATGGAAAAGTGTAATATTATTTCCGTATTGCAATGCAACTTGCAAAAATTCATCCAGAGTGAGTGAATCACAACATGATTTAGAACTTTGTTAATGGAAAAGTGTAATATTATTTCCGTATTGCAATGCAACTTGCAAAAATTCATCCAGAGTGAGTGAATGGAAAAGTGTAATATTATTTCCGTATTGCAATGCAACTTGCAAAAATTCATCCAGAGTGAGTGAATGGAAAAGTGTAATATTATTTCCGTATTGCAATGCAACTTGCAAAAATTCATCCAGAGTGGGTGAATGGAAAAGTGTAATATTATTTCCGTATTGCAATGCAACTTGCAAATATTCATCCAGAGTGAGTGAATGGAAAAGTGTAATATTATTTCCGTATTGCAATGCAACTTGCAAAAATTCATCCAGAGTGAGTGAATGGAAAAGTGTAATATTATTTCCGTATTGCAATGCAACTTGCAAAAATTCATCCAGAGTGAGTGAATGGAAAAGTGTAATATTATTTCCGTATTGCAATGCAACTTGCAAAAATTTATCCAGAGTGAGTGAATGGAAAAGTGTAATATTATTTCCGTATTGCAATGCAACTTGAAAAATTCATCCAGAGTGAGTGATTTAAAACTTTGTTAATGGAAAAGTGTAATATTATTTCCGTATTGCAATGCAACTTGCAAAAATTCATCCAGAGTGAGTGAATCACAACATGATTTAGAACTTTGTTAATGTAATATTATTTCCGTATTGCAATGCAACTTGCAAAAATTCATCCAGAGTAAGTGAATGGAAAAGTGTAATATTATTTCCGTATTGCAATGCAACTTGCAAAAATTCATCCAGAGTAAGTGAATGGAAAAGTGTAATATTATTTCCGTATTGCAATGCAACTTGCAAAAATTTATCCAGAGTGAGTGAATGGAAAAGTGTAATATTATTTCCGTATTGCAATGCAACTTGAAAAATTCATCCAGAGTGAGTGATTTAAAACTTTGTTAATGGAAAAGTGTAATATTATTTCCGTATTGCAATGCAACTTGCAAAAATTCATCCAGAGTGAGTGAATGGAAAAGTGTAATATTATTTCCGTATTGCAATGCAACTTGCAAAAATTCATCCAGAGTGAGTGAATGGAAAAGTGTAATATTATTTCCGTATTGCAATGCAACTTGCAAAAATTCATCCAGAGTGAGTGAATGGAAAAGTGTAATGTTATTTCCGTATTGCAATGCAACTTGCAAAAATTCATCCAGAGTGAGTGAATGGAAAAGTGTAATATTATTTCCGTATTGCAATGCAACTTGCAAAAATTCATCCAGAGTGAGTGAATGGAAAAGTGTAATATTATTTCCGTATTGCAATGCAACTTGCAAAAATTTATCCAGAGTGAGTGAATGGAAAAGTGTTATATTATTTCCGTATTGCAATGCAACTTGAAAAATTCATCCAGAGTGAGTGATTTGAAACTTTGTTAATGGAAAAGTGTAATATTATTTCCGTATTGCAATGCAACTTGCAAAAATTCATCCAGAGTGAGTGAATGGAAAAGTGTAATATTATTTCCGTATTGCAATGCAACTTGCAAAAATTCATCCAGAGTGAGTGAATGGAAAAGTGTAATATTATTTCCGTATTGCAATGCAACTTGAAAAATTCATCCAGAGTGAGTGATTTAAAACTTTGTTAATGGAAAAGTGTAATATTATTTCCGTATTGCAATGCAACTTGCAAAAATTCATCCAGAGTAAGTGAATGGAAAAGTGTAATATTATTTCCGTATTGCAATGCAACTTGCAAAAATTTATCCAGAGTGAGTGAATGGAAAAGTGTAATATTATTTCCGTATTGCAATGCAACTTGAAAAATTCATCCAGAGTGAGTGATTTAAAACTTTGTTAATGGAAAAGTGTAATATTATTTCCGTATTGCAATGCAACTTGCAAAAATTCATCCAGAGTGAGTGAATGGAAAAGTGTAATATTATTTCCGTATTGCAATGCAACTTGCAAAAATTCATCCAGAGTGAGTGAATGGAAAAGTGTAATATTATTTCCGTATTGCAATGCAACTTGCAAAAATTCATCCAGAGTGAGTGAATGGAAAAGTGTAATGTTATTTCCGTATTGCAATGCAACTTGCAAAAATTCATCCAGAGTGAGTGAATGGAAAAGTGTAATATTATTTCCGTATTGCAATGCAACTTGCAAAAATTCATCCAGAGTGAGTGAATGGAAAAGTGTAATATTATTTCCGTATTGCAATGCAACTTGCAAAAATTTATCCAGAGTGAGTGAATGGAAAAGTGTTATATTATTTCCGTATTGCAATGCAACTTGAAAAATTCATCCAGAGTGAGTGATTTAAAACTTTGTTAATGGAAAAGTGTAATATTATTTCCGTATTGCAATGCAACTTGCAAAAATTCATCCAGAGTGAGTGAATGGAAAAGTGTAATATTATTTCCGTATTGCAATGCAACTTGCAAAAATTCATCCAGAGTGAGTGAATGGAAAAGTGTAATATTATTTCCGTATTGCAATGCAACTTGAAAAATTCATCCAGAGTGAGTGATTTAAAACTTTGTTAATGGAAAAGTGTAATATTATTTCCGTATTGCAATGCAACTTGCAAAAATTCATCCAGAGTAAGTGAATGGAAAAGTGTAATATTATTTCCGTATTGCAATGCAACTTGCAAAAATTCATCCAGAGTGAGTGAATCACAACATGATTTAGAACTTTGTTAATGTAATATTATTTCCGTATTGCAATGCAACTTGCAAAAATTCATCCAGAGCGAGTGAATGGAAAAGTGTAATATTATTTCCGTATTGCAATGCAACTTGCAAAAATTCATCCAGAGCGAGTGAATGGAAAAGTGTAATATTATTTCCGTATTGCAATGCAACTTGCAAAAATTCATCCAGAGTGAGTGAATGGAAAAGTGTAATATTATTTCCGTATTGCAATGCAACTTGCAAAAATTCATCCAGAGTGAGTGAATGGAAAAGTGTAATATTATTTCCGTATTGCAATGCAACTTGCAAAAATTCATCCAGAGTGAGTGAATGGAAAAGTGTAATATTATTTCCGTATTGCAATGCAATTTGCAAAAATTCATCCAGAGTGAGTGAATCACAACATGATTTAGAACTTTGTTAATGGAAAAGTGTAATATTATTTCCGTATTGCAATGCAACTTGCAAAAATTCATCCAGAGTGAGTGAATCACAACATGATTTAGAACTTTGTTAATGGAAAAGTGTAATATTATTTCCGTATTGCAATGCAACTTGCAAAAATTCATCCAGAGTAAGTGAATGGAAAAGTGTAATATTATTTCCGTATTGCAATGCAACTTGCAAAAATTCATCCAGAGTGAGTGAATCACAACATGATTTAGAACTTTGTTAATGGAAAAGTGTAATATTATTTCCGTATTGCAATGCAACTTGCAAAAATTCATCCAGAGTGAGTGAATGGAAAAGTGTAATATTATTTCCGTATTGCAATGCAACTTGCAAAAATTCATCCAGAGTGAGTGAATGGAAAAGTGTAATATTATTTCCGTATTGCAATGCAACTTGCAAAAATTCATCCAGAGTGAGTGATTTAGAACTTTGTTAATGGAAAAGTGTAATATTATTTCCGTATTGCAATGCAATTTGCAAAAATTCATCCAGAGTGAGTGAATCACAACATGATTTAGAACTTTGTTAATGGAAAAGTGTAATATTATTTCCGTATTGCAATGCAACTTGCAAAAATTCATCCAGAGTGAGTGAATCACAACATGATTTAGAACTTTGTTAATGGAAAAGTGTAATATTATTTCCGTATTGCAATGCAACTTGCAAAAATTCATCCAGAGTAAGTGAATGGAAAAGTGTAATATTATTTCCGTATTGCAATGCAACTTGCAAAAATTCATCCAGAGTGAGTGAATCACAACATGATTTAGAACTTTGTTAATGTAATATTATTTCCGTATTGCAATGCAACTTGCAAAAATTCATCCAGAGTAAGTGAATGGAAAAGTGTAATATTATTTCCGTATTGCAATGCAACTTGCAAAAATTCATCCAGAGCGAGTGAATGGAAAAGTGTAATATTATTTCCGTATTGCAATGCAACTTGCAAAAATTCATCCAGAGTGAGTGAATGGAAAAGTGTAATATTATTTCCGTATTGCAATGCAACTTGCAAAAATTCATCCAGAGTGAGTGAAATGAAAAGTATAATATTATTTCCGTATTGCAATGCAACTTGCAAAAATTCATCCAGAGTGAGTGAATGGAAAAGTGTAATATTATTTCCGTATTGCAATGCAACTTGCAAAAATTCATCCAGAGTGAGTGAATGGAAAAGTGTAATATTATTTCCGTATTGCAATGCAACTTGCAAAAATTCATCCAGAGTGGGTGAATGGAAAAGTGTAATATTATTTCCGTATTGCAATGCAACTTGCAAAAATTCATCCAGAGTGAGTGAATGGAAAAGTGTAATATTATTTCCGTATTGCAATGCAACTTGCAAAAATTCATCCAGAGTGAGTGAATGGAAAAGTGTAATATTATTTCCGTATTGCAATGCAACTTGCAAAAATTTATCCAGAGTGAGTGAATGGAAAAGTGTAATATTATTTCCGTATTGCAATGCAACTTGAAAAATTCATCCAGAGTGAGTGATTTAAAACTTTGTTAATGGAAAAGTGTAATATTATTTCCGTATTGCAATGCAACTTGCAAAAATTCATCCAGAGTAAGTGAATGGAAAAGTGTAATATTATTTCCGTATTGCAATGCAACTTGCAAAAATTCATCCAGAGTGAGTGAATCACAACATGATTTAGAACTTTGTTAATGTAATATTATTTCCGTATTGCAATGCAACTTGCAAAAATTCATCCAGAGTGAGTGAATGGAAAAGTGTAATATTATTTCCATATTGCAATGCAACTTGCAAAAATTCATCCAGAGTGAGTGAATGGAAAAGTGTAATATTATTTCCGTATTGCAATGCAACTTGCAAAAATTCATCCAGAGTGAGTGAATGGAAAAGTGTAATATTATTTCCGTATTGCAATGCAACTTGCAAAAATTCATCCAGAGTGAGTGAATGGAAAAGTGTAATATTATTTCCGTATTGCAATGCAACTTGCAAAAATTCATCCAGAGTGGGTGAATGGAAAAGTGTAATATTATTTCCGTATTGCAATGCAACTTGCAAAAATTCATCCAGAGTGAGTGAATGGAAAAGTGTAATATTATTTCCGTATTGCAATGCAACTTGCAAAAATTCATCCAGAGTGAGTGAATGGAAAAGTGTAATATTATTTCCGTATTGCAATGCAACTTGCAAAAATTCATCCAGAGTGAGTGAATGGAAAAGTGTAATATTATTTCCGTATTGCAATGCAACTTGCAAAAATTTATCCAGAGTGAGTGAATGGAAAAGTGTAATATTATTTCCGTATTGCAATGCAACTTGAAAAATTCATCCAGAGTGAGTGATTTAAAACTTTGTTAATGGAAAAGTGTAATATTATTTCCGTATTGCAATGCAACTTGCAAAAATTCATCCAGAGTGAGTGAATCACAACATGATTTAGAACTTTGTTAATGTAATATTATTTCCGTATTGCAATGCAACTTGCAAAAATTCATCCAGAGTAAGTGAATGGAAAAGTGTAATATTATTTCCGTATTGCAATGCAACTTGCAAAAATTCATCCAGAGTAAGTGAATGGAAAAGTGTAATATTATTTCCGTATTGCAATGCAACTTGCAAAAATTTATCCAGAGTGAGTGAATGGAAAAGTGTAATATTATTTCCGTATTGCAATGCAACTTGAAAAATTCATCCAGAGTGAGTGATTTAAAACTTTGTTAATGGAAAAGTGTAATATTATTTCCGTATTGCAATGCAACTTGCAAAAATTCATCCAGAGTGAGTGAATGGAAAAGTGTAATATTATTTCCGTATTGCAATGCAACTTGCAAAAATTCATCCAGAGTGAGTGAATGGAAAAGTGTAATATTATTTCCGTATTGCAATGCAACTTGCAAAAATTCATCCAGAGTGAGTGAATGGAAAAGTGTAATGTTATTTCCGTATTGCAATGCAACTTGCAAAAATTCATCCAGAGTGAGTGAATGGAAAAGTGTAATATTATTTCCGTATTGCAATGCAACTTGCAAAAATTCATCCAGAGTGAGTGAATGGAAAAGTGTAATATTATTTCCGTATTGCAATGCAACTTGCAAAAATTTATCCAGAGTGAGTGAATGGAAAAGTGTTATATTATTTCCGTATTGCAATGCAACTTGAAAAATTCATCCAGAGTGAGTGATTTAAAACTTTGTTAATGGAAAAGTGTAATATTATTTCCGTATTGCAATGCAACTTGCAAAAATTCATCCAGAGTGAGTGAATGGAAAAGTGTAATATTATTTCCGTATTGCAATGCAACTTGCAAAAATTCATCCAGAGTGAGTGAATGGAAAAGTGTAATATTATTTCCGTATTGCAATGCAACTTGAAAAATTCATCCAGAGTGAGTGATTTAAAACTTTGTTAATGGAAAAGTGTAATATTATTTCCGTATTGCAATGCAACTTGCAAAAATTCATCCAGAGTAAGTGAATGGAAAAGTGTAATATTATTTCCGTATTGCAATGCAACTTGCAAAAATTCATCCAGAGTGAGTGAATCACAACATGATTTAGAACTTTGTTAATGTAATATTATTTCCGTATTGCAATGCAACTTGCAAAAATTCATCCAGAGTGAGTGAATGGAAAAGTGTAATATTATTTCCGTATTGCAATGCAACTTGCAAAAATTCATCCAGAGTGAGTGAATGGAAAAGTGTAATATTATTTCCGTATTGCAATGCAACTTGCAAAAATTCATCCAGAGTGAGTGAATGGAAAAGTGTAATATTATTTCCGTATTGCAATGCAATTTGCAAAAATTCATCCAGAGTGAGTGAATCACAACATGATTTAGAACTTTGTTAATGGAAAAGTGTAATATTATTTCCGTATTGCAATGCAACTTGCAAAAATTCATCCAGAGTGAGTGAATCACAACATGATTTAGAACTTTGTTAATGGAAAAGTGTAATATTATTTCCGTATTGCAATGCAACTTGCAAAAATTCATCCAGAGTAAGTGAATGGAAAAGTGTAATATTATTTCCGTATTGCAATGCAACTTGCAAAAATTCATCCAGAGTGAGTGAATCACAACATGATTTAGAACTTTGTTAATGGAAAAGTGTAATATTATTTCCGTATTGCAATGCAACTTGCAAAAATTCATCCAGAGTGAGTGAATGGAAAAGTGTAATATTATTTCCGTATTGCAATGCAACTTGCAAAAATTCATCCAGAGTGAGTGAATGGAAAAGTGTAATATTATTTCCGTATTGCAATGCAACTTGCAAAAATTCATCCAGAGTGAGTGATTTAGAACTTTGTTAATGGAAAAGTGTAATATTATTTCCGTATTGCAATGCAATTTGCAAAAATTCATCCAGAGTGAGTGAATCACAACATGATTTAGAACTTTGTTAATGGAAAAGTGTAATATTATTTCCGTATTGCAATGCAACTTGCAAAAATTCATCCAGAGTGAGTGAATCACAACATGATTTAGAACTTTGTTAATGGAAAAGTGTAATATTATTTCCGTATTGCAATGCAACTTGCAAAAATTCATCCAGAGTAAGTGAATGGAAAAGTGTAATATTATTTCCGTATTGCAATGCAACTTGCAAAAATTCATCCAGAGTGAGTGAATCACAACATGATTTAGAACTTTGTTAATGTAATATTATTTCCGTATTGCAATGCAACTTGCAAAAATTCATCCAGAGTAAGTGAATGGAAAAGTGTAATATTATTTCCGTATTGCAATGCAACTTGCAAAAATTCATCCAGAGCGAGTGAATGGAAAAGTGTAATATTATTTCCGTATTGCAATGCAACTTGCAAAAATTCATCCAGAGTGAGTGAATGGAAAAGTGTAATATTATTTCCGTATTGCAATGCAACTTGCAAAAATTCATCCAGAGTGAGTGAAATGAAAAGTATAATATTATTTCCGTATTGCAATGCAACTTGCAAAAATTCATCCAGAGTGAGTGAATGGAAAAGTGTAATATTATTTCCGTATTGCAATGCAACTTGCAAAAATTCATCCAGAGTGAGTGAATGGAAAAGTGTAATATTATTTCCGTATTGCAATGCAACTTGCAAAAATTCATCCTGAGTGGGTGAATGGAAAAGTGTAATATTATTTCCGTATTGCAATGCAACTTGCAAAAATTCATCCAGAGTGAGTGAATGGAAAAGTGTAATATTATTTCCGTATTGCAATGCAACTTGCAAAAATTCATCCAGAGTGAGTGAATGGAAAAGTGTAATATTATTTCCGTATTGCAATGCAACTTGCAAAAATTTATCCAGAGTGAGTGAATGGAAAAGTGTAATATTATTTCCGTATTGCAATGCAACTTGAAAAATTCATCCAGAGTGAGTGATTTAAAACTTTGTTAATGGAAAAGTGTAATATTATTTCCGTATTGCAATGCAACTTGCAAAAATTCATCCAGAGTAAGTGAATGGAAAAGTGTAATATTATTTCCGTATTGCAATGCAACTTGCAAAAATTCATCCAGAGTGAGTGAATCACAACATGATTTAGAACTTTGTTAATGTAATATTATTTCCGTATTGCAATGCAACTTGCAAAAATTCATCCAGAGCGAGTGAATGGAAAAGTGTAATATTATTTCCGTATTGCAATGCAACTTGCAAAAATTCATCCAGAGCGAGTGAATGGAAAAGTGTAATATTATTTCCGTATTGCAATGCAACTTGCAAAAATTCATCCAGAGTGAGTGAATGGAAAAGTGTAATATTATTTCCGTATTGCAATGCAACTTGCAAAAATTCATCCAGAGTGAGTGAATGGAAAAGTGTAATATTATTTCCGTATTGCAATGCAACTTGCAAAAATTCATCCAGAGTAAGTGAATGGAAAAGTGTAATATTATTTCCGTATTGCAATGCAACTTGCAAAAATTCATCCAGAGTGAGTGAATCACAACATGATTTAGAACTTTGTTAATGTAATATTATTTCCGTATTGCAATGCAACTTGCAAAAATTCATCCAGAGCGAGTGAATGGAAAAGTGTAATATTATTTCCGTATTGCAATGCAACTTGCAAAAATTCATCCAGAGCGAGTGAATGGAAAAGTGTAATATTATTTCCGTATTGCAATGCAACTTGCAAAAATTCATCCAGAGTGAGTGAATGGAAAAGTGTAATATTATTTCCGTATTGCAATGCAACTTGCAAAAATTCATCCAGAGTGAGTGAATGGAAAAGTGTAATATTATTTCCGTATTGCAATGCAACTTGCAAAAATTCATCCAGAGTGAGTGAATGGAAAAGTGTAATATTATATCCGTATTGCAATGCAATTTGCAAAAATTCATCCAGAGTGAGTGAATCACAACATGATTTAGAACTTTGTTAATGGAAAAGTGTAATATTATTTCCGTATTGCAATGCAACTTGCAAAAATTCATCCAGAGTGAGTGAATCACAACATGATTTAGAACTTTGTTAATGGAAAAGTGTAATATTATTTCCGTATTGCAATGCAACTTGCAAAAATTCATCCAGAGTAAGTGAATGGAAAAGTGTAATATTATTTCCGTATTGCAATGCAACTTGCAAAAATTCATCCAGAGTGAGTGAATCACAACATGATTTAGAACTTTGTTAATGGAAAAGTGTAATATTATTTCCGTATTGCAATGCAACTTGCAAAAATTCATCCAGAGTGAGTGAATGGAAAAGTGTAATATTATTTCCGTATTGCAATGCAACTTGCAAAAATTCATCCAGAGTGAGTGAATGGAAAAGTGTAATATTATTTCCGTATTGCAATGCAACTTGCAAAAATTCATCCAGAGTGAGTGATTTAGAACTTTGTTAATGGAAAAGTGTAATATTATTTCCGTATTGCAATGCAATTTGCAAAAATTCATCCAGAGTGAGTGAATCACAACATGATTTAGAACTTTGTTAATGGAAAAGTGTAATATTATTTCCGTATTGCAATGCAACTTGCAAAAATTCATCCAGAGTGAGTGAATCACAACATGATTTAGAACTTTGTTAATGGAAAAGTGTAATATTATTTCCGTATTGCAATGCAACTTGCAAAAATTCATCCAGAGTAAGTGAATGGAAAAGTGTAATATTATTTCCGTATTGCAATGCAACTTGCAAAAATTCATCCAGAGTGAGTGAATCACAACATGATTTAGAACTTTGTTAATGTAATATTATTTCCGTATTGCAATGCAACTTGCAAAAATTCATCCAGAGTAAGTGAATGGAAAAGTGTAATATTATTTCCGTATTGCAATGCAACTTGCAAAAATTCATCCAGAGCGAGTGAATGGAAAAGTGTAATATTATTTCCGTATTGCAATGCAACTTGCAAAAATTCATCCAGAGTGAGTGAATGGAAAAGTGTAATATTATTTCCGTATTGCAATGCAACTTGCAAAAATTCATCCAGAGTGAGTGAAATGAAAAGTATAATATTATTTCCGTATTGCAATGCAACTTGCAAAAATTCATCCAGAGTGAGTGAATGGAAAAGTGTAATATTATTTCCGTATTGCAATGCAACTTGCAAAAATTCATCCAGAGTGAGTGAATGGAAAAGTGTAATATTATTTCCGTATTGCAATGCAACTTGCAAAAATTCATCCAGAGTGGGTGAATGGAAAAGTGTAATATTATTTCCGTATTGCAATGCAACTTGCAAAAATTCATCCAGAGTGAGTGAATGGAAAAGTGTAATATTATTTCCGTATTGCAATGCAACTTGCAAAAATTCATCCAGAGTGAGTGAATGGAAAAGTGTAATATTATTTCCGTATTGCAATGCAACTTGCAAAAATTTATCCAGAGTGAGTGAATGGAAAAGTGTAATATTATTTCCGTATTGCAATGCAACTTGAAAAATTCATCCAGAGTGAGTGATTTAAAACTTTGTTAATGGAAAAGTGTAATATTATTTCCGTATTGCAATGCAACTTGCAAAAATTCATCCAGAGTAAGTGAATGGAAAAGTGTAATATTATTTCCGTATTGCAATGCAACTTGCAAAAATTCATCCAGAGTGAGTGAATCACAACATGATTTAGAACTTTGTTAATGTAATATTATTTCCGTATTGCAATGCAACTTGCAAAAATTCATCCAGAGTAAGTGAATGGAAAAGTGTAATATTATTTCCGTATTGCAATGCAACTTGCAAAAATTCATCCAGAGCGAGTGAATGGAAAAGTGTAATATTATTTCCGTATTGCAATGCAACTTGCAAAAATTCATCCAGAGTGAGTGAATGGAAAAGTGTAATATTATTTCCGTATTGCAATGCAACTTGCAAAAATTCATCCAGAGTGAGTGAATGGAAAAGTGTAATATTATTTCCGTATTGCAATGCAACTTGCAAAAATTCATCCAGAGTGAGTGAATGGAAAAGTGTAATATTATTTCCGTATTGCAATGCAATTTGCAAAAATTCATCCAGAGTGAGTGAATCACAACATGATTTAGAACTTTGTTAATGGAAAAGTGTAATATTATTTCCGTATTGCAATGCAACTTGCAAAAATTCATCCAGAGTGAGTGAATCACAACATGATTTAGAACTTTGTTAATGGAAAAGTGTAATATTATTTCCGTATTGCAATGCAACTTGCAAAAATTTATCCAGAGTGAGTGAATGGAAAAGTGTAATATTATTTCCGTATTGCAATGCAACTTGAAAAATTCATCCAGAGTGAGTGATTTAAAACTTTGTTAATGGAAAAGTGTAATATTATTTCCGTATTGCAATGCAACTTGCAAAAATTCATCCAGAGTAAGTGAATGGAAAAGTGTAATATTATTTCCGTATTGCAATGCAACTTGCAAAAATTCATCCAGAGTGAGTGAATCACAACATGATTTAGAACTTTGTTAATGTAATATTATTTCCGTATTGCAATGCAACTTGCAAAAATTCATCCAGAGTAAGTGAATGGAAAAGTGTAATATTATTTCCGTATTGCAATGCAACTTGCAAAAATTCATCCAGAGCGAGTGAATGGAAAAGTGTAATATTATTTCCGTATTGCAATGCAACTTGCAAAAATTCATCCAGAGTGAGTGAATGGAAAAGTGTAATATTATTTCCGTATTGCAATGCAACTTGCAAAAATTCATCCAGAGTGAGTGAATGGAAAAGTGTAATATTATTTCCGTATTGCAATGCAACTTGCAAAAATTCATCCAGAGTGAGTGAATGGAAAAGTGTAATATTATTTCCGTATTGCAATGCAACTTGCAAAAATTCATCCAGAGTGAGTGAATCACAACATGATTTAGAACTTTGTTAATGGAAAAGTGTAATATTATTTCCGTATTGCAATGCAACTTGCAAAAATTCATCCAGAGTGAGTGAATCACAACATGATTTAGAACTTTGTTAATGGAAAAGTGTAATATTATTTCCGTATTGCAATGCAACTTGCAAAAATTTATCCAGAGTGAGTGAATGGAAAAGTGTAATATTATTTCCGTATTGCAATGCAACTTGAAAAATTCATCCAGAGTGAGTGATTTAAAACTTTGTTAATGGAAAAGTGTAATATTATTTCCGTATTGCAATGCAACTTGCAAAAATTCATCCAGAGTAAGTGAATGGAAAAGTGTAATATTATTTCCGTATTGCAATGCAACTTGCAAAAATTTATCCAGAGTGAGTGAATGGAAAAGTGTAATATTATTTCCGTATTGCAATGCAACTTGAAAAATTCATCCAGAGTGAGTGATTTAAAACTTTGTTAATGGAAAAGTGTAATATTATTTCCGTATTGCAATGCAACTTGCAAAAATTCATCCAGAGTGAGTGAATGGAAAAGTGTAATATTATTTCCGTATTGCAATGCAACTTGCAAAAATTCATCCAGAGTGAGTGAATGGAAAAGTGTAATATTATTTCCGTATTGCAATGCAACTTGCAAAAATTCATCCAGAGTGAGTGAATGGAAAAGTGTAATGTTATTTCCGTATTGCAATGCAACTTGCAAAAATTCATCCAGAGTGAGTGAATGGAAAAGTGTAATATTATTTCCGTATTGCAATGCAACTTGCAAAAATTCATCCAGAGTGAGTGAATGGAAAAGTGTAATATTATTTCCGTATTGCAATGCAACTTGCAAAAATTTATCCAGAGTGAGTGAATGGAAAAGTGTTATATTATTTCCGTATTGCAATGCAACTTGAAAAATTCATCCAGAGTGAGTGATTTAAAACTTTGTTAATGGAAAAGTGTAATATTATTTCCGTATTGCAATGCAACTTGCAAAAATTCATCCAGAGTGAGTGAATGGAAAAGTGTAATATTATTTCCGTATTGCAATGCAACTTGCAAAAATTCATCCAGAGTGAGTGAATGGAAAAGTGTAATATTATTTCCGTATTGCAATGCAACTTGAAAAATTCATCCAGAGTGAGTGATTTAAAACTTTGTTAATGGAAAAGTGTAATATTATTTCCGTATTGCAATGCAACTTGCAAAAATTCATCCAGAGTAAGTGAATGGAAAAGTGTAATATTATTTCCGTATTGCAATGCAACTTGCAAAAATTCATCCAGAGTGAGTGAATCACAACATGATTTAGAACTTTGTTAATGTAATATTATTTCCGTATTGCAATGCAACTTGCAAAAATTCATCCAGAGCGAGTGAATGGAAAAGTGTAATATTATTTCCGTATTGCAATGCAACTTGCAAAAATTCATCCAGAGCGAGTGAATGGAAAAGTGTAATATTATTTCCGTATTGCAATGCAACTTGCAAAAATTCATCCAGAGTGAGTGAATGGAAAAGTGTAATATTATTTCCGTATTGCAATGCAACTTGCAAAAATTCATCCAGAGTGAGTGAATGGAAAAGTGTAATATTATTTCCGTATTGCAATGCAACTTGCAAAAATTCATCCAGAGTGAGTGAATGGAAAAGTGTAATATTATTTCCGTATTGCAATGCAATTTGCAAAAATTCATCCAGAGTGAGTGAATCACAACATGATTTAGAACTTTGTTAATGGAAAAGTGTAATATTATTTCCGTATTGCAATGCAACTTGCAAAAATTCATCCAGAGTGAGTGAATCACAACATGATTTAGAACTTTGTTAATGGAAAAGTGTAATATTATTTCCGTATTGCAATGCAACTTGCAAAAATTCATCCAGAGTAAGTGAATGGAAAAGTGTAATATTATTTCCGTATTGCAATGCAACTTGCAAAAATTCATCCAGAGTGAGTGAATCACAACATGATTTAGAACTTTGTTAATGGAAAAGTGTAATATTATTTCCGTATTGCAATGCAACTTGCAAAAATTCATCCAGAGTGAGTGAATGGAAAAGTGTAATATTATTTCCGTATTGCAATGCAACTTGCAAAAATTCATCCAGAGTGAGTGAATGGAAAAGTGTAATATTATTTCCGTATTGCAATGCAACTTGCAAAAATTCATCCAGAGTGAGTGATTTAGAACTTTGTTAATGGAAAAGTGTAATATTATTTCCGTATTGCAATGCAATTTGCAAAAATTCATCCAGAGTGAGTGAATCACAACATGATTTAGAACTTTGTTAATGGAAAAGTGTAATATTATTTCCGTATTGCAATGCAACTTGCAAAAATTCATCCAGAGTGAGTGAATCACAACATGATTTAGAACTTTGTTAATGGAAAAGTGTAATATTATTTCCGTATTGCAATGCAACTTGCAAAAATTCATCCAGAGTAAGTGAATGGAAAAGTGTAATATTATTTCCGTATTGCAATGCAACTTGCAAAAATTCATCCAGAGTGAGTGAATCACAACATGATTTAGAACTTTGTTAATGTAATATTATTTCCGTATTGCAATGCAACTTGCAAAAATTCATCCAGAGTAAGTGAATGGAAAAGTGTAATATTATTTCCGTATTGCAATGCAACTTGCAAAAATTCATCCAGAGCGAGTGAATGGAAAAGTGTAATATTATTTCCGTATTGCAATGCAACTTGCAAAAATTCATCCAGAGTGAGTGAATGGAAAAGTGTAATATTATTTCCGTATTGCAATGCAACTTGCAAAAATTCATCCAGAGTGAGTGAAATGAAAAGTATAATATTATTTCCGTATTGCAATGCAACTTGCAAAAATTCATCCAGAGTGAGTGAATGGAAAAGTGTAATATTATTTCCGTATTGCAATGCAACTTGCAAAAATTCATCCAGAGTGAGTGAATGGAAAAGTGTAATATTATTTCCGTATTGCAATGCAACTTGCAAAAATTCATCCAGAGTGGGTGAATGGAAAAGTGTAATATTATTTCCGTATTGCAATGCAACTTGCAAAAATTCATCCAGAGTGAGTGAATGGAAAAGTGTAATATTATTTCCGTATTGCAATGCAACTTGCAAAAATTCATCCAGAGTGAGTGAATGGAAAAGTGTAATATTATTTCCGTATTGCAATGCAACTTGCAAAAATTTATCCAGAGTGAGTGAATGGAAAAGTGTAATATTATTTCCGTATTGCAATGCAACTTGAAAAATTCATCCAGAGTGAGTGATTTAAAACTTTGTTAATGGAAAAGTGTAATATTATTTCCGTATTGCAATGCAACTTGCAAAAATTCATCCAGAGTAAGTGAATGGAAAAGTGTAATATTATTTCCGTATTGCAATGCAACTTGCAAAAATTCATCCAGAGTGAGTGAATCACAACATGATTTAGAACTTTGTTAATGTAATATTATTTCCGTATTGCAATGCAACTTGCAAAAATTCATCCAGAGTAAGTGAATGGAAAAGTGTAATATTATTTCCGTATTGCAATGCAACTTGCAAAAATTCATCCAGAGCGAGTGAATGGAAAAGTGTAATATTATTTCCGTATTGCAATGCAACTTGCAAAAATTCATCCAGAGTGAGTGAATGGAAAAGTGTAATATTATTTCCGTATTGCAATGCAACTTGCAAAAATTCATCCAGAGTGAGTGAATGGAAAAGTGTAATATTATTTCCGTATTGCAATGCAACTTGCAAAAATTCATCCAGAGTGAGTGAATGGAAAAGTGTAATATTATTTCCGTATTGCAATGCAATTTGCAAAAATTCATCCAGAGTGAGTGAATCACAACATGATTTAGAACTTTGTTAATGGAAAAGTGTAATATTATTTCCGTATTGCAATGCAACTTGCAAAAATTCATCCAGAGTGAGTGAATCACAACATGATTTAGAACTTTGTTAATGGAAAAGTGTAATATTATTTCCGTATTGCAATGCAACTTGCAAAAATTCATCCAGAGTAAGTGAATGGAAAAGTGTAATATTATTTCCGTATTGCAATGCAACTTGCAAAAATTCATCCAGAGTGAGTGAATGGAAAAGTGTAATATTATTTCCGTATTGCAATGCAACTTGCAAAAATTCATCCAGAGTGAGTGAATGGAAAAGTGTAATGTTATTTCCGTATTGCAATGCAACTTGCAAAAATTCATCCAGAGTGAGTGAATCACAACATGATTTAGAACTTTGTTAATGTAATATTATTTCCGTATTGCAATGCAACTTGCAAAAATTCATCCAGAGTGAGTGAATGGAAAAGTGTAATATTATTTCCATATTGCAATGCAACTTGCAAAAATTCATCCAGAGTGAGTGAATGGAAAAGTGTAATATTATTTCCGTATTGCAATGCAACTTGCAAAAATTCATCCAGAGTGAGTGAATGGAAAAGTGTAATATTATTTCCGTATTGCAATGCAACTTGCAAAAATTCATCCAGAGTGAGTGAATGGAAAAGTGTAATATTATTTCCGTATTGCAATGCAACTTGCAAAAATTCATCCAGAGTGGGTGAATGGAAAAGTGTAATATTATTTCCGTATTGCAATGCAACTTGCAAAAATTCATCCAGAGTGAGTGAATGGAAAAGTGTAATATTATTTCCGTATTGCAATGCAACTTGCAAAAATTCATCCAGAGTGAGTGAATGGAAAAGTGTAATATTATTTCCGTATTGCAATGCAACTTGCAAAAATTCATCCAGAGTGAGTGAATGGAAAAGTGTAATATTATTTCCGTATTGCAATGCAACTTGCAAAAATTTATCCAGAGTGAGTGAATGGAAAAGTGTAATATTATTTCCGTATTGCAATGCAACTTGAAAAATTCATCCAGAGTGAGTGATTTAAAACTTTGTTAATGGAAAAGTGTAATATTATTTCCGTATTGCAATGCAACTTGCAAAAATTCATCCAGAGTGAGTGAATCACAACATGATTTAGAACTTTGTTAATGTAATATTATTTCCGTATTGCAATGCAACTTGCAAAAATTCATCCAGAGTAAGTGAATGGAAAAGTGTAATATTATTTCCGTATTGCAATGCAACTTGCAAAAATTCATCCAGAGTAAGTGAATGGAAAAGTGTAATATTATTTCCGTATTGCAATGCAACTTGCAAAAATGTATCCAGAGTGAGTGAATGGAAAAGTGTAATATTATTTCCGTATTGCAATGCAACTTGAAAAATTCATCCAGAGTGAGTGATTTAAAACTTTGTTAATGGAAAAGTGTAATATTATTTCCGTATTGCAATGCAACTTGCAAAAATTCATCCAGAGTGAGTGAATGGAAAAGTGTAATATTATTTCCGTATTGCAATGCAACTTGCAAAAATTCATCCAGAGTGAGTGAATCACAACATGATTTAGAACTTTGTTAATGTAATATTATTTCCGTATTGCAATGCAACTTGCAAAAATTCATCCAGAGCGAGTGAATGGAAAAGTGTAATATTATTTCCGTATTGCAATGCAACTTGCAAAAATTCATCCAGAGCGAGTGAATGGAAAAGTGTAATATTATTTCCGTATTGCAATGCAACTTGCAAAAATTCATCCAGAGTGAGTGAATGGAAAAGTGTAATATTATTTCCGTATTGCAATGCAACTTGCAAAAATTCATCCAGAGTGAGTGAATGGAAAAGTGTAATATTATTTCCGTATTGCAATGCAACTTGCAAAAATTCATCCAGAGTGAGTGAATGGAAAAGTGTAATATTATTTCCGTATTGCAATGCAATTTGCAAAAATTCATCCAGAGTGAGTGAATCACAACATGATTTAGAACTTTGTTAATGGAAAAGTGTAATATTATTTCCGTATTGCAATGCAACTTGCAAAAATTCATCCAGAGTGAGTGAATCACAACATGATTTAGAACTTTGTTAATGGAAAAGTGTAATATTATTTCCGTATTGCAATGCAACTTGCAAAAATTCATCCAGAGTAAGTGAATGGAAAAGTGTAATATTATTTCCGTATTGCAATGCAACTTGCAAAAATTCATCCAGAGTGAGTGAATCACAACATGATTTAGAACTTTGTTAATGGAAAAGTGTAATATTATTTCCGTATTGCAATGCAACTTGCAAAAATTCATCCAGAGTGAGTGAATGGAAAAGTGTAATATTATTTCCGTATTGCAATGCAACTTGCAAAAATTCATCCAGAGTGAGTGAATGGAAAAGTGTAATATTATTTCCGTATTGCAATGCAACTTGCAAAAATTCATCCAGAGTGAGTGATTTAGAACTTTGTTAATGGAAAAGTGTAATATTATTTCCGTATTGCAATGCAATTTGCAAAAATTCATCCAGAGTGAGTGAATCACAACATGATTTAGAACTTTGTTAATGGAAAAGTGTAATATTATTTCCGTATTGCAATGCAACTTGCAAAAATTCATCCAGAGTGAGTGAATCACAACATGATTTAGAACTTTGTTAATGGAAAAGTGTAATATTATTTCCGTATTGCAATGCAACTTGCAAAAATTCATCCAGAGTAAGTGAATGGAAAAGTGTAATATTATTTCCGTATTGCAATGCAACTTGCAAAAATTCATCCAGAGTGAGTGAATCACAACATGATTTAGAACTTTGTTAATGTAATATTATTTCCGTATTGCAATGCAACTTGCAAAAATTCATCCAGAGTAAGTGAATGGAAAAGTGTAATATTATTTCCGTATTGCAATGCAACTTGCAAAAATTCATCCAGAGCGAGTGAATGGAAAAGTGTAATATTATTTCCGTATTGCAATGCAACTTGCAAAAATTCATCCAGAGTGAGTGAATGGAAAAGTGTAATATTATTTCCGTATTGCAATGCAACTTGCAAAAATTCATCCAGAGTGAGTGAAATGAAAAGTATAATATTATTTCCGTATTGCAATGCAACTTGCAAAAATTCATCCAGAGTGAGTGAATGGAAAAGTGTAATATTATTTCCGTATTGCAATGCAACTTGCAAAAATTCATCCAGAGTGAGTGAATGGAAAAGTGTAATATTATTTCCGTATTGCAATGCAACTTGCAAAAATTCATCCAGAGTGGGTGAATGGAAAAGTGTAATATTATTTCCGTATTGCAATGCAACTTGCAAAAATTCATCCAGAGTGAGTGAATGGAAAAGTGTAATATTATTTCCGTATTGCAATGCAACTTGCAAAAATTCATCCAGAGTGAGTGAATGGAAAAGTGTAATATTATTTCCGTATTGCAATGCAACTTGCAAAAATTCATCCAGAGTGAGTGAATCACAACATGATTTAGAACTTTGTTAATGTAATATTATTTCCGTATTGCAATGCAACTTGCAAAAATTCATCCAGAGTGAGTGAATGGAAAAGTGTAATATTATTTCCATATTGCAATGCAACTTGCAAAAATTCATCCAGAGTGAGTGAATGGAAAAGTGTAATATTATTTCCGTATTGCAATGCAACTTGCAAAAATTCATCCAGAGTGAGTGAATGGAAAAGTGTAATATTATTTCCGTATTGCAATGCAACTTGCAAAAATTCATCCAGAGTGAGTGAATGGAAAAGTGTAATATTATTTCCGTATTGCAATGCAACTTGCAAAAATTCATCCAGAGTGGGTGAATGGAAAAGTGTAATATTATTTCCGTATTGCAATGCAACTTGCAAAAATTCATCCAGAGTGAGTGAATGGAAAAGTGTAATATTATTTCCGTATTGCAATGCAACTTGCAAAAATTCATCCAGAGTGAGTGAATGGAAAAGTGTAATATTATTTCCGTATTGCAATGCAACTTGCAAAAATTCATCCAGAGTGAGTGAATGGAAAAGTGTAATATTATTTCCGTATTGCAATGCAACTTGCAAAAATTTATCCAGAGTGAGTGAATGGAAAAGTGTAATATTATTTCCGTATTGCAATGCAACTTGAAAAATTCATCCAGAGTGAGTGATTTAAAACTTTGTTAATGGAAAAGTGTAATATTATTTCCGTATTGCAATGCAACTTGCAAAAATTCATCCAGAGTGAGTGAATCACAACATGATTTAGAACTTTGTTAATGTAATATTATTTCCGTATTGCAATGCAACTTGCAAAAATTCATCCAGAGTAAGTGAATGGAAAAGTGTAATATTATTTCCGTATTGCAATGCAACTTGCAAAAATTCATCCAGAGTAAGTGAATGGAAAAGTGTAATATTATTTCCGTATTGCAATGCAACTTGCAAAAATTTATCCAGAGTGAGTGAATGGAAAAGTGTAATATTATTTCCGTATTGCAATGCAACTTGCAAAAATTCATCCAGAGTGGGTGAATGGAAAAGTGTAATATTATTTCCGTATTGCAATGCAACTTGCAAAAATTCATCCAGAGTGAGTGAATGGAAAAGTGTAATATTATTTCCGTATTGCAATGCAACTTGCAAAAATTCATCCAGAGTGAGTGAATGGAAAAGTGTAATATTATTTCCGTATTGCAATGCAACTTGCAAAAATTCATCCAGAGTGAGTGAATGGAAAAGTGTAATATTATTTCCGTATTGCAATGCAACTTGCAAAAATTTATCCAGAGTGAGTGAATGGAAAAGTGTAATATTATTTCCGTATTGCAATGCAACTTGAAAAATTCATCCAGAGTGAGTGATTTAAAACTTTGTTAATGGAAAAGTGTAATATTATTTCCGTATTGCAATGCAACTTGCAAAAATTCATCCAGAGTGAGTGAATCACAACATGATTTAGAACTTTGTTAATGTAATATTATTTCCGTATTGCAATGCAACTTGCAAAAATTCATCCAGAGTAAGTGAATGGAAAAGTGTAATATTATTTCCGTATTGCAATGCAACTTGCAAAAATTCATCCAGAGTAAGTGAATGGAAAAGTGTAATATTATTTCCGTATTGCAATGCAACTTGCAAAAATTCATCCAGAGTGAGTGAATGGAAAAGTGTAATATTATTTCCGTATTGCAATGCAACTTGAAAAATTCATCCAGAGTGAGTGATTTAAAACTTTGTTAATGGAAAAGTGTAATATTATTTCCGTATTGCAATGCAACTTGCAAAAATTCATCCAGAGTGAGTGAATGGAAAAGTGTAATATTATTTCCGTATTGCAATGCAACTTGCAAAAATTCATCCAGAGTGAGTGAATGGAAAAGTGTAATATTATTTCCGTATTGCAATGCAACTTGCAAAAATTCATCCAGAGTGAGTGAATGGAAAAGTGTAATGTTATTTCCGTATTGCAATGCAACTTGCAAAAATTCATCCAGAGTGAGTGAATGGAAAAGTGTAATATTATTTCCGTATTGCAATGCAACTTGCAAAAATTCATCCAGAGTGAGTGAATGGAAAAGTGTAATATTATTTCCGTATTGCAATGCAACTTGCAAAAATTTATCCAGAGTGAGTGAATGGAAAAGTGTTATATTATTTCCGTATTGCAATGCAACTTGAAAAATTCATCCAGAGTGAGTGATTTAAAACTTTGTTAATGGAAAAGTGTAATATTATTTCCGTATTGCAATGCAACTTGCAAAAATTCATCCAGAGTGAGTGAATGGAAAAGTGTAATATTATTTCCGTATTGCAATGCAACTTGCAAAAATTCATCCAGAGTGAGTGAATGGAAAAGTGTAATATTATTTCCGTATTGCAATGCAACTTGAAAAATTCATCCAGAGTGAGTGATTTAAAACTTTGTTAATGGAAAAGTGTAATATTATTTCCGTATTGCAATGCAACTTGCAAAAATTCATCCAGAGTAAGTGAATGGAAAAGTGTAATATTATTTCCGTATTGCAATGCAACTTGCAAAAATTCATCCAGAGTGAGTGAATCACAACATGATTTAGAACTTTGTTAATGTAATATTATTTCCGTATTGCAATGCAACTTGCAAAAATTCATCCAGAGCGAGTGAATGGAAAAGTGTAATATTATTTCCGTATTGCAATGCAACTTGCAAAAATTCATCCAGAGCGAGTGAATGGAAAAGTGTAATATTATTTCCGTATTGCAATGCAACTTGCAAAAATTCATCCAGAGTGAGTGAATGGAAAAGTGTAATATTATTTCCGTATTGCAATGCAACTTGCAAAAATTCATCCAGAGTGAGTGAATGGAAAAGTGTAATATTATTTCCGTATTGCAATGCAACTTGCAAAAATTCATCCAGAGTGAGTGAATGGAAAAGTGTAATATTATTTCCGTATTGCAATGCAATTTGCAAAAATTCATCCAGAGTGAGTGAATCACAACATGATTTAGAACTTTGTTAATGGAAAAGTGTAATATTATTTCCGTATTGCAATGCAACTTGCAAAAATTCATCCAGAGTGAGTGAATCACAACATGATTTAGAACTTTGTTAATGGAAAAGTGTAATATTATTTCCGTATTGCAATGCAACTTGCAAAAATTCATCCAGAGTAAGTGAATGGAAAAGTGTAATATTATTTCCGTATTGCAATGCAACTTGCAAAAATTCATCCAGAGTGAGTGAATCACAACATGATTTAGAACTTTGTTAATGGAAAAGTGTAATATTATTTCCGTATTGCAATGCAACTTGCAAAAATTCATCCAGAGTGAGTGAATGGAAAAGTGTAATATTATTTCCGTATTGCAATGCAACTTGCAAAAATTCATCCAGAGTGAGTGAATGGAAAAGTGTAATATTATTTCCGTATTGCAATGCAACTTGCAAAAATTCATCCAGAGTGAGTGATTTAGAACTTTGTTAATGGAAAAGTGTAATATTATTTCCGTATTGCAATGCAATTTGCAAAAATTCATCCAGAGTGAGTGAATCACAACATGATTTAGAACTTTGTTAATGGAAAAGTGTAATATCATTTCCGTATTGCAATGCAACTTGCAAAAATTCATCCAGAGTGAGTGAATCACAACATGATTTAGAACTTTGTTAATGGAAAAGTGTAATATTATTTCCGTATTGCAATGCAACTTGCAAAAATTCATCCAGAGTAAGTGAATGGAAAAGTGTAATATTATTTCCGTATTGCAATGCAACTTGCAAAAATTCATCCAGAGTGAGTGAATCACAACATGATTTAGAACTTTGTTAATGTAATATTATTTCCGTATTGCAATGCAACTTGCAAAAATTCATCCAGAGTAAGTGAATGGAAAAGTGTAATATTATTTCCGTATTGCAATGCAACTTGCAAAAATTCATCCAGAGCGAGTGAATGGAAAAGTGTAATATTATTTCCGTATTGCAATGCAACTTGCAAAAATTCATCCAGAGTGAGTGAATGGAAAAGTGTAATATTATTTCCGTATTGCAATGCAACTTGCAAAAATTCATCCAGAGTGAGTGAAATGAAAAGTATAATATTATTTCCGTATTGCAATGCAACTTGCAAAAATTCATCCAGAGTGAGTGAATGGAAAAGTGTAATATTATTTCCGTATTGCAATGCAACTTGCAAAAATTCATCCAGAGTGAGTGAATGGAAAAGTGTAATATTATTTCCGTATTGCAATGCAACTTGCAAAAATTCATCCAGAGTGGGTGAATGGAAAAGTGTAACATTATTTCCGTATTGCAATGCAACTTGCAAAAATTCATCCAGAGTGGGTGAATGGAAAAGTGTAATATTATTTCCGTATTGCAATGCAACTTGCAAAAATTCATCCAGAGTGAGTGAATGGAAAAGTGTAATATTATTTCCGTATTGCAATGCAACTTGCAAAAATTTATCCAGAGTGAGTGAATGGAAAAGTGTAATATTATTTCCGTATTGCAATGCAACTTGAAAAATTCATCCAGAGTGAGTGATTTAAAACTTTGTTAATGGAAAAGTGTAATATTATTTCCGTATTGCAATGCAACTTGCAAAAATTCATCCAGAGTAAGTGAATGGAAAAGTGTAATATTATTTCCGTATTGCAATGCAACTTGCAAAAATTCATCCAGAGTGAGTGAATCACAACATGATTTAGAACTTTGTTAATGTAATATTATTTCCGTATTGCAATGCAACTTGCAAAAATTCATCCAGAGTAAGTGAATGGAAAAGTGTAATATTATTTCCGTATTGCAATGCAACTTGCAAAAATTCATCCAGAGCGAGTGAATGGAAAAGTGTAATATTATTTCCGTATTGCAATGCAACTTGCAAAAATTCATCCAGAGTGAGTGAATGGAAAAGTGTAATATTATTTCCGTATTGCAATGCAACTTGCAAAAATTCATCCAGAGTGAGTGAATGGAAAAGTGTAATATTATTTCCGTATTGCAATGCAACTTGCAAAAATTCATCCAGAGTGAGTGAATGGAAAAGTGTAATATTATTTCCGTATTGCAATGCAATTTGCAAAAATTCATCCAGAGTGAGTGAATCACAACATGATTTAGAACTTTGTTAATGGAAAAGTGTAATATTATTTCCGTATTGCAATGCAACTTGCAAAAATTCATCCAGAGTGAGTGAATCACAACATGATTTAGAACTTTGTTAATGGAAAAGTGTAATATTATTTCCGTATTGCAATGCAACTTGCAAAAATTCATCCAGAGTAAGTGAATGGAAAAGTGTAATATTATTTCCGTATTGCAATGCAACTTGCAAAAATTCATCCAGAGTGAGTGAATGGAAAAGTGTAATATTATTTCCGTATTGCAATGCAACTTGCAAAAATTCATCCAGAGTGAGTGAATGGAAAAGTGTAATGTTATTTCCGTATTGCAATGCAACTTGCAAAAATTCATCCAGAGTGAGTGATTTAGAACTTTGTTAATGGAAAAGTGTAATATTATTTCCGTATTGCAATGCAATTTGCAAAAATTCATCCAGAGTGAGTGAATCACAACATGATTTAGAACTTTGTTAATGGAAAAGTGTAATATTATTTCCGTATTGCAATGCAACTTGCAAAAATTCATCCAGAGTGAGTGAATCACAACATGATTTAGAACTTTGTTAATGGAAAAGTGTAATATTATTTCCGTATTGCAATGCAACTTGCAAAAATTCATCCAGAGTAAGTGAATGGAAAAGTGTAATATTATTTCCGTATTGCAATGCAACTTGCAAAAATTCATCCAGAGTGAGTGAATCACAACATGATTTAGAACTTTGTTAATGTAATATTATTTCCGTATTGCAATGCAACTTGCAAAAATTCATCCAGAGTAAGTGAATGGAAAAGTGTAATATTATTTCCGTATTGCAATGCAACTTGCAAAAATTCATCCAGAGCGAGTGAATGGAAAAGTGTAATATTATTTCCGTATTGCAATGCAACTTGCAAAAATTCATCCAGAGTGAGTGAATGGAAAAGTGTAATATTATTTCCGTATTGCAATGCAACTTGCAAAAATTCATCCAGAGTGAGTGAATGGAAAAGTGTAATATTATTTCCGTATTGCAATGCAACTTGCAAAAATTCATCCAGAGTGAGTGAATGGAAAAGTGTAATATTATTTCCGTATTGCAATGCAACTTGCAAAAATTCATCCAGAGTAAGTGAATGGAAAAGTGTAATATTATTTCCGTATTGCAATGCAACTTGCAAAAATTCATCCAGAGTGAGTGAATAGAAAAGTGTAATATTATTTCCGTATTGCAATGCAACTTGCAAAAATTCATCCAGAGTGAGTGAATGGAAAAGTGTAATATTATTTCCGTATTGCAATGCAACTTGCAAAAATTCATCCAGAGTGAGTGAATCACAACATGATTTAGAACTTTGTTAATGTAATATTATTTCCGTATTGCAATGCAACTTGCAAAAATTCATCCAGAGCGAGTGAATGGAAAAGTGTAATATTATTTCCGTATTGCAATGCAACTTGCAAAAATTCATCCAGAGCGAGTGAATGGAAAAGTGTAATATTATTTCCGTATTGCAATGCAACTTGCAAAAATTCATCCAGAGTGAGTGAATGGAAAAGTGTAATATTATTTCCGTATTGCAATGCAACTTGCAAAAATTCATCCAGAGTGAGTGAATGGAAAAGTGTAATATTATTTCCGTATTGCAATGCAACTTGCAAAAATTCATCCAGAGTGAGTGATTTAGAACTTTGTTAATGGAAAAGTGTAATATTATTTCCGTATTGCAATGCAACTTGCAAAAATTCATCCAGAGTGAGTGAATCACAACATGATTTAGAACTTTGTTAAAGGAAAAGTGTAATATTATTTCCGTATTGCAATGCAACTTGCAAAAATTCATCCAGAGTGAGTGAATCACAACATGATTTAGAACTTTGTTAATGGAAAAGTGTAATATTATTTCCGTATTGCAATGCAACTTGCAAAAATTCATCCAGAGTGAGTGAATGGAAAAGTGTAATATTATTTCCGTATTGCAATGCAACTTGCAAAAATTCATCCAGAGTGAGTGAATGGAAAAGTATAATATTATTTCCGTATTGCAATGCAACTTGCAAAAATTCATCCAGAGTGAGTGAATGGAAAAGTGTAATATTATTTCCGTATTGCAATGCAACTTGCAAAAATTCATCCAGAGTGAGTGAATGGAAAAGTGTAATATTATTTCCGTATTGCAATGCAACTTGCAAAAATTCATCCAGAGTGAGTGAATGGAAAAGTATAATATTATTTCCGTATTGCAATGCAACTTGCAAAAATTCATCCAGAGTGAGTGAATCACAACATGATTTAGAACTTTGTTAATGTAATATTATTTCCGTATTGCAATGCAACTTGCAAAAATTCATCCAGAGTAAGTGAATGGAAAAGTGTAATATTATTTCCGTATTGCAATGCAACTTGCAAAAATTCATCCAGAGCGAGTGAATGGAAAAGTGTAATATTATTTCCGTATTGCAATGCAACTTGCAAAAATTCATCCAGAGTGAGTGAATGGAAAAGTGTAATATTATTTCCGTATTGCAATGCAACTTGCAAAAATTCATCCAGAGTGAGTGAATGGAAAAGTGTAATATTATTTCCGTATTGCAATGCAACTTGCAAAAATTCATCCAGAGTGAGTGATTTAGAACTTTGTTAATGGAAAAGTGTAATATTATTTCCGTATTGCAATGCAACTTGCAAAAATTCATCCAGAGTGAGTGAATCACAACATGATTTAGAACTTTGTTAAAGGAAAAGTGTAATATTATTTCCGTATTGCAATGCAACTTGCAAAAATTCATCCAGAGTGAGTGAATCACAACATGATTTAGAACTTTGTTAATGGAAAAGTGTAATATTATTTCCGTATTGCAATGCAACTTGCAAAAATTCATCCAGAGTGAGTGAATGGAAAAGTGTAATATTATTTCCGTATTGCAATGCAACTTGCAAAAATTCATCCAGAGTGAGTGAATGGAAAAGTATAATATTATTTCCGTATTGCAATGCAACTTGCAAAAATTCATCCAGAGTGAGTGAATGGAAAAGTGTAATATTATTTCCGTATTGCAATGCAACTTGCAAAAATTCATCCAGAGTGAGTGAATGGAAAAGTGTAATATTATTTCCGTATTGCAATGCAACTTGCAAAAATTCATCCAGAGTGAGTGAATGGAAAAGTATAATATTATTTCCGTATTGCAATGCAACTTGCAAAAATTCATCCAGAGTGAGTGAATCACAACATGATTTAGAACTTTGTTAATGGAAAAGTGTAATATTATTTCCGTATTGCAATGCAACTTGCAAAAATTCATCCAGAGTGAGTGAATCACAACATGATTTAGAACTTTGTTAATGTAATATTATTTCCGTATTGCAATGCAACTTGCAAAAATTCATCCAGAGTGAGTGAATGGAAAAGTGTAATATTATTTCCGTATTGCAATGCAACTTGCAAAAATTCATCCAGAGTGAGTGAATGGAAAAGTGTAATATTATTTCCGTATTGCAATGCAACTTGCAAAAATTCATCCAGAGTGAGTGAATGGAAAAGTATAATATTATTTCCGTATTGCAACGCAACTTGCAAAAATTCATCCAGAGTGAGTGAATGGAAAAGTGTAATATTATTTCCGTATTGCAATGCAACTTGCAAAAATTCATCCAGAGTGAGTGATTTAGAACTTTGTTAATGGAAAAGTGTAATATTATTTCCGTATTGCAATGCAACTTGCAAAAATTCATCCAGAGTGAGTGAATGGAAAAGTGTAATATTATTTCCGTATTGCAATGCAACTTGCAAAAATTCATCCAGAGTGAGTGAATGGAAAAGTGTAATATTATTTCCGTATTGCAATGCAACTTGCAAAAATTCATCCAGAGTGAGTGAATCACAACATGATTTAGAACTTTGTTAATGTAATATTATTTCCGTATTGCAATGCAACTTGCAAAAATTCATCCAGAGTGAGTGAATCACAACATGATTTAGAACTTTGTTAATGTAATATTATTTCCGTATTGCAATGCAACTTGCAAAAATTCATCCAGAGTGAGTGAATGGAAAAGTGTAATATTATTTCCGTATTGCAATGCAACTTGCAAAAATTCATCCAGAGTGAGTGATTTAGAACTTTGTTAATGGAAAAGTGTAATATTATTTCCGTATTGCAATGCAACTTGCAAAAATTCATCCAGAGTGAGTGAATGGAAAAGTGTAATATTATTTCCGTATTGCAATGCAACTTGCAAAAATTCATCCAGAGTGAGTGAATGGAAAAGTGTAATATTATTTCCGTATTGCAATGCAACTTGCAAAAATTCATCCAGAGTGAGTGAATGGAAAAGTGTAATATTATTTCCGTATTGCAATGCAACTTGCAAAAATTCATCCAGAGTGAGTGAATGGAAAAGTGTAATATTATTTCCGTATTGCAATGCAACTTGCAAAAATTTATCCAGAGTGAGTGAATGGAAAAGTGTAATATTATTTCCGTATTGCAATGCAACTTGAAAAATTCATCCAGAGTGAGTGATTTAAAACTTTGTTAATGGAAAAGTGTAATATTATTTCCGTATTGCAATGCAACTTGCAAAAATTCATCCAGAGCGAGTGAATGGAAAAGTGTAATATTATTTCCGTATTGCAATGCAACTTGCAAAAATTCATCCAGAGCGAGTGAATGGAAAAGTGTAATATTATTTCCGTATTGCAATGCAACTTGCAAAAATTCATCCAGAGTGAGTGAATGGAAAAGTGTAATATTATTTCCGTATTGCAATGCAACTTGCAAAAATTCATCCAGAGTGAGTGAATGGAAAAGTGTAATATTATTTCCGTATTGCAATGCAACTTGCAAAAATTCATCCAGAGTGAGTGAATGGAAAAGTGTAATATTATTTCCGTATTGCAATGCAATTTGCAAAAATTCATCCAGAGTGAGTGAATCACAACATGATTTAGAACTTTGTTAATGGAAAAGTGTAATATTATTTCCGTATTGCAATGCAACTTGCAAAAATTCATCCAGAGTGAGTGAATCACAACATGATTTAGAACTTTGTTAATGGAAAAGTGTAATATTATTTCCGTATTGCAATGCAACTTGCAAAAATTCATCCAGAGTAAGTGAATGGAAAAGTGTAATATTATTTCCGTATTGCAATGCAACTTGCAAAAATTCATCCAGAGTGAGTGAATCACAACATGATTTAGAACTTTGTTAATGGAAAAGTGTAATATTATTTCCGTATTGCAATGCAACTTGCAAAAATTCATCCAGAGCGAGTGAATGGAAAAGTGTAATATTATTTCCGTATTGCAATGCAACTTGCAAAAATTCATCCAGAGTGAGTGAATGGAAAAGTGTAATATTATTTCCGTATTGCAATGCAACTTGCAAAAATTCATCCAGAGTGAGTGAATGGAAAAGTGTAATATTATTTCCGTATTGCAATGCAACTTGCAAAAATTCATCCAGAGTGAGTGATTTAGAACTTTGTTAATGGAAAAGTGTAATATTATTTCCGTATTGCAATGAAACTTGCAAAAATTCATCCAGAGTGAGTGAATGGAAAAGTGTAATATTATTTCCGTATTGCAATGCAACTTGCAAAAATTCATCCAGAGTGAGTGAATGGAAAAGTGTAATATTATTTCCGTATTGCAATGCAACTTGCAAAAATTCATCCAGAGTGAGTGAATCACAACATGATTTAGAACTTTGTTAATGTAATATTATTTCCGTATTGCAATGCAACTTGCAAAAATTCATCCAGAGTGAGTGAATCACAACATGATTTAGAACTTTGTTAATGTAATATTATTTCCGTATTGCAATGCAACTTGCAAAAATTCATCCAGAGTGAGTGAATGGAAAAGTGTAATATTATTTCCGTATTGCAATGCAACTTGCAAAAATTCATCCAGAGTGAGTGATTTAGAACTTTGTTAATGGAAAAGTGTAATATTATTTCCGTATTGCAATGCAACTTGCAAAAATTCATCCAGAGTGAGTGAATGGAAAAGTGTAATATTATTTCCGTATTGCAATGCAACTTGCAAAAATTCATCCAGAGTGAGTGAATGGAAAAGTGTAATATTATTTCCGTATTGCAATGCAACTTGCAAAAATTCATCCAGAGTGAGTGAATCACAACATGATTTAGAACTTTGTTAATGTAATATTATTTCCGTATTGCAATGCAACTTGCAAAAATTCATCCAGAGTGAGTGAATGGAAAAGTGTAATATTATTTCCATATTGCAATGCAACTTGCAAAAATTCATCCAGAGTGAGTGAATGGAAAAGTGTAATATTATTTCCGTATTGCAATGCAACTTGCAAAAATTCATCCAGAGTGAGTGAATGGAAAAGTGTAATATTATTTCCGTATTGCAATGCAACTTGCAAAAATTCATCCAGAGTGAGTGAATGGAAAAGTGTAATATTATTTCCGTATTGCAATGCAACTTGCAAAAATTCATCCAGAGTGGGTGAATGGAAAAGTGTAATATTATTTCCGTATTGCAATGCAACTTGCAAAAATTCATCCAGAGTGAGTGAATGGAAAAGTGTAATATTATTTCCGTATTGCAATGCAACTTGCAAAAATTCATCCAGAGTGAGTGAATGGAAAAGTGTAATATTATTTCCGTATTGCAATGCAACTTGCAAAAATTCATCCAGAGTGAGTGAATGGAAAAGTGTAATATTATTTCCGTATTGCAATGCAATTTGCAAAAATTCATCCAGAGTGAGTGAATCACAACATGATTTAGAACTTTGTTAATGGAAAAGTGTAATATTATTTCCGTATTGCAATGCAACTTGCAAAAATTCATCCAGAGTGAGTGAATCACAACATGATTTAGAACTTTGTCAATGGAAAAGTGTAATATTATTTCCGTATTGCAATGCAACTTGCAAAAATTCATCCAGAGTAAGTGAATGGAAAAGTGTAATATTATTTCCGTATTGCAATGCAACTTGCAAAAATTCATCCAGAGTGAGTGAATCACAACATGATTTAGAACTTTGTTAATGGAAAAGTGTAATATTATTTCCGTATTGCAATGCAACTTGCAAAAATTCATCCAGAGCGAGTGAATGGAAAAGTGTAATATTATTTCCGTATTGCAATGCAACTTGCAAAAATTCATCCAGAGTGAGTGAATGGAAAAGTGTAATATTATTTCCGTATTGCAATGCAACTTGCAAAAATTCATCCAGAGTGAGTGAATGGAAAAGTGTAATATTATTTCCGTATTGCAATGCAACTTGCAAAAATTCATCCAGAGTGAGTGATTTAGAACTTTGTTAATGGAAAAGTGTAATATTATTTCCGTATTGCAATGCAACTTGCAAAAATTCATCCAGAGTGAGTGAATGGAAAAGTGTAATATTATTTCCGTATTGCAATGCAACTTGCAAAAATTCATCCAGAGTGAGTGAATCACAACATGATTTAGAACTTTGTTAATGTAATATTATTTCCGTATTGCAATGCAACTTGCAAAAATTCATCCAGAGTGAGTGAATCACAACATGATTTAGAACTTTGTTAATGTAATATTATTTCCGTATTGCAATGCAACTTGCAAAAATTCATCCAGAGTGAGTGAATGGAAAAGTGTAATATTATTTCCGTATTGCAATGCAACTTGCAAAAATTCATCCAGAGTGAGTGATTTAGAACTTTGTTAATGGAAAAGTGTAATATTATTTCCGTATTGCAATGCAACTTGCAAAAATTCATCCAGAGTGAGTGAATGGAAAAGTGTAATATTATTTCCGTATTGCAATGCAACTTGCAAAAATTCATCCAGAGTGAGTGAATGGAAAAGTGTAATATTATTTCCGTATTGCAATGCAACTTGCAAAAATTCATCCAGAGTGAGTGAATCACAACATGATTTAGAACTTTGTTAATGTAATATTATTTCCGTATTGCAATGCAACTTGCAAAAATTCATCCAGAGTGAGTGAATGGAAAAGTGTAATATTATTTCCATATTGCAATGCAACTTGCAAAAATTCATCCAGAGTGAGTGAATGGAAAAGTGTAATATTATTTCCGTATTGCAATGCAACTTGCAAAAATTCATCCAGAGTGAGTGAATGGAAAAGTGTAATATTATTTCCGTATTGCAATGCAACTTGCAAAAATTCATCCAGAGTGAGTGAATGGAAAAGTGTAATATTATTTCCGTATTGCAATGCAACTTGCAAAAATTCATCCAGAGTGGGTGAATGGAAAAGTGTAATATTATTTCCGTATTGCAATGCAACTTGCAAAAATTCATCCAGAGTGAGTGAATGGAAAAGTGTAATATTATTTCCGTATTGCAATGCAACTTGCAAAAATTCATCCAGAGTGAGTGAATGGAAAAGTGTAATATTATTTCCGTATTGCAATGCAACTTGCAAAAATTCATCCAGAGTGAGTGAATGGAAAAGTGTAATATTATTTCCGTATTGCAATGCAACTTGCAAAAATTTATCCAGAGTGAGTGAATGGAAAAGTGTAATATTATTTCCGTATTGCAATGCAACTTGAAAAATTCATCCAGAGTGAGTGATTTAAAACTTTGTTAATGGAAAAGTGTAATATTATTTCCGTATTGCAATGCAACTTGCAAAAATTCATCCAGAGTGAGTGAATGGAAAAGTGTAATATTATTTCCGTATTGCAATGCAACTTGCAAAAATTCATCCAGAGCGAGTGAATGGAAAAGTGTAATATTATTTCCGTATTGCAATGCAACTTGCAAAAATTCATCCAGAGTGAGTGAATGGAAAAGTGTAATATTATTTCCGTATTGCAATGCAACTTGCAAAAATTCATCCAGAGTGAGTGAATGGAAAAGTGTAATATTATTTCCGTATTGCAATGCAACTTGCAAAAATTCATCCAGAGTGAGTGAATGGAAAAGTGTAATATTATTTCCGTATTGCAATGCAATTTGCAAAAATTCATCCAGAGTGAGTGAATCACAACATGATTTAGAACTTTGTTAATGGAAAAGTGTAATATTATTTCCGTATTGCAATGCAACTTGCAAAAATTCATCCAGAGTGAGTGAATCACAACATGATTTAGAACTTTGTTAATGGAAAAGTGTAATATTATTTCCGTATTGCAATGCAACTTGCAAAAATTCATCCAGAGTAAGTGAATGGAAAAGTGTAATATTATTTCCGTATTGCAATGCAACTTGCAAAAATTCATCCAGAGTGAGTGAATCACAACATGATTTAGAACTTTGTTAATGGAAAAGTGTAATATTATTTCCGTATTGCAATGCAACTTGCAAAAATTCATCCAGAGCGAGTGAATGGAAAAGTGTAATATTATTTCCGTATTGCAATGCAACTTGCAAAAATTCATCCAGAGTGAGTGAATGGAAAAGTGTAATATTATTTCCGTATTGCAATGCAACTTGCAAAAATTCATCCAGAGTGAGTGAATGGAAAAGTGTAATATTATTTCCGTATTGCAATGCAACTTGCAAAAATTCATCCAGAGTGAGTGATTTAGAACTTTGTTAATGGAAAAGTGTAATATTATTTCCGTATTGCAATGAAACTTGCAAAAATTCATCCAGAGTGAGTGAATGGAAAAGTGTAATATTATTTCCGTATTGCAATGCAACTTGCAAAAATTCATCCAGAGTGAGTGAATGGAAAAGTGTAATATTATTTCCGTATTGCAATGCAACTTGCAAAAATTCATCCAGAGTGAGTGAATCACAACATGATTTAGAACTTTGTTAATGTAATATTATTTCCGTATTGCAATGCAACTTGCAAAAATTCATCCAGAGTGAGTGAATCACAACATGATTTAGAACTTTGTTAATGTAATATTATTTCCGTATTGCAATGCAACTTGCAAAAATTCATCCAGAGTGAGTGAATGGAAAAGTGTAATATTATTTCCGTATTGCAATGCAACTTGCAAAAATTCATCCAGAGTGAGTGATTTAGAACTTTGTTAATGGAAAAGTGTAATATTATTTCCGTATTGCAATGCAACTTGCAAAAATTCATCCAGAGTGAGTGAATGGAAAAGTGTAATATTATTTCCGTATTGCAATGCAACTTGCAAAAATTCATCCAGAGTGAGTGAATGGAAAAGTGTAATATTATTTCCGTATTGCAATGCAACTTGCAAAAATTCATCCAGAGTGAGTGAATCACAACATGATTTAGAACTTTGTTAATGTAATATTATTTCCGTATTGCAATGCAACTTGCAAAAATTCATCCAGAGTGAGTGAATGGAAAAGTGTAATATTATTTCCATATTGCAATGCAACTTGCAAAAATTCATCCAGAGTGAGTGAATGGAAAAGTGTAATATTATTTCCGTATTGCAATGCAACTTGCAAAAATTCATCCAGAGTGAGTGAATGGAAAAGTGTAATATTATTTCCGTATTGCAATGCAACTTGCAAAAATTCATCCAGAGTGAGTGAATGGAAAAGTGTAATATTATTTCCGTATTGCAATGCAACTTGCAAAAATTCATCCAGAGTGGGTGAATGGAAAAGTGTAATATTATTTCCGTATTGCAATGCAACTTGCAAAAATTCATCCAGAGTGAGTGAATGGAAAAGTGTAATATTATTTCCGTATTGCAATGCAACTTGCAAAAATTCATCCAGAGTGAGTGAATGGAAAAGTGTAATATTATTTCCGTATTGCAATGCAACTTGCAAAAATTCATCCAGAGTGAGTGAATGGAAAAGTGTAATATTATTTCCGTATTGCAATGCAATTTGCAAAAATTCATCCAGAGTGAGTGAATCACAACATGATTTAGAACTTTGTTAATGGAAAAGTGTAATATTATTTCCGTATTGCAATGCAACTTGCAAAAATTCATCCAGAGTGAGTGAATCACAACATGATTTAGAACTTTGTCAATGGAAAAGTGTAATATTATTTCCGTATTGCAATGCAACTTGCAAAAATTCATCCAGAGTAAGTGAATGGAAAAGTGTAATATTATTTCCGTATTGCAATGCAACTTGCAAAAATTCATCCAGAGTGAGTGAATCACAACATGATTTAGAACTTTGTTAATGGAAAAGTGTAATATTATTTCCGTATTGCAATGCAACTTGCAAAAATTCATCCAGAGCGAGTGAATGGAAAAGTGTAATATTATTTCCGTATTGCAATGCAACTTGCAAAAATTCATCCAGAGTGAGTGAATGGAAAAGTGTAATATTATTTCCGTATTGCAATGCAACTTGCAAAAATTCATCCAGAGTGAGTGAATGGAAAAGTGTAATATTATTTCCGTATTGCAATGCAACTTGCAAAAATTCATCCAGAGTGAGTGATTTAGAACTTTGTTAATGGAAAAGTGTAATATTATTTCCGTATTGCAATGCAACTTGCAAAAATTCATCCAGAGTGAGTGAATGGAAAAGTGTAATATTATTTCCGTATTGCAATGCAACTTGCAAAAATTCATCCAGAGTGAGTGAATCACAACATGATTTAGAACTTTGTTAATGTAATATTATTTCCGTATTGCAATGCAACTTGCAAAAATTCATCCAGAGTGAGTGAATCACAACATGATTTAGAACTTTGTTAATGTAATATTATTTCCGTATTGCAATGCAACTTGCAAAAATTCATCCAGAGTGAGTGAATGGAAAAGTGTAATATTATTTCCGTATTGCAATGCAACTTGCAAAAATTCATCCAGAGTGAGTGATTTAGAACTTTGTTAATGGAAAAGTGTAATATTATTTCCGTATTGCAATGCAACTTGCAAAAATTCATCCAGAGTGAGTGAATGGAAAAGTGTAATATTATTTCCGTATTGCAATGCAACTTGCAAAAATTCATCCAGAGTGAGTGAATGGAAAAGTGTAATATTATTTCCGTATTGCAATGCAACTTGCAAAAATTCATCCAGAGTGAGTGAATCACAACATGATTTAGAACTTTGTTAATGTAATATTATTTCCGTATTGCAATGCAACTTGCAAAAATTCATCCAGAGTGAGTGAATGGAAAAGTGTAATATTATTTCCATATTGCAATGCAACTTGCAAAAATTCATCCAGAGTGAGTGAATGGAAAAGTGTAATATTATTTCCGTATTGCAATGCAACTTGCAAAAATTCATCCAGAGTGAGTGAATGGAAAAGTGTAATATTATTTCCGTATTGCAATGCAACTTGCAAAAATTCATCCAGAGTGAGTGAATGGAAAAGTGTAATATTATTTCCGTATTGCAATGCAACTTGCAAAAATTCATCCAGAGTGGGTGAATGGAAAAGTGTAATATTATTTCCGTATTGCAATGCAACTTGCAAAAATTCATCCAGAGTGAGTGAATGGAAAAGTGTAATATTATTTCCGTATTGCAATGCAACTTGCAAAAATTCATCCAGAGTGAGTGAATGGAAAAGTGTAATATTATTTCCGTATTGCAATGCAACTTGCAAAAATTCATCCAGAGTGAGTGAATGGAAAAGTGTAATATTATTTCCGTATTGCAATGCAACTTGCAAAAATTTATCCAGAGTGAGTGAATGGAAAAGTGTAATATTATTTCCGTATTGCAATGCAACTTGAAAAATTCATCCAGAGTGAGTGATTTAAAACTTTGTTAATGGAAAAGTGTAATATTATTTCCGTATTGCAATGCAACTTGCAAAAATTCATCCAGAGTGAGTGAATGGAAAAGTGTAATATTATTTCCGTATTGCAATGCAACTTGCAAAAATTCATCCAGAGCGAGTGAATGGAAAAGTGTAATATTATTTCCGTATTGCAATGCAACTTGCAAAAATTCATCCAGAGTGAGTGAATGGAAAAGTGTAATATTATTTCCGTATTGCAATGCAACTTGCAAAAATTCATCCAGAGTGAGTGAATGGAAAAGTGTAATATTATTTCCGTATTGCAATGCAACTTGCAAAAATTCATCCAGAGTGAGTGAATGGAAAAGTGTAATATTATTTCCGTATTGCAATGCAATTTGCAAAAATTCATCCAGAGTGAGTGAATCACAACATGATTTAGAACTTTGTTAATGGAAAAGTGTAATATTATTTCCGTATTGCAATGCAACTTGCAAAAATTCATCCAGAGTGAGTGAATCACAACATGATTTAGAACTTTGTTAATGGAAAAGTGTAATATTATTTCCGTATTGCAATGCAACTTGCAAAAATTCATCCAGAGTGAGTGAATCACAACATGATTTAGAACTTTGTTAATGGAAAAGTGTAATATTATTTCCGTATTGCAATGCAACTTGCAAAAATTCATCCAGAGTAAGTGAATGGAAAAGTGTAATATTATTTCCGTATTGCAATGCAACTTGCAAAAATTCATCCAGAGTGAGTGAATCACAACATGATTTAGAACTTTGTTAATGGAAAAGTGTAATATTATTTCCGTATTGCAATGCAACTTGCAAAAATTCATCCAGAGCGAGTGAATGGAAAAGTGTAATATTATTTCCGTATTGCAATGCAACTTGCAAAAATTCATCCAGAGTGAGTGAATGGAAAAGTGTAATATTATTTCCGTATTGCAATGCAACTTGCAAAAATTCATCCAGAGTGAGTGAATGGAAAAGTGTAATATTATTTCCGTATTGCAATGCAACTTGCAAAAATTCATCCAGAGTGAGTGAATGGAAAAGTGTAATATTATTTCCGTATTGCAATGCAACTTGCAAAAATTCATCCAGAGTGAGTGAATGGAAAAGTGTAATATTATTTCCGTATTGCAATGCAACTTGCAAAAATTCATCCAGAGTGAGTGAATCACAACATGATTTAGAACTTTGTTAATGTAATATTATTTCCGTATTGCAATGCAACTTGCAAAAATTCATCCAGAGTAAGTGAATGGAAAAGTGTAATATTATTTCCGTATTGCAATGCAACTTGCAAAAATTCATCCAGAGCGAGTGAATGGAAAAGTGTAATATTATTTCCGTATTGCAATGCAACTTGCAAAAATTCATCCAGAGTGAGTGAATGGAAAAGTGTAATATTATTTCCGTATTGCAATGCAACTTGCAAAAATTCATCCAGAGTGAGTGAATGGAAAAGTGTAATATTATTTCCGTATTGCAATGCAACTTGCAAAAATTCATCCAGAGTGAGTGATTTAGAACTTTGTTAATGGAAAAGTGTAATATTATTTCCGTATTGCAATGCAACTTGCAAAAATTCATCCAGAGTGAGTGAATCACAACATGATTTAGAACTTTGTTAATGGAAAAGTGTAATATTATTTCCGTATTGCAATGCAACTTGCAAAAATTCATCCAGAGTGAGTGAATCACAACATGATTTAGAACTTTGTTAATGTAATATTATTTCCGTATTGCAATGCAACTTGCAAAAATTCATCCAGAGTGAGTGAATGGAAAAGTGTAATATTATTTCCGTATTGCAATGCAACTTGCAAAAATTCATCCAGAGTGAGTGAATCACAACATGATTTAGAACTTTGTTAATGTAATATTAAAAGTGTAATATTATTTCCGTATTGCAATGCAACTTGCAAAAATTCATCCAGAGTGAGTGAATGGAAAAGTGTAATATTATTTCCGTATTGCAATGCAACTTGCAAAAATTCATCCAGAGTGGGTGAATGGAAAAGTGTAATATTATTTCCGTATTGCAATGCAACTTGCAAAAATTCATCCAGAGTGAGTGAATGGAAAAGTGTAATATTATTTCCGTATTGCAATGCAACTTGCAAAAATTCATCCAGAGTGAGTGAATGGAAAAGTGTAATATTATTTCCGTATTGCAATGCAACTTGCAAAAATTCATCCAGAGTGAGTGAATGGAAAAGTGTAATATTATTTCCGTATTGCAATGCAACTTGCAAAAATTTATCCAGAGTGAGTGAATGGAAAAGTGTAATATTATTTCCGTATTGCAATGCAACTTGAAAAATTCATCCAGAGTGAGTGATTTAAAACTTTGTTAATGGAAAAGTGTAATATTATTTCCGTATTGCAATGCAACTTGCAAAAATTCATCCAGAGTGAGTGAATGGAAAAGTGTAATATTATTTCCGTATTGCAATGCAACTTGCAAAAATTCATCCAGAGCGAGTGAATGGAAAAGTGTAATATTATTTCCGTATTGCAATGCAACTTGCAAAAATTCATCCAGAGTGAGTGAATGGAAAAGTGTAATATTATTTCCGTATTGCAATGCAACTTGCAAAAATTCATCCAGAGTGAGTGAATGGAAAAGTGTAATATTATTTCCGTATTGCAATGCAACTTGCAAAAATTCATCCAGAGTGAGTGAATGGAAAAGTGTAATATTATTTCCGTATTGCAATGCAATTTGCAAAAATTCATCCAGAGTGAGTGAATCACAACATGATTTAGAACTTTGTTAATGGAAAAGTGTAATATTATTTCCGTATTGCAATGCAACTTGCAAAAATTCATCCAGAGTGAGTGAATCACAACATGATTTAGAACTTTGTTAATGGAAAAGTGTAATATTATTTCCGAATTGCAATGCAACTTGCAAAAATTCATCCAGAGTAAGTGAATGGAAAAGTGTAATATTATTTCCGTATTGCAATGCAACTTGCAAAAATTCATCCAGAGTGAGTGAATCACAACATGATTTAGAACTTTGTTAATGGAAAAGTGTAATATTATTTCCGTATTGCAATGCAACTTGCAAAAATTCATCCAGAGCGAGTGAATGGAAAAGTGTAATATTATTTCCGTATTGCAATGCAACTTGCAAAAATTCATCCAGAGTGAGTGAATGGAAAAGTGTAATATTATTTCCGTATTGCAATGCAACTTGCAAAAATTCATCCAGAGTGAGTGAATGGAAAAGTGTAATATTATTTCCGTATTGCAATGCAACTTGCAAAAATTCATCCAGAGTGAGTGAATCACAACATGATTTAGAACTTTGTTAATGTAATATTATTTCCGTATTGCAATGCAACTTGCAAAAATTCATCCAGAGCAAGTGAATGGAAAAGTGTAATATTATTTCCGTATTGCAATGCAACTTGCAAAAATTCATCCAGAGCGAGTGAATGGAAAAGTGTAATATTATTTCCGTATTGCAATGCAACTTGCAAAAATTCATCCAGAGTGAGTGAATGGAAAAGTGTAATATTATTTCCGTATTGCAATGCAACTTGCAAAAATTCATCCAGAGTGAGTGAATGGAAAAGTGTAATATTATTTCCGTATTGCAATGCAACTTCCAAAAATTCATCCAGAGTGAGTGATTTAGAACTTTGTTAATGGAAAAGTGTAATATTATTTCCGTATTGCAATGCAACTTGCAAAAATTCATCCAGAGTGAGTGAATCACAACATGATTTAGAACTTTGTTAATGGAAAAGTGTAATATTATTTCCGTATTGCAATGCAACTTGCAAAAATTCATCCAGAGTGAGTGAATCACAACATGATTTAGAACTTTGTTAATGTAATATTATTTCCGTATTGCAATGCAACTTGCAAAAATTCATCCAGAGTGAGTGAATGGAAAAGTGTAATATTATTTCCGTATTGCAATGCAACTTGCAAAAATTCATCCAGAGTGAGTGAATCACAACATGATTTAGAACTTTGTTAATGTAATATTATTTCCGTATTGCAATGCAACTTGCAAAAATTCATCCAGAGTGAGTGAATGGAAAAGTGTAATATTATTTCCATATTGCAATGCAACTTGCAAAAATTCATCCAGAGTGAGTGAATGGAAAAGTGTAATATTATTTCCGTATTGCAATGCAACTTGCAAAAATTCATCCAGAGTGAGTGAATGGAAAAGTGTAATATTATTTCCGTATTGCAATGCAACTTGCAAAAATTCATCCAGAGTGAGTGAATGGAAAAGTGTAATATTATTTCCGTATTGCAATGCAACTTGCAAAAATTCATCCAGAGTGGGTGAATGGAAAAGTGTAATATTATTTCCGTATTGCAATGCAACTTGCAAAAATTCATCCAGAGTGAGTGAATGGAAAAGTGTAATATTATTTCCGTATTGCAATGCAACTTGCAAAAATTCATCCAGAGTGAGTGAATGGAAAAGTGTAATATTATTTCCGTATTGCAATGCAACTTGCAAAAATTCATCCAGAGTGAGTGAATGGAAAAGTGTAATATTATTTCCGTATTGCAATGCAACTTGCAAAAATTTATCCAGAGTGAGTGAATGGAAAAGTGTAATATTATTTCCGTATTGCAATGCAACTTGAAAAATTCATCCAGAGTGAGTGATTTAAAACTTTGTTAATGGAAAAGTGTAATATTATTTCCGTATTGCAATGCAACTTGCAAAAATTCATCCAGAGCGAGTGAATGGAAAAGTGTAATATTATTTCCGTATTGCAATGCAACTTGCAAAAATTCATCCAGAGTGAGTGAATGGAAAAGTGTAATATTATTTCCGTATTGCAATGCAACTTGCAAAAATTCATCCAGAGTGAGTGAATGGAAAAGTGTAATATTATTTCCGTATTGCAATGCAATTTGCAAAAATTCATCCAGAGTGAGTGAATCACAACATGATTTAGAACTTTGTTAATGGAAAAGTGTAATATTATTTCCGTATTGCAATGCAACTTGCAAAAATTCATCCAGAGTGAGTGAATCACAACATGATTTAGAACTTTGTTAATGGAAAAGTGTAATATTATTTCCGTATTGCAATGCAACTTGCAAAAATTCATCCAGAGTAAGTGAATGGAAAAGTGTAATATTATTTCCGTATTGCAATGCAACTTGCAAAAATTCATCCAGAGTGAGTGAATCACAACATGATTTAGAACTTTGTTAATGGAAAAGTGTAATATTATTTCCGTATTGCAATGCAACTTGCAAAAATTCATCCAGAGCGAGTGAATGGAAAAGTGTAATATTATTTCCGTATTGCAATGCAACTTGCAAAAATTCATCCAGAGTGAGTGAATGGAAAAGTGTAATATTATTTCCGTATTGCAATGCAACTTGCAAAAATTCATCCAGAGTGAGTGAATGGAAAAGTGTAATATTATTTCCGTATTGCAATGCAACTTGCAAAAATTCATCCAGAGTGAGTGAATGGAAAAGTGTAATATTATTTCCGTATTGCAATGCAACTTGCAAAAATTCATCCAGAGTGAGTGAATGGAAAAGTGTAATATTATTTCCGTATTGCAATGCAACTTGCAAAAATTCATCCAGAGTGAGTGAATCACAACATGATTTAGAACTTTGTTAATGTAATATTATTTCCGTATTGCAATGCAACTTGCAAAAATTCATCCAGAGTAAGTGAATGGAAAAGTGTAATATTATTTCCGTATTGCAATGCAACTTGCAAAAATTCATCCAGAGCGAGTGAATGGAAAAGTGTAATATTATTTCCGTATTGCAATGCAACTTGCAAAAATTCATCCAGAGTGAGTGAATGGAAAAGTGTAATATTATTTCCGTATTGCAATGCAACTTGCAAAAATTCATCCAGAGTGAGTGAATGGAAAAGTGTAATATTATTTCCGTATTGCAATGCAACTTGCAAAAATTCATCCAGAGTGAGTGATTTAGAACTTTGTTAATGGAAAAGTGTAATATTATTTCCGTATTGCAATGCAACTTGCAAAAATTCATCCAGAGTGAGTGAATCACAACATGATTTAGAACTTTGTTAATGGAAAAGTGTAATATTATTTCCGTATTGCAATGCAACTTGCAAAAATTCATCCAGAGTGAGTGAATCACAACATGATTTAGAACTTTGTTAATGGAAAAGTGTAATATTATTTCCGTATTGCAATGCAACTTGCAAAAATTCATCCAGAGTGAGTGAATCACAACATGATTTAGAACTTTGTTAATGTAATATTATTTCCGTATTGCAATGCAAAAATTCATCCAGAGTGAGTGAATGGAAAAGTGTAATATTATTTCCGTATTGCAATGCAACTTGCAAAAATTCATCCAGAGTGAGTGAATGGAAAAGTGTAATATTATTTCCGTATTGCAATGCAACTTGCAAAAATTCATCCAGAGTGAGTGAATGGAAAAGTGTAATATTATTTCCGTATTGCAATGCAACTTGCAAAAATTCATCCAGAGTGAGTGAATGGAAAAGTGTAATATTATTTCCGTATTGCAATGCAACTTGCAAAAATTCATCCAGAGTGAGTGAATGGAAAAGTGTAATATTATTTCCGTATTGCAATGCAACTTGCAAAAATTCATCCAGAGTGAGTGAATGGAAAAGTATAATATTATTTCCGTATTGCAATGCAACTTGCAAAAATTCATCCAGAGTGAGTGAATGGAAAAGTGTAATATTATTTCCGTATTGCAATGCAACTTGCAAAAATTCATCCAGAGTGAGTGAATGGAAAAGTGTAATATTATTTCCGTATTGCAATGCAACTTGCAAAAATTCATCCAGAGTGAGTGAATGGAAAAGTGTAATATTATTTCCGTATTGCAATGCAACTTGCAAAAATTCATCCAGAGTGAGTGAATGGAAAAGTGTAATATTATTTCCGTATTGCAATGCAACTTGCAAAAATTCATCCAGAGTGAGTGAATGGAAAAGTGTAATATTATTTCCGTATTGCAATGCAACTTGCAAAAATTCATCCAGAGTGAGTGAATCACAACATGATTTAGAACTTTGTTAATGTAATATTATTTCCGTATTGCAATGCAACTTGCAAAAATTCATCCAGAGTGAGTGAATGGAAAAGTGTAATATTATTTCCGTATTGCAATGCAACTTGCAAAAATTCATCCAGAGTGAGTGATTTAGAACTTTGTTAATGGAAAAGTGTAATATTATTTCCGTATTGCAATGCAACTTGCAAAAATTCATCCAGAGTGAGTGAATGGAAAAGTGTAATATTATTTCCGTATTGCAATGCAACTTGCAAAAATTCATCCAGAGTGAGTGAATGGAAAAGTGTAATATTATTTCCGTATTGCAATGCAACTTGCAAAAATTCATCCAGAGTGAGTGAATCACAACATGATTTAGAACTTTGTTAATGTAATATTATTTCCGTATTGCAATGCAACTTGCAAAAATTCATCCAGAGTGAGTGAATGGAAAAGTGTAATATTATTTCCATATTGCAATGCAACTTGCAAAAATTCATCCAGAGTGAGTGAATGGAAAAGTGTAATATTATTTCCGTATTGCAATGCAACTTGCAAAAATTCATCCAGAGTGAGTGATTTAGAACTTTGTTAATGGAAAAGTGTAATATTATTTCCGTATTGCAATGCAACTTGCAAAAATTCATCCAGAGTGAGTGAATGGAAAAGTGTAATATTATTTCCGTATTGCAATGCAACTTGCAAAAATTCATCCAGAGTGAGTGAATGGAAAAGTGTAATATTATTTCCGTATTGCAATGCAACTTGCAAAAATTCATCCAGAGTGAGTGAATCACAACATGATTTAGAACTTTGTTAATGTAATATTATTTCCGTATTGCAATGCAACTTGCAAAAATTCATCCAGAGTGAGTGAATGGAAAAGTGTAATATTATTTCCGTATTGCAATGCAACTTGCAAAAATTCATCCAGAGTGAGTGATTTAGAACTTTGTTAATGGAAAAGTGTAATATTATTTCCGTATTGCAATGCAACTTGCAAAAATTCATCCAGAGTGAGTGAATGGAAAAGTGTAATATTATTTCCGTATTGCAATGCAACTTGCAAAAATTCATCCAGAGTGAGTGAATGGAAAAGTGTAATATTATTTCCGTATTGCAATGCAACTTGCAAAAATTCATCCAGAGTGAGTGAATCACAACATGATTTAGAACTTTGTTAATGTAATATTATTTCCGTATTGCAATGCAACTTGCAAAAATTCATCCAGAGTGAGTGAATGGAAAAGTGTAATATTATTTCCATATTGCAATGCAACTTGCAAAAATTCATCCAGAGTGAGTGAATGGAAAAGTGTAATATTATTTCCGTATTGCAATGCAACTTGCAAAAATTCATCCAGAGTGAGTGAATGGAAAAGTTTAATATTATTTCCGTATTGCAATGCAACTTGCAAAAATTCATCCAGAGTGAGTGAATGGAAAAGTGTAATATTATTTCCGTATTGCAATGCAACTTGCAAAAATTCATCCAGAGTGGGTGAATGGAAAAGTGTAATATTATTTCCGTATTGCAATGCAACTTGCAAAAATTCATCCAGAGTGAGTGAATGGAAAAGTGTAATATTATTTCCGTATTGCAATGCAACTTGCAAAAATTCATCCAGAGTGAGTGAATGGAAAAGTGTAATATTATTTCCGTATTGCAATGCAACTTGCAAAAATTCATCCAGAGTGAGTGAATGGAAAAGTGTAATATTATTTCCGTATTGCAATGCAACTTGCAAAAATTTATCCAGAGTGAGTGAATGGAAAAGTGTAATATTATTTCCGTATTGCAATGCAACTTGAAAAATTCATCCAGAGTGAGTGATTTAAAACTTTGTTAATGGAAAAGTGTAATATTATTTCCGTATTGCAATGCAACTTGCAAAAATTCATCCAGAGTGAGTGAATGGAAAAGTGTAATATTATTTCCGTATTGCAATGCAACTTGCAAAAATTCATCCAGAGTGAGTGAATCACAACATGATTTAGAACTTTGTTAATGTAATATTATTTCCGTATTGCAATGCAACTTGCAAAAATTCATCCAGAGTGAGTGAATGGAAAAGTGTAATATTATTTCCGTATTGCAATGCAACTTGCAAAAATTCATCCAGAGTGAGTGAATCACAACATGATTTAGAACTTTGTTAATGTAATATTATTTCCGTATTGCAATGCAACTTGCAAAAATTCATCCAGAGTGAGTGAATGGAAAAGTGTAATATTATTTCCGTATTGCAATGCAACTTGCAAAAATTCATCCAGAGTGAGTGATTTAGAACTTTGTTAATGGAAAAGTGTAATATTATTTCCGTATTGCAATGCAACTTGCAAAAATTCATCCAGAGTGAGTGAATGGAAAAGTGTAATATTATTTCCGTATTGCAATGCAACTTGCAAAAATTCATCCAGAGTGAGTGAATGGAAAAGTGTAATATTATTTCCGTATTGCAATGCAACTTGCAAAAATTCATCCAGAGTGAGTGAATCACAACATGATTTAGAACTTTGTTAATGTAATATTATTTCCGTATTGCAATGCAACTTGCAAAAATTCATCCAGAGTGAGTGAATGGAAAAGTGTAATATTATTTCCATATTGCAATGCAACTTGCAAAAATTCATCCAGAGTGAGTGAATGGAAAAGTGTAATATTATTTCCGTATTGCAATGCAACTTGCAAAAATTCATCCAGAGTGAGTGATTTAGAACTTTGTTAATGGAAAAGTGTAATATTATTTCCGTATTGCAATGCAACTTGCAAAAATTCATCCAGAGTGAGTGAATGGAAAAGTGTAATATTATTTCCGTATTGCAATGCAACTTGCAAAAATTCATCCAGAGTGAGTGAATGGAAAAGTGTAATATTATTTCCGTATTGCAATGCAACTTGCAAAAATTCATCCAGAGTGAGTGAATCACAACATGATTTAGAACTTTGTTAATGTAATATTATTTCCGTATTGCAATGCAACTTGCAAAAATTCATCCAGAGTGAGTGAATGGAAAAGTGTAATATTATTTCCGTATTGCAATGCAACTTGCAAAAATTCATCCAGAGTGAGTGATTTAGAACTTTGTTAATGGAAAAGTGTAATATTATTTCCGTATTGCAATGCAACTTGCAAAAATTCATCCAGAGTGAGTGAATGGAAAAGTGTAATATTATTTCCGTATTGCAATGCAACTTGCAAAAATTCATCCAGAGTGAGTGAATGGAAAAGTGTAATATTATTTCCGTATTGCAATGCAACTTGCAAAAATTCATCCAGAGTGAGTGAATCACAACATGATTTAGAACTTTGTTAATGTAATATTATTTCCGTATTGCAATGCAACTTGCAAAAATTCATCCAGAGTGAGTGAATGGAAAAGTGTAATATTATTTCCATATTGCAATGCAACTTGCAAAAATTCATCCAGAGTGAGTGAATGGAAAAGTGTAATATTATTTCCGTATTGCAATGCAACTTGCAAAAATTCATCCAGAGTGAGTGAATGGAAAAGTGTAATATTATTTCCGTATTGCAATGCAACTTGCAAAAATTCATCCAGAGTGAGTGAATGGAAAAGTGTAATATTATTTCCGTATTGCAATGCAACTTGCAAAAATTCATCCAGAGTGGGTGAATGGAAAAGTGTAATATTATTTCCGTATTGCAATGCAACTTGCAAAAATTCATCCAGAGTGAGTGAATGGAAAAGTGTAATATTATTTCCGTATTGCAATGCAACTTGCAAAAATTCATCCAGAGTGAGTGAATGGAAAAGTGTAATATTATTTCCGTATTGCAATGCAACTTGCAAAAATTCATCCAGAGTGAGTGAATGGAAAAGTGTAATATTATTTCCGTATTGCAATGCAACTTGCAAAAATTTATCCAGAGTGAGTGAATGGAAAAGTGTAATATTATTTCCGTATTGCAATGCAACTTGAAAAATTCATCCAGAGTGAGTGATTTAAAACTTTGTTAATGGAAAAGTGTAATATTATTTCCGTATTGCAATGCAACTTGCAAAAATTCATCCAGAGTGAGTGAATGGAAAAGTGTAATATTATTTCCGTATTGCAATGCAACTTGCAAAAATTCATCCAGAGTGAGTGAATCACAACATGATTTAGAACTTTGTTAATGTAATATTATTTCCGTATTGCAATGCAACTTGCAAAAATTCATCCAGAGTGAGTGAATGGAAAAGTGTAATATTATTTCCATATTGCAATGCAACTTGCAAAAATTCATCCAGAGTGAGTGAATGGAAAAGTGTAATATTATTTCCGTATTGCAATGCAACTTGCAAAAATTCATCCAGAGTGAGTGAATGGAAAAGTGTAATATTATTTCCGTATTGCAATGCAACTTGCAAAAATTCATCCAGAGTGAGTGAATGGAAAAGTGTAATATTATTTCCGTATTGCAATGCAACTTGCAAAAATTCATCCAGAGTGGGTGAATGGAAAAGTGTAATATTATTTCCGTATTGCAATGCAACTTGCAAAAATTCATCCAGAGTGAGTGAATGGAAAAGTGTAATATTATTTCCGTATTGCAATGCAACTTGCAAAAATTCATCCAGAGTGAGTGAATGGAAAAGTGTAATATTATTTCCGTATTGCAATGCAACTTGCAAAAATTCATCCAGAGTGAGTGAATGGAAAAGTGTAATATTATTTCCGTATTGCAATGCAACTTGCAAAAATTTATCCAGAGTGAGTGAATGGAAAAGTGTAATATTATTTCCGTATTGCAATGCAACTTGAAAAATTCATCCAGAGTGAGTGATTTAAAACTTTGTTAATGGAAAAGTGTAATATTATTTCCGTATTGCAATGCAACTTGCAAAAATTCATCCAGAGTGAGTGAATGGAAAAGTGTAATATTATTTCCGTATTGCAATGCAACTTGCAAAAATTCATCCAGAGTGAGTGAATCACAACATGATTTAGAACTTTGTTAATGTAATATTATTTCCGTATTGCAATGCAACTTGCAAAAATTCATCCAGAGTGAGTGAATGGAAAAGTGTAATATTATTTCCGTATTGCAATGCAACTTGCAAAAATTCATCCAGAGTAAGTGAATGGAAAAGTGTAATATTATTTCCGTATTGCAATGCAACTTGCAAAAATTTATCCAGAGTGAGTGAATGGAAAAGTGTAATATTATTTCCGTATTGCAATGCAACTTGAAAAATTCATCCAGAGTGAGTGATTTAAAACTTTGTTAATGGAAAAGTGTAATATTATTTCCGTATTGCAATGCAACTTGCAAAAATTCATCCAGAGTGAGTGAATGGAAAAGTGTAATATTATTTCCGTATTGCAATGCAACTTGCAAAAATTCATCCAGAGTGAGTGAATGGAAAAGTGTAATATTATTTCCGTATTGCAATGCAACTTGCAAAAATTCATCCAGAGTGAGTGAATGGAAAAGTGTAATATTATTTCCGTATTGCAATGCAACTTGCAAAAATTCATCCAGAGTGAGTGAATGGAAAAGTGTAATATTATTTCCGTATTGCAATGCAACTTGCAAAAATTCATCCAGAGTGAGTGAATGGAAAAGTGTAATATTATTTCCGTATTGCAATGCAACTTGCAAAAATTTATCCAGAGTGAGTGAATGGAAAAGTGTTATATTATTTCCGTATTGCAATGCAACTTGAAAAATTCATCCAGAGTGAGTGATTTAAAACTTTGTTAATGGAAAAGTGTAATATTATTTCCGTATTGCAATGCAACTTGCAAAAATTCATCCAGAGTGAGTGAATGGAAAAGTGTAATATTATTTCCGTATTGCAATGCAACTTGCAAAAATTCATCCAGAGTGAGTGAATGGAAAAGTGTAATATTATTTCCGTATTGCAATGCAACTTGAAAAATTCATCCAGAGTGAGTGATTTAAAACTTTGTTAATGGAAAAGTGTAATATTATTTCCATATTGCAATGCAACTTGCAAAAATTCATCCAGAGTAAGTGAATGGAAAAGTGTAATATTATTTCCGTATTGCAATGCAACTTGCAAAAATTCATCCAGAGTGAGTGAATCACAACATGATTTAGAACTTTGTTAATGTAATATTATTTCCGTATTGCAATGCAACTTGCAAAAATTCATCCAGAGTAAGTGAATGGAAAAGTGTAATATTATTTCCGTATTGCAATGCAACTTTCAAAAATTCATCCAGAGCGAGTGAATGGAAAAGTGTAATATTATTTCCGTATTGCAATGCAACTTGCAAAAATTCATCCAGAGTGAGTGAATGGAAAAGTGTAATATTATTTCCGTATTGCAATGCAACTTGCAAAAATTCATCCAGAGTGAGTGAATGGAAAAGTGTAATATTATTTCCGTATTGCAATGCAACTTGCAAAAATTCATCCAGAGTGAGTGAATGGAAAAGTGTAATATTATTTCCGTATTGCAATGCAATTTGCAAAAATTCATCCAGAGTGAGTGAATCACAACATGATTTAGAACTTTGTTAATGGAAAAGTGTAATATTATTTCCGTATTGCAATGCAACTTGCAAAAATTCATCCAGAGTGAGTGAATCACAACATGATTTAGAACTTTGTTAATGGAAAAGTGTAATATTATTTCCGTATTGCAATGCAACTTGCAAAAATTCATCCAGAGTAAGTGAATGGAAAAGTGTAATATTATTTCCGTATTGCAATGCAACTTGCAAAAATTCATCCAGAGTGAGTGAATCACAACATGATTTAGAACTTTGTTAATGGAAAAGTGTAATATTATTTCCGTATTGCAATGCAACTTGCAAAAAGTCATCCAGAGTGAGTGAATGGAAAAGTGTAATATTATTTCCGTATTGCAATGCAACTTGCAAAAATTCATCCAGAGTGAGTGAATGGAAAAGTGTAATATTATTTCCGTATTGCAATGCAACTTGCAAAAATTCATCCAGAGTGAGTGATTTAGAACTTTGTTAATGGAAAAGTGTAATATTATTTCCGTATTGCAATGCAATTTGCAAAAATTCATCCAGAGTGAGTGAATCACAACATGATTTAGAACTTTGTTAATGGAAAAGTGTAATATTATTTCCGTATTGCAATGCAACTTGCAAAAATTCATCCAGAGTGAGTGAATCACAACATGATTTAGAACTTTGTTAATGGAAAAGTGTAATATTATTTCCGTATTGCAATGCAACTTGCAAAAATTCATCCAGAGTAAGTGAATGGAAAAGTGTAATATTATTTCCGTATTGCAATGCAACTTGCAAAAATTCATCCAGAGTGAGTGAATCACAACATGATTTAGAACTTTGTTAATGGAAAAGTGTAATATTATTTCCGTATTGCAATGCAACTTGCAAAAATTCATCCAGAGTGAGTGAATCACAACATGATTTAGAACTTTGTTAATGGAAAAGTGTAATATTATTTCCGTATTGCAATGCAACTTGCAAAAATTCATCCAGAGTGAGTGAATGGAAAAGTGTAATATTATTTCCGTATTGCAATGCAACTTGCAAAAATTCATCCAGAGTGAGTGAATGGAAAAGTGTAATATTATTTCCGTATTGCAATGCAACTTGCAAAAATTTATCCAGAGTGAGTGAATGGAAAAGTGTAATATTATTTCCGTATTGCAATGCAACTTGAAAAATTCATCCAGAGTGAGTGATTTAAAACTTTGTTAATGGAAAAGTGTAATATTATTTCCGTATTGCAATGCAACTTGCAAAAATTCATCCAGAGCGAGTGAATGGAAAAGTGTAATATTATTTCCGTATTGCAATGCAACTTGCAAAAATTCATCCAGAGTGAGTGAATGGAAAAGTGTAATATTATTTCCGTATTGCAATGCAACTTGCAAAAATTCATCCAGAGTGAGTGAATGGAAAAGTGTAATATTATTTCCGTATTGCAATGCAATTTGCAAAAATTCATCCAGAGTGAGTGAATCACAACATGATTTAGAACTTTGTTAATGGAAAAGTGTAATATTATTTCCGTATTGCAATGCAACTTGCAAAAATTCATCCAGAGTGAGTGAATCACAACATGATTTAGAACTTTGTTAATGGAAAAGTGTAATATTATTTCCGTATTGCAATGCAACTTGCAAAAATTCATCCAGAGTAAGTGAATGGAAAAGTGTAATATTATTTCCGTATTGCAATGCAACTTGCAAAAATTCATCCAGAGTGAGTGAATCACAACATGATTTAGAACTTTGTTAATGGAAAAGTGTAATATTATTTCCGTATTGCAATGCAACTTGCAAAAATTCATCCAGAGCGAGTGAATGGAAAAGTGTAATATTATTTCCGTATTGCAATGCAACTTGCAAAAATTCATCCAGAGTGAGTGAATGGAAAAGTGTAATATTATTTCCGTATTGCAATGCAACTTGCAAAAATTCATCCAGAGTGAGTGAATGGAAAAGTGTAATATTATTTCCGTATTGCAATGCAACTTGCAAAAATTCATCCAGAGTGAGTGAATGGAAAAGTGTAATATTATTTCCGTATTGCAATGCAACTTGCAAAAATTCATCCAGAGTGAGTGAATGGAAAAGTGTAATATTATTTCCGTATTGCAATGCAACTTGCAAAAATTCATCCAGAGTGAGTGAATCACAACATGATTTAGAACTTTGTTAATGTAATATTATTTCCGTATTGCAATGCAACTTGCAAAAATTCATCCAGAGTAAGTGAATGGAAAAGTGTAATATTATTTCCGTATTGCAATGCAACTTGCAAAAATTCATCCAGAGCGAGTGAATGGAAAAGTGTAATATTATTTCCGTATTGCAATGCAACTTGCAAAAATTCATCCAGAGTGAGTGAATGGAAAAGTGTAATATTATTTCCGTATTGCAATGCAACTTGCAAAAATTCATCCAGAGTGAGTGAATGGAAAAGTGTAATATTATTTCCGTATTGCAATGCAACTTGCAAAAATTCATCCAGAGTGAGTGATTTAGAACTTTGTTAATGGAAAAGTGTAATATTATTTCCGTATTGCAATGCAACTTGCAAAAATTCATCCAGAGTGAGTGAATCACAACATGATTTAGAACTTTGTTAATGGAAAAGTGTAATATTATTTCCGTATTGCAATGCAACTTGCAAAAATTCATCCAGAGTGAGTGAATCACAACATGATTTAGAACTTTGTTAATGGAAAAGTGTAATATTATTTCCGTATTGCAATGCAACTTGCAAAAATTCATCCAGAGTGAGTGAATCACAACATGATTTAGAACTTTGTTAATGTAATATTATTTCCGTATTGCAATGCAACTTGCAAAAATTCATCCAGAGTGAGTGAATGGAAAAGTGTAATATTATTTCCGTATTGCAATGCAACTTGCAAAAATTCATCCAGAGTGAGTGAATGGAAAAGTGTAATATTATTTCCGTATTGCAATGCAACTTGCAAAAATTCATCCAGAGTGAGTGAATGGAAAAGTGTAATATTATTTCCGTATTGCAATGCAACTTGCAAAAATTCATCCAGAGTGAGTGATTTAGAACTTTGTTAATGGAAAAGTGTAATATTATTTCCGTATTGCAATGCAACTTGCAAAAATTCATCCAGAGTGAGTGAATGGAAAAGTGTAATATTATTTCCGTATTGCAATGCAACTTGCAAAAATTCATCCAGAGTGAGTGAATGGAAAAGTGTAATATTATTTCCGTATTGCAATGCAACTTGCAAAAATTCATCCAGAGTGAGTGAATCACAACATGATTTAGAACTTTGTTAATGTAATATTATTTCCGTATTGCAATGCAACTTGCAAAAATTCATCCAGAGTGAGTGAATGGAAAAGTGTAATATTATTTCCGTATTGCAATGCAACTTGCAAAAATTCATCCAGAGTGAGTGATTTAGAACTTTGTTAATGGAAAAGTGTAATATTATTTCCGTATTGCAATGCAACTTGCAAAAATTCATCCAGAGTGAGTGAATGGAAAAGTGTAATATTATTTCCGTATTGCAATGCAACTTGCAAAAATTCATCCAGAGTGAGTGAATGGAAAAGTGTAATATTATTTCCGTATTGCAATGCAACTTGCAAAAATTCATCCAGAGTGAGTGAATGGAAAAGTGTAATATTATTTCCGTATTGCAATGCAACTTGCAAAAATTTATCCAGAGTGAGTGAATGGAAAAGTGTAATATTATTTCCGTATTGCAATGCAACTTGAAAAATTCATCCAGAGTGAGTGATTTAAAACTTTGTTAATGGAAAAGTGTAATATTATTTCCGTATTGCAATGCAACTTGCAAAAATTCATCCAGAGTGAGTGAATGGAAAAGTGTAATATTATTTCCGTATTGCAATGCAACTTGCAAAAATTCATCCAGAGTGAGTGAATCACAACATGATTTAGAACTTTGTTAATGTAATATTATTTCCGTATTGCAATGCAACTTGCAAAAATTCATCCAGAGTGAGTGAATGGAAAAGTGTAATATTATTTCCGTATTGCAATGCAACTTGCAAAAATTCATCCAGAGTAAGTGAATGGAAAAGTGTAATATTATTTCCGTATTGCAATGCAACTTGCAAAAATTTATCCAGAGTGAGTGAATGGAAAAGTGTAATATTATTTCCGTATTGCAATGCAACTTGAAAAATTCATCCAGAGTGAGTGATTTAAAACTTTGTTAATGGAAAAGTGTAATATTATTTCCGTATTGCAATGCAACTTGCAAAAATTCATCCAGAGTGAGTGAATGGAAAAGTGTAATATTATTTCCGTATTGCAATGCAACTTGCAAAAATTCATCCAGAGTGAGTGAATGGAAAAGTGTAATATTATTTCCGTATTGCAATGCAACTTGCAAAAATTCATCCAGAGTGAGTGAATGGAAAAGTGTAATATTATTTCCGTATTGCAATGCAACTTGCAAAAATTCATCCAGAGTGAGTGAATGGAAAAGTGTAATATTATTTCCGTATTTCAATGCAACTTGCAAAAATTCATCCAGAGTGAGTGAATGGAAAAGTGTAATATTATTTCCGTATTGCAATGCAACTTGCAAAAATTTATCCAGAGTGAGTGAATGGAAAAGTGTTATATTATTTCCGTATTGCAATGCAACTTGAAAAATTCATCCAGAGTGAGTGATTTAAAACTTTGTTAATGGAAAAGTGTAATATTATTTCCGTATTGCAATGCAACTTGCAAAAATTCATCCAGAGTGAGTGAATGGAAAAGTGTAATATTATTTCCGTATTGCAATGCAACTTGAAAAATTCATCCAGAGTGAGTGATTTAAAACTTTGTTAATGGAAAAGTGTAATATTATTTCCGTATTGCAATGCAACTTGCAAAAATTCATCCAGAGTAAGTGAATGGAAAAGTGTAATATTATTTCCGTATTGCAATGCAACTTGCAAAAATTCATCCAGAGTGAGTGAATCACAACATGATTTAGAACTTTGTTAATGTAATATTATTTCCGTATTGCAATGCAACTTGCAAAAATTCATCCAGAGTAAGTGAATGGAAAAGTGTAATATTATTTCCGTATTGCAATGCAACTTGCAAAAATTCATCCAGAGCGAGTGAATGGAAAAGTGTAATATTATTTCCGTATTGCAATGCAACTTGCAAAAATTCATCCAGAGTGAGTGAATGGAAAAGTGTAATATTATTTCCGTATTGCAATGCAACTTGCAAAAATTCATCCAGAGTGAGTGAATGGAAAAGTGTAATATTATTTCCGTATTGCAATGCAACTTGCAAAAATTCATCCAGAGTGAGTGAATGGAAAAGTGTAATATTATTTCCGTATTGCAATGCAATTTGCAAAAATTCATCCAGAGTGAGTGAATCACAACATGATTTAGAACTTTGTTAATGGAAAAGTGTAATATTATTTCCGTATTGCAATGCAACTTGCAAAAATTCATCCAGAGTGAGTGAATCACAACATGATTTAGAACTTTGTTAATGGAAAAGTGTAATATTATTTCCGTATTGCAATGCAACTTGCAAAAATTCATCCAGAGTAAGTGAATGGAAAAGTGTAATATTATTTCCGTATTGCAATGCAACTTGCAAAAATTCATCCAGAGTGAGTGAATCACAACATGATTTAGAACTTTGTTAATGGAAAAGTGTAATATTATTTCCGTATTGCAATGCAACTTGCAAAAAGTCATCCAGAGTGAGTGAATGGAAAAGTGTAATATTATTTCCGTATTGCAATGCAACTTGCAAAAATTCATCCAGAGTGAGTGAATGGAAAAGTGTAATATTATTTCCGTATTGCAATGCAACTTGCAAAAATTCATCCAGAGTGAGTGATTTAGAACTTTGTTAATGGAAAAGTGTAATATTATTTCCGTATTGCAATGCAATTTGCAAAAATTCATCCAGAGTGAGTGAATCACAACATGATTTAGAACTTTGTTAATGGAAAAGTGTAATATTATTTCCGTATTGCAATGCAACTTGCAAAAATTCATCCAGAGTGAGTGAATCACAACATGATTTAGAACTTTGTTAATGGAAAAGTGTAATATTATTTCCGTATTGCAATGCAACTTGCAAAAATTCATCCAGAGTAAGTGAATGGAAAAGTGTAATATTATTTCCGTATTGCAATGCAACTTGCAAAAATTCATCCAGAGTGAGTGAATCACAACATGATTTAGAACTTTGTTAATGGAAAAGTGTAATATTATTTCCGTATTGCAATGCAACTTGCAAAAATTCATCCAGAGTGAGTGAATCACAACATGATTTAGAACTTTGTTAATGGAAAAGTGTAATATTATTTCCGTATTGCAATGCAACTTGCAAAAATTCATCCAGAGTGAGTGAATGGAAAAGTGTAATATTATTTCCGTATTGCAATGCAACTTGCAAAAATTCATCCAGAGTGAGTGAATGGAAAAGTGTAATATTATTTCCGTATTGCAATGCAACTTGCAAAAATTTATCCAGAGTGAGTGAATGGAAAAGTGTAATATTATTTCCGTATTGCAATGCAACTTGAAAAATTCATCCAGAGTGAGTGATTTAAAACTTTGTTAATGGAAAAGTGTAATATTATTTCCGTATTGCAATGCAACTTGCAAAAATTCATCCAGAGCGAGTGAATGGAAAAGTGTAATATTATTTCCGTATTGCAATGCAACTTGCAAAAATTCATCCAGAGTGAGTGAATGGAAAAGTGTAATATTATTTCCGTATTGCAATGCAACTTGCAAAAATTCATCCAGAGTGAGTGAATGGAAAAGTGTAATATTATTTCCGTATTGCAATGCAATTTGCAAAAATTCATCCAGAGTGAGTGAATCACAACATGATTTAGAACTTTGTTAATGGAAAAGTGTAATATTATTTCCGTATTGCAATGCAACTTGCAAAAATTCATCCAGAGTGAGTGAATCACAACATGATTTAGAACTTTGTTAATGGAAAAGTGTAATATTATTTCCGTATTGCAATGCAACTTGCAAAAATTCATCCAGAGTGAGTGAATCACAACATGATTTAGAACTTTGTTAATGTAATATTATTTCCGTATTGCAATGCAACTTGCAAAAATTCATCCAGAGTGAGTGAATGGAAAAGTGTAATATTATTTCCGTATTGCAATGCAACTTGCAAAAATTCATCCAGAGTGAGTGAATGGAAAAGTGTAATATTATTTCCGTATTGCAATGCAACTTGCAAAAATTCATCCAGAGTGAGTGAATGGAAAAGTGTAATATTATTTCCGTATTGCAATGCAACTTGCAAAAATTCATCCAGAGTGAGTGATTTAGAACTTTGTTAATGGAAAAGTGTAATATTATTTCCGTATTGCAATGCAACTTGCAAAAATTCATCCAGAGTGAGTGAATGGAAAAGTGTAATATTATTTCCGTATTGCAATGCAACTTGCAAAAATTCATCCAGAGTGAGTGAATGGAAAAGTGTAATATTATTTCCGTATTGCAATGCAACTTGCAAAAATTCATCCAGAGTGAGTGAATCACAACATGATTTAGAACTTTGTTAATGTAATATTATTTCCGTATTGCAATGCAACTTGCAAAAATTCATCCAGAGTAAGTGAATGGAAAAGTGTAATATTATTTCCGTATTGCAATGCAACTTGCAAAAATTCATCCAGAGTAAGTGAATGGAAAAGTGTAATATTATTTCCGTATTGCAATGCAACTTGCAAAAATTTATCCAGAGTGAGTGAATGGAAAAGTGTAATATTATTTCCGTATTGCAATGCAACTTGAAAAATTCATCCAGAGTGAGTGATTTAAAACTTTGTTAATGGAAAAGTGTAATATTATTTCCGTATTGCAATGCAACTTGCAAAAATTCATCCAGAGTGAGTGAATGGAAAAGTGTAATATTATTTCCGTATTGCAATGCAACTTGCAAAAATTCATCCAGAGTGAGTGAATGGAAAAGTGTAATATTATTTCCGTATTGCAATGCAACTTGCAAAAATTCATCCAGAGTGAGTGAATGGAAAAGTGTAATATTATTTCCGTATTGCAATGCAACTTGCAAAAATTCATCCAGAGTGAGTGAATGGAAAAGTGTAATATTATTTCCGTATTGCAATGCAACTTGCAAAAATTCATCCAGAGTGAGTGAATGGAAAAGTGTAATATTATTTCCGTATTGCAATGCAACTTGCAAAAATTTATCCAGAGTGAGTGAATGGAAAAGTGTTATATTATTTCCGTATTGCAATGCAACTTGAAAAATTCATCCAGAGTGAGTGATTTAAAACTTTGTTAATGGAAAAGTGTAATATTATTTCCGTATTGCAATGCAACTTGCAAAAATTCATCCAGAGTGAGTGAATGGAAAAGTGTAATATTATTTCCGTATTGCAATGCAACTTGCAAAAATTCATCCAGAGTGAGTGAATGGAAAAGTGTAATATTATTTCCGTATTGCAATGCAACTTGAAAAATTCATCCAGAGTGAGTGATTTAAAACTTTGTTAATGGAAAAGTGTAATATTATTTCCGTATTGCAATGCAACTTGCAAAAATTCATCCAGAGTAAGTGAATGGAAAAGTGTAATATTATTTCCGTATTGCAATGCAACTTGCAAAAATTCATCCAGAGCGAGTGAATGGAAAAGTGTAATATTATTTCCGTATTGCAATGCAACTTGCAAAAATTCATCCAGAGTGAGTGAATGGAAAAGTGTAATATTATTTCCGTATTGCAATGCAACTTGCAAAAATTCATCCAGAGTGAGTGAATGGAAAAGTGTAATATTATTTCCGTATTGCAATGCAACTTGCAAAAATTCATCCAGAGTGAGTGAATGGAAAAGTGTAATATTATTTCCCTATTGCAATGCAATTTGCAAAAATTCATCCAGAGTGAGTGAATCACAACATGATTTAGAACTTTGTTAATGGAAAAGTGTAATATTATTTCCGTATTGCAATGCAACTTGCAAAAATTCATCCAGAGTGAGTGAATCACAACATGATTTAGAACTTTGTTAATGGAAAAGTGTAATATTATTTCCGTATTGCAATGCAACTTGCAAAAATTCATCCAGAGTAAGTGAATGGAAAAGTGTAATATTATTTCCGTATTGCAATGCAACTTGCAAAAATTCATCCAGAGTGAGTGAATCACAACATGATTTAGAACTTTGTTAATGGAAAAGTGTAATATTATTTCCGTATTGCAATGCAACTTGCAAAAATTCATCCAGAGTGAGTGAATGGAAAAGTGTAATATTATTTCCGTATTGCAATGCAACTTGCAAAAATTCATCCAGAGTGAGTGAATGGAAAAGTGTAATATTATTTCCGTATTGCAATGCAACTTGCAAAAATTCATCCAGAGTGAGTGATTTAGAACTTTGTTAATGGAAAAGTGTAATATTATTTCCGTATTGCAATGCAATTTGCAAAAATTCATCCAGAGTGAGTGAATCACAACATGATTTAGAACTTTGTTAATGGAAAAGTGTAATATTATTTCCGTATTGCAATGCAACTTGCAAAAATTCATCCAGAGTGAGTGAATCACAACATGATTTAGAACTTTGTTAATGGAAAAGTGTAATATTATTTCCGTATTGCAATGCAACTTGCAAAAATTCATCCAGAGTAAGTGAATGGAAAAGTGTAATATTATTTCCGTATTGCAATGCAACTTGCAAAAATTCATCCAGAGTGAGTGAATCACAACATGATTTAGAACTTTGTTAATGTAATATTATTTCCGTATTGCAATGCAACTTGCAAAAATTCATCCAGAGTAAGTGAATGGAAAAGTGTAATATTATTTCCGTATTGCAATGCAACTTGCAAAAATTCATCCAGAGCGAGTGAATGGAAAAGTGTAATATTATTTCCGTATTGCAATGCAACTTGCAAAAATTCATCCAGAGTGAGTGAATGGAAAAGTGTAATATTATTTCCGTATTGCAATGCAACTTGCAAAAATTCATCCAGAGTGAGTGAATGGAAAAGTGTAATATTATTTCCGTATTGCAATGCAACTTGCAAAAATTCATCCAGAGTGAGTGAATGGAAAAGTGTAATATTATTTCCGTATTGCAATGCAACTTGCAAAAATTCATCCAGAGTGAGTGAATCACAACATGATTTAGAACTTTGTTAATGTAATATTATTTCCGTATTGCAATGCAACTTGCAAAAATTCATCCAGAGGAAGTGAATGGAAAAGTGTAATATTATTTCCGTATTGCAATGCAACTTGCAAAAATTCATCCAGAGCGAGTGAATGGAAAAGTGTAATATTATTTCCGTATTGCAATGCAACTTGCAAAAATTCATCCAGAGTGAGTGAATGGAAAAGTGTAATATTATTTCCGTATTGCAATGCAACTTGCAAAAATTCATCCAGAGTGAGTGAATGGAAAAGTGTAATATTATTTCCGTATTGCAATGCAACTTGCAAAAATTCATCCAGAGTGAGTGAATGGAAAAGTGTAATATTATTTCCGTATTGCAATGCAATTTGCAAAAATTCATCCAGAGTGAGTGAATCACAACATGATTTAGAACTTTGTTAATGGAAAAGTGTAATATTATTTCCGTATTGCAATGCAACTTGCAAAAATTCATCCAGAGTGAGTGAATCACAACATGATTTAGAACTTTGTTAATGTAATATTATTTCCGTATTGCAATGCAACTTGCAAAAATTCATCCAGAGTAAGTGAATGGAAAAGTGTAATATTATTTCCGTATTGCAATGCAACTTGCAAAAATTCATCCAGAGCGAGTGAATGGAAAAGTGTAATATTATTTCCGTATTGCAATGCAACTTGCAAAAATTCATCCAGAGTGAGTGAATGGAAAAGTGTAATATTATTTCCGTATTGCAATGCAACTTGCAAAAATTCATTCAGAGTGAGTGAATGGAAAAGTGTAATATTATTTCCGTATTGCAATGCAACTTGCAAAAATTCATCCAGAGTGAGTGAATGGAAAAGTGTAATATTATTTCCGTATTGCAATGCAATTTGCAAAAATTCATCCAGAGTGAGTGAATCACAACATGATTTAGAACTTTGTTAATGGAAAAGTGTAATATTATTTCCGTATTGCAATGCAACTTGCAAAAATTCATCCAGAGTGAGTGAATCACAACATGATTTAGAACTTTGTTAATGGAAAAGTGTAATATTATTTCCGTATTGCAATGCAACTTGCAAAAATTCATCCAGAGTAAGTGAATGGAAAAGTGTAATATTATTTCCGTATTGCAATGCAACTTGCAAAAATTCATCCAGAGTGAGTGAATCACAACATGATTTAGAACTTTGTTAATGGAAAAGTGTAATATTATTTCCGTATTGCAATGCAACTTGCAAAAATTCATCCAGAGTGAGTGAATGGAAAAGTGTAATATTATTTCCGTATTGCAATGCAACTTGCAAAAATTCATCCAGAGTGAGTGAATGGAAAAGTGTAATATTATTTCCGTATTGCAATGCAACTTGCAAAAATTCATCCAGAGTGAGTGATTTAGAACTTTGTTAATGGAAAAGTGTAATATTATTTCCGTATTGCAATGCAATTTGCAAAAATTCATCCAGAGTGAGTGAATCACAACATGATTTAGAACTTTGTTAATGGAAAAGTGTAATATTATTTCCGTATTGCAATGCAACTTGCAAAAATTCATCCAGAGTGAGTGAATCACAACATGATTTAGAACTTTGTTAATGGAAAAGTGTAATATTATTTCCGTATTGCAATGCAACTTGCAAAAATTCATCCAGAGTAAGTGAATGGAAAAGTGTAATATTATTTCCGTATTGCAATGCAACTTGCAAAAATTCATCCAGAGTGAGTGAATCACAACATGATTTAGAACTTTGTTAATGTAATATTATTTCCGTATTGCAATGCAACTTGCAAAAATTCATCCAGAGTAAGTGAATGGAAAAGTGTAATATTATTTCCGTATTGCAATGCAACTTGCAAAAATTCATCCAGAGCGAGTGAATGGAAAAGTGTAATATTATTTCCGTATTGCAATGCAACTTGCAAAAATTCATCCAGAGTGAGTGAATGGAAAAGTGTAATATTATTTCCGTATTGCAATGCAACTTGCAAAAATTCATCCAGAGTGAGTGAATGGAAAAGTGTAATATTATTTCCGTATTGCAATGCAACTTGCAAAAATTCATCCAGAGTAAGTGAATGGAAAAGTGTAATATTATTTCCGTATTGCAATGCAACTTGCAAAAATTCATCCAGAGTGAGTGAATCACAACATGATTTAGAACTTTGTTAATGTAATATTATTTCCGTATTGCAATGCAACTTGCAAAAATTCATCCAGAGTAAGTGAATGGAAAAGTGTAATATTATTTCCGTATTGCAATGCAACTTGCAAAAATTCATCCAGAGCGAGTGAATGGAAAAGTGTAATATTATTTCCGTATTGCAATGCAACTTGCAAAAATTCATCCAGAGTGAGTGAATGGAAAAGTGTAATATTATTTCCGTATTGCAATGCAACTTGCAAAAATTCATCCAGAGTGAGTGAATGGAAAAGTGTAATATTATTTCCGTATTGCAATGCAACTTGCAAAAATTCATCCAGAGTGAGTGAATGGAAAAGTGTAATATTATTTCCGTATTGCAATGCAATTTGCAAAAATTCATCCAGAGTGAGTGAATCACAACATGATTTAGAACTTTGTTAATGGAAAAGTGTAATATTATTTCCGTATTGCAATGCAACTTGCAAAAATTCATCCAGAGTGAGTGAATCACAACATGATTTAGAACTTTGTTAATGGAAAAGTGTAATATTATTTCCGTATTGCAATGCAACTTGCAAAAATTCATCCAGAGTGAGTGAATCACAACATGATTTAGAACTTTGTTAATGGAAAAGTGTAATATTATTTCCGTATTGCAATGCAACTTGCAAAAATTCATCCAGAGTGAGTGAATGGAAAAGTGTAATATTATTTCCGTATTGCAATGCAACTTGCAAAAATTCATCCAGAGTGAGTGAATGGAAAAGTGTAATATTATTTCCGTATTGCAATGCAATTTGCAAAAATTCATCCAGAGTGAGTGAATCACAACATGATTTAGAACTTTGTTAATGGAAAAGTGTAATATTATTTCCGTATTGCAATGCAACTTGCAAAAATTCATCCAGAGTGAGTGAATCACAACATGATTTAGAACTTTGTTAATGGAAAAGTGTAATATTATTTCCGTATTGCAATGCAACTTGCAAAAATTCATCCAGAGTAAGTGAATGGAAAAGTGTAATATTATTTCCGTATTGCAATGCAACTTGCAAAAATTCATCCAGAGTGAGTGAATCACAACATGATTTAGAACTTTGTTAATGGAAAAGTGTAATATTATTTCCGTATTGCAATGCAACTTGCAAAAATTCATCCAGAGTGAGTGAATGGAAAAGTGTAATATTATTTCCGTATTGCAATGCAACTTGCAAAAATTCATCCAGAGTAAGTGAATGGAAAAGTGTAATATTATTTCCGTATTGCAATGCAACTTGCAAAAATTCATCCAGAGCGAGTGAATGGAAAAGTGTAATATTATTTCCGTATTGCAATGCAACTTGAAAAAATTCATCCAGAGTGAGTGAATGGAAAAGTGTAATATTATTTCCGTATTGCAATGCAACTTGCAAAAATTCATCCAGAGTGAGTGAATGGAAAAGTGTAATATTATTTCCGTATTGCAATGCAACTTGCAAAAATTCATCCAGAGTGAGTGAATGGAAAAGTGTAATATTATTTCCGTATTGCAATGCAATTTGCAAAAATTCATCCAGAGTGAGTGAATCACAACATGATTTAGAACTTTGTTAATGGAAAAGTGTAATATTATTTCCGTATTGCAATGCAACTTGCAAAAATTCATCCAGAGTGAGTGAATCACAACATGATTTAGAACTTTGTTAATGTAAAAGTGTAATATTATTTCCGTATTGCAATGCAACTTGCAAAAATTCATCCAGAGTAAGTGAATGGAAAAGTGTAATATTATTTCCGTATTGCAATGCAACTTGCAAAAATTCATCCAGAGTGAGTGAATCACAACATGATTTAGAACTTTGTTAATGGAAAAGTGTAATATTATTTCCGTATTGCAATGCAACTTGCAAAAATTCATCCAGAGTGAGTGAATGGAAAAGTGTAATATTATTTCCGTATTGCAATGCATCTTGCAAAAATTCATCCAGAGTGAGTGAATGGAAAAGTGTAATATTATTTCCGTATTGCAATGCAATTTGCAAAAATTCATCCAGAGTGAGTGAATCACAACATGATTTAGAACTTTGTTAATGTAATATTATTTCCGTATTGCAATGCAACTTGCAAAAATTCATCCAGAGTAAGTGAATGGAAAAGTGTAATATTATTTCCGTATTGCAATGCAACTTGCAAAAATTCATCCAGAGCGAGTGAATGGAAAAGTGTAATATTATTTCCGTATTGCAATGCAACTTGCAAAAATTCATCCAGAGTGAGTGAATGGAAAAGTGTAATATTATTTCCGTATTGCAATGCAACTTGCAAAAATTCATCCAGAGTGAGTGAATGGAAAAGTGTAATATTATTTCCGTATTGCAATGCAACTTGCAAAAATTCATCCAGAGTGAGTGAATGGAAAAGTGTAATATTATTTCCGTATTGCAATGCAACTTGCAAAAATTCATCCAGAGTGAGTGAATGGAAAAGTGTAATATTATTTCCGTATTGCAATGCAACTTGCAAAAATTCATCCAGAGTGGGTGAATGGAAAAGTGTAATATTATTTCCGTATTGCAATGCAACTTGCAAAAATTCATCCAGAGTGAATGAATGGAAAAGTGTAATATTATTTCCGTATTGCAATGCAACTTGCAAAAATTCATCCAGAGTGAGTGAATGGAAAAGTGTAATATTATTTCCGTATTGCAATGCAACTTGCAAAAATTCATCCAGAGTGAGTGAATGGAAAAGTGTAATATTATTTCCGTATTGCAATGCAACTTGCAAAAATTTATCCAGAGTGAGTGAATGGAAAAGTGTAATATTATTTCCGTATTGCAATGCAACTTGAAAAATTCATCCAGAGTGAGTGATTTAAAACTTTGTTAATGGAAAAGTGTAATATTAGTCCCGTATTGCAATGCAACTTGCAAAAATTCATCCAGAGTGAGTGAATGGAAAAGTGTAATATTATTTCCGTATTGCAATGCAACTTGCAAAAATTCATCCAGAGTGAGTGAATGGAAAAGTGTAATATTATTTCCGTATTGCAATGCAACTTGCAAAAATTCATCCAGAGTGAGTGAATGGAAAAGTGTAATATTATTTCCGTATTGCAATGCAACTTGCAAAAATTCATCCAGAGTGAGTGAATGGAAAAGTGTAATATTATTTCCGTATTGCAATGCAATTTGCAAAAATTCATCCAGAGTGAGTGAATGGAAAAGTGTAATATTATTTCCGTATTGCAATGCAACTTGCAAAAATTCATCCAGAGTGAGTGAATGGAAAAGTGTAATATTATTTCCGTATTGCAATTCAACTTGCAAAAATTCATCCAGAGTGAGTGAATGGAAAAGTGTAATATTATTTCCGTATTGCAATGCAATTTGCAAAAATTCATCCAGAGTGAGTGAATCACAACATGATTTAGAACTTTGTAAATGGAAAAGTGTAATATTATTTCCGTATTGCAATGCAACTTGCAAAAATTCATCCAGAGTGAGTGAATCACAACATGATTTAGAACTTTGTTAATGGAAAAGTGTAATATTATTTCCGTATTGCAATGCAACTTGCAAAAATTCATCAAGAGTAAGTGAATGGAAAAGTGTAATATTATTTCCGTATTGCAATGCAACTTGCAAAAATTCATCCAGAGTGAGTGAATCACAACATGATTTAGAACTTTGTTAATGGAAAAGTGTAATATTATTTCCGTATTGCAATGCAACTTGCAAAAATTCATCCAGAGTGAGTGAATGGAAAAGTGTAATATTATTTCCGTATTGCAATGCAACTTGCAAAAATTCATCCAGAGTGAGTGAATGGAAAAGTGTAATATTATTTCCGTATTGCAATGCAACTTGCAAACATTCATCCAGAGTGAGTGATTTAGAACTTTGTTAATGGAAAAGTGTAATATTATTTCCGTATTGCAATGCAATTTGCAAAAATTCATCCAGAGTGAGTGAATCACAACATGATTTAGAACTTTGTTAATGGAAAAGTGTAATATTATTTCCGTATTGCAATGCAACTTGCAAAAATTCATCCAGAGTGAGTGAATGGAAAAGTGTAATATTATTTCCGTATTGCAATGCAACTTGCAAAAATTCATCCAGAGTGAGTGAATGGAAAAGTGTAATATTATTTCCGTATTGCAATGCAACTTGCAAAAATTCATCCAGAGTGAGTGAATGGAAAAGTGTAATATTATTTCCGTATTGCAATGCAACTTGCAAAAATTCATCCAGAGTGAGTGAATGGAAAAGTGTAATATTATTTCCGTATTGCAATGCAACTTGCAAAAATTCATCCAGAGTGGGTGAATGGAAAAGTGTAATATTATTTCCGTATTGCAATGCAACTTGCAAAAATTCATCCAGAGTGAATGAATGGAAAAGTGTAATATTATTTCCGTATTGCAATGCAACTTGCAAAAATTCATCCAGAGTGAGTGAATGGAAAAGTGTAATATTATTTCCGTATTGCAATGCAACTTGCAAAAATTCATCCAGAGTGAGTGAATGGAAAAGTGTAATATTATTTCCGTATTGCAATGCAACTTGCAAAAATTTATCCAGAGTGAGTGAATGGAAAAGTGTAATATTATTTCCGTATTGCAATGCAACTTGAAAAATTCATCCAGAGTGAGTGATTTAAAACTTTGTTAATGGAAAAGTGTAATATTATTTCCGTATTGCAATGCAACTTGCAAAAATTCATCCAGAGTGAGTGAATGGAAAAGTGTAATATTATTTCCGTATTGCAATGCAACTTGCAAAAATTCATCCAGAGTGAGTGAATGGAAAAGTGTAATATTATTTCCGTATTGCAATGCAACTTGCAAAAATTCATCCAGAGTGAGTGAATGGAAAAGTGTAATATTATTTCCGTATTGCAATGCAACTTGCAAAAATTCATCCAGAGTGAGTGAATGGAAAAGTGTAATATTATTTCCGTATTGCAATGCAACTTGCAAAAATTCATCCAGAGTGAGTGAATGGAAAAGTGTAATATTATTTCCGTATTGCAATGCAACTTGCAAAAATTCATCCAGAGTGAGTGAATGGAAAAGTGTAATATTATTTCCGTATTGCAATGCAACTTGCAAAAATTCATCCAGAGTGAGTGAATGGAAAAGTGTAATATTATTTCCGTATTGCAATGCAATTTGCAAAAATTCATCCAGAGTGAGTGAATCACAACATGATTTAGAACTTTGTTAATGGAAAAGTGTAATATTATTTCCGTATTGCAATGCAACTTGCAAAAATTCATCCAGAGTGAGTGAATCACAACATGATTTAGAACTTTGTTAATGGAAAAGTGTAATATTATTTCCGTATTGCAATGCAACTTGCAAAAATTCATCAAGAGTAAGTGAATGGAAAAGTGTAAAATTATTTCCGTATTGCAATGCAACTTGCAAAAATTCATCCAGAGTGAGTGAATCACAACATGATTTAGAACTTTGTTAATGGAAAAGTGTAATATTATTTCCGTATTGCAATGCAACTTGCAAAAATTCATCCAGAGTGAGTGAATGGAAAAGTGTAATATTATTTCCGTATTGCAATGCAACTTGCAAAAATTCATCCAGAGTGAGTGAATGGAAAAGTGTAATATTATTTCCGTATTGCAATGCAACTTGCAAACATTCATCCAGAGTGAGTGATTTAGAACTTTGTTAATGGAAAAGTGTAATATTATTTCCGTATTGCAATGCAATTTGCAAAAATTCATCCAGAGTGAGTGAATCACAACATGATTTAGAACTTTGTTAATGGAAAAGTGTAATATTATTTCCGTATTGCAATGCAACTTGCAAAAATTCATCCAGAGTGAGTGAATGGAAAAGTGTAATATTATTTCCGTATTGCAATGCAACTTGCAAAAATTCATCCAGAGTGAGTGAATCACAACATGATTTAGAACTTTGTTAATGTAATATTATTTCCGTATTGCAATGCAACTTGCAAAAATTCATCCAGAGTGAGTGAATGGAAAAGTGTAATATTATTTCCATATTGCAATGCAACTTGCAAAAATTCATCCAGAGTTAGTGAATGGAAAAGTGTAATATTATTTCCGTATTGCAATGCAACTTGCAAAAATTCATCCAGAGTGAGTGAATGGAAAAGTGTAATATTATTTCCGTATTGCAATGCAACTTGCAAAAATTCATCCAGAGTGAGTGAATGGAAAAGTGTAATATTATTTCCGTATTGCAATGCAACTTGCAAAAATTCATCCAGAGTGGGTGAATGGAAAAGTGTAATATTATTTCCGTATTGCAATGCAACTTGCAAAAATTCATCCAGAGTGAGTGAATGGAAAAGTGTAATATTATTTCCGTATTGCAATGCAACTTGCAAAAATTCATCCAGAGTGAGTGAATGGAAAAGTGTAATATTATTTCCGTATTGCAATGCAACTTGCAAAAATTCATCCAGAGTGAGTGAATGGAAAAGTGTAATATTATTTCCGTATTGCAATGCAACTTGCAAAAATTTATCCAGAGTGAGTGAATGGAAAAGTGTAATATTATTTCCGTATTGCAATGCAACTTGAAAAATTCATCCAGAGTGAGTGATTTAAAACTTTGTTAATGGAAAAGTGTAATATTATTTCCGTATTGCAATGCAACTTGCAAAAATTCATCCAGAGTGAGTGAATGGAAAAGTGTAATATTATTTCCGTATTGCAATGCAACTTGCAAAAATTCATCCAGAGTGAGTGAATCACAACATGATTTAGAACTTTGTTAATGTAATATTATTTCCGTATTGCAATGCAACTTGCAAAAATTCATCCAGAGTAAGTGAATGGAAAAGTGTAATATTATTTCCGTATTGCAATGCAACTTGCAAAAATTCATCCAGAGTAAGTGAATGGAAAAGTGTAATATTATTTCCGTATTGCAATGCAACTTGCAAAAATTTATCCAGAGTGAGTGAATGGAAAAGTGTAATATTATTTCCGTATTGCAATGCAACTTGAAAAATTCATCCAGAGTGAGTGATTTAAAACTTTGTTAATGGAAAAGTGTAATATTATTTCCGTATTGCAATGCAACTTGCAAAAATTCATCCAGAGTGAGTGAATGGAAAAGTGTAATATTATTTCCGTATTGCAATGCAACTTGCAAAAATTCATCCAGAGTGAGTGAATGGAAAAGTGTAATATTATTTCCGTATTGCAATGCAACTTGCAAAAATTCATCCAGAGTGAGTGAATGGAAAAGTGTAATATTATTTCCGTATTGCAATGCAACTTGCAAAAATTCATCCAGAGTGAGTGAATGGAAAAGTGTAATATTATTTCCGTATTGCAATGCAACTTGCAAAAATTCATCCAGAGTGAGTGAATGGAAAAGTGTAATATTATTTCCGTATTGCAATGCAACTTGCAAAAATTTATCCAGAGTGAGTGAATGGAAAAGTGTTATATTATTTCCGTATTGCAATGCAACTTGAAAAATTCATCCAGAGTGAGTGATTTAAAACTTTGTTAATGGAAAAGTGTAATATTATTTCCGTATTGCAATGCAACTTGCAAAAATTCATCCAGAGTGAGTGAATGGAAAAGTGTAATATTATTTCCGTATTGCAATGCAACTTGCAAAAATTCATCCAGAGTGAGTGAATGGAAAAGTGTAATATTATTTCCGTATTGCAATGCAACTTGAAAAATTCATCCAGAGTGAGTGATTTAAAACTTTGTTAATGGAAAAGTGTAATATTATTTCCGTATTGCAATGCAACTTGCAAAAATTCATCCAGAGTAAGTGAATGGAAAAGTGTAATATTATTTCCGTATTGCAATGCAACTTGCAAAAATTCATCCAGAGTGAGTGAATCACAACATGATTTAGAACTTTGTTAATGTAATATTATTTCCGTATTGCAATGCAACTTGCAAAAATTCATCCAGAGTAAGTGAATGGAAAAGTGTAATATTATTTCCGTATTGCAATGCAACTTGCAAAAATTCATCCAGAGTGAGTGAATGGAAAAGTGTAATATTATTTCCGTATTGCAATGCAACTTGCAAAAATTCATCCAGAGTGAGTGAATGGAAAAGTGTAATATTATTTCCGTATTGCAATGCAACTTGCAAAAATTCATCCAGAGTGAGTGAATGGAAAAGTGTAATATTATTTCCGTATTGCAATGCAACTTGCAAAAATTCATCCAGAGTGAGTGAATGGAAAAGTGTAATATTATTTCCGTATTGCAATGCAATTTGCAAAAATTCATCCAGAGTGAGTGAATCACAACATGATTTAGAACTTTGTTAATGGAAAAGTGTAATATTATTTCCGTATTGCAATGCAACTTGCAAAAATTCATCCAGAGTGAGTGAATCACAACATGATTTAGAACTTTGTTAATGGAAAAGTGTAATATTATTTCCGTATTGCAATGCAACTTGCAAAAATTCATCCAGAGTAAGTGAATGGAAAAGTGTAATATTATTTCCGTATTGCAATGCAACTTGCAAAAATTCATCCAGAGTGAGTGAATCACAACATGATTTAGAACTTTGTTAATGGAAAAGTGTAATATTATTTCCGTATTGCAATGCAACTTGCAAAAATTCATCCAGAGTGAGTGAATGGAAAAGTGTAATATTATTTCCGTATTGCAATGCAACTTGCAAAAATTCATCCAGAGTGAGTGAATGGAAAAGTGTAATATTATTTCCGTATTGCAATGCAACTTGCAAACATTCATCCAGAGTGAGTGATTTAGAACTTTGTTAATGGAAAAGTGTAATATTATTTCCGTATTGCAATGCAATTTGCAAAAATTCATCCAGAGTGAGTGAATCACAACATGATTTAGAACTTTGTTAATGGAAAAGTGTAATATTATTTCCGTATTGCAATGCAACTTGCAAAAATTCATCCAGAGTGAGTGAATCACAACATGATTTAGAACTTTGTTAATGGAAAAGTGTAATATTATTTCCGTATTGCAATGCAACTTGCAAAAATTCATCCAGAGTAAGTGAATGGAAAAGTGTAATATTATTTCCGTATTGCAATGCAACTTGCAAAAATTCATCCAGAGTGAGTGAATCACAACATGATTTAGAACCTTGTTAATGTAATATTATTTCCGTATTGCAATGCAACTTGCAAAAATTCATCCAGAGTAAGTGAATGGAAAAGTGTAATATTATTTCCGTATTGCAATACAACTTGCAAAAATTCATCCAGAGCGAGTGAATGGAAAAGTGTAATATTATTTCCGTATTGCAATGCAACTTGCAAAAATTCATCCAGAGTGAGTGAATGGAAAAGTGTAATATTATTTCCGTATTGCAATGCAACTTGCAAAAATTCATCCAGAGTGAGTGAATGGAAAAGTGTAATATTATTTCCGTATTGCAATGCAACTTGCAAAAATTCATCCAGAGTGAGTGAATGGAAAAGTGTAATATTATTTCCGTATTGCAATGCAACTTGCAAAAATTCATCCAGAGTGAGTGAATGGAAAAGTGTAATATTATTTCCGTATTGCAATGCAACTTGCAAAAATTCATCCAGAGTGAGTGAATGGAAAAGTGTAATATTATTTCCGTATTGCAATGCAACTTGCAAACATTCATCCAGAGTGAGTGATTTAGAACTTTGTTAATGGAAAAGTGTAATATTATTTCCGTATTGCAATGCAATTTGCAAAAATTCATCCAGAGTGAGTGAATCACAACATGATTTAGAACTTTGTTAATGGAAAAGTGTAATATTATTTCCGTATTGCAATGCAACTTGCAAAAATTCATCCAGAGTGAGTGAATCACAACATGATTTAGAACTTTGTTAATGGAAAAGTGTAATATTATTTCCGTATTGCAATGCAACTTGCAAAAATTCATCCAGAGTAAGTGAATGGAAAAGTGTAATATTATTTCCGTATTGCAATGCAACTTGCAAAAATTCATCCAGAGTGAGTGAATCACAACATGATTTAGAACTTTGTTAATGTAATATTATTTCCGTATTGCAATGCAACTTGCAAAAATTCATCCAGAGGAAGTGAATGGAAAAGTGTAATATTATTTCCGTATTGCAATGCAACTTGCAAAAATTCATCCAGAGCGAGTGAATGGAAAAGTGTAATATTATTTCCGTATTGCAATGCAACTTGCAAAAATTCATCCAGAGTGAGTGAATGGAAAAGTGTAATATTATTTCCGTATTGCAATGCAACTTGCAAAAATTCATCCAGAGTGAGTGAATGGAAAAGTGTAATATTATTTCCGTATTGCAATGCAACTTGCAAAAATTCATCCAGAGTGAGTGAATGGAAAAGTGTAATATTATTTCCGTATTGCAATGCAACTTGCAAAAATTCATCCAGAGTGAGTGAATGGAAAAGTGTAATATTATTTCCGTATTGCAATGCAACTTGCAAAAATTCATCCAGAGTGAGTGAATCACAACATGATTTAGAACTTTGTTAATGTAATATTATTTCCGTATTGCAATGCAACTTGCAAAAATTCATCCAGAGTAAGTGAATGGAAAAGTGTAATATTATTTCCGTATTGCAATGCAACTTGCAAAAATTCATCCAGAGCGAGTGAATGGAAAAGTGTAATATTATTTCCGTATTGCAATGCAACTTGCAAAAATTCATCCAGAGTGAGTGAATGGAAAAGTGTAATATTATTTCCGTATTGCAATGCAACTTGCAAAAATTCATCCAGAGTGAGTGAATGGAAAAGTGTAATATTATTTCCGTATTGCAATGCAACTTGCAAAAATTCATCCAGAGTGAGTGATTTAGAACTTTGTTAATGGAAAAGTGTAATATTATTTCCGTATTGCAATGCAACTTGCAAAAATTCATCCAGAGTGAGTGAATCACAACATGATTTAGAACTTTGTTAATGGAAAAGTGTAATATTATTTCCGTATTGCAATGCAACTTGCAAAAATTCATCCAGAGTGAGTGAATCACAACATGATTTAGAACTTTGTTAATGGAAAAGTGTAATATTATTTCCGTATTGCAATGCAACTTGCAAAAATTCATCCAGAGTGAGTGAATCACAACATGATTTAGAACTTTGTTAATGGAAAAGTGTAATATTATTTCCGTATTGCAATGCAACTTGCAAAAATTCATCCAGAGTAAGTGAATGGAAAAGTGTAATATTATTTCCGTATTGCAATGCAACTTGCAAAAATTCATCCAGAGTGAGTGAATCACAACATGATTTAGAACTTTGTTAATGTAATATTATTTCCGTATTGCAATGCAACTTGCAAAAATTCATCCAGAGTAAGTGAATGGAAAAGTGTAATATTATTTCCGTATTGCAATGCAACTTGCAAAAATTCATCCAGAGCGAGTGAATGGAAAAGTGTAATATTATTTCCGTATTGCAATGCAACTTGCAAAAATTCATCCAGAGTGAGTGAATGGAAAAGTGTAATATTATTTCCGTATTGCAATGCAACTTGCAAAAATTCATCCAGAGTGAGTGAATGGAAAAGTGTAATATTATTTCCGTATTGCAATGCAACTTGCAAAAATTCATCCAGAGTGAGTGAATGGAAAAGTGTAATATTATTTCCGTATTGCAATGCAACTTGCAAAAATTCATCCAGAGTGAGTGAATGGAAAAGTGTAATATTATTTCCGTATTGCAATGCAACTTGCAAAAATTCATCCAGAGTGAGTGAATCACAACATGATTTAGAACTTTGTTAATGTAATATTATTTCCGTATTGCAATGCAACTTGCAAAAATTCATCCAGAGCGAGTGAATGGAAAAGTGTAATATTATTTCCGTATTGCAATGCAACTTGCAAAAATTCATCCAGAGTGAGTGAATGGAAAAGTGTAATATTATTTCCGTATTGCAATGCAACTTGCAAAAATTCATCCAGAGTGAGTGAATGGAAAAGTGTAATATTATTTCCGTATTGCAATGCAACTTGCAAAAATTCATCCAGAGTGAGTGATTTAGAACTTTGTTAATGGAAAAGTGTAATATTATTTCCGTATTGCAATGCAACTTGCAAAAATTCATCCAGAGTGAGTGAATCACAACATGATTTAGAACTTTGTTAATGGAAAAGTGTAATATTATTTCCGTATTGCAATGCAACTTGCAAAAATTCATCCAGAGTGAGTGAATCACAACATGATTTAGAACTTTGTTAATGGAAAAGTGTAATATTATTTCCGTATTGCAATGCAACTTGCAAAAATTCATCCAGAGTGAGTGAATCACAACATGATTTAGAACTTTGTTAATGTAATATTATTTCCGTATTGCAATGCAACTTGCAAAAATTCATCCAGAGTGAGTGAATGGAAAAGTGTAATATTATTTCCGTATTGCAATGCAACTTGCAAAAATTCATCCAGAGTGAGTGAATGGAAAAGTGTAATATTATTTCCGTATTGCAATGCAACTTGCAAAAATTCATCCAGAGTGAGTGAATGGAAAAGTATAATATTATTTCCGTATTGCAATGCAACTTGCAAAAATTCATCCAGAGTGAGTGAATGGAAAAGTGTAATATTATTTCCGTATTGCAATGCAACTTGCAAAAATTCATCCAGAGTGAGTGAATGGAAAAGTATAATATTATTTCCGTATTGCAATGCAACTTGCAAAAATTCATCCAGAGTGAGTGAATGGAAAAGTGTAATATTATTTCCGTATTGCAATGCAACTTGCAAAAATTCATCCAGAGTGAGTGAATGGAAAAGTGTAATATTATTTCCGTATTGCAATGCAACTTGCAAAAATTCATCCAGAGTGAGTGATTTAGAACGTTGTTAATGGAAAAGTGTAATATTATTTCCGTATTGCAATGCAACTTGCAAAAATTCATCCAGAGTGAGTGAATGGAAAAGTGTAATATTATTTCCGTATTGCAATGCAACTTGCAAAAATTCATCCAGAGTGAGTGAATGGAAAAGTGTAATATTATTTCCGTATTGCAATGCAACTTGCAAAAATTCATCCAGAGTGAGTGAATCACAACATGATTTAGAACTTTGTTAATGTAATATTATTTCCGTATTGCAATGCAACTTGCAAAAATTCATCCAGAGTGAGTGAATCACAACATGATTTAGAACTTTGTTAATGTAATATTATTTCCGTATTGCAATGCAACTTGCAAAAATTCATCCAGAGTGAGTGAATGGAAAAGTGTAATATTATTTCCGTATTGCAATGCAACTTGCAAAAATTCATCCAGAGTGAGTGATTTAGAACTTTGTTAATGGAAAAGTGTAATATTATTTCCGTATTGCAATGCAACTTGCAAAAATTCATCCAGAGTGAGTGAATGGAAAAGTGTAATATTATTTCCGTATTGCAATGCAACTTGCAAAAATTCATCCAGAGTGAGTGAATCACAACATGATTTAGAACTTTGTTAATGTAATATTATTTCCGTATTGCAATGCAACTTGCAAAAATTCATCCAGAGTGAGTGAATGGAAAAGTGTAATATTATTTCCATATTGCAATGCAACTTGCAAAAATTCATCCAGAGTGAGTGAATGGAAAAGTGTAATATTATTTCCGTATTGCAATGCAACTTGCAAAAATTCATCCAGAGTGAGTGAATGGAAAAGTGTAATATTATTTCCGTATTGCAATGCAACTTGCAAAAATTCATCCAGAGTGAGTGAATGGAAAAGTGTAATATTATTTCCGTATTGCAATGCAACTTGCAAAAATTCATCCAGAGTGGGTGAATGGAAAAGTGTAATATTATTTCCGTATTGCAATGCAACTTGCAAAAATTCATCCAGAGTGAGTGAATGGAAAAGTGTAATATTATTTCCGTATTGCAATGCAACTTGCAAAAATTCATCCAGAGTGAGTGAATGGAAAAGTGTAATATTATTTCCGTATTGCAATGCAACTTGCAAAAATTCATCCAGAGTGAGTGAATGGAAAAGTGTAATATTATTTCCGTATTGCAATGCAACTTGCAAAAATTTATCCAGAGTGAGTGAATGGAAAAGTGTAATATTATTTCCGTATTGCAATGCAACTTGAAAAATTCATCCAGAGTGAGTGATTTAAAACTTTGTTAATGGAAAAGTGTAATATTATTTCCGTATTGCAATGCAACTTGCAAAAATTCATCCAGAGTGAGTGAATGGAAAAGTGTAATATTATTTCCGTATTGCAATGCAACTTGCAAAAATTCATCCAGAGTGAGTGAATCACAACATGATTTAGAACTTTGTTAATGTAATATTATTTCCGTATTGCAATGCAACTTGCAAAAATTCATCCAGAGTAAGTGAATGGAAAAGTGTAATATTATTTCCGTATTGCAATGCAACTTGCAAAAATTCATCCAGAGTAAGTGAATGGAAAAGTGTAATATTATTTCCGTATTGCAATGCAACTTGCAAAAATTTATCCAGAGTGAGTGAATGGAAAAGTGTAATATTATTTCCGTATTGCAATGCAACTTGAAAAATTCATCCAGAGTGAGTGATTTAAAACTTTGTTAATGGAAAAGTGTAATATTATTTCCGTATTGCAATGCAACTTGCAAAAATTCATCCAGAGTGAGTGAATGGAAAAGTGTAATATTATTTCCGTATTGCAATGCAACTTGCAAAAATTCATCCAGAGTGAGTGAATGGAAAAGTGTAATATTATTTCCGTATTGCAATGCAACTTGCAAAAATTCATCCAGAGTGAGTGAATGGAAAAGTGTAATATTATTTCCGTATTGCAATGCAACTTGCAAAAATTCATCCAGAGTGAGTGAATGGAAAAGTGTAATATTATTTCCGTATTGCAATGCAACTTGCAAAAATTCATCCAGAGTGAGTGAATGGAAAAGTGTAATATTATTTCCGTATTGCAATGCAACTTGCAAAAATTTATCCAGAGTGAGTGAATGGAAAAGTGTTATATTATTTCCGTATTGCAATGCAACTTGAAAAATTCATCCAGAGTGAGTGATTTAAAACTTTGTTAATGGAAAAGTGTAATATTATTTCCGTATTGCAATGCAACTTGCAAAAATTCATCCAGAGTGAGTGAATGGAAAAGTGTAATATTATTTCCGTATTGCAATGCAACTTGCAAAAATTCATCCAGAGTGAGTGAATGGAAAAGTGTAATATTATTTCCGTATTGCAATGCAACTTGAAAAATTCATCCAGAGTGAGTGATTTAAAACGTTGTTAATGGAAAAGTGTAATATTATTTCCGTATTGCAATGCAACTTGCAAAAATTCATCCAGAGTAAGTGAATGGAAAAGTGTAATATTATTTCCGTATTGCAATGCAACTTGCAAAAATTCATCCAGAGTGAGTGAATCACAACATGATTTAGAACTTTGTTAATGTAATATTATTTCCGTATTGCAATGCAACTTGCAAAAATTCATCCAGAGTAAGTGAATGGAAAAGTGTAATATTATTTCCGTATTGCAATGCAACTTGCAAAAATTCATCCAGAGCGAGTGAATGGAAAAGTGTAATATTATTTCCGTATTGCAATGCAACTTGCAAAAATTCATCCAGAGTGAGTGAATGGAAAAGTGTAATATTATTTCCGTATTGCAATGCAACTTGCAAAAATTCATCCAGAGTGAGTGAATGGAAAAGTGTAATATTATTTCCGTATTGCAATGCAACTTGCAAAAATTCATCCAGAGTGAGTGAATGGAAAAGTGTAATATTATTTCCGTATTGCAATGCAATTTGCAAAAATTCATCCAGAGTGAGTGAATCACAACATGATTTAGAACTTTGTTAATGGAAAAGTGTAATATTATTTCCGTATTGCAATGCAACTTGCAAAAATTCATCCAGAGTGAGTGAATCACAACATGATTTAGAACTTTGTTAATGGAAAAGTGTAATATTATTTCCGTATTGCAATGCAACTTGCAAAAATTCATCCAGAGTAAGTGAATGGAAAAGTGTAATATTATTTCCGTATTGCAATGCAACTTGCAAAAATTCATCCAGAGTGAGTGAATCACAACATGATTTAGAACTTTGTTAATGGAAAAGTGTAATATTATTTCCGTATTGCAATGCAACTTGCAAAAATTCATCCAGAGTGAGTGAATCACAACATGATTTAGAACTTTGTTAATGGAAAAGTGTAATATTATTTCCGTATTGCAATGCAACTTGCAAAAATTCATCCAGAGTGGGTGAATGGAAAAGTGTAATATTATTTCCGTATTGCAATGCAACTTGCAAAAATTCATCCAGAGTGGGTGAATGGAAAAGTGTAATATTATTTCCGTATTGCAATGCAACTTGCAAAAATTCATCCAGAGTGAGTGAATGGAAAAGTGTAATATTATTTCCGTATTGCAATGCAACTTGCAAAAATTCATCCAGAGTGAGTGAATGGAAAAGTGTAATATTATTTCCGTATTGCAATGCAACTTGCAAAAATTCATCCAGAGTGAGTGAATGGAAAAGTGTAATATTATTTCCGTATTGCAATGCAACTTGCAAAAATTTATCCAGAGTGAGTGAATGGAAAAGTGTAATATTATTTCCGTATTGCAATGCAACTTGAAAAATTCATCCAGAGTGAGTGATTTAAAACTTTGTTAATGGAAAAGTGTAATATTATTTCCGTATTGCAATGCAACTTGCAAAAATTCATCCAGAGTGAGTGAATGGAAAAGTGTAATATTATTTCCGTATTGCAATGCAACTTGCAAAAATTCATCCAGAGTGAGTGAATCACAACATGATTTAGAACTTTGTTAATGTAATATTATTTCCGTATTGCAATGCAACTTGCAAAAATTCATCCAGAGTAAGTGAATGGAAAAGTGTAATATTATTTCCGTATTGCAATGCAACTTGCAAAAATTCATCCAGAGTAAGTGAATGGAAAAGTGTAATATTATTTCCGTATTGCAATGCAACTTGCAAAAATTTATCCAGAGTGAGTGAATGGAAAAGTGTAATATTATTTCCGTATTGCAATGCAACTTGAAAAATTCATCCAGAGTGAGTGATTTAAAACTTTGTTAATGGAAAAGTGTAATATTATTTCCGTATTGCAATGCAACTTGCAAAAATTCATCCAGAGTGAGTGAATGGAAAAGTGTAATATTATTTCCGTATTGCAATGCAACTTGCAAAAATTCATCCAGAGTGAGTGAATGGAAAAGTGTAATATTATTTCCGTATTGCAATGCAACTTGCAAAAATTCATCCAGAGTGAGTGAATGGAAAAGTGTAATATTATTTCCGTATTGCAATGCAACTTGCAAAAATTCATCCAGAGTGAGTGAATGGAAAAGTGTAATATTATTTCCGTATTGCAATGCAACTTGCAAAAATTCATCCAGAGTGAGTGAATGGAAAAGTGTAATATTATTTCCGTATTGCAATGCAACTTGCAAAAATTTATCCAGAGTGAGTGAATGGAAAAGTGTTATATTATTTCCGTATTGCAATGCAACTTGAAAAATTCATCCAGAGTGAGTGATTTAAAACTTTGTTAATGGAAAAGTGTAATATTATTTCCGTATTGCAATGCAACTTGCAAAAATTCATCCAGAGTGAGTGAATGGAAAAGTGTAATATTATTTCCGTATTGCAATGCAACTTGCAAAAATTCATCCAGAGTGAGTGAATGGAAAAGTGTAATATTATTTCCGTATTGCAATGCAACTTGAAAAATTCATCCAGAGTGAGTGATTTAAAACTTTGTTAATGGAAAAGTGTAATATTATTTCCGTATTGCAATGCAACTTGCAAAAATTCATCCAGAGTAAGTGAATGGAAAAGTGTAATATTATTTCCGTATTGCAATGCAACTTGCAAAAATTCATCCAGAGTGAGTGAATCACAACATGATTTAGAACTTTGTTAATGTAATATTATTTCCGTATTGCAATGCAACTTGCAAAAATTCATCCAGAGGAAGTGAATGGAAAAGTGTAATATTATTTCCGTATTGCAATGCAACTTGCAAAAATTCATCCAGAGCGAGTGAATGGAAAAGTGTAATATTATTTCCGTATTGCAATGCAACTTGCAAAAATTCATCCAGAGTGAGTGAATGGAAAAGTGTAATATTATTTCCGTATTGCAATGCAACTTGCAAAAATTCATCCAGAGTGAGTGATTTAGAACTTTGTTAATGGAAAAGTGTAATATTATTTCCGTATTGCAATGCAACTTGCAAAAATTCATCCAGAGTGAGTGAATGGAAAAGTGTAATATTATTTCCGTATTGCAATGCAACTTGCAAAAATTCATCCAGAGTGAGTGAATGGAAAAGTGTAATATTATTTCCGTATTGCAATGCAACTTGCAAAAATTCATCCAGAGTGAGTGAATCACAACATGATTTAGAACTTTGTTAATGTAATATTATTTCCGTATTGCAATGCAACTTGCAAAAATTCATCCAGAGTGAGTGAATCACAACATGATTTAGAACTTTGTTAATGTAATATTATTTCCGTATTGCAATGCAACTTGCAAAAATTCATCCAGAGTGAGTGAATGGAAAAGTGTAATATTATTTCCGTATTGCAATGCAACTTGCAAAAATTCATCCAGAGTGAGTGATTTAGAACTTTGTTAATGGAAAAGTGTAATATTATTTCCGTATTGCAATGCAACTTGCAAAAATTCATCCAGAGTGAGTGAATGGAAAAGTGTAATATTATTTCCGTATTGCAATGCAACTTGCAAAAATTCATCCAGAGTGAGTGAATGGAAAAGTGTAATATTATTTCCGTATTGCAATGCAACTTGCAAAAATTCATCCAGAGTGAGTGAATCACAACATGATTTAGAACTTTGTTAATGTAATATTATTTCCGTATTGCAATGCAACTTGCAAAAATTCATCCAGAGTGAGTGAATGGAAAAGTGTAATATTATTTCCATATTGCAATGCAACTTGCAAAAATTCATCCAGAGTGAGTGAATGGAAAAGTGTAATATTATTTCCGTATTGCAATGCAACTTGCAAAAATTCATCCAGAGTGAGTGAATGGAAAAGTGTAATATTATTTCCGTATTGCAATGCAACTTGCAAAAATTCATCCAGAGTGAGTGAATGGAAAAGTGTAATATTATTTCCGTATTGCAATGCAACTTGCAAAAATTCATCCAGAGTGGGTGAATGGAAAAGTGTAATATTATTTCCGTATTGCAATGCAACTTGCAAAAATTCATCCAGAGTGAGTGAATGGAAAAGTGTAATATTATTTCCGTATTGCAATGCAACTTGCAAAAATTCATCCAGAGTGAGTGAATGGAAAAGTGTAATATTATTTCCGTATTGCAATGCAACTTGCAAAAATTCATCCAGAGTGAGTGAATGGAAAAGTGTAATATTATTTCCGTATTGCAATGCAACTTGCAAAAATTTATCCAGAGTGAGTGAATGGAAAAGTGTAATATTATTTCCGTATTGCAATGCAACTTGAAAAATTCATCCAGAGTGAGTGATTTAAAACTTTGTTAATGGAAAAGTGTAATATTATTTCCGTATTGCAATGCAACTTGCAAAAATTCATCCAGAGTGAGTGAATGGAAAAGTGTAATATTATTTCCGTATTGCAATGCAACTTGCAAAAATTCATCCAGAGTGAGTGAATCACAACATGATTTAGAACTTTGTTAATGTAATATTATTTCCGTATTGCAATGCAACTTGCAAAAATTCATCCAGAGTAAGTGAATGGAAAAGTGTAATATTATTTCCGTATTGCAATGCAACTTGCAAAAATTCATCCAGAGTAAGTGAATGGAAAAGTGTAATATTATTTCCGTATTGCAATGCAACTTGCAAAAATTCATCCAGAGTGAGTGAATGGAAAAGTGTAATATTATTTCCGTATTGCAATGCAACTTGCAAAAATTCATCCAGAGTGAGTGAATGGAAAAGTGTAATATTATTTCCGTATTGCAATGCAACTTGCAAAAATTCATCCAGAGTGAGTGAATGGAAAAGTGTAATATTATTTCCGTATTGCAATGCAACTTGCAAAAATTCATCCAGAGTGAGTGAATGGAAAAGTGTAATATTATTTCCGTATTGCAATGCAACTTGCAAAAATTTATCCAGAGTGAGTGAATGGAAAAGTGTTATATTATTTCCGTATTGCAATGCAACTTGAAAAATTCATCCAGAGTGAGTGAATGGAAAAGTGTAATATTATTTCCGTATTGCAAAGCAACTTGCAAAAATTCATCCAGAGTGAGTGAATGGAAAAGTGTAATATTATTTCCGTATTGCAATGCAACTTGAAAAATTCATCCAGAGTGAGTGATTTAAAACTTTGTTAATGGAAAAGTGTAATATTATTTCCGTATTGCAATGCAACTTGCAAAAATTCATCCAGAGTAAGTGAATGGAAAAGTGTAATATTATTTCCGTATTGCAATGCAACTTGCAAAAATTCATCCAGAGTGAGTGAATCACAACATGATTTAGAACTTTGTTAATGTAATATTATTTCCGTATTGCAATGCAACTTGCAAAAATTCATCCAGAGTAAGTGAATGGAAAAGTGTAATATTATTTCCGTATTGCAATGCAACTTGCAAAAATTCATCCAGAGCGAGTGAATGGAAAAGTGTAATATTATTTCCGTATTGCAATGCAACTTGCAAAAATTCATCCAGAGTGAGTGAATGGAAAAGTGTAATATTATTTCCGTATTGCAATGCAACTTGCAAAAATTCATCCAGAGTGAGTGAATGGAAAAGTGTAATATTATTTCCGTATTGCAATGCAACTTGCAAAAATTCATCCAGAGTGAGTGAATGGAAAAGTGTAATATTATTTCCGTATTGCAATGCAATTTGCAAAAATTCATCCAGAGTGAGTGAATCACAACATGATTTAGAACTTTGTTAATGGAAAAGTGTAATATTATTTCCGTATTGCAATGCAACTTGCAAAAATTCATCCAGAGTGAGTGAATCACAACATGATTTAGAACTTTGTTAATGGAAAAGTGTAATATTATTTCCGTATTGCAATGCAACTTGCAAAAATTCATCCAGAGTAAGTGAATGGAAAAGTGTAATATTATTTCCGTATTGCAATGCAACTTGCAAAAATTCATCCAGAGTGAGTGAATCACAACATGATTTAGAACTTTGTTAATGGAAAAGTGTAATATTATTTCCGTATTGCAATGCAACTTGCAAAAATTCATCCAGAGTGAGTGAATCACAACATGATTTAGAACTTTGTTAATGGAAAAGTGTAATATTATTTCCGTATTGCAATGCAACTTGCAAAAATTCATCCAGAGTGAGTGAATCACAACATGATTTAGAACTTTGTTAATGGAAAAGTGTAATATTATTTCCGTATTGCAATGCAACTTGCAAAAATTCATCCAGAGTGAGTGAATCACAACATGATTTAGAACTTTGTTAATGGAAAAGTGTAATATTATTTCCGTATTGCAATGCAACTTGCAAAAATTCATCCAGAGTGAGTGAATCACAACATGATTTAGAACTTTGTTAATGGAAAAGTGTAATATTATTTCCGTATTGCAATGCAACTTGCAAAAATTCATCCAGAGTGAGTGAATCACAACATGATTTAGAACTTTGTTAATGGAAAAGTGTAATATTATTTCCGTATTGCAATGCAACTTGCAAAAATTCATCCAGAGTGGGTGAATGGAAAAGTGTAATATTATTTCCGTATTGCAATGCAACTTGCAAAAATTCATCCAGAGTGGGTGAATGGAAAAGTGTAATATTATTTCCGTATTGCAATGCAACTTGCAAAAATTCATCCAGAGTGAGTGAATGGAAAAGTGTAATATTATTTCCGTATTGCAATGCAACTTGCAAAAATTCATCCAGAGTGAGTGAATGGAAAAGTGTAATATTATTTCCGTATTGCAATGCAACTTGCAAAAATTCATCCAGAGTGAGTGAATGGAAAAGTGTAATATTATTTCCGTATTGCAATGCAACTTGCAAAAATTTATCCAGAGTGAGTGAATGGAAAAGTGTAATATTATTTCCGTATTGCAATGCAACTTGAAAAATTCATCCAGAGTGAGTGATTTAAAACTTTGTTAATGGAAAAGTGTAATATTATTTCCGTATTGCAATGCAACTTGCAAAAATTCATCCAGAGTGAGTGAATGGAAAAGTGTAATATTATTTCCGTATTGCAATGCAACTTGCAAAAATTCATCCAGAGTGAGTGAATCACAACATGATTTAGAACTTTGTTAATGGAAAAGTGTAATATTATTTCCGTATTGCAATGCAACTTGCAAAAATTCATCCAGAGTGAGTGAATCACAACATGATTTAGAACTTTGTTAATGGAAAAGTGTAATATTATTTCCGTATTGCAATGCAACTTGCAAAAATTCATCCAGAGTAAGTGAATGGAAAAGTGTAATATTATTTCCGTATTGCAATGCAACTTGCAAAAATTCATCCAGAGTGAGTGAATCACAACATGATTTAGAACTTTGTTAATGGAAAAGTGTAATATTATTTCCGTATTGCAATGCAACTTGCAAAAATTCATCCAGAGTGAGTGAATCACAACATGATTTAGAACTTTGTTAATGGAAAAGTGTAATATTATTTCCGTATTGCAATGCAACTTGCAAAAATTCATCCAGAGTGAGTGAATGGAAAAGTGTAATATTATTTCCGTATTGCAATGCAACTTGCAAAAATTCATCCAGAGTGAGTGAATGGAAAAGTGTAATATTATTTCCGTATTGCAATGCAACTTGCAAAAATTCATCCAGAGTGGGTGAATGGAAAAGTGTAATATTATTTCCGTATTGCAATGCAACTTGCAAAAATTCATCCAGAGTGAGTGAATGGAAAAGTGTAATATTATTTCCGTATTGCAATGCAACTTGCAAAAATTCATCCAGAGTGAGTGAATGGAAAAGTGTAATATTATTTCCGTATTGCAATGCAACTTGCAAAAATTCATCCAGAGTGAGTGAATGGAAAAGTGTAATATTATTTCCGTATTGCAATGCAACTTGCAAAAATTTATCCAGAGTGAGTGAATGGAAAAGTGTAATATTATTTCCGTATTGCAATGCAACTTGAAAAATTCATCCAGAGTGAGTGATTTAAAACTTTGTTAATGGAAAAGTGTAATATTATTTCCGTATTGCAATGCAACTTGCAAAAATTCATCCAGAGTGAGTGAATGGAAAAGTGTAATATTATTTCCGTATTGCAATGCAACTTGCAAAAATTCATCCAGAGTGAGTGAATCACAACATGATTTAGAACTTTGTTAATGTAATATTATTTCCGTATTGCAATGCAACTTGCAAAAATTCATCCAGAGTAAGTGAATGGAAAAGTGTAATATTATTTCCGTATTGCAATGCAACTTGCAAAAATTCATCCAGAGTAAGTGAATGGAAAAGTGTAATATTATTTCCGTATTGCAATGCAACTTGCAAAAATTCATCCAGAGTGAGTGAATGGAAAAGTGTAATATTATTTCCGTATTGCAATGCAACTTGCAAAAATTCATCCAGAGTGAGTGAATGGAAAAGTGTAATATTATTTCCGTATTGCAATGCAACTTGCAAAAATTCATCCAGAGTGAGTGAATGGAAAAGTGTAATATTATTTCCGTATTGCAATGCAACTTGCAAAAATTCATCCAGAGTGAGTGAATGGAAAAGTGTAATATTATTTCCGTATTGCAATGCAACTTGCAAAAATTTATCCAGAGTGAGTGAATGGAAAAGTGTTATATTATTTCCGTATTGCAATGCAACTTGAAAAATTCATCCAGAGTGAGTGAATGGAAAAGTGTAATATTATTTCCGTATTGCAAAGCAACTTGCAAAAATTCATCCAGAGTGAGTGAATGGAAAAGTGTAATATTATTTCCGTATTGCAATGCAACTTGAAAAATTCATCCAGAGTGAGTGATTTAAAACTTTGTTAATGGAAAAGTGTAATATTATTTCCGTATTGCAATGCAACTTGCAAAAATTCATCCAGAGTAAGTGAATGGAAAAGTGTAATATTATTTCCGTATTGCAATGCAACTTGCAAAAATTCATCCAGAGTGAGTGAATCACAACATGATTTAGAACTTTGTTAATGTAATATTATTTCCGTATTGCAATGCAACTTGCAAAAATTCATCCAGAGTAAGTGAATGGAAAAGTGTAATATTATTTCCGTATTGCAATGCAACTTGCAAAAATTCATCCAGAGCGAGTGAATGGAAAAGTGTAATATTATTTCCGTATTGCAATGCAACTTGCAAAAATTCATCCAGAGTGAGTGAATGGAAAAGTGTAATATTATTTCCGTATTGCAATGCAACTTGCAAAAATTCATCCAGAGTGAGTGAATGGAAAAGTGTAATATTATTTCCGTATTGCAATGCAACTTGCAAAAATTCATCCAGAGTGAGTGAATGGAAAAGTGTAATATTATTTCCGTATTGCAATGCAATTTGCAAAAATTCATCCAGAGTGAGTGAATCACAACATGATTTAGAACTTTGTTAATGGAAAAGTGTAATATTATTTCCGTATTGCAATGCAACTTGCAAAAATTCATCCAGAGTGAGTGAATCACAACATGATTTAGAACTTTGTTAATGGAAAAGTGTAATATTATTTCCGTATTGCAATGCAACTTGCAAAAATTCATCCAGAGTAAGTGAATGGAAAAGTGTAATATTATTTCCGTATTGCAATGCAACTTGCAAAAATTCATCCAGAGTGAGTGAATCACAACATGATTTAGAACTTTGTTAATGGAAAAGTGTAATATTATTTCCGTATTGCAATGCAACTTGCAAAAATTCATCCAGAGTGAGTGAATCACAACATGATTTAGAACTTTGTTAATGGAAAAGTGTAATATTATTTCCGTATTGCAATGCAACTTGCAAAAATTCATCCAGAGTGAGTGAATCACAACATGATTTAGAACTTTGTTAATGGAAAAGTGTAATATTATTTCCGTATTGCAATGCAACTTGCAAAAATTCATCCAGAGTGAGTGAATCACAACATGATTTAGAACTTTGTTAATGGAAAAGTGTAATATTATTTCCGTATTGCAATGCAACTTGCAAAAATTCATCCAGAGTGAGTGAATCACAACATGATTTAGAACTTTGTTAATGGAAAAGTGTAATATTATTTCCGTATTGCAATGCAACTTGCAAAAATTCATCCAGAGTGAGTGAATCACAACATGATTTAGAACTTTGTTAATGGAAAAGTGTAATATTATTTCCGTATTGCAATGCAACTTGCAAAAATTCATCCAGAGTGGGTGAATGGAAAAGTGTAATATTATTTCCGTATTGCAATGCAACTTGCAAAAATTCATCCAGAGTGGGTGAATGGAAAAGTGTAATATTATTTCCGTATTGCAATGCAACTTGCAAAAATTCATCCAGAGTGAGTGAATGGAAAAGTGTAATATTATTTCCGTATTGCAATGCAACTTGCAAAAATTCATCCAGAGTGAGTGAATGGAAAAGTGTAATATTATTTCCGTATTGCAATGCAACTTGCAAAAATTCATCCAGAGTGAGTGAATGGAAAAGTGTAATATTATTTCCGTATTGCAATGCAACTTGCAAAAATGTATCCAGAGTGAGTGAATGGAAAAGTGTAATATTATTTCCGTATTGCAATGCAACTTGAAAAATTCATCCAGAGTGAGTGATTTAAAACTTTGTTAATGGAAAAGTGTAATATTATTTCCGTATTGCAATGCAACTTGCAAAAATTCATCCAGAGTGAGTGAATGGAAAAGTGTAATATTATTTCCGTATTGCAATGCAACTTGCAAAAATTCATCCAGAGTGAGTGAATCACAACATGATTTAGAACTTTGTTAATGGAAAAGTGTAATATTATTTCCGTATTGCAATGCAACTTGCAAAAATTCATCCAGAGTGAGTGAATCACAACATGATTTAGAACTTTGTTAATGGAAAAGTGTAATATTATTTCCGTATTGCAATGCAACTTGCAAAAATTCATCCAGAGTAAGTGAATGGAAAAGTGTAATATTATTTCCGTATTGCAATGCAACTTGCAAAAATTCATCCAGAGTGAGTGAATCACAACATGATTTAGAACTTTGTTAATGGAAAAGTGTAATATTATTTCCGTATTGCAATGCAACTTGCAAAAATTCATCCAGAGTGAGTGAATCACAACATGATTTAGAACTTTGTTAATGGAAAAGTGTAATATTATTTCCGTATTGCAATGCAACTTGCAAAAATTCATCCAGAGTGAGTGAATCACAACATGATTTAGAACTTTGTTAATGGAAAAGTGTAATATTATTTCCGTATTGCAATGCAACTTGCAAAAATTCATCCAGAGTGAGTGAATCACAACATGATTTAGAACTTTGTTAATGGAAAAGTGTAATATTATTTCCGTATTGCAATGCAACTTGCAAAAATTCATCCAGAGTGAGTGAATCACAACATGATTTAGAACTTTGTTAATGGAAAAGTGTAATATTATTTCCGTATTGCAATGCAACTTGCAAAAATTCATCCAGAGTGAGTGAATCACAACATGATTTAGAACTTTGTTAATGGAAAAGTGTAATATTATTTCCGTATTGCAATGCAACTTGCAAAAATTCATCCAGAGTGGGTGAATGGAAAAGTGTAATATTATTTCCGTATTGCAATGCAACTTGCAAAAATTCATCCAGAGTGGGTGAATGGAAAAGTGTAATATTATTTCCGTATTGCAATGCAACTTGCAAAAATTCATCCAGAGTGAGTGAATGGAAAAGTGTAATATTATTTCCGTATTGCAATGCAACTTGCAAAAATTCATCCAGAGTGAGTGAATGGAAAAGTGTAATATTATTTCCGTATTGCAATGCAACTTGCAAAAATTCATCCAGAGTGAGTGAATGGAAAAGTGTAATATTATTTCCGTATTGCAATGCAACTTGCAAAAATTTATCCAGAGTGAGTGAATGGAAAAGTGTAATATTATTTCCGTATTGCAATGCAACTTGAAAAATTCATCCAGAGTGAGTGATTTAAAACTTTGTTAATGGAAAAGTGTAATATTATTTCTGTATTGCAATGCAACTTGCAAAAATTCATCCAGAGTGAGTGAATGGAAAAGTGTAATATTATTTCCGTATTGCAATGCAACTTGCAAAAATTCATCCAGAGTGAGTGAATCACAACATGATTTAGAACTTTGTTAATGTAATATTATTTCCGTATTGCAATGCAACTTGCAAAAATTCATCCAGAGTAAGTGAATGGAAAAGTGTAATATTATTTCCGTATTGCAATGCAACTTGCAAAAATTCATCCAGAGTAAGTGAATGGAAAAGTGTAATATTATTTCCGTATTGCAATGCAACTTGCAAAAATTTATCCAGAGTGAGTGAATGGAAAAGTGTAATATTATTTCCGTATTGCAATGCAACTTGAAAAATTCATCCAGAGTGAGTGATTTAAAACTTTGTTAATGGAAAAGTGTAATATGATTTCCGTATTGCAATGCAACTTGCAAAAATTCATCCAGAGTGAGTGAATGGAAAAGTGTAATATTATTTCCGTATTGCAATGCAACTTGCAAAAATTCATCCAGAGTGAGTGAATGGAAAAGTGTAATATTATTTCCGTATTGCAATGCAACTTGCAAAAATTCATCCAGAGTGAGTGAATGGAAAAGTGTAATATTATTTCCGTATTGCAATGCAACTTGCAAAAATTCATCCAGAGTGAGTGAATGGAAAAGTGTAATATTATTTCCGTATTGCAATGCAACTTGCAAAAATTCATCCAGAGTGAGTGAATGGAAAAGTGTAATATTATTTCCGTATTGCAATGCAACTTGCAAAAATTTATCCAGAGTGAGTGAATGGAAAAGTGTTATATTATTTCCGTATTGCAATGCAACTTGAAAAATTCATCCAGAGTGAGTGATTTAAAACTTTGTTAATGGAAAAGTGTAATATTATTTCCGTATTGCAATGCAACTTGCAAAAATTCATCCAGAGTGAGTGAATGGAAAAGTGTAATATTATTTCCGTATTGCAATGCAACTTGCAAAAATTCATCCAGAGTGAGTGAATGGAAAAGTGTAATATTATTTCCGTATTGCAATGCAACTTGAAAAATTCATCCAGAGTGAGTGATTTAAAACTTTGTTAATGGAAAAGTGTAATATTATTTCCGTATTGCAATGCAACTTGCAAAAATTCATCCAGAGTAAGTGAATGGAAAAGTGTAATATTATTTCCGTATTGCAATGCAACTTGCAAAAATTCATCCAGAGTGAGTGAATCACAACATGATTTAGAACTTTGTTAATGTAATATTATTTCCGTATTGCAATGCAACTTGCAAAAATTCATCCAGAGTAAGTGAATGGAAAAGTGTAATATTATTTCCGTATTGCAATGCAACTTGCAAAAATTCATCCAGAGCGAGTGAATGGAAAAGTGTAATATTATTTCCGTATTGCAATGCAACTTGCAAAAATTCATCCAGAGTGAGTGAATGGAAAAGTGTAATATTATTTCCGTATTGCAATGCAACTTGCAAAAATTCATCCAGAGTGAGTGAATGGAAAAGTGTAATATTATTTCCGTATTGCAATGCAACTTGCAAAAATTCATCCAGAGTGAGTGAATCACAACATGATTTAGAACTTTGTTAATGGAAAAGTGTAATATTATTTCCGTATTGCAATGCAACTTGCAAAAATTCATCCAGAGTAAGTGAATGGAAAAGTGTAATATTATTTCCGTATTGCAATGCAACTTGCAAAAATTCATCCAGAGTGAGTGAATCACAACATGATTTAGAACTTTGTTAATGGAAAAGTGTAATATTATTTCCGTATTGCAATGCAACTTGCAAAAATTCATCCAGAGTGAGTGAATGGAAAAGTGTAATATTATTTCCGTATTGCAATGCAACTTGCAAAAATTCATCCAGAGTGAGTGAATGGAAAAGTGTAATATTATTTCCGTATTGCAATGCAACTTGCAAAAATTCATCCAGAGTGAGTGATTTAGAACTTTGTTAATGGAAAAGTGTAATATTATTTCCGTATTGCAATGCAATTTGCAAAAATTCATCCAGAGTGAGTGAATCACAACATGATTTAGAACTTTGTTAATGGAAAAGTGTAATATTATTTCCGTATTGCAATGCAACTTGCAAAAATTCATCCAGAGTGAGTGAATCACAACATGATTTAGAACTTTGTTAATGGAAAAGTGTAATATTATTTCCGTATTGCAATGCAACTTGCAAAAATTCATCCAGAGTAAGTGAATGGAAAAGTGTAATATTATTTCCGTATTGCAATGCAACTTGCAAAAATTCATCCAGAGTGAGTGAATCACAACATGATTTAGAACTTTGTTAATGTAATATTATTTCCGTATTGCAATGCAACTTGCAAAAATTCATCCAGAGCAAGTGAATGGAAAAGTGTAATATTATTTCCGTATTGCAATGCAACTTGCAAAAATTCATCCAGAGCGAGTGAATGGAAAAGTGTAATATTATTTCCGTATTGCAATGCAACTTGCAAAAATTCATCCAGAGTGAGTGAATGGAAAAGTGTAATATTATTTCCGTATTGCAATGCAACTTGCAAAAATTCATCCAGAGTGAGTGAATGGAAAAGTGTAATATTATTTCCGTATTGCAATGCAACTTGCAAAAATTCATCCAGAGTGAGTGAATGGAAAAGTGTAATATTATTTCCGTATTGCAATGCAACTTGCAAAAATTCATCCAGAGTGAGTGAATCACAACATGATTTAGAACTTTGTTAATGTAATATTATTTCCGTATTGCAATGCAACTTGCAAAAATTCATCCAGAGTAAGTGAATGGAAAAGTGTAATATTATTTCCGTATTGCAATGCAACTTGCAAAAATTCATCCAGAGTAAGTGAATGGAAAAGTGTAATATTATTTCCGTATTGCAATGCAACTTGCAAAAATTTATCCAGAGTGAGTGAATGGAAAAGTGTAATATTATTTCCGTATTGCAATGCAACTTGAAAAATTCATCCAGAGTGAGTGATTTAAAACTTTGTTAATGGAAAAGTGTAATATTATTTCCGTATTGCAATGCAACTTGCAAAAATTCATCCAGAGTGAGTGAATGGAAAAGTGTAATATTATTTCCGTATTGCAATGCAACTTGCAAAAATTCATCCAGAGTGAGTGAATGGAAAAGTGTAATATTATTTCCGTATTGCAATGCAACTTGCAAAAATTCATCCAGAGTGAGTGAATGGAAAAGTGTAATATTATTTCCGTATTGCAATGCAACTTGCAAAAATTCATCCAGAGTGAGTGAATGGAAAAGTGTAATATTATTTCCGTATTGCAATGCAACTTGCAAAAATTCATCCAGAGTGAGTGAATGGAAAAGTGTAATATTATTTCCGTATTGCAATGCAACTTGCAAAAATTTATCCAGAGTGAGTGAATGGAAAAGTGTTATATTATTTCCGTATTGCAATGCAACTTGAAAAATTCATCCAGAGTGAGTGATTTAAAACTTTGTTAATGGAAAAGTGTAATATTATTTCCGTATTGCAATGCAACTTGCAAAAATTCATCCAGAGTGAGTGAATGGAAAAGTGTAATATTATTTCCGTATTGCAATGCAACTTGCAAAAATTCATCCAGAGTGAGTGAATGGAAAAGTGTAATATTATTTCCGTATTGCAATGCAACTTGAAAAATTCATCCAGAGTGAGTGAATGGAAAAGTGTAATATTATTTCCGTATTGCAATGCAACTTGCAAAAATTCATCCAGAGTGAGTGAATCACAACATGATTTAGAACTTTGTTAATGTAATATTATTTCCGTATTGCAATGCAACTTGCAAAAATTCATCCAGAGTGAGTGAATGGAAAAGTGTAATATTATTTCCGTATTGCAATGCAACTTGCAAAAATTCATCCAGAGTGAGTGAATGGAAAAGTATAATATTATTTCCGTATTGCAATGCAACTTGAAAAATTCATCCAGAGTGAGTGATTTAAAACTTTGTTAATGGAAAAGTGTAATATTATTTCCGTATTGCAATGCAACTTGCAAAAATTCATCCAGAGTAAGTGAATGGAAAAGTGTAATATTATTTCCGTATTGCAATGCAACTTGCAAAAATTCATCCAGAGTGAGTGAATCACAACATGATTTAGAACTTTGTTAATGTAATATTATTTCCGTATTGCAATGCAACTTGCAAAAATTCATCCAGAGTAAGTGAATGGAAAAGTGTAATATTATTTCCGTATTGCAATGCAACTTGCAAAAATTCATCCAGAGCGAGTGAATGGAAAAGTGTAATATTATTTCCGTATTGCAATGCAACTTGCAAAAATTCATCCAGAGTGAGTGAATGGAAAAGTGTAATATTATTTCCGTATTGCAATGCAACTTGCAAAAATTCATCCAGAGTGAGTGAATGGAAAAGTGTAATATTATTTCCGTATTGCAATGCAACTTGCAAAAATTCATCCAGAGTGAGTGAATGGAAAAGTGTAATATTATTTCCGTATTGCAATGCAATTTGCAAAAATTCATCCAGAGTGAGTGAATCACAACATGATTTAGAACTTTGTTAATGGAAAAGTGTAATATTATTTCCGTATTGCAATGCAACTTGCAAAAATTCATCCAGAGTGAGTGAATCACAACATGATTTAGAACTTTGTTAATGGAAAAGTGTAATATTATTTCCGTATTGCAATGCAACTTGCAAAAATTCATCCAGAGTAAGTGAATGGAAAAGTGTAATATTATTTCCGTATTGCAATGCAACTTGCAAAAATTCATCCAGAGTGAGTGAATCACAACATGATTTAGAACTTTGTTAATGGAAAAGTGTAATATTATTTCCGTATTGCAATGCAACTTGCAAAAATTCATCCAGAGTGAGTGAATCACAACATGATTTAGAACTTTGTTAATGGAAAAGTGTAATATTATTTCCGTATTGCAATGCAACTTGCAAAAATTCATCCAGAGTGAGTGAATCACAACATGATTTAGAACTTTGTTAATGGAAAAGTGTAATATTATTTCCGTATTGCAATGCAACTTGCAAAAATTCATCCAGAGTGGGTGAATGGAAAAGTGTAATATTATTTCCGTATTGCAATGCAACTTGCAAAAATTCATCCAGAGTGGGTGAATGGAAAAGTGTAATATTATTTCCGTATTGCAATGCAACTTGCAAAAATTCATCCAGAGTGAGTGAATGGAAAAGTGTAATATTATTTCCGTATTGCAATGCAACTTGCAAAAATTCATCCAGAGTGAGTGAATGGAAAAGTGTAATATTATTTCCGTATTGCAATGCAACTTGCAAAAATTCATCCAGAGTGAGTGAATGGAAAAGTGTAATATTATTTCCGTATTGCAATGCAACTTGCAAAAATGTATCCAGAGTGAGTGAATGGAAAAGTGTAATATTATTTCCGTATTGCAATGCAACTTGAAAAATTCATCCAGAGTGAGTGATTTAAAACTTTGTTAATGGAAAAGTGTAATATTATTTCCGTATTGCAATGCAACTTGCAAAAATTCATCCAGAGTGAGTGAATGGAAAAGTGTAATATTATTTCCGTATTGCAATGCAACTTGCAAAAATTCATCCAGAGTGAGTGAATCACAACATGATTTAGAACTTTGTTAATGTAATATTATTTCCGTATTGCAATGCAACTTGCAAAAATTCATCCAGAGTAAGTGAATGGAAAAGTGTAATATTATTTCCGTATTGCAATGCAACTTGCAAAAATTCATCCAGAGTAAGTGAATGGAAAAGTGTAATATTATTTCCGTATTGCAATGCAACTTGCAAAAATTTATCCAGAGTGAGTGAATGGAAAAGTGTAATATTATTTCCGTATTGCAATGCAACTTGAAAAATTCATCCAGAGTGAGTGATTTAAAACTTTGTTAATGGAAAAGTGTAATATTATTTCCGTATTGCAATGCAACTTGCAAAAATTCATCCAGAGTGAGTGAATGGAAAAGTGTAATATTATTTCCGTATTGCAATGCAACTTGCAAAAATTCATCCAGAGTGAGTGAATGGAAAAGTGTAATATTATTTCCGTATTGCAATGCAACTTGCAAAAATTCATCCAGAGTGAGTGAATGGAAAAGTGTAATATTATTTCCGTATTGCAATGCAACTTGCAAAAATTCATCCAGAGTGAGTGAATGGAAAAGTGTAATATTATTTCCGTATTGCAATGCAACTTGCAAAAATTCATCCAGAGTGAGTGAATGGAAAAGTGTAATATTATTTCCGTATTGCAATGCAACTTGCAAAAATTTATCCAGAGTGAGTGAATGGAAAAGTGTTATATTATTTCCGTATTGCAATGCAACTTGAAAAATTCATCCAGAGTGAGTGATTTAAAACTTTGTTAATGGAAAAGTGTAATATTATTTCCGTATTGCAATGCAACTTGCAAAAATTCATCCAGAGTGAGTGAATGGAAAAGTGTAATATTATTTCCGTATTGCAATGCAACTTGCAAAAATTCATCCAGAGTGAGTGAATGGAAAAGTGTAATATTATTTCCGTATTGCAATGCAACTTGAAAAATTCATCCAGAGTGAGTGATTTAAAACTTTGTTAATGGAAAAGTGTAATATTATTTCCGTATTGCAATGCAACTTGCAAAAATTCATCCAGAGTAAGTGAATGGAAAAGTGTAATATTATTTCCGTATTGCAATGCAACTTGCAAAAATTCATCCAGAGTGAGTGAATCACAACATGATTTAGAACTTTGTTAATGTAATATTATTTCCGTATTGCAATGCAACTTGCAAAAATTCATCCAGAGTAAGTGAATGGAAAAGTGTAATATTATTTCCGTATTGCAATGCAACTTGCAAAAATTCATCCAGAGCGAGTGAATGGAAAAGTGTAATATTATTTCCGTATTGCAATGCAACTTGCAAAAATTCATCCAGAGTGAGTGAATGGAAAAGTGTAATATTATTTCCGTATTGCAATGCAACTTGCAAAAATTCATCCAGAGTGAGTGAATGGAAAAGTGTAATATTATTTCCGTATTGCAATGCAACTTGCAAAAATTCATCCAGAGTGAGTGAATGGAAAAGTGTAATATTATTTCCGTATTGCAATGCAATTTGCAAAAATTCATCCAGAGTGAGTGAATCACAACATGATTTAGAACTTTGTTAATGGAAAAGTGTAATATTATTTCCGTATTGCAATGCAACTTGCAAAAATTCATCCAGAGTGAGTGAATCACAACATGATTTAGAACTTTGTTAATGGAAAAGTGTAATATTATTTCCGTATTGCAATGCAACTTGCAAAAATTCATCCAGAGTAAGTGAATGGAAAAGTGTAATATTATTTCCGTATTGCAATGCAACTTGCAAAAATTCATCCAGAGTGAGTGAATCACAACATGATTTAGAACTTTGTTAATGGAAAAGTGTAATATTATTTCCGTATTGCAATGCAACTTGCAAAAATTCATCCAGAGTGAGTGAATGGAAAAGTGTAATATTATTTCCGTATTGCAATGCAACTTGCAAAAATTCATCCAGAGTGAGTGAATGGAAAAGTGTAATATTATTTCCGTATTGCAATGCAACTTGCAAAAATTCATCCAGAGTGAGTGATTTAGAACTTTGTTAATGGAAAAGTGTAATATTATTTCCGTATTGCAATGCAATTTGCAAAAATTCATCCAGAGTGAGTGAATCACAACATGATTTAGAACTTTGTTAATGGAAAAGTGTAATATTATTTCCGTATTGCAATGCAACTTGCAAAAATTCATCCAGAGTGAGTGAATCACAACATGATTTAGAACTTTGTTAATGGAAAAGTGTAATATTATTTCCGTATTGCAATGCAACTTGCAAAAATTCATCCAGAGTAAGTGAATGGAAAAGTGTAATATTATTTCCGTATTGCAATGCAACTTGCAAAAATTCATCCAGAGTGAGTGAATCACAACATGATTTAGAACTTTGTTAATGTAATATTATTTCCGTATTGCAATGCAACTTGCAAAAATTCATCCAGAGCGAGTGAATGGAAAAGTGTAATATTATTTCCGTATTGCAATGCAACTTGCAAAAATTCATCCAGAGTGAGTGAATGGAAAAGTGTAATATTATTTCCGTATTGCAATGCAACTTGCAAAAATTCATCCAGAGTGAGTGAATGGAAAAGTGTAATATTATTTCCGTATTGCAATGCAACTTGCAAAAATTCATCCAGAGTGAGTGAATGGAAAAGTGTAATATTATTTCCGTATTGCAATGCAACTTGCAAAAATTCATCCAGAGTGAGTGAATGGAAAAGTGTAATATTATTTCCGTATTGCAATGCAACTTGCAAAAATTCATCCAGAGTGAGTGAATGGAAAAGTGTAATATTATTTCCGTATTGCAATGCAACTTGCAAAAATTCATCCAGAGTGAGTGAATCACAACATGATTTAGAACTTTGTTAATGTAATATTATTTCCGTATTGCAATGCAACTTGCATAAATTCATCCAGAGCAAGTGAATGGAAAAGTGTAATATTATTTCCGTATTGCAATGCAACTTGCAAAAATTCATCCAGAGCGAGTGAATGGAAAAGTGTAATATTATTTCCGTATTGCAATGCAACTTGCAAAAATTCATCCAGAGTGAGTGAATGGAAAAGTGTAATATTATTTCCGTATTGCAATGCAACTTGCAAAAATTCATCCAGAGTGAGTGAATGGAAAAGTGTAATATTATTTCCGTATTGCAATGCAACTTGCAAAAATTCATCCAGAGTGAGTGAATGGAAAAGTGTAATATTATTTCCGTATTGCAATGCAACTTGCAAAAATTCATCCAGAGTGAGTGAATGGAAAAGTGTAATATTATTTCCGTATTGCAATGCAACTTGCAAAAATTCATCCAGAGTGAGTGAATGGAAAAGTGTAATATTATTTCCGTATTGCAATGCAACTTGCAAAAATTCATCCAGAGTGAGTGAATGGAAAAGTGTAATATTATTTCCGTATTGCAATGCAACTTGCAAAAATTTATCCAGAGTGAGTGAATGGAAAAGTGTTATATTATTTCCGTATTGCAATGCAACTTGAAAAATTCATCCAGAGTGAGTGATTTAAAACTTTGTTAATGGAAAAGTGTAATATTATTTCCGTATTGCAATGCAACTTGCAAAAATTCATCCAGAGTGAGTGAATGGAAAAGTGTAATATTATTTCCGTATTGCAATGCAACTTGCAAAAATTCATCCAGAGTGAGTGAATGGAAAAGTGTAATATTATTTCCGTATTGCAATGCAACTTGAAAAATTCATCCAGAGTGAGTGATTTAAAACTTTGTTAATGGAAAAGTGTAATATTATTTCCGTATTGCAATGCAACTTGCAAAAATTCATCCAGAGCGAGTGAATGGAAAAGTGTAATATTATTTCCGTATTGCAATGCAACTTGCAAAAATTCATCCAGAGCGAGTGAATGGAAAAGTGTAATATTATTTCCGTATTGCAATGCAACTTGCAAAAATTCATCCAGAGTGAGTGAATGGAAAAGTGTAATATTATTTCCGTATTGCAATGCAACTTGCAAAAATTCATCCAGAGTGAGTGAATGGAAAAGTGTAATATTATTTCCGTATTGCAATGCAACTTGCAAAAATTCATCCAGAGTGAGTGAATGGAAAAGTGTAATATTATTTCCGTATTGCAATGCAACTTGCAAAAATTCATCCAGAGTGAGTGAATGGAAAAGTGTAATATTATTTCCGTATTGCAATGCAATTTGCAAAAATTCATCCAGAGTGAGTGAATCACAACATGATTTAGAACTTTGTTAATGGAAAAGTGTAATATTATTTCCGTATTGCAATGCAACTTGCAAAAATTCATCCAGAGTGAGTGAATCACAACATGATTTAGAACTTTGTTAATGGAAAAGTGTAATATTATTTCCGTATTGCAATGCAACTTGCAAAAATTCATCCAGAGTAAGTGAATGGAAAAGTGTAATATTATTTCCGTATTGCAATGCAACTTGCAAAAATTCATCCAGAGTGAGTGAATCACAACATGATTTAGAACTTTGTTAATGGAAAAGTGTAATATTATTTCCGTATTGCAATGCAACTTGCAAAAATTCATCCAGAGTGAGTGAATGGAAAAGTGTAATATTATTTCCGTATTGCAATGCAACTTGCAAAAATTCATCCAGAGTGAGTGAATGGAAAAGTGTAATATTATTTCCGTATTGCAATGCAACTTGCAAAAATTCATCCAGAGTGAGTGATTTAGAACTTTGTTAATGGAAAAGTGTAATATTATTTCCGTATTGCAATGCAATTTGCAAAAATTCATCCAGAGTGAGTGAATCACAACATGATTTAGAACTTTGTTAATGGAAAAGTGTAATATTATTTCCGTATTGCAATGCAACTTGCAAAAATTCATCCAGAGTGAGTGAATCACAACATGATTTAGAACTTTGTTAATGGAAAAGTGTAATATTATTTCCGTATTGCAATGCAACTTGCAAAAATTCATCCAGAGTAAGTGAATGGAAAAGTGTAATATTATTTCCGTATTGCAATGCAACTTGCAAAAATTCATCCAGAGTGAGTGAATCACAACATGATTTAGAACTTTGTTAATGTAATATTATTTCCGTATTGCAATGCAACTTGCAAAAATTCATCCAGAGCGAGTGAATGGAAAAGTGTAATATTATTTCCGTATTGCAATGCAACTTGCAAAAATTCATCCAGAGTGAGTGAATGGAAAAGTGTAATATTATTTCCGTATTGCAATGCAACTTGCAAAAATTCATCCAGAGTGAGTGAATGGAAAAGTGTAATATTATTTCCGTATTGCAATGCAACTTGCAAAAATTCATCCAGAGTGAGTGAATGGAAAAGTGTAATATTATTTCCGTATTGCAATGCAACTTGCAAAAATTCATCCAGAGTGAGTGAATGGAAAAGTGTAATATTATTTCCGTATTGCAATGCAACTTGCAAAAATTCATCCAGAGTGAGTGAATGGAAAAGTGTAATATTATTTCCGTATTGCAATGCAACTTGCAAAAATTCATCCAGAGTGAGTGAATCACAACATGATTTAGAACTTTGTTAATGTAATATTATTTCCGTATTGCAATGCAACTTGCATAAATTCATCCAGAGCAAGTGAATGGAAAAGTGTAATATTATTTCCGTATTGCAATGCAACTTGCAAAAATTCATCCAGAGCGAGTGAATGGAAAAGTGTAATATTATTTCCGTATTGCAATGCAACTTGCAAAAATTCATCCAGAGTGAGTGAATGGAAAAGTGTAATATTATTTCCGTATTGCAATGCAACTTGCAAAAATTCATCCAGAGTGAGTGAATGGAAAAGTGTAATATTATTTCCGTATTGCAATGCAACTTGCAAAAATTCATCCAGAGTGAGTGAATGGAAAAGTGTAATATTATTTCCGTATTGCAATGCAACTTGCAAAAATTCATCCAGAGTGAGTGAATGGAAAAGTGTAATATTATTTCCGTATTGCAATGCAACTTGCAAAAATTCATCCAGAGTGAGTGAATGGAAAAGTGTAATATTATTTCCGTATTGCAATGCAACTTGCAAAAATTCATCCAGAGTGAGTGAATGGAAAAGTGTAATATTATTTCCGTATTGCAATGCAACTTGCAAAAATTTATCCAGAGTGAGTGAATGGAAAAGTGTTATATTATTTCCGTATTGCAATGCAACTTGAAAAATTCATCCAGAGTGAGTGATTTAAAACTTTGTTAATGGAAAAGTGTAATATTATTTCCGTATTGCAATGCAACTTGCAAAAATTCATCCAGAGTGAGTGAATGGAAAAGTGTAATATTATTTCCGTATTGCAATGCAACTTGCAAAAATTCATCCAGAGTGAGTGAATGGAAAAGTGTAATATTATTTCCGTATTGCAATGCAACTTGAAAAATTCATCCAGAGTGAGTGATTTAAAACTTTGTTAATGGAAAAGTGTAATATTATTTCCGTATTGCAATGCAACTTGCAAAAATTCATCCAGAGCGAGTGAATGGAAAAGTGTAATATTATTTCCGTATTGCAATGCAACTTGCAAAAATTCATCCAGAGCGAGTGAATGGAAAAGTGTAATATTATTTCCGTATTGCAATGCAACTTGCAAAAATTCATCCAGAGTGAGTGAATGGAAAAGTGTAATATTATTTCCGTATTGCAATGCAACTTGCAAAAATTCATCCAGAGTGAGTGAATGGAAAAGTGTAATATTATTTCCGTATTGCAATGCAACTTGCAAAAATTCATCCAGAGTGAGTGAATGGAAAAGTGTAATATTATTTCCGTATTGCAATGCAATTTGCAAAAATTCATCCAGAGTGAGTGAATCACAACATGATTTAGAACTTTGTTAATGGAAAAGTGTAATATTATTTCCGTATTGCAATGCAACTTGCAAAAATTCATCCAGAGTGAGTGAATCACAACATGATTTAGAACTTTGTTAATGGAAAAGTGTAATATTATTTCCGTATTGCAATGCAACTTGCAAAAATTCATCCAGAGTAAGTGAATGGAAAAGTGTAATATTATTTCCGTATTGCAATGCAACTTGCAAAAATTCATCCAGAGTGAGTGAATCACAACATGATTTAGAACTTTGTTAATGTAATATTATTTCCGTATTGCAATGCAACTTGCAAAAATTCATCCAGAGCGAGTGAATGGAAAAGTGTAATATTATTTCCGTATTGCAATGCAACTTGCAAAAATTCATCCAGAGTGAGTGAATGGAAAAGTGTAATATTATTTCCGTATTGCAATGCAACTTGCAAAAATTCATCCAGAGTGAGTGAATGGAAAAGTGTAATATTATTTCCGTATTGCAATGCAACTTGCAAAAATTCATCCAGAGTGAGTGAATGGAAAAGTGTAATATTATTTCCGTATTGCAATGCAACTTGCAAAAATTCATCCAGAGTGAGTGAATGGAAAAGTGTAATATTATTTCCGTATTGCAATGCAACTTGCAAAAATTCATCCAGAGTGAGTGAATGGAAAAGTGTAATATTATTTCTGTATTGCAATGCAACTTGCAAAAATTCATCCAGAGTGAGTGAATCACAACATGATTTAGAACTTTGTTAATGTAATATTATTTCCGTATTGCAATGCAACTTGCATAAATTCATCCAGAGCAAGTGAATGGAAAAGTGTAATATTATTTCCGTATTGCAATGCAACTTGCAAAAATTCATCCAGAGCGAGTGAATGGAAAAGTGTAATATTATTTCCGTATTGCAATGCAACTTGCAAAAATTCATCCAGAGTGAGTGAATGGAAAAGTGTAATATTATTTCCGTATTGCAATGCAACTTGCAAAAATTCATCCAGAGTGAGTGAATGGAAAAGTGTAATATTATTTCCGTATTGCAATGCAACTTGCAAAAATTCATCCAGAGTGAGTGAATGGAAAAGTGTAATATTATTTCCGTATTGCAATGCAACTTGCAAAAATTCATCCAGAGTGAGTGAATGGAAAAGTGTAATATTATTTCCGTATTGCAATGCAACTTGCAAAAATTCATCCAGAGTGAGTGAATGGAAAAGTGTAATATTATTTCCGTATTGCAATGCAACTTGCAAAAATTCATCCAGAGTGAGTGAATGGAAAAGTGTAATATTATTTCCGTATTGCAATGCAACTTGCAAAAATTTATCCAGAGTGAGTGAATGGAAAAGTGTTATATTATTTCCGTATTGCAATGCAACTTGAAAAATTCATCCAGAGTGAGTGATTTAAAACTTTGTTAATGGAAAAGTGTAATATTATTTCCGTATTGCAATGCAACTTGCAAAAATTCATCCAGAGTGAGTGAATGGAAAAGTGTAATATTATTTCCGTATTGCAATGCAACTTGCAAAAATTCATCCAGAGTGAGTGAATGGAAAAGTGTAATATTATTTCCGTATTGCAATGCAACTTGAAAAATTCATCCAGAGTGAGTGATTTAAAACTTTGTTAATGGAAAAGTGTAATATTATTTCCGTATTGCAATGCAACTTGCAAAAATTCATCCAGAGCGAGTGAATGGAAAAGTGTAATATTATTTCCGTATTGCAATGCAACTTGCAAAAATTCATCCAGAGCGAGTGAATGGAAAAGTGTAATATTATTTCCGTATTGCAATGCAACTTGCAAAAATTCATCCAGAGTGAGTGAATGGAAAAGTGTAATATTATTTCCGTATTGCAATGCAACTTGCAAAAATTCATCCAGAGTGAGTGAATGGAAAAGTGTAATATTATTTCCGTATTGCAATGCAACTTGCAAAAATTCATCCAGAGTGAGTGAATGGAAAAGTGTAATATTATTTCCGTATTGCAATGCAATTTGCAAAAATTCATCCAGAGTGAGTGAATCACAACATGATTTAGAACTTTGTTAATGGAAAAGTGTAATATTATTTCCGTATTGCAATGCAACTTGCAAAAATTCATCCAGAGTGAGTGAATCACAACATGATTTAGAACTTTGTTAATGGAAAAGTGTAATATTATTTCCGTATTGCAATGCAACTTGCAAAAATTCATCCAGAGTAAGTGAATGGAAAAGTGTAATATTATTTCCGTATTGCAATGCAACTTGCAAAAATTCATCCAGAGTGAGTGAATCACAACATGATTTAGAACTTTGTTAATGTAATATTATTTCCGTATTGCAATGCAACTTGCATAAATTCATCCAGAGCAAGTGAATGGAAAAGTGTAATATTATTTCCGTATTGCAATGCAACTTGCAAAAATTCATCCAGAGCGAGTGAATGGAAAAGTGTAATATTATTTCCGTATTGCAATGCAACTTGCAAAAATTCATCCAGAGTGAGTGAATGGAAAAGTGTAATATTATTTCCGTATTGCAATGCAACTTGCAAAAATTCATCCAGAGTGAGTGAATGGAAAAGTGTAATATTATTTCCGTATTGCAATGCAACTTGCAAAAATTCATCCAGAGTGAGTGAATGGAAAAGTGTAATATTATTTCCGTATTGCAATGCAACTTGCAAAAATTCATCCAGAGTGAGTGAATGGAAAAGTGTAATATTATTTCCGTATTGCAATGCAACTTGCAAAAATTCATCCAGAGTGAGTGAATGGAAAAGTGTAATATTATTTCCGTATTGCAATGCAACTTGCAAAAATTCATCCAGAGTGAGTGAATGGAAAAGTGTAATATTATTTCCGTATTGCAATGCAACTTGCAAAAATTTATCCAGAGTGAGTGAATGGAAAAGTGTTATATTATTTCCGTATTGCAATGCAACTTGAAAAATTCATCCAGAGTGAGTGATTTAAAACTTTGTTAATGGAAAAGTGTAATATTATTTCCGTATTGCAATGCAACTTGCAAAAATTCATCCAGAGTGAGTGAATGGAAAAGTGTAATATTATTTCCGTATTGCAATGCAACTTGCAAAAATTCATCCAGAGTGAGTGAATGGAAAAGTGTAATATTATTTCCGTATTGCAATGCAACTTGAAAAATTCATCCAGAGTGAGTGATTTAAAACTTTGTTAATGGAAAAGTGTAATATTATTTCCGTATTGCAATGCAACTTGCAAAAATTCATCCAGAGCGAGTGAATGGAAAAGTGTAATATTATTTCCGTATTGCAATGCAACTTGCAAAAATTCATCCAGAGCGAGTGAATGGAAAAGTGTAATATTATTTCCGTATTGCAATGCAACTTGCAAAAATTCATCCAGAGTGAGTGAATCACAACATGATTTAGAACTTTGTTAATGGAAAAGTGTAATATTATTTCCGTATTGCAATGCAACTTGCAAAAATTCATCCAGAGTAAGTGAATGGAAAAGTGTAATATTATTTCCGTATTGCAATGCAACTTGCAAAAATTCATCCAGAGTGAGTGAATCACCACATGATTTAGAACTTTGTTAATGTAATATTATTTCCGTATTGCAATGCAACTTGCATAAATTCATCCAGAGCAAGTGAATGGAAAAGTGTAATATTATTTCCGTATTGCAATGCAACTTGCAAAAATTCATCCAGAGCGAGTGAATGGAAAAGTGTAATATTATTTCCGTATTGCAATGCAACTTGCAAAAATTCATCCAGAGTGAGTGAATGGAAAAGTGTAATATTATTTCCGTATTGCAATGCAACTTGCAAAAATTCATCCAGAGTGAGTGAATGGAAAAGTGTAATATTATTTCCGTATTGCAATGCAACTTGCAAAAATTCATCCAGAGTGAGTGAATGGAAAAGTGTAATATTATTTCCGTATTGCAATGCAACTTGCAAAAATTCATCCAGAGTGAGTGAATGGAAAAGTGTAATATTATTTCCGTATTGCAATGCAACTTGCAAAAATTCATCCAGAGTGAGTGAATGGAAAAGTGTAATATTATTTCCGTATTGCAATGCAACTTGCAAAAATTCATCCAGAGTGAGTGAATGGAAAAGTGTAATATTATTTCCGTATTGCAATGCAACTTGCAAAAATTTATCCAGAGTGAGTGAATGGAAAAGTGTTATATTATTTCCGTATTGCAATGCAACTTGAAAAATTCATCCAGAGTGAGTGATTTAAAACTTTGTTAATGGAAAAGTGTAATATTATTTCCGTATTGCAATGCAACTTGCAAAAATTCATCCAGAGTGAGTGAATGGAAAAGTGTAATATTATTTCCGTATTGCAATGCAACTTGCAAAAATTCATCCAGAGTGAGTGAATGGAAAAGTGTAATATTATTTCCGTATTGCAATGCAACTTGAAAAATTCATCCAGAGTGAGTGATTTAAAACTTTGTTAATGGAAAAGTGTAATATTATTTCCGTATTGCAATGCAACTTGCAAAAATTCATCCAGAGCGAGTGAATGGAAAAGTGTAATATTATTTCCGTATTGCAATGCAACTTGCAAAAATTCATCCAGAGCGAGTGAATGGAAAAGTGTAATATTATTTCCGTATTGCAATGCAACTTGCAAAAATTCATCCAGAGTGAGTGAATGGAAAAGTGTAATATTATTTCCGTATTGCAATGCAACTTGCAAAAATTCATCCAGAGTGAGTGAATGGAAAAGTGTAATATTATTTCCGTATTGCAATGCAACTTGCAAAAATTCATCCAGAGTGAGTGAATGGAAAAGTGTAATATTATTTCCGTATTGCAATGCAATTTGCAAAAATTCATCCAGAGTGAGTGAATCACAACATGATTTAGAACTTTGTTAATGGAAAAGTGTAATATTATTTCCGTATTGCAATGCAACTTGCAAAAATTCATCCAGAGTGAGTGAATCACAACATGATTTAGAACTTTGTTAATGGAAAAGTGTAATATTATTTCCGTATTGCAATGCAACTTGCAAAAATTCATCCAGAGTAAGTGAATGGAAAAGTGTAATATTATTTCCGTATTGCAATGCAACTTGCAAAAATTCATCCAGAGTGAGTGAATCACAACATGATTTAGAACTTTGTTAATGGAAAAGTGTAATATTATTTCCGTATTGCAATGCAACTTGCAAAAATTCATCCAGAGTGAGTGAATGGAAAAGTGTAATATTATTTCCGTATTGCAATGCAACTTGCAAAAATTCATCCAGAGTGAGTGAATGGAAAAGTGTAAGATTATTTCCGTATTGCAATGCAACTTGCAAAAATTCATCCAGAGTGAGTGATTTAGAACTTTGTTAATGGAAAAGTGTAATATTATTTCCGTATTGCAATGCAATTTGCAAAAATTCATCCAGAGTGAGTGAATCACAACATGATTTAGAACTTTGTTAATGGAAAAGTGTAATATTATTTCCGTATTGCAATGCAACTTGCAAAAATTCATCCAGAGTGAGTGAATCACAACATGATTTAGAACTTTGTTAATGGAAAAGTGTAATATTATTTCCGTATTGCAATGCAACTTGCAAAAATTCATCCAGAGTAAGTGAATGGAAAAGTGTAATATTATTTCCGTATTGCAATGCAACTTGCAAAAATTCATCCAGAGTGAGTGAATCACAACATGATTTAGAACTTTGTTAATGTAATATTATTTCCGTATTGCAATGCAACTTGCAAAAATTCATCCAGAGTAAGTGAATGGAAAAGTGTAATATTATTTCCGTATTGCAATGCAACTTGCAAAAATTCATCCAGAGCGAGTGAATGGAAAAGTGTAATATTATTTCCGTATTGCAATGCAACTTGCAAAAATTCATCCAGAGTGAGTGAATGGAAAAGTGTAATATTATTTCCGTATTGCAATGCAACTTGCAAAAATTCATCCAGAGTGAGTGAATGGAAAAGTGTAATATTATTTCCGTATTGCAATGCAACTTGCAAAAATTCATCCAGAGTGAGTGAATGGAAAAGTGTAATATTATTTCCGTATTGCAATGCAACTTGCAAAAATTCATCCAGAGTGAGTGAATGGAAAAGTGTAATATTATTTCCGTATTGCAATGCAACTTGCAAAAATTCATCCAGAGTGAGTGAATCACAACATGATTTAGAACTTTGTTAATGTAATATTATTTCCGTATTGCAATGCAACTTGCAAAAATTCATCCAGAGTGAGTGAATGGAAAAGTGTAATATTATTTCCGTATTGCAATGCAACTTGCAAAAATTCATCCAGAGTGAGTGAATGGAAAAGTGTAATATTATTTCCGTATTGCAATGCAACTTGCAAAAATTCATCCAGAGTGAGTGAATGGAAAAGTGTAATATTATTTCCGTATTGCAATGCAACTTGCAAAAATTCATCCAGAGTGAGTGAATGGAAAAGTGTAATATTATTTCCGTATTGCAATGCAACTTGCAAAAATTCATCCAGAGTGAGTGAATGGAAAAGTGTAATATTATTTCCGTATTGCAATGCAACTTGCAAAAATTCATCCAGAGTGAGTGAATGGAAAAGTGTAATATTATTTCCGTATTGCAATGCAACTTGCAAAAATTCATCCAGAGTGAGTGAATGGAAAAGTGTAATATTATTTCCGTATTGCAATGCAACTTGCAAAAATTTATCCAGAGTGAGTGAATGGAAAAGTGTTATATTATTTCCGTATTGCAATGCAACTTGCAAAAATTTATCCAGAGTGAGTGAATGGAAAAGTGTTATATTATTTCCGTATTGCAATGCAACTTGAAAAATTCATCCAGAGTGAGTGATTTAAAACTTTGTTAATGGAAAAGTGTAATATTATTTCCGTATTGCAATGCAACTTGCAAAAATTCATCCAGAGTGAGTGAATGGAAAAGTGTAATATTATTTCCGTATTGCAATGCAACTTGCAAAAATTCATCCAGAGTGAGTGAATGGAAAAGTGTAATATTATTTCCGTATTGCAATGCAACTTGAAAAATTCATCCAGAGTGAGTGATTTAAAACTTTGTTAATGGAAAAGTGTAATATTATTTCCGTATTGCAATGCAACTTGCAAAAATTCATCCAGAGTAAGTGAATGGAAAAGTGTAATATTATTTCCGTATTGCAATGCAACTTGCAAAAATTCATCCAGAGCGAGTGAATGGAAAAGTGTAATATTATTTCCGTATTGCAATGCAACTTGCAAAAATTCATCCAGAGTGAGTGAATGGAAAAGTGTAATATTATTTCCGTATTGCAATGCAACTTGCAAAAATTCATCCAGAGTGAGTGAATGGAAAAGTGTAATATTATTTCCGTATTGCAATGCAACTTGCAAAAATTCATCCAGAGTGAGTGAATGGAAAAGTGTAATATTATTTCCGTATTGCAATGCAATTTGCAAAAATTCATCCAGAGTGAGTGAATCACAACATGATTTAGAACTTTGTTAATGGAAAAGTGTAATATTATTTCCGTATTGCAATGCAACTTGCAAAAATTCATCCAGAGTAAGTGAATGGAAAAGTGTAATATTATTTCCGTATTGCAATGCAACTTGCAAAAATTCATCCAGAGTGAGTGAATCACAACATGATTTAGAACTTTGTTAATGGAAAAGTGTAATATTATTTCCGTATTGCAATGCAACTTGCAAAAATTCATCCAGAGTGAGTGAATGGAAAAGTGTAATATTATTTCCGTATTGCAATGCAACTTGCAAAAATTCATCCAGAGTGAGTGAATGGAAAAGTGTAATATTATTTCCGTATTGCAATGCAATTTGCAAAAATTCATCCAGAGTGAGTGAATCACAACATGATTTAGAACTTTGTTAATGGAAAAGTGTAATATTATTTCCGTATTGCAATGCAACTTGCAAAAATTCATCCAGAGTGAGTGAATCACAACATGATTTAGAACTTTGTTAATGGAAAAGTGTAATATTATTTCCGTATTGCAATGCAACTTGCAAAAATTCATCCAGAGTGAGTGAATCACAACATGATTTAGAACTTTGTTAATGGAAAAGTGTAATATTATTTCCGTATTGCAATGCAACTTGCAAAAATTCATCCAGAGTGAGTGAATGGAAAAGTGTAATATTATTTCCGTATTGCAATGCAACTTGCAAAAATTCATCCAGAGTGAGTGAATGGAAAAGTGTAATATTATTTCCGTATTGCAATGCAACTTGCAAAAATTCATCCAGAGTGAGTGATTTAGAACTTTGTTAATGGAAGAGTGTAATATTATTTCCGTATTGCAATGCAATTTGCAAAAATTCATCCAGAGTGAGTGAATCACAACATGATTTAGAACTTTGTTAATGGAAAAGTGTAATATTATTTCCGTATTGCAATGCAACTTGCAAAAATTCATCCAGAGTGAGTGAATGGAAAAGTGTAATATTATTTCCGTATTGCAATGCAACTTGCAAAAATTCATCCAGAGTGAGTGAATGGAAAAGTGTAATATTATTTCCGTATTGCAATGCAACTTGCAAAAATTCATCCAGAGTGAGTGAATGGAAAAGTGTAATATTATTTCCGTATTGCAATGCAACTTGCAAAAATTCATCCAGAGTGAGTGAATCACAACATGATTTAGAACTTTGTTAATGTAATATTATTTCCGTATTGCAATGCAACTTGCAAAAATTCATCCAGAGCAAGTGAATGGAAAAGTGTAATATTATTTCCGTATTGCAATGCAACTTGCAAAAATTCATCCAGAGCGAGTGAATGGAAAAGTGTAATATTATTTCCGTATTGCAATGCAACTTGCAAAAATTCATCCAGAGTGAGTGAATGGAAAAGTGTAATATTATTTCCGTATTGCAATGCAACTTGCAAAAATTCATCCAGAGTGAGTGAATGGAAAAGTGTAATATTATTTCCGTATTGCAATGCAACTTGCAAAAATTCATCCAGAGTGAGTGATTTAGAACTTTGTTAATGGAAAAGTGTAATATTATTTCCGTATTGCAATGCAACTTGCAAAAATTCATCCAGAGTGAGTGAATCACAACATGATTTAGAACTTTGTTAATGGAAAAGTGTAATATTATTTCCGTATTGCAATGCAACTTGCAAAAATTCATCCAGAGTGAGTGAATCACAACATGATTTAGAACTTTGTTAATGGAAAAGTGTAATATTATTTCCGTATTGCAATGCAACTTGCAAAAATTCATCCAGAGTGAGTGAATCACAACATGATTTAGAACTTTGTTAATGTAATATTATTTCCGTATTGCAATGCAACTTGCAAAAATTCATCCAGAGTGAGTGAATGGAAAAGTGTAATATTATTTCCGTATTGCAATGCAACTTGCAAAAATTCATCCAGAGTGAGTGAATGGAAAAGTGTAATATTATTTCCGTATTGCAATGCAACTTGCAAAAATTCATCCAGAGTGAGTGAATGGAAAAGTATAATATTATTTCCGTATTGCAATGCAACTTGCAAAAATTCATCCAGAGTGAGTGAATGGAAAAGTGTAATATTATTTCCGTATTGCAATGCAACTTGCAAAAATTCATCCAGAGTGAGTGAATGGAAAAGTATAATATTATTTCCGTATTGCAATGCAACTTGCAAAAATTCATCCAGAGTGAGTGAATGGAAAAGTGTAATATTATTTCCGTATTGCAATGCAACTTGCAAAAATTCATCCAGAGTGAGTGAATGGAAAAGTGTAATATTATTTCCGTATTGCAATGCAACTTGCAAAAATTCATCCAGAGTGAGTGATTTAGAACTTTGTTAATGGAAAAGTGTAATATTATTTCCGTATTGCAATGCAACTTGCAAAAATTCATCCAGAGTGAGTGAATGGAAAAGTGTAATATTATTTCCGTATTGCAATGCAACTTGCAAAAATTCATCCAGAGTGAGTGAATGGAAAAGTGTAATATTATTTCCGTATTGCAATGCAACTTGCAAAAATTCATCCAGAGTGAGTGAATCACAACATGATTTAGAACTTTGTTAATGTAATATTATTTCCGTATTGCAATGCAACTTGCAAAAATTCATCCAGAGTGAGTGAATCACAACATGATTTAGAACTTTGTTAATGTAATATTATTTCCGTATTGCAATGCAACTTGCAAAAATTCATCCAGAGTGAGTGAATGGAAAAGTGTAATATTATTTCCGTATTGCAATGCAACTTGCAAAAAGTCATCCAGAGTGAGTGATTTAGAACTTTGTTAATGAAAAAGTGTAATATTATTTCCGTATTGCAATGCAACTTGCAAAAATTCATCCAGAGTGAGTGAATGGAAAAGTGTAATATTATTTCCGTATTGCAATGCAACTTGCAAAAATTCATCCAGAGTGAGTGAATGGAAAAGTGTAATATTATTTCCGTATTGCAATGCAACTTGCAAAAATTCATCCAGAGTGAGTGAATCACAACATGATTTAGAACTTTGTTAATGTAATATTATTTCCGTATTGCAATGCAACTTGCAAAAATTCATCCAGAGTGAGTGAATGGAAAAGTGTAATATTATTTCCGTATTGCAATGCAACTTGCAAAAATTCATCCAGAGTGAGTGAATGGAAAAGTGTAATATTATTTCCGTATTGCAATGCAACTTGCAAAAATTCATCCAGAGTGAGTGAATCACAACATGATTTAGAACTTTGTTAATGTAATATTATTTCCGTATTGCAATGCAACTTGCAAAAATTCATCCAGAGTGAGTGAATGGAAAAGTGTAATATTATTTCCGTATTGCAATGCAACTTGCAAAAATTCATCCAGAGTGAGTGAATGGAAAAGTGTAATATTATTTCCGTATTGCAATGCAACTTGCAAAAATTCATCCAGAGTGAGTGAATGGAAAAGTGTAATATTATTTCCGTATTGCAATGCAACTTGCAAAAATTCATCCAGAGTGAGTGAATGGAAAAGTGTAATATTATTTCCGTATTGCAATGCAACTTGCAAAAATTCATCCAGAATGGGTGAATGGAAAAGTGTAATATTATTTCCGTATTGCAATGCAACTTGCAAAAATTCATCCAGAGTGAGTGAATGGAAAAGTGTAATATTATTTCCGTATTGCAATGCAACTTGCAAAAATTCATCCAGAGTGAGTGAATGGAAAAGTGTAATATTATTTCCGTATTGCAATGCAACTTGCAAAAATTCATCCAGAGTGAGTGAATGGAAAAGTGTAATATTATTTCCGTATTGCAATGCAACTTGCAAAAATTTATCCAGAGTGAGTGAATGGAAAAGTGTAATATTATTTCCGTATTGCAATGCAACTTGAAAAATTCATCCAGAGTGAGTGATTTAAAACTTTGTTAATGGAAAAGTGTAATATTATTTCCGTATTGCAATGCAACTTGCAAAAATTCATCCAGAGTGAGTGAATGGAAAAGTGTAATATTATTTCCGTATTGCAATGCAACTTGCAAAAATTCATCCAGAGTGAGTGAATCACAACATGATTTAGAACTTTGTTAATGTAATATTATTTCCGTATTGCAATGCAACTTGCAAAAATTCATCCAGAGTAAGTGAATGGAAAAGTGTAATATTATTTCCGTATTGCAATGCAACTTGCAAAAATTCATCCAGAGTAAGTGAATGGAAAAGTGTAATATTATTTCCGTATTGCAATGCAACTTGCAAAAATTTATCCAGAGTGAGTGAATGGAAAAGTGTAATATTATTTCCGTATTGCAATGCAACTTGAAAAATTCATCCAGAGTGAGTGATTTAAAACTTTGTTAATGGAAAAGTGTAATATTATTTCCGTATTGCAATGCAACTTGCAAAAATTCATCCAGAGTGAGTGAATGGAAAAGTGTAATATTATTTCCGTATTGCAATGCAACTTGCAAAAATTCATCCAGAGTGAGTGAATGGAAAAGTGTAATATTATTTCCGTATTGCAATGCAACTTGCAAAAATTCATCCAGAGTGAGTGAATGGAAAAGTGTAATATTATTTCCGTATTGCAATGCAACTTGCAAAAATTCATCCAGAGTGAGAGTGAATGGAAAAGTGTAATATTATTTCCGTATTGCAATGCAACTTGCAAAAATTCATCCAGAGTGAGTGAATGGAAAAGTGTAATATTATTTCCGTATTGCAATGCAACTTGCAAAAATTTATCCAGAGTGAGTGAATGGAAAAGTGTTATATTATTTCCGTATTGCAATGCAACTTGAAAAATTCATCCAGAGTGAGTGATTTAAAACTTTGTTAATGGAAAAGTGTAATATTATTTCCGTATTGCAATGCAACTTGCAAAAATTCATCCAGAGTGAGTGAATGGAAAAGTGTAATATTATTTCCGTATTGCAATGCAACTTGCAAAAATTCATCCAGAGTGAGTGAATGGAAAAGTGTAATATTATTTCCGTATTGCAATGCAACTTGCAAAAATTCATCCAGAGTGAGTGAATGGAAAAGTGTAATATTATTTCCGTATTGCAATGCAACTTGCAAAAATTCATCCAGAGTGGGTGAATGGAAAAGTGTAATATTATTTCCGTATTGCAATGCAACTTGCAAAAATTCATCCAGAGTGAGTGAATGGAAAAGTGTAATATTATTTCCGTATTGCAATGCAACTTGCAAAAATTCATCCAGAGTGAGTGAATGGAAAAGTGTAATATTATTTCCGTATTGCAATGCAACTTGCAAAAATTCATCCAGAGTGAGTGAATGGAAAAGTGTAATATTATTTCCGTATTGCAATGCAACTTGCAAAAATTTATCCAGAGTGAGTGAATGGAAAAGTGTAATATTATTTCCGTATTGCAATGCAACTTGAAAAATTCATCCAGAGTGAGTGATTTAAAACTTTGTTAATGGAAAAGTGTAATATTATTTCCGTATTGCAATGCAACTTGCAAAAATTCATCCAGAGTGAGTGAATGGAAAAGTGTAATATTATTTCCGTATTGCAATGCAACTTGCAAAAATTCATCCAGAGTGAGTGAATGGAAAAGTGTAATATTATTTCCGTATTGCAATGCAACGTGCAAAAATTCATCCAGAGTGAGTGAATGGAAAAGTGTAATATTATTTCCGTATTGCAATGCAACTTGCAAAAATTCATCCAGAGTGAGTGAATGGAAAAGTGTAATATTATTTCCGTATTGCAATGCAACTTGCAAAAATTCATCCAGAGTGAGTGATTTAGAACTTTGTTAATGGAAAAGTGTAATATTATTTCCGTATTGCAATGCAACTTGCAAAAATTCATCCAGAGTGAGTGAATGGAAAAGTGTAATATTATTTCCGTATTGCAATGCAACTTGCAAAAATTCATCCAGAGTGAGTGAATGGAAAAGTGTAATATTATTTCCGTATTGCAATGCAACTTGCAAAAATTCATCCAGAGTGAGTGAATCACAACATGATTTAGAACTTTGTTAATGTAATATTATTTCCGTATTGCAATGCAACTTGCAAAAATTCATCCAGAGTGAGTGAATCACAACATGATTTAGAACTTTGTTAATGTAATATTATTTCCGTATTGCAATGCAACTTGCAAAAATTCATCCAGAGTGAGTGAATGGAAAAGTGTAATATTATTTCCGTATTGCAATGCAACTTGCAAAAATTCATCCAGAGTGAGTGAATGGAAAAGTGTAATATTATTTCCGTATTGCAATGCAACTTGAAAAATTCATCCAGAGTGAGTGATTTAAAACTTTGTTAATGGAAAAGTGTAATATTATTTCCGTATTGCAATGCAACTTGCAAAAATTCATCCAGAGTGAGTGAATGGAAAAGTGTAATATTATTTCCGTATTGCAATGCAACTTGCAAAAATTCATCCAGAGTGAGTGAATCACAACATGATTTAGAACTTTGTTAATGTAATATTATTTCCGTATTGCAATGCAACTTGCAAAAATTCATCCAGAGTAAGTGAATGGAAAAGTGTAATATTATTTCCGTATTGCAATGCAACTTGCAAAAATTCATCCAGAGTAAGTGAATGGAAAAGTGTAATATTATTTCCGTATTGCAATGCAACTTGCAAAAATGTATCCAGAGTGAGTGAATGGAAAAGTGTAATATTATTTCCGTATTGCAATGCAACTTGAAAAATTCATCCAGAGTGAGTGATTTAAAACTTTGTTAATGGAAAAGTGTAATATTATTTCCGTATTGCAATGCAACTTGCAAAAATTCATCCAGAGTGAGTGAATGGAAAAGTGTAATATTATTTCCGTATTGCAATGCAACTTGCAAAAATTCATCCAGAGTGAGTGAATGGAAAAGTGTAATATTATTTCCGTATTGCAATGCAACTTGCAAAAATTCATCCAGAGTGAGTGAATGGAAAAGTGTAATATTATTTCCGTATTGCAATGCAACTTGCAAAAATTTATCCAGAGTGAGTGAATGGAAAAGTGTTATATTATTTCCGTATTGCAATGCAACTTGAAAAATTCATCCAGAGTGAGTGATTTAAAACTTTGTTAATGGAAAAGTGTAATATTATTTCCGTATTGCAATGCAACTTGCAAAAATTCATCCAGAGTGAGTGAATGGAAAAGTGTAATATTATTTCCGTATTGCAATGCAACTTGCAAAAATTCATCCAGAGTGAGTGAATGGAAAAGTGTAATATTATTTCCGTATTGCAATGCAACTTGCAAAAATTCATCCAGAGTGAGTGAATGGAAAAGTGTAATATTATTTCCGTATTGCAATGCAACTTGCAAAAATTCATCCAGAGTGAGTGAATGGAAAAGTGTAATATTATTTCCGTATTGCAATGCAACTTGCAAAAATTCATCCAGAGTGAGTGAATGGAAAAGTGTAATATTATTTCCGTATTGCAATGCAACTTGCAAAAATTTATCCAGAGTGAGTGAATGGAAAAGTGTAATATTATTTCCGTATTGCAATGCAACTTGAAAAATTCATCCAGAGTGAGTGATTTAAAACTTTGTTAATGGAAAAGTGTAATATTATTTCCGTATTGCAATGCAACTTGCAAAAATTTATCCAGAGTGAGTGAATGGAAAAGTGTTATATTATTTCCGTATTGCAATGCAACTTGAAAAATTCATCCAGAGTGAGTGATTTAAAACTTTGTTAATGGAAAAGTGTAATATTATTTCCGTATTGCAATGCAACTTGCAAAAATTCATCCAGAGTGAGTGAATGGAAAAGTGTAATATTATTTCCGTATTGCAATGCAACTTGCAAAAATTCATCCAGAGTGAGTGAATCACAACATGATTTAGAACTTTGTTAATGTAATATTATTTCCGTATTGCAATGCAACTTGCAAAAATTCATCCAGAGTAAGTGAATGGAAAAGTGTAATATTATTTCCGTATTGCAATGCAACTTGCAAAAATTCATCCAGAGTGAGTGAATGGAAAAGTGTAATATTATTTCCGTATTGCAATGCAACTTGCAAAAATTCATCCAGAGTGAGTGAATGGAAAAGTGTAATATTATTTCCGTATTGCAATGCAACTTGCAAAAATTCATCCAGAGTGAGTGAATGGAAAAGTGTAATATTATTTCCGTATTGCAATGCAACTTGCAAAAATTCATCCAGAGTGAGTGAATGGAAAAGTGTAATATTATTTCCGTATTGCAATGCAACTTGCAAAAATTCATCCAGAGTGAGTGAATGGAAAAGTGTAATATTATTTCCGTATTGCAATGCAACTTGCAAAAATTCATCCAGAGTGAGTGAATGGAAAAGTGTAATATTATTTCCGTATTGCAATGCAACTTGCAAAAATTCATCCAGAGTGAGTGAATGGAAAAGTGTAATATTATTTCCGTATTGCAATGCAACTTGAAAAATTCATCCAGAGTGAGTGATTTAAAACTTTGTTAATGGAAAAGTGTAATATTATTTCCGTATTGCATTGCAACTTGCAAAAATTCATCCAGAGTGAGTGAATCACAACATGATTTAGAACTTTGTTAATGGAAAAGTGTAATATTATTTCCGTATTGCAATGCAACTTGAAAAATTCATCCAGAGTGAGTGATTTAAAACTTTGTTAATGGAAAAGTGTAATATTATTTCCGTATTGAGAAAAGAGAAAAGTGAGAAAAGTGTAATATTATTTCCGTATTGCAATGCAACTTGCAAAAATTCATCCAGAGTGAGTGAATCACAACATGATTTAGAACTTTGTTAATGGAAAAGTGTAATATTATTTCCGTATTGCAATGCAACTTGCAAAAATTCATCCAGAGTGAGTGAATGGAAAAGTGTAATATTATTTCCGTATTGCAATGCAACTTGCAAAAATTCATCCAGAGTGAGTGAATGGAAAAGTATAATATTATTTCCGTATTGCAAATGCAACTTGCAAAAATTCATCCAGAGTGAGTGAATGGAAAAGTGTAATATTATTTCCGTATTGCAATGCAACTTGCAAAAATTCATCCAGAGTGAGTGAATGGAAAAGTGTAATATTATTTCCGTATTGCAATGCAACTTGCAAAAATTCATCCAGAGTGGGTGAATGGAAAAGTGTAATATTATTTCCGTATTGCAATGCAACTTGCAAAAATTCATCCAGAGTGAGTGAATGGAAAAGTGTAATATTATTTCCGTATTGCAATGCAACTTGCAAAAATTCATCCAGAGTGAGTGAATGGAAAAGTGTAATATTATTTCCGTATTGCAATGCAACTTGCAAAAATTCATCCAGAGTGAGTGAATGGAAAAGTGTAATATTATTTCCGTATTGCAATGCAACTTGCAAAAATTTATCCAGAGTGAGTGAATGGAAAAGTGTAATATTATTTCCGTATTGCAATGCAACTTGAAAAATTCATCCAGAGTGAGTGATTTAAAACTTTGTTAATGGAAAAGTGTAATATTATTTCCGTATTGCAATGCAACTTGCAAAAATTCATCCAGAGTAAGTGAATGGAAAAGTGTAATATTATTTCCGTATTGCAATGCAACTTGCAAAAATTCATCCAGAGTGAGTGAATCACAACATGATTTAGAACTTTGTTAATGGAAAAGTGTAATATTATTTCCGTATTGCAATGCAACTTGCAAAAATTCATCCAGAGTGAGTGAATGGAAAAGTGTAATATTATTTCCGTATTGCAATGCAACTTGCAAAAATTCATCCAGAGTGAGTGAATGGAAAAGTGTAATATTATTTCCGTATTGCAATGCAACTTGCAAAAATTCATCCAGAGTGAGTGATTTAGAACTTTGTTAATGGAAAAGTGTAATATTATTTCCGTATTGCAATGCAATTTGCAAAAATTCATCCAGAGTGAGTGAATCACAACATGATTTAGAACTTTGTTAATGGAAAAGTGTAATATTATTTCCGTATTGCAATGCAACTTGCAAAAATTCATCCAGAGTGAGTGAATCACAACATGATTTAGAACTTTGTTAATGGAAAAGTGTAATATTATTTCCGTATTGCAATGCAACTTGCAAAAATTCATCCAGAGTAAGTGAATGGAAAAGTGTAATATTATTTCCGTATTGCAATGCAACTTGCAAAAATTCATCCAGAGTGAGTGAATCACAACATGATTTAGAACTTTGTTAATGTAATATTATTTCCGTATTGCAATGCAACTTGCAAAAATTCATCCAGAGTAAGTGAATGGAAAAGTGTAATATTATTTCCGTATTGCAATGCAACTTGCAAAAATTCATCCAGAGCGAGTGAATGGAAAAGTGTAATATTATTTCCGTATTGCAATGCAACTTGCAAAAATTCATCCAGAGTGAGTGAATGGAAAAGTGTAATATTATTTCCGTATTGCAATGCAACTTGCAAAAATTCATCCAGAGTGAGTGAATGGAAAAGTGTAATATTATTTCCGTATTGCAATGCAACTTGCAAAAATTCATCCAGAGTGAGTGAATCACAACATGATTTAGAACTTTGTTAATGTAATATTATTTCCGTATTGCAATGCAACTTGCAAAAATTCATCCAGAGTGAGTGAATGGAAAAGTGTAATATTATTTCCGTATTGCAATGCAACTTGCAAAAATTCATCCAGAGTGAGTGAATGGAAAAGTGTAATATTATTTCCGTATTGCAATGCAACTTGCAAAAATTCATCCAGAGTGAGTGATTTAGAACTTTGTTAATGGAAAAGTGTAATATTATTTCCGTATTGCAATGCAACTTGCAAAAATTCATCCAGAGTGAGTGAATCACAACATGATTTAGAACTTTGTTAATGGAAAAGTGTAATATTATTTCCGTATTGCAATGCAACTTGCAAAAATTCATCCAGAGTGAGTGAATCACAACATGATTTAGAACTTTGTTAATGGAAAAGTGTAATATTATTTCCGTATTGCAATGCAACTTGCAAAAATTCATCCAGAGTGAGTGAATCACAACATGATTTAGAACTTTGTTAATGTAATATTATTTCCGTATTGCAATGCAACTTGCAAAAATTCATCCAGAGTGAGTGAATGGAAAAGTGTAATATTATTTCCGTATTGCAATGCAACTTGCAAAAATTCATCCAGAGTGAGTGAATGGAAAAGTGTAATATTATTTCCGTATTACAATGCAACTTGCAAAAATTCATCCAGAGTGAGTGAATGGAAAAGTGTAATATTATTTCCGTATTGCAATGCAACTTGCAAAAATTCATCCAGAGTGAGTGAATGGAAAAGTGTAATATTATTTCCGTATTGCAATGCAACTTGCAAAAATTCATCCAGAGTGAGTGAATGGAAAAGTGTAATATTATTTCCGTATTGCAATGCAACTTGCAAAAATTTATCCAGAGTGAGTGAATGGAAAAGTGTAATATTATTTCCGTATTGCAATGCAACTTGAAAAATTCATCCAGAGTGAGTGATTTAAAACTTTGTTAATGGAAAAGTGTAATATTATTTCCGTATTGCAATGCAACTTGCAAAAATTCATCCAGAGTGAGTGAATGGAAAAGTGTAATATTATTTCCGTATTGCAATGCAACTTGCAAAAATTCATCCAGAGTGAGTGAATCACAACATGATTTAGAACTTTGTTAATGTAATATTATTTCCGTATTGCAATGCAACTTGCAAAAATTCATCCAGAGTAAGTGAATGGAAAAGTGTAATATTATTTCCGTATTGCAATGCAACTTGCAAAAATTCATCCAGAGTAAGTGAATGGAAAAGTGTAATATTATTTCCGTATTGCAATGCAACTTGCAAAAATTTATCCAGAGTGAGTGAATGGAAAAGTGTAATATTATTTCCGTATTGCAATGCAACTTGAAAAATTCATCCAGAGTGAGTGATTTAAAACTTTGTTAATGGAAAAGTGTAATATTATTTCCGTATTGCAATGCAACTTGCAAAAATTAATCCAGAGTGAGTGAATGGAAAAGTGTAATATTATTTCCGTATTGCAATGCAACTTGCAAAAATTCATCCAGAGTGAGTGAATGGAAAAGTGTAATATTATTTCCGTATTGCAATGCAACTTGCAAAAATTCATCCAGAGTGAGTGAATGGAAAAGTGTAATATTATTTCCGTATTGCAATGCAACTTGCAAAAATTTATCCAGAGTGAGTGAATGGAAAAGTGTTATATTATTTCCGTATTGCAATGCAACTTGAAAAATTCATCCAGAGTGAGTGATTTAAAACTTTGTTAATGGAAAAGTGTAATATTATTTCCGTATTGCAATGCAACTTGCAAAAATTCATCCAGAGTGAGTGAATCACAACATGATTTAGAACTTTGTTAATGTAATATTATTTCCGTATTGCAATGCAACTTGCAAAAATTCATCCAGAGTGAGTGAATGGAAAAGTGTAATATTATTTCCGTATTGCAATGCAACTTGCAAAAATTCATCCAGAGTGAGTGAATGGAAAAGTGTAATATTATTTCCGTATTGCAATGCAACTTGCAAAAATTCATCCAGAGTGAGTGAATGGAAAAGTGTAATATTATTTCCGTATTGCAATGCAACTTGCAAAAATTCATCCAGAGTGAGTGAATGGAAAAGTGTAATATTATTTCCGTATTGCAATGCAACTTGCAAAAATTTATCCAGAGTGAGTGAATGGAAAAGTGTAATATTATTTCCGTATTGCAATGCAACTTGAAAAATTCATCCAGAGTGAGTGATTTAAAACTTTGTTAATGGAAAAGTGTAATATTATTTCCGTATTGCAATGCAACTTGCAAAAATTCATCCAGAGTGAGTGAATGGAAAAGTGTAATATTATTTCCGTATTGCAATGCAACTTGCAAAAATTCATCCAGAGTGAGTGAATCACAACATGATTTAGAACTTTGTTAATGTAATATTATTTCCGTATTGCAATGCAACTTGCAAAAATTCATCCAGAGTAAGTGAATGGAAAAGTGTAATATTATTTCCGTATTGCAATGCAACTTGCAAAAATTCATCCAGAGTAAGTGAATGGAAAAGTGTAATATTATTTCCGTATTGCAATGCAACTTGCAAAAATTTATCCAGAGTGAGTGAATGGAAAAGTGTAATATTATTTCCGTATTGCAATGCAACTTGAAAAATTCATCCAGAGTGAGTGATTTAAAACTTTGTTAATGGAAAAGTGTAATATTATTTCCGTATTGCAATGCAACTTGCAAAAATTAATCCAGAGTGAGTGAATGGAAAAGTGTAATATTATTTCCGTATTGCAATGCAACTTGCAAAAATTCATCCAGAGTGAGTGAATGGAAAAGTGTAATATTATTTCCGTATTGCAATGCAACTTGCAAAAATTCATCCAGAGTGAGTGAATGGAAAAGTGTAATATTATTTCCGTATTGCAATGCAACTTGCAAAAATTTATCCAGAGTGAGTGAATGGAAAAGTGTTATATTATTTCCGTATTGCAATGCAACTTGAAAAATTCATCCAGAGTGAGTGATTTAAAACTTTGTTAATGGAAAAGTGTAATATTATTTCCGTATTGCAATGCAACTTGCAAAAATTCATCCAGAGTGAGTGAATGGAAAAGTGTAATATTATTTCCGTATTGCAATGCAACTTGCAAAAATTCATCCAGAGTGAGTGAATGGAAAAGTGTAATATTATTTCCGTATTGCAATGCAACTTGCAAAAATTCATCCAGAGTGAGTGAATGGAAAAGTGTAATATTATTTCCGTATTGCAATGCAACTTGCAAAAATTCATCCAGAGTGAGTGAATGGAAAAGTGTAATATTATTTCCGTATTGCAATGCAACTTGCAAAAATTCATCCAGAGTGAGTGAATGGAAAAGTGTAATATTATTTCCGTATTGCAATGCAACTTGCAAAAATTTATCCAGAGTGAGTGAATGGAAAAGTGTAATATTATTTCCGTATTGCAATGCAACTTGAAAAATTCATCCAGAGTGAGTGATTTAAAACTTTGTTAATGGAAAAGTGTAATATTATTTCCGTATTGCAATGCAACTTGCAAAAATTTATCCAGAGTGAGTGAATGGAAGTGTTATATTATTTCCGTATTGCAATGCAACTTGAAAAATTCATCCAGAGTGAGTGATTTAAAACTTTGTTAATGGAAAAGTGTAATATTATTTCCGTATTGCAATGCAACTTGCAAAAATTCATCCAGAGTGAGTGAATGGAAAAGTGTAATATTATTTCCGTATTGCAATGCAACTAGCAAAAATTTATCCAGAGTGAGTGAATCACAACATGATTTAGAACTTTGTTAATGTAATATTATTTCCGTATTGCAATGCAACTTGCAAAAATTCATCCAGAGTAAGTGAATGGAAAAGTGTAATATTATTTCCGTATTGCAATGCAACTTGCAAAAATTCATCCAGAGTGAGTGAATGGAAAAGTGTAATATTATTTCCGTATTGCAATGCAACTTGCAAAAATTCATCCAGAGTGAGTGAATGGAAAAGTGTAATATTATTTCCGTATTGCAATGCAACTTGCAAAAATTCATCCAGAGTGAGTGAATGGAAAAGTGTAATATTATTTCCGTATTGCAATGCAACTTGCAAAAATTCATCCAGAGTGAGTGAATGGAAAAGTGTAATATTATTTCCGTATTGCAATGCAACTTGCAAAAATTCATCCAGAGTGAGTGAATGGAAAAGTGTAATATTATTTCCGTATTGCAATGCAACTTGCAAAAATTCATCCAGAGTGAGTGAATGGAAAAGTGTAATATTATTTCCGTATTGCAATGCAACTTGCAAAAATTCATCCAGAGTGAGTGAATGGAAAAGTGTAATATTATTTCCGTATTGCAATGCAACTTGAAAAATTCATCCAGAGTGAGTGATTTAAAACTTTGTTAATGGAAAAGTGTAATATTATTTCCGTATTGCATTGCAACTTGCAAAAATTCATCCAGAGTGAGTGAATCACAACATGATTTAGAACTTTGTTAATGGAAAAGTGTAATATTATTTCCGTATTGCAATGCAACTTGAAAAATTCATCCAGAGTGAGTGATTTAAAACTTTGTTAATGGAAAAGTGTAATATTATTTCCGTATTGAGAAAAGAGAAAAGTGAGAAAAGTGTAATATTATTTCCGTATTGCAATGCAACTTGCAAAAATTCATCCAGAGTGAGTGAATCACAACATGATTTAGAACTTTGTTAATGGAAAAGTGTAATATTATTTCCGTATTGCAATGCAACTTGCAAAAATTCATCCAGAGTGAGTGAATGGAAAAGTGTAATATTATTTCCGTATTGCAATGCAACTTGCAAAAATTCATCCAGAGTGAGTGAATGGAAAAGTATAATATTATTTCCGTATTGCAAATGCAACTTGCAAAAATTCATCCAGAGTGAGTGAATGGAAAAGTGTAATATTATTTCCGTATTGCAATGCAACTTGCAAAAATTCATCCAGAGTGAGTGAATGGAAAAGTGTAATATTATTTCCGTATTGCAATGCAACTTGCAAAAATTCATCCAGAGTGGGTGAATGGAAAAGTGTAATATTATTTCCGTATTGCAATGCAACTTGCAAAAATTCATCCAGAGTGAGTGAATGGAAAAGTGTAATATTATTTCCGTATTGCAATGCAACTTGCAAAAATTCATCCAGAGTGAGTGAATGGAAAAGTGTAATATTATTTCCGTATTGCAATGCAACTTGCAAAAATTCATCCAGAGTGAGTGAATGGAAAAGTGTAATATTATTTCCGTATTGCAATGCAACTTGCAAAAATTTATCCAGAGTGAGTGAATGGAAAAGTGTAATATTATTTCCGTATTGCAATGCAACTTGAAAAATTCATCCAGAGTGAGTGATTTAAAACTTTGTTAATAGAAAAGTGTAATATTATTTCCGTATTGCAATGCAACTTGCAAAAATTCATCCAGAGTAAGTGAATGGAAAAGTGTAATATTATTTCCGTATTGCAATGCAACTTGCAAAAATTCATCCAGAGTGAGTGAATCACAACATGATTTAGAACTTTGTTAATGGAAAAGTGTAATATTATTTCCGTATTGCAATGCAACTTGCAAAAATTCATCCAGAGTGAGTGAATGGAAAAGTGTAATATTATTTCCGTATTGCAATGCAACTTGCAAAAATTCATCCAGAGTGAGTGAATGGAAAAGTGTAATATTATTTCCGTATTGCAATGCAACTTGCAAAAATTCATCCAGAGTGAGTGATTTAGAACTTTGTTAATGGAAAAGTGTAATATTATTTCCGTATTGCAATGCAATTTGCAAAAATTCATCCAGAGTGAGTGAATCACAACATGATTTAGAACTTTGTTAATGGAAAAGTGTAATATTATTTCCGTATTGCAATGCAACTTGCAAAAATTCATCCAGAGTGAGTGAATCACAACATGATTTAGAACTTTGTTAATGGAAAAGTGTAATATTATTTCCGTATTGCAATGCAACTTGCAAAAATTCATCCAGAGTAAGTGAATGGAAAAGTGTAATATTATTTCCGTATTGCAATGCAACTTGCAAAAATTCATCCAGAGTGAGTGAATCACAACATGATTTAGAACTTTGTTAATGTAATATTATTTCCGTATTGCAATGCAACTTGCAAAAATTCATCCAGAGCGAGTGAATGGAAAAGTGTAATATTATTTCCGTATTGCAATGCAACTTGCAAAAATTCATCCAGAGTGAGTGAATGGAAAAGTGTAATATTATTTCCGTATTGCAATGCAACTTGCAAAAATTCATCCAGAGTGAGTGAATGGAAAAGTGTAATATTATTTCCGTATTGCAATGCAACTTGCAAAAATTCATCCAGAGTGAGTGAATGGAAAAGTGTAATATTATTTCCGTATTGCAATGCAACTTGCAAAAATTCATCCAGAGTGAGTGAATGGAAAAGTGTAATATTATTTCCGTATTGCAATGCAACTTGCAAAAATTCATCCAGAGTGAGTGAATCACAACATGATTTAGAACTTTGTTAATGTAATATTATTTCCGTATTGCAATGCAACTTGCAAAAATTCATCCAGAGTGAGTGAATGGAAAAGTGTAATATTATTTCCGTATTGCAATGCAACTTGCAAAAATTCATCCAGAGTGAGTGAATGGAAAAGTGTAATATTATTTCCGTATTGCAATGCAACTTGCAAAAATTCATCCAGAGTGAGTGATTTAGAACTTTGTTAATGGAAAAGTGTAATATTATTTCCGTATTGCAATGCAACTTGCAAAAATTCATCCAGAGTGAGTGAATCACAACATGATTTAGAACTTTGTTAATGGAAAAGTGTAATATTATTTCCGTATTGCAATGCAACTTGCAAAAATTCATCCAGAGTGAGTGAATCACAACATGATTTAGAACTTTGTTAATGGAAAAGTGTAATATTATTTCCGTATTGCAATGCAACTTGCAAAAATTCATCCAGAGTGAGTGACTCACAACATGATTTAGAACTTTGTTAATGTAATATTATTTCCGTATTGCAATGCAACTTGCAAAAATTCATCCAGAGTGAGTGAATGGAAAAGTGTAATATTATTTCCGTATTGCAATGCAACTTGCAAAAATTCATCCAGAGTGAGTGAATGGAAAAGTGTAATATTATTTCCGTATTGCAATGCAACTTGCAAAAATTCATCCAGAGTGAGTGAATGGAAAAGTGTAATATTATTTCCGTATTGCAATGCAACTTGCAAAAATTTATCCAGAGTGAGTGAATGGAAAAGTGTAATATTATTTCCGTATTGCAATGCAACTTGAAAAATTCATCCAGAGTGAGTGATTTAAAACTTTGTTAATGGAAAAGTGTAATATTATTTCCGTATTGCAATGCAACTTGCAAAAATTTATCCAGAGTGAGTGAATGGAAGTGTTATATTATTTCCGTATTGCAATGCAACTTGAAAAATTCATCCAGAGTGAGTGATTTAAAACTTTGTTAATGGAAAAGTGTAATATTATTTCCGTATTGCAATGCAACTTGCAAAAATTCATCCAGAGTGAGTGAATGGAAAAGTGTAATATTATTTCCGTATTGCAATGCAACTTGCAAAAATTCATCCAGAGTGAGTGAATGGAAAAGTGTAATATTATTTCCGTATTGCAATGCAACTTGCAAAAATTCATCCAGAGTGAGTGAATGGAAAAGTATAATATTATTTCCGTATTGCAAATGCAACTTGCAAAAATTCATCCAGAGTGAGTGAATGGAAAAGTGTAATATTATTTCCGTATTGCAATGCAACTTGCAAAAATTCATCCAGAGTGAGTGAATGGAAAAGTGTAATATTATTTCCGTATTGCAATGCAACTTGCAAAAATTCATCCAGAGTGGGTGAATGGAAAAGTGTAATATTATTTCCGTATTGCAATGCAACTTGCAAAAATTCATCCAGAGTGAGTGAATGGAAAAGTGTAATATTATTTCCGTATTGCAATGCAACTTGCAAAAATTCATCCAGAGTGAGTGAATGGAAAAGTGTAATATTATTTCCGTATTGCAATGCAACTTGCAAAAATTCATCCAGAGTGAGTGAATGGAAAAGTGTAATATTATTTCCGTATTGCAATGCAACTTGCAAAAATTTATCCAGAGTGAGTGAATGGAAAAGTGTAATATTATTTCCGTATTGCAATGCAACTTGAAAAATTCATCCAGAGTGAGTGATTTAAAACTTTGTTAATAGAAAAGTGTAATATTATTTCCGTATTGCAATGCAACTTGCAAAAATTCATCCAGAGTAAGTGAATGGAAAAGTGTAATATTATTTCCGTATTGCAATGCAACTTGCAAAAATTCATCCAGAGTGAGTGAATCACAACATGATTTAGAACTTTGTTAATGGAAAAGTGTAATATTATTTCCGTATTGCAATGCAACTTGCAAAAATTCATCCAGAGTGAGTGAATGGAAAAGTGTAATATTATTTCCGTATTGCAATGCAACTTGCAAAAATTCATCCAGAGTGAGTGAATGGAAAAGTGTAATATTATTTCCGTATTGCAATGCAACTTGCAAAAATTCATCCAGAGTGAGTGATTTAGAACTTTGTTAATGGAAAAGTGTAATATTATTTCCGTATTGCAATGCAATTTGCAAAAATTCATCCAGAGTGAGTGAATCACAACATGATTTAGAACTTTGTTAATGGAAAAGTGTAATATTATTTCCGTATTGCAATGCAACTTGCAAAAATTCATCCAGAGTGAGTGAATCACAACATGATTTAGAACTTTGTTAATGGAAAAGTGTAATATTATTTCCGTATTGCAATGCAACTTGCAAAAATTCATCCAGAGTAAGTGAATGGAAAAGTGTAATATTATTTCCGTATTGCAATGCAACTTGAAAAATTCATCCAGAGTGAGTGATTTAAAACTTTGTTAATGGAAAAGTGTAATATTATTTCCGTATTGCAATGCAACTTGCAAAAATTTATCCAGAGTGAGTGAATGGAAAAGTGTAATATTATTTCCGTATTGCAATGCAACTTGCAAAAATTTATCCAGAGTGAGTGAATGGAAAAGTGTAATATTATTTCCGTATTGCAATGCAACTTGAAAAATTCATCCAGAGTGAGTGATTTAAAACTTTGTTAATGGAAAAGTGTAATATTATTTCCGTATTGCAATGCAACTTGCAAAAATTTATCCAGAGTGAGTGAATGGAAGTGTTATATTATTTCCGTATTGCAATGCAACTTGAAAAATTCATCCAGAGTGAGTGATTTAAAACTTTGTTAATGGAAAAGTGTAATATTATTTCCGTATTGCAATGCAACTTGCAAAAATTCATCCAGAGTGAGTGAATGGAAAAGTGTAATATTATTTCCGTATTGCAATGCAACTTGCAAAAATTCATCCAGAGTGAGTGAATGGAAAAGTGTAATATTATTTCCGTATTGCAATGCAACTTGCAAAAATTCATCCAGAGTGAGTGAATGGAAAAGTATAATATTATTTCCGTATTGCAAATGCAACTTGCAAAAATTCATCCAGAGTGAGTGAATGGAAAAGTGTAATATTATTTCCGTATTGCAATGCAACTTGCAAAAATTCATCCAGAGTGAGTGAATGGAAAAGTGTAATATTATTTCCGTATTGCAATGCAACTTGCAAAAATTCATCCAGAGTGGGTGAATGGAAAAGTGTAATATTATTTCCGTATTGCAATGCAACTTGCAAAAATTCATCCAGAGTGAGTGAATGGAAAAGTGTAATATTATTTCCGTATTGCAATGCAACTTGCAAAAATTCATCCAGAGTGAGTGAATGGAAAAGTGTAATATTATTTCCGTATTGCAATGCAACTTGCAAAAATTCATCCAGAGTGAGTGAATCACAACATGATTTAGAACTTTGTTAATGGAAAAGTGTAATATTATTTCCGTATTGCAATGCAACTTGCAAAAATTCATCCAGAGTGAGTGAATCACAACATGATTTAGAACTTTGTTAATGGAAAAGTGTAATATTATTTCCGTATTGCAATGCAATTTGCAAAAATTCATCCAGAGTGAGTGAATCACAACATGATTTAGAACTTTGTTAATGGAAAAGTGTAATATTATTTCCGTATTGCAATGCAACTTGCAAAAATTCATCCAGAGTGAGTGAATCACAACATGATTTAGAACTTTGTTAATGGAAAAGTGTAATATTATTTCCGTATTGCAATGCAACTTGCAAAAATTCATCCAGAGTAAGTGAATGGAAAAGTGTAATATTATTTCCGTATTGCAATGCAACTTGAAAAATTCATCCAGAGTGAGTGATTTAAAACTTTGTTAATGGAAAAGTGTAATATTATTTCCGTATTGCAATGCAACTTGCAAAAATTTATCCAGAGTGAGTGAATGGAAAAGTGTAATATTATTTCCGTATTGCAATGCAACTTGCAAAAATTTATCCAGAGTGAGTGAATGGAAAAGTGTAATATTATTTCCGTATTGCAATGCAACTTGAAAAATTCATCCAGAGTGAGTGATTTAAAACTTTGTTAATGGAAAAGTGTAATATTATTTCCGTATTGCAATGCAACTTGCAAAAATTTATCCAGAGTGAGTGAATGGAAGTGTTATATTATTTCCGTATTGCAATGCAACTTGAAAAATTCATCCAGAGTGAGTGATTTAAAACTTTGTTAATGGAAAAGTGTAATATTATTTCCGTATTGCAATGCAACTTGCAAAAATTCATCCAGAGTGAGTGAATGGAAAAGTGTAATATTATTTCCGTATTGCAATGCAACTTGCAAAAATTCATCCAGAGTGAGTGAATGGAAAAGTGTAATATTATTTCCGTATTGCAATGCAACTTGCAAAAATTCATCCAGAGTGAGTGAATGGAAAAGTATAATATTATTTCCGTATTGCAAATGCAACTTGCAAAAATTCATCCAGAGTGAGTGAATGGAAAAGTGTAATATTATTTCCGTATTGCAATGCAACTTGCAAAAATTCATCCAGAGTGAGTGAATGGAAAAGTGTAATATTATTTCCGTATTGCAATGCAACTTGCAAAAATTCATCCAGAGTGGGTGAATGGAAAAGTGTAATATTATTTCCGTATTGCAATGCAACTTGCAAAAATTCATCCAGAGTGAGTGAATGGAAAAGTGTAATATTATTTCCGTATTGCAATGCAACTTGCAAAAATTCATCCAGAGTGAGTGAATGGAAAAGTGTAATATTATTTCCGTATTGCAATGCAACTTGCAAAAATTCATCCAGAGTGAGTGAATGGAAAAGTGTAATATTATTTCCGTATTGCAATGCAACTTGCAAAAATTTATCCAGAGTGAGTGAATGGAAAAGTGTAATATTATTTCCGTATTGCAATGCAACTTGAAAAATTCATCCAGAGTGAGTGATTTAAAACTTTGTTAATAGAAAAGTGTAATATTATTTCCGTATTGCAATGCAACTTGCAAAAATTCATCCAGAGTAAGTGAATGGAAAAGTGTAATATTATTTCCGTATTGCAATGCAACTTGCAAAAATTTATCCAGAGTGAGTGAATGGAAAAGTGTAATATTATTTCCGTATTGCAATGCAACTTGCAAAAATTCATCCAGAGTGAGTGAATGGAAAAGTGTAATATTATTTCCGTATTGCAATGCAACTTGCAAAAATTCATCCAGAGTGAGTGATTTAGAACTTTGTTAATGGAAAAGTGTAATATTATTTCCGTATTGCAATGCAATTTGCAAAAATTCATCCAGAGTGAGTGAATCACAACATGATTTAGAACTTTGTTAATGGAAAAGTGTAATATTATTTCCGTATTGCAATGCAACTTGCAAAAATTCATCCAGAGTGAGTGAATCACAACATGATTTAGAACTTTGTTAATGGAAAAGTGTAATATTATTTCCGTATTGCAATGCAACTTGCAAAAATTCATCCAGAGTAAGTGAATGGAAAAGTGTAATATTATTTCCGTATTGCAATGCAACTTGAAAAATTCATCCAGAGTGAGTGATTTAAAACTTTGTTAATGGAAAAGTGTAATATTATTTCCGTATTGCAATGCAACTTGCAAAAATTTATCCAGAGTGAGTGAATGGAAAAGTGTAATATTATTTCCGTATTGCAATGCAACTTGCAAAAATTTATCCAGAGTGAGTGAATGGAAAAGTGTAATATTATTTCCGTATTGCAATGCAACTTGAAAAATTCATCCAGAGTGAGTGATTTAAAACTTTGTTAATGGAAAAGTGTAATATTATTTCCGTATTGCAATGCAACTTGCAAAAATTTATCCAGAGTGAGTGAATGGAAGTGTTATATTATTTCCGTATTGCAATGCAACTTGAAAAATTCATCCAGAGTGAGTGATTTAAAACTTTGTTAATGGAAAAGTGTAATATTATTTCCGTATTGCAATGCAACTTGCAAAAATTCATCCAGAGTGAGTGAATGGAAAAGTGTAATATTATTTCCGTATTGCAATGCAACTTGCAAAAATTCATCCAGAGTGAGTGAATGGAAAAGTGTAATATTATTTCCGTATTGCAATGCAACTTGCAAAAATTCATCCAGAGTGAGTGAATGGAAAAGTATAATATTATTTCCGTATTGCAAATGCAACTTGCAAAAATTCATCCAGAGTGAGTGAATGGAAAAGTGTAATATTATTTCCGTATTGCAATGCAACTTGCAAAAATTCATCCAGAGTGAGTGAATGGAAAAGTGTAATATTATTTCCGTATTGCAATGCAACTTGCAAAAATTCATCCAGAGTGGGTGAATGGAAAAGTGTAATATTATTTCCGTATTGCAATGCAACTTGCAAAAATTCATCCAGAGTGAGTGAATGGAAAAGTGTAATATTATTTCCGTATTGCAATGCAACTTGCAAAAATTCATCCAGAGTGAGTGAATGGAAAAGTGTAATATTATTTCCGTATTGCAATGCAACTTGCAAAAATTCATCCAGAGTGAGTGAATGGAAAAGTGTAATATTATTTCCGTATTGCAATGCAACTTGCAAAAATTTATCCAGAGTGAGTGAATGGAAAAGTGTAATATTATTTCCGTATTGCAATGCAACTTGAAAAATTCATCCAGAGTGAGTGATTTAAAACTTTGTTAATAGAAAAGTGTAATATTATTTCCGTATTGCAATGCAACTTGCAAAAATTCATCCAGAGTAAGTGAATGGAAAAGTGTAATATTATTTCCGTATTGCAATGCAACTTGCAAAAATTCATCCAGAGTGAGTGAATCACAACATGATTTAGAACTTTGTTAATGGAAAAGTGTAATATTATTTCCGTATTGCAATGCAACTTGCAAAAATTCATCCAGAGTGAGTGAATGGAAAAGTGTAATATTATTTCCGTATTGCAATGCAACTTGCAAAAATTCATCCAGAGTGAGTGAATGGAAAAGTGTAATATTATTTCCGTATTGCAATGCAACTTGCAAAAATTCATCCAGAGTGAGTGATTTAGAACTTTGTTAATGGAAAAGTGTAATATTATTTCCGTATTGCAATGCAATTTGCAAAAATTCATCCAGAGTGAGTGAATCACAACATGATTTAGAACTTTGTTAATGGAAAAGTGTAATATTATTTCCGTATTGCAATGCAACTTGCAAAAATTCATCCAGAGTGAGTGAATCACAACATGATTTAGAACTTTGTTAATGGAAAAGTGTAATATTATTTCCGTATTGCAATGCAACTTGCAAAAATTCATCCAGAGTAAGTGAATGGAAAAGTGTAATATTATTTCCGTATTGCAATGCAACTTGCAAAAATTCATCCAGAGTGAGTGAATCACAACATGATTTAGAACTTTGTTAATGTAATATTATTTCCGTATTGCAATGCAACTTGCAAAAATTCATCCAGAGTAAGTGAATGGAAAAGTGTAATATTATTTCCGTATTGCAATGCAACTTGCAAAAATTCATCCAGAGCGAGTGAATGGAAAAGTGTAATATTATTTCCGTATTGCAATGCAACTTGCAAAAATTCATCCAGAGTGAGTGAATGGAAAAGTGTAATATTATTTCCGTATTGCAATGCAACTTGCAAAAATTCATCCAGAGTGAGTGAATGGAAAAGTGTAATATTATTTCCGTATTGCAATGCAACTTGCAAAAATTCATCCAGAGTGAGTGAATGGAAAAGTGTAATATTATTTCCGTATTGCAATGCAACTTGCAAAAATTCATCCAGAGTGAGTGAATGGAAAAGTGTAATATTATTTCCGTATTGCAATGCAACTTGCAAAAATTCATCCAGAGTGAGTGAATCACAACATGATTTAGAACTTTGTTAATGTAATATTATTTCCGTATTGCAATGCAACTTGCAAAAATTCATCCAGAGTGAGTGAATGGAAAAGTGTAATATTATTTCCGTATTGCAATGCAACTTGCAAAAATTCATCCAGAGTGAGTGAATGGAAAAGTGTAATATTATTTCCGTATTGCAATGCAACTTGCAAAAATTCATCCAGAGTGAGTGATTTAGAACTTTGTTAATGGAAAAGTGTAATATTATTTCCGTATTGCAATGCAACTTGCAAAAATTCATCCAGAGTGAGTGAATCACAACATGATTTAGAACTTTGTTAATGGAAAAGTGTAATATTATTTCCGTATTGCAATGCAACTTGCAAAAATTCATCCAGAGTGAGTGAATCACAACATGATTTAGAACTTTGTTAATGGAAAAGTGTAATATTATTTCCGTATTGCAATGCAACTTGCAAAAATTCATCCAGAGTGAGTGACTCACAACATGATTTAGAACTTTGTTAATGTAATATTATTTCCGTATTGCAATGCAACTTGCAAAAATTCATCCAGAGTGAGTGAATGGAAAAGTGTAATATTATTTCCGTATTGCAATGCAACTTGCAAAAATTCATCCAGAGTGAGTGAATGGAAAAGTGTAATATTATTTCCGTATTGCAATGCAACTTGCAAAAATTCATCCAGAGTGAGTGAATGGAAAAGTGTAATATTATTTCCGTATTGCAATGCAACTTGCAAAAATTTATCCAGAGTGAGTGAATGGAAAAGTGTAATATTATTTCCGTATTGCAATGCAACTTGAAAAATTCATCCAGAGTGAGTGATTTAAAACTTTGTTAATGGAAAAGTGTAATATTATTTCCGTATTGCAATGCAACTTGCAAAAATTTATCCAGAGTGAGTGAATGGAAGTGTTATATTATTTCCGTATTGCAATGCAACTTGAAAAATTCATCCAGAGTGAGTGATTTAAAACTTTGTTAATGGAAAAGTGTAATATTATTTCCGTATTGCAATGCAACTTGCAAAAATTCATCCAGAGTGAGTGAATGGAAAAGTGTAATATTATTTCCGTATTGCAATGCAACTAGCAAAAATTTATCCAGAGTGAGTGAATCACAACATGATTTAGAACTTTGTTAATGTAATATTATTTCCGTATTGCAATGCAACTTGCAAAAATTCATCCAGAGTAAGTGAATGGAAAAGTGTAATATTATTTCCGTATTGCAATGCAACTTGCAAAAATTCATCCAGAGTGAGTGAATGGAAAAGTGTAATATTATTTCCGTATTGCAATGCAACTTGCAAAAATTCATCCAGAGTGAGTGAATGGAAAAGTGTAATATTATTTCCGTATTGCAATGCAACTTGCAAAAATTCATCCAGAGTGAGTGAATGGAAAAGTGTAATATTATTTCCGTATTGCAATGCAACTTGCAAAAATTCATCCAGAGTGAGTGAATGGAAAAGTGTAATATTATTTCCGTATTGCAATGCAACTTGCAAAAATTCATCCAGAGTGAGTGAATGGAAAAGTGTAATATTATTTCCGTATTGCAATGCAACTTGCAAAAATTCATCCAGAGTGAGTGAATGGAAAAGTGTAATATTATTTCCGTATTGCAATGCAACTTGCAAAAATTCATCCAGAGTGAGTGAATGGAAAAGTGTAATATTATTTCCGTATTGCAATGCAACTTGAAAAATTCATCCAGAGTGAGTGATTTAAAACTTTGTTAATGGAAAAGTGTAATATTATTTCCGTATTGCATTGCAACTTGCAAAAATTCATCCAGAGTGAGTGAATCACAACATGATTTAGAACTTTGTTAATGGAAAAGTGTAATATTATTTCCGTATTGCAATGCAACTTGAAAAATTCATCCAGAGTGAGTGAATCACAACATGATTTAGAACTTTGTTAATGGAAAAGTGTAATATTATTTCCGTATTGCAATGCAACTTGCAAAAATTCATCCAGAGTGAGTGAATGGAAAAGTGTAATATTATTTCCGTATTGCAATGCAACTTGCAAAAATTCATCCAGAGTGAGTGAATGGAAAAGTATAATATTATTTCCGTATTGCAAATGCAACTTGCAAAAATTCATCCAGAGTGAGTGAATGGAAAAGTGTAATATTATTTCCGTATTGCAATGCAACTTGCAAAAATTCATCCAGAGTGAGTGAATGGAAAAGTGTAATATTATTTCCGTATTGCAATGCAACTTGCAAAAATTCATCCAGAGTGGGTGAATGGAAAAGTGTAATATTATTTCCGTATTGCAATGCAACTTGCAAAAATTCATCCAGAGTGAGTGAATGGAAAAGTGTAATATTATTTCCGTATTGCAATGCAACTTGCAAAAATTCATCCAGAGTGAGTGAATGGAAAAGTGTAATATTATTTCCGTATTGCAATGCAACTTGCAAAAATTCATCCAGAGTGAGTGAATGGAAAAGTGTAATATTATTTCCGTATTGCAATGCAACTTGCAAAAATTTATCCAGAGTGAGTGAATGGAAAAGTGTAATATTATTTCCGTATTGCAATGCAACTTGAAAAATTCATCCAGAGTGAGTGATTTAAAACTTTGTTAATAGAAAAGTGTAATATTATTTCCGTATTGCAATGCAACTTGCAAAAATTCATCCAGAGTAAGTGAATGGAAAAGTGTAATATTATTTCCGTATTGCAATGCAACTTGCAAAAATTCATCCAGAGTGAGTGAATCACAACATGATTTAGAACTTTGTTAATGGAAAAGTGTAATATTATTTCCGTATTGCAATGCAACTTGCAAAAATTCATCCAGAGTGAGTGAATGGAAAAGTGTAATATTATTTCCGTATTGCAATGCAACTTGCAAAAATTCATCCAGAGTGAGTGAATGGAAAAGTGTAATATTATTTCCGTATTGCAATGCAACTTGCAAAAATTCATCCAGAGTGAGAGAATGGAAAAGTATAATATTATTTCCGTATTGCAATGCAACTTGCAAAAATTCATCCAGAGTGAGTGAATGGAAAAGTGTAATATTATTTCCGTATTGCAATGCAACTTGCAAAAATTCATCCAGAGTGAGTGAATGGAAAAGTGTAATATTATTTCCGTATTGCAATGCAACTTGCAAAAATTCATCCAGAGTGAGTGATTTAGAACTTTGTTAATGGAAAAGTGTAATATTATTTCCGTATTGCAATGCAACTTGCAAAAATTCATCCAGAGTGAGTGAATGGAAAAGTGTAATATTATTTCCGTATTGCAATGCAACTTGCAAAAATTCATCCAGAGTGAGTGAATCACAACATGATTTAGAACTTTGTTAATGTAATATTATTTCCGTATTGCAATGCAACTTGCAAAAATTCATCCAGAGTGAGTGAATCACAACATGATTTAGAACTTTGTTAATGTAATATTATTTCCGTATTGCAATGCAACTTGCAAAAATTCATCCAGAGTGAGTGAATGGAAAAGTGTAATATTATTTCCGTATTGCAATGCAACTTGCAAAAATTCATCCAGAGTGAGTGATTTAGAACTTTGTTAATGGAAAAGTGTAATATTATTTCCGTATTGCAATGCAACTTGCAAAAATTCATCCAGAGTGAGTGAATGGAAAAGTGTAATATTATTTCCGTATTGCAATGCAACTTGCAAAAATTCATCCAGAGTGAGTGAATGGAAAAGTGTAATATTATTTCCGTATTGCAATGCAACTTGCAAAAATTCATCCAGAGTGAGTGAATCACAACATGATTTAGAACTTTGTTAATGTAATATTATTTCCGTATTGCAATGCAACTTGCAAAAATTCATCCAGAGTGAGTGAATGGAAAAGTGTAATATTATTTCCGTATTGCAATGCAACTTGCAAAAATTCATCCAGAGTGAGTGAATGGAAAAGTGTAATATTATTTCCGTATTGCAATGCAACTTGCAAAAATTCATCCAGAGTGAGTGAATGGAAAAGTGTAATATTATTTCCGTATTGCAATGCAACTTGCAAAAATTCATCCAGAGTGAGTGAATGGAAAAGTGTAATATTATTTCCGTATTGCAATGCAACTTGCAAAAATTCATCCAGAGTGGGTGAATGGAAAAGTGTAATATTATTTCCGTATTGCAATGCAACTTGCAAAAATTCATCCAGAGTGAGTGAATGGAAAAGTGTAATATTATTTCCGTATTGCAATGCAACTTGCAAAAATTCATCCAGAGTGAGTGAATGGAAAAGTGTAATATTATTTCCGTATTGCAATGCAACTTGCAAAAATTCATCCAGAGTGAGTGAATGGAAAAGTGTAATATTATTTCCGTATTGCAATGCAACTTGAAAAATTCATCCAGAGTGAGTGATTTAAAACTTTGTTAATGGAAAAGTGTAATATTATTTCCGTATTGCAATGCAACTTGCAAAAATTCATCCAGAGTGAGTGAATCACAACATGATTTAGAACTTTGTTAATGTAATATTATTTCCGTATTGCAATGCAACTTGCAAAAATTCATCCAGAGTAAGTGAATGGAAAAGTGTAATATTATTTCCGTATTGCAATGCAACTTGCAAAAATTCATCCAGAGTAAGTGAATGGAAAAGTGTAATATTATTTCCGTATTGCAATGCAACTTGCAAAAATTTATCCAGAGTGAGTGAATGGAAAAGTGTAATATTATTTCCGTATTGCAATGCAACTTGAAAAATTCATCCAGAGTGAGTGAATCACAACATGATTTAGAACTTTGTTAATGTAATATTATTTCCGTATTGCAATGCAACTTGCAAAAATTCATCCAGAGTGAGTGAATCACAACATGATTTAGAACTTTGTTAATGTAATATTATTTCCGTATTGCAATGCAACTTGCAAAAATTCATCCAGAGTGAGTGAATGGAAAAGTGTAATATTATTTCCGTATTGCAATGCAACTTGCAAAAATTCATCCAGAGTGAGTGAATGGAAAAGTGTAATATTATTTCCGTATTGCAATGCAACTTGCAAAAATTCATCCAGAGTGAGTGAATGGAAAAGTGTAATATTATTTCCGTATTGCAATGCAACTTGCAAAAATTCATCCAGAGTGAGTGAATGGAAAAGTGTAATATTATTTCCGTATTGCAATGCAACTTGCAAAAATTCATCCAGAGTGGGTGAATGGAAAAGTGTAATATTATTTCCGTATTGCAATGCAACTTGCAAAAATTCATCCAGAGTGAGTGAATGGAAAAGTGTAATATTATTTCCGTATTGCAATGCAACTTGCAAAAATTCATCCAGAGTGAGTGAATGGAAAAGTGTAATATTATTTCCGTATTGCAATGCAACTTGCAAAAATTCATCCAGAGTGAGTGAATGGAAAAGTGTAATATTATTTCCGTATTGCAATGCAACTTGAAAAATTCATCCAGAGTGAGTGATTTAAAACTTTGTTAATGGAAAAGTGTAATATTATTTCCGTATTGCAATGCAACTTGCAAAAATTCATCCAGAGTGAGTGAATGGAAAAGTGTAATATTATTTCCGTATTGCAATGCAACTTGCAAAAATTCATCCAGAGTGAGTGAATCACAACATGATTTAGAACTTTGTTAATGTAATATTATTTCCGTATTGCAATGCAACTTGCAAAAATTCATCCAGAGTAAGTGAATGAAAAAGTGTAATATTATTTCCGTATTGCAATGCAACTTGCAAAAATTCATCCAGAGTAAGTGAATGGAAAAGTGTAATATTATTTCCGTATTGCAATGCAACTTGCAAAAATTTATCCAGAGTGAGTGAATGGAAAAGTGTAATATTATTTCCGTATTGCAATGCAACTTGAAAAATTCATCCAGAGTGAGTGAATCACAACATGATTTAGAACTTTGTTAATGTAATATTATTTCCGTATTGCAATGCAACTTGCAAAAATTCATCCAGAGTAAGTGAATGGAAAAGTGTAATATTATTTCCGTATTGCAATGCAACTTGCAAAAATTCATCCAGAGTAAGTGAATGGAAAAGTGTAATATTATTTCCGTATTGCAATGCAACTTGCAAAAATTTATCCAGAGTGAGTGAATGGAAAAGTGTAATATTATTTCCGTATTGCAATGCAACTTGAAAAATTCATCCAGAGTGAGTGATTTAAAACTTTGTTAATGGAAAAGTGTAATATTATTTCCGTATTGCAATGCAACTTGCAAAAATTCATCCAGAGTGAGTGAATGGAAAAGTGTAATATTATTTCCGTATTGCAATGCAACTTGCAAAAATTCATCCAGAGTGAGTGAATGGAAAAGTGTAATATTATTTCCGTATTGCAATGCAACTTGCAAAAATTCATCCAGAGTGAGTGAATGGAAAAGTGTAATATTATTTCCGTATTGCAATGCAACTTGCAAAAATTCATCCAGAGTGAGTGAATGGAAAAGTGTAATATTATTTCCGTATTGCAATGCAACTTGCAAAAATTCATCCAGAGTGAGTGAATGGAAAAGTGTAATATTATTTCCGTATTGCAATGCAACTTGCAAAAATTTATCCAGAGTGAGTGAATGGAAAAGTGTTATATTATTTCCGTATTGCAATGCAACTTGAAAAATTCATCCAGAGTGAGTGATTTAAAACTTTGTTAATGGAAAAGTGTAATATTATTTCCGTATTGCAATGCAACTTGCAAAAATTCATCCAGAGTGAGTGAATCACAACATGATTTAGAACTTTGTTAATGGAAAAGTGTAATATTATTTCCGTATTGCAATGCAACTTGCAAAAATTCATCCAGAGTGAGTGACTCACAACATGATTTAGAACTTTGTTAATGTAATATTATTTCCGTATTGCAATGCAACTTGCAAAAATTCATCCAGAGTGAGTGAATGGAAAAGTGTAATATTATTTCCGTATTGCAATGCAACTTGCAAAAATTCATCCAGAGTGAGTGAATGGAAAAGTGTAATATTATTTCCGTATTGCAATGCAACTTGCAAAAATTCATCCAGAGTGAGTGAATGGAAAAGTATAATATTATTTCCGTATTGCAATGCAACTTGCAAAAATTCATCCAGAGTGAGTGAATGGAAAAGTGTAATATTATTTCCGTATTGCAATGCAACTTGCAAAAATTCATCCAGAGTGAGTGAATGGAAAAGTATAATATTATTTCCGTATTGCAATGCAACTTGCAAAAATTCATCCAGAGTGAGTGAATGGAAAAGTGTAATATTATTTCCGTATTGCAATGCAACTTGCAAAAATTCATCCAGAGTGAGTGAATGGAAAAGTGTAATATTATTTCCGTATTGCAATGCAACTTGCAAAAATTCATCCAGAGTGAGTGATTTAGAACTTTGTTAATGGAAAAGTGTAATATTATTTCCGTATTGCAATGCAACTTGCAAAAATTCATCCAGAGTGAGTGAATGGAAAAGTGTAATATTATTTCCGTATTGCAATGCAACTTGCAAAAATTCATCCAGAGTGAGTGAATGGAAAAGTGTAATATTATTTCCGTATTGCAATGCAACTTGCAAAAATTCATCCAGAGTGAGTGAATCACAACATGATTTAGAACTTTGTTAATGTAATATTATTTCCGTATTGCAATGCAACTTGCAAAAATTCATCCAGAGTGAGTGAATCACAACATGATTTAGAACTTTGTTAATGTAATATTATTTCCGTATTGCAATGCAACTTGCAAAAATTCATCCAGAGTGAGTGAATGGAAAAGTGTAATATTATTTCCGTATTGCAATGCAACTTGCAAAAATTCATCCAGAGTGAGTGATTTAGAACTTTGTTAATGGAAAAGTGTAATATTATTTCCGTATTGCAATGCAACTTGCAAAAATTCATCCAGAGTGAGTGAATGGAAAAGTGTAATATTATTTCCGTATTGCAATGCAACTTGCAAAAATTCATCCAGAGTGAGTGAATGGAAAAGTGTAATATTATTTCCGTATTGCAATGCAACTTGCAAAAATTCATCCAGAGTGAGTGAATCACAACATGATTTAGAACTTTGTTAATGTAATATTATTTCCGTATTGCAATGCAACTTGCAAAAATTCATCCAGAGTGAGTGAATGGAAAAGTGTAATATTATTTCCGTATTGCAATGCAACTTGCAAAAATTCATCCAGAGTGAGTGAATGGAAAAGTGTAATATTATTTCCGTATTGCAATGCAACTTGCAAAAATTCATCCAGAGTGAGTGAATGGAAAAGTGTAATATTATTTCCGTATTGCAATGCAACTTGCAAAAATTCATCCAGAGTGAGTGAATGGAAAAGTGTAATATTATTTCCGTATTGCAATGCAACTTGCAAAAATTCATCCAGAGTGGGTGAATGGAAAAGTGTAATATTATTTCCGTATTGCAATGCAACTTGCAAAAATTCATCCAGAGTGAGTGAATGGAAAAGTGTAATATTATTTCCGTATTGCAATGCAACTTGCAAAAATTCATCCAGAGTGAGTGAATGGAAAAGTGTAATATTATTTCCGTATTGCAATGCAACTTGCAAAAATTCATCCAGAGTGAGTGAATGGAAAAGTGTAATATTATTTCCGTATTGCAATGCAACTTGCAAAAATTCATCCAGAGTAAGTGAATGGAAAAGTGTAATATTATTTCCGTATTGCAATGCAACTTGCAAAAATTTATCCAGAGTGAGTGAATGGAAAAGTGTAATATTATTTCCGTATTGCAATGCAACTTGAAAAATTCATCCAGAGTGAGTGAATCACAACATGATTTAGAACTTTGTTAATGTAATATTATTTCCGTATTGCAATGCAACTTGCAAAAATTCATCCAGAGTGAGTGAATCACAACATGATTTAGAACTTTGTTAATGTAATATTATTTCCGTATTGCAATGCAACTTGCAAAAATTCATCCAGAGTGAGTGAATGGAAAAGTGTAATATTATTTCCGTATTGCAATGCAACTTGCAAAAATTCATCCAGAGTGAGTGAATGGAAAAGTGTAATATTATTTCCGTATTGCAATGCAACTTGCAAAAATTCATCCAGAGTGAGTGAATGGAAAAGTGTAATATTATTTCCGTATTGCAATGCAACTTGCAAAAATTCATCCAGAGTGAGTGAATGGAAAAGTGTAATATTATTTCCGTATTGCAATGCAACTTGCAAAAATTCATCCAGAGTGGGTGAATGGAAAAGTGTAATATTATTTCCGTATTGCAATGCAACTTGCAAAAATTCATCCAGAGTGAGTGAATGGAAAAGTGTAATATTATTTCCGTATTGCAATGCAACTTGCAAAAATTCATCCAGCGTGAGTGAATGGAAAAGTGTAATATTATTTCCGTATTGCAATGCAACTTGCAAAAATTCATCCAGAGTGAGTGAATGGAAAAGTGTAATATTATTTCCGTATTGCAATGCAACTTGAAAAATTCATCCAGAGTGAGTGATTTAAAACTTTGTTAATGGAAAAGTGTAATATTATTTCCGTATTGCAATGCAACTTGCAAAAATTCATCCAGAGTGAGTGAATGGAAAAGTGTAATATTATTTCCGTATTGCAATGCAACTTGCAAAAATTCATCCAGAGTGAGTGAATCACAACATGATTTAGAACTTTGTTAATGTAATATTATTTCCGTATTGCAATGCAACTTGCAAAAATTCATCCAGAGTAAGTGAATGAAAAAGTGTAATATTATTTCCGTATTGCAATGCAACTTGCAAAAATTCATCCAGAGTAAGTGAATGGAAAAGTGTAATATTATTTCCGTATTGCAATGCAACTTGCAAAAATTTATCCAGAGTGAGTGAATGGAAAAGTGTAATATTATTTCCGTATTGCAATGCAACTTGAAAAATTCATCCAGAGTGAGTGAATCACAACATGATTTAGAACTTTGTTAATGTAATATTATTTCCGTATTGCAATGCAACTTGCAAAAATTCATCCAGAGTAAGTGAATGGAAAAGTGTAATATTATTTCCGTATTGCAATGCAACTTGCAAAAATTCATCCAGAGTAAGTGAATGGAAAAGTGTAATATTATTTCCGTATTGCAATGCAACTTGCAAAAATTTATCCAGAGTGAGTGAATGGAAAAGTGTAATATTATTTCCGTATTGCAATGCAACTTGAAAAATTCATCCAGAGTGAGTGATTTAAAACTTTGTTAATGGAAAAGTGTAATATTATTTCCGTATTGCAATGCAACTTGCAAAAATTCATCCAGAGTGAGTGAATGGAAAAGTGTAATATTATTTCCGTATTGCAATGCAACTTGCAAAAATTCATCCAGAGTGAGTGAATGGAAAAGTGTAATATTATTTCCGTATTGCAATGCAACTTGCAAAAATTCATCCAGAGTGAGTGAATGGAAAAGTGTAATATTATTTCCGTATTGCAATGCAACTTGCAAAAATTCATCCAGAGTGAGTGAATGGAAAAGTGTAATATTATTTCCGTATTGCAATGCAACTTGCAAAAATTCATCCAGAGTGAGTGAATGGAAAAGTGTAATATTATTTCCGTATTGCAATGCAACTTGCAAAAATTTATCCAGAGTGAGTGAATGGAAAAGTGTTATATTATTTCCGTATTGCAATGCAACTTGAAAAATTCATCCAGAGTGAGTGATTTAAAACTTTGTTAATGGAAAAGTGTAATATTATTTCCGTATTGCAATGCAACTTGCAAAAATTCATCCAGAGTGAGTGAATCACAACATGATTTAGAACTTTGTTAATGGAAAAGTGTAATATTATTTCCGTATTGCAATGCAACTTGCAAAAATTCATCCAGAGTGAGTGACTCACAACATGATTTAGAACTTTGTTAATGTAATATTATTTCCGTATTGCAATGCAACTTGCAAAAATTCATCCAGAGTGAGTGAATGGAAAAGTGTAATATTATTTCCGTATTGCAATGCAACTTGCAAAAATTCATCCAGAGTGAGTGAATGGAAAAGTGTAATATTATTTCCGTATTGCAATGCAACTTGCAAAAATTCATCCAGAGTGAGTGAATGGAAAAGTATAATATTATTTCCGTATTGCAATGCAACTTGCAAAAATTCATCCAGAGTGAGTGAATGGAAAAGTGTAATATTATTTCCGTATTGCAATGCAACTTGCAAAAATTCATCCAGAGTGAGTGAATGGAAAAGTATAATATTATTTCCGTATTGCAATGCAACTTGCAAAAATTCATCCAGAGTGAGTGAATGGAAAAGTGTAATATTATTTCCGTATTGCAATGCAACTTGCAAAAATTCATCCAGAGTGAGTGAATGGAAAAGTGTAATATTATTTCCGTATTGCAATGCAACTTGCAAAAATTCATCCAGAGTGAGTGATTTAGAACTTTGTTAATGGAAAAGTGTAATATTATTTCCGTATTGCAATGCAACTTGCAAAAATTCATCCAGAGTGAGTGAATGGAAAAGTGTAATATTATTTCCGTATTGCAATGCAACTTGCAAAAATTCATCCAGAGTGAGTGAATGGAAAAGTGTAATATTATTTCCGTATTGCAATGCAACTTGCAAAAATTCATCCAGAGTGAGTGAATCACAACATGATTTAGAACTTTGTTAATGTAATATTATTTCCGTATTGCAATGCAACTTGCAAAAATTCATCCAGAGTGAGTGAATCACAACATGATTTAGAACTTTGTTAATGTAATATTATTTCCGTATTGCAATGCAACTTGCAAAAATTCATCCAGAGTGAGTGAATGGAAAAGTGTAATATTATTTCCGTATTGCAATGCAACTTGCAAAAATTCATCCAGAGTGAGTGATTTAGAACTTTGTTAATGGAAAAGTGTAATATTATTTCCGTATTGCAATGCAACTTGCAAAAATTCATCCAGAGTGAGTGAATGGAAAAGTGTAATATTATTTCCGTATTGCAATGCAACTTGCAAAAATTCATCCAGAGTGAGTGAATGGAAAAGTGTAATATTATTTCCGTATTGCAATGCAACTTGCAAAAATTCATCCAGAGTGAGTGAATCACAACATGATTTAGAACTTTGTTAATGTAATATTATTTCCGTATTGCAATGCAACTTGCAAAAATTCATCCAGAGTGAGTGAATGGAAAAGTGTAATATTATTTCCGTATTGCAATGCAACTTGCAAAAATTCATCCAGAGTGAGTGAATGGAAAAGTGTAATATTATTTCCGTATTGCAATGCAACTTGCAAAAATTCATCCAGAGTGAGTGAATGGAAAAGTGTAATATTATTTCCGTATTGCAATGCAACTTGCAAAAATTCATCCAGAGTGGGTGAATGGAAAAGTGTAATATTATTTCCGTATTGCAATGCAACTTGCAAAAATTCATCCAGAGTGAGTGAATGGAAAAGTGTAATATTATTTCCGTATTGCAATGCAACTTGCAAAAATTCATCCAGAGTGAGTGAATGGAAAAGTGTAATATTATTTCCGTATTGCAATGCAACTTGCAAAAATTCATCCAGAGTGAGTGAATGGAAAAGTGTAATATTATTTCCGTATTGCAATGCAACTTGCAAAAATTCATCCAGAGTGAGTGAATGGAAAAGTGTAATATTATTTCCGTATTGCAATGCAACTTGCAAAAATTCATCCAGAGTGAGTGAATGGAAAAGTGTAATATTATTTCCGTATTGCAATGCAACTTGCAAAAATTCATCCAGAGTGAGTGAATGGAAAAGTGTAATATTATTTCCGTATTGCAATGCAACTTGCAAAAATTCATCCAGAGTGAGTGAATGGAAAAGTGTAATATTATTTCCGTATTGCAATGCAACTTGAAAAATTCATCCAGAGTGAGTGATTTAAAACTTTGTTAATGGAAAAGTGTAATATTATTTCCGTATTGCAATGCAACTTGCAAAAATTCATCCAGAGTGAGTGAATGGAAAAGTGTAATATTATTTCCGTATTGCAATGCAACTTGCAAAAATTCATCCAGAGTGAGTGAATCACAACATGATTTAGAACTTTGTTAATGTAATATTATTTCCGTATTGCAATGCAACTTGCAAAAATTCATCCAGAGTAAGTGAATGAAAAAGTGTAATATTATTTCCGTATTGCAATGCAACTTGCAAAAATTCATCCAGAGTAAGTGAATGGAAAAGTGTAATATTATTTCCGTATTGCAATGCAACTTGCAAAAATTTATCCAGAGTGAGTGAATGGAAAAGTGTAATATTATTTCCGTATTGCAATGCAACTTGAAAAATTCATCCAGAGTGAGTGAATCACAACATGATTTAGAACTTTGTTAATGTAATATTATTTCCGTATTGCAATGCAACTTGCAAAAATTCATCCAGAGTAAGTGAATGGAAAAGTGTAATATTATTTCCGTATTGCAATGCAACTTGCAAAAATTCATCCAGAGTAAGTGAATGGAAAAGTGTAATATTATTTCCGTATTGCAATGCAACTTGCAAAAATTTATCCAGAGTGAGTGAATGGAAAAGTGTAATATTATTTCCGTATTGCAATGCAACTTGAAAAATTCATCCAGAGTGAGTGATTTAAAACTTTGTTAATGGAAAAGTGTAATATTATTTCCGTATTGCAATGCAACTTGCAAAAATTCATCCAGAGTGAGTGAATGGAAAAGTGTAATATTATTTCCGTATTGCAATGCAACTTGCAAAAATTCATCCAGAGTGAGTGAATGGAAAAGTGTAATATTATTTCCGTATTGCAATGCAACTTGCAAAAATTCATCCAGAGTGAGTGAATGGAAAAGTGTAATATTATTTCCGTATTGCAATGCAACTTGCAAAAATTCATCCAGAGTGAGTGAATGGAAAAGTGTAATATTATTTCCGTATTGCAATGCAACTTGCAAAAATTCATCCAGAGTGAGTGAATGGAAAAGTGTAATATTATTTCCGTATTGCAATGCAACTTGCAAAAATTTATCCAGAGTGAGTGAATGGAAAAGTGTTATATTATTTCCGTATTGCAATGCAACTTGAAAAATTCATCCAGAGTGAGTGATTTAAAACTTTGTTAATGGAAAAGTGTAATATTATTTCCGTATTGCAATGCAACTTGCAAAAATTCATCCAGAGTGAGTGAATCACAACATGATTTAGAACTTTGTTAATGGAAAAGTGTAATATTATTTCCGTATTGCAATGCAACTTGCAAAAATTCATCCAGAGTGAGTGACTCACAACATGATTTAGAACTTTGTTAATGTAATATTATTTCCGTATTGCAATGCAACTTGCAAAAATTCATCCAGAGTGAGTGAATGGAAAAGTGTAATATTATTTCCGTATTGCAATGCAACTTGCAAAAATTCATCCAGAGTGAGTGAATGGAAAAGTGTAATATTATTTCCGTATTGCAATGCAACTTGCAAAAATTCATCCAGAGTGAGTGAATGGAAAAGTATAATATTATTTCCGTATTGCAATGCAACTTGCAAAAATTCATCCAGAGTGAGTGAATGGAAAAGTGTAATATTATTTCCGTATTGCAATGCAACTTGCAAAAATTCATCCAGAGTGAGTGAATGGAAAAGTATAATATTATTTCCGTATTGCAATGCAACTTGCAAAAATTCATCCAGAGTGAGTGAATGGAAAAGTGTAATATTATTTCCGTATTGCAATGCAACTTGCAAAAATTCATCCAGAGTGAGTGAATGGAAAAGTGTAATATTATTTCCGTATTGCAATGCAACTTGCAAAAATTCATCCAGAGTGAGTGATTTAGAACTTTGTTAATGGAAAAGTGTAATATTATTTCCGTATTGCAATGCAACTTGCAAAAATTCATCCAGAGTGAGTGAATGGAAAAGTGTAATATTATTTCCGTATTGCAATGCAACTTGCAAAAATTCATCCAGAGTGAGTGAATGGAAAAGTGTAATATTATTTCCGTATTGCAATGCAACTTGCAAAAATTCATCCAGAGTGAGTGAATCACAACATGATTTAGAACTTTGTTAATGTAATATTATTTCCGTATTGCAATGCAACTTGCAAAAATTCATCCAGAGTGAGTGAATCACAACATGATTTAGAACTTTGTTAATGTAATATTATTTCCGTATTGCAATGCAACTTGCAAAAATTCATCCAGAGTGAGTGAATGGAAAAGTGTAATATTATTTCCGTATTGCAATGCAACTTGCAAAAATTCATCCAGAGTGAGTGATTTAGAACTTTGTTAATGGAAAAGTGTAATATTATTTCCGTATTGCAATGCAACTTGCAAAAATTCATCCAGAGTGAGTGAATGGAAAAGTGTAATATTATTTCCGTATTGCAATGCAACTTGCAAAAATTCATCCAGAGTGAGTGAATGGAAAAGTGTAATATTATTTCCGTATTGCAATGCAACTTGCAAAAATTCATCCAGAGTGAGTGAATCACAACATGATTTAGAACTTTGTTAATGTAATATTATTTCCGTATTGCAATGCAACTTGCAAAAATTCATCCAGAGTGAGTGAATGGAAAAGTGTAATATTATTTCCGTATTGCAATGCAACTTGCAAAAATTCATCCAGAGTGAGTGAATGGAAAAGTGTAATATTATTTCCGTATTGCAATGCAACTTGCAAAAATTCATCCAGAGTGAGTGAATGGAAAAGTGTAATATTATTTCCGTATTGCAATGCAACTTGCAAAAATTCATCCAGAGTGAGTGAATGGAAAAGTGTAATATTATTTCCGTATTGCAATGCAACTTGCAAAAATTCATCCAGAGTGGGTGAATGGAAAAGTGTAATATTATTTCCGTATTGCAATGCAACTTGCAAAAATTCATCCAGAGTGAGTGAATGGAAAAGTGTAATATTATTTCCGTATTGCAATGCAACTTGCAAAAATTCATCCAGAGTGAGTGAATGGAAAAGTGTAATATTATTTCCGTATTGCAATGCAACTTGCAAAAATTCATCCAGAGTGAGTGAATGGAAAAGTGTAATATTATTTCCGTATTGCAATGCAACTTGAAAAATTCATCCAGAGTGAGTGATTTAAAACTTTGTTAATGGAAAAGTGTAATATTATTTCCGTATTGCAATGCAACTTGCAAAAATTCATCCAGAGTGAGTGAATCACAACATGATTTAGAACTTTGTTAATGTAATATTATTTCCGTATTGCAATGCAACTTGCAAAAATTCATCCAGAGTAAGTGAATGGAAAAGTGTAATATTATTTCCGTATTGCAATGCAACTTGCAAAAATTCATCCAGAGTAAGTGAATGGAAAAGTGTAATATTATTTCCGTATTGCAATGCAACTTGCAAAAATTTATCCAGAGTGAGTGAATGGAAAAGTGTAATATTATTTCCGTATTGCAATGCAACTTGAAAAATTCATCCAGAGTGAGTGAATCACAACATGATTTAGAACTTTGTTAATGTAATATTATTTCCGTATTGCAATGCAACTTGCAAAAATTCATCCAGAGTGAGTGAATCACAACATGATTTAGAACTTTGTTAATGTAATATTATTTCCGTATTGCAATGCAACTTGCAAAAATTCATCCAGAGTGAGTGAATGGAAAAGTGTAATATTATTTCCGTATTGCAATGCAACTTGCAAAAATTCATCCAGAGTGAGTGAATAGAAAAGTGTAATATTATTTCCGTATTGCAATGCAACTTGCAAAAATTCATCCAGAGTGAGTGAATGGAAAAGTGTAATATTATTTCCGTATTGCAATGCAACTTGCAAAAATTCATCCAGAGTGAGTGAATGGAAAAGTGTAATATTATTTCCGTATTGCAATGCAACTTGCAAAAATTCATCCAGAGTGGGTGAATGGAAAAGTGTAATATTATTTCCGTATTGCAATGCAACTTGCAAAAATTCATCCAGAGTGAGTGAATGGAAAAGTGTAATATTATTTCCGTATTGCAATGCAACTTGCAAAAATTCATCCAGAGTGAGTGAATGGAAAAGTGTAATATTATTTCCGTATTGCAATGCAACTTGCAAAAATTCATCCAGAGTGAGTGAATGGAAAAGTGTAATATTATTTCCGTATTGCAATGCAACTTGAAAAATTCATCCAGAGTGAGTGATTTAAAACTTTGTTAATGGAAAAGTGTAATATTATTTCCGTATTGCAATGCAACTTGCAAAAATTCATCCAGAGTGAGTGAATGGAAAAGTGTAATATTATTTCCGTATTGCAATGCAACTTGCAAAAATTCATCCAGAGTGAGTGAATCACAACATGATTTAGAACTTTGTTAATGTAATATTATTTCCGTATTGCAATGCAACTTGCAAAAATTCATCCAGAGTAAGTGAATGGAAAAGTGTAATATTATTTCCGTATTGCAATGCAACTTGCAAAAATTCATCCAGAGTAAGTGAATGGAAAAGTGTAATATTATTTCCGTATTGCAATGCAACTTGCAAAAATTTATCCAGAGTGAGTGAATGGAAAAGTGTAATATTATTTCCGTATTGCAATGCAACTTGAAAAATTCATCCAGAGTGAGTGAATCACAACATGATTTAGAACTTTGTTAATGTAATATTATTTCCGTATTGCAATGCAACTTGCAAAAATTCATCCAGAGTAAGTGAATGGAAAAGTGTAATATTATTTCCGTATTGCAATGCAACTTGCAAAAATTCATCCAGAGTAAGTGAATGGAAAAGTGTAATATTATTTCCGTATTGCAATGCAACTTGCAAAAATTTATCCAGAGTGAGTGAATGGAAAAGTGTAATATTATTTCCGTATTGCAATGCAACTTGAAAAATTCATCCAGAGTGAGTGATTTAAAACTTTGTTAATGGAAAAGTGTAATATTATTTCCTTATTGCAATGCAACTTGCAAAAATTCATCCAGAGTGAGTGAATGGAAAAGTGTAATATTATTTCCGTATTGCAATGCAACTTGCAAAAATTCATCCAGAGTGAGTGAATGGAAAAGTGTAATATTATTTCCGTATTGCAATGCAACTTGCAAAAATTCATCCAGAGTGAGTGAATGGAAAAGTGTAATATTATTTCCGTATTGCAATGCAACTTGCAAAAATTCATCCAGAGTGAGTGAATGGAAAAGTGTAATATTATTTCCGTATTGCAATGCAACTTGCAAAAATTCATCCAGAGTGAGTGAATGGAAAAGTGTAATATTATTTCCGTATTGCAATGCAACTTGCAAAAATTTATCCAGAGTGAGTGAATGGAAAAGTGTTATATTATTTCCGTATTGCAATGCAACTTGAAAAATTCATCCAGAGTGAGTGATTTAAAACTTTGTTAATGGAAAAGTGTAATATTATTTCCGTATTGCAATGCAACTTGCAAAAATTCATCCAGAGTGAGTGAATGGAAAAGTGTAATATTATTTCCGTATTGCAATGCAACTTGCAAAAATTCATCCAGAGTGAGTGAATGGAAAAGTGTAATATTATTTCCGTATTGCAATGCAACTTGCAAAAATTCATCCAGAGTGAGTGAATGGAAAAGTGTAATATTATTTCCGTATTGCAATGCAACTTGCAAAAATTCATCCAGAGTGAGTGAATGGAAAAGTGTAATATTATTTCCGTATTGCAATGCAACTTGCAAAAATTCATCCAGAGTGAGTGAATGGAAAAGTGTAATATTATTTCCGTATTGGAATGCAACTTGCAAAAATTTATCCAGAGTGAGTGAATGGAAAAGTGTAATATTATTTCCGTATTGCAATGCAACTTGAAAAATTCATCCAGAGTGAGTGATTTAAAACTTTGTTAATGGAAAAGTGTAATATTATTTCCGTATTGCAATGCAACTTGCAAAAATTTATCCAGAGTGAGTGAATGGAAAAGTGTTATATTATTTCCGTATTGCAATGCAACTTGAAAAATTCATCCAGAGTGAGTGATTTAAAACTTTGTTAATGGAAAAGTGTAATATTATTTCCGTATTGCAATGCAACTTGCAAAAATTCATCCAGAGTGAGTGAATGGAAAAGTGTAATATTATTTCCGTATTGCAATGCAACTTGCAAAAATTCATCCAGAGTGAGTGAATCACAACATGATTTAGAACTTTGTTAATGTAATATTATTTCCGTATTGCAATGCAACTTGCAAAAATTCATCCAGAGTAAGTGAATGGAAAAGTGTAATATTATTTCCGTATTGCAATGCAACTTGCAAAAATTCATCCAGAGTGAGTGAATGGAAAAGTGTAATATTATTTCCGTATTGCAATGCAACTTGCAAAAATTCATCCAGAGTGAGTGAATGGAAAAGTGTAATATTATTTCCGTATTGCAATGCAACTTGCAAAAATTCATCCAGAGTGAGTGAATGGAAAAGTGTAATATTATTTCCGTATTGCAATGCAACTTGCAAAAATTCATCCAGAGTGAGTGAATGGAAAAGTGTAATATTATTTCCGTATTGCAATGCAACTTGCAAAAATTCATCCAGAGTGAGTGAATGGAAAAGTGTAATATTATTTCCGTATTGCAATGCAACTTGCAAAAATTCATCCAGAGTGAGTGAATGGAAAAGTGTAATATTATTTCCGTATTGCAATGCAACTTGCAAAAATTCATCCAGAGTGAGTGAATGGAAAAGTGTAATATTATTTCCGTATTGCAATGCAACTTGAAAAATTCATCCAGAGTGAGTGATTTAAAACTTTGTTAATGGAAAAGTGTAATATTATTTCCGTATTGCATTGCAACTTGCAAAAATTCATCCAGAGTGAGTGAATCACAACATGATTTAGAACTTTGTTAATGGAAAAGTGTAATATTATTTCCGTATTGCAATGCAACTTGAAAAATTCATCCAGAGTGAGTGATTTAAAACTTTGTTAATGGAAAAGTGTAATATTATTTCCGTATTGAGAAAAGAGAAAAGTGAGAAAAGTGTAATATTATTTCCGTATTGCAATGCAACTTGCAAAAATTCATCCAGAGTGAGTGAATCACAACATGATTTAGAACTTTGTTAATGGAAAAGTGTAATATTATCTCCGTATTGCAATGCAACTTGAAAAATTCATCCAGAGTGAGTGAATCACAACATGATTTAGAACTTTGTTAATGGAAAAGTGTAATATTATTTCCGTATTGCAATGCAACTTGCAAAAATTCATCCAGAGTGAGTGAATGGAAAAGTGTAATATTATTTCCGTATTGCAATGCAACTTGCAAAAATTCATCCAGAGTGAGTGAATGGAAAAGTATAATATTATTTCCGTATTGCAATGCAACTTGCAAAAATTCATCCAGAGTGAGTGAATGGAAAAGTGTAATATTATTTCCGTATTGCAATGCAACTTGCAAAAATTCATCCAGAGTGAGTGAATGGAAAAGTGTAATATTATTTCCGTATTGCAATGCAACTTGCAAAAATTCATCCAGAGTGGGTGAATGGAAAAGTGTAATATTATTTCCATATTGCAATGCAACTTGCAAAAATTCATCCAGAGTGGGTGAATGGAAAAGTGTAATATTATTTCCGTATTGCAATGCAACTTGCAAAAATTCATCCAGAGTGGGTGAATGGAAAAGTGTAATATTATTTCCGTATTGCAATGCAACTTGCAAAAATTCATCCAGAGTGAGTGAATGGAAAAGTGTAATATTATTTCCGTATTGCAATGCAACTTGCAAAAATTTATCCAGAGTGAGTGAATGGAAAAGTGTAATATTATTTCCGTATTGCAATGCAACTTGAAAAATTCATCCAGAGTGAGTGATTTAAAACTTTGTTAATGGAAAAGTGTAATATTATTTCCGTATTGCAATGCAACTTGCAAAAATTCATCCAGAGTGAGTGAATGGAAAAGTGTAATATTATTTCCGTATTGCAATGCAACTTGAAAAATTCATCCAGAGTGAGTGATTTAAAACTTTGTTAATGGAAAAGTGTAATATTATTTCCGTATTGCAATGCAACTTGCAAAAATTCATCCAGAGTGAGTGAATGGAAAAGTGTAATATTATTTCCGTATTGCAATGCAACTTGCAAAAATTCATCCAGAGTGAGTGAATGGAAAAGTGTAATATTATTTCCGTATTGCAATGCAACTTGCAAAAATTCATCCAGAGTGAGTGAATGGAAAAGTGTAATATTATTTCCGTATTGCAATGCAACTTGCAAAAATTCATCCAGAGTGAGTGAATGGAAAAGTGTAATATTATTTCCGTATTGCAATGCAACTTGCAAAAATTCATCCAGAGTGAGTGAATGGAAAAGTGTAATATTATTTCCGTATTGCAATGCAACTTGGAAAAATTTATCCAGAGTGAGTGAATGGAAAAGTGTTATATTATTTCCGTATTGCAATGCAACTTGAAAAATTCATCCAGAGTGAGTGATTTAAAACTTTGTTAATGGAAAAGTGTAATATTATTTCCGTATTGCAATGCAACTTGCAAAAATTCATCCAGAGTGAGTGAATGGAAAAGTGTAATATTATTTCCGTATTGCAATGCAACTTGCAAAAATTCATCCAGAGTGAGTGAATGGAAAAGTGTAATATTATTTCCGTATTGCAATACAACTTGCAAAAATTCATCCAGAGTGAGTGAATGGAAAAGTGTAATATTATTTCCGTATTGCAATGCAACTTGCAAAAATTCATCCAGAGTGAGTGAATGGAAAAGTGTAATATTATTTCCGTATTGCAATGCAACTTGCAAAAATTCATCCAGAGTGAGTGAATGGAAAAGTGTAATATTATTTCCGTATTGCAATGCAACTTGCAAAAATTCATCCAGAGTGAGTGAATGGAAAAGTGTAATATTATTTCCGTATTGCAATGCAACTTGCAAAAATTCATCCAGAGTGAGTGAATGGAAAAGTGTAATATTATTTCCGTATTGCAATGCAACTTGAAAAATTCATCCAGAGTGAGTGATTTAAAACTTTGTTAATGGAAAAGTGTAATATTATTTCCGTATTGCATTGCAACTTGCAAAAATTCATCCAGAGTGAGTGAATCACAACATGATTTAGAACTTTGTTAATGGAAAAGTGTAATATTATTTCCGTATTGCAATGCAACTTGAAAAATTCATCCAGAGTGAGTGATTTAAAACTTTGTTAATGGAAAAGTGTAATATTATTTCCGTATTGAGAAAAGAGAAAAGTGAGAAAAGTGTAATATTATTTCCGTATTGCAATGCAACTTGCAAAAATTCATCCAGAGTGAGTGAATCACAACATGATTTAGAACTTTGTTAATGGAAAAGTGTAATATTATCTCCGTATTGCAATGCAACTTGAAAAATTCATCCAGAGTGAGTGAATCACAACATGATTTAGAACTTTGTTAATGGAAAAGTGTAATATTATTTCCGTATTGCAATGCAACTTGCAAAAATTCATCCAGAGTGAGTGAATGGAAAAGTGTAATATTATTTCCGTATTGCAATGCAACTTGCAAAAATTCATCCAGAGTGAGTGAATGGAAAAGTATAATATTATTTCCGTATTGCAATGCAACTTGCAAAAATTCATCCAGAGTGAGTGAATGGAAAAGTGTAATATTATTTCCGTATTGCAATGCAACTTGCAAAAATTCATCCAGAGTGAGTGAATGGAAAAGTGTAATATTATTTCCGTATTGCAATGCAACTTGCAAAAATTCATCCAGAGTGGGTGAATGGAAAAGTGTAATATTATTTCCGTATTGCAATGCAACTTGCAAAAATTCATCCAGAGTGAGTGAATGGAAAAGTGTAATATTATTTCCGTATTGCAATGCAACTTGCAAAAATTCATCCAGAGTGAGTGAATGGAAAAGTGTAATATTATTTCCGTATTGCAATGCAACTTGCAAAAATTCATCCAGAGTGAGTGAATGGAAAAGTGTAATATTATTTCCGTATTGCAATGCAACTTGCAAAAATTTATCCAGAGTGAGTGAATGGAAAAGTGTAATATTATTTCCGTATTGCAATGCAACTTGCAAAAATTCATCCAGAGTGAATGAATGGAAAAGTGTAATATTATTTCCGTATTGCAATGCAACTTGCAAAAATTCATCCAGAGTGAGTGAATCACAACATGATTTAGAACTTTGTTAATGTAATATTATTTCCGTATTGCAATGCAACTTGCAAAAATTCATCCAGAGTAAGTGAATGGAAAAGTGTAATATTATTTCCGTATTGCAATGCAACTTGCAAAAATTCATCCAGAGTAAGTGAATGGAAAAGTGTAATATTATTTCCGTATTGCAATGCAACTTGCAAAAATTTATCCAGAGTGAGTGAATGGAAAAGTGTAATATTATTTCCGTATTGCAATGCAACTTGAAAAATTCATCCAGAGTGAGTGATTTAAAACTTTGTTAATGGAAAAGTGTAATATTATTTCCGTATTGCAATGCAACTTGCAAAAATTCATCCAGAGTGAGTGAATGGAAAAGTGTAATATTATTTCCGTATTGCAATGCAACTTGCAAAAATTCATCCAGAGTGAGTGAATGGAAAAGTGTAATATTATTTCCGTATTGCAATGCAACTTGCAAAAATTCATCCAGAGTGAGTGAATGGAAAAGTGTAATATTATTTCCGTATTGCAATGCAACTTGCAAAAATTCATCCAGAGTGAGTGAATGGAAAAGTGTAATATTATTTCCGTATTGCAATGCAACTTGCAAAAATTCATCCAGAGTGAGTGAATGGAAAAGTGTAATATTATTTCCGTATTGCAATGCAACTTGCAAAAATGTATCCAGAGTGAGTGAATGGAAAAGTGTTATATTATTTCCGTATTGCAATGCAACTTGAAAAATTCATCCAGAGTGAGTGATTTAAAACTTTGTTAATGGAAAAGTGTAATATTATTTCCGTATTGCAATGCAACTTGCAAAAATTCATCCAGAGTGAGTGAATGGAAAAGTGTAATATTATTTCCGTATTGCAATGCAACTTGCAAAAATTCATCCAGAGTGAGTGAATGGAAAAGTGTAATATTATTTCCGTATTGCAATGCAACTTGCAAAAATTCATCCAGAGTGAGTGAATGGAAAAGTGTAATATTATTTCCGTATTGCAATGCAACTTGCAAAAATTCATCCAGAGTGAGTGAATGGAAAAGTGTAATATTATTTCCGTATTGCAATGCAACTTGCAAAAATTTATCCAGAGTGAGTGAATGGAAAAGTGTAATATTATTTCCGTATTGCAATGCAACTTGCAAAAATTCATCCAGAGTGAATGAATGGAAAAGTGTAATATTATTTCCGTATTGCAATGCAACTTGCAAAAATTCATCCAGAGTGAGTGAATCACAACATGATTTAGAACTTTGTTAATGTAATATTATTTCCGTATTGCAATGCAACTTGCAAAAATTCATCCAGAGTAAGTGAATGGAAAAGTGTAATATTATTTCCGTATTGCAATGCAACTTGCAAAAATTCATCCAGAGTAAGTGAATGGAAAAGTGTAATATTATTTCCGTATTGCAATGCAACTTGCAAAAATTTATCCAGAGTGAGTGAATGGAAAAGTGTAATATTATTTCCGTATTGCAATGCAACTTGAAAAATTCATCCAGAGTGAGTGATTTAAAACTTTGTTAATGGAAAAGTGTAATATTATTTCCGTATTGCAATGCAACTTGCAAAAATTCATCCAGAGTGAGTGAATGGAAAAGTGTAATATTATTTCCGTATTGCAATGCAACTTGCAAAAATTCATCCAGAGTGAGTGAATGGAAAAGTGTAATATTATTTCCGTATTGCAATGCAACTTGCAAAAATTCATCCAGAGTGAGTGAATGGAAAAGTGTAATATTATTTCCGTATTGCAATGCAACTTGCAAAAATTCATCCAGAGTGAGTGAATGGAAAAGTGTAATATTATTTCCGTATTGCAATGCAACTTGCAAAAATTCATCCAGAGTGAGTGAATGGAAAAGTGTAATATTATTTCCGTATTGCAATGCAACTTGCAAAAATGTATCCAGAGTGAGTGAATGGAAAAGTGTTATATTATTTCCGTATTGCAATGCAACTTGAAAAATTCATCCAGAGTGAGTGATTTAAAACTTTGTTAATGGAAAAGTGTAATATTATTTCCGTATTGCAATGCAACTTGCAAAAATTCATCCAGAGTGAGTGAATGGAAAAGTGTAATATTATTTCCGTATTGCAATGCAACTTGCAAAAATTCATCCAGAGTGAGTGAATGGAAAAGTGTAATATTATTTCCGTATTGCAATGCAACTTGCAAAAATTCATCCAGAGTGAGTGAATGGAAAAGTGTAATATTATTTCCGTATTGCAATGCAACTTGCAAAAATTCATCCAGAGTGAGTGAATGGAAAAGTGTAATATTATTTCCGTATTGCAATGCAACTTGCAAAAATTCATCCAGAGTGAGTGAATGGAAAAGTGTAATATTATTTCCGTATTGCAATGCAACTTGCAAAAATTTATCCAGAGTGAGTGAATGGAAAAGTGTAATATTATTTCCGTATTGCAATGCAACTTGAAAAATTCATCCAGAGTGAGTGATTTAAAACTTTGTTAATGGAAAAGTGTAATATTATTTCCGTATTGCAATGCAACTTGCAAAAATTCATCCAGAGTGAGTGAATGGAAAAGTGTAATATTATTTCCGTATTGCAATGCAACTTGCAAAAATTCATCCAGAGTGAGTGAATCACAACATGATTTAGAACTTTGTTAATGTAATATTATTTCCGTATTGCAATGCAACTTGCAAAAATTCATCCAGAGTAAGTGAATGGAAAAGTGTAATATTATTTCCGTATTGCAATGCAACTTGCAAAAATTCATCCAGAGTGAGTGAATGGAAAAGTGTAATATTATTTCCGTATTGCAATGCAACTTGCAAAAATTCATCCAGAGTGAGTGAATGGAAAAGTGTAATATTATTTCCGTATTGCAATGCAACTTGCAAAAATTCATCCAGAGTGAGTGAATGGAAAAGTGTAATATTATTTCCGTATTGCAATGCAACTTGCAAAAATTCATCCAGAGTGAGTGAATGGAAAAGTGTAATATTATTTCCGTATTGCAATGCAACTTGCAAAAATTCATCCAGAGTGAGTGAATGGAAAAGTGTAATATTATTTCCGTATTGCAATGCAACTTGCAAAAATTCATCCAGAGTGAGTGAATGGAAAAGTGTAATATTATTTCCGTATTGCAATGCAACTTGCAAAAATTCATCCAGAGTGAGTGAATGGAAAAGTGTAATATTATTTCCGTATTGCAATGCAACTTGAAAAATTCATCCAGAGTGAGTGATTTAAAACTTTGTTAATGGAAAAGTGTAATATTATTTCCGTATTGCAATGCAACTTGCAAAAATTCATCCAGAGTGAGTGAATGGAAAAGTGTAATATTATTTCCGTATTGCAATGCAACTTGCAAAAATTCATCCAGAGTGAGTGAATCACAACATGATTTAGAACTTTGTTAATGTAATATTATTTCCGTATTGCAATGCAACTTGCAAAAATTCATCCAGAGTAAGTGAATGGAAAAGTGTAATATTATTTCCGTATTGCAATGCAACTTGCAAAAATTCATCCAGAGTGAGTGAATGGAAAAGTGTAATATTATTTCCGTATTGCAATGCAACTTGCAAAAATTCATCCAGAGTGAGTGAATGGAAAAGTGTAATATTATTTCCGTATTGCAATGCAACTTGCAAAAATTCATCCAGAGTGAGTGAATGGAAAAGTGTAATATTATTTCCGTATTGCAATGCAACTTGCAAAAATTCATCCAGAGTGAGTGAATGGAAAAGTGTAATATTATTTCCGTATTGCAATGCAACTTGCAAAAATTCATCCAGAGTGAGTGAATGGAAAAGTGTAATATTATTTCCGTATTGCAATGCAACTTGCAAAAATTCATCCAGAGTGAGTGAATGGAAAAGTGTAATATTATTTCCGTATTGCAATGCAACTTGCAAAAATTCATCCAGAGTGAGTGAATGGAAAAGTGTAATATTATTTCCGTATTGCAATGCAACTTGAAAAATTCATCCAGAGTGAGTGATTTAAAACTTTGTTAATGGAAAAGTGTAATATTATTTCCGTATTGCATTGCAACTTGCAAAAATTCATCCAGAGTGAGTGAATCACAACATGATTTAGAACTTTGTTAATGGAAAAGTGTAATATTATTTCCGTATTGCAATGCAACTTGAAAAATTCATCCAGAGTGAGTGATTTAAAACTTTGTTAATGGAAAAGTGTAATATTATTTCCGTATTGAGAAAAGAGAAAAGTGAGAAAAGTGTAATATTATTTCCGTATTGCAATGCAACTTGCAAAAATTCATCCAGAGTGAGTGAATCACAACATGATTTAGAACTTTGTTAATGGAAAAGTGTAATATTATCTCCGTATTGCAATGCAACTTGAAAAATTCATCCAGAGTGAGTGAATCACAACATGATTTAGAACTTTGTTAATGGAAAAGTGTAATATTATTTCCGTATTGCAATGCAACTTGCAAAAATTCATCCAGAGTGAGTGAATGGAAAAGTGTAATATTATTTCCGTATTGCAATGCAACTTGCAAAAATTCATCCAGAGTGAGTGAATGGAAAAGTACAATATTATTTCCGTATTGCAATGCAACTTGCAAAAATTCATCCAGAGTGAGTGAATGGAAAAGTGTAATATTATTTCCGTATTGCAATGCAACTTGCAAAAATTCATCCAGAGTGAGTGAATGGAAAAGTGTAATATTATTTCCGTATTGCAATGCAACTTGCAAAAATTCATCCAGAGTGGGTGAATGGAAAAGTGTAATATTATTTCCGTATTGCAATGCAACTTGCAAAAATTCATCCAGAGTGGGTGAATGGAAAAGTGTAATATTATTTCCGTATTGCAATGCAACTTGCAAAAATTCATCCAGAGTGGGTGAATGGAAAAGTGTAATATTATTTCCGTATTGCAATGCAACTTGCAAAAATTCATCCAGAGTGAGTGAATGGAAAAGTGTAATATTATTTCCGTATTGCAATGCAACTTGCAAAAATTTATCCAGAGTGAGTGAATGGAAAAGTGTAATATTATTTCCGTATTGCAATGCAACTTGAAAAATTCATCCAGAGTGAGTGATTTAAAACTTTGTTAATGGAAAAGTGTAATATTATTTCCGTATTGCAATGCAACTTGCAAAAATTCATCCAGAGTGAGTGAATGGAAAAGTGTAATATTATTTCCGTATTGCAATGCAACTTGAAAAATTCATCCAGAGTGAGTGATTTAAAACTTTGTTAATGGAAAAGTGTAATATTATTTCCGTATTGCAATGCAACTTGCAAAAATTCATCCAGAGTGAGTGAATGGAAAAGTGTAATATTATTTCCGTATTGCAATGCAACTTGCAAAAATTCATCCAGAGTGAGTGAATGGAAAAGTGTAATATTATTTCCGTATTGCAATGCAACTTGCAAAAATTCATCCAGAGTGAGTGAATGGAAAAGTGTAATATTATTTCCGTATTGCAATGCAACTTGCAAAAATTCATCCAGAGTGAGTGAATGGAAAAGTGTAATATTATTTCCGTATTGCAATGCAACTTGCAAAAATTCATCCAGAGTGAGTGAATGGAAAAGTGTAATATTATTTCCGTATTGCAATGCAACTTGCAAAAATTTATCCAGAGTGAGTGAATGGAAAAGTGTTATATTATTTCCGTATTGCAATGCAACTTGAAAAATTCATCCAGAGTGAGTGATTTAAAACTTTGTTAATGGAAAAGTGTAATATTATTTCCGTATTGCAATGCAACTTGCAAAAATTCATCCAGAGTGAGTGAATGGAAAAGTGTAATATTATTTCCGTATTGCAATGCAACTTGCAAAAATTCATCCAGAGTGAGTGAATGGAAAAGTGTAATATTATTTCCGTATTGCAATACAACTTGCAAAAATTCATCCAGAGTGAGTGAATGGAAAAGTGTAATATTATTTCCGTATTGCAATGCAACTTGCAAAAATTCATCCAGAGTGAGTGAATGGAAAAGTGTAATATTATTTCCGTATTGCAATGCAACTTGCAAAAATTCATCCAGAGTGAGTGAATGGAAAAGTGTAATATTATTTCCGTATTGCAATGCAACTTGCAAAAATTCATCCAGAGTGAGTGAATGGAAAAGTGTAATATTATTTCCGTATTGCAATGCAACTTGCAAAAATTCATCCAGAGTGAGTGAATGGAAAAGTGTAATATTATTTCCGTATTGCAATGCAACTTGAAAAATTCATCCAGAGTGAGTGATTTAAAACTTTGTTAATGGAAAAGTGTAATATTATTTCCGTATTGCATTGCAACTTGCAAAAATTCATCCAGAGTGAGTGAATCACAACATGATTTAGAACTTTGTTAATGGAAAAGTGTAATATTATTTCCGTATTGCAATGCAACTTGAAAAATTCATCCAGAGTGAGTGATTTAAAACTTTGTTAATGGAAAAGTGTAATATTATTTCCGTATTGAGAAAAGAGAAAAGTGAGAAAAGTGTAATATTATTTCCGTATTGCAATGCAACTTGCAAAAATTCATCCAGAGTGAGTGAATCACAACATGATTTAGAACTTTGTTAATGGAAAAGTGTAATATTATCTCCGTATTGCAATGCAACTTGAAAAATTCATCCAGAGTGAGTGAATCACAACATGATTTAGAACTTTGTTAATGGAAAAGTGTAATATTATTTCCGTATTGCAATGCAACTTGCAAAAATTCATCCAGAGTGAGTGAATGGAAAAGTGTAATATTATTTCCGTATTGCAATGCAACTTGCAAAAATTCATCCAGAGTGAGTGAATGGAAAAGTATAATATTATTTCCGTATTGCAATGCAACTTGCAAAAATTCATCCAGAGTGAGTGAATGGAAAAGTGTAATATTATTTCCGTATTGCAATGCAACTTGCAAAAATTCATCCAGAGTGAGTGAATGGAAAAGTGTAATATTATTTCCGTATTGCAATGCAACTTGCAAAAATTCATCCAGAGTGGGTGAATGGAAAAGTGTAATATTATTTCCGTATTGCAATGCAACTTGCAAAAATTCATCCAGAGTGAGTGAATGGAAAAGTGTAATATTATTTCCGTATTGCAATGCAACTTGCAAAAATTCATCCAGAGTGAGTGAATGGAAAAGTGTAATATTATTTCCGTATTGCAATGCAACTTGCAAAAATTCATCCAGAGTGAGTGAATGGAAAAGTGTAATATTATTTCCGTATTGCAATGCAACTTGCAAAAATTTATCCAGAGTGAGTGAATGGAAAAGTGTAATATTATTTCCGTATTGCAATGCAACTTGAAAAATTCATCCAGAGTGAGTGATTTAAAACTTTGTTAATGGAAAAGTGTAATATTATTTCCGTATTGCAATGCAACTTGCAAAAATTCATCCAGAGTGAATGAATGGAAAAGTGTAATATTATTTCCGTATTGCAATGCAACTTGCAAAAATTCATCCAGAGTGAGTGAATCACAACATGATTTAGAACTTTGTTAATGTAATATTATTTCCGTATTGCAATGCAACTTGCAAAAATTCATCCAGAGTAAGTGAATGGAAAAGTGTAATATTATTTCCGTATTGCAATGCAACTTGCAAAAATTCATCCAGAGTAAGTGAATGGAAAAGTGTAATATTATTTCCGTATTGCAATGCAACTTGCAAAAATTTATCCAGAGTGAGTGAATGGAAAAGTGTAATATTATTTCCGTATTGCAATGCAACTTGAAAAATTCATCCAGAGTGAGTGATTTAAAACTTTGTTAATGGAAAAGTGTAATATTATTTCCGTATTGCAATGCAACTTGCAAAAATTCATCCAGAGTGAGTGAATGGAAAAGTGTAATATTATTTCCGTATTGCAATGCAACTTGCAAAAATTCATCCAGAGTGAGTGAATGGAAAAGTGTAATATTATTTCCGTATTGCAATGCAACTTGCAAAAATTCATCCAGAGTGAGTGAATGGAAAAGTGTAATATTATTTCCGTATTGCAATGCAACTTGCAAAAATTCATCCAGAGTGAGTGAATGGAAAAGTGTAATATTATTTCCGTATTGCAATGCAACTTGCAAAAATTCATCCAGAGTGAGTGAATGGAAAAGTGTAATATTATTTCCGTATTGCAATGCAACTTGCAAAAATTTATCCAGAGTGAGTGAATGGAAAAGTGTTATATTATTTCCGTATTGCAATGCAACTTGAAAAATTCATCCAGAGTGAGTGATTTAAAACTTTGTTAATGGAAAAGTGTAATATTATTTCCGTATTGCAATGCAACTTGCAAAAATTCATCCAGAGTGAGTGAATGGAAAAGTGTAATATTATTTCCGTATTGCAATGCAACTTGCAAAAATTCATCCAGAGTGAGTGAATGGAAAAGTGTAATATTATTTCCGTATTGCAATGCAACTTGCAAAAATTCATCCAGAGTGAGTGAATGGAAAAGTGTAATGTTATTTCCGTATTGCAATGCAACTTGCAAAAATTCATCCAGAGTGAGTGAATGGAAAAGTGTAATATTATTTCCGTATTGCAATGCAACTTGCAAAAATTCATCCAGAGTGAGTGAATGGAAAAGTGTAATATTATTTCCGTATTGCAATGCAACTTGCAAAAATTTATCCAGAGTGAGTGAATGGAAAAGTGTAATATTATTTCCGTATTGCAATGCAACTTGAAAAATTCATCCAGAGTGAGTGATTTAAAACTTTGTTAATGGAAAAGTGTAATATTATTTCCGTATTGCAATGCAACTTGCAAAAATTTATCCAGAGTGAGTGAATGGAAAAGTGTTATATTATTTCCGTATTGCAATGCAACTTGAAAAATTCATCCAGAGTGAGTGATTTAAAACTTTGTTAATGGAAAAGTGTAATATTATTTCCGTATTGCAATGCAACTTGCAAAAATTCATCCAGAGTGAGTGAATGGAAAAGTGTAATATTATTTCCGTATTGCAATGCAACTTGCAAAAATTCATCCAGAGTGAGTGAATCACAACATGATTTAGAACTTTGTTAATGTAATATTATTTCCGTATTGCAATGCAACTTGCAAAAATTCATCCAGAGTAAGTGAATGGAAAAGTGTAATATTATTTCCGTATTGCAATGCAACTTGCAAAAATTCATCCAGAGTGAGTGAATGGAAAAGTGTAATATTATTTCCGTATTGCAATGCAACTTGCAAAAATTCATCCAGAGTGAGTGAATGGAAAAGTGTAATATTATTTCCGTATTGCAATGCAACTTGCAAAAATTCATCCAGAGTGAGTGAATGGAAAAGTGTAATATTATTTCCGTATTGCAATACAACTTGCAAAAATTCATCCAGAGTGAGTGAATGGAAAAATGTAATATTATTTCCGTATTGCAATGCAACTTGCAAAAATTCATCCAGAGTGAGTGAATGGAAAAGTGTAATATTATTTCCGTATTGCAATGCAACTTGCAAAAATTCATCCAGAGTGAGTGAATGGAAAAGTGTAATATTATTTCCGTATTGCAATGCAACTTGCAAAAATTCATCCAGAGTGAGTGAATGGAAAAGTGTAATATTATTTCCGTATTGCAATGCAACTTGCAAAAATTCATCCAGAGTGAGTGAATGGAAAAGTGTAATATTATTTCCGTATTGCAATGCAACTTGCAAAAATTCATCCAGAGTGAGTGAATGGAAAAGTGTAATATTATTTCCGTATTGCAATGCAACTTGCAAAAATTCATCCAGAGTGAGTGAATGGAAAAGTGTAATATTATTTCCGTATTGCAATGCAACTTGCAAAAATTCATCCAGAGTGAGTGAATGGAAAAGTGTAATATTATTTCCGTATTGCAATGCAACTTGCAAAAATTCATCCAGAGTGAGTGAATGGAAAAGTGTAATATTATTTCCGTATTGCAATGCAACTTGCAAAAATTTATCCAGAGTGAGTGAATGGAAAAGTGTAATATTATTTCCGTATTGCAATGCAACTTGAAAAATTCATCCAGAGTGAGTGATTTAAAACTTTGTTAATGGAAAAGTGTAATATTATTTCCGTATTGCAATGCAACTTGCAAAAATTTATCCAGAGTGAGTGAATGGAAAAGTGTTATATTATTTCCGTATTGCAATGCAACTTGAAAAATTCATCCAGAGTGAGTGATTTAAAACTTTGTTAATGGAAAAGTGTAATATTATTTCCGTATTGCAATGCAACTTGCAAAAATTCATCCAGAGTGAGTGAATGGAAAAGTGTAATATTATTTCCGTATTGCAATGCAACTTGCAAAAATTCATCCAGAGTGAGTGAATGGAAAAGTGTAATATTATTTCCGTATTGCAATGCAACTTGCAAAAATTTATCCAGAGTGAGTGAATGGAAAAGTGTTATATTATTTCCGTATTGCAATGCAACTTGAAAAATTCATCCAGAGTGAGTGATTTAAAACTTTGTTAATGGAAAAGTGTAATATTATTTCCGTATTGCAATGCAACTTGCAAAAATTCATCCAGAGTGAGTGAATGGAAAAGTGTAATATTATTTCCGTATTGCAATGCAACTTGCAAAAATTCATCCAGAGTGAGTGAATGGAAAAGTGTAATATTATTTCCGTATTGCAATGCAACTTGCAAAAATTCATCCAGAGTGAGTGAATGGAAAAGTGTAATATTATTTCCGTATTGCAATGCAACTTGCAAAAATTCATCCAGAGTGAGTGAATGGAAAAGTGTAATATTATTTCCGTATTGCAATGCAACTTGCAAAAATTCATCCAGAGTGAGTGAATGGAAAAGTGTAATATTATTTCCGTATTGCAATGCAACTTGCAAAAATTTATCCAGAGTGAGTGAATGGAAAAGTGTAATATTATTTCCGTATTGCAATGCAACTTGAAAAATTCATCCAGAGTGAGTGATTTAAAACTTTGTTAATGGAAAAGTGTAATATTATTTCCGTATTGCAATGCAACTTGCAAAAATTTATCCAGAGTGAGTGAATGGAAAAGTGTTATATTATTTCCGTATTGCAATGCAACTTGAAAAATTCATCCAGAGTGAGTGATTTAAAACTTTGTTAATGGAAAAGTGTAATATTATTTCCGTATTGCAATGCAACTTGCAAAAATTCATCCAGAGTGAGTGAATGGAAAAGTGTAATATTATTTCCGTATTGCAATGCAACTTGCAAAAATTCATCCAGAGTGAGTGAATCACAACATGATTTAGAACTTTGTTAATGTAATATTATTTCCGTATTGCAATGCAACTTGCAAAAATTCATCCAGAGTAAGTGAATGGAAAAGTGTAATATTATTTCCGTATTGCAATGCAACTTGCAAAAATTCATCCAGAGTGAGTGAATGGAAAAGTGTAATATTATTTCCGTATTGCAATGCAACTTGCAAAAATTCATCCAGAGTGAGTGAATGGAAAAGTGTAATATTATTTCCGTATTGCAATGCAACTTGCAAAAATTCATCCAGAGTGAGTGAATGGAAAAGTGTAATATTATTTCCGTATTGCAATACAACTTGCAAAAATTCATCCAGAGTGAGTGAATGGAAAAATGTAATATTATTTCCGTATTGCAATGCAACTTGCAAAAATTCATCCAGAGTGAGTGAATGGAAAAGTGTAATATTATTTCCGTATTGCAATGCAACTTGCAAAAATTCATCCAGAGTGAGTGAATGGAAAAGTGTAATATTATTTCCGTATTGCAATGCAACTTGCAAAAATTCATCCAGAGTGAGTGAATGGAAAAGTGTAATATTATTTCCGTATTGCAATGCAACTTGCAAAAATTCATCCAGAGTGAGTGAATGGAAAAGTGTAATATTATTTCCGTATTGCAATGCAACTTGCAAAAATTCATCCAGAGTGAGTGAATGGAAAAGTGTAATATTATTTCCGTATTGCAATGCAACTTGCAAAAATTCATCCAGAGTGAGTGAATGGAAAAGTGTAATATTATTTCCGTATTGCAATGCAACTTGCAAAAATTCATCCAGAGTGAGTGAATGGAAAAGTGTAATATTATTTCCGTATTGCAATGCAACTTGCAAAAATTCATCCAGAGTGAGTGAATGGAAAAGTGTAATATTATTTCCGTATTGCAATGCAACTTGCAAAAATTTATCCAGAGTGAGTGAATGGAAAAGTGTAATATTATTTCCGTATTGCAATGCAACTTGAAAAATTCATCCAGAGTGAGTGATTTAAAACTTTGTTAATGGAAAAGTGTAATATTATTTCCGTATTGCAATGCAACTTGCAAAAATTTATCCAGAGTGAGTGAATGGAAAAGTGTTATATTATTTCCGTATTGCAATGCAACTTGAAAAATTCATCCAGAGTGAGTGATTTAAAACTTTGTTAATGGAAAAGTGTAATATTATTTCCGTATTGCAATGCAACTTGCAAAAATTCATCCAGAGTGAGTGAATGGAAAAGTGTAATATTATTTCCGTATTGCAATGCAACTTGCAAAAATTCATCCAGAGTGAGTGAATCACAACATGATTTAGAACTTTGTTAATGTAATATTATTTCCGTATTGCAATGCAACTTGCAAAAATTCATCCAGAGTAAGTGAATGGAAAAGTGTAATATTATTTCCGTATTGCAATGCAACTTGCAAAAATTCATCCAGAGTGAGTGAATGGAAAAGTGTAATATTATTTCCGTATTGCAATGCAACTTGCAAAAATTCATCCAGAGTGAGTGAATGGAAAAGTGTAATATTATTTCCGTATTGCAATGCAACTTGCAAAAATTCATCCAGAGTGAGTGAATGGAAAAGTGTAATATTATTTCCGTATTGCAATGCAACTTGCAAAAATTCATCCAGAGTGAGTGAATGGAAAAGTGTAATATTATTTCCGTATTGCAATGCAACTTGCAAAAATTCATCCAGAGTGAGTGAATGGAAAAGTGTAATATTATTTCCGTATTGCAATGCAACTTGCAAAAATTCATCCAGAGTGAGTGAATGGAAAAGTGTAATATTATTTCCGTATTGCAATGCAACTTGAAAAATTCATCCAGAGTGAGTGATTTAAAACTTTGTTAATGGAAAAGTGTAATATTATTTCCGTATTGCATTGCAACTTGCAAAAATTCATCCAGAGTGAGTGAATCACAACATGATTTAGAACTTTGTTAATGGAAAAGTGTAATATTATTTCCGTATTGCAATGCAACTTGAAAAATTCATCCAGAGTGAGTGATTTAAAACTTTGTTAATGGAAAAGTGTAATATTATTTCCGTATTGAGAAAAGAGAAAAGTGAGAAAAGTGTAATATTATTTCCGTATTGCAATGCAACTTGCAAAAATTCATCCAGAGTGAGTGAATCACAACATGATTTAGAACTTTGTTAATGGAAAAGTGTAATATTATTTCCGTATTGCAATGCAACTTGCAAAAATTCATCCAGAGTGAGTGAATGGAAAAGTGTAATATTATTTCCGTATTGCAATGCAACTTGCAAAAATTCATCCAGAGTGAGTGAATGGAAAAGTATAATATTATTTCCGTATTGCAAATGCAACTTGCAAAAATTCATCCAGAGTGAGTGAATGGAAAAGTGTAATATTATTTCCGTATTGCAATGCAACTTGCAAAAATTCATCCAGAGTGAGTGAATGGAAAAGTGTAATATTATTTCCGTATTGCAATGCAACTTGCAAAAATTCATCCAGAGTGGGTGAATGGAAAAGTGTAATATTATTTCCGTATTGCAATGCAACTTGCAAAAATTCATCCAGAGTGAGTGAATGGAAAAGTGTAATATTATTTCCGTATTGCAATGCAACTTGCAAAAATTCATCCAGAGTGAGTGAATGGAAAAGTGTAATATTATTTCCGTATTGCAATGCAACTTGCAAAAATTCATCCAGAGTGAGTGAATGGAAAAGTGTAATATTATTTCCGTATTGCAATGCAACTTGCAAAAATTTATCCAGAGTGAGTGAATGGAAAAGTGTAATATTATTTCCGTATTGCAATGCAACTTGAAAAATTCATCCAGAGTGAGTGATTTAAAACTTTGTTAATGGAAAAGTGTAATATTATTTCCGTATTGCAATGCAACTTGCAAAAATTCATCCAGAGTAAGTGAATGGAAAAGTGTAATATTATTTCCGTATTGCAATGCAACTTGCAAAAATTCATCCAGAGTGAGTGAATCACAACATGATTTAGAACTTTGTTAATGGAAAAGTGTAATATTATTTCCGTATTGCAATGCAACTTGCAAAAATTCATCCAGAGTGAGTGAATGGAAAAGTGTAATATTATTTCCGTATTGCAATGCAACTTGCAAAAATTCATCCAGAGTGAGTGAATGGAAAAGTGTAATATTATTTCCGTATTGCAATGCAACTTGCAAAAATTCATCCAGAGTGAGTGATTTAGAACTTTGTTAATGGAAAAGTGTAATATTATTTCCGTATTGCAATGCAATTTGCAAAAATTCATCCAGAGTGAGTGAATCACAACATGATTTAGAACTTTGTTAATGGAAAAGTGTAATATTATTTCCGTAATTCAATGCAACTTGCAAAAATTCATCCAGAGTGAGTGAATCACAACATGATTTAGAACTTTGTTAATGGAAAAGTGTAATATTATTTCCGTATTGCAATGCAACTTGCAAAAATTCATCCAGAGTAAGTGAATGGAAAAGTGTAATATTATTTCCGTATTGCAATGCAACTTGCAAAAATTCATCCAGAGTGAGTGAATCACAACATGATTTAGAACTTTGTTAATGTAATATTATTTCCGTATTGCAATGCAACTTGCAAAAATTCATCCAGAGTAAGTGAATGGAAAAGTGTAATATTATTTCCGTATTGCAATACAACTTGCAAAAATTCATCCAGAGCGAGTGAATGGAAAAGTGTAATATTATTTCCGTATTGCAATGCAACTTGCAAAAATTCATCCAGAGTGAGTGAATGGAAAAGTGTAATATTATTTCCGTATTGCAATGCAACTTGCAAAAATTCATCCAGAGTGAGTGAATGGAAAAGTGTAATATTATTTCCGTATTGCAATGCAACTTGCAAAAATTCATCCAGAGTGAGTGAATCACAACATGATTTAGAACTTTGTTAATGTAATATTATTTCCGTATTGCAATGCAACTTGCAAAAATTCATCCAGAGTGAGTGAATGGAAAAGTGTAATATTATTTCCGTATTGCAATGCAACTTGCAAAAATTCATCCAGAGTGAGTGAATGGAAAAGTGTAATATTATTTCCGTATTGCAATGCAACTTGCAAAAATTCATCCAGAGTGAGTGATTTAGAAGTTTGTTAATGGAAAAGTGTAATATTATTTCCGTATTGCAATGCAACTTGCAAAAATTCATCCAGAGTGAGTGAATCACAACATGATTTAGAACTTTGTTAATGGAAAAGTGTAATATTATTTCCGTATTGCAATGCAACTTGCAAAAATTCATCCAGAGTGAGTGAATCACAACATGATTTAGAACTTTGTTAATGGAAAAGTGTAATATTATTTCCTTATTGCAATGCAACTTGCAAAAATTCATCCAGAGTGAGTGAATCACAACATGATTTAGAACTTTGTTAATGTAATATTATTTCCGTATTGCAATGCAACTTGCAAAAATTCATCCAGAGTGAGTGAATGGAAAAGTGTAATATTATTTCCGTATTGCAATGCAACTTGCAAAAATTCATCCAGAGTGAGTGAATGGAAAAGTGTAATATTATTTCCGTATTGCAATGCAACTTGCAAAAATTCATCCAGAGTGAGTGATTTAGAACTTTGTTAATGGAAAAGTGTAATATTATTTCCGTATTGCAATGCAATTTGCAAAAATTCATCCAGAGTGAGTGAATCACAACATGATTTAGAACTTTGTTAATGGAAAAGTGTAATATTATTTCCGTATTGCAATGCAACTTGCAAAAATTCATCCAGAGTGAGTGAATCACAACATGATTTAGAACTTTGTTAATGGAAAAGTGTAATATTATTTCCGTATTGCAATGCAACTTGCAAAAATTCATCCAGAGTAAGTGAATGGAAAAGTGTAATATTATTTCCGTATTGCAATGCAACTTGCAAAAATTCATCCAGAGTGAGTGAATCACAACATGATTTAGAACTTTGTTAATGTAATATTATTTCCGTATTGCAATGCAACTTGCAAAAATTCATCCAGAGTAAGTGAATGGAAAAGTGTAATATTATTTCCGTATTGCAATGCAACTTGCAAAAATTCATCCAGAGCGAGTGAATGGAAAAGTGTAATATTATTTCCGTATTGCAATGCAACTTGCAAAAATTCATCCAGAGTGAGTGAATGGAAAAGTGTAATATTATTTCCGTATTGCAATGCAACTTGCAAAAATTCATCCAGAGTGAGTGAATGGAAAAGTGTAATATTATTTCCGTATTGCAATGCAACTTGCAAAAATTCATCCAGAGTGAGTGAATCACAACATGATTTAGAACTTTGTTAATGTAATATTATTTCCGTATTGCAATGCAACTTGCAAAAATTCATCCAGAGTGAGTGAATGGAAAAGTGTAATATTATTTCCGTATTGCAATGCAACTTGCAAAAATTCATCCAGAGTGAGTGAATGGAAAAGTGTAATATTATTTCCGTATTGCAATGCAACTTGCAAAAATTCATCCAGAGTGAGTGATTTAGAACTTTGTTAATGGAAAAGTGTAATATTATTTCCGTATTGCAATGCAACTTGCAAAAATTCATCCAGAGTGAGTGAATCACAACATGATTTAGAACTTTGTTAATGGAAAAGTGTAATATTATTTCCGTATTGCAATGCAACTTGCAAAAATTCATCCAGAGTGAGTGAATCACAACATGATTTAGAACTTTGTTAATGGAAAAGTGTAATATTATTTCCGTATTGCAATGCAACTTGCAAAAATTCATCCAGAGTGAGTGAATCACAACATGATTTAGAACTTTGTTAATGTAATATTATTTCCGTATTGCAATGCAACTTGCAAAAATTCATCCAGAGTGAGTGAATGGAAAAGTGTAATATTATTTCCGTATTGCAATGCAACTTGCAAAAATTCATCCAGAGTGAGTGAATGGAAAAGTGTAATATTATTTCCGTATTGCAATGCAACTTGCAAAAATTCATCCAGAGTGAGTGAATGGAAAAGTGTAATATTATTTCCGTATTGCAATGCAACTTGCAAAAATTCATCCAGAGTGAGTGAATGGAAAAGTGTAATATTATTTCCGTATTGCAATGCAACTTGCAAAAATTCATCCAGAGTGAGTGAATGGAAAAGTGTAATATTATTTCCGTATTGCAATGCAACTTGCAAAAATTTATCCAGAGTGAGTGAATGGAAAAGTGTAATATTATTTCCGTATTGCAATGCAACTTGAAAAATTCATCCAGAGTGAGTGATTTAAAACTTTGTTAATGGAAAAGTGTAATATTATTTCCGTATTGCAATGCAACTTGCAAAAATTCATCCAGAGTGAGTGAATGGAAAAGTGTAATATTATTTCCGTATTGCAATGCAACTTGCAAAAATTCATCCAGAGTGAGTGAATCACAACATGATTTAGAACTTTGTTAATGTAATATTATTTCCGTATTGCAATGCAACTTGCAAAAATTCATCCAGAGTAAGTGAATGGAAAAGTGTAATATTATTTCCGTATTGCAATGCAACTTGCAAAAATTCATCCAGAGTAAGTGAATGGAAAAGTGTAATATTATTTCCGTATTGCAATGCAACTTGCAAAAATTTATCCAGAGTGAGTGAATGGAAAAGTGTAATATTATTTCCGTATTGCAATGCAACTTGAAAAATTCATCCAGAGTGAGTGATTTAAAACTTTGTTAATGGAAAAGTGTAATATTATTTCCGTATTGCAATGCAACTTGCAAAAATTAATCCAGAGTGAGTGAATGGAAAAGTGTAATATTATTTCCGTATTGCAATGCAACTTGCAAAAATTCATCCAGAGTGAGTGAATGGAAAAGTGTAATATTATTTCCGTATTGCAATGCAACTTGCAAAAATTCATCCAGAGTGAGTGAATGGAAAAGTGTAATATTATTTCCGTATTGCAATGCAACTTGCAAAAATTTATCCAGAGTGAGTGAATGGAAAAGTGTTATATTATTTCCGTATTGCAATGCAACTTGAAAAATTCATCCAGAGTGAGTGATTTAAAACTTTGTTAATGGAAAAGTGTAATATTATTTCCGTATTGCAATGCAACTTGCAAAAATTCATCCAGAGTGAGTGAATGGAAAAGTGTAATATTATTTCCGTATTGCAATGCAACTTGCAAAAATTCATCCAGAGTGAGTGAATGGAAAAGTGTAATATTATTTCCGTATTGCAATGCAACTTGCAAAAATTCATCCAGAGTGAGTGAATGGAAAAGTGTAATATTATTTCCGTATTGCAATGCAACTTGCAAAAATTCATCCAGAGTGAGTGAATGGAAAAGTGTAATATTATTTCCGTATTGCAATGCAACTTGCAAAAATTCATCCAGAGTGAGTGAATGGAAAAGTGTAATATTATTTCCGTATTGCAATGCAACTTGCAAAAATTTATCCAGAGTGAGTGAATGGAAAAGTGTAATATTATTTCCGTATTGCAATGCAACTTGAAAAATTCATCCAGAGTGAGTGATTTAAAACTTTGTTAATGGAAAAGTGTAATATTATTTCCGTATTGCAATGCAACTTGCAAAAATTCATCCAGAGTGAGTGAATGGAAAAGTGTAATATTATTTCCGTATTGCAATGCAACTTGCAAAAATTCATCCAGAGTGAGTGAATCACAACATGATTTAGAACTTTGTTAATGTAATATTATTTCCGTATTGCAATGCAACTTGCAAAAATTCATCCAGAGTGAGTGAATGGAAAAGTGTAATATTATTTCCGTATTGCAATGCAACTTGCAAAAATTCATCCAGAGTGAGTGAATGGAAAAGTGTAATATTATTTCCGTATTGCAATGCAACTTGCAAAAATTCATCCAGAGTGAGTGATTTAGAACTTTGTTAATGGAAAAGTGTAATATTATTTCCGTATTGCAATGCAACTTGCAAAAATTCATCCAGAGTGAGTGAATCACAACATGATTTAGAACTTTGTTAATGGAAAAGTGTAATATTATTTCCGTATTGCAATGCAACTTGCAAAAATTCATCCAGAGTGAGTGAATCACAACATGATTTAGAACTTTGTTAATGGAAAAGTGTAATATTATTTCCGTATTGCAATGCAACTTGCAAAAATTCATCCAGAGTGAGTGAATCACAACATGATTTAGAACTTTGTTAATGTAATATTATTTCCGTATTGCAATGCAACTTGCAAAAATTCATCCAGAGTGAGTGAATGGAAAAGTGTAATATTATTTCCGTATTGCAATGCAACTTGCAAAAATTCATCCAGAGTGAGTGAATGGAAAAGTGTAATATTATTTCCGTATTGCAATGCAACTTGCAAAAATTCATCCAGAGTGAGTGAATGGAAAAGTGTAATATTATTTCCGTATTGCAATGCAACTTGCAAAAATTCATCCAGAGTGAGTGAATGGAAAAGTGTAATATTATTTCCGTATTGCAATGCAACTTGCAAAAATTCATCCAGAGTGAGTGAATGGAAAAGTGTAATATTATTTCCGTATTGCAATGCAACTTGCAAAAATTCATCCAGAGTGAGTGAATGGAAAAGTGTAATATTATTTCCGTATTGCAATGCAACTTGCAAAAATTTATCCAGAGTGAGTGAATGGAAAAGTGTAATATTATTTCCGTATTGCAATGCAACTTGAAAAATTCATCCAGAGTGAGTGATTTAAAACTTTGTTAATGGAAAAGTGTAATATTATTTCCGTATTGCAATGCAACTTGCAAAAATTCATCCAGAGTGAGTGAATGGAAAAGTGTAATATTATTTCCGTATTGCAATGCAACTTGCAAAAATTCATCCAGAGTGAGTGAATCACAACATGATTTAGAACTTTGTTAATGTAATATTATTTCCGTATTGCAATGCAACTTGCAAAAATTCATCCAGAGTAAGTGAATGGAAAAGTGTAATATTATTTCCGTATTGCAATGCAACTTGCAAAAATTCATCCAGAGTAAGTGAATGGAAAAGTGTAATATTATTTCCGTATTGCAATGCAACTTGCAAAAATTTATCCAGAGTGAGTGAATGGAAAAGTGTAATATTATTTCCGTATTGCAATGCAACTTGAAAAATTCATCCAGAGTGAGTGATTTAAAACTTTGTTAATGGAAAAGTGTAATATTATTTCCGTATTGCAATGCAACTTGCAAAAATTAATCCAGAGTGAGTGAATGGAAAAGTGTAATATTATTTCCGTATTGCAATGCAACTTGCAAAAATTCATCCAGAGTGAGTGAATGGAAAAGTGTAATATTATTTCCGTATTGCAATGCAACTTGCAAAAATTCATCCAGAGTGAGTGAATGGAAAAGTGTAATATTATTTCCGTATTGCAATGCAACTTGCAAAAATTTATCCAGAGTGAGTGAATGGAAAAGTGTTATATTATTTCCGTATTGCAATGCAACTTGAAAAATTCATCCAGAGTGAGTGATTTAAAACTTTGTTAATGGAAAAGTGTAATATTATTTCCGTATTGCAATGCAACTTGCAAAAATTCATCCAGAGTGAGTGAATGGAAAAGTGTAATATTATTTCCGTATTGCAATGCAACTTGCAAAAATTCATCCAGAGTGAGTGAATGGAAAAGTGTAATATTATTTCCGTATTGCAATGCAACTTGCAAAAATTCATCCAGAGTGAGTGAATGGAAAAGTGTAATATTATTTCCGTATTGCAATGCAACTTGCAAAAATTCATCCAGAGTGAGTGAATGGAAAAGTGTAATATTATTTCCGTATTGCAATGCAACTTGCAAAAATTCATCCAGAGTGAGTGAATGGAAAAGTGTAATATTATTTCCGTATTGCAATGCAACTTGCAAAAATTTATCCAGAGTGAGTGAATGGAAAAGTGTAATATTATTTCCGTATTGCAATGCAACTTGAAAAATTCATCCAGAGTGAGTGATTTAAAACTTTGTTAATGGAAAAGTGTAATATTATTTCCGTATTGCAATGCAACTTGCAAAAATTCATCCAGAGTGAGTGAATGGAAAAGTGTAATATTATTTCCGTATTGCAATGCAACTTGCAAAAATTCATCCAGAGTGAGTGAATCACAACATGATTTAGAACTTTGTTAATGTAATATTATTTCCGTATTGCAATGCAACTTGCAAAAATTCATCCAGAGTGAGTGAATGGAAAAGTGTAATATTATTTCCGTATTGCAATGCAACTTGCAAAAATTCATCCAGAGTGAGTGAATGGAAAAGTGTAATATTATTTCCGTATTGCAATGCAACTTGCAAAAATTCATCCAGAGTGAGTGATTTAGAACTTTGTTAATGGAAAAGTGTAATATTATTTCCGTATTGCAATGCAACTTGCAAAAATTCATCCAGAGTGAGTGAATCACAACATGATTTAGAACTTTGTTAATGGAAAAGTGTAATATTATTTCCGTATTGCAATGCAACTTGCAAAAATTCATCCAGAGTGAGTGAATCACAACATGATTTAGAACTTTGTTAATGGAAAAGTGTAATATTATTTCCGTATTGCAATGCAACTTGCAAAAATTCATCCAGAGTGAGTGAATCACAACATGATTTAGAACTTTGTTAATGTAATATTATTTCCGTATTGCAATGCAACTTGCAAAAATTCATCCAGAGTGAGTGAATGGAAAAGTGTAATATTATTTCCGTATTGCAATGCAACTTGCAAAAATTCATCCAGAGTGAGTGAATGGAAAAGTGTAATATTATTTCCGTATTGCAATGCAACTTGCAAAAATTCATCCAGAGTGAGTGAATGGAAAAGTGTAATATTATTTCCGTATTGCAATGCAACTTGCAAAAATTCATCCAGAGTGAGTGAATGGAAAAGTGTAATATTATTTCCGTATTGCAATGCAACTTGCAAAAATTCATCCAGAGTGAGTGAATGGAAAAGTGTAATATTATTTCCGTATTGCAATGCAACTTGCAAAAATTTATCCAGAGTGAGTGAATGGAAAAGTGTAATATTATTTCCGTATTGCAATGCAACTTGAAAAATTCATCCAGAGTGAGTGATTTAAAACTTTGTTAATGGAAAAGTGTAATATTATTTCCGTATTGCAATGCAACTTGCAAAAATTCATCCAGAGTGAGTGAATGGAAAAGTGTAATATTATTTCCGTATTGCAATGCAACTTGCAAAAATTCATCCAGAGTGAGTGAATCACAACATGATTTAGAACTTTGTTAATGTAATATTATTTCCGTATTGCAATGCAACTTGCAAAAATTCATCCAGAGTAAGTGAATGGAAAAGTGTAATATTATTTCCGTATTGCAATGCAACTTGCAAAAATTCATCCAGAGTAAGTGAATGGAAAAGTGTAATATTATTTCCGTATTGCAATGCAACTTGCAAAAATTTATCCAGAGTGAGTGAATGGAAAAGTGTAATATTATTTCCGTATTGCAATGCAACTTGAAAAATTCATCCAGAGTGAGTGATTTAAAACTTTGTTAATGGAAAAGTGTAATATTATCTCCGTATTGCAATGCAACTTGCAAAAATTAATCCAGAGTGAGTGAATGGAAAAGTGTAATATTATTTCCGTATTGCAATGCAACTTGCAAAAATTCATCCAGAGTGAGTGAATGGAAAAGTGTAATATTATTTCCGTATTGCAATGCAACTTGCAAAAATTCATCCAGAGTGAGTGAATGGAAAAGTGTAATATTATTTCCGTATTGCAATGCAACTTGCAAAAATTTATCCAGAGTGAGTGAATGGAAAAGTGTTATATTATTTCCGTATTGCAATGCAACTTGAAAAATTCATCCAGAGTGAGTGATTTAAAACTTTGTTAATGGAAAAGTGTAATATTATTTCCGTATTGCAATGCAACTTGCAAAAATTCATCCAGAGTGAGTGAATGGAAAAGTGTAATATTATTTCCGTATTGCAATGCAACTTGCAAAAATTCATCCAGAGTGAGTGAATGGAAAAGTGTAATATTATTTCCGTATTGCAATGCAACTTGCAAAAATTCATCCAGAGTGAGTGAATGGAAAAGTGTAATATTATTTCCGTATTGCAATGCAACTTGCAAAAATTCATCCAGAGTGAGTGAATGGAAAAGTGTAATATTATTTCCGTATTGCAATGCAACTTGCAAAAATTCATCCAGAGTGAGTGAATGGAAAAGTGTAATATTATTTCCGTATTGCAATGCAACTTGCAAAAATTTATCCAGAGTGAGTGAATGGAAAAGTGTAATATTATTTCCGTATTGCAATGCAACTTGCAAAAATTTATCCAGAGTGAGTGAATGGAAAAGTGTAATATTATTCCCGTATTGCAATGCAACTTGCAAAAATTCATCCAGAGTGGGTGAATGGAAAAGTGTAATATTATTTCCGTATTGCAATGCAACTTGCAAAAATTCATCCAGAGTGAGTGAATGGAAAAGTGTAATATTATTTCCGTATTGCAATGCAACTTGCAAAAATTCATCCAGAGTGAGTGAATGGAAAAGTGTAATATTATTTCCGTATTGCAATGCAACTTGCAAAAATTCATCCAGAGTGAGTGAATGGAAAAGTGTAATATTATTTCCGTATTGCAATGCAACTTGCAAAAATGTATCCAGAGTGAGTGAATGGAAAAGTGTAATATTATTCCCGTATTGCAATGCAACTTGAAAAATTCATCCAGAGTGAGTGATTTAAAACTTTGTTAATAGAAAAGTGTAATATTATTTCCGTATTGCAATGCAACTTGCAAAAATTCATCCAGAGTAAGTGAATGGAAAAGTGTAATATTATTTCCGTATTGCAATGCAACTTGCAAAAATTCATCCAGAGTGAGTGAATCACAACATGATTTAGAACTTTGTTAATGGAAAAGTGTAATATTATTTCCGTATTGCAATGCAACTTGCAAAAATTCATCCAGAGTGAGTGAATGGAAAAGTGTAATATTATTTCCGTATTGCAATGCAATTTGCAAAAATTCATCCAGAGTGAGTGAATCACAACATGATTTAGAACTTTGTTAATGGAAAAGTGTAATATTATTTCCGTATTGCAATGCAACTTGCAAAAATTCATCCAGAGTGAGTGAATCACAACATGATTTAGAACTTTGTTAAAACCTGTTGAGGATATGGCAGACATACGCCCCCTTTGGAGAGATTGGGTACCCCTAGTAAACTGGAAAAAAAATCTGTCAAAAATTGTTAATATATGCAAATAAAAATTATTATTGGATAGAAAACACTCTAAAGATTCTAAAACCGTTGGAATTATGTCTGTAAGTATAGCAGAACTCACAGGGCAGGCATTCTTCCAAACTAGTTTTTGTGGCCATGAAAGTTGGAGCAACTTTGACGTCATGGCCCCCACCCTTCCCAACCAGCTATGATTCTGCGGACACTTTCTATCTCTTCCGCTAGATGTCCTCTTTCATTAGAGCTTCAAACCGTTCAAATCGCGCGAGAATTGACCCTATGGGAGTGAAATTAGTGCGTGCCACGAGAGAATAGGCTGTGCGTATGGGCGCGAATTGGTCACAGTCATTCCTTTGTTTCCAGCACTGAAGAGAAGGGCAGACGATGGGCGATTGAATTGAAGTTTGTTTTGCACGTCTAAAACATCATAAAGCTTGCTTCTGCACTTAGTTTGACCTGTTTAGTCGACATATAATGTGTAATTTTGAAGTTTTGATGCGCAACTTATCCGGACCAGAGGACGTTTTGGGTGCATTTCAGCTGATGTTATTAGCAGTAGCTAATACAAAGACGCAAGACTTGAAACCAAACGATGTATTGGGTAAGTATGAAGCCTTCCAGAACATTCTGAACGAAGACCATCGAAGGTAAGGGAATATTTATGCTTAAATCTGTGTTTCTGTTGACTCCAACATTACGTGGAAATGTAGCTTGGAACTGAGCGCTGTCTCACAATATGGAATAGTGTGCGATTTCTGTAACGTTAAAAATAAATCTAACACAGCGGTTGCATAAAGAAGCAGTGTATCTTTCTAACTATATGTAGAACATGTATATTTAGTCAAAGTTTATGATGTCTATTTTACGTTATCTTGCCGCGCTACATAGATTTCCTGCGGGCGTTTTTGAGTAATTTCTGAAGCTGAACTCACTGTAAATGGACATTTATGGATATAAATGGCATATTATTGAAAAAAAAAAATATGTACTGTGTAATATGTCATATTACTGTCATCTGATGAAGATTTTCAAAAGGTTAGTGAGCGATTTATTTTTTAATCCTGCGTTTGTTGATTGCATGTTTTGGCTATTGAAATGAGCTGTGTCTGGTGGTGGTTTTACATATATATGTGCTATGTTTTCGCCGTAAAACATTTTAGAAATCTGACTTGCTGGCTAAATGAACAAGATGTTTATCTTTCATTTGAGCTATTGGACTTGTTAATGTGTGGAGGTTAAATATTTTTAAGAATATTTTTGCGTTCCATGCGCCACCGTTTCAGCTGCACGTGGGAGGGGTGATTCCCAATTGGGAACCAGTATCGTAGACAGGTTAATGGAAAAGTGTAATATTATTTCCGTATTGCAATGCAACTTGCAAAAATTCATCCAGAGTAAGTGAATGGAAAAGTGTAATATTATTTCCGTATTGCAATGCAACTTGCAAAAATTCATCCAGAGTGAGTGAATCACAACATGATTTAGAACTTTGTTAATGTAATATTATTTCCGTATTGCAATGCAACTTGCAAAAATTCATCCAGAGTAAGTGAATGGAAAAGTGTAATATTATTTCCGTATTGCAATGCAACTTGCAAAAATTCATCCAGAGTGAGTGAATGGAAAAGTGTAATATTATTTCCGTATTGCAATGCAACTTGCAAAAATTCATCCAGAGTGAGTGAATGGAAAAGTGTAATATTATTTCCGTATTGCAATGCAACTTGCAAAAATTCATCCAGAGTGAGTGAATGGAAAAGTGTAATATTATTTCCGTATTGCAATGCAATTTGCAAAAATTCATCCAGAGTGAGTGAATCACAACATGATTTAGAACTTTGTTAATGGAAAAGTGTAATATTATTTCCGTATTGCAATGCAACTTGCAAAAATTCATCCAGAGTGAGTGAATCACAACATGATTTAGAACTTTGTTAATGGAAAAGTGTAATATTATTTCCGTATTGCAATGCAACTTGCAAAAATTCATCCAGAGTAAGTGAATGGAAAAGTGTAATATTATTTCCGTATTGCAATGCAACTTGCAAAAATTCATCCAGAGTGAGTGAATCACAACATGATTTAGAACTTTGTTAATGGAAAAGTGTAATATTATTTCCGTATTGCAATGCAACTTGCAAAAATTCATCCAGAGTGAGTGAATGGAAAAGTGTAATATTATTTCCGTATTGCAATGCAATTTGCAAAAATTCATCCAGAGTGAGTGAATCACAACATGATTTAGAACTTTGTTAATGGAAAAGTGTAATATTATTTCCGTATTGCAATGCAACTTGCAAAAATTCATCCAGAGTGAGTGAATCACAACATGATTTAGAACTTTGTTAATGGAAAAGTGTAATATTATTTCCGTATTGCAATGCAACTTGCAAAAATTCATCCAGAGTAAGTGAATGGAAAAGTGTAATATTATTTCCGTATTGCAATGCAACTTGCAAAAATTCATCCAGAGTGAGTGAATCACAACATGATTTAGAACTTTGTTAATGTAATATTATTTCCGTATTGCAATGCAACTTGCAAAAATTCATCCAGAGTAAGTGAATGGAAAAGTGTAATATTATTTCCGTATTGCAATGCAACTTGCAAAAATTCATCCAGAGCGAGTGAATGGAAAAGTGTAATATTATTTCCGTATTGCAATGCAACTTGCAAAAATTCATCCAGAGTGAGTGAATGGAAAAGTGTAATATTATTTCCGTATTGCAATGCAACTTGCAAAAATTCATCCAGAGTGAGTGAATGGAAAAGTGTAATATTATTTCCGTATTGCAATGCAACTTGCAAAAATTCATCCAGAGTGAGTGAATGGAAAAGTGTAATATTATTTCCGTATTGCAATGCAACTTGCAAAAATTCATCCAGAGTGAGTGAATGGAAAAGTGTAATATTATTTCCGTATTGCAATGCAACTTGCAAAAATTCATCCAGAGTGAGTGAATCACAACATGATTTAGAACTTTGTTAATGTAATATTATTTCCGTATTGCAATGCAACTTGCAAAAATTCATCCAGAGTGAGTGAATGGAAAAGTGTAATATTATTTCCGTATTGCAATGCAACTTGCAAAAATTCATCCAGAGTGAGTGAATGGAAAAGTGTAATATTATTTCCGTATTGCAATGCCACTTGCAAAAATTCATCCAGAGTGAGTGATTTAGAACTTTGTTAATGGAAAAGTGTAATATTATTTCCGTATTGCAATGCAACTTGCAAAAATTCATCCAGAGTGAGTGAATCACAACATGATTTAGAACTTTGTTAATGGAAAAGTGTAATATTATTTCCGTATTGCAATGCAACTTGCAAAAATTCATCCAGAGTGAGTGAATCACAACATGATTTAGAACTTTGTTAATGGAAAAGTGTAATATTATTTCCGTATTGCAATGCAACTTGCAAAAATTCATCCAGAGTGAGTGACTCACAACATGATTTAGAACTTTGTTAATGTAATATTATTTCCGTATTGCAATGCAACTTGCAAAAATTCATCCAGAGTGAGTGAATGGAAAAGTGTAATATTATTTCCGTATTGCAATGCAACTTGCAAAAATTCATCCAGAGTGAGTGAATGGAAAAGTGTAATATTATTTCCGTATTGCAATGCAACTTGCAAAAATTCATCCAGAGTGAGTGAATGGAAAAGTATAATATTATTTCCGTATTGCAATGCAACTTGCAAAAATTCATCCAGAGTGAGTGAATGGAAAAGTGTAATATTATTTCCGTATTGCAATGCAACTTGCAAAAATTCATCCAGAGTGAGTGAATGGAAAAGTATAATATTATTTCCGTATTGCAATGCAACTTGCAAAAATTCATCCAGAGTGAGTGAATGGAAAAGTGTAATATTATTTCCGTATTGCAATGCAACTTGCAAAAATTCATCCAGAGTGAGTGAATGGAAAAGTGTAATATTATTTCCGTATTGCAATGCAACTTGCAAAAATTCATCCAGAGTGAGTGATTTAGAACTTTGTTAATGGAAAAGTGTAATATTATTTCCGTATTGAAATGCAACTTGCAAAAATTCATCCAGAGTGAGTGAATGGAAAAGTGTAATATTATTTCCGTATTGCAATGCAACTTGCAAAAATTCATCCAGAGTGAGTGAATGGAAAAGTGTAATATTATTTCCGTATTGCAATGCAACTTGCAAAAATTCATCCAGAGTGAGTGAATCACAACATGATTTAGAACTTTGTTAATGTAATATTATTTCCGTATTGCAATGCAACTTGCAAAAATTCATCCAGAGTGAGTGAATCACAACATGATTTAGAACTTTGTTAATGTAATATTATTTCCGTATTGCAATGCAACTTGCAAAAATTCATCCAGAGTGAGTGAATGGAAAAGTGTAATATTATTTCCGTATTGCAATGCAACTTGCAAAAATTCATCCAGAGTGAGTGATTTAGAACTTTGTTAATGGAAAAGTGTAATATTATTTCCGTATTGCAATGCAACTTGCAAAAATTCATCCAGAGTGAGTGAATGGAAAAGTGTAATATTATTTCCGTATTGCAATGCAACTTGCAAAAATTCATCCAGAGTGAGTGAATGGAAAAGTGTAATATTATTTCCGTATTGCAATGCAACTTGCAAAAATTCATCCAGAGTGAGTGAATCACAACATGATTTAGAACTTTGTTAATGTAATATTATTTCCGTATTGCAATGCAACTTGCAAAAATTCATCCAGAGTGAGTGAATGGAAAAGTGTAATATTATTTCCGTATTGCAATGCAACTTGCAAAAATTCATCCAGAGTGAGTGAATGGAAAAGTGTAATATTATTTCCGTATTGCAATGCAACTTGCAAAAATTCATCCAGAGTGAGTGAATGGAAAAGTGTAATATTATTTCCGTATTGCAATGCAACTTGCAAAAATTCATCCAGAGTGAGTGAATGGAAAAGTGTAATATTATTTCCGTATTGCAATGCAACTTGCAAAAATTCATCCAGAGTGGGTGAATGGAAAAGTGTAATATTATTTCCGTATTGCAATGCAACTTGCAAAAATTCATCCAGAGTGAGTGAATGGAAAAGTGTAATATTATTTCCGTATTGCAATGCAACTTGCAAAAATTCATCCAGAGTGAGTGAATGGAAAAGTGTAATATTATTTCCGTATTGCAATGCAACTTGCAAAAATTCATCCAGAGTGAGTGAATGGAAAAGTGTAATATTATGTCCGTATTGCAATGCAACTTGAAAAATTCATCCAGAGTGAGTGATTTAAAACTTTGTTAATGGAAAAGTGTAATATTATTTCCGTATTGCAATGCAACTTGCAAAAATTCATCCAGAGTGAGTGAATGGAAAAGTGTAATATTATTTCCGTATTGCAATGCAACTTGCAAAAATTCATCCAGAGTGAGTGAATCACAACATGATTTAGAACTTTGTTAATGTAATATTATTTCCGTATTGCAATGCAACTTGCAAAAATTCATCCAGAGTAAGTGAATGGAAAAGTGTAATATTATTTCCGTATTGCAATGCAACTTGCAAAAATTCATCCAGAGTAAGTGAATGGAAAAGTGTAATATTATTTCCGTATTGCAATGCAACTTGCAAAAATTTATCCAGAGTGAGTGAATGGAAAAGTGTAATATTATTTCCGTATTGCAATGCAACTTGAAAAATTCATCCAGAGTGAGTGAATCACAACATGATTTAGAACTTTGTTAATGTAATATTATTTCCGTATTGCAATGCAACTTGCAAAAATTCATCCAGAGTGAGTGAATCACAACATGATTTAGAACTTTGTTAATGTAATATTATTTCCGTATTGCAATGCAACTTGCAAAAATTCATCCAGAGTGAGTGAATGGAAAAGTGTAATATTATTTCCGTATTGCAATGCAACTTGCAAAAATTCATCCAGAGTGAGTGAATGGAAAAGTGTAATATTATTTCCGTATTGCAATGCAACTTGCAAAAATTCATCCAGAGTGAGTGAATGGAAAAGTGTAATATTATTTCCGTATTGCAATGCAACTTGCAAAAATTCATCCAGAGTGGGTGAATGGAAAAGTGTAATATTATTTCCGTATTGCAATGCAACTTGCAAAAATTCATCCAGAGTGAGTGAATGGAAAAGTGTAATATTATTTCCGTATTGCAATGCAACTTGCAAAAATTCATCCAGAGTGAGTGAATGGAAAAGTGTAATATTATTTCCGTATTGCAATGCAACTTGCAAAAATTCATCCAGAGTGAGTGAATGGAAAAGTGTAATATTATTTCCGTATTGCAATGCAACTTGAAAAATTCATCCAGAGTGAGTGATTTAAAACTTTGTTAATGGAAAAGTGTAATATTATTTCCGTATTGCAATGCAACTTGCAAAAATTCATCCAGAGTGAGTGAATGGAAAAGTGTAATATTATTTCCGTATTGCAATGCAACTTGCAAAAATTCATCCAGAGTGAGTGAATCACAACATGATTTAGAACTTTGTTAATGTAATATTATTTCCGTATTGCAATGCAACTTGCAAAAATTCATCCAGAGTAAGTGAATGGAAAAGTGTAATATTATTTCCGTATTGCAATGCAACTTGCAAAAATTCATCCAGAGTAAGTGAATGGAAAAGTGTAATATTATTTCCGTATTGCAATGCAACTTGCAAAAATTTATCCAGAGTGAGTGAATGGAAAAGTGTAATATTATTTCCGTATTGCAATGCAACTTGAAAAATTCATCCAGAGTGAGTGAATCACAACATGATTTAGAACTTTGTTAATGTAATATTATTTCCGTATTGCAATGCAACTTGCAAAAATTCATCCAGAGTAAGTGAATGGAAAAGTGTAATATTATTTCCGTATTGCAATGCAACTTGCAAAAATTCATCCAGAGTAAGTGAATGGAAAAGTGTAATATTATTTCCGTATTGCAATGCAACTTGCAAAAATTTATCCAGAGTGAGTGAATGGAAAAGTGTAATATTATTTCCGTATTGCAATGCAACTTGAAAAATTCATCCAGAGTGAGTGATTTAAAACTTTGTTAATGGAAAAGTGTAATATTATTTCCGTATTGCAATGCAACTTGCAAAAATTCATCCAGAGTGAGTGAATGGAAAAGTGTAATATTATTTCCGTATTGCAATGCAACTTGCAAAAATTCATCCAGAGTGAGTGAATGGAAAAGTGTAATATTATTTCCGTATTGCAATGCAACTTGCAAAAATTCATCCAGAGTGAGTGAATGGAAAAGTGTAATATTATTTCCGTATTGCAATGCAACTTGCAAAAATTCATCCAGAGTGAGTGAATGGAAAAGTGTAATATTATTTCCGTATTGCAATGCAACTTGCAAAAATTTATCCAGAGTGAGTGAATGGAAAAGTGTTATATTATTTCCGTATTGCAATGCAACTTGAAAAATTCATCCAGAGTGAGTGATTTAAAACTTTGTTAATGGAAAAGTGTAATATTATTTCCGTATTGCAATGCAACTTGCAAAAATTCATCCAGAGTGAGTGAATGGAAAAGTGTAATATTATTTCCGTATTGCAATGCAACTTGCAAAAATTCATCCAGAGTGAGTGAATGGAAAAGTGTAATATTATTTCCGTATTGCAATGCAACTTGCAAAAATTCATCCAGAGTGAGTGAATGGAAAAGTGTAATATTATTTCCGTATTGCAATGCAACTTGCAAAAATTCATCCAGAGTGAGTGAATGGAAAAGTGTAATATTATTTCCGTATTGCAATGCAACTTGCAAAAATTCATCCAGAGTGAGTGAATGGAAAAGTGTAATATTATTTCCGTATTGGAATGCAACTTGCAAAAATTTATCCAGAGTGAGTGAATGGAAAAGTGTAATATTATTTCCGTATTGCAATGCAACTTGAAAAATTCATCCAGAGTGAGTGATTTAAAACTTTGTTAATGGAAAAGTGTAATATTATTTCCGTATTGCAATGCAACTTGCAAAAATTTATCCAGAGTGAGTGAATGGAAAAGTGTTATATTATTTCCGTATTGCAATGCAACTTGAAAAATTCATCCAGAGTGAGTGATTTAAAACTTTGTTAATGGAAAAGTGTAATATTATTTCCGTATTGCAATGCAACTTGCAAAAATTCATCCAGAGTGAGTGAATGGAAAAGTGTAATATTATTTCCGTATTGCAATGCAACTTGCAAAAATTCATCCAGAGTGAGTGAATCACAACATGATTTAGAACTTTGTTAATGTAATATTATTTCCGTATTGCAATGCAACTTGCAAAAATTCATCCAGAGTAAGTGAATGGAAAAGTGTAATATTATTTCCGTATTGCAATGCAACTTGCAAAAATTCATCCAGAGTGAGTGAATGGAAAAGTGTAATATTATTTCCGTATTGCAATGCAACTTGCAAAAATTCATCCAGAGTGAGTGAATGGAAAAGTGTAATATTATTTCCGTATTGCAATGCAACTTGCAAAAATTCATCCAGAGTGAGTGAATGGAAAAGTGTAATATTATTTCCGTATTGCAATGCAACTTGCAAAAATTCATCCAGAGTGAGTGAATGGAAAAGTGTAATATTATTTCCGTATTGCAATGCAACTTGCAAAAATTCATCCAGAGTGAGTGAATGGAAAAGTGTAATATTATTTCCGTATTGCAATGCAACTTGCAAAAATTCATCCAGAGTGAGTGAATGGAAAAGTGTAATATTATTTCCGTATTGCAATGCAACTTGCAAAAATTCATCCAGAGTGAGTGAATGGAAAAGTGTAATATTATTTCCGTATTGCAATGCAACTTGAAAAATTCATCCAGAGTGAGTGATTTAAAACTTTGTTAATGGAAAAGTGTAATATTATTTCCGTATTGCATTGCAACTTGCAAAAATTCATCCAGAGTGAGTGAATCACAACATGATTTAGAACTTTGTTAATGGAAAAGTGTAATATTATTTCCGTATTGCAATGCAACTTGAAAAATTCATCCAGAGTGAGTGATTTAAAACTTTGTTAATGGAAAAGTGTAATATTATTTCCGTATTGAGAAAAGAGAAAAGTGAGAAAAGTGTAATATTATTTCCGTATTGCAATGCAACTTGCAAAAATTCATCCAGAGTGAGTGAATCACAACATGATTTAGAACTTTGTTAATGGAAAAGTGTAATATTATCTCCGTATTGCAATGCAACTTGAAAAATTCATCCAGAGTGAGTGAATCACAACATGATTTAGAACTTTGTTAATGGAAAAGTGTAATATTATTTCCGTATTGCAATGCAACTTGCAAAAATTCATCCAGAGTGAGTGAATGGAAAAGTGTAATATTATTTCCGTATTGCAATGAAACTTGCAAAAATTCATCCAGAGTGAGTGAATGGAAAAGTATAATATTATTTCCGTATTGCAATGCAACTTGCAAAAATTCATCCAGAGTGAGTGAATGGAAAAGTGTAATATTATTTCCGTATTGCAATGCAACTTGCAAAAATTCATCCAGAGTGAGTGAATGGAAAAGTGTAATATTATTTCCGTATTGCAATGCAACTTGCAAAAATTCATCCAGAGTGGGTGAATGGAAAAGTGTAATATTATTTCCGTATTGCAATGCAACTTGCAAAAATTCATCCAGAGTGGGTGAATGGAAAAGTGTAATATTATTTCCGTATTGCAATGCAACTTGCAAAAATTCATCCAGAGTGGGTGAATGGAAAAGTGTAATATTATTTCCGTATTGCAATGCAACTTGCAAAAATTCATCCAGAGTGAGTGAATGGAAAAGTGTAATATTATTTCCGTATTGCAATGCAACTTGCAAAAATTTATCCAGAGTGAGTGAATGGAAAAGTGTAATATTATTTCCGTATTGCAATGCAACTTGAAAAATTCATCCAGAGTGAGTGATTTAAAACTTTGTTAATGGAAAAGTGTAATATTATTTCCGTATTGCAATGCAACTTGCAAAAATTCATCCAGAGTGAGTGAATGGAAAAGTGTAATATTATTTCCGTATTGCAATGCAACTTGAAAAATTCATCCAGAGTGAGTGATTTAAAACTTTGTTAATGGAAAAGTGTAATATTATTTCCGTATTGCAATGCAACTTGCAAAAATTCATCCAGAGTGAGTGAATGGAAAAGTGTAATATTATTTCCGTATTGCAATGCAACTTGCAAAAATTCATCCAGAGTGAGTGAATGGAAAAGTGTAATATTATTTCCGTATTGCAATGCAACTTGCAAAAATTCATCCAGAGTGAGTGAATGGAAAAGTGTAATATTATTTCCGTATTGCAATGCAACTTGCAAAAATTCATCCAGAGTGAGTGAATGGAAAAGTGTAATATTATTTCCGTATTGCAATGCAACTTGCAAAAATTCATCCAGAGTGAGTGAATGGAAAAGTGTAATATTATTTCCGTATTGCAATGCAACTTGCAAAAATTTATCCAGAGTGAGTGAATGGAAAAGTGTTATATTATTTCCGTATTGCAATGCAACTTGAAAAATTCATCCAGAGTGAGTGATTTAAAACTTTGTTAATGGAAAAGTGTAATATTATTTCCGTATTGCAATGCAACTTGCAAAAATTCATCCAGAGTGAGTGAATGGAAAAGTGTAATATTATTTCCGTATTGCAATGCAACTTGCAAAAATTCATCCAGAGTGAGTGAATGGAAAAGTGTAATATTATTTCCGTATTGCAATACAACTTGCAAAAATTCATCCAGAGTGAGTGAATGGAAAAGTGTAATATTATTTCCGTATTGCAATGCAACTTGCAAAAATTCATCCAGAGTGAGTGAATGGAAAAGTGTAATATTATTTCCGTATTGCAATGCAACTTGCAAAAATTCATCCAGAGTGAGTGAATGGAAAAGTGTAATATTATTTCCGTATTGCAATGCAACTTGCAAAAATTCATCCAGAGTGAGTGAATGGAAAAGTGTAATATTATTTCCGTATTGCAATGCAACTTGCAAAAATTCATCCAGAGTGAGTGAATGGAAAAGTGTAATATTATTTCCGTATTGCAATGCAACTTGAAAAATTCATCCAGAGTGAGTGATTTAAAACTTTGTTAATGGAAAAGTGTAATATTGTTTCCGTATTGCATTGCAACTTGCAAAAATTCATCCAGAGTGAGTGAATCACAACATGATTTAGAACTTTGTTAATGGAAAAGTGTAATATTATTTCCGTATTGCAATGCAACTTGAAAAATTCATCCAGAGTGAGTGATTTAAAACTTTGTTAATGGAAAAGTGTAATATTATTTCCGTATTGAGAAAAGAGAAAAGTGAGAAAAGTGTAATATTATTTCCGTATTGCAATGCAACTTGCAAAAATTCATCCAGAGTGAGTGAATCACAACATGATTTAGAACTTTGTTAATGGAAAAGTGTAATATTATCTCCGTATTGCAATGCAACTTGAAAAATTCATCCAGAGTGAGTGAATCACAACATGATTTAGAACTTTGTTAATGGAAAAGTGTAATATTATTTCCGTATTGCAATGCAACTTGCAAAAATTCATCCAGAGTGAGTGAATGGAAAAGTGTAATATTATTTCCGTATTGCAATGCAACTTGCAAAAATTCATCCAGAGTGAGTGAATGGAAAAGTGTAATATTATTTCCGTATTGCAATGCAACTTGCAAAAATTCATCCAGAGTGAGTGAATGGAAAAGTGTAATATTATTTCCGTATTGCAATGCAACTTGCAAAAATTCATCCAGAGTGAGTGAATGGAAAAGTGTAATATTATTTCCGTATTGCAATGCAACTTGCAAAAATTCATCCAGAGTGAGTGAATGGAAAAGTGTAATATTATTTCCGTATTGCAATGCAACTTGCAAAAATTCATCCAGAGTGAGTGAATGGAAAAGTGTAATATTATTTCCGTATTGCAATGCAACTTGCAAAAATTTATCCAGAGTGAGTGAATGGAAAAGTGTTATATTATTTCCGTATTGCAATGCAACTTGAAAAATTCATCCAGAGTGAGTGATTTAAAACTTTGTTAATGGAAAAGTGTAATATTATTTCCGTATTGCAATGCAACTTGCAAAAATTCATCCAGAGTGAGTGAATGGAAAAGTGTAATATTATTTCCGTATTGCAATGCAACTTGCAAAAATTCATCCAGAGTGAGTGAATGGAAAAGTGTAATATTATTTCCGTATTGCAATACAACTTGCAAAAATTCATCCAGAGTGAGTGAATGGAAAAGTGTAATATTATTTCCGTATTGCAATGCAACTTGCAAAAATTCATCCAGAGTGAGTGAATGGAAAAGTGTAATATTATTTCCGTATTGCAATGCAACTTGCAAAAATTCATCCAGAGTGAGTGAATGGAAAAGTGTAATATTATTTCCGTATTGCAATGCAACTTGCAAAAATTCATCCAGAGTGAGTGAATGGAAAAGTGTAATATTATTTCCGTATTGCAATGCAACTTGCAAAAATTCATCCAGAGTGAGTGAATGGAAAAGTGTAATATTATTTCCGTATTGCAATGCAACTTGAAAAATTCATCCAGAGTGAGTGATTTAAAACTTTGTTAATGGAAAAGTGTAATATTGTTTCCGTATTGCATTGCAACTTGCAAAAATTCATCCAGAGTGAGTGAATCACAACATGATTTAGAACTTTGTTAATGGAAAAGTGTAATATTATTTCCGTATTGCAATGCAACTTGAAAAATTCATCCAGAGTGAGTGATTTAAAACTTTGTTAATGGAAAAGTGTAATATTATTTCCGTATTGAGAAAAGAGAAAAGTGAGAAAAGTGTAATATTATTTCCGTATTGCAATGCAACTTGCAAAAATTCATCCAGAGTGAGTGAATCACAACATGATTTAGAACTTTGTTAATGGAAAAGTGTAATATTATCTCCGTATTGCAATGCAACTTGAAAAATTCATCCAGAGTGAGTGAATCACAACATGATTTAGAACTTTGTTAATGGAAAAGTGTAATATTATTTCCGTATTGCAATGCAACTTGCAAAAATTCATCCAGAGTGAGTGAATGGAAAAGTGTAATATTATTTCCGTATTGCAATGCAACTTGCAAAAATTCATCCAGAGTGAGTGAATGGAAAAGTGTAATATTATTTCCGTATTGCAATGCAACTTGCAAAAATTCATCCAGAGTGAGTGAATGGAAAAGTGTAATATTATTTCCGTATTGCAATGCAACTTGCAAAAATTCATCCAGAGTGGGTGAATGGAAAAGTGTAATATTATTTCCGTATTGCAATGCAACTTGCAAAAATTCATCCAGAGTGAGTGAATGGAAAAGTGTAATATTATTTCCGTATTGCAATGCAACTTGCAAAAATTCATCCAGAGTGAGTGAATGGAAAAGTGTAATATTATTTCCGTATTGCAATGCAACTTGCAAAAATTCATCCAGAGTGAGTGAATGGAAAAGTGTAATATTATTTCCGTATTGCAATGCAACTTGCAAAAATTTATCCAGAGTGAGTGAATGGAAAAGTGTAATATTATTTCCGTATTGCAATGCAACTTGAAAAATTCATCCAGAGTGAGTGATTTAAAACTTTGTTAATGGAAAAGTGTAATATTATTTCCGTATTGCAATGCAACTTGTAAAAATTCATCCAGAGTGAATGAATGGAAAAGTGTAATATTATTTCCGTATTGCAATGCAACTTGCAAAAATTCATCCAGAGTGAGTGAATCACAACATGATTTAGAACTTTGTTAATGTAATATTATTTCCGTATTGCAATGCAACTTGCAAAAATTCATCCAGAGTAAGTGAATGGAAAAGTGTAATATTATTTCCGTATTGCAATGCAACTTGCAAAAATTCATCCAGAGTAAGTGAATGGAAAAGTGTAATATTATTTCCGTATTGCAATGCAACTTGCAAAAATTTATCCAGAGTGAGTGAATGGAAAAGTGTAATATTATTTCCGTATTGCAATGCAACTTGAAAAATTCATCCAGAGTGAGTGATTTAAAACTTTGTTAATGGAAAAGTGTAATATTATTTCCGTATTGCAATGCAACTTGCAAAAATTCATCCAGAGTGAGTGAATGGAAAAGTGTAATATTATTTCCGTATTGCAATGCAACTTGCAAAAATTCATCCAGAGTGAGTGAATGGAAAAGTGTAATATTATTTCCGTATTGCAATGCAACTTGCAAAAATTCATCCAGAGTGAGTGAATGGAAAAGTGTAATATTATTTCCGTATTGCAATGCAACTTGCAAAAATTCATCCAGAGTGAGTGAATGGAAAAGTGTAATATTATTTCCGTATTGCAATGCAACTTGCAAAAATTCATCCAGAGTGAGTGAATGGAAAAGTGTAATATTATTTCCGTATTGCAATGCAACTTGCAAAAATTTATCCAGAGTGAGTGAATGGAAAAGTGTTATATTATTTCCGTATTGCAATGCAACTTGAAAAATTCATCCAGAGTGAGTGATTTAAAACTTTGTTAATGGAAAAGTGTAATATTATTTCCGTATTGCAATGCAACTTGCAAAAATTCATCCAGAGTGAGTGAATGGAAAAGTGTAATATTATTTCCGTATTGCAATGCAACTTGCAAAAATTCATCCAGAGTGAGTGAATGGAAAAGTGTAATATTATTTCCGTATTGCAATACAACTTGCAAAAATTCATCCAGAGTGAGTGAATGGAAAAGTGTAATATTATTTCCGTATTGCAATGCAACTTGCAAAAATTCATCCAGAGTGAGTGAATGGAAAAGTGTAATATTATTTCCGTATTGCAATGCAACTTGCAAAAATTCATCCAGAGTGAGTGAATGGAAAAGTGTAATATTATTTCCGTATTGCAATGCAACTTGCAAAAATTCATCCAGAGTGAGTGAATGGAAAAGTGTAATATTATTTCCGTATTGCAATGCAACTTGCAAAAATTCATCCAGAGTGAGTGAATGGAAAAGTGTAATATTATTTCCGTATTGCAATGCAACTTGAAAAATTCATCCAGAGTGAGTGATTTAAAACTTTGTTAATGGAAAAGTGTAATATTGTTTCCGTATTGCATTGCAACTTGCAAAAATTCATCCAGAGTGAGTGAATCACAACATGATTTAGAACTTTGTTAATGGAAAAGTGTAATATTATTTCCGTATTGCAATGCAACTTGAAAAATTCATCCAGAGTGAGTGATTTAAAACTTTGTTAATGGAAAAGTGTAATATTATTTCCGTATTGAGAAAAGAGAAAAGTGAGAAAAGTGTAATATTATTTCCGTATTGCAATGCAACTTGCAAAAATTCATCCAGAGTGAGTGAATCACAACATGATTTAGAACTTTGTTAATGGAAAAGTGTAATATTATCTCCGTATTGCAATGCAACTTGAAAAATTCATCCAGAGTGAGTGAATCACAACATGATTTAGAACTTTGTTAATGGAAAAGTGTAATATTATTTCCGTATTGCAATGCAACTTGCAAAAATTCATCCAGAGTGAGTGAATGGAAAAGTGTAATATTATTTCCGTATTGCAATGCAACTTGCAAAAATTCATCCAGAGTGAGTGAATGGAAAAGTGTAATATTATTTCCGTATTGCAATGCAACTTGCAAAAATTCATCCAGAGTGAGTGAATGGAAAAGTGTAATATTATTTCCGTATTGCAATGCAACTTGCAAAAATTCATCCAGAGTGGGTGAATGGAAAAGTGTAATATTATTTCCGTATTGCAATGCAACTTGCAAAAATTCATCCAGAGTGAGTGAATGGAAAAGTGTAATATTATTTCCGTATTGCAATGCAACTTGCAAAAATTCATCCAGAGTGAGTGAATGGAAAAGTGTAATATTATTTCCGTATTGCAATGCAACTTGCAAAAATTCATCCAGAGTGAGTGAATGGAAAAGTGTAATATTATTTCCGTATTGCAATGCAACTTGCAAAAATTTATCCAGAGTGAGTGAATGGAAAAGTGTAATATTATTTCCGTATTGCAATGCAACTTGAAAAATTCATCCAGAGTGAGTGATTTAAAACTTTGTTAATGGAAAAGTGTAATATTATTTCCGTATTGCAATGCAACTTGTAAAAATTCATCCAGAGTGAATGAATGGAAAAGTGTAATATTATTTCCGTATTGCAATGCAACTTGCAAAAATTCATCCAGAGTGAGTGAATCACAACATGATTTAGAACTTTGTTAATGTAATATTATTTCCGTATTGCAATGCAACTTGCAAAAATTCATCCAGAGTAAGTGAATGGAAAAGTGTAATATTATTTCCGTATTGCAATGCAACTTGCAAAAATTCATCCAGAGTAAGTGAATGGAAAAGTGTAATATTATTTCCGTATTGCAATGCAACTTGCAAAAATTTATCCAGAGTGAGTGAATGGAAAAGTGTAATATTATTTCCGTATTGCAATGCAACTTGAAAAATTCATCCAGAGTGAGTGATTTAAAACTTTGTTAATGGAAAAGTGTAATATTATTTCCGTATTGCAATGCAACTTGCAAAAATTCATCCAGAGTGAGTGAATGGAAAAGTGTAATATTATTTCCGTATTGCAATGCAACTTGCAAAAATTCATCCAGAGTGAGTGAATGGAAAAGTGTAATATTATTTCCGTATTGCAATGCAACTTGCAAAAATTCATCCAGAGTGAGTGAATGGAAAAGTGTAATATTATTTCCGTATTGCAATGCAACTTGCAAAAATTCATCCAGAGTGAGTGAATGGAAAAGTGTAATATTATTTCCGTATTGCAATGCAACTTGCAAAAATTCATCCAGAGTGAGTGAATGGAAAAGTGTAATATTATTTCCGTATTGCAATGCAACTTGCAAAAATTTATCCAGAGTGAGTGAATGGAAAAGTGTTATATTATTTCCGTATTGCAATGCAACTTGAAAAATTCATCCAGAGTGAGTGATTTAAAACTTTGTTAATGGAAAAGTGTAATATTATTTCCGTATTGCAATGCAACTTGCAAAAATTCATCCAGAGTGAGTGAATGGAAAAGTGTAATATTATTTCCGTATTGCAATGCAACTTGCAAAAATTCATCCAGAGTGAGTGAATGGAAAAGTGTAATATTATTTCCGTATTGCAATGCAACTTGCAAAAATTCATCCAGAGTGAGTGAATGGAAAAGTGTAATATTATTTCCGTATTGCAATGCAACTTGCAAAAATTCATCCAGAGTGAGTGAATGGAAAAGTGTAATATTATTTCCGTATTGCAATGCAACTTGCAAAAATTCATCCAGAGTGAGTGAATGGAAAAGTGTAATATTATTTCCGTATTGCAATGCAACTTGCAAAAATTTATCCAGAGTGAGTGAATGGAATAGTGTAATATTATTTCCGTATTGCAATGCAACTTGAAAAATTCATCCAGAGTGAGTGATTTAAAACTTTGTTAATGGAAAAGTGTAATATTATTTCCGTATTGCAATGCAACTTGCAAAAATTTATCCAGAGTGAGTGAATGGAAAAGTGTTATATTATTTCCGTATTGCAATGCAACTTGAAAAATTCATCCAGAGTGAGTGATTTAAAACTTTGTTAATGGAAAAGTGTAATATTATTTCCGTATTGCAATGCAACTTGCAAAAATTCATCCAGAGTGAGTGAATGGAAAAGTGTAATATTATTTCCGTATTGCAATGCAACTTGCAAAAATTCATCCAGAGTGAGTGAATCACAACATGATTTAGAACTTTGTTAATGTAATATTATTTCCGTATTGCAATGCAACTTGCAAAAATTCATCCAGAGTAAGTGAATGGAAAAGTGTAATATTATTTCCGTATTGCAATGCAACTTGCAAAAATTCATCCAGAGTGAGTGAATGGAAAAGTGTAATATTATTTCCGTATTGCAATGCAACTTGCAAAAATTCATCCAGAGTGAGTGAATGGAAAAGTGTAATATTATTTCCGTATTGCAATGCAACTTGCAAAAATTCATCCAGAGTGAGTGAATGGAAAAGTGTAATATTATTTCCGTATTGCAATACAACTTGCAAAAATTCATCCAGAGTGAGTGAATGGAAAAATGTAATATTATTTCCGTATTGCAATGCAACTTGCAAAAATTCATCCAGAGTGAGTGAATGGAAAAGTGTAATATTATTTCCGTATTGCAATGCAACTTGCAAAAATTCATCCAGAGTGAGTGAATGGAAAAGTGTAATATTATTTCCGTATTGCAATGCAACTTGCAAAAATTCATCCAGAGTGAGTGAATGGAAAAGTGTAATATTATTTCCGTATTGCAATGCAACTTGCAAAAATTCATCCAGAGTGAGTGAATGGAAAAGTGTAATATTATTTCCGTATTGCAATGCAACTTGCAAAAATTCATCCAGAGTGAGTGAATGGAAAAGTGTAATATTATTTCCGTATTGCAATGCAACTTGCAAAAATTCATCCAGAGTGAGTGAATGGAAAAGTGTAATATTATTTCCGTATTGCAATGCAACTTGCAAAAATTCATCCAGAGTGAGTGAATGGAAAAGTGTAATATTATTTCCGTATTGCAATGCAACTTGAAAAATTCATCCAGAGTGAGTGATTTAAAACTTTGTTAATGGAAAAGTGTAATATTATTTCCGTATTGCAATGCAACTTGCAAAAATTTATCCAGAGTGAGTGAATGGAAAAGTGTTATATTATTTCCGTATTGCAATGCAACTTGAAAAATTCATCCAGAGTGAGTGATTTAAAACTTTGTTAATGGAAAAGTGTAATATTATTTCCGTATTGCAATGCAACTTGCAAAAATTCATCCAGAGTGAGTGAATGGAAAAGTGTAATATTATTTCCGTATTGCAATGCAACTTGCAAAAATTCATCCAGAGTGAGTGAATCACAACATGATTTAGAACTTTGTTAATGTAATATTATTTCCGTATTGCAATGCAACTTGCAAAAATTCATCCAGAGTAAGTGAATGGAAAAGTGTAATATTATTTCCGTATTGCAATGCAACTTGCAAAAATTCATCCAGAGTGAGTGAATGGAAAAGTGTAATATTATTTCCGTATTGCAATGCAACTTGCAAAAATTCATCCAGAGTGAGTGAATGGAAAAGTGTAATATTATTTCCGTATTGCAATGCAACTTGCAAAAATTCATCCAGAGTGAGTGAATGGAAAAGTGTAATATTATTTCCGTATTGCAATACAACTTGCAAAAATTCATCCAGAGTGAGTGAATGGAAAAATGTAATATTATTTCCGTATTGCAATGCAACTTGCAAAAATTCATCCAGAGTGAGTGAATGGAAAAGTGTAATATTATTTCCGTATTGCAATGCAACTTGCAAAAATTCATCCAGAGTGAGTGAATGGAAAAGTGTAATATTATTTCCGTATTGCAATGCAACTTGCAAAAATTCATCCAGAGTGAGTGAATGGAAAAGTGTAATATTATTTCCGTATTGCAATGCAACTTGCAAAAATTCATCCAGAGTGAGTGAATGGAAAAGTGTAATATTATTTCCGTATTGCAATGCAACTTGCAAAAATTCATCCAGAGTGAGTGAATGGAAAAGTGTAATATTATTTCCGTATTGCAATGCAACTTGCAAAAATTCATCCAGAGTGAGTGAATGGAAAAGTGTAATATTATTTCCGTATTGCAATGCAACTTGCAAAAATTCATCCAGAGTGAGTGAATGGAAAAGTGTAATATTATTTCCGTATTGCAATGCAACTTGCAAAAATTCATCCAGAGTGAGTGAATGGAAAAGTGTAATATTATTTCCGTATTGCAATGCAACTTGCAAAAATTCATCCAGAGTGAGTGAATGGAAAAGTGTAATATTATTTCCGTATTGCAATGCAACATGCAAAAATTCATCCAGAGTGAGTGAATGGAAAAGTGTAATATTATTTCCGTATTGCAATGCAACTTGCAAAAATTCATCCAGAGTGAGTGAATGGAAAAGTGTAATATTATTTCCGTATTGCAATGCAACTTGCAAAAATTTATCCAGAGTGAGTGAATGGAATAGTGTAATATTATTTCCGTATTGCAATGCAACTTGAAAAATTCATCCAGAGTGAGTGATTTAAAACTTTGTTAATGGAAAAGTGTAATATTATTTCCGTATTGCAATGCAACTTGCAAAAATTTATCCAGAGTGAGTGAATGGAAAAGTGTTATATTATTTCCGTATTGCAATGCAACTTGAAAAATTCATCCAGAGTGAGTGATTTAAAACTTTGTTAATGGAAAAGTGTAATATTATTTCCGTATTGCAATGCAACTTGCAAAAATTCATCCAGAGTGAGTGAATGGAAAAGTGTAATATTATTTCCGTATTGCAATGCAACTTGCAAAAATTCATCCAGAGTGAGTGAATCACAACATGATTTAGAACTTTGTTAATGTAATATTATTTCCGTATTGCAATGCAACTTGCAAAAATTCATCCAGAGTAAGTGAATGGAAAAGTGTAATATTATTTCCGTATTGCAATGCAACTTGCAAAAATTCATCCAGAGTGAGTGAATGGAAAAGTGTAATATTATTTCCGTATTGCAATGCAACTTGCAAAAATTCATCCAGAGTGAGTGAATCACAACATGATTTAGAACTTTGTTAATGTAATATTATTTCCGTATTGCAATGCAACTTGCAAAAATTCATCCAGAGTGAGTGAATGGAAAAGTGTAATATTATTTCCGTATTGCAATGCAACTTGCAAAAATTCATCCAGAGTGAGTGATTTAGAACTTTGTTAATGGAAAAGTGTAATATTATTTCCGTATTGCAATGCAACTTGCAAAAATTCATCCAGAGTGAGTGAATGGAAAAGTGTAATATTATTTCCGTATTGCAATGCAACTTGCAAAAATTCATCCAGAGTGAGTGAATGGAAAAGTGTAATATTATTTCCGTATTGCAATGCAACTTGCAAAAATTCATCCAGAGTGAGTGAATGGAAAAGTGTAATATTATTTCCGTATTGCAATGCAACATGCAAAAATTCATCCAGAGTGAGTGAATGGAAAAGTGTAATATTATTTCCGTATTGCAATGCAACTTGCAAAAATTCATCCAGAGTGAGTGAATGGAAAAGTGTAATATTATTTCCGTATTGCAATGCAACTTGCAAAAATTCATCCAGAGTGAGTGAATGGAAAAGTGTAATATTATTTCCGTATTGCAATGCAACTTGCAAAAATTCATCCAGAGTGAGTGAATGGAAAAGTGTAATATTATTTCCGTATTGCAATGCAACTTGCAAAAATTCATCCAGAGTGAGTGAATGGAAAAGTGTAATATTATTTCCGTATTGCAATGCAACTTGCAAAAATTCATCCAGAGTGAGTGAATGGAAAAGTGTAATATTATTTCCGTATTGCAATGCAACTTGCAAAAATTCATCCAGAGTGAGTGAATGGAAAAGTGTAATATTATTTCCGTATTGCAATGCAACTTGCAAAAATTCATCCAGAGTGAGTGAATGGAAAAGTGTAATATTATTTCCGTATTGCAATGCAACTTGCAAAAATTCATCCAGAGTGAGTGAATGGAAAAGTGTAATATTATTTCCGTATTGCAATGCAACTTGCAAAAATTCATCCAGAGTGAGTGAATGGAAAAGTGTAATATTATTTCCGTATTGCAATGCAACTTGCAAAAATTTATCCAGAGTGAGTGAATGGAATAGTGTAATATTATTTCCGTATTGCAATGCAACTTGAAAAATTCATCCAGAGTGAGTGATTTAAAACTTTGTTAATGGAAAAGTGTAATATTATTTCCGTATTGCAATGCAACTTGCAAAAATTTATCCAGAGTGAGTGAATGGAAAAGTTTTATATTATTTCCGTATTGCAATGCAACTTGAAAAATTCATCCAGAGTGAGTGATTTAAAACTTTGTTAATGGAAAAGTGTAATATTATTTCCGTATTGCAATGCAACTTGCAAAAATTCATCCAGAGTGAGTGAATGGAAAAGTGTAATATTATTTCCGTATTGCAATGCAACTTGCAAAAATTCATCCAGAGTGAGTGAATCACAACATGATTTAGAACTTTGTTAATGTAATATTATTTCCGTATTGCAATGCAACTTGCAAAAATTCATCCAGAGTAAGTGAATGGAAAAGTGTAATATTATTTCCGTATTGCAATGCAACTTGCAAAAATTCATCCAGAGTGAGTGAATGGAAAAGTGTAATATTATTTCCGTATTGCAATGCAACTTGCAAAAATTCATCCAGAGTGAGTGAATCACAACATGATTTAGAACTTTGTTAATGTAATATTATTTCCGTATTGCAATGCAACTTGCAAAAATTCATCCAGAGTGAGTGAATGGAAAAGTGTAATATTATTTCCGTATTGCAATGCAACTTGCAAAAATTCATCCAGAGTGAGTGATTTAGAACTTTGTTAATGGAAAAGTGTAATATTATTTCCGTATTGCAATGCAACTTGCAAAAATTCATCCAGAGTGAGTGAATGGAAAAGTGTAATATTATTTCCGTATTGCAATGCAACTTGCAAAAATTCATCCAGAGTGAGTGAATGGAAAAGTGTAATATTATTTCCGTATTGCAATGCAACTTGCAAAAATTCATCCAGAGTGAGTGAATGGAAAAGTGTAATATTATTTCCGTATTGCAATGCAACATGCAAAAATTCATCCAGAGTGAGTGAATGGAAAAGTGTAATATTATTTCCGTATTGCAATGCAACTTGCAAAAATTCATCCAGAGTGAGTGAATGGAAAAGTGTAATATTATTTCCGTATTGCAATGCAACTTGCAAAAATTCATCCAGAGTGAGTGAATGGAAAAGTGTAATATTATTTCCGTATTGCAATGCAACTTGCAAAAATTCATCCAGAGTGAGTGAATGGAAAAGTGTAATATTATTTCCGTATTGCAATGCAACTTGCAAAAATTCATCCAGAGTGAGTGAATGGAAAAGTGTAATATTATTTCCGTATTGCAATGCAACTTGCAAAAATTTATCCAGAGTGAGTGAATGGAATAGTGTAATATTATTTCCGTATTGCAATGCAACTTGAAAAATTCATCCAGAGTGAGTGATTTAAAACTTTGTTAATGGAAAAGTGTAATATTATTTCCGTATTGCAATGCAACTTGCAAAAATTTATCCAGAGTGAGTGAATGGAAAAGTTTTATATTATTTCCGTATTGCAATGCAACTTGAAAAATTCATCCAGAGTGAGTGATTTAAAACTTTGTTAATGGAAAAGTGTAATATTATTTCCGTATTGCAATGCAACTTGCAAAAATTCATCCAGAGTGAGTGAATGGAAAAGTGTAATATTATTTCCGTATTGCAATGCAACTTGCAAAAATTCATCCAGAGTGAGTGAATCACAACATGATTTAGAACTTTGTTAATGTAATATTATTTCCGTATTGCAATGCAACTTGCAAAAATTCATCCAGAGTAAGTGAATGGAAAAGTGTAATATTATTTCCGTATTGCAATGCAACTTGCAAAAATTCATCCAGAGTGAGTGAATGGAAAAGTGTAATATTATTTCCGTATTGCAATGCAACTTGCAAAAATTCATCCAGAGTGAGTGAATGGAAAAGTGTAATATTATTTCCGTATTGCAATGCAACTTGCAAAAATTCATCCAGAGTGAGTGAATGGAAAAGTGTAATATTATTTCCGTATTGCAATACAACTTGCAAAAATTCATCCAGAGTGAGTGAATGGAAAAATGTAATATTATTTCCGTATTGCAATGCAACTTGCAAAAATTCATCCAGAGTGAGTGAATGGAAAAGTGTAATATTATTTCCGTATTGCAATGCAACTTGCAAAAATTCATCCAGAGTGAGTGAATGGAAAAGTGTAATATTATTTCCGTATTGCAATGCAACTTGCAAAAATTCATCCAGAGTGAGTGAATGGAAAAGTGTAATATTATTTCCGTATTGCAATGCAACTTGCAAAAATTCATCCAGAGTGAGTGAATGGAAAAGTGTAATATTATTTCCGTATTGCAATGCAACTTGCAAAAATTCATCCAGAGTGAGTGAATGGAAAAGTGTAATATAATTTCCGTATTGCAATGCAACTTGCAAAAATTCATCCAGAGTGAGTGAATGGAAAAGTGTAATATTATTTCCGTATTGCAATGCAACTTGCAAAAATTCATCCAGAGTGAGTGAATGGAAAAGTGTAATATTATTTCCGTATTGCAATGCAACTTGCAAAAATTCATCCAGAGTGAGTGAATGGAAAAGTGTAATATTATTTCCGTATTGCAATGCAACTTGCAAAAATTCATCCAGAGTGAGTGAATGGAAAAGTGTAATATTATTTCCGTATTGCAATGCAACTTGCAAAAATTCATCCAGAGTAAGTGAATGGAAAAGTGTAATATTATTTCCGTATTGCAATGCAACTTGCAAAAATTTATCCAGAGTGAGTGAATGGAAAAGTGTAATATTATTTCCGTATTGCAATGCAACTTGCAAAAATTCATCCAGAGTGAGTGAATGGAAAAGTGTAATATTATTTCCGTATTGCAATGCAACTTGCAAAAATTTATCCAGAGTGAGTGAATGGAAAAGTGTTATATTATTTCCGTATTGCAATGCAACTTGAAAAATTCATCCAGAGTGAGTGATTTAAAACTTTGTTCATGGAAAAGTGTAATATTATTTCCGTATTGCAATGCAACTTGCAAAAATTCATCCAGAGTGAGTGAATGGAAAAGTGTAATATTATTTCCGTATTGCAATGCAACTTGCAAAAATTCATCCAGAGTGAGTGAATGGAAAAGTGTAATATTATTTCCGTATTGCAATGCAACTTGCAAAAATTCATCCAGAGTGAGTGAATGGAAAAGTGTAATATTATTTCCGTATTGCAATGCAACTTGCAAAAATTCATCCAGAGTGAGTGATTTAAAACTTTGTTAATGGAAAAGTGTAATATTATTTCCGTATTGCAATGCAACTTGCAAAAATTCATCCAGAGTGAGTGAATGGAAAAGTGTAATATTATTTCCGTATTGCAATGCAACTTGCAAAAATTCATCCAGAGTGAGTGAATGGAAAAGTGTAATATTATTTCCGTATTGCAATGCAACTTGCAAAAATTCATCCAGAGTGAGTGAATGGAAAAGTGTAATATTATTTCCGTATTGCAATGCAACTTGAAAAATTCATCCAGAGTGAGTGATTTAAAACTTTGTTAATGGAAAAGTGTAATATTATTTCCGTATTGCATTGCAACTTGCAAAAATTCATCCAGAGTGAGTGAATCACAACATGATTTAGAACTTTGTTAATGGAAAAGTGTAATATTATTTCCGTATTGCAATGCAACTTGAAAAATTCATCCAGAGTGAGTGATTTAAAACTTTGTTAATGGAAAAGTGTAATATTATTTCCGTATTGAGAAAAGAGAAAAGTGAGAAAAGTGTAATATTATTTCCGTATTGCAATGCAACTTGCAAAAATTCATCCAGAGTGAGTGAATCACAACATGATTTAGAACTTTGTTAATGGAAAAGTGTAATATTATCTCCGTATTGCAATGCAACTTGAAAAATTCATCCAGAGTGAGTGAATCACAACATGATTTAGAACTTTGTTAATGGAAAAGTGTAATATTATTTCCGTATTGCAATGCAACTTGCAAAAATTCATCCAGAGTGAGTGAATGGAAAAGTGTAATATTATTTCCGTATTGCAATGCAACTTGCAAAAATTCATCCAGAGTGAGTGAATGGAAAAGTATAATATTATTTCCGTATTGCAATGCAACTTGCAAAAATTCATCCAGAGTGAGTGAATGGAAAAGTGTAATATTATTTCCGTATTGCAATGCAACTTGCAAAAATTCATCCAGAGTGAGTGAATGGAAAAGTGTAATATTATTTCCGTATTGCAATGCAACTTGCAAAAATTCATCCAGAGTGGGTGAATGGAAAAGTGTAATATTATTTCCGTATTGCAATGCAACTTGCAAAAATTCATCCAGAGTGAGTGAATGGAAAAGTGTAATATTATTTCCGTATTGCAATGCAACTTGCAAAAATTCATCCAGAGTGAGTGAATGGAAAAGTGTAATATTATTTCCGTATTGCAATGCAACATGCAAAAATTCATCCAGAGTGAGTGAATGGAAAAGTGTAATATTACTTCCGTATTGCAATGCAACTTGCAAAAATTTATCCAGAGTGAGTGAATGGAAAAGTGTAATATTATTTCCGTATTGCAATGCAACTTGAAAAATTCATCCAGAGTGAGTGATTTAAAACTTTGTTAATGGAAAAGTGTAATATTATTTCCGTATTGCAATGCAACTTGCAAAAATTCATCCAGAGTAAGTGAATGGAAAAGTGTAATATTATTTCCGTATTGCAATGCAACTTGCAAAAATTCATCCAGAGTAAGTGAATGGAAAAGTGTAATATTATTTCCGTATTGCAATGCAACTTGCAAAAATTTATCCAGAGTGAGTGAATGGAAAAGTGTAATATTATTTCCGTATTGCAATGCAACTTGAAAAATTCATCCAGAGTGAGTGATTTAAAACTTTGTTAATGGAAAAGTGTAATATTATTTCCGTATTGCAATGCAACTTGCAAAAATTCATCCAGAGTGAGTGAATGGAAAAGTGTAATATTATTTCCGTATTGCAATGCAACTTGCAAAAATTCATCCAGAGTGAGTGAATGGAAAAGTGTAATATTATTTCCGTATTGCAATGCAACTTGCAAAAATTCATCCAGAGTGAGTGAATGGAAAAGTGTAATATTATTTCCGTATTGCAATGCAACTTGCAAAAATTCATCCAGAGTGAGTGAATGGAAAAGTGTAATATTATTTCCGTATTGCAATGCAACTTGCAAAAATTCATCCAGAGTGAGTGAATGGAAAAGTGTAATATTATTTCCGTATTGCAATGCAACTTGCAAAAATTTATCCAGAGTGAGTGAATGGAAAAGTGTTATATTATTTCCGTATTGCAATGCAACTTGAAAAATTCATCCAGAGTGAGTGATTTAAAACTTTGTTAATGGAAAAGTGTAATATTATTTCCGTATTGCAATGCAACTTGCAAAAATTCATCCAGAGTGAGTGAATGGAAAAGTGTAATATTATTTCCGTATTGCAATGCAACTTGCAAAAATTCATCCAGAGTGAGTGAATGGAAAAGTGTAATATTATTTCCGTATTGCAATGCAACTTGCAAAAATTCATCCAGAGTGAGTGAATGGAAAAGTGTAATATTATTTCCGTATTGCAATGCAACTTGCAAAAATTCATCCAGAGTGAGTGAATGGAAAAGTGTAATATTATTTCCGTATTGCAATGCAACTTGCAAAAATTCATCCAGAGTGAGTGAATGGAAAAGTGTAATATTATTTCCGTATTGCAATGCAACTTGCAAAAATTTATCCAGAGTGAGTGAATGGAAAAGTGTAATATTATTTCCGTATTGCAATGCAACTTGAAAAATTCATCCAGAGTGAGTGATTTAAAACTTTGTTAATGGAAAAGTGTAATATTATTTCCGTATTGCAATGCAACTTGCAAAAATTTATCCAGAGTGAGTGAATGGAAAAGTGTTATATTATTTCCGTATTGCAATGCAACTTGCAAAAATTCATCCAGAGTGAGTGATTTAAAACTTTGTTAATGGAAAAGTGTAATATTATTTCCGTATTGCAATGCAACTTGCAAAAATTCATCCAGAGTGAGTGAATGGAAAAGTGTAATATTATTTCCGTATTGCAATGCAACTTGCAAAAATTCATCCAGAGTGAGTGAATCACAACATGATTTAGAACTTTGTTAATGTAATATTATTTCCGTATTGCAATGCAACTTGCAAAAATTCATCCAGAGTAAGTGAATGGAAAAGTGTAATATTATTTCCGTGTATTGCAATGCAACTTGCAAAAATTCATCCAGAGTGAGTGAATGGAAAAGTGTAATATTATTTCCGTATTGCAATGCAACTTGCAAAAATTCATCCAGAGTGAGTGAATGGAAAAGTGTAATATTATTTCCGTATTGCAATGCAACTTGCAAAAATTCATCCAGAGTGAGTGAATGGAAAAGTGTAATATTATTTCCGTATTGCAATGCAACTTGCAAAAATTCATCCAGAGTGAGTGAATGGAAAAGTGTAATATTATTTCCGTATTGCAATGCAACTTGCAAAAATTCATCCAGAGTGAGTGAATGGAAAAGTGTAATATTATTTCCGTATTGCAATGCAACTTGCAAAAATTCATCCAGAGTGAGTGAATGGAAAAGTGTAATATTATTTCCGTATTGCAATGCAACTTGCAAAAATTCATCCAGAGTGAGTGAATGGAAAAGTGTAATATTATTTCCGTATTGCAATGCAACTTGAAAAATTCATCCAGAGTGAGTGATTTAAAACTTTGTTAATGGAAAAGTGTAATATTATTTCCGTATTGCATTGCAACTTGCAAAAATTCATCCAGAGTGAGTGAATCACAACATGATTTAGAACTTTGTTAATGGAAAAGTGTAATATTATTTCCGTATTGCAATGCAACTTGAAAAATTCATCCAGAGTGAGTGATTTAAAACTTTGTTAATGGAAAAGTGTAATATTATTTCCGTATTGAGAAAAGAGAAAAGTGAGAAAAGTGTAATATTATTTCCGTATTGCAATGCAACTTGCAAAAATTCATCCAGAGTGAGTGAATCACAACATGATTTAAAACTTTGTTAATGGAAAAGTGTAATATTATCTCCGTATTGCAATGCAACTTGAAAAATTCATCCAGAGTGAGTGAATCACAACATGATTTAGAACTTTGTTAATGGAAAAGTGTAATATTATTTCCGTATTGCAATGCAACTTGCAAAAATTCATCCAGAGTGAGTGAATGGAAAAGTGTAATATTATTTCCGTATTGCAATGCAACTTGCAAAAATTCATCCAGAGTGAGTGAATGGAAAAGTATAATATTATTTCCGTATTGCAATGCAACTTGCAAAAATTCATCCAGAGTGAGTGAATGGAAAAGTGTAATATTATTTCCGTATTGCAATGCAACTTGCAAAAATTCATCCAGAGTGAGTGAATGGAAAAGTGTAATATTATTTCCGTATTGCAATGCAACTTGCAAAAATTCATCCAGAGTGGGTGAATGGAAAAGTGTAATATTATTTCCGTATTGCAATGCAACTTGCAAAAATTCATCCAGAGTGAGTGAATGGAAAAGTGTAATATTATTTCCGTATTGCAATGCAACTTGCAAAAATTCATCCAGAGTGAGTGAATGGAAAAGTGTAATATTATTTCCGTATTGCAATGCATCTTGCAAAAATTCATCCAGAGTGAGTGAATGGAAAAGTGTAATATTATTTCCGTATTGCAATGCAACTTGCAAAAATTTATCCAGAGTGAGTGAATGGAAAAGTGTAATATTATTTCCGTATTGCAATGCAACTTGAAAAATTCATCCAGAGTGAGTGATTTAAAACTTTGTTAATGGAAAAGTGTAATATTATTTCCGTATTGCAATGCAACTTGCAAAAATTCATCCAGAGTGAATGAATGGAAAAGTGTAATATTATTTCCGTATTGCAATGCAACTTGCAAAAATTCATCCAGAGTGAGTGAATCACAACATGATTTAGAACTTTGTTAATGTAATATTATTTCCGTATTGCAATGCAACTTGCAAAAATTCATCCAGAGTAAGTGAATGGAAAAGTGTAATATTATTTCCGTATTGCAATGCAACTTGCAAAAATTCATCCAGAGTAAGTGAATGGAAAAGTGTAATATTATTTCCGTATTGCAATGCAACTTGCAAAAATTTATCCAGAGTGAGTGAATGGAAAAGTGTAATATTATTTCCGTATTGCAATGCAACTTGAAAAATTCATCCAGAGTGAGTGATTTAAAACTTTGTTAATGGAAAAGTGTAATATTATTTCCGTATTGCAATGCAACTTGCAAAAATTCATCCAGAGTGAGTGAATGGAAAAGTGTAATATTATTTCCGTATTGCAATGCAACTTGCAAAAATTCATCCAGAGTGAGTGAATGGAAAAGTGTAATATTATTTCCGTATTGCAATGCAACTTGCAAAAATTCATCCAGAGTGAGTGAATGGAAAAGTGTAATATTATTTCCGTATTGCAATGCAACTTGCAAAAATTCATCCAGAGTGAGTGAATGGAAAAGTGTAATATTATTTCCGTATTGCAATGCAACTTGCAAAAATTTATCCAGAGTGAGTGAATGGAAAAGTGTTATATTATTTCCGTATTGCAATGCAACTTGAAAAATTCATCCAGAGTGAGTGATTTAAAACTTTGTTAATGGAAAAGTGTAATATTATTTCCGTATTGCAATGCAACTTGCAAAAATTCATCCAGAGTGAGTGAATGGAAAAGTGTAATATTATTTCCGTATTGCAATGCAACTTGCAAAAATTCATCCAGAGTGAGTGAATGGAAAAGTGTAATATTATTTCCGTATTGCAATGCAACTTGCAAAAATTCATCCAGAGTGAGTGAATGGAAAAGTGTAATATTATTTCCGTATTGCAATGCAACTTGCAAAAATTCATCCAGAGTGAGTGAATGGAAAAGTGTAATATTATTTCCGTATTGCAATGCAACTTGCAAAAATTCATCCAGAGTGAGTGAATGGAAAAGTGTAATATTATTTCCGTATTGCAATGCAACTTGCAAAAATTTATCCAGAGTGAGTGAATGGAAAAGTGTAATATTATTTCCGTATTGCAATGCAACTTGAAAAATTCATCCAGAGTGAGTGATTTAAAACTTTGTTAATGGAAAAGAGTAATATTATTTCCGTATTGCAATGCAACTTGCAAAAATTTATCCAGAGTGAGTGAATGGAAAAGTGTTATATTATTTCCGTATTGCAATGCAACTTGAAAAATTCATCCAGAGTGAGTGATTTAAAACTTTGTTAATGGAAAAGTGTAATATTATTTCCGTATTGCAATGCAACTTGCAAAAATTCATCCAGAGTGAGTGAATGGAAAAGTGTAATATTATTTCCGTATTGCAATGCAACTTGCAAAAATTCATCCAGAGTGAGTGAATCACAACATGATTTAGAACTTTGTTAATGTAATATTATTTCCGTATTGCAATGCAACTTGCAAAAATTCATCCAGAGTAAGTGAATGGAAAAGTGTAATATTATTTCCGTATTGCAATGCAACTTGCAAAAATTCATCCAGAGTGAGTGAATGGAAAAGTGTAATATTATTTCCGTATTGCAATGCAACTTTCAAAAATTCATCCAGAGTGAGTGAATGGAAAAGTGTAATATTATTTCCGTATTGCAATGCAACTTGCAAAAATTCATCCAGAGTGAGTGAATGGAAAAGTGTAATATTATTTCCGTATTGCAATGCAACTTGCAAAAATTCATCCAGAGTGAGTGAATGGAAAAATGTAATATTATTTCCGTATTGCAATGCAACTTGCAAAAATTCATCCAGAGTGAGTGAATGGAAAAGTGTAATATTATTTCCGTATTGCAATGCAACTTGCAAAAATTCATCCAGAGTGAGTGAATGGAAAAGTGTAATATTATTTCCGTATTGCAATGCAACTTGCAAAAATTCATCCAGAGTGAGTGAATGGAAAAGTGTAATATTATTTCCGTATTGCAATGCAACTTGCAAAAATTCATCCAGAGTGAGTGAATGGAAAAGTGTAATATTATTTCCGTATTGCAATGCAACTTGCAAAAATTCATCCAGAGTGAGTGAATGGAAAAGTGTAATATTATTTCCGTATTGCAATGCAACTTGCAAAAATTCATCCAGAGTGAGTGAATGGAAAAGTGTAATATTATTTCCGTATTGCAATGCAACTTGCAAAAATTCATCCAGAGTGAGTGAATGGAAAAGTGTAATATTATTTCCGTATTGCAATGCAACTTGCAAAAATTCATCCAGAGTGAGTGAATGGAAAAGTGTAATATTATTTCCGTATTGCAATGCAACTTGCAAAAATTCATCCAGAGTGAGTGAATGGAAAAGTGTAATATTATTTCCGTATTGCAATGCAACTTGCAAAAATTCATCCAGAGTGAGTGAATGGAAAAGTGTAATATTATTTCCGTATTGCAACACAACTTGCAAAAATTCATCCAGAGTGAGTGAATGGAAAAGTGTAATATTATTTCCGTATTGCAATGCAACTTGCAAAAATTCATCCAGAGTGAGTGAATGGAAAAGTGTAATATTATTTCCGTATTGCAATGCAACATGCAAAAATTCATCCAGAGTGAGTGAATGGAAAAGTGTAATATTACTTCCGTATTGCAATGCAACTTGCAAAAATTTATCCAGAGTGAGTGAATGGAAAAGTGTAATATTATTTCCGTATTGCAATGCAACTTGAAAAATTCATCCAGAGTGAGTGATTTAAAACTTTGTTAATGGAAAAGTGTAATATTATTTCCGTATTGCAATGCAACTTGCAAAAATTCATCCAGAGTAAGTGAATGGAAAAGTGTAATATTATTTCCGTATTGCAATGCAACTTGCAAAAATTCATCCAGAGTAAGTGAATGGAAAAGTGTAATATTATTTCCGTATTGCAATGCAACTTGCAAAAATTTATCCAGAGTGAGTGAATGGAAAAGTGTAATATTATTTCCGTATTGCAATGCAACTTGAAAAATTCATCCAGAGTGAGTGATTTAAAACTTTGTTAATGGAAAAGTGTAATATTATTTCCGTATTGCAATGCAACTTGCAAAAATTCATCCAGAGTGAGTGAATGGAAAAGTGTAATATTATTTCCGTATTGCAATGCAACTTGCAAAAATTCATCCAGAGTGAGTGAATGGAAAAGTGTAATATCATTTCCGTATTGCAATGCAACTTGCAAAAATTCATCCAGAGTGAGTGAATGGAAAAGTGTAATATTATTTCCGTATTGCAATGCAACTTGCAAAAATTCATCCAGAGTGAGTGAATGGAAAAGTGTAATATTATTTCCGTATTGCAATGCAACTTGCAAAAATTCATCCAGAGTGAGTGAATGGAAAAGTGTAATATTATTTCCGTATTGCAATGCAACTTGCAAAAATTTATCCAGAGTGAGTGAATGGAAAAGTGTTATATTATTTCCGTATTGCAATGCAACTTGAAAAATTCATCCAGAGTGAGTGATTTAAAACTTTGTTAATGGAAAAGTGTAATATTATTTCCGTATTGCAATGCAACTTGCAAAAATTCATCCAGAGTGAGTGAATGGAAAAGTGTAATATTATTTCCGTATTGCAAATGCAACTTGCAAAAATTCATCCAGAGTGAGTGAATGGAAAAGTGTAATATTATTTCCGTATTGCAAATGCAACTTGCAAAAATTCATCCAGAGTGAGTGAATGGAAAAGTGTAATATTATTTCCGTATTGCAATGCAACTTGCAAAAATTCATCCAGAGTGAGTGATTTAAAACTTTGTTAATGGAAAAGTGTAATATTATTTCCGTATTGCAATGCAACTTGCAAAAATTTATCCAGAGTGAGTGAATGGAAAAGTGTTATATTATTTCCGTATTGCAATGCAACTTGAAAAATTCATCCAGAGTGAGTGATTTAAAACTTTGTTAATGGAAAAGTGTAATATTATTTCCGTATTGCAATGCAACTTGCAAAAATTCATCCAGAGTGAGTGAATGGAAAAGTGTAATATTATTTCCGTATTGCAATGCAACTTGCAAAAATTCATCCAGAGTGAGTGAATCACAACATGATTTAGAACTTTGTTAATGTAATATTATTTCCGTATTGCAATGCAACTTGCAAAAATTCATCCAGAGTAAGTGAATGGAAAAGTGTAATATTATTTCCGTATTGCAATGCAACTTGCAAAAATTCATCCAGAGTGAGTGAATGGAAAAGTGTAATATTATTTCCGTATTGCAATGCAACTTGCAAAAATTCATCCAGAGTGAGTGAATGGAAAAGTGTAATATTATTTCCGTATTGCAATGCAACTTGCAAAAATTCATCCAGAGTGAGTGAATGGAAAAGTGTAATATTATTTCCGTATTGCAATGCAACTTGCAAAAATTCATCCAGAGTGAGTGAATGGAAAAGTGTAATATTATTTCCGTATTGCAATGCAACTTGCAAAAATTCATCCAGAGTGAGTGAATGGAAAAGTGTAATATTATTTCCGTATTGCAATGCAACTTGCAAAAATTCATCCAGAGTGAGTGAATGGAAAAGTGTAATATTATTTCCGTATTGCAATGCAACTTGCAAAAATTCATCCAGAGTGAGTGAATGGAAAAGTGTAATATTATTTCCGTATTGCAATGCAACTTGCAAAAATTCATCCAGAGTGAGTGAATGGAAAAGTGTAATATTATTTCCGTATTGCAATGCAACTTGCAAAAATGTATCCAGAGTGAGTGAATGGAAAAGTGTTATATTATTTCCGTATTGCAATGCAACTTGAAAAATTCATCCAGAGTGAGTGATTTAAAACTTTGTTAATGGAAAAGTGTAATATTATTTCCGTATTGCAATGCAACTTGCAAAAATTCATCCAGAGTGAGTGAATGGAAAAGTGTAATATTATTTCCGTATTGCAATGCAACTTGCAAAAATTCATCCAGAGTGAGTGAATCACAACATGATTTAGAACTTTGTTAATGTAATATTATTTCCGTATTGCAATGCAACTTGCAAAAATTCATCCAGAGTAAGTGAATGGAAAAGTGTAATATTATTTCCGTATTGCAATGCAACTTGCAAAAATTCATCCAGAGTGAGTGAATGGAAAAGTGTAATATTATTTCCGTATTGCAATGCAACTTGCAAAAATTCATCCAGAGTGAGTGAATGGAAAAGTGTAATATTATTTCCGTATTGCAATGCAACTTGCAAAAATTCATCCAGAGTGAGTGAATGGAAAAGTGTAATATTATTTCCGTATTGCAATGCAACTTGCAAAAATTCATCCAGAGTGAGTGAATGGAAAAGTGTAATATTATTTCCGTATTGCAATGCAACTTGCAAAAATTCATCCAGAGTGAGTGAATGGAAAAGTGTAATATTATTTCCGTATTGCAATGCAACTTGCAAAAATTCATCCAGAGTGAGTGAATGGAAAAGTGTAATATTATTTCCGTATTGCAATGCAACTTGCAAAAATTCATCCAGAGTGAGTGAATGGAAAAGTGTAATATTATTTCCGTATTGCAATGCAACTTGCAAAAATTCATCCAGAGTGAGTGAATGGAAAAGTGTAATATTATTTCCGTATTGCAATGCAACTTGCAAAAATTCATCCAGAGTGAGTGAATGGAAAAGTGTAATATTATTTCCGTATTGCAATGCAACTTGCAAAAATTTATCCAGAGTGAGTGAATGGAAAAGTGTTATATTATTTCCGTATTGCAATGCAACTTGAAAAATTCATCCAGAGTGAGTGATTTAAAACTTTGTTAATGGAAAAGTGTAATATTATTTCCGTATTGCAATGCAACTTGCAAAAATTCATCCAGAGTGAGTGAATGGAAAAGTGTAATATTATTTCCGTATTGCAATGCAACTTGCAAAAATTCATCCAGAGTGAGTGAATGGAAAAGTGTAATATTATTTCCGTATTGCAATGCAACTTGAAAAATTCATCCAGAGTGAGTGATTTAAAACTTTGTTAATGGAAAAGTGTAATATTATTTCCGTATTGCATTGCAACTTGCAAAAATTCATCCAGAGTGAGTGAATCACAACATGATTTAGAACTTTGTTAATGGAAAAGTGTAATATTATTTCCGTATTGCAATGCAACTTGAAAAATTCATCCAGAGTGAGTGATTTAAAACTTTGTTAATGGAAAAGTGTAATATTATTTCCGTATTGAGAAAAGAGAAAAGTGAGAAAAGTGTAATATTATTTCCGTATTGCAATGCAACTTGCAAAAATTCATCCAGAGTGAGTGAATCACAACATGATTTAGAACTTTGTTAATGGAAAAGTGTAATATTATCTCCGTATTGCAATGCAACTTGAAAAATTCATCCAGAGTGAGTGAATCACAACATGATTTAGAACTTTGTTAATGGAAAAGTGTAATATTATTTCCGTATTGCAATGCAACTTGCAAAAATTCATCCAGAGTGAGTGAATGGAAAAGTGTAATATTATTTCCGTATTGCAATGCAACTTGCAAAAATTCATCCAGAGTGAGTGAATGGAAAAGTATAATATTATTTCCGTATTGCAATGCAACTTGCAAAAATTCATCCAGAGTGAGTGAATGGAAAAGTGTAATATTATTTCCGTATTGCAATGCAACTTGCAAAAATTCATCCAGAGTGAGTGAATGGAAAAGTGTAATATTATTTCCGTATTGCAATGCAACTTGCAAAAATTCATCCAGAGTGGGTGAATGGAAAAGTGTAATATTATTTCCGTATTGCAATGCAACTTGCAAAAATTCATCCAGAGTGAGTGAATGGAAAAGTGTAATATTATTTCCGTATTGCAATGCAACTTGCAAAAATTCATCCAGAGTGAGTGAATGGAAAAGTGTAATATTATTTCCGTATTGCAATGCAACTTGCAAAAATTCATCCAGAGTGAGTGAATGGAAAAGTGTAATATTATTTCCGTATTGCAATGCAACTTGCAAAAATTTATCCAGAGTGAGTGAATGGAAAAGTGTAATATTATTTCCGTATTGCAATGCAACTTGAAAAATTCATCCAGAGTGAGTGATTTAAAACTTTGTTAATGGAAAAGTGTAATATTATTTCCGTATTGCAATGCAACTTGCAAAAATTCATCCAGAGTGAATGAATGGAAAAGTGTAATATTATTTCCGTATTGCAATGCAACTTGCAAAAATTCATCCAGAGTGAGTGAATCACAACATGATTTAGAACTTTGTTAATGTAATATTATTTCCGTATTGCAATGCAACTTGCAAAAATTCATCCAGAGTAAGTGAATGGAAAAGTGTAATATTATTTCCGTATTGCAATGCAACTTGCAAAAATTTATCCAGAGTGAGTGAATGGAAAAGTGTAATATTATTTCCGTATTGCAATGCAACTTGAAAAATTCATCCAGAGTGAGTGATTTAAAACTTTGTTAATGGAAAAGTGTAATATTATTTCCGTATTGCAATGCAACTTGCAAAAATTCATCCAGAGTGAGTGAATGGAAAAGTGTAATATTATTTCCGTATTGCAATGCAACTTGCAAAAATTCATCCAGAGTGAGTGAATGGAAAAGTGTAATATTATTTCCGTATTGCAATGCAACTTGCAAAAATTCATCCAGAGTGAGTGAATGGAAAAGTGTAATATTATTTCCGTATTGCAATGCAACTTGCAAAAATTCATCCAGAGTGAGTGAATGGAAAAGTGTAATATTATTTCCGTATTGCAATGCAACTTGCAAAAATTTATCCAGAGTGAGTGAATGGAAAAGTGTTATATTATTTCCGTATTGCAATGCAACTTGAAAAATTCATCCAGAGTGAGTGATTTAAAACTTTGTTAATGGAAAAGTGTAATATTATTTCCGTATTGCAATGCAACTTGCAAAAATTCATCCAGAGTGAGTGAATGGAAAAGTGTAATATTATTTCCGTATTGCAATGCAACTTGCAAAAATTCATCCAGAGTGAGTGAATGGAAAAGTGTAATATTATTTCCGTATTGCAATGCAACTTGCAAAAATTCATCCAGAGTGAGTGAATGGAAAAGTGTAATATTATTTCCGTATTGCAATGCAACTTGCAAAAATTCATCCAGAGTGAGTGAATGGAAAAGTGTAATATTATTTCCGTATTGCAATGCAACTTGCAAAAATTCATCCAGAGTGAGTGAATGGAAAAGTGTAATATTATTTCCGTATTGCAATGCAACTTGCAAAAATTTATCCAGAGTGAGTGAATGGAAAAGTGTAATATTATTTCCGTATTGCAATGCAACTTGAAAAATTCATCCAGAGTGAGTGATTTAAAACTTTGTTAATGGAAAAGTGTAATATTATTTCCGTATTGCAATGCAACTTGCAAAAATTTATCCAGAGTGAGTGAATGGAAAAGTGTTATATTATTTCCGTATTGCAATGCAACTTGAAAAATTCATCCAGAGTGAGTGATTTAAAACTTTGTTAATGGAAAAGTGTAATATTATTTCCGTATTGCAATGCAACTTGCAAAAATTCATCCAGAGTGAGTGAATGGAAAAGTGTAATATTATTTCCGTATTGCAATGCAACTTGCAAAAATTCATCCAGAGTGAGTGAATCACAACATGATTTAGAACTTTGTTAATGTAATATTATTTCCGTATTGCAATGCAACTTGCAAAAATTCATCCAGAGTAAGTGAATGGAAAAGTGTAATATTATTTCCGTATTGCAATGCAACTTGCAAAAATTCATCCAGAGTGAGTGAATGGAAAAGTGTAATATTATTTCCGTATTGCAATGCAACTTGCAAAAATTCATCCAGAGTGAGTGAATGGAAAAGTGTAATATTATTTCCGTATTGCAATGCAACTTGCAAAAATTCATCCAGAGTGAGTGAATGGAAAAGTGTAATATTATTTCCGTATTGCAATGCAACTTGAAAAATTCATCCAGAGTGAGTGAATGGAAAAATGTAATATTATTTCCGTATTGCAATGCAACTTGCAAAAATTCATCCAGAGTGAGTGAATGGAAAAGTGTAATATTATTTCCGTATTGCAATGCAACTTGCAAAAATTCATCCAGAGTGAGTGAATGGAAAAGTGTAATATTATTTCCGTATTGCAATGCAACTTGCAAAAATTCATCCAGAGTGAGTGAATGGAAAAGTGTAATATTATTTCCGTATTGCAATGCAACTTGCAAAAATTCATCCAGAGTGAGTGAATGGAAAAGTGTAATATTATTTCCGTATTGCAATGCAACTTGCAAAAATTCATCCAGAGTGAGTGAATGGAAAAGTGTAATATTATTTCCGTATTGCAATGCAACTTGCAAAAATTCATCCAGAGTGAGTGAATGGAAAAGTGTTATATTATTTCCGTATTGCAATGCAACTTGCAAAAATTCATCCAGAGTGAGTGAATGGAAAAGTGTAATATTATTTCCGTATTGCAATGCAACTTGCAAAAATTCATCCAGAGTGAGTGAATGGAAAAGTGTAATATTATTTCCGTATTGCAATGCAACTTGCAAAAATTCATCCAGAGTGAGTGAATGGAAAAGTGTAATATTATTTCCGTATTGCAATGCAACTTGCAAAAATTCATCCAGAGTGAGTGAATGGAAAAGTGTAATATTATTTCCGTATTGCAATGCAACTTGCAAAAATTCATCCAGAGTGAGTGAATGGAAAAGTGTAATATTATTTCCGTATTGCAATGCAACTTGCAAAAATTCATCCAGAGTGAGTGAATGGAAAAGTGTAATATTATTTCCGTATTGCAATGCAACTTGCAAAAATTTATCCAGAGTGAGTGAATGGAAAAGTGTAATATTATTTCCGTATTGCAATGCAACTTGAAAAATTCATCCAGAGTGAGTGATTTAAAACTTTGTTAATGGAAAAGTGTAATATTATTTCCGTATTGCAATGCAACTTGCAAAAATTTATCCAGAGTGAGTGAATGGAAAAGTGTTATATTATTTCCGTATTGCAATGCAACTTGAAAAATTCATCCAGAGTGAGTGATTTAAAACTTTGTTAATGGAAAAGTGTAATATTATTTCCGTATTGCAATGCAACTTGCAAAAATTCATCCAGAGTGAGTGAATGGAAAAGTGTAATATTATTTCCGTATTGCAATGCAACTTGCAAAAATTCATCCAGAGTGAGTGAATCACAGCATGATTTAGAACTTTGTTAATGTAATATTATTTCCGTATTGCAATGCAACTTGCAAAAATTCATCCAGAGTAAGTGAATGGAAAAGTGTAATATTATTTCCGTATTGCAATGCAACTTGCAAAAATTCATCCAGAGTGAGTGAATGGAAAAGTGTAATATTATTTCCGTATTGCAATGCAACTTTCAAAAATTCATCCAGAGTGAGTGAATGGAAAAGTGTAATATTATTTCCGTATTGCAATGCAACTTGCAAAAATTCATCCAGAGTGAGTGAATGGAAAAGTGTAATATTATTTCCGTATTGCAATGCAACTTGCAAAAATTCATCCAGAGTGAGTGAATGGAAAAATGTAATATTATTTCCGTATTGCAATGCAACTTGCAAAAATTCATCCAGAGTGAGTGAATGGAAAAGTGTAATATTATTTCCGTATTGCAATGCAACTTGCAAAAATTCATCCAGAGTGAGTGAATGGAAAAGTGTAATATTATTTCCGTATTGCAATGCAACTTGCAAAAATTCATCCAGAGTGAGTGAATGGAAAAGTGTAATATTATTTCCGTATTGCAATGCAACTTGCAAAAATTCATCCAGAGTGAGTGAATGGAAAAGTGTAATATTATTTCCGTATTGCAATGCAACTTGCAAAAATTCATCCAGAGTGAGTGAATGGAAAAGTGTAATATTATTTCCGTATTGCAATGCAACTTGCAAAAATTCATCCAGAGTGAGTGAATGGAAAAGTGTAATATTATTTCCGTATTGCAATGCAACTTGCAAAAATTCATCCAGAGTGAGTGAATGGAAAAGTGTAATATTATTTCCGTATTGCAATGCAACTTGCAAAAATTCATCCAGAGTGAGTGAATGGAAAAGTGTAATATTATTTCCGTATTGCAATGCAACTTGCAAAAATTCATCCAGAGTGAGTGAATGGAAAAGTGTAATATTATTTCCGTATTGCAATGCAACTTGCAAAAATTCATCCAGAGTGAGTGAATGGAAAAGTGTAATATTATTTCCGTATTGCAACACAACTTGCAAAAATTCATCCAGAGTGAGTGAATGGAAAAGTGTAATATTATTTCCGTATTGCAATGCAACTTGCAAAAATTCATCCAGAGTGAGTGAATGGAAAAGTGTAATATTATTTCCGTATTGCAATGCAACATGCAAAAATTCATCCAGAGTGAGTGAATGGAAAAGTGTAATATTACTTCCGTATTGCAATGCAACTTGCAAAAATTTATCCAGAGTGAGTGAATGGAAAAGTGTAATATTATTTCCGTATTGCAATGCAACTTGAAAAATTCATCCAGAGTGAGTGATTTAAAACTTTGTTAATGGAAAAGTGTAATATTATTTCCGTATTGCAATGCAACTTGCAAAAATTCATCCAGAGTAAGTGAATGGAAAAGTGTAATATTATTTCCGTATTGCAATGCAACTTGCAAAAATTCATCCAGAGTAAGTGAATGGAAAAGTGTAATATTATTTCCGTATTGCAATGCAACTTGCAAAAATTTATCCAGAGTGAGTGAATGGAAAAGTGTAATATTATTTCCGTATTGCAATGCAACTTGAAAAATTCATCCAGAGTGAGTGATTTAAAACTTTGTTAATGGAAAAGTGTAATATTATTTCCGTATTGCAATGCAACTTGCAAAAATTCATCCAGAGTGAGTGAATGGAAAAGTGTAATATTATTTCCGTATTGCAATGCAACTTGCAAAAATTCATCCAGAGTGAGTGAATGGAAAAGTGTAATATCATTTCCGTATTGCAATGCAACTTGCAAAAATTCATCCAGAGTGAGTGAATGGAAAAGTGTAATATTATTTCCGTATTGCAATGCAACTTGCAAAAATTCATCCAGAGTGAGTGAATGGAAAAGTGTAATATTATTTCCGTATTGCAATGCAACTTGCAAAAATTCATCCAGAGTGAGTGAATGGAAAAGTGTAATATTATTTCCGTATTGCAATGCAACTTGCAAAAATTTATCCAGAGTGAGTGAATGGAAAAGTGTTATATTATTTCCGTATTGCAATGCAACTTGAAAAATTCATCCAGAGTGAGTGATTTAAAACTTTGTTAATGGAAAAGTGTAATATTATTTCCGTATTGCAATGCAACTTGCAAAAATTCATCCAGAGTGAGTGAATGGAAAAGTGTAATATTATTTCCGTATTGAGAAAAGAGAAAAGTGAGAAAAGTGTAATATTATTTCCGTATTGCAATGCAACTTGCAAAAATTCATCCAGAGTGAGTGAATCACAACATGATTTAGAACTTTGTTAATGGAAAAGTGTAATATTATCTCCGTATTGCAATGCAACTTGAAAAATTCATCCAGAGTGAGTGAATCACAACATGATTTAGAACTTTGTTAATGGAAAAGTGTAATATTATTTCCGTATTGCAATGCAACTTGCAAAAATTCATCCAGAGTGAGTGAATGGAAAAGTGTAATATTATTTCCGTATTGCAATGCAACTTGCAAAAATTCATCCAGAGTGAGTGAATGGAAAAGTATAATATTATTTCCGTATTGCAATGCAACTTGCAAAAATTCATCCAGAGTGAGTGAATGGAAAAGTGTAATATTATTTCCGTATTGCAATGCAACTTGCAAAAATTCATCCAGAGTGAGTGAATGGAAAAGTGTAATATTATTTCCGTATTGCAATGCAACTTGCAAAAATTCATCCAGAGTGGGTGAATGGAAAAGTGTAATATTATTTCCGTATTGCAATGCAACTTGCAAAAATTCATCCAGAGTGAGTGAATGGAAAAGTGTAATATTATTTCCGTATTGCAATGCAACTTGCAAAAATTCATCCAGAGTGAGTGAATGGAAAAGTGTAATATTATTTCCGTATTGCAATGCAACTTGCAAAAATTCATCCAGAGTGAGTGAATGGAAAAGTGTAATATTATTTCCGTATTGCAATGCAACTTGCAAAAATTTATCCAGAGTGAGTGAATGGAAAAGTGTAATATTATTTCCGTATTGCAATGCAACTTGAAAAATTCATCCAGAGTGAGTGATTTAAAACTTTGTTAATGGAAAAGTGTAATATTATTTCCGTATTGCAATGCAACTTGCAAAAATTCATCCAGAGTGAATGAATGGAAAAGTGTAATATTATTTCCGTATTGCAATGCAACTTGCAAAAATTCATCCAGAGTGAGTGAATCACAACATGATTTAGAACTTTGTTAATGTAATATTATTTCCGTATTGCAATGCAACTTGCAAAAATTCATCCAGAGTAAGTGAATGGAAAAGTGTAATATTATTTCCGTATTGCAATGCAACTTGCAAAAATTCATCCAGAGTAAGTGAATGGAAAAGTGTAATATTATTTCCGTATTGCAATGCAACTTGCAAAAATTTATCCAGAGTGAGTGAATGGAAAAGTGTAATATTATTTCCGTATTGCAATGCAACTTGAAAAATTCATCCAGAGTGAGTGATTTAAAACTTTGTTAATGGAAAAGTGTAATATTATTTCCGTATTGCAATGCAACTTGCAAAAATTCATCCAGAGTGAGTGAATGGAAAAGTGTAATATTATTTCCGTATTGCAATGCAACTTGCAAAAATTCATCCAGAGTGAGTGAATGGAAAAGTGTAATATTATTTCCGTATTGCAATGCAACTTGCAAAAATTCATCCAGAGTGAGTGAATGGAAAAGTGTAATATTATTTCCGTATTGCAATGCAACTTGCAAAAATTTATCCAGAGTGAGTGAATGGAAAAGTGTTATATTATTTCCGTATTGCAATGCAACTTGAAAAATTCATCCAGAGTGAGTGAATCACAACATGATTTAGAACTTTGTTAATGTAATATTATTTCCGTATTGCAATGCAACTTGCAAAAATTCATCCAGAGTGAGTGAATGGAAAAGTGTAATATTATTTCCGTATTGCAATGCAACTTGCAAAAATTCATCCAGAGTGAGTGAATGGAAAAGTGTAATATTATTTCCGTATTGCAATGCAACTTGCAAAAATTCATCCAGAGTGAGTGAATGGAAAAGTGTAATATTATTTCCGTATTGCAATGCAACTTGCAAAAATTCATCCAGAGTGAGTGAATGGAAAAGTGTAATATTATTTCCGTATTGCAATGCAACTTGCAAAAATTCATCCAGAGTGAGTGAATGGAAAAGTGTAATATTATTTCCGTATTGCAATGCAACTTGCAAAAATTCATCCAGAGTGAGTGAATGGAAAAGTGTAATATTATTTCCGTATTGCAATGCAACTTGCAAAAATTCATCCAGAGTGAGTGAATGGAAAAGTGTAATATTATTTCCGTATTGCAATGCAACTTGCAAAAATTCATCCAGAGTGAGTGAATGGAAAAGTGTAATATTATTTCCGTATTGCAATGCAACTTGCAAAAATTCATCCAGAGTGAGTGAATGGAAAAGTGTAATATTATTTCCGTATTGCAACGCAACTTGCAAAAATTCATCCAGAGTGAGTGAATGGAAAAGTGTAATATTATTTCCGTATTGCAATGCAACTTGCAAAAATTCATCCAGAGTGAGTGAATGGAAAAGTGTAATATTATTTCCGTATTGCAATGCAACATGCAAAAATTCATCCAGAGTGAGTGAATGGAAAAGTGTAATATTACTTCCGTATTGCAATGCAACTTGCAAAAATTTATCCAGAGTGAGTGAATGGAAAAGTGTAATATTATTTCCGTATTGCAATGCAACTTGAAAAATTCATCCAGAGTGAGTGATTTAAAACTTTGTTAATGGAAAAGTGTAATATTATTTCCGTATTGCAATGCAACTTGCAAAAATTCATCCAGAGTAAGTGAATGGAAAAGTGTAATATTATTTCCGTATTGCAATGCAACTTGCAAAAATTCATCCAGAGTAAGTGAATGGAAAAGTGTAATATTATTTCCGTATTGCAATGCAACTTGCAAAAATTTATCCAGAGTGAGTGAATGGAAAAGTGTAATATTATTTCCGTATTGCAATGCAACTTGAAAAATTCATCCAGAGTGAGTGATTTAAAACTTTGTTAATGGAAAAGTGTAATATTATTTCCGTATTGCAATGCAACTTGCAAAAATTCATCCAGAGTGAGTGAATGGAAAAGTGTAATATTATTTCCGTATTGCAATGCAACTTGCAAAAATTCATCCAGAGTGAGTGAATGGAAAAGTGTAATATCATTTCCGTATTGCAATGCAACTTGCAAAAATTCATCCAGAGTGAGTGAATGGAAAAGTGTAATATTATTTCCGTATTGCAATGCAACTTGCAAAAATTCATCCAGAGTGAGTGAATGGAAAAGTGTAATATTATTTCCGTATTGCAATGCAACTTGCAAAAATTCATCCAGAGTGAGTGAATGGAAAAGTGTAATATTATTTCCGTATTGCAATGCAACTTGCAAAAATTTATCCAGAGTGAGTGAATGGAAAAGTGTTATATTATTTCCGTATTGCAATGCAACTTGAAAAATTCATCCAGAGTGAGTGATTTAAAACTTTGTTAATGGAAAAGTGTAATATTATTTCCGTATTGCAATGCAACTTGCAAAAATTCATCCAGAGTGAGTGAATGGAAAAGTGTAATATTATTTCCGTATTGAGAAAAGAGAAAAGTGAGAAAAGTGTAATATTATTTCCGTATTGCAATGCAACTTGCAAAAATTCATCCAGAGTGAGTGAATCACAACATGATTTAGAACTTTGTTAATGGAAAAGTGTAATATTATCTCCGTATTGCAATGCAACTTGAAAAATTCATCCAGAGTGAGTGAATCACAACATGATTTAGAACTTTGTTAATGGAAAAGTGTAATATTATTTCCGTATTGCAATGCAACTTGCAAAAATTCATCCAGAGTGAGTGAATGGAAAAGTGTAATATTATTTCCGTATTGCAATGCAACTTGCAAAAATTCATCCAGAGTGAGTGAATGGAAAAGTATAATATTATTTCCGTATTGCAATGCAACTTGCAAAAATTCATCCAGAGTGAGTGAATGGAAAAGTGTAATATTATTTCCGTATTGCAATGCAACTTGCAAAAATTCATCCAGAGTGAGTGAATGGAAAAGTGTAATATTATTTCCGTATTGCAATGCAACTTGCAAAAATTCATCCAGAGTGGGTGAATGGAAAAGTGTAATATTATTTCCGTATTGCAATGCAACTTGCAAAAATTCATCCAGAGTGAGTGAATGGAAAAGTGTAATATTATTTCCGTATTGCAATGCAACTTGCAAAAATTCATCCAGAGTGAGTGAATGGAAAAGTGTAATATTATTTCCGTATTGCAATGCAACTTGCAAAAATTCATCCAGAGTGAGTGAATGGAAAAGTGTAATATTATTTCCGTATTGCAATGCAACTTGCAAAAATTTATCCAGAGTGAGTGAATGGAAAAGTGTAATATTATTTCCGTATTGCAATGCAACTTGAAAAATTCATCCAGAGTGAGTGATTTAAAACTTTGTTAATGGAAAAGTGTAATATTATTTCCGTATTGCAATGCAACTTGCAAAAATTCATCCAGAGTGAATGAATGGAAAAGTGTAATATTATTTCCGTATTGCAATGCAACTTGCAAAAATTCATCCAGAGTGAGTGAATCACAACATGATTTAGAACTTTGTTAATGTAATATTATTTCCGTATTGCAATGCAACTTGCAAAAATTCATCCAGAGTAAGTGAATGGAAAAGTGTAATATTATTTCCGTATTGCAATGCAACTTGCAAAAATTCATCCAGAGTAAGTGAATGGAAAAGTGTAATATTATTTCCGTATTGCAATGCAACTTGCAAAAATTTATCCAGAGTGAGTGAATGGAAAAGTGTAATATTATTTCCGTATTGCAATGCAACTTGAAAAATTCATCCAGAGTGAGTGATTTAAAACTTTGTTAATGGAAAAGTGTAATATTATTTCCGTATTGCAATGCAACTTGCAAAAATTCATCCAGAGTGAGTGAATGGAAAAGTGTAATATTATTTCCGTATTGCAATGCAACTTGCAAAAATTCATCCAGAGTGAGTGAATGGAAAAGTGTAATATTATTTCCGTATTGCAATGCAACTTGCAAAAATTCATCCAGAGTGAGTGAATGGAAAAGTGTAATATTATTTCCGTATTGCAATGCAACTTGCAAAAATTTATCCAGAGTGAGTGAATGGAAAAGTGTTATATTATTTCCGTATTGCAATGCAACTTGAAAAATTCATCCAGAGTGAGTGATTTAAAACTTTGTTAATGGAAAAGTGTAATATTATTTCCGTATTGCAATGCAACTTGCAAAAATTCATCCAGAGTGAGTGAATGGAAAAGTGTAATATTATTTCCGTATTGCAATGCAACTTGCAAAAATTCATCCAGAGTGAGTGAATGGAAAAGTGTAATATTATTTCCGTATTGCAATGCAACTTGCAAAAATTCATCCAGAGTGAGTGAATGGAAAAGTGTAATATTATTTCCGTATTGCAATGCAACTTGCAAAAATTCATCCAGAGTGAGTGAATGGAGAAGTGTAATATTATTTCCGTATTGCAATGCAACTTGCAAAAATTCATCCAGAGTGAGTGAATGGAAAAGTGTAATATTATTTCCGTATTGCAATGCAACTTGCAAAAATTTATCCAGAGTGAGTGAATGGAAAAGTGTAATATTATTTCCGTATTGCAATGCAACTTGAAAAATTCATCCAGAGTGAGTGATTTAAAACTTTGTTAATGGAAAAGTGTAATATTATTTCCGTATTGCAATGCAACTTGCAAAAATTTATCCAGAGTGAGTGAATGGAAAAGTGTTATATTATTTCCGTATTGCAATGCAACTTGAAAAATTCATCCAGAGTGAGTGATTTAAAACTTTGTTAATGGAAAAGTGTAATATTATTTCCGTATTGCAATGCAACTTGCAAAAATTCATCCAGAGTGAGTGAATGGAAAAGTGTAATATTATTTCCGTATTGCAATGCAACTTGCAAAAATTCATCCAGAGTGAGTGAATCACAACATGATTTAGAACTTTGTTAATGTAATATTATTTCCGTATTGCAATGCAACTTGCAAAAATTCATCCAGAGTAAGTGAATGGAAAAGTGTAATATTATTTCCGTATTGCAATGCAACTTGCAAAAATTCATCCAGAGTGAGTGAATGGAAAAGTGTAATATTATTTCCGTATTGCAATGCAACTTGCAAAAATTCATCCAGAGTGAGTGAATGGAAAAGTGTAATATTATTTCCGTATTGCAATGCAACTTGCAAAAATTCATCCAGAGTGAGTGAATGGAAAAGTGTAATATTATTTCCGTATTGCAATGCAACTTGAAAAATTCATCCAGAGTGAGTGAATGGAAAAATGTAATATTATTTCCGTATTGCAATGCAACTTGCAAAAATTCATCCAGAGTGAGTGAATGGAAAAGTGTAATATTATTTCCGTATTGCAATGCAACTTGCAAAAATTCATCCAGAGTGAGTGAATGGAAAAGTGTAATATTATTTCCGTATTGCAATGCAACTTGCAAAAATTCATCCAGAGTGAGTGAATGGAAAAGTGTAATATTATTTCCGTATTGCAATGCAACTTGCAAAAATTCATCCAGAGTGAGTGAATGGAAAAGTGTAATATTATTTCCGTATTGCAATGCAACTTGCAAAAATTCATCCAGAGTGAGTGAATGGAAAAGTGTTATATTATTTCCGTATTGCAATGCAACTTGCAAAAATTCATCCAGAGTGAGTGAATGGAAAAGTGTAATATTATTTCCGTATTGCAATGCAACTTGCAAAAATTCATCCAGAGTGAGTGAATGGAAAAGTGTAATATTATTTCCGTATTGCAATGCAACTTGCAAAAATTCATCCAGAGTGAGTGAATGGAAAAGTGTAATATTATTTCCGTATTGCAATGCAACTTGCAAAAATTCATCCAGAGTGAGTGAATGGAAAAGTGTAATATTATTTCCGTATTGCAATGCAACTTGCAAAAATTCATCCAGAGTGAGTGAATGGAAAAGTGTAATATTATTTCCGTATTGCAATGCAACTTGCAAAAATTCATCCAGAGTGAGTGAATGGAAAAGTGTAATATTATTTCCGTATTGCAATGCAACTTGCAAAAATTTATCCAGAGTGAGTGAATGGAAAAGTGTAATATTATTTCCGTATTGCAATGCAACTTGAAAAATTCATCCAGAGTGAGTGATTTAAAACTTTGTTAATGGAAAAGTGTAATATTATTTCCGTATTGCAATGCAACTTGCAAAAATTTATCCAGAGTGAGTGAATGGAAAAGTGTTATATTATTTCCGTATTGCAATGCAACTTGAAAAATTCATCCAGAGTGAGTGATTTAAAACTTTGTTAATGGAAAAGTGTAATATTATTTCCGTATTGCAATGCAACTTGCAAAAATTCATCCAGAGTGAGTGAATGGAAAAGTGTAATATTATTTCCGTATTGCAATGCAACTTGCAAAAATTCATCCAGAGTGAGTGAATCACAACATGATTTAGAACTTTGTTAATGTAATATTATTTCCGTATTGCAATGCAACTTGCAAAAATTCATCCAGAGTAAGTGAATGGAAAAGTGTAATATTATTTCCGTATTGCAATGCAACTTGCAAAAATTCATCCAGAGTGAGTGAATGGAAAAGTGTAATATTATTTCCGTATTGCAATGCAACTTTCAAAAATTCATCCAGAGTGAGTGAATGGAAAAGTGTAATATTATTTCCGTATTGCAATGCAACTTGCAAAAATTCATCCAGAGTGAGTGAATGGAAAAGTGTAATATTATTTCCGTATTGCAATGCAACTTGCAAAAATTCATCCAGAGTGAGTGAATGGAAAAATGTAATATTATTTCCGTATTGCAATGCAACTTGCAAAAATTCATCCAGAGTGAGTGAATGGAAAAGTGTAATATTATTTCCGTATTGCAATGCAACTTGCAAAAATTCATCCAGAGTGAGTGAATGGAAAAGTGTAATATTATTTCCGTATTGCAATGCAACTTGCAAAAATTCATCCAGAGTGAGTGAATGGAAAAGTGTAATATTATTTCCGTATTGCAATGCAACTTGCAAAAATTCATCCAGAGTGAGTGAATGGAAAAGTGTAATATTATTTCCTTATTGCAATGCAACTTGCAAAAATTCATCCAGAGTGAGTGAATGGAAAAGTGTAATATTATTTCCGTATTGCAATGCAACTTGCAAAAATTCATCCAGAGTGAGTGAATGGAAAAGTGTAATATTATTTCCGTATTGCAATGCAACTTGCAAAAATTCATCCAGAGTGAGTGAATGGAAAAGTGTAATATTATTTCCGTATTGCAATGCAACTTGCAAAAATTCATCCAGAGTGAGTGAATGGAAAAGTGTAATATTATTTCCGGATTGCAATGCAACTTGCAAAAATTCATCCAGAGTGAGTGAATGGAAAAGTGTAATATTATTTCCGTATTGCAATGCAACTTGCAAAAATTCATCCAGAGTGAGTGAATGGAAAAGTGTAATATTATTTCCGTATTGCAACACAACTTGCAAAAATTCATCCAGAGTGAGTGAATGGAAAAGTGTAATATTATTTCCGTATTGCAATGCAACTTGCAAAAATTCATCCAGAGTGAGTGAATGGAAAAGTGTAATATTATTTCCGTATTGCAATGCAACATGCAAAAATTCATCCAGAGTGAGTGAATGGAAAAGTGTAATATTACTTCCGTATTGCAATGCAACTTGCAAAAATTTATCCAGAGTGAGTGAATGGAAAAGTGTAATATTATTTCCGTATTGCAATGCAACTTGAAAAATTCATCCAGAGTGAGTGATTTAAAACTTTGTTAATGGAAAAGTGTAATATTATTTCCGTATTGCAATGCAACTTGCAAAAATTCATCCAGAGTAAGTGAATGGAAAAGTGTAATATTATTTCCGTATTGCAATGCAACTTGCAAAAATTCATCCAGAGTAAGTGAATGGAAAAGTGTAATATTATTTCCGTATTGCAATGCAACTTGCAAAAATTTATCCAGAGTGAGTGAATGGAAAAGTGTAATATTATTTCCGTATTGCAATGCAACTTGAAAAATTCATCCAGAGTGAGTGATTTAAAACTTTGTTAATGGAAAAGTGTAATATTATTTCCGTATTGCAATGCAACTTGCAAAAATTCATCCAGAGTGAGTGAATGGAAAAGTGTAATATTATTTCCGTATTGCAATGCAACTTGCAAAAATTCATCCAGAGTGAGTGAATGGAAAAGTGTAATATCATTTCCGTATTGCAATGCAACTTGCAAAAATTCATCCAGAGTGAGTGAATGGAAAAGTGTAATATTATTTCCGTATTGCAATGCAACTTGCAAAAATTCATCCAGAGTGAGTGAATGGAAAAGTGTAATATTATTTCCGTATTGCAATGCAACTTGCAAAAATTCATCCAGAGTGAGTGAATGGAAAAGTGTAATATTATTTCCGTATTGCAATGCAACTTGCAAAAATTTATCCAGAGTGAGTGAATGGAAAAGTGTTATATTATTTCCGTATTGCAATGCAACTTGAAAAATTCATCCAGAGTGAGTGATTTAAAACTTTGTTAATGGAAAAGTGTAATATTATTTCCGTATTGCAATGCAACTTGCAAAAATTCATCCAGAGTGAGTGAATGGAAAAGTGTAATATTATTTCCGTATTGCAAATGCAACTTGCAAAAATTCATCCAGAGTGAGTGAATGGAAAAGTGTAATATTATTTCCGTATTGCAAATGCAACTTGCAAAAATTCATCCAGAGTGAGTGAATGGAAAAGTGTAATATTATTTCCGTATTGCAATGCAACTTGCAAAAATTCATCCAGAGTGAGTGATTTAAAACTTTGTTAATGGAAAAGTGTAATATTATTTCCGTATTGCAATGCAACTTGCAAAAATTTATCCAGAGTGAGTGAATGGAAAAGTGTTATATTATTTCCGTATTGCAATGCAACTTGAAAAATTCATCCAGAGTGAGTGATTTAAAACTTTGTTAATGGAAAAGTGTAATATTATTTCCGTATTGCAATGCAACTTGCAAAAATTCATCCAGAGTGAGTGAATGGAAAAGTGTAATATTATTTCCGTATTGCAATGCAACTTGCAAAAATTCATCCAGAGTGAGTGAATCACAACATGATTTAGAACTTTGTTAATGTAATATTATTTCCGTATTGCAATGCAACTTGCAAAAATTCATCCAGAGTAAGTGAATGGAAAAGTGTAATATTATTTCCGTATTGCAATGCAACTTGCAAAAATTCATCCAGAGTGAGTGAATGGAAAAGTGTAATATTATTTCCGTATTGCAATGCAACTTGCAAAAATTCATCCAGAGTGAGTGAATGGAAAAGTGTAATATTATTTCCGTATTGCAATGCAACTTGCAAAAATTCATCCAGAGTGAGTGAATGGAAAAGTGTAATATTATTTCCGTATTGCAATGCAACTTGCAAAAATTCATCCAGAGTGAGTGAATGGAAAAGTGTAATATTATTTCCGTATTGCAATGCAACTTGCAAAAATTCATCCAGAGTGAGTGAATGGAAAAGTGTAATATTATTTCCGTATTGCAATGCAACTTGCAAAAATTCATCCAGAGTGAGTGAATGGAAAAGTGTAATATTATTTCCGTATTGCAATGCAACTTGCAAAAATTCATCCAGAGTGAGTGAATGGAAAAGTGTTATATTATTTCCGTATTGCAATGCAACTTGCAAAAATTCATCCAGAGTGAGTGAATGGAAAAGTGTAATATTATTTCCGTATTGCAATGCAACTTGCAAAAATTCATCCAGAGTGAGTGAATGGAAAAGTGTAATATTATTTCCGTATTGCAATGCAACTTGCAAAAATTCATCCAGAGTGAGTGAATGGAAAAGTGTAATATTATTTCCGTATTGCAATGCAACTTGCAAAAATTCATCCAGAGTGAGTGAATGGAAAAGTGTAATATTATTTCCGTATTGCAATGCAACTTGCAAAAATTCATCCAGAGTGAGTGAATGGAAAAGTGTAATATTATTTCCGTATTGCAATGCAACTTGCAAAAATTCATCCAGAGTGAGTGAATGGAAAAGTGTAATATTATTTCCGTATTGCAATGCAACTTGCAAAAATTTATCCAGAGTGAGTGAATGGAAAAGTGTAATATTATTTCCGTATTGCAATGCAACTTGAAAAATTCATCCAGAGTGAGTGATTTAAAACTTTGTTAATGGAAAAGTGTAATATTATTTCCGTATTGCAATGCAACTTGCAAAAATTTATCCAGAGTGAGTGAATGGAAAAGTGTTATATTATTTCCGTATTGCAATGCAACTTGAAAAATTCATCCAGAGTGAGTGATTTAAAACTTTGTTAATGGAAAAGTGTAATATTATTTCCGTATTGCAATGCAACTTGCAAAAATTCATCCAGAGTGAGTGAATGGAAAAGTGTAATATTATTTCCGTATTGCAATGCAACTTGCAAAAATTCATCCAGAGTGAGTGAATCACAACATGATTTAGAACTTTGTTAATGTAATATTATTTCCGTATTGCAATGCAACTTGCAAAAATTCATCCAGAGTAAGTGAATGGAAAAGTGTAATATTATTTCCGTATTGCAATGCAACTTGCAAAAATTCATCCAGAGTGAGTGAATGGAAAAGTGTAATATTATTTCCGTATTGCAATGCAACTTTCAAAAATTCATCCAGAGTGAGTGAATGGAAAAGTGTAATATTATTTCCGTATTGCAATGCAACTTGCAAAAATTCATCCAGAGTGAGTGAATGGAAAAGTGTAATATTATTTCCGTATTGCAATGCAACTTGCAAAAATTCATCCAGAGTGAGTGAATGGAAAAATGTAATATTATTTCCGTATTGCAATGCAACTTGCAAAAATTCATCCAGAGTGAGTGAATGGAAAAGTGTAATATTATTTCCGTATTGCAATGCAACTTGCAAAAATTCATCCAGAGTGAGTGAATGGAAAAGTGTAATATTATTTCCGTATTGCAATGCAACTTGCAAAAATTCATCCAGAGTGAGTGAATGGAAAAGTGTAATATTATTTCCGTATTGCAATGCAACTTGCAAAAATTCATCCAGAGTGAGTGAATGGAAAAGTGTAATATTATTTCCGTATTGCAATGCAACTTGCAAAAATTCATCCAGAGTGAGTGAATGGAAAAGTGTAATATTATTTCCGTATTGCAATGCAACTTGCAAAAATTCATCCAGAGTGAGTGAATGGAAAAGTGTAATATTATTTCCGTATTGCAATGCAACTTGCAAAAATTCATCCAGAGTGAGTGAATGGAAAAGTGTAATATTATTTCCGTATTGCAATGCAACTTGCAAAAATTCATCCAGAGTGAGTGAATGGAAAAATGTAATATTATTTCCGTATTGCAATGCAACTTGCAAAAATTCATCCAGAGTGAGTGAATGGAAAAGTGTAATATTATTTCCGTATTGCAATGCAACTTGCAAAAATTCATCCAGAGTGAGTGAATGGAAAAGTGTAATATTATTTCCGTATTGCAATGCAACTTGCAAAAATTCATCCAGAGTGAGTGAATGGAAAAGTGTAATATTATTTCCGTATTGCAATGCAACTTGCAAAAATTCATCCAGAGTGAGTGAATGGAAAAGTGTAATATTATTTCCGTATTGCAATGCAACTTGCAAAAATTCATCCAGAGTGAGTGAATGGAAAAGTGTAATATTATTTCCGTATTGCAATGCAACTTGCAAAAATTCATCCAGAGTGAGTGAATGGAAAAGTGTAATATTATTTCCGTATTGCAATGCAACTTGCAAAAATTCATCCAGAGTGAGTGAATGGAAAAGTGTAATATTATTTCCGTATTGCAATGCAACTTGCAAAAATTCATCCAGAGTGAGTGAATGGAAAAGTGTAATATTATTTCCGTATTGCAATGCAACTTGCAAAAATTCATCCAGAGTGAGTGAATGGAAAAGTGTAATATTATTTCCGTATTGCAATGCAACTTGCAAAAATTCATCCAGAGTGAGTGAATGGAAAAGTGTAATATTATTTCCGTATTGCAACACAACTTGCAAAAATTCATCCAGAGTGAGTGAATGGAAAAGTGTAATATTATTTCCGTATTGCAATGCAACTTGCAAAAATTCATCCAGAGTGAGTGAATGGAAAAGTGTAATATTATTTCCGTATTGCAATGCAACATGCAAAAATTCATCCAGAGTGAGTGAATGGAAAAGTGTAATATTACTTCCGTATTGCAATGCAACTTGCAAAAATTTATCCAGAGTGAGTGAATGGAAAAGTGTAATATTATTTCCGTATTGCAATGCAACTTGAAAAATTCATCCAGAGTGAGTGATTTAAAACTTTGTTAATGGAAAAGTGTAATATTATTTCCGTATTGCAATGCAACTTGCAAAAATTCATCCAGAGTAAGTGAATGGAAAAGTGTAATATTATTTCCGTATTGCAATGCAACTTGCAAAAATTCATCCAGAGTAAGTGAATGGAAAAGTGTAATATTATTTCCGTATTGCAATGCAACTTGCAAAAATTTATCCAGAGTGAGTGAATGGAAAAGTGTAATATTATTTCCGTATTGCAATGCAACTTGAAAAATTCATCCAGAGTGAGTGATTTAAAACTTTGTTAATGGAAAAGTGTAATATTATTTCCGTATTGCAATGCAACTTGCAAAAATTCATCCAGAGTGAGTGAATGAAAAAGTGTAATATTATTTCCGTATTGCAATGCAACTTGCAAAAATTCATCCAGAGTGAGTGAATGGAAAAGTGTAATATCATTTCCGTATTGCAATGCAACTTGCAAAAATTCATCCAGAGTGAGTGAATGGAAAAGTGTAATATTATTTCCGTATTGCAATGCAACTTGCAAAAATTCATCCAGAGTGAGTGAATGGAAAAGTGTAATATTATTTCCGTATTGCAATGCAACTTGCAAAAATTCATCCAGAGTGAGTGAATGGAAAAGTGTAATATTATTTCCGTATTGCAATGCAACTTGCAAAAATTTATCCAGAGTGAGTGAATGGAAAAGTGTTATATTATTTCCGTATTGCAATGCAACTTGAAAAATTCATCCAGAGTGAGTGATTTAAAACTTTGTTAATGGAAAAGTGTAATATTATTTCCGTATTGCAATGCAACTTGCAAAAATTCATCCAGAGTGAGTGAATGGAAAAGTGTAATATTATTTCCGTATTGCAAATGCAACTTGCAAAAATTCATCCAGAGTGAGTGAATGGAAAAGTGTAATATTATTTCCGTATTGCAAATGCAACTTGCAAAAATTCATCCAGAGTGAGTGAATGGAAAAGTGTAATATTATTTCCGTATTGCAATGCAACTTGCAAAAATTCATCCAGAGTGAGTGATTTAAAACTTTGTTAATGGAAAAGTGTAATATTATTTCCGTATTGCAATGCAACTTGCAAAAATTTATCCAGAGTGAGTGAATGGAAAAGTGTTATATTATTTCCGTATTGCAATGCAACTTGAAAAATTCATCCAGAGTGAGTGATTTAAAACTTTGTTAATGGAAAAGTGTAATATTATTTCCGTATTGCAATGCAACTTGCAAAAATTCATCCAGAGTGAGTGAATGGAAAAGTGTAATATTATTTCCGTATTGCAATGCAACTTGCAAAAATTCATCCAGAGTGAGTGAATCACAACATGATTTAGAACTTTGTTAATGTAATATTATTTCCGTATTGCAATGCAACTTGCAAAAATTCATCCAGAGTAAGTGAATGGAAAAGTGTAATATTATTTCCGTATTGCAATGCAACTTGCAAAAATTCATCCAGAGTGAGTGAATGGAAAAGTGTAATATTATTTCCGTATTGCAATGCAACTTGCAAAAATTCATCCAGAGTGAGTGAATGGAAAAGTGTAATATTATTTCCGTATTGCAATGCAACTTGCAAAAATTCATCCAGAGTGAGTGAATGGAAAAGTGTAATATTATTTCCGTATTGCAATGCAACTTGCAAAAATTCATCCAGAGTGAGTGAATGGAAAAGTGTAATATTATTTCCGTATTGCAATGCAACTTGCAAAAATTCATCCAGAGTGAGTGAATGGAAAAGTGTAATATTATTTCCGTATTGCAATGCAACTTGCAAAAATTCATCCAGAGTGAGTGAATGGAAAAGTGTAATATTATTTCCGTATTGCAATGCAACTTGCAAAAATTCATCCAGAGTGAGTGAATGGAAAAGTGTTATATTATTTCCGTATTGCAATGCAACTTGCAAAAATTCATCCAGAGTGAGTGAATGGAAAAGTGTAATATTATTTCCGTATTGCAATGCAACTTGCAAAAATTCATCCAGAGTGAGTGAATGGAAAAGTGTAATATTATTTCCGTATTGCAATGCAACTTGCAAAAATTCATCCAGAGTGAGTGAATGGAAAAGTGTAATATTATTTCCGTATTGCAATGCAACTTGCAAAAATTCATCCAGAGTGAGTGAATGGAAAAGTGTAATATTATTTCCGTATTGCAATGCAACTTGCAAAAATTCATCCAGAGTGAGTGAATGGAAAAGTGTAATATTATTTCCGTATTGCAATGCAACTTGCAAAAATTCATCCAGAGTGAGTGAATGGAAAAGTGTAATATTATTTCCGTATTGCAATGCAACTTGCAAAAATTTATCCAGAGTGAGTGAATGGAAAAGTGTAATATTATTTCCGTATTGCAATGCAACTTGAAAAATTCATCCAGAGTGAGTGATTTAAAACTTTGTTAATGGAAAAGTGTAATATTATTTCCGTATTGCAATGCAACTTGCAAAAATTTATCCAGAGTGAGTGAATGGAAAAGTGTTATATTATTTCCGTATTGCAATGCAACTTGAAAAATTCATCCAGAGTGAGTGATTTAAAACTTTGTTAATGGAAAAGTGTAATATTATTTCCGTATTGCAATGCAACTTGCAAAAATTCATCCAGAGTGAGTGAATGGAAAAGTGTAATATTATTTCCGTATTGCAATGCAACTTGCAAAAATTCATCCAGAGTGAGTGAATCACAACATGATTTAGAACTTTGTTAATGTAATATTATTTCCGTATTGCAATGCAACTTGCAAAAATTCATCCAGAGTAAGTGAATGGAAAAGTGTAATATTATTTCCGTATTGCAATGCAACTTGCAAAAATTCATCCAGAGTGAGTGAATGGAAAAGTGTAATGTTATTTCCGTATTGCAATGCAACTTTCAAAAATTCATCCAGAGTGAGTGAATGGAAAAGTGTAATATTATTTCCGTATTGCAATGCAACTTGCAAAAATTCATCCAGAGTGAGTGAATGGAAAAGTGTAATATTATTTCCGTATTGCAATGCAACTTGCAAAAATTCATCCAGAGTGAGTGAATGGAAAAATGTAATATTATTTCCGTATTGCAATGCAACTTGCAAAAATTCATCCAGAGTGAGTGAATGGAAAAGTGTAATATTATTTCCGTATTGCAATGCAACTTGCAAAAATTCATCCAGAGTGAGTGAATGGAAAAGTGTAATATTATTTCCGTATTGCAATGCAACTTGCAAAAATTCATCCAGAGTGAGTGAATGGAAAAGTGTAATATTATTTCCGTATTGCAATGCAACTTGCAAAAATTCATCCAGAGTGAGTGAATGGAAAAGTGTAATATTATTTCCGTATTGCAATGCAACTTGCAAAAATTCATCCAGAGTGAGTGAATGGAAAAGTGTAATATTATTTCCGTATTGCAATGCAACTTGCAAAAATTCATCCAGAGTGAGTGAATGGAAAAGTGTAATATTATTTCCGTATTGCAATGCAACTTGCAAAAATTCATCCAGAGTGAGTGAATGGAAAAGTGTAATATTATTTCCGTATTGCAATGCAACTTGCAAAAATTCATCCAGAGTGAGTGAATGGAAAAGTGTAATATTATTTCCGTATTGCAATGCAACTTGCAAAAATTCATCCAGAGTGAGTGAATGGAAAAGTGTAATATTATTTCCGTATTGCAACACAACTTGCAAAAATTCATCCAGAGTGAGTGAATGGAAAAGTGTAATATTATTTCCGTATTGCAATGCAACTTGCAAAAATTCATCCAGAGTGAGTGAATGGAAAAGTGTAATATTATTTCCGTATTGCAATGCAACATGCAAAAATTCATCCAGAGTGAGTGAATGGAAAAGTGTAATATTACTTCCGTATTGCAATGCAACTTGCAAAAATTTATCCAGAGTGAGTGAATGGAAAAGTGTAATATTATTTCCGTATTGCAATGCAACTTGAAAAATTCATCCAGAGTGAGTGATTTAAAACTTTGTTAATGGAAAAGTGTAATATTATTTCCGTATTGCAATGCAACTTGCAAAAATTCATCCAGAGTAAGTGAATGGAAAAGTGTAATATTATTTCCGTATTGCAATGCAACTTGCAAAAATTCATCCAGAGTAAGTGAATGGAAAAGTGTAATATTATTTCCGTATTGCAATGCAACTTGCAAAAATTTATCCAGAGTGAGTGAATGGAAAAGTGTAATATTATTTCCGTATTGCAATGCAACTTGAAAAATTCATCCAGAGTGAGTGATTTAAAACTTTGTTAATGGAAAAGTGTAATATTATTTCCGTATTGCAATGCAACTTGCAAAAATTCATCCAGAGTGAGTGAATGGAAAAGTGTAATATTATTTCCGTATTGCAATGCAACTTGCAAAAATTCATCCAGAGTGAGTGAATGGAAAAGTGTAATATCATTTCCGTATTGCAATGCAACTTGCAAAAATTCATCCAGAGTGAGTGAATGGAAAAGTGTAATATTATTTCCGTATTGCAATGCAACTTGCAAAAATTCATCCAGAGTGAGTGAATGGAAAAGTGTAATATTATTTCCGTATTGCAATGCAACTTGCAAAAATTCATCCAGAGTGAGTGAATGGAAAAGTGTAATATTATTTCCGTATTGCAATGCAACTTGCAAAAATTTATCCAGAGTGAGTGAATGGAAAAGTGTTATATTATTTCCGTATTGCAATGCAACTTGAAAAATTCATCCAGAGTGAGTGATTTAAAACTTTGTTAATGGAAAAGTGTAATATTATTTCCGTATTGCAATGCAACTTGCAAAAATTCATCCAGAGTGAGTGAATGGAAAAGTGTAATATTATTTCCGTATTGCAAATGCAACTTGCAAAAATTCATCCAGAGTGAGTGAATGGAAAAGTGTAATATTATTTCCGTATTGCAAATGCAACTTGCAAAAATTCATCCAGAGTGAGTGAATGGAAAAGTGTAATATTATTTCCGTATTGCAATGCAACTTGCAAAAATTCATCCAGAGTGAGTGATTTAAAACTTTGTTAATGGAAAAGTGTAATATTATTTCCGTATTGCAATGCAACTTGCAAAAATTTATCCAGAGTGAGTGAATGGAAAAGTGTTATATTATTTCCGTATTGCAATGCAACTTGAAAAATTCATCCAGAGTGAGTGATTTAAAACTTTGTTAATGGAAAAGTGTAATATTATTTCCGTATTGCAATGCAACTTGCAAAAATTCATCCAGAGTGAGTGAATGGAAAAGTGTAATATTATTTCCGTATTGCAATGCAACTTGCAAAAATTCATCCAGAGTGAGTGAATCACAACATGATTTAGAACTTTGTTAATGTAATATTATTTCCGTATTGCAATGCAACTTGCAAAAATTCATCCAGAGTAAGTGAATGGAAAAGTGTAATATTATTTCCGTATTGCAATGCAACTTGCAAAAATTCATCCAGAGTGAGTGAATGGAAAAGTGTAATATTATTTCCGTATTGCAATGCAACTTGCAAAAATTCATCCAGAGTGAGTGAATGGAAAAGTGTAATATTATTTCCGTATTGCAATGCAACTTGCAAAAATTCATCCAGAGTGAGTGAATGGAAAAGTGTAATATTATTTCCGTATTGCAATGCAACTTGCAAAAATTCATCCAGAGTGAGTGAATGGAAAAGTGTAATATTATTTCCGTATTGCAATGCAACTTGCAAAAATTCATCCAGAGTGAGTGAATGGAAAAGTGTAATATTATTTCCGTATTGCAATGCAACTTGCAAAAATTCATCCAGAGTGAGTGAATGGAAAAGTGTAATATTATTTCCGTATTGCAATGCAACTTGCAAAAATTCATCCAGAGTGAGTGAATGGAAAAGTGTAATATTATTTCCGTATTGCAATGCAACTTGCAAAAATTCATCCAGAGTGAGTGAATGGAAAAGTGTAATATTATTTCCGTATTGCAATGCAACTTGCAAAAATTCATCCAGAGTGAGTGAATGGAAAAGTGTAATATTATTTCCGTATTGCAATGCAACTTGCAAAAATTTATCCAGAGTGAGTGAATGGAAAAGTGTTATATTATTTCCGTATTGCAATGCAACTTGAAAAATTCATCCAGAGTGAGTGATTTAAAACTTTGTTAATGGAAAAGTGTAATATTATTTCCGTATTGCAATGCAACTTGCAAAAATTCATCCAGAGTGAGTGAATGGAAAAGTGTAATATTATTTCCGTATTGCAATGCAACTTGCAAAAATTCATCCAGAGTGAGTGAATCACAACATGATTTAGAACTTTGTTAATGTAATATTATTTCCGTATTGCAATGCAACTTGCAAAAATTCATCCAGAGTAAGTGAATGGAAAAGTGTAATATTATTTCCGTATTGCAATGCAACTTGCAAAAATTCATCCAGAGTGAGTGAATGGAAAAGTGTAATATTATTTCCGTATTGCAATGCAACTTGCAAAAATTCATCCAGAGTGAGTGAATGGAAAAGTGTAATATTATTTCCGTATTGCAATGCAACTTGCAAAAATTCATCCAGAGTGAGTGAATGGAAAAGTGTAATATTATTTCCGTATTGCAATGCAACTTGCAAAAATTCATCCAGAGTGAGTGAATGGAAAAGTGTAATATTATTTCCGTATTGCAATGCAACTTGCAAAAATTCATCCAGAGTGAGTGAATGGAAAAGTGTAATATTATTTCCGTATTGCAATGCAACTTGCAAAAATTCATCCAGAGTGAGTGAATGGAAAAGTGTAATATTATTTCCGTATTGCAATGCAACTTGCAAAAATTCATCCAGAGTGAGTGAATGGAAAAGTGTAATATTATTTCCGTATTGCAATGCAACTTGCAAAAATTCATCCAGAGTGAGTGAATGGAAAAGTGTAATATTATTTCCGTATTGCAATGCAACTTGCAAAAATTCATCCAGAGTGAGTGAATGGAAAAGTGTAATATTATTTCCGTATTGCAATGCAACTTGCAAAAATTTATCCAGAGTGAGTGAATGGAAAAGTGTTATATTATTTCCGTATTGCAATGCAACTTGAAAAATTCATCCAGAGTGAGTGATTTAAAACTTTGTTAATGGAAAAGTGTAATATTATTTCCGTATTGCAATGCAACTTGCAAAAATTCATCCAGAGTGAGTGAATGGAAAAGTGTAATATTATTTCCGTATTGCAATGCAACTTGCAAAAATTCATCCAGAGTGAGTGAATGGAAAAGTGTAATATTATTTCCGTATTGCAATGCAACTTGAAAAATTCATCCAGAGTGAGTGATTTAAAACTTTGTTAATGGAAAAGTGTAATATTATTTCCGTATTGCATTGCAACTTGCAAAAATTCATCCAGAGTGAGTGAATCACAACATGATTTAGAACTTTGTTAATGGAAAAGTGTAATATTATTTCCGTATTGCAATGCAACTTGAAAAATTCATCCAGAGTGAGTGATTTAAAACTTTGTTAATGGAAAAGTGTAATATTATTTCCGTATTGAGAAAAGAGAAAAGTGAGAAAAGTGTAATATTATTTCCGTATTGCAATGCAACTTGCAAAAATTCATCCAGAGTGAGTGAATCACAACATGATTTAGAACTTTGTTAATGGAAAAGTGTAATATTATCTCCGTATTGCAATGCAACTTGAAAAATTCATCCAGAGTGAGTGAATCACAACATGATTTAGAACTTTGTTAATGGAAAAGTGTAATATTATTTCCGTATTGCAATGCAACTTGCAAAAATTCATCCAGAGTGAGTGAATGGAAAAGTGTAATATTATTTCCGTATTGCAATGCAACTTGCAAAAATTCATCCAGAGTGAGTGAATGGAAAAGTATAATATTATTTCCGTATTGCAATGCAACTTGCAAAAATTCATCCAGAGTGAGTGAATGGAAAAGTGTAATATTATTTCCGTATTGCAATGCAACTTGCAAAAATTCATCCAGAGTGAGTGAATGGAAAAGTGTAATATTATTTCCGTATTGCAATGCAACTTGCAAAAATTCATCCAGAGTGGGTGAATGGAAAAGTGTAATATTATTTCCGTATTGCAATGCAACTTGCAAAAATTCATCCAGAGTGAGTGAATGGAAAAGTGTAATATTATTTCCGTATTGCAATGCAACTTGCAAAAATTCATCCAGAGTGAGTGAATGGAAAAGTGTAATATTATTTCCGTATTGCAATGCAACTTGCAAAAATTCATCCAGAGTGAGTGAATGGAAAAGTGTAATATTATTTCCGTATTGCAATGCAACTTGCAAAAATTTATCCAGAGTGAGTGAATGGAAAAGTGTAATATTATTTCCGTATTGCAATGCAACTTGAAAAATTCATCCAGAGTGAGTGATTTAAAACTTTGTTAATGGAAAAGTGTAATATTATTTCCGTATTGCAATGCAACTTGCAAAAATTCATCCAGAGTGAATGAATGGAAAAGTGTAATATTATTTCCGTATTGCAATGCAACTTGCAAAAATTCATCCAGAGTGAGTGAATCACAACATGATTTAGAACTTTGTTAATGTAATATTATTTCCGTATTGCAATGCAACTTGCAAAAATTCATCCAGAGTAAGTGAATGGAAAAGTGTAATATTATTTCCGTATTGCAATGCAACTTGCAAAAATTCATCCAGAGTAAGTGAATGGAAAAGTGTAATATTATTTCCGTATTGCAATGCAACTTGCAAAAATTTATCCAGAGTGAGTGAATGGAAAAGTGTAATATTATTTCCGTATTGCAATGCAACTTGAAAAATTCATCCAGAGTGAGTGATTTAAAACTTTGTTAATGGAAAAGTGTAATATTATTTCCGTATTGCAATGCAACTTGCAAAAATTCATCCAGAGTGAGTGAATGGAAAAGTGTAATATTATTTCCGTATTGCAATGCAACTTGCAAAAATTCATCCAGAGTGAGTGAATGGAAAAGTGTAATATTATTTCCGTATTGCAATGCAACTTGCAAAAATTCATCCAGAGTGAGTGAATGGAAAAGTGTAATATTATTTCCGTATTGCAATGCAACTTGCAAAAATTCATCCAGAGTGAGTGAATGGAAAAGTGTAATATTATTTCCGTATTGCAATGCAACTTGCAAAAATTTATCCAGAGTGAGTGAATGGAAAAGTGTTATATTATTTCCGTATTGCAATGCAACTTGAAAAATTCATCCAGAGTGAGTGATTTAAAACTTTGTTAATGGAAAAGTGTAATATTATTTCCGTATTGCAATGCAACTTGCAAAAATTCATCCAGAGTGAGTGAATGGAAAAGTGTAATATTATTTCCGTATTGCAATGCAACTTGCAAAAATTCATCCAGAGTGAGTGAATGGAAAAGTGTAATATTATTTCCGTATTGCAATGCAACTTGCAAAAATTCATCCAGAGTGAGTGAATGGAAAAGTGTAATATTATTTCCGTATTGCAATGCAACTTGCAAAAATTCATCCAGAGTGAGTGAATGGAAAAGTGTAATATTATTTCCGTATTGCAATGCAACTTGCAAAAATTCATCCAGAGTGAGTGAATGGAAAAGTGTAATATTATTTCCGTATTGCAATGCAACTTGCAAAAATTTATCCAGAGTGAGTGAATGGAAAAGTGTAATATTATTTCCGTATTGCAATGCAACTTGAAAAATTCATCCAGAGTGAGTGATTTAAAACTTTGTTAATGGAAAAGTGTAATATTATTTCCGTATTGCAATGCAACTTGCAAAAATTTATCCAGAGTGAGTGAATGGAAAAGTGTTATATTATTTCCGTATTGCAATGCAACTTGAAAAATTCATCCAGAGTGAGTGATTTAAAACTTTGTTAATGGAAAAGTGTAATATTATTTCCGTATTGCAATGCAACTTGCAAAAATTCATCCAGAGTGAGTGAATGGAAAAGTGTAATATTATTTCCGTATTGCAATGCAACTTGCAAAAATTCATCCAGAGTGAGTGAATCACAACATGATTTAGAACTTTGTTAATGTAATATTATTTCCGTATTGCAATGCAACTTGCAAAAATTCATCCAGAGTAAGTGAATGGAAAAGTGTAATATTATTTCCGTATTGCAATGCAACTTGCAAAAATTCATCCAGAGTGAGTGAATGGAAAAGTGTAATATTATTTCCGTATTGCAATGCAACTTGCAAAAATTCATCCAGAGTGAGTGAATGGAAAAGTGTAATATTATTTCCGTATTGCAATGCAACTTGCAAAAATTCATCCAGAGTGAGTGAATGGAAAAGTGTAATATTATTTCCGTATTGCAATGCAACTTGAAAAATTCATCCAGAGTGAGTGAATGGAAAAATGTAATATTATTTCCGTATTGCAATGCAACTTGCAAAAATTCATCCAGAGTGAGTGAATGGAAAAGTGTAATATTATTTCCGTATTGCAATGCAACTTGCAAAAATTCATCCAGAGTGAGTGAATGGAAAAGTGTAATATTATTTCCGTATTGCAATGCAACTTGCAAAAATTCATCCAGAGTGAGTGAATGGAAAAGTGTAATATTATTTCCGTATTGCAATGCAACTTGCAAAAATTCATCCAGAGTGAGTGAATGGAAAAGTGTAATATTATTTCCGTATTGCAATGCAACTTGCAAAAATTCATCCAGAGTGAGTGAATGGAAAAGTGTAATATTATTTCCGTATTGCAATGCAACTTGCAAAAATTCATCCAGAGTGAGTGAATGGAAAAGTGTAATATTATTTCCGTATTGCAATGCAACTTGCAAAAATTCATCCAGAGTGAGTGAATGGAAAAGTGTAATATTATTTCCGTATTGCAATGCAACTTGCAAAAATTCATCCAGAGTGAGTGAATGGAAAAGTGTAATATTATTTCCGTATTGCAATGCAACTTGCAAAAATTCATCCAGAGTGAGTGAATGGAAAAGTGTAATATTATTTCCGTATTGCAATGCAACTTGCAAAAATTCATCCAGAGTGAGTGAATGGAAAAGTGTAATATTATTTCCGTATTGCAATGCAACTTGCAAAAATTCATCCAGAGTGAGTGAATGGAAAAGTGTAATATTATTTCCGTATTGCAATGCAACTTGCAAAAATTCATCCAGAGTGAGTGAATGGAAAAGTGTAATATTATTTCCGTATTGCAATGCAACTTGCAAAAATTCATCCAGAGTGAGTGAATGGAAAAGTGTAATATTATTTCCGTATTGCAATGCAACTTGCAAAAATTCATCCAGAGTGAGTGAATGGAAAAGTGTAATATTATTTCCGTATTGCAATGCAACTTGCAAAAATTCATCCAGAGTGAGTGAATGGAAAAGTGTAATATTATTTCCGTATTGCAATGCAACTTGCAAAAATTCATCCAGAGTGAGTGAATGGAAAAGTGTAATATTATTTCCGTATTGCAATGCAACTTGCAAAAATTCATCCAGAGTGAGTGAATGGAAAAGTGTAATATTATTTCCGTATTGCAATGCAACTTGCAAAAATTCATCCAGAGTGAGTGAATGGAAAAGTGTAATATTATTTCCGTATTGCAATGCAACTTGCAAAAATTCATCCAGAGTGAGTGAATGGAAAAGTGTAATATTATTTCCGTATTGCAATGCAACTTGCAAAAATTCATCCAGAGTGAGTGAATGGAAAAGTGTAATATTATTTCCGTATTGCAATGCAACATGCAAAAATTCATCCAGAGTGAGTGAATGGAAAAGTGTAATATTACTTCCGTATTGCAATGCAACTTGCAAAAATTTATCCAGAGTGAGTGAATGGAAAAGTGTAATATTATTTCCGTATTGCAATGCAACTTGAAAAATTCATCCAGAGTGAGTGATTTAAAACTTTGTTAATGGAAAAGTGTAATATTATTTCCGTATTGCAATGCAACTTGCAAAAATTCATCCAGAGTAAGTGAATGGAAAAGTGTAATATTATTTCCGTATTGCAATGCAACTTGCAAAAATTCATCCAGAGTAAGTGAATGGAAAAGTGTAATATTATTTCCGTATTGCAATGCAACTTGCAAAAATTTATCCAGAGTGAGTGAATGGAAAAGTGTAATATTATTTCCGTATTGCAATGCAACTTGAAAAATTCATCCAGAGTGAGTGATTTAAAACTTTGTTAATGGAAAAGTGTAATATTATTTCCGTATTGCAATGCAACTTGCAAAAATTCATCCAGAGTGAGTGAATGGAAAAGTGTAATATTATTTCCGTATTGCAATGCAACTTGCAAAAATTCATCCAGAGTGAGTGAATGGAAAAGTGTAATATTATTTCCGTATTGCAATGCAACTTGCAAAAATTCATCCAGAGTGAGTGAATGGAAAAGTGTAATATTATTTCCGTATTGCAATGCAACTTGCAAAAATTCATCCAGAGTGAGTGAATGGAAAAGTGTAATATTATTTCCGTATTGCAATGCAACTTGCAAAAATTCATCCAGAGTGAGTGAATGGAAAAGTGTAATATTATTTCCGTATTGCAATGCAACTTGCAAAAATTTATCCAGAGTGAGTGAATGGAAAAGTGTTATATTATTTCCGTATTGCAATGCAACTTGAAAAATTCATCCAGAGTGAGTGATTTAAAACTTTGTTAATGGAAAAGTGTAATATTATTTCCGTATTGCAATGCAACTTGCAAAAATTCATCCAGAGTGAGTGAATGGAAAAGTGTAATATTATTTCCGTATTGCAAATGCAACTTGCAAAAATTCATCCAGAGTGAGTGAATGGAAAAGTGTAATATTATTTCCGTATTGCAATGCAACTTGCAAAAATTCATCCAGAGTGAGTGAATGGAAAAGTGTAATATTATTTCCGTATTGCAATGCAACTTGCAAAAATTCATCCAGAGTGAGTGATTTAAAACTTTGTTAATGGAAAAGTGTAATATTATTTCCGTATTGCAATGCAACTTGCAAAAATTTATCCAGAGTGAGTGAATGGAAAAGTGTTATATTATTTCCGTATTGCAATGCAACTTGAAAAATTCATCCAGAGTGAGTGATTTAAAACTTTGTTAATGGAAAAGTGTAATATTATTTCCGTATTGCAATGCAACTTGCAAAAATTCATCCAGAGTGAGTGAATGGAAAAGTGTAATATTATTTCCGTATTGCAATGCAACTTGCAAAAATTCATCCAGAGTGAGTGAATCACAACATGATTTAGAACTTTGTTAATGTAATATTATTTCCGTATTGCAATGCAACTTGCAAAAATTCATCCAGAGTAAGTGAATGGAAAAGTGTAATATTATTTCCGTATTGCAATGCAACTTGCAAAAATTCATCCAGAGTGAGTGAATGGAAAAGTGTAATATTATTTCCGTATTGCAATGCAACTTGCAAAAATTCATCCAGAGTGAGTGAATGGAAAAGTGTAATATTATTTCCGTATTGCAATGCAACTTGCAAAAATTCATCCAGAGTGAGTGAATGGAAAAGTGTAATATTATTTCCGTATTGCAATGCAACTTGCAAAAATTCATCCAGAGTGAGTGAATGGAAAAGTGTAATATTATTTCCGTATTGCAATGCAACTTGCAAAAATTCATCCAGAGTGAGTGAATGGAAAAGTGTAATATTATTTCCGTATTGCAATGCAACTTGCAAAAATTCATCCAGAGTGAGTGAATGGAAAAGTGTAATATTATTTCCGTATTGCAATGCAACTTGCAAAAATTCATCCAGAGTGAGTGAATGGAAAAGTGTAATATTATTTCCGTATTGCAATGCAACTTGAAAAATTCATCCAGAGTGAGTGATTTAAAACTTTGTTAATGGAAAAGTGTAATATTATTTCCGTATTGCATTGCAACTTGCAAAAATTCATCCAGAGTGAGTGAATCACAACATGATTTAGAACTTTGTTAATGTAATATTATTTCCGTATTGCAATGCAACTTGCAAAAATTCATCCAGAGTAAGTGAATGGAAAAGTGTAATATTATTTCCGTATTGCAATGCAACTTGCAAAAATTCATCCAGAGTGAGTGAATGGAAAAGTGTAATATTATTTCCGTATTGCAATGCAACTTGCAAAAATTCATCCAGAGTAAGTGAATGGAAAAGTGTAATATTATTTCCGTATTGCAATGCAACTTGCAAAAATTCATCCAGAGTGAGTGAATCACAACATGATTTAGAACTTTGTTAATGTAATATTATTTCCGTATTGCAATGCAACTTGCAAAAATTAATCCAGAGTAAGTGAATGGAAAAGTGTAATATTATTTCCGTATTGCAATGCAACTTGCAAAAATTCATCCAGAGTGAGTGAATGGAAAAGTGTAATATTATTTCCGTATTGCAATGCAACTTGCAAAAATTCATCCAGAGTGAGTGAATGGAAAAGTGTAATATTATTTCCGTATTGCAATGCAACTTGCAAAAATTCATCCAGAGTGAGTGAATGGAAAAGTGTAATATTATTTCCGTATTGCAATGCAACTTGCAAAAATTCATCCAGAGTGAGTGAATGGAAAAGTGTAATATTATTTCCGTATTGCAATGCAACTTGCAAAAATTCATCCAGAGTGAGTGAATGGAAAAGTGTAATATTATTTCCGTATTGCAATGCAACTTGCAAAAATTCATCCAGAGTGAGTGAATGGAAAAGTGTAATATTATTTCCGTATTGCAATGCAACTTGCAAAAATTCATCCAGAGTGAGTGAATGGAAAAGTGTAATATTATTTCCGTATTGCAATGCAACTTGCAAAAATTCATCCAGAGTGAGTGAATGGAAAAGTGTAATATTATTTCCGTATTGCAATGCAACTTGAAAAATTCATCCAGAGTGAGTGATTTAAAACTTTGTTAATGGAAAAGTGTAATATTATTTCCGTATTGCATTGCAACTTGCAAAAATTCATCCAGAGTGAGTGAATCACAACATGATTTAGAACTTTGTTAATGTAATATTATTTCCGTATTGCAATGCAACTTGCAAAAATTCATCCAGAGTAAGTGAATGGAAAAGTGTAATATTATTTCCGTATTGCAATGCAACTTGCAAAAATTCATCCAGAGTGAGTGAATGGAAAAGTGTAATATTATTTCCGTATTGCAATGCAACTTGCAAAAATTCATCCAGAGTAAGTGAATGGAAAAGTGTAATATTATTTCCGTATTGCAATGCAACTTGCAAAAATTCATCCAGAGTGAGTGAATCACAACATGATTTAGAACTTTGTTAATGTAATATTATTTCCGTATTGCAATGCAACTTGCAAAAATTCATCCAGAGTAAGTGAATGGAAAAGTGTAATATTATTTCCGTATTGCAATGCAACTTGCAAAAATTCATCCAGAGTGAGTGAATGGAAAAGTGTAATATTATTTCCGTATTGCAATGCAACTTGCAAAAATTCATCCAGAGTGAGTGAAAAAAAATCTAGAAAAAAAATCTAGAAAAAAATCTAAAAAAAAATCTAGAAAAAAAATCTAGAAAAAAAATCTAGAAAAAAAATCTAGAAAAAAAATCTAGAAAAAAATCTAGAAAAAAAATCTAGAAAAAAAATCTAGGAAAAAAATCTAGAAAAAAATCTAGGAAAAAAATCTAGAAAAAAAATCTAGGAAAAAAATCTAGAAAAAAAATCTAGAAAAAAAATCTAGAAAAAAATCTGGAAAAAAAATCTAGAAAAAAAATCTAGAAAAAAATCTACAAAAAAAATCTACAAAAAAAATCTAGAAAAAAATCTAGAAAAAAAATCTAGAAAAAAAATCTAGAAAAAAAATCTAGAAAAAAATCTAGAAAAAAAATCTAGAAAAAAAATCTAGAAAAAAATCTAGAAAAAAAATCTAGAAAAAAAATCTAGAAAAAAAATCTGGAAAAAAAATCTAGAAAAAAAATCTAGAAAAAAATCTACAAAAAAAATCTAGAAAAAAATCTAGAAAAAAAATCTAGAAAAAAATCTACAAAAAAAATCTACAAAAACAATTTACAAAAAAAATCTAGAAAAAAATCTAGAAAAAAAATTTAGAAAAAAAATCTAGAAAAAAAATCTAGAAAAAAATCTAGAAAAAAAATCTAGAAAAAAATCTAGAAAAAAAATCTACAAAAACAATTTACAAAAAAAATCTAGAAAAAAATCTAGAAAAAAAATTTAGAAAAAAAATCTAGAAAAAAAATCTAGAAAAAAATCTAGAAAAAAAATCTAGAAAAAAATCTAGAAAAAAATCTAGAAAAAAAATCTAGAAAAAAATCTAGAAAAAAAATTTAGAAAAAAAATCTAGAAAAAAAATCTAGAAAAAAATCTAGAAAAAAAATCTAGAAAAAAATCTAGAAAAAAATCTAGAAAAAAAATCTAGAAAAAAATCTAGAAAAAAAATCTAGAAAAAAAATCTAGAAAAAAATCTGGAAAAAAAATCTAGAAAAAAAATCTAGAAAAAAATCTACAAAAAAAATCTACAAAAAAAATCTAGAAAAAAATCTAGAAAAAAAATCTAGAAAAAAAATCTAGAAAAAAAATCTAGAAAAAAATCTGGAAAAAAAATCTAGAAAAAAAATCTAGAAAAAAATCTACAAAAAAAATCTACAAAAAAAATCTAGAAAAAAATCTAGAAAAAAAATCTAGAAAAAAAATCTAGAAAAAAAATCTAGAAAAAAATCTAGAAAAAAATCTAGAAAAAAAATCTACAAAAAAAATCTAGAAAAAATCTACAAAAAAAATCTAGAAAAAAAATCTGCAAAAAAAATCTAGAAAAAAATCTAGAAAAAAAATCTAGAAAAAAAATCTAGAAAAAAATCTAGAAAAAAATCTAGAAAAAAAATCTAGAAAAAAAATCTAGAAAAAAAATCTACAAAAAAAATCTAGAAAATAATCTAGAAAAAAAATCTAGAAAAAAAATCTAGAAAAAAAATCTAGTAAAAAAATCTAGAAAAAAATCTAGAAAAAAAATCTAGAAAAAAATCTAGAAAAAAATCTAGAAAAAAAATCTAGAAAAAAAATCTAGAAAAAAATCTAGAAAAAAAATCTAGAAAAAAAATCTGCAAAAAAAATCTAAAAAAAAAATCTAGAAAAAAATCTAGAAAAAAATCTAGAAAAAAAATCTAGAAAAAAAATCTAGAAAAAAATCTAGAAAAAAATCTAGAAAAAAAATCTAGAAAAAAAATCTAGAAAAAAAATCTACAAAAAAAATCTAGAAAATAATCTAGAAAAAAAATCTAGAAAAAAAATCTAGAAAAAAAATCTAGTAAAAAAATCTAGAAAAAAATCTAGAAAAAAAATCTAGAAAAAAATCTAGAAAAAAATCTAGAAAAAAAATCTAGAAAAAAAATCTAGAAAAAAATCTAGAAAAAAAATCTAGAAAAAAAATCTGCAAAAAAAATCTAAAAAAAAAATCTAGAAAAAAATCTAGAAAAAAATCTAGAAAAAAAATCTAGAAAAAAAATCTAGAAAAAAATCTAGAAAAAAATCTAGAAAAAAAATCTACAAAAAAAATCTAGAAAAAAATCTAGAAAAAAAATCTAGAAAAAAAATCTAGAAAAAAATCTAGAAAAAAAATCTACAAAAAAAATCTAGAAAAAAATCTAGAAAAAAATCTAGAAAAAAAATCTAGAAAAAAAATCTAGAAAAAAATCTACAAAAAAAATTTTCAAAAAAAATCTAGAAAAAAATCTAGAAAAAAAATTTGGAAAAAAAATCTAGAAAAAAAATCTGCAAAAAAAATCTAGAAAAAAATCTAGAAAAAAAATCTAGAAAAAAAATCTAGAAAAAAATCTAGAAAAAAATCTAGAAAAAAAATCTAGAAAAAAAATCTAGAAAAAAAATCTACAAAAAAAATCTAGAAAAAAATCTAGAAAAAAAATCTAGAAAAAAAATCTAGAAAAAAAATCTAGTAAAAAAATCTAGAAAAAAATCTAGAAAAAAAATCTAGAAAAAAATCTAGAAAAAAATCTAGAAAAAAAATCTAGAAAAAAAATCTAGAAAAAAAATCTAGAAAAAAAATCTAGAAAAAAAATCTAGAAAAAAATCTACAAAAAAAATCTACAAAAACAATTTACAAAAAAAATCTAGAAAAAAATCTAGAAAAAAAATTTAGAAAAAAAATCTAGAAAAAAAATCTAGAAAAAAATCTAGAAAAAAAATCTAGAAAAAAATCTAGAAAAAAATCTAGAAAAAAAATCTAGAAAAAAATCTAGAAAAAAAATTTAGAAAAAAAATCTAGAAAAAAAATCTAGAAAAAAATCTAGAAAAAAAATCTAGAAAAAAATCTAGAAAAAAATCTAGAAAAAAAATCTAGAAAAAAATCTAGAAAAAAAATCTAGAAAAAAAATCTAGAAAAAAATCTGGAAAAAAAATCTAGAAAAAAAATCTACAAAAAAATCTACAAAAAAAATCTACAAAAAAAATCTAGAAAAAAATCTAGAAAAAAAATCTAGAAAAAAAATCTAGAAAAAAAATCTAGAAAAAAATCTAGAAAAAAATCTAGAAAAAAAATCTACAAAAAAAATCTAGAAAAAATCTACAAAAAAAATCTAGAAAAAAAATCTACAAAAAAAATCTAGAAAAAAATCTAGAAAAAAAATCTAGAAAAAAAATCTAGAAAAAAAATCTAGAAAAAAAATCTACAAAAAAAATCTAGAAAAAAAATCTAGAAAAAAATCTAGGAAAAAAATCTAGAAAAAAAATCTAGAAAAAAAATCTAGAAAAAAATCTAGAAAAAAATCTAGAAAAAAAATCTAGAAAAAAATCTAGAAAAAAAATCTAGAAAAAAAATCTAGAAAAAAATCTGGAAAAAAAATCTAGAAAAAAAATCTAGAAAAAAAATCTAGAAAAAAAATCTACAAAAAAAATCTAGAAAAAAATCTAGGAAAAAAATCTAGAAAAAAAATCTAGAAAAAAAATCTAGTAAAAAATCTAGAAAAAAATCTAGAAAAAAAATCTAGAAAAAAATCTAGAAAAAAAATCTAGAAAAAAAATCTAGAAAAAAATCTGGAAAAAAAATCTAGAAAAAAAATCTAGAAAAAAATCTACAAAAAAAATCTACAAAAAAAATCTAGAAAAAAATCTAGAAAAAAAATCTAGAAAAAAAATCTAGAAAAAAAATCTAGAAAAAAATCTAGAAAAAAAATCTAGAAAAAAAATCTAGAAAAAAAATCTAGAAAAAAATCTAGAAAAAAAATCTAGAAAAAAATCTAGAAAAAAAATCTAGAAAAAAATCTAGAAAAAAATCTAGAAAAAAAATCTAGAAAAAAAATCTAGAAAAAAAATCTAGAAAAAAAATCTAGAAAAAAATCTAGAAAAAAAATCTAGAAAAAAAATCTGCAAAAAAAATCTAAAAAAAAAATCTAGAAAAAAATCTAGAAAAAAATCTAGAAAAAAAATCTAGAAAAAAATCTACAAAAAAAATCTACAAAAAAAATCTAGAAAAAAATCTAGAAAAAAAATCTAGAAAAAAAATCTAGAAAAAAAATCTAGAAAAAAATCTAGAAAAAAATCTAGAAAAAAAATCTACAAAAAAAATCTAGAAAAAATCTACAAAAAAAATCTAGAAAAAAAATCTACAAAAAAAATCTAGAAAAAAATCTAGAAAAAAAATCTAGAAAAAAAATCTAGAAAAAAAATCTAGAAAAAAAATCTACAAAAAAAATCTAGAAAAAAAATCTAGAAAAAAATCTAGGAAAAAAATCTAGAAAAAAAATCTAGAAAAAAAATCTAGAAAAAAATCTAGAAAAAAATCTAGAAAAAAAATCTAGAAAAAAATCTAGAAAAAAAATCTAGAAAAAAAATCTAGAAAAAAATCTGGAAAAAAAATCTAGAAAAAAAATCTAGAAAAAAAATCTAGAAAAAAAATCTACAAAAAAAATCTAGAAAAAAATCTAGGAAAAAAATCTAGAAAAAAAATCTAGAAAAAAAATCTAGTAAAAAATCTAGAAAAAAATCTAGAAAAAAAATCTAGAAAAAAATCTAGAAAAAAAATCTAGAAAAAAAATCTAGAAAAAAATCTGGAAAAAAAATCTAGAAAAAAAATCTAGAAAAAAATCTACAAAAAAAATCTACAAAAAAAATCTAGAAAAAAATCTAGAAAAAAAATCTAGAAAAAAAATCTAGAAAAAAAATCTAGAAAAAAATCTAGAAAAAAAATCTAGAAAAAAAATCTAGAAAAAAAATCTAGAAAAAAATCTAGAAAAAAAATCTAGAAAAAAATCTAGAAAAAAAATCTAGAAAAAAATCTAGAAAAAAATCTAGAAAAAAAATCTAGAAAAAAAATCTAGAAAAAAAATCTAGAAAAAAAATCTAGAAAAAAATCTAGAAAAAAAATCTAGAAAAAAAATCTGCAAAAAAAATCTAAAAAAAAAATCTAGAAAAAAATCTAGAAAAAAATCTAGAAAAAAAATCTAGAAAAAAATCTACAAAAAAAATCTACAAAAAAAATCTAGAAAAAAATCTAGAAAAAAAATCTAGAAAAAAAATCTAGAAAAAAAATCTAGAAAAAAATCTAGAAAAAAATCTAGAAAAAAAATCTACAAAAAAAATCTAGAAAAAATCTACAAAAAAAATCTAGAAAAAAAATCTACAAAAAAAATCTAGAAAAAAATCTAGAAAAAAAATCTAGAAAAAAAATCTAGAAAAAAAATCTACAAAAAAAATCTACAAAAAAAATCTACAAAAAAAATCTAGAAAAAAATCTAGGAAAAAAATCTAGAAAAAAAATCTAGAAAAAAAATCTAGAAAAAAATCTAGAAAAAAATCTAGAAAAAAAATCTAGAAAAAAATCTAGAAAAAAAATCTAGAAAAAAAATCTAGAAAAAAATCTGGAAAAAAAATCTAGAAAAAAAATCTAGAAAAAAATCTACAAAAAAAATCTAGAAAAAAAATCTAGAAAAAAATCTAGAAAAAAAATCTAGAAAAAAAATCTAGAAAAAAAATCTAGAAAAAAATCTAGAAAAAAATCTAGAAAAAATCTACAAAAAAAATCTAGAAAAAAAATCTAGAAAAAAAATCTAGAAAAAAATCTAGAAAAAAAATCTAGAAAAAAAATCTAGAAAAAAAATCTAGAAAAAAAATCTACAAAAAAAATCTAGAAAAAAATCTAGGAAAAAAATCTAGAAAAAAAATCTAGAAAAAAAATCTAGTAAAAAATCTAGAAAAAAATCTAGAAAAAAAATCTAGAAAAAAATCTAGAAAAAAAATCTAGAAAAAAAATCTAGAAAAAAATCTGGAAAAAAAATCTAGAAAAAAAATCTAGAAAAAAATCTACAAAACAAATCTACAAAAAAAATCTAGAAAAAAATCTAGAAAAAAAATCTAGAAAAAAAATCTAGAAAAAAAATCTAGAAAAAAATCTAGAAAAAAAATCTAGAAAAAAAATCTAGAAAAAAAATCTAGAAAAAAATCTAGAAAAAAAATCTAGAAAAAAATCTAGAAAAAAAATCTAGAAAAAAATCTAGAAAAAAATCTAGAAAAAAAATCTAGAAAAAAAATCTAGAAAAAAAATCTAGAAAAAAAATCTAGAAAAAAATCTAGAAAAAAAATCTAGAAAAAAAATCTAGAAAAAAATCTGGAAAAAAAATCTAGAAAAAAAATCTAGAAAAAAATCTACAAAAAAAATCTACAAAAAAAATCTAGAAAAAAATCTAGAAAAAAAATCTAGAAAAAAAATCTAGAAAAAAAATCTAGAAAAAAATCTAGAAAAAAATCTAGAAAAAAAATCTACAAAAAAAATCTACAAAAAATCTACAAAAAAAATCTAGAAAAAAAATCTAGAAAAAAATCTAGAAAAAAAATCTAGAAAAAAAATCTAGAAAAAAAATCTAGAAAAAAAATCTAGAAAAAAATCTAGGAAAAAAATCTAGAAAAAAAATCTAGAAAAAAAATCTAGTAAAAAATCTAGAAAAAAATCTAGAAAAAAATCTAGAAAAAAAATCTAGAAAAAAAATCTAGAAAAAAAATCTAGAAAAAAATCTAGAAAAAAAATCTACAAAAAAAATCTAGAAAAAAATCTAGAAAAAAAATCTAGAAAAAAAATCTAGAAAAAAATCTAGAAAAAAAATCTAGAAAAAAAATCTAGAAAAAAATCTAGAAAAAAATCTAGAAAAAAAATCTAGAAAAAAAATCTAGAAAAAAATCTACAAAAAAAATTGACAAAAAAAATCTAGAAAAAAATCTAGAAAAAAAATTTGGAAAAAAAATCTAGAAAAAAAATCTGCAAAAAAAATCTAGAAAAAAATCTAGAAAAAAAATCTAGAAAAAAAATCTAGAAAAAAATCTAGAAAAAAATCTAGAAAAAAAATCTAGAAAAAAAATCTAGAAAAAAAATCTACAAAAAAAATCTAGAAAAAAATCTAGAAAAAAAATCTAGAAAAAAAATCTAGAAAAAAAATCTAGTAAAAAAATCTAGAAAAAAATCTAGAAAAAAAATCTAGAAAAAAATCTAGAAAAAAATCTAGAAAAAAAATCTAGAAAAAAAATCTAGAAAAAAAATCTAGAAAAAAAATCTAGAAAAAAAATCTAGAAAAAAAATCTAGAAAAAAATCTAGAAAAAAAATCTAGAAAAAAAATCTGCAAAAAAAATCTAAAAAAAAAATCTAGAAAAAAATCTAGAAAAAAATCTAGAAAAAAAATCTAGAAAAAAAATCTAGAAAAAAAATCTAGAAAAAAATCTAGAAAAAAAATCTACAAAAAAAATCTAGAAAAAAATCTAGAAAAAAAATCTAGAAAAAAAATCTAGAAAAAAATCTAGAAAAAAAATCTAGAAAAAAAATCTAGAAAAAAATCTAGAAAAAAATCTAGAAAAAAAATCTAGAAAAAAAATCTAGAAAAAAATCTACAAAAAAAATTTTCAAAAAAAATCTAGAAAAAAATCTAGAAAAAAAATTTGGAAAAAAAATCTAGAAAAAAAATCTGCAAAAAAAATCTAGAAAAAAATCTAGAAAAAAAATCTAGAAAAAAAATCTAGAAAAAAATCTAGAAAAAAATCTAGAAAAAAAATCTAGAAAAAAAATCTAGAAAAAAAATCTACAAAAAAAATCTAGAAGAAAATCTAGAAAAAAAATCTAGAAAAAAAATCTAGAAAAAAAATCTAGTAAAAAAATCTAGAAAAAAATCTAGAAAAAAAATCTAGAAAAAAATCTAGAAAAAAATCTAGAAAAAAAATCTAGAAAAAAAATCTAGAAAAAAAATCTAGAAAAAAAATCTAGAAAAAAAATCTAGAAAAAAATCTACAAAAAAAATCTACAAAAAAAATCTACAAAAAAAATCTAGAAAAAAATCTAGAAAAAAAATTTAGAAAAAAAATCTAGAAAAAAAATCTAGAAAAAAATCTAGAAAAAAAATCTAGAAAAAAATCTAGAAAAAAATCTAGAAAAAAAATCTAGAAAAAAATCTAGAAAAAAAATTTAGAAAAAAAATCTAGAAAAAAAATCTAGAAAAAAATCTAGAAAAAAAATCTAGAAAAAAATCTAGAAAAAAATCTAGAAAAAAAATCTAGAAAAAAATCTAGAAAAAAAATCTAGAAAAAAAATCTAGAAAAAAATCTGGAAAAAAAATCTAGAAAAAAAATCTAGAAAAAAATCTACAAAAAAAATCTACAAAAAAAATCTAGAAAAAAATCTAGAAAAAAAATCTAGAAAAAAAATCTAGAAAAAAAATCTAGAAAAAAATCTAGAAAAAAATCTACAAAAAAAATTGACAAAAAAAATCTAGAAAAAAATCTAGAAAAAAAATTTGGAAAAAAAATCTAGAAAAAAAATCTAGAAAAAAAATCTAGAAAAAAATCTAGAAAAAAATCTACAAAAAAAATTGACAAAAAAAATCTAGAAAAAAATCTAGAAAAAAAATTTGGAAAAAAAATCTAGAAAAAAAATCTGCAAAAAAAATCTAGAAAAAAATCTAGAAAAAAAATCTAGAAAAAAAATCTAGAAAAAAATCTAGAAAAAAAATCTAGAAAAAAAATCTAGAAAAAAAATCTAGTAAAAAAATCTAGAAAAAAATCTAGAAAAAAAATCTAGAAAAAAATCTAGAAAAAAATCTAGAAAAAAAATCTAGAAAAAAAATCTAGAAAAAAAATCTAGAAAAAAAATCTAGAAAAAAAATCTAGAAAAAAAATCTAGAAAAAAATCTAGAAAAAAAATCTAGAAAAAAAATCTGCAAAAAAAATCTAAAAAAAAAATCTAGAAAAAAATCTAGAAAAAAATCTAGAAAAAAAATCTAGAAAAAAAATCTAGAAAAAAAATCTAGAAAAAAATCTAGAAAAAAAATCTACAAAAAAAATCTAGAAAAAAATCTAGAAAAAAAATCTAGAAAAAAAATCTAGAAAAAAATCTAGAAAAAAAATCTAGAAAAAAAATCTAGAAAAAAATCTAGAAAAAAATCTAGAAAAAAAATCTAGAAAAAAAATCTAGAAAAAAATCTACAAAAAAAATTTTCAAAAAAAATCTAGAAAAAAATCTAGAAAAAAAATTTGGAAAAAAAATCTAGAAAAAAAATCTGCAAAAAAAATCTAGAAAAAAATCTAGAAAAAAAATCTAGAAAAAAAATCTAGAAAAAAATCTAGAAAAAAATCTAGAAAAAAAATCTAGAAAAAAAATCTAGAAAAAAAATCTACAAAAAAAATCTAGAAGAAAATCTAGAAAAAAAATCTAGAAAAAAAATCTAGAAAAAAAATCTAGTAAAAAAATCTAGAAAAAAATCTAGAAAAAAAATCTAGAAAAAAATCTAGAAAAAAATCTAGAAAAAAAATCTAGAAAAAAAATCTAGAAAAAAAATCTAGAAAAAAAATCTAGAAAAAAAATCTAGAAAAAAATCTACAAAAAAAATCTACAAAAAAAATCTACAAAAAAAATCTAGAAAAAAATCTAGAAAAAAAATTTAGAAAAAAAATCTAGAAAAAAAATCTAGAAAAAAATCTAGAAAAAAAATCTAGAAAAAAATCTAGAAAAAAATCTAGAAAAAAAATCTAGAAAAAAATCTAGAAAAAAAATTTAGAAAAAAAATCTAGAAAAAAAATCTAGAAAAAAATCTAGAAAAAAAATCTAGAAAAAAATCTAGAAAAAAATCTAGAAAAAAAATCTAGAAAAAAATCTAGAAAAAAAATCTAGAAAAAAAATCTAGAAAAAAATCTGGAAAAAAAATCTAGAAAAAAAATCTAGAAAAAAATCTACAAAAAAAATCTACAAAAAAAATCTAGAAAAAAATCTAGAAAAAAAATCTAGAAAAAAAATCTAGAAAAAAAATCTAGAAAAAAATCTAGAAAAAAATCTACAAAAAAAATTGACAAAAAAAATCTAGAAAAAAATCTAGAAAAAAAATTTGGAAAAAAAATCTAGAAAAAAAATCTAGAAAAAAAATCTAGAAAAAAATCTAGAAAAAAATCTACAAAAAAAATTGACAAAAAAAATCTAGAAAAAAATCTAGAAAAAAAATTTGGAAAAAAAATCTAGAAAAAAAATCTGCAAAAAAAATCTAGAAAAAAATCTAGAAAAAAAATCTAGAAAAAAAATCTAGAAAAAAATCTAGAAAAAAATCTAGAAAAAAAATCTAGAAAAAAAATCTAGAAAAAAAATCTACAAAAAAAATCTAGAAAAAAATCTAGAAAAAAAATCTAGAAAAAAAATCTAGAAAAAAAATCTAGTAAAAAAATCTAGAAAAAAATCTAGAAAAAAAATCTAGAAAAAAATCTAGAAAAAAATCTAGAAAAAAAATCTAGAAAAAAAATCTAGAAAAAAAATCTAGAAAAAAAATCTAGAAAAAAAATCTAGAAAAAAAATCTAGAAAAAAATCTAGAAAAAAAATCTAGAAAAAAAATCTGCAAAAAAAATCTAAAAAAAAAATCTAGAAAAAAATCTAGAAAAAAATCTAGAAAAAAAATCTAGAAAAAAAATCTAGAAAAAAAATCTAGAAAAAAATCTAGAAAAAAAATCTACAAAAAAAATCTAGAAAAAAATCTAGAAAAAAAATCTAGAAAAAAAATCTAGAAAAAAATCTAGAAAAAAAATCTAGAAAAAAAATCTAGAAAAAAATCTAGAAAAAAATCTAGAAAAAAAATCTAGAAAAAAAATCTAGAAAAAAATCTACAAAAAAAATTTTCAAAAAAAATCTAGAAAAAAATCTAGAAAAAAAATTTGGAAAAAAAATCTAGAAAAAAAATCTGCAAAAAAAATCTAGAAAAAAATCTAGAAAAAAAATCTAGAAAAAAAATCTAGAAAAAAATCTAGAAAAAAATCTAGAAAAAAAATCTAGAAAAAAAATCTAGAAAAAAATCTAGAAAAAAATCTAGAAAAAAAATCTAGAAAAAAATCTAGAAAAAAATCTAGAAAAAAAATCTAGAAAAAAAATCTAGAAAAAAAATCTAGAAAAAAAATCTAGAAAAAAAATCTAGAAAAAAATCTACAAAAAAAATCTACAAAAAAAATCTACAAAAAAAATCTAGAAAAAAATCTAGAAAAAAAATTTAGAAAAAAAATCTAGAAAAAAAATCTAGAAAAAAATCTAGAAAAAAAATCTAGAAAAAAATCTAGAAAAAAATCTAGAAAAAAAATCTAGAAAAAAATCTAGAAAAAAAATTTAGAAAAAAAATCTAGAAAAAAAATCTAGAAAAAAATCTAGAAAAAAAATCTAGAAAAAAATCTAGAAAAAAATCTAGAAAAAAAATCTAGAAAAAAATCTAGAAAAAAAATCTAGAAAAAAAATCTAGAAAAAAATCTGGAAAAAAAATCTAGAAAAAAAATCTAGAAAAAAATCTACAAAAAAAATCTACAAAAAAAATCTAGAAAAAAATCTAGAAAAAAAATCTAGAAAAAAAATCTAGAAAAAAAATCTAGAAAAAAAATCTACAAAAAAAATCTAGAAAAAAAATCTACAAAAAATCTAGGAAAAAAATCTAGAAAAAAAATCTAGAAAAAAAATCTAGAAAAAAAATCTAGAAAAAAAATCTAGAAAAAAAATCTAGAAAAAAAATCTAGAAAAAAATCTAGGAAAAAAATCTAGAAAAAAAATCTAGAAAAAAAATCTAGTAAAAAATCTAGAAAAAAATCTAGAAAAAAATCTAGAAAAAAAATCTAGAAAAAAAATCTAGAAAAAAAATCTAGAAAAAAATCTAGAAAAAAAATCTACAAAAAAAATCTAGAAAAAAATCTAGAAAAAAAATCTAGAAAAAAAATCTAGAAAAAAATCTAGAAAAAAAATCTAGAAAAAAAATCTAGAAAAAAATCTAGAAAAAAATCTAGAAAAAAAATCTAGAAAAAAAATCTAGAAAAAAATCTACAAAAAAAATTGACAAAAAAAATCTAGAAAAAAATCTAGAAAAAAAATTTGGAAAAAAAATCTAGAAAAAAAATCTGCAAAAAAAATCTAGAAAAAAATCTAGAAAAAAAATCTAGAAAAAAAATCTAGAAAAAAATCTAGAAAAAAATCTAGAAAAAAAATCTAGAAAAAAAATCTAGAAAAAAAATCTACAAAAAAAATCTAGAAAAAAATCTAGAAAAAAAATCTAGAAAAAAAATCTAGAAAAAAAATCTAGTAAAAAAATCTAGAAAAAAATCTAGAAAAAAAATCTAGAAAAAAATCTAGAAAAAAATCTAGAAAAAAAATCTAGAAAAAAAATCTAGAAAAAAAATCTAGAAAAAAAATCTAGAAAAAAAATCTAGAAAAAAAATCTAGAAAAAAATCTAGAAAAAAAATCTAGAAAAAAAATCTGCAAAAAAAATCTAAAAAAAAAATCTAGAAAAAAATCTAGAAAAAAATCTAGAAAAAAAATCTAGAAAAAAAATCTAGAAAAAAAATCTAGAAAAAAATCTAGAAAAAAAATCTACAAAAAAAATCTAGAAAAAAATCTAGAAAAAAAATCTAGAAAAAAAATCTAGAAAAAAATCTAGAAAAAAAATCTAGAAAAAAAATCTAGAAAAAAATCTAGAAAAAAATCTAGAAAAAAAATCTAGAAAAAAAATCTAGAAAAAAATCTACAAAAAAAATTTTCAAAAAAAATCTAGAAAAAAATCTAGAAAAAAAATTTGGAAAAAAAATCTAGAAAAAAAATCTGCAAAAAAAATCTAGAAAAAAATCTAGAAAAAAAATCTAGAAAAAAAATCTAGAAAAAAATCTAGAAAAAAATCTAGAAAAAAAATCTAGAAAAAAAATCTAGAAAAAAAATCTACAAAAAAAATCTAGAAGAAAATCTAGAAAAAAAATCTAGAAAAAAAATCTAGAAAAAAAATCTAGTAAAAAAATCTAGAAAAAAATCTAGAAAAAAAATCTAGAAAAAAATCTAGAAAAAAATCTAGAAAAAAAATCTAGAAAAAAAATCTAGAAAAAAAATCTAGAAAAAAAATCTAGAAAAAAAATCTAGAAAAAAATCTACAAAAAAAATCTACAAAAAAAATCTACAAAAAAAATCTAGAAAAAAATCTAGAAAAAAAATTTAGAAAAAAAATCTAGAAAAAAAATCTAGAAAAAAATCTAGAAAAAAAATCTAGAAAAAAATCTAGAAAAAAATCTAGAAAAAAAATCTAGAAAAAAATCTAGAAAAAAAATTTAGAAAAAAAATCTAGAAAAAAAATCTAGAAAAAAATCTAGAAAAAAAATCTAGAAAAAAATCTAGAAAAAAATCTAGAAAAAAAATCTAGAAAAAAATCTAGAAAAAAAATCTAGAAAAAAAATCTAGAAAAAAATCTGGAAAAAAAATCTAGAAAAAAAATCTAGAAAAAAATCTACAAAAAAAATCTACAAAAAAAATCTAGAAAAAAATCTAGAAAAAAAATCTAGAAAAAAAATCTAGAAAAAAAATCTAGAAAAAAATCTAGAAAAAAATCTAGAAAAAAAATTGACAAAAAAAATCTAGAAAAAAATCTAGAAAAAAAATTTGGAAAAAAAATCTAGAAAAAAAATCTAGAAAAAAAATCTAGAAAAAAATCTAGAAAAAAATCTACAAAAAAAATTGACAAAAAAAATCTAGAAAAAAATCTAGAAAAAAAATTTGGAAAAAAAATCTAGAAAAAAAATCTGCAAAAAAAATCTAGAAAAAAATCTAGAAAAAAAATCTAGAAAAAAAATCTAGAAAAAAATCTAGAAAAAAATCTAGAAAAAAAATCTAGAAAAAAAATCTAGAAAAAAAATCTAGAAAAAAAATCTAGAAAAAAAATCTAGAAAAAAAATCTAGAAAAAAATCTAGAAAAAAAATCTAGAAAAAAAATCTGCAAAAAAAATCTAAAAAAAAAATCTAGAAAAAAATCTAGAAAAAAATCTAGAAAAAAAATCTAGAAAAAAAATCTAGAAAAAAAATCTAGAAAAAAATCTAGAAAAAAAATCTACAAAAAAAATCTAGAAAAAAATCTAGAAAAAAAATCTAGAAAAAAAATCTAGAAAAAAATCTAGAAAAAAAATCTAGAAAAAAAATCTAGAAAAAAATCTAGAAAAAAATCTAGAAAAAAAATCTAGAAAAAAAATCTAGAAAAAAATCTACAAAAAAAATTTTCAAAAAAAATCTAGAAAAAAATCTAGAAAAAAAATTTGGAAAAAAAATCTAGAAAAAAAATCTGCAAAAAAAATCTAGAAAAAAATCTAGAAAAAAAATCTAGAAAAAAAATCTAGAAAAAAATCTAGAAAAAAATCTAGAAAAAAAATCTAGAAAAAAAATCTAGAAAAAAAATCTACAAAAAAAATCTAGAAGAAAATCTAGAAAAAAAATCTAGAAAAAAAATCTAGAAAAAAAATCTAGTAAAAAAATCTAGAAAAAAATCTAGAAAAAAAATCTAGAAAAAAATCTAGAAAAAAATCTAGAAAAAAAATCTAGAAAAAAAATCTAGAAAAAAAATCTAGAAAAAAAATCTAGAAAAAAAATCTAGAAAAAAATCTACAAAAAAAATCTACAAAAAAAATCTACAAAAAAAATCTAGAAAAAAATCTAGAAAAAAAATTTAGAAAAAAAATCTAGAAAAAAAATCTAGAAAAAAATCTAGAAAAAAAATCTAGAAAAAAATCTAGAAAAAAATCTAGAAAAAAAATCTAGAAAAAAATCTAGAAAAAAAATTTAGAAAAAAAATCTAGAAAAAAAATCTAGAAAAAAATCTAGAAAAAAAATCTAGAAAAAAATCTAGAAAAAAATCTAGAAAAAAAATCTAGAAAAAAATCTAGAAAAAAAATCTAGAAAAAAAATCTAGAAAAAAATCTGGAAAAAAAATCTAGAAAAAAAATCTAGAAAAAAATCTACAAAAAAAATCTACAAAAAAAATCTAGAAAAAAATCTAGAAAAAAAATCTAGAAAAAAAATCTAGAAAAAAAATCTAGAAAAAAAATCTACACAAAAAATCTAGAAAAAAAATCTAGAAAAAAATCTAGGAAAAAAATCTAGAAAAAAAATCTAGAAAAAAAATCTAGAAAAAAATCTAGAAAAAAATCTAGAAAAAAAATCTAGAAAAAAATCTAGAAAAAAAATCTAGAAAAAAAATCTAGAAAAAAATCTGGAAAAAAAATCTAGAAAAAAAATCTAGAAAAAAATCTACAAAAAAAATCTACAAAAAAAATCTAGAAAAAAATCTAGAAAAAAAATCTAGAAAAAAAATCTAGAAAAAAAATCTAGAAAAAAATCTAGAAAAAAATCTAGAAAAAAAATCTACAAAAAAAATCTAGAAAAAATCTACAAAAAAAATCTAGAAAAAAAATCTAGAAAAAAAATCTACAAAAAAAATCTAGAAAAAAATCTAGGAAAAAAATCTAGAAAAAAAATCTAGAAAAAAAATCTAGTAAAAAATCTAGAAAAAAATCTAGAAAAAAAATCTAGAAAAAAATCTAGAAAAAAAATCTAGAAAAAAAATCTAGAAAAAAATCTGGAAAAAAAATCTAGAAAAAAAATCTAGAAAAAAATCTACAAAAAAAATCTACAAAAAAAATCTAGAAAAAAATCTAGAAAAAAAATCTAGAAAAAAAATCTAGAAAAAAAATCTAGAAAAAAATCTAGAAAAAAAATCTACAAAAAAAATCTAGAAAAAAATCTAGAAAAAAAATCTAGAAAAAAAATCTAGAAAAAAATCTAGAAAAAAAATCTAGAAAAAAAATCTAGAAAAAAATCTAGAAAAAAATCTAGGAAAAAAATCTAGAAAAAAAATCTAGAAAAAAAATCTAGAAAAAAATCTAGAAAAAAAATCTAGAAAAAAAATCTACAAAAAAAATCTAGAAAAAAATCTAGAAAAAAAATCTAGAAAAAAAATCTAGAAAAAAATCTAGAAAAAAAATCTACAAAAAAATCTAGAAAAAAAATCTACAAAAAAAATCTAGAAAAAATCTAGAAAAAAAATCTAGAAAAAAAATCTACAAAAAAAATCTAGAAAAAAAATCTAGAAAAAAAATCTACAAAAAAAATCTACAAAAAAAATCTACAAAAAAAATCTAGAAAAAAATCTAGGAAAAAAATCTAGAAAAAAAATCTAGAAAAAAAATCTAGTAAAAAATCTAGAAAAAAATCTAGAAAAAAAATCTAGAAAAAAATCTAGAAAAAAAATCTAGAAAAAAAATCTAGAAAAAAATCTGGAAAAAAAATCTAGAAAAAAAATCTAGAAAAAGATCTACAAAAAAAATCTACAAAAAAAATCTAGAAAAAAATCTAGAAAAAAAATCTAGAAAAAAAATCTAGAAAAAAAATCTAGAAAAAAAATCTAGAAAAAAATCTAGAAAAAAAATCTAGAAAAAAAATCTGCAAAAAAAATCTAAAAAAAAAATCTAGAAAAAAATCTAGAAAAAAATCTAGAAAAAAAATCTAGAAAAAAAATCTAGAAAAAAAATCTAGAAAAAAATCTAGAAAAAAAATCTACAAAAAAAATCTAGAAAAAAATCTAGAAAAAAAATCTACAAAAAAAATCTAGAAAAAAATCTAGAAAAAAAATCTAGAAAAAAAATCTAGAAAAAAATCTAGAAAAAAATCTAGAAAAAAAATCTAGAAAAAAAATCTAGAAAAAAAATCTAGAAAAAAATCTAGAAAAAAAATCTACAAAAAAAATCTACAAAAAAAATCTAGAAAAAAATCTAGAAAAAAAATCTACAAAAAAAATCTACAAAAAAAATCTAGAAAAAAATCTAGAAAAAAAATCTAGAAAACAAATCTAGAAAAAAATCTAGAAAAAAAATCTAGAAAAAAATCTAGAAAAAAATCTAGAAAAAAAATCTAGAAAAAAAATCTAGAAAAAAAATCTAGAAAAAAAATCTAGAAAAAAATCTACAAAAAAAATCTACAAAAACAATTTACAAAAAAAATCTAGAAAAAAAATCTGCAAAAAAAATCTAGAAAAAAATCTAGAAAAAAAATCTAGAAAAAAAATCTAGAAAAAAAATCTAGAAAAAAAATCTAGAAAAAAAATCTAGAAAAAAATCTAGAAAAAAAATCTAGAAAAAAAATCTAGAAAAAAAATCTAGAAAAAAAATCTAGAAAAAAATCTAGAAAAAAAATCTAGAAAAAAATCTAGAAAAAAATCTAGAAAAAAAATCTAGAAAAAAAATCTAGAAAAAAAATCTGCAAAAAAAATCTAGAAAAAAATCTAGAAAAAAATCTAGAAAAAAAATTTAGAAAAAAAATCTAGAAAAAAAATCTGCAAAAAAAATCTAGAAAAAAATCTAGAAAAAAAATCTAGAAAAAAAATCTAGAAAAAAAATCTAGAAAAAAAATCTACAAAAAAAATCTAGAAAAAAATCTAGAAAAAAAATCTAGAAAAAAAATCTAGAAAAAAATCTAGAAAAAAAATCTAGAAAAAAATCTAGAAAAAAATCTAGAAAAAAAATCTAGAAAAAAAATCTAGAAAAAAATCTAAAAAAAAAATCTACAAAAACAATTTACAAAAAAAATCTAGAAAAAAATCTAGAAAAAAAATTTGGAAAAAAAATCTAGAAAAAAAATCTGCAAAAAAAATCTAGAAAAAAATCTAGAAAAAAAATCTAGAAAAAAAATCTAGAAAAAAATCTAGAAAAAAATCTACAAAAAAAATCTACAAAAACAATTTACAAAAAAAATCTAGAAAAAAATCTAGAAAAAAAATCTAGAAAAAAAATCTAGAAAAAAATCTAGAAAAAAAATCTAGAAAAAAATCTAGAAAAAAATCTAGAAAAAAAATCTAGAAAAAAAATCTAGAAAAAAAATCTGCAAAAAAAATCTAGAAAAAAATCTAGAAAAAAATCTAGAAAAAAAATTTAGAAAAAAAATCTAGAAAAAAAATCTGCAAAAAAAATCTAGAAAAAAATCTAGAAAAAAAATCTAGAAAAAAAATCTAGAAAAAAATCTAGAAAAAAATCTACAAAAAAAATCTACAAAAACAATTTACAAAAAAAATCTAGAAAAAAATCTAGAAAAAAAATCTAGAAAAAAAATCTAGAAAAAAATCTAGAAAAAAAATCTAGAAAAAAATCTAGAAAAAAATCTAGAAAAAAAATCTAGAAAAAAAATCTAGAAAAAAAATCTGCAAAAAAAATCTAGAAAAAAATCTAGAAAAAAATCTAGAAAAAAAATTTAGAAAAAAAATCTAGAAAAAAAATCTGCAAAAAAAATCTAGAAAAAAATCTAGAAAAAAAATCTAGAAAAAAAATCTACAAAAAAAATCTAGAAAAAAAATCTACAAAAAAAATCTAGAAAAAAATCTAGAAAAAAAATCTAGAAAAAAAATCTAGAAAAAAATCTAGAAAAAAAATCTAGAAAAAAATCTAGAAAAAAATCTAGAAAAAAAATCTAGAAAAAAAATCTAGAAAAAAAATCTAGAAAAAAAATCTAGAAAAAAAATCTAGAAAAAAAATCTAGAAAAAAATCTTACAAAAAAATCTACAAAAACAATTTACAAAAAAAATCTAGAAAAAAATCTAGAAAAAAAATTTGGAAAAAAAATCTAGAAAAAAAATCTGCAAAAAAAATCTAGAAAAAAATCTAGAAAAAAAATCTAGAAAAAAAATCTAGAAAAAAATCTAGAAAAAAATCTACAAAAAAAATCTACAAAAACAATTTACAAAAAAAATCTAGAAAAAAATCTAGAAAAAAAATTTGGAAAAAAAATCTAGAAAAAAAATCTGCAAAAAAAATCTAGAAAAAAATCTAGAAAAAAAATCTAGAAAAAAAATCTAGAAAAAAATCTAGAAAAAAATCTAGAAAAAAAATCTAGAAAAAAAATCTAGAAAAAAAATCTACAAAAAAAATCTAGAAAAAAATCTAGAAAAAAAATCTAGAAAAAAAATCTAGAAAAAAAATCTAGTAAAAAAATCTAGAAAAAAATCTAGAAAAAAAATCTAGAAAAAAATCTAGAAAAAAATCTAGAAAAAAAATCTAGAAAAAAAATCTAGAAAAAAAATCTAGAAAAAAAATCTAGAAAAAAAATCTAGAAAAAAAATCTAGAAAAAAATCTACAAAAAAAATCTACAAAAACAATTTACAAAAAAAATCTAGAAAAAAATCTAGAAAAAAATCTAGAAAAAAATCTAGAAAAAAAATCTAGAAAAAAATCTAGAAAAAAATCTAGAAAAAAAATCTAGAAAAAAATCTAGAAAAAAAATCTAGAAAAAAAATCTAGAAAAAAAATCTAGAAAAAAATCTAGAAAAAAAATCTAGAAAAAAATCTAGAAAAAAAATCTACAAAAAAAATCTAGAAAAAAAATCTAGAAAAAAATCTAGAAAAAAAATCTACAAAAAAAATCTAGAAAAAAATCTAGAAAAAAAATCTAGAAAAAAAATCTAGAAAAAAATCTAGAAAAAAAATCTAGAAAAAAAATCTAGAAAAAAATCTAGAAAAAAATCTAGAAAAAAAATCTAGAAAAAAAATCTAGAAAAAAAATCTAGAAAAAAATCTAGAAAAAAAATCTAGAAAAAAAATCTACAAAAAAAATCTAGAAAAAAATCTAGAAAAAAAATCTACAAAAAAAATCTACAAAAAAAATCTAGAAAAAAATCTAGAAAAAAAATCTAGAAAAAAAATCTAGAAAAAAATCTAGAAAAAAAATCTACAAAAAAATCTAGAAAAAAATCTAGGAAAAAAATCTAGAAAAAAAATCTAGAAAAAAAATCTAGTAAAAAATCTAGAAAAAAATCTAGAAAAAAAATCTAGTAAAAAAATCTAGAAAAAAATCTAGAAAAAAAATCTAGAAAAAAATCTAGAAAAAAATCTAGAAAAAAAATCTAGAAAAAAAATCTAGAAAAAAAATCTAGAAAAAAAATCTAGAAAAAAAATCTAGAAAAAAAATCTAGAAAAAAATCTACAAAAAAAATCTACAAAAACAATTTACAAAAAAAATCTAGAAAAAAATCTAGAAAAAAATCTAGAAAAAAATCTAGAAAAAAAATCTAGAAAAAAATCTAGAAAAAAATCTAGAAAAAAAATCTAGAAAAAAATCTAGAAAAAAAATCTAGAAAAAAAATCTAGAAAAAAAATCTAGAAAAAAATCTAGAAAAAAAATCTAGAAAAAAATCTAGAAAAAAAATCTACAAAAAAAATCTAGAAAAAAAATCTAGAAAAAAATCTAGAAAAAAAATCTACAAAAAAATCTAGAAAAAAATCTAGAAAAAAAATCTAGAAAAAAAATCTAGAAAAAAATCTAGAAAAAAAATCTAGAAAAAAAATCTAGAAAAAAATCTAGAAAAAAATCTAGAAAAAAAATCTAGAAAAAAAATCTAGAAAAAAAATCTAGAAAAAAATCTAGAAAAAAAATCTAGAAAAAAAATCTACAAAAAAAATCTAGAAAAAAATCTAGAAAAAAAATCTACAAAAAAAATCTACAAAAAAAATCTAGAAAAAAATCTAGAAAAAAAATCTAGAAAAAAAATCTAGAAAAAAATCTAGAAAAAAAATCTACAAAAAAATCTAGAAAAAAATCTAGGAAAAAAATCTAGAAAAAAAATCTAGAAAAAAAATCTAGTAAAAAATCTAGAAAAAAATCTAGAAAAAAAATCTAGAAAAAAATCTAGAAAAAAAATCTAGAAAAAAAATCTAGAAAAAAATCTGGAAAAAAAATCTAGAAAAAAAATCTAGAAAAAGATCTACAAAAAAAATCTACAAAAAAAATCTAGAAAAAAATCTAGAAAAAAAATCTAGAAAAAAAATCTAGAAAAAAAATCTAGAAAAAAAATCTAGAAAAAAATCTAGAAAAAAAATCTACAAAAAAATCTAGAAAAAAATCTAGGAAAAAAATCTAGAAAAAAAATCTAGAAAAAAAATCTAGTAAAAAATCTAGAAAAAAATCTAGAAAAAAAATCTAGAAAAAAATCTAGAAAAAAAATCTAGAAAAAAAATCTAGAAAAAAATCTGGAAAAAAAATCTAGAAAAAAAATCTAGAAAAAGATCTACAAAAAAAATCTACAAAAAAAATCTAGAAAAAAATCTAGAAAAAAAATCTAGAAAAAAAATCTAGAAAAAAAATCTAGAAAAAAAATCTAGAAAAAAATCTAGAAAAAAAATCTAGAAAAAAAATCTGCAAAAAAAATCTAAAAAAAAAATCTAGAAAAAAATCTAGAAAAAAATCTAGAAAAAAAATCTAGAAAAAAAATCTAGAAAAAAAATCTAGAAAAAAATCTAGAAAAAAAATCTACAAAAAAAATCTAGAAAAAAATCTAGAAAAAAAATCTAGAAAAAAAATCTAGAAAAAAATCTAGAAAAAAAATCTAGAAAAAAAATCTAGAAAAAAATCTAGAAAAAAATCTAGAAAAAAAATCTAGAAAAAAAATCTAGAAAAAAAATCTAGAAAAAAATCTAGAAAAAAAATCTAGAAAAAAAATCTACAAAAAAAATCTAGAAAAAAATCTAGAAAAAAAATCTACAAAAAAAATCTACAAAAAAAATCTAGAAAAAAATCTAGAAAAAAAATCTAGAAAAAAAATCTAGAAAAAAATCTAGAAAAAAAATCTAGAAAAAAATCTAGAAAAAAATCTAGAAAAAAAATCTAGAAAAAAAATCTAGAAAAAAAATCTAGAAAAAAAATCTAGAAAAAAAATCTAGAAAAAAATCTACAAAAAAAATCTACAAAAACAATTTACAAAAAAAATCTAGAAAAAAAATCTGCAAAAAAAATCTAGAAAAAAATCTAGAAAAAAAATCTAGAAAAAAAATCTAGAAAAAAAATCTAGAAAAAAAATCTAGAAAAAAAATCTAGAAAAAAATCTAGAAAAAAAATCTAGAAAAAAAATCTAGAAAAAAAATCTAGAAAAAAAATCTAGAAAAAAATCTAGAAAAAAAATCTAGAAAAAAATCTAGAAAAAAATCTAGAAAAAAAATCTAGAAAAAAAATCTAGAAAAAAATCTAGAAAAAAAATCTAGAAAAAAATCTAGAAAAAAAATCTAGAAAAAAAATCTAGAAAAAAATCTAGAAAAAAAATCTAGAAAAAAAATCTGCAAAAAAAATCTAAAAAAAAAATCTAGAAAAAAATCTAGAAAAAAATCTAGAAAAAAAATCTAGAAAAAAAATCTAGAAAAAAAATCTAGAAAAAAATCTAGAAAAAAAATCTACAAAAAAAATCTAGAAAAAAATCTAGAAAAAAAATCTAGAAAAAAAATCTAGAAAAAAATCTAGAAAAAAAATCTAGAAAAAAAATCTAGAAAAAAATCTAGAAAAAAATCTAGAAAAAAAATCTAGAAAAAAAATCTAGAAAAAAAATCTAGAAAAAAATCTAGAAAAAAAATCTAGAAAAAAAATCTACAAAAAAAATCTAGAAAAAAATCTAGAAAAAAAATCTACAAAAAAAATCTACAAAAAAAATCTAGAAAAAAATCTAGAAAAAAAATCTAGAAAAAAAATCTAGAAAAAAATCTAGAAAAAAAATCTACAAAAAAATCTAGAAAAAAATCTAGGAAAAAAATCTAGAAAAAAAATCTAGAAAAAAAATCTAGTAAAAAATCTAGAAAAAAATCTAGAAAAAAAATCTAGAAAAAAATCTAGAAAAAAAATCTAGAAAAAAAATCTAGAAAAAAATCTGGAAAAAAAATCTAGAAAAAAAATCTAGAAAAAGATCTACAAAAAAAATCTACAAAAAAAATCTAGAAAAAAATCTAGAAAAAAAATCTAGAAAAAAAATCTAGAAAAAAAATCTAGAAAAAAAATCTAGAAAAAAATCTAGAAAAAAAATCTAGAAAAAAAATCTACAAAAAAAATCTAGAAAAAAATCTAGAAAAAAAATCTAGAAAAAAAATCTAGAAAAAAATCTAGAAAAAAAATCTAGAAAAAAAATCTAGAAAAAAAATCTAGAAAAAAAATCTAGAAAAAAAATCTAGAAAAAAATCTAGAAAAAAAATCTACAAAAAAAATCTAGAAAAAAATCTAGAAAAAAAATCTAGAAAAAAAATCTAGAAAAAAATCTAGAAAAAAAATCTAGAAAAAAAATCTAGAAAATAATCTAGAAAAAAATCTAGAAAAAAAATCTAGAAAAAAAATCTAGAAAAAAAATCTAGAAAAAAATCTAGAAAAAAAATCTAGAAAAAAAATCTACAAAAAAAATCTAGAAAAAAATCTAGAAAAAAAATCTACAAAAAAAATCTACAAAAAAAATCTAGAAAAAAATCTAGAAAAAAAATCTAGAAAAAAAATCTAGAAAAAAATCTAGAAAAAAAATCTAGAAAAAAATCTAGAAAAAAATCTAGAAAAAAAATCTAGAAAAAAAATCTAGAAAAAAAATCTAGAAAAAAAATCTAGAAAAAAAATCTAGAAAAAAATCTACAAAAAAAATCTACAAAAACAATTTACAAAAAAAATCTAGAAAAAAAATCTGCAAAAAAAATCTAGAAAAAAATCTAGAAAAAAAATCTAGAAAAAAAATCTAGAAAAAAAATCTAGAAAAAAAATCTACAAAAAAAATCTAGAAAAAAATCTAGAAAAAAAATCTAGAAAAAAAATCTAGAAAAAAAATCTAGAAAAAAAATCTAGAAAAAAATCTAGAAAAAAAATCTAGAAAAAAATCTAGAAAAAAATCTAGAAAAAAAATCTAGAAAAAAAATCTAGAAAAAAAATCTGCAAAAAAAATCTAGAAAAAAATCTAGAAAAAAATCTAGAAAAAAAATTTAGAAAAAAAATCTAGAAAAAAAATCTAGAAAAAAATCTAGAAAAAAAATCTACAAAAAAATCTAGAAAAAAAATCTACAAAAAAAATCTAGAAAAAATCTACAAAAAAAATCTACAAAAAAAATCTACAAAAAAAATCTACAAAAAAAATCTAGAAAAAAATCTAGAAAAAAAATCTAGAAAACAAATCTAGAAAAAAATCTAGAAAAAAAATCTAGAAAAAAATCTAGAAAAAAATCTAGAAAAAAAATCTAGAAAAAAAATCTAGAAAAAAAATCTAGAAAAAAAATCTAGAAAAAAATCTACAAAAAAAATCTACAAAAACAATTTACAAAAAAAATCTAGAAAAAAAATCTGCAAAAAAAATCTAGAAAAAAATCTAGAAAAAAAATCTAGAAAAAAAATCTAGAAAAAAAATCTAGAAAAAAAATCTAGAAAAAAAATCTAGAAAAAAATCTAGAAAAAAAATCTAGAAAAAAAATCTAGAAAAAAAATCTAGAAAAAAAATCTAGAAAAAAATCTAGAAAAAAAATCTAGAAAAAAATCTAGAAAAAAATCTAGAAAAAAAATCTAGAAAAAAAATCTAGAAAAAAAATCTGCAAAAAAAATCTAGAAAAAAATCTAGAAAAAAATCTAGAAAAAAAATTTAGAAAAAAAATCTAGAAAAAAAATCTGCAAAAAAAATCTAGAAAAAAATCTAGAAAAAAAATCTAGAAAAAAAATCTAGAAAAAAAATCTAGAAAAAAAATCTACAAAAAAAATCTAGAAAAAAATCTAGAAAAAAAATCTAGAAAAAAAATCTAGAAAAAAATCTAGAAAAAAAATCTAGAAAAAAATCTAGAAAAAAATCTAGAAAAAAAATCTAGAAAAAAAATCTAGAAAAAAATCTAAAAAAAAAATCTACAAAAACAATTTACAAAAAAAATCTAGAAAAAAATCTAGAAAAAAAATTTGGAAAAAAAATCTAGAAAAAAAATCTGCAAAAAAAATCTAGAAAAAAATCTAGAAAAAAAATCTAGAAAAAAAATCTAGAAAAAAATCTAGAAAAAAATCTACAAAAAAAATCTACAAAAACAATTTACAAAAAAAATCTAGAAAAAAATCTAGAAAAAAAATCTAGAAAAAAAATCTAGAAAAAAATCTAGAAAAAAAATCTAGAAAAAAATCTAGAAAAAAATCTAGAAAAAAAATCTAGAAAAAAAATCTAGAAAAAAAATCTGCAAAAAAAATCTAGAAAAAAATCTAGAAAAAAATCTAGAAAAAAAATTTAGAAAAAAAATCTAGAAAAAAAATCTGCAAAAAAAATCTAGAAAAAAATCTAGAAAAAAAATCTAGAAAAAAAATCTAGAAAAAAATCTAGAAAAAAATCTACAAAAAAAATCTACAAAAACAATTTACAAAAAAAATCTAGAAAAAAATCTAGAAAAAAAATCTAGAAAAAAAATCTAGAAAAAAATCTAGAAAAAAAATCTAGAAAAAAATCTAGAAAAAAATCTAGAAAAAAAATCTAGAAAAAAAATCTAGAAAAAAAATCTGCAAAAAAAATCTAGAAAAAAATCTAGAAAAAAATCTAGAAAAAAAATTTAGAAAAAAAATCTAGAAAAAAAATCTGCAAAAAAAATCTAGAAAAAAATCTAGAAAAAAAATCTAGAAAAAAAATCTACAAAAAAAATCTAGAAAAAAAATCTACAAAAAAAATCTAGAAAAAAATCTAGAAAAAAAATCTAGAAAAAAAATCTAGAAAAAAATCTAGAAAAAAAATCTAGAAAAAAATCTAGAAAAAAATCTAGAAAAAAAATCTAGAAAAAAAATCTAGAAAAAAAATCTAGAAAAAAAATCTAGAAAAAAAATCTAGAAAAAAAATCTAGAAAAAAATCTTACAAAAAAATCTACAAAAACAATTTACAAAAAAAATCTAGAAAAAAATCTAGAAAAAAAATTTGGAAAAAAAATCTAGAAAAAAAATCTGCAAAAAAAATCTAGAAAAAAATCTAGAAAAAAAATCTAGAAAAAAAATCTAGAAAAAAATCTAGAAAAAAATCTACAAAAAAAATCTACAAAAACAATTTACAAAAAAAATCTAGAAAAAAATCTAGAAAAAAAATTTGGAAAAAAAATCTAGAAAAAAAATCTGCAAAAAAAATCTAGAAAAAAATCTAGAAAAAAAATCTAGAAAAAAAATCTAGAAAAAAATCTAGAAAAAAATCTAGAAAAAAAATCTAGAAAAAAAATCTAGAAAAAAAATCTACAAAAAAAATCTAGAAAAAAATCTAGAAAAAAAATCTAGAAAAAAAATCTAGAAAAAAAATCTAGTAAAAAAATCTAGAAAAAAATCTAGAAAAAAAATCTAGAAAAAAATCTAGAAAAAAATCTAGAAAAAAAATCTAGAAAAAAAATCTAGAAAAAAAATCTAGAAAAAAAATCTAGAAAAAAAATCTAGAAAAAAAATCTAGAAAAAAATCTACAAAAAAAATCTACAAAAACAATTTACAAAAAAAATCTAGAAAAAAATCTAGAAAAAAATCTAGAAAAAAATCTAGAAAAAAAATCTAGAAAAAAATCTAGAAAAAAATCTAGAAAAAAAATCTAGAAAAAAATCTAGAAAAAAAATCTAGAAAAAAAATCTAGAAAAAAAATCTAGAAAAAAATCTAGAAAAAAAATCTAGAAAAAAATCTAGAAAAAAAATCTACAAAAAAAATCTAGAAAAAAAATCTAGAAAAAAATCTAGAAAAAAAATCTACAAAAAAAATCTAGAAAAAAATCTAGAAAAAAAATCTAGAAAAAAAATCTAGAAAAAAATCTAGAAAAAAAATCTAGAAAAAAAATCTAGAAAAAAATCTAGAAAAAAATCTAGAAAAAAAATCTAGAAAAAAAATCTAGAAAAAAAATCTAGAAAAAAATCTAGAAAAAAAATCTAGAAAAAAAATCTACAAAAAAAATCTAGAAAAAAATCTAGAAAAAAAATCTACAAAAAAAATCTACAAAAAAAATCTAGAAAAAAATCTAGAAAAAAAATCTAGAAAAAAAATCTAGAAAAAAATCTAGAAAAAAAATCTACAAAAAAATCTAGAAAAAAATCTAGGAAAAAAATCTAGAAAAAAAATCTAGAAAAAAAATCTAGTAAAAAATCTAGAAAAAAATCTAGAAAAAAAATCTAGAAAAAAATCTAGAAAAAAAATCTAGAAAAAAAATCTAGAAAAAAATCTGGAAAAAAAATCTAGAAAAAAAATCTAGAAAAAGATCTACAAAAAAAATCTACAAAAAAAATCTAGAAAAAAATCTAGAAAAAAAATCTAGAAAAAAAATCTAGAAAAAAAATCTAGAAAAAAAATCTAGAAAAAAATCTAGAAAAAAAATCTACAAAAAAATCTAGAAAAAAATCTAGGAAAAAAATCTAGAAAAAAAATCTAGAAAAAAAATCTAGTAAAAAATCTAGAAAAAAATCTAGAAAAAAAATCTAGAAAAAAATCTAGAAAAAAAATCTAGAAAAAAAATCTAGAAAAAAATCTGGAAAAAAAATCTAGAAAAAAAATCTAGAAAAAGATCTACAAAAAAAATCTACAAAAAAAATCTAGAAAAAAATCTAGAAAAAAAATCTAGAAAAAAAATCTAGAAAAAAAATCTAGAAAAAAAATCTAGAAAAAAATCTAGAAAAAAAATCTAGAAAAAAAATCTGCAAAAAAAATCTAAAAAAAAAATCTAGAAAAAAATCTAGAAAAAAATCTAGAAAAAAAATCTAGAAAAAAAATCTAGAAAAAAAATCTAGAAAAAAATCTAGAAAAAAAATCTACAAAAAAAATCTAGAAAAAAATCTAGAAAAAAAATCTAGAAAAAAAATCTAGAAAAAAATCTAGAAAAAAAATCTAGAAAAAAAATCTAGAAAAAAATCTAGAAAAAAATCTAGAAAAAAAATCTAGAAAAAAAATCTAGAAAAAAAATCTAGAAAAAAATCTAGAAAAAAAATCTAGAAAAAAAATCTACAAAAAAAATCTAGAAAAAAATCTAGAAAAAAAATCTACAAAAAAAATCTACAAAAAAAATCTAGAAAAAAATCTAGAAAAAAAATCTAGAAAAAAAATCTAGAAAAAAATCTAGAAAAAAAATCTAGAAAAAAATCTAGAAAAAAATCTAGAAAAAAAATCTAGAAAAAAAATCTAGAAAAAAAATCTAGAAAAAAAATCTAGAAAAAAAATCTAGAAAAAAATCTACAAAAAAAATCTACAAAAACAATTTACAAAAAAAATCTAGAAAAAAAATCTGCAAAAAAAATCTAGAAAAAAATCTAGAAAAAAAATCTAGAAAAAAAATCTAGAAAAAAAATCTAGAAAAAAAATCTAGAAAAAAAATCTAGAAAAAAATCTAGAAAAAAAATCTAGAAAAAAAATCTAGAAAAAAAATCTAGAAAAAAAATCTAGAAAAAAATCTAGAAAAAAAATCTAGAAAAAAATCTAGAAAAAAATCTAGAAAAAAAATCTAGAAAAAAAATCTAGAAAAAAATCTAGAAAAAAAATCTAGAAAAAAATCTAGAAAAAAAATCTAGAAAAAAAATCTAGAAAAAAATCTAGAAAAAAAATCTAGAAAAAAAATCTGCAAAAAAAATCTAAAAAAAAAATCTAGAAAAAAATCTAGAAAAAAATCTAGAAAAAAAATCTAGAAAAAAAATCTAGAAAAAAAATCTAGAAAAAAATCTAGAAAAAAAATCTACAAAAAAAATCTAGAAAAAAATCTAGAAAAAAAATCTAGAAAAAAAATCTAGAAAAAAATCTAGAAAAAAAATCTAGAAAAAAAATCTAGAAAAAAATCTAGAAAAAAATCTAGAAAAAAAATCTAGAAAAAAAATCTAGAAAAAAAATCTAGAAAAAAATCTAGAAAAAAAATCTAGAAAAAAAATCTACAAAAAAAATCTAGAAAAAAATCTAGAAAAAAAATCTACAAAAAAAATCTACAAAAAAAATCTAGAAAAAAATCTAGAAAAAAAATCTAGAAAAAAAATCTAGAAAAAAATCTAGAAAAAAAATCTACAAAAAAATCTAGAAAAAAATCTAGGAAAAAAATCTAGAAAAAAAATCTAGAAAAAAAATCTAGTAAAAAATCTAGAAAAAAATCTAGAAAAAAAATCTAGAAAAAAATCTAGAAAAAAAATCTAGAAAAAAAATCTAGAAAAAAATCTGGAAAAAAAATCTAGAAAAAAAATCTAGAAAAAGATCTACAAAAAAAATCTACAAAAAAAATCTAGAAAAAAATCTAGAAAAAAAATCTAGAAAAAAAATCTAGAAAAAAAATCTAGAAAAAAAATCTAGAAAAAAATCTAGAAAAAAAATCTAGAAAAAAAATCTACAAAAAAAATCTAGAAAAAAATCTAGAAAAAAAATCTAGATAAAAAATCTAGAAAAAAATCTAGAAAAAAAATCTAGAAAAAAAATCTAGAAAAAAAATCTAGAAAAAAAATCTAGAAAAAAAATCTAGAAAAAAATCTAGAAAAAAAATCTACAAAAAAAATCTAGAAAAAAATCTAGAAAAAAAATCTAGAAAAAAAATCTAGAAAAAAATCTAGAAAAAAAATCTAGAAAAAAAATCTAGAAAATAATCTAGAAAAAAATCTAGAAAAAAAATCTAGAAAAAAAATCTAGAAAAAAAATCTAGAAAAAAATCTAGAAAAAAAATCTAGAAAAAAAATCTACAAAAAAAATCTAGAAAAAAATCTAGAAAAAAAATCTACAAAAAAAATCTACAAAAAAAATCTAGAAAAAAATCTAGAAAAAAAATCTAGAAAAAAAATCTAGAAAAAAATCTAGAAAAAAAATCTAGAAAAAAATCTAGAAAAAAATCTAGAAAAAAAATCTAGAAAAAAAATCTAGAAAAAAAATCTAGAAAAAAAATCTAGAAAAAAAATCTAGAAAAAAATCTACAAAAAAAATCTACAAAAACAATTTACAAAAAAAATCTAGAAAAAAAATCTGCAAAAAAAATCTAGAAAAAAATCTAGAAAAAAAATCTAGAAAAAAAATCTAGAAAAAAAATCTAGAAAAAAAATCTACAAAAAAAATCTAGAAAAAAATCTAGAAAAAAAATCTAGAAAAAAAATCTAGAAAAAAAATCTAGAAAAAAAATCTAGAAAAAAATCTAGAAAAAAAATCTAGAAAAAAATCTAGAAAAAAATCTAGAAAAAAAATCTAGAAAAAAAATCTAGAAAAAAAATCTGCAAAAAAAATCTAGAAAAAAATCTAGAAAAAAATCTAGAAAAAAAATTTAGAAAAAAAATCTAGAAAAAAAATCTAGAAAAAAATCTAGAAAAAAAATCTACAAAAAAATCTAGAAAAAAAATCTACAAAAAAAATCTAGAAAAAATCTACAAAAAAAATCTACAAAAAAAATCTACAAAAAAAATCTACAAAAAAAATCTAGAAAAAAAATCTACAAAAAAAATCTACAAAAAAAATCTACAAAAAAAATCTAGAAAAAAATCTAGGAAAAAAATCTAGAAAAAAAATCTAGAAAAAAAATCTAGTAAAAAATCTAGAAAAAAATCTAGAAAAAAAATCTAGAAAAAAATCTAGAAAAAAAATCTAGAAAAAAAATCTAGAAAAAAATCTGGAAAAAAAATCTAGAAAAAAAATCTAGAAAAAGATCTACAAAAAAAATCTACAAAAAAAATCTAGAAAAAAATCTAGAAAAAAAATCTAGAAAAAAAATCTAGAAAAAAAATCTAGAAAAAAAATCTAGAAAAAAATCTAGAAAAAAAATCTAGAAAAAAAATCTGCAAAAAAAATCTAAAAAAAAAATCTAGAAAAAAATCTAGAAAAAAATCTAGAAAAAAAATCTAGAAAAAAAATCTAGAAAAAAAATCTAGAAAAAAATCTAGAAAAAAAATCTACAAAAAAAATCTAGAAAAAAATCTAGAAAAAAAATCTAGAAAAAAAATCTAGAAAAAAATCTAGAAAAAAAATCTAGAAAAAAAATCTAGAAAAAAATCTAGAAAAAAATCTAGAAAAAAAATCTAGAAAAAAAATCTAGAAAAAAAATCTAGAAAAAAATCTAGAAAAAAAATCTAGAAAAAAAATCTACAAAAAAAATCTAGAAAAAAATCTAGAAAAAAAATCTACAAAAAAAATCTACAAAAAAAATCTAGAAAAAAATCTACAAAAAAAATCTAGAAAAAAAATCTAGAAAAAAATCTAGAAAAAAAATCTAGAAAAAAATCTAGAAAAAAATCTAGAAAAAAAATCTAGAAAAAAAATCTAGAAAAAAAATCTAGAAAAAAAATCTAGAAAAAAAATCTAGAAAAAAATCTACAAAAAAAATCTACAAAAAAAATCTAGAAAAAAATCTAGAAAAAAAATCTGCAAAAAAAATCTAGAAAAAAATCTAGAAAAAAAATCTAGAAAAAAAATCTAGAAAAAAAATCTACAAAAAAAATCTACAAAAAAAATCTAGAAAAAAATCTAGAAAAAAAATCTAGAAAAAAAATCTAGAAAAAAAATCTAGAAAAAAAATCTAGAAAAAAATCTAGAAAAAAAATCTAGAAAAAAATCTAGAAAAAAATCTAGAAAAAAAATCTAGAAAAAAAATCTAGAAAAAAAATCTGCAAAAAAAATCTAGAAAAAAATCTAGAAAAAAATCTAGAAAAAAAATTTAGAAAAAAAATCTAGAAAAAAAATCTGCAAAAAAAATCTAGAAAAAAATCTAGAAAAAAAATCTAGAAAAAAAATCTAGAAAAAAAATCTAGAAAAAAAATCTAGAAAAAAATCTAGAAAAAAAATCTAGAAAAAAAATCTAGAAAAAAATCTAGAAAAAAAATCTAGAAAAAAATCTAGAAAAAAATCTAGAAAAAAAATCTAGAAAAAAAATCTAGAAAAAAATCTAAAAAAAAAATCTACAAAAACAATTTACAAAAAAAATCTAGAAAAAAATCTAGAAAAAAAATTTGGAAAAAAAATCTAGAAAAAAAATCTGCAAAAAAAATCTAGAAAAAAATCTAGAAAAAAAATCTAGAAAAAAAATCTAGAAAAAAATCTAGAAAAAAATCTACAAAAAAAATCTACAAAAACAATTTACAAAAAAAATCTAGAAAAAAATCTAGAAAAAAAATCTAGAAAAAAAATCTAGAAAAAAATCTAGAAAAAAAATCTAGAAAAAAATCTAGAAAAAAATCTAGAAAAAAAATCTAGAAAAAAAATCTAGAAAAAAAATCTGCAAAAAAAATCTAGAAAAAAATCTAGAAAAAAATCTAGAAAAAAAATTTAGAAAAAAAATCTAGAAAAAAAATCTGCAAAAAAAATCTAGAAAAAAATCTAGAAAAAAAATCTAGAAAAAAAATCTACAAAAAAAATCTAGAAAAAAAATCTAGAAAAAAAATCTAGAAAAAAATCTAGAAAAAAAATCTAGAAAAAAAATCTAGAAAAAAATCTAGAAAAAAAATCTAGAAAAAAATCTAGAAAAAAATCTAGAAAAAAAATCTAGAAAAAAAATCTAGAAAAAAAATCTAGAAAAAAAATCTAGAAAAAAAATCTAGAAAAAAAATCTAGAAAAAAATCTAAAAAAAAAATCTACAAAAACAATTTACAAAAAAAATCTAGAAAAAAATCTAGAAAAAAAATTTGGAAAAAAAATCTAGAAAAAAAATCTGCAAAAAAAATCTAGAAAAAAATCTAGAAAAAAAATCTAGAAAAAAAATCTAGAAAAAAATCTAGAAAAAAATCTACAAAAAAAATCTACAAAAACAATTTACAAAAAAAATCTAGAAAAAAATCTAGAAAAAAAATTTGGAAAAAAAATCTAGAAAAAAAATCTGCAAAAAAAATCTAGAAAGAAATCTAGAAAAAAAATCTAGAAAAAAATCTAGAAAAAAATCTAGAAAAAAATCTAGAAAAAAAATCTAGAAAAAAAATCTAGAAAAAAAATCTGCAAAAAAAATCTAGAAAAAAATCTAGAAAAAAATCTAGAAAAAAAATTTAGAAAAAAAATCTAGAAAAAAAATCTGCAAAAAAAATCTAGAAAAAAATCTAGAAAAAAAATCTAGAAAAAAAATCTACAAAAAAAATCTAGAAAAAAAATCTAGAAAAAAAATCTAGAAAAAAATCTAGAAAAAAAATCTAGAAAAAAAATCTAGAAAAAAATCTAGAAAAAAAATCTAGAAAAAAATCTAGAAAAAAATCTAGAAAAAAAATCTAGAAAAAAAATCTAGAAAAAAAATCTAGAAAAAAAATCTAGAAAAAAAATCTAGAAAAAAAATCTAGAAAAAAATCTAAAAAAAAAATCTACAAAAACAATTTACAAAAAAAATCTAGAAAAAAATCTAGAAAAAAAATTTGGAAAAAAAATCTAGAAAAAAAATCTGCAAAAAAAATCTAGAAAAAAATCTAGAAAAAAAATCTAGAAAAAAAATCTAGAAAAAAATCTAGAAAAAAATCTACAAAAAAAATCTACAAAAACAATTTACAAAAAAAATCTAGAAAAAAATCTAGAAAAAAAATTTGGAAAAAAAATCTAGAAAAAAAATCTGCAAAAAAAATCTAGAAAGAAATCTAGAAAAAAAATCTAGAAAAAAAATCTAGAAAAAAATCTAGAAAAAAATCTAGAAAAAAAATCTAGAAAAAAAATCTAGAAAAAAAATCTACAAAAAAAATCTAGAAAAAAATCTAGAAAAAAAATCTAGAAAAAAAATCTAGAAAAAAAATCTAGTAAAAAAATCTAGAAAAAAATCTAGAAAAAAAATCTAGAAAAAAATCTAGAAAAAAATCTAGAAAAAAAATCTAGAAAAAAAATCTAGAAAAAAAATCTAGAAAAAAAATCTAGAAAAAAAATCTAGAAAAAAAATCTAGAAAAAAATCTACAAAAAAAATCTACAAAAACAATTTACAAAAAAAATCTAGAAAAAAATCTAGAAAAAAAATCTAGAAAAAAATCTAGAAAAAAAATCTAGAAAAAAATCTAGAAAAAAATCTAGAAAAAAAATCTAGAAAAAAAACTAGAAAAAAAATCTAGAAAAAAAATCTAGAAAAAAAATCTAGAAAAAAATCTAGAAAAAAAATCTAGAAAAAAATCTAGAAAAAAAATCTAGAAAAAAAATCTAGAAAAAAATCTAGAAAAAAAATCTAGAAAAAAAATCTGCAAAAAAAATCTAAAAAAAAAATCTAGAAAAAAATCTAGAAAAAAATCTAGAAAAAAAATCTAGAAAAAAAATCTAGAAAAAAAATCTAGAAAAAAATCTAGAAAAAAAATCTACAAAAAAAATCTAGAAAAAAAATCTAGAAAAAAAATCTAGAAAAAAAATCTAGAAAAAAAATCTACAAAAAAAATCTAGAAAAAAATCTAGAAAAAAAATCTAGAAAAAAAATCTAGAAAAAAAATCTAGAAAAAAAATCTAGAAAAAAATCTAGAAAAAAAATCTAGAAAAAAATCTAGAAAAAAATCTAGAAAAAAAATCTAGAAAAAAAATCTAGAAAAAAAATCTGCAAAAAAAATCTAGAAAAAAATCTAGAAAAAAATCTAGAAAAAAAATTTAGAAAAAAAATCTAGAAAAAAAATCTAGAAAAAAATCTAGAAAAAAAATCTACAAAAAAATCTAGAAAAAAAATCTACAAAAAAAATCTAGAAAAAATCTACAAAAAAAATCTACAAAAAAAATCTACAAAAAAAATCTACAAAAAAAATCTAGAAAAAAAATCTACAAAAAAAATCTACAAAAAAAATCTACAAAAAAAATCTAGAAAAAAATCTAGGAAAAAAATCTAGAAAAAAAATCTAGAAAAAAAATCTAGTAAAAAATCTAGAAAAAAATCTAGAAAAAAAATCTAGAAAAAAATCTAGAAAAAAAATCTAGAAAAAAAATCTAGAAAAAAATCTGGAAAAAAAATCTAGAAAAAAAATCTAGAAAAAGATCTACAAAAAAAATCTACAAAAAAAATCTAGAAAAAAATCTAGAAAAAAAATCTAGAAAAAAAATCTAGAAAAAAAATCTAGAAAAAAAATCTAGAAAAAAATCTAGAAAAAAAATCTAGAAAAAAAATCTGCAAAAAAAATCTAAAAAAAAAATCTAGAAAAAAATCTAGAAAAAAATCTAGAAAAAAAATCTAGAAAAAAAATCTAGAAAAAAAATCTAGAAAAAAATCTAGAAAAAAAATCTACAAAAAAAATCTAGAAAAAAATCTAGAAAAAAAATCTAGAAAAAAAATCTAGAAAAAAATCTAGAAAAAAAATCTAGAAAAAAAATCTAGAAAAAAATCTAGAAAAAAATCTAGAAAAAAAATCTAGAAAAAAAATCTAGAAAAAAAATCTAGAAAAAAATCTAGAAAAAAAATCTAGAAAAAAAATCTACAAAAAAAATCTAGAAAAAAATCTAGAAAAAAAATCTACAAAAAAAATCTACAAAAAAAATCTAGAAAAAAATCTACAAAAAAAATCTAGAAAAAAAATCTAGAAAAAAATCTAGAAAAAAAATCTAGAAAAAAATCTAGAAAAAAATCTAGAAAAAAAATCTAGAAAAAAAATCTAGAAAAAAAATCTAGAAAAAAAATCTAGAAAAAAAATCTAGAAAAAAATCTACAAAAAAAATCTACAAAAAAAATCTAGAAAAAAATCTAGAAAAAAAATCTGCAAAAAAAATCTAGAAAAAAATCTAGAAAAAAAATCTAGAAAAAAAATCTAGAAAAAAAATCTACAAAAAAAATCTACAAAAAAAATCTAGAAAAAAATCTAGAAAAAAAATCTAGAAAAAAAATCTAGAAAAAAAATCTAGAAAAAAAATCTAGAAAAAAATCTAGAAAAAAAATCTAGAAAAAAATCTAGAAAAAAATCTAGAAAAAAAATCTAGAAAAAAAATCTAGAAAAAAAATCTGCAAAAAAAATCTAGAAAAAAATCTAGAAAAAAATCTAGAAAAAAAATTTAGAAAAAAAATCTAGAAAAAAAATCTGCAAAAAAAATCTAGAAAAAAATCTAGAAAAAAAATCTAGAAAAAAAATCTAGAAAAAAAATCTAGAAAAAAAATCTAGAAAAAAATCTAGAAAAAAAATCTAGAAAAAAAATCTAGAAAAAAATCTAGAAAAAAAATCTAGAAAAAAATCTAGAAAAAAATCTAGAAAAAAAATCTAGAAAAAAAATCTAGAAAAAAATCTAAAAAAAAAATCTACAAAAACAATTTACAAAAAAAATCTAGAAAAAAATCTAGAAAAAAAATTTGGAAAAAAAATCTAGAAAAAAAATCTGCAAAAAAATCTAGAAAAAAATCTAGAAAAAAAATCTAGAAAAAAAATCTAGAAAAAAATCTAGAAAAAAATCTACAAAAAAAATCTACAAAAACAATTTACAAAAAAAATCTAGAAAAAAATCTAGAAAAAAAATCTAGAAAAAAAATCTAGAAAAAAATCTAGAAAAAAAATCTAGAAAAAAATCTAGAAAAAAATCTAGAAAAAAAATCTAGAAAAAAAATCTAGAAAAAAAATCTGCAAAAAAAATCTAGAAAAAAATCTAGAAAAAAATCTAGAAAAAAAATTTAGAAAAAAAATCTAGAAAAAAAATCTGCAAAAAAAATCTAGAAAAAAATCTAGAAAAAAAATCTAGAAAAAAAATCTACAAAAAAAATCTAGAAAAAAAATCTAGAAAAAAAATCTAGAAAAAAATCTAGAAAAAAAATCTAGAAAAAAAATCTAGAAAAAAATCTAGAAAAAAAATCTAGAAAAAAATCTAGAAAAAAATCTAGAAAAAAAATCTAGAAAAAAAATCTAGAAAAAAAATCTAGAAAAAAAATCTAGAAAAAAAATCTAGAAAAAAAATCTAGAAAAAAATCTAAAAAAAAAATCTACAAAAACAATTTACAAAAAAAATCTAGAAAAAAATCTAGAAAAAAAATTTGGAAAAAAAATCTAGAAAAAAAATCTGCAAAAAAAATCTAGAAAAAAATCTAGAAAAAAAATCTAGAAAAAAAATCTAGAAAAAAATCTAGAAAAAAATCTACAAAAAAAATCTACAAAAACAATTTACAAAAAAAATCTAGAAAAAAATCTAGAAAAAAAATTTGGAAAAAAAATCTAGAAAAAAAATCTGCAAAAAAAATCTAGAAAGAAATCTAGAAAAAAAATCTAGAAAAAAATCTAGAAAAAAATCTAGAAAAAAATCTAGAAAAAAAATCTAGAAAAAAAATCTAGAAAAAAAATCTGCAAAAAAAATCTAGAAAAAAATCTAGAAAAAAATCTAGAAAAAAAATTTAGAAAAAAAATCTAGAAAAAAAATCTGCAAAAAAAATCTAGAAAAAAATCTAGAAAAAAAATCTAGAAAAAAAATCTACAAAAAAAATCTAGAAAAAAAATCTAGAAAAAAAATCTAGAAAAAAATCTAGAAAAAAAATCTAGAAAAAAAATCTAGAAAAAAATCTAGAAAAAAAATCTAGAAAAAAATCTAGAAAAAAATCTAGAAAAAAAATCTAGAAAAAAAATCTAGAAAAAAAATCTAGAAAAAAAATCTAGAAAAAAAATCTAGAAAAAAAATCTAGAAAAAAATCTAAAAAAAAAATCTACAAAAACAATTTACAAAAAAAATCTAGAAAAAAATCTAGAAAAAAAATTTGGAAAAAAAATCTAGAAAAAAAATCTGCAAAAAAAATCTAGAAAAAAATCTAGAAAAAAAATCTAGAAAAAAAATCTAGAAAAAAATCTAGAAAAAAATCTACAAAAAAAATCTACAAAAACAATTTACAAAAAAAATCTAGAAAAAAATCTAGAAAAAAAATTTGGAAAAAAAATCTAGAAAAAAAATCTGCAAAAAAAATCTAGAAAGAAATCTAGAAAAAAAATCTAGAAAAAAAATCTAGAAAAAAATCTAGAAAAAAATCTAGAAAAAAAATCTAGAAAAAAAATCTAGAAAAAAAATCTACAAAAAAAATCTAGAAAAAAATCTAGAAAAAAAATCTAGAAAAAAAATCTAGAAAAAAAATCTAGTAAAAAAATCTAGAAAAAAATCTAGAAAAAAAATCTAGAAAAAAATCTAGAAAAAAATCTAGAAAAAAAATCTAGAAAAAAAATCTAGAAAAAAAATCTAGAAAAAAAATCTAGAAAAAAAATCTAGAAAAAAAATCTAGAAAAAAATCTACAAAAAAAATCTACAAAAACAATTTACAAAAAAAATCTAGAAAAAAATCTAGAAAAAAAATCTAGAAAAAAATCTAGAAAAAAAATCTAGAAAAAAATCTAGAAAAAAATCTAGAAAAAAAATCTAGAAAAAAAACTAGAAAAAAAATCTAGAAAAAAAATCTAGAAAAAAAATCTAGAAAAAAATCTAGAAAAAAAATCTAGAAAAAAATCTAGAAAAAAAATCTAGAAAAAAAATCTAGAAAAAAATCTAGAAAAAAAATCTAGAAAAAAAATCTGCAAAAAAAATCTAAAAAAAAAATCTAGAAAAAAATCTAGAAAAAAATCTAGAAAAAAAATCTAGAAAAAAAATCTAGAAAAAAAATCTAGAAAAAAATCTAGAAAAAAAATCTACAAAAAAAATCTAGAAAAAAATCTAGAAAAAAAATCTAGAAAAAAAATCTAGAAAAAAATCTAGAAAAAAAATCTAGAAAAAAAATCTAGAAAAAAATCTAGAAAAAAATCTAGAAAAAAAATCTAGAAAAAAAATCTAGAAAAAAAATCTAGAAAAAAATCTAGAAAAAAAATCTAGAAAAAAAATCTACAAAAAAAATCTAGAAAAAAATCTAGAAAAAAAATCTACAAAAAAAATCTACAAAAAAAATCTAGAAAAAAATCTAGAAAAAAAATCTAGAAAAAAAATCTAGAAAAAAATCTAGAAAAAAAATCTACAAAAAAATCTAGAAAAAAATCTAGGAAAAAAATCTAGAAAAAAAATCTAGAAAAAAAATCTAGTAAAAAATCTAGAAAAAAATCTAGAAAAAAAATCTAGAAAAAAAATCTAGAAAAAAAATCTAGAAAAAAAATCTAGAAAAAAATCTGGAAAAAAAATCTAGAAAAAAAATCTAGAAAAAGATCTACAAAAAAAATCTACAAAAAAAATCTAGAAAAAAATCTAGAAAAAAAATCTAGAAAAAAAATCTAGAAAAAAAATCTAGAAAAAAAATCTACAAAAAAATCTAGAAAAAAATCTAGGAAAAAAATCTAGAAAAAAAATCTAGAAAAAAAATCTAGTAAAAAATCTAGAAAAAAATCTAGAAAAAAAATCTAGAAAAAAAATCTAGAAAAAAAATCTAGAAAAAAATCTAGAAAAAAAATCTACAAAAAAAATCTAGAAAAAAATCTAGAAAAAAAATCTAGAAAAAAAATCTAGAAAAAAATCTAGAAAAAAAATCTAGAAAAAAAATCTAGAAAAAAATCTAGAAAAAAATCTAGAAAAAAAATCTAGAAAAAAAATCTAGAAAAAAAATCTAGAAAAAAATCTAGAAAAAAAATCTAGAAAAAAAATCTACAAAAAAAATCTAGAAAAAAATCTAGAAAAAAAATCTACAAAAAAAATCTACAAAAAAAATCTAGAAAAAAATCTAGAAAAAAAATCTAGAAAAAAAATCTAGAAAAAAATCTAGAAAAAAAATCTAGAAAAAAATCTAGAAAAAAATCTAGAAAAAAAATCTAGAAAAAAAATCTGCAAAAAAAATCTAGAAAAAAATCTAGAAAAAAATCTAGAAAAAAAATTTAGAAAAAAAATCTAGAAAAAAAATCTGCAAAAAAAATCTAGAAAAAAATCTAGAAAAAAATTCTAGAAAAAAAATCTACAAAAAAAATCTAGAAAAAAAATCTACAAAAAAAATCTAGAAAAAAATCTAGAAAAAAAATCTAGAAAAAAAATCTAGAAAAAAATCTAGAAAAAAAATCTAGAAAAAAATCTAGAAAAAAATCTAGAAAAAAAATCTAGAAAAAAAATCTAGAAAAAAAATCTAGAAAAAAAATCTAGAAAAAAAATCTAGAAAAAAAATCTAGAAAAAAATCTAAAAAAAAAATCTACAAAAACAATTTACAAAAAAAATCTAGAAAAAAATCTAGAAAAAAAATTTGGAAAAAAAATCTAGAAAAAAAATCTGCAAAAAAAATCTAGAAAAAAATCTAGAAAAAAAATCTAGAAAAAAAATCTAGAAAAAAATCTACAAAAAAATCTACAAAAAAAATCTACAAAAACAATTTACAAAAAAAATCTAGAAAAAAATCTAGAAAAAAAATTTGGAAAAAAAATCTAGAAAAAAAATCTGCAAAAAAAATCTAGAAAGAAATCTAGAAAAAAAATCTAGAAAAAAAATCTAGAAAAAAATCTAGAAAAAAATCTAGAAAAAAAATCTAGAAAAAAAATCTAGAAAAAAAATCTAGAAAAAAAATCTAGAAAAAAATCTAGAAAAAAAATCTAGAAAAAAAATCTAGAAAAAAAATCTAGTAAAAAAATCTAGAAAAAAATCTAGAAAAAAAATCTAGAAAAAAATCTAGAAAAAAATCTAGAAAAAAAATCTAGAAAAAAAATCTAGAAAAAAAATCTAGAAAAAAAATCTAGAAAAAAAATCTAGAAAAAAAATCTAGAAAAAAATCTACAAAAAAAATCTACAAAAACAATTTACAAAAAAAATCTAGAAAAAAATCTAGAAAAAAAATCTAGAAAAAAATCTAGAAAAAAAATCTAGAAAAAAATCTAGAAAAAAATCTAGAAAAAAAATCTAGAAAAAAATCTAGAAAAAAAATCTAGAAAAAAAATCTAGAAAAAAAATCTAGAAAAAAATCTAGAAAAAAAATCTAGAAAAAAATCTAGAAAAAAAATCTAGAAAAAAAATCTAGAAAAAAATCTAGAAAAAAAATCTAGAAAAAAAATCTGCAAAAAAAATCTAAAAAAAAAATCTAGAAAAAAATCTAGAAAAAAATCTAGAAAAAAAATCTAGAAAAAAAATCTAGAAAAAAAATCTAGAAAAAAATCTAGAAAAAAAATCTACAAAAAAAATCTAGAAAAAAATCTAGAAAAAAAATCTAGAAAAAAAATCTAGAAAAAAATCTAGAAAAAAAATCTAGAAAAAAAATCTAGAAAAAAATCTAGAAAAAAATCTAGAAAAAAAATCTAGAAAAAAAATCTAGAAAAAAATTCTAGAAAAAAATCTAGAAAAAAAATCTAGAAAAAAAATCTACAAAAAAAATCTAGAAAAAAATCTAGAAAAAAATCTAGAAAAAAAATCTAGAAAAAAATCTAGAAAAAAAATCTAGAAAAAAATCTAGAAAAAAATCTAGAAAAAAAATCTAGAAAAAAATCTAGAAAAAAAATCTAGAAAAAAAATCTAGAAAAAAAATCTAGAAAAAAATCTAGAAAAAAAATCTAGAAAAAAATCTAGAAAAAAAATCTAGAAAAAAAATCTAGAAAAAAATCTAGAAAAAAAATCTAGAAAAAAAATCTGCAAAAAAAATCTAAAAAAAAAATCTAGAAAAAAATCTAGAAAAAAATCTAGAAAAAAAATCTAGAAAAAAAATCTAGAAAAAAAATCTAGAAAAAAATCTAGAAAAAAAATCTACAAAAAAAATCTAGAAAAAAATCTAGAAAAAAAATCTAGAAAAAAAATCTAGAAAAAAATCTAGAAAAAAAATCTAGAAAAAAAATCTAGAAAAAAATCTAGAAAAAAATCTAGAAAAAAAATCTAGAAAAAAAATCTAGAAAAAAATTCTAGAAAAAAATCTAGAAAAAAAATCTAGAAAAAAAATCTACAAAAAAAATCTAGAAAAAAATCTAGAAAAAAAATCTACAAAAAAAATCTACAAAAAAAATCTAGAAAAAAATCTAGAAAAAAAATCTAGAAAAAAAATCTAGAAAAAAATCTAGAAAAAAAATCTACAAAAAAATCTAGAAAAAAATCTAGGAAAAAAATCTAGAAAAAAAATCTAGAAAAAAAATCTAGTAAAAAATCTAGAAAAAAATCTAGAAAAAAAATCTAGAAAAAAAATCTAGAAAAAAAATCTAGAAAAAAAATCTAGAAAAAAATCTGGAAAAAAAATCTAGAAAAAAAATCTAGAAAAAGATCTACAAAAAAAATCTACAAAAAAAATCTAGAAAAAAATCTAGAAAAAAAATCTAGAAAAAAAATCTAGAAAAAAAATCTAGAAAAAAAATCTACAAAAAAATCTAGAAAAAAATCTAGGAAAAAAATCTAGAAAAAAAATCTAGAAAAAAATCTAGAAAAAAAATCTACAAAAAAAATCTAGAAAAAAATCTAGAAAAAAAATCTACAAAAAAAATCTAGAAAAAAATCTACAAAAAAAATCTACAAAAAAAATCTAGAAAAAAATCTAGAAAAAAATCTAGAAAAAAAATCTAGAAAAAAAATCTAGAAAAAAATCTAGAAAAAAAATCTACAAAAAAAATCTAGAAAAAAATCTAGAAAAAAAATCTACAAAAAAAATCTACAAAAAAAATCTAGAAAAAAATCTAGAAAAAAAATCTAGAAAAAAAATCTACAAAAAAATCTAGAAAAAAAATCTAGAAAAAAATCTAGAAAAAAATCTAGAAAAAAAATCTAGAAAAAAAATCTAGAAAAAAAATCTAGAAAAAAAATCTAGAAAAAAAATCTAGAAAAAAATCTACAAAAAAAATCTACAAAAAAAATCTAGAAAAAAATCTAGAAAAAAAATCTGCAAAAAAAATCTAGAAAAAAATCTAGAAAAAAAATCTAGAAAAAAAATCTAGAAAAAAAATCTAGAAAAAAAATCTACAAAAAAAATCTAGAAAAAAATCTAGAAAAAAAATCTAGAAAAAAAATCTAGAAAAAAAATCTAGAAAAAAAATCTAGAAAAAAATCTAGAAAAAAAATCTAGAAAAAAATCTAGAAAAAAATCTAGAAAAAAAATCTAGAAAAAAAATCTAGAAAAAAAATCTGCAAAAAAAATCTAGAAAAAAATCTAGAAAAAAATCTAGAAAAAAAATTTAGAAAAAAAATCTAGAAAAAAAATCTGCAAAAAAAATCTAGAAAAAAATCTAGAAAAAAAATCTAGAAAAAAAATCTAGAAAAAAAATCTAGAAAAAAAATCTACAAAAAAAATCTAGAAAAAAATCTAGAAAAAAAATCTAGAAAAAAAATCTAGAAAAAAATCTAGAAAAAAAATCTAGAAAAAAATCTAGAAAAAAATCTAGAAAAAAAATCTAGAAAAAAAATCTAGAAAAAAATCTAAAAAAAAAATCTACAAAAACAATTTACAAAAAAAATCTAGAAAAAAATCTAGAAAAAAAATCTAGAAAAAAAATCTAGAAAAAAAATCTGCAAAAAAAATCTAGAAAAAAATCTAGAAAAAAATCTAGAAAAAAAATCTAGAAAAAAAATCTAGAAAAAAAATCTAGAAAAAAAATCTAGAAAAAAATCTACAAAAAAAATCTACAAAAACAATTTACAAAAAAAATCTAGAAAAAAATCTAGAAAAAAAATCTAGAAAAAAATCTAGAAAAAAAATCTAGAAAAAAATCTAGAAAAAAATCTAGAAAAAAAATCTAGAAAAAAAACTAGAAAAAAAATCTAGAAAAAAAATCTAGAAAAAAAATCTAGAAAAAAATCTAGAAAAAAAATCTAGAAAAAAATCTAGAAAAAAAATCTAGAAAAAAAATCTAGAAAAAAATCTAGAAAAAAAATCTAGAAAAAAAATCTGCAAAAAAAATCTAAAAAAAAAATCTAGAAAAAAATCTAGAAAAAAATCTAGAAAAAAAATCTAGAAAAAAAATCTAGAAAAAAAATCTAGAAAAAAATCTAGAAAAAAAATCTACAAAAAAAATCTAGAAAAAAATCTAGAAAAAAAATCTAGAAAAAAAATCTAGAAAAAAATCTAGAAAAAAAATCTAGAAAAAAAATCTAGAAAAAAATCTAGAAAAAAATCTAGAAAAAAAATCTAGAAAAAAAATCTAGAAAAAAAATATAGAAAAAAATCTAGAAAAAAAATCTAGAAAAAAAATCTACAAAAAAAATCTAGAAAAAAATCTAGAAAAAAAATCTACAAAAAAAATCTACAAAAAAAATCTAGAAAAAAATCTAGAAAAAAAATCTAGAAAAAAAATCTAGAAAAAAATCTAGAAAAAAAATCTACAAAAAAATCTAGAAAAAAATCTAGGAAAAAAATCTAGAAAAAAAATCTAGAAAAAAAATCTAGTAAAAAATCTAGAAAAAAATCTAGAAAAAAAATCTAGAAAAAAAATCTAGAAAAAAAATCTAGAAAAAAAATCTAGAAAAAAATCTGGAAAAAAAATCTAGAAAAAAAATCTAGAAAAAGATCTACAAAAAAAATCTACAAAAAAAATCTAGAAAAAAATCTAGAAAAAAAATCTAGAAAAAAAATCTAGAAAAAAAATCTAGAAAAAAAATCTACAAAAAAATCTAGAAAAAAATCTAGGAAAAAAATCTAGAAAAAAAATCTAGAAAAAAAATCTAGTAAAAAATCTAGAAAAAAATCTAGAAAAAAAATCTAGAAAAAAAATCTAGAAAAAAAATCTAGAAAAAAATCTAGAAAAAAAATCTACAAAAAAAATCTAGAAAAAAATCTAGAAAAAAAATCTAGAAAAAAAATCTAGAAAAAAATCTAGAAAAAAAATCTAGAAAAAAAATCTAGAAAAAAATCTAGAAAAAAATCTAGAAAAAAAATCTAGAAAAAAAATCTAGAAAAAAAATCTAGAAAAAAATCTAGAAAAAAAATCTAGAAAAAAAATCTACAAAAAAAATCTAGAAAAAAATCTAGAAAAAAAATCTACAAAAAAAATCTACAAAAAAAATCTAGAAAAAAATCTAGAAAAAAAATCTAGAAAAAAAATCTAGAAAAAAATCTAGAAAAAAAATCTAGAAAAAAATCTAGAAAAAAATCTAGAAAAAAAATCTAGAAAAAAAATCTGCAAAAAAAATCTAGAAAAAAATCTAGAAAAAAATCTAGAAAAAAAATTTAGAAAAAAAATCTAGAAAAAAAATCTGCAAAAAAAATCTAGAAAAAAATCTAGAAAAAAATTCTAGAAAAAAAATCTACAAAAAAAATCTAGAAAAAAAATCTACAAAAAAAATCTAGAAAAAAATCTACAAAAAAAATCTAGAAAAAAAATCTAGAAAAAAATCTAGAAAAAAAATCTAGAAAAAAATCTAGAAAAAAATCTAGAAAAAAAATCTAGAAAAAAAATCTAGAAAAAAAATCTAGAAAAAAAATCTAGAAAAAAAATCTAGAAAAAAAATCTAGAAAAAAATCTAAAAAAAAAATCTACAAAAACAATTTACAAAAAAAATCTAGAAAAAAATCTAGAAAAAAAATTTGGAAAAAAAATCTAGAAAAAAAATCTGCAAAAAAAATCTAGAAAAAAATCTAGAAAAAAAATCTAGAAAAAAAATCTAGAAAAAAATCTACAAAAAAATCTACAAAAAAAATCTACAAAAACAATTTACAAAAAAAATCTAGAAAAAAATCTAGAAAAAAAATTTGGAAAAAAAATCTAGAAAAAAAATCTGCAAAAAAAATCTAGAAAGAAATCTAGAAAAAAAATCTAGAAAAAAAATCTAGAAAAAAATCTAGAAAAAAATCTAGAAAAAAAATCTAGAAAAAAAATCTAGAAAAAAAATCTAGAAAAAAAATCTAGAAAAAAATCTAGAAAAAAAATCTAGAAAAAAAATCTAGAAAAAAAATCTAGTAAAAAAATCTAGAAAAAAATCTAGAAAAAAAATCTAGAAAAAAATCTAGAAAAAAATCTAGAAAAAAAATCTAGAAAAAAAATCTAGAAAAAAAATCTAGAAAAAAAATCTAGAAAAAAAATCTAGAAAAAAAATCTAGAAAAAAATCTACAAAAAAAATCTACAAAAACAATTTACAAAAAAAATCTAGAAAAAAATCTAGAAAAAAAATCTAGAAAAAAATCTAGAAAAAAAATCTAGAAAAAAATCTAGAAAAAAATCTAGAAAAAAAATCTAGAAAAAAATCTAGAAAAAAAATCTAGAAAAAAAATCTAGAAAAAAAATCTAGAAAAAAATCTAGAAAAAAAATCTAGAAAAAAATCTAGAAAAAAAATCTAGAAAAAAAATCTAGAAAAAAATCTAGAAAAAAAATCTAGAAAAAAAATCTGCAAAAAAAATCTAAAAAAAAAATCTAGAAAAAAATCTAGAAAAAAATCTAGAAAAAAAATCTAGAAAAAAAATCTAGAAAAAAAATCTAGAAAAAAATCTAGAAAAAAAATCTACAAAAAAAATCTAGAAAAAAATCTAGAAAAAAAATCTAGAAAAAAAATCTAGAAAAAAATCTAGAAAAAAAATCTAGAAAAAAAATCTAGAAAAAAATCTAGAAAAAAATCTAGAAAAAAAATCTAGAAAAAAAATCTAGAAAAAAATTCTAGAAAAAAATCTAGAAAAAAAATCTAGAAAAAAAATCTACAAAAAAAATCTAGAAAAAAATCTAGAAAAAAATCTAGAAAAAAAATCTAGAAAAAAATCTAGAAAAAAAATCTAGAAAAAAATCTAGAAAAAAATCTAGAAAAAAAATCTAGAAAAAAATCTAGAAAAAAAATCTAGAAAAAAAATCTAGAAAAAAAATCTAGAAAAAAATCTAGAAAAAAAATCTAGAAAAAAATCTAGAAAAAAAATCTAGAAAAAAAATCTAGAAAAAAATCTAGAAAAAAAATCTAGAAAAAAAATCTGCAAAAAAAATCTAAAAAAAAAATCTAGAAAAAAATCTAGAAAAAAATCTAGAAAAAAAATCTAGAAAAAAAATCTAGAAAAAAAATCTAGAAAAAAATCTAGAAAAAAAATCTACAAAAAAAATCTAGAAAAAAATCTAGAAAAAAAATCTAGAAAAAAAATCTAGAAAAAAATCTAGAAAAAAAATCTAGAAAAAAAATCTAGAAAAAAATCTAGAAAAAAATCTAGAAAAAAAATCTAGAAAAAAAATCTAGAAAAAAATTCTAGAAAAAAATCTAGAAAAAAAATCTAGAAAAAAAATCTACAAAAAAAATCTAGAAAAAAATCTAGAAAAAAAATCTACAAAAAAAATCTACAAAAAAAATCTAGAAAAAAATCTAGAAAAAAAATCTAGAAAAAAAATCTAGAAAAAAATCTAGAAAAAAAATCTACAAAAAAATCTAGAAAAAAATCTAGGAAAAAAATCTAGAAAAAAAATCTAGAAAAAAAATCTAGTAAAAAATCTAGAAAAAAATCTAGAAAAAAAATCTAGAAAAAAAATCTAGAAAAAAAATCTAGAAAAAAAATCTAGAAAAAAATCTGGAAAAAAAATCTAGAAAAAAAATCTAGAAAAAGATCTACAAAAAAAATCTACAAAAAAAATCTAGAAAAAAATCTAGAAAAAAAATCTAGAAAAAAAATCTAGAAAAAAAATCTAGAAAAAAAATCTACAAAAAAATCTAGAAAAAAATCTAGGAAAAAAATCTAGAAAAAAAATCTAGAAAAAAAATCTAGTAAAAAATCTAGAAAAAAATCTAGAAAAAAAATCTAGAAAAAAAATCTAGAAAAAAAATCTAGAAAAAAATCTAGAAAAAAAATCTACAAAAAAAATCTAGAAAAAAATCTAGAAAAAAAATCTACAAAAAAAATCTACAAAAAAAATCTAGAAAAAAATCTAGAAAAAAAATCTAGAAAAAAAATCTACAAAAAAATCTAGAAAAAAAATCTAGAAAAAAATCTAGAAAAAAATCTAGAAAAAAAATCTAGAAAAAAAATCTAGAAAAAAAATCTAGAAAAAAAATCTAGAAAAAAAATCTAGAAAAAAATCTACAAAAAAAATCTACAAAAAAAATCTAGAAAAAAATCTAGAAAAAAAATCTGCAAAAAAAATCTAGAAAAAAATCTAGAAAAAAAATCTAGAAAAAAAATCTAGAAAAAAAATCTAGAAAAAAAATCTACAAAAAAAATCTAGAAAAAAATCTAGAAAAAAAATCTAGAAAAAAAATCTAGAAAAAAAATCTAGAAAAAAAATCTAGAAAAAAATCTAGAAAAAAAATCTAGAAAAAAATCTAGAAAAAAATCTAGAAAAAAAATCTAGAAAAAAAATCTAGAAAAAAAATCTGCAAAAAAAATCTAGAAAAAAATCTAGAAAAAAATCTAGAAAAAAAATTTAGAAAAAAAATCTAGAAAAAAAATCTGCAAAAAAAATCTAGAAAAAAATCTAGAAAAAAAATCTAGAAAAAAAATCTAGAAAAAAAATCTAGAAAAAAAATCTACAAAAAAAATCTAGAAAAAAATCTAGAAAAAAAATCTAGAAAAAAAATCTAGAAAAAAATCTAGAAAAAAAATCTAGAAAAAAATCTAGAAAAAAATCTAGAAAAAAAATCTAGAAAAAAAATCTAGAAAAAAATCTAAAAAAAAAATCTACAAAAACAATTTACAAAAAAAATCTAGAAAAAAATCTAGAAAAAAAATTTGGAAAAAAAATCTAGAAAAAAAATCTGCAAAAAAAATCTAGAAAAAAATCTAGAAAAAAAATCTAGAAAAAAAATCTAGAAAAAAATCTAGAAAAAAATCTACAAAAAAAATCTACAAAAACAATTTACAAAAAAAATCTAGAAAAAAATCTAGAAAAAAAATCTAGAAAAAAAATCTAGAAAAAAATCTAGAAAAAAAATCTAGAAAAAAATCTAGAAAAAAATCTAGAAAAAAAATCTAGAAAAAAAATCTAGAAAAAAAATCTGCAAAAAAAATCTAGAAAAAAATCTAGAAAAAAATCTAGAAAAAAAATTTAGAAAAAAAATCTAGAAAAAAAATCTGCAAAAAAAATCTAGAAAAAAATCTAGAAAAAAAATCTAGAAAAAAAATCTACAAAAAAAATCTAGAAAAAAAATCTAGAAAAAAAATCTAGAAAAAAATCTAGAAAAAAAATCTAGAAAAAAAATCTAGAAAAAAATCTAGAAAAAAAATCTAGAAAAAAATCTAGAAAAAAATCTAGAAAAAAAATCTAGAAAAAAAATCTAGAAAAAAAATCTAGAAAAAAAATCTAGAAAAAAAATCTAGAAAAAAAATCTAGAAAAAAATCTAAAAAAAAAATCTACAAAAACAATTTACAAAAAAAATCTAGAAAAAAATCTAGAAAAAAAATTTGGAAAAAAAATCTAGAAAAAAAATCTGCAAAAAAAATCTAGAAAAAAATCTAGAAAAAAAATCTAGAAAAAAAATCTAGAAAAAAATCTAGAAAAAAATCTACAAAAAAAATCTACAAAAACAATTTACAAAAAAAATCTAGAAAAAAATCTAGAAAAAAAATTTGGAAAAAAAATCTAGAAAAAAAATCTGCAAAAAAAATCTAGAAAGAAATCTAGAAAAAAAATCTAGAAAAAAAATCTAGAAAAAAATCTAGAAAAAAATCTAGAAAAAAAATCTAGAAAAAAAATCTAGAAAAAAAATCTAGAAAAAAAATCTAGAAAAAAATCTAGAAAAAAAATCTAGAAAAAAAATCTAGAAAAAAAATCTAGTAAAAAAATCTAGAAAAAAATCTAGAAAAAAAATCTAGAAAAAAATCTAGAAAAAAATCTAGAAAAAAAATCTAGAAAAAAAATCTAGAAAAAAAATCTAGAAAAAAAATCTAGAAAAAAAATCTAGAAAAAAAATCTAGAAAAAAATCTACAAAAAAAATATACAAAAACAATTTACAAAAAAAATCTAGAAAAAAATCTAGAAAAAAAATCTAGAAAAAAATCTAGAAAAAAAATCTAGAAAAAAATCTAGAAAAAAATCTAGAAAAAAAATCTAGAAAAAAATCTAGAAAAAAAATCTAGAAAAAAAATCTAGAAAAAAAATCTAGAAAAAAATCTAGAAAAAAAATCTAGAAAAAAATCTAGAAAAAAATCTAGAAAAAAAATCTAGAAAAAAAATCTAGAAAAAAATCTAGAAAAAAATCTACAAAAAAAATCTACAAAAACAATTTACAAAAAAAATCTAGAAAAAAATCTAGAAAAAAAATCTAGAAAAAAAATCTAGAAAAAAATCTAGAAAAAAAATCTAGAAAAAAATCTAGAAAAAAATCTAGAAAAAAAATCTAGAAAAAAAATCTAGAAAAAAAATCTGCAAAAAAAATCTAGAAAAAAATCTAGAAAAAAATCTAGAAAAAAAATTTAGAAAAAAAATCTAGAAAAAAAATCTGCAAAAAAAATCTAGAAAAAAATCTAGAAAAAAAATCTAGAAAAAAAATCTACAAAAAAAATCTAGAAAAAAAATCTAGAAAAAAAATCTAGAAAAAAATCTAGAAAAAAAATCTAGAAAAAAAATCTAGAAAAAAATCTAGAAAAAAAATCTAGAAAAAAATCTAGAAAAAAATCTAGAAAAAAAATCTAGAAAAAAAATCTAGAAAAAAAATCTAGAAAAAAAATCTAGAAAAAAAATCTAGAAAAAAAATCTAGAAAAAAATCTAAAAAAAAAATCTACAAAAACAATTTACAAAAAAAATCTAGAAAAAAATCTAGAAAAAAAATTTGGAAAAAAAATCTAGAAAAAAAATCTGCAAAAAAAATCTAGAAAAAAATCTAGAAAAAAAATCTAGAAAAAAAATCTAGAAAAAAATCTAGAAAAAAATCTACAAAAAAAATCTACAAAAACAATTTACAAAAAAAATCTAGAAAAAAATCTAGAAAAAAAATTTGGAAAAAAAATCTAGAAAAAAAATCTGCAAAAAAAATCTAGAAAGAAATCTAGAAAAAAAATCTAGAAAAAAAATCTAGAAAAAAATCTAGAAAAAAATCTAGAAAAAAAATCTAGAAAAAAAATCTAGAAAAAAAATCTAGAAAAAAAATCTAGAAAAAAATCTAGAAAAAAAATCTAGAAAAAAAATCTAGAAAAAAAATCTAGTAAAAAAATCTAGAAAAAAATCTAGAAAAAAAATCTAGAAAAAAATCTAGAAAAAAATCTAGAAAAAAAATCTAGAAAAAAAATCTAGAAAAAAAATCTAGAAAAAAAATCTAGAAAAAAAATCTAGAAAAAAAATCTAGAAAAAAATCTACAAAAAAAATCTACAAAAACAATTTACAAAAAAAATCTAGAAAAAAATCTAGAAAAAAAATCTAGAAAAAAATCTAGAAAAAAAATCTAGAAAAAAATCTAGAAAAAAATCTAGAAAAAAAATCTAGAAAAAAATCTAGAAAAAAAATCTAGAAAAAAAATCTAGAAAAAAAATCTAGAAAAAAATCTAGAAAAAAAATCTAGAAAAAAATCTAGAAAAAAAATCTAGAAAAAAAATCTAGAAAAAAATCTAGAAAAAAAATCTAGAAAAAAAATCTGCAAAAAAAATCTAAAAAAAAAATCTAGAAAAAAATCTAGAAAAAAATCTAGAAAAAAAATCTAGAAAAAAAATCTAGAAAAAAAATCTAGAAAAAAATCTAGAAAAAAAATCTACAAAAAAAATCTAGAAAAAAATCTAGAAAAAAAATCTAGAAAAAAAATCTAGAAAAAAATCTAGAAAAAAAATCTAGAAAAAAAATCTAGAAAAAAATCTAGAAAAAAATCTAGAAAAAAAATCTAGAAAAAAAATCTAGAAAAAAAATCTAGAAAAAAATCTAGAAAAAAAATCTAGAAAAAAAATCTACAAAAAAAATCTAGAAAAAAATCTAGAAAAAAAATCTACAAAAAAAATCTAGAAAAAAAATCTAGAAAAAAAATCTAGAAAAAAATCTAAAAAAAAAATCTACAAAAACAATTTACAAAAAAAATCTAGAAAAAAATCTAGAAAAAAAATTTGGAAAAAAAATCTACAAAAAAAATCTAGAAAAAAATCTAGAAAAAAAATCTAGAAAAAAAATCTAGAAAAAAATCTAGAAAAAAAATCTAGAAAAAAAATCTAGAAAAAAATCTAGAAAAAAATCTAGAAAAAAAATCTAGAAAAAAAATCTAGAAAAAAATTCTAGAAAAAAATCTAGAAAAAAAATCTAGAAAAAAAATCTACAAAAAAAATCTAGAAAAAAATCTAGAAAAAAAATCTACAAAAAAAATCTACAAAAAAAATCTAGAAAAAAATCTAGAAAAAAAATCTAGAAAAAAAATCTAGAAAAAAATCTAGAAAAAAAATCTACAAAAAAATCTAGAAAAAAATCTAGGAAAAAAATCTAGAAAAAAAATCTAGAAAAAAAATCTAGTAAAAAATCTAGAAAAAAATCTAGAAAAAAAATCTAGAAAAAAAATCTAGAAAAAAAATCTAGAAAAAAAATCTAGAAAAAAATCTGGAAAAAAAATCTAGAAAAAAAATCTAGAAAAAGATCTACAAAAAAAATCTACAAAAAAAATCTAGAAAAAAATCTAGAAAAAAAATCTAGAAAAAAAATCTAGAAAAAAAATCTAGAAAAAAAATCTACAAAAAAATCTAGAAAAAAATCTAGGAAAAAAATCTAGAAAAAAAATCTAGAAAAAAAATCTAGTAAAAAATCTAGAAAAAAATCTAGAAAAAAAATCTAGAAAAAAAATCTAGAAAAAAAATCTAGAAAAAAATCTAGAAAAAAAATCTACAAAAAAAATCTAGAAAAAAATCTAGAAAAAAAATCTACAAAAAAAATCTACAAAAAAAATCTAGAAAAAAATCTAGAAAAAAAATCTAGAAAAAAAATCTAGAAAAAAATCTAGAAAAAAAATCTAGAAAAAAATCTAGAAAAAAATCTAGAAAAAAAATCTAGAAAAAAAATCTAGAAAAAAAATCTAGAAAAAAAATCTAGAAAAAAAATCTAGAAAAAAATCTACAAAAAAAATCTACAAAAAAAATCTAGAAAAAAATCTAGAAAAAAAATCTGCAAAAAAAATCTAGAAAAAAATCTAGAAAAAAAATCTAGAAAAAAAATCTAGAAAAAAAATCTAGAAAAAAAATCTACAAAAAAAATCTAGAAAAAAATCTAGAAAAAAAATCTAGAAAAAAAATCTAGAAAAAAAATCTAGAAAAAAAATCTAGAAAAAAATCTAGAAAAAAAATCTAGAAAAAAATCTAGAAAAAAATCTAGAAAAAAAATCTAGAAAAAAAATCTAGAAAAAAAATCTGCAAAAAAAATCTAGAAAAAAATCTAGAAAAAAATCTAGAAAAAAATCTAGAAAAAAAATCTAGAAAAAAAATCTAGAAAAAAATCTAAAAAAAAAATCTACAAAAACAATTTACAAAAAAAATCTAGAAAAAAATCTAGAAAAAAAATTTGGAAAAAAAATCTAGAAAAAAAATCTGCAAAAAAAATCTAGAAAAAAATCTAGAAAAAAAATCTAGAAAAAAAATCTAGAAAAAAATCTAGAAAAAAATCTACAAAAAAAATCTACAAAAACAATTTACAAAAAAAATCTAGAAAAAAATCTAGAAAAAAAATCTAGAAAAAAAATCTAGAAAAAAATCTAGAAAAAAAATCTAGAAAAAAATCTAGAAAAAAATCTAGAAAAAAAATCTAGAAAAAAAATCTAGAAAAAAAATCTGCAAAAAAAATCTAGAAAAAAATCTAGAAAAAAATCTAGAAAAAAAATTTAGAAAAAAAATCTAGAAAAAAAATCTGCAAAAAAAATCTAGAAAAAAATCTAGAAAAAAAATCTAGAAAAAAAATCTACAAAAAAAATCTAGAAAAAAAATCTAGAAAAAAAATCTAGAAAAAAATCTAGAAAAAAAATCTAGAAAAAAAATCTAGAAAAAAATCTAGAAAAAAAATCTAGAAAAAAATCTAGAAAAAAATCTAGAAAAAAAATCTAGAAAAAAAATCTAGAAAAAAAATCTAGAAAAAAAATCTAGAAAAAAAATCTAGAAAAAAAATCTAGAAAAAAATCTAAAAAAAAAATCTACAAAAACAATTTACAAAAAAAATCTAGAAAAAAATCTAGAAAAAAAATTTGGAAAAAAAATCTAGAAAAAAAATCTGCAAAAAAAATCTAGAAAAAAATCTAGAAAAAAAATCTAGAAAAAAAATCTAGAAAAAAATCTAGAAAAAAATCTACAAAAAAAATCTACAAAAACAATTTACAAAAAAAATCTAGAAAAAAATCTAGAAAAAAAATTTGGAAAAAAAATCTAGAAAAAAAATCTGCAAAAAAAATCTAGAAAGAAATCTAGAAAAAAAATCTAGAAAAAAAATCTAGAAAAAAATCTAGAAAAAAATCTAGAAAAAAAATCTAGAAAAAAAATCTAGAAAAAAAATCTAGAAAAAAAATCTAGAAAAAAATCTAGAAAAAAAATCTAGAAAAAAAATCTAGAAAAAAAATCTAGTAAAAAAATCTAGAAAAAAATCTAGAAAAAAAATCTAGAAAAAAATCTAGAAAAAAATCTAGAAAAAAAATCTAGAAAAAAAATCTAGAAAAAAAATCTAGAAAAAAAATCTAGAAAAAAAATCTAGAAAAAAAATCTAGAAAAAAATCTACAAAAAAAATCTACAAAAACAATTTACAAAAAAAATCTAGAAAAAAATCTAGAAAAAAAATCTAGAAAAAAATCTAGAAAAAAAATCTAGAAAAAAATCTAGAAAAAAATCTAGAAAAAAAATCTAGAAAAAAATCTAGAAAAAAAATCTAGAAAAAAAATCTAGAAAAAAATCTAGAAAAAAAATCTAGAAAAAAATCTAGAAAAAAAATCTAGAAAAAAAATCTAGAAAAAAATCTAGAAAAAAAATCTAGAAAAAAAATCTGCAAAAAAAATCTAAAAAAAAAATCTAGAAAAAAATCTAGAAAAAAATCTAGAAAAAAAATCTAGAAAAAAAATCTAGAAAAAAAATCTAGAAAAAAATCTAGAAAAAAAATCTACAAAAAAAATCTAGAAAAAAATCTAGAAAAAAAATCTAGAAAAAAAATCTAGAAAAAAATCTAGAAAAAAAATCTAGAAAAAAAATCTAGAAAAAAATCTAGAAAAAAATCTAGAAAAAAAATCTAGAAAAAAAATCTAGAAAAAAAATCTAGAAAAAAATCTAGAAAAAAAATCTAGAAAAAAAATCTACAAAAAAAATCTAGAAAAAAATCTAGAAAAAAAATCTACAAAAAAAATCTAGAAAAAAAATCTAGAAAAAAAATCTAGAAAAAAATCTAAAAAAAAAATCTACAAAAACAATTTACAAAAAAAATCTAGAAAAAAATCTAGAAAAAAAATTTGGAAAAAAAATCTAGAAAAAAAATCTGCAAAAAAAATCTAGAAAAAAATCTAGAAAAAAAATCTAGAAAAAAAATCTAGAAAAAAATCTAGAAAAAAATCTACAAAAAAAATCTACAAAAACAATTTACAAAAAAAATCTAGAAAAAAATCTAGAAAAAAAATTTGGAAAAAAAATCTAGAAAAAAAATCTGCAAAAAAAATCTAGAAAGAAATCTAGAAAAAAAATCTAGAAAAAAAATCTAGAAAAAAATCTAGAAAAAAATCTAGAAAAAAAATCTAGAAAAAAAATCTAGAAAAAAAATCTAGAAAAAAAATCTAGAAAAAAATCTAGAAAAAAAATCTAGAAAAAAAATCTAGAAAAAAAATCTAGTAAAAAAATCTAGAAAAAAATCTAGAAAAAAAATCTAGAAAAAAATCTAGAAAAAAATCTAGAAAAAAAATCTAGAAAAAAAATCTAGAAAAAAAATCTAGAAAAAAAATCTAGAAAAAAAATCTAGAAAAAAAATCTAGAAAAAAATCTACAAAAAAAATCTACAAAAACAATTTACAAAAAAAATCTAGAAAAAAATCTAGAAAAAAAATCTAGAAAAAAATCTAGAAAAAAAATCTAGAAAAAAATCTAGAAAAAAATCTAGAAAAAAAATCTAGAAAAAAATCTAGAAAAAAAATCTAGAAAAAAAATCTAGAAAAAAAATCTAGAAAAAAATCTAGAAAAAAAATCTAGAAAAAAATCTAGAAAAAAAATCTAGAAAAAAAATCTAGAAAAAAATCTAGAAAAAAAATCTAGAAAAAAAATCTGCAAAAAAAATCTAAAAAAAAAATCTAGAAAAAAATCTAGAAAAAAATCTAGAAAAAAAATCTAGAAAAAAAATCTAGAAAAAAAATCTAGAAAAAAATCTAGAAAAAAAATCTACAAAAAAAATCTAGAAAAAAATCTAGAAAAAAAATCTAGAAAAAAAATATAGAAAAAAATCTAGAAAAAAAATCTAGAAAAAAAATCTAGAAAAAAATCTAGAAAAAAATCTAGAAAAAAAATCTAGAAAAAAAATCTAGAAAAAAAATCTAGAAAAAAATCTAGAAAAAAAATCTAGAAAAAAAATCTACAAAAAAAATCTAGAAAAAAATCTAGAAAAAAAATCTACAAAAAAAATCTACAAAAAAAATCTAGAAAAAAATCTAGAAAAAAAATCTAGAAAAAAAATCTAGAAAAAAATCTAGAAAAAAAATCTACAAAAAAATCTAGAAAAAAAATCTAGAAAAAAAATCTAGAAAAAAAATCTAGAAAAAAAATCTACAAAAAAATCTAGAAAAAAATCTAGGAAAAAAATCTAGAAAAAAAATCTAGAAAAAAAATCTAGTAAAAAATCTAGAAAAAAATCTAGAAAAAAAATCTAGAAAAAAAATCTAGAAAAAAATCTAGAAAAAAAATCTAGAAAAAAATCTAGAAAAAGATCTACAAAAAAAATCTACAAAAAAAATCTAGAAAAAAATCTAGAAAAAAAATCTAGAAAAAAAATCTAGAAAAAAAATCTAGAAAAAAAATCTACAAAAAAATCTAGAAAAAAATCTAGGAAAAAAATCTAGAAAAAAAATCTAGAAAAAAAATCTAGTAAAAAATCTAGAAAAAAATCTAGAAAAAAAATCTAGAAAAAAAATCTAGAAAAAAAATCTAGAAAAAAATCTAGAAAAAAAATCTACAAAAAAAATCTAGAAAAAAATCTAGAAAAAAAATCTAGAAAAAAAATCTAGAAAAAAATCTAGAAAAAAAATCTAGAAAAAAAATCTAGAAAAAAATCTAGAAAAAAATCTAGAAAAAAAATCTAGAAAAAAAATCTAGAAAAAAAATCTAGAAAAAAATCTAGAAAAAAAATCTAGAAAAAAATCTAGAAAAAAAATCTAGAAAAAAATCTAGAAAAAAATCTAGAAAAAAAATCTAGAAAAAAAATCTGCAAAAAAAATCTAGAAAAAAATCTAGAAAAAAATCTAGAAAAAAAATTTAGAAAAAAAATCTAGAAAAAAAATCTGCAAAAAAAATCTAGAAAAAAATCTAGAAAAAAATTCTAGAAAAAAAATCTACAAAAAAAATCTAGAAAAAAAATCTACAAAAAAAATCTAGAAAAAAATCTAGAAAAAAAATCTAGAAAAAAAATCTAGAAAAAAATCTAGAAAAAAAATCTAGAAAAAAATCTAGAAAAAAATCTAGAAAAAAAATCTAGAAAAAAAATCTAGAAAAAAAATCTAGAAAAAAAATCTAGAAAAAAAATCTAGAAAAAAAATCTAGAAAAAAATCTAAAAAAAAAATCTACAAAAACAATTTACAAAAAAAATCTAGAAAAAAATCTAGAAAAAAAATTTGGAAAAAAAATCTAGAAAAAAAATCTGCAAAAAAAATCTAGAAAAAAATCTAGAAAAAAAATCTAGAAAAAAAATCTAGAAAAAAATCTAGAAAAAAATCTACAAAAAAAATCTACAAAAACAATTTACAAAAAAAATCTAGAAAAAAATCTAGAAAAAAAATTTGGAAAAAAAATCTAGAAAAAAAATCTGCAAAAAAAATCTAGAAAGAAATCTAGAAAAAAAATCTAGAAAAAAAATCTAGAAAAAAATCTAGAAAAAAATCTAGAAAAAAAATCTAGAAAAAAAATCTAGAAAAAAAATCTACAAAAAAAATCTAGAAAAAAATCTAGAAAAAAAATCTAGAAAAAAAATCTAGAAAAAAAATCTAGTAAAAAAATCTAGAAAAAAATCTAGAAAAAAAATCTAGAAAAAAATCTAGAAAAAAATCTAGAAAAAAAATCTAGAAAAAAAATCTAGAAAAAAAATCTAGAAAAAAAATCTAGAAAAAAAATCTAGAAAAAAAATCTAGAAAAAAATCTACAAAAAAAATCTACAAAAACAATTTACAAAAAAAATCTAGAAAAAAATCTAGAAAAAAAATCTAGAAAAAAATCTAGAAAAAAAATCTAGAAAAAAATCTAGAAAAAAATCTAGAAAAAAAATCTAGAAAAAAATCTAGAAAAAAAATCTAGAAAAAAAATCTAGAAAAAAAATCTAGAAAAAAATCTAGAAAAAAAATCTAGAAAAAAATCTAGAAAAAAAATCTAGAAAAAAAATCTAGAAAAAAATCTAGAAAAAAAATCTAGAAAAAAAATCTGCAAAAAAAATCTAAAAAAAAAATCTAGAAAAAAATCTAGAAAAAAATCTAGAAAAAAAATCTAGAAAAAAAATCTAGAAAAAAAATCTAGAAAAAAATCTAGAAAAAAAATCTACAAAAAAAATCTAGAAAAAAATCTAGAAAAAAAATCTAGAAAAAAAATCTAGAAAAAAATCTAGAAAAAAAATCTAGAAAAAAAATCTAGAAAAAAATCTAGAAAAAAATCTAGAAAAAAAATCTAGAAAAAAAATCTAGAAAAAAATTCTAGAAAAAAATCTAGAAAAAAAATCTAGAAAAAAAATCTACAAAAAAAATCTAGAAAAAAATCTAGAAAAAAAATCTACAAAAAAAATCTACAAAAAAAATCTAGAAAAAAATCTAGAAAAAAAATCTAGAAAAAAAATCTAGAAAAAAATCTAGAAAAAAAATCTAGAAAAAAATCTAGAAAAAAAATCTAGAAAAAAAATCTAGAAAAAAATCTAGAAAAAAAATCTAGAAAAAAAATCTGCAAAAAAAATCTAAAAAAAAAATCTAGAAAAAAATCTAGAAAAAAATCTAGAAAAAAAATCTAGAAAAAAAATCTAGAAAAAAAATCTAGAAAAAAATCTAGAAAAAAAATCTACAAAAAAAATCTAGAAAAAAATCTAGAAAAAAAATCTAGAAAAAAAATATAGAAAAAAATCTAGAAAAAAAATCTAGAAAAAAAATCTAGAAAAAAATCTAGAAAAAAATCTAGAAAAAAAATCTAGAAAAAAAATCTAGAAAAAAAATCTAGAAAAAAATCTAGAAAAAAAATCTAGAAAAAAAATCTACAAAAAAAATCTAGAAAAAAATCTAGAAAAAAAATCTACAAAAAAAATCTACAAAAAAAATCTAGAAAAAAATCTAGAAAAAAAATCTAGAAAAAAAATCTAGAAAAAAATCTAGAAAAAAAATCTACAAAAAAATCTAGAAAAAAAATCTAGAAAAAAAATCTAGAAAAAAAATCTAGAAAAAAAATCTACAAAAAAATCTAGAAAAAAATCTAGGAAAAAAATCTAGAAAAAAAATCTAGAAAAAAAATCTAGTAAAAAATCTAGAAAAAAATCTAGAAAAAAAATCTAGAAAAAAAATCTAGAAAAAAATCTAGAAAAAAAATCTAGAAAAAAATCTAGAAAAAGATCTACAAAAAAAATCTACAAAAAAAATCTAGAAAAAAATCTAGAAAAAAAATCTAGAAAAAAAATCTAGAAAAAAAATCTAGAAAAAAAATCTACAAAAAAATCTAGAAAAAAATCTAGGAAAAAAATCTAGAAAAAAAATCTAGAAAAAAAATCTAGTAAAAAATCTAGAAAAAAATCTAGAAAAAAAATCTAGAAAAAAAATCTAGAAAAAAAATCTAGAAAAAAATCTAGAAAAAAAATCTACAAAAAAAATCTAGAAAAAAATCTAGAAAAAAAATCTAGAAAAAAAATCTAGAAAAAAATCTAGAAAAAAAATCTAGAAAAAAAATCTAGAAAAAAATCTAGAAAAAAATCTAGAAAAAAAATCTAGAAAAAAAATCTGCAAAAAAAATCTAGAAAAAAATCTAGAAAAAAATCTAGAAAAAAAATTTAGAAAAAAAATCTAGAAAAAAAATCTGCAAAAAAAATCTAGAAAAAAATCTAGAAAAAAATTCTAGAAAAAAAATCTACAAAAAAAATCTAGAAAAAAAATCTACAAAAAAAATCTAGAAAAAAATCTAGAAAAAAAATCTAGAAAAAAAATCTAGAAAAAAATCTAGAAAAAAAATCTAGAAAAAAATCTAGAAAAAAATCTAGAAAAAAAATCTAGAAAAAAAATCTAGAAAAAAAATCTAGAAAAAAAATCTAGAAAAAAAATCTAGAAAAAAAATCTAGAAAAAAATCTAAAAAAAAAATCTACAAAAACAATTTACAAAAAAAATCTAGAAAAAAATCTAGAAAAAAAATTTGGAAAAAAAATCTAGAAAAAAAATCTGCAAAAAAAATCTAGAAAAAAATCTAGAAAAAAAATCTAGAAAAAAAATCTAGAAAAAAATCTAGAAAAAAATCTACAAAAAAAATCTACAAAAACAATTTACAAAAAAAATCTAGAAAAAAATCTAGAAAAAAAATTTGGAAAAAAAATCTAGAAAAAAAATCTGCAAAAAAAATCTAGAAAGAAATCTAGAAAAAAAATCTAGAAAAAAAATCTAGAAAAAAATCTAGAAAAAAATCTAGAAAAAAAATCTAGAAAAAAAATCTAGAAAAAAAATCTACAAAAAAAATCTAGAAAAAAATCTAGAAAAAAAATCTAGAAAAAAAATCTAGAAAAAAAATCTAGTAAAAAAATCTAGAAAAAAATCTAGAAAAAAAATCTAGAAAAAAATCTAGAAAAAAATCTAGAAAAAAAATCTAGAAAAAAAATCTAGAAAAAAAATCTAGAAAAAAAATCTAGAAAAAAAATCTAGAAAAAAAATCTAGAAAAAAATCTACAAAAAAAATCTACAAAAACAATTTACAAAAAAAATCTAGAAAAAAATCTAGAAAAAAAATCTAGAAAAAAATCTAGAAAAAAAATCTAGAAAAAAATCTAGAAAAAAATCTAGAAAAAAAATCTAGAAAAAAATCTAGAAAAAAAATCTAGAAAAAAAATCTAGAAAAAAAATCTAGAAAAAAATCTAGAAAAAAAATCTAGAAAAAAATCTAGAAAAAAAATCTAGAAAAAAAATCTAGAAAAAAATCTAGAAAAAAAATCTAGAAAAAAAATCTGCAAAAAAAATCTAAAAAAAAAATCTAGAAAAAAATCTAGAAAAAAATCTAGAAAAAAAATCTAGAAAAAAAATCTAGAAAAAAAATCTAGAAAAAAATCTAGAAAAAAAATCTACAAAAAAAATCTAGAAAAAAATCTAGAAAAAAAATCTAGAAAAAAAATCTAGAAAAAAATCTAGAAAAAAAATCTAGAAAAAAAATCTAGAAAAAAATCTAGAAAAAAATCTAGAAAAAAAATCTAGAAAAAAAATCTAGAAAAAAATTCTAGAAAAAAATCTAGAAAAAAAATCTAGAAAAAAAATCTACAAAAAAAATCTAGAAAAAAATCTAGAAAAAAAATCTACAAAAAAAATCTACAAAAAAAATCTAGAAAAAAATCTAGAAAAAAAATCTAGAAAAAAAATCTAGAAAAAAATCTAGAAAAAAAATCTACAAAAAAATCTAGAAAAAAATCTAGGAAAAAAATCTAGAAAAAAAATCTAGAAAAAAAATCTAGTAAAAAATCTAGAAAAAAATCTAGAAAAAAAATCTAGAAAAAAAATCTAGAAAAAAAATCTAGAAAAAAAATCTAGAAAAAAATCTGGAAAAAAAATCTAGAAAAAAAATCTAGAAAAAGATCTACAAAAAAAATCTACAAAAAAAATCTAGAAAAAAATCTAGAAAAAAAATCTAGAAAAAAAATCTAGAAAAAAAATCTAGAAAAAAAATCTACAAAAAAATCTAGAAAAAAATCTAGGAAAAAAATCTAGAAAAAAAATCTAGAAAAAAAATCTAGTAAAAAATCTAGAAAAAAATCTAGAAAAAAAATCTAGAAAAAAAATCTAGAAAAAAAATCTAGAAAAAAATCTAGAAAAAAAATCTACAAAAAAAATCTAGAAAAAAATCTAGAAAAAAAATCTAGAAAAAAAATCTAGAAAAAAATCTAGAAAAAAAATCTAGAAAAAAAATCTAGAAAAAAATCTAGAAAAAAAATCTAGAAAAAAAATCTGCAAAAAAAATCTAAAAAAAAAATCTAGAAAAAAATCTAGAAAAAAATCTAGAAAAAAAATCTAGAAAAAAAATCTAGAAAAAAAATCTAGAAAAAAATCTAGAAAAAAAATCTACAAAAAAAATCTAGAAAAAAATCTAGAAAAAAAATCTAGAAAAAAAATCTAGAAAAAAATCTAGAAAAAAAATCTAGAAAAAAAATCTAGAAAAAAATCTAGAAAAAAATCTAGAAAAAAAATCTAGAAAAAAAATCTAGAAAAAAAATCTAGAAAAAAATCTAGAAAAAAAATCTAGAAAAAAAATCTACAAAAAAAATCTAGAAAAAAATCTAGAAAAAAAATCTACAAAAAAAATCTACAAAAAAAATCTAGAAAAAAATCTAGAAAAAAAATCTAGAAAAAAAATCTAGAAAAAAATCTAGAAAAAAAATCTACAAAAAAATCTAGAAAAAAAATCTAGAAAAAAAATCTAGAAAAAAAATCTAGAAAAAAAATCTACAAAAAAATCTAGAAAAAAATCTAGGAAAAAAATCTAGAAAAAAAATCTAGAAAAAAATCTAGAAAAAAAATCTACAAAAAAAATCTAGAAAAAAATCTAGAAAAAAAATCTAGAAAAAAAATCTAGAAAAAAATCTAGAAAAAAAATCTAGAAAAAAAATCTAGAAAAAAATCTAGAAAAAAAATCTAGAAAAAAAATCTGCAAAAAAAATCTAAAAAAAAAATCTAGAAAAAAATCTAGAAAAAAATCTAGAAAAAAAATCTAGAAAAAAAATCTAGAAAAAAAATCTAGAAAAAAATCTAGAAAAAAAATCTACAAAAAAAATCTAGAAAAAAATCTAGAAAAAAAATCTAGAAAAAAAATCTAGAAAAAAATCTAGAAAAAAAATCTAGAAAAAAAATCTAGAAAAAAATCTAGAAAAAAATCTAGAAAAAAAATCTAGAAAAAAAATCTAGAAAAAAAATCTAGAAAAAAATCTAGAAAAAAAATCTAGAAAAAAAATCTACAAAAAAAATCTAGAAAAAAATCTAGAAAAAAAATCTACAAAAAAAATCTACAAAAAAAATCTAGAAAAAAATCTAGAAAAAAAATCTAGAAAAAAAATCTAGAAAAAAATCTAGAAAAAAAATCTACAAAAAAATCTAGAAAAAAAATCTAGAAAAAAAATCTAGAAAAAAAATCTAGAAAAAAAATCTACAAAAAAATCTAGAAAAAAATCTAGGAAAAAAATCTAGAAAAAAAATCTAGAAAAAAAATCTAGTAAAAAATCTAGAAAAAAATCTAGAAAAAAAATCTAGAAAAAAAATCTAGAAAAAAATCTAGAAAAAAAATCTAGAAAAAAATCTAGAAAAAGATCTACAAAAAAAATCTACAAAAAAAATCTAGAAAAAAATCTAGAAAAAAAATCTAGAAAAAAAATCTAGAAAAAAAATCTAGAAAAAAAATCTACAAAAAAATCTAGAAAAAAATCTAGGAAAAAAATCTAGAAAAAAAATCTAGAAAAAAAATCTAGTAAAAAATCTAGAAAAAAATCTAGAAAAAAAATCTAGAAAAAAAATCTAGAAAAAAAATCTAGAAAAAAATCTAGAAAAAAAATCTACAAAAAAAATCTAGAAAAAAATCTAGAAAAAAAATCTAGAAAAAAAATCTAGAAAAAAATCTAGAAAAAAAATCTAGAAAAAAAATCTAGAAAAAAATCTAGAAAAAAATCTAGAAAAAAAATCTAGAAAAAAAATCTAGAAAAAAAATCTAGAAAAAAATCTAGAAAAAAAATCTAGAAAAAAAATCTAGAAAAAAAATCTAGAAAAAAATCTAGAAAAAAAATCTAGAAAAAAATCTAGAAAAAAATCTAGAAAAAAAATCTAGAAAAAAAATCTGCAAAAAAAATCTAGAAAAAAATCTAGAAAAAAATCTAGAAAAAAAATTTAGAAAAAAAATCTAGAAAAAAAATCTGCAAAAAAAATCTAGAAAAAAATCTAGAAAAAAATTCTAGAAAAAAAATCTACAAAAAAAATCTAGAAAAAAAATCTACAAAAAAAATCTAGAAAAAAATCTAGAAAAAAAATCTAGAAAAAAAATCTAGAAAAAAATCTAGAAAAAAAATCTAGAAAAAAATCTAGAAAAAAATCTAGAAAAAAAATCTAGAAAAAAAATCTAGAAAAAAAATCTAGAAAAAAAATCTAGAAAAAAAATCTAGAAAAAAATCTAAAAAAAAAATCTACAAAAACAATTTACAAAAAAAATCTAGAAAAAAATCTAGAAAAAAAATTTGGAAAAAAAATCTAGAAAAAAAATCTGCAAAAAAAATCTAGAAAAAAATCTAGAAAAAAAATCTAGAAAAAAAATCTAGAAAAAAATCTAGAAAAAAATCTACAAAAAAAATCTACAAAAACAATTTACAAAAAAAATCTAGAAAAAAATCTAGAAAAAAAATTTGGAAAAAAAATCTAGAAAAAAAATCTGCAAAAAAAATCTAGAAAGAAATCTAGAAAAAAAATCTAGAAAAAAAATCTAGAAAAAAATCTAGAAAAAAATCTAGAAAAAAAATCTAGAAAAAAAATCTAGAAAAAAAATCTACAAAAAAAATCTAGAAAAAAATCTAGAAAAAAAATCTAGAAAAAAAATCTAGAAAAAAAATCTAGTAAAAAAATCTAGAAAAAAATCTAGAAAAAAAATCTAGAAAAAAATCTAGAAAAAAATCTAGAAAAAAAATCTAGAAAAAAAATCTAGAAAAAAAATCTAGAAAAAAAATCTAGAAAAAAAATCTAGAAAAAAAATCTAGAAAAAAATCTACAAAAAAAATCTACAAAAACAATTTACAAAAAAAATCTAGAAAAAAATCTAGAAAAAAAATCTAGAAAAAAATCTAGAAAAAAAATCTAGAAAAAAATCTAGAAAAAAATCTAGAAAAAAAATCTAGAAAAAAATCTAGAAAAAAAATCTAGAAAAAAAATCTAGAAAAAAAATCTAGAAAAAAATCTAGAAAAAAAATCTAGAAAAAAATCTAGAAAAAAAATCTAGAAAAAAAATCTAGAAAAAAATCTAGAAAAAAAATCTAGAAAAAAAATCTGCAAAAAAAATCTAAAAAAAAAATCTAGAAAAAAATCTAGAAAAAAATCTAGAAAAAAAATCTAGAAAAAAAATCTAGAAAAAAAATCTAGAAAAAAATCTAGAAAAAAAATCTACAAAAAAAATCTAGAAAAAAATCTAGAAAAAAAATCTAGAAAAAAAATCTAGAAAAAAATCTAGAAAAAAAATCTAGAAAAAAAATCTAGAAAAAAATCTAGAAAAAAATCTAGAAAAAAAATCTAGAAAAAAAATCTAGAAAAAAATTCTAGAAAAAAATCTAGAAAAAAAATCTAGAAAAAAAATCTACAAAAAAAATCTAGAAAAAAATCTAGAAAAAAAATCTACAAAAAAAATCTACAAAAAAAATCTAGAAAAAAATCTAGAAAAAAAATCTAGAAAAAAAATCTAGAAAAAAATCTAGAAAAAAAATCTACAAAAAAATCTAGAAAAAAATCTAGGAAAAAAATCTAGAAAAAAAATCTAGAAAAAAAATCTAGTAAAAAATCTAGAAAAAAATCTAGAAAAAAAATCTAGAAAAAAAATCTAGAAAAAAAATCTAGAAAAAAAATCTAGAAAAAAATCTGGAAAAAAAATCTAGAAAAAAAATCTAGAAAAAGATCTACAAAAAAAATCTACAAAAAAAATCTAGAAAAAAATCTAGAAAAAAAATCTAGAAAAAAAATCTAGAAAAAAAATCTAGAAAAAAAATCTACAAAAAAATCTAGAAAAAAATCTAGGAAAAAAATCTAGAAAAAAAATCTAGAAAAAAAATCTAGTAAAAAATCTAGAAAAAAATCTAGAAAAAAAATCTAGAAAAAAAATCTAGAAAAAAAATCTAGAAAAAAATCTAGAAAAAAAATCTACAAAAAAAATCTAGAAAAAAATCTAGAAAAAAAATCTAGAAAAAAAATCTAGAAAAAAATCTAGAAAAAAAATCTAGAAAAAAAATCTAGAAAAAAATCTAGAAAAAAATCTAGAAAAAAAATCTAGAAAAAAAATCTAGAAAAAAAATCTAGAAAAAAATCTAGAAAAAAAATCTAGAAAAAAAATCTACAAAAAAAATCTAGAAAAAAATCTAGAAAAAAAATCTACAAAAAAAATCTACAAAAAAAATCTAGAAAAAAATCTAGAAAAAAAATCTAGAAAAAAAATCTAGAAAAAAATCTAGAAAAAAAATCTAGAAAAAAATCTAGAAAAAAATCTAGAAAAAAAATCTAGAAAAAAAATCTAGAAAAAAAATCTAGAAAAAAAATCTAGAAAAAAAATCTAGAAAAAAATCTACAAAAAAAATCTACAAAAACAATTTACAAAAAAAATCTAGAAAAAAAATCTGCAAAAAAAATCTAGAAAAAAATCTAGAAAAAAAATCTAGAAAAAAAATCTAGAAAAAAAATCTAGAAAAAAAATCTAGAAAAAAATCTAGAAAAAAAATCTAGAAAAAAAATCTAGAAAAAAAACTAGAAAAAAAATCTAGAAAAAAATCTAGAAAAAAAATCTAGAAAAAAAATCTAGAAAAAAAATCTGCAAAAAAAATCTAGAAAAAAATCTAGAAAAAAATCTAGAAAAAAAATTTAGAAAAAAAATCTAGAAAAAAAATCTGCAAAAAAAATCTAGAAAAAAATCTAGAAAAAAAATCTAGAAAAAAAATCTAGAAAAAAAATCTAGAAAAAAAATCTACAAAAAAAATCTAGAAAAAAATCTAGAAAAAAAATCTAGAAAAAAAATCTAGAAAAAAATCTAGAAAAAAAATCTAGAAAAAAATCTAGAAAAAAATCTAGAAAAAAAATCTAGAAAAAAAATCTAGAAAAAAATCTAAAAAAAAAATCTACAAAAACAATTTACAAAAAAAATCTAGAAAAAAATCTAGAAAAAAAATTTGGAAAAAAAATCTAGAAAAAAAATCTGCAAAAAAAATCTAGAAAAAAATCTAGAAAAAAAATCTAGAAAAAAAATCTAGAAAAAAATCTAGAAAAAAATCTAGAAAAAAAATCTACAAAAACAATTTACAAAAAAAATCTAGAAAAAAATCTAGAAAAAAAATCTAGAAAAAAAATCTAGAAAAAAATCTAGAAAAAAAATCTAGAAAAAAATCTAGAAAAAAATCTAGAAAAAAAATCTAGAAAAAAAATCTGCAAAAAAAATCTAGAAAAAAATCTAGAAAAAAATCTAGAAAAAAAATTTAGAAAAAAAATCTAGAAAAAAAATCTGCAAAAAAAATCTAGAAAAAAATCTAGAAAAAAAATCTAGAAAAAAAATCTACAAAAAAAATCTAGAAAAAAAATCTACAAAAAAAATCTAGAAAAAAATCTAGAAAAAAAATCTAGAAAAAAAATCTAGAAAAAAATCTAGAAAAAAAATCTAGAAAAAAATCTAGAAAAAAATCTAGAAAAAAAATCTAGTTAAAAAATCTAGAAAAAAAATCTAGAAAAAAAATCTAGAAAAAAAATCTAGAAAAAAAATCTACAAAAAAAATCTAGAAAAAAATCTAGAAAAAAAATCTACAAAAAAAATCTACAAAAAAAATCTAGAAAAAAATCTAGAAAAAAAATCTAGAAAAAAAATCTAGAAAAAAATCTAGAAAAAAAATCTAGAAAAAAATCTAGAAAAAAATCTAGAAAAAAAATCTAGAAAAAAAATCTAGAAAAAAAATCTAGAAAAAAAATCTAGAAAAAAAATCTAGAAAAAAATCTACAAAAAAAATCTACAAAAACAATTTACAAAAAAAATCTAGAAAAAAAATCTGCAAAAAAAATCTAGAAAAAAATCTAGAAAAAAAATCTAGAAAAAAAATCTAGAAAAAAAATCTAGAAAAAAAATCTAGAAAAAAATCTAGAAAAAAAATCTAGAAAAAAAATCTAGAAAAAAAACTAGAAAAAAAATCTAGAAAAAAATCTAGAAAAAAAATCTAGAAAAAAATCTAGAAAAAAATCTAGAAAAAAAATCTAGAAAAAAAATCTAGAAAAAAAATCTGCAAAAAAAATCTAGAAAAAAATCTAGAAAAAAATCTAGAAAAAAAATTTAGAAAAAAAATCTAGAAAAAAAATCTGCAAAAAAAATCTAGAAAAAAATCTAGAAAAAAAATCTAGAAAAAAAATCTAGAAAAAAAATCTAGAAAAAAAATCTACAAAAAAAATCTAGAAAAAAATCTAGAAAAAAAATCTAGAAAAAAAATCTAGAAAAAAATCTAGAAAAAAAATCTAGAAAAAAATCTAGAAAAAAATCTAGAAAAAAAATCTAGAAAAAAAATCTAGAAAAAAATCTAAAAAAAAAATCTACAAAAACAATTTACAAAAAAAATCTAGAAAAAAATCTAGAAAAAAAATTTGGAAAAAAAATCTAGAAAAAAAATCTGCAAAAAAAATCTAGAAAAAAATCTAGAAAAAAAATCTAGAAAAAAAATCTAGAAAAAAATCTAGAAAAAAATCTAGAAAAAAAATCTACAAAAACAATTTACAAAAAAAATCTAGAAAAAAATCTAGAAAAAAAATCTAGAAAAAAAATCTAGAAAAAAATCTAGAAAAAAAATCTAGAAAAAAATCTAGAAAAAAATCTAGAAAAAAAATCTAGAAAAAAAATCTGCAAAAAAAATCTAGAAAAAAATCTAGAAAAAAATCTAGAAAAAAAATTTAGAAAAAAAATCTAGAAAAAAAATCTGCAAAAAAAATCTAGAAAAAAATCTAGAAAAAAAATCTAGAAAAAAAATCTACAAAAAAAATCTAGAAAAAAAATCTACAAAAAAAATCTAGAAAAAAATCTAGAAAAAAAATCTAGAAAAAAAATCTAGAAAAAAATCTAGAAAAAAAATCTAGAAAAAAATCTAGAAAAAAATCTAGAAAAAAAATCTAGTTAAAAAATCTAGAAAAAAAATCTAGAAAAAAAATCTAGAAAAAAAATCTAGAAAAAAAATCTAGAAAAAAATCTAAAAAAAAAATCTACAAAAACAATTTACAAAAAAAATCTAGAAAAAAATCTAGAAAAAAAATTTGGAAAAAAAATCTAGAAAAAAAATCTGCAAAAAAAATCTAGAAAAAAATCTAGAAAAAAAATCTAGAAAAAAAATCTAGAAAAAAATCTAGAAAAAAATCTACAAAAAAAATCTACAAAAACAATTTACAAAAAAAATCTAGAAAAAAATCTAGAAAAAAAATTTGGAAAAAAAATCTAGAAAAAAAATCTGCAAAAAAAATCTAGAAAAAAATCTAGAAAAAAAATCTAGAAAAAAAATCTAGAAAAAAATCTAGAAAAAAATCTAGAAAAAAAATCTAGAAAAAAAATCTAGAAAAAAAATCTACAAAAAAAATCTAGAAAAAAATCTAGAAAAAAAATCTAGAAAAAAAATCTAGAAAAAAAATCTAGAAAAAAAATCTAGAAAAAAATCTAGAAAAAAATCTACAAAAAAAATCTAGAAAAAAATCTAGAAAAAAAATCTAGAAAAAAAATCTAGAAAAAAATCTAGAAAAAAAATCTAGAAAAAAAATCTAGAAAAAAATCTAGAAAAAAATCTAGAAAAAAAATCTAGAAAAAAAATCTAGAAAAAAATCTACAAAAAAAATTTACAAAAAAAATCTAGAAAAAAATCTAGAAAAAAAATTTGGAAAAAAAATCTAGAAAAAAAATCTGCAAAAAAAATCTAGAAAAAAATCTAGAAAAAAAATCTAGAAAAAAAATCTAGAAAAAAATCTAGAAAAAAATCTAGAAAAAAAATCTAGAAAAAAAATCTAGAAAAAAAATCTACAAAAAAAATCTAGAAAAAAATCTAGAAAAAAAATCTAGAAAAAAAATCTAGAAAAAAAATCTAGTAAAAAAATCTAGAAAAAAATCTAGAAAAAAAATCTAGAAAAAAATCTAGAAAAAAATCTAGAAAAAAAATCTAGAAAAAAAATCTAGAAAAAAAATCTAGAAAAAAAATCTAGAAAAAAAATCTAGAAAAAAAATCTAGAAAAAAATCTACAAAAAAAATCTACAAAAACAATTTACAAAAAAAATCTAGAAAAAAATCTAGAAAAAAAATCTAGAAAAAAATCTAGAAAAAAAATCTAGAAAAAAAATCTAGAAAAAAAATCTAGAAAAAAATCTAGAAAAAAAATCTAGAAAAAAAATTACAAAAAAAATCTAGAAAAAAATCTAGAAAAAAAATCTAGAAAAAAAATCTAGAAAAAAATCTAGAAAAAAATCTAGAAAAAAAATCTAGAAAAAAAATCTAGAAAAAAATCTAGGAAAAAAATCTACAAAAAAAATCTAGAAAAAAATCTAGAAAAAAAATCTAGAAAAAAAATCTAGAAAAAAAATCTACAAAAAAAATCTAGAAAAAAAATCTAGAAAAAAAATCTAGAAAAAAATCTAGAAAAAAATTTAGAAAAAAATCTAGAAAAAAAATCTAGAAAAAAAATCTAGAAAAAAATCTAGAAAAAAAATCTAGAAAAAAAATCTAGAAAAAAATCTAGAAAAAAAATCTAGAAAAAAATCTAGAAAAAAAATCTAGAAAAAAAATCTAGAAAAAAATCTAGAAAAAAAATCTAGAAAAAAATCTAGAAAAAAATCTAGAAAAAAATCTAGAAAAAAAATCTAGAAAAAAAATCTAGAAAAAAAATCTAGAAAAAAAATCTAGAAAAAAATCTAGAAAAAAAATCTAGAAAAAAAATCTAGAAAAAAAATCTAGAAAAAAAATCTAGAAAAAAAATCTAGAAAAAAAATCTAGAAAAAAAATCTAGAAAAAAAATCTAGAAAAAAATCTACAAAAAAAATCTACAAAAACAATTTACAAAAAAAATCTAGAAAAAAAATCTACAAAAAAATCTAGAAAAAAAATCTACAAAAAAAATCTACAAAAAAAATCTAGAAAAAAATCTAGAAAAAAAATCTAGAAAAAAAATCTAGAAAAAAAATCTAGAAAAAAATCTAGAAAAAAAATCTAGAAAAAAAATCTAGAAAAAAAATCTAGAAAAAAATCTAGGAAAAAAATCTAGAAAAAAAATCTAGAAAAAAAATCTAGAAAAAAATCTAGAAAAAAATCTAGAAAAAAAATCTAGAAAAAAAATCTAGAAAAAAATCTAGAAAAAAAATCTAGAAAAAAATCTAGAAAAAAATCTAGAAAAAAAATCTAGAAAAAAAATCTAGAAAAAAATCTAGAAAAAAAATCTAGAAAAAAATCTAGAAAAAAATCTAGAAAAAAAATCTAGAAAAAAAATCTAGAAAAAAATCTAGAAAAAAAATCTAGAAAAAAATCTAGAAAAAAATCTAGAAAAAAAATCTAGAAAAAAAATCTAGAAAAAAAATCTAGAAAAAAAATCTAGAAAAAAAATCTAGAAAAAAAATCTAGAAAAAAAATCTAGAAAAAAAATCTAGAAAAAAAATCTAGAAAAAAAATCTAGAAAAAAAATCTAGAAAAAAATCTAGAAAAAAAATCTAGAAAAAAAATCTACAAAAAAAATCTAGAAAAAAATCTAGAAAAAAAATCTAGAAAAAAAATCTAGAAAAAAAATCTAGAAAAAAATCTAGAAAAAAAATCTAGAAAAAAAATCTAGAAAAAAAATCTAGAAAAAAATCTAGGAAAAAAATCTAGAAAAAAAATCTAGAAAAAAAATCTAGAAAAAAATCTAGGAAAAAAATCTAGAAAAAAAATCTAGAAAAAAAATCTAGAAAAAAAATCTAGAAAAAAAATCTAGAAAAAAAATCTAGAAAAAAATCTACAAAAAAAATCTACAAAAACAATTTACAAAAAAAATCTAGAAAAAAATCTACAAAAAAATCTAGAAAAAAAATCTACAAAAAAAATCTACAAAAAAAATCTAGAAAAAAATCTAGAAAAAAAATCTAGAAAAAAAATCTAGAAAAAAAATCTAGAAAAAAATCTAGAAAAAAAATCTAGAAAAAAAATCTAGAAAAAAAATCTAGAAAAAAATCTAGGAAAAAAATCTAGAAAAAAAATCTAGAAAAAAAATCTAGAAAAAAATCTAGAAAAAAATCTAGAAAAAAAATCTAGAAAAAAAATCTAGAAAAAAATCTAGAAAAAAAATCTAGAAAAAAATCTAGAAAAAAATCTAGAAAAAAAATCTAGAAAAAAAATCTAGAAAAAAATCTAGAAAAAAAATCTAGAAAAAAATCTAGAAAAAAATCTAGAAAAAAAATCTAGAAAAAAAATCTAGAAAAAAATCTAGAAAAAAAATCTAGAAAAAAATCTAGAAAAAAATCTAGAAAAAAAATCTAGAAAAAAAATCTAGAAAAAAAATCTAGAAAAAAAATCTAGAAAAAAAATCTAGAAAAAAAATCTAGAAAAAAAATCTAGAAAAAAAATCTAGAAAAAAAATCTAGAAAAAAAATCTAGAAAAAAAATCTAGAAAAAAATCTAGAAAAAAAATCTAGAAAAAAAATCTACAAAAAAAATCTAGAAAAAAATCTAGAAAAAAAATCTAGAAAAAAAATCTAGAAAAAAAATCTAGAAAAAAATCTAGAAAAAAAATCTAGAAAAAAAATCTAGAAAAAAAATCTAGAAAAAAATCTAGGAAAAAAATCTAGAAAAAAAATCTAGAAAAAAAATCTAGAAAAAAATCTAGAAAAAAATCTAGAAAAAAAATCTAGAAAAAAATCTAGAAAAAAAATCTAGAAAAAAAATCTAGAAAAAAATCTGGAAAAAAAATCTAGAAAAAAAATCTAGAAAAAAATCTAGAAAAAAAATCTACAAAAAAAATCTAGAAAAAAAATCTAGAAAAAAAATCTAGAAAAAAAATCTAGAAAAAAATCTAGAAAAAAATCTAGAAAAAAAATCTACAAAAAAAATCTAGAAAAAATCTACAAAAAAAATCTAGAAAAAAATCTAGAAAAAAAATCTAGAAAAAAAATCTAGAAAAAAAATCTAGAAAAAAAATCTACAAAAAAAATCTAGAAAAAAAATCTAGAAAAAAATCTAGGAAAAAAATCTAGAAAAAAAATCTAGAAAAAAAATCTAGAAAAAAATCTAGAAAAAAATCTAGAAAAAAAATCTAGAAAAAAATCTGGAAAAAAAATCTAGAAAAAAAATCTAGAAAAAAATCTACAAAAAAAATCTACAAAAAAAATCTAGAAAAAAATCTAGAAAAAAAATCTAGAAAAAAAATCTAGAAAAAAAATCTAGAAAAAAATCTAGAAAAAAAATCTAGAAAAAAAATCTAGAAAAAAAATCTAGAAAAAAATCTAAAAAAAAATCTAGAAAAAAATCTAGAAAAAAAATCTAGAAAAAAAATCTGCAAAAAAAATCTAAAAAAAAAATCTAGAAAAAAATCTAGAAAAAAAATCTAGAAAAAAAATCTAGAAAAAAAATCTAGAAAAAAAATCTAGAAAAAAATCTAGAAAAAAATCTACAAAAAAAATCTAGAAAAAAATCTAGAAAAAAAATCTAGAAAAAAAATCTAGAAAAAAATCTAGAAAAAAAATCTAGAAAAAAAATCTAGAAAAAAATCTAGAAAAAAATCTAGAAAAAAAATCTAGAAAAAAAATCTAGAAAAAAATCTAGAAAAAAATCTACAAAAAAAATCTAGAAAAAAATCTAGAAAAAAAATCTAGAAAAAATCTAGAAAAAAATCTACAAAAAAAATCTAGAAAAAAATCTAGAAAAAAAATCTAGAAAAAAAATCTAGAAAAAAATCTAGAAAAAAAATATAGAAAAAAAATCTAGAAAAAAATCTAGAAAAAAATCTAGAAAAAAAATCTAGAAAAAAAATCTAGAAAAAAATCTACAAAAAAAATTTACAAAAAAAATCTAGAAAAAAATCTAGAAAAAAAATTTGGAAAAAAAATCTAGAAAAAAAATCTGCAAAAAAAATCTAGAAAAAAATCTACAAAAAAAATTTACAAAAAAAATCTAGAAAAAAATCTAGAAAAAAAATTTGGAAAAAAAATCTAGAAAAAAAATCTGCAAAAAAAATCTAGAAAAAAATCTAGAAAAAAAATCTAGAAAAAACATCTAGAAAAAAATCTAGAAAAAAATCTAGAAAAAAAATCTAGAAAAAAAATCTAGAAAAAAAATCTACAAAAAAAATCTAGAAAAAAATCTAGAAAAAAAATCTAGAAAAAAAATCTAGAAAAAAAATCTAGTAAAAAAATCTAGAAAAAAATCTAGAAAAAAAATCTAGAAAAAAATCTAGAAAAAAATCTAGAAAAAAAATCTAGAAAAAAAATCTAGAAAAAAAATCTAGAAAAAAAATCTAGAAAAAAAATCTAGAAAAAAAATCTAGAAAAAAATCTACAAAAAAAATCTACAAAAACAATTTACAAAAAAAATCTAGAAAAAAATCTAGAAAAAAAATTTAGAAAAAAAATCTAGAAAAAAAATCTAGAAAAAAATCTAGAAAAAAAATCTAGAAAAAAATCTAGAAAAAAATCTAGAAAAAAAATCTAGAAAAAAATCTAGAAAAAAAATCTAGAAAAAAATCTAGAAAAAAAATCTAGAAAAAAAATCTAGAAAAAAAATCTAGAAAAAAATCTAGAAAAAAAATCTAGAAAAAAAATTACAAAAAAAATCTAGAAAAAAATCTAGAAAAAAAATCTAGAAAAAAAATCTAGAAAAAAATCTAGAAAAAAAATCTAGAAAAAAAATCTAGAAAAAAAATCTAGAAAAAAATCTAGGAAAAAAATCTAGAAAAAAAATCTAGAAAAAAAATCTAGAAAAAAATCTAGAAAAAAATCTAGAAAAAAATCTACAAAAAAAATCTACAAAAACAATTTACAAAAAAAATCTAGAAAAAAAATCTAGAAAAAAAATCTAGAAAAAAATCTAGAAAAAAAATCTAGAAAAAAAATCTACAAAAAAAATCTAGAAAAAAATCTAGAAAAAAAATCTAGAAAAAAAATCTAGAAAAAAAATCTAGAAAAAAATCTAGAAAAAAAATCTAGAAAAAAAATCTAGAAAAAAATCTAGAAAAAAATCTAGAAAAAAATCTAGAAAAAAAATCTAGAAAAAAAATCTAGAAAAAAATCTAGAAAAAAATCTAGAAAAAAAATCTAGAAAAAAAATCTAGAAAAAAATCTAGAAAAAAAATCTAGAAAAAAATCTAGAAAAAAAATCTAGAAAAAAAATCTAGAAAAAAATCTAGAAAAAAAATCTAGAAAAAAATCTAGAAAAAAATCTAGAAAAAAATCTAGAAAAAAAATCTAGAAAAAAAATCTAGAAAAAAAATCTAGAAAAAAAATCTAGAAAAAAATCTAGAAAAAAAATCTAGAAAAAAAATCTAGAAAAAAAATCTAGAAAAAAAATCTAGAAAAAAAATCTAGAAAAAAATCTAGAAAAAAAATCTAGAAAAAAATCTAGAAAAAAATCTAGAAAAAAAATCTAGAAAAAAAATCTAGAAAAAAATCTAGAAAAAAAATCTAGAAAAAAATCTAGAAAAAAATCTAGAAAAAAAATCTAGAAAAAAAATCTAGAAAAAAATCTAGAAAAAAAATCTAGAAAAAAATCTAGAAAAAAATCTAGAAAAAAAATCTAGAAAAAAAATCTAGAAAAAAAATCTAGAAAAAAAATCTAGAAAAAAAATCTAGAAAAAAAATCTAGAAAAAAAATCTAGAAAAAAAATCTAGAAAAAAAATCTAGAAAAAAATCTACAAAAACAATTTACAAAAAAAATCTAGAAAAAAAATCTAGAAAAAAAATCTAGAAAAAAATCTAGAAAAAAAATCTAGAAAAAAAATCTACAAAAAAAATCTAGAAAAAAATCTAGAAAAAAAATCTAGAAAAAAAATCTAGAAAAAAATCTAGAAAAAAAATCTAGAAAAAAAATCTAGAAAAAAATCTGGAAAAAAAATCTAGAAAAAAAATCTAGAAAAAAATCTAGAAAAAAAATCTACAAAAAAAATCTAGAAAAAAATCTAGAAAAAAAATCTAGAAAAAAAATCTAGAAAAAAAATCTAGAAAAAAATCTAGAAAAAAATCTAGAAAAAAAATCTACAAAAAAAATCTAGAAAAAATCTACAAAAAAAATCTAGAAAAAAATCTAGAAAAAAAATCTAGAAAAAAAATCTAGAAAAAAAATATAGAAAAAAAATCTACAAAAAAAATCTAGAAAAAAAATCTAGAAAAAAATCTAGGAAAAAAATCTAGAAAAAAAATCTAGAAAAAAAATCTAGAAAAAAATCTAGAAAAAAATCTAGAAAAAAAATCTAGAAAAAAATCTAGAAAAAAAATCTAGAAAAAAAATCTAGAAAAAAATCTGGAAAAAAAATCTAGAAAAAAAATCTAGAAAAAAAATCTAGAAAAAAAATCTAGAAAAAAATCTAGAAAAAAATCTAGAAAAAAAATCTACAAAAAAAATCTAGAAAAAATCTACAAAAAAAATCTAGAAAAAAAATCTACAAAAAAAATCTAGAAAAAAATCTAGAAAAAAAATCTAGAAAAAAAATCTAGAAAAAAAATCTAGAAAAAAAATCTACAAAAAAAATCTAGAAAAAAATCTAGGAAAAAAATCTAGAAAAAAAATCTAGAAAAAAAATCTAGTAAAAAATCTAGAAAAAAATCTAGAAAAAAAATCTAGAAAAAAATCTAGAAAAAAAATCTAGAAAAAAAATCTAGAAAAAAATCTGGAAAAAAAATCTAGAAAAAAAATCTAGAAAAAAATCTACAAAAAAAATCTACAAAAAAAATCTAGAAAAAAATCTAGAAAAAAAATCTAGAAAAAAAATCTAGAAAAAAAATCTAGAAAAAAATCTAGAAAAAAAATCTAGAAAAAAAATCTAGAAAAAAAATCTAGAAAAAAATCTAAAAAAAAATCTAGAAAAAAATCTAGAAAAAAAATCTAGAAAAAAAATCTGCAAAAAAAATCTAAAAAAAAAATCTAGAAAAAAATCTAGAAAAAAATCTAGAAAAAAAATCTAGAAAAAAAATCTAGAAAAAAAATCTAGAAAAAAATCTAGAAAAAAAATCTACAAAAAAAATCTAGAAAAAAATCTAGAAAAAAAATCTAGAAAAAAAATCTAGAAAAAAATCTAGAAAAAAAATCTAGAAAAAAAATCTAGAAAAAAATCTAGAAAAAAATCTAGAAAAAAAATCTAGAAAAAAAATCTAGAAAAAAATCTACAAAAAAAATTTACAAAAAAAATCTAGAAAAAAATCTAGAAAAAAAATTTGGAAAAAAAATCTAGAAAAAAAATCTGCAAAAAAAATCTAGAAAAAAATCTAGAAAAAAAATCTAGAAAAAAAATCTAGAAAAAAATCTAGAAAAAAAATCTACAAAAAAAATCTAGAAAAAAATCTACAAAAAAAATCTACAAAAAAAATCTAGAAAAAAAATCTAGAAAAAAAATCTAGAAAAAAATCTACAAAAAAAATTTACAAAAAAAATCTAGAAAAAAATCTAGAAAAAAAATTTGGAAAAAAAATCTAGAAAAAAAATCTGCAAAAAAAATCTAGAAAAAAATCTAGAAAAAAAATCTAGAAAAAAAATCTAGAAAAAAATCTAGAAAAAAAATCTACAAAAAAAATCTAGAAAAAAATCTACAAAAAAAATCTACAAAAAAAATCTAGAAAAAAATCTAGAAAAAAAATCTAGAAAAAAAATCTAGAAAAAAAATCTAGAAAAAAATCTAGAAAAAAAATCTAGAAAAAAAATCTAGAAAAAAATCTAGAAAAAAAATCTAGAAAAAAAATCTAGAAAAAAATCTAGAAAAAAATCTAGAAAAAAAATCTAGAAAAAAAATCTAGAAAAAAATCTACAAAAAAAATGTACAAAAAAAATCTAGAAAAAAATCTAGAAAAAAAATTTGGAAAAAAAATCTAGAAAAAAAATCTGCAAAAAAAATCTAGAAAAAAATCTAGAAAAAAAATCTAGAAAAAAAATCTAGAAAAAAATCTAGAAAAAAAATCTAGAAAAAAAATCTAGAAAAAAAATCTAGAAAAAAAATCTACAAAAAAAATCTAGAAAAAAATCTAAAAAAAAATCTAGAAAAAAATCTAGAAAAAAAATCTAGAAAAAAAATCTGCAAAAAAAATCTAAAAAAAAAATCTAGAAAAAAATCTAGAAAAAAATCTAGAAAAAAAATCTAGAAAAAAAATCTAGAAAAAAAATCTAGAAAAAAATCTAGAAAAAAAATCTACAAAAAAAATCTAGAAAAAAATCTAGAAAAAAAATCTAGAAAAAAAATCTAGAAAAAAATCTAGAAAAAAAATCTAGAAAAAAAATCTAGAAAAAAATCTAGAAAAAAATCTAGAAAAAAAATCTAGAAAAAAAATCTAGAAAAAAATCTACAAAAAAAATTTACAAAAAAAATCTAGAAAAAAATCTAGAAAAAAAATTTGGAAAAAAAATCTAGAAAAAAAATCTGCAAAAAAAATCTAGAAAAAAATCTAGAAAAAAAATCTAGAAAAAAAATCTAGAAAAAAATCTAGAAAAAAAATCTACAAAAAAAATCTAGAAAAAAATCTACAAAAAAAATCTAGAAAAAAAATCTAGAAAAAAATCTACAAAAAAAATTTACAAAAAAAATCTAGAAAAAAATCTAGAAAAAAAATTTGGAAAAAAAATCTAGAAAAAAAATCTGCAAAAAAAATCTAGAAAAAAATCTAGAAAAAAAATCTAGGAAAAAAATCTAGAAAAAAATCTAGAAAAAAAATCTACAAAAAAAATCTAGAAAAAAATCTACAAAAAAAATCTACAAAAAAAATCTAGAAAAAAATCTAGAAAAAAAATCTAGAAAAAAAATCTAGAAAAAAAATCTAGAAAAAAATCTAGAAAAAAAATCTAGAAAAAAAATCTAGAAAAAAATCTAGAAAAAAAATCTAGAAAAAAAATCTAGAAAAAAATCTAGAAAAAAATCTAGAAAAAAAATCTAGAAAAAAAATCTAGAAAAAAATCTACAAAAAAAATGTACAAAAAAAATCTAGAAAAAAATCTAGAAAAAAAATTTGGAAAAAAAATCTAGAAAAAAAATCTGCAAAAAAAATCTAGAAAAAAATCTAGAAAAAAAATCTAGAAAAAAAATCTAGAAAAAAATCTAGAAAAAAAATCTAGAAAAAAAATCTAGAAAAAAAATCTAGAAAAAAAATCTACAAAAAAAATCTAGAAAAAAATCTAGGAAAAAAATCTAGAAAAAAAATCTAGAAAAAAAATCTAGTAAAAAATCTAGAAAAAAATCTAGAAAAAAAATCTAGAAAAAAATCTAGAAAAAAAATCTAGAAAAAAAATCTAGAAAAAAATCTGGAAAAAAAATCTAGAAAAAAAATCTAGAAAAAAATCTACAAAAAAAATCTACAAAAAAAATCTAGAAAAAAATCTAGAAAAAAAATCTAGAAAAAAAATCTAGAAAAAAAATCTAGAAAAAAATCTAGAAAAAAAATCTAGAAAAAAAATCTAGAAAAAAAATCTAGAAAAAAAATCTAGAAAAAAAATCTAGAAAAAAATCTAGGAAAAAAATCTAGAAAAAAAATCTACAAAAAAAATCTAGTAAAAAATCTAGAAAAAAATCTAGAAAAAAAATCTAGAAAAAAATCTAGAAAAAAAATCTAGAAAAAAAATCTAGAAAAAAATCTGGAAAAAAAATCTAGAAAAAAAATCTAGAAAAAAATCTACAAAAAAAATCTACAAAAAAAATCTAGAAAAAAATCTAGAAAAAAATCTAGAAAAAAATCTAGAAAAAAAATCTAGAAAAAAAATCTAGAAAAAAAATCTAGAAAAAAATCTAGAAAAAAAATCTAGAAAAAAAATCTAGAAAAAAAATCTAGAAAAAAATCTAAAAAAAAATCTAGAAAAAAATCTAGAAAAAAAATCTAGAAAAAAATCTAGAAAAAAAATCTAGAAAAAAAATCTGCAAAAAAAATCTAAAAAAAAAATCTAGAAAAAAATCTAGAAAAAAATCTAGAAAAAAAATCTAGAAAAAAAATCTAGAAAAAAAATCTAGAAAAAAATCTAGAAAAAAAATCTACAAAAAAAATCTAGAAAAAAATCTAGAAAAAAAATCTAGAAAAAAAATCTAGAAAAAAATCTAGAAAAAAAATCTAGAAAAAAAATCTAGAAAAAAATCTAGAAAAAAATCTAGAAAAAAAATCTAGAAAAAAAATCTAGAAAAAAATCTACAAAAAAAATTTACAAAAAAAATCTAGAAAAAAATCTAGAAAAAAAATTTGGAAAAAAAATCTAGAAAAAAAATCTGCAAAAAAAATCTAGAAAAAAATCTAGAAAAAAAATCTAGAAAAAAAATCTAGAAAAAAATCTAGAAAAAAATTTGGAAAAAAAATCTAGAAAAAAAATCTGCAAAAAAAATCTAGAAAAAAATCTAGAAAAAAAATCTAGAAAAAAAATCTAGAAAAAAATCTAGAAAAAAATCTACAAAAAAAATCTACAAAAAAAATCTAGAAAAAATCTACAAAAAAAATCTACAAAAAAAATCTAGAAAAAAAATCTAGAAAAAAATCTAGAAAAAAAATCTAGAAAAAAAATCTAGAAAAAAAATCTAGAAAAAAAATCTAGAAAAAAATCTAGGAAAAAAATCTAGAAAAAAAATCTAGAAAAAAAATCTAGAAAAAAAATCTAGAAAAAAATCTAGAAAAAAATCTAGAAAAAAAATCTACAAAAAAAATCTAGAAAAAATCTACAAAAAAAATCTAGAAAAAAAATCTACAAAAAAAATCTAGAAAAAAATCTAGAAAAAAAATCTAGAAAAAAAATCTAGAAAAAAAATCTAGAAAAAAAATCTACAAAAAAAATCTAGAAAAAAATCTAGAAAAAAATCTAGAAAAAAAATCTAGAAAAAAAATCTAGAAAAAAATCTAGAAAAAAAATCTAGAAAAAAATCTAGAAAAAAAATCTAGAAAAAAAATCTAGAAAAAAAATCTAGAAAAAAATCTAGAAAAAAAATCTAGAAAAAAAATCTACAAAAAAAATCTAGAAAAAAATCTAGAAAAAAAATCTAGAAAAAAAATCTAGAAAAAAATCTACAAAAAAAATCTACAAAAGAAATTTACAAAAAAAATCTAGAAAAAAATCTAGAAAAAAAATTTGGAAAAAAAATCTAGAAAAAAAATCTGCAAAAAAAATCTAGAAAAAAATCTAGAAAAAAAATCTAGAAAAAACATTTAGAAAAAAAATCTAGAAAAAAAATCTAGAAAAAAATCTAGAAAAAAAATCTAGAAAAAAATCTAGAAAAAAATCTAGAAAAAAATCTAGAAAAAAAATCTAGAAAAAAAATCTAGAAAAAAAATCTACAAAAAAAATCTAGAAAAAAATCTAGAAAAAAAATCTAGAAAAAAAATCTAGAAAAAAAATCTAGTCAAAAAATCTAGAAAAAAATCTAGAAAAAAAATCTAGAAAAAAATCTAGAAAAAAATCTAGAAAAAAAATCTAGAAAAAAAATCTAGAAAAAAAATCTAGAAAAAAAATCTAGAAAAAAATCTAGAAAAAAATCTAGAAAAAAAATCTAGAAAAAAAATCTAGAAAAAAATCTGGAAAAAAAATCTAGAAAAAAAATCTAGAAAAAAATCTACAAAAAAAATCTACAAAAAAAATCTAGAAAAAAATCTAGAAAAAAAATCTAGAAAAAAAATCTAGAAAAAAAATCTAGAAAAAAATCTAGAAAAAAATCTAGAAAAAAAATCTACAAAAAAAATCTAGAAAAAAATCTAGAAAAAAAATCTAGAAAAAAAATCTACAAAAAAAATCTACAAAAAAAATCTAGAAAAAATCTACAAAAAAAATCTAGAAAAAAAATCTAGAAAAAAAATCTAGAAAAAAATCTAGAAAAAAAATCTAGAAAAAAAATCTAGAAAAAAAATCTAGAAAAAAAATCTAGAAAAAAAATCTAGAAAAAAAATCTAGAAAAAAATCTAGGAAAAAAATCTAGAAAAAAAATCTAGAAAAAAAATCTAGAAAAAAATCTAGAAAAAAATCTAGAAAAAAAATCTAGAAAAAAATCTAGAAAAAAAATCTAGAAAAAAAATCTAGAAAAAAATCTGGAAAAAAAATCTAGAAAAAAAATCTAGAAAAAAATCTACAAAAAAAATCTACAAAAAAAATCTAGAAAAAAATCTAGAAAAAAAATCTAGAAAAAAAATCTAGAAAAAAAATCTAGAAAAAAATCTAGAAAAAAATCTAGAAAAAAATCTAGAAAAAAATCTAGAAAAAATCTACAAAAAAAATCTAGAAAAAAAATCTACAAAAAAAATCTAGAAAAAAATCTAGAAAAAAAATCTAGAAAAAAAATCTAGAAAAAAATCTAGAAAAAAAATCTAGAAAAAAAATCTACAAAAAAAATCTAGAAAAAATCTACAAAAAAAATCTAGAAAAAAAATCTAGAAAAAAATCTAGAAAAAAAATCTAGAAAAAAAATCTAGAAAAAAATCTAGAAAAAAATCTAGAAAAAAAATCTAGAAAAAAAATCTAGAAAAAAAATCTAGAAAAAAATCTAGAAAAAAAATCTAGAAAAAAAATCTACAAAAAAAATCTAGAAAAAAATCTAGAAAAAAAATCTAGAAAAAAAATCTACAAAAAAAATCTAGAAAAAAATCTAGAAAAAAAATCTAGAAAAAAAATCTAGAAAAAAATCTAGAAAAAAAATCTAGAAAAAAAATCTACAAAAACAATTTACAAAAAAAATCTAGAAAAAAAATCTAGAAAAAAATCTAGAAAAAAAATCTAGAAAAAAAATCTACAAAAAAAATCTAGAAAAAATCTACAAAAAAAATCTAGAAAAAAAATCTAGAAAAAAATCTAGAAAAAAAATCTAGAAAAAAAATCTAGAAAAAAATCTAGAAAAAAATCTAGAAAAAAAATCTAGAAAAAAAATCTAGAAAAAAAATCTAGAAAAAAATCTAGAAAAAAAATCTAGAAAAAAAATCTAGAAAAAAAATCTAGAAAAAAATCTAGAAAAAAAATCTAGAAAAAAAATCTACAAAAAAAATCTAGAAAAAAATCTAGAAAAAAAATCTAGAAAAAAAATCTAGAAAAAAATCTAGAAAAAAAATCTAGAAAAAAATCTAGAAAAAAATCTAGAAAAAAAATCTAGAAAAAAAATCTAGAAAAAAAATCTAGAAAAAAAATCTAGAAAAAAAATCTAGAAAAAAATCTACAAAAAAAATCTACAAAAACAATTTACAAAAAAAATCTAGAAAAAAAATCTGCAAAAAAAATCTAGAAAAAAATCTAGAAAAAAAATCTAGAAAAAAAATCTAGAAAAAAAATCTAGAAAAAAAATCTACAAAAAAAATCTAGAAAAAAATCTAGAAAAAAAATCTAGAGAAAAAATCTAGAAAAAAAATCTAGAAAAAAAATCTAGAAAAAAATCTAGAAAAAAAATCTAGAAAAAAATCTAGAAAAAAATCTAGAAAAAAAATCTAGAAAAAAAATCTGCAAAAAAAATCTAGAAAAAAATCTAGAAAAAAATCTAGAAAAAAAATTTAGAAAAAAAATCTAGAAAAAAAATCTGCAAAAAAAATCTAGAAAAAAATCTAGAAAAAAAATCTAGAAAAAAAATCTAGAAAAAAAATCTAGAAAAAAAATCTACCAAAAAAATCTAGAAAACAAATCTAGAAAAAAAATCTAGAAAAAAAATCTAGAAAAAAAATCTACCAAAAAAATCTAGAAAAAAATCTAGAAAAAAAATCTAGAAAAAAATCTAGAAAAAAAATCTAGAAAAAAATCTAGAAAAAAATCTAGAAAAAAAATCTAGAAAAAAAATCTAGAAAAAAAATCTAGAAAAAAAATCTAGAAAAAAAATCTAGAAAAAAAATCTAGAAAAAAATCTACAAAAAAAATCTACAAAAACAATTTACAAAAAAAATCTAGAAAAAAATCTAGAAAAAAAATTTGGAAAAAAAATCTAGAAAAAAAATCTGCAAAAAAAATCTAGAAAAAAAATCTAGAAAAAAAATCTAGAAAAAAAATCTAGAAAAAAATCTAGAAAAAAAATCTAGAAAAAAAATCTAGAAAAAAAATCTAGAAAAAAATCTAGGAAAAAAATCTAGAAAAAAAATCTAGAAAAAAAATCTAGAAAAAAATCTAGAAAAAAATCTAGAAAAAAATCTACAAAAAAAATCTACAAAAACAATTTACAAAAAAAATCTAGAAAAAAAATCTAGAAAAAAAATCTAGAAAAAAATCTAGAAAAAAAATCTAGAAAAAAAATCTACAAAAAAAATCTAGAAAAAAATCTAGAAAAAAAATCTAGAAAAAAAATCTAGAAAAAAAATCTAGAAAAAAATCTAGAAAAAAAATCTAGAAAAAAAATCTAGAAAAAAATCTAGAAAAAAATCTAGAAAAAAATCTAGAAAAAAAATCTAGAAAAAAAATCTAGAAAAAAATCTAGAAAAAAATCTAGAAAAAAAATCTAGAAAAAAAATCTAGAAAAAAATCTAGAAAAAAAATCTAGAAAAAAATCTAGAAAAAAAATCTAGAAAAAAAATCTAGAAAAAAATCTAGAAAAAAAATCTAGAAAAAAAATCTAGAAAAAAATCTAGAAAAAAAATCTAGAAAAAAATCTAGAAAAAAATCTAGAAAAAAAATCTAGAAAAAAAATCTAGAAAAAAAATCTAGAAAAAAAATCTAGAAAAAAAATCTAGAAAAAAAATCTAGAAAAAAAATCTAGAAAAAAAATCTAGAAAAAAAATCTAGAAAAAAATCTACAAAAACAATTTACAAAAAAAATCTAGAAAAAAAATCTAGAAAAAAAATCTAGAAAAAAATCTAGAAAAAAAATCTAGAAAAAAAATCTACAAAAAAAATCTAGAAAAAAATCTAGAAAAAAAATCTAGAAAAAAAATCTAGAAAAAAAATCTAGAAAAAAATCTAGAAAAAAAATCTAGAAAAAAAATCTAGAAAAAAAATCTAGAAAAAAATCTAGGAAAAAAATCTAGAAAAAAAATCTAGAAAAAAAATCTAGAAAAAAATCTAGAAAAAAATCTAGAAAAAAAATCTAGAAAAAAATCTAGAAAAAAAATCTAGAAAAAAAATCTAGAAAAAAATCTGGAAAAAAAATCTAGAAAAAAAATCTAGAAAAAAATCTAGAAAAAAAATCTACAAAAAAAATCTAGAAAAAAATCTAGAAAAAAAATCTAGAAAAAAAATCTAGAAAAAAAATCTAGAAAAAAATCTAGAAAAAAATCTAGAAAAAAAATCTACAAAAAAAATCTAGAAAAAATCTACAAAAAAAATCTAGAAAAAAATCTAGAAAAAAAATCTAGAAAAAAAATCTAGAAAAAAAATCTAGAAAAAAAATCTACAAAAAAAATCTAGAAAAAAAATCTAGAAAAAAATCTAGGAAAAAAATCTAGAAAAAAAATCTAGAAAAAAAATCTAGAAAAAAATCTAGAAAAAAATCTAGAAAAAAAATCTAGAAAAAAATCTAGAAAAAAAATCTAGAAAAAAAATCTAGAAAAAAATCTGGAAAAAAAATCTAGAAAAAAAATCTAGAAAAAAAATCTAGAAAAAAAATCTAGAAAAAAATCTAGAAAAAAATCTAGAAAAAAAATCTACAAAAAAAATCTAGAAAAAATCTACAAAAAAAATCTAGAAAAAAAATCTACAAAAAAAATCTAGAAAAAAATCTAGAAAAAAAATCTAGAAAAAAAATCTAGAAAAAAAATCTAGAAAAAAAATCTACAAAAAAAATCTAGAAAAAAATCTAGGAAAAAAATCTAGAAAAAAAATCTAGAAAAAAAATCTAGTAAAAAATCTAGAAAAAAATCTAGAAAAAAAATCTAGAAAAAAATCTAGAAAAAAAATCTAGAAAAAAAATCTAGAAAAAAATCTGGAAAAAAAATCTAGAAAAAAAATCTAGAAAAAAATCTACAAAAAAAATCTACAAAAAAAATCTAGAAAAAAATCTAGAAAAAAAATCTAGAAAAAAAATCTAGAAAAAAAATCTAGAAAAAAATCTAGAAAAAAAATCTAGAAAAAAAATCTAGAAAAAAATCTAAAAAAAAATCTAGAAAAAAATCTAGAAAAAAAATCTAGAAAAAAAATCTGCAAAAAAAATCTAAAAAAAAAATCTAGAAAAAAATCTAGAAAAAAATCTAGAAAAAAAATCTAGAAAAAAAATCTAGAAAAAAAATCTAGAAAAAAATCTAGAAAAAAAATCTACAAAAAAAATCTAGAAAAAAATCTAGAAAAAAAATCTAGAAAAAAAATCTAGAAAAAAATCTAGAAAAAAAATCTAGAAAAAAAATCTAGAAAAAAATCTAGAAAAAAATCTAGAAAAAAAATCTAGAAAAAAAATCTAGAAAAAAATCTACAAAAAAAATTTACAAAAAAAATCTAGAAAAAAATCTAGAAAAAAAATTTGGAAAAAAAATCTAGAAAAAAAATCTGCAAAAAAAATCTAGAAAAAAATCTAGAAAAAAAATCTAGAAAAAAAATCTAGAAAAAAATCTAGAAAAAAAATCTACAAAAAAAATCTAGAAAAAAATCTACAAAAAAAATCTACAAAAAAAATCTAGAAAAAAAATCTAGAAAAAAAATCTAGAAAAAAATCTACAAAAAAAATTTACAAAAAAAATCTAGAAAAAAATCTAGAAAAAAAATTTGGAAAAAAAATCTAGAAAAAAAATCTGCAAAAAAAATCTAGAAAAAAATCTAGAAAAAAAATCTAGAAAAAAAATCTAGAAAAAAATCTAGAAAAAAAATCTACAAAAAAAATCTAGAAAAAAATCTACAAAAAAAATCTAGAAAAAAAATCTAGAAAAAAATCTAGAAAAAAAATCTAGAAAAAAAATCTAGAAAAAAAATCTAGAAAAAAATCTAGAAAAAAAATCTAGAAAAAAAATCTAGAAAAAAATCTAGAAAAAAAATCTAGAAAAAAAATCTAGAAAAAAATCTAGAAAAAAATCTAGAAAAAAAATCTAGAAAAAAAATCTAGAAAAAAATCTACAAAAAAAATTTACAAAAAAAATCTAGAAAAAAATCTAGAAAAAAAATTTGGAAAAAAAATCTAGAAAAAAAATCTGCAAAAAAAATCTAGAAAAAAATCTAGAAAAAAAATCTAGAAAAAAAATCTAGTAAAAAATCTAGAAAAAAATCTAGAAAAAAAATCTAGAAAAAAATCTAGAAAAAAAATCTAGAAAAAAAATCTAGAAAAAAATCTGGAAAAAAAATCTAGAAAAAAAATCTAGAAAAAAATCTACAAAAAAAATCTACAAAAAAAATCTAGAAAAAAATCTAGAAAAAAAATCTAGAAAAAAAATCTAGAAAAAAAATCTAGAAAAAAATCTAGAAAAAAAATCTAGAAAAAAAATCTAGAAAAAAAATCTAGAAAAAAAATCTACAAAAAAAATCTAGAAAAAAATCTAGGAAAAAAATCTAGAAAAAAAATCTAGAAAAAAAATCTAGTAAAAAATCTAGAAAAAAATCTAGAAAAAAAATCTAGAAAAAAATCTAGAAAAAAAATCTAGAAAAAAAATCTAGAAAAAAATCTGGAAAAAAAATCTAGAAAAAAAATCTAGAAAAAAATCTACAAAAAAAATCTACAAAAAAAATCTAGAAAAAAATCTAGAAAAAAAATCTAGAAAAAAAATCTAGAAAAAAAATCTAGAAAAAAATCTAGAAAAAAAATCTAGAAAAAAAATCTAGAAAAAAATCTAGAAAAAAATCTAAAAAAAAATCTAGAAAAAAATCTAGAAAAAAAATCTAGAAAAAAAATCTGCAAAAAAAATCTAAAAAAAAAATCTAGAAAAAAATCTAGAAAAAAATCTAGAAAAAAAATCTAGAAAAAAAATCTAGAAAAAAAATCTAGAAAAAAATCTAGAAAAAAAATCTACAAAAAAAATCTAGAAAAAAATCTAGAAAAAAAATCTAGAAAAAAAATCTAGAAAAAAATCTAGAAAAAAAATCTAGAAAAAAAATCTAGAAAAAAATCTAGAAAAAAATCTAGAAAAAAAATCTAGAAAAAAAATCTAGAAAAAAATCTACAAAAAAAATTTACAAAAAAAATCTAGAAAAAAATCTAGAAAAAAAATTTGGAAAAAAAATCTAGAAAAAAAATCTGCAAAAAAAATCTAGAAAAAAATCTAGAAAAAAAATCTAGAAAAAAAATCTAGAAAAAAATCTAGAAAAAAAATCTACAAAAAAAATCTAGAAAAAAATCTACAAAAAAAATCTACAAAAAAAATCTAGAAAAAAAATCTAGAAAAAAAATCTAGAAAAAAATCTACAAAAAAAATTTACAAAAAAAATCTAGAAAAAAATCTAGAAAAAAAATTTGGAAAAAAAATCTAGAAAAAAAATCTGCAAAAAAAATCTAGAAAAAAATCTAGAAAAAAAATCTAGAAAAAAAATCTAGAAAAAAATCTAGAAAAAAAATCTACAAAAAAAATCTAGAAAAAAATCTACAAAAAAAATCTACAAAAAAAATCTAGAAAAAAATCTAGAAAAAAAATCTAGAAAAAAAATCTAGAAAAAAAATCTAGAAAAAAATCTAGAAAAAAATCTAGAAAAAAAATCTAGAAAAAAAATCTAGAAAAAAATCTACAAAAAAAATTTACAAAAAAAATCTAGAAAAAAATCTAGAAAAAAAATTTGGAAAAAAAATCTAGAAAAAAAATCTGCAAAAAAAATCTAGAAAAAAATCTAGAAAAAAAATCTAGAAAAAAAATCTAGTAAAAAATCTAGAAAAAAATCTAGAAAAAAAATCTAGAAAAAAATCTAGAAAAAAAATCTAGAAAAAAAATCTAGAAAAAAATCTGGAAAAAAAATCTAGAAAAAAAATCTAGAAAAAAATCTACAAAAAAAATCTACAAAAAAAATCTAGAAAAAAATCTAGAAAAAAAATCTAGAAAAAAAATCTAGAAAAAAAATCTAGAAAAAAATCTAGAAAAAAAATCTAGAAAAAAAATCTAGAAAAAAAATCTAGAAAAAAAATCTACAAAAAAAATCTAGAAAAAAATCTAGGAAAAAAATCTAGAAAAAAAATCTAGAAAAAAAATCTAGTAAAAAATCTAGAAAAAAATCTAGAAAAAAAATCTAGAAAAAAATCTAGAAAAAAAATCTAGAAAAAAAATCTAGAAAAAAATCTGGAAAAAAAATCTAGAAAAAAAATCTAGAAAAAAATCTACAAAAAAAATCTACAAAAAAAATCTAGAAAAAAATCTAGAAAAAAAATCTAGAAAAAAAATCTAGAAAAAAAATCTAGAAAAAAATCTAGAAAAAAAATCTAGAAAAAAAATCTAGAAAAAAATCTAGAAAAAAATCTAAAAAAAAATCTAGAAAAAAATCTAGAAAAAAAATCTAGAAAAAAAATCTGCAAAAAAAATCTAAAAAAAAAATCTAGAAAAAAATCTAGAAAAAAATCTAGAAAAAAAATCTAGAAAAAAAATCTAGAAAAAAAATCTAGAAAAAAATCTAGAAAAAAAATCTACAAAAAAAATCTAGAAAAAAATCTAGAAAAAAAATCTAGAAAAAAAATCTAGAAAAAAATCTAGAAAAAAAATCTAGAAAAAAAATCTAGAAAAAAATCTAGAAAAAAATCTAGAAAAAAAATCTAGAAAAAAAATCTAGAAAAAAATCTACAAAAAAAATTTACAAAAAAAATCTAGAAAAAAATCTAGAAAAAAAATTTGGAAAAAAAATCTAGAAAAAAAATCTGCAAAAAAAATCTAGAAAAAAATCTAGAAAAAAAATCTAGAAAAAAAATCTAGAAAAAAATCTAGAAAAAAAATCTACAAAAAAAATCTAGAAAAAAATCTACAAAAAAAATCTACAAAAAAAATCTAGAAAAAAAATCTAGAAAAAAAATCTAGAAAAAAATCTACAAAAAAAATTTACAAAAAAAATCTAGAAAAAAATCTAGAAAAAAAATTTGGAAAAAAAATCTAGAAAAAAAATCTGCAAAAAAAATCTAGAAAAAAATCTAGAAAAAAAATCTAGAAAAAAAATCTAGAAAAAAATCTAGAAAAAAAATCTACAAAAAAAATCTAGAAAAAAATCTACAAAAAAAATCTACAAAAAAAATCTAGAAAAAAATCTAGAAAAAAAATCTAGAAAAAAAATCTAGAAAAAAAATCTAGAAAAAAATCTAGAAAAAAAATCTAGAAAAAAAATCTAGAAAAAAATCTAGAAAAAAAATCTAGAAAAAAAATCTAGAAAAAAATCTAGAAAAAAATCTAGAAAAAAAATCTAGAAAAAAAATCTAGAAAAAAATCTACAAAAAAAATTTACAAAAAAAATCTAGAAAAAAATCTAGAAAAAAAATTTGGAAAAAAAATCTAGAAAAAAAATCTGCAAAAAAAATCTAGAAAAAAATCTAGAAAAAAAATCTAGAAAAAAAATCTAGAAAAAAATCTAGAAAAAAAATCTAGAAAAAAAATCTAGAAAAAAAATCTAGAAAAAAAATCTACAAAAAAAATCTAGAAAAAAATCTAGGAAAAAAATCTAGAAAAAAAATCTAGAAAAAAAATCTAGTAAAAAATCTAGAAAAAAATCTAGAAAAAAAATCTAGAAAAAAATCTAGAAAAAAAATCTAGAAAAAAAATCTAGAAAAAAATCTGGAAAAAAAATCTAGAAAAAAAATCTAGAAAAAAATCTACAAAAAAAATCTACAAAAAAAATCTAGAAAAAAATCTAGAAAAAAAATCTAGAAAAAAAATCTAGAAAAAAAATCTAGAAAAAAATCTAGAAAAAAAATCTAGAAAAAAAATCTAGAAAAAAAATCTAGAAAAAAATCTAAAAAAAAATCTAGAAAAAAATCTAGAAAAAAAATCTAGAAAAAAATCTAGAAAAAAAATCTAGAAAAAAAATCTGCAAAAAAAATCTAAAAAAAAAATCTAGAAAAAAATCTTGAAAAAAATCTAGAAAAAAAATCTAGAAAAAAAATCTAGAAAAAAAATCTAGAAAAAAATCTAGAAAAAAAATCTACAAAAAAAATCTAGAAAAAAATCTAGAAAAAAAATCTAGAAAAAAAATCTAGAAAAAAATCTAGAAAAAAAATCTAGAAAAAAAATCTAGAAAAAAATCTAGAAAAAAATCTAGAAAAAAAATCTAGAAAAAAAATCTAGAAAAAAATCTACAAAAAAAATTTACAAAAAAAATCTAGAAAAAAATCTAGAAAAAAAATTTGGAAAAAAAATCTAGAAAAAAAATCTGCAAAAAAAATCTAGAAAAAAATCTAGAAAAAAAATCTAGAAAAAAAATCTAGAAAAAAATCTAGAAAAAAAATCTAGAAAAAAAATCTAGAAAAAAAATCTAGAAAAAAAATCTACAAAAAAAATCTAGAAAAAAATCTAGGAAAAAAATCTAGAAAAAAAATCTAGAAAAAAAATCTAGTAAAAAATCTAGAAAAAAATCTAGAAAAAAAATCTAGAAAAAAATCTAGAAAAAAAATCTAGAAAAAAAATCTAGAAAAAAATCTGGAAAAAAAATCTAGAAAAAAAATCTAGAAAAAAATCTACAAAAAAAATCTACAAAAAAAATCTAGAAAAAAATCTAGAAAAAAAATCTAGAAAAAAAATCTAGAAAAAAAATCTAGAAAAAAATCTAGAAAAAAAATCTAGAAAAAAAATCTAGAAAAAAAATCTAGAAAAAAATCTAAAAAAAAATCTAGAAAAAAATCTAGAAAAAAAATCTAGAAAAAAATCTAGAAAAAAAATCTAGAAAAAAAATCTGCAAAAAAAATCTAAAAAAAAAATCTAGAAAAAAATCTAGAAAAAAATCTAGAAAAAAAATCTAGAAAAAAAATCTAGAAAAAAAATCTAGAAAAAAATCTAGAAAAAAAATCTACAAAAAAAATCTAGAAAAAAATCTAGAAAAAAAATCTAGAAAAAAAATCTAGAAAAAAATCTAGAAAAAAAATCTAGAAAAAAAATCTAGAAAAAAATCTAGAAAAAAATCTAGAAAAAAAATCTAGAAAAAAAATCTAGAAAAAAATCTACAAAAAAAATTTACAAAAAAAATCTAGAAAAAAATCTAGAAAAAAAATTTGGAAAAAAAATCTAGAAAAAAAATCTGCAAAAAAAATCTAGAAAAAAATCTAGAAAAAAAATCTAGAAAAAAAATCTAGAAAAAAATCTAGAAAAAAATTTGGAAAAAAAATCTAGAAAAAAAATCTGCAAAAAAAATCTAGAAAAAAATCTAGAAAAAAAATCTAGAAAAAAAATCTAGAAAAAAATCTAGAAAAAAATCTACAAAAAAAATCTACAAAAAAAATCTAGAAAAAATCTACAAAAAAAATCTACAAAAAAAATCTAGAAAAAAAATCTAGAAAAAAATCTAGAAAAAAAATCTAGAAAAAAAATCTAGAAAAAAAATCTAGAAAAAAAATCTACAAAAAAAATCTAGAAAAAAAATCTAGAAAAAAATCTAGGAAAAAAATCTAGAAAAAAAATCTAGAAAAAAAATCTAGAAAAAAAATCTAGAAAAAAATCTAGAAAAAAATCTAGAAAAAAAATCTACAAAAAAAATCTAGAAAAAATCTACAAAAAAAATCTAGAAAAAAAATCTACAAAAAAAATCTAGAAAAAAATCTAGAAAAAAAATCTAGAAAAAAAATCTAGAAAAAAAATCTAGAAAAAAAATCTACAAAAAAAATCTAGAAAAAAATCTAGAAAAAAATCTAGAAAAAAAATCTAGAAAAAAAATCTAGAAAAAAATCTAGAAAAAAAATCTAGAAAAAAAATCTAGAAAAAAATCTAGAAAAAAATCTAGAAAAAAAATCTAGAAAAAAAATCTAGAAAAAAAATCTAGAAAAAAATCTAGAAAAAAAATCTAGAAAAAAAATCTACAAAAAAAATCTAGAAAAAAATCTAGAAAAAAAATCTAGAAAAAAAATCTAGAAAAAAATCTACAAAAAAAATCTACAAAAAAAATTTACAAAAAAAATCTAGAAAAAAATCTAGAAAAAAAATTTGGAAAAAAAATCTAGAAAAAAAATCTGCAAAAAAAATCTAGAAAAAAATCTAGAAAAAAAATCTAGAAAAAAAATCTAGAAAAAAATCTAGAAAAAAATCTAGAAAAAAAATCTAGAAAAAAAATCTAGAAAAAAAATCTACAAAAAAAATCTAGAAAAAAATCTAGAAAAAAAATCTAGAAAAAAAATCTAGAAAAAAAATCTAGTCAAAAAATCTAGAAAAAAATCTAGAAAAAAAATCTAGAAAAAAATCTAGAAAAAAATCTAGAAAAAAAATCTAGAAAAAAAATCTAGAAAAAAAATCTAGAAAAAAAATCTAGAAAAAAATCTAGAAAAAAATCTAGAAAAAAAATCTAGAAAAAAAATCTAGAAAAAAAATCTACAAAAAAAATCTAGAAAAAAATCTAGAAAAAAAATCTAGAAAAAAAATCTAGAAAAAAATCTAGAAAAAAAATCTAGAAAAAAAATCTAGAAAAAAATCTAGAAAAAAATCTAGAAAAAAAATCTAGAAAAAAAATCTAGAAAAAAAATCTACAAAAAAAATCTAGAAAAAAATCTAGAAAAAAAATCTAGAAAAAAAATCTAGAAAAAAAATCTAGTAAAAAAATCTAGAAAAAAATCTAGAAAAAAAATCTAGAAAAAAATCTAGAAAAAAATCTAGAAAAAAAATCTAGAAAAAAAATCTAGAAAAAAAATCTAGAAAAAAAATCTAGAAAAAAAATCTAGAAAAAAAATCTAGAAAAAAATCTACAAAAAAAATCTACAAAAACAATTTACAAAAAAAATCTAGAAAAAAATCTAGAAAAAACATTTAGAAAAAAAATCTAGAAAAAAAATCTAGAAAAAAATCTAGAAAAAAAATCTAGAAAAAAATCTAGAAAAAAATCTAGAAAAAAAATCTAGAAAAAAATCTAGAAAAAAAATCTAGAAAAAAATCTAGAAAAAAAATCTAGAAAAAAAATCTAGAAAAAAAATCTAGAAAAAAATCTAGAAAAAAAATCTAGAAAAAAATCTAGAAAAAAAATCTAGAAAAAAATCTGGAAAAAAAATCTAGAAAAAAAATCTAGAAAAAAATCTACAAAAAAAATCTAGAAAAAAAATCTAGAAAAAAATCTAGAAAAAACATCTAGAAAAAAAATCTAGAAAAAAAATCTAGAAAAAAATCTAGAAAAAAAATCTAGAAAAAAATCTAGAAAAAAATCTAGAAAAAAAATCTAGAAAAAAAATCTAGAAAAAAATCTAGAAAAAAAATCTAGAAAAAAATCTAGAAAAAAATCTAGAAAAAAAATCTAGAAAAAAAATCTAGAAAAAAATCTAGAAAAAAAATCTAGAAAAAAATCTAGAAAAAAATCTAGAAAAAAAATCTAGAAAAAAAATCTAGAAAAAAAATCTAGAAAAAAAATCTACAAAAACAATTTACAAAAAAAAATCTAGAAAAAAATCTAGAAAAAAAATTTAGAAAAAAAATCTAGAAAAAAAATCTAGAAAAAAATCTAGAAAAAAAATCTAGAAAAAAATCTAGAAAAAAATCTAGAAAAAAAATCTAGAAAAAAATCTAGAAAAAAAATCTAGAAAAAAATCTAGAAAAAAAAACTAGAAAAAAAATCTAGAAAAAAAATCTAGAAAAAAATCTAGAAAAAAAATCTAGAAAAAAATCTAGAAAAAAAATCTAGAAAAAAATCTGGAAAAAAATTCTAGAAAAAAAATCTAGAAAAAAATCTACAAAAAAAATCTACAAAAAAAATCTACAAAAAAATCTAGAAAAAAAATCTAGAAAAAAAATCTAGAAAAAAAATCTAGAAAAAAATCTAGAAAAAACATCTAGAAAAAAAATCTAGAAAAAAAATCTAGAAAAAAATCTAGAAAAAAAATCTAGAAAAAAATCTAGAAAAAAATCTAGAAAAAGAATCTAGGAAAAAAATCTAGAAAAAAAATCTAGAAAAAAAATCTAGAAAAAAATCTAGAAAAAAATCTAGAAAAAAAATCTAGAAAAAAATCTAGAAAAAAAATCTAGAAAAAAAATCTAGAAAAAAATCTGGAAAAAAAATCTAGAAAAAAAATCTAGAAAAAAATCTACAAAAAAAATCTACAAAAAAAATCTAGAAAAAAATCTAGAAAAAAAATCTAGAAAAAAAACCTAGAAAAAAAATCTAGAAAAAAATCTAGAAAAAAATCTAGAAAAAAAATCTAGAAAAAAATCTAGAAAAAAATCTAGAAAAAAAATCTAGAAAAAAAATCTAGAAAAAAATCTAGAAAAAAAATCTAGAAAAAAATCTAGAAAAAAATCTAGAAAAAAAATCTAGAAAAAAAATCTAGAAAAAAAATCTAGAAAAAAAATCTACAAAAACAATTTACAAAAAAAAATCTAGAAAAAAATCTAGAAAAAAAATTTAGAAAAAAAATCTAGAAAAAAAATCTAGAAAAAAATCTAGAAAAAAAATCTAGAAAAAAATCTAGAAAAAAATCTAGAAAAAAAATCTAGAAAAAAATCTAGAAAAAAAATCTAGAAAAAAATCTAGAAAAAAAAACTAGAAAAAAAATCTAGAAAAAAAATCTAGAAAAAAATCTAGAAAAAAAATCTAGAAAAAAATCTAGAAAAAAAATCTAGAAAAAAATCTGGAAAAAAATTCTAGAAAAAAAATCTAGAAAAAAATCTACAAAAAAAATCTACAAAAAAAATCTACAAAAAAATCTAGAAAAAAAATCTAGAAAAAAAATCTAGAAAAAAAATCTAGAAAAAAATCTAGAAAAAACATCTAGAAAAAAAATCTAGAAAAAAAATCTAGAAAAAAATCTAGAAAAAAAATCTAGAAAAAAATCTAGAAAAAAATCTAGAAAAAGAATCTAGGAAAAAAATCTAGAAAAAAAATCTAGAAAAAAAATCTAGAAAAAAATCTAGAAAAAAATCTAGAAAAAAAATCTAGAAAAAAATCTAGAAAAAAAATCTAGAAAAAAAATCTAGAAAAAAATCTGGAAAAAAAATCTAGAAAAAAAATCTAGAAAAAAATCTACAAAAAAAATCTACAAAAAAAATCTAGAAAAAAATCTAGAAAAAAAATCTAGAAAAAAAACCTAGAAAAAAAATCTAGAAAAAAATCTAGAAAAAAATCTAGAAAAAAAATCTAGAAAAAAAATCTAGAAAAAAATCTAGAAAAAAAATCTAGAAAAAAAATCTAGAAAAAAAATCTACAAAAAAAATTTAGAAAAAATCTACAAAAAAAATCTAGAAAAAAAATCTAGAAAAAAAATCTAGAAAAAAATCTAGAAAAAAAATCTAGAAAAAAAATCTAGAAAAAAAATCTAGAAAAAAAATCTAGAAAAAAAATCTAGAAAAAAAATCTAGAAAAAAATCTAGGAAAAAAATCTAGAAAAAAAATCTAGAAAAAAAATCTAGAAAAAAATCTAGAAAAAAATCTAGAAAAAAAATCTAGAAAAAAATCTAGAAAAAAAATCTAGAAAAAAAATCTAGAAAAAAATCTGGAAAAAAAATCTAGAAAAAATCTACAAAAAAAATCTAGAAAAAAAATCTAGAAAAAAAATCTAGAAAAAAATCTAGAAAAAAAATCTAGAAAAAAAATCTAGAAAAAAAATCTAGAAAAAAAATCTAGAAAAAAAATCTAGAAAAAAAATCTAGAAAAAAATCTAGGAAAAAAATCTAGAAAAAAAATCTAGAAAAAAAATCTAGAAAAAAATCTAGAAAAAAATCTAGAAAAAAAATCTAGAAAAAAATCTAGAAAAAAAATCTAGAAAAAAAATCTAGAAAAAAATCTGGAAAAAAAATCTAGAAAAAAAATCTAGAAAAAAATCTACAAAAAAAATCTACAAAAAAAATCTAGAAAAAAATCTAGAAAAAAAATCTAGAAAAAAAATCTAGAAAAAAAATCTAGAAAAAAATCTAGAAAAAAATCTAGAAAAAAATCTAGAAAAAAATCTAGAAAAAATCTACAAAAAAAATCTAGAAAAAAAATCTACAAAAAAAATCTAGAAAAAAATCTAGAAAAAAAATCTAGAAAAAAAATCTAGAAAAAAATCTAGAAAAAAAATCTAGAAAAAAAATCTACAAAAAAAATCTAGAAAAAATCTACAAAAAAAATCTAGAAAAAAAATCTACAAAAAAAATCTAGAAAAAAATCTAGAAAAAAAATCTAGAAAAAAAATCTACAAAAAAAATCTAGAAAAAAATCTAGAAAAAAAATCTAGAAAAAAAATCTAGAAAAAAAATCTAGAAAAAAAATCTAGAAAAAAAATCTAGAAAAAAAATCTAGAAAAAAATCTACAAAAAAAATCTACAAAAACAATTTACAAAAAAAATCTAGAAAAAAAATCTAGAAAAAAATCTAGAAAAAAAATCTAGAAAAAAAATCTACAAAAAAAATCTAGAAAAAATCTACAAAAAAAATCTAGAAAAAAAATCTAGAAAAAAATCTAGAAAAAAAATCTAGAAAAAAAATCTAGAAAAAAATCTAGAAAAAAATCTAGAAAAAAAATCTAGAAAAAAAATCTAGAAAAAAAATCTAGAAAAAAATCTAGAAAAAAAATCTAGAAAAAAAATCTAGAAAAAAAATCTAGAAAAAAATCTAGAAAAAAAATCTAGAAAAAAAATCTAGAAAAAAAATCTAGAAAAAAAATCTAGAAAAAAAATCTAGAAAAAAAATCTAGAAAAAAAATCTAGAAAAAAATCTACAAAAACAATTTACAAAAAAAATCTAGAAAAAAAATCTAGAAAAAAAATCTAGAAAAAAATCTAGAAAAAAAATCTAGAAAAAAAATCTACAAAAAAAATCTAGAAAAAAATCTAGAAAAAAAATCTAGAAAAAAAATCTAGAAAAAAAATCTAGAAAAAAATCTAGAAAAAAAATCTAGAAAAAAAATCTAGAAAAAAAATCTAGAAAAAAATCTAGGAAAAAAATCTAGAAAAAAAATCTAGAAAAAAAATCTAGAAAAAAATCTAGAAAAAAATCTAGAAAAAAAATATAGAAAAAAATCTAGAAAAAAAATCTAGAAAAAAAATCTAGAAAAAAATCTGGAAAAAAAATCTAGAAAAAAAATCTAGAAAAAAATCTAGAAAAAAAATCTACAAAAAAAATCTAGAAAAAAATCTAGAAAAAAAATCTAGAAAAAAAATCTACAAAAAAATCTAGAAAAAAAATCTAGAAAAAAAATCTAGAAAAAAAATCTAGAAAAAAATCTAGAAAAAACATCTAGAAAAAAAATCTAGAAAAAAAATCTAGAAAAAAATCTAGAAAAAAAATCTAGAAAAAAATCTAGAAAAAAATCTAGAAAAAGAATCTAGGAAAAAAATCTAGAAAAAAAATCTAGAAAAAAAATCTAGAAAAAAATCTAGAAAAAAATCTAGAAAAAAAATCTAGAAAAAAATCTAGAAAAAAAATCTAGAAAAAAAATCTAGAAAAAAATCTGGAAAAAAAATCTAGAAAAAAAATCTAGAAAAAAATCTACAAAAAAAATCTACAAAAAAAATCTAGAAAAAAATCTAGAAAAAAAATCTAGAAAAAAAATCTAGAAAAAAAATCTAGAAAAAAATCTAGAAAAAAATCTAGAAAAAAAATCTAGAAAAAAAATCTAGAAAAAAATCTAGAAAAAAAATCTAGAAAAAAATCTAGAAAAAAAATCTAGAAAAAAAATCTAGAAAAAAAATCTAGAAAAAAAATCTAGAAAAAAAATCTAGAAAAAAAATCTAGAAAAAAATCTAGGAAAAAAATCTAGAAAAAAAATCTAGAAAAAAAATCTAGAAAAAAATCTAGAAAAAAATCTAGAAAAAAAATCTAGAAAAAAATCTAGAAAAAAAATCTAGAAAAAAAATCTAGAAAAAAATCTGGAAAAAAAATCTAGAAAAAATCTACAAAAAAAATCTAGAAAAAAAATCTAGAAAAAAAATCTAGAAAAAAATCTAGAAAAAAAATCTAGAAAAAAAATCTAGAAAAAAAATCTAGAAAAAAAATCTAGAAAAAAAATCTAGAAAAAAAATCTAGAAAAAAATCTAGGAAAAAAATCTAGAAAAAAAATCTAGAAAAAAAATCTAGAAAAAAATCTAGAAAAAAATCTAGAAAAAAAATCTAGAAAAAAATCTAGAAAAAAAATCTAGAAAAAAAATCTAGAAAAAAATCTGGAAAAAAAATCTAGAAAAAAAATCTAGAAAAAAATCTACAAAAAAAATCTACAAAAAAAATCTAGAAAAAAATCTAGAAAAAAAATCTAGAAAAAAAATCTAGAAAAAAATCTAGAAAAAAATCTAGAAAAAAATCTAGAAAAAAATCTAGAAAAAATCTACAAAAAAAATCTAGAAAAAAAATCTACAAAAAAAATCTAGAAAAAAATCTAGAAAAAAAATCTAGAAAAAAAATCTAGAAAAAAATCTAGAAAAAAAATCTAGAAAAAAAATCTACAAAAAAAATCTAGAAAAAATCTACAAAAAAAATCTAGAAAAAAAATCTACAAAAAAAATCTAGAAAAAAATCTAGAAAAAAAATCTAGAAAAAAAATCTACAAAAAAAATCTAGAAAAAAATCTAGAAAAAAAATCTAGAAAAAAAATCTAGAAAAAAAATCTAGAAAAAAAATCTAGAAAAAAAATCTAGAAAAAAAATCTAGAAAAAAATCTACAAAAAAAATCTACAAAAACAATTTACAAAAAAAATCTAGAAAAAAAATCTAGAAAAAAATCTAGAAAAAAAATCTAGAAAAAAAATCTACAAAAAAAATCTAGAAAAAATCTACAAAAAAAATCTAGAAAAAAAATCTAGAAAAAAATCTAGAAAAAAAATCTAGAAAAAAAATCTAGAAAAAAATCTAGAAAAAAATCTAGAAAAAAAATCTAGAAAAAAAATCTAGAAAAAAAATCTAGAAAAAAATCTAGAAAAAAAATCTAGAAAAAAAATCTAGAAAAAAAATCTAGAAAAAAATCTAGAAAAAAAATCTAGAAAAAAAATCTAGAAAAAAAATCTAGAAAAAAAATCTAGAAAAAAAATCTAGAAAAAAAATCTAGAAAAAAAATCTAGAAAAAAATCTACAAAAACAATTTACAAAAAAAATCTAGAAAAAAAATCTAGAAAAAAAATCTAGAAAAAAATCTAGAAAAAAAATCTAGAAAAAAAATCTACAAAAAAAATCTAGAAAAAAATCTAGAAAAAAAATCTAGAAAAAAAATCTAGAAAAAAAATCTAGAAAAAAATCTAGAAAAAAAATCTAGAAAAAAAATCTAGAAAAAAAATCTAGAAAAAAATCTAGGAAAAAAATCTAGAAAAAAAATCTAGAAAAAAAATCTAGAAAAAAATCTAGAAAAAAATCTAGAAAAAAAATCTAGAAAAAAATCTAGAAAAAAAATCTAGAAAAAAAATCTAGAAAAAAATCTGGAAAAAAAATCTAGAAAAAAAATCTAGAAAAAAATCTAGAAAAAAAATCTACAAAAAAAATCTAGAAAAAAATCTAGAAAAAAAATCTAGAAAAAAAATCTAGAAAAAAAATCTAGAAAAAAATCTAGAAAAAAATCTAGAAAAAAAATCTACAAAAAAAATCTAGAAAAAATCTACAAAAAAAATCTAGAAAAAAATCTAGAAAAAAAATCTAGAAAAAAAATCTAGAAAAAAAATCTAGAAAAAAAATCTACAAAAAAAATCTAGAAAAAAAATCTAGAAAAAAATCTAGGAAAAAAATCTAGAAAAAAAATCTAGAAAAAAAATCTAGAAAAAAATCTAGAAAAAAATCTAGAAAAAAAATCTAGAAAAAAATCTAGAAAAAAAATCTAGAAAAAAAATCTAGAAAAAAATCTGGAAAAAAAATCTAGAAAAAAAATCTAGAAAAAAAATCTAGAAAAAAAATCTAGAAAAAAATCTAGAAAAAAATCTAGAAAAAAATCTAGAAAAAAATCTAGAAAAAAAATCTACAAAAAAAATCTAGAAAAAATCTACAAAAAAAATCTAGAAAAAAATCTAGAAAAAAAATCTAGAAAAAAAATCTAGAAAAAAAATCTAGAAAAAAAATCTACAAAAAAAATCTAGAAAAAAAATCTAGAAAAAAATCTAGGAAAAAAATCTAGAAAAAAAATCTAGAAAAAAAATCTAGAAAAAAATCTAGAAAAAAATCTAGAAAAAAAATCTAGAAAAAAATCTAGAAAAAAAATCTAGAAAAAAAATCTAGAAAAAAATCTGGAAAAAAAATCTAGAAAAAAAATCTAGAAAAAAAATCTAGAAAAAAAATCTAGAAAAAAATCTAGAAAAAAATCTAGAAAAAAAATCTACAAAAAAAATCTAGAAAAAATCTACAAAAAAAATCTAGAAAAAAAATCTACAAAAAAAATCTAGAAAAAAATCTAGAAAAAAAATCTAGAAAAAAAATCTAGAAAAAAAATCTAGAAAAAAAATCTACAAAAAAAATCTAGAAAAAAATCTAGGAAAAAAATCTAGAAAAAAAATCTAGAAAAAAAATCTAGTAAAAAATCTAGAAAAAAATCTAGAAAAAAAATCTAGAAAAAAATCTAGAAAAAAAATCTAGAAAAAAAATCTAGAAAAAAATCTGGAAAAAAAATCTAGAAAAAAAATCTAGAAAAAAATCTACAAAAAAAATCTACAAAAAAAATCTAGAAAAAAATCTAGAAAAAAAATCTAGAAAAAAAATCTAGAAAAAAAATCTAGAAAAAAATCTAGAAAAAAAATCTAGAAAAAAAATCTAGAAAAAAAATCTAGAAAAAAATCTAAAAAAAAATCTAGAAAAAAATCTAGAAAAAAAATCTAGAAAAAAAATCTGCAAAAAAAATCTAAAAAAAAAATCTAGAAAAAAATCTAGAAAAAAATCTAGAAAAAAAATCTAGAAAAAAAATCTAGAAAAAAAATCTAGAAAAAAAATCTAGAAAAAAATCTAGAAAAAAAATCTAGAAAAAAAATCTAGAAAAAAAATCTAGAAAAAAATCTAGGAAAAAAATCTAGAAAAAAAATCTAGAAAAAAAATCTAGAAAAAAATCTAGAAAAAAATCTAGAAAAAAAATCTAGAAAAAAATCTAGAAAAAAAATCTAGAAAAAAAATCTAGAAAAAAATCTGGAAAAAAAATCTAGAAAAAAAATCTAGAAAAAAATCTAGAAAAAAAATCTACAAAAAAAATCTAGAAAAAAATCTAGAAAAAAAATCTAGAAAAAAAATCTAGAAAAAAAATCTAGAAAAAAATCTAGAAAAAAATCTAGAAAAAAAATCTACAAAAAAAATCTAGAAAAAATCTACAAAAAAAATCTAGAAAAAAATCTAGAAAAAAAATCTAGAAAAAAAATCTAGAAAAAAAATCTAGAAAAAAAATCTACAAAAAAAATCTAGAAAAAAAATCTAGAAAAAAATCTAGGAAAAAAATCTAGAAAAAAAATCTAGAAAAAAAATCTAGAAAAAAATCTAGAAAAAAAATCTAGAAAAAAATCTAGAAAAAAAATCTAGAAAAAAAATCTAGAAAAAAATCTGGAAAAAAAATCTAGAAAAAAAATCTAGAAAAAAAATCTAGAAAAAAAATCTAGAAAAAAATCTAGAAAAAAATCTAGAAAAAAAATCTACAAAAAAAATCTAGAAAAAATCTACAAAAAAAATCTAGAAAAAAAATCTACAAAAAAAATCTAGAAAAAAATCTAGAAAAAAAATCTAGAAAAAAAATCTAGAAAAAAAATCTAGAAAAAAAATCTACAAAAAAAATCTAGAAAAAAATCTAGGAAAAAAATCTAGAAAAAAAATCTAGAAAAAAAATCTAGTAAAAAATCTAGAAAAAAATCTAGAAAAAAAATCTAGAAAAAAATCTAGAAAAAAAATCTAGAAAAAAAATCTAGAAAAAAATCTGGAAAAAAAATCTAGAAAAAAAATCTAGAAAAAAATCTACAAAAAAAATCTACAAAAAAAATCTAGAAAAAAATCTAGAAAAAAAATCTAGAAAAAAATCTAGAAAAAAAATCTAGAAAAAAAATCTAGAAAAAAATCTAGAAAAAAATCTAGAAAAAAAATCTAGAAAAAAAATCTAGAAAAAAATCTAGAAAAAAAATTTGGAAAAAAAATCTAGAAAAAAAATCTGCAAAAAAAATCTAGAAAAAAATCTAGAAAAAAAATCTAGAAAAAAAATCTAGAAAAAAATCTAGAAAAAAAATCTACAAAAAAAATCTAGAAAAAAATCTACAAAAAAAATCTACAAAAAAAATCTAGAAAAAAAATCTAGAAAAAAAATCTAGAAAAAAATCTACAAAAAAAATTTACAAAAAAAATCTAGAAAAAAATCTAGAAAAAAAATTTGGAAAAAAAATCTAGAAAAAAAATCTGCAAAAAAAATCTAGAAAAAAATCTAGAAAAAAAATCTAGAAAAAAAATCTAGAAAAAAATCTACAAAAAAAATCTAGAAAAAAATCTACAAAAAAAATCTACAAAAAAAATCTAGAAAAAAATCTAGAAAAAAAATCTAGAAAAAAAATCTAGAAAAAACATCTAGAAAAAAATCTAGAAAAAAAATCTAGAAAAAAAATCTAGAAAAAAATCTAGAAAAAAAATCTAGAAAAAAAATCTAGAAAAAAATCTAGAAAAAAATCTAGAAAAAAAATCTAGAAAAAAAATCTAGAAAAAAATCTACAAAAAAAATTTACAAAAAAAATCTAGAAAAAAATCTAGAAAAAAAATTTGGAAAAAAAATCTAGAAAAAAAATCTGCAAAAAAAATCTAGAAAAAAATCTAGAAAAAAAATCTAGAAAAAAAATCTAGAAAAAAATCTAGAAAAAAAATCTAGAAAAAAAATCTAGAAAAAAAATCTAGAAAAAAAATCTACAAAAAAAATCTAGAAAAAAATCTAGGAAAAAAATCTAGAAAAAAAATCTAGAAAAAAAATCTAGTAAAAAATCTAGAAAAAAATCTAGAAAAAAAATCTAGAAAAAAATCTAGAAAAAAAATCTAGAAAAAAAATCTAGAAAAAAATCTGGAAAAAAAATCTAGAAAAAAAATCTAGAAAAAAATCTACAAAAAAAATCTACAAAAAAAATCTAGAAAAAAATCTAGAAAAAAAATCTAGAAAAAAAATCTAGAAAAAAAATCTAGAAAAAAATCTAGAAAAAAAATCTAGAAAAAAAATCTAGAAAAAAAATCTAGAAAAAAATCTAAAAAAAAATCTAGAAAAAAATCTAGAAAAAAAATCTAGAAAAAAATCTAGAAAAAAAATCTAGAAAAAAAATCTGCAAAAAAAATCTAAAAAAAAAATCTAGAAAAAAATCTAGAAAAAAATCTAGAAAAAAAATCTAGAAAAAAAATCTAGAAAAAAAATCTAGAAAAAAATCTAGAAAAAAAATCTACAAAAAAAATCTAGAAAAAAATCTAGAAAAAAAATCTAGAAAAAAAATCTAGAAAAAAATCTAGAAAAAAAATCTAGAAAAAAAATCTAGAAAAAAATCTAGAAAAAAATCTAGAAAAAAAATCTAGAAAAAAAATCTAGAAAAAAATCTACAAAAAAAATTTACAAAAAAAATCTAGAAAAAAATCTAGAAAAAAAATTTGGAAAAAAAATCTAGAAAAAAAATCTGCAAAAAAAATCTAGAAAAAAATCTAGAAAAAAAATCTAGAAAAAAAATCTAGAAAAAAATCTAGAAAAAAATTTGGAAAAAAAATCTAGAAAAAAAATCTGCAAAAAAAATCTAGAAAAAAATCTAGAAAAAAAATCTAGAAAAAAAATCTAGAAAAAAATCTAGAAAAAAATCTACAAAAAAAATCTACAAAAAAAATCTAGAAAAAATCTACAAAAAAAATCTACAAAAAAAATCTAGAAAAAAAATCTAGAAAAAAATCTAGAAAAAAAATCTAGAAAAAAAATCTAGAAAAAAAATCTAGAAAAAAAATCTACAAAAAAAATCTAGAAAAAAAATCTAGAAAAAAATCTAGGAAAAAAATCTAGAAAAAAAATCTAGAAAAAAAATCTACAAAAAAAATCTAGAAAAAAAATCTAGAAAAAAATCTAGAAAAAAATCTAGAAAAAAAATCTACAAAAAAAATCTAGAAAAAATCTACAAAAAAAATCTAGAAAAAAATCTAGAAAAAAAATCTAGAAAAAAAATCTAGAAAAAAAATCTAGAAAAAAAATCTACAAAAAAAATCTAGAAAAAAAATCTAGAAAAAAATCTAGGAAAAAAATCTAGAAAAAAAATCTAGAAAAAAAATCTAGAAAAAAATCTAGAAAAAAATCTAGAAAAAAAATCTAGAAAAAAATCTAGAAAAAAAATCTAGAAAAAAAATCTAGAAAAAAATCTGGAAAAAAAATCTAGAAAAAAAATCTAGAAAAAAAATCTAGAAAAAAAATCTAGAAAAAAATCTAGAAAAAAATCTAGAAAAAAAATCTACAAAAAAAATCTAGAAAAAATCTACAAAAAAAATCTAGAAAAAAAATCTACAAAAAAAATCTAGAAAAAAATCTAGAAAAAAAATCTAGAAAAAAAATCTAGAAAAAAAATCTAGAAAAAAAATCTACAAAAAAAATCTAGAAAAAAATCTAGGAAAAAAATCTAGAAAAAAAATCTAGAAAAAAAATCTAGTAAAAAATCTAGAAAAAAATCTAGAAAAAAAATCTAGAAAAAAATCTAGAAAAAAAATCTAGAAAAAAAATCTAGAAAAAAATCTGGAAAAAAAATCTAGAAAAAAAATCTAGAAAAAAATCTACAAAAAAAATCTACAAAAAAAATCTAGAAAAAAATCTAGAAAAAAAATCTAGAAAAAAAATCTAGAAAAAAATCTAGAAAAAAAATCTAGAAAAAAAATCTAGAAAAAAAATCTAGAAAAAAATCTAAAAAAAAATCTAGAAAAAAATCTAGAAAAAAAATCTAGAAAAAAAATCTGCAAAAAAAATCTAAAAAAAAAATCTAGAAAAAAATCTAGAAAAAAATCTAGAAAAAAAATCTAGAAAAAAAATCTAGAAAAAAAATCTAGAAAAAAATCTAGAAAAAAAATCTACAAAAAAAATCTAGAAAAAAATCTAGAAAAAAAATCTAGAAAAAAAATCTAGAAAAAAATCTAGAAAAAAAATCTAGAAAAAAAATCTAGAAAAAAATCTAGAAAAAAATCTAGAAAAAAAATCTAGAAAAAAAATCTAGAAAAAAATCTACAAAAAAAATTTACAAAAAAAATCTAGAAAAAAATCTAGAAAAAAAATTTGGAAAAAAAATCTAGAAAAAAAATCTGCAAAAAAAATCTAGAAAAAAATCTAGAAAAAAAATCTAGAAAAAAAATCTAGAAAAAAATCTAGAAAAAAAATCTACAAAAAAAATCTAGAAAAAAATCTACAAAAAAAATCTACAAAAAAAATCTAGAAAAAAAATCTAGAAAAAAAATCTAGAAAAAAATCTACAAAAAAAATTTACAAAAAAAATCTAGAAAAAAATCTAGAAAAAAAATTTGGAAAAAAAATCTAGAAAAAAAATCTGCAAAAAAAATCTAGAAAAAAATCTAGAAAAAAAATCTAGAAAAAAAATCTAGAAAAAAATCTACAAAAAAAATCTAGAAAAAAATCTACAAAAAAAATCTACAAAAAAAATCTAGAAAAAAATCTAGAAAAAAAATCTAGAAAAAAAATCTAGAAAAAAAATCTAGAAAAAAATCTAGAAAAAAAATCTAGAAAAAAAATCTAGAAAAAAATCTAGAAAAAAAATCTAGAAAAAAAATCTAGAAAAAAATCTAGAAAAAAATCTAGAAAAAAAATCTAGAAAAAAAATCTAGAAAAAAATCTACAAAAAAAATTTACAAAAAAAATCTAGAAAAAAATCTAGAAAAAAAATTTGGAAAAAAAATCTAGAAAAAAAATCTGCAAAAAAAATCTAGAAAAAAATCTAGAAAAAAAATCTAGAAAAAAAATCTAGAAAAAAATCTAGAAAAAAAATCTAGAAAAAAAATCTAGAAAAAAAATCTAGAAAAAAAATCTACAAAAAAAATCTAGAAAAAAATCTAGGAAAAAAATCTAGAAAAAAAATCTAGAAAAAAAATCTAGTAAAAAATCTAGAAAAAAATCTAGAAAAAAAATCTAGAAAAAAATCTAGAAAAAAAATCTAGAAAAAAAATCTAGAAAAAAATCTGGAAAAAAAATCTAGAAAAAAAATCTAGAAAAAAATCTACAAAAAAAATCTACAAAAAAAATCTAGAAAAAAATCTAGAAAAAAAATCTAGAAAAAAAATCTAGAAAAAAAATCTAGAAAAAAATCTAGAAAAAAAATCTAGAAAAAAAATCTAGAAAAAAAATCTAGAAAAAAATCTAAAAAAAAATCTAGAAAAAAATCTAGAAAAAAAATCTAGAAAAAAATCTAGAAAAAAAATCTAGAAAAAAAATCTGCAAAAAAAATCTAAAAAAAAAATCTAGAAAAAAATCTAGAAAAAAATCTAGAAAAAAAATCTAGAAAAAAAATCTAGAAAAAAAATCTAGAAAAAAATCTAGAAAAAAAATCTACAAAAAAAATCTAGAAAAAAATCTAGAAAAAAAATCTAGAAAAAAAATCTAGAAAAAAATCTAGAAAAAAAATCTAGAAAAAAAATCTAGAAAAAAATCTAGAAAAAAATCTAGAAAAAAAATCTAGAAAAAAAATCTAGAAAAAAATCTACAAAAAAAATTTACAAAAAAAATCTAGAAAAAAATCTAGAAAAAAAATTTGGAAAAAAAATCTAGAAAAAAAATCTGCAAAAAAAATCTAGAAAAAAATCTAGAAAAAAAATCTAGAAAAAAAATCTAGAAAAAAATCTAGAAAAAAATTTGGAAAAAAAATCTAGAAAAAAAATCTGCAAAAAAAATCTAGAAAAAAATCTAGAAAAAAAATCTAGAAAAAAAATCTAGAAAAAAATCTAGAAAAAAATCTACAAAAAAAATCTACAAAAAAAATCTAGAAAAAATCTACAAAAAAAATCTACAAAAAAAATCTAGAAAAAAAATCTAGAAAAAAATCTAGAAAAAAAATCTAGAAAAAAAATCTAGAAAAAAAATCTAGAAAAAAAATCTACAAAAAAAATCTAGAAAAAAAATCTAGAAAAAAATCTAGGAAAAAAATCTAGAAAAAAAATCTAGAAAAAAAATCTAGAAAAAAAATCTAGAAAAAAATCTAGAAAAAAATCTAGAAAAAAAATCTACAAAAAAAATCTAGAAAAAATCTACAAAAAAAATCTAGAAAAAAAATCTACAAAAAAAATCTAGAAAAAAATCTAGAAAAAAAATCTAGAAAAAAAATCTAGAAAAAAAATCTAGAAAAAAAATCTACAAAAAAAATCTAGAAAAAAATCTAGAAAAAAATCTAGAAAAAAAATCTAGAAAAAAAATCTAGAAAAAAATCTAGAAAAAAAATCTAGAAAAAAAATCTAGAAAAAAATCTAGAAAAAAATCTAGAAAAAAAATCTAGAAAAAAAATCTAGAAAAAAAATCTAGAAAAAAATCTAGAAAAAAAATCTAGAAAAAAAATCTACAAAAAAAATCTAGAAAAAAATCTAGAAAAAAAATCTAGAAAAAAAATCTAGAAAAAAATCTACAAAAAAAATCTACAAAAAAAATTTACAAAAAAAATCTAGAAAAAAATCTAGAAAAAAAATTTGGAAAAAAAATCTAGAAAAAAAATCTGCAAAAAAAATCTAGAAAAAAATCTAGAAAAAAAATCTAGAAAAAAAATCTAGAAAAAAATCTAGAAAAAAATCTAGAAAAAAAATCTAGAAAAAAAATCTAGAAAAAAAATCTACAAAAAAAATCTAGAAAAAAATCTAGAAAAAAAATCTAGAAAAAAAATCTAGAAAAAAAATCTAGTCAAAAAATCTAGAAAAAAATCTAGAAAAAAATCTAGAAAAAAATCTAGAAAAAAATCTAGAAAAAAAATCTAGAAAAAAAATCTAGAAAAAAAATCTAGAAAAAAAATCTAGAAAAAAAATCTAGAAAAAAAATCTACAAAAAAAATCTAGAAAAAAATCTAGAAAAAAAATCTAGAAAAAAAATCTAGAAAAAAAATCTAGTAAAAAAATCTAGAAAAAAATCTAGAAAAAAAATCTAGAAAAAAATCTAGAAAAAAATCTAGAAAAAAAATCTAGAAAAAAAATCTAGAAAAAAAATCTAGAAAAAAAATCTAGAAAAAAAATCTAGAAAAAAAATCTAGAAAAAAATCTACAAAAAAAATCTACAAAAACAATTTACAAAAAAAATCTAGAAAAAAATCTAGAAAAAACATTTAGAAAAAAAATCTAGAAAAAAAATCTAGAAAAAAATCTAGAAAAAAAATCTAGAAAAAAATCTAGAAAAAAATCTAGAAAAAAAATCTAGAAAAAAATCTAGAAAAAAAATCTAGAAAAAAATCTAGAAAAAAAATCTAGAAAAAAAATCTAGAAAAAAAATCTAGAAAAAAATCTAGAAAAAAAATCTAGAAAAAAATCTAGAAAAAAAATCTAGAAAAAAATCTGGAAAAAAAATCTAGAAAAAAAATCTAGAAAAAAATCTACAAAAAAAATCTAGAAAAAAAATCTAGAAAAAAATCTAGAAAAAACATCTAGAAAAAAAATCTAGAAAAAAAATCTAGAAAAAAATCTAGAAAAAAAATCTAGAAAAAAATCTAGAAAAAAATCTAGAAAAAAAATCTAGAAAAAAAATCTAGAAAAAAATCTAGAAAAAAAATCTAGAAAAAAATCTAGAAAAAAATCTAGAAAAAAAATCTAGAAAAAAAATCTAGAAAAAAATCTAGAAAAAAAATCTAGAAAAAAATCTAGAAAAAAATCTAGAAAAAAAATCTAGAAAAAAAATCTAGAAAAAAAATCTAGAAAAAAAATCTACAAAAACAATTTACAAAAAAAAATCTAGAAAAAAATCTAGAAAAAAAATTTAGAAAAAAAATCTAGAAAAAAAATCTAGAAAAAAATCTAGAAAAAAAATCTAGAAAAAAATCTAGAAAAAAATCTAGAAAAAAAATCTAGAAAAAAATCTAGAAAAAAAATCTAGAAAAAAATCTAGAAAAAAAAACTAGAAAAAAAATCTAGAAAAAAAATCTAGAAAAAAATCTAGAAAAAAAATCTAGAAAAAAATCTAGAAAAAAAATCTAGAAAAAAATCTGGAAAAAAATTCTAGAAAAAAAATCTAGAAAAAAATCTACAAAAAAAATCTACAAAAAAAATCTACAAAAAAATCTAGAAAAAAAATCTAGAAAAAAAAATCTAGAAAAAAAATCTAGAAAAAAATCTAGAAAAAACATCTAGAAAAAAAATCTAGAAAAAAAATCTAGAAAAAAATCTAGAAAAAAAATCTAGAAAAAAATCTAGAAAAAAATCTAGAAAAAGAATCTAGGAAAAAAATCTAGAAAAAAAATCTAGAAAAAAAATCTAGAAAAAAATCTAGAAAAAAATCTAGAAAAAAAATCTAGAAAAAAATCTAGAAAAAAAATCTAGAAAAAAAATCTAGAAAAAAATCTGGAAAAAAAATCTAGAAAAAAAATCTAGAAAAAAATCTACAAAAAAAATCTACAAAAAAAATCTAGAAAAAAATCTAGAAAAAAAATCTAGAAAAAAAATCTAGAAAAAAAATCTAGAAAAAAATCTAGAAAAAAATCTAGAAAAAAAATCTAGAAAAAAAATCTAGAAAAAAATCTAGAAAAAAAATCTAGAAAAAAAATCTAGAAAAAAAATCTACAAAAAAAATCTAGAAAAAATCTACAAAAAAAATCTAGAAAAAAAATCTAGAAAAAAAATCTAGAAAAAAATCTAGAAAAAAAATCTAGAAAAAAAATCTAGAAAAAAAATCTAGAAAAAAAATCTAGAAAAAAAATCTAGAAAAAAAATCTAGAAAAAAATCTAGGAAAAAAATCTAGAAAAAAATCTAGAAAAAAATCTAGAAAAAAAATCTAGAAAAAAATCTAGAAAAAAAATCTAGAAAAAAAATCTAGAAAAAAATCTGGAAAAAAAATCTAGAAAAAAAATCTAGAAAAAAATCTACAAAAAAAATCTACAAAAAAAATCTAGAAAAAAATCTAGAAAAAAAATCTAGAAAAAAAATCTAGAAAAAAAATCTAGAAAAAAATCTAGAAAAAAATCTAGAAAAAAATCTAGAAAAAAATCTAGAAAAAATCTACAAAAAAAATCTAGAAAAAAAATCTACAAAAAAAATCTAGAAAAAAATCTAGAAAAAAAATCTAGAAAAAAAATCTAGAAAAAAATCTAGAAAAAAAATCTAGAAAAAAAATCTACAAAAAAAATCTAGAAAAAATCTACAAAAAAAATCTAGAAAAAAAATCTACAAAAAAAATCTAGAAAAAAATCTAGAAAAAAAATCTAGAAAAAAAATCTACAAAAAAAATCTAGAAAAAAATCTAGAAAAAAAATCTAGAAAAAAAATCTAGAAAAAAAATCTAGAAAAAAAATCTAGAAAAAAAATCTAGAAAAAAAATCTAGAAAAAAATCTACAAAAAAAATCTACAAAAACAATTTACAAAAAAAATCTAGAAAAAAAATCTAGAAAAAAATCTAGAAAAAAAATCTAGAAAAAAAATCTACAAAAAAAATCTAGAAAAAATCTACAAAAAAAATCTAGAAAAAAAATCTAGAAAAAAATCTAGAAAAAAAATCTAGAAAAAAAATCTAGAAAAAAATCTAGAAAAAAATCTAGAAAAAAAATCTAGAAAAAAAATCTAGAAAAAAAATCTAGAAAAAAATCTAGAAAAAAAATCTAGAAAAAAAATCTAGAAAAAAAATCTAGAAAAAAATCTAGAAAAAAAATCTAGAAAAAAAATCTAGAAAAAAAATCTAGAAAAAAAATCTAGAAAAAAAATCTAGAAAAAAAATCTAGAAAAAAAATCTAGAAAAAAATCTACAAAAACAATTTACAAAAAAAATCTAGAAAAAAAATCTAGAAAAAAAATCTAGAAAAAAATCTAGAAAAAAAATCTAGAAAAAAAATCTACAAAAAAAATCTAGAAAAAAATCTAGAAAAAAAATCTAGAAAAAAAATCTAGAAAAAAAATCTAGAAAAAAATCTAGAAAAAAAATCTAGAAAAAAAATCTAGAAAAAAAATCTAGAAAAAAATCTAGGAAAAAAATCTAGAAAAAAAATCTAGAAAAAAAATCTAGAAAAAAATCTAGAAAAAAATCTAGAAAAAAAATCTACAAAAAAAATCTACAAAAAAAATCTAGAAAAAATCTAGAAAAAAAATCTAGAAAAAAAATCTACAAAAAAAATCTAGAAAAAAATCTAGAAAAAAAATCTAGAAAAAAAATCTAGAAAAAAAATCTAGAAAAAAAATCTACAAAAAAAATCTAGAAAAAAATCTAGGAAAAAAATCTAGAAAAAAAATCTAGAAAAAAAATCTAGTAAAAAATCTAGAAAAAAATCTAGAAAAAAAATCTAGAAAAAAATCTAGAAAAAAAATCTAGAAAAAAAATCTAGAAAAAAATCTGGAAAAAAAATCTAGAAAAAAAATCTAGAAAAAAATCTACAAAAAAAATCTACAAAAAAAATCTAGAAAAAAATCTAGAAAAAAAATCTAGAAAAAAAATCTAGAAAAAAATCTAGAAAAAAAATCTAGAAAAAAAATCTAGAAAAAAAATCTAGAAAAAAATCTAAAAAAAAATCTAGAAAAAAATCTAGAAAAAAAATCTAGAAAAAAAATCTGCAAAAAAAATCTAAAAAAAAAATCTAGAAAAAAATCTAGAAAAAAATCTAGAAAAAAAATCTAGAAAAAAAATCTAGAAAAAAAATCTAGAAAAAAATCTAGAAAAAAAATCTACAAAAAAAATCTAGAAAAAAATCTAGAAAAAAAATCTAGAAAAAAAATCTAGAAAAAAATCTAGAAAAAAAATCTAGAAAAAAAATCTAGAAAAAAATCTAGAAAAAAATCTAGAAAAAAAATCTAGAAAAAAAATCTAGAAAAAAATCTACAAAAAAAAATTACAAAAAAAATCTAGAAAAAAATCTAGAAAAAAAATTTGGAAAAAAAATCTAGAAAAAAAATCTGCAAAAAAAATCTAGAAAAAAATCTAGAAAAAAAATCTAGAAAAAAAATCTAGAAAAAAATCTAGAAAAAAAATCTACAAAAAAAATCTAGAAAAAAATCTACAAAAAAAATCTACAAAAAAAATCTAGAAAAAAAATCTAGAAAAAAAATCTAGAAAAAAATCTACAAAAAAAATTTACAAAAAAAATCTAGAAAAAAATCTAGAAAAAAAATTTGGAAAAAAAATCTAGAAAAAAAATCTGCAAAAAAAATCTAGAAAAAAATCTAGAAAAAAAATCTAGAAAAAAAATCTAGAAAAAAATCTACAAAAAAAATCTAGAAAAAAATCTACAAAAAAAATCTACAAAAAAAATCTAGAAAAAAATCTAGAAAAAAAATCTAGAAAAAAAATCTAGAAAAAAAATCTAGAAAAAAATCTAGAAAAAAAATCTAGAAAAAAAATCTAGAAAAAAATCTAGAAAAAAAATCTAGAAAAAAAATCTAGAAAAAAATCTAGAAAAAAATCTAGAAAAAAAATCTAGAAAAAAAATCTAGAAAAAAATCTACAAAAAAAATTTACAAAAAAAATCTAGAAAAAAATCTAGAAAAAAAATTTGGAAAAAAAATCTAGAAAAAAAATCTGCAAAAAAAATCTAGAAAAAAATCTAGAAAAAAAATCTAGAAAAAAAATCTAGAAAAAAATCTAGAAAAAAAATCTAGAAAAAAAATCTAGAAAAAAAATCTAGAAAAAAAATCTACAAAAAAAATCTAGAAAAAAATCTAGGAAAAAAATCTAGAAAAAAAATCTAGAAAAAAAATCTAGTAAAAAATCTAGAAAAAAATCTAGAAAAAAAATCTAGAAAAAAATCTAGAAAAAAAATCTAGAAAAAAAATCTAGAAAAAAATCTGGAAAAAAAATCTAGAAAAAAAATCTAGAAAAAAATCTACAAAAAAAATCTACAAAAAAAATCTAGAAAAAAATCTAGAAAAAAAATCTAGAAAAAAAATCTAGAAAAAAAATCTAGAAAAAAATCTAGAAAAAAAATCTAGAAAAAAAATCTAGAAAAAAAATCTAGAAAAAAATCTAAAAAAAAATCTAGAAAAAAATCTAGAAAAAAAATCTAGAAAAAAATCTAGAAAAAAAATCTAGAAAAAAAATCTGCAAAAAAAATCTAAAAAAAAAATCTAGAAAAAAATCTAGAAAAAAATCTAGAAAAAAAATCTAGAAAAAAAATCTAGAAAAAAAATCTAGAAAAAAATCTAGAAAAAAAATCTACAAAAAAAATCTAGAAAAAAATCTAGAAAAAAAATCTAGAAAAAAAATCTAGAAAAAAATCTAGAAAAAAAATCTAGAAAAAAAATCTAGAAAAAAATCTAGAAAAAAATCTAGAAAAAAAATCTAGAAAAAAAATCTAGAAAAAAATCTACAAAAAAAATTTACAAAAAAAATCTAGAAAAAAATCTAGAAAAAAAATTTGGAAAAAAAATCTAGAAAAAAAATCTGCAAAAAAAATCTAGAAAAAAATCTAGAAAAAAAATCTAGAAAAAAAATCTAGAAAAAAATCTAGAAAAAAATTTGGAAAAAAAATCTAGAAAAAAAATCTGCAAAAAAAATCTAGAAAAAAATCTAGAAAAAAAATCTAGAAAAAAAATCTAGAAAAAAATCTAGAAAAAAATCTACAAAAAAAATCTACAAAAAAAATCTAGAAAAAATCTACAAAAAAAATCTACAAAAAAAATCTAGAAAAAAAATCTAGAAAAAAATCTAGAAAAAAAATCTAGAAAAAAAATCTAGAAAAAAAATCTACAAAAAAAATCTAGAAAAAAAATCTAGAAAAAAAATCTAGAAAAAAATCTAGGAAAAAAATCTAGAAAAAAAATCTAGAAAAAAAATCTACAAAAAAAATCTAGAAAAAAAATCTAGAAAAAAATCTAGAAAAAAATCTAGAAAAAAAATCTACAAAAAAAATCTAGAAAAAATCTACAAAAAAAATCTAGAAAAAAATCTAGAAAAAAAATCTAGAAAAAAAATCTAGAAAAAAAATCTAGAAAAAAAATCTACAAAAAAAATCTAGAAAAAAAATCTAGAAAAAAATCTAGGAAAAAAATCTAGAAAAAAAATCTAGAAAAAAAATCTAGAAAAAAATCTAGAAAAAAATCTAGAAAAAAAATCTAGAAAAAAATCTAGAAAAAAAATCTAGAAAAAAAATCTAGAAAAAAATCTGGAAAAAAAATCTAGAAAAAAAATCTAGAAAAAAAATCTAGAAAAAAAATCTAGAAAAAAATCTAGAAAAAAATCTAGAAAAAAAATCTACAAAAAAAATCTAGAAAAAATCTACAAAAAAAATCTAGAAAAAAAATCTACAAAAAAAATCTAGAAAAAAATCTAGAAAAAAAATCTAGAAAAAAAATCTAGAAAAAAAATCTAGAAAAAAAATCTACAAAAAAAATCTAGAAAAAAATCTAGGAAAAAAATCTAGAAAAAAAATCTAGAAAAAAAATCTAGTAAAAAATCTAGAAAAAAATCTAGAAAAAAAATCTAGAAAAAAATCTAGAAAAAAAATCTAGAAAAAAAATCTAGAAAAAAATCTGGAAAAAAAATCTAGAAAAAAAATCTAGAAAAAAATCTACAAAAAAAATCTACAAAAAAAATCTAGAAAAAAATCTAGAAAAAAAATCTAGAAAAAAAATCTAGAAAAAAATCTAGAAAAAAAATCTAGAAAAAAAATCTAGAAAAAAAATCTAGAAAAAAATCTAAAAAAAAATCTAGAAAAAAATCTAGAAAAAAAATCTAGAAAAAAAATCTGCAAAAAAAATCTAAAAAAAAAATCTAGAAAAAAATCTAGAAAAAAATCTAGAAAAAAAATCTAGAAAAAAAATCTAGAAAAAAAATCTAGATAAAAATCTAGAAAAAAAATCTACAAAAAAAATCTAGAAAAAAATCTAGAAAAAAAATCTAGAAAAAAAATCTAGAAAAAAATCTAGAAAAAAAATCTAGAAAAAAAATCTAGAAAAAAATCTAGAAAAAAATCTAGAAAAAAAATCTAGAAAAAAAATCTAGAAAAAAATCTACAAAAAAAATTTACAAAAAAAATCTAGAAAAAAATCTAGAAAAAAAATTTGGAAAAAAAATCTAGAAAAAAAATCTGCAAAAAAAATCTAGAAAAAAATCTAGAAAAAAAATCTAGAAAAAAAATCTAGAAAAAAATCTAGAAAAAAAATCTACAAAAAAAATCTAGAAAAAAATCTACAAAAAAAATCTACAAAAAAAATCTAGAAAAAAAATCTAGAAAAAAAATCTAGAAAAAAATCTACAAAAAAAATTTACAAAAAAAATCTAGAAAAAAATCTAGAAAAAAAATTTGGAAAAAAAATCTAGAAAAAAAATCTGCAAAAAAAATCTAGAAAAAAATCTAGAAAAAAAATCTAGAAAAAAAATCTAGAAAAAAATCTACAAAAAAAATCTAGAAAAAAATCTACAAAAAAAATCTACAAAAAAAATCTAGAAAAAAATCTAGAAAAAAAATCTAGAAAAAAAATCTAGAAAAAAAATCTAGAAAAAAATCTAGAAAAAAAATCTAGAAAAAAAATCTAGAAAAAAATCTAGAAAAAAAATCTAGAAAAAAAATCTAGAAAAAAATCTAGAAAAAAATCTAGAAAAAAAATCTAGAAAAAAAATCTAGAAAAAAATCTACAAAAAAAATTTACAAAAAAAATCTAGAAAAAAATCTAGAAAAAAAATTTGGAAAAAAAATCTAGAAAAAAAATCTGCAAAAAAAATCTAGAAAAAAATCTAGAAAAAAAATCTAGAAAAAAAATCTAGAAAAAAATCTAGAAAAAAAATCTAGAAAAAAAATCTAGAAAAAAAATCTAGAAAAAAAATCTACAAAAAAAATCTAGAAAAAAATCTAGGAAAAAAATCTAGAAAAAAAATCTAGAAAAAAAATCTAGTAAAAAATCTAGAAAAAAATCTAGAAAAAAAATCTAGAAAAAAATCTAGAAAAAAAATCTAGAAAAAAAATCTAGAAAAAAATCTGGAAAAAAAATCTAGAAAAAAAATCTAGAAAAAAATCTACAAAAAAAATCTACAAAAAAAATCTAGAAAAAAATCTAGAAAAAAAATCTAGAAAAAAAATCTAGAAAAAAAATCTAGAAAAAAATCTAGAAAAAAAATCTAGAAAAAAAATCTAGAAAAAAAATCTAGAAAAAAATCTAAAAAAAAATCTAGAAAAAAATCTAGAAAAAAAATCTAGAAAAAAATCTAGAAAAAAAATCTAGAAAAAAAATCTGCAAAAAAAATCTAAAAAAAAAATCTAGAAAAAAATCTAGAAAAAAATCTAGAAAAAAAATCTAGAAAAAAAATCTAGAAAAAAAATCTAGAAAAAAATCTAGAAAAAAAATCTACAAAAAAAATCTAGAAAAAAATCTAGAAAAAAAATCTAGAAAAAAAATCTAGAAAAAAATCTAGAAAAAAAATCTAGAAAAAAAATCTAGAAAAAAATCTAGAAAAAAATCTAGAAAAAAAATCTAGAAAAAAAATCTAGAAAAAAATCTACAAAAAAAATTTACAAAAAAAATCTAGAAAAAAATCTAGAAAAAAAATTTGGAAAAAAAATCTAGAAAAAAAATCTGCAAAAAAAATCTAGAAAAAAATCTAGAAAAAAAATCTAGAAAAAAAATCTAGAAAAAAATCTAGAAAAAAATTTGGAAAAAAAATCTAGAAAAAAAATCTGCAAAAAAAATCTAGAAAAAAATCTAGAAAAAAAATCTAGAAAAAAAATCTAGAAAAAAATCTAGAAAAAAATCTACAAAAAAAATCTACAAAAAAAATCTAGAAAAAATCTACAAAAAAAATCTACAAAAAAAATCTAGAAAAAAAATCTAGAAAAAAATCTAGAAAAAAAATCTAGAAAAAAAATCTAGAAAAAAAATCTAGAAAAAAAATCTACAAAAAAAATCTAGAAAAAAAATCTAGAAAAAAATCTAGGAAAAAAATCTAGAAAAAAAATCTAGAAAAAAAATCTAGAAAAAAAATCTAGAAAAAAATCTAGAAAAAAAATCTAGAAAAAAAATCTACAAAAAAAATCTAGAAAAAAATCTAGAAAAAAAATCTAGAAAAAAAATCTAGAAAAAAATCTACAAAAAAAATCTACAAAAAAAATTTACAAAAAAAATCTAGAAAAAAATCTAGAAAAAAAATTTGGAAAAAAAATCTAGAAAAAAAATCTGCAAAAAAAATCTAGAAAAAAATCTAGAAAAAAAATCTAGAAAAAAAATCTAGAAAAAAATCTAGAAAAAAATCTAGAAAAAAAATCTAGAAAAAAAATCTAGAAAAAAAATCTACAAAAAAAATCTAGAAAAAAATCTAGAAAAAAAATCTAGAAAAAAAATCTAGAAAAAAAATCTAGTCAAAAAATCTAGAAAAAAATCTAGAAAAAAAATCTAGAAAAAAATCTAGAAAAAAATCTAGAAAAAAAATCTAGAAAAAAAATCTAGAAAAAAAATCTAGAAAAAAAATCTAGAAAAAAATCTAGAAAAAAAATCTAGAAAAAAAATCTGCAAAAAAAATCTAAAAAAAAAATCTAGAAAAAAATCTAGAAAAAAATCTAGAAAAAAAATCTAGAAAAAAAATCTAGAAAAAAAATCTAGAAAAAAATCTAGAAAAAAAATCTACAAAAAAAATCTAGAAAAAAATCTAGAAAAAAAATCTAGAAAAAAAATCTAGAAAAAAATCTAGAAAAAAAATCTAGAAAAAAAATCTAGAAAAAAATCTAGAAAAAAATCTAGAAAAAAAATCTAGAAAAAAAATCTAGAAAAAAATCTACAAAAAAAATTTACAAAAAAAATCTAGAAAAAAATCTAGAAAAAAAATTTGGAAAAAAAATCTAGAAAAAAAATCTGCAAAAAAAATCTAGAAAAAAATCTAGAAAAAAAATCTAGAAAAAAAATCTAGAAAAAAATCTAGAAAAAAATTTGGAAAAAAAATCTAGAAAAAAAATCTGCAAAAAAAATCTAGAAAAAAATCTAGAAAAAAAATCTAGAAAAAAAATCTAGAAAAAAATCTAGAAAAAAATCTACAAAAAAAATCTACAAAAAAAATCTAGAAAAAATCTACAAAAAAAATCTACAAAAAAAATCTAGAAAAAAAATCTAGAAAAAAATCTAGAAAAAAAATCTAGAAAAAAAATCTAGAAAAAAAATCTAGAAAAAAAATCTACAAAAAAAATCTAGAAAAAAAATCTAGAAAAAAATCTAGGAAAAAAATCTACAAAAAAAATCTAGAAAAAAAATCTAGAAAAAAAATCTAGAAAAAAATCTAGAAAAAAAATCTAGAAAAAAAATCTACAAAAAAAATCTAGAAAAAAATCTAGAAAAAAAATCTAGAAAAAAAATCTAGAAAAAAATCTACAAAAAAAATCTACAAAAAAAATTTACAAAAAAAATCTAGAAAAAAATCTAGAAAAAAAATTTGGAAAAAAAATCTAGAAAAAAAATCTGCAAAAAAAATCTAGAAAAAAATCTAGAAAAAAAATCTAGAAAAAAAATCTAGAAAAAAATCTAGAAAAAAATCTAGAAAAAAAATCTAGAAAAAAAATCTAGAAAAAAAATCTACAAAAAAAATCTAGAAAAAAATCTAGAAAAAAAATCTAGAAAAAAAATCTAGAAAAAAAATCTAGTCAAAAAATCTAGAAAAAAATCTAGAAAAAAAATCTAGAAAAAAATCTAGAAAAAAATCTAGAAAAAAAATCTAGAAAAAAAATCTAGAAAAAAAATCTAGAAAAAAAATCTAGAAAAAAATCTAGAAAAAAATCTAGAAAAAAAATCTAGAAAAAAAATCTAGAAAAAAAATCTACAAAAAAAATCTAGAAAAAAATCTAGAAAAAAAATCTAGAAAAAAAATCTAGAAAAAAATCTAGAAAAAAAATCTAGAAAAAAAATCTAGAAAAAAATCTAGAAAAAAATCTAGAAAAAAAATCTAGAAAAAAAATCTAGAAAAAAAATCTACAAAAAAAATCTAGAAAAAAATCTAGAAAAAAAATCTAGAAAAAAAATCTAGAAAAAAAATCTAGTAAAAAAATCTAGAAAAAAATCTAGAAAAAAAATCTAGAAAAAAATCTAGAAAAAAATCTAGAAAAAAAATCTAGAAAAAAAATCTAGAAAAAAAATCTAGAAAAAAAATCTAGAAAAAAAATCTAGAAAAAAAATCTAGAAAAAAATCTACAAAAAAAATCTACAAAAACAATTTACAAAAAAAATCTAGAAAAAAATCTAGAAAAAACATTTAGAAAAAAAATCTAGAAAAAAAATCTAGAAAAAAATCTAGAAAAAAAATCTAGAAAAAAATCTAGAAAAAAATCTAGAAAAAAAATCTAGAAAAAAATCTAGAAAAAAAATCTAGAAAAAAATCTAGAAAAAAAATCTAGAAAAAAAATCTAGAAAAAAAATCTAGAAAAAAAATCTAGAAAAAAAATCTAGAAAAAAATCTAGAAAAAAAATCTAGAAAAAAATCTAGAAAAAAATCTAGAAAAAAAATCTAGAAAAAAAATCTAGAAAAAAAATCTACAAAAACAATTTACAAAAAAAAATCTAGAAAAAAATCTAGAAAAAAAATTTAGAAAAAAAATCTAGAAAAAAAATCTAGAAAAAAATCTAGAAAAAAAATCTAGAAAAAAATCTAGAAAAAAAATCTAGAAAAAAATCTAGAAAAAAAATCTAGAAAAAAATCTAGAAAAAAAAACTAGAAAAAAAATCTAGAAAAAAATCTACAAAAAAAATCTACAAAAAAAATCTAGAAAAAAATCTAGAAAAAAAATCTAGAAAAAAAATCTAGAAAAAAAATCTAGAAAAAAATCTAGAAAAAAATCTAGAAAAAAATCTAGAAAAAAATCTAGAAAAAATCTACAAAAAAAATCTAGAAAAAAAATCTACAAAAAAAATCTAGAAAAAAATCTAGAAAAAAAATCTAGAAAAAAAATCTAGAAAAAAATCTAGAAAAAAAATCTAGAAAAAAAATCTACAAAAAAAATCTAGAAAAAATCTACAAAAAAAATCTAGAAAAAAAATCTACAAAAAAAATCTAGAAAAAAATCTAGAAAAAAAATCTAGAAAAAAAATCTACAAAAAAAATCTAGAAAAAAATCTAGAAAAAAAATCTAGAAAAAAAATCTAGAAAAAAAATCTACAAAAAAAATCTAGAAAAAATCTACAAAAAAAATCTAGAAAAAAAATCTACAAAAAAAATCTAGAAAAAAATCTAGAAAAAAAATCTAGAAAAAAAATCTACAAAAAAAATCTAGAAAAAAATCTAGAAAAAAAATCTAGAAAAAAAATCTAGAAAAAAAATCTAGAAAAAAAATCTAGAAAAAAAATCTAGAAAAAAAATCTAGAAAAAAATCTAGAAAAAAAATCTACAAAAAAAATCTAGAAAAAATCTACAAAAAAAATCTAGAAAAAAAATCTAGAAAAAAATCTAGAAAAAAAATCTAGAAAAAAAATCTAGAAAAAAATCTAGAAAAAAATCTAGAAAAAAAATCTAGAAAAAAAATCTAGAAAAAAAATCTAGAAAAAAATCTAGAAAAAAAATCTAGAAAAAAAATCTAGAAAAAAAATCTAGAAAAAAATCTAGAAAAAAAATCTAGAAAAAAAATCTAGAAAAAAAATCTAGAAAAAAAATCTAGAAAAAAAATCTAGAAAAAAAATCTAGAAAAAAAATCTAGAAAAAAATCTACAAAAACAATTTACAAAAAAAATCTAGAAAAAAAATCTAGAAAAAAAATCTAGAAAAAAATCTAGAAAAAAAATCTAGAAAAAAAATCTACAAAAAAAATCTAGAAAAAAATCTAGAAAAAAAATCTAGAAAAAAAATCTAGAAAAAAAATCTAGAAAAAAATCTAGAAAAAAAATCTAGAAAAAAAATCTAGAAAAAAAATCTAGAAAAAAATCTAGGAAAAAAATCTAGAAAAAAAATCTAGAAAAAAAATCTAGAAAAAAATCTAGAAAAAAATCTAGAAAAAAAATCTAGAAAAAAATCTAGAAAAAAAATCTAGAAAAAAAATCTAGAAAAAAATCTGGAAAAAAAATCTAGAAAAAAAATCTAGAAAAAAATCTAGAAAAAAAATCTACAAAAAAAATCTAGAAAAAAATCTAGAAAAAAAATCTAGAAAAAAAATCTAGAAAAAAAATCTAGAAAAAAATCTAGAAAAAAATCTAGAAAAAAAATCTACAAAAAAAATCTAGAAAAAATCTACAAAAAAAATCTAGAAAAAAATCTAGAAAAAAAATCTAGAAAAAAAATCTAGAAAAAAAATCTAGAAAAAAAATCTACAAAAAAAATCTACAAAAAAAATCTAGAAAAAAATCTAGGAAAAAAATCTAGAAAAAAAATCTAGAAAAAAAATCTAGAAAAAAATCTAGAAAAAAATCTAGAAAAAAAATCTAGAAAAAAATCTAGAAAAAAAATCTAGAAAAAAAATCTAGAAAAAAATCTGGAAAAAAAATCTAGAAAAAAAATCTAGAAAAAAATCTAGAAAAAAAATCTAGAAAAAAATCTAGAAAAAAATCTAGAAAAAAAATCTACAAAAAAAATCTAGAAAAAATCTACAAAAAAAATCTAGAAAAAAAATCTACAAAAAAAATCTAGAAAAAAATCTAGAAAAAAAATCTAGAAAAAAAATCTAGAAAAAAAATCTAGAAAAAAAATCTACAAAAAAAATCTAGAAAAAAATCTAGGAAAAAAATCTAGAAAAAAAATCTAGAAAAAAAATCTAGTAAAAAATCTAGAAAAAAATCTAGAAAAAAAATCTAGAAAAAAATCTAGAAAAAAAATCTAGAAAAAAAATCTAGAAAAAAATCTGGAAAAAAAATCTAGAAAAAAAATCTAGAAAAAAATCTACAAAAAAAATCTACAAAAAAAATCTAGAAAAAAATCTAGAAAAAAAATCTAGAAAAAAAATCTAGAAAAAAAATCTAGAAAAAAATCTAGAAAAAAAATCTAGAAAAAAAATCTAGAAAAAAAATCTAGAAAAAAATCTAAAAAAAAATCTAGAAAAAAATCTAGAAAAAAAATCTAGAAAAAAAATCTGCAAAAAAAATCTAGAAAAAAAATCTAGAAAAAAAATCTAGAAAAAAATCTGGAAAAAAAATCTAGAAAAAAAATCTAGAAAAAAATCTACAAAAAAAATCTACAAAAAAAATCTAGAAAAAAATCTAGAAAAAAAATCTAGAAAAAAAATCTAGAAAAAAAATCTAGAAAAAAATCTAGAAAAAAAATCTAGAAAAAAAATCTAGAAAAAAAATCTAGAAAAAAATCTAAAAAAAAATCTAGAAAAAAATCTAGAAAAAAAATCTAGAAAAAAAATCTGCAAAAAAAATCTAAAAAAAAAATCTAGAAAAAAATCTAGAAAAAAATCTAGAAAAAAAATCTAGAAAAAAAATCTAGAAAAAAAATCTAGAAAAAAAATCTAGAAAAAAATCTAGAAAAAAAATCTAGAAAAAAAATCTAGAAAAAAATCTAGAAAAAAATCTAGAAAAAAAATCTAGAAAAAAATCTAGAAAAAAAATCTAGAAAAAAAATCTAGAAAAAAATCTGGAAAAAAAATCTAGAAAAAAAATCTAGAAAAAAATCTAGAAAAAAAATCTACAAAAAAAATCTAGAAAAAAATCTAGAAAAAAAATCTAGAAAAAAAATCTAGAAAAAAAATCTAGAAAAAAATCTAGAAAAAAATCTAGAAAAAAAATCTACAAAAAAAATCTAGAAAAAAATCTAGGAAAAAAATCTAGAAAAAAATCTAGAAAAAAAATCTACAAAAAAAATCTAGAAAAAATCTACAAAAAAAATCTAGAAAAAAAATCTACAAAAAAAATCTAGAAAAAAATCTAGAAAAAAAATCTAGAAAAAAAATCTAGAAAAAAAATCTAGAAAAAAAATCTACAAAAAAAATCTAGAAAAAAATCTAGGAAAAAAATCTAGAAAAAAAATCTAGAAAAAAAATCTAGTAAAAAATCTAGAAAAAAATCTAGAAAAAAAATCTAGAAAAAAATCTAGAAAAAAAATCTAGAAAAAAAATCTAGAAAAAAATCTGGAAAAAAAATCTAGAAAAAAAATCTAGAAAAAAATCTACAAAAAAAATCTACAAAAAAAATCTAGAAAAAAATCTAGAAAAAAAATCTAGAAAAAAAATCTAGAAAAAAATCTAGAAAAAAAATCTAGAAAAAAAATCTAGAAAAAAAATCTAGAAAAAAAATCTACAAAAAAAATCTAGAAAAAAATCTAGAAAAAAAATCTAGAAAAAAAATCTAGAAAAAAAATCTAGAAAAAAATCTAGAAAAAAAATCTAGAAAAAAAATCTAGAAAAAAAATCTAGAAAAAAATCTAGGAAAAAAATCTAGAAAAAAAATCTAGAAAAAAAATCTAGAAAAAAATCTAGAAAAAAATCTAGAAAAAAAATCTAGAAAAAAATCTAGAAAAAAAATCTAGAAAAAAAATCTAGAAAAAAATCTGGAAAAAAAATCTAGAAAAAAAATCTAGAAAAAAATCTAGAAAAAAAATCTACAAAAAAAATCTAGAAAAAAATCTAGAAAAAAAATCTAGAAAAAAAATCTAGAAAAAAAATCTAGAAAAAAATCTAGAAAAAAATCTAGAAAAAAAATCTACAAAAAAAATCTAGAAAAAATCTACAAAAAAAATCTAGAAAAAAATCTAGAAAAAAAATCTAGAAAAAAAATCTAGAAAAAAAATCTAGAAAAAAAATCTACAAAAAAAATCTAGAAAAAAAATCTAGAAAAAAATCTAGGAAAAAAATCTAGAAAAAAAATCTAGAAAAAAAATCTAGAAAAAAATCTAGAAAAAAATCTAGAAAAAAAATCTAGAAAAAAATCTAGAAAAAAAATCTAGAAAAAAAATCTAGAAAAAAATCTGGAAAAAAAATCTAGAAAAAAAATCTAGAAAAAAATCTAGAAAAAAAATCTAGAAAAAAATCTAGAAAAAAATCTAGAAAAAAAATCTACAAAAAAAATCTAGAAAAAATCTACAAAAAAAATCTAGAAAAAAAATCTACAAAAAAAATCTAGAAAAAAATCTAGAAAAAAAATCTAGAAAAAAAATCTAGAAAAAAAATCTAGAAAAAAAATCTACAAAAAAAATCTAGAAAAAAATCTAGGAAAAAAATCTAGAAAAAAAATCTAGAAAAAAAATCTAGTAAAAAATCTAGAAAAAAATCTAGAAAAAAAATCTAGAAAAAAATCTAGAAAAAAAATCTAGAAAAAAAATCTAGAAAAAAATCTGGAAAAAAAATCTAGAAAAAAAATCTAGAAAAAAATCTACAAAAAAAATCTACAAAAAAAATCTAGAAAAAAATCTAGAAAAAAAATCTAGAAAAAAAATCTAGAAAAAAAATCTAGAAAAAAATCTAGAAAAAAAATCTAGAAAAAAAATCTAGAAAAAAAATCTAGAAAAAAATCTAAAAAAAAATCTAGAAAAAAATCTAGAAAAAAAATCTAGAAAAAAAATCTGCAAAAAAAATCTAAAAAAAAAATCTAGAAAAAAATCTAGAAAAAAATCTAGAAAAAAAATCTAGAAAAAAAATCTAGAAAAAAAATCTAGAAAAAAAATCTAGAAAAAAATCTAGAAAAAAAATCTAGAAAAAAAATCTAGAAAAAAATCTAGAAAAAAATCTAGAAAAAAAATCTAGAAAAAAATCTAGAAAAAAAATCTAGAAAAAAAATCTAGAAAAAAATCTGGAAAAAAAATCTAGAAAAAAAATCTAGAAAAAAATCTAGAAAAAAAATCTACAAAAAAAATCTAGAAAAAAATCTAGAAAAAAAATCTAGAAAAAAAATCTAGAAAAAAAATCTAGAAAAAAATCTAGAAAAAAATCTAGAAAAAAAATCTACAAAAAAAATCTAGAAAAAATCTACAAAAAAAATCTAGAAAAAAATCTAGAAAAAAAATCTAGAAAAAAAATCTAGAAAAAAAATCTAGAAAAAAAATCTACAAAAAAAATCTAGAAAAAAAATCTAGAAAAAAATCTAGGAAAAAAATCTAGAAAAAAAATCTAGAAAAAAAATCTAGAAAAAAATCTAGAAAAAAATCTAGAAAAAAAATCTAGAAAAAAATCTAGAAAAAAAATCTAGAAAAAAAATCTAGAAAAAAATCTGGAAAAAAAATCTAGAAAAAAAATCTAGAAAAAAAATCTAGAAAAAAAATCTAGAAAAAAATCTAGAAAAAAATCTAGAAAAAAAATCTACAAAAAAAATCTAGAAAAAATCTACAAAAAAAATCTAGAAAAAAAATCTACAAAAAAAATCTAGAAAAAAATCTAGAAAAAAAATCTAGAAAAAAAATCTAGAAAAAAAATCTAGAAAAAAAATCTACAAAAAAAATCTAGAAAAAAATCTAGGAAAAAAATCTAGAAAAAAAATCTAGAAAAAAAATCTAGTAAAAAATCTAGAAAAAAATCTAGAAAAAAAATCTAGAAAAAAATCTAGAAAAAAAATCTAGAAAAAAAATCTAGAAAAAAATCTGGAAAAAAAATCTAGAAAAAAAATCTAGAAAAAAATCTACAAAAAAAATCTACAAAAAAAATCTAGAAAAAAATCTAGAAAAAAAATCTAGAAAAAAAATCTAGAAAAAAATCTAGAAAAAAAATCTAGAAAAAAAATCTAGAAAAAAAATCTAGAAAAAAATCTAAAAAAAAATCTAGAAAAAAATCTAGAAAAAAAATCTAGAAAAAAAATCTGCAAAAAAAATCTAAAAAAAAAATCTAGAAAAAAATCTAGAAAAAAATCTAGAAAAAAAATCTAGAAAAAAAATCTAGAAAAAAAATCTAGAAAAAAATCTAGAAAAAAAATCTACAAAAAAAATCTAGAAAAAAATCTAGAAAAAAAATCTAGAAAAAAAATCTAGAAAAAAATCTAGAAAAAAAATCTAGAAAAAAAATCTAGAAAAAAATCTAGAAAAAAATCTAGAAAAAAAATCTAGAAAAAAAATCTAGAAAAAAATCTACAAAAAAAATTTACAAAAAAAATCTAGAAAAAAATCTAGAAAAAAAATTTGGAAAAAAAATCTAGAAAAAAAATCTGCAAAAAAAATCTAGAAAAAAATCTAGAAAAAAAATCTAGAAAAAAATCTACAAAAAAAATTTACAAAAAAAATCTAGAAAAAAATCTAGAAAAAAAATTTGGAAAAAAAATCTAGAAAAAAAATCTGCAAAAAAAATCTAGAAAAAAATCTAGAAAAAAAATCTAGAAAAAAAATCTAGAAAAAAATCTAGAAAAAAAATCTACAAAAAAAATCTAGAAAAAAATCTACAAAAAAAATCTACAAAAAAAATCTAGAAAAAAATCTAGAAAAAAAATCTAGAAAAAAAATCTAGAAAAAAAATCTAGAAAAAAATCTAGAAAAAAAATCTAGAAAAAAAATCTAGAAAAAAATCTAGAAAAAAAATCTAGAAAAAAAATCTAGAAAAAAATCTAGAAAAAAATCTAGAAAAAAAATCTAGAAAAAAAATCTAGAAAAAAATCTACAAAAAAAATTTACAAAAAAAATCTAGAAAAAAATCTAGAAAAAAAATTTGGAAAAAAAATCTAGAAAAAAAATCTGCAAAAAAAATCTAGAAAAAAATCTAGAAAAAAAATCTAGAAAAAAAATCTAGAAAAAAATCTAGAAAAAAAATCTAGAAAAAAAATCTACAAAAAAAATCTACAAAAAAAATCTACAAAAAAAATCTAGAAAAAAATCTAGGAAAAAAATCTAGAAAAAAAATCTAGAAAAAAAATCTAGTAAAAAATCTAGAAAAAAATCTAGAAAAAAAATCTAGAAAAAAATCTAGAAAAAAAATCTAGAAAAAAAATCTAGAAAAAAATCTGGAAAAAAAATCTAGAAAAAAAATCTAGAAAAAAATCTACAAAAAAAATCTACAAAAAAAATCTAGAAAAAAATCTAGAAAAAAAATCTAGAAAAAAAATCTAGAAAAAAAATCTAGAAAAAAATCTAGAAAAAAAATCTAGAAAAAAAATCTAGAAAAAAAATCTAGAAAAAAAATCTACAAAAAAAATCTAGAAAAAAATCTAGGAAAAAAATCTAGAAAAAAAATCTAGAAAAAAAATCTAGTAAAAAATCTAGAAAAAAATCTAGAAAAAAAATCTAGAAAAAAATCTAGAAAAAAAATCTAGAAAAAAAATCTAGAAAAAAATCTGGAAAAAAAATCTAGAAAAAAAATCTAGAAAAAAATCTACAAAAAAAATCTACAAAAAAAATCTAGAAAAAAATCTAGAAAAAAAATCTAGAAAAAAAATCTAGAAAAAAAATCTAGAAAAAAATCTAGAAAAAAAATCTAGAAAAAAAATCTAGAAAAAAAATCTAGAAAAAAATCTAAAAAAAAATCTAGAAAAAAATCTAGAAAAAAAATCTAGAAAAAAAATCTGCAAAAAAAATCTAAAAAAAAAATCTAGAAAAAAATCTAGAAAAAAATCTAGAAAAAAAATCTAGAAAAAAAATCTAGAAAAAAAATCTAGAAAAAAATCTAGAAAAAAAATCTACAAAAAAAATCTAGAAAAAAATCTAGAAAAAAAATCTAGAAAAAAAATCTAGAAAAAAATCTACAAAAAAAATCTAGAAAAAAATCTAGAAAAAAAATTTGGAAAAAAAATCTAGAAAAAAAATCTGCAAAAAAAATCTAGAAAAAAATCTAGAAAAAAAATCTAGAAAAAAAATCTAGAAAAAAATCTAGAAAAAAAATCTACAAAAAAAATCTAGAAAAAAATCTACAAAAAAAATCTACAAAAAAAATCTAGAAAAAAAATCTAGAAAAAAAATCTAGAAAAAAATCTACAAAAAAAATTTACAAAAAAAATCTAGAAAAAAATCTAGAAAAAAAATTTGGAAAAAAAATCTAGAAAAAAAATCTGCAAAAAAAATCTAGAAAAAAATCTAGAAAAAAAATCTAGAAAAAAAATCTAGAAAAAAATCTAGAAAAAAAATCTACAAAAAAAATCTAGAAAAAAATCTACAAAAAAAATCTACAAAAAAAATCTAGAAAAAAATCTAGAAAAAAAATCTAGAAAAAAAATCTAGAAAAAAATCTAGAAAAAAAATCTAGAAAAAAAATCTAGAAAAAAATCTAGAAAAAAATCTAGAAAAAAAATCTAGAAAAAAAATCTAGAAAAAAATCTACAAAAAAAATTTACAAAAAAAATCTAGAAAAAAATCTAGAAAAAAAATTTGGAAAAAAAATCTAGAAAAAAAATCTGCAAAAAAAATCTAGAAAAAAATCTAGAAAAAAAATCTAGAAAAAAAATCTAGAAAAAAATCTAGAAAAAAAATCTAGAAAAAAAATCTAGAAAAAAAATCTAGAAAAAAAATCTACAAAAAAAATCTAGAAAAAAATCTAGGAAAAAAATCTAGAAAAAAAATCTAGAAAAAAAATCTAGTAAAAAATCTAGAAAAAAATCTAGAAAAAAAATCTAGAAAAAAATCTAGAAAAAAAATCTAGAAAAAAAATCTAGAAAAAAATCTGGAAAAAAAATCTAGAAAAAAAATCTAGAAAAAAATCTACAAAAAAAATCTACAAAAAAAATCTAGAAAAAAATCTAGAAAAAAAATCTAGAAAAAAAATCTAGAAAAAAAATCTAGAAAAAAATCTAGAAAAAAAATCTAGAAAAAAAATCTAGAAAAAAAATCTAGAAAAAAATCTAAAAAAAAATCTAGAAAAAAATCTAGAAAAAAAATCTAGAAAAAAATCTAGAAAAAAAATCTAGAAAAAAAATCTGCAAAAAAAATCTAAAAAAAAAATCTAGAAAAAAATCTAGAAAAAAATCTAGAAAAAAAATCTAGAAAAAAAATCTAGAAAAAAAATCTAGAAAAAAATCTAGAAAAAAAATCTAGAAAAAAAATCTAGAAAAAAATCTAGAAAAAAAATCTAGAAAAAAAATCTAGAAAAAAATCTAGAAAAAAATCTAGAAAAAAAATCTAGAAAAAAAATCTAGAAAAAAATCTACAAAAAAAATTTACAAAAAAAATCTAGAAAAAAATCTAGAAAAAAAATTTGGAAAAAAAATCTAGAAAAAAAATCTGCAAAAAAAATCTAGAAAAAAATCTAGAAAAAAAATCTAGAAAAAAAATCTAGAAAAAAATCTAGAAAAAAATTTGGAAAAAAAATCTAGAAAAAAAATCTGCAAAAAAAATCTAGAAAAAAATCTAGAAAAAAAATCTAGAAAAAAAATCTAGAAAAAAATCTAGAAAAAAATCTACAAAAAAAATCTACAAAAAAAATCTAGAAAAAATCTACAAAAAAAATCTACAAAAAAAATCTAGAAAAAAAATCTAGAAAAAAATCTAGAAAAAAAATCTAGAAAAAAAATCTAGAAAAAAAATCTAGAAAAAAAATCTACAAAAAAAATCTAGAAAAAAAATCTAGAAAAAAATCTAGGAAAAAAATCTAGAAAAAAAATCTAGAAAAAAAATCTAGAAAAAAAATCTAGAAAAAAATCTAGAAAAAAATCTAGAAAAAAAATCTACAAAAAAAATCTAGAAAAAATCTACAAAAAAAATCTAGAAAAAAAATCTACAAAAAAAATCTAGAAAAAAATCTAGAAAAAAAATCTAGAAAAAAAATCTAGAAAAAAAATCTAGAAAAAAAATCTACAAAAAAAATCTAGAAAAAAATCTAGAAAAAAATCTAGAAAAAAAATCTAGAAAAAAAATCTAGAAAAAAATCTAGAAAAAAAATCTAGAAAAAAAATCTAGAAAAAAATCTAGAAAAAAATCTAGAAAAAAAATCTAGAAAAAAATCTAGAAAAAAAATCTACAAAAAAAATCTACAAAAAAAATCTAGAAAAAAATCTAGAAAAAAAATCTAGAAAAAAAATCTAGAAAAAAATCTACAAAAAAAATCTACAAAAAAAATTTACAAAAAAAATCTAGAAAAAAATCTAGAAAAAAAATTTGGAAAAAAAATCTAGAAAAAAAATCTGCAAAAAAAATCTAGAAAAAAATCTAGAAAAAAAATCTAGAAAAAAAATCTAGAAAAAAATCTAGAAAAAAATCTAGAAAAAAAATCTAGAAAAAAAATCTAGAAAAAAAATCTACAAAAAAAATCTAGAAAAAAATCTAGAAAAAAAATCTAGAAAAAAAATCTAGAAAAAAAATCTAGTCAAAAAATGTAGAAAAAAATCTAGAAAAAAAATCTAGAAAAAAATCTAGAAAAAAATCTAGAAAAAAAATCTAGAAAAAAAATCTAGAAAAAAAATCTAGAAAAAAAATCTAGAAAAAAATCTAGAAAAAAATCTAGAAAAAAAATCTAGAAAAAAAATCTAGAAAAAAAATCTAGTAAAAAAATCTAGAAAAAAATCTAGAAAAAAAATCTAGAAAAAAATCTAGAAAAAAATCTAGAAAAAAAATCTAGAAAAAAAATCTAGAAAAAAAATCTAGAAAAAAAATCTAGAAAAAAAATCTAGAAAAAAAATCTAGAAAAAAAATTTACAAAAAAAATCTAGAAAAAAATCTAGAAAAAAAATTTGGAAAAAAAATCTAGAAAAAAAATCTGCAAAAAAAATCTAGAAAAAAATCTAGAAAAAAAATCTAGAAAAAAAATCTAGAAAAAAATCTAGAAAAAAATCTAGAAAAAAAATCTAGAAAAAAAATCTAGAAAAAAAATCTACAAAAAAAATCTAGAAAAAAATCTAGAAAAAAAATCTAGAAAAAAAATCTAGAAAAAAAATCTAGTCAAAAAATCTAGAAAAAAATCTAGAAAAAAAATCTAGAAAAAAATCTAGAAAAAAATCTAGAAAAAAAATCTAGAAAAAAAATCTAGAAAAAAAATCTAGAAAAAAAATCTAGAAAAAAATCTAGAAAAAAATCTAGAAAAAAAATCTAGAAAAAAAATCTAGAAAAAAAATCTAGAAAAAAAATCTAGAAAAAAATCTAGAAAAAAAATCTAGAAAAAAAATCTAGAAAAAAATCTAGAAAAAAAATCTAGAAAAAAAATCTAGAAAAAAATCTAGAAAAAAATCTAGAAAAAAAATCTAGAAAAAAAATCTAGAAAAAAAATCTAGAAAAAAAATCTAGAAAAAAAATCTAGAAAAAAAATCTAGTAAAAAAATCTAGAAAAAAATCTAGAAAAAAAATCTAGAAAAAAATCTAGAAAAAAATCTAGAAAAAAAATCTAGAAAAAAAATCTAGAAAAAAAATCTAGAAAAAAAATCTAGAAAAAAAATCTAGAAAAAAAATCTAGAAAAAAATCTACAAAAAAAATCTACAAAAACAATTTACAAAAAAAATCTAGAAAAAAATCTAGAAAAAACATTTAGAAAAAAAATCTAGAAAAAAAATCTAGAAAAAAATCTAGAAAAAAAATCTAGAAAAAAATCTAGAAAAAAATCTAGAAAAAAAATCTAGAAAAAAATCTAGAAAAAAAATCTAGAAAAAAATCTAGAAAAAAAATCTAGAAAAAAAATCTAGAAAAAAAATCTAGAAAAAAATCTAGAAAAAAAATCTAGAAAAAAATCTAGAAAAAAAATCTAGAAAAAAATCTGGAAAAAAAATCTAGAAAAAAAATCTAGAAAAAAATCTACAAAAAAAATCTAGAAAAAAAATCTAGAAAAAAATCTAGAAAAAACATCTAGAAAAAAAATCTAGAAAAAAAATCTAGAAAAAAATCTAGAAAAAAAATCTAGAAAAAAATCTAGAAAAAAATCTAGAAAAAAAATCTAGAAAAAAAATCTAGAAAAAAATCTAGAAAAAAAATCTAGAAAAAAATCTAGAAAAAAATCTAGAAAAAAAATCTAGAAAAAAAATCTAGAAAAAAATCTAGAAAAAAAATCTAGAAAAAAATCTAGAAAAAAATCTAGAAAAAAAATCTAGAAAAAAAATCTAGAAAAAAAATCTAGAAAAAAAATCTACAAAAACAATTTACAAAAAAAAATCTAGAAAAAAATCTAGAAAAAAAATTTAGAAAAAAAATCTAGAAAAAAAATCTAGAAAAAAATCTAGAAAAAAAATCTAGAAAAAAATCTAGAAAAAAATCTAGAAAAAAAATCTAGAAAAAAATCTAGAAAAAAAATCTAGAAAAAAATCTAGAAAAAAAAACTAGAAAAAAAATCTAGAAAAAAAATCTAGAAAAAAATCTAGAAAAAAAATCTAGAAAAAAATCTAGAAAAAAAATCTAGAAAAAAATCTGGAAAAAAAATCTAGAAAAAAAATCTAGAAAAAAATCTACAAAAAAAATCTACAAAAAAAATCTACAAAAAAATCTAGAAAAAAAATCTAGAAAAAAAATCTAGAAAAAAAATCTAGAAAAAAATCTAGAAAAAACATCTAGAAAAAAAATCTAGAAAAAAAATCTAGAAAAAAATCTAGAAAAAAAATCTAGAAAAAAATCTAGAAAAAAATCTAGAAAAAGAATCTAGGAAAAAAATCTAGAAAAAAAATCTAGAAAAAAAATCTAGAAAAAAATCTAGAAAAAAATCTAGAAAAAAAATCTAGAAAAAAATCTAGAAAAAAAATCTAGAAAAAAAATCTAGAAAAAAATCTGGAAAAAAAATCTAGAAAAAAAATCTAGAAAAAAATCTACAAAAAAAATCTACAAAAAAAATCTAGAAAAAAATCTAGAAAAAAAATCTAGAAAAAAAATCTAGAAAAAAAATCTAGAAAAAAATCTAGAAAAAAATCTAGAAAAAAAATCTACAAAAAAAATCTAGAAAAAAATCTAGAAAAAAAATCTAGAAAAAAAATCTACAAAAAAAATCTACAAAAAAATCTAGAAAAAATCTACAAAAAAAATCTAGAAAAAAAATCTAGAAAAAAAATCTAGAAAAAAATCTAGAAAAAAAATCTAGAAAAAAAATCTAGAAAAAAAATCTAGAAAAAAAATCTACAAAAAAAATCTAGAAAAAAAATCTAGAAAAAAATCTAGGAAAAAAATCTAGAAAAAAAATCTAGAAAAAAAATCTAGAAAAAAATCTAGAAAAAAATCTAGAAAAAAAATCTAGAAAAAAATCTAGAAAAAAAATCTAGAAAAAAAATCTAGAAAAAAATCTGGAAAAAAAATCTAGAAAAAAAATCTAGAAAAAAATCTACAAAAAAAATCTACAAAAAAAATCTAGAAAAAAATCTAGAAAAAAAATCTAGAAAAAAAATCTAGAAAAAAAATCTAGAAAAAAATCTAGAAAAAAATCTAGAAAAAAATCTAGAAAAAAATCTAGAAAAAATCTACAAAAAAAATCTAGAAAAAAAATCTACAAAAAAAATCTAGAAAAAAATCTAGAAAAAAAATCTAGAAAAAAAATCTAGAAAAAAATCTAGAAAAAAAATCTAGAAAAAAAATCTACAAAAAAAATCTAGAAAAAATCTACAAAAAAAATCTAGAAAAAAAATCTAGAAAAAAATCTAGAAAAAAAATCTAGAAAAAAAATCTAGAAAAAAATCTAGAAAAAAATCTAGAAAAAAAATCTAGAAAAAAAATCTAGAAAAAAAATCTAGAAAAAAAATCTAGAAAAAAAATCTACAAAAAAAATCTAGAAAAAAATCTAGAAAAAAAATCTACAAAAAAAATCTACAAAAAAAATCTAGAAAAAAATCTAGAAAAAAAATCTACAAAAAAAATCTAGAAAAAAATCTACAAAAAAAATCTAGAAAAAAATCTAGAAAAAAATCTAGAAAAAAAATCTAGAAAAAAAATCTAGAAAAAAAATCTAGAAAAAAAATCTAGAAAAAAAATCTAGAAAAAAATCTACAAAAAAAATCTACAAAAACAATTTACAAAAAAAATCTAGAAAAAAAATCTAGAAAAAAATCTAGAAAAAAAATCTACAAAAAAAATCTACAAAAAAAATCTAGAAAAAATCTACAAAAAAAATCTAGAAAAAAAATCTAGAAAAAAATCTAGAAAAAAAATCTAGAAAAAAAATCTAGAAAAAAATCTAGAAAAAAATCTAGAAAAAAAATCTAGAAAAAAAATCTAGAAAAAAAATCTAGAAAAAAATCTAGAAAAAAAATCTAGAAAAAAAATCTAGAAAAAAAATCTAGAAAAAAATCTAGAAAAAAAATCTAGAAAAAAAATCTACAAAAAAAATCTAGAAAAAAATCTAGAAAAAAAATCTAGAAAAAAAATCTAGAAAAAAATCTAGAAAAAAAATCTAGAAAAAAATCTAGAAAAAAATCTAGAAAAAAAATCTAGAAAAAAAATCTAGAAAAAAAATCTAGAAAAAAAATCTAGAAAAAAAATCTAGAAAAAAATCTACAAAAAAAATCTACAAAAACAATTTACAAAAAAAATCTTGAAAAAAAATCTGCAAAAAAAATCTAGAAAAAAATCTAGAAAAAAAATCTAGAAAAAAAATCTAGAAAAAAAATCTAGAAAAAAAATCTAGAAAAAAAATCTAGAAAAAAATCTAGAAAAAAAATCTAGAGAAAAAATCTAGAAAAAAAATCTAGAAAAAAAATCTAGAAAAAAATCTAGAAAAAAAATCTAGAAAAAAATCTAGAAAAAAATCTAGAAAAAAAATCTAGAAAAAAAATCTAGAAAAAAAATCTGCAAAAAAAATCTAGAAAAAAATCTAGAAAAAAATCTAGAAAAAAAATTTAGAAAAAAAATCTAGAAAAAAAATCTGCAAAAAAAATCTAGAAAAAAATCTAGAAAAAAAATCTAGAAAAAAAATCTAGAAAAAAAATCTAGAAAAAAAATCTACCAAAAAAATCTAGAAAAAAATCTAGAAAAAAAATCTAGAAAAAAATCTAGAAAAAAAATCTAGAAAAAAATCTAGAAAAAAATCTAGAAAAAAAATCTACAAAAAAAATCTACAAAAACAATTTACAAAAAAAATCTAGAAAAAAATCTAGAAAAAAAATTTGGAAAAAAAATCTAGAAAAAAAATCTGCAAAAAAAATCTAGAAAAAAATCTAGAAAAAAAATCTAGAAAAAAAATCTAGAAAAAAATCTAGAAAAAAATCTAGAAAAAAAATCTAGAAAAAAAATCTAGAAAAAAAATCTACAAAAAAAATCTAGAAAAAAATCTAGAAAAAAAATCTAGAAAAAAAATCTGCAAAAAAAATCTAGAAAAAAAATCTAGAAAAAAATCTAGAAAAAAAATCTAGAAAAAAATCTAGAAAAAAATCTAGAAAAAAAATCTAGAAAAAAATCTAGAAAAAAAATCTAGAAAAAAATCTGGAAAAAAAATCTAGAAAAAAAATCTAGAAAAAAATCTACAAAAAAAATCTACAAAAAAAATCTAGAAAAAAATCTAGAAAAAAATCTAGAAAAAAAATCTAGAAAAAAAATCTAGAAAAAAAATCTAGAAAAAAAATCTAGAAAAAAAATCTAGAAAAAAAATCTAGAAAAAAATCTACAAAAAAAATCTACAAAAACAATTTACAAAAAAAATCTAGAAAAAAATCTAGAAAAAAAATTTGGAAAAAAAATCTAGAAAAAAAATCTGCAAAAAAAATCTAGAAAAAAATCTAGAAAAAAAATCTAGAAAAAAAATCTAGAAAAAAATCTAGAAAAAAATCTAGAAAAACAATCTAGAAAAAAAATCTAGAAAAAAATTCTAGAAAAAAAATCTAGAAAAAAATCTAGAAAAAAAATCTAGAAAAAAAATCTAGAAAAAAAATCTAGTAAAAAAATCTAGAAAAAAAATCTAGAAAAAAAATCTAGAAAAAAATCTAGAAAAAAAATCTAGAAAAAAAATCTAGAAAAAAATCTAGAAAAAAAATCTAGAAAAAAATCTAGAAAAAAATCTAGAAAAAAAATCTAGAAAAAAAATCTAGAAAAAAAATCTAGAAAAAAATCTACAAAAAAAATCTACAAAAACAATTTACAAAAAAAATCTAGAAAAAAATCTAGAAAAAAAATTTGGAAAAAAAATCTAGAAAAAAAATCTGCAAAAAAAATCTAGAAAAAAATCTAGAAAAAAAATCTAGAAAAAAAATCTAGAAAAAAATCTAGAAAAAAATCTAGAAAAAAAATCTAGAAAAAAAATCTAGAAAAAAAATCTACAAAAAAAATCTAGAAAAAAATCTAGAAAAAAAATCTAGACAAAAAATCTGCAAAAAAAATCTAGAAAAAAAATCTAGAAAAAAATCTAGAAAAAAAATCTAGAAAAAAATCTAGAAAAAAATCTAGAAAAAAAATCTAGAAAAAAATCTAGAAAAAAAATCTAGAAAAAAATCTGGAAAAAAAATCTAGAAAAAAAATCTAGAAAAAAATCTACAAAAAAAATCTACAAAAAAAATCTAGAAAAAAATCTAGAAAAAAAATCTAGAAAAAAAATCTAGAAAAAAAATCTAGAAAAAAATCTAGAAAAAAAATCTAGAAAAAAATCTAGAAAAAAATCTAGAAAAAAAATCTAGAAAAAAAATCTAGAAAAAAAATCTAGAAAAAAAATCTAGAAAAAAAATCTAGAAAAAAAATCTAGAAAAAAATCTACAAAAAAAATCTACAAAAACAATTTACAAAAAAAATCTAGAAAAAAATCTAGAAAAAAAATTTGGAAAAAAAATCTAGAAAAAAAATCTGCAAAAAAAATCTAGAAAAAAATCTAGAAAAAAAATCTAGAAAAAAAATCTAGAAAAAAATCTAGAAAAAAATCTAGAAAAACAATCTAGAAAAAAAATCTAGAAAAAAAATCTAGAAAAAAAATCTAGAAAAAAATCTAGAAAAAAAATCTAGAAAAAAAATCTAGAAAAAAATCTAGAAAAAAAATCTAGAAAAAAATCTAGAAAAAAATCTAGAAAAAAAATCTAGAAAAAAAATCTAGAAAAAAAATCTAGAAAAAAAATCTAGAAAAAAAATCTAGAAAAAAAATCTAGAAAAAAATCTACAAAAAAAATCTACAAAAACAATTTACAAAAAAAATCTAGAAAAAAATCTAGAAAAAAAATTTAGAAAAAAAATCTAGAAAAAAAATCTAGAAAAAAATCTAGAAAAAAAATCTAGAAAAAAATCTAGAAAAAAATCTAGAAAAAAAATCTAGAAAAAAATCTAGAAAAAAAATCTAGAAAAAAATCTAGAAAAAAAATCTAGAAAAAAAATCTAGAAAAAAAATCTAGAAAAAAATCTAGAAAAAAATCTAGTAAAAAAATCTAGAAAAAAAATCTACAAAAAAATCTAGAAAAAAAATCTAGAAAAAAAATCTAGAAAAAAATCTACAAAAAAAATCTAGAAAAAAAATCTAGAAAAAAATCTAGAAAAAAAATCTAGAAAAAAAATCTAGAAAAAAAATCTAGAAAAAAATCTAGAAAAAAAATCTACAAAAAAAATCTACAAAAAAAATCTAGAAAAAAATCTAGTAAAAAAATCTAGAAAAAAAATCTGCAAAAAAATCTAGAAAAAAATCTACAAAAAAAATCTACAAAAAAAATCTAGAAAAAAAATCTAGAAAAAAATCTAGAAAAAAAATCTAGAAAAAAAATCTAGAAAAAAATCTAGAAAAAAATCTAGAAAAAAAATCTAGAAAAAAAATCTAGAAAAAAAATCTAGAAAAAAATCTAGAAAAAAAATCTAGAAAAAAAATCTAGAAAAAAAATCTAGAAAAAAATCTAGAAAAAAATCTACAAAAAAAATCTACAAAAAAAATCTAGAAAAAAATCTAGAAAAAAATCTAGAAAAAAAATCTAGAAAAAAAATCTAGAAAAAAAATCTAGAAAAAAAATCTAGAAAAAAAATCTAGAAAAAAAATCTAGAAAAAAATCTACAAAAAAAATCTACAAAAACAATTTACAAAAAAAATCTAGAAAAAAATCTAGAAAAAAAATTTGGAAAAAAAATCTAGAAAAAAAATCTGCAAAAAAAATCTAGAAAAAAATCTAGAAAAAAAATCTAGAAAAAAAATCTAGAAAAAAATCTAGAAAAAAATCTAGAAAAACAATCTAGAAAAAAAATCTAGAAAAAAATTCTAGAAAAAAAATCTAGAAAAAAATCTAGAAAAAAAATCTAGAAAAAAAATCTAGAAAAAAAATCTAGTAAAAAAATCTAGAAAAAAAATCTAGAAAAAAAATCTAGAAAAAAATCTAGAAAAAAAATCTAGAAAAAAAATCTAGAAAAAAATCTAGAAAAAAAATCTAGAAAAAAATCTAGAAAAAAATCTAGAAAAAAAATCTAGAAAAAAAATCTAGAAAAAAAATCTAGAAAAAAATCTACAAAAAAAATCTACAAAAACAATTTACAAAAAAAATCTAGAAAAAAATCTAGAAAAAAAATTTGGAAAAAAAATCTAGAAAAAAAATCTGCAAAAAAAATCTAGAAAAAAATCTAGAAAAAAAATCTAGAAAAAAAATCTAGAAAAAAATCTAGAAAAAAATCTAGAAAAAAAATCTAGAAAAAAAATCTAGAAAAAAAATCTACAAAAAAAATCTAGAAAAAAATCTAGAAAAAAAATCTAGACAAAAAATCTGCAAAAAAAATCTAGAAAAAAAATCTAGAAAAAAATCTAGAAAAAAAATCTAGAAAAAAATCTAGAAAAAAATCTAGAAAAAAAATCTAGAAAAAAATCTAGAAAAAAAATCTAGAAAAAAATCTGGAAAAAAAATCTAGAAAAAAAATCTAGAAAAAAATCTACAAAAAAAATCTACAAAAAAAATCTAGAAAAAAATCTAGAAAAAAAATCTAGAAAAAAAATCTAGAAAAAAAATCTAGAAAAAAATCTAGAAAAAAAATCTAGAAAAAAATCTAGAAAAAAAATCTAGAAAAAAAATCTAGAAAAAAAATCTAGAAAAAAAATCTAGAAAAAAAATCTAGAAAAAAAATCTAGAAAAAAAATCTAGAAAAAAAATCTAGAAAAAAATCTACAAAAAAAATCTACAAAAACAATTTACAAAAAAAATCTAGAAAAAAATCTAGAAAAAAAATTTGGAAAAAAAATCTAGAAAAAAAATCTGCAAAAAAAATCTAGAAAAAAATCTAGAAAAAAAATCTAGAAAAAAAATCTAGAAAAAAATCTAGAAAAAAATCTAGAAAAACAATCTAGAAAAAAAATCTAGAAAAAAATTCTAGAAAAAAAATCTAGAAAAAAATCTAGAAAAAAAATCTAGAAAAAAAATCTAGAAAAAAAATCTAGTAAAAAAATCTAGAAAAAAAATCTAGAAAAAAAATCTAGAAAAAAATCTAGAAAAAAAATCTAGAAAAAAAATCTAGAAAAAAATCTAGAAAAAAAATCTAGAAAAAAATCTAGAAAAAAATCTAGAAAAAAAATCTAGAAAAAAAATCTAGAAAAAAAATCTAGAAAAAAATCTACAAAAAAAATCTACAAAAACAATTTACAAAAAAAATCTAGAAAAAAATCTAGAAAAAAAATTTGGAAAAAAAATCTAGAAAAAAAATCTGCAAAAAAAATCTAGAAAAAAATCTAGAAAAAAAATCTAGAAAAAAAATCTAGAAAAAAATCTAGAAAAAAATCTAGAAAAAAAATCTAGAAAAAAAATCTAGAAAAAAAATCTACAAAAAAAATCTAGAAAAAAATCTAGAAAAAAAATCTAGACAAAAAATCTGCAAAAAAAATCTAGAAAAAAAATCTAGAAAAAAATCTAGAAAAAAAATCTAGAAAAAAATCTAGAAAAAAATCTAGAAAAAAAATCTAGAAAAAAATCTAGAAAAAAAATCTAGAAAAAAATCTGGAAAAAAAATCTAGAAAAAAAATCTAGAAAAAAATCTACAAAAAAAATCTACAAAAAAAATCTAGAAAAAAATCTAGAAAAAAAATCTAGAAAAAAAATCTAGAAAAAAAATCTAGAAAAAAATCTAGAAAAAAAATCTAGAAAAAAATCTAGAAAAAAATCTAGAAAAAAAATCTAGAAAAAAAATCTAGAAAAAAAATCTAGAAAAAAAATCTAGAAAAAAAATCTAGAAAAAAAATCTAGAAAAAAATCTACAAAAAAAATCTACAAAAACAATTTACAAAAAAAATCTAGAAAAAAATCTAGAAAAAAAATTTGGAAAAAAAATCTAGAAAAAAAATCTGCAAAAAAAATCTAGAAAAAAATCTAGAAAAAAAATCTAGAAAAAAAATCTAGAAAAAAATCTAGAAAAAAATCTAGAAAAACAATCTAGAAAAAAAATCTAGAAAAAAAATCTAGAAAAAAAATCTAGAAAAAAATCTAGAAAAAAAATCTAGAAAAAAAATCTAGAAAAAAATCTAGAAAAAAAATCTAGAAAAAAATCTAGAAAAAAATCTAGAAAAAAAATCTAGAAAAAAAATCTAGAAAAAAAATCTAGAAAAAAAATCTAGAAAAAAAATCTAGAAAAAAAATCTAGAAAAAAATCTACAAAAAAAATCTACAAAAACAATTTACAAAAAAAATCTAGAAAAAAATCTAGAAAAAAAATTTAGAAAAAAAATCTAGAAAAAAAATCTAGAAAAAAATCTAGAAAAAAAATCTAGAAAAAAATCTAGAAAAAAATCTAGAAAAAAAATCTAGAAAAAAATCTAGAAAAAAAATCTAGAAAAAAATCTAGAAAAAAAATCTAGAAAAAAAATCTAGAAAAAAAATCTAGAAAAAAATCTAGAAAAAAATCTAGTAAAAAAATCTAGAAAAAAAATCTACAAAAAAATCTAGAAAAAAAATCTAGAAAAAAAATCTAGAAAAAAATCTACAAAAAAAATCTAGAAAAAAAATCTAGAAAAAAATCTAGAAAAAAAATCTAGAAAAAAAATCTAGAAAAAAAATCTAGAAAAAAATCTAGAAAAAAAATCTACAAAAAAAATCTACAAAAAAAATCTAGAAAAAAATCTAGTAAAAAAATCTAGAAAAAAAATCTGCAAAAAAATCTAGAAAAAAATCTACAAAAAAAATCTACAAAAAAAATCTAGAAAAAAAATCTAGAAAAAAATCTAGAAAAAAAATCTAGAAAAAAAATCTAGAAAAAAATCTAGAAAAAAATCTAGAAAAAAAATCTAGAAAAAAAATCTAGAAAAAAAATCTAGAAAAAAATCTAGAAAAAAAATCTAGAAAAAAAATCTAGAAAAAAAATCTAGAAAAAAATCTAGAAAAAAAATCTAGAAAAAAAATCTAGAAAAAAAATCTAGAAAAAAATCTAGAAAAAAAATCTAGAAAAAAATCTAGAAAAAAATCTAGAAAAAAAATCTAGAAAAAAAATCTAGAAAAAAAATCTAGAAAAAAAATCTAGAAAAAAAATCTAGAAAAAAATCTACAAAAAAAATCTACAAAAACAATTTACAAAAAAAATCTAGAAAAAAAATCTGCAAAAAAAATCTAGAAAAAAATCTAGAAAAAAAATCTAGAAAAAAAATCTAGAAAAAAAATCTAGAAAAAAAATCTACAAAAAAAATCTAGAAAAAAATCTAGAAAAAAAATCTAGAAAAAAAATCTAGAAAAAAAATCTAGAAAAAAAATCTAGAAAAAAATCTAGAAAAAAAATCTAGAAAAAAATCTAGAAAAAAATCTAGAAAAAAAATCTAGAAAAAAAATCTAGAAAAAAAATCTGCAAAATAAATCTAGAAAAAAATCTAGAAAAAAATCTAGAAAAAAAATTTAGAAAAAAAATCTAGAAAAAAAATCTGCAAAAAAAATCTAGAAAAAAATCTAGAAAAAAAATCTAGAAAAAAAATCTAGAAAAAAAATCTACAAAAAAAATCTAGAAAAAAATCTAGAAAAAAAATCTAGAAAAAAAATCTAGAAAAAAATCTAGAAAAAAAATCTAGAAAAAAATCTAGAAAAAAATCTAGAAAAAAAATCTAGAAAAAAAATCTAGAAAAAAAATCTAGAAAAAAAATCTAGAAAAAAAATCTAGAAAAAAAATCTAGAAAAAAATCTACAAAAAAAATCTACAAAAACAATTTACAAAAAAAATCTAGAAAAAAATCTAGAAAAAAAATTTGGAAAAAAAATCTAGAAAAAAAATCTGCAAAAAAAATCTAGAAAAAAATCTAGAAAAAAAATCTAGAAAAAAAATCTAGAAAAAAATCTAGAAAAAAATCTAGAAAAAAAATCTAGAAAAAAAATCTAGAAAAAAAATCTACAAAAAAAATCTAGAAAAAAATCTAGAAAAAAAATCTAGAAAAAAAATCTAGAAAAAAAATCTAGTAAAAAAATCTAGAAAAAAAATCTAGAAAAAAAATCTAGAAAAAAATCTAGAAAAAAAATCTAGAAAAAAAATCTAGAAAAAAAATCTAGAAAAAAATCTAGAAAAAAAATCTAGAAAAAAAATCTACAAAAAAAATCTAGAAAAAAATCTAGAAAAAAAATCTAGAAAAAAAATCTAGAAAAAAATCTAGAAAAAAAATCTAGAAAAAAATCTAGAAAAAAATCTAGAAAAAAAATCTAGAAAAAAAATCTAGAAAAAAAATCTAGAAAAAAAATCTAGAAAAAAAATCTAGAAAAAAATCTACAAAAAAAATCTACAAAAACAATTTACAAAAAAAATCTAGAAAAAAATCTAGAAAAAAAATTTAGAAAAAAAATCTAGAAAAAAAATCTAGAAAAAAATCTAGAAAAAAAATCTAGAAAAAAATCTAGAAAAAAATCTAGAAAAAAAATCTAGAAAAAAATCTAGAAAAAAAATCTAGAAAAAAATCTAGAAAAAAAATCTAGAAAAAAAATCTAGAAAAAAAATCTAGAAAAAAATCTAGAAAAAACATCTAGAAAAAAAATCTAGAAAAAAAATCTAGAAAAAAATCTAGAAAAAAAATCTAGAAAAAAATCTAGAAAAAAATCTAGAAAAAAAATCTAGAAAAAAAATCTAGAAAAAAATCTAGAAAAAAAATCTAGAAAAAAATCTAGAAAAAAATCTAGAAAAAAAATCTAGAAAAAAAATCTAGAAAAAAATCTAGAAAAAAAATCTAGAAAAAAATCTAGAAAAAAATCTAGAAAAAAAATCTAGAAAAAAAATCTAGAAAAAAAATCTACAAAAAAAATCTAGAAAAAAATCTAGAAAAAAAATCTAGAAAAAAAATCTAGAAAAAAAATCTAGTAAAAAAATCTAGAAAAAAAATCTAGAAAAAAAATCTAGAAAAAAATCTACAAAAAAAATCTAGAAAAAAAATCTAGAAAAAAATCTAGAAAAAAAATCTAGAAAAAAAATCTAGAAAAAAAATCTAGAAAAAAATCTAGAAAAAAAATCTAGAAAAAAAATCTACAAAAAAAATCTAGAAAAAAATCTAGAAAAAAAATCTAGAAAAAAAATCTAGAAAAAAATCTAGAAAAAAAATCTAGAAAAAAATCTAGAAAAAAATCTAGAAAAAAAATCTAGAAAAAAAATCTAGAAAAAAAATCTAGAAAAAAAATCTAGAAAAAAAATCTAGAAAAAAATCTACAAAAAAAATCTACAAAAACAATTTACAAAAAAAATCTAGAAAAAAATCTAGAAAAAAAATTTAGAAAAAAAATCTAGAAAAAAAATCTAGAAAAAAATCTAGAAAAAAAATCTAGAAAAAAATCTAGAAAAAAATCTAGAAAAAAATCTAGAAAAAAATTTGGAAAAAAAATCTAGAAAAAAAATCTGCAAAAAAAATCTAGAAAAAAATCTAGAAAAAAAATCTAGAAAAAAAATCTAGAAAAAAATCTAGAAAAAAATCTAGAAAAAAAATCTAGAAAAAAAATCTACAAAAAAAATCTAGAAAAAAATCTAGAAAAAAAATCTAGAAAAAAAATCTAGAAAAAAAATCTAGTAAAAAAATCTAGAAAAAAAATCTAGAAAAAAAATCTAGAAAAAAATCTAGAAAAAAAATCTAGAAAAAAAATCTAGAAAAAAAATCTAGAAAAAAATCTAGAAAAAAAATCTAGAAAAAAAATCTACAAAAAAAATCTAGAAAAAAATCTAGAAAAAAAATCTAGAAAAAAAATCTAGAAAAAAATCTAGAAAAAAAATCTAGAAAAAAATCTAGAAAAAAATCTAGAAAAAAAATCTAGAAAAAAAATCTAGAAAAAAAATCTAGAAAAAAAATCTAGAAAAAAAATCTAGAAAAAAAATCTAGAAAAAAAATCTAGAAAAAAATCTAGAAAAAAAATCTAGAAAAAAAATCTAGAAAAAAATCTAGAAAAAAAATCTAGAAAAAAATCTAGAAAAAAATCTAGAAAAAAAATCTAGAAAAAAAATCTAGAAAAAAAATCTAGAAAAAAAATCTAGAAAAAAAATCTAGAAAAAAATCTACAAAAAAAATCTACAAAAACAATTTACAAAAAAAATCTAGAAAAAAATCTAGAAAAAAAATTTAGAAAAAAAATCTAGAAAAAAAATCTAGAAAAAAATCTAGAAAAAAAATCTAGAAAAAAATCTAGAAAAAAATCTAGAAAAAAATCTAGAAAAAAATTTGGAAAAAAAATCTAGAAAAAAAATCTGCAAAAAAAATCTAGAAAAAAATCTAGAAAAAAAATCTAGAAAAAAAATCTAGAAAAAAATCTAGAAAAAAATCTAGAAAAAAAATCTAGAAAAAAAATCTAGAAAAAAAATCTACAAAAAAAATCTAGAAAAAAATCTAGAAAAAAAATCTAGAAAAAAAATCTAGAAAAAAATCTAGAAAAAAAATCTAGAAAAAAAATCTAGAAAAAAAATCTAGAAAAAAATCTAGAAAAAAAATCTAGAAAAAAAATCTACAAAAAAAATCTAGAAAAAAATCTAGAAAAAAAATCTACAAAAAAAATCTAGAAAAAAATCTAGAAAAAAAATCTAGAAAAAAATCTAGAAAAAAATCTAGAAAAAAAATCTAGAAAAAAAATCTAGAAAAAAAATCTAGAAAAAAAATCTAGAAAAAAAATCTAGAAAAAAATCTACAAAAAAAATCTACAAAAACAATTTACAAAAAAAATCTAGAAAAAAATCTAGAAAAAAAATTTAGAAAAAAAATCTAGAAAAAAAATCTAGAAAAAAATCTAGAAAAAAAATCTAGAAAAAAATCTAGAAAAAAAATCTAGAAAAAAATCTAGAAAAAAAATCTAGAAAAAAAATCTAGAAAAAAAATCTAGAAAAAAAATCTAGAAAAAAATCTAGAAAAAAAATCTAGAAAAAAATCTAGAAAAAAAATCTAGAAAAAAATCTGGAAAAAAAATCTAGAAAAAAAATCTAGAAAAAAATCTACAAAAAAAATCTACAAAAAAAATCTAGAAAAAAATCTAGAAAAAAAATCTAGAAAAAAAATCTAGAAAAAAAATCTAGAAAAAAATCTAGAAAAAACATCTAGAAAAAAAATCTAGAAAAAAAATCTAGAAAAAAATCTAGAAAAAAAATCTAGAAAAAAATCTAGAAAAAAATCTAGAAAAAAAATCTAGAAAAAAAATCTAGAAAAAAATCTAGAAAAAAAATCTAGAAAAAAATCTAGAAAAAAATCTAGAAAAAAAATCTAGAAAAAAAATCTAGAAAAAAATCTAGACAAAAAATCTAGAAAAAAATCTAGAAAAAAATCTAGAAAAAAAATCTAGAAAAAAAATCTAGAAAAAAAATCTACAAAAAAAATCTAGAAAAAAATCTAGAAAAAAAATCTAGAAAAAAAATCTAGAAAAAAAATCTAGTAAAAAAATCTAGAAAAAAAATCTAGAAAAAAATCTAGAAAAAAAATCTACAAAAAAAATCTAGAAAAAAAATCTAGAAAAAAATCTAGAAAAAAAATCTAGAAAAAAAATCTAGAAAAAAAATCTAGAAAAAAATCTAGAAAAAAAATCTAGAAAAAAAATCTACAAAAAAAATCTAGAAAAAAATCTAGAAAAAAAATCTAGAAAAAAAATCTAGAAAAAAATCTAGAAAAAAAATCTAGAAAAAAAATCTAGAAAAAAAATCTAGAAAAAAAATCTAGAAAAAAAATCTAGAAAAAAATCTACAAAAAAAATCTACAAAAACAATTTACAAAAAAAATCTAGAAAAAAATCTAGAAAAAAAATTTAGAAAAAAAATCTAGAAAAAAAATCTAGAAAAAAATCTAGAAAAAAAATCTAGAAAAAAATCTAGAAAAAAATCTAGAAAAAAATCTAGAAAAAAATTTGGAAAAAAAATCTAGAAAAAAAATCTGCAAAAAAAATCTAGAAAAAAATCTAGAAAAAAAATCTAGAAAAAAAATCTAGAAAAAAATCTAGAAAAAAATCTAGAAAAAAAATCTAGAAAAAAATCTACAAAAAAAATCTACAAAAAAAATCTAGAAAAAAATCTAGAAAAAAAATCTAGAAAAAAAATCTAGAAAAAAAATCTAGAAAAAAATCTAGAAAAAACATCTAGAAAAAAAATCTAGAAAAAAAATCTAGAAAAAAATCTAGAAAAAAAATCTAGAAAAAAATCTAGAAAAAAATCTAGAAAAAAAATCTAGAAAAAAAATCTAGAAAAAAATCTAGAAAAAAAATCTAGAAAAAAATCTAGAAAAAAATCTAGAAAAAAAATCTAGAAAAAAAATCTAGAAAAAAATCTAGAAAAAAAATCTAGAAAAAAATCTAGAAAAAAATCTAGAAAAAAAATCTAGAAAAAAAATCTAGAAAAAAAATCTACAAAAAAAATCTAGAAAAAAATCTAGAAAAAAAATCTAGAAAAAAAATCTAGAAAAAAATCTAGAAAAAAAATCTAGAAAAAAATCTAGAAAAAAAATCTAGAAAAAAATCTAGAAAAAAATCTAGAAAAAAAATCTAGAAAAAAATCTAGAAAAAACATCTAGAAAAAAAATCTAGAAAAAAAATCTAGAAAAAAATCTAGTAAAAAAATCTAGAAAAAAAATCTAGAAAAAAAATCTAGAAAAAAATCTAGAAAAAAAATCTAGAAAAAAAATCTAGAAAAAAAATCTAGAAAAAAATCTAGAAAAAAAATCTAGAAAAAAAATCTACAAAAAAAATCTAGAAAAAAATCTAGAAAAAAAATCTAGAAAAAAAATCTAGAAAAAAATCTAGAAAAAAAATCTAGAAAAAAATCTAGAAAAAAATCTAGAAAAAAAATCTAGAAAAAAAATCTAGAAAAAAAATCTAGAAAAAAAATCTAGAAAAAAAATCTACAAAAAAAATCTACAAAAAAAATCTAGAAAAAAATCTAGAAAAAAATCTAGAAAAAAAATCTAGAAAAAAATCTAGAAAAAAATCTAGAAAAAAAATCTAGAAAAAAAATCTAGAAAAAAAATCTAGAAAAAAAATCTAGAAAAAAAATCTAGAAAAAAATCTACAAAAAAAATCTACAAAAACAATTTACAAAAAAAATCTAGAAAAAAATCTAGAAAAAAAATTTAGAAAAAAAATCTAGAAAAAAAATCTAGAAAAAAATCTAGAAAAAAAATCTAGAAAAAAATCTAGAAAAAAATCTAGAAAAAAATCTAGAAAAAAATTTGGAAAAAAAATCTAGAAAAAAAATCTGCAAAAAAAATCTAGAAAAAAATCTAGAAAAAAAATCTAGAAAAAAAATCTAGAAAAAAATCTAGAAAAAAATCTAGAAAAAAAATCTAGAAAAAAAATCTAGAAAAAAAATCTACAAAAAAAATCTAGAAAAAAATCTAGAAAAAAAATCTAGAAAAAAAATCTAGAAAAAAATCTAGAAAAAAAATCTAGAAAAAAAATCTAGAAAAAAAATCTAGAAAAAAATCTAGAAAAAAAATCTAGAAAAAAAATCTACAAAAAAAATCTAGAAAAAAATCTAGAAAAAAAATCTACAAAAAAAATCTAGAAAAAAATCTAGAAAAAAAATCTAGAAAAAAATCTAGAAAAAAATCTAGAAAAAAAATCTAGAAAAAAAATCTAGAAAAAAAATCTAGAAAAAAAATCTAGAAAAAAAATCTAGAAAAAAATCTACAAAAAAAATCTACAAAAACAATTTACAAAAAAAATCTAGAAAAAAATCTAGAAAAAAAATTTAGAAAAAAAATCTAGAAAAAAAATCTAGAAAAAAATCTAGAAAAAAAATCTAGAAAAAAATCTAGAAAAAAATCTAGAAAAAAAATCTAGAAAAAAATCTAGAAAAAAAATCTAGAAAAAAATCTAGAAAAAAAATCTAGAAAAAAAATCTAGAAAAAAAATCTAGAAAAAAAATCTAGAAAAAAATCTAGAAAAAAAATCTAGAAAAAAATCTAGAAAAAAAATCTAGAAAAAAATCTGGAAAAAAAATCTAGAAAAAAAATCTAGAAAAAAATCTACAAAAAAAATCTACAAAAAAAATCTAGAAAAAAATCTAGAAAAAAAATCTAGAAAAAAAATCTAGAAAAAAAATCTAGAAAAAAATCTAGAAAAAACAACTAGAAAAAAAATCTAGAAAAAAAATCTAGAAAAAAATCTAGAAAAAAAATCTAGAAAAAAATCTAGAAAAAAATCTAGAAAAAAAATCTAGAAAAAAAATCTAGAAAAAAATCTAGAAAAAAAATCTAGAAAAAAATCTAGAAAAAAATCTAGAAAAAAAATCTAGAAAAAAAATCTAGAAAAAAATCTAGAAAAAAAATCTAGAAAAAAATCTAGAAAAAAATCTAGAAAAAAAATCTAGAAAAAAAATCTAGAAAAAAAATCTACAAAAAAAATCTAGAAAAAAATCTAGAAAAAAAATCTAGAAAAAAAATCTAGAAAAAAAATCTAGTAAAAAAATCTAGAAAAAAAATCTAGAAAAAAAATCTAGAAAAAAATCTACAAAAAAAATCTAGAAAAAAAATCTAGAAAAAAATCTAGAAAAAAAATCTAGAAAAAAAATCTAGAAAAAAAATCTAGAAAAAAATCTAGAAAAAAAATCTAGAAAAAAAATCTACAAAAAAAATCTAGAAAAAAATCTAGAAAAAAAATCTAGAAAAAAAATCTAGAAAAAAATCTAGAAAAAAAATCTAGAAAAAAATCTAGAAAAAAATCTAGAAAAAAAATCTAGAAAAAAAATCTAGAAAAAAAATCTAGAAAAAAAATCTAGAAAAAAAATCTAGAAAAAAATCTACAAAAAAAATCTACAAAAACAATTTACAAAAAAAATCTAGAAAAAAATCTAGAAAAAAAATTTAGAAAAAAAATCTAGAAAAAAAATCTAGAAAAAAATCTAGAAAAAAAATCTAGAAAAAAATCTAGAAAAAAATCTAGAAAAAAATCTAGAAAAAAATTTGGAAAAAAAATCTAGAAAAAAAATCTGCAAAAAAAATCTAGAAAAAAATCTAGAAAAAAAATCTAGAAAAAAAATCTAGAAAAAAATCTAGAAAAAAATCTAGAAAAAAAATCTAGAAAAAAAATCTAGAAAAAAAATCTACAAAAAAAATCTAGAAAAAAATCTAGAAAAAAAATCTAGAAAAAAAATCTAGAAAAAAAATCTAGTAAAAAAATCTAGAAAAAAAATCTAGAAAAAAAATCTAGAAAAAAATCTAGAAAAAAAATCTAGAAAAAAAATCTAGAAAAAAATCTAGAAAAAAAATCTAGAAAAAAATCTACAAAAAAAATCTACAAAAACAATTTACAAAAAAAATCTAGAAAAAAATCTAGAAAAAAAATTTAGAAAAAAAATCTAGAAAAAAAATCTAGAAAAAAATCTAGAAAAAAAATCTAGAAAAAAATCTAGAAAAAAATCTAGAAAAAAAATCTAGAAAAAAATCTAGAAAAAAAATCTAGAAAAAAATCTAGAAAAAAAATCTAGAAAAAAAATCTAGAAAAAAAATCTAGAAAAAAAATCTAGAAAAAAATCTAGAAAAAAAATCTAGAAAAAAATCTAGAAAAAAAATCTAGAAAAAAATCTGGAAAAAAAATCTAGAAAAAAAATCTAGAAAAAAATCTACAAAAAAAATCTACAAAAAAAATCTAGAAAAAAATCTAGAAAAAAAATCTAGAAAAAAAATCTAGAAAAAAAATCTAGAAAAAAATCTAGAAAAAACATCTAGAAAAAAAATCTAGAAAAAAAATCTAGAAAAAAATCTAGAAAAAAAATCTAGAAAAAATCTAGAAAAAAATCTAGAAAAAAAATCTAGAAAAAAAATCTAGAAAAAAAATCTAGAAAAAAATCTACAAAAAAAATCTACAAAAACAATTTACAAAAAAAATCTAGAAAAAAATCTAGAAAAAAAATTTAGAAAAAAAATCTAGAAAAAAAATCTAGAAAAAAATCTAGAAAAAAAATCTAGAAAAAAATCTAGAAAAAAATCTAGAAAAAAATCTAGAAAAAAATTTGGAAAAAAAATCTAGAAAAAAAATCTGCAAAAAAAATCTAGAAAAAAATCTAGAAAAAAAATCTAGAAAAAAAATCTAGAAAAAAATCTAGAAAAAAATCTAGAAAAAAAATCTAGAAAAAAAATCTAGAAAAAAAATCTACAAAAAAAATCTAGAAAAAAATCTAGAAAAAAAATCTAGAAAAAAAATCTAGAAAAAAAATCTAGAAAAAAAATCTAGAAAAAAAATCTAGAAAAAAAATCTAGAAAAAAATCTAGAAAAAAAATCTAGAAAAAAAATCTACAAAAAAAATCTAGAAAAAAATCTAGAAAAAAAATCTAGAAAAAAAATCTAGAAAAAAATCTAGAAAAAAAATCTAGAAAAAAATCTAGAAAAAAATCTAGAAAAAAAATCTAGAAAAAAAATCTAGAAAAAAAATCTAGAAAAAAAATCTAGAAAAAAAATCTAGAAAAAAAATCTACAAAAAAAATCTAGAAAAAAATCTAGAAAAAAAATCTAGAAAAAAAATCTAGAAAAAAATCTAGAAAAAAAATCTAGAAAAAAATCTAGAAAAAAATCTAGAAAAAAAATCTAGAAAAAAAATCTAGAAAAAAAATCTAGAAAAAAAATCTAGAAAAAAATCTACAAAAAAAATCTACAAAAACAATTTACAAAAAAAATCTAGAAAAAAATCTAGAAAAAAAATCTAGAAAAAAAATCTAGAAAAAAATCTAGAAAAAAAATCTAGAAAAAAATCTAGAAAAAAATCTAGAAAAAAAATCTAGAAAAAAAATCTAGAAAAAAAATCTAGAAAAAAATCTACAAAAAAAATCTACAAAAACAATTTACAAAAAAAATCTAGAAAAAAATCTAGAAAAAAAATTTAGAAAAAAAATCTAGAAAAAAAATCTAGAAAAAAATCTAGAAAAAAAATCTAGAAAAAAATCTAGAAAAAAATCTAGAAAAAAATCTAGAAAAAAATTTGGAAAAAAAATCTAGAAAAAAAATCTGCAAAAAAAATCTAGAAAAAAATCTAGAAAAAAAATCTAGAAAAAAAATCTAGAAAAAAATCTAGAAAAAAATCTAGAAAAAAAATCTAGAAAAAAAATCTAGAAAAAAAATCTACAAAAAAAATCTAGAAAAAAATCTAGAAAAAAAATCTAGAAAAAAAATCTAGAAAAAAAATCTAGTAAAAAAATCTAGAAAAAAAATCTAGAAAAAAAATCTAGAAAAAAAATCTAGAAAAAAAATCTAGAAAAAAAATCTAGAAAAAAATCTAGAAAAAAAATCTAGAAAAAAAATCTACAAAAAAAATCTAGAAAAAAATCTAGAAAAAAAATCTAGAAAAAAAATCTAGAAAAAAATCTAGAAAAAAAATCTAGAAAAAAATCTAGAAAAAAATCTAGAAAAAAAATCTAGAAAAAAAATCTAGAAAAAAAATCTAGAAAAAAAATCTAGAAAAAAAATCTAGAAAAAAAATCTACAAAAAAAATCTAGAAAAAAATCTAGAAAAAAAATCTAGAAAAAAAATCTAGAAAAAAATCTAGAAAAAAAATCTAGAAAAAAATCTAGAAAAAAATCTAGAAAAAAAATCTAGAAAAAAAATCTAGAAAAAAAATCTAGAAAAAAAATCTAGAAAAAAATCTACAAAAAAAATCTACAAAAACAATTTACAAAAAAAATCTAGAAAAAAATCTAGAAAAAAAATTTAGAAAAAAAATCTAGAAAAAAAATCTAGAAAAAAATCTAGAAAAAAAATCTAGAAAAAAATCTAGAAAAAAATCTAGAAAAAAATCTAGAAAAAAATTTGGAAAAAAAATCTAGAAAAAAAATCTGCAAAAAAAATCTAGAAAAAAATCTAGAAAAAAAATCTAGAAAAAAAATCTAGAAAAAAATCTAGAAAAAAATCTAGAAAAAAAATCTAGAAAAAAAATCTAGAAAAAAAATCTACAAAAAAAATCTAGAAAAAAATCTACAAAAACAATTTACAAAAAAAATCTAGAAAAAAAATCTAGTAAAAAAATCTAGAAAAAAAATCTAGAAAAAAAATCTAGAAAAAAAATCTAGAAAAAAAATCTAGAAAAAAAATCTACAAAAAAAATCTAGAAAAAAATCTAGAAAAAAAATCTAGAAAAAAAATCTAGAAAAAAAATCTAGTAAAAAAATCTAGAAAAAAAATCTAGAAAAAAAATCTAGAAAAAAAATCTAGAAAAAAAATCTAGAAAAAAATCTAGAAAAAAAATCTAGAAAAAAAATCTACAAAAAAAATCTAGAAAAAAATCTAGAAAAAAAATCTAGAAAAAAAATCTAGAAAAAAATCTAGAAAAAAAATCTAGAAAAAAATCTAGAAAAAAATCTAGAAAAAAAATCTAGAAAAAAAATCTAGAAAAAAAATCTAGAAAAAAAATCTAGAAAAAAAATCTAGAAAAAAAATCTACAAAAAAAATCTAGAAAAAAATCTAGAAAAAAAATCTAGAAAAAAAATCTAGAAAAAAATCTAGAAAAAAAATCTAGAAAAAAATCTAGAAAAAAATCTAGAAAAAAAATCTAGAAAAAAAATCTAGAAAAAAAATCTAGAAAAAAAATCTAGAAAAAAATCTACAAAAAAAATCTACAAAAACAATTTACAAAAAAAATCTAGAAAAAAATCTAGAAAAAAAATTTAGAAAAAAAATCTAGAAAAAAAATCTAGAAAAAAAATCTAGAAAAAAAATCTACAAAAAAAATCTAGAAAAAAATCTAGAAAAAAAATCTAGAAAAAAAATCTAGAAAAAAAATCTAGTAAAAAAATCTAGAAAAAAAATCTAGAAAAAAAATCTAGAAAAAAAATCTAGAAAAAAATCTAGAAAAAAAATCTAGAAAAAAAATCTACAAAAAAAATCTAGAAAAAAATCTAGAAAAAAAATCTAGAAAAAAAATCTAGAAAAAAATCTAGAAAAAAAATCTAGAAAAAAATCTAGAAAAAAATCTAGAAAAAAAATCTAGAAAAAAAATCTAGAAAAAAAATCTAGAAAAAAAATCTAGAAAAAAAATCTAGAAAAAAAATCTACAAAAAAAATCTAGAAAAAAATCTAGAAAAAAAATCTAGAAAAAAAATCTAGAAAAAAATCTAGAAAAAAAATCTAGAAAAAAATCTAGAAAAAAATCTAGAAAAAAAATCTAGAAAAAAAATCTAGAAAAAAATCTAGAAAAAAAATCTAGAAAAAAATCTAGAAAAAAATCTAGAAAAAAAATCTAGAAAAAAAATCTAGAAAAAAAATCTAGAAAAAAAATCTAGAAAAAAATCTTCAAAAAAAATCTACAAAAACAATTTACAAAAAAAATCTAGAAAAAAATCTAGAAAAAAAATTTAGAAAAAAAATCTAGAAAAAAAATCTAGAAAAAAATCTAGAAAAAAAATCTAGAAAAAAATCTAGAAAAAAATCTAGAAAAAAATCTAGAAAAAAATTTGGAAAAAAAATCTAGAAAAAAAATCTGCAAAAAAAATCTAGAAAAAAATCTAGAAAAAAAATCTAGAAAAAAAATCTAGAAAAAAATCTAGAAAAAAATCTAGAAAAAAAATCTAGAAAAAAAATCTAGAAAAAAAATCTAGAAAAAAAATCTACAAAAAAAATCTAGAAAAAAATCTAGAAAAAAAATCTAGAAAAAAAATCTAGAAAAAAAATCTAGTAAAAAAATCTAGAAAAAAAATCTAGAAAAAAAATCTAGAAAAAAAATCTAGAAAAAAAATCTAGAAAAAAAATCTAGAAAAAAATCTAGAAAAAAAATCTACAAAAAAAATCTACAAAAAAAATCTAGAAAAAAATCTAGAAAAAAAATCTACAAAAAAAATCTAGAAAAAAATCTAGAAAAAAAATCTAGAAAAAAATCTAGAAAAAAATCTAGAAAAAAAATCTAGAAAAAAAATCTAGAAAAAAAATCTAGAAAAAAAATCTAGAAAAAAAATCTAGAAAAAAAATCTACAAAAAAAATCTAGAAAAAAATCTAGAAAAAAAATCTACAAAAAAAATCTAGAAAAAAATCTAGAAAAAAAATCTAGAAAAAAATCTAGAAAAAAATCTAGAAAAAAAATCTAGAAAAAAAATCTAGAAAAAAAATCTAGAAAAAAAATCTAGAAAAAAATCTACAAAAAAAATCTACAAAAACAATTTACAAAAAAAATCTAGAAAAAAATCTAGAAAAAAAATTTAGAAAAAAAATCTAGAAAAAAAATCTAGAAAAAAATCTAGAAAAAAAATCTAGAAAAAAATCTAGAAAAAAATCTAGAAAAAAATCTAGAAAAAAATTTGGAAAAAAAATCTAGAAAAAAAATCTGCAAAAAAAATCTAGAAAAAAATCTAGAAAAAAAATCTAGAAAAAAAATCTAGAAAAAAATCTAGAAAAAAATCTAGAAAAAAAATCTAGAAAAAAAATCTAGAAAAAAAATCTACAAAAAAAATCTAGAAAAAAATCTAGAAAAAAAATCTAGAAAAAAAATCTAGAAAAAAAATCTAGTAAAAAAATCTAGAAAAAAAATCTAGAAAAAAAATCTAGAAAAAAATCTAGAAAAAAAATCTAGAAAAAAAATCTAGAAAAAAAATCTAGAAAAAAATCTAGAAAAAAAATCTAGAAAAAAAATCTACAAAAAAAATCTAGAAAAAAATCTAGAAAAAAAATCTAGAAAAAAAATCTAGAAAAAAATCTAGAAAAAAAATCTAGAAAAAAATCTAGAAAAAAATCTAGAAAAAAAATCTAGAAAAAAAATCTAGAAAAAAAATCTAGAAAAAAAATCTAGAAAAAAAATCTAGAAAAAAATCTACAAAAAAAATCTACAAAAACAATTTACAAAAAAAATCTAGAAAAAAATCTAGAAAAAAAATTTAGAAAAAAAATCTAGAAAAAAAATCTAGAAAAAAATCTAGAAAAAAAATCTAGAAAAAAATCTAGAAAAAAATCTAGAAAAAAATCTAGAAAAAAATTTGGAAAAAAAATCTAGAAAAAAAATCTGCAAAAAAAATCTAGAAAAAAATCTAGAAAAAAAATCTAGAAAAAAAATCTAGAAAAAAATCTAGAAAAAAATCTAGAAAAAAAATCTAGAAAAAAAATCTAGAAAAAAAATCTACAAAAAAAATCTAGAAAAAAATCTAGAAAAAAAATCTAGAAAAAAAATCTAGAAAAAAAATCTAGAAAAAAATCTAGAAAAAAAATCTAGAAAAAAAATCTAGAAAAAAATCTAGAAAAAAAATCTAGAAAAAAAATCTAGAAAAAAAATCTAGAAAAAAAATCTAGAAAAAAATCTAGAAAAAAAATCTAGAAAAAAATCTAGAAAAAAAATCTAGAAAAAAATCTGGAAAAAAAATCTAGAAAAAAAATCTAGAAAAAAATCTACAAAAAAAATCTACAAAAAAAATCTAGAAAAAAATCTAGAAAAAAAATCTACAAAAAAAATCTAGAAAAAAATCTAGAAAAAAAATCTAGAAAAAAAATCTAGAAAAAAAATCTAGAAAAAAATCTAGAAAAAACATCTAGAAAAAAAATCTAGAAAAAAAATCTAGAAAAAAATCTAGAAAAAAAATCTAGAAAAAAATCTAGAAAAAAATCTAGAAAAAAAATCTAGAAAAAAAATCTAGAAAAAAATCTAGAAAAAAAATCTAGAAAAAAATCTAGAAAAAAATCTAGAAAAAAAATCTAGAAAAAAAATCTAGAAAAAAATCTAGAAAAAAAATCTAGAAAAAAATCTAGAAAAAAATCTAGAAAAAAAATCTAGAAAAAAAATCTAGAAAAAAAATCTACAAAAAAAATCTAGAAAAAAATCTAGAAAAAAAATCTAGAAAAAAAATCTAGAAAAAAATCTAGAAAAATAATCTAGAAAAAAATCTAGAAAAAAAATCTAGAAAAAAATCTAGAAAAAAATCTAGAAAAAAAATCTAGAAAAAAATCTAGAAAAAACATCTAGAAAAAAAATCTAGAAAAAAAATCTAGAAAAAAATCTAGAAAAAAAATCTAGAAAAAAAATCTACAAAAAAAATCTAGAAAAAAATCTAGAAAAAAAATCTACAAAAAAAATCTAGAAAAAAATCTAGAAAAAAAATCTAGAAAAAAATCTAGAAAAAAATCTAGAAAAAAAATCTAGAAAAAAAATCTAGAAAAAAATCTAGAAAAAAAATCTAGAAAAAAAATCTAGAAAAAAATCTACAAAAAAAATCTACAAAAACAATTTACAAAAAAAATCTAGAAAAAAATCTAGAAAAAAAATGTAGAAAAAAAATCTAGAAAAAAAATCTAGAAAAAAATCTAGAAAAAAAATCTAGAAAAAAATCTAGAAAAAAATCTAGAAAAAAAATCTAGAAAAAAATCTAGAAAAAAAATCTAGAAAAAAATCTAGAAAAAAAATCTAGAAAAAAAATCTAGAAAAAAAATCTAGAAAAAAAATCTAGAAAAAAATCTAGAAAAAAAATCTAGAAAAAAATCTAGAAAAAAAATCTAGAAAAAAATCTGGAAAAAAAATCTAGAAAAAAAATCTAGAAAAAAATCTACAAAAAAAATCTACAAAAAAAATCTAGAAAAAAATCTAGAAAAAAAATCTAGAAAAAAAATCTAGAAAAAAAATCTAGAAAAAAATCTAGAAAAAACATCTAGAAAAAAAATCTAGAAAAAAAATCTAGAAAAAAATCTAGAAAAAAAATCTAGAAAAAAATCTAGAAAAAAATCTAGAAAAAAAATCTAGAAAAAAAATCTAGAAAAAAATCTAGAAAAAAAATCTAGAAAAAAATCTAGAAAAAAATCTAGAAAAAAAATCTAGAAAAAAAATCTAGAAAAAAATCTAGAAAAAAAATCTAGAAAAAAATCTAGAAAAAAATCTAGAAAAAAAATCTAGAAAAAAAATCTAGAAAAAAAATCTACAAAAAAAATCTAGAAAAAAAATCTAGAAAAAAAATCTACAAAAAAAATCTAGAAAAAAATCTAGAAAAAAAATCTAGAAAAAAAATCTAGAAAAAAAATCTAGTAAAAAAATCTAGAAAAAAAATCTAGAAAAAAAATCTAGAAAAAAATCTACAAAAAAAATCTAGAAAAAAAATCTAGAAAAAAATCTAGAAAAAAAATCTAGAAAAAAAATCTAGAAAAAAAATCTAGAAAAAAATCTAGAAAAAAAATCTAGAAAAAAAATCTACAAAAAAAATCTAGAAAAAAATCTAGAAAAAAAATCTAGAAAAAAAATCTAGAAAAAAATCTAGAAAAAAAATCTAGAAAAAAATCTAGAAAAAAATCTAGAAAAAAAATCTAGAAAAAAAATCTAGAAAAAAAATCTAGAAAAAAAATCTAGAAAAAAAATCTAGAAAAAAATCTACAAAAAAAATCTACAAAAACAATTTACAAAAAAAATCTAGAAAAAAATCTAGAAAAAAAATTTAGAAAAAAAATCTAGAAAAAAAATCTAGAAAAAAATCTAGAAAAAAAATCTAGAAAAAAATCTAGAAAAAAATCTAGAAAAAAATCTAGAAAAAAATTTGGAAAAAAAATCTAGAAAAAAAATCTGCAAAAAAAATCTAGAAAAAAATCTAGAAAAAAAATCTAGAAAAAAAATCTAGAAAAAAAATCTAGTAAAAAAATCTAGAAAAAAAATCTAGAAAAAAAATCTAGAAAAAAATCTAGAAAAAAAATCTAGAAAAAAAATCTAGAAAAAAATCTAGAAAAAAAATCTAGAAAAAAATCTACAAAAACAATCTACAAAAACAATTTACAAAAAAAATCTAGAAAAAAATCTAGAAAAAAAATTTAGAAAAAAAATCTAGAAAAAAAATCTAGAAAAAAATCTAGAAAAAAAATCTAGAAAAAAATCTAGAAAAAAATCTAGAAAAAAAATCTAGAAAAAAATCTAGAAAAAAAATCTAGAAAAAAATCTAGAAAAAAAATCTAGAAAAAAAATCTAGAAAAAAAATCTAGAAAAAAAATCTAGAAAAAAATCTAGAAAAAAAATCTAGAAAAAAATCTAGAAAAAAAATCTAGAAAAAAATCTGGAAAAAAAATCTAGAAAAAAAATCTAGAAAAAAATCTACAAAAAAAATCTACAAAAAAAATCTAGAAAAAAATCTAGAAAAAAAATCTAGAAAAAAAATCTAGAAAAAAAATCTAGAAAAAAATCTAGAAAAAACATCTAGAAAAAAAATCTAGAAAAAAAATCTAGAAAAAAATCTAGAAAAAAAATCTAGAAAAAAATCTAGAAAAAAATCTAGAAAAAAAATCTAGAAAAAAAATCTAGAAAAAAATCTAGAAAAAAAATCTAGAAAAAAATCTAGAAAAAAATCTAGAAAAAAAATCTAGAAAAAAAATCTAGAAAAAAATCTAGAAAAAAAATCTAGAAAAAAATCTAGAAAAAAATCTAGAAAAAAAATCTAGAAAAAAAATCTAGAAAAAAAATCTACAAAAAAAATCTAGAAAAAAATCTAGAAAAAAAATCTAGAAAAAAAATCTAGTAAAAAAATCTAGAAAAAAAATCTAGAAAAAAAATCTAGAAAAAAATCTACAAAAAAAATCTAGAAAAAAAATCTAGAAAAAAATCTAGAAAAAAAATCTAGAAAAAAAATCTAGAAAAAAAATCTAGAAAAAAAATCTAGAAAAAAAATCTACAAAAAAAATCTAGAAAAAAATCTAGAAAAAAAATCTAGAAAAAAAATCTAGAAAAAAATCTAGAAAAAAAATCTAGAAAAAAATCTAGAAAAAAATCTAGAAAAAAAATCTAGAAAAAAAATCTAGAAAAAAAATCTAGAAAAAAAATCTAGAAAAAAAATCTAGAAAAAAATCTACAAAAAAAATCTACAAAAACAATTTACAAAAAAAATCTAGAAAAAAATCTAGAAAAAAAATTTAGAAAAAAAATCTAGAAAAAAAATCTAGAAAAAAATCTAGAAAAAAAATCTAGAAAAAAATCTAGAAAAAAATCTAGAAAAAAATCTAGAAAAAAATTTGGAAAAAAAATCTAGAAAAAAAATCTGCAAAAAAAATCTAGAAAAAAATCTAGAAAAAAAATCTAGAAAAAAAATCTAGAAAAAAATCTAGAAAAAAATCTAGAAAAAAAATCTAGAAAAAAAATCTAGAAAAAAAATCTACAAAAAAAATCTAGAAAAAAATCTAGAAAAAAAATCTAGAAAAAAAATCTAGAAAAAAAATCTAGTAAAAAAATCTAGAAAAAAAATCTAGAAAAAAAATCTAGAAAAAAATCTAGAAAAAAAATCTAGAAAAAAAATCTAGAAAAAAAATCTAGAAAAAAATCTAGAAAAAAAATCTAGAAAAAAAATCTACAAAAAAAATCTAGAAAAAAATCTAGAAAAAAAATCTAGAAAAAAAATCTAGAAAAAAATCTAGAAAAAAAATCTAGAAAAAAATCTAGAAAAAAATCTAGAAAAAAAATCTAGAAAAAAAATCTAGAAAAAAAATCTAGAAAAAAAATCTAGAAAAAAAATCTAGAAAAAAAATCTACAAAAAAAATCTAGAAAAAAATCTAGAAAAAAAATCTAGAAAAAAAATCTAGAAAAAAATCTAGAAAAAAAATCTAGAAAAAAATCTAGAAAAAAATCTAGAAAAAAAATCTAGAAAAAAAATCTAGAAAAAAAATCTAGAAAAAAAATCTAGAAAAAAAATCTAGAAAAAAATCTACAAAAAAAATCTACAAAAACAATTTACAAAAAAAATCTAGAAAAAAATCTAGAAAAAAAATTTAGAAAAAAAATCTAGAAAAAAAATCTAGAAAAAAATCTAGAAAAAAAATCTAGAAAAAAATCTAGAAAAAAATCTAGAAAAAAATCTAGAAAAAAATTTGGAAAAAAAATCTAGAAAAAAAATCTGCAAAAAAAATCTAGAAAAAAATCTAGAAAAAAAATCTAGAAAAAAAATCTAGAAAAAAATCTAGAAAAAAATCTAGAAAAAAAATCTAGAAAAAAAATCTAGAAAAAAAATCTAGAAAAAAAATCTAGAAAAAAATCTAGAAAAAAAATCTAGAAAAAAAATCTAGAAAAAAATCTAGAAAAAAAATCTAGAAAAAAAATCTAGAAAAAAAATCTAGAAAAAAATCTAGAAAAAAAATCTAGAAAAAAAATCTACAAAAAAAATCTAGAAAAAAATCTAGAAAAAAAATCTACAAAAAAAATCTAGAAAAAAAATCTAGAAAAAAATCTAGAAAAAAAATCTAGAAAAAAAATCTAGAAAAAAATCTAGAAAAAAAATCTAGAAAAAAAATCTAGAAAAAAAATCTAGAAAAAAAATCTAGAAAAAAATCTAGAAAAAAAATCTAGAAAAAAATCTAGAAAAAAAATCTAGAAAAAAATCTGGAAAAAAAATCTAGAAAAAAAATCTAGAAAAAAATCTACAAAAAAAATCTACAAAAAAAATCTAGAAAAAAATCTAGAAAAAAAATCTAGAAAAAAAATCTAGAAAAAAAATCTAGAAAAAAATCTAGAAAAAACATCTAGAAAAAAAATCTAGAAAAAAAATCTAGAAAAAAATCTAGAAAAAAAATCTAGAAAAAAATCTAGAAAAAAATCTAGAAAAAAAATCTAGAAAAAAAATCTAGAAAAAAATCTAGAAAAAAAATCTAGAAAAAAATCTAGAAAAAAATCTAGAAAAAAAATCTAGAAAAAAAATCTAGAAAAAAATCTAGAAAAAAAATCTAGAAAAAAATCTAGAAAAAAATCTAGAAAAAAAATCTAGAAAAAAAATCTAGAAAAAAAATCTACAAAAAAAATCTAGAAAAAAATCTAGAAAAAAAATCTAGAAAAAAAATCTAGAAAAAAATCTAGAAAAATAATCTAGAAAAAAATCTAGAAAAAAAATCTAGAAAAAAATCTAGAAAAAAATCTAGAAAAAAAATCTAGAAAAAAATCTAGAAAAAACATCTAGAAAAAAAATCTAGAAAAAAAATCTAGAAAAAAATCTAGTAAAAAAATCTAGAAAAAAAATCTAGAAAAAAAATCTAGAAAAAAAATCTAGAAAAAAAATCTAGAAAAAAAATCTAGAAAAAAAATCTACAAAAAAAATCTAGAAAAAAATCTAGAAAAAAATCTAGAAAAAAAATCTAGAAAAAAATCTAGAAAAAAATCTAGAAAAAAAATCTAGAAAAAAAATCTAGAAAAAAAATCTAGAAAAAAAATCTAGAAAAAAAATCTAGAAAAAAATCTACAAAAAAAATCTACAAAAACAATTTACAAAAAAAATCTAGAAAAAAATCTAGAAAAAAAATTTAGAAAAAAAATCTAGAAAAAAAATCTAGAAAAAAATCTAGAAAAAAAATCTAGAAAAAAATCTAGAAAAAAATCTAGAAAAAAATCTAGAAAAAAATTTGGAAAAAAAATCTAGAAAAAAAATCTGCAAAAAAAATCTAGAAAAAAATCTAGAAAAAAAATCTAGAAAAAAAATCTAGAAAAAAATCTAGAAAAAAATCTAGAAAAAAAATCTAGAAAAAAAATCTAGAAAAAAAATCTACAAAAAAAATCTAGAAAAAAATCTAGAAAAAAAATCTAGAAAAAAAATCTAGAAAAAAATCTAGAAAAAAAATCTAGAAAAAAAATCTAGAAAAAAAATCTAGAAAAAAATCTAGAAAAAAAATCTAGAAAAAAAATCTACAAAAAAAATCTAGAAAAAAATCTAGAAAAAAAATCTACAAAAAAAATCTAGAAAAAAATCTAGAAAAAAAATCTAGAAAAAAATCTAGAAAAAAATCTAGAAAAAAAATCTAGAAAAAAAATCTAGAAAAAAAATCTAGAAAAAAAATCTAGAAAAAAAATCTAGAAAAAAATCTACAAAAAAAATCTACAAAAACAATTTACAAAAAAAATCTAGAAAAAAATCTAGAAAAAAAATGTAGAAAAAAAATCTAGAAAAAAAATCTAGAAAAAAATCTAGAAAAAAAATCTAGAAAAAAATCTAGAAAAAAATCTAGAAAAAAAATCTAGAAAAAAATCTAGAAAAAAAATCTAGAAAAAAATCTAGAAAAAAAATCTAGAAAAAAAATCTAGAAAAAAAATCTAGAAAAAAAATCTAGAAAAAAATCTAGAAAAAAAATCTAGAAAAAAATCTAGAAAAAAAATCTAGAAAAAAATCTGGAAAAAAAATCTAGAAAAAAAATCTAGAAAAAAATCTACAAAAAAAATCTACAAAAAAAATCTAGAAAAAAATCTAGAAAAAAAATCTAGAAAAAAAATCTAGAAAAAAAATCTAGAAAAAAATCTAGAAAAAACATCTAGAAAAAAAATCTAGAAAAAAAATCTAGAAAAAAATCTAGAAAAAAAATCTAGAAAAAAATCTAGAAAAAAATCTAGAAAAAAAATCTAGAAAAAAAATCTAGAAAAAAATCTAGAAAAAAAATCTAGAAAAAAATCTAGAAAAAAATCTAGAAAAAAAATCTAGAAAAAAAATCTAGAAAAAAATCTAGAAAAAAAATCTAGAAAAAAATCTAGAAAAAAATCTAGAAAAAAAATCTAGAAAAAAAATCTAGAAAAAAAATCTACAAAAAAAATCTAGAAAAAAAATCTAGAAAAAAAATCTACAAAAAAAATCTAGAAAAAAATCTAGAAAAAAAATCTAGAAAAAAAATCTAGAAAAAAAATCTAGTAAAAAAATCTAGAAAAAAAATCTAGAAAAAAAATCTAGAAAAAAATCTACAAAAAAAATCTAGAAAAAAAATCTAGAAAAAAATCTAGAAAAAAAATCTAGAAAAAAAATCTAGAAAAAAAATCTAGAAAAAAATCTAGAAAAAAAATCTAGAAAAAAAATCTACAAAAAAAATCTAGAAAAAAATCTAGAAAAAAAATCTAGAAAAAAAATCTAGAAAAAAATCTAGAAAAAAAATCTAGAAAAAAATCTAGAAAAAAATCTAGAAAAAAAATCTAGAAAAAAAATCTAGAAAAAAAATCTAGAAAAAAAATCTAGAAAAAAAATCTAGAAAAAAATCTACAAAAAAAATCTACAAAAACAATTTACAAAAAAAATCTAGAAAAAAATCTAGAAAAAAAATTTAGAAAAAAAATCTAGAAAAAAAATCTAGAAAAAAATCTAGAAAAAAAATCTAGAAAAAAATCTAGAAAAAAATCTAGAAAAAAATCTAGAAAAAAATTTGGAAAAAAAATCTAGAAAAAAAATCTGCAAAAAAAATCTAGAAAAAAATCTAGAAAAAAAATCTAGAAAAAAAATCTAGAAAAAAAATCTAGTAAAAAAATCTAGAAAAAAAATCTAGAAAAAAAATCTAGAAAAAAATCTAGAAAAAAAATCTAGAAAAAAAATCTAGAAAAAAATCTAGAAAAAAAATCTAGAAAAAAATCTACAAAAACAATCTACAAAAACAATTTACAAAAAAAATCTAGAAAAAAATCTAGAAAAAAAATTTAGAAAAAAAATCTAGAAAAAAAATCTAGAAAAAAATCTAGAAAAAAAATCTAGAAAAAAATCTAGAAAAAAATCTAGAAAAAAAATCTAGAAAAAAATCTAGAAAAAAAATCTAGAAAAAAATCTAGAAAAAAAATCTAGAAAAAAAATCTAGAAAAAAAATCTAGAAAAAAAATCTAGAAAAAAATCTAGAAAAAAAATCTAGAAAAAAATCTAGAAAAAAAATCTAGAAAAAAATCTGGAAAAAAAATCTAGAAAAAAAATCTAGAAAAAAATCTACAAAAAAAATCTACAAAAAAAATCTAGAAAAAAATCTAGAAAAAAAATCTAGAAAAAAAATCTAGAAAAAAAATCTAGAAAAAAATCTAGAAAAAACATCTAGAAAAAAAATCTAGAAAAAAAATCTAGAAAAAAATCTAGAAAAAAAATCTAGAAAAAAATCTAGAAAAAAATCTAGAAAAAAAATCTAGAAAAAAAATCTAGAAAAAAATCTAGAAAAAAAATCTAGAAAAAAATCTAGAAAAAAATCTAGAAAAAAAATCTAGAAAAAAAATCTAGAAAAAAATCTAGAAAAAAAATCTAGAAAAAAATCTAGAAAAAAATCTAGAAAAAAAATCTAGAAAAAAAATCTAGAAAAAAAATCTACAAAAAAAATCTAGAAAAAAATCTAGAAAAAAAATCTAGAAAAAAAATCTAGTAAAAAAATCTAGAAAAAAAATCTAGAAAAAAAATCTAGAAAAAAATCTACAAAAAAAATCTAGAAAAAAAATCTAGAAAAAAATCTAGAAAAAAAATCTAGAAAAAAAATCTAGAAAAAAAATCTAGAAAAAAAATCTAGAAAAAAAATCTACAAAAAAAATCTAGAAAAAAATCTAGAAAAAAAATCTAGAAAAAAAATCTAGAAAAAAATCTAGAAAAAAAATCTAGAAAAAAATCTAGAAAAAAATCTAGAAAAAAAATCTAGAAAAAAAATCTAGAAAAAAAATCTAGAAAAAAAATCTAGAAAAAAAATCTAGAAAAAAATCTACAAAAAAAATCTACAAAAACAATTTACAAAAAAAATCTAGAAAAAAATCTAGAAAAAAAATTTAGAAAAAAAATCTAGAAAAAAAATCTAGAAAAAAATCTAGAAAAAAAATCTAGAAAAAAATCTAGAAAAAAATCTAGAAAAAAATCTAGAAAAAAATTTGGAAAAAAAATCTAGAAAAAAAATCTGCAAAAAAAATCTAGAAAAAAATCTAGAAAAAAAATCTAGAAAAAAAATCTAGAAAAAAATCTAGAAAAAAATCTAGAAAAAAAATCTAGAAAAAAAATCTAGAAAAAAAATCTACAAAAAAAATCTAGAAAAAAATCTAGAAAAAAAATCTAGAAAAAAAATCTAGAAAAAAAATCTAGTAAAAAAATCTAGAAAAAAAATCTAGAAAAAAAATCTAGAAAAAAATCTAGAAAAAAAATCTAGAAAAAAAATCTAGAAAAAAAATCTAGAAAAAAATCTAGAAAAAAAATCTAGAAAAAAAATCTACAAAAAAAATCTAGAAAAAAATCTAGAAAAAAAATCTAGAAAAAAAATCTAGAAAAAAATCTAGAAAAAAAATCTAGAAAAAAATCTAGAAAAAAATCTAGAAAAAAAATCTAGAAAAAAAATCTAGAAAAAAAATCTAGAAAAAAAATCTAGAAAAAAAATCTAGAAAAAAAATCTACAAAAAAAATCTAGAAAAAAATCTAGAAAAAAAATCTAGAAAAAAAATCTAGAAAAAAATCTAGAAAAAAAATCTAGAAAAAAATCTAGAAAAAAATCTAGAAAAAAAATCTAGAAAAAAAATCTAGAAAAAAAATCTAGAAAAAAAATCTAGAAAAAAAATCTAGAAAAAAATCTACAAAAAAAATCTACAAAAACAATTTACAAAAAAAATCTAGAAAAAAATCTAGAAAAAAAATTTAGAAAAAAAATCTAGAAAAAAAATCTAGAAAAAAATCTAGAAAAAAAATCTAGAAAAAAATCTAGAAAAAAATCTAGAAAAAAATCTAGAAAAAAATTTGGAAAAAAAATCTAGAAAAAAAATCTGCAAAAAAAATCTAGAAAAAAATCTAGAAAAAAAATCTAGAAAAAAAATCTAGAAAAAAATCTAGAAAAAAATCTAGAAAAAAAATCTAGAAAAAAAATCTAGAAAAAAAATCTAGAAAAAAAATCTAGAAAAAAATCTAGAAAAAAAATCTAGAAAAAAAATCTAGAAAAAAATCTAGAAAAAAAATCTAGAAAAAAAATCTAGAAAAAAAATCTAGAAAAAAATCTAGAAAAAAAATCTAGAAAAAAAATCTACAAAAAAAATCTAGAAAAAAATCTAGAAAAAAAATCTACAAAAAAAATCTAGAAAAAAATCTAGAAAAAAAATCTAGAAAAAAATCTAGAAAAAAATCTAGAAAAAAAATCTAGAAAAAAAATCTAGAAAAAAATCTAGAAAAAAAATCTAGAAAAAAATCTAGAAAAAAATCTAGAAAAAAAATCTAGAAAAAAAATCTAGAAAAAAAATCTACAAAAAAAATCTAGAAAAAAATCTAGAAAAAAAATCTAGAAAAAAAATCTAGAAAAAAAATCTAGTAAAAAAATCTAGAAAAAAAATCTAGAAAAAAAATCTAGAAAAAAATCTACAAAAAAAATCTAGAAAAAAAATCTAGAAAAAAATCTAGAAAAAAAATCTAGAAAAAAAATCTAGAAAAAAAATCTAGAAAAAAATCTAGAAAAAAAATCTAGAAAAAAAATCTACAAAAAAAATCTAGAAAAAAATCTAGAAAAAAAATCTAGAAAAAAAATCTAGAAAAAAATCTAGAAAAAAAATCTAGAAAAAAATCTAGAAAAAAATCTAGAAAAAAAATCTAGAAAAAAAATCTAGAAAAAAAATCTAGAAAAAAAATCTAGAAAAAAAATCTAGAAAAAAATCTACAAAAAAAATCTACAAAAACAATTTACAAAAAAAATCTAGAAAAAAATCTAGAAAAAAAATTTAGAAAAAAAATCTAGAAAAAAAATCTAGAAAAAAATCTAGAAAAAAAATCTAGAAAAAAATCTAGAAAAAAATCTAGAAAAAAATCTAGAAAAAAATTTGGAAAAAAAATCTAGAAAAAAAATCTGCAAAAAAAATCTAGAAAAAAATCTAGAAAAAAAATCTAGAAAAAAAATCTAGAAAAAAATCTAGAAAAAAATCTAGAAAAAAAATCTAGAAAAAAAATCTAGAAAAAAAATCTACAAAAAAAATCTAGAAAAAAATCTAGAAAAAAAATCTAGAAAAAAAATCTAGAAAAAAAATCTAGTAAAAAAATCTAGAAAAAAAATCTAGAAAAAAAATCTAGAAAAAAATCTAGAAAAAAAATCTAGAAAAAAAATCTAGAAAAAAATCTAGAAAAAAAATCTAGAAAAAAAATCTAGAAAAAAAATCTAGAAAAAAAATCTAGAAAAAAATCTAGAAAAAAAATCTAGAAAAAAATCTAGAAAAAAAATCTAGAAAAAAATCTGGAAAAAAAATCTAGAAAAAAAATCTAGAAAAAAATCTACAAAAAAAATCTACAAAAAAAATCTAGAAAAAAATCTAGAAAAAAAATCTAGAAAAAAAATCTAGAAAAAAAATCTAGAAAAAAATCTAGAAAAAACATCTAGAAAAAAAATCTAGAAAAAAAATCTAGAAAAAAATCTAGAAAAAAAATCTAGAAAAAAATCTAGAAAAAAATCTAGAAAAAAAATCTAGAAAAAAAATCTAGAAAAAAATCTAGAAAAAAAATCTAGAAAAAAATCTAGAAAAAAATCTAGAAAAAAAATCTAGAAAAAAAATCTAGAAAAAAATCTAGAAAAAAAATCTAGAAAAAAATCTAGAAAAAAATCTAGAAAAAAAATCTAGAAAAAAAATCTAGAAAAAAAATCTACAAAAAAAATCTAGAAAAAAATCTAGAAAAAAAATCTAGAAAAAAAATCTAGAAAAAAAATCTAGTAAAAAAATCTAGAAAAAAAATCTAGAAAAAAAATCTAGAAAAAAATCTACAAAAAAAATCTAGAAAAAAAATCTAGAAAAAAATCTAGAAAAAAAATCTAGAAAAAAAATCTAGAAAAAAAATCTAGAAAAAAATCTAGAAAAAAAATCTAGAAAAAAAATCTACAAAAAAAATCTAGAAAAAAATCTAGAAAAAAAATCTAGAAAAAAAATCTAGAAAAAAATCTAGAAAAAAAATCTAGAAAAAAATCTAGAAAAAAATCTAGAAAAAAAATCTAGAAAAAAAATCTAGAAAAAAAATCTAGAAAAAAAATCTAGAAAAAAAATCTAGAAAAAAATCTACAAAAAAAATCTACAAAAACAATTTACAAAAAAAATCTAGAAAAAAATCTAGAAAAAAAATTTAGAAAAAAAATCTAGAAAAAAAATCTAGAAAAAAATCTAGAAAAAAAATCTAGAAAAAAATCTAGAAAAAAATCTAGAAAAAAATCTAGAAAAAAATTTGGAAAAAAAATCTAGAAAAAAAATCTGCAAAAAAAATCTAGAAAAAAATCTAGAAAAAAAATCTAGAAAAAAAATCTAGAAAAAAATCTAGAAAAAAATCTAGAAAAAAAATCTAGAAAAAAAATCTAGAAAAAAAATCTACAAAAAAAATCTAGAAAAAAATCTAGAAAAAAAATCTAGAAAAAAAATCTAGAAAAAAAATCTAGTAAAAAAATCTAGAAAAAAAATCTAGAAAAAAAATCTAGAAAAAAATCTAGAAAAAAAATCTAGAAAAAAAATCTAGAAAAAAAATCTAGAAAAAAATCTAGAAAAAAAATCTAGAAAAAAAATCTACAAAAAAAATCTAGAAAAAAATCTAGAAAAAAAATCTAGAAAAAAAATCTAGAAAAAAATCTAGAAAAAAAATCTAGAAAAAAATCTAGAAAAAAATCTAGAAAAAAAATCTAGAAAAAAAATCTAGAAAAAAAATCTAGAAAAAAAATCTAGAAAAAAAATCTAGAAAAAAAATCTACAAAAAAAATCTAGAAAAAAATCTAGAAAAAAAATCTAGAAAAAAAATCTAGAAAAAAATCTAGAAAAAAAATCTAGAAAAAAATCTAGAAAAAAATCTAGAAAAAAAATCTAGAAAAAAAATCTAGAAAAAAAATCTAGAAAAAAAATCTAGAAAAAAAATCTAGAAAAAAATCTACAAAAAAAATCTACAAAAACAATTTACAAAAAAAATCTAGAAAAAAATCTAGAAAAAAAATTTAGAAAAAAAATCTAGAAAAAAAATCTAGAAAAAAATCTAGAAAAAAAATCTAGAAAAAAATCTAGAAAAAAATCTAGAAAAAAATCTAGAAAAAAATTTGGAAAAAAAATCTAGAAAAAAAATCTGCAAAAAAAATCTAGAAAAAAATCTAGAAAAAAAATCTAGAAAAAAAATCTAGAAAAATATCTAGAAAAAAATCTAGAAAAAAAATCTAGAAAAAAAATCTAGAAAAAAAATCTACAAAAAAAATCTAGAAAAAAATCTAGAAAAAAAATCTAGAAAAAAAATCTAGAAAAAAATCTAGAAAAAAAATCTAGAAAAAAAATCTAGAAAAAAAATCTAGAAAAAAATCTAGAAAAAAAATCTAGAAAAAAAATCTACAAAAAAAATCTAGAAAAAAATCTAGAAAAAAAATCTACAAAAAAAATCTAGAAAAAAATCTAGAAAAAAAATCTAGAAAAAAATCTAGAAAAAAATCTAGAAAAAAAATCTAGAAAAAAAATCTAGAAAAAAAATCTAGAAAAAAATCTACAAAAAAAATCTACAAAAACAATTTACAAAAAAAATCTAGAAAAAAATCTAGAAAAAAAATCTACAAAAAAAATCTAGAAAAAAATCAAGAAAAAAAATCTAGAAAAAAATCTAGAAAAAAATCTAGAAAAAAAATCTAGAAAAAAAATCTAGAAAAAAAATCTAGAAAAAAATCTACAAAAAAAATCTACAAAAACAATTTACAAAAAAAATCTAGAAAAAAATCTAGAAAAAAAATTTAGAAAAAAAATCTAGAAAAAAAATCTAGAAAAAAATCTAGAAAAAAAATCTAGAAAAAAATCTAGAAAAAAATCTAGAAAAAAAATCTAGAAAAAAATCTAGAAAAAAAATCTAGAAAAAAATCTAGAAAAAAAATCTAGAAAAAAAATCTAGAAAAAAAATCTAGAAAAAAAATCTAGAAAAAAATCTAGAAAAAAAATCTAGAAAAAAATCTAGAAAAAAAATCTAGAAAAAAATCTAGAAAAAAATCTAGAAAAAAAATCTAGAAAAAAATCTACAAAAAAAATCTACAAAAACAATTTACAAAAAAAATCTAGAAAAAAATCTAGAAAAAAAATTTAGAAAAAAAATCTAGAAAAAAAATCTAGAAAAAAATCTAGAAAAAAAATCTAGAAAAAAATCTAGAAAAAAATCTAGAAAAAAAATCTAGAAAAAAATCTAGAAAAAAAATCTAGAAAAAAATCTAGAAAAAAAATCTAGAAAAAAAATCTAGAAAAAAAATCTAGAAAAAAAATCTAGAAAAAAATCTAGAAAAAAAATCTAGAAAAAAATCTAGAAAAAAAATCTAGAAAAAAATCTAGAAAAAAATCTAGAAAAAAAATCTAGAAAAAAATCTACAAAAAAAATCTACAAAAAAAATCTAGAAAAAAATCTAGAAAAAAAATCTAGAAAAAAAATCTAGAAAAAAAATCTAGAAAAAAATCTAGAAAAAACATCTAGAAAAAAAATCTAGAAAAAAAATCTAGAAAAAAATCTAGAAAAAAAATCTAGAAAAAAATCTAGAAAAAAATCTAGAAAAAAAATCTAGAAAAAAAATCTAGAAAAAAATCTAGAAAAAAAATCTAGAAAAAAATCTAGAAAAAAATCTAGAAAAAAAATCTAGAAAAAAAATCTAGAAAAAAATCTAGAAAAAAAATCTAGAAAAAAATCTAGAAAAAAATCTAGAAAAAAAATCTAGAAAAAAAATCTAGAAAAAAAATCTACAAAAAAAATCTAGAAAAAAATCTAGAAAAAAAATCTAGAAAAAAAATCTAGAAAAAAAATCTAGTAAAAAAATCTAGAAAAAAAATCTAGAAAAAAAATCTAGAAAAAAATCTACAAAAAAAATCTAGAAAAAAAATCTAGAAAAAAATCTAGAAAAAAAATCTAGAAAAAAAATCTAGAAAAAAAATCTAGAAAAAAATCTAGAAAAAAAATCTAGAAAAAAAATCTACAAAAAAAATCTAGAAAAAAATCTAGAAAAAAAATCTAGAAAAAAAATCTAGAAAAAAATCTAGAAAAAAAATCTAGAAAAAAATCTAGAAAAAAATCTAGAAAAAAAATCTAGAAAAAAAATCTAGAAAAAAAATCTAGAAAAAAAATCTAGAAAAAAAATCTAGAAAAAAATCTACAAAAAAAATCTACAAAAACAATTTACAAAAAAAATCTAGAAAAAAATCTAGAAAAAAAATTTAGAAAAAAAATCTAGAAAAAAAATCTAGAAAAAAATCTAGAAAAAAAATCTAGAAAAAAATCTAGAAAAAAATCTAGAAAAAAATCTAGAAAAAAATTTGGAAAAAAAATCTAGAAAAAAAATCTGCAAAAAAAATCTAGAAAAAAATCTAGAAAAAAAATCTAGAAAAAAAATCTAGAAAAAAATCTAGAAAAAAATCTAGAAAAAAAATCTAGAAAAAAAATCTAGAAAAAAAATCTACAAAAAAAATCTAGAAAAAAATCTAGAAAAAAAATCTAGAAAAAAAATCTAGAAAAAAAATCTAGTAAAAAAATCTAGAAAAAAAATCTAGAAAAAAAATCTAGAAAAAAATCTAGAAAAAAAATCTAGAAAAAAAATCTAGAAAAAAATCTAGAAAAAAAATCTAGAAAAAAAATCTAGAAAAAAAATCTAGAAAAAAAATCTAGAAAAAAATCTAGAAAAAAAATCTAGAAAAAAATCTAGAAAAAAAATCTAGAAAAAAATCTAGAAAAAAATCTAGAAAAAAATCTAGAAAAAAAATCTAGAAAAAAAATCTAGAAAAAAAATCTAGAAAAAAAATCTAGAAAAAAAATCTAGAAAAAAAATCTACAAAAAAAATCTAGAAAAAAATCTAGAAAAAAATCTAGAAAAAAAATCTAGAAAAAAATCTAGAAAAAAATCTAGAAAAAAAATCTAGAAAAAAAATCTAGAAAAAAAATCTAGAAAAAAAATCTAGAAAAAAAATCTAGAAAAAAATCTACAAAAAAAATCTACAAAAACAATTTACAAAATAAATCTAGAAAAAAATCTAGAAAAAAAATTTAGAAAAAAAATCTAGAAAAAAAATCTAGAAAAAAATCTAGAAAAAAAATCTAGAAAAAAATCTAGAAAAAAATCTAGAAAAAAATCTAGAAAAAAATTTGGAAAAAAAATCTAGAAAAAAAATCTGCAAAAAAAATCTAGAAAAAAATCTAGAAAAAAAATCTAGAAAAAAAATCTAGAAAAAAATCTAGAAAAAAATCTAGAAAAAAAATCTAGAAAAAAAATCTAGAAAAAAAATCTACAAAAAAAATCTAGAAAAAAATCTAGAAAAAAAATCTAGAAAAAAAATCTAGAAAAAAATCTAGAAAAAAAATCTAGAAAAAAAATCTAGAAAAAAAATCTAGAAAAAAATCTAGAAAAAAAATCTAGAAAAAAAATCTACAAAAAAAATCTAGAAAAAAATCTAGAAAAAAAATCTACAAAAAAAATCTAGAAAAAAATCTAGAAAAAAAATCTAGAAAAAAATCTAGAAAAAAATCTAGAAAAAAAATCTAGAAAAAAAATCTAGAAAAAAAATCTAGAAAAAAAATCTAGAAAAAAAATCTAGAAAAAAATCTACAAAAAAAATCTACAAAAACAATTTACAAAAAAAATCTAGAAAAAAATCTAGAAAAAAAATTTAGAAAAAAAATCTAGAAAAAAAATCTAGAAAAAAATCTAGAAAAAAAATCTAGAAAAAAATCTAGAAAAAAATCTAGAAAAAAAATCTAGAAAAAAATCTAGAAAAAAAATCTAGAAAAAAATCTAGAAAAAAAATCTAGAAAAAAAATCTAGAAAAAAAATCTAGAAAAAAAATCTAGAAAAAAATCTAGAAAAAAAATCTAGAAAAAAATCTAGAAAAAAAATCTAGAAAAAAATCTGGAAAAAAAATCTAGAAAAAAAATCTAGAAAAAAATCTACAAAAAAAATCTACAAAAAAAATCTAGAAAAAAATCTAGAAAAAAAATCTAGAAAAAAAATCTAGAAAAAAAATCTAGAAAAAAATCTAGAAAAAACATCTAGAAAAAAAATCTAGAAAAAAAATCTAGAAAAAAATCTAGAAAAAAAATCTAGAAAAAAATCTAGAAAAAAATCTAGAAAAAAAATCTAGAAAAAAAATCTAGAAAAAAATCTAGAAAAAAAATCTAGAAAAAAATCTAGAAAAAAATCTAGAAAAAAAATCTAGAAAAAAAATCTAGAAAAAAATCTAGAAAAAAAATCTAGAAAAAAATCTAGAAAAAAATCTAGAAAAAAAATCTAGAAAAAAAATCTAGAAAAAAAATCTACAAAAAAAATCTAGAAAAAAATCTAGAAAAAAAATCTAGAAAAAAAATCTAGAAATAAAATCTAGAAAAAAAATCTAGAAAAAAAATCTAGAAAAAAAATCTAGAAAAAAATCTACAAAAAAAATCTAGAAAAAAAATCTAGAAAAAAATCTAGAAAAAAAATCTACAAAAAAAATCTAGAAAAAAATCTAGAAAAAAAATCTAGAAAAAAAATCTAGAAAAAAATCTAGAAAAAAAATCTAGAAAAAAATCTAGAAAAAAATCTAGAAAAAAAATCTAGAAAAAAAATCTAGAAAAAAAATCTAGAAAAAAATCTACAAAAAAAATCTACAAAAACAATTTACAAAAAAAATCTAGAAAAAAATCTAGAAAAAAAATTTAGAAAAAAAATCTAGAAAAAAAATCTAGAAAAAAATCTAGAAAAAAAATCTAGAAAAAAATCTAGAAAAAAATCTAGAAAAAAATCTAGAAAAAAATTTGGAAAAAAAATCTAGAAAAAAAATCTGCAAAAAAAATCTAGAAAAAAATCTAGAAAAAAAATCTAGAAAAAAAATCTAGAAAAAAATCTAGAAAAAAATCTAGAAAAAAAATCTAGAAAAAAAATCTAGAAAAAAAATCTACAAAAAAAATCTAGAAAAAAATCTAGAAAAAAAATCTAGAAAAAAAATCTAGAAAAAAAATCTAGTAAAAAAATCTAGAAAAAAAATCTAGAAAAAAAATCTAGAAAAAAATCTAGAAAAAAAATCTAGAAAAAAAATCTAGAAAAAAATCTAGAAAAAAAATCTAGAAAAAAAATCTAGAAAAAAAATCTAGAAAAAAAATCTAGAAAAAAATCTAGAAAAAAAATCTAGAAAAAAATCTAGAAAAAAAATCTAGAAAAAAAATCTGGAAAAAAAATCTAGAAAAAAAATCTAGAAAAAAATCTACAAAAAAAATCTACAAAAAAAATCTAGAAAAAAATCTAGAAAAAAAATCTAGAAAAAAAATCTAGAAAAAAAATCTAGAAAAAAATCTAGAAAAAACATCTAGAAAAAAAATCTAGAAAAAAAATCTAGAAAAAAATCTAGAAAAAAAATCTAGAAAAAAATCTAGAAAAAAATCTAGAAAAAAAATCTAGAAAAAAAATCTAGAAAAAAATCTAGAAAAAAAATCTAGAAAAAAATCTAGAAAAAAATCTAGAAAAAAAATCTAGAAAAAAAATCTAGAAAAAAATCTAGAAAAAAAATCTAGAAAAAAATCTAGAAAAAAATCTAGAAAAAAAATCTAGAAAAAAAATCTAGAAAAAAAATCTACAAAAAAAATCTAGAAAAAAATCTAGAAAAAAAATCTAGAAAAAAAATCTAGAAAAAAAATCTAGTAAAAAAATCTAGAAAAAAAATCTAGAAAAAAAATCTAGAAAAAAATCTACAAAAAAAATCTAGAAAAAAAATCTAGAAAAAAATCTAGAAAAAAAATCTAGAAAAAAAATCTAGAAAAAAAATCTAGAAAAAAATCTAGAAAAAAAATCTAGAAAAAAAATCTACAAAAAAAATCTAGAAAAAAATCTAGAAAAAAAATCTAGAAAAAAAATCTAGAAAAAAATCTAGAAAAAAAATCTAGAAAAAAATCTAGAAAAAAATCTAGAAAAAAAATCTAGAAAAAAAATCTAGAAAAAAAATCTAGAAAAAAAATCTAGAAAAAAAATCTAGAAAAAAATCTACAAAAAAAATCTACAAAAACAATTTACAAAAAAAATCTAGAAAAAAATCTAGAAAAAAAATTTAGAAAAAAAATCTAGAAAAAAAATCTAGAAAAAAATCTAGAAAGAAAATCTAGAAAAAAATCTAGAAAAAAATCTAGAAAAAAATCTAGAAAAAAATTTGGAAAAAAAATCTAGAAAAAAAATCTGCAAAAAAAATCTAGAAAAAAATCTAGAAAAAAAATCTAGAAAAAAAATCTAGAAAAAAATCTAGAAAAAAAATCTAGAAAAAAAATCTAGAAAAAAAATCTAGAAAAAAATCTAGAAAAAAAATCTAGAAAAAAAATCTACAAAAAAAATCTAGAAAAAAATCTAGAAAAAAAATCTAGAAAAAAAATCTAGAAAAAAATCTAGAAAAAAAATCTAGAAAAAAAATCTAGAAAAAAATCTAGAAAAAAAATCTAGAAAAAAATCTAGAAAAAACATCTAGAAAAAAAATCTAGAAAAAAAATCTAGAAAAAAATCTAGAAAAAAAATCTAGAAAAAAATCTAGAAAAAAATCTAGAAAAAAAATCTAGAAAAAAAATCTAGAAAAAAATCTAGAAAAAAAATCTAGAAAAAAATCTAGAAAAAAATCTAGAAAAAAAATCTAGAAAAAAAATCTAGAAAAAAATCTAGAAAAAAAATCTAGAAAAAAATCTAGAAAAAAATCTAGAAAAAAAATCTAGAAAAAAAATCTAGAAAAAAAATCTACAAAAAAAATCTAGAAAAAAATCTAGAAAAAAAATCTAGAAAAAAAATCTAGAAAAAAAATCTAGTAAAAAAATCTAGAAAAAAAATCTAGAAAAAAAATCTAGAAAAAAATCTACAAAAAAAATCTAGAAAAAAAATCTAGAAAAAAATCTAGAAAAAAAATCTAGAAAAAAAATCTAGAAAAAAAATCTAGAAAAAAATCTAGAAAAAAAATCTAGAAAAAAAATCTACAAAAAAAATCTAGAAAAAAATCTAGAAAAAAAATCTAGAAAAAAAATCTAGAAAAAAATCTAGAAAAAAAATCTAGAAAAAAATCTAGAAAAAAATCTAGAAAAAAAATCTAGAAAAAAAATCTAGAAAAAAAATCTAGAAAAAAATCTACAAAAAAAATCTACAAAAACAATTTACAAAAAAAATCTAGAAAAAAATCTAGAAAAAAAATTTAGAAAAAAAATCTAGAAAAAAAATCTAGAAAAAAATCTAGAAAAAAAATCTAGAAAAAAATCTAGAAAAAAATCTAGAAAAAAATCTAGAAAAAAATTTGGAAAAAAAATCTAGAAAAAAAATCTGCAAAAAAAATCTAGAAAAAAATCTAGAAAAAAAATCTAGAAAAAAAATCTAGAAAAAAATCTAGAAAAAAATCTAGAAAAAAAATCTAGAAAAAAAATCTAGAAAAAAAATCTACAAAAAAAATCTAGAAAAAAATCTAGAAAAAAAATCTAGAAAAAAAATCTAGAAAAAAAATCTAGTAAAAAAATCTAGAAAAAAAATCTAGAAAAAAAATCTAGAAAAAAATCTAGAAAAAAAATCTAGAAAAAAAATCTAGAAAAAAATCTAGAAAAAAAATCTAGAAAAAAAATCTAGAAAAAAAATCTAGAAAAAAAATCTAGAAAAAAATCTAGAAAAAAAATCTAGAAAAAAATCTAGAAAAAAAATCTAGAAAAAAATCTGGAAAAAAAATCTAGAAAAAAAATCTAGAAAAAAATCTACAAAAAAAATCTACAAAAAAAATCTAGAAAAAAATCTAGAAAAAAAATCTAGAAAAAAAATCTAGAAAAAAAATCTAGAAAAAAATCTAGAAAAAACATCTAGAAAAAAAATCTAGAAAAAAAATCTAGAAAAAAATCTAGAAAAAAAATCTAGAAAAAAATCTAGAAAAAAATCTAGAAAAAAAATCTAGAAAAAAAATCTAGAAAAAAATCTAGAAAAAAAATCTAGAAAAAAATCTAGAAAAAAATCTAGAAAAAAAATCTAGAAAAAAAATCTAGAAAAAAATCTAGAAAAAAAATCTAGAAAAAAATCTAGAAAAAAATCTAGAAAAAAAATCTAGAAAAAAAATCTACAAAAAAAATCTACAAAAAAAATCTAGAAAAAAATCTAGAAAAAAAATCTAGAAAAAAAATCTAGAAAAAAAATCTAGTAAAAAAATCTAGAAAAAAAATCTAGAAAAAAAATCTAGAAAAAAATCTACAAAAAAAATCTAGAAAAAAAATCTAGAAAAAAATCTAGAAAAAAAATCTAGAAAAAAAATCTAGAAAAAAAATCTAGAAAAAAATCTAGAAAAAAAATCTAGAAAAAAAATCTACAAAAAAAATCTAGAAAAAAATCTAGAAAAAAAATCTAGAAAAAAAATCTAGAAAAAAATCTAGAAAAAAAATCTAGAAAAAAATCTAGAAAAAAATCTAGAAAAAAAATCTAGAAAAAAAATCTAGAAAAAAAATCTAGAAAAAAAATCTAGAAAAAAAATCTAGAAAAAAATCTACAAAAAAAATCTACAAAAACAATTTACAAAAAAAATCTAGAAAAAAATCTAGAAAAAAAATTTAGAAAAAAAATCTAGAAAAAAAATCTAGAAAAAAATCTAGAAAGAAAATCTAGAAAAAAATCTAGAAAAAAATCTAGAAAAAAATCTAGAAAAAAATTTGGAAAAAAAATCTAGAAAAAAAATCTGCAAAAAAAATCTAGAAAAAAATCTAGAAAAAAAATCTAGAAAAAAAATCTAGAAAAAAATCTTGAAAAAAAATCTAGAAAAAAAATCTAGAAAAAAAATCTAGAAAAAAATCTAGAAAAAAAATCTAGAAAAAAAATCTACAAAAAAAATCTAGAAAAAAATCTAGAAAAAAAATCTAGAAAAAAAATCTAGAAAAAAATCTAGAAAAAAAATCTAGAAAAAAATCTAGAAAAAAATCTAGAAAAAAAATCTAGAAAAAAAATCTAGAAAAAAAATCTAGAAAAAAAATCTAGAAAAAAAATCTAGAAAAAAAATCTACAAAAAAAATCTAGAAAAAAATCTAGAAAAAAAATCTAGAAAAAAAATCTAGAAAAAAATCTAGAAAAAAAATCTAGAAAAAAATCTAGAAAAAAATCTAGAAAAAAAATCTAGAAAAAAAATCTAGAAAAAAAATCTAGAAAAAAAATCTAGAAAAAAAATCTAGAAAAAAATCTACAAAAAAAATCTACAAAAACAATTTACAAAAAAAATCTAGAAAAAAATCTAGAAAAAAAATTTAGAAAAAAAATCTAGAAAAAAAATCTAGAAAAAAATCTAGAAAAAAAATCTAGAAAAAAATCTAGAAAAAAATCTAGAAAAAAATCTAGAAAAAAATTTGGAAAAAAAATCTAGAAAAAAAATCTGCAAAAAAAATCTAGAAAAAAATCTAGAAAAAAAATCTAGAAAAAAAATCTAGAAAAAAATCTAGAAAAAAATCTAGAAAAAAAATCTAGAAAAAAAATCTAGAAAAAAAATCTACAAAAAAAATCTAGAAAAAAATCTAGAAAAAAAATCTAGAAAAAAAATCTAGAAAAAAAATCTAGTAAAAAAATCTAGAAAAAAAATCTAGAAAAAAAATCTAGAAAAAAATCTAGAAAAAAAATCTAGAAAAAAAATCTAGAAAAAAAATCTAGAAAAAAATCTAGAAAAAAAATCTAGAAAAAAAATCTACAAAAAAAATCTAGAAAAAAATCTAGAAAAAAAATCTACAAAAAAAATCTAGAAAAAAATCTAGAAAAAAAATCTAGAAAAAAATCTAGAAAAAAATCTAGAAAAAAAATCTAGAAAAAAAATCTAGAAAAAAAATCTAGAAAAAAAATCTAGAAAAAAAATCTAGAAAAAAATCTACAAAAAAAATCTACAAAAACAATTTACAAAAAAAATCTAGAAAAAAATCTAGAAAAAAAATTTAGAAAAAAAATCTAGAAAAAAAATCTAGAAAAAAATCTAGAAAAAAAATCTAGAAAAAAATCTAGAAAAAAATCTAGAAAAAAAATCTAGAAAAAAATCTAGAAAAAAAATCTAGAAAAAAATCTAGAAAAAAAATCTAGAAAAAAAATCTAGAAAAAAAATCTAGAAAAAAATCTAGAAAAAAAATCTAGAAAAAAATCTAGAAAAAAAATCTAGAAAAAAATCTGGAAAAAAAATCTAGAAAAAAAATCTAGAAAAAAATCTACAAAAAAAATCTACAAAAAAAATCTAGAAAAAAATCTAGAAAAAAAATCTAGAAAAAAAATCTAGAAAAAAAATCTAGAAAAAACATCTAGAAAAAACATCTAGAAAAAAAATCTAGAAAAAAAATCTAGAAAAAAATCTAGAAAAAAAATCTAGAAAAAAATCTAGAAAAAAATCTAGAAAAAAAATCTAGAAAAAAAATCTAGAAAAAAATCTAGAAAAAAAATCTAGAAAAAAATCTAGAAAAAAATCTAGAAAAAAAATCTAGAAAAAAAATCTAGAAAAAAATCTAGAAAAAAAATCTAGAAAAAAATCTAGAAAAAAATCTAGAAAAAAAATCTAGAAAAAAAATCTAGAAAAAAAATCTACAAAAAAAATCTAGAAAAAAATCTAGAAAAAAAATCTAGAAAAAAAATCTAGAAAAAAAATCTAGTAAAAAAATCTAGAAAAAAAATCTAGAAAAAAAATCTAGAAAAAAATCTACAAAAAAAATCTAGAAAAAAAATCTAGAAAAAAATCTAGAAAAAAAATCTAGAAAAAAAATCTAGAAAAAAAATCTAGAAAAAAATCTAGAAAAAAAATCTAGAAAAAAATCTAGAAAAAAATCTAGAAAAAAAATCTAGAAAAAAAATCTAGAAAAAAAATCTAGAAAAAAAATCTAGAAAAAAAATCTAGAAAAAAATCTACAAAAAAAATCTACAAAAACAATTTACAAAAAAAATCTAGAAAAAAATCTAGAAAAAAAATTTAGAAAAAAAATCTAGAAAAAAAATCTAGAAAAAAATCTAGAAAGAAAATCTAGAAAAAAATCTAGAAAAAAATCTAGAAAAAAATCTAGAAAAAAATTTGGAAAAAAAATCTAGAAAAAAAATCTGCAAAAAAAATCTAGAAAAAAATCTAGAAAAAAAATCTAGAAAAAAAATCTAGAAAAAAATCTAGAAAAAAATCTAGAAAAAAAATCTAGAAAAAAAATCTAGAAAAAAAATCTACAAAAAAAATCTAGAAAAAAATCTAGAAAAAAAATCTAGAAAAAAAATCTAGAAAAAAAATCTAGTAAAAAAATCTAGAAAAAAAATCTAGAAAAAAAATCTAGAAAAAAATCTAGAAAAAAAATCTAGAAAAAAAATCTAGAAAAAAAATCTAGAAAAAAATCTAGAAAAAAAATCTAGAAAAAAAATCTAGAAAAAAATCTAGAAAAAAAATCTAGAAAAAAAATCTAGAAAAAAAATCTAGAAAAAAATCTAGAAAAAAAATCTAGAAAAAAAATCTACAAAAAAAATCTAGAAAAAAATCTAGAAAAAAAATCTAGAAAAAAATCTAGAAAAAAATCTAGAAAAAAAATCTAGAAAAAAAATCTAGAAAAAAAATCTAGAAAAAAAATCTAGAAAAAAATCTAGAAAAAAAATCTAGAAAAAAATCTAGAAAAAAATCTAGAAAAAAAATCTAGAAAAAAAATCTAGAAAAAAATCTAGAAAAAAAATCTAGAAAAAAATCTAGAAAAAAATCTAGAAAAAAAATCTAGAAAAAAAATCTAGAAAAAAATCTAGAAAAAAAATCTAGAAAAAAATCTAGAAAAAAATCTAGAAAAAAAATCTAGAAAAAAAATCTAGAAAAAAAATCTACAAAAAAAATCTAGAAAAAAATCTAGAAAAAAAATCTAGAAAAAAAATCTAGAAAAAAAATCTAGTAAAAAAATCTAGAAAAAAAATCTAGAAAAAAAATCTAGAAAAAAATCTACAAAAAAAATCTAGAAAAAAAATCTAGAAAAAAATCTAGAAAAAAAATCTAGAAAAAAAATCTAGAAAAAAAATCTAGAAAAAAATCTAGAAAAAAAATCTAGAAAAAAAATCTAGAAAAAAAATCTAGAAAAAAATCTAGAAAAAAAATCTAGAAAAAAAATCTAGAAAAAAATCTAGAAAAAAAATCTAGAAAAAAATCTAGAAAAAAATCTAGAAAAAAAATCTAGAAAAAAAATCTAGAAAAAAAATCTAGAAAAAAAATCTAGAAAAAAAATCTAGAAAAAAATCTACAAAAACAATTTACAAAAAAATCTAGAAAAAAATCTAGAAAAAAAATTTAGAAAAAAAATCTAGAAAAAAAATCTAGAAAAAAATCTAGAAAAAAAATCTAGAAAAAAATCTAGAAAAAAATCTAGAAAAAAAATCTAGAAAAAAATCTAGAAAAAAAATCTAGAAAAAAATCTAGAAAAAAAATCTAGAAAAAAAATCTAGAAAAAAAATCTAGAAAAAAATCTAGAAAAAAAATCTAGAAAAAAATCTAGAAAAAAAATCTAGAAAAAAATCTGGAAAAAAAATCTAGAAAAAAAATCTAGAAAAAAATCTACAAAAAAAATCTACAAAAAAAATCTAGAAAAAAATCTACAAAAAAAATCTAGAAAAAAAATCTAGAAAAAAAATCTAGAAAAAAAATCTAGAAAAAAAATCTAGAAAAAAAATCTAGAAAAAAAATCTAGAAAAAAAATCTAGAAAAAAATCTACAAAAAAAATCTACAAAAACAATTTACAAAAAAAATCTAGAAAAAAATCTAGAAAAAAAATTTAGAAAAAAAATCTAGAAAAAAAATCTAGAAAAAAATCTAGAAAAAAAATCTAGAAAAAAATCTAGAAAAAAATCTAGAAAAAAAATCTAGAAAAAAATCTAGAAAAAAAATCTAGAAAAAAAATCTAGTAAAAAAATCTAGAAAAAAAATCTAGAAAAAAAATCTAGAAAAAAATCTAGAAAAAAAATCTAGAAAAAAAATCTAGAAAAAAAATCTAGAAAAAAAATCTAGAAAAAAAATCTAGAAAAAAATCTACAAAAAAAATCTACAAAAACAATTTACAAAAAAAATCTAGAAAAAAATCTAGAAAAAAAATTTAGAAAAAAAATCTAGAAAAAAAATCTAGAAAAAAATCTAGAAAAAAAATCTAGAAAAAAATCTAGAAAAAAATCTAGAAAAAAAATCTAGAAAAAAATCTAGAAAAAAAATCTAGAAAAAAATCTAGAAAAAAAATCTAGAAAAAAAATCTAGAAAAAAAATCTAGAAAAAAAATCTAGAAAAAAATCTAGAAAAAAAATCTAGAAAAAAATCTAGAAAAAAAATCAAGAAAAAAATCTGGAAAAAAAATCTAGAAAAAAAATCTAGAAAAAAATCTACAAAAAAAATCTAGAAAAAAATCTGGAAAAAAAATCTAGAAAAAAAATCTAGAAAAAAATCTACAAAAAAAATCTACAAAAAAAATCTAGAAAAAAATCTAGAAAAAAAATCTAGAAAAAAAATCTAGAAAAAAAATCTAGAAAAAAATCTAGAAAAAACATCTAGAAAAAAAATCTAGAAAAAAAATCTAGAAAAAAATCTAGAAAAAAAATCTAGAAAAAAATCTAGAAAAAAATCTAGAAAAAAAATCTAGAAAAAAAATCTAGAAAAAAATCTAGAAAAAAAATCTAGAAAAAAATATAGAAAAAAATCTAGAAAAAAAATCTAGAAAAAAAATCTAGAAAAAAATCTAGAAAAAAAATCTAGAAACAAATCTAGAAAAAAATCTAGAAAAAAAATCTTAGAAAAAAAATCTAGAAAAAAAATCTACAAAAAAAATCTAGAAAAAAATCTAGAAAAAAAATCTAGAAAAAAAATCTAGAAAAAAAATCTAGTAAAAAAATCTAGAAAAAAAATCTAGAAAAAAAATCTAGAAAAAAATCTACAAAAAAAATCTAGAAAAAAAATCTAGAAAAAAATCTAGAAAAAAAATCTAGAAAAAAAATCTAGAAAAAAAATCTAGAAAAAAATCTAGAAAAAAAATCTAGAAAAAAAATCTACAAAAAAAATCTAGAAAAAAATCTAGAAAAAAAATCTAGAAAAAAAATCTAGAAAAAAAATCTAGAAAAAAATCTAGAAAAAAATCTAGAAAAAAATCTAGAAAAAAATCTAGAAAAAAAATCTAGAAAAAAATCTAGAAAAAAAATCTAGAAAAAAATCTAGAAAAAAAATCTAGAAAAAAAATCTAGAAAAAAAATCTAGAAAAAAAATCTAGAAAAAAATCTAGAAAAAAAATCTAGAAAAAAATCTAGAAAAAAATCTAGAAAAAAAATCTAGAAAAAAATCTAGAAAAAAAATCTAGAAAAAAATCTAGAAAAAAAATCTAGAAAAAAAATCTAGAAAAAAATCTAGAAAAAAAATCTAGAAAAAAAATCTAGAAAAAAAATCTAGAAAAAAATCTAGAAAAAAAATCTAGAAAAAAAATCTACAAAAAAAATCTAGAAAAAAATCTAGAAAAAAAATCTAGAAAAAAAATCTAGAAAAAAATCTAGAAAAAAAATCTAGAAAAAAATCTAGAAAAAAATCTAGAAAAAAAATCTAGAAAAAAAATCTAGAAAAAAAATCTAGAAAAAAAATCTAGAAAAAAAATCTAGAAAAAAATCTACAAAAAAAATCTACAAAAACAATTTACAAAAAAAATCTAGAAAAAAATCTAGAAAAAAAATTTAGAAAAAAAATCTAGAAAAAAAATCTAGAAAAAAATCTAGAAAAAAAATCTAGAAAAAAATCTAGAAAAAAATCTAGAAAAAAAATCTAGAAAAAAATCTAGAAAAAAAATCTAGAAAAAAATCTAGAAAAAAAATCTAGAAAAAAAATCTAGAAAAAAAATCTAGAAAAAAAATCTAGAAAAAAATCTAGAAAAAAAATCTAGAAAAAAATCTAGAAAAAAATCTAGAAAAAAAATCTAGAAAAAAATCTAGAAAAAAAATCTAGAAAAAAATCTAGAAAAAAAATCTAGTAAAAAAATCTAGAAAAAAAATCTAGAAAAAAAATCTAGAAAAAAATCTAGAAAAAAAATCTAGAAAAAAAATCTAGAAAAAAAATCTAGAAAAAAATCTAGAAAAAAAATCTAGAAAAAAAATCTACAAAAAAAATCTAGAAAAAAATCTAGAAAAAAAATCTAGAAAAAAAATCTAGAAAAAAATCTAGAAAAAAAATCTAGAAAAAAATCTAGAAAAAAATCTAGAAAAAAAATCTAGAAAAAAAATCTAGAAAAAAAATCTAGAAAAAAAATCTAGAAAAAAATCTACAAAAAAAATCTACAAAAACAATTTACAAAAAAAATCTAGAAAAAAATCTAGAAAAAAAATTTAGAAAAAAAATCTAGAAAAAAAATCTAGAAAAAAATCTAGAAAAAAAATCTAGAAAAAAATCAAAAAAAAAATCTAGAAAAAAAATCTAGAAAAAAATCTAGAAAAAAAATCTAGAAAAAAATCTAGAAAAAAAATCTAGAAAAAAAATCTAGAAAAAAAATCTAGAAAAAAATCTAGAAAAAAAATCTAGAAAAAAATCTAGAAAAAAAATCTAGAAAAAAATCTGGAAAAAAAATCTAGAAAAAAAATCTAGAAAAAAATCTACAAAAAAAATCTACAAAAAAAATCTAGAAAAAAATCTAGAAAAAAAATCTAGAAAAAAAATCTAGAAAAAAAATCTAGAAAAAAATCTAGAAAAAACATCTAGAAAAAAAATCTAGAAAAAAAATCTAGAAAAAAATCTAGAAAAAAAATCTAGAAAAAAATCTAGAAAAAAATCTAGAAAAAAAATCTAGAAAAAAAATCTAGAAAAAAATCTAGAAAAAAAATCTAGAAAAAAATCTAGAAAAAAATCTAGAAAAAAAATCTAGAAAAAAAATCTAGAAAAAAATCTAGAAAAGAAATCTAGAAAAAAATCTAGAAAAAAATCTAGAAAAAAAATCTAGAAAAAAAATCTAGAAAAAAAATCTACAAAAAAAATCTAGAAAAAAATCTAGAAAAAAAATCTAGAAAAAAAATCTAGAAAAAAAATCTAGTAAAAAAATCTAGAAAAAAAATCTAGAAAAAAAATCTAGAAAAAAATCTACAAAAAAAATCTAGAAAAAAAATCTAGAAAAAAATCTAGAAAAAAAATCTAGAAAAAAAATCTAGAAAAAAAATCTAGAAAAAAATCTAGAAAAAAAATCTACAAAAAAAATCTACAAAAAAAATCTAGAAAAAAATCTAGAAAAAAAATCTAGAAAAAAAATCTAGAAAAAAATCTAGAAAAAAAATCTAGAAAAAAATCTAGAAAAAAATCTAGAAAAAAAATCTAGAAAAAAAATCTAGAAAAAAAATCTAGAAAAAAAATCTAGAAAAAAAATCTAGAAAAAAATCTACAAAAAAAATCTACAAAAACAATTTACAAAAAAAATCTAGAAAAAAATCTAGAAAAAAAATTTAGAAAAAAAATCTAGAAAAAAAATCTAGAAAAAAATCTAGAAAAAAAATCTAGAAAAAAATCTAGAAAAAAATCTAGAAAAAAAATCTAGAAAAAAATCTAGAAAAAAAATCTAGAAAAAAATCTAGAAAAAAAATCTAGAAAAAAAATCTAGAAAAAAAATCTAGAAAAAAAATCTAGAAAAAAATCTAGAAAAAAAATCTAGAAAAAAATCTAGAAAAAAAATCTAGAAAAAAATCTGGAAAAAAAATCTAGAAAAAAAATCTAGAAAAAAATCTACAAAAAAAATCTACAAAAAAAATCTAGAAAAAAATCTACAAAAAAAATCTAGAAAAAAAATCTAGAAAAAAAATCTAGAAAAAAAATCTAGAAAAAAAATCTAGAAAAAAAATCTAGAAAAAAATCTAGAAAAAAATCTAGAAAAAAAATCTTAGAAAAAAAATCTAGAAAAAAAATCTACAAAAAAAATCTAGAAAAAAAATCTACAAAAAAAATCTAGAAAAAAATCTAGAAAAAAAATCTAGAAAAAAAATCTAGAAAAAAAATCTAGTAAAAAAATCTAGAAAAAAAATCTAGAAAAAAATCTACAAAAAAAATCTAGAAAAAAAATCTAGAAAAAAATCTAGAAAAAAAATCTAGAAAAAAAATCTAGAAAAAAAATCTAGAAAAAAATCTAGAAAAAAAATCTAGAAAAAAAATCTACAAAAAAAATCTAGAAAAAAATCTAGAAAAAAAATCTAGAAAAAAAATCTAGAAAAAAATCTAGAAAAAAAATCTAGAAAAAAAATCTAGAAAAAAAATCTAGAAAAAAAATCTAGAAAAAAAATCTAGAAAAAAAATCTACAAAAAAAATCTAGAAAAAAATCTACAAAAAAAATCTACAAAAACAATTTACAAAAAAAATCTAGAAAAAAATCTAGAAAAAAAATTTAGAAAAAAAATCTAGAAAAAAAATCTAGAAAAAAATCTAGAAAAAAAATCTAGAAAAAAATCTAGAAAAAAATCTAGAAAAAAAATCTAGAAAAAAATCTAGAAAAAAAATCTAGAAAAAAATCTAGAAAAAAAATCTAGAAAAAAAATCTAGAAAAAAAATCTAGAAAAAAAATCTAGAAAAAAATCTAGAAAAAAAATCTAGAAAAAAATCTAGAAAAAAAATCTAGAAAAAAATCTGGAAAAAAAATCTAGAAAAAAAATCTAGAAAAAAATCTACAAAAAAAATCTACAAAAAAAATCTAGAAAAAAATCTACAAAAAAAATCTAGAAAAAAAATCTAGAAAAAAAATCTAGAAAAAAATCTAGAAAAAAATCTAGAAAAAAAATCTAGAAAAAAAATCTAGAAAAAAATCTAGAAAAAAAATCTAGAAAAAAATCTAGAAAAAAATCTAGAAAAAAAATCTAGAAAAAAATCTAGAAAAAAATCTAGAAAAAAAATCTAGAAAAAAAATCTAGAAAAAAATCTAGAAAAAAAATCTAGAAAAAAATCTAGAAAAAAATCTACAAAAAAAATCTACAAAAAAAATCTAGAAAAAAATCTACAAAAAAAATCTAGAAAAAAAATCTAGAAAAAAAATCTAGAAAAAAATCTAGAAAAAAATCTAGAAAAAAAATCTAGAAAAAAAATCTAGAAAAAAATCTAGAAAAAAAATCTAGAAAAAAATCTAGAAAAAAATCTAGAAAAAAAATCTAGAAAAAAAATCTAGAAAAAAATCTAGAAAAAAAATCTAGAAAAAAAATCTAGAAAAAAATCTAGAAAAAAAATCTAGAAAAAAATCTAGAAAAAAATCTAGAAAAAAAATCTAGAAAAAAAATCTAGAAAAAAATCTAGAAAAAAAATCTAGAAAAAAATCTAGAAAAAAATCTAGAAAAAAAATCTAGAAAAAAAATCTAGAAAAAAAATCTAGAAAAAAAATCTAGAAAAAAATCTACAAAAAAAATCTACAAAAACAATTTACAAAAAAAATCTAGAAAAAAATCTAGAAAAAAAATTTGGAAAAAAAATCTAGAAAAAAAATCTGCAAAAAAAATCTAGAAAAAAAATCTAGAAAAAAATCTAGAAAAAAAATCTAGAAAAAAAATCTAGAAAAAAAATCTAGAAAAAAATCTAGAAAAAAAATCTACAAAAAAAATCTACAAAAAAAATCTACAAAAAAAATCTAGAAAAAAATCTAGAAAAAAAATCTAGAAAAAAATCTAGAAAAAAAATCTAGAAAAAAATCTAGAAAAAAATCTAGAAAAAAATCTAGAAAAAAATCTAGAAAAAAAATCTAGAAAAAAATCTAGAAAAAAATCTAGAAAAAAAATCTAGAAAAAAAATCTAGAAAAAAATCTAGAAAAAAAATCTAGAAAAAAATCTAGAAAAAAATCTAGAAAAAAATCTACAAAAAAAATCTACAAAAAAAATCTAGAAAAAAATCTACAAAAAAAATCTAGAAAAAAAATCTAGAAAAAAATCTAGAAAAAAATCTAGAAAAAAAATCTAGAAAAAAAATCTAGAAAAAAATCTAGAAAAAAAATCTAGAAAAAAATCTAGAAAAAAATCTAGAAAAAAAATCTAGAAAAAAAATCTAGAAAAAAATCTAGAAAAAAAATCTAGAAAAAAAATCTAGAAAAAAATCTAGAAAAAAAATCTAGAAAAAAATCTAGAAAAAAATCTAGAAAAAAAATCTAGAAAAAAAATCTAGAAAAAAATCTAGAAAAAAAATCTAGAAAAAAATCTAGAAAAAAATCTAGAAAAAAAATCTAGAAAAAAAATCTAGAAAAAAAATCTAGAAAAAAAATCTAGAAAAAAATCTACAAAAAAAATCTACAAAAACAATTTACAAAAAAAATCTAGAAAAAAATCTAGAAAAAAAATTTGGAAAAAAAATCTAGAAAAAAAATCTGCAAAAAAAATCTAGAAAAAAAATCTAGAAAAAAATCTAGAAAAAAAATCTAGAAAAAAAATCTAGAAAAAAAATCTAGAAAAAAATCTAGAAAAAAAATCTACAAAAAAAATCTACAAAAAAAATCTACAAAAAAAATCTAGAAAAAAATCTAGAAAAAAAATCTAGAAAAAAAATCTAGAAAAAAAATCTAGTAAAAAAATCTAGAAAAAAAATCTAGAAAAAAAATCTAGAAAAAAATCTACAAAAAAAATCTAGAAAAAAAATCTAGAAAAAAATCTAGAAAAAAAATCTAGAAAAAAAATCTAGAAAAAAAATCTAGAAAAAAATCTAGAAAAAAAATCTAGAAAAAAAATCTACAAAAAAAATCTAGAAAAAAATCTAGAAAAAAAATCTAGAAAAAAAATCTAGAAAAAAATCTAGAAAAAAAATCTAGAAAAAAATCTAGAAAAAAATCTAGAAAAAAAATCTAGAAAAAAAATCTAGAAAAAAAATCTAGAAAAAAAATCTAGAAAAAAAATCTAGAAAAAAATCTACAAAAAAAATCTACAAAAACAATTTACAAAAAAAATCTAGAAAAAAATCTAGAAAAAAAATTTGGAAAAAAAATCTAGAAAAAAAATCTGCAAAAAAAATCTAGAAAAAAATCTGCAAAAAAAATCTAGAAAAAAAATCTAGAAAAAAATCTAGAAAAAAAATCTAGAAAAAAAATCTAGAAAAAAAATCTAGAAAAAAAATCTACAAAAAAAATCTAGAAAAAAATCTAGAAAAAAAATCTAGAAAAAAAATCTAGAAAAAAAATCTAGTAAAAAAATCTAGAAAAAAAATCTAGAAAAAAAATCTAGAAAAAAATCTACAAAAAAAATCTAGAAAAAAAATCTAGAAAAAAATCTAGAAAAAAAATCTAGAAAAAAAATCTAGAAAAAAAATCTAGAAAAAAATCTAGAAAAAAAATCTAGAAAAAAAATCTACAAAAAAAATCTAGAAAAAAATCTAGAAAAAAAATCTAGAAAAAAAATCTAGAAAAAAATCTAGAAAAAAAATCTAGAAAAAAATCTAGAAAAAAATCTAGAAAAAAAATCTAGAAAAAAAATCTAGAAAAAAAATCTAGAAAAAAAATCTAGAAAAAAAATCTAGAAAAAAATCTACAAAAAAAATCTACAAAAACAATTTACAAAAAAAATCTAGAAAAAAATCTAGAAAAAAAATTTGGAAAAAAAATCTAGAAAAAAAATCTGCAAAAAAAATCTAGAAAAAAATCTAGAAAAAAAATCTAGAAAAAAAATCTAGAAAAAAATCTAGAAAAAAATCTAGAAAAAAAATCTAGAAAAAAAATCTAGAAAAAAAATCTACAAAAAAAATCTAGAAAAAAATCTAGAAAAAAAATCTAGAAAAAAAATCTAGAAAAAAAATCTAGTAAAAAAATCTAGAAAAAAAATCTAGAAAAAAAATCAAGAAAAAAATCTAGAAAAAAAATCTAGAAAAAAAATCTAGAAAAAAAATCTAGAAAAAAATCTAGAAAAAAAATCTAGAAAAAAAATCTACAAAAAAAATCTAGAAAAAAATCTAGAAAAAAAATCTAGAAAAAAAATCTAGAAAAAAATCTAGAAAAAAAATCTAGAAAAAAATCTAGAAAAAAATCTAGAAAAAAAATCTAGAAAAAAAATCTAGAAAAAAAATCTAGAAAAAAAATCTAGAAAAAAAATCTAGAAAAAAATCTACAAAAAAAATCTACAAAAACAATTTACAAAAAAAATCTAGAAAAAAATCTAGAAAAAAAATTTAGAAAAAAAATCTAGAAAAAAAATCTAGAAAAAAATCTAGAAAAAAAATCTAGAAAAAAATCTAGAAAAAAATCTAGAAAAAAAATCTAGAAAAAAATCTAGAAAAAAAATCTAGAAAAAAATCTAGAAAAAAAATCTAGAAAAAAAATCTAGAAAAAAAAATCTAGAAAAAAAATCTAGAAAAAAATCTAGAAAAAAAATCTAGAAAAAAATCTAGAAAAAAAATCTAGAAAAAAATCTGGAAAAAAAATCTAGAAAAAAAATCTAGAAAAAAATCTACAAAAAAAATCTACAAAAAAAATCTAGAAAAAAATCTAGAAAAAAAATCTAGAAAAAAAATCTAGAAAAAAAATCTAGAAAAAAATCTAGAAAAAACATCTAGAAAAAAAATCTAGAAAAAAAATCTAGAAAAAAATCTAGAAAAAAAATCTAGAAAAAAATCTAGAAAAAAATCTAGAAAAAAAATCTAGAAAAAAAATCTAGAAAAAAATCTAGAAAAAAAATCTAGAAAAAAATCTAGAAAAAAATCTAGAAAAAAAATCTAGAAAAAAAATCTAGAAAAAAATCTAGAAAAAAAATCTAGAAAAAAATCTAGAAAAAAATCTAGAAAAAAAATCTAGAAAAAAAATCTAGAAAAAAAATCTAGAAAAAAATCTAGAAAAAAAATCTAGAAAAAAAATCTAGAAAAAAAATCTAGTAAAAAAATCTAGAAAAAAAATCTAGAAAAAAAATCTAGAAAAAAATCTACAAAAAAAATCTAGAAAAAAAATCTAGAAAAAAATCTAGAAAAAAAATCTAGAAAAAAAATCTAGAAAAAAAATCTAGAAAAAAATCTAGAAAAAAAATCTAGAAAAAAAATCTACAAAAAAAATCTAGAAAAAAATCTAGAAAAAAAATCTAGAAAAAAAATCTAGAAAAAAATCTAGAAAAAAAATCTAGAAAAAAAATCTAGAAAAAAAATCTAGAAAAAAAATCTAGAAAAAAAATCTAGAAAAAAAATCTAGAAAAAAATCTAGAAAAAAAATCTAGAAAAAAATCTAGAAAAAAAATCTAGAAAAAAATCTGGAAAAAAAATCTAGAAAAAAAATCTAGAAAAAAATCTACAAAAAAAATCTACAAAAAAAATCTAGAAAAAAATCTACAAAAAAAATCTAGAAAAAAAATCTAGAAAAAAAATCTAGAAAAAAATCTAGAAAAAAATCTAGAAAAAAAATCTAGAAAAAAAATCTAGAAAAAAATCTAGAAAAAAAATCTAGAAAAAAATCTAGAAAAAAATCTAGAAAAAAAATCTAGAAAAAAATCTAGAAAAAAATCTAGAAAAAAAATCTAGAAAAAAAATCTAGAAAAAAATCTAGAAAAAAAATCTAGAAAAAAATCTAGAAAAAAATCTACAAAAAAAATCTACAAAAAAAATCTAGAAAAAAATCTACAAAAAAAATCTAGAAAAAAAATCTAGAAAAAAAATCTAGAAAAAAATCTAGAAAAAAATCTAGAAAAAAAATCTAGAAAAAAAATCTAGAAAAAAATCTAGAAAAAAAATCTAGAAAAAAATCTAGAAAAAAATCTAGAAAAAAAATCTAGAAAAAAAATCTAGAAAAAAATCTAGAAAAAAAATCTAGAAAAAAAATCTAGAAAAAAATCTAGAAAAAAAATCTAGAAAAAAATCTAGAAAAAAATCTAGAAAAAAAATCTAGAAAAAAAATCTAGAAAAAAATCTAGAAAAAAAATCTAGAAAAAAATCTAGAAAAAAATCTAGAAAAAAAATCTAGAAAAAAAATCTAGAAAAAAAATCTAGAAAAAAAATCTAGAAAAAAATCTACAAAAAAAATCTACAAAAACAATTTACAAAAAAAATCTAGAAAAAAATCTAGAAAAAAAATTTGGAAAAAAAATCTAGAAAAAAAATCTGCAAAAAAAATCTAGAAAAAAAATCTAGAAAAAAATCTAGAAAAAAAATCTAGAAAAAAAATCTAGAAAAAAAATCTAGAAAAAAATCTAGAAAAAAAATCTACAAAAAAAATCTACAAAAAAAATCTACAAAAAAAATCTAGAAAAAAATCTAGAAAAAAAATCTAGAAAAAAATCTAGAAAAAAAATCTAGAAAAAAATCTAGAAAAAAATCTAGAAAAAAATCTAGAAAAAAATCTAGAAAAAAAATCTAGAAAAAAATCTAGAAAAAAATCTAGAAAAAAAATCTAGAAAAAAAATCTAGAAAAAAATCTAGAAAAAAAATCTAGAAAAAAATCTAGAAAAAAATCTACAAAAAAAATCTACAAAAAAAATCTAGAAAAAAATCTACAAAAAAAATCTAGAAAAAAAATCTAGAAAAAAAATCTAGAAAAAAATCTAGAAAAAAATCTAGAAAAAAAATCTAGAAAAAAAATCTAGAAAAAAATCTAGAAAAAAAATCTAGAAAAAAATCTAGAAAAAAATCTAGAAAAAAAATCTAGAAAAAAAATCTAGAAAAAAATCTAGAAAAAAAATCTAGAAAAAAAATCTAGAAAAAAAATCTAGAAAAAAATCTAGAAAAAAAATCTAGAAAAAAATCTAGAAAAAAATCTAGAAAAAAAATCTAGAAAAAAAATCTAGAAAAAAAATCTAGAAAAAAAATCTAGAAAAAAATCTACAAAAAAAATCTACAAAAACAATTTACAAAAAAAATCTAGAAAAAAATCTAGAAAAAAAATTTGGAAAAAAAATCTAGAAAAAAAATCTGCAAAAAAAATCTAGAAAAAAAATCTAGAAAAAAATCTAGAAAAAAAATCTAGAAAAAAAATCTAGAAAAAAAATCTAGAAAAAAATCTAGAAAAAAAATCTACAAAAAAAATCTACAAAAAAAATCTACAAAAAAAATCTAGAAAAAAATCTAGAAAAAAAATCTAGAAAAAAAATCTAGAAAAAAAATCTAGTAAAAAAATCTAGAAAAAAAATCTAGAAAAAAAATCTAGAAAAAAATCTACAAAAAAAATCTAGAAAAAAAATCTAGAAAAAAATCTAGAAAAAAAATCTAGAAAAAAAATCTAGAAAAAAAATCTAGAAAAAAATCTAGAAAAAAAATCTAGAAAAAAAATCTACAAAAAAAATCTAGAAAAAAATCTAGAAAAAAAATCTAGAAAAAAAATCTAGAAAAAAATCTAGAAAAAAAATCTAGAAAAAAATCTAGAAAAAAATCTAGAAAAAAAATCTAGAAAAAAAATCTAGAAAAAAAATCTAGAAAAAAAATCTAGAAAAAAAATCTAGAAAAAAATCTACAAAAAAAATCTACAAAAACAATTTACAAAAAAAATCTAGAAAAAAATCTAGAAAAAAAATTTGGAAAAAAAATCTAGAAAAAAAATCTGCAAAAAAAATCTAGAAAAAAATCTGCAAAAAAAATCTAGAAAAAAAATCTAGAAAAAAATCTAGAAAAAAAATCTAGAAAAAAAATCTAGAAAAAAAATCTAGAAAAAAATCTAGAAAAAAAATCTAGAAAAAAAATCTACAAAAAAAATCTACAAAAAAATCTAGAAAAAAAATCTAGAAAAAAAATCTAGAAAAAAAATCTAGTAAAAAAATCTAGAAAAAAAATCTAGAAAAAAAATCTAGAAAAAAATCTACAAAAAAAATCTAGAAAAAAAATCTAGAAAAAAATCTAGAAAAAAAATCTAGAAAAAAAATCTAGAAAAAAAATCTAGAAAAAAATCTAGAAAAAAAATCTAGAAAAAAAATCTACAAAAAAAATCTACAAAAAAATCTAGAAAAAAAATCTAGAAAAAAAATCTAGAAAAAAATCTAGAAAAAAAATCTAGAAAAAAATCTAGAAAAAAATCTAGAAAAAAAATCTAGAAAAAAAATCTAGAAAAAAAATCTAGAAAAAAAATCTAGAAAAAAAATCTAGAAAAAAATCTACAAAAAAAATCTACAAAAACAATTTACAAAAAAAATCTAGAAAAAAATCTAGAAAAAAAATTTGGAAAAAAAATCTAGAAAAAAAATCTGCAAAAAAAATCTAGAAAAAAATCTAGAAAAAAAATCTAGAAAAAAAATCTAGAAAAAAATCTAGAAAAAAATCTAGAAAAAAAATCTAGAAAAAAAATCTAGAAAAAAAATCTACAAAAAAAATCTAGAAAAAAATCTAGAAAAAAAATCTAGAAAAAAAATCTAGAAAAAAAATCTAGTAAAAAAATCTAGAAAAAAAATCTAGAAAAAAAATCAAGAAAAAAATCTAGAAAAAAAATCTAGAAAAAAAATCTAGAAAAAAAATCTAGAAAAAAATCTAGAAAAAAAATCTAGAAAAAAAATCTACAAAAAAAATCTAGAAAAAAATCTAGAAAAAAAATCTAGAAAAAAAATCTAGAAAAAAATCTAGAAAAAAAATCTAGAAAAAAATCTAGAAAAAAATCTAGAAAAAAAATCTAGAAAAAAAATCTAGAAAAAAAAATCTAGAAAAAAATTCTAGAAAAAAAATCTAGAAAAAAATCTACAAAAAAAATCTACAAAAACAATTTACAAAAAAAATCTAGAAAAAAATCTAGAAAAAAAATTTAGAAAAAAAATCTAGAAAAAAAATCTAGAAAAAAATCTAGAAAAAAAATCTAGAAAAAAATCTAGAAAAAAATCTAGAAAAAAAATCTAGAAAAAAATCTAGAAAAAAAATCTAGAAAAAAATCTAGAAAAAAAATCTAGAAAAAAAATCTAGAAAAAAAAATCTAGAAAAAAAATCTAGAAAAAAATCTAGAAAAAAAATCTAGAAAAAAATCTAGAAAAAAAATCTAGAAAAAAATCTGGAAAAAAAATCTAGAAAAAAAATCTAGAAAAAAATCTACAAAAAAAATCTACAAAAAAAATCTAGAAAAAAATCTAGAAAAAAAATCTAGAAAAAAAATCTAGAAAAAAAATCTAGAAAAAAATCTAGAAAAAACATCTAGAAAAAAAATCTAGAAAAAAAATCTAGAAAAAAATCTAGAAAAAAAATCTAGAAAAAAATCTAGAAAAAAATCTAGAAAAAAAATCTAGAAAAAAAATCTAGAAAAAAATCTAGAAAAAAAATCTAGAAAAAAATCTAGAAAAAAATCTAGAAAAAAAATCTAGAAAAAAAATCTAGAAAAAAATCTAGAAAAAAAATCTAGAAAAAAATCTAGAAAAAAATCTAGAAAAAAAATCTAGAAAAAAAATCTAGAAAAAAAATCTAGAAAAAAATCTAGAAAAAAAATCTAGAAAAAAAATCTAGAAAAAAAATCTAGTAAAAAAATCTAGAAAAAAAATCTAGAAAAAAAATCTAGAAAAAAATCTACAAAAAAAATCTAGAAAAAAAATCTAGAAAAAAATCTAGAAAAAAAATCTAGAAAAAAAATCTAGAAAAAAAATCTAGAAAAAAATCTAGAAAAAAAATCTAGAAAAAAAATCTACAAAAAAAATCTAGAAAAAAATCTAGAAAAAAAATCTAGAAAAAAAATCTAGAAAAAAATCTAGAAAAAAAATCTAGAAAAAAATCTAGAAAACAATCTAGAAAAAAAATCTAGAAAAAAAATCTAGAAAAAAAATCTAGAAAAAAAATCTAGAAAAAAAATCTAGAAAAAAATCTACAAAAAAAATCTACAAAAACAATTTACAAAAAAAATCTAGAAAAAAATCTAGAAAAAAAATTTAGAAAAAAAATCTAGAAAAAAAATCTAGAAAAAAATCTAGAAAAAAAATCTAGAAAAAAATCTAGAAAAAAATCTAGAAAAAAAATCTAGAAAAAAATCTAGAAAAAAAATCTAGAAAAAAATCTAGAAAAAAAATCTAGAAAAAAAATCTAGAAAAAAAATCTAGAAAAAAAATCTAGAAAAAAATCTAGAAAAAAAATCTAGAAAAAAATCTAGAAAAAAAATCTAGAAAAAAATCTGGAAAAAAAATCTAGAAAAAAAATCTAGAAAAAAATCTACAAAAAAAATCTACAAAAAAAATCTAGAAAAAAATCTACAAAAAAAATCTAGAAAAAAAATCTAGAAAAAAAATCTAGAAAAAAATCTAGAAAAAAAATCTAGAAAAAAATCTAGAAAAAAAATCTAGAAAAAAAATCTAGAAAAAAATCTAGAAAAAAAATCTAGAAAAAAATCTAGAAAAAAATCTAGAAAAAAAATCTAGAAAAAAAATCTAGAAAAAAAATCTAGAAAAAAAATCTAGAAAAAAAATCTAGAAAAAAATCTACAAAAAAAATCTACAAAAACAATTTACAAAAAAAATCTAGAAAAAAATCTAGAAAAAAAATTTGGAAAAAAAATCTAGAAAAAAAATCTGCAAAAAAAATCTAGAAAAAAAATCTAGAAAAAAATCTAGAAAAAAAATCTAGAAAAAAAATCTAGAAAAAAAATCTAGAAAAAAATCTAGAAAAAAAATCTAGAAAAAAAATCTACAAAAAAAATCTAGAAAAAAATCTAGAAAAAAAATCTAGAAAAAAAATCTAGAAAAAAATCTAGAAAAAAAATCTAGAAAAAAATCTAGAAAAAAATCTAGAAAAAAAATCTAGAAAAAAAATCTAGAAAAAAAATCTAGAAAAAAAATCTAGAAAAAAATCTACAAAAAAAATCTACAAAAACAATTTACAAAAAAAATCTAGAAAAAAATCTAGAAAAAAAATTTAGAAAAAAAATCTAGAAAAAAAATCTAGAAAAAAATCTAGAAAAAAAATCTAGAAAAAAATCTAGAAAAAAATCTAGAAAAAAAATCTAGAAAAAAATCTAGAAAAAAAATCTAGAAAAAAATCTAGAAAAAAAATCTAGAAAAAAAATCTAGAAAAAAAATCTAGAAAAAAAATCTAGAAAAAAATCTAGAAAAAAAATCTAGAAAAAAATCTAGAAAAAAAATCTAGAAAAAAATCTAGAAAAAAATCTAGAAAAAAAATCTAGAAAAAAATCTAGAAAAAAATCTAGAAAAAAAATCTAGAAAAAAAATCTAGATAAAAAATCTAGAAAAAAAATCTAGAAAAAAAATCTAGAAAAAAATCTACAAAAAAAATCTACAAAAACAATTTACAAAAAAAATCTAGAAAAAAATCTAGAAAAAAAATTTGGAAAAAAAATCTAGAAAAAAAATCTGCAAAAAAAATCTAGAAAAAAAATCTAGAAAAAAATCTAGAAAAAAAATCTAGAAAAAAAATCTAGAAAAAAAATCTAGAAAAAAATCTAGAAAAAAAATCTAGAAAAAAAATCTACAAAAAAAATCTAGAAAAAAATCTAGTAAAAAAATCTAGAAAAAAAATCTAGAAAAAAAATCTACAAAAAAAATCTAGAAAAAAATGTAGAAAAAAAATCTAGAAAAAAAATCTAGAAAAAAATCTAGAAAAAAAATCTAGAAAAAAATCTAGAAAAAAATCTAGAAAAAAAATCTAGAAAAAAAATCTAGAAAAAAAATCTAGAAAAAAAATCTAGAAAAAAAATCTAGAAAAAAAATCTAGAAAAAAATCTACAAAAAAAATCTACAAAAACAATTTACAAAAAAATTCTAGAAAAAAATCTAGAAAAAAAATTTAGAAAAAAAATCTAGAAAAAAAATCTAGAAAAAAATCTAGAAAAAAAATCTAGAAAAAAATCTAGAAAAAAATCTAGAAAAAAAATCTAGAAAAAAATCTAGAAAAAAAATCTAGAAAAAAATCTAGAAAAAAAATCTAGAAAAAAAATCTAGAAAAAAAATCTAGAAAAAAAATCTAGAAAAAAATCTAGAAAAAAAATCTAGAAAAAAATCTGGAAAAAAAATCTAGAAAAAAAATCTAGAAAAAAATCTACAAAAAAAATCTACAAAAAAAATCTAGAAAAAAATCTAGAAAAAAAATCTAGAAAAAAAATCTAGAAAAAAAATCTAGAAAAAAATCTAGAAAAAAAATCTAGAAAAAAAATCTAGAAAAAAATCTAGAAAAAAAATCTAGAAAAAAAATCTAGAAAAAAATCTAGAAAAAAAATCTAGAAAAAAAATCTGCTAAAAAAATCTAGAAAAAAATCTAGAAAAAAAATCTAGAAAAAAAATCTAGAAAAAAATCTAGAAAAAAATCTAGAAAAAAAATCTAGAAAAAAAATCTAGAAAAAAAATCTAGAAAAAAAATCTAGAAAAAAATCTAGAAAAAAAATCTAGAAAAAAAATCTAGAAAAAAAATCTAGTAAAAAAATCTAGAAAAAAAATCTAGAAAAAAAATCTAGAAAAAAAATCTAGAAAAAAATCTACAAAAAAAATCTAGAAAAAAAATCTAGAAAAAAATCTAGAAAAAAAATCTAGAAAAAAAATCTAGAAAAAAAATCTAGAAAAAAAATCAAAAAAAAAAATCTAGAAAAAAATCTAGTAAAAAAATCTAGAAAAAAAATCTAGAAAAAAAATCTAGAAAAAAATCTGGAAAAAAAATCTAGAAAAAAAATCTAGAAAAAAATCTACAAAAAAAATCTACAAAAAAAATCTAGAAAAAAATCTAGAAAAAAAATCTAGAAAAAAAATCTAGAAAAAAAATCTAGAAAAAAAATCTAGAAAAAAATCTAGAAAAAAATCTAGAAAAAAAATCTAGAAAAAAAATCTAGAAAAAAAATCTAGAAAAAAATCTACAAAAAAAATCTAGAAAAAAATCTAGTAAAAAAATCTAGAAAAAAAATCTAGAAAAAAAATCTAGAAAAAAATCTAGAAAAAAAATCTAGAAAAAAAATCTAGAAAAAAAATCTAGAAAAAAAATCTAGAAAAAAAATCTAGAAAAAAATCTACAAAAAAAATCTACAAAAACAATTTACAAAAAAAATCTAGAAAAAAATCTAGAAAAAAAATTTGGAAAAAAAATCTAGAAAAAAAATCTGCAAAAAAAATCTAGAAAAAAAATCTAGAAAAAAATCTAGAAAAAAAATCTAGAAAAAAAATCTAGAAAAAAAATCTAGAAAAAAAATCTACAAAAAAAATCTAGAAAAAAATCTAGAAAAAAAATCTAGAAAAAAAATCTAGAAAAAAATCTAGAAAAAAAATCTAGAAAAAAATCTAGAAAAAAATCTAGAAAAAAAATCTAGAAAAAAAATCTAGAAAAAAAATCTAGAAAAAAAATCTAGAAAAAAATCTACAAAAAAAATCTACAAAAACAATTTACAAAAAAAATCTAGAAAAAAATCTAGAAAAAAAATTTAGAAAAAAAATCTAGAAAAAAAATCTAGAAAAAAATCTAGAAAAAAAATCTAGAAAAAAATCTTGAAAAAAATCTAGAAAAAAAATCTAGAAAAAAATCTAGAAAAAAAATCTAGAAAAAAATCTAGAAAAAAAATCTAGAAAAAAAATCTAGAAAAAAAATCTAGAAAAAAAATCTAGAAAAAAATCTAGAAAAAAAATCTAGAAAAAAATCTAGAAAAAAAATCTAGAAAAAAATCTAGAAAAAAATCTAGAAAAAAAATCTAGAAAAAAATCTAGAAAAAAATCTAGAAAAAAAATCTAGAAAAAAAATCTAGAAAAAAAATCTAGAAAAAAAATCTAGAAAAAAATCTACAAAAAAAATCTACAAAAACAATTTACAAAAAAAATCTAGAAAAAAATCTAGAAAAAAAATTTGGAAAAAAAATCTAGAAAAAAAATCTGCAAAAAAAATCTAGAAAAAAAATCTAGAAAAAAATCTAGAAAAAAAATCTAGAAAAAAAATCTAGAAAAAAAATCTAGAAAAAAATCTAGAAAAAAAATCTAGAAAAAAAATCTACAAAAAAAATCTAGAAAAAAATCTAGTAAAAAAATCTAGAAAAAAAATCTAGAAAAAAAATCTACAAAAAAAATCTAGAAAAAAATGTAGAAAAAAAATCTAGAAAAAAAATCTAGAAAAAAATCTAGAAAAAAAATCTAGAAAAAAATCTAGAAAAAAATCTAGAAAAAAAATCTAGAAAAAAAATCTAGAAAAAAAATCTAGAAAAAAAATCTAGAAAAAAAATCTAGAAAAAAAATCTAGAAAAAAATCTACAAAAAAAATCTACAAAAACAATTTACAAAAAAATTCTAGAAAAAAATCTAGAAAAAAAATTTAGAAAAAAAATCTAGAAAAAAAATCTAGAAAAAAATCTAGAAAAAAAATCTAGAAAAAAATCTAGAAAAAAATCTAGAAAAAAAATCTAGAAAAAAATCTAGAAAAAAAATCTAGAAAAAAATCTAGAAAAAAAATCTAGAAAAAAAATCTAGAAAAAAAATCTAGAAAAAAAATCTAGAAAAAAATCTAGAAAAAAAATCTAGAAAAAAATCTGGAAAAAAAATCTAGAAAAAAAATCTAGAAAAAAATCTACAAAAAAAATCTACAAAAAAAATCTAGAAAAAAATCTAGAAAAAAAATCTAGAAAAAAAATCTAGAAAAAAAATCTAGAAAAAAATCTAGAAAAAAAATCTAGAAAAAAAATCTAGAAAAAAATCTAGAAAAAAAATCTAGAAAAAAAATCTAGAAAAAAATCTAGAAAAAAAATCTAGAAAAAAAATCTGCTAAAAAAATCTAGAAAAAAATCTAGAAAAAAAATCTAGAAAAAAAATCTAGAAAAAAATCTAGAAAAAAATCTAGAAAAAAAATCTAGAAAAAAAATCTAGAAAAAAAATCTAGAAAAAAAATCTAGAAAAAAATCTAGAAAAAAAATCTAGAAAAAAAATCTAGAAAAAAAATCTAGTAAAAAAATCTAGAAAAAAAATCTAGAAAAAAAATCTAGAAAAAAATCTACAAAAAAAATCTAGAAAAAAAATCTAGAAAAAAATCTAGAAAAAAAATCTAGAAAAAAAATCTAGAAAAAAAATCTAGAAAAAAAATCAAAAAAAAAAATCTAGAAAAAAATCTAGTAAAAAAATCTAGAAAAAAAATCTAGAAAAAAAATCTAGAAAAAAATCTGGAAAAAAAATCTAGAAAAAAAATCTAGAAAAAAATCTACAAAAAAAATCTACAAAAAAAATCTAGAAAAAAATCTAGAAAAAAAATCTAGAAAAAAAATCTAGAAAAAAAATCTAGAAAAAAAATCTAGAAAAAAATCTAGAAAAAAATCTAGAAAAAAAATCTAGAAAAAAAATCTAGAAAAAAAATCTAGAAAAAAATCTACAAAAAAAATCTAGAAAAAAATCTAGTAAAAAAATCTAGAAAAAAAATCTAGAAAAAAAATCTAGAAAAAAATCTAGAAAAAAAATCTAGAAAAAAAATCTAGAAAAAAAATCTAGAAAAAAAATCTAGAAAAAAAATCTAGAAAAAAATCTACAAAAAAAATCTACAAAAACAATTTACAAAAAAAATCTAGAAAAAAATCTAGAAAAAAAATTTGGAAAAAAAATCTAGAAAAAAAATCTGCAAAAAAAATCTAGAAAAAAAATCTAGAAAAAAATCTAGAAAAAAAATCTAGAAAAAAAATCTAGAAAAAAAATCTAGAAAAAAATCTAGAAAAAAAATCTAGAAAAAAAATCTACAAAAAAAATCTAGAAAAAAATCTAGAAAAAAAATCTAGAAAAAAAATCTAGAAGAAAATCTAGAAAAAAAATCTAGAAAAAAAATCTAGAAAAAAATCTAGAAAAAAATCTAGAAAAAAAATCTAGAAAAAAAATCTAGAAAAAAAATCTAGAAAAAAATCTAGAAAAAAATCTAGAAAAAAAATCTAGAAAAAAAATCTAGAAAAAAAATCTAGAAAAAAATCTAGAAAAAAAATCTAGAAAAAAAATCTACAAAAAAAATCTAGAAAAAAATCTACAAAAAAAATCTAGGAAAAAAAATCTAGAAAAAAAATCTAGAAAAAAATCTAGAAAAAAAATCTAGAAAAAAAATCTAGAAAAAAATCTACAAAAAAAATCTAGAAAAAAATCTAGAAAAAAATCTAGAAAAAAAATCTAGAAAAAAAATCTAGAAAAAAAATCTAGAAAAAAAATCTAGAAAAAAAATCTAGAAAAAAATCTACAAAAAAAATCTACAAAAACAATTTACAAAAAAAATCTAGAAAAAAATCTAGAAAAAAAATTTAGAAAAAAAATCTAGAAAAAAAATCTAGAAAAAAATCTAGAAAAAAAATCTAGAAAAAAATCTAGAAAAAAATCTACAAAAAAAATCTAGAAAAAAAATCTACAAAAAAAATCTACAAAAAAAATCTAGAAAAAAATCTACAAAAAAAATCTAGAAAAAAAATCTAGAAAAAAAATCTAGAAAAAAATCTAGAAAAAAAATCTAGAAAAAAAATCTAAAAAAAAATCTAGAAAAAAATCTAGAAAATAAATCTAGAAAAAAAATCTAGAAAAAAAATCTAGAAAAAAAATCTAGAAAAAAAATCTAGAAAAAAAATCTAGAAAAAAATCTAGAAAATAAATCGAGAAAAAAATCTAGAAAAAAATCTAGAAAATAAATCTAAAAAAAAATCTAGAAAAAAATCTAGAAAAAAAATCTAGAAAAAAAATCTAGAAAAAAATCTAGAAAAAAATCTAGAAAATAAATCTAAAAAAAAAATCTAGAAAAAAAATATAGAAAAAAAATCTAGAAAAAAATCTAGAAAAAAATCTAGAAAAAAATCTAGAAAATAAATCTAAAAAAAAATCTAGAAAAAAAATCTAGAAAAAAAATCTAGGAAAAAAAATCTAGAAAAAAAATCTAGAAAAAAATCTAGAAAAAAAATCTAGAAAAAAAATCTAGAAAAAAATCTACAAAAAAAATCTACAAAAAAAATCTACAAAAAAAATCTAGAAAAAAAATCTAGGAAAAAAAATCTAGAAAAAAAATCTAGAAAAAAATCTAGAAAAAAAATCTAGAAAAAAATCTAGAAAAAAAATCTAGAAAAAAAATCTAGAAAAAAAATCTAGAAAAAAAATCTAGAAAAAAATCTAGAAAAAAAATCTAGAAAAAAAATCTAGAAAAAAATCTAGAAAAAAATCTAGAAAAAAAATCTAGAAAAAAAATCTAGAAAAAAAATCTAGAAAAAAAATCTAGAAAAAAATCTAGAAAAAAAATCTAGAAAAAAAATCTAGAAAAAAAATCTAGTAAAAAAATCTAGAAAAAAAATCTAGAAAAAAAATCTAGAAAAAAATCTACAAAAAAAATCTAGAAAAAAAATCTAGAAAAAAATCTAGAAAAAAAATCTAGAAAAAAAATCTAGAAAAAAAATCTAGAAAAAAAATCAAAAAAAAAAATCTAGAAAAAAATCTAGTAAAAAAATCTAGAAAAAAAATCTAGAAAAAAAATCTAGAAAAAAATCTGGAAAAAAAATCTAGAAAAAAAATCTAGAAAAAAATCTACAAAAAAAATCTACAAAAAAAATCTAGAAAAAAATCTAGAAAAAAAATCTAGAAAAAAAATCTAGAAAAAAAATCTAGAAAAAAAATCTAGAAAAAAATCTAGAAAAAAATCTAGAAAAAAAATCTAGAAAAAAAATCTAGAAAAAAAATCTAGAAAAAAATCTACAAAAAAAATCTAGAAAAAAATCTAGTAAAAAAATCTAGAAAAAAAATCTAGAAAAAAAATCTAGAAAAAAATCTAGAAAAAAAATCTAGAAAAAAAATCTACAAAAAAAATCTAGAAAAAAATCTAGAAAAAAAATCTAGAAAAAAAATCTAGAAGAAAATCTAGAAAAAAAATCTAGAAAAAAAATCTAGAAAAAAATCTAGAAAAAAATCTAGAAAAAAAATCTAGAAAAAAAATCTAGAAAAAAAATCTAGAAAAAAATCTAGAAAAAAATCTAGAAAAAAAATCTAGAAAAAAAATCTAGAAAAAAAATCTAGAAAAAAATCTAGAAAAAAAATCTAGAAAAAAAATCTACAAAAAAAATCTAGAAAAAAATCTACAAAAAAAATCTAGGAAAAAAAATCTAGAAAAAAAATCTAGAAAAAAATCTAGAAAAAAAATCTAGAAAAAAAATCTAGAAAAAAATCTACAAAAAAAATCTAGAAAAAAATCTAGAAAAAAATCTAGAAAAAAAATCTAGAAAAAAAATCTAGAAAAAAAATCTAGAAAAAAAATCTAGAAAAAAATCTACAAAAAAAATCTACAAAAACAATTTACAAAAAAAATCTAGAAAAAAATCTAGAAAAAAAATTTAGAAAAAAAATCTAGAAAAAAAATCTAGAAAAAAATCTAGAAAAAAAATCTAGAAAAAAATCTAGAAAAAAATCTACAAAAAAAATCTAGAAAAAAAATCTACAAAAAAAATCTACAAAAAAAATCTAGAAAAAAATCTACAAAAAAAATCTAGAAAAAAAATCTAGAAAAAAAATCTAGAAAAAAATCTAGAAAAAAAATCTAGAAAAAAAATCTAAAAAAAAATCTAGAAAAAAATCTAGAAAATAAATCTAGAAAAAAAATCTAGAAAAAAAATCTAGAAAAAAAATCTAGAAAAAAAATCTAGAAAAAAATCTAGAAAAAAAATCTAGAAAAAAAATCTAGAAAAAAATCTAGAAAATAAATCGAGAAAAAAATCTAGAAAAAAATCTAGAAAATAAATCTAAAAAAAAATCTAGAAAAAAATCTAGAAAAAAAATCTAGAAAAAAAATCTAGAAAAAAATCTAGAAAAAAATCTAGAAAATAAATCTAAAAAAAAAATCTAGAAAAAAAATATAGAAAAAAAATCTAGAAAAAAATCTAGAAAAAAATCTAGAAAAAAATCTAGAAAATAAATCTAAAAAAAAATCTAGAAAAAAAATCTAGAAAAAAAATCTAGGAAAAAAAATCTACAAAAACAATTTACAAAAAAAATCTAGAAAAAAATCTAGAAAAAAAATTTAGAAAAAAAATCTAGAAAAAAAATCTAGAAAAAAAATCTAGAAAAAAATCTAGAAAAAAATCTAGAAAAAAAATCTAGAAAAAAAATCTAGAAAAAAAATCTAGAAAAAAATCTAGAAAAAAATCTAGAAAAAAAATCTAGAAAAAAAATCTAGAAAAAAAATCTAGAAAAAAATCTAGAAAAAAAATCTAGAAAAAAAATCTACAAAAAAAATCTAGAAAAAAATCTACAAAAAAAATCTAGGAAAAAAAATCTAGAAAAAAAATCTAGAAAAAAATCTACAAAAAAAATCTAGAAAAAAATCTAGTAAAAAAATCTAGAAAAAAAATCTAGAAAAAAAATCTAGAAAAAAATCTAGAAAAAAAATCTAGAAAAAAAATCTACAAAAAAAATCTAGAAAAAAATCTAGAAAAAAAATCTAGAAAAAAAATCTAGAAGAAAATCTAGAAAAAAAATCTAGAAAAAAAATCTAGAAAAAAATCTAGAAAAAAATCTAGAAAAAAAATCTAGAAAAAAAATCTAGAAAAAAAATCTAGAAAAAAATCTAGAAAAAAATCTAGAAAAAAAATCTAGAAAAAAAATCTAGAAAAAAAATCTAGAAAAAAATCTAGAAAAAAAATCTAGAAAAAAAATCTACAAAAAAAATCTAGAAAAAAATCTACAAAAAAAATCTAGGAAAAAAAATCTAGAAAAAAAATCTAGAAAAAAATCTAGAAAAAAAATCTAGAAAAAAAATCTAGAAAAAAATCTACAAAAAAAATCTAGAAAAAAATCTAGAAAAAAATCTAGAAAAAAAATCTAGAAAAAAAATCTAGAAAAAAAATCTAGAAAAAAAATCTAGAAAAAAATCTACAAAAAAAATCTACAAAAACAATTTACAAAAAAAATCTAGAAAAAAATCTAGAAAAAAAATTTAGAAAAAAAATCTAGAAAAAAAATCTAGAAAAAAATCTAGAAAAAAAATCTAGAAAAAAATCTAGAAAAAAATCTACAAAAAAAATCTAGAAAAAAAATCTACAAAAAAAATCTACAAAAAAAATCTAGAAAAAAATCTACAAAAAAAATCTAGAAAAAAAATCTAGAAAAAAAATCTAGAAAAAAATCTAGAAAAAAAATCTAGAAAAAAAATCTAAAAAAAAATCTAGAAAAAAATCTAGAAAATAAATCTAGAAAAAAAATCTAGAAAAAAAATCTAGAAAAAAAATCTAGAAAAAAAATCTAGAAAAAAATCTAGAAAAAAAATCTAGAAAAAAAATCTAGAAAAAAATCTAGAAAATAAATCGAGAAAAAAATCTAGAAAAAAATCTAGAAAATAAATCTAAAAAAAAATCTAGAAAAAAATCTAGAAAAAAAATCTAGAAAAAAAATCTAGAAAAAAATCTAGAAAAAAATCTAGAAAATAAATCTAAAAAAAAAATCTAGAAAAAAAATATAGAAAAAAAATCTAGAAAAAAATCTAGAAAAAAATCTAGAAAAAAATCTAGAAAATAAATCTAAAAAAAAATCTAGAAAAAAAATCTAGAAAAAAAATCTAGGAAAAAAAATCTAGAAAAAAAATCTAGAAAAAAATCTAGAAAAAAAATCTAGAAAAAAAATCTAGAAAAAAATCTACAAAAAAAATCTACAAAAAAAATCTACAAAAAAAATCTACAAAAAAAATCTAGGAAAAAAAATCTAGAAAAAAAATCTAGAAAAAAATCTAGAAAAAAAATCTAGAAAAAAATCTAGAAAAAAAATCTAGAAAAAAAATCTAGAAAAAAAATCTAGAAAAAAATCTAGAAAAAAAATCTAGAAAAAAAATCTAGAAAAAAATCTAGAAAAAAATCTAGAAAAAAAATCTAGAAAAAAAATCTAGAAAAAAAATCTAGAAAAAAATCTACAAAAAAAATCTAGAAAAAAATCTAGTAAAAAAATCTAGAAAAAAAATCTAGAAAAAAAATCTAGAAAAAAATCTAGAAAAAAAATCTAGAAAAAAAATCTACAAAAAAAATCTAGAAAAAAATCTAGAAAAAAAATCTAGAAAAAAAATCTAGAAAAAAATCTAGAAAAAAAATCTAGAAAAAAAATCTAGAAAAAAATCTAGAAAAAAATCTAGAAAAAAAATCTAGAAAAAAAATCTAGAAAAAAAATCTAGAAAAAAATCTAGAAAAAAATCTAGAAAAAAAATCTAGAAAAAAAATCTAGAAAAAAAATCTAGAAAAAAATCTAGAAAAAAAATCTAGAAAAAAAATCTAGAAAAAAATCTAGAAAAAAAATCTAGAAAAAAATCTAGAAAAAAATCTAGAAAAAAAATCTAGAAAAAAAATCTACAAAAAAAATCTAGAAAAAAAATCTAGAAAAAAATCTAGAAAAAAAATCTAGAAAAAAAATCTAGAAAAAAAATCTAGAAAAAAATCTAGAAAAAAAATCTAGAAAAAAAATCTAAAAAAAAATCTAGAAAAAAATCTAGAAAATAAATCTAGAAAATAAATCTAGAAAAAAAATCTAGACAAAAAATCTAGAAAAAAAATCTAGAAAAAAATCTAGAAAAAAATCTAGAAAATAAATCTAGAAAAAAAATCTAGAAAAAAAATCTAGAAAAAAAATCTAGAAAAAAAATCTAGAAAAAAATCTAGAAAAAAAATCTAGAAAAAAAATCTAAAAAAAAATCTAGAAAAAAATCTAGAAAATAAATCTAGAAAAAAAATCTAGAAAAAAAATCTAGAAAAAAAATCTAGAAAAAAATCTAGAAAAAAAATCTAGAAAAAAAATCTAGAAAAAAATCTAGAAAATAAATCGAGAAAAAAATCTAGAAAAAAATCTAGAAAATAAATCTAAAAAAAAATCTAGAAAAAAATCTAGAAAAAAAATCTAGAAAAAAAATCTAGAAAAAAATCTAGAAAAAAATCTAGAAAATAAATCTAAAAAAAAAATCTAGAAAAAAAATCTAGAAAAAAAATCTAGAAAAAAATCTAGAAAAAAATCTAGAAAAAAATCTAGAAAATAAATCTAAAAAAAAATCTAGAAAAAAAATCTAGAAAAAAAATCTAGGAAAAAAAATCTAGAAAAAAAATCTAGAAAAAAATCTAGAAAAAAAATCTAGAAAAAAAATCTAGAAAAAAATCTACAAAAAAAATCTACAAAAAAAATCTACAAAAAAAATCTACAAAAAAAATCTAGGAAAAAAAATCTAGAAAAAAAATCTAGAAAAAAATCTAGAAAAAAAATCTAGAAAAAAATCTAGAAAAAAAATCTACAAAAAAAATCTAGAAAAAAAATCTAGAAAAAAATCTAGAAAAAAAATCTAGAAAAAAAATCTAGAAAAAAAATCTAGAAAAAAATCTAGAAAAAAAATCTAGAAAAAAAATCTAAAAAAAAATCTAGAAAAAAATCTAGAAAATAAATCTAGAAAATAAATCTAGAAAAAAAATCTAGAAAAAAAATCTAGAAAAAAAATCTAGAAAAAAATCTAGAAAAAAATCTAGAAAATAAATCTAGAAAAAAAATCTAGAAAAAAAATCTAGAAAAAAAATCTAGAAAAAAAATCTAGAAAAAAATCTAGAAAAAAAATCTAGAAAAAAAATCTAAAAAAAAATCTAGAAAAAAATCTAGAAAATAAATCTAGAAAAAAAATCTAGAAAAAAAATCTAGAAAAAAAATCTAGAAAAAAAATCTAGAAAAAAATCTAGAAAAAAAATCTAGAAAAAAAATCTAGAAAAAAATCTAGAAAATAAATCGAGAAAAAAATCTAGAAAAAAATCTAGAAAATAAATCTAAAAAAAAATCTAGAAAAAAATCTAGAAAAAAAATCTAGAAAAAAAATCTAGAAAAAAATCTAGAAAAAAATCTAGAAAATAAATCTAAAAAAAAAATCTAGAAAAAAAATCTAGAAAAAAAATCTAGAAAAAAATCTAGAAAAAAATCTAGAAAAAAATCTAGAAAATAAATCTAAAAAAAAATCTAGAAAAAAAATCTAGAAAAAAAATCTAGGAAAAAAAATCTAGAAAAAAAATCTAGAAAAAAATCTAGAAAAAAAATCTAGAAAAAAAATCTAGAAAAAAAATCTAGAAAAAAATCTGGAAAAAAAATCTAGAAAAAAAATCTAGAAAAAAATCTACAAAAAAAATCTACAAAAAAAATCTAGAAAAAAATCTAGAAAAAAAATCTAGAAAAAAAATCTAGAAAAAAAATCTAGAAAAAAAATCTAGAAAAAAATCTAGAAAAAAATCTAGAAAAAAAATCTAGAAAAAAAATCTAGAAAAAAAATCTAGAAAAAAATCTACAAAAAAAATCTAGAAAAAAATCTAGTAAAAAAATCTAGAAAAAAAATCTAGAAAAAAAATCTAGAAAAAAATCTAGAAAAAAAATCTAGAAAAAAAATCTACAAAAAAAATCTAGAAAAAAATCTAGAAAAAAAATCTAGAAAAAAAATCTAGAAGAAAATCTAGAAAAAAAATCTAGAAAAAAAATCTAGAAAAAAATCTAGAAAAAAATCTAGAAAAAAAATCTAGAAAAAAAATCTAGAAAAAAAATCTAGAAAAAAATCTAGAAAAAAATCTAGAAAAAAAATCTAGAAAAAAAATCTAGAAAAAAAATCTAGAAAAAAATCTAGAAAAAAAATCTAGAAAAAAAATCTACAAAAAAAATCTAGAAAAAAATCTACAAAAAAAATCTAGGAAAAAAAATCTAGAAAAAAAATCTAGAAAAAAATCTAGAAAAAAAATCTAGAAAAAAAATCTAGAAAAAAATCTACAAAAAAAATCTAGAAAAAAATCTAGAAAAAAATCTAGAAAAAAAATCTAGAAAAAAAATCTAGAAAAAAAATCTAGAAAAAAAATCTAGAAAAAAATCTACAAAAAAAATCTACAAAAACAATTTACAAAAAAAATCTAGAAAAAAATCTAGAAAAAAAATTTAGAAAAAAAATCTAGAAAAAAAATCTAGAAAAAAATCTAGAAAAAAAATCTAGAAAAAAATCTAGAAAAAAATCTACAAAAAAAATCTAGAAAAAAAATCTACAAAAAAAATCTACAAAAAAAATCTAGAAAAAAATCTACAAAAAAAATCTAGAAAAAAAATCTAGAAAAAAAATCTAGAAAAAAATCTAGAAAAAAAATCTAGAAAAAAAATCTAAAAAAAAATCTAGAAAAAAATCTAGAAAATAAATCTAGAAAAAAAATCTAGAAAAAAAATCTAGAAAAAAAATCTAGAAAAAAAATCTAGAAAAAAATCTAGAAAAAAAATCTAGAAAAAAAATCTAGAAAAAAATCTAGAAAATAAATCGAGAAAAAAATCTAGAAAAAAATCTAGAAAATAAATCTAAAAAAAAATCTAGAAAAAAATCTAGAAAAAAAATCTAGAAAAAAAATCTAGAAAAAAATCTAGAAAAAAATCTAGAAAATAAATCTAAAAAAAAAATCTAGAAAAAAAATATAGAAAAAAAATCTAGAAAAAAATCTAGAAAAAAATCTAGAAAAAAATCTAGAAAATAAATCTAAAAAAAAATCTAGAAAAAAAATCTAGAAAAAAAATCTAGGAAAAAAAATCTAGAAAAAAAATCTAGAAAAAAATCTAGAAAAAAAATCTAGAAAAAAAATCTAGAAAAAAATCTACAAAAAAAATCTACAAAAAAAATCTACAAAAAAAATCTACAAAAAAAATCTAGGAAAAAAAATCTAGAAAAAAAATCTAGAAAAAAATCTAGAAAAAAAATCTAGAAAAAAATCTAGAAAAAAAATCTAGAAAAAAAATCTAGAAAAAAAATCTAGAAAAAAATCTAGAAAAAAAATCTAGAAAAAAAATCTAGAAAAAAATCTAGAAAAAAATCTAGAAAAAAAATCTAGAAAAAAAATCTAGAAAAAAAATCTAGAAAAAAATCTACAAAAAAAATCTAGAAAAAAATCTAGTAAAAAAATCTAGAAAAAAAATCTAGAAAAAAAATCTAGAAAAAAATCTAGAAAAAAAATCTAGAAAAAAAATCTACAAAAAAAATCTAGAAAAAAATCTAGAAAAAAAATCTAGAAAAAAAATCTAGAAAAAAATCTAGAAAAAAAATCTAGAAAAAAAATCTAGAAAAAAATCTAGAAAAAAATCTAGAAAAAAAATCTAGAAAAAAAATCTAGAAAAAAAATCTAGAAAAAAATCTAGAAAAAAATCTAGAAAAAAAATCTAGAAAAAAAATCTAGAAAAAAAATCTAGAAAAAAATCTAGAAAAAAAATCTAGAAAAAAAATCTAGAAAAAAATCTAGAAAAAAAATCTAGAAAAAAATCTAGAAAAAAATCTAGAAAAAAAATCTAGAAAAAAAATCTACAAAAAAAATCTAGAAAAAAAATCTAGAAAAAAATCTAGAAAAAAAATCTAGAAAAAAAATCTAGAAAAAAAATCTAGAAAAAAATCTAGAAAAAAAATCTAGAAAAAAAATCTAAAAAAAAATCTAGAAAAAAATCTAGAAAATAAATCTAGAAAATAAATCTAGAAAAAAAATCTAGACAAAAAATCTAGAAAAAAAATCTAGAAAAAAATCTAGAAAAAAATCTAGAAAATAAATCTAGAAAAAAAATCTAGAAAAAAAATCTAGAAAAAAAATCTAGAAAAAAAATCTAGAAAAAAATCTAGAAAAAAAATCTAGAAAAAAAATCTAAAAAAAAATCTAGAAAAAAATCTAGAAAATAAATCTAGAAAAAAAATCTAGAAAAAAAATCTAGAAAAAAAATCTAGAAAAAAATCTAGAAAAAAAATCTAGAAAAAAAATCTAGAAAAAAATCTAGAAAATAAATCGAGAAAAAAATCTAGAAAAAAATCTAGAAAATAAATCTAAAAAAAAATCTAGAAAAAAATCTAGAAAAAAAATCTAGAAAAAAAATCTAGAAAAAAATCTAGAAAAAAATCTAGAAAATAAATCTAAAAAAAAAATCTAGAAAAAAAATCTAGAAAAAAAATCTAGAAAAAAATCTAGAAAAAAATCTAGAAAAAAATCTAGAAAATAAATCTAAAAAAAAATCTAGAAAAAAAATCTAGAAAAAAAATCTAGGAAAAAAAATCTAGAAAAAAAATCTAGAAAAAAATCTAGAAAAAAAATCTAGAAAAAAAATCTAGAAAAAAATCTACAAAAAAAATCTACAAAAAAAATCTACAAAAAAAATCTACAAAAAAAATCTAGGAAAAAAAATCTAGAAAAAAAATCTAGAAAAAAATCTAGAAAAAAAATCTAGAAAAAAATCTAGAAAAAAAATCTAGAAAAAAAATCTAGAAAAAAATCTAGAAAAAAAATCTAGAAAAAAATCTAGAAAAAAATCTAGAAAAAAAATCTAGAAAAAAAATCTACAAAAAAAATCTAGAAAAAAAATCTAGAAAAAAATCTAGAAAAAAAATCTAGAAAAAAAATCTAGAAAAAAAATCTAGAAAAAAATCTAGAAAAAAAATCTAGAAAAAAAATCTAAAAAAAAATCTAGAAAAAAATCTAGAAAATAAATCTAGAAAATAAATCTAGAAAAAAAATCTAGAAAAAAAATCTAGAAAAAAAATCTAGAAAAAAATCTAGAAAAAAATCTAGAAAATAAATCTAGAAAAAAAATCTAGAAAAAAAATCTAGAAAAAAAATCTAGAAAAAAAATCTAGAAAAAAATCTAGAAAAAAAATCTAGAAAAAAAATCTAAAAAAAAATCTAGAAAAAAATCTAGAAAATAAATCTAGAAAAAAAATCTAGAAAAAAAATCTAGAAAAAAAATCTAGAAAAAAAATCTAGAAAAAAATCTAGAAAAAAAATCTAGAAAAAAAATCTAGAAAAAAATCTAGAAAATAAATCGAGAAAAAAATCTAGAAAAAAATCTAGAAAATAAATCTAAAAAAAAATCTAGAAAAAAATCTAGAAAAAAAATCTAGAAAAAAAATCTAGAAAAAAATCTAGAAAAAAATCTAGAAAATAAATCTAAAAAAAAAATCTAGAAAAAAAATCTAGAAAAAAAATCTAGAAAAAAATCTAGAAAAAAATCTAGAAAAAAATCTAGAAAATAAATCTAAAAAAAAATCTAGAAAAAAAATCTAGAAAAAAAATCTAGGAAAAAAAATCTAGAAAAAAAATCTAGAAAAAAATCTAGAAAAAAAATCTAGAAAAAAAATCTAGAAAAAAATCTACAAAAAAAATCTACAAAAAAAATCTACAAAAAAAATCTACAAAAAAAATCTAGGAAAAAAAATCTAGAAAAAAAATCTAGAAAAAAATCTAGAAAAAAAATCTAGAAAAAAAATCTAGAAAAAAATCTACAAAAAAAATCTAGAAAAAAATCTAGAAAAAAATCTAGAAAAAAAATCTAGAAAAAAAATCTAGAAAAAAAATCTAGAAAAAAAATCTAGAAAAAAAATCTAGAAAAAAATCTACAAAAAAAATCTACAAAAACAATTTACAAAAAAAATCTAGAAAAAAATCTAGAAAAAAAATTTAGAAAAAAAATCTAGAAAAAAAATCTAGAAAAAAATCTAGAAAAAAAATCTAGAAAGAAATCTAGAAAAAAAATCTAGAAAAAAAATCTAGAAAATAAATCTAGAAAAAAATCTAGAAAAAAAATCTAGAAAATAAATCTAAAAAAAAATCTAGAAAAAAATCTAGAAAATAAATCTAGAAAAAAAATCTAGAAAAAAAATCTAGAAAAAACATCTAGAAAAAAAATCTAGAAAAAAAATCTAGAAAAAAAATCTAGAAAAAGATCTAGAAAAGAAATCTAGAAAAAAAATCTAGAAAAAAATCTAGAAAATAAATCTAGAAAAAAAATCTAGAAAAAAAATCTAGAAAAAAAATCTAGAAAATAAATCTAGAAAAAAATCTAGAAAAAAAATCTAGAAAAAAATCTAGAAAAAAAATCTAGAAAAAAAATCTAGAAAAAAATCTAGAAAAAAATCTAGAAAATAAATCTAAAAAAAAATCTAGAAAGAAATCTAGAAAAAAATCTAGAAAACAAATCTAGAAAAAAATCTAGAAAAAAAATCTAGAAAAAAATCTAGAAAAAAAATCTAGAAAAAAAATCTAGAAAAAAATCTAGAAAATAAATCGAGAAAAAAATCTAGAAAAAAATCTAGAAAATAAATCTAAAAAAAAATCTAGAAAAAAATCTAGAAAATAAATCTAAAAAAAAATCTACAAAAAAAATCTAGAAAAAAATCTAGTAAAAAAATCTAGAAAAAAAACCTAGAAAAAAAATCTAGAAAAAAATCTGGAAAAAAAATCTAGAAAAAAAATCTAGAAAAAAATCTACAAAAAAAATCTAGAAAAAAAATCTAGAAAAAAATCTACAAAAAAAATCTAGAAAAAAAATCTAGAAACAAAATCTAGAAAAAAAATCTAGAAAAAAAATCTAGAAAAAAATCTAGAAAAAAATCTAGAAAAAAAATCTAGAAAAAAAATCTAGAAAAAAAATCTAGAAAAAAAATCTAGAAAAAAAATCTAGAAAAAAATCTACAAAAAAAATCTAGAAAAAAAATCTAGAAAAAAATCTAGAAAAAAAATCTAGAAAAAAATCTGGAAAAAAAATCTAGAAAAAAAATCTAGAAAAAAATCTACAAAAAAAATCTACAAAAAAAATCTAGAAAAAAATCTAGAAAAAAAATCTAGAAAAAAAATCTAGAAAAAAAATCTAGAAAAAAATCTAGAAAAAAAATCTAGAAAAAAAATCTAGAAAAAAATCTAGAAAAAAAATCTAGAAAAAAAATCTAGAAAAAAATCTAGAAAAAAATCTAGAAAAAAAATCTAGAAAAAAAATCTAGAAAAAAAATCTAGAAAAAAATCTACAAAAAAAATCTAGAAAAAAATCTAGTAAAAAAATCTAGAAAAAAAATCTAGAAAAAAAATCTAGAAAAAAATCTAGAAAAAAAATCTAGAAAAAAAATCTAGAAAAAAAATCTAGAAAAAAATCTAGAAAAAAAATCTAGAAAAAAAATCTAGAAAAAAATCTAGAAAAAAAATCTAGAAAAAAAATCTAGAAAAAAATCTAGAAAAAAATCTAGAAAAAAAATCTAGAAAAAAAATCTAGAAAAAAAATCTAGAAAAAAATCTAGAAAAAAATCTAGAAAAAAAATCTAGAAAATAAATCTAGAAAAAAATCTAGAAAAAAAATCTAGAAAAAAATCTAGAAAAAAAATCTAGAAAAAAAATCTAGAAAAAAATCTAGAAAAAAATCTAGAAAATAAATCTAAAAAAAAATCTAGAAAGAAATCTAGAAAAAAATCTAGAAAACAAATCTAGAAAAAAATCTAGAAAAAAAATCTAGAAAAAAATCTAGAAAAAAAATCTAGAAAAAAAATCTAGAAAAAAATCTAGAAAATAAATCGAGAAAAAAATCTAGAAAAAAATCTAGAAAATAAATCTAAAAAAAAATCTAGAAAAAAATCTAGAAAATAAATCTAAAAAAAAATCTACAAAAAAAATCTAGAAAAAAATCTAGTAAAAAAATCTAGAAAAAAAACCTAGAAAAAAAATCTAGAAAAAAATCTGGAAAAAAAATCTAGAAAAAAAATCTAGAAAAAAATCTACAAAAAAAATCTAGAAAAAAAATCTAGAAAAAAATCTACAAAAAAAATCTAGAAAAAAAATCTAGAAACAAAATCTAGAAAAAAAATCTAGAAAAAAAATCTAGAAAAAAATCTAGAAAAAAATCTAGAAAAAAAATCTAGAAAAAAAATCTAGAAAAAAAATCTAGAAAAAAAATCTAGAAAAAAAATCTAGAAAAAAATCTACAAAAAAAATCTAGAAAAAAAATCTAGAAAAAAATCTAGAAAAAAAATCTAGAAAAAAATCTGGAAAAAAAATCTAGAAAAAAAATCTAGAAAAAAATCTACAAAAAAAATCTACAAAAAAAATCTAGAAAAAAATCTAGAAAAAAAATCTAGAAAAAAAATCTAGAAAAAAAATCTAGAAAAAAATCTAGAAAAAAAATCTAGAAAAAAAATCTAGAAAAAAATCTAGAAAAAAAATCTAGAAAAAAAATCTAGAAAAAAATCTAGAAAAAAATCTAGAAAAAAAATCTAGAAAAAAAATCTAGAAAAAAAATCTAGAAAAAAATCTACAAAAAAAATCTAGAAAAAAATCTAGTAAAAAAATCTAGAAAAAAAATCTAGAAAAAAAATCTAGAAAAAAATCTAGAAAAAAAATCTAGAAAAAAAATCTAGAAAAAAAATCTAGAAAAAAATCTAGAAAAAAAATCTAGAAAAAAAATCTAGAAAAAAATCTAGAAAAAAAATCTAGAAAAAAAATCTAGAAAAAAATCTAGAAAAAAATCTAGAAAAAAAATCTAGAAAAAAAATCTAGAAAAAAAATCTAGAAAAAAATCTAGAAAAAAATCTAGAAAAAAAATCTAGAAAAAAAATCTAGAAAAAAAATCTAGAAAAAAATCTAGAAAAAAAATCTAGAAAAAAAATCTAGAAAAAAAATCTAGAAAAAAATCTACAAAAAAAATCTAGGAAAAAAAATCTAGAAAAAAAATCTAGAAAAAAATCTAGAAAAAAAATCTAGAAAAAAAATCTAGAAAAAAATCTACAAAAAAAATCTAGAAAAAAATCTAGAAAAAAATCTAGAAAAAAAATCTAGAAAAAAAATCTAGAAAAAAAATCTAGAAAAAAAATCTAGAAAAAAAATCTACAAAAAAATCTACAAAAAAAATCTACAAAAACAATTTACAAAAAAAATCTAGAAAAAAATCTAGAAAAAAAATTTAGAAAAAAAATCTAGAAAAAAAATCTAGAAAAAAATCTAGAAAAAAAATCTAGAAAAAAATCTAGAAAAAAATCTACAAAAAAAATCTAGAAAAAAAATCTACAAAAAAAATCTAGAAAAAAAATCTAGAAAAAAATCTAGAAAAAAAATCTAGAAAAAAAATCTAGAAAAAAAATCTAGAAAAAAATCTAGAAAAAAAATCTAGAAAAAAAATCTAAAAAAAAATCTAGAAAAAAATCTAGAAAATAAATCTAGAAAAAAATCTAGAAAAAAAATCTAGAAAAAAATCTAGAAAAAAATCTACAAAAAAAATCTAGAAAAAAAATCTACAAAAAAAATCTAGAAAAAAAATCTAGAAAAAAATCTAGAAAAAAAATCTAGAAAAAAAATCTAGAAAAAAAATCTAGAAAAAAATCTAGAAAAAAAATCTAGAAAAAAAATCTAAAAAAAAATCTAGAAAAAAATCTAGAAAATAAATCTAGAAAAAAAATCTAGAAAAAAAATCTAGAAAAAAAATCTAGAAAAAAAATCTAGAAAAAAATCTAGAAAAAAAATCTAGAAAAAAAATCTAGAAAAAAATCGAGAAAATAAATCGAGAAAAAAATCTAGAAAAAAATCTAGAAAATAAATCTAAAAAAAAATCTAGAAAAAAATCTAGAAAAAAAATCTAGAAAAAAAATTTAGAAAATAAATCTAAAAAAAAATCTAGAAAAAAATCTAGAAAAAAAATCTAGAAAAAAATCTAGAAAAAAATCTACAAAAAAAATCTAGAAAAAAAATCTACAAAAAAAATCTAGAAAAAAAATCTAGAAAAAAATCTAGAAAAAAAATCTAGAAAAAAAATCTAGAAAAAAAATCTAGAAAAAAATCTAGAAAAAAAATCTAGAAAAAAAATCTAAAAAAAAATCTAGAAAAAAATCTAGAAAATAAATCTAGAAAAAAATCTAGAAAAAAAATCTAGAAAAAAATCTAGAAAAAAATCTACAAAAAAAATCTAGAAAAAAAATCTAGAAAAAAATCTAGAAAAAAAATCTAGAAAAAAAATCTAGAAAAAAAATCTAGAAAAAAATCTAGAAAAAAAATCTAGAAAAAAAATCTAAAAAAAAATCTAGAAAAAAATCTAGAAAATAAATCTAGAAAAAAAATCTAGAAAAAAAATCTAGAAAAAAAATCTAGAAAAAAAATCTAGAAAAAAATCTAGAAAAAAAATCTAGAAAAAAAATCTAGAAAAAAATCGAGAAAATAAATCGAGAAAAAAATCTAGAAAAAAATCTAGAAAATAAATCTAAAAAAAAATCTAGAAAAAAATCTAGAAAAAAAATCTAGAAAAAAAATCTAGAAAAAAATCTAGAAAAAAATCTAGAAAATAAATCTAAAAAAAAAATCTAGAAAAAAAATCTAGAAAAAAAATCTAGAAAAAAATCTAGAAAAAAATCTAGAAAAAAATCTAGAAAATAAATCTAAAAAAAAATCTAGAAAAAAAATCTAGAAAAAAAATCTAGGAAAAAAAATCTAGAAAAAAAATCTAGAAAAAAATCTAGAAAAAAAATCTAGAAAAAAAATCTAGAAAAAAATCTACAAAAAAAATCTACAAAAAAAATCTACAAAAAAAATCTACAAAAAAAATCTAGGAAAAAAAATCTAGAAAAAAAATCTAGAAAAAAATCTAGAAAAAAAATCTAGAAAAAAAATCTAGAAAAAAATCTACAAAAAAAATCTAGAAAAAAATCTAGAAAAAAATCTAGAAAAAAAATCTAGAAAAAAAATCTAGAAAAAAAATCTAGAAAAAAAATCTAGAAAAAAAATCTAGAAAAAAATCTACAAAAAAAATCTACAAAAACAATTTACAAAAAAAATCTAGAAAAAAATCTAGAAAAAAAATTTAGAAAAAAAATCTAGAAAAAAAATCTAGAAAAAAATCTAGAAAAAAAATCTAGAAAGAAATCTAGAAAAAAAATCTAGAAAAAAAATCTAGAAAATAAATCTAGAAAAAAATCTAGAAAAAAAATCTAGAAAATAAATCTAAAAAAAAATCTAGAAAAAAATCTAGAAAATAAATCTAGAAAAAAAATCTAGAAAAAAAATCTAGAAAAAACATCTAGAAAAAAAATCTAGAAAAAAAATCTAGAAAAAAAATCTAGAAAAAGATCTAGAAAAGAAATCTAGAAAAAAAATCTAGAAAAAAATCTAGAAAATAAATCTAGAAAAAAAATCTAGAAAAAAAATCTAGAAAAAAAATCTAGAAAATAAATCTAGAAAAAAATCTAGAAAAAAAATCTAGAAAAAAATCTAGAAAAAAAATCTAGAAAAAAAATCTAGAAAAAAATCTAGAAAAAAATCTAGAAAATAAATCTAAAAAAAAATCTAGAAAGAAATCTAGAAAAAAATCTAGAAAACAAATCTAGAAAAAAATCTAGAAAAAAAATCTAGAAAAAAAATCTAGAAAAAAATCTAGAAAATAAATCGAGAAAAAAATCTAGAAAAAAATCTAGAAAATAAATCTAAAAAAAAATCTAGAAAAAAATCTAGAAAATAAATCTACAAAAAAAATCTAGAAAAAAATCTAGAAAAAAAATCTAGAAAAAAAATCTAGAAAAAAAATCTAGAAAAAAAATCTAGAAAAAAAATCTAGAAAAAAAATCTAGAAAAAAATCTACAAAAAAAATCTACAAAAACAATTTACAAAAAAAATCTAGAAAAAAATCTAGAAAAAAAATTTAGAAAAAAAATCTAGAAAAAAAATCTAGAAAAAAATCTAGAAAAAAAATCTAGAAAGAAATCTAGAAAAAAAATCTTGAAAAAAAATCTAGAAAATAAATCTAGAAAAAAATCTAGAAAAAAAATCTAGAAAATAAATCTAAAAAAAAATCTAGAAAAAAATCTAGAAAATAAATCTAGAAAAAAAATCTAGAAAAAAAATCTAGAAAAAACATCTAGAAAAAAAATCTAGAAAAAAAATCTAGAAAAAAAATCTAGAAAAAGATCTAGAAAAGAAATCTAGAAAAAAAATCTAGAAAAAAATCTAGAAAATAAATCTAGAAAAAAAATCTAGAAAAAAAATCTAGAAAAAAAATCTAGAAAATAAATCTAGAAAAAAATCTAGAAAAAAAATCTAGAAAAAAATCTAGAAAAAAAATCTAGAAAAAAAATCTAGAAAAAAATCTAGAAAAAAATCTAGAAAATAAATCTAAAAAAAAATCTAGAAAGAAATCTAGAAAAAAATCTAGAAAAAAATCTAGAAAAAAATCTAGAAAAAAAATCTAGAAAAAAATCTAGAAAAAAAATCTAGAAAAAAAATCTAGAAAAAAATCTAGAAAATAAATCGAGAAAAAAATCTAGAAAAAAATCTAGAAAAAAATCTAGAAAATAAATCTAAAAAAAAATCTACAAAAAAAATCTAGAAAAAAATCTAGTAAAAAAATCTAGAAAAAAAATCTAGAAAAAAAATCTAGAAAAAAATCTGGAAAAAAAATCTAGAAAAAAAATCTAGAAAAAAATCTACAAAAAAAATCTACAAAAAAAATCTAGAAAAAATCTACAAAAAAAATCTAGAAAAAAAATCTAGAAACAAAATCTAGAAAAAAAATCTAGAAAAAAAATCTAGAAAAAAATCTAGAAAAAAATCTAGAAAAAAAATCTAGAAAAAAAATCTAGAAAAAAAATCTAGAAAAAAAATCTAGAAAAAAATCTACAAAAAAAATCTAGAAAAAAAATCTAGAAAAAAAATCTAGAAAAAAATCTAGAAAAAAAATCTAGAAAAAAATCTGGAAAAAAAATCTAGAAAAAAAATCTAGAAAAAAATCTACAAAAAAAATCTACAAAAAAAATCTAGAAAAAAATCTAGAAAAAAAATCTAGAAAAAAAATCTAGAAAAAAAATCTAGAAAAAAATCTAGAAAAAAAATCTAGAAAAAAAATCTAGAAAAAAATCTAGAAAAAAAATCTAGAAAAAAAATCTAGAAAAAAATCTAGAAAAAAAATCTAGAAAAAAAATCTGCTAAAAAAATCTAGAAAAAAATCTAGAAAAAAAATCTAGAAAAAAAATCTAGAAAAAAATCTAGAAAAAAATCTAGAAAAAAAATCTAGAAAAAAAATCTAGAAAAAAAATCTACAAAAAAAATCTAGTAAAAAAATCTAGAAAAAAAATCTAGAAAAAAAATCTAGAAAAAAATCTAGAAAAAAAATCTAGAAAAAAAATCTAGAAAAAAATCTAGAAAAAAAATCTAGAAAAAAAATCTAGAAAAAAAATCTAGAAAAAAATCTAGAAAAAAAATCTAGAAAAAAAATCTAGAAAAAAAATCTAGAAAAAAATCTAGTAAAAAAATCTAGAAAAAAAATCTACAAAAAAATCTAGAAAAAAATCTACAAAAAAAAATCTAGAAAAAAAATCTAGAAAAAAAATCTAGAAAAAAATCTAGAAAAAAAATCTAGAAAAAAAATCAAAAAAAAAAATCTAGAAAAAAATCTAGTAAAAAAATCTAGAAAAAAAATCTAGAAAAAAAATCTAGAAAAAAATCTGGAAAAAAAATCTAGAAAAAAAATCTAGAAAAAAATCTACAAAAAAATTCTACAAAAATAATCTAGAAAAAAATCTAGAAAAAAAATCTAGAAAAAAAATCTAGAAAAAAAATCTAGAAAAAAAATCTAGAAAAAAATCTAGAAAAAAAATCTAGAAAAAAAATCTAGAAAAAAAATCTAGAAAAAAATCTAGTAAAAAAATCTAGAAAAAAAATCTAGAAAAAAAAATCTAGAAAAAAATCTAGAAAAAAAATCTAGAAAAAAAATCTAGAAAAAAAATCTAGAAAAAAATCTAGAAAAAAAATCTAGAAAAAAAATCTAGAAAAAAAATCTAGAAAAAAATCTAGAAAAAAAATCTAGAAAAAAAATCTAGAAAAAAAATCTAGAAAAAAAATCTAGAAAAAAATCTAGAAAAAAAATCTAGAAAAAAAATCTAGAAAAAAAATCTAGAAAAAAATCTAGAAAAAAAATCTAGAAAAAAAATCTAAAAAAAAATCTAGAAAAAAATCTAGAAAATAAATCTAGAAAAAAATCTAGAAAAAAAATCTAGAAAAAAATCTAGAAAAAAATCTACAAAAAAAATCTAGAAAAAAAATCTACAAAAAAAATCTAGAAAAAAAATCTAGAAAAAAATCTAGAAAAAAAATCTAGAAAAAAAATCTAGAAAAAAAATCTAGAAAAAAATCTAGAAAAAAAATCTAGAAAAAAAATCTAAAAAAAAATCTAGAAAAAAATCTAGAAAATAAATCTAGAAAAAAAATCTAGAAAAAAAATCTAGAAAAAAAATCTAGAAAAAAAATCTAGAAAAAAATCTAGAAAAAAAATCTAGAAAAAAAATCTAGAAAAAAATCGAGAAAATAAATCGAGAAAAAAATCTAGAAAAAAATCTAGAAAATAAATCTAAAAAAAAATCTAGAAAAAAATCTAGAAAAAAAATCTAGAAAAAAAATTTAGAAAATAAATCTAAAAAAAAATCTAGAAAAAAATCTAGAAAAAAAATCTAGAAAAAAATCTAGAAAAAAATCTACAAAAAAAATCTAGAAAAAAAATCTACAAAAAAAATCTAGAAAAAAAATCTAGAAAAAAATCTAGAAAAAAAATCTAGAAAAAAAATCTAGAAAAAAAATCTAGAAAAAAATCTAGAAAAAAAATCTAGAAAAAAAATCTAAAAAAAAATCTAGAAAAAAATCTAGAAAATAAATCTAGAAAAAAATCTAGAAAAAAAATCTAGAAAAAAATCTAGAAAAAAATCTACAAAAAAAATCTAGAAAAAAAATCTACAAAAAAAATCTAGAAAAAAAATCTAGAAAAAAATCTAGAAAAAAAATCTAGAAAAAAAATCTAGAAAAAAAATCTAGAAAAAAATCTAGAAAAAAAATCTAGAAAAAAAATCTAAAAAAAAATCTAGAAAAAAATCTAGAAAATAAATCTAGAAAAAAAATCTAGAAAAAAAATCTAGAAAAAAAATCTAGAAAAAAAATCTAGAAAAAAATCTAGAAAAAAAATCTAGAAAAAAAATCTAGAAAAAAATCGAGAAAATAAATCGAGAAAAAAATCTAGAAAAAAATCTAGAAAATAAATCTAAAAAAAAATCTAGAAAAAAATCTAGAAAAAAAATCTAGAAAAAAAATCTAGAAAAAAATCTAGAAAAAAATCTAGAAAATAAATCTAAAAAAAAAATCTAGAAAAAAAATCTAGAAAAAAAATCTAGAAAAAAATCTAGAAAAAAATCTAGAAAAAAATCTAGAAAATAAATCTAAAAAAAAATCTAGAAAAAAAATCTAGAAAAAAAATCTAGGAAAAAAAATCTAGAAAAAAAATCTAGAAAAAAATCTAGAAAAAAAATCTAGAAAAAAAATCTAGAAAAAAATCTACAAAAAAAATCTACAAAAAAAATCTACAAAAAAAATCTACAAAAAAAATCTAGGAAAAAAAATCTAGAAAAAAAATCTAGAAAAAAATCTAGAAAAAAAATCTAGAAAAAAAATCTAGAAAAAAATCTACAAAAAAAATCTAGAAAAAAATCTAGAAAAAAATCTAGAAAAAAAATCTAGAAAAAAAATCTAGAAAAAAAATCTAGAAAAAAAATCTAGAAAAAAAATCTAGAAAAAAATCTACAAAAAAAATCTACAAAAACAATTTACAAAAAAAATCTAGAAAAAAATCTAGAAAAAAAATTTAGAAAAAAAATCTAGAAAAAAAATCTAGAAAAAAATCTAGAAAAAAAATCTAGAAAGAAATCTAGAAAAAAAATCTAGAAAAAAAATCTAGAAAATAAATCTAGAAAAAAATCTAGAAAAAAAATCTAGAAAATAAATCTAAAAAAAAATCTAGAAAAAAATCTAGAAAATAAATCTAGAAAAAAAATCTAGAAAAAAAATCTAGAAAAAACATCTAGAAAAAAAATCTAGAAAAAAAATCTAGAAAAAAAATCTAGAAAAAGATCTAGAAAAGAAATCTAGAAAAAAAATCTAGAAAAAAATCTAGAAAATAAATCTAGAAAAAAAATCTAGAAAAAAAATCTAGAAAAAAAATCTAGAAAATAAATCTAGAAAAAAATCTAGAAAAAAAATCTAGAAAAAAATCTAGAAAAAAAATCTAGAAAAAAAATCTAGAAAAAAATCTAGAAAAAAATCTAGAAAATAAATCTAAAAAAAAATCTAGAAAGAAATCTAGAAAAAAATCTAGAAAACAAATCTAGAAAAAAATCTAGAAAAAAAATCTAGAAAAAAAATCTAGAAAAAAATCTAGAAAATAAATCGAGAAAAAAATCTAGAAAAAAATCTAGAAAATAAATCTAAAAAAAAATCTAGAAAAAAATCTAGAAAATAAATCTAAAAAAAAATCTACAAAAAAAATCTAGAAAAAAATCTAGTAAAAAAATCTAGAAAAAAAATCTAGAAAAAAAATCTAGAAAAAAATCTGGAAAAAAAATCTAGAAAAAAAATCTAGAAAAAAATCTACAAAAAAAATCTACAAAAAAAATCTAGAAAAAAATCTACAAAAAAAATCTAGAAAAAAAATCTAGAAACAAAATCTAGAAAAAAAATCTAGAAAAAAAATCTAGAAAAAAATCTAGAAAAAAATCTAGAAAAAAAATCTAGAAAAAAAATCTAGAAAAAAAATCTAGAAAAAAAATCTAGAAAAAAATCTACAAAAAAAATCTAGAAAAAAAATCTAGAAAAAAAATCTAGAAAAAAATCTAGAAAAAAAATCTAGAAAAAAATCTGGAAAAAAAATCTAGAAAAAAAATCTAGAAAAAAATCTACAAAAAAAATCTACAAAAAAAATCTAGAAAAAAATCTAGAAAAAAAATCTTGAAAAAAAATCTAGAAAAAAAATCTAGAAAAAAATCTAGAAAAAAAATCTAGAAAAAAAATCTAGAAAAAAATCTAGAAAAAAAATCTAGAAAAAAAATCTAGAAAAAAATCTAGAAAAAAATCTAGAAAAAAAATCTAGAAAAAAAATCTAGAAAAAAAATCTAGAAAAAAATCTACAAAAAAAATCTAGAAAAAAATCTAGTAAAAAAATCTAGAAAAAAAATCTAGAAAAAAAATCTAGAAAAAAATCTAGAAAAAAAATCTAGAAAAAAAATCTAGAAAAAAAATCTAGAAAAAAATCTAGAAAAAAAATCTAGAAAAAAAATCTAGAAAAAAATCTAGAAAAAAAATCTAGAAAAAAAATCTAGAAAAAAATCTAGAAAAAAATCTAGAAAAAAAATCTAGAAAAAAAATCTAGAAAAAAATCTAGAAAAAAATCTAGAAAAAAAATCTAGAAAAAAAATCTAGAAAAAAAATCTAGAAAAAAATCTAGAAAAAAAATCTAGAAAAAAAATCTACAAAAAAAATCTAGAAAAAAAATCTAGAAAAAAATCTAGAAAAAAAATCTAGAAAAAAAATCTACAAAAAAAATCTAGAAAAAAATCTACAAAAAAAATCTAGGAAAAAAAATCTAGAAAAAAAATCTAGAAAAAAATCTAGAAAAAAAATCTAGAAAATAAATCTAGAAAAAAATCTACAAAAAAAATCTAGAAAAAAATCTAGAAAAAAATCTAGAAAAAAAATCTAGAAAAAAAATCTAGAAAAAAAATCTAGAAAAAAAATCTAGAAAAAAAATCTAGAAAAAAATCTACAAAAAAAATCTACAAAAACAATTTACAAAAAAAATCTAGAAAAAAATCTAGAAAAAAAATTTAGAAAAAAAATCTAGAAAAAAAATCTAGAAAAAAATCTAGAAAAAAAATCTAGAAAAAAATCTAGAAAAAAATCTACAAAAAAAATCTAGAAAAAAAATCTACAAAAAAAATCTAGAAAAAAAATCTAGAAAAAAATCTAGAAAAAAAATCTAGAAAAAAAATCTAGAAAAAAAATCTAGAAAAAAATCTAGAAAAAAAATCTAGAAAAAAAATCTAAAAAAAAATCTAGAAAAAAATCTAGAAAATAAATCTAGAAAAAAAATCTAGAAAAAAAATCTAGAAAAAAAATCTAGAAAAAAAATCTAGAAAAAAATCTAGAAAAAAAATCTAGAAAAAAAATCTAGAAAAAAATCTAGAAAATAAATCGAGAAAAAAATCTAGAAAAAAATCTAGAAAATAAATCTAAAAAAAAATCTAGAAAAAAATCTAGAAAAAAAATCTAGAAAAAAAATCTAGAAAAAAATCTAGAAAAAAATCTAGAAAATAAATCTAAAAAAAAAATCTAGAAAAAAAATCTAGAAAAAAAATCTAGAAAAAAAATCTAGGAAAAAAAATCTAGAAAAAAAATCTAGAAAAAAATCTAGAAAAAAAATCTAGAAAAAAAATCTAGAAAAAAATCTACAAAAAAAATCTACAAAAAAAATCTACAAAAAAAATCTACAAAAAAAATCTAGGAAAAAAAATCTAGAAAAAAAATCTAGAAAAAAATCTAGAAAAAAAATCTAGAAAAAAAATCTAGAAAAAAATCTACAAAAAAAATCTAGAAAAAAATCTAGAAAAAAAATCTAGAAAAAAAATCTAGAAAAAAAATCTAGAAAAAAAATCTAGAAAAAAAATCTAGAAAAAAAATCTAGAAAAAAATCTACAAAAAAAATCTACAAAAACAATTTACAAAAAAAATCTAGAAAAAAATCTAGAAAAAAAATTTAGAAAAAAAATCTAGAAAAAAAATCTAGAAAAAAATCTAGAAAAAAAATCTAGAAAGAAATCTAGAAAAAAAATCTAGAAAAAAAATCTAGAAAATAAATCTAGAAAAAAATCTAGAAAAAAAATCTAGAAAATAAATCTAAAAAAAAATCTAGAAAAAAATCTAGAAAATAAATCTAGAAAAAAAATCTAGAAAAAAAATCTAGAAAAAACATCTAGAAAAAAAATCTAGAAAAAAAATCTAGAAAAAAAATCTAGAAAAAGATCTAGAAAAGAAATCTAGAAAAAAAATCTAGAAAAAAATCTAGAAAATAAATCTAGAAAAAAAATCTAGAAAAAAAATCTAGAAAAAAAATCTAGAAAATAAATCTAGAAAAAAATCTAGAAAAAAAATCTAGAAAAAAATCTAGAAAAAAAATCTAGAAAAAAAATCTAGAAAAAAATCTAGAAAAAAATCTAGAAAATAAATCTAAAAAAAAATCTAGAAAGAAATCTAGAAAAAAATCTAGAAAAAAATCTAGAAAAAAATCTAGAAAAAAAATCTAGAAAAAAATCTAGAAAAAAAATCTAGAAAAAAAATCTAGAAAAAAATCTAGAAAATAAATCGAGAAAAAAATCTAGAAAAAAATCTAGAAAATAAATCTAAAAAAAAATCTAGAAAAAAATCTAGAAAATAAATCTAAAAAAAAATCTACAAAAAAAATCTAGAAAAAAATCTAGTAAAAAAATCTAGAAAAAAAATCTAGAAAAAAAATCTAGAAAAAAATCTGGAAAAAAAATCTAGAAAAAAAATCTAGAAAAAAATCTACAAAAAAAATCTACAAAAAAAATCTAGAAAAAAATCTACAAAAAAAATCTAGAAAAAAAATCTAGAAACAAAATCTAGAAAAAAAATCTAGAAAAAAAATCTAGAAAAAAATCTAGAAAAAAATCTAGAAAAAAAATCTAGAAAAAAAATCTAGAAAAAAAATCTAGAAAAAAAATCTAGAAAAAAATCTACAAAAAAAATCTAGAAAAAAAATCTAGAAAAAAAATCTAGAAAAAAATCTAGAAAAAAAATCTAGAAAAAAATCTGGAAAAAAAATCTAGAAAAAAAATCTAGAAAAAAATCTACAAAAAAAATCTACAAAAAAAATCTAGAAAAAAATCTAGAAAAAAAATCTAGAAAAAAAATCTAGAAAAAAAATCTAGAAAAAAATCTAGAAAAAAAATCTAGAAAAAAAATCTAGAAAAAAATCTAGAAAAAAAATCTAGAAAAAAAATCTAGAAAAAAATCTAGAAAAAAAATCTAGAAAAAAAATCTGCTAAAAAAATCTAGAAAAAAATCTAGAAAAAAAATCTAGAAAAAAAATCTAGAAAAAAATCTAGAAAAAAATCTAGAAAAAAAATCTAGAAAAAAAATCTAGAAAAAAAATCTAGAAAAAAAATCTAGAAAAAAATCTAGAAAAAAAATCTAGAAAAAAAATCTACAAAAAAAATCTAGTAAAAAAATCTAGAAAAAAAATCTAGAAAAAAAATCTAGAAAAAAATCTAGAAAAAAAATCTAGAAAAAAAATCTAGAAAAAAATCTAGAAAAAAAATCTAGAAAAAAAATCTAGAAAAAAAATCTAGAAAAAAATCTAGAAAAAAAATCTAGAAAAAAAATCTAGAAAAAAAATCTAGAAAAAAATCTAGTAAAAAAATCTAGAAAAAAAATCTACAAAAAAATCTAGAAAAAAATCTACAAAAAAAAATCTAGAAAAAAAATCTAGAAAAAAAATCTAGAAAAAAATCTAGAAAAAAAATCTAGAAAAAAAATCAAAAAAAAAAATCTAGAAAAAAATCTAGTAAAAAAATCTAGAAAAAAAATCTAGAAAAAAAATCTAGAAAAAAATCTGGAAAAAAAATCTAGAAAAAAAATCTAGAAAAAAATCTACAAAAAAATTCTACAAAAATAATCTAGAAAAAAATCTAGAAAAAAAATCTAGAAAAAAAATCTAGAAAAAAAATCTAGAAAAAAAATCTAGAAAAAAATCTAGAAAAAAAATCTAGAAAAAAAATCTAGAAAAAAAATCTAGAAAAAAATCTAGTAAAAAAATCTAGAAAAAAAATCTAGAAAAAAAAATCTAGAAAAAAATCTAGAAAAAAAATCTAGAAAAAAAATCTAGAAAAAAAATCTAGAAAAAAATCTAGAAAAAAAATCTAGAAAAAAAATCTAGAAAAAAAATCTAGAAAAAAATCTAGAAAAAAAATCTAGAAAAAAAATCTAGAAAAAAATCTAGAAAAAAATCTAGAAAAAAAATCTAGAAAAAAAATCTAGAAAAAAAATCTAGAAAAAAATCTACAAAACAAATCTAGCAAAAAATCTAGTAAAAAAATCTAGAAAAAAAATCTAGAAAAAAATCTAGAAAAAAAATCTAGAAAAAAAATCTAGAAAAAAATCTACAAAAAAAATCTAGAAAAAAATCTAGAAAAAAATCTAGAAAAAAAATCTAGAAAAAAAATCTAGAAAAAAAATCTAGAAAAAAAATCTAGAAAAAAAATCTAGAAAAAAATCTACAAAAAAATCTAGAAAAACAATTTACAAAAAAAATCTAGAAAAAAATCTAGAAAAAAAATTTAGAAAAAAAATCTAGAAAAAAAATCTAGAAAAAAATCTAGAAAAAAAATCTAGAAAAAAATCTAGAAAAAAATCTAGAAAAAAAATCTAGAAAAAAAATCTAGAAAAAAAATCTAGAAAAAAATCTAGAAAAAAAATCTAGAAAAAAAATCTAAAAAAAAATCTAGAAAAAAATCTAGAAAATAAATCTAGAAAAAAAATCTAGAAAAAAAATCTAGAAAAAAAATCTAGAAAAAAAATCTAGAAAAAAATCTAGAAAAAAAATCTAGAAAAAAAATCTAGAAAAAAATCTAGAAAATAAATCGAGAAAAAAATCTAGAAAAAAATCTAGAAAATAAATCTAAAAAAAAATCTAGAAAAAAATCTAGAAAAAAAATCTAGAAAAAAAATCTAGAAAAAAATCTAGAAAAAAATCTAGAAAATAAATCTACAAAAAAAATCTAGGAAAAAAAATCTACAAAAAAAATCTAGAAAAAAATCTAGAAAAAAAATCTAGAAAAAAAATCTAGAAAAAAATCTACAAAAAAAATCTAGAAAAAAATCTAGAAAAAAATCTAGAAAAAAAATCTAGAAAAAAAATCTAGAAAAAAAATCTAGAAAAAAAATCTAGAAAAAAAATCTAGAAAAAAATCTACAAAAAAAATCTACAAAAACAATTTACAAAAAAAATCTAGAAAAAAATCTAGAAAAAAAATTTAGAAAAAAAATCTAGAAAAAAAATCTAGAAAAAAATCTAGAAAAAAAATCTAGAAAGAAATCTAGAAAAAAAATCTAGAAAAAAAATCTAGAAAATAAATCTAGAAAAAAATCTAGAAAAAAAATCTAGAAAATAAATCTAAAAAAAAATCTAGAAAAAAAATCTAGAAAAAAAATCTAGGAAAAAAAATCTAGAAAAAAAATCTAGAAAAAAATCTAGAAAAAAAATCTAGAAAAAAAATCTAGAAAAAAATCTACAAAAAAAATCTACAAAAAAAATCTACAAAAAAAATCTACAAAAAAAATCTAGGAAAAAAAATCTACAAAAAAAATCTAGAAAAAAATCTAGAAAAAAAATCTAGAAAAAAAATCTAGAAAAAAATCTACAAAAAAAATCTAGAAAAAAATCTAGAAAAAAATCTAGAAAAAAAATCTAGAAAAAAAATCTAGAAAAAAAATCTAGAAAAAAAATCTAGAAAAAAAATCTAGAAAAAAATCTACAAAAAAAATCTACAAAAACAATTTACAAAAAAAATCTAGAAAATAAATCTAAAAAAAAATCTAGAAAAAAATCTAGAAAATAAATCTAGAAAAAAAATCTAGAAAAAAAATCTAGAAAAAAATCTAGAAAAAAAATCTAGAAAAAAAATCTAAAAAAAAATCTAGAAAAAAATCTAGAAAATAAATCTAGAAAAAAAAAAATCTAGAAAAAAAATCTAGAAAAAAAATCTAGAAAAAAAATCTAGAAAAAAATCTAGAAAAAAAATCTAGAAAAAAAATCTAGAAAAAAATCTAGAAAATAAATCGAGAAAAAAATCTAGAAAAAAATCTAGAAAATAAATCTAAAAAAAAATCTAGAAAAAAATCTAGAAAAAAAATCTAGAAAAAAAATCTAGAAAAAAATCTAGAAAAAAATCTAGAAAATAAATCTAAAAAAAAAATCTAGAAAAAAAATCTAGAAAAAAAATCTAGAAAAAAATCTAGAAAAAAATCTAGAAAAAAATCTAGAAAATAAATCTAAAAAAAAATCTAGAAAAAAAATCTAGAAAAAAAATCTAGGAAAAAAAATCTAGAAAAAAAATCTAGAAAAAAATCTAGAAAAAAAATCTAGAAAAAAAATCTAGAAAAAAATCTACAAAAAAAATCTACAAAAAAAATCTACAAAAAAAATCTACAAAAAAAATCTAGGAAAAAAAATCTAGAAAAAAAATCTAGAAAAAAATCTAGAAAAAAAATCTAGAAAAAAAATCTAGAAAAAAATCTACAAAAAAAATCTAGAAAAAAATCTAGAAAAAAATCTAGAAAAAAAATCTAGAAAAAAAATCTAGAAAAAAAATCTAGAAAAAAAATCTAGAAAAAAAATCTAGAAAAAAATCTACAAAAAAAATCTACAAAAACAATTTACAAAAAAAATCTAGAAAAAAATCTAGAAAAAAAATTTAGAAAAAAAATCTAGAAAAAAAATCTAGAAAAAAATCTAGAAAAAAAATCTAGAAAGAAATCTAGAAAAAAAATCTAGAAAAAAAATCTAGAAAATAAATCTAGAAAAAAATCTAGAAAAAAAATCTAGAAAATAAATCTAAAAAAAAATCTAGAAAAAAATCTAGAAAATAAATCTAGAAAAAAAATCTAGAAAAAAAATCTAGAAAAAACATCTAGAAAAAAAATCTAGAAAAAAAATCTAGAAAAAAAATATAGAAAAAGATCTAGAAAAGAAATCTAGAAAAAAAATCTAGAAAAAAATCTAGAAAATAAATCTAGAAAAAAAATCTAGAAAAAAAATCTAGAAAAAAAATCTAGAAAATAAATCTAGAAAAAAATCTAGAAAAAAAATCTAGAAAAAAATCTAGAAAAAAAATCTAGAAAAAAAATCTAGAAAAAAATCTAGAAAAAAATCTAGAAAATAAATCTAAAAAAAAATCTAGAAAGAAATCTAGAAAAAAATCTAGAAAACAAATCTAGAAAAAAATCTAGAAAAAAAATCTAGAAAAAAATCTAGAAAAAAAATCTAGAAAAAAAATCTAGAAAAAAATCTAGAAAATAAATCGAGAAAAAAATCTAGAAAAAAATCTAGAAAATAAATCTAAAAAAAAATCTAGAAAAAAATCTAGAAAATAAATCTAAAAAAAAATCTACAAAAAAAATCTAGAAAAAAATCTAGTAAAAAAATCTAGAAAAAAAATCTAGAAAAAAAATCTAGAAAAAAATCTGGAAAAAAAATCTAGAAAAAAAATCTAGAAAAAAATCTACAAAAAAAATCTACAAAAAAAATCTAGAAAAAAATCTACAAAAAAAATCTAGAAAAAAAATCTAGAAACAAAATCTAGAAAAAAAATCTAGAAAAAAAATCTAGAAAAAAATCTAGAAAAAAATCTAGAAAAAAAATCTAGAAAAAAAATCTAGAAAAAAAATCTAGAAAAAAAATCTAGAAAAAAATCTACAAAAAAAATCTAGAAAAAAAATCTAGAAAAAAAATCTAGAAAAAAATCTAGAAAAAAAATCTAGAAAAACAATCTAGAAAAAAATCTAGAAAAAAATCTAGAAAAAAAATCTAGAAAAAAAATCTAGAAAAAAAATCTAGAAAAAAATCTAGAAAAAAATCTAGAAAAAAAATCTAGAAAAAAAATCTAGAAAAAAAATCTAGAAAAAAATCTAGAAAAAAAATCTAGAAAATAAATCTAAAAAAAAATCTAGAAAAAAAATCTACAAAAAAAATCTAGAAAAAAAATCTAGAAAATAAATCTAAAAAAAAATCTAGAAAAAAAGCTAGAAAATAAATCTAGAAAAAAAATCTAGAAAAAAAATCTAGAAAAAACATCTAGAAAAAAAATCTAGAAAAAAAATCTAGAAAAAAAATCTAGAAAAAAATATAGAAAAAAATCTAGAAAAAAAATCTACAAAAAAAATCTACAAAAAAAATCTAGAAAAAAATCTAGAAAAAAATCTAGAAAAAAAATCTAGAAAAAAAATCTAGAAAAAAAATCTAGAAAAAAATCTAGAAAAAAATCTAGAAAAAAAATCTAGAAAAAAAATCTAGAAAAAAAATCTAGAAAAAAATCTAGAAAAATATCTAGAAAAAAAATCTAGAAAAAAAATCTAGAAAAAAAATCTAGAAAAAAAATCTACAAAAAAATCTACAAAAAAAATCTAGAAAAAAAATCTAGAAAAAAAATCTAGAAAAAAATCTAGAAAAAAAATCTAGAAAAAAAATCTAGAAAAAAATCTAGAAAAAAATCTAGAAAAAAAATCTAGAAAAAAAATCTAGAAAAAAAATCTAGAAAAAAATCTAGAAAAAAATCTAGAAAAAAAATCTAGAAAAAAAATCTAGAAAAAAAATCTAGAAAAAAATCTAGAAAAAAAATCTACAAAAAAAATCTACAAAAAAAATCTAGGAAAAAAAATCTAGAAAAAAAATCTAGAAAAAAATCTAGAAAAAAAATCTAGAAAAAAAATCTAGAAAAAAATCTACAAAAAAAATCTAGAAAAAAATCTAGAAAAAAATCTAGAAAAAAAATCTAGAAAAAAAATCTAGAAAAAAAATCTAGAAAAAAAATCTAGAAAAAAAATCTAGAAAAAAATCTAGAAAAAAAATCTAGAAAAAAAATCTAAAAAAAAATCTAGAAAAAAATCTAGAAAAAAAATCTAGAAAAAAAATCTAGAAAAAAAATCTAGAAAAAAAATCTAGAAAAAAAATCTAGAAAAAAATCTAGAAAAAAAATCTAGAAAAAAAATCTAGAAAAAAATCTAGAAAATAAATCGAGAAAAAAATCTAGAAAAAAATCTAGAAAATAAATCTAAAAAAAAATCTAGAAAAAAATCTAGAAAAAAAATCTAGAAAAAAAATCTAGAAAAAAATCTAGAAAAAAATCTAGAAAATAAATCTAAAAAAAAAATCTAGAAAAAAATCTAGAAAAAAATCTAGAAAAAAATCTAGAAAAAAATCTAGAAAAAAATCTAGAAAAAAATCTAGAAAAAAAATCTAAAAAAAAATCTAGAAAAAAAATCTAGAAAAAAAATCTAGGAAAAAAAATCTAGAAAAAAAATCTAGAAAAAAATCTAGAAAAAAAATCTAGAAAAAAAATCTAGAAAAAAATCTACAAAAAAAATCTACAAAAAAAATCTACAAAAAAAATCTACAAAAAAAATCTAGGAAAAAAAATCTAGAAAAAAAATCTAGAAAAAAAATCTAGAAAAAACATCTAGAAAAAAAATCTAGAAAAAAAATCTAGAAAAAAAATCTAGAAAAAAATCTAGAAAAAAATCTAGAAAAAAAATCTAGAAAAAAAATCTAGAAAAAAAATCTAGAAAAAAATCTAGAAAAAAAATCTAGAAAAAAAATCTAGAAAAAAAATCTAGAAAAAAAATCTAGAAAAAAATCTAGAAAAAAATCTAGAAAAAAAATCTAGAAAAAAAATCTAGAAAAAAAATCTAGAAAAAAATCTAGAAAAAAATCTAGAAAAAAAATCTAGAAAAAAAATCTAGAAAAAAATCTAGAAAAAAAATCTAGAAAAAAAATCTACAAAAAAAATCTAGAAAAAAATCTAGAAAAAAAATCTAGAAAAAAAATCTAGAAAAAAAATCTAGAAAAAAATCTAGAAAAAAATCTAGAAAAAAAATCTAGAAAAAAAATCTAGAAAAAAAATCTAGAAAAAAATCTAGAAAAAAAATCTAGAAAAAAAATCTAGAAAAAAAATCTAGAAAAAAATCTAGAAAAAAATCTAGAAAAAAAATCTAGAAAAAAAATCTAGAAAAAAAATCTAGAAAAAAATCTAGAAAAAAAATCTAGAAAAAAAATCTAGAAAAAAAATCTAGAAAAAAAATCTAGAAAAAAATCTAGAAAAAAATCTAGAAAAAAAATCTAGAAAAAAAATCTAGAAAAAAAATCTAGAAAAAAAATCTACAAAAAAATCTACAAAAAAAATCTAGAAAAAAAATCTAGAAAAAAAATCTAGAAAAAAATCTAGAAAAAAAATCTAGAAAAAAAATCTAGAAAAAAATCTAGAAAAAAATCTTGAAAAAAAATCTAGAAAAAAAATCTAGAAAAAAAATCTAGAAAAAAATCTAGAAAAAAAATCTAGAAAAAAAATCTACAAAAAAATCTACAAAAAAAATCTAGAAAAAAAATCTAGAAAAAAAATCTAGAAAAAAATCTAGAAAAAAAATCTAGAAAAAAAATCTAGAAAAAAATCTAGAAAAAAATCTAGAAAAAAATCTAGAAAAAAAATCTAGAAAAAAAATCTAGAAAAAAATCTAGAAAAAAATCTAGAAAAAAAATCTAGAAAAAAAATCTAGAAAAAAAATCTAGAAAAAAATCTAGAAAAAAAATCTAGAAAAAAAATCTACAAAAAAAATCTAGAAAAAAATCTAGAAAAAAAATCTAGGAAAAAAAATCTAGAAAAAAAATCTAGAAAAAAATCTAGAAAAAAAATCTAGAAAAAAAATCTAGAAAAAAATCTACAAAAAAAATCTAGAAAAAAATCTAGAAAAAAATCTAGAAAAAAAATCTAGAAAAAAAATCTAGAAAAAAAATCTAGAAAAAAAATCTAGAAAAAAAATCTAGAAAAAAATCTAGAAAAAAAATCTAGAAAAAAAATCTAAAAAAAAATCTAGAAAAAAATCTAGAAAAAAAATCTAGAAAAAAAATCTAGAAAAAAAATCTAGAAAAAAATCTAGAAAAAAATCTAGAAAATAAATCGAGAAAAAAATCTAGAAAAAAATCTAGAAAAAAAATCTAGAAAAAAAATCTAGAAAAAAATCTAGAAAAAAATCTAGAAAATAAATCTAAAAAAAAAATCTAGAAAAAAATCTAGAAAAAAATCTAGAAAAAAATCTAGAAAAAAATCTAGAAAAAAATCTAGAAAAAAAATCTAAAAAAAAATCTAGAAAAAAATTCTAGAAAAAAAATCTAGGAAAAAAAATCTAGAAAAAAAATCTAGAAAAAAATCTAGAAAAAAAATCTAGAAAAAAAATCTAGAAAAAAATCTACAAAAAACATCTACAAAAAAAATCTACAAAAAAAATCTAGGAAAAAAAATCTAGAAAAAAAATCTAGAAAAAAATCTAGAAAAAAAATCTAGAAAAAAAATCTAGAAAAAAATCTACAAAAAAAATCTAGAAAAAAATCTAGAAAAAAATCTAGAAAAAAAATCTAGAAAAAAAATCTAGAAAAAAAATCTAGAAAAAAAATCTAGAAAAATATCTACAAAAAAAATCTACAAAAACAATTTACAAAAAAAATCTAGAAAAAAATCTAGAAAAAAAATTTAGAAAAAAAATCTAGAAAAAAAATCTAGAAAAAAATCTAGAAAAAAAATCTAGAAAGAAATCTAGAAAAAAAATCTAGAAAAAAAATCTAGAAAATAAATCTAGAAAAAAATCTAGAAAATAAATCTAGAAAAAAAATCTAGAAAAAAAATCTAGAAAAAACATCTAGAAAAAAAATCTAGAAAAAAATTCTAGAAAAAAATTCTAGAAAAAGATCTAGAAAAGAAATCTAGAAAAAAAATCTAGAAAAAAATCTAGAAAATAAATCTAGAAAAAAAATCTAGAAAAAAAATCTAGAAAAAAAATCTAGAAAATAAATCTAGAAAAAAATCTAGAAAAAAAATCTAGAAAAAAATCTAGAAAAAAATCTAGAAAAAAAATCTAGAAAAAAAATCTACAAAAAAAATCTACAAAAAAAATCTAGAAAAAAATCTAGAAAAAAAATCTACAAAAAAAATCTAGAAAAAAATCTACAAAAAAAATCTAGGAAAAAAAATCTAGAAAAAAAATCTAGAAAAAAATCTAGAAAAAAAATCTAGAAAAAAAATCTAGAAAAAAATCTACAAAAAAAATCTAGAAAAAAATCTAGAAAAAAAATCTAGAAAAAAAATCTAGAAAAAAAATCTAGAAAAAAAATCTAGAAAAAAAATCTAGAAAAAAATCTAGAAAAAAAATCTAGAAAAAAAATCTAAAAAAAAATCTAGAAAAAAATCTAGAAAAAAAATCTAGAAAAAAAATCTAGAAAAAAAATCTAGAAAAAAATCTAGAAAAAAATCTAGAAAATAAATCGAGAAAAAAATCTAGAAAAAAATCTAGAAAAAAAATCTAGAAAAAAAATCTAGAAAAAAATCTAGAAAAAAATCTAGAAAATAAATCTAAAAAAAAAATCTAGAAAAAAATCTAGAAAAAAATCTAGAAAAAAATCTAGAAAAAAATCTAGAAAAAAATCTAGAAAAAAAATCTAAAAAAAAATCTAGAAAAAAAATCTACAAAAAAAATCTAGGAAAAAAAATCTAGAAAAAAAATCTAGAAAAAAATCTAGAAAAAAAATCTAGAAAAAAAATCTAGAAAAAAATCTACAAAAAAAATCTAGAAAAAAATCTAGAAAAAAATCTAGAAAAAAAATCTAGAAAAAAAATCTAGAAAAAAAATCTAGAAAAAAAATCTAGAAAAAAAATCTAGAAAAAAATCTAGAAAAAAAATCTAGAAAAAAAATCTAAAAAAAAATCTAGAAAAAAATCTAGAAAAAAAATCTAGAAAAAAAATCTAGAAAAAAAATCTAGAAAAAAATCTAGAAAAAAATCTAGAAAATAAATCGAGAAAAAAATCTAGAAAAAAATCTAGAAAAAAAATCTAGAAAAAAAATCTAGAAAAAAATCTAGAAAAAAATCTAGAAAATAAATCTAAAAAAAAAATCTAGAAAAAAATCTAGAAAAAAATCTAGAAAAAAATCTAGAAAAAAATCTAGAAAAAAATCTAGAAAAAAAATCTAAAAAAAAATCTAGAAAAAAATTCTAGAAAAAAAATCTAGGAAAAAAAATCTAGAAAAAAAATCTAGAAAAAAATCTAGAAAAAAAATCTAGAAAAAAAATCTAGAAAAAAATCTACAAAAAAAATCTACAAAAAAAATCTACAAAAAAAATCTAGGAAAAAAAATCTAGAAAAAAAATCTAGAAAAAAATCTAGAAAAAAAATCTAGAAAAAAAATCTAGAAAAAAATCTACAAAAAAAATCTAGAAAAAAATCTAGAAAAAAATCTAGAAAAAAAATCTAGAAAAAAAATCTAGAAAAAAAATCTAGAAAAAAAATCTAGAAAAATATCTACAAAAAAAATCTACAAAAACAATTTACAAAAAAAATCTAGAAAAAAATCTAGAAAAAAAATTTAGAAAAAAAATCTAGAAAAAAAATCTAGAAAAAAATCTAGAAAAAAAATCTAGAAAGAAATCTAGAAAAAAAATCTAGAAAAAAAATCTAGAAAATAAATCTAGAAAAAAATCTAGAAAATAAATCTAGAAAAAAAATCTAGAAAAAAAATCTAGAAAAAACATCTAGAAAAAAAATCTAGAAAAAAATTCTAGAAAAAAATTCTAGAAAAAGATCTAGAAAAGAAATCTAGAAAAAAAATCTAGAAAAAAATCTAGAAAATAAATCTAGAAAAAAAATCTAGAAAAAAAATCTAGAAAAAAAATCTAGAAAATAAATCTAGAAAAAAATCTAGAAAAAAAATCTAGAAAAAAATCTAGAAAAAAATCTAGAAAAAAAATCTAGAAAAAAAATCTAGAAAAAAAATCTAGAAAAAAATCTAGAAAAAAAATCTAGAAAAAAAATCTAGAAAAAAAATCTAGAAAAAAATCTACAAAAAAAATCTAGGAAAAAAAATCTAGAAAAAAAATCTAGAAAAAAATCTAGAAAAAAAATCTTGAAAAAAAATCTAGAAAAAAATCTACAAAAAAAATCTAGAAAAAAATCTAGAAAAAAATCTAGAAAAAAAATCTAGAAAAAAAATCTAGAAAAAAAATCTAGAAAAAAAATCTAGAAAAAAAATCTAGAAAAAAATCTAGAAAAAAAATCTAGAAAAAAAATCTAAAAAAAAATCTAGAAAAAAATCTAGAAAAAAAATCTAGAAAAAAAATCTAGAAAAAAAATCTAGAAAAAAATCTAGAAAAAAATCTAGAAAATAAATCGAGAAAAAAATCTAGAAAAAAATCTAGAAAAAAAATCTAGAAAAAAAATCTAGAAAAAAATCTAGAAAAAAATCTAGAAAATAAATCTAAAAAAAAAATCTAGAAAAAAATCTAGAAAAAAATCTAGAAAAAAATCTAGAAAAAAATCTAGAAAAAAATCTAGAAAAAAAATCTAAAAAAAAATCTAGAAAAAAAATCTAGAAAAAAAATCTAGGAAAAAAAATCTAGAAAAAAAATCTAGAAAAAAATCTAGAAAAAAAATCTAGAAAAAAAATCTAGAAAAAAATCTACAAAAAAAATCTACAAAAAAAATCTACAAAAAAAATCTAGGAAAAAAAATCTAGAAAAAAAATCTAGAAAAAAATCTAGAAAAAAAATCTAGAAAAAAAATCTAGAAAAAAATCTACAAAAAAAATCTAGAAAAAAAATCTAGAAAAAAAATCTAGAAAAAAAATCTAGAAAAATATCTACAAAAAAAATCTACAAAAACAATTTACAAAAAAAATCTAGAAAAAAATCTAGAAAAAAAATTTAGAAAAAAAATCTAGAAAAAAAATCTAGAAAAAAATCTAGAAAAAAAATCTAGAAAGAAATCTAGAAAAAAAATCTAGAAAAAAAATCTAGAAAATAAATCTAGAAAAAAATCTAGAAAAAAAATCTAGAAAATAAATCTAAAAAAAAATCTAGAAAAAAATCTAGAAAATAAATCTAGAAAAAAAATCTAGAAAAAAAATCTAGAAAAAACATCTAGAAAAAAAATCTAGAAAAAAATTCTAGAAAAAAATTCTAGAAAAAGATCTAGAAAAGAAATCTAGAAAAAAAATCTAGAAAAAAATCTAGAAAATAAATCTAGAAAAAAAATCTAGAAAAAAAATCTAGAAAAAAAATCTAGAAAATAAATCTAGAAAAAAATCTAGAAAAAAAATCTAGAAAAAAATCTAGAAAAAAAATCTAGAAAAAAAATCTAGAAAAAAAATCTAGAAAAAAATCTGGAAAAAAAATCTAGAAAAAAAATCTAGAAAAAAATCTACAAAAAAAATCTACAAAAAAAATCTAGAAAAAAATCTACAAAAAAAATCTAGAAAAAAAATCTAGAAACAAAATCTAGAAAAAAAATCTAGAAAAATATCTACAAAAAAAATCTACAAAAACAATTTACAAAAAAAATCTAGAAAAAAATCTAGAAAAAAAATTTAGAAAAAAAATCTAGAAAAAAAATCTAGAAAAAAATCTAGAAAAAAAATCTAGAAAATAAATCTAAAAAAAAAGCTAGAAAAAAAGCTAGAAAATAAATCTAGAAAAAAAATCTAGAAAAAAAATCTAGAAAAAACATCTAGAAAAAAAATCTAGAAAAAAAATCTAGAAAAAAAATCTAGAAAAAAATCTAGAAAAAAATCTAGAAAAAAAATCTAGAAAAAAAATCTAGAAAAAAAATCTAGAAAAAAATCTAGAAAAAAAATCTAGAAAAAAAATCTAGAAAAAAAATCTAGAAAAAAAATCTAGAAAAAAATCTAGAAAAAAATCTAGAAAAAAAATCTAGAAAAAAAATCTAGAAAAAAAATCTAGAAAAAAATCTAGAAAAAAATCTAGAAAAAAAATCTAGAAAAAAAATCTAGAAAAAAATCTAGAAAAAAAATCTAGAAAAAAAATCTACAAAAAAAATCTAGAAAAAAATCTAGAAAAAAAATCTAGAAAAAAAATCTAGAAAAAAAATCTAGAAAAAAAATCTAGAAAAAAATCTAGAAAAAAATCTAGAAAAAAAATCTAGAAAAAAAATCTACAAAAAAAATCTAGAAAAAAATCTAGAAAAAAAATCTAGAAAAAAAATCTAGAAAAAAAATCTAGAAAAAAAATCTAGAAAAAAATCTAGAAAAAAAATCTAGAAAAAAAATCTAGAAAAAAAATCTAGAAAAAAATCTAGAAAAAAATCTAGAAAAAAAATCTAGAAAAAAAATCTAGAAAAAAAATCTAGAAAAAAAATCTACAAAAAAATCTACAAAAAAAATCTAGAAAAAAAATCTAGAAAAAAAATCTAGAAAAAAATCTAGAAAAAAATCTAGAAAAAAAATCTAGAAAAAAAATCTAGAAAAAAAATCTAGAAAAAAATCTAGAAAAAAATCTAGAAAAAAAATCTAGAAAAAAAATCTAGAAAAAAAATCTAGAAAAAAATCTAGAAAAAAAATCTAGAAAAAAAATCTACAAAAAAAATCTAGAAAAAAATCTACAAAAAAAATCTAGGAAAAAAAATCTAGAAAAAAAATCTAGAAAAAAATCTAGAAAAAAAATCTAGAAAAAAAATCTAGAAAAAAATCTACAAAAAAAATCTAGAAAAAAATCTAGAAAAAAATCTAGAAAAAAAATCTAGAAAAAAAATCTAGAAAAAAAATCTAGAAAAAAAATCTAGAAAAAAAATCTAGAAAAAAATCTAGAAAAAAAATCTAGAAAAAAAATCTAAAAAAAAATCTAGAAAAAAATCTAGAAAAAAAATCTAGAAAAAAAATCTAGAAAAAAAATCTAGAAAAAAATCTAGAAAAAAATCTAGAAAATAAATCGAGAAAAAAATCTAGAAAAAAATCTAGAAAAAAAATCTAGAAAAAAAATCTAGAAAAAAATCTAGAAAAAAATCTAGAAAATAAATCTAAAAAAAAAATCTAGAAAAAAATCTAGAAAAAAATCTAGAAAAAAATCTAGAAAAAAATCTAGAAAAAAATCTAGAAAAAAAATCTAAAAAAAAATCTAGAAAAAAAATCTAGAAAAAAAATCTAGGAAAAAAAATCTAGAAAAAAAATCTAGAAAAAAATCTAGAAAAAAAATCTAGAAAAAAAATCTAGAAAAAAATCTACAAAAAAAATCTACAAAAAAAATCTACAAAAAAAATCTAGGAAAAAAAATCTAGAAAAAAAATCTAGAAAAAAATCTAGAAAACAAATCTAGAAAAAAAATCTAGAAAAAAATCTACAAAAAAAATCTAGAAAAAAATCTAGAAAAAAATCTAGAAAAAAAATCTAGAAAAAAAATCTAGAAAAAAAATCTAGAAAAAAAATCTAGAAAAAAAATCTAGAAAAATATCTACAAAAAAAATCTACAAAAACAATTTACAAAAAAAATCTAGAAAAAAATCTAGAAAAAAAATTTAGAAAAAAAATCTAGAAAAAAAATCTAGAAAAAAATCTAGAAAAAAAATCTAGAAAGAAATCTAGAAAAAAAATCTAGAAAAAAAATCTAGAAAATAAATCTAGAAAAAAATCTAGAAAAAAAATCTAGAAAATAAATCTAAAAAAAAATCTAGAAAAAAATCTAGAAAATAAATCTAGAAAAAAAATCTAGAAAAAAAATCTAGAAAAAACATCTAGAAAAAAAATCTAGAAAAAAATTCTAGAAAAAAATTCTAGAAAAAGATCTAGAAAAGAAATCTAGAAAAAAAATCTAGAAAAAAATCTAGAAAATAAATCTAGAAAAAAAATCTAGAAAAAAAATCTAGAAAAAAAATCTAGAAAATAAATCTAGAAAAAAATCTAGAAAAAAAATCTAGAAAAAAATCTAGAAAAAAATCTAGAAAAAAAATCTAGAAAAAAAATCTAGAAAAAAAATCTAGAAAAAAATCTAGAAAAAAAATCTAGAAAAAAAATCTACAAAAAAAATCTAGAAAAAAATCTACAAAAAAAATCTAGGAAAAAAAATCTAGAAAAAAAATCTAGAAAAAAATCTAGAAAAAAAATCTAGAAAAAAAATCTAGAAAAAAATCTACAAAAAAAATCTAGAAAAAATTCTAGAAAAAAATCTAGAAAAAAAATCTAGAAAAAAAATCTAGAAAAAAAATCTAGAAAAAAAATCTAGAAAAAAAATCTAGAAAAAAATCTAGAAAAAAAATCTAGAAAAAAAATCTAAAAAAAAATCTAGAAAAAAATCTAGAAAAAAAATCTAGAAAAAAAATCTAGAAAAAAAATCTAGAAAAAAATCTAGAAAAAAATCTAGAAAATAAATCGAGAAAAAAATCTAGAAAAAAATCTAGAAAAAAAATCTAGAAAAAAAATCTAGAAAAAAATCTAGAAAAAAATCTAGAAAATAAATCTAAAAAAAAAATCTAGAAAAAAATCTAGAAAAAAATCTAGAAAAAAATCTAGAAAAAAATCTAGAAAAAAATCTAGAAAAAAAATCTAAAAAAAAATCTAGAAAAAAAATCTAGAAAAAAAATCTAGGAAAAAAAATCTAGAAAAAAAATCTAGAAAAAAATCTAGAAAAAAAATCTAGAAAAAAAATCTAGAAAAAAATCTACAAAAAAAATCTACAAAAAAAATCTACAAAAAAAATCTAGGAAAAAAAATCTAGAAAAAAAATCTAGAAAAAAATCTAGAAAAAAAATCTAGAAAAAAAATCTAGAAAAAAATCTACAAAAAAAATCTAGAAAAAAATCTAGAAAAAAATCTAGAAAAAAAATCTAGAAAAAAAATCTAGAAAAAAAATCTAGAAAAAAAATCTAGAAAAAAAATCTAGAAAAATATCTACAAAAAAAATCTACAAAAACAATTTACAAAAAAAATCTAGAAAAAAATCTAGAAAAAAAATCTAGAAAAAAAATCTAGAAAAAAAATCTAGAAAAAAATCTAGAAAAAAAATCTAGAAAGAAATCTAGAAAAAAAATCTAGAAAAAAAATCTAGAAAATAAATCTAGAAAAAAATCTAGAAAAAAAATCTAGAAAATAAATCTAAAAAAAAATCTAGAAAAAAATCTAGAAAATAAATCTAGAAAAAAAATCTAGAAAAAAAATCTAGAAAAAACATCTAGAAAAAAAATCTAGAAAAAAATTCTAGAAAAAAATTCTAGAAAAAGATCTAGAAAAGAAATCTAGAAAAAAAATCTAGAAAAAAATCTAGAAAATAAATCTAGAAAAAAAATCTAGAAAAAAAATCTAGAAAAAAAATCTAGAAAATAAATCTAGAAAAAAATCTAGAAAAAAAATCTAGAAAAAAAATCTAGAAAAAAAATCTAGAAAAAAAATCTAGAAAAAAATCTAGAAAAAAATCTAGAAAATAAATCGAGAAAAAAATCTAGAAAAAAATCTAGAAAAAAAATCTAGAAAAAAAATCTAGAAAAAAATCTAGAAAAAAATCTAGAAAATAAATCTAAAAAAAAAATCTAGAAAAAAATCTAGAAAAAAATCTAGAAAAAAATCTAGAAAAAAATCTAGAAAAAAATCTAGAAAAAAAATCTAAAAAAAAATCTAGAAAAAAAATCTAGAAAAAAAATCTAGGAAAAAAAATCTAGAAAAAAAATCTAGAAAAAAATCTAGAAAAAAAATCTAGAAAAAAAATCTAGAAAAAAATCTACAAAAAAAATCTACAAAAAAAATCTACAAAAAAAATCTAGGAAAAAAAATCTAGAAAAAAAATCTAGAAAAAAATCTAGAAAAAAAATCTAGAAAAAAAATCTAGAAAAAAATCTACAAAAAAAATCTAGAAAAAAATCTAGAAAAAAATCTAGAAAAAAAATCTAGAAAAAAAATCTACAAAAAAAATCTAGAAAAAAAATCTAGAAAAAAAATCTAGAAAAATATCTACAAAAAAAATCTACAAAAACAATTTACAAAAAAAATCTAGAAAAAAATCTAGAAAAAAAATTTAGAAAAAAAATCTAGAAAAAAAATCTAGAAAAAAATCTAGAAAAAAAATCTAGAAAGAAATCTAGAAAAAAAATCTAGAAAAAAAATCTAGAAAATAAATCTAGAAAAAAATCTAGAAAAAAAATCTAGAAAATAAATCTAAAAAAAAATCTAGAAAAAAATCTAGAAAATAAATCTAGAAAAAAAATCTAGAAAAAAAATCTAGAAAAAACATCTAGAAAAAAAATCTAGAAAAAAATTCTAGAAAAAAATTCTAGAAAAAGATCTAGAAAAGAAATCTAGAAAAAAAATCTAGAAAAAAATCTAGAAAATAAATCTAGAAAAAAAATCTAGAAAAAAAATCTAGAAAAAAAATCTAGAAAATAAATCTAGAAAAAAATCTAGAAAAAAAATCTAGAAAAAAATCTAGAAAAAAATCTAGAAAAAAAATCTAGAAAAAAAATCTAGAAAAAAAATCTAGAAAAAAATCTAGAAAAAAAATCTAGAAAAAAAATCTACAAAAAAAATCTAGAAAAAAATCTACAAAAAAAATCTAGGAAAAAAAATCTAGAAAAAAAATCTAGAAAAAAATCTAGAAAAAAAATCTAGAAAAAAAATCTAGAAAAAAATCTACAAAAAAAATCTAGAAAAAAATCTAGAAAAAAATCTAGAAAAAAAATCTAGAAAAAAAATCTAGAAAAAAAATCTAGAAAAAAAATCTAGAAAAAAAATCTAGAAAAAAATCTAGAAAAAAAATCTAGAAAAAAAATCTAAAAAAAAATCTAGAAAAAAATCTAGAAAAAAAATCTAGAAAAAAAATCTAGAAAAAAATCTAGAAAAAAAATCTAGAAAAAAAATCTAGAAAAAAAATCTACAAAAAAAATCTAGAAAAAAATCTACAAAAAAAATCTAGGAAAAAAAATCTAGAAAAAAAATCTAGAAAAAAATCTAGAAAAAAAATCTAGAAAAAAAATCTAGAAAAAAATCTACAAAAAAAATCTAGAAAAAAATCTAGAAAAAAATCTAGAAAAAAAATCTAGAAAAAAAATCTAGAAAAAAAATCTAGAAAAAAAATCTAGAAAAAAAATCTAGAAAAAAATCTAGAAAAAAAATCTAGAAAAAAAATCTAAAAAAAAATCTAGAAAAAAATCTAGAAAAAAAATCTAGAAAAAAAATCTAGAAAAAAAATCTAGAAAAAAATCTAGAAAAAAATCTAGAAAATAAATCGAGAAAAAAATCTAGAAAAAAATCTAGAAAAAAAATCTAGAAAAAAAATCTAGAAAAAAATCTAGAAAAAAATCTAGAAAAAAATCTAGAAAAAAATCTAGAAAAAAATCTAGAAAATAAATCGAGAAAAAAATCTAGAAAAAAATCTAGAAAAAAAATCTAGAAAAAAAATCTAGAAAAAAATCTAGAAAAAAATCTAGAAAATAAATCTAAAAAAAAAATCTAGAAAAAAATCTAGAAAAAAATCTAGAAAAAAATCTAGAAAAAAATCTAGAAAAAAATCTAGAAAAAAAATCTAAAAAAAAATCTAGAAAAAAAATCTAGAAAAAAAATCTAGGAAAAAAAATCTAGAAAAAAAATCTAGAAAAAAATCTAGAAAAAAAATCTAGAAAAAAAATCTAGAAAAAAATCTACAAAAAAAATCTACAAAAAAAATCTACAAAAAAAATCTAGGAAAAAAAATCTAGAAAAAAAATCTAGAAAAAAATCTAGAAAACAAATCTAGAAAAAAAATCTAGAAAAAAATCTACAAAAAAAATCTAGAAAAAAATCTAGAAAAAAATCTAGAAAAAAAATCTAGAAAAAAAATCTAGAAAAAAAATCTAGAAAAAAAATCTAGAAAAAAAATCTAGAAAAATATCTACAAAAAAAATCTACAAAAACAATTTACAAAAAAAATCTAGAAAAAAATCTAGAAAAAAAATTTAGAAAAAAAATCTAGAAAAAAAATCTAGAAAAAAATCTAGAAAAAAAATCTAGAAAGAAATCTAGAAAAAAAATCTAGAAAAAAAATCTAGAAAATAAATCTAGAAAAAAATCTAGAAAAAAAATCTAGAAAATAAATCTAAAAAAAAATCTAGAAAAAAATCTAGAAAATAAATCTAGAAAAAAAATCTAGAAAAAAAATCTAGAAAAAACATCTAGAAAAAAAATCTAGAAAAAAATTCTAGAAAAAAATTCTAGAAAAAGATCTAGAAAAGAAATCTAGAAAAAAAATCTAGAAAAAAATCTAGAAAATAAATCTAGAAAAAAAATCTAGAAAAAAAATCTAGAAAAAAAATCTAGAAAATAAATCTAGAAAAAAATCTAGAAAAAAAATCTAGAAAAAAATCTAGAAAAAAATCTAGAAAAAAAATCTAGAAAAAAAATCTAGAAAAAAAATCTAGAAAAAAATCTAGAAAAAAAATCTAGAAAAAAAATCTACAAAAAAAATCTAGAAAAAAATCTACAAAAAAAATCTAGGAAAAAAAATCTAGAAAAAAAATCTAGAAAAAAATCTAGAAAAAAAATCTAGAAAAAAAATCTAGAAAAAAATCTACAAAAAAAATCTAGAAAAAATTCTAGAAAAAAATCTAGAAAAAAAATCTAGAAAAAAAATCTAGAAAAAAAATCTAGAAAAAAAATCTAGAAAAAAAATCTAGAAAAAAATCTAGAAAAAAAATCTAGAAAAAAAATCTAAAAAAAAATCTAGAAAAAAATCTAGAAAAAAAATCTAGAAAAAAAATCTAGAAAAAAAATCTAGAAAAAAATCTAGAAAAAAATCTAGAAAATAAATCGAGAAAAAAATCTAGAAAAAAATCTAGAAAAAAAATCTAGAAAAAAAATCTAGAAAAAAATCTAGAAAAAAATCTAGAAAATAAATCTAAAAAAAAAATCTAGAAAAAAATCTAGAAAAAAATCTAGAAAAAAATCTAGAAAAAAATCTAGAAAAAAATCTAGAAAAAAAATCTAAAAAAAAATCTAGAAAAAAAATCTAGAAAAAAAATCTAGGAAAAAAAATCTAGAAAAAAAATCTAGAAAAAAATCTAGAAAAAAAATCTAGAAAAAAAATCTAGAAAAAAATCTACAAAAAAAATCTACAAAAAAAATCTACAAAAAAAATCTAGGAAAAAAAATCTAGAAAAAAAATCTAGAAAAAAATCTAGAAAAAAAATCTAGAAAAAAAATCTAGAAAAAAATCTACAAAAAAAATCTAGAAAAAAATCTAGAAAAAAATCTAGAAAAAAAATCTAGAAAAAAAATCTAGAAAAAAAATCTAGAAAAAAAATCTAGAAAAAAAATCTAGAAAAATATTTACAAAAAAAATCTACAAAAACAATTTACAAAAAAAATCTAGAAAAAAATCTAGAAAAAAAATCTAGAAAAAAAATCTAGAAAAAAAATCTAGAAAAAAATCTAGAAAAAAAATCTAGAAAGAAATCTAGAAAAAAAATCTAGAAAAAAAATCTAGAAAATAAATCTAGAAAAAAATCTAGAAAAAAAATCTAGAAAATAAATCTAAAAAAAAATCTAGAAAAAAATCTAGAAAATAAATCTAGAAAAAAAATCTAGAAAAAAAATCTAGAAAAAACATCTAGAAAAAAAATCTAGAAAAAAATTCTAGAAAAAAATTCTAGAAAAAGATCTAGAAAAGAAATCTAGAAAAAAAATCTAGAAAAAAATCTAGAAAATAAATCTAGAAAAAAAATCTAGAAAAAAAATCTAGAAAAAAAATCTAGAAAATAAATCTAGAAAAAAATCTAGAAAAAAAATCTAGAAAAAAAATCTAGAAAAAAAATCTAGAAAAAAAATCTAGAAAAAAATCTAGAAAAAAATCTAGAAAATAAATCGAGAAAAAAATCTAGAAAAAAATCTAGAAAAAAAATCTAGAAAAAAAATCTAGAAAAAAATCTAGAAAAAAATCTAGAAAATAAATCTAAAAAAAAAATCTAGAAAAAAATCTAGAAAAAAATCTAGAAAAAAATCTAGAAAAAAATCTAGAAAAAAATCTAGAAAAAAAATCTAAAAAAAAATCTAGAAAAAAAATCTAGAAAAAAAATCTAGGAAAAAAAATCTAGAAAAAAAATCTAGAAAAAAATCTAGAAAAAAAATCTAGAAAAAAAATCTAGAAAAAAATCTACAAAAAAAATCTACAAAAAAAATCTACAAAAAAAATCTAGGAAAAAAAATCTAGAAAAAAAATCTAGAAAAAAATCTAGAAAAAAAATCTAGAAAAAAAATCTAGAAAAAAATCTACAAAAAAAATCTAGAAAAAAATCTAGAAAAAAATCTAGAAAAAAAATCTAGAAAAAAAATCTACAAAAAAAATCTAGAAAAAAAATCTAGAAAAAAAATCTAGAAAAATATCTACAAAAAAAATCTACAAAAACAATTTACAAAAAAAATCTAGAAAAAAATCTAGAAAAAAAATTTAGAAAAAAAATCTAGAAAAAAAATCTAGAAAAAAATCTAGAAAAAAAATCTAGAAAGAAATCTAGAAAAAAAATCTAGAAAAAAAATCTAGAAAATAAATCTAGAAAAAAATCTAGAAAAAAAATCTAGAAAATAAATCTAAAAAAAAATCTAGAAAAAAATCTAGAAAATAAATCTAGAAAAAAAATCTAGAAAAAAAATCTAGAAAAAACATCTAGAAAAAAAATCTAGAAAAAAATTCTAGAAAAAAATTCTAGAAAAAGATCTAGAAAAGAAATCTAGAAAAAAAATCTAGAAAAAAATCTAGAAAATAAATCTAGAAAAAAAATCTAGAAAAAAAATCTAGAAAAAAAATCTAGAAAATAAATCTAGAAAAAAATCTAGAAAAAAAATCTAGAAAAAAATCTAGAAAAAAATCTAGAAAAAAAATCTAGAAAAAAAATCTAGAAAAAAAATCTAGAAAAAAATCTAGAAAAAAAATCTAGAAAAAAAATCTACAAAAAAAATCTAGAAAAAAATCTACAAAAAAAATCTAGGAAAAAAAATCTAGAAAAAAAATCTAGAAAAAAATCTAGAAAAAAAATCTAGAAAAAAAATCTAGAAAAAAATCTACAAAAAAAATCTAGAAAAAAATCTAGAAAAAAATCTAGAAAAAAAATCTAGAAAAAAAATCTAGAAAAAAAATCTAGAAAAAAAATCTAGAAAAAAAATCTAGAAAAAAATCTAGAAAAAAAATCTAGAAAAAAAATCTAAAAAAAAATCTAGAAAAAAATCTAGAAAAAAAATCTAGAAAAAAAATCTAGAAAAAAAATCTAGAAAAAAATCTAGAAAAAAATCTAGAAAATAAATCGAGAAAAAAATCTAGAAAAAAATCTAGAAAAAAAATCTAGAAAAAAAATCTAGAAAAAAATCTAGAAAAAAATCTAGAAAAAAATCTAGAAAAAAATCTAGAAAAAAATCTAGAAAAAAAATCTAAAAAAAAATCTAGAAAAAAAATCTAGAAAAAAAATCTAGGAAAAAAAATCTAGAAAAAAAATCTAGAAAAAAATCTAGAAAAAAAATCTAGAAAAAAAATCTAGAAAAAAATCTACAAAAAAAATCTAGAAAAAAATCTAGAAAAAAATCTAGAAAAAAAATCTAGAAAAAAAATCTAGAAAAAAAATCTAGAAAAAAAATCTAGAAAAAAAATCTAGAAAAATATCTACAAAAAAAATCTACAAAAACAATTTACAAAAAAAATCTAGAAAAAAATCTAGAAAAAAAATTTAGAAAAAAAATCTAGAAAAAAAATCTAGAAAAAAATCTAGAAAAAAAATCTAGAAAGAAATCTAGAAAAAAAATCTAGAAAAAAAATCTAGAAAATAAATCTAGAAAAAAATCTAGAAAAAAAATCTAGAAAATAAATCTAAAAAAAAATCTAGAAAAAAATCTAGAAAATAAATCTAGAAAAAAAATCTAGAAAAAAAATCTAGAAAAAACATCTAGAAAAAAAATCTAGAAAAAAATTCTAGAAAAAAATTCTAGAAAAAGATCTAGAAAAGAAATCTAGAAAAAAAATCTAGAAAAAAATCTAGAAAATAAATCTAGAAAAAAAATCTAGAAAAAAAATCTAGAAAAAAAATCTAGAAAATAAATCTAGAAAAAAATCTAGAAAAAAAATCTAGAAAAAAAATCTAGAAAAAAAATCTAGAAAAAAATCTAGAAAAAAAATCTAGAAAAAAAATCTAGAAAAAAAATCTAGAAAAAAAATCTAGAAAAAAAATCTAGAAAAAAATCTAGAAAAAAAATCTAGAAAAAAAATCTAAAAAAAAATCTAGAAAAAAATCTAGAAAAAAAATCTAGAAAAAAAATCTAGAAAAAAAATCTAGAAAAAAATCTAGAAAAAAATCTAGAAAATAAATCGAGAAAAAAATCTAGAAAAAAATCTAGAAAAAAAATCTAGAAAAAAAATCTAGAAAAAAATCTAGAAAAAAATCTAGAAAATAAATCTAAAAAAAAAATCTAGAAAAAAATCTAGAAAAAAATCTAGAAAAAAATCTAGAAAAAAATCTAGAAAAAAATCTAGAAAAAAAATCTAAAAAAAAATCTAGAAAAAAAATCTAGAAAAAAAATCTAGGAAAAAAAATCTAGAAAAAAAATCTAGAAAAAAATCTAGAAAAAAAATCTAGAAAAAAAATCTAGAAAAAAATCTACAAAAAAAATCTACAAAAAAAATCTACAAAAAAAATCTAGGAAAAAAAATCTAGAAAAAAAATCTAGAAAAAAATCTAGAAAAAAAATCTAGAAAAAAAATCTAGAAAAAAATCTACAAAAAAAATCTAGAAAAAAATCTAGAAAAAAATCTAGAAAAAAAATCTAGAAAAAAAATCTAGAAAAAAAATCTAGAAAAAAAATCTAGAAAAAAAATCTAGAAAAATATCTACAAAAAAAATCTACAAAAACAATTTACAAAAAAAATCTAGAAAAAAATCTAGAAAAAAAATCTAGAAAAAAAATCTAGAAAAAAAATCTAGAAAAAAATCTAGAAAAAAAATCTAGAAAGAAATCTAGAAAAAAAATCTAGAAAAAAAATCTAGAAAATAAATCTAGAAAAAAATCTAGAAAAAAAATCTAGAAAATAAATCTAAAAAAAAATCTAGAAAAAAATCTAGAAAATAAATCTAGAAAAAAAATCTAGAAAAAAAATCTAGAAAAAACATCTAGAAAAAAAATCTAGAAAAAAATTCTAGAAAAAAATTCTAGAAAAAGATCTAGAAAAGAAATCTAGAAAAAAAATCTAGAAAAAAATCTAGAAAATAAATCTAGAAAAAAAATCTAGAAAAAAAATCTAGAAAAAAAATCTAGAAAATAAATCTAGAAAAAAATCTAGAAAAAAAATCTAGAAAAAAAATCTAGAAAAAAAATCTAGAAAAAAAATCTAGAAAAAAATCTAGAAAAAAATCTAGAAAATAAATCGAGAAAAAAATCTAGAAAAAAATCTAGAAAAAAAATCTAGAAAAAAAATCTAGAAAAAAATCTAGAAAAAAATCTAGAAAATAAATCTAAAAAAAAAATCTAGAAAAAAATCTAGAAAAAAATCTAGAAAAAAATCTAGAAAAAAATCTAGAAAAAAATCTAGAAAAAAAATCTAAAAAAAAATCTAGAAAAAAAATCTAGAAAAAAAATCTAGGAAAAAAAATCTAGAAAAAAAATCTAGAAAAAAATCTAGAAAAAAAATCTAGAAAAAAAATCTAGAAAAAAATCTACAAAAAAAATCTACAAAAAAAATCTACAAAAAAAATCTAGGAAAAAAAATCTAGAAAAAAAATCTAGAAAAAAATCTAGAAAAAAAATCTAGAAAAAAAATCTAGAAAAAAATCTACAAAAAAAATCTAGAAAAAAATCTAGAAAAAAATCTAGAAAAAAAATCTAGAAAAAAAATCTACAAAAAAAATCTAGAAAAAAAATCTAGAAAAAAAATCTAGAAAAATATCTACAAAAAAAATCTACAAAAACAATTTACAAAAAAAATCTAGAAAAAAATCTAGAAAAAAAATTTAGAAAAAAAATCTAGAAAAAAAATCTAGAAAAAAATCTAGAAAAAAAATCTAGAAAGAAATCTAGAAAAAAAATCTAGAAAAAAAATCTAGAAAATAAATCTAGAAAAAAATCTAGAAAAAAAATCTAGAAAATAAATCTAAAAAAAAATCTAGAAAAAAATCTAGAAAATAAATCTAGAAAAAAAATCTAGAAAAAAAATCTAGAAAAAACATCTAGAAAAAAAATCTAGAAAAAAATTCTAGAAAAAAATTCTAGAAAAAGATCTAGAAAAGAAATCTAGAAAAAAAATCTAGAAAAAAATCTAGAAAATAAATCTAGAAAAAAAATCTAGAAAAAAAATCTAGAAAAAAAATCTAGAAAATAAATCTAGAAAAAAATCTAGAAAAAAAATCTAGAAAAAAATCTAGAAAAAAATCTAGAAAAAAAATCTAGAAAAAAAATCTAGAAAAAAAATCTAGAAAAAAATCTAGAAAAAAAATCTAGAAAAAAAATCTACAAAAAAAATCTAGAAAAAAATCTACAAAAAAAATCTAGGAAAAAAAATCTAGAAAAAAAATCTAGAAAAAAATCTAGAAAAAAAATCTAGAAAAAAAATCTAGAAAAAAATCTACAAAAAAAATCTAGAAAAAAATCTAGAAAAAAATCTAGAAAAAAAATCTAGAAAAAAAATCTAGAAAAAAAATCTAGAAAAAAAATCTAGAAAAAAAATCTAGAAAAAAATCTAGAAAAAAAATCTAGAAAAAAAATCTAAAAAAAAATCTAGAAAAAAATCTAGAAAAAAAATCTAGAAAAAAAATCTAGAAAAAAAATCTAGAAAAAAATCTAGAAAAAAATCTAGAAAATAAATCGAGAAAAAAATCTAGAAAAAAATCTAGAAAAAAAATCTAGAAAAAAAATCTAGAAAAAAATCTAGAAAAAAATCTAGAAAAAAATCTAGAAAAAAATCTAGAAAAAAATCTAGAAAAAAAATCTAAAAAAAAATCTAGAAAAAAAATCTAGAAAAAAAATCTAGGAAAAAAAATCTAGAAAAAAAATCTAGAAAAAAATCTAGAAAAAAAATCTAGAAAAAAAATCTAGAAAAAAATCTACAAAAAAAATCTAGAAAAAAATCTAGAAAAAAATCTAGAAAAAAAATCTAGAAAAAAAATCTAGAAAAAAAATCTAGAAAAAAAATCTAGAAAAAAAATCTAGAAAAATATCTACAAAAAAAATCTACAAAAACAATTTACAAAAAAAATCTAGAAAAAAATCTAGAAAAAAAATTTAGAAAAAAAATCTAGAAAAAAAATCTAGAAAAAAATCTAGAAAAAAAATCTAGAAAGAAATCTAGAAAAAAAATCTAGAAAAAAAATCTAGAAAATAAATCTAGAAAAAAATCTAGAAAAAAAATCTAGAAAATAAATCTAAAAAAAAATCTAGAAAAAAATCTAGAAAATAAATCTAGAAAAAAAATCTAGAAAAAAATCTAGAAAAAAAATCTAGAAAGAAATCTAGAAAAAAAATCTAGAAAAAAAATCTAGAAAATAAATCTAGAAAAAAATCTAGAAAAAAAATCTAGAAAATAAATCTAAAAAAAAATCTAGAAAAAAATCTAGAAAATAAATCTAGAAAAAAAATCTAGAAAAAAAATCTAGAAAAAACATCTAGAAAAAAAATCTAGAAAAAAATTCTAGAAAAAAAATCTAGAAAAAGATCTAGAAAAGAAATCTAGAAAAAAAATCTAGAAAAAAATCTAGAAAATAAATCTAGAAAAAAAATCTAGAAAAAAAATCTAGAAAAAAAATCTAGAAAATAAATCTAGAAAAAAATCTAGAAAAAAAATCTAGAAAAAAAATCTAGAAAAAAAATCTAGAAAAAAAATCTAGAAAAAAATCTAGAAAAAAATCTAGAAAATAAATCGAGAAAAAAATCTAGAAAAAAATCTAGAAAAAAAATCTAGAAAAAAAATCTAGAAAAAAATCTAGAAAAAAATCTAGAAAATAAATCTAAAAAAAAAATCTAGAAAAAAATCTAGAAAAAAATCTAGAAAAAAATCTAGAAAAAAATCTAGAAAAAAATCTAGAAAAAAAATCTAAAAAAAAATCTAGAAAAAAAATCTAGAAAAAAAATCTAGGAAAAAAAATCTAGAAAAAAAATCTAGAAAAAAATCTAGAAAAAAAATCTAGAAAAAAAATCTAGAAAAAAATCTACAAAAAAAATCTACAAAAAAAATCTACAAAAAAAATCTAGGAAAAAAAATCTAGAAAAAAAATCTAGAAAAAAATCTAGAAAAAAAATCTAGAAAAAAAATCTAGAAAAAAATCTACAAAAAAAATCTAGAAAAAAATCTAGAAAAAAATCTAGAAAAAAAATCTAGAAAAAAAATCTACAAAAAAAATCTAGAAAAAAAATCTAGAAAAAAAATCTAGAAAAATATCTACAAAAAAAATCTACAAAAACAATTTACAAAAAAAATCTAGAAAAAAATCTAGAAAAAAAATTTAGAAAAAAAATCTAGAAAAAAAATCTAGAAAAAAATCTAGAAAAAAAATCTAGAAAGAAATCTAGAAAAAAAATCTAGAAAAAAAATCTAGAAAATAAATCTAGAAAAAAATCTAGAAAAAAAATCTAGAAAATAAATCTAAAAAAAAATCTAGAAAAAAATCTAGAAAATAAATCTAGAAAAAAAATCTAGAAAAAAAATCTAGAAAAAACATCTAGAAAAAAAATCTAGAAAAAAATTCTAGAAAAAAATTCTAGAAAAAGATCTAGAAAAGAAATCTAGAAAAAAAATCTAGAAAAAAATCTAGAAAATAAATCTAGAAAAAAAATCTAGAAAAAAAATCTAGAAAAAAAATCTAGAAAATAAATCTAGAAAAAAATCTAGAAAAAAAATCTAGAAAAAAATCTAGAAAAAAATCTAGAAAAAAAATCTAGAAAAAAAATCTAGAAAAAAAATCTAGAAAAAAATCTAGAAAAAAAATCTAGAAAAAAAATCTACAAAAAAAATCTAGAAAAAAATCTACAAAAAAAATCTAGGAAAAAAAATCTAGAAAAAAAATCTAGAAAAAAATCTAGAAAAAAAATCTAGAAAAAAAATCTAGAAAAAAATCTACAAAAAAAATCTAGAAAAAAATCTAGAAAAAAATCTAGAAAAAAAATCTAGAAAAAAAATCTAGAAAAAAAATCTAGAAAAAAAATCTAGAAAAAAAATCTAGAAAAAAATCTAGAAAAAAAATCTAGAAAAAAAATCTAAAAAAAAATCTAGAAAAAAATCTAGAAAAAAAATCTAGAAAAAAAATCTAGAAAAAAAATCTAGAAAAAAATCTAGAAAAAAATCTAGAAAATAAATCGAGAAAGAAATCTAGAAAAAAATCTAGAAAAAAAATCTAGAAAAAAAATCTAGAAAAAAATCTAGAAAAAAATCTAGAAAAAAATCTAGAAAAAAAATCTAAAAAAAAATCTAGAAAAAAAATCTAGAAAAAAAATCTAGGAAAAAAAATCTAGAAAAAAAATCTAGAAAAAAATCTAGAAAAAAAATCTAGAAAAAAAATCTAGAAAAAAATCTACAAAAAAAATCTACAAAAAAAATCTACAAAAAAAATCTAGGAAAAAAAATCTAGAAAAAAAATCTAGAAAAAAATCTAGAAAAAAAATCTAGAAAAAAAATCTAGAAAAAAATCTACAAAAAAAATCTAGAAAAAAATCTAGAAAAAAATCTAGAAAAAAAATCTAGAAAAAAAATCTAGAAAAAAAATCTAGAAAAAAAATCTAGAAAAAAAATCTAGAAAAATATCTACAAAAAAAATCTACAAAAACAATTTACAAAAAAAATCTAGAAAAAAATCTAGAAAAAAAATTTAGAAAAAAAATCTAGAAAAAAAATCTAGAAAAAAATCTAGAAAAAAAATCTAGAAAGAAATCTAGAAAAAAAATCTAGAAAAAAAATCTAGAAAATAAATCTAGAAAAAAATCTAGAAAAAAAATCTAGAAAATAAATCTAAAAAAAAATCTAGAAAAAAATCTAGAAAATAAATCTAGAAAAAAAATCTAGAAAAAAAATCTAGAAAAAACATCTAGAAAAAAAATCTAGAAAAAAATTCTAGAAAAAAATTCTAGAAAAAGATCTAGAAAAGAAATCTAGAAAAAAAATCTAGAAAAAAATCTAGAAAATAAATCTAGAAAAAAAATCTAGAAAAAAAATCTAGAAAAAAAATCTAGAAAATAAATCTAGAAAAAAATCTAGAAAAAAAATCTAGAAAAAAATCTAGAAAAAAAATCTAGAAAAAAAATCTAGAAAAAAATCTAGAAAAAAATCTAGAAAAAAAATCTAGAAAAAAAATCTAGAAAAAAAATCTAGAAAAAAAATCTAGAAAAAAATCTGGAAAAAAAATCTAGAAAAAAAATCTAGAAAAAAATCTACAAAAAAAATCTACAAAAAAAATCTAGAAAAAAATCTACAAAAAAAATCTAGAAAAAAAATCTAGAAACAAAATCTAGAAAAAAAATCTAGAAAAATATCTACAAAAAAAATCTACAAAAACAATTTACAAAAAAAATCTAGAAAAAAATCTAGAAAAAAAATTTAGAAAAAAAATCTAGAAAAAAAATCTAGAAAAAAATCTAGAAAAAAAATCTAGAAAGAAATCTAGAAAAAAAATCTAGAAAAAAAATCTAGAAAATAAATCTAGAAAAAAATCTAGAAAAAAAATCTAGAAAATAAATCTAGAAAAAAATCTAGAAAAAAAATCTAGAAAATAAATCTAAAAAAAAATCTAGAAAAAAATCTAGAAAATAAATCTAGAAAAAAAATCTAGAAAAAAAATCTAGAAAAAACATCTAGAAAAAAATTCTAGAAAAAAATTCTAGAAAAAAATTATAGAAAAAGATCTAGAAAAGAAATCTAGAAAAAAAATCTAGAAAAAAATCTAGAAAATAAATCTAGAAAAAAAATCTAGAAAAAAAATCTAGAAAAAAAATCTAGAAAATAAATCTAGAAAAAAATCTAGAAAAAAAATCTAGAAAAAAATCTAGAAAAAAAATCTAGAAAAAAAATCTAGAAAAAAATCTAGAAAAAAATCTAGAAAAAAAATCTAGAAAAAAAATCTACAAAAAAAATCTAGAAAAAAAATCTAGAAAAAAATCTGGAAAAAAAATCTAGAAAAAAAATCTAGAAAAAAATCTACAAAAAAAATCTACAAAAAAAATCTAGAAAAAAATCTACAAAAAAAATCTAGAAAAAAAATCTAGAAACAAAATCTAGAAAAAAAATCTAGAAAAATATCTACAAAAAAAATCTACAAAAACAATTTACAAAAAAAATCTAGAAAAAAATCTAGAAAAAAAATTTAGAAAAAAAATCTAGAAAAAAAATCTAGAAAAAAATCTAGAAAAAAAATCTAGAAAGAAATCTAGAAAAAAAATCTAGAAAAAAAATCTAGAAAATAAATCTAGAAAAAAATCTAGAAAAAAAATCTAGAAAATAAATCTAAAAAAAAATCTAGAAAAAAATCTAGAAAATAAATCTAGAAAAAAAATCTAGAAAAAAATTCTAGAAAAAACATCTAGAAAAAAAATCTAGAAAAAAAATCTAGAAAAAAATTCTAGAAAAAGATCTAGAAAAGAAATCTAGAAAAAAAATCTAGAAAAAAATCTAGAAAATAAATCTAGAAAAAAAATCTAGAAAAAAAATCTAGAAAAAAAATCTAGAAAATAAATCTAGAAAAAAATCTAGAAAAAAAATCTAGAAAAAAATCTAGAAAAAAAATCTAGAAAAAAAATCTAGAAAAAAATCTAGAAAAAAATCTAGAAAAAAAATCTAGAAAAAAAATCTAGAAAAAAAATCTAGAAAAAAAATCTAGAAAAAAATCTGGAAAAAAAATCTAGAAAAAAAATCTAGAAAAAAATCTACAAAAAAAATCTACAAAAAAAATCTAGAAAAAAATCTACAAAAAAAATCTAGAAAAAAAATCTAGAAACAAAATCTAGAAAAAAAATCTAGAAAAATATCTACAAAAAAAATCTACAAAAACAATTTACAAAAAAAATCTAGAAAAAAATCTAGAAAAAAAATTTAGAAAAAAAATCTAGAAAAAAAATCTAGAAAAAAATCTAGAAAAAAAATCTAGAAAGAAATCTAGAAAAAAAATCTAGAAAAAAAATCTAGAAAATAAATCTAGAAAAAAATCTAGAAAAAAAATCTAGAAAATAAATCTAAAAAAAAATCTAGAAAAAAATCTAGAAAATAAATCTAGAAAAAAAATCTAGAAAAAAATTCTAGAAAAAACATCTAGAAAAAAAATCTAGAAAAAAAATCTAGAAAAAAATTCTAGAAAAAGATCTAGAAAAGAAATCTAGAAAAAAAATCTAGAAAAAAATCTAGAAAATAAATCTAGAAAAAAAATCTAGAAAAAAAATCTAGAAAAAAAATCTAGAAAATAAATCTAGAAAAAAATCTAGAAAAAAAATCTAGAAAAAAATCTAGAAAAAAAATCTAGAAAAAAAATCTAGAAAAAAATCTAGAAAAAAATCTAGAAAAAAAATCTAGAAAAAAAATCTAGAAAAAAAATCTAGAAAAAAAATCTAGAAAAAAATCTGGAAAAAAAATCTAGAAAAAAAATCTAGAAAAAAATCTACAAAAAAAATCTACAAAAAAAATCTAGAAAGAAATCTACAAAAAAAATCTAGAAAAAAAATCTAGAAAATAAATCTAGAAAAAAATCTAGAAAAAAAATCTAGAAAATAAATCTAGAAAAAAATCTAGAAAAAAAATCTAGAAAATAAATCTAAAAAAAAATCTAGAAAAAAATCTAGAAAATAAATCTAGAAAAAAAATCTAGAAAAAAAATCTAGAAAAAACATCTAGAAAAAAATTCTAGAAAAAAATTCTAGAAAAAAATTATAGAAAAAGATCTAGAAAAGAAATCTAGAAAAAAAATCTAGAAAAAAATCTAGAAAATAAATCTAGAAAAAAAATCTAGAAAAAAAATCTAGAAAAAAAATCTAGAAAATAAATCTAGAAAAAAATCTAGAAAAAAAATCTAGAAAAAAATCTAGAAAAAAAATCTAGAAAAAAAATCTAGAAAAAAATCTAGAAAAAAATCTAGAAAAAAAATCTAGAAAAAAAATCTACAAAAAAAATCTAGAAAAAAAATCTAGAAAAAAATCTGGAAAAAAAATCTAGAAAAAAAATCTAGAAAAAAATCTACAAAAAAAATCTACAAAAAAAATCTAGAAAAAAATCTACAAAAAAAATCTAGAAAAAAAATCTAGAAACAAAATCTAGAAAAAAAATCTAGAAAAATATCTACAAAAAAAATCTACAAAAACAATTTACAAAAAAAATCTAGAAAAAAATCTAGAAAAAAAATTTAGAAAAAAAATCTAGAAAAAAAATCTAGAAAAAAATCTAGAAAAAAAATCTAGAAAGAAATCTAGAAAAAAAATCTAGAAAAAAAATCTAGAAAATAAATCTAGAAAAAAATCTAGAAAAAAAATCTAGAAAATAAATCTAAAAAAAAATCTAGAAAAAAATCTAGAAAATAAATCTAGAAAAAAAATCTAGAAAAAAATTCTAGAAAAAACATCTAGAAAAAAAATCTAGAAAAAAAATCTAGAAAAAAATTCTAGAAAAAGATCTAGAAAAGAAATCTAGAAAAAAAATCTAGAAAAAAATCTAGAAAATAAATCTAGAAAAAAAATCTAGAAAAAAAATCTAGAAAAAAAATCTAGAAAATAAATCTAGAAAAAAATCTAGAAAAAAAATCTAGAAAAAAATCTAGAAAAAAAATCTAGAAAAAAAATCTAGAAAAAAATCTAGAAAAAAATCTAGAAAAAAAATCTAGAAAAAAAATCTAGAAAAAAAATCTAGAAAAAAAATCTAGAAAAAAATCTGGAAAAAAAATCTAGAAAAAAAATCTAGAAAAAAATCTACAAAAAAAATCTACAAAAAAAATCTAGAAAAAAATCTACAAAAAAAATCTAGAAAAAAAATCTAGAAACAAAATCTAGAAAAAAAATCTAGAAAAATATCTACAAAAAAAATCTACAAAAACAATTTACAAAAAAAATCTAGAAAAAAATCTAGAAAAAAAATTTAGAAAAAAAATCTAGAAAAAAAATCTAGAAAAAAATCTAGAAAAAAAATCTAGAAAGAAATCTAGAAAAAAAATCTAGAAAAAAAATCTAGAAAATAAATCTAGAAAAAAATCTAGAAAAAAAATCTAGAAAATAAATCTAAAAAAAAATCTAGAAAAAAATCTAGAAAATAAATCTAGAAAAAAAATCTAGAAAAAAATTCTAGAAAAAACATCTAGAAAAAAAATCTAGAAAAAAAATCTAGAAAAAAATTCTAGAAAAAGATCTAGAAAAGAAATCTAGAAAAAAAATCTAGAAAAAAATCTAGAAAATAAATCTAGAAAAAAAATCTAGAAAAAAAATCTAGAAAAAAAATCTAGAAAATAAATCTAGAAAAAAATCTAGAAAAAAAATCTAGAAAAAAATCTAGAAAAAAAATCTAGAAAAAAAATCTAGAAAAAAATCTAGAAAAAAATCTAGAAAAAAAATCTAGAAAAAAAATCTAGAAAAAAAATCTAGAAAAAAAATCTAGAAAAAAATCTGGAAAAAAAATCTAGAAAAAAAATCTAGAAAAAAATCTACAAAAAAAATCTACAAAAAAAATCTAGAAAAAAATCTACAAAAAAAATCTAGAAAAAAAATCTAGAAACAAAATCTAGAAAAAAAATCTAGAAAAAAATCTAGAAAAAAATCTAGAAAAAAAATCTAGAAAAAAAATCTAGAAAAAAATCTAGAAAAAAAATCTAGAAAAAAAATCTAGAAAAAAATCTAGAAAAAAATCTAGAAAAAAAATCTAGAAAAAAAATCTAGAAAAAAAATCTAGAAAAAAAATCTAGAAAAAAATCTACAAAAAAAATCTAGAAAAAAAATCTAGAAAAAAATCTAGAAAAAAATCTAGAAAAAAAATCTAGAAAAAAAATCTAGAAAAAAAATCTAGAAAAAAATCTACAAAAAAAATCTAGAAAAAAAATCTAGAAAAAAATCTAGAAAAAAATCTAGAAAAAAAATCTAGAAAAAAAATCTAGAAAAAAATCTAGAAAAAAATCTAGAAAAAAAATCTAGAAAAAAAATCTAGAAAAAAAATCTAGAAAAAAAATCTAGAAAAAAAATCTAGAAAATAAATCTAAAAAAAAATCTAGAAAAAAAGCTAGAAAATAAATCTAGAAAAAAAATCTAGAAAAAAAATCTAGAAAAAACATCTAGAAAAAAAATCTAGAAAAAAAATCTAGAAAAAAAATCTAGAAAAAAATCTAGAAAAAAATCTAGAAAAAAAATCTAGAAAGAAAATCTACAAAAAAAATCTAGAAAAAAATCTAGAAAAAAAATCTAGAAAAAAAATCTAGAAAAAAAATCTAGAAAAAAAATCTAGAAAAAAATCTAGAAAAAAATCTAGAAAAAAAATCTAGAAAAAAAATCTAGAAAAAAAATCTAGAAAAAAAATCTACAAAAAAATCTACAAAAAAAATCTAGAAAAAAAATCTAGAAAAAAAATCTAGAAAAAAATCTAGAAAAAAAATCTAGAAAATAAATCTAGAAAAAAAATCTAGAAAAAAAATCTAGAAAAAAAATCTAGAAAATAAATCTAGAAAAAAATCTAGAAAAAAAATCTAGAAAAAAATCTAGAAAAAAAATCTAGAAAAAAAATCTAGAAAAAAATCTAGAAAAAAATCTAGAAAAAAAATCTAGAAAAAAAATCTAGAAAAAAAATCTAGAAAAAAAATCTAGAAAAAAATCTGGAAAAAAAATCTAGAAAAAAAATCTAGAAAAAAATCTACAAAAAAAATCTACAAAAAAAATCTAGAAAAAAATCTACAAAAAAAATCTAGAAAAAAAATCTAGAAACAAAATCTAGAAAAAAAATCTAGAAAAAAATCTAGAAAAAAATCTAGAAAAAAAATCTAGAAAAAAAATCTAGAAAAAAAATCTAGAAAAAAAATCTAGAAAAAAATCTAGAAAAAAATCTAGAAAAAAAATCTAGAAAAAAAATCTACAAAAAAAATCTAGAAAAAAATCTAGAAAAAAAATCTAGAAAAAAAATCTAGAAAAAAAATCTAGAAAAAAAATCTAGAAAAAAATCTAGAAAAAAATCTAGAAAAAAAATCTAGAAAAAAAATCTAGAAAAAAAATCTAGAAAAAAATCTAGAAAAAAATCTAGAAAAAAAATCTAGAAAAAAAATCTAGAAAAAAAATCTAGAAAAAAAATCTACAAAAAAATCTACAAAAAAAATCTAGAAAAATAATCTAGAAAAAAAATCTAGAAAAAAATCTAGAAAAAAATCTAGAAAATAAATCTAGAAAAAAAATCTAGAAAAAAATTCTAGAAAAAACATCTAGAAAAAAAATCTAGAAAAAAAATCTAGAAAAAAATTCTAGAAAAAGATCTAGAAAAGAAATCTAGAAAAAAAATCTAGAAAAAAATCTAGAAAATAAATCTAGAAAAAAAATCTAGAAAAAAAATCTAGAAAAAAAATCTAGAAAATAAATCTAGAAAAAAATCTAGAAAAAAAATCTAGAAAAAAATCTAGAAAAAAAATCTAGAAAAAAAATCTAGAAAAAAATCTAGAAAAAAATCTAGAAAAAAAATCTAGAAAAAAAATCTAGAAAAAAAATCTAGAAAAAAAATCTAGAAAAAAATCTGGAAAAAAAATCTAGAAAAAAAATCTAGAAAAAAATCTACAAAAAAAATCTACAAAAAAAATCTAGAAAAAAATCTACAAAAAAAATCTAGAAAAAAAATCTAGAAACAAAATCTAGAAAAAAAATCTAGAAAAAAATCTAGAAAAAAATCTAGAAAAAAAATCTAGAAAAAAAATCTAGAAAAAAATCTAGAAAAAAAATCTAGAAAAAAAATCTAGAAAAAAATCTAGAAAAAAATCTAGAAAAAAAATCTAGAAAAAAAATCTAGAAAAAAAATCTAGAAAAAAAATCTAGAAAAAAATCTACAAAAAAAATCTAGAAAAAAAATCTAGAAAAAAATCTAGAAAAAAATCTAGAAAAAAAATCTAGAAAAAAAATCTAGAAAAAAAATCTAGAAAAAAATCTACAAAAAAAATCTAGAAAAAAAATCTAGAAAAAAATCTAGAAAAAAATCTAGAAAAAAAATCTAGAAAAAAAATCTAGAAAAAAATCTAGAAAAAAATCTAGAAAAAAAATCTAGAAAAAAAGCTAGAAAATAAATCTAGAAAAAAAATCTAGAAAAAAAATCTAGAAAAAACATCTAGAAAAAAAATCTAGAAAAAAAATCTAGAAAAAAAATCTAGAAAAAAATCTAGAAAAAAATCTAGAAAAAAAATCTAGAAAAAAAATCTACAAAAAAAATCTAGAAAAAAATCTAGAAAAAAAATCTAGAAAAAAAATCTAGAAAAAAAATCTAGAAAAAAAATCTAGAAAAAAATCTAGAAAAAAATCTAGAAAAAAAATCTAGAAAAAAAATCTAGAAAAAAAATCTAGAAAAAAAATCTACAAAAAAATCTACAAAAAAAATCTAGAAAAAAAATCTAGAAAAAAAATCTAGAAAAAAATCTAGAAAAAAAATCTAGAAAATAAATCTAGAAAAAAAATCTAGAAAAAAAATCTAGAAAAAAAATCTAGAAAATAAATCTAGAAAAAAATCTAGAAAAAAAATCTAGAAAAAAATCTAGAAAAAAAATCTAGAAAAAAAATCTAGAAAAAAATCTAGAAAAAAATCTAGAAAAAAAATCTAGAAAAAAAATCTACAAAAAAAATCTAGAAAAAAATCTAGAAAAAAAATCTAGAAAAAAAATCTAGAAAAAAAATCTAGAAAAAAAATCTAGAAAAAAATCTAGAAAAAAATCTAGAAAAAAAATCTAGAAAAAAAATCTAGAAAAAAAATCTAGAAAAAAATCTAGAAAAAAATCTAGAAAAAAAATCTAGAAAAAAAATCTAGAAAAAAAATCTAGAAAAAAAATCTACAAAAAAATCTACAAAAAAAATCTAGAAAAATAATCTAGAAAAAAAATCTAGAAAAAAATCTAGAAAAAAATCTAGAAAATAAATCTAGAAAAAAAATCTAGAAAAAAATTCTAGAAAAAACATCTAGAAAAAAAATCTAGAAAAAAAATCTAGAAAAAAATTCTAGAAAAAGATCTAGAAAAGAAATCTAGAAAAAAAATCTAGAAAAAAATCTAGAAAATAAATCTAGAAAAAAAATCTAGAAAAAAAATCTAGAAAAAAAATCTAGAAAAAAAATCTAGAAAAAAATCTAGAAAAAAATCTAGAAAAAAAATCTAGAAAAAAAATCTAGAAAAAAAATCTAGAAAAAAATCTAGAAAAAAATCTAGAAAAAAAATCTAGAAAAAAAATCTAGAAAAAAAATCTAGAAAAAAAATCTACAAAAAAATCTACAAAAAAAATCTAGAAAAATAATCTAGAAAAAAAATCTAGAAAAAAATCTAGAAAAAAATCTAGAAAATAAATCTAGAAAAAAAATCTAGAAAAAAATTCTAGAAAAAACATCTAGAAAAAAAATCTAGAAAAAAAATCTAGAAAAAAATTCTAGAAAAAGATCTAGAAAAGAAATCTAGAAAAAAAATCTAGAAAAAAATCTAGAAAATAAATCTAGAAAAAAAATCTAGAAAAAAAATCTAGAAAAAAAATCTAGAAAATAAATCTAGAAAAAAATCTAGAAAAAAAATCTAGAAAAAAATCTAGAAAAAAAATCTAGAAAAAAAATCTAGAAAAAAATCTAGAAAAAAATCTAGAAAAAAAATCTAGAAAAAAAATCTAGAAAAAAAATCTAGAAAAAAAATCTAGAAAAAAATCTGGAAAAAAAATCTAGAAAAAAAATCTAGAAAAAAATCTACAAAAAAAATCTACAAAAAAAATCTAGAAAAAAATCTACAAAAAAAATCTAGAAAAAAAATCTAGAAACAAAATCTAGAAAAAAAATCTAGAAAAAAATCTAGAAAAAAATCTAGAAAAAAAATCTAGAAAAAAAATCTAGAAAAAAATCTAGAAAAAAAATCTAGAAAAAAAATCTAGAAAAAAATCTAGAAAAAAATCTAGAAAAAAAATCTAGAAAAAAAATCTAGAAAAAAAATCTAGAAAAAAAATCTAGAAAAAAATCTACAAAAAAAATCTAGAAAAAAAATCTAGAAAAAAATCTAGAAAAAAATCTAGAAAAAAAATCTAGAAAAAAAATCTAGAAAAAAAATCTAGAAAAAAATCTACAAAAAAAATCTAGAAAAAAAATCTAGAAAAAAATCTAGAAAAAAATCTAGAAAAAAAATCTAGAAAAAAAATCTAGAAAAAAATCTAGAAAAAAATCTAGAAAAAAAATCTAGAAAAAAAGCTAGAAAATAAATCTAGAAAAAAAATCTAGAAAAAAAATCTAGAAAAAACATCTAGAAAAAAAATCTAGAAAAAAAATCTAGAAAAAAAATCTAGAAAAAAATCTAGAAAAAAATCTAGAAAAAAAATCTAGAAAAAAAATCTACAAAAAAAATCTAGAAAAAAATCTAGAAAAAAAATCTAGAAAAAAAATCTAGAAAAAAAATCTAGAAAAAAAATCTAGAAAAAAATCTAGAAAAAAATCTAGAAAAAAAATCTAGAAAAAAAATCTAGAAAAAAAATCTAGAAAAAAAATCTACAAAAAAATCTACAAAAAAAATCTAGAAAAAAAATCTAGAAAAAAAATCTAGAAAAAAATCTAGAAAAAAAATCTAGAAAATAAATCTAGAAAAAAAATCTAGAAAAAAAATCTAGAAAAAAAATCTAGAAAATAAATCTAGAAAAAAATCTAGAAAAAAAATCTAGAAAAAAATCTAGAAAAAAAATCTAGAAAAAAAATCTAGAAAAAAATCTAGAAAAAAATCTAGAAAAAAAATCTAGAAAAAAAATCTACAAAAAAAATCTAGAAAAAAATCTAGAAAAAAAATCTAGAAAAAAAATCTAGAAAAAAAATCTAGAAAAAAAATCTAGAAAAAAATCTAGAAAAAAATCTAGAAAAAAAATCTAGAAAAAAAATCTAGAAAAAAAATCTAGAAAAAAATCTAGAAAAAAATCTAGAAAAAAAATCTAGAAAAAAAATCTAGAAAAAAAATCTAGAAAAAAAATCTACAAAAAAATCTACAAAAAAAATCTAGAAAAATAATCTAGAAAAAAAATCTAGAAAAAAATCTAGAAAAAAATCTAGAAAATAAATCTAGAAAAAAAATCTAGAAAAAAATTCTAGAAAAAACATCTAGAAAAAAAATCTAGAAAAAAAATCTAGAAAAAAATTCTAGAAAAAGATCTAGAAAAGAAATCTAGAAAAAAAATCTAGAAAAAAATCTAGAAAATAAATCTAGAAAAAAAATCTAGAAAAAAAATCTAGAAAAAAAATCTAGAAAATAAATCTAGAAAAAAATCTAGAAAAAAAATCTAGAAAAAAATCTAGAAAAAAAATCTAGAAAAAAAATCTAGAAAAAAATCTAGAAAAAAATCTAGAAAAAAAATCTAGAAAAAAAATCTAGAAAAAAAATCTAGAAAAAAAATCTAGAAAAAAATCTGGAAAAAAAATCTAGAAAAAAAATCTAGAAAAAAATCTACAAAAAAAATCTACAAAAAAAATCTAGAAAAAAATCTACAAAAAAAATCTAGAAAAAAAATCTAGAAACAAAATCTAGAAAAAAAATCTAGAAAAAAATCTAGAAAAAAATCTAGAAAAAAAATCTAGAAAAAAAATCTAGAAAAAAATCTAGAAAAAAAATCTAGAAAAAAAATCTAGAAAAAAATCTAGAAAAAAATCTAGAAAAAAAATCTAGAAAAAAAATCTAGAAAAAAAATCTAGAAAAAAAATCTAGAAAAAAATCTACAAAAAAAATCTAGAAAAAAAATCTAGAAAAAAATCTAGAAAAAAATCTAGAAAAAAAATCTAGAAAAAAAATCTAGAAAAAAAATCTAGAAAAAAATCTACAAAAAAAATCTAGAAAAAAAATCTAGAAAAAAATCTAGAAAAAAATCTAGAAAAAAAATCTAGAAAAAAAATCTAGAAAAAAATCTAGAAAAAAATCTAGAAAAAAAATCTAGAAAAAAAGCTAGAAAATAAATCTAGAAAAAAAATCTAGAAAAAAAATCTAGAAAAAACATCTAGAAAAAAAATCTAGAAAAAAAATCTAGAAAAAAAATCTAGAAAAAAATCTAGAAAAAAATCTAGAAAAAAAATCTAGAAAAAAAATCTACAAAAAAAATCTAGAAAAAAATCTAGAAAAAAAATCTAGAAAAAAAATCTAGAAAAAAAATCTAGAAAAAAAATCTAGAAAAAAATCTAGAAAAAAATCTAGAAAAAAAATCTAGAAAAAAAATCTAGAAAAAAAATCTAGAAAAAAAATCTACAAAAAAATCTACAAAAAAAATCTAGAAAAAAAATCTAGAAAAAAAATCTAGAAAAAAATCTAGAAAAAAAATCTAGAAAATAAATCTAGAAAAAAAATCTAGAAAAAAAATCTAGAAAAAAAATCTAGAAAATAAATCTAGAAAAAAATCTAGAAAAAAAATCTAGAAAAAAATCTAGAAAAAAAATCTAGAAAAAAAATCTAGAAAAAAATCTAGAAAATAAATCTAGAAAAAAAATCTAGAAAAAAAATCTACAAAAAAATCTACAAAAAAAATCTAGAAAAAAAATCTAGAAAAAAAATCTAGAAAAAAATCTAGAAAAAAAATCTAGAAAATAAATCTAGAAAATAAATCTAGAAAAAAAATCTAGAAAAAAAATCTACAAAAAAATCTACAAAAAAAATCTAGAAAAAAAATCTAGAAAAAAAATCTAGAAAAAAAATCTAGAAAAAAAATCTAGAAAATAAATCTAGAAAAAAATCTAGAAAAAAAATCTAGAAAAAAATCTAGAAAAAAAATCTAGAAAAAAAATCTAGAAAAAAATCTAGAAAAAAATCTAGAAAAAAAATCTAGAAAAAAAATCTACAAAAAAAATCTAGAAAAAAATCTAGAAAAAAAATCTAGAAAAAAAATCTAGAAAAAAAATCTAGAAAAAAAATCTAGAAAAAAATCTAGAAAAAAATCTAGAAAAAAAATCTAGAAAAAAAATCTAGAAAAAAAATCTAGAAAAAAATCTAGAAAAAAATCTAGAAAAAAAATCTAGAAAAAAAATCTAGAAAAAAAATCTAGAAAAAAAATCTACAAAAAAATCTACAAAAAAAATCTAGAAAAATAATCTAGAAAAAAAATCTAGAAAAAAATCTAGAAAAAAATCTAGAAAATAAATCTAGAAAAAAAATCTAGAAAAAAATTCTAGAAAAAACATCTAGAAAAAAAATCTAGAAAAAAAATCTAGAAAAAAATTCTAGAAAAAGATCTAGAAAAGAAATCTAGAAAAAAAATCTAGAAAAAAATCTAGAAAATAAATCTAGAAAAAAAATCTAGAAAAAAAATCTAGAAAAAAAATCTAGAAAATAAATCTAGAAAAAAATCTAGAAAAAAAATCTAGAAAAAAATCTAGAAAAAAAATCTAGAAAAAAAATCTAGAAAAAAATCTAGAAAAAAATCTAGAAAAAAAATCTAGAAAAAAAATCTAGAAAAAAAATCTAGAAAAAAAATCTAGAAAAAAATCTGGAAAAAAAATCTAGAAAAAAAATCTAGAAAAAAATCTACAAAAAAAATCTACAAAAAAAATCTAGAAAAAAATCTACAAAAAAAATCTAGAAAAAAAATCTAGAAACAAAATCTAGAAAAAAAATCTAGAAAAAAATCTAGAAAAAAATCTAGAAAAAAAATCTAGAAAAAAAATCTAGAAAAAAATCTAGAAAAAAAATCTAGAAAAAAAATCTAGAAAAAAATCTAGAAAAAAATCTAGAAAAAAAATCTAGAAAAAAAATCTAGAAAAAAAATCTAGAAAAAAAATCTAGAAAAAAATCTACAAAAAAAATCTAGAAAAAAAATCTAGAAAAAAATCTAGAAAAAAATCTAGAAAAAAAATCTAGAAAAAAAATCTAGAAAAAAAATCTAGAAAAAAATCTACAAAAAAAATCTAGAAAAAAAATCTAGAAAAAAATCTAGAAAAAAATCTAGAAAAAAAATCTAGAAAAAAAATCTAGAAAAAAATCTAGAAAAAAATCTAGAAAAAAAATCTAGAAAAAAAGCTAGAAAATAAATCTAGAAAAAAAATCTAGAAAAAAAATCTAGAAAAAACATCTAGAAAAAAAATCTAGAAAAAAAATCTAGAAAAAAAATCTAGAAAAAAATCTAGAAAAAAATCTAGAAAAAAAATCTAGAAAAAAAATCTACAAAAAAAATCTAGAAAAAAATCTAGAAAAAAAATCTAGAAAAAAAATCTAGAAAAAAAATCTAGAAAAAAAATCTAGAAAAAAATCTAGAAAAAAATCTAGAAAAAAAATCTAGAAAAAAAATCTAGAAAAAAAATCTAGAAAAAAAATCTACAAAAAAATCTACAAAAAAAATCTAGAAAAAAAATCTAGAAAAAAAATCTAGAAAAAAATCTAGAAAAAAAATCTAGAAAATAAATCTAGAAAAAAAATCTAGAAAAAAAATCTAGAAAAAAAATCTAGAAAATAAATCTAGAAAAAAATCTAGAAAAAAAATCTAGAAAAAAATCTAGAAAAAAAATCTAGAAAAAAAATCTAGAAAAAAATCTAGAAAAAAATCTAGAAAAAAAATCTAGAAAAAAAATCTAGAAAAAAAATCTAGAAAAAAAATCTAGAAAAAAATCTGGAAAAAAAATCTAGAAAAAAAATCTAGAAAAAAATCTACAAAAAAAATCTACAAAAAAAATCTAGAAAAAAATCTACAAAAAAAATCTAGAAAAAAAATCTAGAAACAAAATCTAGAAAAAAAATCTAGAAAAAAATCTAGAAAAAAATCTAGAAAAAAAATCTAGAAAAAAAATCTAGAAAAAAATCTAGAAAAAAAATCTAGAAAAAAAATCTAGAAAAAAATCTAGAAAAAAATCTAGAAAAAAAATCTAGAAAAAAAATCTAGAAAAAAAATCTACAAAAAAAATCTAGAAAAAAATCTACAAAAAAAATCTAGAAAAAAAATCTAGAAAAAAATCTAGAAAAAAATCTAGAAAAAAAATCTAGAAAAAAAATCTAGAAAAAAAATCTAGAAAAAAATCTACAAAAAAAATCTAGAAAAAAAATCTAGAAAAAAATCTAGAAAAAAATCTAGAAAAAAAATCTAGAAAAAAAATCTAGAAAAAAATCTAGAAAAAAATCTAGAAAAAAAATCTAGAAAAAAAATCTAGAAAAAAAATCTAGAAAAAAATCTAGAAAAAAATCTAGAAAAAAAATCTAGAAAAAAAATCTAGAAAAAAAATCTAGAAAAAAATCTAGAAAAAAAATCTAGAAAATAAATCTAAAAAAAAATCTAGAAAAAAAATCTAGAAAAAAAATCTAGAAAAAAAATCTAGAAAATAAATCTAAAAAAAAATCTAGAAAAAAAGCTAGAAAATAAATCTAGAAAAAAAATCTAGAAAAAAAATCTAGAAAAAACATCTAGAAAAAAAATCTAGAAAAAAAATCTAGAAAAAAAATCTAGAAAAAAATCTAGAAAAAAATCTAGAAAAAAAATCTAGAAAAAAAATCTACAAAAAAAATCTAGAAAAAAATCTAGAAAAAAAATCTAGAAAAAAAATCTAGAAAAAAAATCTAGAAAAAAATCTAGAAAAAAATCTAGAAAAAAAATCTAGAAAAAAAATCTAGAAAAAAAATCTAGAAAAAAATCTAGAAAAAAATCTAGAAAAAAAATCTAGAAAAAAAATCTAGAAAAAAAATCTAGAAAAAAAATCTACAAAAAAATCTACAAAAAAAATCTAGAAAAAAAATCTAGAAAAAAAATCTAGAAAAAAATCTAGAAAAAAAATCTAGAAAAAAAATCTAGAAAAAAATCTAGAAAAAAATCTAGAAAAAAAATCTAGAAAAAAAATCTAGAAAAAAAATCTAGAAAAAAATCTAGAAAAAAATCTAGAAAAAAAATCTAGAAAAAAAATCTAGAAAAAAATCTAGAAAAAAAATCTAGAAAAAAAATCTACAAAAAAAATCTAGAAAAAAATCTACAAAAAAAATCTAGGAAAAAAAATCTAGAAAAAAAATCTAGAAAAAAATCTAGAAAAAAAATCTAGAAAAAAAATCTAGAAAAAAATCTACAAAAAAAATCTAGAAAAAAATCTAGAAAAAAATCTAGAAAAAAAATCTAGAAAAAAAATCTAGAAAAAAAATCTAGAAAAAAAATCTAGAAAAAAAATCTAGAAAAAAATCTACAAAAAAAATCTACAAAAACAATTTACAAAAAAAATCTAGAAAAAAATCTAGAAAAAAAATTTAGAAAGAAAATCTAGAAAAAAAATCTAGAAAAAAATCTAGAAAAAAAATCTAGAAAAAAATCTAGAAAAAAATCTAGAAAAAAAATCTAGAAAAAAATCTAGAAAAAAAATCTAGAAAAAATCTACAAAAAAAATCTAGAAAAAAAATCTACAAAAAAAATCTAGAAAAAAAATCTAGAAAAAAATCTAGAAAAAAATCTAGAAAAAAAATCTAGAAAAAAAATCTAGAAAAAAATCTAGAAAAAAAATCTAGAAAATAAATCTAAAAAAAAATCTAGAAAAAACATCTAGAAAAAAATTCTAGAAAAAAATTCTAGAAAAAAATTATAGAAAAAGATCTAGAAAAGAAATCTAGAAAAAAAATCTAGAAAAAAATCTAGAAAATAAATCTAGAAAAAAAATCTAGAAAAAAAATCTAGAAAAAAAATCTAGAAAATAAATCTAGAAAAAAATCTAGAAAAAAAATCTAGAAAAAAATCTAGAAAAAAAATCTAGAAAAAAAATCTAGAAAAAAATCTAGAAAAAAATCTAGAAAAAAAATCTAGAAAAAAAATCTACAAAAAAAATCTAGAAAAAAAATCTAGAAAAAAATCTGGAAAAAAAATCTAGAAAAAAAATCTAGAAAAAAATCTACAAAAAAAATCTACAAAAAAAATCTAGAAAAAAATCTACAAAAAAAATCTAGAAAAAAAATCTAGAAACAAAATCTAGAAAAAAAATCTAGAAAAATATCTACAAAAAAAATCTACAAAAACAATTTACAAAAAAAATCTAGAAAAAAATCTAGAAAAAAAATTTAGAAAAAAAATCTAGAAAAAAAATCTAGAAAAAAATCTAGAAAAAAAATCTAGAAAGAAATCTAGAAAAAAAATCTAGAAAAAAAATCTAGAAAATAAATCTAGAAAAAAATCTAGAAAAAAAATCTAGAAAATAAATCTAAAAAAAAATCTAGAAAAAAATCTAGAAAATAAATCTAGAAAAAAAATCTAGAAAAAAATTCTAGAAAAAACATCTAGAAAAAAAATCTAGAAAAAAAATCTAGAAAAAAATTCTAGAAAAAGATCTAGAAAAGAAATCTAGAAAAAAAATCTAGAAAAAAATCTAGAAAATAAATCTAGAAAAAAAATCTAGAAAAAAAATCTAGAAAAAAAATCTAGAAAATAAATCTAGAAAAAAATCTAGAAAAAAAATCTAGAAAAAAATCTAGAAAAAAAATCTAGAAAAAAAATCTAGAAAAAAATCTAGAAAAAAATCTAGAAAAAAAATCTAGAAAAAAAATCTAGAAAAAAAATCTAGAAAAAAAATCTAGAAAAAAATCTGGAAAAAAAATCTAGAAAAAAAATCTAGAAAAAAATCTACAAAAAAAATCTACAAAAAAAATCTAGAAAAAAATCTACAAAAAAAATCTAGAAAAAAAATCTAGAAACAAAATCTAGAAAAAAAATCTAGAAAAAAATCTAGAAAAAAATCTAGAAAAAAAATCTAGAAAAAAAATCTAGAAAAAAATCTAGAAAAAAAATCTAGAAAAAAAATCTAGAAAAAAATCTAGAAAAAAATCTAGAAAAAAAATCTAGAAAAAAAATCTAGAAAAAAAATCTAGAAAAAAATCTACAAAAAAAATCTAGAAAAAAAATCTAGAAAAAAATCTAGAAAAAAATCTAGAAAAAAAATCTAGAAAAAAAATCTAGAAAAAAAATCTAGAAAAAAATCTACAAAAAAAATCTAGAAAAAAAATCTAGAAAAAAATCTAGAAAAAAATCTAGAAAAAAAATCTAGAAAAAAAATCTAGAAAAAAATCTAGAAAAAAATCTAGAAAAAAAATCTAGAAAAAAAATCTAGAAAAAAAATCTAGAAAAAAATCTAGAAAAAAAATCTAGAAAATAAATCTAAAAAAAAATCTAGAAAAAAAATCTAGAAAAAAAATCTAGAAAAAAAATCTAGAAAATAAATCTAAAAAAAAATCTAGAAAAAAAGCTAGAAAATAAATCTAGAAAAAAAATCTAGAAAAAAAATCTAGAAAAAACATCTAGAAAAAAAATCTAGAAAAAAAATCTAGAAAAAAAATCTAGAAAAAAATCTAGAAAAAAATCTAGAAAAAAAATCTAGAAAGAAAATCTACAAAAAAAATCTAGAAAAAAATCTAGAAAAAAAATCTAGAAAAAAAATCTAGAAAAAAAATCTAGAAAAAAAATCTAGAAAAAAATCTAGAAAAAAATCTAGAAAAAAAATCTAGAAAAAAAATCTAGAAAAAAAATCTAGAAAAAAAATCTACAAAAAAATCTACAAAAAAAATCTAGAAAAAAAATCTAGAAAAAAAATCTAGAAAAAAATCTAGAAAAAAAATCTAGAAAATAAATCTAGAAAAATAATCTAGAAAAAAAATCTAGAAAAAAAATCTAGAAAATAAATCTAGAAAAAAATCTAGAAAAAAAATCTAGAAAAAAATCTAGAAAAAAAATCTAGAAAAAAAATCTAGAAAAAAATCTAGAAAAAAATCTAGAAAAAAAATCTAGAAAAAAAATCTAGAAAAAAAATCTAGAAAAAAAATCTAGAAAAAAATCTGGAAAAAAAATCTAGAAAAAAAATCTAGAAAAAAATCTACAAAAAAAATCTACAAAAAAAATCTAGAAAAAAATCTACAAAAAAAATCTAGAAAAAAAATCTAGAAACAAAATCTAGAAAAAAAATCTAGAAAAAAATCTAGAAAAAAATCTAGAAAAAAAATCTAGAAAAAAAATCTAGAAAAAAATCTAGAAAAAAAATCTAGAAAAAAAATCTAGAAAAAAATCTAGAAAAAAATCTAGAAAAAAAATCTAGAAAAAAAATCTAGAAAAAAAATCTAGAAAAAAAATCTAGAAAAAAATCTACAAAAAAAATCTAGAAAAAAAATCTAGAAAAAAATCTAGAAAAAAATCTAGAAAAAAAATCTAGAAAAAAAATCTAGAAAAAAAATCTAGAAAAAAATCTACAAAAAAAATCTAGAAAAAAAATCTAGAAAAAAATCTAGAAAAAAATCTAGAAAAAAAATCTAGAAAAAAAATCTAGAAAAAAATCTAGAAAAAAATCTAGAAAAAAAATCTAGAAAAAAAATCTAGAAAAAAAATCTAGAAAAAAATCTAGAAAAAAATCTAGAAAAAAAATCTAGAAAAAAAATCTAGAAAAAAAATCTAGAAAAAAATCTAGAAAAAAAATCTAGAAAATAAATCTAAAAAAAAATCTAGAAAAAAAATCTAGAAAAAAAATCTAGAAAAAAAATCTAGAAAATAAATCTAAAAAAAAATCTAGAAAAAAAGCTAGAAAATAAATCTAGAAAAAAAATCTAGAAAAAAAATCTAGAAAAAACATCTAGAAAAAAAATCTAGAAAAAAAATCTAGAAAAAAAATCTAGAAAAAAATCTAGAAAAAAATCTAGAAAAAAAATCTAGAAAAAAAATCTACAAAAAAAATCTAGAAAAAAATCTAGAAAAAAAATCTAGAAAAAAAATCTAGAAAAAAAATCTAGAAAAAAAATCTAGAAAAAAATCTAGAAAAAAATCTAGAAAAAAAATCTAGAAAAAAAATCTAGAAAAAAAATCTAGAAAAAAATCTAGAAAAAAATCTAGAAAAAAAATCTAGAAAAAAAATCTAGAAAAAAAATCTAGAAAAAAAATCTACAAAAAAATCTACAAAAAAAATCTAGAAAAATAATCTAGAAAAAAAATCTAGAAAAAAATCTAGAAAAAAATCTAGAAAATAAATCTAGAAAAAAAATCTAGAAAAAAATTCTAGAAAAAACATCTAGAAAAAAAATCTAGAAAAAAAATCTAGAAAAAAATTCTAGAAAAAGATCTAGAAAAGAAATCTAGAAAAAAAATCTAGAAAAAAATCTAGAAAATAAATCTAGAAAAAAAATCTAGAAAAAAAATCTAGAAAAAAAATCTAGAAAATAAATCTAGAAAAAAATCTAGAAAAAAAATCTAGAAAAAAATCTAGAAAAAAAATCTAGAAAAAAAATCTAGAAAAAAATCTAGAAAAAAATCTAGAAAAAAAATCTAGAAAAAAAATCTAGAAAAAAAATCTAGAAAAAAAATCTAGAAAAAAATCTGGAAAAAAAATCTAGAAAAAAAATCTAGAAAAAAATCTACAAAAAAAATCTACAAAAAAAATCTAGAAAAAAATCTACAAAAAAAATCTAGAAAAAAAATCTAGAAACAAAATCTAGAAAAAAAATCTAGAAAAAAATCTAGAAAAAAATCTAGAAAAAAAATCTAGAAAAAAAATCTAGAAAAAAATCTAGAAAAAAAATCTAGAAAAAAAATCTAGAAAAAAATCTAGAAAAAAATCTAGAAAAAAAATCTAGAAAAAAAATCTAGAAAAAAAATCTAGAAAAAAAATCTAGAAAAAAATCTACAAAAAAAATCTAGAAAAAAAATCTAGAAAAAAATCTAGAAAAAAATCTAGAAAAAAAATCTAGAAAAAAAATCTAGAAAAAAAATCTAGAAAAAAATCTACAAAAAAAATCTAGAAAAAAAATCTAGAAAAAAATCTAGAAAAAAATCTAGAAAAAAAATCTAGAAAAAAAATCTAGAAAAAAAATCTAGAAAAAAAATCTAGAAAAAAATCTAGAAAAAAATCTAGAAAAAAAATCTAGAAAAAAAATCTACAAAAAAAATCTAGAAAAAAATCTAGAAAAAAAATCTAGAAAAAAAATCTAGAAAAAAAATCTAGAAAAAAAATCTAGAAAAAAATCTAGAAAAAAATCTAGAAAAAAAATCTAGAAAAAAAATCTAGAAAAAAAATCTAGAAAAAAAATCTACAAAAAAATCTACAAAAAAAATCTAGAAAAAAAATCTAGAAAAAAAATCTAGAAAAAAATCTAGAAAAAAAATCTAGAAAATAAATCTAGAAAAAAAATCTAGAAAAAAAATCTAGAAAAAAAATCTAGAAAATAAATCTAGAAAAAAATCTAGAAAAAAAATCTAGAAAAAAATCTAGAAAAAAAATCTAGAAAAAAAATCTAGAAAAAAATCTAGAAAAAAATCTAGAAAAAAAATCTAGAAAAAAAATCTAGAAAAAAAATCTAGAAAAAAAATCTAGAAAAAAATCTGGAAAAAAAATCTAGAAAAAAAATCTAGAAAAAAATCTACAAAAAAAATCTACAAAAAAAATCTAGAAAAAAATCTACAAAAAAAATCTAGAAAAAAAATCTAGAAACAAAATCTAGAAAAAAAATCTAGAAAAAAATCTAGAAAAAAATCTAGAAAAAAAATCTAGAAAAAAAATCTAGAAAAAAATCTAGAAAAAAATCTAGAAAAAAAATCTAGAAAAAAATCTAGAAAAAAATCTAGAAAAAAAATCTAGAAAAAAAATCTAGAAAAAAAATCTAGAAAAAAAATCTAGAAAAAAATCTAGAAAAAAAATCTAGAAAAAAAATCTAGAAAAAAATCTAGAAAAAAAATCTAGAAAATAAATCTAAAAAAAAATCTAGAAAAAAAATCTAGAAAAAAAATCTAGAAAAAAAATCTAGAAAATAAATCTAAAAAAAAATCTAGAAAAAAAGCTAGAAAATAAATCTAGAAAAAAAATCTAGAAAAAAAATCTAGAAAAAACATCTAGAAAAAAAATCTAGAAAAAAAATCTAGAAAAAAAATCTAGAAAAAAATCTAGAAAAAAATCTAGAAAAAAAATCTAGAAAAAAAATCTACAAAAAAAATCTAGAAAAAAATCTAGAAAAAAAATCTAGAAAAAAAATCTAGAAAAAAAATCTAGAAAAAAATCTAGAAAAAAATCTAGAAAAAAAATCTAGAAAAAAAATCTAGAAAAAAAATCTAGAAAAAAATCTAGAAAAAAATCTAGAAAAAAAATCTAGAAAAAAAATCTAGAAAAAAAATCTAGAAAAAAAATCTACAAAAAAATCTACAAAAAAAATCTAGAAAAAAAATCTAGAAAAAAAATCTAGAAAAAAATCTAGAAAAAAAATCTAGAAAAAAAATCTAGAAAAAAATCTAGAAAAAAATCTAGAAAAAAAATCTAGAAAAAAAATCTAGAAAAAAAATCTAGAAAAAAATCTAGAAAAAAATCTAGAAAAAAAATCTAGAAAAAAAATCTAGAAAAAAATCTAGAAAAAAAATCTAGAAAAAAAATCTACAAAAAAAATCTAGAAAAAAATCTACAAAAAAAATCTAGGAAAAAAAATCTAGAAAAAAAATCTAGAAAAAAATCTAGAAAAAAAATCTAGAAAAAAAATCTAGAAAAAAATCTACAAAAAAAATCTAGAAAAAAATCTAGAAAAAAATCTAGAAAAAAAATCTAGAAAAAAAATCTAGAAAAAAAATCTAGAAAAAAAATCTAGAAAAAAAATCTAGAAAAAAATCTACAAAAAAAATCTACAAAAACAATTTACAAAAAAAATCTAGAAAAAAATCTAGAAAAAAAATTTAGAAAGAAAATCTAGAAAAAAAATCTAGAAAAAAATCTAGAAAAAAAATCTAGAAAAAAATCTAGAAAAAAATCTAGAAAAAAAATCTAGAAAAAAATCTAGAAAAAAAATCTAGAAAAAATCTACAAAAAAAATCTAGAAAAAAAATCTACAAAAAAAATCTAGAAAAAAAATCTAGAAAAAAATCTAGAAAAAAATCTAGAAAAAAAATCTAGAAAAAAAATCTAGAAAAAAATCTAGAAAAAAAATCTAGAAAATAAATCTAAAAAAAAATCTAGAAAAAAAGCTAGAAAATAAATCTAGAAAAAAAATCTAGAAAAAACATCTAGAAAAAAAATCTAGAAAAAAAATCTAGAAAAAAAATCTAGAAAAAAATCTAGAAAAAAATCTAGAAAAAAAATCTACAAAAAAAATCTAGAAAAAAATCTAGAAAAAAAATCTAGAAAAAAAATCTAGAAAAAAAATCTAGAAAAAAAATCTAGAAAAAAATCTAGAAAAAAATCTGCAAAAAAAATCTAGAAAAAAATCTAGAAAAAAAATCTAGAAAAAAAATCTAGAAAAAAATCTAGAAAAAAATCTAGAAAAAAAATCTAGAAAAAAAATCTAGAAAAAAAATCTAGAAAAAAAATCTAGAAAAAAATCTAGAAAAAAAATCTAGAAAAAAAATCTAGAAAAAAATCTAGAAAAAAATCTAGAAAAAAAATCTAGAAAAAAAATCTAGAAAAAAATCTAGAAAAAAATCTAGAAAAAAAATCTAGAAAAAAATTCTAGAAAAAAAATCTAGAAAAAAATCTAGAAAAAAAATCTACAAAAAAAATCTAGAAAAAAATCTACTAAAAAAATCTAGAAAAAAATCTAGAAAAAAATCTAGAAAAAAAATCTAGAAAAAAAATCTAGAAAAAAAATCTAGAAAAAAAATCTAGAAAAAAAATCTAGAAAAAAATCTAGAAAAAAAATCTAGAAAAAATCTACAAAAAAAATCTAGAAAAAAAATCTACAAAAAAAATCTAGAAAAAAAATCTAGAAAAAAATCTAGAAAAAAAATCTAGAAAAAAAATCTAGAAAAAAAATCTAGAAAAAAAATCTAGAAAAAAATCTAGAAAAAAAATCTAGAAAATAAATCTAAAAAAAAATCTAGAAAAAAAGCTAGAAAATAAATCTAGAAAAAAAATCTAGAAAAAAAATCTAGAAAAAACATCTAGAAAAAAAATCTAGAAAAAAAATCTAGAAAAAAAATCTAGAAAAAAATCTAGAAAAAAATCTAGAAAAAAAATCTAGAAAAAAAATCTACAAAAAAAATCTAGAAAAAAATCTAGAAAAAAAATCTAGAAAAAAAATCTAGAAAAAAAATCTAGAAAAAAAATCTAGAAAAAAATCTAGAAAAAAATCTGCAAAAAAAATCTAGAAAAAAATCTAGAAAAAAAATCTAGAAAAAAAATCTAGAAAAAAATCTAGAAAAAAATCTAGAAAAAAAATCTAGAAAAAAAATCTAGAAAAAAATCTAGAAAAAAAATCTAGAAAAAAAATCTAGAAAAAAAATCTAGAAAAAAATCTGGAAAAAAAATCTAGAAAAAAAATCTAGAAAAAATCTACAAAAAAAATCTAGAAAAAAAATCTAGAAAAAAATCTAGAAAAAATCTACAAAAAAAATCTAGAAAAAAAATCTAGAAAAAAATCTAGAAAAAAAATCTAGAAAAAAATCTAGAAAAAAAATCTAGAAAAAAAATCTAAAAAAAAATCTAGAAAAAAAATCTAGAAAAAAATCTAGAAAAAAAATCTAGAAAAAAATCTAGAAAAAAAATCTAGAAAAAAAATCTAAAAAAAAATCTAGAAAAAAAGCTAGAAAATAAATCTAGAAAAAAAATCTAGAAAAAAAATCTAGAAAAAACATCTAGAAAAAAAATCTAGAAAAAAAATCTAGAAAAAAAATCTAGAAAAAAATCTAGAAAAAAATCTAGAAAAAAAATCTAGAAAAAAAATCTAGAAAAAAAATCTAGAAAAAAAATCTAGAAAAAAAATCTAGAAAAAAAATCTAGAAAAAAATGTACAAAAAAAATCTAGAAAAAAAATCTAGAAAAAAATCTGGAAAAAAAATCTAGAAAAAAAATCTAGAAAAAATCTACAAAAAAAATCTAGAAAAAAAATCTAGAAAAAAATCTAGAAAAAAAATCTAGAAAAAAATCTAGAAAAAAAATCTAGAAAAAAAATCTAGAAAAAAAATCTAGAAAAAAAATCTAGAAAAAAATGTACAAAAAAAATCTAGAAAAAAAATCTAGAAAAAAATCTGGAAAAAAAATCTAGAAAAAAAATCTAGAAAAAATCTACAAAAAAAATCTAGAAAAAAAATCTACAAAAAAAATCTACAAAAAAAATCTAGAAAACAATCTAGTAAAAAAATCTAGAAAAAAAATCTAGAAAAAAAATCTAGAAAAAAAATCTAGAAAAAAAATCTAGAAAAAAATCTAGAAAAAAAATCTAGAAAAAAAATCTAGAAAAAAATCTAGAAAAAAAATCTAGAAAAAAAATCTAGAAAAAAATCTAGAAAAAAATCTAGAAAAAAAATCTAGAAAAAATCTACAAAAAAAATCTAGAAAAAAAATCTACAAAAAAAATCTAGAAAAAAAATCTACAAAAAAATCTAGAAAAAAAATCTAGAAAAAAAATCTACAAAAAATCTACAAAAAAAATCTAGAAAAAAAATCTACAAAAAAAATCTAGAAAAAAAATCTAGAAAAAAATCTAGAAAAAAAATCTAGAAAAAAAATCTAGAAAAAAAATCTAGAAAAAAAATCTAGAAAAAAATCTAGAAAAAAAATCTAGAAAAAAATCTAGAAAAAAAATCTAGAAAAAAAATCTAAAAAAAAATCTAGAAAAAAAGCTAGAAAATAAATCTAGAAAAAACATCTAGAAAAAAAATCTAGAAAAAAAATCTAGAAAAAAAATCTAGAAAAAAATCTAGAAAAAAATCTAGAAAAAAAATCTAGAAAAAAAATCTAGAAAAAAAATCTAGAAAAAAATCTAGAAAAAAAATCTAGAAAAAAAATCTAGAAAAAAATCTAGAAAAAAAATCTAGAAAAAAAATCTAGAAAAAAATCTAGAAAAAAATCTAGAAAAAAAATCTAGAAAAAAAATCTAGAAAAAAAATCTAGAAAAAAATCTAGAAAAAAAATCTACAAAAAAAATCTACAAAAAAAATCTAGAAAAAAATCTAGTAAAAAAATCTAGAAAAAATCTACAAAAAAAATCTAGAAAAAAAATCTAGAAAAAAATCTGGAAAAAAAATCTAGAAAAAAAATCTAGAAAAAAAATCTAGAAAAAAATCTAGAAAAAAAATCTAGAAAAAAAATCTAGAAAAAAAATCTAGAAAAAAAATCTAGAAAAAAATCTAGAAAAAAAATCTAGAAAATAAATCTAAAAAAAAATCTAGGAAAAAAATCTACAAAAAAAATCTAGAAAAAAAATCTAGAAAAAAATCTAGAAAAAAAATCTAGAAAAAAAATCTAGAAAAAATCTACAAAAAAAATCTAGAAAAAAAATCTAGAAAAAAAATCTAGAAAAAAAATCTAGAAAAAAAATCTAGAAAAAAAATCTAGAAAAAAATCTAGAAAAAAAATCTAGAAAAAAAATCTAGAAAAAAAATCTAGAAAAAAAATCTAGAAAAAAATCTAGAAAAAAAATCTAGAAAAAAATCTAGAAAAAAAATCTAGAAAAAAAATCTAAAAAAAAATCTAGAAAAAAATCTAGAAAATAAATCTAGAAAAAAAATCTAGAAAAAAAATCTAGAAAAAACATCTAGAAAAAAAATCTAGAAAAAAAATCTAGAAAAAAAATCTAGAAAAAAATCTAGAAAAAAATCTAGAAAAAAAATCTAGAAAAAAAATCTAGAAAAAAAATCTAGAAAAAAATCTAGAAAAAAAATCTAGAAAAAAAATCTAGAAAAAAATCTAGAAAAAAAATCTAGAAAAAAAATCTAGAAAAAAATCTAGAAAAAAATCTAGAAAAAAAATCTAGAAAAAATCTACAAAAAAAATCTACAAAAAAAATCTACAAAAAAAATCTAGAAAAAAAATCTAGAAAAAAATCTAGAAAAAAAATCTAGAAAAAAAATCTAGAAAAAATCTACAAAAAAAATCTAGAAAAAAAATCTACAAAAAAAATCTAGAAAAAAAATCTAGAAAAAAATCTAGAAAAAAAATCTAGAAAAAAAATCTAGAAAAAAAATCTAGAAAAAAAATCTAGAAAAAAATCTAGAAAAAAATCTAGAAAAAAAATCTAGAAAAAAAATCTAGAAAAAAAATCTAGAAAAAAAATCTAGAAAAAAATCTAGAAAAAAAATCTAGAAAAAAAATCTAGAAAAAAATCTAGAAAAAAATCTAGAAAAAAAATCTAGAAAAAAAATCTAGAAAAAAAATCTAGAAAAAAAATCTAGAAAAAAATCTAGAAAAAAAATCTAGAAAAAAATCTAGAAAAAAATCTAGAAAAAAAATCTAAAAAAAAATCTAGAAAAAAAGCTAGAAAATAAATCTAGAAAAAAAATCTAGAAAAAAAATCTAGAAAAAACATCTAGAAAAAAAATCTAGAAAAAAAATCTAGAAAAAAAATCTAGAAAAAAATCTAGAAAAAAATCTAGAAAAAAAATCTAGAAAAAAAATCTAGAAAAAAAATCTAGAAAAAAATCTAGAAAAAAAATCTAGAAAAAAAATCTAGAAAAAAATCTAGAAAAAAAATCTAGAAAAAAAATCTAGAAAAAAATCTAGAAAAAAATCTAGAAAAAAAATCTAGAAAAAAAATCTAGAAAAAAAATCTAGAAAAAAATCTAGAAAAAAAATCTACAAAAAAAATCTAGAAAAAAAATCTAGAAAAAAATCTAGTAAAAAAATCTAGAAAAAATCTACAAAAAAAATCTAGAAAAAAAATCTAGAAAGAAATCTGGAAAAAAAATCTAGAAAAAAAATCTAGAAAAAATCTACAAAAAAAATCTAGAAAAAAAATCTACAAAAAAAATCTAGAAAAAAAATCTAGAAAAAAATCTAGAAAAAAAATCTAGAAAAAAAATCTAGAAAAAAAATCTAGAAAAAAAATCTAGAAAATAAATCTAAAAACAAATCTAGAAAAAAATCTAGAAAAAAATCTAGAAAATAAATCTAGAAAAAAAATCTAGAAAAAAAATCTAGAAAAAACATCTAGAAAAAAATGTACAAAAAAAATCTAGAAAAAAAATCTAGAAAAAAATCTGGAAAAAAAATCTAGAAAAAAAATCTAGAAAAAATCTACAAAAAAAATCTAGAAAAAAAATCTACAAAAAAAATCTACAAAAAAAATCTAGAAAACAATCTAGTAAAAAAATCTAGAAAAAAAATCTAGAAAAAAAATCTAGAAAAAAAATCTAGAAAAAAAATCTAGAAAAAAATCTAGAAAAAAAATCTAGAAAAAAAATCTAGAAAAAAATCTAGAAAAAAAATCTAGAAAAAAAATCTAGAAAAAAATCTAGAAAAAAATCTAGAAAAAAAATCTAGAAAAAATCTACAAAAAAAATCTAGAAAAAAAATCTACAAAAAAAATCTAGAAAAAAAATCTACAAAAAAATCTAGAAAAAAAATCTAGAAAAAAAATCTACAAAAAATCTACAAAAAAAATCTAGAAAAAAAATCTAGAAAAAAATCTAGAAAAAAAATCTAGAAAAAAAATCTAGAAAAAAAATCTAGAAAAAAAATCTAGAAAAAAATCTAGAAAAAAAATCTAGAAAAAAATCTAGAAAAAAAATCTAGAAAAAAAATCTAAAAAAAAATCTAGAAAAAAATCTAGAAAATAAATCTAGAAAAAACATCTAGAAAAAAAATCTAGAAAAAAAATCTAGAAAAAAAATCTAGAAAAAAATCTAGAAAAAAATCTAGAAAAAAAATCTAGAAAAAAAATCTAGAAAAAAAATCTAGAAAAAAATCTAGAAAAAAAATCTAGAAAAAAAATCTAGAAAAAAATCTAGAAAAAAAATCTAGAAAAAAAATCTAGAAAAAAATCTAGAAAAAAATCTAGAAAAAAAATCTAGAAAAAAAATCTAGAAAAAAAATCTAGAAAAAAATCTAGAAAAAAAATCTACAAAAAAAATCTACAAAAAAAATCTAGAAAAAAATCTAGTAAAAAAATCTAGAAAAAATCTACAAAAAAAATCTAGAAAAAAAATCTAGAAAAAAATCTGGAAAAAAAATCTAGAAAAAAAATCTAGAAAAAAAATCTAGAAAAAAATCTAGAAAAAAAATCTAGAAAAAAAATCTAGAAAAAAAATCTAGAAAAAAAATCTAGAAAAAAATCTAGAAAAAAAATCTAGAAAATAAATCTAAAAAAAAATCTAGGAAAAAAATCTACAAAAAAAATCTAGAAAAAAAATCTAGAAAAAAATCTAGAAAAAAAATCTAGAAAAAAAATCTAGAAAAAAATCTACAAAAAAAATCTAGAAAAAAAATCTAGAAAAAAAATCTAGAAAAAAAATCTAGAAAAAAATCTAGAAAAAAAATCTAGAAAATAAATCTAAAAAAAAATCTAGAAAAAAATCTAGAAAAAAATCTAGAAAATAAATCTAGAAAAAAAATCTAGAAAAAAAATCTAGAAAAAACATCTAGAAAAAAAATCTAGAAAAGAAATCTAGAAAAAAATCTGGAAAAAAAATCTAGAAAAAAAATCTAGAAAAAAATCTACAAAAAAAATCTACAAAAAAAATCTAGAAAAAAATCTAGAAAAAAAATCTAGAAAAAAAATCTAGAAAAAAAATCTAGAAAAAAAATCTAGAAAAAAATCTAGAAAAAAAATCTAGAAAAAAAATCTAGAAAAAAAATCTAGAAAAAAATCTAGTAAAAAAATCTAGAAAAAAAATCTAGAAAAAAAATCTAGAAAAAAATCTAGAAAAAAAATCTACAAAACAAATCTAGAAAAAAATCTAGAAAAAAAATCTAGAAAAAAAATCTAGAAAAAAATCTAGAAAAAAATCTAGAAAAAAAATCTAGAAAAAAAATCTAGAAAAAAATCTAGAAAAAAAATCTACAAAAAAAATCTACAAAAAAAATCTAGAAAAAAATCTAGTAAAAAAATCTAGAAAAAATCTACAAAAAAAATCTAGAAAAAAAATCTAGAAAAAAATCTGGAAAAAAAATCTAGAAAAAAAATCTAGAAAAAATCTACAAAAAAAATCTAGAAAAAAAATCTAGAAAAAAAATCTAGAAAAAAAATCTAGAAAAAAATCTAGAAAAAAAATCTAGAAAAAAAATCTAGAAAAAAAATCTAGAAAAAAAATCTAGAAAAAAATCTAGAAAAAAAATCTAGAAAATAAATCTAAAAAAAAATCTAGAAAAAAATCTAGAAAAAAATCTAGAAAATAAATCTAGAAAAAAAATCTAGAAAAAAAATCTAGAAAAAACATCTAGAAAAAAAATCTAGAAAAAAAATCTAGAAAAAAATCTGGAAAAAAAATCTAGAAAAAAAATCTAGAAAAAAATCTACAAAAAAAATCTACAAAAAAAATCTAGAAAAAAAATCTAGAAAAAAAATCTAGAAAAAAAATCTAGAAAAAAAATCTAGAAAAAAATCTAGAAAAAAAATCTAGAAAAAAAATCTAGAAAAAAAATCTAGAAAAAAATCTAGTAAAAAAATCTAGAAAAAAAATCTAGAAAAAAAATCTAGAAAAAAATCTAGAAAAAAAATCTAGAAAAAAAATCTAGAAAAAAAATCTAGAAAAAAAATCTAGAAAGAAATCTACAAAAAAAATCTAGAAAAAAAATCTACAAAAAAAATCTAGAAAAAAATTCTAGAAAAAAATCTAGAAAAAAATCTAGAAAAAAATCTAGAAAATAAATCTAAAAAAAAATCTAGAAAAAAAATCTAGAAAAAAAATCTAGAAAAAAATCTAGAAAAAAAATCTAGAAAAAAATCTAGAAAAAAATCTAGAAAAAAAATCTAGAAAAAAAATCTAGAAAAAAAATCTAGAAAAAAAATCTAGAAAAAAATCTACAAAAAAAATCTAGAAAAAAATCTAGTAAAAAAATCTAGAAAAAAAATCTAGAAAAAAAATCTAGAAAAAAATCTAGAAAAAAAATCTAGAAAAAAAATCTACAAAAAAAATCTAGAAAAAAATCTAGAAAAAAAATCTAGAAAAAAAATCTAGAAAAAAAATCTAGAAAAAAATCTAGAAAAAAAATCTACAAAAAAAATCTACAAAAAAAATCTAGAAAAAAATCTAGTAAAAAAATCTAGAAAAAATCTACAAAAAAAATCTAGAAAAAAAATCTAGAAAGAAATCTGGAAAAAAAATCTAGAAAAAAAATCTAGAAAAAATCTACAAAAAAAATCTAGAAAAAAAATCTACAAAAAAAATCTAGAAAAAAAATCTAGAAAAAAATCTAGAAAAAAAATCTAGAAAAAAAATCTAGAAAAAAAATCTAGAAAAAAAATCTAGAAAAAAATCTAGAAAAAAAATCTAGAAAATAAATCTAAAAAAAAATCTAGAAAAAAATCTAGAAAAAAATCTAGAAAATAAATCTAGAAAAAAAATCTAGAAAAGAAATCTAGAAAAAACATCTAGAAAAAAAATCTAGAAAAAAAATCTAGAAAAAAATCTGGAAAAAAAATCTAGAAAAAAAATCTAGAAAAAAATCTACAAAAAAAATCTACAAAAAAAATCTAGAAAAAAATCTAGAAAAAAAATCTAGAAAAAAAATCTAGAAAAAAATCTAGAAAAAAAATCTAGAAAAAAAATCTAGAAAAAAATCTAGAAAAAAATCTAGAAAAAAAATGTAGAAAAAAAATCTAGAAAAAAAATCTAGAAAAAAATCTAGAAAAAAAATCTAGAAAAAAATCTGGAAAAAAAATCTAGAAAAAAAATCTAGAAAAAATCTACAAAAAAAATCTAGAAAAAAAATCTAGAAAAAAATCTAGAAAAAAAATCTAGAAAAAAATCTAGAAAAAAAATCTAGAAAAAAAATCTAGAAAAAAAATCTAGAAAAAAAATCTAGAAAAAAATGTACAAAAAAAATCTAGAAAAAAAATCTAGAAAAAAATCTGGAAAAAAAATCTAGAAAAAAAATCTAGAAAAAATCTACAAAAAAAATCTAGAAAAAAAATCTACAAAAAAAATCTACAAAAAAAATCTAGAAAAAAATCTAGTAAAAAAATCTAGAAAAAAAATCTAGAAAAAAAATCTAGAAAAAAATCTGGAAAAAAAATCTAGAAAAAAAATCTAGAAAAAATCTACAAAAAAAATCTAGAAAAAAAATCTACAAAAAAAATCTAGAAAAAAAATCTAGAAAAAAATCTAGAAAAAAAATCTAGAAAAAAAATCTAGAAAAAATCTACAAAAAAAATCTAGAAAAAAAATCTACAAAAAAAATCTAGAAAAAAAATCTAGAAAAAAATCTAGAAAAAAAATCTAGAAAAAAAATCTAGAAAAAAAATCTAGAAAAAAATCTAGAAAAAAAATCTAGAAAAAAATCTAGAAAAAAAATCTAGAAAAAAAATCTAAAAAAAAATCTAGAAAAAAATCTAGAAAATAAATCTAGAAAAAAAATCTAGAAAAAAAATCTAGAAAAAAATCTAGAAAAAAATCTAGAAAAAAAATCTAGAAAAAAAATCTAGAAAAAAAATCTAGAAAAAAATCTAGAAAAAAAATCTAGAAAAAAAATCTAGAAAAAAATCTAGAAAAAAAATCTAGAAAAAAAATCTAGAAAAAAATCTAGAAAAAAATCTAGAAAAAAAATCTAGAAAAAATCTACAAAAAAAATCTAGAAAAAAAATCTACAAAAAAAATCTAGAAAAAAAATCTACAAAAAAATCTAGAAAAAAAATCTAGAAAAAAAATCTACAAAAAATCTACAAAAAAAATCTAGAAAAAAAATCTACAAAAAAAATCTAGAAAAAAAATCTAGAAAAAAATCTAGAAAAAAAATCTAGAAAAAAAATCTAGAAAAAAAATCTAGAAAAAAAATCTAGAAAAAAATCTAGAAAAAAAATCTAGAAAAAAATCTAGAAAAAAAATCTAGAAAAAAAATCTAAAAAAAAATCTAGAAAAAAAGCTAGAAAATAAATCTAGAAAAAACATCTAGAAAAAAAATCTAGAAAAAAAATCTAGAAAAAAAATCTAGAAAAAAATCTAGAAAAAAATCTAGAAAAAAAATCTAGAAAAAAAATCTAGAAAAAAAATCTAGAAAAAAATCTAGAAAAAAAATCTAGAAAAAAAATCTAGAAAAAAATCTAGAAAAAAAATCTAGAAAAAAAATCTAGAAAAAAATCTAGAAAAAAATCTAGAAAAAAAATCTAGAAAAAAAATCTAGAAAAAAAATCTAGAAAAAAATCTAGAAAAAAAATCTACAAAAAAAATCTACAAAAAAAATCTAGAAAAAAATCTAGTAAAAAAATCTAGAAAAAATCTACAAAAAAAATCTAGAAAAAAAATCTAGAAAAAAATCTGGAAAAAAAATCTAGAAAAAAAATCTAGAAAAAATCTACAAAAAAAATCTAGAAAAAAAATCTACAAAAAAAATCTAGAAAAAAAATCTAGAAAAAAATCTAGAAAAAAAATCTAGAAAAAAAATCTAGAAAAAAAATCTAGAAAAAAAATCTAGAAAAAAATCTAGAAAAAAAATCTAGAAAATAAATCTAAAAAAAAATCTAGAAAAAAAATCTACAAAAAAAATCTAGAAAAAAAATCTAGAAAAAAATCTAGAAAAAAAATCTAGAAAAAAAATCTAGAAAAAATCTACAAAAAAAATCTAGAAAAAAAATCTAGAAAAAAAATCTAGAAAAAAAATCTAGAAAAAAATCTAGAAAAAAAATCTAGAAAAAAAATCTAGAAAAAAAATCTAGAAAAAAAATCTAGAAAAAAATCTAGAAAAAAAATCTAGAAAAAAATCTAGAAAAAAAGCTAGAAAATAAATCTAGAAAAAAAATCTAGAAAAAAAATCTAGAAAAAAATCTAGAAAAAAAATCTAGAAAAAAATCTAGAAAAAAAGCTAGAAAATAAATCTAGAAAAAAAATCTAGAAAAAAAATCTAGAAAAAACATCTAGAAAAAAAATCTAGAAAAAAAATCTAGAAAAAAAATCTAGAAAAAAATCTAGAAAAAAATCTAGAAAAAAAATCTAGAAAAAAAATCTAGAAAAAAAATCTAGAAAAAAATCTAGAAAAAAAATCTAGAAAAAAAATCTAGAAAAAAATCTAGAAAAAAAATCTAGAAAAAAAATCTAGAAAAAAATCTAGAAAAAAATCTAGAAAAAAAATCTAGAAAAAATCTACAAAAAAAATCTACAAAAAAAATCTACAAAAAAAATCTAGAAAAAAAATCTAGAAAAAAATCTAGAAAAAAAATCTAGAAAAAAAATCTAGAAAAAATCTAGAAAAAAAATCTAGAAAAAAAATCTACAAAAAAAATCTAGAAAAAAAATCTAGAAAAAAATCTAGAAAAAAAATCTAGAAAAAAAATCTAGAAAAAAAATCTAGAAAAAAAATCTAGAAAAAAATCTAGAAAAAAAATCTAGAAAAAAATCTAGAAAAAAAATCTAGAAAAAAAATCTAGAAAAAAAATCTAGAAAAAAAATCTAGAAAAAAATCTAGAAAAAAAATCTAGAAAAAAAATCTAGAAAAAAATCTAGAAAAAAATCTAGAAAAAAAATCTAGAAAAAATCTACAAAAAAAATCTACAAAAAAAATCTACAAAAAAAATCTAGAAAAAAAATCTAGAAAAAAATCTAGAAAAAAAATCTAGAAAAAAAATCTAGAAAAAATCTACAAAAAAAATCTAGAAAAAAAATCTACAAAAAAAATCTAGAAAAAAAATCTAGAAAAAAATCTAGAAAAAAAATCTAGAAAAAAAATCTAGAAAAAAAATCTAGAAAAAAAATCTAGAAAAAAATCTAGAAAAAAAATCTAGAAAAAAATCTAGAAAAAAAATCTAGAAAAAAAATCTAAAAAAATATCTAGAAAAAAAGCTAGAAAAAAAATCTAGAAAAAAAATCTAGAAAAAAAATCTAGAAAAAACATCTAGAAAAAAAATCTAGAAAAAAAATCTAGAAAAAAAATCTAGAAAAAAATCTAGAAAAAAATCTAGAAAAAAAATCTAGAAAAAAAATCTAGAAAAAAAATCTAGAAAAAAATCTAGAAAAAAAATCTAGAAAAAAAATCTAGAAAAAAATCTAGAAAAAAAATCTAGAAAAAAAATCTAGAAAAAAATCTAGAAAAAAATCTAGAAAAAAAATCTAGAAAAAAAATCTAGAAAAAAAATCTAGAAAAAAATCTAGAAAAAAAATCTACAAAAAAAATCTACAAAAAAAATCTAGAAAAAAATCTAGTAAAAAAATCTAGAAAAAATCTACAAAAAAAATCTAGAAAAAAAATCTAGAAAGAAATCTGGAAAAAAAATCTAGAAAAAAAATCTAGAAAAAATCTACAAAAAAAATCTAGAAAAAAAATCTACAAAAAAAATCTAGAAAAAAAATCTAGAAAAAAATCTAGAAAAAAAATCTAGAAAAAAAATCTAGAAAAAAAATCTAGAAAAAAAATCTAGAAAAAAATCTAGAAAAAAAATCTAGAAAATAAATCTAAAAAAAAATCTAGAAAAAAATCTAGAAAAAAATCTAGAAAATAAATCTAGAAAAAAAATCTAGAAAAAAAATCTAGAAAAAACATCTAGAAAAAAAATCTAGAAAAAAAATCTAGAAAAAAATCTGGAAAAAAAACCTAGAAAAAAAATCTAGAAAAAAATCTACAAAAAAAATCTACAAAAAAAATCTAGAAAAAAATCTAGAAAAAAAATCTAGAAAAAAAATCTAGAAAAAAATCTAGAAAAAAAATCTAGAAAAAAAATCTAGAAAAAAATCTAGAAAAAAAATCTAGAAAAAAATCTAGAAAAAAAATCTACAAAAAAAATCTACAAAAAAAATCTAGAAAAAAATCTAGTAAAAAAATCTAGAAAAAATCTACAAAAAAAATCTAGAAAAAAAATCTAGAAAAAAATCTGGAAAAAAAATCTAGAAAAAAAATCTAGAAAAAATCTACAAAAAAAATCTAGAAAAAAAATCTACAAAAAAAATCTAGAAAAAAAATCTAGAAAAAAATCTAGAAAAAAAATCTAGAAAAAAAATCTAGAAAAAAAATCTAGAAAAAAAATCTAGAAAAAAATCTAGAAAAAAAATCTAGAAAATAAATCTAAAAAAAAATCTAGAAAAAAATCTAGAAAAAAATCTAGAAAATAAATCTAGAAAAAAAATCTAGAAAAAAAATCTAGAAAAAACATCTAGAAAAAAAATCTAGAAAAGAAATCTAGAAAAAAATCTGGAAAAAAAATCTAGAAAAAAAATCTAGAAAAAAATCTACAAAAAAAATCTACAAAAAAAATCTAGAAAAAAATCTAGAAAAAAAATCTAGAAAAAAAATCTAGAAAAAAAATCTAGAAAAAAAATCTAGAAAAAAATCTAGAAAAAAAATCTAGAAAAAAAATCTAGAAAAAAAATCTAGAAAAAAATCTAGTAAAAAAATCTAGAAAAAAAATCTAGAAAAAAAATCTAGAAAAAAATCTAGAAAAAAAATCTACAAAACAAATCTAGAAAAAAATCTAGAAAAAAAATCTAGAAAAAAAATCTAGAAAAAAATCTAGAAAAAAATCTAGAAAAAAAATCTAGAAAAAAAATCTATAAAAAAATCTAGAAAAAAAATCTACAAAAAAAATCTACAAAAAAAATCTAGAAAAAAATCTAGTAAAAAAATCTAGAAAAAATCTACAAAAAAAATCTAGAAAAAAAATCTAGAAAAAAATCTGGAAAAAAAATCTAGAAAAAAAATCTAGAAAAAATCTACAAAAAAAATCTAGAAAAAAAATCTAGAAAAAAAATCTAGAAAAAAAATCTAGAAAAAAATCTAGAAAAAAAATCTAGAAAAAAAATCTAGAAAAAAAATCTAGAAAAAAAATCTAGAAAAAAATCTAGAAAAAAAATCTAGAAAATAAATCTAAAAAAAAATCTAGAAAAAAATCTAGAAAAAAATCTAGAAAATAAATCTAGAAAAAAAATCTAGAAAAAAAATCTAGAAAAAACATCTAGAAAAAAAATCTAGAAAAAAAATCTAGAAAAAAATCTGGAAAAAAAATCTAGAAAAAAAATCTAGAAAAAAATCTACAAAAAAAATCTACAAAAAAAATCTAGAAAAAAAATCTAGAAAAAAAATCTAGAAAAAAAATCTAGAAAAAAAATCTAGAAAAAAATCTAGAAAAAAAATCTAGAAAAAAAATCTAGAAAAAAAATCTAGAAAAAAATCTAGTAAAAAAATCTAGAAAAAAAATCTAGAAAAAAAATCTAGAAAAAAATCTAGAAAAAAAATCTAGAAAAAAAATCTAGAAAAAAAATCTAGAAAAAAAATCTAGAAAGAAATCTACAAAAAAAATCTAGAAAAAAAATCTACAAAAAAAATCTAGAAAAAAATTCTAGAAAAAAATCTAGAAAAAAATCTAGAAAAAAATCTAGAAAATAAATCTAAAAAAAAATCTAGAAAAAAAATCTAGAAAAAAAATCTAGAAAAAAATCTAGAAAAAAAATCTAGAAAAAAATCTAGAAAAAAATCTAGAAAAAAAATCTAGAAAAAAAATCTAGAAAAAAAATCTAGAAAAAAAATCTAGAAAAAAATCTACAAAAAAAATCTAGAAAAAAATCTAGTAAAAAAATCTAGAAAAAAAATCTAGAAAAAAAATCTAGAAAAAAATCTAGAAAAAAAATCTAGAAAAAAAATCTACAAAAAAAATCTAGAAAAAAATCTAGAAAAAAAATCTAGAAAAAAAATCTAGAAAAAAAATCTAGAAAAAAATCTAGAAAAAAAATCTACAAAAAAAATCTACAAAAAAAATCTAGAAAAAAATCTAGTAAAAAAATCTAGAAAAAATCTACAAAAAAAATCTAGAAAAAAAATCTAGAAAGAAATCTGGAAAAAAAATCTAGAAAAAAAATCTAGAAAAAATCTACAAAAAAAATCTAGAAAAAAAATCTACAAAAAAAATCTAGAAAAAAAATCTAGAAAAAAATCTAGAAAAAAAATCTAGAAAAAAAATCTAGAAAAAAAATCTAGAAAAAAAATCTAGAAAAAAATCTAGAAAAAAAATCTAGAAAATAAATCTAAAAAAAAATCTAGAAAAAAATCTAGAAAAAAATCTAGAAAATAAATCTAGAAAAAAAATCTAGAAAAGAAATCTAGAAAAAACATCTAGAAAAAAAATCTAGAAAAAAAATCTAGAAAAAAATCTGGAAAAAAAATCTAGAAAAAAAATCTAGAAAAAAATCTACAAAAAAAATCTACAAAAAAAATCTAGAAAAAAATCTAGAAAAAAAATCTAGAAAAAAAATCTAGAAAAAAATCTAGAAAAAAAATCTAGAAAAAAAATCTAGAAAAAAATCTAGAAAAAAATCTAGAAAAAAAATGTAGAAAAAAAATCTAGAAAAAAAATCTAGAAAAAAATCTAGAAAAAAAATCTAGAAAAAAATCTGGAAAAAAAATCTAGAAAAAAAATCTAGAAAAAATCTACAAAAAAAATCTAGAAAAAAAATCTAGAAAAAAATCTAGAAAAAAAATCTAGAAAAAAATCTAGAAAAAAAATCTAGAAAAAAAATCTAGAAAAAAAATCTAGAAAAAAAATCTAGAAAAAAATGTACAAAAAAAATCTAGAAAAAAAATCTAGAAAAAAATCTGGAAAAAAAATCTAGAAAAAAAATCTAGAAAAAATCTACAAAAAAAATCTAGAAAAAAAATCTACAAAAAAAATCTACAAAAAAAATCTAGAAAAAAATCTAGTAAAAAAATCTAGAAAAAAAATCTAGAAAAAAAATCTAGAAAAAAATCTGGAAAAAAAATCTAGAAAAAAAATCTAGAAAAAATCTACAAAAAAAATCTAGAAAAAAAATCTACAAAAAAAATCTAGAAAAAAAATCTAGAAAAAAATCTAGAAAAAAAATCTAGAAAAAAAATCTAGAAAAAATCTACAAAAAAAATCTAGAAAAAAAATCTACAAAAAAAATCTAGAAAAAAAATCTAGAAAAAAATCTAGAAAAAAAATCTAGAAAAAAAATCTAGAAAAAAAATCTAGAAAAAAATCTAGAAAAAAAATCTAGAAAAAAATCTAGAAAAAAAATCTAGAAAAAAAATCTAAAAAAAAATCTAGAAAAAAATCTAGAAAATAAATCTAGAAAAAAAATCTAGAAAAAAAATCTAGAAAAAAATCTAGAAAAAAATCTAGAAAAAAAATCTAGAAAAAAAATCTAGAAAAAAAATCTAGAAAAAAATCTAGAAAAAAAATCTAGAAAAAAAATCTAGAAAAAAATCTAGAAAAAAAATCTAGAAAAAAAATCTAGAAAAAAATCTAGAAAAAAATCTAGAAAAAAAATCTAGAAAAAATCTACAAAAAAAATCTAGAAAAAAAATCTACAAAAAAAATCTAGAAAAAAAATCTACAAAAAAATCTAGAAAAAAAATCTAGAAAAAAAATCTACAAAAAATCTACAAAAAAAATCTAGAAAAAAAATCTACAAAAAAAATCTAGAAAAAAAATCTAGAAAAAAATCTAGAAAAAAAATCTAGAAAAAAAATCTAGAAAAAAAATCTAGAAAAAAAATCTAGAAAAAAATCTAGAAAAAAAATCTAGAAAAAAATCTAGAAAAAAAATCTAGAAAAAAAATCTAAAAAAAAATCTAGAAAAAAAGCTAGAAAATAAATCTAGAAAAAACATCTAGAAAAAAAATCTAGAAAAAAAATCTAGAAAAAAAATCTAGAAAAAAATCTAGAAAAAAATCTAGAAAAAAAATCTAGAAAAAAAATCTAGAAAAAAAATCTAGAAAAAAATCTAGAAAAAAAATCTAGAAAAAAAATCTAGAAAAAAATCTAGAAAAAAAATCTAGAAAAAAAATCTAGAAAAAAATCTAGAAAAAAATCTAGAAAAAAAATCTAGAAAAAAAATCTAGAAAAAAAATCTAGAAAAAAATCTAGAAAAAAAATCTACAAAAAAAATCTACAAAAAAAATCTAGAAAAAAATCTAGTAAAAAAATCTAGAAAAAATCTACAAAAAAAATCTAGAAAAAAAATCTAGAAAAAAATCTGGAAAAAAAATCTAGAAAAAAAATCTAGAAAAAATCTACAAAAAAAATCTAGAAAAAAAATCTACAAAAAAAATCTAGAAAAAAAATCTAGAAAAAAATCTAGAAAAAAAATCTAGAAAAAAAATCTAGAAAAAAAATCTAGAAAAAAAATCTAGAAAAAAATCTAGAAAAAAAATCTAGAAAATAAATCTAAAAAAAAATCTAGAAAAAAAATCTACAAAAAAAATCTAGAAAAAAAATCTAGAAAAAAATCTAGAAAAAAAATCTAGAAAAAAAATCTAGAAAAAATCTACAAAAAAAATCTAGAAAAAAAATCTAGAAAAAAAATCTAGAAAAAAAATCTAGAAAAAAATCTAGAAAAAAAATCTAGAAAAAAAATCTAGAAAAAAAATCTAGAAAAAAAATCTAGAAAAAAATCTAGAAAAAAAATCTAGAAAAAAATCTAGAAAAAAAATCTAGAAAAAAAATCTAAAAAAAAATCTAGAAAAAAAGCTAGAAAATAAATCTAGAAAAAAAATCTAGAAAAAAAATCTAGAAAAAACATCTAGAAAAAAAATCTAGAAAAAAAATCTAGAAAAAAAATCTAGAAAAAAATCTAGAAAAAAATCTAGAAAAAAAATCTAGAAAAAAAATCTAGAAAAAAAATCTAGAAAAAAATCTAGAAAAAAAATCTAGAAAAAAAATCTAGAAAAAAATCTAGAAAAAAAATCTAGAAAAAAAATCTAGAAAAAAATCTAGAAAAAAATCTAGAAAAAAAATCTAGAAAAAATCTACAAAAAAAATCTACAAAAAAAATCTACAAAAAAAATCTAGAAAAAAAATCTAGAAAAAAATCTAGAAAAAAAATCTAGAAAAAAAATCTAGAAAAAATCTAGAAAAAAAATCTAGAAAAAAAATCTAGAAAAAAAATCTAGAAAAAAAATCTAGAAAAAAATCTAGAAAAAAAATCTAGAAAAAAAATCTAGAAAAAAAATCTAGAAAAAAAATCTAGAAAAAAATCTAGAAAAAAAATCTAGAAAAAAATCTAGAAAAAAAATCTAGAAAAAAAATCTAAAAAAAAATCTAGAAAAAAATCTAGAAAATAAATCTAGAAAAAAAATCTAGAAAAAAAATCTAGAAAAAACATCTAGAAAAAAAATCTAGAAAAAAAATCTAGAAAAAAAATCTACAAAAACAATTTACAAAAAAAATCTAGAAAAAAATCTAGAAAAAAAATCTAGAAAAGAAATCTAGAAAAAAATCTGGAAAAAAAATCTAGAAAAAAAATCTAGAAAAAAATCTACAAAAAAAATCTACAAAAAAAATCTAGAAAAAAATCTAGAAAAAAAATCTAGAAAAAAAATCTAGAAAAAAAATCTAGAAAAAAAATCTAGAAAAAAATCTAGAAAAAAAATCTAGAAAAAAAATCTAGAAAAAAAATCTAGAAAAAAATCTAGTAAAAAAATCTAGAAAAAAAATCTAGAAAAAAAATCTAGAAAAAAATCTAGAAAAAAAATCTACAAAACAAATCTAGAAAAAAATCTAGAAAAAAAATCTAGAAAAAAAATCTAGAAAAAAAATCTAGAAAAAAAATCTAGAAAAAAATCTAGAAAAAAAATCTACAAAAAAAATCTACAAAAAAAATCTAGAAAAAAATCTAGTAAAAAAATCTAGAAAAAATCTACAAAAAAAATCTAGAAAAAAAATCTAGAAAAAAATCTGGAAAAAAAATCTAGAAAAAAAATCTAGAAAAAATCTACAAAAAAAATCTAGAAAAAAAATCTAGAAAAAAAATCTAGAAAAAAAATCTAGAAAAAAATCTAGAAAAAAAATCTAGAAAAAAAATCTAGAAAAAAAATCTAGAAAAAAAATCTAGAAAAAAATCTAGAAAAAAAATCTAGAAAATAAATCTAAAAAAAAATCTAGAAAAAAATCTAGAAAAAAATCTAGAAAATAAATCTAGAAAAAAAATCTAGAAAAAAAATCTAGAAAAAACATCTAGAAAAAAAATCTAGAAAAAAAATCTAGAAAAAAATCTGGAAAAAAAATCTAGAAAAAAAATCTAGAAAAAAATCTACAAAAAAAATCTACAAAAAAAATCTAGAAAAAAAATCTAGAAAAAAAATCTAGAAAAAAAATCTAGAAAAAAAATCTAGAAAAAAAATCTAGAAAAAAAATCTAGAAAGAAATCTACAAAAAAAATCTAGAAAAAAAATCTACAAAAAAAATCTAGAAAAAAATTCTAGAAAAAAATCTAGAAAAAAATCTAGAAAAAAATCTAGAAAATAAATCTAAAAAAAAATCTAGAAAAAAAATCTAGAAAAAAAATCTAGAAAAAAATCTAGAAAAAAAATCTAGAAAAAAATCTAGAAAAAAATCTAGAAAAAAAATCTAGAAAAAAAATCTAGAAAAAAAATCTAGAAAAAAAATCTAGAAAAAAATCTACAAAAAAAATCTAGAAAAAAATCTAGTAAAAAAATCTAGAAAAAAAATCTAGAAAAAAAATCTAGAAAAAAATCTAGAAAAAAAATCTAGAAAAAAAATCTACAAAAAAAATCTAGAAAAAAATCTAGAAAAAAAATCTAGAAAAAAATCTAGAAAAAAAATCTAGAAAAAAAATCTAGAAAAAAATCTACAAAAAAAATCTAGAAAAAAATCTACAAAAAAAATCTAGAAAAAAATCTAGAAAAAAAATCTAGAAAAAAAATCTAGAAAAAAAATCTAGAAAAAAAATCTAGAAAAAAATCTAGAAAAAAAATCTAGAAAAAAAATGTAGAAAAAAAATCTAGAAAAAAATCTAGTAAAAAAATCTAGAAAAAAAATCTAGAAAAAAAATCTAGAAAAAAATCTAGAAAAAAAATCTACAAAACAAATCTAGAAAAAAATCTAGAAAAAAAATCTAGAAAAAAAATCTAGAAAAAAATCTAGAAAAAAATCTAGAAAAAAAATCTAGAAAAAAAATCTAGAAAAAAAATCTAGAAAAAAATCTGGAAAAAAAATCTAGAAAAAAATCTAGAAAAAAATCTAGAAAAAAAATCTAGAAAAAAAATCTAGAAAAAAAATCTAGAAAAAAATCTAGAAAAAAAATCTAGAAAAAAATCTAGAAAAAAAATCTAGAAAAAAAATCTAGAAAAAAATCTAGAAAAAAAATCTAGAAAAAAAATCTACAAAAAAAATCTAGAAAAAAATCTACAAAAAAAATCTAGGAAAAAAAATCTAGAAAAAAAATCTAGAAAAAAATCTAGAAAAAAAATCTAGAAAAAAAATCTAGAAAAAAAATCTAGAAAAAAATCTACAAAAAAAATCTACAAAAACAATTTACAAAAAAAATCTAGAAAAAAATCTAGAAAAAAAATTTAGAAAAAAAATCTAGAAAAAAAATCTAGAAAAAAATCTAGAAAAAAAATCTAGAAAAAAATCTAGAAAAAAATCTAGAAAAAAAATCTAGAAAAAAATCTAGAAAAAAAATCTAGAAAGAAATCTACAAAAAAAATCTAGAAAAAAAATCTACAAAAAAAATCTAGAAAAAAATTCTAGAAAAAAATCTACAAAAAAAATCTAGAAAAAAATCTAGAAAAAAAATCTAGAAAAAAAATCTAGAAAAAAATCTAGAAAAAAATCTACAAAAAAAATCTAGGAAAAAAAATCTAGAAAAAAAATCTAGAAAGAAATCTAGAAAAAAAATCTAGAAAAAAAATCTAGAAAAAAATCTAGAAAAAAAATCTAGAAAAAAATCTAGAAAAAAATCTAGAAAAAAAATCTACAAAAAAAATCTACAAAAACAATTTACAAAAAAAATCTAGAAAAAAATCTAGAAAAAAAATTTAGAAAAAAAATCTAGAAAAAAAATCTAGAAAAAAATCTAGAAAAAAAATCTAGAAAAAAATCTAGAAAAAAATCTAGAAAAAAAATCTAGAAAAAAATCTAGAAAAAAAATCTAGAAAGAAATCTACAAAAAAAATCTAGAAAAAAAATCTACAAAAAAAATCTAGAAAAAAATTCTAGAAAAAAATCTAGAAAAAAATCTAGAAAAAAATCTAGAAAATAAATCTAAAAAAAAATCTAGAAAAAAAATCTAGAAAAAAATCTAGAAAAAAAATCTAGAAAAAAATCTAGAAAAAAATCTAGAAAAAAAATCTAGAAAAAAAATCTAGAAAAAAAATCTAGAAAAAAAATCTAGAAAAAAATCTACAAAAAAAATCTAGAAAAAAATCTAGAAAAAAAATCTAGAAAAAAAATCTAGAAAAAAATCTAGAAAAAAAATCTAGAAAAAAAATCTAGAAAAAAAATCTACAAAAAAAATCTAGAAAAAAATCTAGAAAAAAAATCTAGAAAAAAAATCTAGAAAAAAATCTAGAAAAAAAATCTAGAAAAAAAATCTAGAAAAAAATCTAGAAAAAAATCTAGAAAAAAAATCTAGAAAAAAAATCTAGAAAAAAAATCTAGAAAAAAATCTAGAAAAAAATCTAGAAAAAAAATCTAGAAAAAAAATCTAGAAAAAAAATCTAGAAAAAAATCTAGAAAAAAAATCTAGAAAAAAAATCTACAAAAAAAATCTAGAAAAAAATCTACAAAAAAAATCTAGGAAAAAAAATCTAGAAAAAAAATCTAGAAAAAAATCTAGAAAAAAAATCTAGAAAAAAAATCTAGAAAAAAATCTAGAAAAAAAATCTAGAAAAAAATCTAGAAAAAAATCTAGAAAAAAAATCTAGAAAAAAAATCTAGAAAAAAAATCTAGAAAAAAAATCTAGAAAAAAAATCTAGAAAAAAATCTACAAAAAAAATCTAAAAAAACAATTTACAAAAAAAATCTAGAAAAAAATCTAGAAAAAAAATTTAGAAAAAAAATCTAGAAAAAAAATCTAGAAAAAAATCTAGAAAAAAAATCTAGAAAAAAATTTAGAAAAAAAATCTAGAAAAAAAATCTAGAAAAAAATCTAGAAAACAAATCTAGAAAGAAATCTAGAAAAAAAATCTAGAAAATAAATCTAGAAAAAAATCTAGAAAAAAAATCTAGAAAATAAATCTAGAAAAAAATCTAGAAAATAAATCTAGAAAAAAAATCTAGAAAAAAAATCTAGAAAAAACATCTAGAAAAAAAATCTAGAAAAAAAATCTAGAAAAAAAATCTAGAAAAAAATCTAGAAAAGAAATCTAGAAAAAAAATCTAGAAAAAAATCTAGAAAATAAATCTAGAAAAAAAATCTAGAAAAAAAATCTAGAAAAAAAATCTAGAAAATAAATCTAGAAAAAAATCTAGAAAAAAAATCTAGAAAAAAATCTAGAAAAAAAATCTAGAAAAAAAATCTAGAAAAAAATCTAGAAAAAAATCTAGAAAATAAATCTAAAAAAAAATCTAGAAAGAAATCTAGAAAAAAATCTAGAAAAAAAATCTAGAAAAAAATCTAGAAAAAAAATCTAGAAAAAAATCTAGAAAAAAAATCTAGAAAAAAAATCTAGAAAAAAATCTAGAAAAAAAATCTAGAAAAAAATCTAGAAAAAAAATCTAGAAAAAAAATCTAGAAAAAAAATCTAGAAAATAAATCTAGAAAAAAATCTAGAAAAAAAATCTAGAAAAAAATCTAGAAAAAAAATCTAGAAAAAAAATCTAGAAAAAAATCTAGAAAAAAATCTAGAAAATAAATCTAAAAAAAAATCTAGAAAGAAATCTAGAAAAAAATCTAGAAAAAAAATCTAGAAAAAAATCTAGAAAAAAAATCTAGAAAAAAATCTAGAAAAAAAATCTAGAAAAAAAATCTAGAAAAAAATCTAGAAAATAAATCGAGAAAAAAATCTAGAAAAAAATCTAGAAAATAAATCTAAAAAAAAATCTAGAAAAAAATCTAGAAAATAAATCTAAAAAAAAATCTACAAAAAAAATCTAGAAAAAAATCTAGTAAAAAAATCTAGAAAAAAAATCTAGAAAAAAAATCTAGAAAAAAATCTAGAAAAAAAATCTAGAAAAAAATCTAGAAAAAAATCTAGAAAAAAAATCTAGAAAAAAATCTAGAAAAAAAATCTAGAAAAAATCTAGAAAAAAAATCTAGAAAAAAAATCTAGAAAAAAAATCTAGAAAAAAAATCTAGAAAAAAATCTAGAAAAAAATCTAGAAAAAAATCTAGAAAATAAATCTAAAAAAAAATCTAGAAAAAAAATCTAGAAAAAAAATCTAGGAAAAAAAATCTAGAAAAAAAATCTAGAAAAAAATCTAGAAAAAAAATCTAGAAAAAAAATCTAGAAAAAAATCTACAAAAAAAATCGACAAAAAAAATCTAGAAAAAAAATCTACAAAAAAAATCTAGGAAAAAAAATCTAGAAAAAAAATCTAGAAAAAAAATCTAGAAAAAAAATCTAGAAAAAAATCTACAAAAAAAATCTACAAAAACAATTTACAAAAAAAATCTAGAAAAAAATCTAGAAAAAAAATTTAGAAAAAAAATCTAGAAAAAAAATCTAGAAAAAAATCTAGAAAAAAAATCTAGAAAGAAATCTAGAAAAAAAATCTAGAAAATAAATCTAGAAAAAAATCTAGAAAAAAAATCTAGAAAATAAATCTAGAAAAAAATCTAGAAAAAAAATCTAGAAAAAAATCTAGAAAATAAATCTAAAAAAAAATCTAGAAAAAAATCTAGAAAATAAATCTAGAAAAAAAATCTAGAAAAAAAATCTAGAAAAAACATCTAGAAAAAAAATCTAGAAAAAAAATCTAGAAAAAAAATCTAGAAAAAAATCTAGAAAAGAAATCTAGAAAAAAAATCTAGAAAAAAATCTAGAAAATAAATCTAGAAAAAAAATCTAGAAAAAAAATCTAGAAAAAAAATCTAGAAAATAAATCTAGAAAAAAATCTAGAAAAAAAATCTAGAAAAAAATCTAGAAAAAAAATCTAGAAAAAAAATCTAGAAAAAAATCTAGAAAAAAATCTAGAAAATAAATCTAAAAAAAAATCTAGAAAGAAATCTAGAAAAAAATCTAGAAAAAAAATCTAGAAAAAAATCTAGAAAAAAAATCTAGAAAAAAATCTAGAAAAAAAATCTAGAAAAAAAATCTAGAAAAAAATCTAGAAAATAAATCGAGAAAAAAATCTAGAAAAAAATCTAGAAAATAAATCTAAAAAAAAATCTAGAAAAAAATCTAGAAAATAAATCTAAAAAAAAATCTACAAAAAAAATCTAGAAAAAAATCTAGTAAAAAAATCTAGAAAAAAAATCTAGAAAAAAATCTGGAAAAAAAATCTAGAAAAAAAATCTAGAAAAGAAATCTAGAAAAAAAATCTAGAAAAAAATCTAGAAAATAAATCTAGAAAAAAAATCTAGAAAAAAAATCTAGAAAAAAAATCTAGAAAATAAATCTAGAAAAAAATCTAGAAAAAAAATCTAGAAAAAAATCTAGAAAAAAAATCTAGAAAAAAAATCTAGAAAAAAATCTAGAAAAAAATCTAGAAAATAAATCTAAAAAAAAATCTAGAAAGAAATCTAGAAAAAAATCTAGAAAAAAAATCTAGAAAAAAATCTAGAAAAAAAATCTAGAAAAAAATCTAGAAAAAAAATCTAGAAAAAAAATCTAGAAAAAAATCTAGAAAATAAATCGAGAAAAAAATCTAGAAAAAAATCTAGAAAATAAATCTAAAAAAAAATCTAGAAATAAATCTAGAAAATAAATCTAAAAAAAAATCTACAAAAAAAATCTAGAAAAAAATCTAGTAAAAAAATCTAGAAAAAAAATCTAGAAAAAAAATCTAGAAAAAAATCTGGAAAAAAAATCTAGAAAAAAAATCTAGAAAAAAATCTACAAAAAAAATCTACAAAAAAAATCTAGAAAAAAATCTAGAAAAAAAATCTAGAAAAAAAATCTAGAAAAAAAATCTAGAAAAAAAATCTAGAAAAAAATCTAGAAAAAAAATCTAGAAAAAAAATCTACAAAAAAAATCTAGAAAAAAATCTAGAAAAAAAATCTAGAAAAAAAATCTAGAAAAAAAATCTAGAAAAAAATCTAGAAAAAAAATCTAGAAAAAAAATCTAGAAAAAAATCTAGAAAAAAAATCTAGAAAAAAAATCTAGAAAAAAATCTAGAAAAAAATCTAGAAAAAAAATCTAGAAAAAAAATCTAGAAAAAAAATCTACAAAAAAAATCTAGAAAAAAATCTACAAAAAAAATCTAGAAAAAAATCTAGTAAAAAAATCTAGAAAAAAAATCTAGAAAAAAAATCTACAAAAAAATCTAGAAAAAAAATCTAGAAAAAAAATCTACAAAAAAAATCTAGAAAAAAATCTAGAAAAAAAATCTACAAAAAAAATCTAGAAAAAAATCTAGAAAAAAAATCTAGAAAAAAAATCTAGAAAAAAAATCTAGAAACAAAATCTAGAAAAAAATCTACAAAAAAAATCTACAAAAACAATTTACAAAAAAAATCTAGAAAAAAATCTAGAAAAAAAATTTAGAAAAAAAATCTAGAAAAAAAATCTAGAAAAAAATCTAGAAAAAAAATCTAGAAAGAAATCTAGAAAAAAAATCTAGAAAAAAAATCTAGAAAAAAAATCTAGAAAAAAAATCTAGAAAAAAATCTAGAAAATAAATCGAGAAAAAAATCTAGAAAAAAATCTAGAAAATAAATCTAAAAAAAAATCTAGAAAAAAATCTAGAAAATAAATCTAAAAAAAAATCTACAAAAAAAATCTAGAAAAAAATCTAGTAAAAAAATCTAGAAAAAAAATCTAGAAAAAAAATCTAGAAAAAAATCTAGAAAAAAAATCTAGAAAAAAAATCTAGAAAAAAAATCTAGAAAAAAATCTAGAAAATAAATCGAGAAAAAAATCTAGAAAAAAATCTAGAAAATAAATCTAAAAAAAAATCTAGAAAAAAATCTAGAAAATAAATCTAAAAAAAAATCTACAAAAAAAATCTAGAAAAAAATCTAGTAAAAAAATCTAGAAAAAAAATCTAGAAAAAAAATCTAGAAAAAAATCTAGAAAAAAAATCTAGAAAAAAATCTAGAAAAAAATCTAGAAAAAAAATCTAGAAAAAAATCTAGAAAAAAAATCTAGAAAAAATCTAGAAAAAAAATCTAGAAAAAAAATCTAGAAAAAAAATCTAGAAAAAAAATCTAGAAAAAAATCTAGAAAAAAATCTAGAAAAAAATCTAGAAAATAAATCTAAAAAAAAATCTAGAAAAAAAATCTAGAAAAAAAATCTAGGAAAAAAAATCTAGAAAAAAAATCTAGAAAAAAATCTAGAAAAAAAATCTAGAAAAAAAATCTAGAAAAAAATCTACAAAAAAAATCGACAAAAAAAATCTAGAAAAAAAATCTACAAAAAAAATCTAGGAAAAAAAATCTAGAAAAAAAATCTAGAAAAAAAATCTAGAAAAAAAATCTAGAAAAAAATCTACAAAAAAAATCTACAAAAACAATTTACAAAAAAAATCTAGAAAAAAATCTAGAAAAAAAATTTAGAAAAAAAATCTAGAAAAAAAATCTAGAAAAAAATCTAGAAAAAAAATCTAGAAAGAAATCTAGAAAAAAAATCTAGAAAATAAATCTAGAAAAAAATCTAGAAAAAAAATCTAGAAAATAAATCTAGAAAAAAATCTAGAAAAAAAATCTAGAAAAAAATCTAGAAAATAAATCTAAAAAAAAATCTAGAAAAAAATCTAGAAAATAAATCTAGAAAAAAAATCTAGAAAAAAAATCTAGAAAAAACATCTAGAAAAAAAATCTAGAAAAAAAATCTAGAAAAGAAATCTAGAAAAAAAATCTAGAAAAAAATCTAGAAAATAAATCTAGAAAAAAAATCTAGAAAAAAAATCTAGAAAAAAAATCTAGAAAATAAATCTAGAAAAAAATCTAGAAAAAAAATCTAGAAAAAAATCTAGAAAAAAAATCTAGAAAAAAAATCTAGAAAATAAATCTAGAAAAAAATCTAGAAAAAAAATCTAGAAAAAAATCTAGAAAAAAAATCTAAAAAAAAATCTAGAAAAAAATCTAGAAAATAAATCTAAAAAAAAATCTACAAAAAAAATCTAGAAAAAAATCTAGTAAAAAAATCTAGAAAAAAAATCTAGAAAAAAAATCTAGAAAAAAATCTAGAAAAAAAATCTAGAAAAAAATCTAGAAAAAAATCTAGAAAAAAAATCTAGAAAAAAATCTAGAAAAAAAATCTAGAAAAAATCTAGAAAAAAAATCTAGAAAAAAAATCTAGAAAAAAAATCTAGAAAAAAAATCTAGAAAAAAATCTAGAAAAAAATCTAGAAAAAAATCTAGAAAATAAATCTAAAAAAAAATCTAGAAAAAAAATCTAGAAAAAAAATCTAGGAAAAAAAATCTAGAAAAAAAATCTAGAAAAAAATCTAGAAAAAAAATCTAGAAAAAAAATCTAGAAAAAAATCTAGAAAAAAAATCGACAAAAAAAATCTAGAAAAAAAATCTACAAAAAAAATCTAGGAAAAAAAATCTAGAAAAAAAATCTAGAAAAAAAATCTAGAAAAAAAATCTAGAAAAAAATCTACAAAAAAAATCTACAAAAACAATTTACAAAAAAAATCTAGAAAAAAATCTAGAAAAAAAATTTAGAAAAAAAATCTAGAAAAAAAATCTAGAAAAAAATCTAGAAAAAAAATCTAGAAAGAAATCTAGAAAAAAAATCTAGAAAATAAATCTAGAAAAAAATCTAGAAAAAAAATCTAGAAAATAAATCTAGAAAAAAATCTAGAAAAAAAATCTAGAAAAAAATCTAGAAAATAAATCTAAAAAAAAATCTAGAAAAAAATCTAGAAAATAAATCTAGAAAAAAAATCTAGAAAAAAAATCTAGAAAAAACATCTAGAAAAAAAATCTAGAAAAAAAATCTAGAAAAAAAATCTAGAAAAAAATCTAGAAAAGAAATCTAGAAAAAAAATCTAGAAAAAAATCTAGAAAATAAATCTAGAAAAAAAATCTAGAAAAAAAATCTAGAAAAAAAATCTAGAAAATAAATCTAGAAAAAAATCTAGAAAAAAAATCTAGAAAAAAATCTAGAAAAAAAATCTAGAAAAAAAATCTAGAAAAAAATCTAGAAAAAAATCTAGAAAATAAATCTAAAAAAAAATCTAGAAAGAAATCTAGAAAAAAATCTAGAAAAAAAATCTAGAAAAAAATCTAGAAAAAAAATCTAGAAAAAAATCTAGAAAAAAAATCTAGAAAAAAAATCTAGAAAAAAATCTAGAAAATAAATCGAGAAAAAAATCTAGAAAAAAATCTAGAAAATAAATCTAAAAAAAAATCTAGAAAAAAATCTAGAAAATAAATCTAAAAAAAAATCTACAAAAAAAATCTAGAAAAAAATCTAGTAAAAAAATCTAGAAAAAAAATCTAGAAAAAAATCTGGAAAAAAAATCTAGAAAAAAAATCTAGAAAAGAAATCTAGAAAAAAAATCTAGAAAAAAATCTAGAAAATAAATCTAGAAAAAAAATCTAGAAAAAAAATCTAGAAAAAAAATCTAGAAAATAAATCTAGAAAAAAATCTAGAAAAAAAATCTAGAAAAAAATCTAGAAAAAAAATCTAGAAAAAAAATCTAGAAAAAAATCTAGAAAAAAATCTAGAAAATAAATCTAAAAAAAAATCTAGAAAGAAATCTAGAAAAAAATCTAGAAAAAAAATCTAGAAAAAAATCTAGAAAAAAAATCTAGAAAAAAATCTAGAAAAAAAATCTAGAAAAAAAATCTAGAAAAAAATCTAGAAAATAAATCGAGAAAAAAATCTAGAAAAAAATCTAGAAAATAAATCTAAAAAAAAATCTAGAAATAAATCTAGAAAATAAATCTAAAAAAAAATCTACAAAAAAAATCTAGAAAAAAATCTAGTAAAAAAATCTAGAAAAAAAATCTAGAAAAAAAATCTAGAAAAAAATCTGGAAAAAAAATCTAGAAAAAAAATCTAGAAAAAAATCTACAAAAAAAATCTACAAAAAAAATCTAGAAAAAAATCTAGAAAAAAAATCTAGAAAAAAAATCTAGAAAAAAAATCTAGAAAAAAAATCTAGAAAAAAATCTAGAAAAAAAATCTAGAAAAAAAATCTACAAAAAAAATCTAGAAAAAAATCTAGAAAAAAAATCTAGAAAAAAAATCTAGAAAAAAAATCTAGAAAAAAATCTAGAAAAAAAATCTAGAAAAAAAATCTAGAAAAAAATCTAGAAAAAAAATCTAGAAAAAAAATCTAGAAAAAAATCTAGAAAAAAATCTAGAAAAAAAATCTAGAAAAAAAATCTAGAAAAAAAATCTAGAAAAAAAATCTAGAAAAAAATCTACAAAAAAAATCTAGAAAAAAATCTAGTAAAAAAATCTAGAAAAAAAATCTAGAAAAAAAATCTACAAAAAAATCTAGAAAAAAAATCTAGAAAAAAAATCTACAAAAAAAATCTAGAAAAAAATCTAGAAAAAAAATCTACAAAAAAAATCTAGAAAAAAATCTAGAAAAAAAATCTAGAAAAAAAATCTAGAAAAAAAATCTAGAAACAAAATCTAGAAAAAAATCTACAAAAAAAATCTACAAAAACAATTTACAAAAAAAATCTAGAAAAAAATCTAGAAAAAAAATTTAGAAAAAAAATCTAGAAAAAAAATCTAGAAAAAAATCTAGAAAAAAAATCTAGAAAGAAATCTAGAAAAAAAATCTAGAAAAAAAATCTAGAAAATAAATCTAGAAAAAAATCTAGAAAAAAAATCTAGAAAATAAATCTAGAAAAAAATCTAGAAAAAAAATCTAGAAAAAAATCTAGAAAATAAATCTAAAAAAAAATCTAGAAAAAAATCTAGAAAATAAATCTAGAAAAAAAATCTAGAAAAAAAATCTAGAAAAAACATCTAGAAAAAATATCTAGAAAAAAAATCTAGAAAAAAAATCTAGAAAACAATCTAGAAAAAAATCTAGAAAAAAATCTTGAAAAAAAATCTAGAAAAAAATCTAGAAAAAAAATCTAGAAAAAAAATCTAGAAAAAAATCTAGAAAATAAATCGAGAAAAAAATCGAGAAAAAAATCTAGAAAATAAATCTAAAAAAAAATCTAGAAAAAAATCTAGAAAATAAATCTAAAAAAAAATCTACAAAAAAAATCTAGAAAAAAATCTACAAAAAAAATCTAGAAAAAAATCTAGAAAAAAATCTAGAAAAAAAATCTAGAAAAAAAATCTAGAAAAAAAATCTAGAAAAAAAATCTAGAAAAAAATCTACAAAAAAAATCTACAAAAACAATTTACAAAAAAAATCTAGAAAAAAATCTAGAAAAAAAATTTAGAAAAAAAATCTAGAAAAAAAATCTAGAAAAAAATCTAGAAAAAAAATCTAGAAAGAAATCTAGAAAAAAAATCTAGAAAAAAAATCTAGAAAATAAATCTAGAAAAAAATCTAGAAAAAAAATCTAGAAAATAAATCTAGAAAAAAATCTAGAAAAAAAATCTAGAAAAAAATCTAGAAAATAAATCTAAAAAAAATCTAGAAAAAAATCTAGAAAATAAATCGAGAAAAAAATCGAGAAAAAAATCTAGAAAATAAATCTAAAAAAAAATCTAGAAAAAAATCTAGAAAATAAATCTAAAAAAAAATCTACAAAAAAAATCTAGAAAAAAATCTAAAAAAAAAATCTAGAAAAAAATCTAGAAAAAAATCTAGAAAAAAAATCTAGAAAAAAAATCTAGAAAAGAAATCTAGAAAAAAAATCTAAAAAAAAATCTAGAAAGAAATCTAGAAAAAAATCTAGAAAAAAAATCTAGAAAAAAATCTAGAAAAAAAATCTAGAAAAAAATCTAGAAAAAAAATCTAGAAAAAAAATCTAGAAAAAAATCTAGAAAATAAATCGAGAAAAAAATCTAGAAAAAAATCTAGAAAATAAATCTAAAAAAAAATCTAGAAATAAATCTAGAAAATAAATCTAAAAAAAAATCTACAAAAAAAATCTAGAAAAAAATCTAGTAAAAAAATCTAGAAAAAAAATCTAGAAAAAAAATCTAGAAAAAAATCTGGAAAAAAAATCTAGAAAAAAAATCTAGAAAAAAATCTACAAAAAAAATCTACAAAAAAATCTAGAAAAAAAATCTAGAAAAAAAATCTAGAAAAAAAATCTAGAAAAAAAATCTAGAAAAAAATCTAGAAAAAAAATCTAGAAAAAAAATCTACAAAAAAAATCTAGAAAAAAATCTAGAAAAAAAATCTAGAAAAAAAATCTAGAAAAAAAATCTAGAAAAAAATCTAGAAAAAAAATCTAGAAAAAAAATCTAGAAAAAAATCTAGAAAAAAAATCTAGAAAAAAAATCTAGAAAAAAATCTAGAAAAAAATCTAGAAAAAAAATCTAGAAAAAAAATCTAGAAAAAAAATCTAGAAAAAAAATCTAGAAAAAAATCTACAAAAAAAATCTAGAAAAAAATCTAGTAAAAAAATCTAGAAAAAAAATCTAGAAAAAAAATCTACAAAAAAATCTAGAAAAAAAATCTAGAAAAAAAATCTACAAAAAAAATCTAGAAAAAAATCTAGAAAATAAATCTACAAAAAAAATCTAGAAAAAAATCTAGAAAAAAAATCTAGAAAAAAAATCTAGAAAAAAAATCTAGAAACAAAATCTAGAAAAAAATCTACAAAAAAAATCTACAAAAACAATTTACAAAAAAAATCTAGAAAAAAATCTAGAAAAAAAATTTAGAAAAAAAATCTAGAAAAAAAATCTAGAAAAAAATCTAGAAAAAAAATCTAGAAAGAAATCTAGAAAAAAAATCTAGAAAAAAAATCTAGAAAATAAATCTAGAAAAAAATCTAGAAAAAAAATCTAGAAAATAAATCTAGAAAAAAATCTAGAAAAAAAATCTAGAAAAAAATCTAGAAAATAAATCTAAAAAAAAATCTAGAAAAAAATCTAGAAAATAAATCTAGAAAAAAAATCTAGAAAAAAAATCTAGAAAAAACATCTAGAAAAAAAATCTAGAAAAAAAATCTAGAAAAAAAATCTAGAAAAAAATCTAGAAAAGAAATCTAGAAAAAAAATCTAGAAAAAAATCTAGAAAATAAATCTAGAAAAAAAATCTAGAAAAAAAATCTAGAAAAAAAATCTAGAAAAAAAATCTAGAAAAAAATCTAGAAAAAAAATCTAGAAAAAAATCTAGAAAAAAAATCTAGAAAAAAAATCTAGAAAAAAAATCTACAAAAAAATCTAGAAAAAAAATCTAGAAAAAAAATCTACAAAAAAAATCTAGAAAAAAATCTAGAAAAAAAATCTACAAAAAAAATCTAGAAAAAAATCTAGAAAAAAAATCTAGAAAAAAAATCTAGAAAAAAAATCTAGAAACAAAATCTAGAAAAAAATCTACAAAAAAAATCTACAAAAACAATTTACAAAAAAAATCTAGAAAAAAATCTAGAAAAAAAATTTAGAAAAAAAATCTAGAAAAAAAATCTAGAAAAAAATCTAGAAAAAAAATCTAGAAAGAAATCTAGAAAAAAAATCTAGAAAAAAAATCTAGAAAATAAATCTAGAAAAAAATCTAGAAAAAAAATCTAGAAAATAAATCTAGAAAAAAATCTAGAAAAAAAATCTAGAAAAAAATCTAGAAAATAAATCTAAAAAAAAATCTAGAAAAAAATCTAGAAAATAAATCTAGAAAAAAAATCTAGAAAAAAAATCTAGAAAAAACATCTAGAAAAAAAATCTAGAAAAAAAATCTAGAAAAAAAATCTAGAAAAAAATCTAGAAAAGAAATCTAGAAAAAAAATCTAGAAAAAAATCTAGAAAATAAATCTAGAAAAAAAATCTAGAAAAAAAATCTAGAAAAAAAATCTAGAAAATAAATCTAGAAAAAAATCTAGAAAAAAAATCTAGAAAAAAATCTAGAAAAAAAATCTAGAAAAAAAATCTAGAAAAAAATCTAGAAAAAAATCTAGAAAATAAATCTAAAAAAAAATCTAGAAAGAAATCTAGAAAAAAATCTAGAAAAAAAATCTAGAAAAAAATCTTGAAAAAAAATCTAGAAAAAAATCTAGAAAAAAAATCTAGAAAAAAAATCTAGAAAAAAATCTAGAAAATAAATCGAGAAAAAAATCGAGAAAAAAATCTAGAAAATAAATCTAAAAAAAAATCTAGAAAAAAATCTAGAAAATAAATCTAAAAAAAAATCTACAAAAAAAATCTAGAAAAAAATCTACAAAAAAAATCTAGAAAAAAATCTAGAAAAAAATCTAGAAAAAAAATCTAGAAAAAAAATCTAGAAAAAAAATCTAGAAAAAAAATCTAGAAAAAAATCTACAAAAAAAATCTACAAAAACAATTTACAAAAAAAATCTAGAAAAAAATCTAGAAAAAAAATTTAGAAAAAAAATCTAGAAAAAAAATCTAGAAAAAAATCTAGAAAAAAAATCTAGAAAGAAATCTAGAAAAAAAATCTAGAAAAAAAATCTAGAAAATAAATCTAGAAAAAAATCTAGAAAAAAAATCTAGAAAATAAATCTAGAAAAAAATCTAGAAAAAAAATCTAGAAAAAAATCTAGAAAATAAATCTAAAAAAAATCTAGAAAAAAATCTAGAAAATAAATCTAGAAAAAAAATCTAGAAAAAAAATCTAGAAAAAACATCTAGAAAAAAAATCTAGAAAAAAAATCTAGAAAAAAAATCTAGAAAAAAATCTAGAAAAGAAATCTAGAAAAAAAATCTAGAAAAAAATCTAGAAAAAAAATCTAGAAAAAAAATCTAGAAAAAAAATCTAGAAAAAAATCTAGAAAAAAATCTAGAAAAAAAATCTAGAAAAAAAATCTAGAAAAAAAATCTAGAAAAAAATCTAGAAAAAAAATCTAGAAAAAAAATCTACAAAAAAAATCTAGAAAAAAATCTACAAAAAAAATCTAGGAAAAAAAATCTAGAAAAAAAATCTAGAAAAAAATCTAGAAAAAAAATCTAGAAAAAAAATCTAGAAAAAAATCTAGAAAAAAAATCTAGAAAAAAATCTAGAAAAAAATCTAGAAAAAAAATCTAGAAAAAAAATCTAGAAAAAAAATCTAGAAAAAAAATCTAGAAAAAAAATCTAGAAAAAAATCTACAAAAAAAATCTAAAAAAACAATTTACAAAAAAAATCTAGAAAAAAATCTAGAAAAAAAATTTAGAAAAAAAATCTAGAAAAAAAATCTAGAAAAAAATCTAGAAAAAAAATCTAGAAAAAAATCTAGAAAAAAATCTAGAAAAAAAATCTAGAAAAAAATCTAGAAAAAAAATCTAGAAAAAATCTAGAAAAAAAATCTAGAAAAAAAATCTACAAAAAAAATCTAGAAAAAAAATCTAGAAAAAAATCTAGAAAAAAATCTAGAAAAAAATCTAGAAAATAAATCTAAAAAAAAATCTAGAAAAAAAATCTAGAAAAAAAATCTAGGAAAAAAAATCTAGAAAAAAAATCTAGAAAAAAATCTAGAAAAAAAATCTAGAAAAAAAATCTAGAAAAAAATCTACAAAAAAAATCTACAAAAAAAATCTAGAAAAAAAATCTACAAAAAAAATCTAGGAAAAAAAATCTAGAAAAAAAATCTAGAAAAAAAATCTAGAAAAAAAATCTAGAAAAAAAATCTAGAAAAAAATCTACAAAAAAAATCTACAAAAACAATTTACAAAAAAAATCTAGAAAAAAATCTAGAAAAAAAATTTAGAAAAAAAATCTAGAAAAAAAATCTAGAAAAAAATCTAGAAAAAAAATCTAGAAAGAAATCTAGAAAAAAAATCTAGAAAATAAATCTAGAAAAAAATCTAGAAAAAAAATCTAGAAAATAAATCTAGAAAAAAATCTAGAAAAAAAATCTAGAAAAAAATCTAGAAAATAAATCTAAAAAAAAATCTAGAAAAAAATCTAGAAAATAAATCTAGAAAAAAAATCTAGAAAAAAAATCTAGAAAAAACATCTAGAAAAAAAATCTAGAAAAAAAATCTAGAAAAAAAATCTAGAAAAAAATCTAGAAAAGAAATCTAGAAAAAAAATCTAGAAAAAAATCTAGAAAATAAATCTAGAAAAAAAATCTAGAAAAAAAATCTAGAAAAAAAATCTAGAAAATAAATCTAGAAAAAAATCTAGAAAAAAAATCTAGAAAAAAATCTAGAAAAAAAATCTAGAAAAAAAATCTAGAAAAAAATCTAGAAAAAAATCTAGAAAATAAATCTAAAAAAAAATCTAGAAAGAAATCTAGAAAAAAATCTAGAAAAAAAATCTAGAAAAAAATCTAGAAAAAAAATCTAGAAAAAAATCTAGAAAAAAAATCTAGAAAAAAAATCTAGAAAAAAATCTAGAAAATAAATCGAGAAAAAAATCTAGAAAAAAATCTAGAAAATAAATCTAAAAAAAAATCTAGAAAAAAATCTAGAAAATAAATCTAAAAAAAAATCTACAAAAAAAATCTAGAAAAAAATCTAGTAAAAAAATCTAGAAAAAAAATCTAGAAAAAAAATCTAGAAAAAAATCTGGAAAAAAAATCTAGAAAAAAAATCTAGAAAAGAAATCTAGAAAAAAAATCTAGAAAAAAATCTAGAAAATAAATCTAGAAAAAAAATCTAGAAAAAAAATCTAGAAAAAAAATCTAGAAAATAAATCTAGAAAAAAATCTAGAAAAAAAATCTAGAAAAAAATCTAGAAAAAAAATCTAGAAAAAAAATCTAGAAAAAAATCTAGAAAAAAATCTAGAAAATAAATCTAAAAAAAAATCTAGAAAGAAATCTAGAAAAAAATCTAGAAAAAAAATCTAGAAAAAAATCTAGAAAAAAAATCTAGAAAAAAATCTAGAAAAAAAATCTAGAAAAAAAATCTAGAAAAAAATCTAGAAAATAAATCGAGAAAAAAATCTAGAAAAAAATCTAGAAAATAAATCTAAAAAAAAATCTAGAAATAAATCTAGAAAATAAATCTAAAAAAAAATCTACAAAAAAAATCTAGAAAAAAATCTAGTAAAAAAATCTAGAAAAAAAATCTAGAAAAAAAATCTAGAAAAAAATCTGGAAAAAAAATCTAGAAAAAAAATCTAGAAAAAAATCTACAAAAAAAATCTACAAAAAAAATCTAGAAAAAAATCTAGAAAAAAAATCTAGAAAAAAAATCTAGAAAAAAAATCTAGAAAAAAAATCTAGAAAAAAATCTAGAAAAAAAATCTAGAAAAAAAATCTAGAAAAAAATCTAGTAAAAAAATCTAGAAAAAAAATCTAGAAAAAAATCTAGAAAAAAAATCTAGAAAAAAAATCTACAAAAAAAATCTAGAAAAAAATCTAGAAAAAAAATCTAGAAAAAAAATCTAGAAAAAAAATCTAGAAAAAAATCTAGAAAAAAAATCTAGAAAAAAAATCTAGAAAAAAATCTAGAAAAAAAATCTAGAAAAAAAATCTAGAAAAAAATCTAGAAAAAAATCTAGAAAAAAAATCTAGAAAAAAAATCTAGAAAAAAAATCTAGAAAAAAATCTAGAAAAAAAATCTAGAAAAAAAATCTAGAAAAAAAATCTAGAAAAAAAATCTAGAAAAAAATCTACAATAAAAATCTAGAAAAAAAATCTAGAAAAAAATCTAGAAAAAAATTTACAAAAAAAATCTAGAAAAAATTCTAGAAAAAAAATGTAGAAAAAAAATCTAGAAAAAAAATCTAGAAAAAAATCTAGAAAAAAAATCTAGAAAGAAATCTAGAAAAAAAATCTAGAAAAAAAATCTAGAAAATAAATCTAGAAAAAAATCTAGAAAAAAAATCTAGAAAATAAATCTAGAAAAAAATCTAGAAAAAAAATCTAGAAAAAAATCTAGAAAATAAATCTAAAAAAAAATCTAGAAAAAAATCTAGAAAAAAAATCTAGAAAAAAAATCTAGAAAAAAAATCTAGAAAAAACATCTAGAAAAAAAATCTAGAAAAAAAATCTAGAAAAAAAATCTAGAAAAAAATCTAGAAAAAAAATCTAGAAAAAAATCTAGAAAAAAAATCTAGAAAAAAAATCTAGAAAAAAATCTAGAAAAAAATCTAGAAAATAAATCTAAAAAAAAATCTAGAAAGAAATCTAGAAAAAAATCTAGAAAAAAAATCTAGAAAAAAATCTAGAAAAAAAATCTAGAAAAAAATCTAGAAAAAAAATCTAGAAAAAAAATCTAGAAAAAAATCTAGAAAATAAATCGAGAAAAAAATCTAGAAAAAAATCTAGAAAATAAATCTAAAAAAAAATCTAGAAAAAAATCTAGAAAATAAATCTAAAAAAAAATCTACAAAAAAAATCTAGAAAAAAATCTAGTAAAAAAATCTAGAAAAAAAATCTAGAAAAAAAATCTAGAAAAAAATCTGGAAAAAAAATCTAGAAAAAAAATCTAGAAAAGAAATCTAGAAAAAAAATCTAGAAAAAAATCTAGAAAATAAATCTAGAAAAAAAATCTAGAAAAAAAATCTAGAAAAAAAATCTAGAAAATAAATCTAGAAAAAAATCTAGAAAAAAAATCTAGAAAAAAATCTAGAAAAAAAATCTAGAAAAAAAATCTAGAAAAAAATCTAGAAAAAAATCTAGAAAATAAATCTAAAAAAAAATCTAGAAAGAAATCTAGAAAAAAATCTAGAAAAAAAATCTAGAAAAAAATCTAGAAAAAAAATCTAGAAAAAAATCTAGAAAAAAAATCTAGAAAAAAAATCTAGAAAAAAATCTAGAAAATAAATCGAGAAAAAAATCTAGAAAAAAATCTAGAAAATAAATCTAAAAAAAAATCTAGAAATAAATCTAGAAAATAAATCTAAAAAAAAATCTACAAAAAAAATCTAGAAAAAAATCTAGTAAAAAAATCTAGAAAAAAAATCTAGAAAAAAAATCTAGAAAAAAATCTGGAAAAAAAATCTAGAAAAAAAATCTAGAAAAAAATCTACAAAAAAAATCTACAAAAAAAATCTAGAAAAAAATCTAGAAAAAAAATCTAGAAAAAAAATCTAGAAAAAAAATCTAGAAAAAAAATCTAGAAAAAAATCTAGAAAAAAAATCTAGAAAAAAAATCTAGAAAAAAATCTAGTAAAAAAATCTAGAAAAAAAATCTAGAAAAAAATCTAGAAAAAAAATCTAGAAAAAAAATCTACAAAAAAAATCTAGAAAAAAATCTAGAAAAAAAATCTAGAAAAAAAATCTAGAAAAAAAATCTAGAAAAAAATCTAGAAAAAAAATCTAGAAAAAAAATCTAGAAAAAAATCTAGAAAAAAAATCTAGAAAAAAAATCTAGAAAAAAATCTAGAAAAAAATCTAGAAAAAAAATCTAGAAAAAAAATCTAGAAAAAAAATCTAGAAAAAAATCTAGAAAAAAAATCTAGAAAAAAAATCTAGAAAAAAAATCTAGAAAAAAAATCTAGAAAAAAATCTACAATAAAAATCTAGAAAAAAAATCTAGAAAAAAATCTAGAAAAAAATTTACAAAAAAAATCTAGAAAAAATTCTAGAAAAAAAATGTAGAAAAAAAATCTAGAAAAAAAATCTAGAAAAAAATCTAGAAAAAAAATCTAGAAAGAAATCTAGAAAAAAAATCTAGAAAAAAAATCTAGAAAATAAATCTAGAAAAAAATCTAGAAAAAAAATCTAGAAAATAAATCTAGAAAAAAATCTAGAAAAAAAATCTAGAAAAAAATCTAGAAAATAAATCTAAAAAAAAATCTAGAAAAAAATCTAGAAAAAAAATCTAGAAAAAAAATCTAGAAAAAAAATCTAGAAAAAACATCTAGAAAAAAAATCTAGAAAAAAAATCTAGAAAAAAAATCTAGAAAAAAATCTAGAAAAAAAATCTAGAAAAAAAATCTAGAAAAAAAATCTAGAAAAAAAATCTAGAAAAAAATCTACAAAAAAAATCTACAAAAACAATTTACAAAAAAAATCTAGAAAAAAATCTAGAAAAAAAATTTAGAAAAAAAATCTAGAAAAAAAATCTAGAAAAAAATCTAGAAAAAAAATCTAGAAAGAAATCTAGAAAAAAAATCTAGAAAATAAATCTAGAAAAAAATCTAGAAAAAAAATCTAGAAAATAAATCTAGAAAAAAATCTAGAAAAAAAATCTAGAAAAAAATTTAGAAAATAAATCTAAAAAAAAATCTAGAAAAAAATCTAGAAAATAAATCTAGAAAAAAAATCTAGAAAAAAAATCTAGAAAAAACATCTAGAAAAAAAATCTAGAAAAAAAATCTAGAAAAAAAATCTAGAAAAAAATCTAGAAAAGAAATCTAGAAAAAAAATCTAGAAAAAAATCTAGAAAATAAATCTAGAAAAAAAATCTAGAAAAAAAATCTAGAAAAAAAATCTAGAAAATAAATCTAGAAAAAAATCTAGAAAAAAAATCTAGAAAAAAATCTAGAAAAAAAATCTAGAAAAAAAATCTAGAAAAAAATCTAGAAAAAAATCTAGAAAATAAATCTAAAAAAAAATCTAGAAAGAAATCTAGAAAAAAATCTAGAAAAAAAATCTAGAAAAAAATCTAGAAAAAAAATCTAGAAAAAAATCTAGAAAAAAAATCTAGAAAAAAAATCTAGAAAAAAATCTAGAAAATAAATCGAGAAAAAAATCTAGAAAAAAATCTAGAAAATAAATCTAAAAAAAAATCTAGAAAAAAATCTAGAAAATAAATCTAAAAAAAAATCTACAAAAAAAATCTAGAAAAAAATCTAGTAAAAAAATCTAGAAAAAAAATCTAGAAAAAAAATCTAGAAAAAAATCTAGAAAAAAAATCTAGAAAAAAATCTAGAAAAAAATCTAGAAAAAAAATCTAGAAAAAAAATCTACAAAAAAAATCTAGAAAAAAAATCTAGAAAAAAATCTAGAAAAAAATCTAGAAAAAAATCTAGAAAATAAATCTAAAAAAAAATCTAGAAAAAAAATCTAGAAAAAAAATCTAGGAAAAAAAATCTAGAAAAAAAATCTAGAAAAAAATCTAGAAAAAAAATCTAGAAAAAAAATCTAGAAAAAAATCTACAAAAAAAATCTACAAAAAAAATCTAGAAAAAAAATCTACAAAAAAAATCTAGGAAAAAAAATCTAGAAAAAAAATCTAGAAAAAAAATCTAGAAAAAAAATCTAGAAAAAAAATCTAGAAAAAAATCTACAAAAAAAATCTACAAAAACAATTTACAAAAAAAATCTAGAAAAAAATCTAGAAAAAAAATTTAGAAAAAAAATCTAGAAAAAAAATCTAGAAAAAAATCTAGAAAAAAAATCTAGAAAGAAATCTAGAAAAAAAATCTAGAAAATAAATCTAGAAAAAAATCTAGAAAAAAAATCTAGAAAATAAATCTAGAAAAAAATCTAGAAAAAAAATCTAGAAAAAAATTTAGAAAATAAATCTAAAAAAAAATCTAGAAAAAAATCTAGAAAATAAATCTAGAAAAGAAATCTAGAAAAAAAATCTAGAAAAAAATCTAGAAAATAAATCTAGAAAAAAAATCTAGAAAAAAAATCTAGAAAAAAAATCTAGAAAATAAATCTAGAAAAAAATCTAGAAAAAAAATCTAGAAAAAAATCTAGAAAAAAAATCTAGAAAAAAAATCTAGAAAAAAATCTAGAAAAAAATCTAGAAAATAAATCTAAAAAAAAATCTAGAAAGAAATCTAGAAAAAAATCTAGAAAAAAAATCTAGAAAAAAATCTAGAAAAAAAATCTAGAAAAAAATCTAGAAAAAAAATCTAGAAAAAAAATCTAGAAAAAAATCTAGAAAATAAATCGAGAAAAAAATCTAGAAAAAAATCTAGAAAATAAATCTAAAAAAAAATCTAGAAAAAAATCTAGAAAATAAATCTAAAAAAAAATCTAGAAAAAAAATCTAGAAAAAAAATCTAGAAAATAAATCTAGAAAAAAATCTAGAAAAAAAATCTAGAAAAAAATCTAGAAAAAAAATCTAGAAAAAAAATCTAGAAAAAAATCTAGAAAAAAATCTAGAAAATAAATCTAAAAAAAAATCTAGAAAGAAATCTAGAAAAAAATCTAGAAAAAAAATCTAGAAAAAAATCTAGAAAAAAAATCTAGAAAAAAATCTAGAAAAAAAATCTAGAAAAAAAATCTAGAAAAAAATCTAGAAAATAAATCGAGAAAAAAATCTAGAAAAAAATCTAGAAAATAAATCTAAAAAAAAATCTAGAAAAAAATCTAGAAAATAAATCTAAAAAAAAATCTACAAAAAAAATCTAGAAAAAAATCTAGTAAAAAAATCTAGAAAAAAAATCTAGAAAAAAAATCTAGAAAAAAATCTAGAAAAAAAATCTAGAAAAAAATCTAGAAAAAAATCTAGAAAAAAAATCTAGAAAAAAAATCTACAAAAAAAATCTAGAAAAAAAATCTAGAAAAAAATCTAGAAAAAAATCTAGAAAAAAATCTAGAAAATAAATCTAAAAAAAAATCTAGAAAAAAAATCTAGAAAAAAAATCTAGGAAAAAAAATCTAGAAAAAAAATCTAGAAAAAAATCTAGAAAAAAAATCTAGAAAAAAAATCTAGAAAAAAATCTACAAAAAAAATCTACAAAAAAAATCTAGAAAAAAAATCTACAAAAAAAATCTAGGAAAAAAAATCTAGAAAAAAAATCTAGAAAAAAAATCTAGAAAAAAAATCTAGAAAAAAAATCTAGAAAAAAATCTACAAAAAAAATCTACAAAAACAATTTACAAAAAAAATCTAGAAAAAAATCTAGAAAAAAAATTTAGAAAAAAAATCTAGAAAAAAAATCTAGAAAAAAATCTAGAAAAAAAATCTAGAAAGAAATCTAGAAAAAAAATCTAGAAAATAAATCTAGAAAAAAATCTAGAAAAAAAATCTAGAAAATAAATCTAGAAAAAAATCTAGAAAAAAAATCTAGAAAAAAATTTAGAAAATAAATCTAAAAAAAAATCTAGAAAAAAATCTAGAAAATAAATCTAGAAAAGAAATCTAGAAAAAAAATCTATAAAAAAATCTAGAAAATAAATCTAGAAAAAAAATCTAGAAAAAAAATCTAGAAAAAAAATCTAGAAAATAAATCTAGAAAAAAATCTAGAAAAAAAATCTAGAAAAAAATCTAGAAAAAAAATCTAGAAAAAAAATCTAGAAAAAAATCTAGAAAAAAATCTAGAAAATAAATCTAAAAAAAAATCTAGAAAGAAATCTAGAAAAAAATCTAGAAAAAAAATCTAGAAAAAAATCTAGAAAAAAAATCTAGAAAAAAATCTAGAAAAAAAATCTAGAAAAAAAATCTAGAAAAAAATCTAGAAAATAAATCGAGAAAAAAATCTAGAAAAAAATCTAGAAAATAAATCTAAAAAAAAATCTAGAAAAAAATCTAGAAAATAAATCTAAAAAAAAATCTACAAAAAAAATCTAGAAAAAAATCTAGTAAAAAAATCTAGAAAAAAAATCTAGAAAAAAAATCTAGAAAAAAATCTGGAAAAAAAATCTAGAAAAAAAATCTAGAAAAGAAATCTAGAAAAAAAATCTAGAAAAAAATCTAGAAAATAAATCTAGAAAAAAAATCTAGAAAAAAAATCTAGAAAAAAAATCTAGAAAAAAATCTAGAAAAAAATCTAGAAAATAAATCTAAAAAAAAATCTAGAAAGAAATCTAGAAAAAAATCTAGAAAAAAAATCTAGAAAAAAATCTAGAAAAAAAATCTAGAAAAAAATCTAGAAAAAAAATCTAGAAAAAAAATCTAGAAAAAAATCTAGAAAATAAATCGAGAAAAAAATCTAGAAAAAAATCTAGAAAATAAATCTAAAAAAAAATCTAGAAAAAAATCTAGAAAATAAATCTAAAAAAAAATCTACAAAAAAAATCTAGAAAAAAATTTAGAAAATAAATCTAAAAAAAAATCTAGAAAAAAATCTAGAAAATAAATCTAGAAAAGAAATCTAGAAAAAAAATCTATAAAAAAATCTAGAAAATAAATCTAGAAAAAAAATCTAGAAAAAAAATCTAGAAAAAAAATCTAGAAAATAAATCTAGAAAAAAATCTAGAAAAAAAATCTAGAAAAAAATCTAGAAAAAAAATCTAGAAAAAAAATCTAGAAAAAAATCTAGAAAAAAATCTAGAAAATAAATCTAAAAAAAAATCTAGAAAGAAATCTAGAAAAAAATCTAGAAAAAAAATCTAGAAAAAAATCTAGAAAAAAAATCTAGAAAAAAATCTAGAAAAAAAATCTAGAAAAAAAATCTAGAAAAAAATCTAGAAAATAAATCGAGAAAAAAATCTAGAAAAAAATCTAGAAAATAAATCTAAAAAAAAATCTAGAAAAAAATCTAGAAAATAAATCTAAAAAAAAATCTACAAAAAAAATCTAGAAAAAAATCTAGTAAAAAAATCTAGAAAAAAAATCTAGAAAAAAAATCTAGAAAAAAATCTGGAAAAAAAATCTAGAAAAAAAATCTAGAAAAGAAATCTAGAAAAAAAATCTAGAAAAAAATCTAGAAAATAAATCTAGAAAAAAAATCTAGAAAAAAAATCTAGAAAAAAAATCTAGAAAATAAATCTAGAAAAAAATCTAGAAAAAAAATCTAGAAAAAAATCTAGAAAAAAAATCTAGAAAAAAAATCTAGAAAAAAATCTAGAAAAAAATCTAGAAAATAAATCTAAAAAAAAATCTAGAAAGAAATCTAGAAAAAAATCTAGAAAAAAAATCTAGAAAAAAATCTAGAAAAAAAATCTAGAAAAAAATCTAGAAAAAAAATCTAGAAAAAAAATCTAGAAAAAAATCTAGAAAATAAATCGAGAAAAAAATCTAGAAAAAAATCTAGAAAATAAATCTAAAAAAAAATCTAGAAATAAATCTAGAAAATAAATCTAAAAAAAAATCTACAAAAAAAATCTAGAAAAAAATCTAGTAAAAAAATCTAGAAAAAAAATCTAGAAAAAAAATCTAGAAAAAAATCTGGAAAAAAAATCTAGAAAAAAAATCTAGAAAAAAATCTACAAAAAAAATCTACAAAAAAAATCTAGAAAAAAATCTAGAAAAAAAATCTAGAAAAAAAATCTAGAAAAAAAATCTAGAAAAAAAATCTAGAAAAAAATCTAGAAAAAAAATCTAGAAAAAAAATCTAGAAAAAAATCTAGTAAAAAAATCTAGAAAAAAAATCTAGAAAAAAATCTAGAAAAAAAATCTAGAAAAAAAATCTACAAAAAAAATCTAGAAAAAAATCTAGAAAAAAAATCTAGAAAAAAAATCTAGAAAAAAAATCTAGAAAAAAATCTAGAAAAAAAATCTAGAAAAAAAATCTAGAAAAAAATCTAGAAAAAAAATCTAGAAAAAAAATCTAGAAAAAAATCTAGAAAAAAATCTAGAAAAAAAATCTAGAAAAAAAATCTAGAAAAAAAATCTAGAAAAAAATCTAGAAAAAAAATCTAGAAAAAAAATCTAGAAAAAAAATCTAGAAAAAAAATCTAGAAAAAAATCTACAATAAAAATCTAGAAAAAAAATCTAGAAAAAAATCTAGAAAAAAATTTACAAAAAAAATCTAGAAAAAATTCTAGAAAAAAAATGTAGAAAAAAAATCTAGAAAAAAATCTAGAAAAAAAATCTAGAAAGAAATCTAGAAAAAAAATCTAGAAAAAAAATCTAGAAAATAAATCTAGAAAAAAATCTAGAAAAAAAATCTAGAAAATAAATCTAGAAAAAAATCTAGAAAAAAAATCTAGAAAAAAATCTAGAAAATAAATCTAAAAAAAAATCTAGAAAAAAATCTAGAAAAAAAATCTAGAAAAAAAATCTAGAAAAAAAATCTAGAAAAAACATCTAGAAAAAAAATCTAGAAAAAAAATCTAGAAAAAAAATCTAGAAAAAAATCTAGAAAAGAAATCTAGAAAAAAAATCTAGAAAAAAATCTAGAAAATAAATCTAGAAAAAAAATCTAGAAAAAAAATCTAGAAAAAAAATCTAGAAAATAAATCTAGAAAAAAATCTAGAAAAAAAATCTAGAAAAAAATCTAGAAAAAAAATCTAGAAAAAAAATCTAGAAAAAAATCTAGAAAGAAATCTAGAAAAAAATCTAGAAAAAAAATCTAGAAAAAAATCTTGAAAAAAAATCTAGAAAAAAATCTAGAAAAAAAATCTAGAAAAAAAATCTAGAAAAAAATCTAGAAAATAAATCGAGAAAAAAATCGAGAAAAAAATCTAGAAAATAAATCTAAAAAAAAATCTAGAAAAAAATCTAGAAAATAAATCTAAAAAAAAATCTACAAAAAAAATCTAGAAAAAAATCTACAAAAAAAATCTAGAAAAAAAATCTAGAAAAAAAATCTAGAAAAAACATCTAGAAAAAAAATCTAGAAAAAAAATCTAGAAAAAAAATCTAGAAAAAAATCTAGAAAAGAAATCTAGAAAAAAAATCTAGAAAAAAATCTAGAAAATAAATCTAGAAAAAAAATCTAGAAAAAAAATCTAGAAAAAAAATCTAGAAAATAAATCTAGAAAAAAATCTAGAAAAAAAATCTAGAAAAAAATCTAGAAAAAAATCTAGAAAATAAATCTAAAAAAAAATCTAGAAAGAAATCTAGAAAAAAATCTAGAAAAAAAATCTAGAAAAAAATCTTGAAAAAAAATCTAGAAAAAAATCTAGAAAAAAAATCTAGAAAAAAAATCTAGAAAAAAATCTAGAAAATAAATCGAGAAAAAAATCGAGAAAAAAATCTAGAAAATAAATCTAAAAAAAAATCTAGAAAAAAATCTAGAAAATAAATCTAAAAAAAAATCTACAAAAAAAATCTAGAAAAAAATCTACAAAAAAAATCTAGAAAAAAATCTAGAAAAAAATCTAGAAAAAAAATCTAGAAAAAAAATCTAGAAAAAAAATCTAGAAAAAAAATCTAGAAAAAAATCTACAAAAAAAATCTACAAAAACAATTTACAAAAAAAATCTAGAAAAAAATCTAGAAAAAAAATTTAGAAAAAAAATCTAGAAAAAAAATCTAGAAAAAAATCTAGAAAAAAAATCTAGAAAGAAATCTAGAAAAAAAATCTAGAAAAAAAATCTACAAAAAAAATCTAGAAAAAAAATCTAGAAAAAAATCTAGAAAAAAATCTAGAAAAAAATCTAGAAAATAAATCTAAAAAAAAATCTAGAAAAAAAATCTAGAAAAAAAATCTAGGAAAAAAAATCTAGAAAAAAAATCTAGAAAAAAATCTACAAAAAAAATCTAGAAAAAAAATCTAGAAAAAAATCTACAAAAAAAATCTACAAAAAAAATCTAGAAAAAAAATGTACAAAAAAAATCTAGGAAAAAAAATCTAGAAAAAAAATCTAGAAAAAAATCTAGAAAAAAAATCTAGAAAAAAATCTACAAAAAAAATCTACAAAAACAATTTACAAAAAAAATCTAGAAAAAAATCTAGAAAAAAAATTTAGAAAAAAAATCTAGAAAAAAAATCTAGAAAAAAATCTAGAAAAAAAATCTAGAAAGAAATCTAGAAAAAAAATCTAGAAAATAAATCTAGAAAAAAATCTAGAAAAAAAATCTAGAAAATAAATCTAGAAAAAAATCTAGAAAAAAAATCTAGAAAAAAATCTAGAAAATAAATCTAAAAAAAAATCTAGAAAAAAATCTAGAAAATAAATCTAGAAAAAAAATCTAGAAAAAAAATCTAGAAAAAACATCTAGAAAAAAAATCTAGAAAAAAAATCTAGAAAAAAAATCTAGAAAAAAATCTAGAAAAGAAATCTAGAAAAAAAATCTAGAAAAAAATCTAGAAAATAAATCTAGAAAAAAAATCTAGAAAAAAAATCTAGAAAAAAAATCTAGAAAATAAATCTAGAAAAAAATCTAGAAAAAAAATCTAGAAAAAAATCTAGAAAAAAAATCTAGAAAAAAAATCTAGAAAAAAATCTAGAAAAAAATCTAGAAAATAAATCTAAAAAAAAATCTAGAAAGAAATCTAGAAAAAAATCTAGAAAAAAAATCTAGAAAAAAATCTAGAAAAAAAATATAGAAAAAAATCTAGAAAAAAAATCTAGAAAAAAAATCTAGAAAAAAATCTAGAAAATAAATCGAGAAAAAAATCTAGAAAAAAATCTAGAAAATAAATCTAAAAAAAAATCTAGAAAAAAATCTAGAAAATAAATCTAAAAAAAAATCTACAAAAAAAATCTAGAAAAAAATCTAGTAAAAAAATCTAGAAAAAAAATCTAGAAAAAAAATCTAGAAAAAAATCTAGAAAAAAAATCTAGAAAAAAATCTAGAAAAAAATCTAGAAAAAAAATCTAGAAAAAAATCTAGAAAAAAAATCTAGAAAAAATCTAGAAAAAAAATCTAGAAAAAAAATCTACAAAAAAAATCTAGAAAAAAAATCTAGAAAAAAATCTAGAAAAAAATCTAGAAAAAAATCTAGAAAATAAATCTAAAAAAAAATCTAGAAAAAAAATCTAGAAAAAAAATCTAGGAAAAAAAATCTAGAAAAAAAATCTAGAAAAAAATCTAGAAAAAAAATCTAGAAAAAAAATCTAGAAAAAAATCTACAAAAAAAATCTACAAAAAAAATCTAGAAAAAAAATCTACAAAAAAAATCTAGGAAAAAAAATCTAGAAAAAAAATCTAGAAAAAAAATCTAGAAAAAAAATCTAGAAAAAAAATCTAGAAAAAAATCTACAAAAAAAATCTACAAAAACAATTTACAAAAAAAATCTAGAAAAAAATCTAGAAAAAAAATTTAGAAAAAAAATCTAGAAAAAAAATCTAGAAAAAAATCTAGAAAAAAAATCTAGAAAGAAATCTAGAAAAAAAATCTAGAAAATAAATCTAGAAAAAAATCTAGAAAAAAAATCTAGAAAATAAATCTAGAAAAAAATCTAGAAAAAAAATCTAGAAAAAAATCTAGAAAATAAATCTAAAAAAAAATCTAGAAAAAAATCTAGAAAATAAATCTAGAAAAAAAATCTAGAAAAAAAATCTAGAAAAAACATCTAGAAAAAAAATCTAGAAAAAAAATCTAGAAAAAAAATCTAGAAAAAAATCTAGAAAAGAAATCTAGAAAAAAAATCTAGAAAAAAATCTAGAAAATAAATCTAGAAAAAAAATCTAGAAAAAAAATCTAGAAAAAAAATCTAGAAAATAAATCTAGAAAAAAATCTAGAAAAAAAATCTAGAAAAAAATCTAGAAAAAAAATCTAGAAAAAAAATCTAGAAAAAAATCTAGAAAAAAATCTAGAAAATAAATCTAAAAAAAAATCTAGAAAGAAATCTAGAAAAAAATCTAGAAAAAAAATCTAGAAAAAAATCTAGAAAAAAAATCTAGAAAAAAATCTAGAAAAAAAATCTAGAAAAAAAATCTAGAAAAAAATCTAGAAAATAAATCGAGAAAAAAATCTAGAAAAAAATCTAGAAAATAAATCTAAAAAAAAATCTAGAAAAAAATCTAGAAAATAAATCTAAAAAAAAATCTACAAAAAAAATCTAGAAAAAAATCTAGTAAAAAAATCTAGAAAAAAAATCTAGAAAAAAAATCTAGAAAAAAATCTGGAAAAAAAATCTAGAAAAAAAATCTAGAAAAGAAATCTAGAAAAAAAATCTAGAAAAAAATCTAGAAAATAAATCTAGAAAAAAAATCTAGAAAAAAAATCTAGAAAAAAAATCTAGAAAATAAATCTAGAAAAAAATCTAGAAAAAAAATCTAGAAAAAAATCTAGAAAAAAAATCTAGAAAAAAAATCTAGAAAAAAATCTAGAAAAAAATCTAGAAAATAAATCTAAAAAAAAATCTAGAAAGAAATCTAGAAAAAAATCTAGAAAAAAAATCTAGAAAAAAATCTAGAAAAAAAATCTAGAAAAAAATCTAGAAAAAAAATCTAGAAAAAAAATCTAGAAAAAAATCTAGAAAATAAATCGAGAAAAAAATCTAGAAAAAAATCTAGAAAATAAATCTAAAAAAAAATCTAGAAATAAATCTAGAAAATAAATCTAAAAAAAAATCTACAAAAAAAATCTAGAAAAAAATCTAGTAAAAAAATCTAGAAAAAAAATCTAGAAAAAAAATCTAGAAAAAAATCTGGAAAAAAAATCTAGAAAAAAAATCTAGAAAAAAATCTAGAAAAAAAATCTACAAAAAAAATCTAGAAAAAAATCTAGAAAAAAAATCTAGAAAAAAAATCTAGAAAAAAAATCTAGAAAAAAAATCTAGAAAAAAATCTAGAAAAAAAATCTAGAAAAAAAATCTAGAAAAAAAATCTAGAAAAAAATCTAGTAAAAAAATCTAGAAAAAAAATCTAGAAAAAAATCTAGAAAAAAAATCTAGAAAAAAAATCTACAAAAAAAATCTAGAAAAAAATCTAGAAAAAAAATCTAGAAAAAAAATCTAGAAAAAAAATCTAGAAAAAAATCTAGAAAAAAAATCTAGAAAAAAAATCTAGAAAAAAATCTAGAAAAAAAATCTAGAAAAAAAATCTAGAAAAAAATCTAGAAAAAAATCTAGAAAAAAAATCTAGAAAAAAAATCTAGAAAAAAAATCTAGAAAAAAAATCTAGAAAAAAATCTACAATAAAAATCTAGAAAAAAAATCTAGAAAAAAATCTAGAAAAAATTCTAGAAAAAAAATTTAGAAAAAAAATCTAGAAAAAAAATCTAGAAAAAAAATCTAGAAAAAAATCTACAATAAAAATCTAGAAAAAAAATCTAGAAAAAAATCTAGAAAAAATTCTAGAAAAAAAATTTAGAAAAAAAATCTAGAAAAAAAATCTAGAAAAAATTCTAGAAAAAAAATTTAGAAAAAAAATCTAGAAAAAAAATCTAGAAAAAAATCTAGAAAAAAAATCTAGAAAGAAATCTAGAAAAAAAATCTAGAAAAAAAATCTAGAAAATAAATCTAGAAAAAACATCTAGAAAAAAAATCTAGAAAAAAAATCTAGAAAAAAAATCTAGAAAAAACATCTAGAAAAAAAATCTAGAAAAAAAATCTAGAAAAAAAATCTAGAAAAAAATCTAGAAAAGAAATCTAGAAAAAAAATCTAGAAAAAAATCTAGAAAATAAATCTAGAAAAAAAATCTAGAAAAAAAATCTAGAAAAAAAATCTAGAAAATAAATCTAGAAAAAAATCTAGAAAAAAAATCTAGAAAAAAATCTAGAAAAAAAATCTAGAAAAAAAATCTAGAAAAAAATCTAGAAAAAAATCTAGAAAATAAATCTAAAAAAAAATCTAGAAAGAAATCTAGAAAAAAATCTAGAAAAAAAATCTAGAAAAAAATCTAGAAAAAAAATCTAGAAAAAAATCTAGAAAAAAAATCTAGAAAAAAAATCTAGAAAAAAATCTAGAAAATAAATCGAGAAAAAAATCTAGAAAAAAATCTAGAAAATAAATCTAAAAAAAAATCTAGAAAAAAATCTAGAAAATAAATCTAAAAAAAAATCTACAAAAAAAATCTAGAAAAAAATCTAGTAAAAAAATCTAGAAAAAAAATCTAGAAAAAAAATCTAGAAAAAAATCTGGAAAAAAAATCTAGAAAAAAAATCTAGAAAAGAAATCTAGAAAAAAAATCTAGAAAAAAATCTAGAAAATAAATCTAGAAAAAAAATCTAGAAAAAAAATCTAGAAAAAAAATCTAGAAAATAAATCTAGAAAAAAATCTAGAAAAAAAATCTAGAAAAAAATCTAGAAAAAAAATCTAGAAAAAAAATCTAGAAAAAAATCTAGAAAAAAATCTAGAAAATAAATCTAAAAAAAAATCTAGAAAGAAATCTAGAAAAAAATCTAGAAAAAAAATCTAGAAAAAAATCTAGAAAAAAAATCTAGAAAAAAATCTAGAAAAAAAATCTAGAAAAAAAATCTAGAAAAAAATCTAGAAAATAAATCGAGAAAAAAATCTAGAAAAAAATCTAGAAAATAAATCTAAAAAAAAATCTAGAAATAAATCTAGAAAATAAATCTAAAAAAAAATCTACAAAAAAAATCTAGAAAAAAATCTAGTAAAAAAATCTAGAAAAAAAATCTAGAAAAAAAATCTAGAAAAAAATCTGGAAAAAAAATCTAGAAAAAAAATCTAGAAAAAAATCTACAAAAAAAATCTACAAAAAAAATCTAGAAAAAAATCTAGAAAAAAAATCTAGAAAAAAAATCTAGAAAAAAAATCTAGAAAAAAAATCTAGAAAAAAATCTAGAAAAAAAATCTAGAAAAAAAATCTAGAAAAAAAATCTAGAAAAAAATCTAGTAAAAAAATCTAGAAAAAAAATCTAGAAAAAAATCTAGAAAAAAAATCTAGAAAAAAAATCTACAAAAAAAATCTAGAAAAAAATCTAGAAAAAAAATCTAGAAAAAAAATCTAGAAAAAAAATCTAGAAAAAAATCTAGAAAAAAAATCTAGAAAAAAAATCTAGAAAAAAATCTAGAAAAAAAATCTAGAAAAAAAATCTAGAAAAAAATCTAGAAAAAAATCTAGAAAAAAAATCTAGAAAAAAAATCTAGAAAAAAAATCTAGAAAAAAAATCTAGAAAAAAATCTACAATAAAAATCTAGAAAAAAAATCTAGAAAAAAATCTAGAAAAAATTCTAGAAAAAAAATTTAGAAAAAAAATCTAGAAAAAAAATCTAGAAAAAAATCTAGAAAAAAAATCTAGAAAGAAATCTAGAAAAAAAATCTAGAAAAAAAATCTAGAAAATAAATCTAGAAAAAAATCTAGAAAAAAAATCTAGAAAATAAATCTAGAAAAAAATCTAGAAAAAAAATCTAGAAAAAAATCTAGAAAATAAATCTAAAAAAAAATCTAGAAAAAAATCTAGAAAAAAAATCTAGAAAAAAAATCTAGAAAAAAAATCTAGAAAAAACATCTAGAAAAAAAATCTAGAAAAAAAATCTAGAAAAAAAATCTAGAAAAAAATCTAGAAAAGAAATCTAGAAAAAAAATCTAGAAAAAAATCTAGAAAATAAATCTAGAAAAAAAATCTAGAAAAAAAATCTAGAAAAAAAATCTAGAAAATAAATCTAGAAAAAAATCTAGAAAAAAAATCTAGAAAAAAATCTAGAAAAAAAATCTAGAAAAAAAATCTAGAAAAAAATCTAGAAAAAAATCTAGAAAATAAATCTAAAAAAAAATCTAGAAAGAAATCTAGAAAAAAATCTAGAAAAAAAATCTAGAAAAAAATCTTGAAAAAAAATCTAGAAAAAAATCTAGAAAAAAAATCTAGAAAAAAAATCTAGAAAAAAATCTAGAAAAAAAATCGAGAAAAAAATCGAGAAAAAAATCTAGAAAATAAATCTAAAAAAAAATCTAGAAAAAAATCTAGAAAATAAATCTAAAAAAAAATCTACAAAAAAAATCTAGAAAAAAATCTACAAAAAAAATCTAGAAAAAAATCTAGAAAAAAATCTAGAAAAAAAATCTAGAAAAAAAATCTAGAAAAAAAATCTAGAAAAAAAATCTAGAAAAAAATCTACAAAAAAAATCTACAAAAACAATTTACAAAAAAAATCTAGAAAAAAATCTAGAAAAAAAATTTAGAAAAAAAATCTAGAAAAAAAATCTAGAAAAAAATCTAGAAAAAAAATCTAGAAAGAAATCTAGAAAAAAAATCTAGAAAAAAAATCTAGAAAATAAATCTAGAAAAAAATCTAGAAAAAAAATCTAGAAAATAAATCTAGAAAAAAATCTAGAAAAAGAATCTAGAAAAAAATCTAGAAAATAAATCTAAAAAAAATCTAGAAAAAAATCTAGAAAATAAATCTAGAAAAAAAATCTAGAAAAAAAATCTAGAAAAAACATCTAGAAAAAAAATCTAGAAAAAAAATCTAGAAAAAAAATCTAGAAAAAAATCTAGAAAAGAAATCTAGAAAAAAAATCTAGAAAATAAATCTAGAAAAAAATCTAGAAAAAAAATCTAGAAAATAAATCTAGAAAAAAATCTAGAAAAAAAATCTAGAAAAAAATCTAGAAAATAAATCTAAAAAAAAATCTAGAAAAAAATCTAGAAAATAAATCTAGAAAAAAAATCTAGAAAAAAAATCTAGAAAAAACATCTAGAAAAAAAATCTAGAAAAAAAATCTAGAAAAAAAATCTAGAAAAAAATCTAGAAAAAAAATCTAGAAAAAAAATCTATAAAAAAATCTAGAAAAAAAATCTAGAAAAAAAATCTAGAAAAAAATCTAGAAAAAAATCTAGAAAAAAAATCTAGAAAAAAAATCTAGAAAAAAAATCTAGAAAAAAAATCTAGAAAAAAATCTACAATAAAAATCTAGAAAAAAAATCTAGAAAAAAATCTAGAAAAAAATCTAGAAAAAAAATTTAGAAAAAAAATCTAGAAAAAAAATCTAGAAAAAAATCTAGAAAAAAAATCTAGAAAGAAATCTAGAAAAAAAATCTAGAAAAAAAATCTAGAAAATAAATCTAGAAAAAAATCTAGAAAAAAAATCTAGAAAATAAATCTAGAAAAAAATCTAGAAAAAAAATCTAGAAAAAAATCTAGAAAATAAATCTAAAAAAAAATCTAGAAAAAAATCTAGAAAAAAAATCTAGAAAAAAAATCTAGAAAAAAAATCTAGAAAAAACATCTAGAAAAAAAATCTAGAAAAAAAATCTAGAAAAAAAATCTAGAAAAAAATCTAGAAAAGAAATCTAGAAAAAAAATCTAGAAAAAAATCTAGAAAATAAATCTAGAAAAAAAATCTAGAAAAAAAATCTAGAAAAAAAATCTAGAAAATAAATCTAGAAAAAAATCTAGAAAAAAAATCTAGAAAAAAATCTAGAAAAAAAATCTAGAAAAAAAATCTAGAAAAAAATCTAGAAAAAAATCTAGAAAATAAATCTAAAACAAAATCGAGAAAAAAATCTAGAAAATAAATCTAAAAAAAAATCTAGAAAAAAATCTAGAAAATAAATCTAAAAAAAAATCTACAAAAAAAATCTAGAAAAAAATCTACAAAAAAAATCTAGAAAAAAATCTAGAAAAAAATCTAGAAAAAAAATCTAGAAAAAAAATCTAGAAAAAAAATCTAGAAAAAAAATCTAGAAAAAAATCTACAAAAAAAATCTACAAAAACAATTTACAAAAAAAATCTAGAAAAAAATCTAGAAAAAAAATTTAGAAAAAAAATCTAGAAAAAAAATCTAGAAAAAAATCTAGAAAAAAAATCTAGAAAGAAATCTAGAAAAAAAATCTAGAAAAAAAATCTAGAAAATAAATCTAGAAAAAAATCTAGAAAAAAAATCTAGAAAATAAATCTAGAAAAAAATCTAGAAAAAGAATCTAGAAAAAAATCTAGAAAATAAATCTAAAAAAAATCTAGAAAAAAATCTAGAAAATAAATCTAGAAAAAAAATCTAGAAAAAAAATCTAGAAAAAACATCTAGAAAAAAAATCTAGAAAAAAAATCTAGAAAAAAAATCTAGAAAAAAATCTAGAAAAGAAATCTAGAAAAAAAATCTAGAAAATAAATCTAGAAAAAAATCTAGAAAAAAAATCTAGAAAATAAATCTAGAAAAAAATCTAGAAAAAAAATCTAGAAAAAAATCTAGAAAATAAATCTTAAAAAAAATCTAGAAAAAAATCTAGAAAATAAATCTAGAAAAAAAATCTAGAAAAAAAATCTAGAAAAAACATCTAGAAAAAAAATCTAGAAAAAAAATCTAGAAAAATAATCTAGAAAAAAATCTAGAAAATAAATCTAAAAAAAAATCTAGAAAGAAATCTAGAAAAAAATCTAGAAAAAAAATCTAGAAAAAAATCTTGAAAAAAAATCTAGAAAAAAATCTAGAAAAAAAATCTAGAAAAAAAATCTAGAAAAAAATCTAGAAAATAAATCGAGAAAAAAATCGAGAAAAAAATCTAGAAAATAAATCTAAAAAAAAATCTAGAAAAAAATCTAGAAAATAAATCTAAAAAAAAATCTACAAAAAAAATCTAGAAAAAAATCTACAAAAAAAATCTAGAAAATAATCTAGAAAAAAATCTAGAAAAAAAATCTAGAAAAAAAATCTAGAAAAAAAATCTAGAAAAAAAATCTAGAAAAAAATCTACAAAAAAAATCTACAAAAACAATTTACAAAAAAAATCTAGAAAAAAATCTAGAAAAAAAATTTAGAAAAAAAATCTAGAAAAAAAATCTAGAAAAAAATCTAGAAAAAAAATCTAGAAAGAAATCTAGAAAAAAAATCTAGAAAAAAAATCTAGAAAATAAATCTAGAAAAAAATCTAGAAAAAAAATCTAGAAAATAAATCTAGAAAAAAATCTAGAAAAAAAATCTAGAAAAAAATCTAGAAAATAAATCTAAAAAAAATCTAGAAAAAAATCTAGAAAATAAATCTAGAAAAAAAATCTAGAAAAAAAATCTAGAAAAAACATCTAGAAAAAAAATCTAGAAAAAAAATCTAGAAAAAAAATCTAGAAAAAAATCTAGAAAAGAAATCTAGAAAAAAAATCTAGAAAAAAATCTAGAAAATAAATCTAGAAAAAAAATCTAGAAAAAAAATCTAGAAAAAAATTCTAGAAAATAAATCTAGAAAAAAATCTAGAAAAAAAATCTAGAAAAAAATCTAGAAAAAAAATCTAGAAAAAAAATCTAGAAAAAAATCTAGAAAAAAATCTAGAAAATAAATCTAAAAAAAAATCTAGAAAGAAATCTAGAAAAAAATCTAGAAAAAAAATCTAGAAAAAAATCTTGAAAAAAAATCTAGAAAAAAATCTAGAAAAAAAATCTAGAAAAAAAATCTAGAAAAAAATCTAGAAAATAAATCGAGAAAAAAATCGAGAAAAAAATCTAGAAAATAAATCTAAAAAAAAATCTAGAAAAAAATCTAGAAAATAAATCTAAAAAAAAATCTACAAAAAAAATCTAGAAAAAAATCTACAAAAAAAATCTAGAAAATAATCTAGAAAAAAATCTAGAAAAAAAATCTAGAAAAAAAATCTAGAAAAAAAATCTAGAAAAAAAATCTAGAAAAAAATCTACAAAAAAAATCTACAAAAACAATTTACAAAAAAAATCTAGAAAAAAATCTAGAAAAAAAATTTAGAAAAAAAATCTAGAAAAAAAATCTAGAAAAAAATCTAGAAAAAAAATCTAGAAAGAAATCTAGAAAAAAAATCTAGAAAAAAAATCTAGAAAATAAATCTAGAAAAAAATCTAGAAAAAAAATCTAGAAAATAAATCTAGAAAAAAATCTAGAAAAAAAATCTAGAAAAAAATCTAGAAAATAAATCTAAAAAAAATCTAGAAAAAAATCTAGAAAATAAATCTAGAAAAAAAATCTAGAAAAAAAATCTAGAAAAAACATCTAGAAAAAAAATCTAGAAAAAAAATCTAGAAAAAAAATCTAGAAAAAAATCTAGAAAAGAAATCTAGAAAAAAAATCTAGAAAAAAATCTAGAAAATAAATCTAGAAAAAAAATCTAGAAAAAAAACTAGAAAAAAAATCTAGAAAATAAATCTAGAAAAAAATCTAGAAAAAAAATCTAGAAAAAAATCTAGAAAAAAAATCTAGAAAAAAAATCTAGAAAAAAATCTAGAAAAAAATCTAGAAAATAAATCTAAAAAAAAATCTAAAAAGAAATCTAGAAAAAAATCTAGAAAAAAAATCTAGAAAAAAATCTAGAAAAAAAATCTAGAAAAAAATCTAGAAAAAAAATCTAGAAAAAAAATCTAGAAAAAAATCTAGAAAATAAATCGAGAAAAAAATCTAGAAAAAAATCTAGGAAATAAATCTAAAAAAAAATCTAGAAAAAAATCTAGAAAATAAATCTAAAAAAAAATCTAGAAAAAAATCTAGAAAATAAATCTAAAAAAAAATCTACAAAAAAAATCTAGAAAAAAAATCTAGAAAAAAATCTAGAAAATAAATCGAGAAAAAAATCGAGAAAAAAATCTAGAAAATAAATCTAAAAAAAAATCTAGAAAAAAATCTAGAAAATAAATCTAAAAAAAAATCTACAAAAAAAATCTAGAAAAAAATCTACAAAAAAAATCTAGAAAAAAATCTAGAAAAAAATCTAGAAAAAAAATCTAGAAAAAAAATCTAGAAAAAAAATCTAGAAAAAAAATCTAGAAAAAAATCTACAAAAAAAATCTACAAAAACAATTTACAAAAAAAATCTAGAAAAAAATCTAGAAAAAAAATTTAGAAAAAAAATCTAGAAAAAAAATCTAGAAAAAAATCTAGAAAAAAAATCTAGAAAGAAATCTAGAAAAAAAATCTAGAAAAAAAATCTAGAAAAAAAATCTAGAAAAAAATCTAGAAAAAAAATCTAGAAAATAAATCTAGAAAAAAATCTAGAAAAAGAATCTAGAAAAAAATCTAGAAAATAAATCTAAAAAAAATCTAGAAAAAAATCTAGAAAATAAATCTAGAAAAAAAATCTAGAAAAAAAATCTAGAAAAAACATCTAGAAAAAAAATCTAGAAAAAAAATCTAGAAAAAAAATCTTGAAAAAAATCTAGAAAAGAAATCTAGAAAAAAAATCTAGAAAATAAATCTAGAAAAAAATCTAGAAAAAAAATCTAGAAAATAAATCTAGAAAAAAATCTAGAAAAAAAATCTAGAAAAAAATCTAGAAAATAAATCTAAAAAAAAATCTAGAAAAAAATCTAGAAAATAAATCTAGAAAAAAAATCTAGAAAAAAAATCTAGAAAAAACATCTAGAAAAAAAATCTAGAAAAAAAATCTAGAAAAAAAATCTAGAAAAAAATCTAGAAAATAAATCTAGAAAAAAAATCTAGAAAAAAATCTAGAAAATAAATCTAGAAAAAAAATCTAGAAAAAAAATCTAGAAAAAAAATCTAGAAAATAAATCTAGAAAAAAATCTAGAAAAAAAATCTAGAAAAAAATCTAGAAAAAAAATCTAGAAAAAAAATCTAGAAAAAAATCTAGAAAAAAATCTAGAAAATAAATCTAAAAAAAAATCTAGAAAGAAATCTAGAAAAAAATCTAGAAAAAAAATCTAGAAAAAAATCTTGAAAAAAAATCTAGAAAAAAATCTAGAAAAAAAATCTAGAAAAAAAATCTAGAAAAAAATCTAGAAAATAAATCGAGAAAAAAATCGAGAAAAAAATCTAGAAAATAAATCTAAAAAAAAATCTAGAAAAAAATCTAGAAAATAAATCTAAAAAAAAATCTACAAAAAAAATCTAGAAAAAAATCTACAAAAAAAATCTAGAAAAAAATCTAGAAAAAAATCTAGAAAAAAAATCTAGAAAAAAAATCTAGAAAAAAAATCTAGAAAAAAAATCTAGAAAAAAATCTACAAAAAAAATCTACAAAAACAATTTACAAAAAAAATCTAGAAAAAAATCTAGAAAAAAAATTTAGAAAAAAAATCTAGAAAAAAAATCTAGAAAAAAATCTAGAAAAAAAATCTAGAAAGAAATCTAGAAAAAAAATCTAGAAAAAAAATCTAGAAAATAAATCTAGAAAAAAATCTAGAAAAAAAATCTAGAAAATAAATCTAGAAAAAAATCTAGAAAAAAAATCTAGAAAAAAATCTAGAAAATAAATCTAAAAAAAATCTAGAAAAAAATCTAGAAAATAAATCTAGAAAAAAAATCTAGAAAAAAAATCTAGAAAAAACATCTAGAAAAAAAATCTAGAAAAAAAATCTAGAAAAAAAATCTAGAAAAAAATCTAGAAAAGAAATCTAGAAAAAAAATCTAGAAAAAAATCTAGAAAATAAATCTAGAAAAAAAATCTAGAAAAAAAACTAGAAAAAAAATCTAGAAAATAAATCTAGAAAAAAATCTAGAAAAAAAATCTAGAAAAAAATCTAGAAAAAAAATCTAGAAAAAAAATCTAGAAAAAAATCTAGAAAAAAATCTAGAAAATAAATCTAAAAAAAAATCTAGAAAGAAATCTAGAAAAAAATCTAGAAAAAAAATCTAGAAAAAAATCTAGAAAAAAAATCTAGAAAAAAATCTAGAAAAAAAATTTAGAAAAAAAATCTAGAAAAAAAATCTAGAAAAAAATCTAGAAAAAAAATCTAGAAAGAAATCTAGAAAAAAAATCTAGAAAAAAAATCTAGAAAATAAATCTAGAAAAAAATCTAGAAAAAAAATCTAGAAAATAAATCTAGAAAAAAATCTAGAAAAAGAATCTAGAAAAAAATCTAGAAAATAAATCTAAAAAAAATCTAGAAAAAAATCTAGAAAATAAATCTAGAAAAAAAATCTAGAAAAAAAATCTAGAAAAAACATCTAGAAAAAAAATCTAGAAAAAAAATCTAGAAAAAAAATCTAGAAAAAAATCTAGAAAAGAAATCTAGAAAAAAAATCTAGAAAATAAATCTAGAAAAAAATCTAGAAAAAAAATCTAGAAAATAAATCTAGAAAAAAATCTAGAAAAAAAATCTAGAAAAAAATCTAGAAAATAAATCTAAAAAAAAATCTAGAAAAAAATCTAGAAAATAAATCTAGAAAAAAAATCTAGAAAAAAAATCTAGAAAAAACATCTAGAAAAAAAATCTAGAAAAAAAATCTAGAAAAAAAATCTAGAAAAAAATCTAGAAAAAAAATCTAGAAAAAAAATCTATAAAAAAATCTAGAAAAAAAATCTAGAAAAAAAATCTAGAAAAAAATCTAGAAAAAAATCTAGAAAAAAAATCTAGAAAAAAAATCTAGAAAAAAAATCTAGAAAAAAAATCTAGAAAAAAATCTACAATAAAAATCTAGAAAAAAAATCTAGAAAAAAATCTAGAAAAAATTCTAGAAAAAAAATTTAGAAAAAAAATCTAGAAAAAAAATCTAGAAAAAAATCTAGAAAAAAAATCTAGAAAGAAATCTAGAAAAAAAATCTAGAAAAAAAATCTAGAAAATAAATCTAGAAAAAAATCTAGAAAAAAAATCTAGAAAATAAATCTAGAAAAAAATCTAGAAAAAAAATCTAGAAAAAAATCTAGAAAATAAATCTAAAAAAAAATCTAGAAAAAAATCTAGAAAAAAAATCTAGAAAAAAAATCTAGAAAAAAAATCTAGAAAAAACATCTAGAAAAAAAATCTAGAAAAAAAATCTAGAAAAAAAATCTAGAAAAAAATCTAGAAAAGAAATCTAGAAAAAAAATCTAGAAAAAAATCTAGAAAATAAATCTAGAAAAAAAATCTAGAAAAAAAATCTAGAAAAAAAATCTAGAAAATAAATCTAGAAAAAAATCTAGAAAAAAAATCTAGAAAAAAATCTAGAAAAAAAATCTAGAAAAAAAATCTAGAAAAAAATCTAGAAAAAAATCTAGAAAATAAATCTAAAAAAAAATCGAGAAAAAAATCTAGAAAATAAATCTAAAAAAAAATCTAGAAAAAAATCTAGAAAATAAATCTAAAAAAAAATCTACAAAAAAAATCTAGAAAAAAATCTACAAAAAAAATCTAGAAAAAAATCTAGAAAAAAATCTAGAAAAAAAATCTAGAAAAAAAATCTAGAAAAAAAATCTAGAAAAAAAATCTAGAAAAAAATCTACAAAAAAAATCTACAAAAACAATTTACAAAAAAAATCTAGAAAAAAATCTAGAAAAAAAATTTAGAAAAAAAATCTAGAAAAAAAATCTAGAAAAAAATCTAGAAAAAAAATCTAGAAAGAAATCTAGAAAAAAAATCTAGAAAAAAAATCTAGAAAATAAATCTAGAAAAAAATCTAGAAAAAAAATCTAGAAAATAAATCTAGAAAAAAATCTAGAAAAAGAATCTAGAAAAAAATCTAGAAAATAAATCTAAAAAAAATCTAGAAAAAAATCTAGAAAATAAATCTAGAAAAAAAATCTAGAAAAAAAATCTAGAAAAAACATCTAGAAAAAAAATCTAGAAAAAAAATCTAGAAAAAAAATCTAGAAAAAAATCTAGAAAAGAAATCTAGAAAAAAAATCTAGAAAATAAATCTAGAAAAAAATCTAGAAAAAAAATCTAGAAAATAAATCTAGAAAAAAATCTAGAAAAAAAATCTAGAAAAAAATCTAGAAAATAAATCTTAAAAAAAATCTAGAAAAAAATCTAGAAAATAAATCTAGAAAAAAAATCTAGAAAAAAAATCTAGAAAAAACATCTAGAAAAAAAATCTAGAAAAAAAATCTAGAAAAATAATCTAGAAAAAAATCTAGAAAAGAAATCTAGAAAAAAAATCTAGAAAAAAATCTAGAAAATAAATCTAGAAAAAAAATCTAGAAAAAAAATCTAGAAAAAAAATCTAGAAAATAAATCTAGAAAAAAATCTAGAAAAAAAATCTAGAAAAAAATCTAGAAAAAAAATCTAGAAAAAAAATCTAGAAAAAAATCTAGAAAAAAATCTAGAAAATAAATCTAAAAAAAAATCTAGAAAGAAATCTAGAAAAAAATCTAGAAAAAAAATCTAGAAAAAAATCTTGAAAAAAAATCTAGAAAAAAATCTAGAAAAAAAATCTAGAAAAAAAATCTAGAAAAAAATCTAGAAAATAAATCGAGAAAAAAATCGAGAAAAAAATCTAGAAAATAAATCTAAAAAAAAATCTAGAAAAAAATCTAGAAAATAAATCTAAAAAAAAATCTACAAAAAAAATCTAGAAAAAAATCTACAAAAAAAATCTAGAAAATAATCTAGAAAAAAATCTAGAAAAAAAATCTAGAAAAAAAATCTAGAAAAAAAATCTAGAAAAAAAATCTAGAAAAAAATCTACAAAAAAAATCTACAAAAACAATTTACAAAAAAAATCTAGAAAAAAATCTAGAAAAAAAATTTAGAAAAAAAATCTAGAAAAAAAATCTAGAAAAAAATCTAGAAAAAAAATCTAGAAAGAAATCTAGAAAAAAAATCTAGAAAAAAAATCTAGAAAATAAATCTAGAAAAAAATCTAGAAAAAAAATCTAGAAAATAAATCTAGAAAAAAATCTAGAAAAAAAATCTAGAAAAAAATCTAGAAAATAAATCTAAAAAAAATCTAGAAAAAAATCTAGAAAATAAATCTAGAAAAAAAATCTAGAAAAAAAATCTAGAAAAAACATCTAGAAAAAAAATCTAGAAAAAAAATCTAGAAAAAAAATCTAGAAAAAAATCTAGAAAAGAAATCTAGAAAAAAAATCTAGAAAAAAATCTAGAAAATAAATCTAGAAAAAAAATCTAGAAAAAAAACTAGAAAAAAAATCTAGAAAATAAATCTAGAAAAAAATCTAGAAAAAAAATCTAGAAAAAAATCTAGAAAAAAAATCTAGAAAAAAAATCTAGAAAAAAATCTAGAAAAAAATCTAGAAAATAAATCTAAAAAAAAATCTAGAAAGAAATCTAGAAAAAAATCTAGAAAAAAAATCTAGAAAAAAATCTAGAAAAAAAATCTAGAAAAAAATCTAGAAAAAAAATCTAGAAAAAAAATCTAGAAAAAAATCGAGAAAATAAATCGAGAAAAAAATCTAGAAAAAAATCTAGGAAATAAATCTAAAAAAAAATCTAGAAAAAAATCTAGAAAATAAATCTAAAAAAAAATCTAGAAAAAAATCTAGAAAATAAATCTAAAAAAAAATCTACAAAAAAAATCTAGAAAAAAAATCTAGAAAAAAATCTAGAAAATAAATCGAGAAAAAAATCGAGAAAAAAATCTAGAAAATAAATCTAAAAAAAAATCTAGAAAAAAATCTAGAAAATAAATCTAAAAAAAAATCTACAAAAAAAATCTAGAAAAAAATCTACAAAAAAAATCTAGAAAAAAATCTAGAAAAAAATCTAGAAAAAAAATCTAGAAAAAAAATCTAGAAAAAAAATCTAGAAAAAAAATCTAGAAAAAAATCTACAAAAAAAATCTACAAAAACAATTTACAAAAAAAATCTAGAAAAAAATCTAGAAAAAAAATTTAGAAAAAAAATCTAGAAAAAAAATCTAGAAAAAAATCTAGAAAAAAAATCTAGAAAGAAATCTAGAAAAAAAATCTAGAAAAAAAATCTAGAAAAAAAATCTAGAAAAAAATCTAGAAAAAAAATCTAGAAAATAAATCTAGAAAAAAATCTAGAAAAAGAATCTAGAAAAAAATCTAGAAAATAAATCTAAAAAAAATCTAGAAAAAAATCTAGAAAATAAATCTAGAAAAAAAATCTAGAAAAAAAATCTAGAAAAAACATCTAGAAAAAAAATCTAGAAAAAAAATCTAGAAAAAAAATCTTGAAAAAAATCTAGAAAAGAAATCTAGAAAAAAAATCTAGAAAATAAATCTAGAAAAAAATCTAGAAAAAAAATCTAGAAAATAAATCTAGAAAAAAATCTAGAAAAAAAATCTAGAAAAAAATCTAGAAAATAAATCTAAAAAAAAATCTAGAAAAAAATCTAGAAAAGAAATCTAGAAAAAAAATCTAGAAAATAAATCTAGAAAAAAATCTAGAAAAAAAATCTAGAAAATAAATCTAGAAAAAAATCTAGAAAAAAAATCTAGAAAAAAATCTAGAAAATAAATCTAAAAAAAAATCTAGAAAAAAATCTAGAAAATAAATCTAGAAAAAAAATCTAGAAAAAAAATCTAGAAAAAACATCTAGAAAAAAAATCTAGAAAAAAAATCTAGAAAAAAAATCTAGAAAAAAATCTAGAAAAGAAATCTAGAAAAAAAATCTAGAAAAAAATCTAGAAAATAAATCTAGAAAAAAAATCTAGAAAAAAAATCTAGAAAAAAAATCTAGAAAATAAATCTAGAAAAAAATCTAGAAAAAAAATCTAGAAAAAAATCTAGAAAAAAAATCTAGAAAAAAAATCTAGAAAAAAATCTAGAAAAAAATCTAGAAAATAAATCTAAAAAAAAATCTAGAAAGAAATCTAGAAAAAAATCTAGAAAAAAAATCTAGAAAAAAATCTTGAAAAAAAATCTAGAAAAAAATCTAGAAAAAAAATCTAGAAAAAAAATCTAGAAAAAAATCTAGAAAATAAATCGAGAAAAAAATCGAGAAAAAAATCTAGAAAATAAATCTAAAAAAAAATCTAGAAAAAAATCTAGAAAATAAATCTAAAAAAAAATCTACAAAAAAAATCTAGAAAAAAATCTACAAAAAAAATCTAGAAAAAAATCTAGAAAAAAATCTACAAAATAAATCTAGAAAAAAAATCTAGAAAAAAAATCTAGAAAAAACATCTAGAAAAAAAATCTAGAAAAAAAATCTAGAAAAAAAATCTAGAAAAAAATCTAGAAAAGAAATCTAGAAAAAAAATCTAGAAAATAAATCTAGAAAAAAATCTAGAAAAAAAATCTAGAAAATAAATCTAGAAAAAAATCTAGAAAAAAAATCTAGAAAAAAATCTAGAAAATAAATCTTAAAAAAAATCTAGAAAAAAATCTAGAAAATAAATCTAGAAAAAAAATCTAGAAAAAAAATCTAGAAAAAACATCTAGAAAAAAAATCTAGAAAAAAAATCTAGAAAAATAATCTAGAAAAAAATCTAGAAAAGAAATCTAGAAAAAAAATCTAGAAAAAAATCTAGAAAATAAATCTAGAAAAAAAATCTAGAAAAAAAATCTAGAAAAAAAATCTAGAAAATAAATCTAGAAAAAAATCTAGAAAAAAAATCTAGAAAAAAATCTAGAAAAAAAATCTAGAAAAAAAATCTAGAAAAAAATCTAGAAAAAAATCTAGAAAATAAATCTAAAAAAAAATCTAGAAAGAAATCTAGAAAAAAATCTAGAAAAAAAATCTAGAAAAAAATCTTGAAAAAAAATCTAGAAAAAAATCTAGAAAAAAAATCTAGAAAAAAAATCTAGAAAAAAATCTAGAAAATAAATCGAGAAAAAAATCGAGAAAAAAATCTAGAAAATAAATCTAAAAAAAAATCTAGAAAAAAATCTAGAAAATAAATCTAAAAAAAAATCTACAAAAAAAATCTAGAAAAAAATCTACAAAAAAAATCTAGAAAATAATCTAGAAAAAAATCTAGAAAAAAAATCTAGAAAAAAAATCTAGAAAAAAAATCTAGAAAAAAAATCTAGAAAAAAATCTACAAAAAAAATCTACAAAAACAATTTACAAAAAAAATCTAGAAAAAAATCTAGAAAAAAAATTTAGAAAAAAAATCTAGAAAAAAAATCTAGAAAAAAATCTAGAAAAAAAATCTAGAAAGAAATCTAGAAAAAAAATCTAGAAAAAAAATCTAGAAAATAAATCTAGAAAAAAATCTAGAAAAAAAATCTAGAAAATAAATCTAGAAAAAAATCTAGAAAAAAAATCTAGAAAAAAATCTAGAAAATAAATCTAAAAAAAATCTAGAAAAAAATCTAGAAAATAAATCTAGAAAAAAAATCTAGAAAAAAAATCTAGAAAAAACATCTAGAAAAAAAATCTAGAAAAAAAATCTAGAAAAAAAATCTAGAAAAAAATCTAGAAAAGAAATCTAGAAAAAAAATCTAGAAAAAAATCTAGAAAATAAATCTAGAAAAAAAATCTAGAAAAAAAACTAGAAAAAAAATCTAGAAAATAAATCTAGAAAAAAATCTAGAAAAAAAATCTAGAAAAAAATCTAGAAAAAAAATCTAGAAAAAAAATCTAGAAAAAAATCTAGAAAAAAATCTAGAAAATAAATCTAAAAAAAAATCTAGAAAGAAATCTAGAAAAAAATCTAGAAAAAAAATCTAGAAAAAAATCTAGAAAAAAAATCTAGAAAAAAATCTAGAAAAAAAATCTAGAAAAAAAATCTAGAAAAAAATCGAGAAAATAAATCGAGAAAAAAATCTAGAAAAAAATCTAGGAAATAAATCTAAAAAAAAATCTAGAAAAAAATCTAGAAAATAAATCTAAAAAAAAATCTAGAAAAAAATCTAGAAAATAAATCTAAAAAAAAATCTACAAAAAAAATCTAGAAAAAAAATCTAGAAAAAAATCTAGAAAATAAATCGAGAAAAAAATCGAGAAAAAAATCTAGAAAATAAATCTAAAAAAAAATCTAGAAAAAAATCTAGAAAATAAATCTAAAAAAAAATCTACAAAAAAAATCTAGAAAAAAATCTACAAAAAAAATCTAGAAAAAAATCTAGAAAAAAATCTAGAAAAAAAATCTAGAAAAAAAATCTAGAAAAAAAATCTAGAAAAAAAATCTAGAAAAAAATCTACAAAAAAAATCTACAAAAACAATTTACAAAAAAAATCTAGAAAAAAATCTAGAAAAAAAATTTAGAAAAAAAATCTAGAAAAAAAATCTAGAAAAAAATCTAGAAAAAAAATCTAGAAAGAAATCTAGAAAAAAAATCTAGAAAAAAAATCTAGAAAAAAAATCTAGAAAAAAATCTAGAAAAAAAATCTAGAAAATAAATCTAGAAAAAAATCTAGAAAAAGAATCTAGAAAAAAATCTAGAAAATAAATCTAAAAAAAATCTAGAAAAAAATCTAGAAAATAAATCTAGAAAAAAAATCTAGAAAAAAAATCTAGAAAAAACATCTAGAAAAAAAATCTAGAAAAAAAATCTAGAAAAAAAATCTTGAAAAAAATCTAGAAAAGAAATCTAGAAAAAAAATCTAGAAAATAAATCTAGAAAAAAATCTAGAAAAAAAATCTAGAAAATAAATCTAGAAAAAAATCTAGAAAAAAAATCTAGAAAAAAATCTAGAAAATAAATCTAAAAAAAAATCTAGAAAAAAATCTAGAAAAGAAATCTAGAAAAAAAATCTAGAAAATAAATCTAGAAAAAAATCTAGAAAAAAAATCTAGAAAATAAATCTAGAAAAAAATCTAGAAAAAAAATCTAGAAAAAAATCTAGAAAATAAATCTAAAAAAAAATCTAGAAAAAAATCTAGAAAATAAATCTAGAAAAAAAATCTAGAAAAAAAATCTAGAAAAAACATCTAGAAAAAAAATCTAGAAAAAAAATCTAGAAAAAAAATCTAGAAAAAAATCTAGAAAAGAAATCTAGAAAAAAAATCTAGAAAAAAATCTAGAAAATAAATCTAGAAAAAAAATCTAGAAAAAAAATCTAGAAAAAAAATCTAGAAAATAAATCTAGAAAAAAATCTAGAAAAAAAATCTAGAAAAAAATCTAGAAAAAAAATCTAGAAAAAAAATCTAGAAAAAAATCTAGAAAAAAATCTAGAAAATAAATCTAAAAAAAAATCTAGAAAGAAATCTAGAAAAAAATCTAGAAAAAAAATCTAGAAAAAAATCTTGAAAAAAAATCTAGAAAAAAATCTAGAAAAAAAATCTAGAAAAAAAATCTAGAAAAAAATCTAGAAAATAAATCGAGAAAAAAATCGAGAAAAAAATCTAGAAAATAAATCTAAAAAAAAATCTAGAAAAAAATCTAGAAAATAAATCTAAAAAAAAATCTACAAAAAAAATCTAGAAAAAAATCTACAAAAAAAATCTAGAAAAAAATCTAGAAAAAAATCTACAAAAAAAATCTAGAAAAAAAATCTAGAAAAAAAATCTAGAAAAAAAATCTAGAAAAAAATCTACAAAAAAAATCTACAAAAACAATTTACAAAAAAAATCTAGAAAAAAATCTAGAAAAAAAATTTAGAAAAAAAATCTAGAAAAAAAATCTAGAAAAAAATCTAGAAAAAAAATCTAGAAAGAAATCTAGAAAAAAAATCTAGAAAAAAAATCTAGAAAATAAATCTAGAAAAAAATCTAGAAAAAAAATCTAGAAAATAAATCTAGAAAAAAATCTAGAAAAAAAATCTAGAAAAAAATCTAGAAAATAAATCTAAAAAAAATCTAGAAAAAAATCTAGAAAATAAATCTAGAAAAAAAATCTAGAAAAAAAATCTAGAAAAAACATCTAGAAAAAAAATCTAGAAAAAAAATCTAGAAAAAAAATCTAGAAAAAAATCTAGAAAAGAAATCTAGAAAAAAAATCTAGAAAAAAATCTAGAAAATAAATCTAGAAAAAAAATCTAGAAAAAAAACTAGAAAAAAAATCTAGAAAATAAATCTAGAAAAAAATCTAGAAAAAAAATCTAGAAAAAAATCTAGAAAAAAAATCTAGAAAAAAAATCTAGAAAAAAATCTAGAAAAAAATCTAGAAAATAAATCTAAAAAAAAATCTAGAAAGAAATCTAGAAAAAAATCTAGAAAAAAAATCTAGAAAAAAATCTAGAAAAAAAATCTAGAAAAAAATCTAGAAAAAAAATCTAGAAAAAAAATCTAGAAAAAAATCGAGAAAATAAATCGAGAAAAAAATCTAGAAAAAAATCTAGGAAATAAATCTAAAAAAAAATCTAGAAAAAAATCTAGAAAATAAATCTAAAAAAAATCTAGAAAAAAATCTAGAAAATAAATCTAAAAAAAAATCTACAAAAAAAATCTAGAAAAAAATCTAGTAAAAAAATCTAGAAAAAAAATCTAGAAAAAAAATCTAGAAAAAAATCTGGAAAAAAAATCTAGAAAAAAAATCTAGAAAAAAATCTACAAAAAAAATCTACAAAAAAAATCTAGAAAAAAATCTAGAAAAAAAATCTAGAAAAAAAATCTAGAAAAAAAATCTAGAAAAAAAATCTAGAAAAAAATCTAGAAAAAAATCTAGAAAATAAATCTAAAAAAAAATCTAGAAAGAAATCTAGAAAAAAATCTAGAAAAAAAATCTAGAAAAAAATCTTGAAAAAAAATCTAGAAAAAAATCTAGAAAAAAAATCTAGAAAAAAAATCTAGAAAAAAATCTAGAAAATAAATCGAGAAAAAAATCGAGAAAAAAATCTAGAAAATAAATCTAAAAAAAAATCTAGAAAAAAATCTAGAAAATAAATCTAAAAAAAAATCTACAAAAAAAATCTAGAAAAAAATCTACAAAAAAAATCTAGAAAATAATCTAGAAAAAAATCTAGAAAAAAAATCTAGAAAAAAAATCTAGAAAAAAAATCTAGAAAAAAAATCTAGAAAAAAATCTACAAAAAAAATCTACAAAAACAATTTACAAAAAAAATCTAGAAAAAAATCTAGAAAAAAAATTTAGAAAAAAAATCTAGAAAAAAAATCTAGAAAAAAATCTAGAAAAAAAATCTAGAAAGAAATCTAGAAAAAAAATCTAGAAAAAAAATCTAGAAAATAAATCTAGAAAAAAATCTAGAAAAAAAATCTAGAAAATAAATCTAGAAAAAAATCTAGAAAAAAAATCTAGAAAAAAATCTAGAAAATAAATCTAAAAAAAATCTAGAAAAAAATCTAGAAAATAAATCTAGAAAAAAAATCTAGAAAAAAAATCTAGAAAAAACATCTAGAAAAAAAATCTAGAAAAAAAATCTAGAAAAAAAATCTAGAAAAAAATCTAGAAAAGAAATCTAGAAAAAAAATCTAGAAAAAAATCTAGAAAATAAATCTAGAAAAAAAATCTAGAAAAAAAACTAGAAAAAAAATCTAGAAAATAAATCTAGAAAAAAATCTAGAAAAAAAATCTAGAAAAAAATCTAGAAAAAAAATCTAGAAAAAAAATCTAGAAAAAAATCTAGAAAAAAATCTAGAAAATAAATCTAAAAAAAAATCTAGAAAGAAATCTAGAAAAAAATCTAGAAAAAAAATCTAGAAAAAAATCTAGAAAAAAAATCTAGAAAAAAATCTAGAAAAAAAATCTAGAAAAAAAATCTAGAAAAAAATCGAGAAAATAAATCGAGAAAAAAATCTAGAAAAAAATCTAGGAAATAAATCTAAAAAAAAATCTAGAAAAAAATCTAGAAAATAAATCTAAAAAAAAATCTAGAAAAAAATCTAGAAAATAAATCTAAAAAAAAATCTACAAAAAAAATCTAGAAAAAAAATCTAGAAAAAAATCTAGAAAATAAATCGAGAAAAAAATCGAGAAAAAAATCTAGAAAATAAATCTAAAAAAAAATCTAGAAAAAAATCTAGAAAATAAATCTAAAAAAAAATCTACAAAAAAAATCTAGAAAAAAATCTACAAAAAAAATCTAGAAAAAAATCTAGAAAAAAATCTAGAAAAAAAATCTAGAAAAAAAATCTAGAAAAAAAATCTAGAAAAAAAATCTAGAAAAAAATCTACAAAAAAAATCTACAAAAACAATTTACAAAAAAAATCTAGAAAAAAATCTAGAAAAAAAATTTAGAAAAAAAATCTAGAAAAAAAATCTAGAAAAAAATCTAGAAAAAAAATCTAGAAAGAAATCTAGAAAAAAAATCTAGAAAAAAAATCTAGAAAAAAAATCTAGAAAAAAATCTAGAAAAAAAATCTAGAAAATAAATCTAGAAAAAAATCTAGAAAAAGAATCTAGAAAAAAATCTAGAAAATAAATCTAAAAAAAAATCTACAAAAAAAATCTAGAAAAAAATCTACAAAAAAAATCTAGAAAAAAATCTAGAAAAAAATCTAGAAAAAAAATCTAGAAAAAAAATCTAGAAAAAAAATCTAGAAAAAAAATCTAGAAAAAAATCTACAAAAAAAATCTACAAAAACAATTTACAAAAAAAATCTAGAAAAAAATCTAGAAAAAAAATTTAGAAAAAAAATCTAGAAAAAAAATCTAGAAAAAAATCTAGAAAAAAAATCTAGAAAGAAATCTAGAAAAAAAATCTAGAAAAAAAATCTAGAAAATAAATCTAGAAAAAAATCTAGAAAAAAAATCTAGAAAATAAATCTAGAAAAAAATCTAGAAAAAAAATCTAGAAAAAAATCTAGAAAATAAATCTAAAAAAAATCTAGAAAAAAATCTAGAAAATAAATCTAGAAAAAAAATCTAGAAAAAAAATCTAGAAAAAACATCTAGAAAAAAAATCTAGAAAAAAAATCTAGAAAAAAAATCTAGAAAAAAATCTAGAAAAGAAATCTAGAAAAAAAATCTAGAAAAAAATCTAGAAAATAAATCTAGAAAAAAAATCTAGAAAAAAAACTAGAAAAAAAATCTAGAAAATAAATCTAGAAAAAAATCTAGAAAAAAAATCTAGAAAAAAATCTAGAAAAAAAATCTAGAAAAAAAATCTAGAAAAAAATCTAGAAAAAAATCTAGAAAATAAATCTAAAAAAAAATCTAGAAAGAAATCTAGAAAAAAATCTAGAAAAAAAATCTAGAAAAAAATCTAGAAAAAAAATCTAGAAAAAAATCTAGAAAAAAAATCTAGAAAAAAAATCTAGAAAAAAATCGAGAAAATAAATCGAGAAAAAAATCTAGAAAAAAATCTAGGAAATAAATCTAAAAAAAAATCTAGAAAAAAATCTAGAAAATAAATCTAAAAAAAATCTAGAAAAAAATCTAGAAAATAAATCTAAAAAAAAATCTACAAAAAAAATCTAGAAAAAAATCTAGTAAAAAAATCTAGAAAAAAAATCTAGAAAAAAAATCTAGAAAAAAATCTGGAAAAAAAATCTAGAAAAAAAATCTAGAAAAAAATCTACAAAAAAAATCTACAAAAAAAATCTAGAAAAAAATCTAGAAAAAAAATCTAGAAAAAAAATCTAGAAAAAAAATCTAGAAAAAAAATCTAGAAAAAAAATCTAGAAAAAAATCTAGAAAAAAAATCTAGAAAAAAAATCTAGAAAAAAAATCTAGAAAAAAATCTAGTAAAAAAATCTAGAAAAAAAATCTAGAAAAAAAATCTAGAAAAAAATCTAGAAAAAAAATCTAGAAAAAAAATCTACAAAAAAAATCTAGAAAAAAATCTAGAAAAAAAATCTAGAAAAAAAATCTAGAAAAAAAATCTAGAAAAAAATCTAGAAAAAAAATCTAGAAAAAAAATCTAGAAAAAAATCTAGAAAAAAAATCTAGAAAAAAAATCTAGAAAAAAATCTAGAAAAAAATCTAGAAAAAAAATCTAGAAAAAAAATCTTGAAAAAAAATCTTGAAAAAAAATCTAGAAAAAAATCTACAAAGAAAATCTAGAAAAAAATCTAGTAAAAAAATCTAGAAAAAAAATCTAGAAAAAAAATCTACAAAAAAATCTAGAAAAAAAATCTAGAAAAAAAATCTAGAAAAAAAATCTAGAAAAAAATTCTAGAAAAAAATCTAGAAAAAAATCTAGAAAAAAATCTAGAAAATAAATCTAAAAAAAAATCTAGAAAAAAAATCTAGAAAAAAAATCTAGAAAAAAATCTAGAAAAAAAATCTAGAAAAAAATCTAGAAAAAAATCTAGAAAAAAATCTAGAAAAAAAATCTAGAAAAAAAATCTACAAAAAAATCTAGAAAAAAATCTAGAAAAAAAATCTAGAAAAAAAATCTAGAAAAAAATCTAGAAAAAAAATCTAGAAAAAAAATCTAGAAAAAAATCTAGAAAAAAATCTAGAAAAAAAATCTAGAAAAAAAATCTAGAAAAAAAATCTAGAAAAAAATCTAGAAAAAAATCTAGAAAAAAAATCTAGAAAAAAAATCTAGAAAAAAAATCTAGAAAAAAATCTAGAAAAAAAATCTAGAAAAAAAATCTACAAAAAAAATCTAGAAAAAAATCTACAAAAAAAATCTAGGAAAAAAAATCTAGAAAAAAAATCTAGAAAAAAATCTAGAAAAAAAATCTAGAAAAAAAATCTAGAAAAAAATCTAGAAAAAAAATCTAGAAAAAAATCTAGAAAAAAATCTAGAAAAAAAATCTAGAAAAAAAATCTAGAAAAAAAATCTAAAAAAACAATTTACAAAAAAAATCTAGAAAAAAATCTAGAAAAAAAATTTAGAAAAAAAATCTAGAAAAAAAATCTAGAAAAAAATCTAGAAAAAAAATCTAGAAAAAAATCTAGAAAAAAATCTAGAAAAAAAATCTAGAAAAAAATCTAGAAAAAAAATCTAGAAAAAATCTAGAAAAAAAATCTAGAAAAAAAATCTACAAAAAAAATCTAGAAAAAAAATCTAGAAAAAAATCTAGAAAAAAATCTAGAAAAAAATCTAGAAAATAAATCTAAAAAAAAATCTAGAAAAAAAATCTAGAAAAAAAATCTAGGAAAAAAAATCTAGAAAAAAAATCTAGAAAAAAATCTAGAAAAAAATCTAGAAAAAAAATCTAGAAAAAAAATCTAGAAAAAAAATCTAGAAAAAAAATCTAGAAAATAAATCTAGAAAAAAATCTAGAAAAAAAATCTAGAAAAAAATCTAGAAAAAAAATCTAGAAAAAAAATCTAGAAAAAAATCTAGAAAAAAATCTAGAAAATAAATCTAAAAAAAAATCTAGAAAGAAATCTAGAAAAAAATCTAGAAAAAAAATCTAGAAAAAAATCTTGAAAAAAAATCTAGAAAAAAATCTAGAAAAAAAATCTAGAAAAAAAATCTAGAAAAAAATCTAGAAAATAAATCGAGAAAAAAATCGAGAAAAAAATCTAGAAAATAAATCTAAAAAAAAATCTAGAAAAAAATCTAGAAAATAAATCTAAAAAAAAATCTACAAAAAAAATCTAGAAAAAAATCTACAAAAAAAATCTAGAAAAAAATCTAGAAAAAAATCTAGAAAAAAAATCTAGAAAAAAAATCTAGAAAAAAAATCTAGAAAAAAAATCTAGAAAAAAATCTACAAAAAAAATCTACAAAAACAATTTACAAAAAAAATCTAGAAAAAAATCTAGAAAAAAAATTTAGAAAAAAAATCTAGAAAAAAAATCTAGAAAAAAATCTAGAAAAAAAATCTAGAAAGAAATCTAGAAAAAAAATCTAGAAAAAAAATCTAGAAAATAAATCTAGAAAAAAATCTAGAAAAAAAATCTAGAAAATAAATCTAGAAAAAAATCTAGAAAAAAAATCTAGAAAAAAATCTAGAAAATAAATCTAAAAAAAATCTAGAAAAAAATCTAGAAAATAAATCTAGAAAAAAAATCTAGAAAAAAAATCTAGAAAAAACATCTAGAAAAAAAATCTAGAAAAAAAATCTAGAAAAAAAATCTAGAAAAAAATCTAGAAAAGAAATCTAGAAAAAAAATCTAGAAAAAAATCTAGAAAATAAATCTAGAAAAAAAATCTAGAAAAAAAACTAGAAAAAAAATCTAGAAAATAAATCTAGAAAAAAATCTAGAAAAAAAATCTAGAAAAAAATCTAGAAAAAAAATCTAGAAAAAAAATCTAGAAAAAAATCTAGAAAAAAATCTAGAAAATAAATCTAAAAAAAAATCTAGAAAGAAATCTAGAAAAAAATCTAGAAAAAAAATCTAGAAAAAAATCTAGAAAAAAAATCTAGAAAAAAATCTAGAAAAAAAATCTAGAAAAAAAATCTAGAAAAAAATCGAGAAAATAAATCGAGAAAAAAATCTAGAACAAAATCTAGGAAATAAATCTAAAAAAAAATCTAGAAAAAAATCTAGAAAATAAATCTAAAAAAAATCTAGAAAAAAATCTAGAAAATAAATCTAAAAAAAAATCTACAAAAAAAATCTAGAAAAAAATCTAGTAAAAAAATCTAGAAAAAAAATCTAGAAAAAAAATCTAGAAAAAAATCTGGAAAAAAAATCTAGAAAAAAAATCTAGAAAAAAATCTACAAAAAAAATCTACAAAAAAAATCTAGAAAAAAATCTAGAAAAAAAATCTAGAAAAAAAATCTAGAAAAAAAATCTAGAAAAAAAATCTAGAAAAAAATCTAGAAAAAAAATCTAGAAAAAAAATCTAGAAAAAAAATCTAGAAAAAAATCTAGTAAAAAAATCTAGAAAAAAAATCTAGAAAAAAAATCTAGAAAAAAATCTAGAAAAAAAATCTAGAAAAAAAATCTACAAAAAAAATCTAGAAAAAAATCTAGAAAAAAAATCTAGAAAAAAAATCTAGAAAAAAAATCTAGAAAAAAGTCTAGAAAAAAAATCTAGAAAAAAAATCTAGAAAAAAATCTAGAAAAAAAATCTAGAAAAAAAATCTAGAAAAAAATCTAGAAAAAAATCTAGAAAAAAAATCTAGAAAAAAAATCTTGAAAAAAAATCTTGAAAAAAAATCTAGAAAAAAATCTACAAAGAAAATCTAGAAAAAAATCTAGTAAAAAAATCTAGAAAAAAAATCTAGAAAAAAAATCTACAAAAAAATCTAGAAAAAAAATCTAGAAAAAAAATCTAGAAAAAAAATCTAGAAAAAAAATCTAGAAAAAAATTCTAGAAAAAAATCTAGAAAAAAATCTAGAAAAAAATCTAGAAAATAAATCTAAAAAAAAATCTAGAAAAAAAATCTAGAAAAAAAATCTAGAAAAAAATCTAGAAAAAAAATCTAGAAAAAAATCTAGAAAAAAATCTAGAAAAAAATCTAGAAAAAAAATCTAGAAAAAAAATCTACAAAAAAAATCTAGAAAAAAATCTAGAAAAAAAATCTAGAAAAAAAATCTAGAAAAAAATCTAGAAAAAAAATCTAGAAAAAAAATCTAGAAAAAAATCTAGAAAAAAATCTAGAAAAAAAATCTAGAAAAAAAATCTAGAAAAAAAATCTAGAAAAAAATCTAGAAAAAAAATCTAGAAAAAAAATCTAGAAAAAAAATCTAGAAAAAAATCTAGAAAAAAAATCTAGAAAAAAAATCTACAAAAAAAATCTAGAAAAAAATCTACAAAAAAAATCTAGGAAAAAAAATCTAGAAAAAAAATCTAGAAAAAAATCTAGAAAAAAAATCTAGAAAAAAAATCTAGAAAAAAATCTAGAAAAAAAATCTAGAAAAAAATCTAGAAAAAAATCTAGAAAAAAAATCTAGAAAAAAAATCTAGAAAAAAAATCTAAAAAAACAATTTACAAAAAAAATCTAGAAAAAAATCTAGAAAAAAAATTTAGAAAAAAAATCTAGAAAAAAAATCTAGAAAAAAATCTAGAAAAAAAATCTAGAAAAAAATCTAGAAAAAAATCTAGAAAAAAAATCTAGAAAAAAATCTAGAAAAAAAATCTAGAAAAAATCTAGAAAAAAAATCTAGAAAAAAAATCTACAAAAAAAATCTAGAAAAAAAATCTAGAAAAAAATCTAGAAAAAAATCTAGAAAAAAATCTAGAAAATAAATCTAAAAAAAAATCTAGAAAAAAAATCTAGAAAAAAAATCTAGGAAAAAAAATCTAGAAAAAAAATCTAGAAAAAAATCTAGAAAAAAAATCTACAAAAAAAATCTAGAAAAAAATCTACAAAAAAAATCTACAAAAAAAATCTAGAAAAAAAATCTACAAAAAAAATCTAGGAAAAAAAATCTAGAAAAAAAATCTAGAAAAAAAATCTAGAAAAAAAATCTAGAAAAAAAATCTAGAAAAAAATCTACAAAAAAAATCTACAAAAACAATTTACAAAAAAAATCTAGAAAAAAATCTAGAAAAAAAATTTAGAAAAAAAATCTAGAAAAAAAATCTAGAAAAAAATCTAGAAAAAAAATCTAGAAAGAAATCTAGAAAAAAAATCTAGAAAATAAATCTAGAAAAAAATCTAGAAAAAAAATCTAGAAAATAAATCTAGAAAAAAATCTAGAAAAAAAATCTAGAAAAAAATCTAGAAAATAAATCTAAAAAAAAATCTAGAAAAAAATCTAGAAAATAAATCTAGAAAAAAAATCTAGAAAAAAAATCTAGAAAAAACATCTAGAAAAAAAATCTAGAAAAAAAATCTAGAAAAAAAATCTAGAAAAAAATCTAGAAAAGAAATCTAGAAAAAAAATCTAGAAAAAAATCTAGAAAATAAATCTAGAACAAAAATCTAGAAAAAAAATCTAGAAAAAAAATCTAGAAAATAAATCTAGAAAAAAATCTAGAAAAAAAATCTAGAAAAAAATCTAGAAAAAAAATCTAGAAAAAAAATCTAGAAAAAAATCTAGAAAAAAATCTAGAAAATAAATCTAAAAAAAAATCTAGAAAGAAATCTAGAAAAAAATCTAGAAAAAAAATCTAGAAAAAAATCTAGAAAAAAAATCTAGAAAAAAATCTAGAAAAAAAATCTAGAAAAAAAATCTAGAAAAAAATCGAGAAAATAAATCGAGAAAAAAATCTAGAAAAAAATCTAGAAAATAAATCTAAAAAAAAATCTAGAAAAAAATCTAGAAAATAAATCTAAAAAAAAATCTACAAAAAAAATCTAGAAAAAAATCTAGTAAAAAAATCTAGAAAAAAAATCTAGAAAAAAAATCTAGAAAAAAATCTGGAAAAAAAATCTAGAAAAAAAATCTAGAAAAGAAATCTAGAAAAAAAATCTAGAAAAAAATCTAGAAAATAAATCTAGAAAAAAAATCTAGAAAAAAAATCTAGAAAAAAAATCTAGAAAATAAATCTAGAAAAAAATCTAGAAAAAAAATCTAGAAAAAAATCTAGAAAAAAAATCTAGAAAAAAAATCTAGAAAAAAATCTAGAAAAAAATCTAGAAAAAAATCTAGAAAATAAATCTAAAAAAAAATCTAGAAAGAAATCTAGAAAAAAATCTAGAAAAAAAATCTAGAAAAAAATCTAGAAAAAAAATCTAGAAAAAAATCTAGAAAAAAAATCTAGAAAAAAAATCTAGAAAAAAATCTAGAAAATAAATCGAGAAAAAAATCTAGAAAAAAATCTAGAAAATAAATCTAAAAAAAAATCTAGAAAAAAATCTAGAAAATAAATCTAAAAAAAAATCTACAAAAAAAATCTAGAAAAAAATCTAGTAAAAAAATCTAGAAAAAAAATCTAGAAAAAAAATCTAGAAAAAAATCTGGAAAAAAAATCTAGAAAAAAAATCTAGAAAAGAAATCTAGAAAAAAAATCTAGAAAAAAATCTAGAAAATAAATCTAGAAAAAAAATCTAGAAAAAAAATCTAGAAAAAAAATCTAGAAAATAAATCTAGAAAAAAATCTAGAAAAAAAATCTAGAAAAAAATCTAGAAAAAAAATCTAGAAAAAAAATCTAGAAAAAAATCTAGAAAAAAATCTAGAAAATAAATCTAAAAAAAAATCTAGAAAGAAATCTAGAAAAAAATCTAGAAAAAAAATCTAGAAAAAAATCTAGAAAAAAAATCTAGAAAAAAATCTAGAAAAAAAATCTAGAAAAAAAATCTAGAAAAAAATCTAGAAAATAAATCGAGAAAAAAATCTAGAAAAAAATCTAGAAAATAAATCTAAAAAAAAATCTAGAAAAAAATCTAGAAAATAAATCTAAAAAAAAATCTACAAAAAAAATCTAGAAAAAAATCTAGTAAAAAAATCTAGAAAAAAAATCTAGAAAAAAAATCTAGAAAAAAATCTGGAAAAAAAATCTAGAAAAAAAATCTAGAAAAAAAATCTAGAAAAAAAATCTAGAAAAAAATCTAGAAAAAAAATCTAGAAAAAAAATCTAGAAAAAAAATCTAGAAAAAAATCTAGTAAAAAAATCTAGAAAAAAAATCTAGAAAAAAATCTAGAAAAAAAATCTAGAAAAAAAATCTACAAAAAAAATCTAGAAAAAAATCTAGAAAAAAAATCTAGAAAAAAAATCTAGAAAAAAAATCTAGAAAAAAATCTAGAAAAAAAATCTAGAAAAAAAATCTAGAAAAAAATCTAGAAAAAAAATCTAGAAAAAAAATCTAGAAAAAAATCTAGAAAAAAATCTAGAAAAAAAATCTAGAAAAAAAATCTAGAAAAAAAATCTAGAAAAAAATCTACAAAAAAAATCTAGAAAAACATCTAGTAAAAAAATCTAGAAAAAAAATCTACAAAAAAATCTAGAAAAAAAATCTAGAAAAAAAATCTACAAAAAAAATCTAGAAAAAAATCTAGAAAAAAAATCTACAAAAAAAATCTAGAAAAAAATCTAGAAAAAATATCTAGAAAAAAAATCTAGAAAAAAAATCTAGAAACAAAATCTAGAAAAAAATCTACAAAAAAAATCTACAAAAACAATTTACAAAAAAAATCTAGAAAAAAATCTAGAAAAAAAATTTAGAAAAAAAATCTAGAAAAAAAATCTAGAAAAAAATCTAGAAAAAAAATCTAGAAAGAAATCTAGAAAAAAAATCTAGAAAAAAAATCTAGAAAATAAATCTAGAAAAAAATCTAGAAAAAAAATCTAGAAAATAAATCTAGAAAAAAATCTAGAAAAAAAATCTAGAAAAAAATCTAGAAAATAAATCTAAAAAAAAATCTAGAAAAAAATCTAGAAAATAAATCTAGAAAAAAAATCTAGAAAAAAAATCTAGAAAAAACATCTAGAAAAAAAATCTAGAAAAAAAATCTAGAAAAAAAATCTAGAAAAAAATCTAGAAAAGAAATCTAGAAAAAAAATCTGGAAAAAAATCTAGAAAATAAATCTAGAAAAAAAATCTAGAAAAAAAATCTAGAAAAAAAATCTAGAAAATAAATCTAGAAAAAAATCTAGAAAAAAAATCTAGAAAAAAATCTAGAAAAAAAATCTAGAAAAAAAATCTAGAAAAAAATCTAGAAAAAAATCTAGAAAATAAATCTAAAAAAAAATCTAGAAAGAAATCTAGAAAAAAATCTAGAAAAAAAATCTAGAAAAAAATCTAGAAAAAAAATCTACAAAAAAATCTAGAAAAAAAATCTAGAAAAAAAATCTACAAAAAAAATCTAGAAAAAAATCTAGAAAAAAAATCTACAAAAAAAATCTAGAAAAAAATCTAGAAAAAAAATCTAGAAAAAAAATCTAGAAAAAAAATCTAGAAACAAAATCTAGAAAAAAATCTACAAAAAAAATCTACAAAAACAATTTACAAAAAAAATCTAGAAAAAAATCTAGAAAAAAAATTTAGAAAAAAAATCTAGAAAAAAAATCTAGAAAAAAATCTAGAAAAAAAATCTAGAAAGAAATCTAGAAAAAAAATCTAGAAAAAAAATCTAGAAAATAAATCTAGAAAAAAATCTAGAAAAAAAATCTAGAAAATAAATCTAGAAAAAAATCTAGAAAAAAAATCTAGAAAAAAATCTAGAAAATAAATCTAAAAAAAAATCTAGAAAAAAATCTAGAAAATAAATCTAGAAAAAAAATCTAGAAAAAAAATCTAGAAAAAACATCTAGAAAAAAAATCTAGAAAAAAAATCTAGAAAAAAAATCTAGAAAAAAATCTAGAAAAGAAATCTAGAAAAAAAATCTAGAAAAAAATCTAGAAAATAAATCTAGAAAAAAAATCTAGAAAAAAAATCTAGAAAAAAAATCTAGAAAATAAATCTAGAAAAAAATCTAGAAAAAAAATCTAGAAAAAAATCTAGAAAAAAAATCTAGAAAAAAAATCTAGAAAAAAATCTAGAAAAAAATCTAGAAAAAAAATCTAGAAAAAAATCTTGAAAAAAAATCTAGAAAAAAATCTAGAAAATAAATCGAGAAAAAAATCGAGAAAAAAATCTAGAAAATAAATCTAAAAAAAAATCTAGAAAAAAATCTAGAAAATAAATCTAAAAAAAAATCTACAAAAAAAATCTAGAAAAAAATCTACAAAAAAAATCTAGAAAAAAATCTAGAAAAAAATCTAGAAAAAAAATCTAGAAAAAAAATCTAGAAAAAAAATCTAGAAAAAAAATCTAGAAAAAAATCTACAAAAAAAATCTACAAAAACAATTTACAAAAAAAATCTAGAAAAAAATCTAGAAAAAAAATTTAGAAAAAAAATCTAGAAAAAAAATCTAGAAAAAAATCTAGAAAAAAAATCTAGAAAGAAATCTAGAAAAAAAATCTAGAAAAAAAATCTAGAAAATAAATCTAGAAAAAAATCTAGAAAAAAAATCTAGAAAATAAATCTAGAAAAAAATCTAGAAAAAAAATCTAGAAAAAAATCTAGAAAATAAATCTAAAAAAAATCTAGAAAAAAAATCTAGAAAAAAATCTAGAAAAAAATCTAGAAAATAAATCTAAAAAAAAATCTAGAAAGAAATCTAGAAAAAAATCTAGAAAAAAAATCTAGAAAAAAATCTTGAAAAAAAATCTAGAAAAAAATCTAGAAAATAAATCGAGAAAAAAATCGAGAAAAAAATCTAGAAAATAAATCTAAAAAAAAATCTAGAAAAAAATCTAGAAAATAAATCTAAAAAAAAATCTACAAAAAAAATCTAGAAAAAAATCTACAAAAAAAATCTAGAAAAAAATCTAGAAAAAAATCTAGAAAAAAAATCTAGAAAAAAAATCTAGAAAAAAAATCTAGAAAAAAAATCTAGAAAAAAATCTACAAAAAAAATCTACAAAAACAATTTACAAAAAAAATCTAGAAAAAAATCTAGAAAAAAAATTTAGAAAAAAAATCTAGAAAAAAAATCTAGAAAAAAATCTAGAAAAAAAATCTAGAAAGAAATCTAGAAAAAAAATCTAGAAAAAAAATCTAGAAAATAAATCTAGAAAAAAATCTAGAAAAAAAATCTAGAAAATAAATCTAGAAAAAAATCTAGAAAAAAAATCTAGAAAAAAATCTAGAAAATAAATCTAAAAAAAATCTAGAAAAAAATCTAGAAAATAAATCTAGAAAAAAAATCTAGAAAAAAAATCTAGAAAAAACATCTAGAAAAAAAATCTAGAAAAAAAATCTAGAAAAAAAATCTAGAAAAAAATCTAGAAAAGAAATCTAGAAAAAAAATCTAGAAAAAAATCTAGAAAATAAATCTAGAAAAAAAATCTAGAAAAAAAATCTAGAAAAAAAATCTAGAAAATAAATCTAGAAAAAAATCTAGAAAAAAAATCTAGAAAAAAATCTAGAAAAAAAATCTAGAAAAAAAATCTAGAAAAAAATCTAGAAAAAAATCTAGAAAATAAATCTAAAAAAAAATCTAGAAAGAAATCTAGAAAATAAATCTAAAAAAAAATCTAGAAAGAAATCTAGAAAAAAATCTAGAAAAAAAATCTAGAAAAAAATCTAGAAAAAAAATCTAGAAAAAAATCTAGAAAAAAAATCTAGAAAAAAAATCTAGAAAAAAATCGAGAAAATAAATCGAGAAAAAAATCTAGAAAAAAATCTAGAAAATAAATCTAAAAAAAAATCTAGAAAAAAATCTAGAAAATAAATCTAAAAAAAAATCTACAAAAAAAATCTAGAAAAAAATCTAGTAAAAAAATCTAGAAAAAAAATCTAGAAAAAAAATCTAGAAAAAAATCTGGAAAAAAAATCTAGAAAAAAAATCTAGAAAAAAATCTACAAAAAAAATCTACAAAAAAAATCTAGAAAAAAATCTAGAAAAAAAATCTAGAAAAAAAATCTAGAAAAAAAATCTAGAAAAAAAATCTAGAAAAAAATCTAGTAAAAAAATCTAGAAAAAAAATCTAGAAAAAAAATCTAGAAAAAAATCTAGAAAAAAAATCTAGAAAAAAAATCTACAAAAAAAATCTAGAAAAAAATCTAGAAAAAAAATCTAGAAAAAAAATCTAGAAAAAAAATCTAGAAAAAAATCTAGAAAAAAAATCTAGAAAAAAAATCTTGAAAAAAAATCTAGAAAAAAATCTACAAAAAAAATCTAGAAAAAAATCTAGTAAAAAAATCTAGAAAAAAAATCTAGAAAAAAAATCTACAAAAAAATCTAGAAAAAAAATCTAGAAAAAAAATCTAGAAAAAAAATCTAGAAAAAAAATCTAGAAAAAAATCTAGAAAAAAATCTAGAAAAAAAATCTAGAAAAAAAATCTAGAAAAAAAATCTAGAAAAAAATCTAGAAAAAAAATCTAGAAAAAAAATCTACAAAAAAAATCTAGAAAAAAATCTACAAAAAAAATCTAGGAAAAAAAATCTAGAAAAAAAATCTAGAAAAAAATCTAGAAAAAAAATCTAGAAAAAAATCTACAAAAAAAATCTAGAAAAAAATCTAGAAAAAAATCTAGAAAAAAAATCTAGAAAAAAAATCTAGAAAAAAAATCTAGAAAAAAATCTACAAAAAAAATCTAGAAAAAAATCTAGTAAAAAAATCTAGAAAAAAAATCTAGAAAAAAAATCTACTAAAAAATCTAGAAAAAAAATCTAGAAAAAAATCTAGAAAAAAATCTAGAAAAAAAATCTAGAAAAAAAATCTAGAAAAAAATCTGGAAAAAAAATCTAGAAAAAAAATCTAGAAAAAAATCTACAAAAAAAATCTACAAAAAAAATCTAGAAAAAAATCTAGAAAAAAAATCTAGAAAAAAAATCTAGAAAAAAAATCTAGAAAAAAAATCTAGAAAAAAATCTAGTAAAAAAATCTAGAAAAAAAATCTAGAAAAAAAATCTAGAAAAAAATCTAGAAAAAAAATCTAGAAAAAAAATCTACAAAAAAAATCTAGAAAAAAATCTAGAAAAAAAATCTAGAAAAAAAATCTAGAAAAAAAATCTAGAAAAAAATCTAGAAAAAAAATCTTGAAAAAAAATCTTGAAAAAAAATCTAGAAAAAAATCTACAAAAAAAATCTAGAAAAAAATCTAGTAAAAAAATCTAGAAAAAAAATCTAGAAAAAAAATCTACAAAAAAATCTAGAAAAAAAATCTAGAAAAAAAATCTAGAAAAAAAATCTAGAAAAAAAATCTAGAAAAAAATCTAGAAAAAAATCTAGAAAAAAAATCTAGAAAAAAAATCTAGAAAAAAAATCTAGAAAAAAATCTAGAAAAAAAATCTAGAAAAAAAATCTACAAAAAAAATCTAGAAAAAAATCTACAAAAAAAATCTAGGAAAAAAAATCTAGAAAAAAAATCTAGAAAAAAATCTAGAAAAAAAATCTAGAAAAAAATCTACAAAAAAAATCTAGAAAAAAATCTAGAAAAAAATCTAGAAAAAAAATCTAGAAAAAAAATCTAGAAAAAAAATCTAGAAAAAAATCTACAAAAAAAATCTAGAAAAAAATCTAGTAAAAAAATCTAGAAAAAAATCTACAAAAAAAATCTACAAAAACAATTTACAAAAAAAATCTAGAAAAAAATCTAGAAAAAAAATTTAGAAAAAAAATCTAGAAAAAAAATCTAGAAAAAAATCTAGAAAAAAAATCTAGAAAGAAATCTAGAAAAAAAATCTAGAAAAAAAATCTAGAAAATAAATCTAGAAAAAAATCTAGAAAAAAAATCTAGAAAATAAATCTAGAAAAAAATCTAGAAAAAAAATCTAGAAAAAAATCTAGAAAATAAATCTAAAAAAAATCTAGAAAAAAATCTAGAAAATAAATCTAGAAAAAAAATCTAGAAAAAAAATCTAGAAAAAACATCTAGAAAAATAATCTAGAAAAAAAATCTAGAAAAAAAATCTAGAAAAAAATCTAGAAAAGAAATCTAGAAAAAAAATCTAGAAAAAAATCTAGAAAATAAATCTAGAAAAAAAATCTAGAAAAAAAATCTAGAAAAAAAATCTAGAAAATAAATCTAGAAAAAAATCTAGAAAAAAAATCTAGAAAAAAATCTAGAAAAAAAATCTAGAAAAAAAATCTAGAAAAAAATCTAGAAAAAAATCTAGAAAATAAATCTAAAAAAAAATCTAGAAAGAAATCTAGAAAATAAATCTAAAAAAAAATCTAGAAAGAAATCTAGAAAAAAATCTAGAAAAAAAATCTAGAAAAAAATCTAGAAAAAAAATCTAGAAAAAAATCTAGAAAAAAAATCTAGAAAAAAAATCTAGAAAAAAATCGAGAAAATAAATCGAGAAAAAAATCTAGAAAAAAATCTAGAAAATAAATCTAAAAAAAAATCTAGAAAAAAATCTAGAAAATAAATCTAAAAAAAAATCTACAAAAAAAATCTAGAAAAAAATCTAGTAAAAAAATCTAGAAAAAAAATCTAGAAAAAAAATCTAGAAAAAAATCTGGAAAAAAAATCTAGAAAAAAAATCTAGAAAAAAATCTACAAAAAAAATCTACAAAAAAAATCTAGAAAAAAATCTAGAAAAAAAATCTAGAAAAAAAATCTAGAAAAAAAATCTAGAAAAAAAATCTAGAAAAAAATCTAGTAAAAAAATCTAGAAAAAAAATCTAGAAAAAAAATCTAGAAAAAAATCTAGAAAAAAAATCTAGAAAAAAAATCTACAAAAAAAATCTAGAAAAAAATCTAGAAAAAAAATCTAGAAAAAAAATCTAGAAAAAAAATCTAGAAAAAAATCTAGAAAAAAAATCTAGAAAAAAAATCTTGAAAAAAAATCTAGAAAAAAATCTACAAAAAAAATCTAGAAAAAAATCTAGTAAAAAAATCTAGAAAAAAAATCTAGAAAAAAAATCTACAAAAAAATCTAGAAAAAAAATCTAGAAAAAAAATCTAGAAAAAAAATCTAGAAAAAAAATCTAGAAAAAAATCTAGAAAAAAATCTAGAAAAAAAATCTAGAAAAAAAATCTAGAAAAAAAATCTAGAAAAAAATCTAGAAAAAAAATCTAGAAAAAAAATCTACAAAAAAAATCTAGAAAAAAATCTACAAAAAAAATCTAGGAAAAAAAATCTAGAAAAAAAATCTAGAAAAAAATCTAGAAAAAAAATCTAGAAAAAAATCTACAAAAAAAATCTAGAAAAAAATCTAGAAAAAAATCTAGAAAAAAAATCTAGAAAAAAAATCTAGAAAAAAAATCTAGAAAAAAATCTACAAAAAAAATCTAGAAAAAAATCTAGTAAAAAAATCTAGAAAAAAAATCTAGAAAAAAAATCTACTAAAAAATCTAGAAAAAAAATCTAGAAAAAAATCTAGAAAAAAATCTAGAAAAAAAATCTAGAAAAAAAATCTAGAAAAAAATCTGGAAAAAAAATCTAGAAAAAAAATCTAGAAAAAAATCTACAAAAAAAATCTACAAAAAAAATCTAGAAAAAAATCTAGAAAAAAAATCTAGAAAAAAAATCTAGAAAAAAAATCTAGAAAAAAAATCTAGAAAAAAATCTAGTAAAAAAATCTAGAAAAAAAATCTAGAAAAAAAATCTAGAAAAAAATCTAGAAAAAAAATCTAGAAAAAAAATCTACAAAAAAAATCTAGAAAAAAATCTAGAAAAAAAATCTAGAAAAAAAATCTAGAAAAAAAATCTAGAAAAAAATCTAGAAAAAAAATCTTGAAAAAAAATCTTGAAAAAAAATCTAGAAAAAAATCTACAAAAAAAATCTAGAAAAAAATCTAGTAAAAAAATCTAGAAAAAAAATCTAGAAAAAAAATCTACAAAAAAATCTAGAAAAAAAATCTAGAAAAAAAATCTAGAAAAAAAATCTAGAAAAAAAATCTAGAAAAAAATCTAGAAAAAAATCTAGAAAAAAAATCTACAAAAAAAATCTAGAAAAAAATCTACAAAAAAAATCTAGGAAAAAAAATCTAGAAAAAAAATCTAGAAAAAAATCTAGAAAAAAAATCTAGAAAAAAATCTACAAAAAAAATCTAGAAAAAAATCTAGAAAAAAATCTAGAAAAAAAATCTAGAAAAAAAATCTAGAAAAAAAATCTAGAAAAAAATCTACAAAAAAAATCTAGAAAAAAATCTAGTAAAAAAATCTAGAAAAAAAATCTAGAAAAAAAATCTACTAAAAAATCTAGAAAAAAAATCTAGAAAAAAATCTAGAAAAAAATCTAGAAAAAAAATCTAGAAAAAAAATCTACAAAAAAAATCTAGAAAAAAATCTACAAAAAAAATCTAGGAAAAAAAATCTAGAAAAAAAATCTAGAAAAAAATCTAGAAAAAAAATCTAGAAAAAAATCTACTAAAAAAATCTAGAAAAAAATCTAGAAAAAAATCTAGAAAAAAAATCTAGAAAAAAAATCTAGAAAAAAAATCTAGAAAATAAATCTAGAAAAAAAATCTAGAAAATAAATCTAGAAAAAAATCTAGAAAAAAAATCTAGAAAATAAATCTAGAAAAAAATCTAGAAAAAAAATCTAGAAAATAAATCTAGAAAAAAATCTAGAAAAAAAATCTAGAAAATAAATCTAGAAAAAAATCTAGAAAAAAAATCTAGAAAAAAATCTAGAAAATAAATCTAAAAAAAAATCTAGAAAAAAAATCTAGAAAAAAAATCTAGGAAAAAAAATCTAGAAAAAAAATCTAGAAAAAAATCTAGAAAAAAAATCTAGAAAAAAAATCTAGAAAAAAATCTACTAAAAAAATCTACAAAAAAAATCTAGAAAAAAAATCTACAAAAAAAATCTAGGAAAAAAAATCTAGAAAAAAAATCTAGAAAAAAAATCTAGAAAAAAAATCTAGAAAAAAAATCTAGAAAAAAATCTACAAAAAAAATCTACAAAAACAATTTACAAAAAAAATCTAGAAAAAAATCTAGAAAAAAAATTTAGAAAAAAAATCTAGAAAAAAAATCTAGAAAAAAATCTAGAAAAAAAATCTAGAAAGAAATCTAGAAAAAAAATCTAGAAAAAAAATCTAGAAAAAAATCTAGAAAAAAAATCTAGAAAAAAATCTACAAAAAAAATCTAGAAAAAAATCTAGAAAAAAATCTAGAAAAAAAATCTAGAAAAAAAATCTAGAAAAAAAATCTAGAAAAAAATCTACAAAAAAAATCTAGAAAAAAATCTAGTAAAAAAATCTAGAAAAAAAATCTAGAAAAAAAATCTACAAAAAAATCTAGAAAAAAAATCTAGAAAAAAAATCTAGAAAAAAAATCTAGAAAAAAAATCTAGAAAAAAATCTAGAAAAAAATCTAGAAAAAAAATCTAGAAAAAAAATCTAGAAAAAAAATCTAGAAAAAAATCTAGAAAAAAAATCTAGAAAAAAAATCTACAAAAAAAATCTAGAAAAAAATCTACAAAAAAAATCTAGGAAAAAAAATCTAGAAAAAAAATCTAGAAAAAAATCTAGAAAAAAAATCTAGAAAAAAATCTACAAAAAAAATCTAGAAAAAAATCTAGAAAAAAATCTAGAAAAAAAATCTAGAAAAAAAATCTAGAAAAAAAATCTAGAAAAAAAATCTAGAAAAAAAATCTAGAAAATAAATCTAGAAAAAAATCTAGAAAAAAAATCTAGAAAATAAATCTAGAAAAAAATCTAGAAAAAAAATCTAGAAAATAAATCTAGAAAAAAATCTAGAAAAAAAATCTAGAAAATAAATCTAGAAAAAAATCTAGAAAAAAAATCTAGAAAAAAATCTAGAAAATAAATCTAAAAAAAAATCTAGAAAAAAAATCTAGAAAAAAAATCTAGGAAAAAAAATCTAGAAAAAAAATCTAGAAAAAAATCTAGAAAAAAAATCTAGAAAAAAAATCTAGAAAAAAATCTACAAAAAAAATCTACAAAAACAATCTAGAAAAAAAATCTACAAAAAAAATCTAGGAAAAAAAATCTAGAAAAAAAATCTAGAAAAAAAATCTAGAAAAAAAATCTAGAAAAAAAATCTAGAAAAAAATCTACAAAAAAAATCTACAAAAACAATTTACAAAAAAAATCTAGAAAAAAATCTAGAAAAAAAATTTAGAAAAAAAATCTAGAAAAAAAATCTAGAAAAAAATCTAGAAAAAAAATCTAGAAAGAAATCTAGAAAAAAAATCTAGAAAATAAATCTAGAAAAAAATCTAGAAAAAAAATCTAGAAAATAAATCTAGAAAAAAATCTAGAAAAAAAATCTAGAAAAAAATCTAGAAAATAAATCTAAAAAAAAATCTAGAAAAAAATCTAGAAAATAAATCTAGAAAAAAAATCTAGAAAAAAAATCTAGAAAAAACATCTAGAAAAAAAATCTAGAAAAAAAATCTAGAAAAAAAATCTAGAAAAAAATCTAGAAAAGAAATCTAGAAAAAAAATCTAGAAAAAAATCTAGAAAATAAATCTAGAAAAAAAATCTAGAAAAAAAATCTAGAAAAAAAATCTAGAAAATAAATCTAGAAAAAAATCTAGAAAAAAAATCTAGAAAAAAATCTAGAAAAAAAATCTAGAAAAAAAATCTAGAAAAAAATCTAGAAAAAAATCTAGAAAATAAATCTAAAAAAAAATCTAGAAAGAAATCTAGAAAAAAATCTAGAAAAAAAATCTAGAAAAAAATCTAGAAAAAAAATCTAGAAAAAAATCTAGAAAAAAAATCTAGAAAAAAAATCTAGAAAAAAATCTAGAAAATAAATCGAGAAAAAAATCTAGAAAAAAATCTAGAAAAAAAATCTAGAAAAAAAATCTAGAAAAAAATCTGGAAAAAAAATCTAGAAAAAAAATCTAGAAAAAAATCTACAAAAAAAATCTACAAAAAAAATCTAGAAAAAAATCTAGAAAAAAAATCTAGTAAAAAAATCTAGAAAAAAAATCTAGAAAAAAAATCTAGAAAAAAATCTGGAAAAAAAATCTAGAAAAAAAATCTAGAAAAAAATCTACAAAAAAAATCTACAAAAAAAATCTAGAAAAAAATCTAGAAAAAAAATCTAGAAAAAAAATCTAGAAAAAAAATCTAGAAAAAAAATCTAGAAAAAAATCTAGTAAAAAAATCTAGAAAAAAAATCTAGAAAAAAAATCTAGAAAAAAATCTAGAAAAAAAATCTAGAAAAAAAATCTACAAAAAAAATCTAGAAAAAAATCTAGAAAAAAAATCTAGAAAAAAAATCTAGAAAAAAAATCTAGAAAAAAATCTAGAAAAAAAATCTAGAAAAAAAATCTAGAAAAAAATCTAGAAAAAAAATCTAGAAAAAAAATCTAGAAAAAAAATCTAGAAAAAAATCTAGAAAAAAAATCTTGAAAAAAAATCTTGAAAAAAAATCTAGAAAAAAATCTACAAAAAAAATCTAGAAAAAAATCTAGTAAAAAAATCTAGAAAAAAAATCTAGAAAAAAAATCTACAAAAAAATCTAGAAAAAAAATCTAGAAAAAAAATCTAGAAAAAAAATCTAGAAAAAAAATCTAGAAAAAAATCTAGAAAAAAATCTAGAAAAAAAATCTAGAAAAAAAATCTAGAAAAAAAATCTAGAAAAAAATCTAGAAAAAAAATCTAGAAAAAAAATCTACAAAAAAAATCTAGAAAAAAATCTACAAAAAAAATCTAGGAAAAAAAATCTAGAAAAAAAATCTAGAAAAAAATCTAGAAAAAAAATCTAGAAAAAAATCTACAAAAAAAATCTAGAAAAAAATCTAGAAAAAAATCTAGAAAAAAAATCTAGAAAAAAAATCTAGATAAAAAATCTAGAAAAAAATCTACAAAAAAAATCTAGAAAAAAATCTAGTAAAAAAATCTAGAAAAAAAATCTAGAAAAAAAATCTACTAAAAAATCTAGAAAAAAAATCTAGAAAAAAATCTAGAAAAAAATCTAGAAAAAAAATCTAGAAAAAAAATCTACAAAAAAAATCTAGAAAAAAATCTACAAAAAAAATCTAGGAAAAAAAATCTAGAAAAAAAATCTAGAAAAAAATCTAGAAAAAAAATCTAGAAAAAAATCTACTAAAAAAATCTAGAAAAAAATCTAGAAAAAAATCTAGAAAAAAAATCTAGAAAAAAAATCTAGAAAAAAAATCTAGAAAATAAATCTAGAAAAAAAATCTAGAAAATAAATCTAGAAAAAAATCTAGAAAAAAAATCTAGAAAATAAATCTAGAAAAAAATCTAGAAAAAAAATCTAGAAAATAAATCTAGAAAAAAATCTAGAAAAAAAATCTAGAAAATAAATCTAGAAAAAAATCTAGAAAAAAAATCTAGAAAAAAATCTAGAAAATAAATCTAAAAAAAAATCTAGAAAAAAAATCTAGAAAAAAAATCTAGGAAAAAAAATCTAGAAAAAAAATCTAGAAAAAAATCTAGAAAAAAAATCTAGAAAAAAAATCTAGAAAAAAATCTACTAAAAAAATCTACAAAAAAAATCTAGAAAAAAAATCTACAAAAAAAATCTAGGAAAAAAAATCTAGAAAAAAAATCTAGAAAAAAAATCTAGAAAAAAAATCTAGAAAAAAAATCTAGAAAAAAATCTACAAAAAAAATCTACAAAAACAATTTACAAAAAAAATCTAGAAAAAAATCTAGAAAAAAAATTTAGAAAAAAAATCTAGAAAAAAAATCTAGAAAAAAATCTAGAAAAAAAATCTAGAAAGAAATCTAGAAAAAAAATCTAGAAAAAAAATCTAGAAAAAAATCTAGAAAAAAAATCTAGAAAAAAATCTACAAAAAAAATCTAGAAAAAAATCTAGAAAAAAATCTAGAAAAAAAATCTAGAAAAAAAATCTAGAAAAAAAATCTAGAAAAAAATCTACAAAAAAAATCTAGAAAAAAATCTAGTAAAAAAATCTAGAAAAAAAATCTAGAAAAAAAATCTACAAAAAAATCTAGAAAAAAAATCTAGAAAAAAAATCTAGAAAAAAAATCTAGAAAAAAAATCTAGAAAAAAATCTAGAAAAAAATCTAGAAAAAAAATCTAGAAAAAAAATCTAGAAAAAAAATCTACAAAAAAATCTAGAAAAAAAATCTAGAAAAAAAATCTACAAAAAAAATCTAGGAAAAAAAATCTAGAAAAAAAATCTAGAAAAAAAATCTAGAAAAAAAATCTAGAAAAAAAATCTAGAAAAAAATCTACAAAAAAAATCTACAAAAACAATTTACAAAAAAAATCTAGAAAAAAATCTAGAAAAAAAATTTAGAAAAAAAATCTAGAAAAAAAATCTAGAAAAAAATCTAGAAAAAAAATCTAGAAAGAAATCTAGAAAAAAAATCTAGAAAATAAATCTAGAAAAAAATCTAGAAAAAAAATCTAGAAAATAAATCTAGAAAAAAATCTAGAAAAAAAATCTAGAAAAAAATCTAGAAAATAAATCTAAAAAAAAATCTAGAAAAAAATCTAGAAAATAAATCTAGAAAAAAAATCTAGAAAAAACATCTAGAAAAAACATCTAGAAAAAAAATCTAGAAAAAAAATCTAGAAAAAAAATCTAGAAAAAAATCTAGAAAAGAAATCTAGAAAAAAAATCTAGAAAAAAATCTAGAAAATAAATCTAGAAAAAAAATCTAGAAAAAAAATCTAGAAAAAAAATCTAGAAAATAAATCTAGAAAAAAATCTAGAAAAAAAATCTAGAAAAAAATCTAGAAAAAAAATCTAGAAAAAAAATCTAGAAAAAAAATCTAGAAAATAAATCTAGAAAAAAATCTAGAAAAAAAATCTAGAAAATAAATCTAGAAAAAAATCTAGAAAAAAAATCTAGAAAATAAATCTAGAAAAAAATCTAGAAAAAAAATCTAGAAAATAAATCTAGAAAAAAATCTAGAAAAAAAATCTAGAAAAAAATCTAGAAAATAAATCTAAAAAAAAATCTAGAAAAAAAATCTAGAAAAAAAATCTAGGAAAAAAAATCTAGAAAAAAAATCTAGAAAAAAATCTAGAAAAAAAATCTAGAAAAAAAATCTAGAAAAAAATCTACAAAAAAAATCTACAAAAAAAATCTAGAAAAAAAATCTACAAAAAAAATCTAGGAAAAAAAATCTAGAAAAAAAATCTAGAAAAAAAATCTAGAAAAAAAATCTAGAAAAAAAATCTAGAAAAAAATCTACAAAAAAAATCTACAAAAACAATTTACAAAAAAAATCTAGAAAAAAATCTAGAAAAAAAATTTAGAAAAAAAATCTAGAAAAAAAATCTAGAAAAAAATCTAGAAAAAAAATCTAGAAAGAAATCTAGAAAAAAAATCTAGAAAATAAATCTAGAAAAAAATCTAGAAAAAAAATCTAGAAAATAAATCTAGAAAAAAATCTAGAAAAAAAATCTAGAAAAAAATCTAGAAAATAAATCTAAAAAAAAATCTAGAAAAAAATCTAGAAAATAAATCTAGAAAAAAAATCTAGAAAAAACATCTAGAAAAAACATCTAGAAAAAAAATCTAGAAAAAAAATCTAGAAAAAAAATCTAGAAAAAAATCTAGAAAAGAAATCTAGAAAAAAAATCTAGAAAAAAATCTAGAAAATAAATCTAGAAAAAAAATCTAGAAAAAAAATCTAGAAAAAAAATCTAGAAAATAAATCTAGAAAAAAATCTAGAAAAAAAATCTAGAAAAAAATCTAGAAAAAAAATCTAGAAAAAAAATCTAGAAAAAAATCTAGAAAAAAATCTAGAAAATAAATCTAAAAAAAAATCTAGAAAGAAATCTAGAAAAAAATCTAGAAAAAAAATCTAGAAAAAAATCTAGAAAAAAAATCTAGAAAAAAATCTAGAAAAAAAATCTAGAAAAAAAATCTAGAAAAAAATCTAGAAAATAAATCGAGAAAAAAATCTAGAAAAAAATCTAGAAAATAAATCTTAAAAAAAATCTAGAAAAAAATCTAGAAAATAAATCTAAAAAAAAATCTACAAAAAAAATCTAGAAAAAAATCTAGTAAAAAAATCTAGAAAAAAAATCTAGAAAAAAAATCTAGAAAAAAATCTGGAAAAAAAATCTAGAAAAAAAATCTAGAAAAGAAATCTAGAAAAAAAATCTAGAAAAAAATCTAGAAAATAAATCTAGAAAAAAAATCTAGAAAAAAAATCTAGAAAAAAAATCTAGAAAATAAATCTAGAAAAAAATCTAGAAAAAAAATCTAGAAAAAAATCTAGAAAAAAAATCTAGAAAAAAAATCTAGAAAAAAATCTAGAAAAAAATCTAGAAAATAAATCTAAAAAAAAATCTAGAAAGAAATCTAGAAAAAAATCTAGAAAAAAAATCTAGAAAAAAATCTACAAAAAAAATCTACAAAAAAAATCTAGAAAAAAATCTAGAAAAAAAATCTAGAAAAAAAATCTAGAAAAAAAATCTAGAAAAAAAATCTAGAAAAAAATCTAGTAAAAAAATCTAGAAAAAAAATCTAGAAAAAAATCTAGAAAAAAAATCTAGAAAAAAAATCTACAAAAAAAATCTAGAAAAAAATCTAGAAAAAAAATCTAGAAAAAAAATCTAGAAAAAAAATCTAGAAAAAAATCTAGAAAAAAAATCTAGAAAAAAAATCTAGAAAAAAATCTAGAAAAAAAATCTAGAAAAAAAATCTAGAAAAAAATCTAGAAAAAAATCTAGAAAAAAAATCTAGAAAAAAAATCTAGAAAAAAAATCTAGAAAAAAAATCTAGAAAAAAATCTACAAAAAAAATCTAGAAAAAAATCTAGTACAAAAATCTAGAAAAAAAATCTAGAAAAAAAATCTACAAAAAAATCTAGAAAAAAAATCTACAAAAAAAATCTACAAAAAAAATCTAGAAAAAAATCTAGAAAAAAAATCTACAAAAAAAATCTAGAAAAAAATCTAGAAAAAAAATCTAGAAAAAAAATCTAGAAAAAAAATCTAGAAACAAAATCTAGAAAAAAATCTACAAAAAAAATCTACAAAAACAATTTACAAAAAAAATCTAGAAAAAAATCTAGAAAAAAAATTTAGAAAAAAAATCTAGAAAAAAAATCTAGAAAAAAATCTAGAAAAAAAATCTAGAAAGAAATCTAGAAAAAAAATCTAGAAAAAAAATCTAGAAAATAAATCTAGAAAAAAATCTAGAAAAAAAATCTAGAAAATAAATCTAGAAAAAAATCTAGAAAAAAAATCTAGAAAAAAATCTAGAAAATAAATCTAAAAAAAAATCTAGAAAAAAATCTAGAAAATAAATCTAGAAAAAAAATCTAGAAAAAAAATCTAGAAAAAACATCTAGAAAAAAAATCTAGAAAAGAAATCTAGAAAAAAAATCTAGAAAAAAATCTAGAAAAGAAATCTAGAAAAAAAATCTAGAAAAAAATCTAGAAAATAAATCTAGAAAAAAAATCTAGAAAAAAAATCTAGAAAAAAAATCTAGAAAATAAATCTAGAAAAAAATCTAGAAAAAAAATCTAGAAAAAAATCTAGAAAAAAAAACCAGAAAAAAAATCTAGAAAAAAATCTAGAAAAAAATCTAGAAAATAAATCTCAAAAAAAATCTAGAAAGAAATCTAGAAAAAAATCTAGAAAAAAAATCTAGAAAAAAATCTTGAAAAAAAATCTAGAAAAAAATCTAGAAAAAAAATCTAGAAAAAAAATCTAGAAAAAAATCTAGAAAAAAAATCTAGAAAAAAAATCTAGAAAAAAATCTAGAAAAAAATCTAGAAAAAAAATCTAGAAAAAAAATCTAGAAAAAAAATCTAGAAAAAAAATCTAGAAAAAAATCTACAAAAAAAATCTAGAAAAAAATCTAGTACAAAAATCTAGAAAAAAAATCTAGAAAAAAAATCTACAAAAAAATCTAGAAAAAAAATCTACAAAAAAAATCTACAAAAAAAATCTAGAAAAAAATCTAGAAAAAAAATCTACAAAAAAAATCTAGAAAAAAATCTAGAAAAAAAATCTAGAAAAAAAATCTAGAAAAAAAATCTAGAAACAAAATCTAGAAAAAAATCTACAAAAAAAATCTACAAAAACAATTTACAAAAAAAATCTAGAAAAAAATCTAGAAAAAAAATCTAGAAAGAAATCTAGAAAAAAAATCTAGAAAAAAAATCTAGAAAATAAATCTAGAAAAAAATCTAGAAAAAAAATCTAGAAAATAAATCTAGAAAAAAATCTAGAAAAAAAATCTAGAAAAAAATCTAGAAAATAAATCTAAAAAAAAATCTAGAAAAAAATCTAGAAAATAATTTTAGAAAAAAATCTAGAAAAAAAATCTAGAAAAAAATCTAGAAAAAAAACCAGAAAAAAAATCTAGAAAAAAATCTAGAAAAAAATCTAGAAAATAAATCTAAAAAAAAATCTAGAAAGAAATCTAGAAAAAAATCTAGAAAAAAAATCTAGAAAAAAATCTTGAAAAAAAATCTAGAAAAAAATCTAGAAAAATAATCTAGAAAAAAAATCTAGAAAAAAAATCTAGAAAAAAAATCTAGAAAAAAAATCTAGAAAAAAAATCTAGAAAAAAAATCTAGAAAAAAAATCTAGAAAAAAAATCTAGAAAAAAAATCTAGAAAAAAATCTACAAAAAAAATCTACAAAAACAATTTACAAAAAAAATCTAGAAAAAAATCTAGAAAAAAAATTTAGAAAAAAAATCTAGAAAAAAAATCTAGAAAAAAATCTAGAAAAAAAATCTAGAAAGAAATCTAGAAAAAAAATCTAGAAAAAAAATCTAGAAAATAAATCTAGAAAAAAATCTAGAAAAAAAATCTAGAAAAAAAATCTAGAAAAAAATCTAGAAAAGAAATCTAGAAAAAAAATCTAGAAAAAAATCTAGAAAATAAATCTAGAAAAAAAATCTAGAAAAAAAATCTAGAAAAAAAATCTAGAAAATAAATCTAGAAAAAAATCTAGAAAAAAAATCTAGAAAAAAATCTAGAAAAAAAATCTAGAAAAAAAATCTACAAAAAAAATCTAGAAAAAAATCTAGTAAAAAAATCTAGAAAAAAAATCTAGAAAAAAAATCTAGAAAAAAATCTGGAAAAAAAATCTAGAAAAAAAATCTAGAAAAAAATCTACAAAAAAAATCTACAAAAAAAATCTAGAAAAAAATCTAGAAAAAAAATCTAGAAAAAAAATCTAGAAAAAAAATCTAGAAAAAAAATCTAGAAAAAAATCTAGAAAAAAATCTAGAAATAAAATCTAGAAAAAAAATCTAGAAAAAAATCTAGAAAAAAATCTAGAAAAAAAATCTAGAAAAAAAATCTAGAAAAAAATCTAGAAAAAAATCTAGAAAATAAATCTAAAAAAAAATCTAGAAAGAAATCTAGAAAAAAATCTAGAAAAAAAATCTAGAAAAAAATCTAGAAAAAAAATCTAGAAAAAAATCTAGAAAAAAAATCTAGAAAAAAAATCTAGAAAAAAATCTAGAAAATAAATCGAGAAAAAAATCTAGAAAAAAATCTAGAAAATAAATCTTAAAAAAAATCTAGAAAAAAATCTAGAAAATAAATCTAAAAAAAAATCTACAAAAAAAATCTAGAAAAAAATCTAGTAAAAAAATCTAGAAAAAAAATCTAGAAAAAAAATCTAGAAAAAAATCTGGAAAAAAAATCTAGAAAAAAAATCTAGAAAAGAAATCTAGAAAAAAAATCTAGAAAAAAATCTAGAAAATAAATCTAGAAAAAAAATCTAGAAAAAAAATCTAGAAAAAAAATCTAGAAAATAAATCTAGAAAAAAATCTAGAAAAAAAATCTAGAAAAAAATCTAGAAAAAAAATCTAGAAAAAAAATCTAGAAAAAAATCTAGAAAAAAATCTAGAAAATAAATCTAAAAAAAAATCTAGAAAGAAATCTAGAAAAAAATCTAGAAAAAAAATCTAGAAAAAAATCTACAAAAAAAATCTACAAAAAAAATCTAGAAAAAAATCTAGAAAAAAAATCTAGAAAAAAAATCTAGAAAAAAAATCTAGAAAAAAAATCTAGAAAAAAATCTAGTAAAAAAATCTAGAAAAAAAATCTAGAAAAAAATCTAGAAAAAAAATCTAGAAAAAAAATCTACAAAAAAAATCTAGAAAAAAATCTAGAAAAAAAATCTAGAAAAAAAATCTAGAAAAAAAATCTAGAAAAAAATCTAGAAAAAAAATCTAGAAAAAAAATCTAGAAAAAAATCTAGAAAAAAAATCTAGAAAAAAAATCTAGAAAAAAATCTAGAAAAAAATCTAGAAAAAAAATCTAGAAAAAAAATCTAGAAAAAAAATCTAGAAAAAAAATCTAGAAAAAAATCTACAAAAAAAATCTAGAAAAAAATCTAGTACAAAAATCTAGAAAAAAAATCTAGAAAAAAAATCTACAAAAAAATCTAGAAAAAAAATCTACAAAAAAAATCTACAAAAAAAATCTAGAAAAAAATCTAGAAAAAAAATCTACAAAAAAAATCTAGAAAAAAATCTAGAAAAAAAATCTAGAAAAAAAATCTAGAAAAAAAATCTAGAAACAAAATCTAGAAAAAAATCTACAAAAAAAATCTACAAAAACAATTTACAAAAAAAATCTAGAAAAAAATCTAGAAAAAAAATTTAGAAAAAAAATCTAGAAAAAAAATCTAGAAAAAAATCTAGAAAAAAAATCTAGAAAGAAATCTAGAAAAAAAATCTAGAAAAAAAATCTAGAAAATAAATCTAGAAAAAAATCTAGAAAAAAAATCTAGAAAATAAATCTAGAAAAAAATCTAGAAAAAAAATCTAGAAAAAAATCTAGAAAATAAATCTAAAAAAAAATCTAGAAAAAAATCTAGAAAATAAATCTAGAAAAAAAATCTAGAAAAAAAATCTAGAAAAAACATCTAGAAAAAAAATCTAGAAAAGAAATCTAGAAAAAAAATCTAGAAAAAAATCTAGAAAAGAAATCTAGAAAAAAAATCTAGAAAAAAATCTAGAAAATAAATCTAGAAAAAAAATCTAGAAAAAAAATCTAGAAAAAAAATCTAGAAAATAAATCTAGAAAAAAATCTAGAAAAAAAATCTAGAAAAAAATCTAGAAAAAAAAACCAGAAAAAAAATCTAGAAAAAAATCTAGAAAAAAATCTAGAAAATAAATCTCAAAAAAAATCTAGAAAGAAATCTAGAAAAAAATCTAGAAAAAAAATCTAGAAAAAAATCTTGAAAAAAAATCTAGAAAAAAATCTAGAAAAAAAATCTAGAAAAAAAATCTAGAAAAAAAATCTAGAAAAAAAATCTAGAAAAAAAATCTAGAAAAAAAATCTAGAAAAAAATCTACAAAAAAAATCTACAAAAACAATTTACAAAAAAAATCTAGAAAAAAATCTAGAAAAAAAATTTAGAAAAAAAATCTAGAAAAAAAATCTAGAAAAAAATCTAGAAAAAAAATCTAGAAAGAAATCTAGAAAAAAAATCTAGAAAAAAAATCTAGAAAATAAATCTAGAAAATAAATCTAGAAAAAAATCTAGAAAAAAAATCTACAAAAACAATTTACAAAAAAAATCTAGAAAAAAATCTAGAAAAAAAATCTAGAAAGAAATCTAGAAAAAAAATCTAGAAAAAAAATCTAGAAAATAAATCTAGAAAAAAATCTAGAAAAAAAATCTAGAAAATAAATCTAGAAAAAAATCTAGAAAAAAAATCTAGAAAAAAATCTAGAAAATAAATCTAAAAAAAAATCTAGAAAAAAATCTAGAAAATAAATCTAGAAAAAAAATCTAGAAAAAAAATCTAGAAAAAACATCTAGAAAAAAAATCTAGAAAAGAAATCTAGAAAAAAAATCTAGAAAAAAATCTAGAAAAGAAATCTAGAAAAAAAATCTAGAAAAAAATCTAGAAAATAAATCTAGAAAAAAAATCTAGAAAAAAAATCTAGAAAAAAAATCTAGAAAATAAATCTAGAAAAAAATCTAGAAAAAAAATCTAGAAAAAAATCTAGAAAAAAAACCAGAAAAAAAATCTAGAAAAAAATCTAGAAAAAAATCTAGAAAATAAATCTAAAAAAAAATCTAGAAAGAAATCTAGAAAAAAATCTAGAAAAAAAATCTAGAAAAAAATCTTGAAAAAAAATCTAGAAAAAAATCTAGAAAAATAATCTAGAAAAAAAATCTAGAAAAAAAATCTAGAAAAAAAATCTAGAAAAAAAATCTAGAAAAAAAATCTAGAAAAAAATCTACAAAAAAAATCTACAAAAACAATTTACAAAAAAAATCTAGAAAAAAATCTAGAAAAAAAATTTAGAAAAAAAATCTAGAAAAAAAATCTAGAAAAAAATCTAGAAAAAAAATCTAGAAAGAAATCTAGAAAAAAAATCTAGAAAAAAAATCTAGAAAATAAATCTAGAAAAAAATCTAGAAAAAAAATCTAGAAAATAAATCTAGAAAAAAATCTAGAAAAAAAATCTAGAAAAAAATCTAGAAAATAAATCTAAAAAAAATCTAGAAAAAAATCTAGAAAATAAATCTAGAAAAAAAATCTAGAAAAAAAATCTAGAAAAAACATCTAGAAAAAAAATCTAGAAAAAAAATCTAGAAAAAAAATCTAGAAAAAAATCTAGAAAAGAAATCTAGAAAAAAAATCTAGAAAAAAATCTAGAAAATAAATCTAGAAAAAAAATCTAGAAAAAAAATCTAGAAAAAAAATCTAGAAAATAAATCTAGAAAAAAATCTAGAAAAAAAATCTAGAAAAAAATCTAGAAAAAAAATCTAGAAAAAAAATCTACAAAAAAAATCTAGAAAAAAATCTAGTAAAAAAATCTAGAAAAAAAATCTAGAAAAAAAATCTAGAAAAAAATCTGGAAAAAAAATCTAGAAAAAAAATCTAGAAAAAAATCTACAAAAAAAATCTACAAAAAAAATCTAGAAAAAAATCTAGAAAAAAAATCTAGAAAAAAAATCTAGAAAAAAAATCTAGAAAAAAAATCTAGAAAAAAATCTAGAAAAAAATCTAGAAATAAAATCTAGAAAAAAAATCTAGAAAAAAAATCTAGAAAAAAATCTAGTAAAAAAATCTAGAAAAAAAATCTAGAAAAAAAATCTAGTAAAAAAATCTAGAAAAAAAATCTAGAAAAAAATCTAGAAAAAAAATCTAGAAAAAAATCTAGAAAAAAAATCTAGAAAAAAATCTAGAAAAAAATCTAGAAAAAAAATCTAGAAAAAAAATCTAGAAAAAAAATCTAGAAAAAAATCTGGAAAAAAAATCTAGAAAAAAATCTAGAAAAAAATCTAGAAAAAAAATCTAGAAAAAAAATCTAGAAAAAAAATCTAGAAAAAAAATCTAGAAAAAAAATCTAGAAAAAAATCTAGAAAAAAAATCTAGAAAAAAATCTAGAAAAAAATCTAGAAAATAAATCTAAAAAAAAATCTAGAAAGAAATCTAGAAAAAAAATCTAGAAAAAAATCTAGAAAAAAAAACCAGAAAAAAAATCTAGAAAAAAATCTAGAAAATAAATCTAAAAAAAAATCTAGAAAGAAATCTAGAAAAAAATCTAGAAAAAAAATCTAGAAAAAAATCTTGAAAAAAAATCTAGAAAAAAATCTAGAAAAAAAATCTAGAAAAAAAATCTAGAAAAAAAATCTAGAAAAAAAATCTAGAAAAAAAATCTAGAAAAAAAATCTAGAAAAAAATCTACAAAAAAAATCTACAAAAACAATTTACAAAAAAAATCTAGAAAAAAATCTAGAAAAAAAATTTAGAAAAAAAATCTAGAAAAAAAATCTAGAAAAAAATCTAGAAAAAAAATCTAGAAAGAAATCTAGAAAAAAAATCTAGAAAAAAAATCTAGAAAATAAATCTAGAAAAAAATCTAGAAAAAAAATCTAGAAAAAAAATCTAGAAAAAAATCTAGAAAAAAAATCTAGAAAAAAATCTAGAAAATAAATCTAAAAAAAATCTAGAAAAAAATCTAGAAAATAAATCTAGAAAAAAAATCTAGAAAAAAAATCTAGAAAAAACATCTAGAAAAAAAATCTAGAAAAAAAATCTAGAAAAAAAATCTAGAAAAAAATCTAGAAAAGAAATCTAGAAAAAAAATCTAGAAAAAAATCTAGAAAATAAATCTAGAAAAAAAATCTAGAAAAAAAATCTAGAAAAAAAATCTAGAAAATAAATCTAGAAAAAAATCTAGAAAAAAAATCTAGAAAAAAATCTAGAAAAAAAATCTAGAAAAAAAATCTAGAAAAAAATCTAGAAAAAAATCTAGAAAATAAATCTAAAAAAAAATCTAGAAAGAAATCTAGAAAAAAATCTAGAAAAAAAATCTAGAAAAAAATCTAGAAAAAAAATCTAGAAAAAAATCTAGAAAAAAAATCTAGAAAAAAAATCTAGAAAAAAATCTAGAAAATAAATCGAGAAAAAAATCTAGAAAAAAATCTAGAAAATAAATCTAAAAAAAAATCTAGAAAAAAATCTAGAAAATAAATCTAAAAAAAAATCTACAAAAAAAATCTAGAAAAAAATCTAGTAAAAAAATCTAGAAAAAAAATCTAGAAAAAAAATCTAGAAAAAAATCTGGAAAAAAAATCTAGAAAAAAAATCTAGAAAAAAATCTACAAAAAAAATCTACAAAAAAAATCTAGAAAAAAATCTAGAAAAAAAATCTAGAAAAAAAATCTAGAAAAAAAATCTAGAAAAAAAATCTAGAAAAAAATCTAGAAAAAAATCTAGAAAAAAAATCTAGAAAAAAAATCTAGAAAAAAATCTAGAAAAAAATCTAGAAAATAAATCTAAAAAAAAATCTAGAAAGAAATCTAGAAAAAAATCTAGAAAAAAAATCTAGAAAAAAATCTAGAAAAAAAATCTAGAAAAAAATCTAGAAAAAAAATCTAGAAAAAAAATCTAGAAAAAAATCTAGAAAATAAATCGAGAAAAAAATCTAGAAAAAAATCTAGAAAATAAATCTAAAAAAAAATCTAGAAAAAAATCTAGAAAATAAATCTAAAAAAAAATCTACAAAAAAAATCTAGAAAAAAATCTAGTAAAAAAATCTAGAAAAAAATCTAGAAAATAAATCTAAAAAAAAATCTACAAAAAAAATCTAGAAAAAAATCTAGTAAAAAAATCTAGAAAAAAAATCTAGAAAAAAAATCTAGAAAAAAATCTGGAAAAAAAATCTAGAAAAAAAATCTAGAAAAGAAATCTAGAAAAAAAATCTAGAAAAAAATCTAGAAAATAAATCTAGAAAAAAAATCTAGAAAAAAATCTAGAAAATAAATCTAGAAAAAAAATCTAGAAAAAAAATCTAGAAAAAAAATCTAGAAAATAAATCTAGAAAAAAATCTAGTAAAAAAATCTAGAAAAAAAATCTAGAAAAAAAATCTAGAAAAAAATCTAGAAAAAAAATCTAGAAAAAAATCTAGAAAAAAAATCTAGAAAAAAATCTAGAAAAAAAATCTAGAAAAAAAATCTAGAAAAAAATCTAGAAAATAAATCGAGAAAAAAATCTAGAAAAAAATCTAGAAAATAAATCTAAAAAAAAATCTAGAAAAAAATCTAGAAAATAAATCTAGAAAAAAATCTAGAAAAAAAATCTAGAAAAAAAATCTAGAAAAAAATCTAGAAAAAAAATCTAGAAAAAAAATCTAGAAAAAAATCTAGAAAAAAAATCTAGAAAAAAAATCTAGAAAAAAATCTAGAAAAAAATCTAGAAAAAAAATCTAGAAAAAAAATCTAGAAAAAAAATCTAGAAAAAAAATCTAGAAAAAAATCTACAAAAAAAATCTAGAAAAAAATCTAGTACAAAAATCTAGAAAAAAAATCTAGAAAAAAAATCTACAAAAAAATCTAGAAAAAAAATCTAGAAAAAAAATCTACAAAAAAAATCTAGAAAAAAATCTAGAAAAAAAATCTACAAAAAAAATCTAGAAAAAAATCTAGAAAAAAAATCTAGAAAAAAAATCTAGAAAAAAAATCTAGAAACAAAATCTAGAAAAAAATCTACAAAAAAAATCTACAAAAACAATTTACAAAAAAAATCTAGAAAAAAATCTAGAAAAAAAATTTAGAAAAAAAATCTAGAAAAAAAATCTAGAAAAAAATCTAGAAAAAAAATCTAGAAAGAAATCTAGAAAAAAAATCTAGAAAAAAAATCTAGAAAATAAATCTAGAAAAAAATCTAGAAAAAAAATCTAGAAAATAAATCTAGAAAAAAATCTAGAAAAAAAATCTAGAAAAAAATCTAGAAAATAAATCTAAAAAAAAATCTAGAAAAAAATCTAGAAAATAAATCTAGAAAAAAAATCTAGAAAAAAAATCTAGAAAAAACATCTAGAAAAAAAATCTAGAAAAGAAATCTAGAAAAAAAATCTAGAAAAAAATCTAGAAAAGAAATCTAGAAAAAAAATCTAGAAAAAAATCTAGAAAATAAATCTAGAAAAAAAATCTAGAAAAAAAATCTAGAAAAAAAATCTAGAAAATAAATCTAGAAAAAAATCTAGAAAAAAAATCTAGAAAAAAATCTAGAAAAAAAAACCAGAAAAAAAATCTAGAAAAAAATCTAGAAAAAAATCTAGAAAATAAATCTCAAAAAAAATCTAGAAAGAAATCTAGAAAAAAATCTAGAAAAAAAATCTAGAAAAAAATCTTGAAAAAAAATCTAGAAAAAAATCTAGAAAAAAAATCTAGAAAAAAAATCTAGAAAAAAAATCTAGAAAAAAAATCTAGAAAAAAAATCTAGAAAAAAAATCTAGAAAAAAATCTACAAAAAAAATCTACAAAAACAATTTACAAAAAAAATCTAGAAAAAAATCTAGAAAAAAAATTTAGAAAAAAAATCTAGAAAAAAAATCTAGAAAAAAATCTAGAAAAAAAATCTAGAAAGAAATCTAGAAAAAAAATCTAGAAAAAAAATCTAGAAAATAAATCTAGAAAATAAATCTAGAAAAAAATCTAGAAAAAAAATCTACAAAAACAATTTACAAAAAAAATCTAGAAAAAAATCTAGAAAAAAAATCTAGAAAGAAATCTAGAAAAAAAATCTAGAAAAAAAATCTAGAAAATAAATCTAGAAAAAAATCTAGAAAAAAAATCTAGAAAATAAATCTAGAAAAAAATCTAGAAAAAAAATCTAGAAAAAAATCTAGAAAATAAATCTAAAAAAAAATCTAGAAAAAAATCTAGAAAATAAATCTAGAAAAAAAATCTAGAAAAAAAATCTAGAAAAAACATCTAGAAAAAAAATCTAGAAAAGAAATCTAGAAAAAAAATCTAGAAAAAAATCTAGAAAAGAAATCTAGAAAAAAAATCTAGAAAAAAATCTAGAAAATAAATCTAGAAAAAAAATCTAGAAAAAAAATCTAGAAAAAAAATCTAGAAAATAAATCTAGAAAAAAATCTAGAAAAAAAATCTAGAAAAAAATCTAGAAAAAAAACCAGAAAAAAAATCTAGAAAAAAATCTAGAAAAAAATCTAGAAAATAAATCTAAAAAAAAATCTAGAAAGAAATCTAGAAAAAAATCTAGAAAAAAAATCTAGAAAAAAATCTTGAAAAAAAATCTAGAAAAAAATCTAGAAAAATAATCTAGAAAAAAAATCTAGAAAAAAAATCTAGAAAAAAAATCTAGAAAAAAAATCTAGAAAAAAAATCTAGAAAAAAATCTACAAAAAAAATCTACAAAAACAATTTACAAAAAAAATCTAGAAAAAAATCTAGAAAAAAAATTTAGAAAAAAAATCTAGAAAAAAAATCTAGAAAAAAATCTAGAAAAAAAATCTAGAAAGAAATCTAGAAAAAAAATCTAGAAAAAAAATCTAGAAAATAAATCTAGAAAAAAATCTAGAAAAAAAATCTAGAAAATAAATCTAGAAAAAAATCTAGAAAAAAAATCTAGAAAAAAATCTAGAAAATAAATCTAAAAAAAATCTAGAAAAAAATCTAGAAAATAAATCTAGAAAAAAAATCTAGAAAAAAAATCTAGAAAAAACATCTAGAAAAAAAATCTAGAAAAAAAATCTAGAAAAAAAATCTAGAAAAAAATCTAGAAAAGAAATCTAGAAAAAAAATCTAGAAAAAAATCTAGAAAATAAATCTAGAAAAAAAATCTAGAAAAAAAATCTAGAAAAAAAATCTAGAAAATAAATCTAGAAAAAAATCTAGAAAAAAAATCTAGAAAAAAATCTAGAAAAAAAATCTAGAAAAAAAATCTAGAAAAAAATCTAGAAAAAAATCTAGAAAATAAATCTAAAAAAAAATCTAGAAAGAAATCTAGAAAAAAATCTAGAAAAAAAATCTAGAAAAAAATCTAGAAAAAAAATCTAGAAAAAAATCTAGAAAAAAAATCTAGAAAAAAAATCTAGAAAAAAATCTAGAAAATAAATCGAGAAAAAAATCTAGAAAAAAATCTAGAAAATAAATCTAAAAAAAAATCTAGAAAAAAATCTAGAAAATAAATCTACAAAAAAAATCTAGAAAAAAATCTAGTAAAAAAATCTAGAAAAAAAATCTAGAAAAAAAATCTAGAAAAAAATCTGGAAAAAAAATCTAGAAAAAAAATCTAGAAAAAAATCTACAAAAAAAATCTACAAAAAAAATCTAGAAAAAAATCTAGAAAAAAAATCTAGAAAAAAAATCTAGAAAAAAAATCTAGAAAAAAAATCTAGAAAAAAATCTAGAAAAAAATCTAGAAATAAAATCTAGAAAAAAAATCTAGAAAAAAAATCTAGAAAAAAATCTAGTAAAAAAATCTAGAAAAAAAATCTAGAAAAAAAATCTAGTAAAAAAATCTAGAAAAAAAATCTAGAAAAAAATCTAGAAAAAAAATCTAGAAAAAAATCTAGAAAAAAAATCTAGAAAAAAATCTAGAAAAAAATCTAGAAAAAAAATCTAGAAAAAAAATCTAGAAAAAAAATCTAGAAAAAAATCTGGAAAAAAAATCTAGAAAAAAATCTAGAAAAAAATCTAGAAAAAAAATCTAGAAAAAAAATCTAGAAAAAAAATCTAGAAAAAAAATCTAGAAAAAAAATCTAGAAAAAAATCTAGAAAAAAAATCTAGAAAAAAATCTAGAAAAAAATCTAGAAAATAAATCTAAAAAAAAATCTAGAAAGAAATCTAGAAAAAAAATCTAGAAAAAAATCTAGAAAAAAAAACCAGAAAAAAAATCTAGAAAAAAATCTAGAAAAAAATCTAGAAAATAAATCTAAAAAAAAATCTAGAAAGAAATCTAGAAAAAAATCTAGAAAAAAAATCTAGAAAAAAATCTTGAAAAAAAATCTAGAAAAAAATCTAGAAAAAAAATCTAGAAAAAAAATCTAGAAAAAAAATCTAGAAAAAAAATCTAGAAAAAAAATCTAGAAAAAAAATCTAGAAAAAAATCTACAAAAAAAATCTACAAAAACAATTTACAAAAAAAATCTAGAAAAAAATCTAGAAAAAAAATTTAGAAAAAAAATCTAGAAAAAAAATCTAGAAAAAAATCTAGAAAAAAAATCTAGAAAGAAATCTAGAAAAAAAATCTAGAAAAAAAATCTAGAAAATAAATCTAGAAAAAAATCTAGAAAAAAAATCTAGAAAATAAATCTAGAAAAAAATCTAGAAAAAAAATCTAGAAAAAAATCTAGAAAATAAATCTAAAAAAAATCTAGAAAAAAATCTAGAAAATAAATCTAGAAAAAAAATCTAGAAAAAAAATCTAGAAAAAACATCTAGAAAAAAAATCTAGAAAAAAAATCTAGAAAAAAAATCTAGAAAAAAATCTAGAAAAGAAATCTAGAAAAAAAATCTAGAAAAAAATCTAGAAAATAAATCTAGAAAAAAAATCTAGAAAAAAAATCTAGAAAAAAAATCTAGAAAATAAATCTAGAAAAAAATCTAGAAAAAAAATCTAGAAAAAAATCTAGAAAAAAAATCTAGAAAAAAAATCTAGAAAAAAATCTAGAAAAAAATCTAGAAAATAAATCTAAAAAAAAATCTAGAAAGAAATCTAGAAAAAAATCTAGAAAAAAAATCTAGAAAAAAATCTAGAAAAAAAATCTAGAAAAAAATCTAGAAAAAAAATCTAGAAAAAAAATCTAGAAAAAAATCTAGAAAATAAATCGAGAAAAAAATCTAGAAAAAAATCTAGAAAATAAATCTAAAAAAAAATCTAGAAAAAAATCTAGAAAATAAATCTAAAAAAAAATCTACAAAAAAAATCTAGAAAAAAATCTAGTAAAAAAATCTAGAAAAAAAATCTAGAAAAAAAATCTAGAAAAAAATCTGGAAAAAAAATCTAGAAAAAAAATCTAGAAAAAAATCTACAAAAAAAATCTACAAAAAAAATCTAGAAAAAAATCTAGAAAAAAAATCTAGAAAAAAAATCTAGAAAAAAAATCTAGAAAAAAAATCTAGAAAAAAATCTAGAAAAAAATCTAGAAAAAAAATCTAGAAAAAAAATCTAGAAAAAAATCTAGAAAAAAATCTAGAAAATAAATCTAAAAAAAAATCTAGAAAGAAATCTAGAAAAAAATCTAGAAAAAAAATCTAGAAAAAAATCTAGAAAAAAAATCTAGAAAAAAATCTAGAAAAAAAATCTAGAAAAAAAATCTAGAAAAAAATCTAGAAAATAAATCGAGAAAAAAATCTAGAAAAAAATCTAGAAAATAAATCTAAAAAAAAATCTAGAAAAAAATCTAGAAAATAAATCTAAAAAAAAATCTACAAAAAAAATCTAGAAAAAAATCTAGTAAAAAAATCTAGAAAAAAATCTAGAAAATAAATCTAAAAAAAAATCTACAAAAAAAATCTAGAAAAAAATCTAGTAAAAAAATCTAGAAAAAAAATCTAGAAAAAAAATCTAGAAAAAAATCTGGAAAAAAAATCTAGAAAAAAAATCTAGAAAAGAAATCTAGAAAAAAAATCTAGAAAAAAATCTAGAAAATAAATCTAGAAAAAAAATCTAGAAAAAAATCTAGAAAATAAATCTAGAAAAAAAATCTAGAAAAAAAATCTAGAAAAAAAATCTAGAAAATAAATCTAGAAAAAAATCTAGTAAAAAAATCTAGAAAAAAAATCTAGAAAAAAAATCTAGAAAAAAATCTAGAAAAAAAATCTAGAAAAAAATCTAGAAAAAAAATCTAGAAAAAAATCTAGAAAAAAAATCTAGAAAAAAAATCTAGAAAAAAATCTAGAAAATAAATCGAGAAAAAAATCTAGAAAAAAATCTAGAAAATAAATCTAAAAAAAAATCTAGAAAAAAATCTAGAAAATAAATCTAGAAAAAAATCTAGAAAAAAAATCTAGAAAAAAAATCTAGAAAAAAATCTAGAAAATAAATCGAGAAAAAAATCTAGAAAAAAATCTAGAAAATAAATCTAAAAAAAAATCTAGAAAAAAATCTAGAAAATAAATCTAAAAAAAAATCTAAAAAAAAAATCTAGAAAAAAATCTAGTAAAAAAATCTAGAAAAAAATCTAGAAAATAAATCTAAAAAAAAATCTACAAAAAAAATCTAGAAAAAAATCTAGTAAAAAAATCTAGAAAAAAAATCTAGAAAAAAAATCTAGAAAAAAATCTGGAAAAAAAATCTAGAAAAAAAATCTAGAAAAGAAATCTAGAAAAAAAATCTAGAAAAAAATCTAGAAAATAAATCTAGAAAAAAAATCTAGAAAAAAAATCTAGAAAAAAAATCTAGAAAATAAATCTAGAAAAAAATCTAGAAAAATAATCTAGAAAAAAATCTAGAAAAAAAATCTAGAAAAAAAATCTAGAAAAAAATCTAGAAAAAAATCTAGAAAATAAATCTAAAAAAAAATCTAGAAAGAAATCTAGAAAAAAATCTAGAAAAAAAATCTAGAAAAAAATCTAGAAAAAAAATCTAGAAAAAAATCTAGAAAAAAAATCTAGAAAAAAAATCTAGAAAAAAATCTAGAAAATAAATCGAGAAAAAAATCTAGAAAAAAATCTAGAAAATAAATCTAAAAAAAAATCTAGAAAAAAATCTAGAAAATAAATCTAAAAAAAAATCTACAAAAAAAATCTAGAAAAAAATCTAGTAAAAAAATCTAGAAAAAAAATCTAGAAAAAAAATCTAGAAAAAAATCTAGAAAAAAAATCTAGAAAAAAATCTAGAAAAAAAATCTAGAAAAAAATCTAGAAAAAAAATCTAGAAAAAAAATCTAGAAAAAAATCTAGAAAATAAATCGAGAAAAAAATCTAGAAAAAAATCTAGAAAATAAATCTAAAAAAAAATCTAGAAAAAAATCTAGAAAATAAATCTAAAAAAAAATCTACAAAAAAAATCTAGAAAAACATCTAGTAAAAAAATCTAGAAAAAAAATCTAGAAAAAAATCTAGAAAAAAAATCTAGAAAAAAAATCTAGAAAAAAAATCTAGAAAAAAATATAGTAAAAAAATCTAGAAAAAAAATCTAGAAAAAAAATCTAGAAAAAAATCTAGAAAAAAAATCTAGAAAAAAAATCTAGAAAAAAAATCTAGAAAAAAATCTAGTAAAAAAATCTAGAAAAAAAATCTAGAAAAAAAATCTAGAAAAAAATCTAGAAAAAAAATCTAGAAAAAAAATCTACAAAACAAATCTAGAAAAAAATCTAGAAAAAAAATCTAGAAAAAAAATCTAGAAAAAAATCTAGAAAAAAATCTAGAAAAAAAATCTAGAAAAAAAATCTAGAAAAAAAATCTAGAAAAAAATCTAGAAAAAAAATCTAGAAAAAAAATCTAGAAAAAAAATCTAGAAAAAAATCTACAAAAAAAATCTAGGAAAAAAAATCTAGAAAAAAAATCTAGAAAAAAATCTAGAAAAAAATCGAGAAAAAAATCTAGAAAAAAATCTAGAAAATAAATCTAAAAAAAAATCTAGAAAAAAAATCTAGAAAAAAAATCTAGAAAATAAATCTAGAAAAAAATCTAGAAAAAAAATCTAGAAAAAAATCTAGAAAAAAAATCTAGAAAAAAAATCTAGAAAAAAATCTAGAAAAAAATCTAGAAAATAAATCTAAAAAAAAATCTAGAAAGAAATCTAGAAAAAAATCTAGAAAAAAAATCTAGAAAAAAATCTAGAAAAAAAATCTAGAAAAAAATCTAGAAAAAAAATCTAGAAAAAAAATCTAGAAAAAAATCTAGAAAATAAATCGAGAAAAAAATCTAGAAAAAAATCTAGAAAATAAATCTAAAAAAAAATCTAGAAAAAAATCTAGAAAATAAATCTAAAAAAAAATCTACAAAAAAAATCTAGAAAAAAATCTAGTAAAAAAATCTAGAAAAAAAATCTAGAAAAAAAATCTAGAAAAAAATCTAGAAAAAAAATCTAGAAAAAAATCTAGAAAAAAAATCTAGAAAAAAATCTAGGAAAAAAATCTAGAAAAAAAAACTAGAAAAAAATCTAGAAAATAAATCGAGAAAAAAATCTAGAAAAAAATCTAGAAAATAAATCTAAAAAAAAATCTAGAAAAAAATCTAGAAAATAAATCTAAAAAAAAATCTACAAAAAAAATCTAGAAAAAAATCTAGTAAAAAAATCTAGAAAAAAAATCTAGAAAAAAATCTAGAAAAAAAATCTAGAAAAAAAATCTAGAAAAAAAATCTAGAAAAAAATATAGTAAAAAAATCTAGAAAAAAAATCTAGAAAAAAAATCTAGAAAAAAATCTAGAAAAAAAATCTAGAAAAAAAATCTAGAAAAAAAATCTAGAAAAAAATCTAGTAAAAAAATCTAGAAAAAAAATCTAGAAAAAAAATCTAGAAAAAAATCTAGAAAAAAAATCTAGAAAAAAAATCTACAAAACAAATCTAGAAAAAAATCTAGAAAAAAAATCTAGAAAAAAAATCTAGAAAAAAATCTAGAAAAAAATCTAGAAAAAAAATCTAGAAAAAAAATCTAGAAAAAAAATCTAGAAAAAAATCTGGAAAAAAAATCTAGAAAAAAATCTAGAAAAAAATCTAGAAAAAAAATCTAGAAAAAAAATCTAGAAAAAAAATCTAGAAAAAAATCTAGAAAAAAAATCTAGAAAAAAAATCTACAAAAAAAATCTAGAAAAAAATCTACAAAAAAAATCTAGGAAAAAAAATCTAGAAAAAAAATCTAGAAAAAAATCTAGAAAAAAAATCTAGAAAAAAATCTAGAAAAAAAATCTAGAAAAAAATCTAGAAAAAAATCTAGAAAAAAAATCTAGAAAAAAAATCTAGAAAAAAAATCTAGAAAAAAATCTAGAAAAGAAATCTAGAAAAAAAATCTAGAAAAAAATCTAGAAAATAAATCTAGAAAAAAAATCTAGAAAAAAAATCTAGAAAAAAAATCTAGAAAATAAATCTAGAAAAAAATCTAGAAAAAAAATCTAGAAAAAAATCTAGAAAAAAAATCTAGAAAAAAAATCTAGAAAAAAATCTGGAAAAAAAATCTAGAAAAAAATCTAGAAAAAAATCTAGAAAAAAAATCTAGAAAAAAAATCTAGAAAAAAAATCTAGAAAAAAATCTAGAAAAAAAATCTAGAAAAAAAATCTAGAAAAAAAATCTAGAAAAAAATCTAGAAAAAAAATCTAGAAAAAAAATCTACAAAACAAATCTAGAAAAAAATCTAGAAAAAAAATCTAGAAAAAAAATCTAGAAAAAAATCTAGAAAAAAATCTAGAAAAAAAATCTAGAAAAAAAATCTAGAAAAAAAATCTAGAAAAAAATCTGGAAAAAAAATCTAGAAAAAAATCTAGAAAAAAATCTAGAAAAAAAATCTAGAAAAAAAATCTAGAAAAAAAATCTAGAAAAAAATCTAGAAAAAAAATCTAGAAAAAAAATCTACAAAAAAAATCTAGAAAAAAATCTACAAAAAAAATCTAGGAAAAAAAATCTAGAAAAAAAATCTAGAAAAAAATCTAGAAAAAAAATCTAGAAAAAAATCTAGAAAAAAAATCTAGAAAAAAATCTAGAAAAAAATCTAGAAAAAAAATCTAGAAAAAAAATCTAGAAAAAAAATCTAGAAAAAAATCTAGAAAAGAAATCTAGAAAAAAAATCTAGAAAAAAATCTAGAAAATAAATCTAGAAAAAAAATCTAGAAAAAAAATCTAGAAAAAAAATCTAGAAAATAAATCTAGAAAAAAATCTAGAAAAAAAATCTAGAAAAAAATCTAGAAAAAAAATCTAGAAAAAAAATCTAGAAAAAAATCTAGAAAAAAATCTAGAAAATAAATCTAAAAAAAAATCTAGAAAGAAATCTAGAAAAAAATCTAGAAAAAAAATCTAGAAAAAAATCTAGAAAATAAATCGAGAAAAAAATCTAGAAAAAAATCTAGAAAATAAATCTAAAAAAAAATCTAGAAAAAAATCTAGAAAATAAATCTAAAAAAAAATCTAAAAAAAAAATCTAGAAAAAAATCTAGTAAAAAAATCTAGAAAAAAAATCTAGAAAAAAAATCTAGAAAAAAATCTGGAAAAAAAATCTAGAAAAAAAATCTAGAAAAAAAATCTAGAAAATAAATCTAGAAAAAAATCTAGAAAAAAAATCTAGAAAAAAATCTAGAAAAAAAATCTAGAAAAAAAATCTAGAAAAAAATCTAGAAAAAAATCTAGAAAATAAATCTAAAAAAAATCTAGAAAGAAATCTAGAAAATAAATCGAGAAAAAAATCTACAAAAAAAATCTAGAAAAAAATCTAGTAAAAAAATCTAGAAAAAAAATCTAGAAAAAAAATCTAGAAAAAAATCTGGAAAAAAAATCTAGAAAAAAAATCTAGAAAAAAATCTACAAAAAAAATCTACAAAAAAAATCTAGAAAAAAATCTAGAAAAAAAATCTAGAAAAAAAATCTAGAAAAAAAATCTAGAAAAAAAATCTAGAAAAAAATCTAGAAAAAAAATCTAGAAAAAAAATCTAGAAAAAAAATCTAGAAAAAAATCTAGTAAAAAAATCTAGAAAAAAAATCTAGAAAAAAATCTAGAAAAAAAATCTAGAAAAAAAATCTAGAAAAAAAATCTAGAAAAAAATCTAGAAAAAAAATCTAGAAAAAAAATCTAGAAAAAAATCTAGAAAAAAAATCTAGAAAAAAAATCTAGAAAAAAAATCTAGAAAAAAATCTAGTAAAAAAATCTAGAAAAAAAATCTAGAAAAAAAATCTAGAAAAAAAATCTAGAAAAAAAATCTAGAAAAAAAATCTAGAAAAAAATCTAGAAAAAAAATCTAGAAAAAAAATCTAGAAAAAAATCTAGAAAAAAAATCTAGAAAAAAAATCTAGAAAAAAATCTAGAAAAAAATCTAGAAAAAAAATCTAGAAAAAAAATCTAGAAAAAAAATCTAGAAAAAAAATCTAGAAAAAAATCTACAAAAAAAATCTAGAAAAAAATCTAGTAAAAAAATCTAGAAAAAAAATCTAGAAAAAAAATCTACAAAAAAATCTAGAAAAAAAATCTAGAAAAAAAATCTACAAAAAAAATCTAGAAAAAAATCTAGAAAAAAAATCTACAAAAAAAATCTAGAAAAAAATCTAGAAAAAAAATCTACAAAAAAAATCTAGAAAAAAAATCTAGAAACAAAATCTAGAAAAAAATCTACAAAAAAAATCTACAAAAACAATTTACAAAAAAAATCTAGAAAAAAATCTAGAAAAAAAATTTAGAAAAAAAATCTAGAAAAAAAATCTAGAAAAAAATCTAGAAAAAAAATCTAGAAAGAAATCTAGAAAAAAAATCTAGAAAAAAAATCTAGAAAATAAATCTAGAAAAAAATCTAGAAAAAAAATCTAGAAAATAAATCTAGAAAAAAATCTAGAAAAAAAATCTAGAAAAAAATCTAGAAAATAAATCTAAAAAAAAATCTAGAAAAAAATCTAGAAAATAAATCTAGAAAAAAAATCTAGAAAAAAAATCTAGAAAAAACATCTAGAAAAAAAATCTAGAAAAAAAATCTAGAAAAAAAATCTAGAAAAAAATCTAGAAAAGAAATCTAGAAAAAAAATCTAGAAAAAAATCTAGAAAATAAATCTAGAAAAAAAATCTAGAAAAAAAATCTAGAAAAAAAATCTAGAAAATAAATCTAGAAAAAAATCTAGAAAAAAAATCTAGAAAAAAATCTAGAAAAAAAAACCAGAAAAAAAATCTAGAAAAAAATCTAGAAAAAAATCTAGAAAATAAATCTAAAAAAAAATCTAGAAAGAAATCTAGAAAAAAATCTAGAAAAAAAATCTAGAAAAAAATCTTGAAAAAAAATCTAGAAAAAAATCTAGAAAAAAAATCTAGAAAAAAAATCTAGAAAAAAATCTAGAAAATAAATCGAGAAAAAAATCGAGAAAAAAATCTAGAAAATAAATCTAAAAAAAAATCTAGAAAAAAATCTAGAAAATAAATCTAAAAAAAAATCTACAAAAAAAATCTAGAAAAAAATCTACAAAAAAAATCTAGAAAAAAATCTAGAAAAAAATCTAGAAAAAAATCTAGAAAAAAAATCTAGAAAAAAAATCTAGAAAAAAAATCTAGAAAAAAAATCTAGAAAAAAATCTACAAAAAAAATCTACAAAAACAATTTACAAAAAAAATCTAGAAAAAAATCTAGAAAAAAATCTAGAAAATAAATCTAAAAAAAAATCTAGAAAGAAATCTAGAAAAAAATCTAGAAAAAAAATCTAGAAAAAAATCTAGAAAAAAAATCTAGAAAAAAATCTAGAAAAAAAATCTAGAAAAAAAATCTAGAAAAAAATCTAGAAAATAAATCGAGAAAAAAATCTAGAAAAAAATCTAGAAAATAAATCTAAAAAAAAATCTAGAAAAAAATCTAGAAAATAAATCTAAAAAAAAATCTACAAAAAAAATCTAGAAAAAAATCTAGAAAAAAATCTGGAAAAAAAATCTAGAAAAAAAATCTAGAAAAAAATCTACAAAAACAATCTACAAAGAAAATCTAGAAAAAAATCTAGAAAAAAAATCTAGAAAAAAAATCTAGAAAAAAAATCTAGAAAAAAAATCTAGAAAAAAATCTAGAAAAAAAATCTAGAAAAAAAATCTAGAAAAAAAATCTAGAAAAAAATCTAGTAAAAAAATCTAGAAAAAAAATCTAGAAAAAAAATCTAGAAAAAAATCTAGAAAAAAAATCTAGAAAAAAAATCTACAAAAAAAATCTAGAAAAAAATCTAGAAAAAAAATCTAGAAAAAAAATCTAGAAAAAAATCTAGAAAAAAATCTAGAAAAAAAATCTAGAAAAAAAATCTTGAAAAAAAATCTTGAAAAAAAATCTAGAAAAAAATCTACAAAAAAAATCTAGAAAAAAATCTAGTAAAAAAATCTAGAAAAAAAATCTAGAAAAAAAATCTACAAAAAAATCTAGAAAAAAAATCTAGAAAAAAAATCTAGAAAAAAAATCTAGAAAAAAAATCTAGAAAAAAATCTAGAAAAAAATCTAGAAAAAAAATCTAGAAAAAAAATCTAGAAAAAAAATCTAGAAAAAAATCTAGAAAAAAAATCTAGAAAAAAAATCTACAAAAAAAATCTAGAAAAAAATCTACAAAAAAAATCTAGGAAAAAAAATCTAGAAAAAAAATCTAGAAAAAAATCTAGAAAAAAAATCTAGAAAAAAATCTACAAAAAAAATCTAGAAAAAAATCTAGAAAAAAATCTAGAAAAAAAATCTAGAAAAAAAATCTAGAAAAAAAAATCTAGAAAAAAAATCTAGAAAAAAAATCTAGAAAATAAATCTAGAAAAAAATCTAGAAAAAAAATCTAGAAAATAAATCTAGAAAAAAATCTAGAAAAAAAATCTAGAAAAAAATCTAGAAAATAAATCTAAAAAAAAATCTAGAAAAAAATCTAGAAAATAAATCTAGAAAAAAAATCTAGAAAAAAAATCTAGAAAATAAATCTAGAAAAAAATCTAGAAAAAAAATCTAGAAAAAAATCTAGAAAATAAATCTAAAAAAAAATCTAGAAAAAAATCTAGAAAATAAATCTAGAAAAAAAATCTAGAAAAAAAATCTAGAAAAAACATCTAGAAAAAAAATCTAGAAAAAAAATCTAGAAAAAAAATCTAGAAAAAAATCTAGAAAAGAAATCTAGAAAAAAAATCTAGAAAAAAATCTAGAAAAAAAATCTAGAAAAAAAATCTAGAAAAAAAATCTAGAAAATAAATCTAGAAAAAAATCTAGAAAATAAATCTAAAAAAAAATCTAGAAAGAAATCTAGAAAAAAATCTAGAAAAAAAATCTAGAAAAAAATCTTGAAAAAAAATCTAGAAAAAAATCTAGAAAAAAAATCTAGAAAAAAAATCTAGAAAAAAATCTAGAAAATAAATCGAGAAAAAAATCGAGAAAAAAATCTAGAAAATAAATCTAAAAAAAAATCTAGAAAAAAATCTAGAAAATAAATCTAAAAAAAAATCTACAAAAAAAATCTAGAAAAAAATCTACAAAAAAAATCTAGAAAAAAATCTAGAAAAAAATCTAGAAAAAAATCTAGAAAAAAAATCTAGAAAAAAAATCTAGAAAAAAAATCTAGAAAAAAAATCTACAAAAAAATCTACAAAAAAAATCTACAAAAACAATTTACAAAAAAAATCTAGAAAAAAATCTAGAAAAAAAATTTAGAAAAAAAATCTAGAAAAAAAATCTAGAAAAAAATCTAGAAAAAAAATCTAGAAAGAAATCTAGAAAAAAAATCTAGAAAAAAAATCTAGAAAATAAATCTAGAAAAAAATCTAGAAAAAAAATCTAGAAAAAAATCTAGAAAATAAATCTAGAAAAAAAATCTAGAAAAAAAATCTAGAAAAAAAATCTAGAAAATAAATCTAGAAAAAAATCTAGAAAAAAAATCTAGAAAAAAATCTAGAAAAAAAATCTAGAAAAAAAATCTAGAAAAAAATCTAGAAAAAAATCTAGAAAATAAATCTAAAAAAAAATCTACAAAAAAAATCTAGAAAAAAATCTACAAAAAAAATCTAGGAAAAAAAATCTAGAAAAAAAATCTAGAAAAAAATCTAGAAAAAAAATCTAGAAAAAAATCTACAAAAAAAATCTAGAAAAAAATCTAGAAAAAAATCTAGAAAAAAAATCTAGAAAAAAAATCTAGAAAAAAAATCTAGAAAAAAAATCTAGAAAAAAAATCTAGAAAATAAATCTAGAAAAAAATCTAGAAAAAAAATCTAGAAAATAAATCTAGAAAAAAATCTAGAAAAAAAATCTAGAAAAAAATCTAGAAAATAAATCTATAAAAAAATCTAGAAAAAAATCTAGAAAATAAATCTAGAAAAAAAATCTAGAAAAAAAATCTAGAAAATAAATCTAGAAAAAAATCTAGAAAAAAAATCTAGAAAAAAATCTAGAAAATAAATCTAAAAAAAAATCTAGAAAAAAATCTAGAAAATAAATCTAGAAAAAAAATCTAGAAAAAAAATCTAGAAAAAACATCTAGAAAAAAAATCTAGAAAAAAAATCTAGAAAAAAAATCTAGAAAAAAATCTAGAAAAGAAATCTAGAAAAAAAATCTAGAAAAAAATCTAGAAAAAAAATCTAGAAAAAAAATCTAGAAAAATAATCTAGAAAATAAATCTAGAAAAAAATCTAGAAAAAAAATCTAGAAAAAAATCTAGAAAAAAAATCTAGAAAAAAAATCTAGAAAAAAATCTAGAAAAAAATCTAGAAAAAAAATCTAAAAAAAAATCTAGAAAGAAATCTAGAAAAAAATCTAGAAAAAAAATCTAGAAAAAAATCTAGAAAAAAAATCTAGAAAAAAATCTAGAAAAAAAATCTAGAAAAAAAATCTAGAAAAAAATCTAGAAAATAAATCGAGAAAAAAATCTAGAAAAAAATCTAGAAAATAAATCTAAAAAAAAATCTAGAAAAAAATCTAGAAAATAAATCTAAAACAAAATCTACAAAAAAAATCTAGAAAAAAATCTAGTAAAAAAATCTAGAAAAAAAATCTAGAAAAAAAATCTAGAAAAAAATCTGGAAAAAAAATCTAGAAAAAAAATCTAGAAAAAAATCTACAAAAAAAATCTACAAAAAAAATCTAGAAAAAAATCTAGAAAAAAAATCTAGAAAAAAAATCTAGAAAAAAAATCTAGAAAAAAAATCTAGAAAAAAATCTAGAAAAAAAATCTAGAAAAAAAATCTAGAAAAAAAATCTAGAAAAAAATCTAGTAAAAAAATCTAGAAAAAAAATCTAGAAAAAAAATCTAGAAAAAAATCTAGAAAAAAAATCTAGAAAAAAAATCTACAAAAAAAATCTAGAAAAAAATCTAGAAAAAAAATCTAGAAAAAAAATCTAGAAAAAAAATCTAGAAAAAAATCTAGAAAAAAAATCTAGAAAAAAAATCTAGAAAAAAATCTAGAAAAAAAATCTAGAAAAAAAATCTAGAAAAAAATCTAGAAAAAAATCTAGAAAACAAATCTAGAAAAAAAATCTTGAAAAAAAATCTTGAAAAAAAATCTAGAAAAAAATCTACAAAAAAAATCTAGAAAAAAATCTAGTAAAAAAATCTAGAAAAAAAATCTAGAAAAAAAATCTACAAAAAAATCTAGAAAAAAAATCTAGAAAAAAAATCTAGAAAAAAATCTAGAAAAAAAATCTAGAAAAAAAATCTAGAAAAAAATCTAGAAAAAAATCTAGAAAAAAAATCTAGAAAAAAAATCTTGAAAAAAAATCTTGAAAAAAAATCTAGAAAAAAATCTACAAAAAAAATCTAGAAAAAAATCTAGTAAAAAAATCTAGAAAAAAAATCTAGAAAAAAAATCTACAAAAAAATCTAGAAAAAAAATCTAGAAAAAAAATCTAGAAAAAAAATCTAGAAAAAAATCTAGAAAAAAAATCTAGAAAAAAAATCTAGAAAAAAATCTAGAAAAAAAATCTAGAAAAAAAATCTAGAAAAAAATCTAGAAAAAAATCTAGAAAAAAAATCTAGAAAAAACATCTAGAAAAAAAATCTAGAAAAAAATCTAGAAAAAAATCTACAAAAAAAATCTAGAAAAAAAATCTAGAAAAAAAATCTAGAAAAAAATCTAGAAAAAAAATCTAGAAAAAAAATCTACAAAAAAAATCTAGAAAAAAATCTACAAAAAAAATCTAGGAAAAAAAATCTAGAAAAAAAATCTAGAAAAAAATCTAGAAAAAAAATCTAGAAAAAAATCTACAAAAAAAATCTAGAAAAAAATCTAGAAAAAAATCTAGAAAAAAAATCTAGAAAAAAAATCTAGAAAAAAAATCTAGAAAAAAATCTAGAAAAAAAATCTAGAAAAAAAATCTAGAAAAAAATCTAGAAAAAAATCTAGAAAAAAAATCTAGAAAAAAATCTAGAAAAAAAATCTAGAAAAAAATCTAGAAAAAAAATCTAGAAAAAAAATCTAGAAAAAAATCTAGAAAATAAATCGAGAAAAAAATCTAGAAAAAAATCTAGAAAATAAATCTAAAAAAAAATCTAGAAAAAAATCTAGAAAAAAATCTAGAAAATAAATCTAAAAAAAAATCTAGAAAAAAATCTAGAAAATAAATCTAGAAAAAAAATCTAGAAAAAAATCTAGAAAAAAATCTAGAAAAAAATCTAGAAAATAAATCTTAAAAAAAATCTAGAAAAAAAATCTAGAAAAAAAATCTAGAAAAAAATCTAGAAAAAAAATCTAGAAAAAAAATCTAGAAAAAAATCTAGAAAAAAAATCTAGTAAAAAAATCTAGAAAAAAATCTAGAAAAAAATCTAGAAAAAAAATCTAGAAAAAAATCTAGAAAATAAATCGAGAAAAAAATCTAGAAAAAAATCTAGAAAATAAATCTAAAAAAAAACCTAGAAAAAAATCTAGAAAATAAATCTAAAAAAAAATCTAGAAAAAAATCTAGAAAATAAATCTAGAAAAAAAATCTAGAAAAAAAATCTAGAAAAAACATCTAGAAAAAAAATCTAGAAAAAAAATCTAGAAAAAAAATCTAGAAAAAAATCTAGAAAAAAAATCTAGAAAAAAAATCTAGAAAAAAATCTAGAAAATAAATCGAGAAAAAAAATCTAGAAAAAAAATCTAGAAAAAAAATCTAGAAAAAAAATCTAGAAAAAAATCTAGAAAATAAATCGAGAAAAAAATCTAGAAAAAAATCTAGAAAATAAATCTAAAAAAAAATCTAGAAAAAAATCTAGAAAAAAATCTAGAAAATAAATCTAAAAAAAAATCTAGAAAAAAATCTAGAAAATAAATCTAGAAAAAAAATCTAGAAAAAAATCTAGAAAAAAATCTAGAAAAAAATCTAGAAAATAAATCTTAAAAAAAATCTAGAAAAAAAATCTAGAAAAAAAATCTAGAAAAAAATCTAGAAAAAAAATCTAGAAAAAAAATCTAGAAAAAAATCTAGAAAAAAATCTAGAAAATAAATCTAAAAAAAATCTAGAAAGAAATCTAGAAAAAAAATCTAGAAAAAAAATCTAGAAAATAAATCTAGAAAAAAATCTAGAAAAAAAATCTAGAAAAAAATCTAGAAAATAAATCTAAAAAAAAATCTAGAAAAAAATCTAGAAAAAAATCTAGAAAATAAATCTAAAAAAAAATCTAGAAAAAAATCTAGAAAATAAATCTAGAAAAAAAATCTAGAAAAAAATCTAGAAAAAAATCTAGAAAAAAATCTAGAAAATAAATCTTAAAAAAAATCTAGAAAAAAAATCTAGAAAAAAAATCTAGAAAAAAATCTAGAAAAAAAATCTAGAAAAAAAATCTAGAAAAAAATCTAGAAAAAAAATCTAGTAAAAAAATCTAGAAAAAAATCTAGAAAAAAATCTAGAAAAAAAATCTAGAAAAAAATCTAGAAAATAAATCGAGAAAAAAATCTAGAAAAAAATCTAGAAAATAAATCTAAAAAAAAACCTAGAAAAAAATCTAGAAAATAAATCTAAAAAAAAATCTAGAAAAAAATCTAGAAAATAAATCTAGAAAAAAAATCTAGAAAAAAAATCTAGAAAAAACATCTAGAAAAAAAATCTAGAAAAAAAATCTAGAAAAAAAATCTAGAAAAAAATCTAGAAAAAAAATCTAGAAAAAAAATCTAGAAAAAAATCTAGAAAATAAATCGAGAAAAAAAATCTAGAAAAAAAATCTAGAAAAAAAATCTAGAAAAAAAATCTAGAAAAAAATCTAGAAAATAAATCGAGAAAAAAATCTAGAAAAAAATCTAGAAAATAAATCTAAAAAAAAATCTAGAAAAAAATCTAGAAAAAAATCTAGAAAATAAATCTAAAAAAAAATCTAGAAAAAAATCTAGAAAATAAATCTAGAAAAAAAATCTAGAAAAAAATCTAGAAAAAAATCTAGAAAAAAATCTAGAAAATAAATCTTAAAAAAAATCTAGAAAAAAAATCTAGAAAAAAAATCTAGAAAAAAATCTAGAAAAAAAATCTAGAAAAAAAATCTAGAAAAAAATCTAGAAAAAAATCTAGAAAATAAATCTAAAAAAAATCTAGAAAGAAATCTAGAAAAAAAATCTAGAAAAAAAATCTAGAAAATAAATCTAGAAAAAAATCTAGAAAAAAAATCTAGAAAAAAATCTAGAAAATAAATCTAAAAAAAAATCTAGAAAAAAATCTAGAAAAAAATCTAGAAAATAAATCTAAAAAAAAATCTAGAAAAAAATCTAGAAAATAAATCTAGAAAAAAAATCTAGAAAAAAAATCTAGAAAAAACATCTAGAAAAAAAATCTAGAAAAAAAATCTAGAAAAAAAATCTAGAAAAAAATCTAGAAAAAAAATCTAGAAAAAAAATCTAGAAACAAATCTAGAAAATAAATCGAGAAAAAAATCTAGAAAAAAATCTAGAAAAAAATCTAGAAAAAAAATCTAGAAAAAAATCTAGAAAAAAATCTAGAAAAAAATCTAGAAAAAAAATCTAGAAAAAAATCTAGAAAAAAATCTAGAAAAAAATCTAGAAAATAAATCTAAAAAAAAATCTAGAAAGAAAATCTAGAAAAAAAATCTAGAAAAAAATCTAGAAAAAAAATCTAGAAAAAAATCTAGAAAATAAATCTAAAAAAAAATCTAGAAAAAAATCTAGAAAATAAATCTAGAAAAAAAATCTAGAAAAAAAATCTAGAAAAAACATCTAGAAGAAAATCTAGAAAAAAATCTAGAAAATAAATCTAGAAAAAAAATCTAGAAAAAAAATCTAGAAAAAAATCTAGAAAAAAAATCTAGAAAAAAAATCTAGAAAAAAATCTAGAAAATAAATCGAGAAAAAAAATCTAGAAAAAAAATCTAGAAAAAAAATCTAGAAAATAAATCTAGAAAAAAATCTAGAAAAAAAATCTAGAAAAAAATCTAGAAAAAAAATCTAGTAAAAAAATCTAGAAAAAAATCTAGAAAAAAATCTAGAAAATAAATCTAGAAAAAAATCTAGAAAATAAATCGAGAAAAAAATCTAGAAAAAAATCTAGAAAATAAATCTAAAAAAAAACCTAGAAAAAAATCTAGAAAATAAATCTAAAAAAAAATCTAGAAAAAAATCTAGAAAATAAATCTAGAAAAAAAATCTAGAAAAAAAATCTAGAAAAAACATCTAGAAAATAAATCTAGAAAAAAAATCTAGAAAAAAAATCTAGAAAAAAATCTAGAAAAAAAATCTAGAAAAAAAATCTAGAAAAAAATCTAGAAAATAAATCGAGAAAAAAAATCTAGAAAAAAAATCTAGAAAAAAAATCTAGAAAATAAATCTAGAAAAAAATCTAGAAAAAAAATCTAGAAAAAAATCTAGAAAAAAAATCTAGAAAAAAAATCTAGAAAAAAATCTAGAAAAAAATCTAGAAAATAAATCTAGAAAAAAATCTAGAAAATAAATCGAGAAAAAAATCTAGAAAAAAATCTAGAAAATAAATCTAAAAAAAAACCTAGAAAAAAATCTAGAAAATAAATCTAAAAAAAAACCTAGAAAAAAATCTAGAAAATAAATCTAAAAAAAAATCTAGAAAAAAAATCTAAAAAAAAAATCTAGAAAAAAAATCTAGAAAATAAATCGAGAAAAAAATCTAGAAAAAAATCTAGAAAAAAATCTAGAAAATAAATCTAAAAAAAAATCTAGAAAAAAAATCTAGAAAAAAAATCTAGAAAAAAATCTAGAAAAAAAATCTAGAAAAAAAATCTAGAAAAAAATCTAGAAAATAAATCTAAAAAAAAATCTAGAAAATAAATCTAAAAAAAAATCTAGAAAAAAAATCTAGAAAAAAAATCTAGAAAAAAATCTAGAAAAAAATCTAGAAAATAAATCTAAAAAAAAATCTAGAAAAAAAATCTAGAAAAAAAATCTAGAAAAAAAATCTAGAAAAAAAATCTAGAAAAAAATCTAGAAAAAAATCTAGAAAATAAATCTAAAAAAAAATCTAGAAAGAAATCTAGAAAAAAATCTAGAAAAAAAATCTAGAAAAAAATCTAGAAAAAAAATCTAGAAAAAAATCTAGAAAAAAAATCTAGAAAAAAAATCTAGAAAAAAATCTAGAAAATAAATCGAGAAAAAAATCTAGAAGAAAATCTAGAAAAAAATCTAGAAAATAAATCTAAAAAAAAATCTAGAAAAAAATCTAGAAAAAAATCTAGAAAATAAATCTAAAAAAAAATCTAGAAAAAAAATCTAGAAAAAAAATCTAGAAAAAAATCTAGAAAAAAAATCTAGAAAAAAAATCTAGAAAATAAATCGAGAAAAAAATCTAGAAAAAAATCTAGAAAAAAAATCTAAAAAAAAATCTAGAAAAAAATCTAGAAAATAAATCTAAAAAAAAATCTAGAAAAAAATCTAGAAAATAAATCTAAAAAAAAATCTAGAAAAAAAATCTAGAAAAAAAATCTAGAAAAAAATCTAGAAAAAAAATCTAGAAAAAAAATCTAGAAAAAAATCTAGAAAATAAATCTAAAAAAAAATCTAGAAAATAAATCTAAAAAAAAATCTAGAAAAAAAATCTAGAAAAAAAATCTAGAAAAAAATCTAGAAAAAAAATCTAGAAAAAAATCTAGAAAAAAATCTAGAAAATAAATCTAAAAAAAAATCTAGAAAGAAATCTAGAAAAAAATCTAGAAAAAAAATCTAGAAAAAAAATCTAGAAAAAAATCTAGAAAATAAATCGAGAAAAAAATCTAGAAAAAAATCTAGAAAAAAAATCTAAAAAAAAATCTAGAAAAAAATCTAGAAAATAAATCTAAAAAAAAATCTAGAAAATAAATCTAGAAAAAAAATCTAGAAAAAAAACTAGAAAAAAAATCTAGAAAAAAATCTAGAAAAAAATCTAGAAAAAAATCTAGAAAATAAATCTAAAAATAAATCTAGAAAAAAAATCTAGAAAAAAAATCTAGAAAAAAATCTAGAAAAAAAATCTAGAAAAAAAATCTAGAAAAAAATCTAGAAAATAATCTAGAAAATAAATCTAAAAAAAAATCTAGAAAGAAATCTAGAAAAAAAATCTAGAAAAAAAATCTAGAAAAAAATCTAGAAAATAAATCTAAAAAAAAATCTAGAAAAAAATCTAGAAAATAAATCTAGAAAAAAAATCTAGAAAAAAAATCTAGAAAAAAATCTAGAAAAAAATCTAGAAAATAAATCTAAAAAAAAATCTAGAAAAAAATCTAGAAAATAAATCTAAAAAAAAATCTAGAAAAAAATCTAGAAAAAAATCTAGAAAAAAATCTAGAAAAAAAATCTAGAAAAAAAATCTAGAAAAAAATCTAGAAAATAAATCGAGAAAAAAATCTAGAAAAAAATCTAGAAAAAAAATCTAGAAAAAAATCTAGAAAAAAATCTAGAAAAAAATCTAGAAAAAAAATCTAGAAAAAAAATCTAGAAAAAAATCTAGAAAATAAATCGAGAAAAAAATCGAGAAAAAAATCTAGAAAAAAAATCTAGAAAAAAATCTAGAAAAAAATCTAGAAAAAAATCTAGAAAATAAATCTAAAAATAAATCTAGAAAAAAAATCTAGAAAAAAAATCTAGAAAAAAATCTAGAAAAAAAATCTAGAAAAAAAATCTAGAAAAAAATCTAGAAAAAAATCTAGAAAATAAATCTAAAAAAAAATCTAGAAAGAAATCTAGAAAAAAAATCTAGAAAAAAAATCTAGAAAAAAATCTAGAAAATAAATCTAAAAAAAAATCTAGAAAAAAATCTAGAAAATAAATCTAGAAAAAAAATCTAGAAAAAAAATCTAGAAAAAAATCTAGAAAAAAAATCTAGAAAAAAAATCTAGAAAAAAAATCTAGAAAAAAATCTAGAAAAAAAATCTAGAAAAAAAATCTAGAAAAAAATCTAGAAAATAAATCGAGAAAAAAATCTAGAAAAAAATCTAGAAAATAAATCTAAAAAAAAATCTAGAAAAAGATCTAGAAAAAAATCTAGAAAAAAATCTAGAAAAAAAATCTAGAAAAAAATCTAGAAAAAAATCTAGAAAAAAATCTAGAAAATAAATCTAAAAAAAAATCTAGAAAGAAAATCTAGAAAAAAAATCTAGAAAAAAATCTAGAAAAAAAATCTAGAAAAAAATCTAGAAAATAAATCTAAAAAAAAATCTAGAAAAAAATCTAGAAAATAAATCTAGAAAAAAAATCTAGAAAAAAAATCTAGAAAAAACATCTAGAAGAAAATCTAGAAAAAAATCTAGAAAAAAAATCTAGAAAAAAAATCTAGAAAAAAAATCTAGAAAAAAATCTAGAAAAAAAATCTAGAAAGAAATCTAGAAAAAAAATCTAGAAAAAAAATCTAGAAAATAAATCTAGAAAAAAATCTAGAAAAAAAATCTAGAAAATAAATCTAGAAAAAAATCTAGAAAAAAAATCTAGAAAAAAATCTAGAAAATAAATCTAAAAAAAAATCTAGAAAAAAATCTAGAAAATACATCTAGAAAAAAAATCTAGAAAAAAAATCTAGAAAAAACATCTAGAAAAAAAATCTAGAAAAAAAATCTAGAAAAAAAATCTAGAAAAAAATCGAGAAAAAAAATCTAGAAAAAAATCTAGAAAAAAATCTAGAAAATAAATCTAAAAAAAAATCTAGAAAGAAATCTAGAAAAAAAATCTAGAAAAAAAATCTAGAAAAAAATCTAGAAAATAAATCTAAAAAAAAATCTAGAAAAAAATCTAGAAAATAAATCTAGAAAAAAAATCTAGAAAAAAAATCTAGAAAAAAATCTAGAAAAAAAATCTAGAAAAAAAATCTAGAAAAAAAATCTAGAAAAAAATCTAGAAAAAAAATCTAGAAAAAAAATCTAGAAAAAAAATCTAGAAAATAAATCGAGAAAAAAATCTAGAAAAAAATCTAGAAAATAAATCTAAAAAAAAATCTAGAAAAAGATCTAGAAAAAAATCTAGAAAAAAATCTAGAAAAAAAATCTAGAAAAAAATCTAGAAAAAAATCTAGAAAAAAATCTAGAAAATAATTCTAAAAAAAAATCTAGAAAGAAAATCTAGAAAAAAAATCTAGAAAAAAATCTAGAAAAAAAATCTAGAAAAAAATCTAGAAAATAAATCTAAAAAAAAATCTAGAAAAAAATCTAGAAAATAAATCTAGAAAAAAAATCTAGAAAAAAAATCTAGAAAAAACATCTAGAAGAAAATCTAGAAAAAAATCTAGAAAAAAAATCTAGAAAAAAAATCTAGAAAAAAAATCTAGAAAAAAATCTAGAAAAAAAATCTAGAAAGAAATCTAGAAAAAAAATCTAGAAAAAAAATCTAGAAAATAAATCTAGAAAAAAATCTAGAAAAAAAATCTTGAAAATAAATCTAGAAAAAAATCTAGAAAAAAAATCTAGAAAAAAATCTAGAAAATAAATCTAAAAAAAAATCTAGAAAAAAATCTAGAAAATAAATCTAGAAAAAAAATCTAGAAAAAAAATCTAGAAAAAACATCTAGAAAAAAAATCTAGAAAAAAAATCTAGAAAAAAAATCTAGAAAAAAATCTAGAAAAAAAATCTAGAAAAAAAATCTAGAAAAAAATCTAGAAAATAAATCGAGAAAAAAAATCTAGAAAAAAAATCTAGAAAATAAATCTAGAAAATAAATCTAGAAAAAAATCTAGAAAAAAAATCTAGAAAAAAATCTAGAAAAAAAATCTAGAAAAAAAATCTAGAAAAAAATCTAGAAAAAAATCTAGAAAATAAATCTAGAAAAAAATCTAGAAAATAAATCGAGAAAAAAATCTAGAAAAAAATCTAGAAAATAAATCTAAAAAAAAACCTAGAAAAAAATCTAGAAAATAAATCTAAAAAAAAATCTAGAAAATAAATCTAGAAAAAAAATCTAGAAAAAAAATCTAGAAAAAAAATCTAGAAAAAAATCTAGAAAAAAATCTAGAAAAAAAATCTAGAAAATAAATCTAAAAAAAAATCTAGAAAAAAAATCTAGAAAAAAAATCTAGAAAAAAATCTAGAAAAAAAATCTAGAAAAAAAATCTAGAAAAAAATCTAGAAAAAAATCTAGAAAATAAATCTAAAAAAAAATCTAGAAAGAAATCTAGAAACAAATCTAGCAAAAAAATCTAGAAAAAAATCTAGAAAAAAATCTAGAAAATAAATCTAAAAAAAAATCTAGAAAAAGATCTAGAAAAAAATCTAGAAAATAAATCTAGAAAAAAATCTAGAAAATAAATCTAAAAAAAAATCTAGAAAAAAATCTAGAAAAAAATCTAGAAAATAAATCTAAAAAAAAATCTAGAAAAAAATCTAGAAAATAAATCTAGAAAAAAAATCTAGAAAAAAATCTAGAAAAAAATCTAGAAAAAAATCTAGAAAATAAATCTTAAAAAAAATCTAGAAAAAAAATCTAGAAAAAAAATCTAGAAAAAAATCTAGAAAAAAAATCTAGAAAAAAAATCTAGAAAAAAATCTAGAAAAAAAATCTAGTAAAAAAATCTAGAAAAAAATCTAGAAAATAAATCTAAAAAAAAATCTAGAAAAAAAATCTAGAAAAAAAATCTAGAAAAAAATCTAGAAAAAAAATCTAGAAAAAAAATCTAGAAAAAAATCTAGAAAATAAATCTAAAAAAAAATCTAGAAAATAAATCTAAAAAAAAATCTAGAAAAAAAATCTAGAAAAAAAATCTAGAAAAAAATCTAGAAAAAAAATCTAGAAAAAAATCTAGAAAAAAATCTAGAAAATAAATCTAAAAAAAAATCTAGAAAGAAATCTAGAAAAAAATCTAGAAAAAAAATCTAGAAAAAAAATCTAGAAAAAAATCTAGAAAATAAATCGAGAAAAAAATCTAGAAAAAAATCTAGAAAAAAAATCTAAAAAAAAATCTAGAAAAAAATCTAGAAAATAAATCTAAAAAAAAATCTAGAAAATAAATCTAGAAAAAAAATCTAGAAAAAAAACTAGAAAAAAAATCTAGAAAAAAATCTAGAAAAAAATCTAGAAAAAAATCTAGAAAATAAATCTAAAAATAAATCTAGAAAAAAAATCTAGAAAAAAAATCTAGAAAAAAATCTAGAAAAAAAATCTAGAAAAAAAATCTAGAAAAAAATCTAGAAAATAATCTAGAAAATAAATCTAAAAAAAAATCTAGAAAGAAATCTAGAAAAAAAATCTAGAAAAAAAATCTAGAAAAAAATCTAGAAAATAAATCTAAAAAAAAATCTAGAAAAAAATCTAGAAAATAAATCTAGAAAAAAAATCTAGAAAAAAAATCTAGAAAAAAATCTAGAAAAAAATCTAGAAAATAAATCTAAAAAAAAATCTAGAAAAAAATCTAGAAAATAAATCTAAAAAAAAATCTAGAAAAAAATCTAGAAAAAAATCTAGAAAATAAATCTAAAAATAAATCTAGAAAAAAAATCTAGAAAAAAAATCTAGAAAAAAATCTAGAAAAAAAATCTAGAAAAAAAATCTAGAAAAAAATCTAGAAAAAAATCTAGAAAATAAATCTAAAAAAAAATCTAGAAAGAAATCTAGAAAAAAAATCTAGAAAAAAAATCTAGAAAAAAATCTAGAAAATAAATCTAAAAAAAAATCTAGAAAAAAATCTAGAAAATAAATCTAGAAAAAAAATCTAGAAAAAAAATCTAGAAAAAAATCTAGAAAAAAAATCTAGAAAAAAAATCTAGAAAAAAAATCTAGAAAAAAATCTAGAAAAAAAATCTAGAAAAAAAATCTAGAAAAAAATCTAGAAAATAAATCGAGAAAAAAATCTAGAAAAAAATCTAGAAAATAAATCTAAAAAAAAATCTAGAAAAAGATCTAGAAAAAAATCTAGAAAAAAATCTAGAAAAAAAATCTAGAAAAAAATCTAGAAAAAAATCTAGAAAAAAATCTAGAAAATAAATCTAAAAAAAAATCTAGAAAGAAAATCTAGAAAAAAAATCTAGAAAAAAATCTAGAAAAAAAATCTAGAAAAAAATCTAGAAAATAAATCTAAAAAAAAATCTAGAAAAAAATCTAGAAAATAAATCTAGAAAAAAAATCTAGAAAAAAAATCTAGAAAAAACATCTAGAAGAAAATCTAGAAAAAAATCTAGAAAAAAAATCTAGAAAAAAAATCTAGAAAAAAAATCTAGAAAAAAATCTAGAAAAAAAATCTAGAAAGAAATCTAGAAAAAAAATCTAGAAAAAAAATCTAGAAAATAAATCTAGAAAAAAATCTAGAAAAAAAATCTAGAAAATAAATCTAGAAAAAAATCTAGAAAAAAAATCTAGAAAAAAATCTAGAAAATAAATCTAAAAAAAAATCTAGAAAAAAATCTAGAAAATACATCTAGAAAAAAAATCTAGAAAAAAAATCTAGAAAAAACATCTAGAAAAAAAATCTAGAAAAAAAATCTAGAAAAAAAATCTAGAAAAAAATCGAGAAAAAAAATCTAGAAAAAAAATCTAGAAAAAAATCTAGAAAATAAATCTAAAAAAAAATCTAGAAAGAAATCTAGAAAAAAAATCTAGAAAAAAAATCTAGAAAAAAATCTAGAAAATAAATCTAAAAAAAAATCTAGAAAAAAATCTAGAAAATAAATCTAGAAAAAAAATCTAGAAAAAAAATCTAGAAAAAAATCTAGAAAAAAAATCTAGAAAAAAAATCTAGAAAAAAAATCTAGAAAAAAATCTAGAAAAAAAATCTAGAAAATAAATCGAGAAAAAAATCTAGAAAAAAATCTAGAAAATAAATCTAAAAAAAAATCTAGAAAAAGATCTAGAAAAAAATCTAGAAAAAAATCTAGAAAAAAAATCTAGAAAAAAATCTAGAAAAAAATCTAGAAAAAAATCTAGAAAATAATTCTAAAAAAAAATCTAGAAAGAAAATCTAGAAAAAAAATCTAGAAAAAAATCTAGAAAAAAAATCTAGAAAAAAATCTAGAAAATAAATCTAAAAAAAAATCTAGAAAAAAATCTAGAAAATAAATCTAGAAAAAAAATCTAGAAAAAAAATCTAGAAAAAACATCTAGAAGAAAATCTAGAAAAAAATCTAGAAAAAAAATCTAGAAAAAAAATCTAGAAAAAAAATCTAGAAAAAAATCTAGAAAAAAAATCTAGAAAGAAATCTAGAAAAAAAATCTAGAAAAAAAATCTAGAAAATAAATCTAGAAAAAAATCTAGAAAAAAAATCTTGAAAATAAATCTAGAAAAAAATCTAGAAAAAAAATCTAGAAAAAAATCTAGAAAATAAATCTAAAAAAAAATCTAGAAAAAAATCTAGAAAATAAATCTAGAAAAAAAATCTAGAAAAAAAATCTAGAAAAAACATCTAGAAAAAAAATCTAGAAAAAAAATCTAGAAAAAAAATCTAGAAAAAAATCTAGAAAAAAAATCTAGAAAAAAAATCTAGAAAAAAATCTAGAAAATAAATCGAGAAAAAAAATCTAGAAAAAAAATCTAGAAAATAAATCTAGAAAATAAATCTAGAAAAAAATCTAGAAAAAAAATCTAGAAAAAAATCTAGAAAAAAAATCTAGAAAAAAAATCTAGAAAAAAATCTAGAAAAAAATCTAGAAAATAAATCTAGAAAAAAATCTAGAAAATAAATCGAGAAAAAAATCTAGAAAAAAATCTAGAAAATAAATCTAAAAAAAAACCTAGAAAAAAATCTAGAAAATAAATCTAAAAAAAAATCTAGAAAATAAATCTAGAAAAAAAATCTAGAAAAAAAATCTAGAAAAAAAATCTAGAAAAAAATCTAGAAAAAAATCTAGAAAAAAAATCTAGAAAATAAATCTAAAAAAAAATCTAGAAAAAAAATCTAGAAAAAAAATCTAGAAAAAAATCTAGAAAAAAAATCTAGAAAAAAAATCTAGAAAAAAATCTAGAAAAAAATCTAGAAAATAAATCTAAAAAAAAATCTAGAAAGAAATCTAGAAACAAATCTAGCAAAAAAATCTAGAAAAAAATCTAGAAAAAAATCTAGAAAATAAATCTAAAAAAAAATCTAGAAAAAGATCTAGAAAAAAATCTAGAAAATAAATCTAGAAAAAAATCTAGAAAATAAATCTAAAAAAAAATCTAGAAAAAAATCTAGAAAAAAATCTAGAAAATAAATCTAAAAAAAAATCTAGAAAAAAATCTAGAAAATAAATCTAGAAAAAAAATCTAGAAAAAAATCTAGAAAAAAATCTAGAAAAAAATCTAGAAAATAAATCTTAAAAAAAATCTAGAAAAAAAATCTAGAAAAAAAATCTAGAAAAAAATCTAGAAAAAAAATCTAGAAAAAAAATCTAGAAAAAAATCTAGAAAAAAAATCTAGTAAAAAAATCTAGAAAAAAATCTAGAAAAAAATCTAGAAAAAAAATCTAGAAAAAAATCTAGAAAATAAATCGAGAAAAAAATCTAGAAAAAAATCTAGAAAATAAATCTAAAAAAAAACCTAGAAAAAAATCTAGAAAATAAATCTAAAAAAAAATCTAGAAAAAAATCTAGAAAATAAATCTAGAAAAAAAATCTAGAAAAAAAATCTAGAAAAAACATCTAGAAAAAAAATCTAGAAAAAAAATCTAGAAAAAAAATCTAGAAAAAAATCTAGAAAAAAAATCTAGAAAAAAAATCTAGAAAAAAATCTAGAAAATAAATCGAGAAAAAAAATCTAGAAAAAAAATCTAGAAAAAAAATCTAGAAAAAAAATCTAGAAAAAAATCTAGAAAATAAATCGAGAAAAAAATCTAGAAAAAAATCTAGAAAATAAATCTAAAAAAAAATCTAGAAAAAAATCGAGAAAAAAATCTAGAAAAAAATCTAGAAAATAAATCTAAAAAAAAACCTAGAAAAAAATCTAGAAAATAAATCTAAAAAAAAATCTAGAAAATAAATCTAGAAAAAAAATCTAGAAAAAAAATCTAGAAAAAAAATCTAGAAAAAAATCTAGAAAAAAATCTAGAAAAAAAATCTAGAAAATAAATCTAAAAAAAAATCTAGAAAAAAAATCTAGAAAAAAAATCTAGAAAAAAATCTAGAAAAAAAATCTAGAAAAAAAATCTAGAAAAAAATCTAGAAAAAAATCTAGAAAATAAATCTAAAAAAAAATCTAGAAAGAAATCTAGAAACAAATCTAGCAAAAAAATCTAGAAAAAAATCTAGAAAAAAATCTAGAAAATAAATCTAAAAAAAAATCTAGAAAAAGATCTAGAAAAAAATCTAGAAAATAAATCTAGAAAAAAATCTAGAAAATAAATCTAAAAAAAAATCTAGAAAAAAATCTAGAAAAAAATCTAGAAAATAAATCTAAAAAAAAATCTAGAAAAAAATCTAGAAAATAAATCTAGAAAAAAAATCTAGAAAAAAATCTAGAAAAAAATCTAGAAAAAAATCTAGAAAATAAATCTTAAAAAAAATCTAGAAAAAAAATCTAGAAAAAAAATCTAGAAAAAAATCTAGAAAAAAAATCTAGAAAAAAAATCTAGAAAAAAATCTAGAAAAAAAATCTAGTAAAAAAATCTAGAAAAAAATCTAGAAAATAAATCTAAAAAAAAATCTAGAAAAAAAATCTAGAAAAAAAATCTAGAAAAAAATCTAGAAAAAAAATCTAGAAAAAAAATCTAGAAAAAAATCTAGAAAATAAATCTAAAAAAAAATCTAGAAAATAAATCTAAAAAAAAATCTAGAAAAAAAATCTAGAAAAAAAATCTAGAAAAAAATCTAGAAAAAAAATCTAGAAAAAAATCTAGAAAAAAATCTAGAAAATAAATCTAAAAAAAAATCTAGAAAGAAATCTAGAAAAAAATCTAGAAAAAAAATCTAGAAAAAAAATCTAGAAAAAAATCTAGAAAATAAATCGAGAAAAAAATCTAGAAAAAAATCTAGAAAAAAAATCTAAAAAAAAATCTAGAAAAAAATCTAGAAAATAAATCTAAAAAAAAATCTAGAAAATAAATCTAGAAAAAAAATCTAGAAAAAAAACTAGAAAAAAAATCTAGAAAAAAATCTAGAAAAAAATCTAGAAAAAAATCTAGAAAATAAATCTAAAAATAAATCTAGAAAAAAAATCTAGAAAAAAAATCTAGAAAAAAATCTAGAAAAAAAATCTAGAAAAAAAATCTAGAAAAAAATCTAGAAAATAATCTAGAAAATAAATCTAAAAAAAAATCTAGAAAGAAATCTAGAAAAAAAATCTAGAAAAAAAATCTAGAAAAAAATCTAGAAAATAAATCTAAAAAAAAATCTAGAAAAAAATCTAGAAAATAAATCTAGAAAAAAAATCTAGAAAAAAAATCTAGAAAAAAATCTAGAAAAAAATCTAGAAAATAAATCTAAAAAAAAATCTAGAAAAAAATCTAGAAAATAAATCTAAAAAAAAATCTAGAAAAAAATCTAGAAAAAAATCTAGAAAAAAATCTAGAAAAAAAATCTAGAAAAAAAATCTAGAAAAAAATCTAGAAAATAAATCGAGAAAAAAATCTAGAAAAAAATCTAGAAAAAAAATCTAGAAAAAAATCTAGAAAAAAATCTAGAAAAAAATCTAGAAAAAAAATCTAGAAAAAAAATCTAGAAAAAAATCTAGACAATAAATCGAGAAAAAAATCTAGAAAAAAATCTAGAAAAAAAATCTAGAAAAAAATCTAGAAAAAAATCTAGAAAAAAATCTAGAAAAAAATCTAGAAAAAAATCTAGAAAAAAATCTAGAAAAAAAATCTAGAAAAAAAATCTAGAAAAAAATCTAGAAAAAAATCTAGAAAATAAATCTAAAAAAAAATCTAGAAAGAAATCTAGAAAAAAAATCTAGAAAAAAAATCTAGAAAAAAATCTAGAAAATAAATCTAAAAAAAAATCTAGAAAAAAATCTAGAAAATAAATCTAGAAAAAAAATCTAGAAAAAAAATCTAGAAAAAAATCTAGAAAAAAAATCTAGAAAAAAAATCTAGAAAAAAAATCTAGAAAAAAATCTAGAAAAAAAATCTAGAAAAAAAATCTAGAAAAAAATCTAGAAAATAAATCGAGAAAAAAATCTAGAAAAAAATCTAGAAAATAAATCTAAAAAAAAATCTAGAAAAAGATCTAGAAAAAAATCTAGAAAAAAATCTAGAAAAAAAATCTAGAAAAAAATCTAGAAAAAAATCTAGAAAAAAATCTAGAAAATAAATCTAAAAAAAAATCTAGAAAGAAAATCTAGAAAAAAAATCTAGAAAAAAATCTAGAAAAAAAATCTAGAAAAAAATCTAGAAAATAAATCTAAAAAAAAATCTAGAAAAAAATCTAGAAAATAAATCTAGAAAAAAAATCTAGAAAAAAAATCTAGAAAAAACATCTAGAAGAAAATCTAGAAAAAAATCTAGAAAAAAAATCTAGAAAAAAAATCTAGAAAAAAAATCTAGAAAAAAATCTAGAAAAAAAATCTAGAAAGAAATCTAGAAAAAAAATCTAGAAAAAAAATCTAGAAAATAAATCTAGAAAAAAATCTAGAAAAAAAATCTAGAAAATAAATCTAGAAAAAAATCTAGAAAAAAAATCTAGAAAAAAATCTAGAAAATAAATCTAAAAAAAAATCTAGAAAAAAATCTAGAAAATACATCTAGAAAAAAAATCTAGAAAAAAAATCTAGAAAAAACATCTAGAAAAAAAATCTAGAAAAAAAATCTAGAAAAAAAATCTAGAAAAAAATCTAGAAAATAAATCTAAAAAAAAATCTAGAAAAAAAATCTAGAAAAAAAATCTAGAAAAAAATCTAGAAAAAAAATCTAGAAAAAAAATCTAGAAAAAAATCTAGAAAATAAATCTAAAAAAAAATCTAGAAAATAAATCTAAAAAAAAATCTAGAAAAAAAATCTAGAAAAAAAATCTAGAAAAAAATCTAGAAAAAAAATCTAGAAAAAAATCTAGAAAAAAATCTAGAAAATAAATCTAAAAAAAAATCTAGAAAGAAATCTAGAAAAAAATCTAGAAAAAAAATCTAGAAAAAAAATCTAGAAAAAAATCTAGAAAATAAATCGAGAAAAAAATCTAGAAAAAAATCTAGAAAAAAAATCTAAAAAAAAATCTAGAAAAAAATCTAGAAAATAAATCTAAAAAAAAATCTAGAAAATAAATCTAGAAAAAAAATCTAGAAAAAAAACTAGAAAAAAAATCTAGAAAAAAATCTAGAAAAAAATCTAGAAAAAAATCTAGAAAATAAATCTAAAAATAAATCTAGAAAAAAAATCTAGAAAAAAAATCTAGAAAAAAATCTAGAAAAAAAATCTAGAAAAAAAATCTAGAAAAAAATCTAGAAAATAATCTAGAAAATAAATCTAAAAAAAAATCTAGAAAGAAATCTAGAAAAAAAATCTAGAAAAAAAATCTAGAAAAAAATCTAGAAAATAAATCTAAAAAAAAATCTAGAAAAAAATCTAGAAAATAAATCTAGAAAAAAAATCTAGAAAAAAAATCTAGAAAAAAATCTAGAAAAAAATCTAGAAAATAAATCTAAAAAAAAATCTAGAAAAAAATCTAGAAAATAAATCTAAAAAAAAATCTAGAAAAAAATCTAGAAAAAAATCTAGAAAAAAATCTAGAAAAAAAATCTAGAAAAAAAATCTAGAAAAAAATCTAGAAAATAAATCGAGAAAAAAATCTAGAAAAAAATCTAGAAAAAAAATCTAGAAAAAAATCTAGAAAAAAATCTAGAAAAAAATCTAGAAAAAAAATCTAGAAAAAAAATCTAGAAAAAAATCTAGAAAATAAATCGAGAAAAAAATCTAGAAAAAAATCTAGAAAAAAAATCTAGAAAAAAATCTAGAAAAAAATCTAGAAAAAAATCTAGAAAATAAATCTAAAAATAAATCTAGAAAAAAAATCTAGAAAAAAAATCTAGAAAAAAATCTAGAAAAAAAATCTAGAAAAAAAATCTAGAAAAAAATCTAGAAAAAAATCTAGAAAATAAATCTAAAAAAAAATCTAGAAAGAAATCTAGAAAAAAAATCTAGAAAAAAAATCTAGAAAAAAATCTAGAAAATAAATCTAAAAAAAAATCTAGAAAAAAATCTAGAAAATAAATCTAGAAAAAAAATCTAGAAAAAAAATCTAGAAAAAAATCTAGAAAAAAAATCTAGAAAAAAAATCTAGAAAAAAAATCTAGAAAAAAATCTAGAAAAAAAATCTAGAAAAAAAATCTAGAAAAAAATCTAGAAAATAAATCGAGAAAAAAATCTAGAAAAAAATCTAGAAAATAAATCTAAAAAAAAATCTAGAAAAAGATCTAGAAAAAAATCTAGAAAAAAATCTAGAAAAAAAATCTAGAAAAAAATCTAGAAAAAAATCTAGAAAAAAATCTAGAAAATAAATCTAAAAAAAAATCTAGAAAGAAAATCTAGAAAAAAAATCTAGAAAAAAATCTAGAAAAAAAATCTAGAAAAAAATCTAGAAAATAAATCTAAAAAAAAATCTAGAAAAAAATCTAGAAAATAAATCTAGAAAAAAAATCTAGAAAAAAAATCTAGAAAAAACATCTAGAAGAAAATCTAGAAAAAAATCTAGAAAAAAAATCTAGAAAAAAAATCTAGAAAAAAAATCTAGAAAAAAATCTAGAAAAAAAATCTAGAAAGAAATCTAGAAAAAAAATCTAGAAAAAAAATCTAGAAAATAAATCTAGAAAAAAATCTAGAAAAAAAATCTAGAAAATAAATCTAGAAAAAAATCTAGAAAAAAAATCTAGAAAAAAATCTAGAAAATAAATCTAAAAAAAAATCTAGAAAAAAATCTAGAAAATACATCTAGAAAAAAAATCTAGAAAAAAAATCTAGAAAAAACATCTAGAAAAAAAATCTAGAAAAAAAATCTAGAAAAAAAATCTAGAAAAAAATCGAGAAAAAAAATCTAGAAAAAAATCTAGAAAAAAATCTAGAAAATAAATCTAAAAAAAAATCTAGAAAGAAATCTAGAAAAAAAATCTAGAAAAAAAATCTAGAAAAAAATCTAGAAAATAAATCTAAAAAAAAATCTAGAAAAAAATCTAGAAAATAAATCTAGAAAAAAAATCTAGAAAAAAAATCTAGAAAAAAATCTAGAAAAAAAATCTAGAAAAAAAATCTAGAAAAAAAATCTAGAAAAAAATCTAGAAAAAAAATCTAGAAAATAAATCGAGAAAAAAATCGAGAAAAAAATCTAGAAAATAAATCTAAAAAAAAATCTAGAAAAAGATCTAGAAAAAAATCTAGAAAAAAATCTAGAAAAAAAATCTAGAAAAAAATCTAGAAAAAAATCTAGAAAAAAATCTAGAAAATAATTCTAAAAAAAAATCTAGAAAGAAAATCTAGAAAAAAAATCTAGAAAAAAATCTAGAAAAAAAATCTAGAAAAAAATCTAGAAAATAAATCTAAAAAAAAATCTAGAAAAAAATCTAGAAAATAAATCTAGAAAAAAAATCTAGAAAAAAAATCTAGAAAAAACATCTAGAAGAAAATCTAGAAAAAAATCTAGAAAAAAAATCTAGAAAAAAAATCTAGAAAAAAAATCTAGAAAAAAATCTAGAAAAAAAATCTAGAAAGAAATCTAGAAAAAAAATCTAGAAAAAAAATCTAGAAAATAAATCTAGAAAAAAATCTAGAAAAAAAATCTTGAAAATAAATCTAGAAAAACATCTAGAAAAAAAATCTAGAAAAAAATCTAGAAAATAAATCTAAAAAAAAATCTAGAAAAAAATCTAGAAAATAAATCTAGAAAAAAAATCTAGAAAAAAAATCTAGAAAAAACATCTAGAAAAAAAATCTAGAAAAAAAATCTAGAAAAAAAATCTAGAAAAAAATCTAGAAAAAAAATCTAGAAAAAAAATCTAGAAAAAAATCTAGAAAATAAATCGAGAAAAAAAATCTAGAAAAAAAATCTAGAAAATAAATCTAGAAAATAAATCTAGAAAAAAATCTAGAAAAAAAATCTAGAAAAAAATCTAGAAAAAAAATCTAGAAAAAAAATCTAGAAAAAAATCTAGAAAAAAATCTAGAAAATAAATCTAGAAAAAAATCTAGAAAATAAATCGAGAAAAAAATCTAGAAAAAAATCTAGAAAATAAATCTAAAAAAAAACCTAGAAAAAAATCTAGAAAATAAATCTAAAAAAAAATCTAGAAAATAAATCTAGAAAAAAAATCTAGAAAAAAAATCTAGAAAAAAAATCTAGAAAAAAATCTAGAAAAAAATCTAGAAAAAAAATCTAGAAAATAAATCTAAAAAAAAATCTAGAAAAAAAATCTAGAAAAAAAATCTAGAAAAAAATCTAGAAAAAAAATCTAGAAAAAAAATCTAGAAAAAAATCTAGAAAAAAATCTAGAAAATAAATCTAAAAAAAAATCTAGAAAGAAATCTAGAAACAAATCTAGCAAAAAAATCTAGAAAAAAATCTAGAAAAAAATCTAGAAAATAAATCTAAAAAAAAATCTAGAAAAAGATCTAGAAAAAAATCTAGAAAATAAATCTAGAAAAAAATCTAGAAAATAAATCTAAAAAAAAATCTAGAAAAAAATCTAGAAAAAAATCTAGAAAATAAATCTAAAAAAAAATCTAGAAAAAAATCTAGAAAATAAATCTAGAAAAAAAATCTAGAAAAAAATCTAGAAAAAAATCTAGAAAAAAATCTAGAAAATAAATCTTAAAAAAAATCTAGAAAAAAAATCTAGAAAAAAAATCTAGAAAAAAATCTAGAAAAAAAATCTAGAAAAAAAATCTAGAAAAAAATCTAGAAAAAAAATCTAGTAAAAAAATCTAGAAAAAAATCTAGAAAAAAATCTAGAAAAAAAATCTAGAAAAAAATCTAGAAAATAAATCGAGAAAAAAATCTAGAAAAAAATCTAGAAAATAAATCTAAAAAAAAACCTAGAAAAAAATCTAGAAAATAAATCTAAAAAAAAATCTAGAAAAAAATCTAGAAAATAAATCTAGAAAAAAAATCTAGAAAAAAAATCTAGAAAAAACATCTAGAAAAAAAATCTAGAAAAAAAATCTAGAAAAAAAATCTAGAAAAAAATCTAGAAAAAAAATCTAGAAAAAAAATCTAGAAAAAAATCTAGAAAATAAATCGAGAAAAAAAATCTAGAAAAAAAATCTAGAAAAAAAATCTAGAAAAAAAATCTAGAAAAAAATCTAGAAAATAAATCGAGAAAAAAATCTAGAAAAAAATCTAGAAAATAAATCTAAAAAAAAATCTAGAAAAAAATCTAGAAAAAAATCTAGAAAATAAATCTAAAAAAAAATCTAGAAAAAAATCTAGAAAATAAATCTAGAAAAAAAATCTAGAAAAAAATCTAGAAAAAAATCTAGAAAAAAATCTAGAAAATAAATCTTAAAAAAAATCTAGAAAAAAAATCTAGAAAAAAAATCTAGAAAAAAATCTAGAAAAAAAATCTAGAAAAAAAATCTAGAAAAAAATCTAGAAAAAAATCTAGAAAATAAATCTAAAAAAAATCTAGAAAGAAATCTAGAAAAAAAATCTAGAAAAAAAATCTAGAAAATAAATCTAGAAAAAAATCTAGAAAAAAAATCTAGAAAAAAATCTAGAAAATAAATCTAAAAAAAAATCTAGAAAAAAATCTAGAAAAAAATCTAGAAAATAAATCTAAAAAAAAATCTAGAAAAAAATCTAGAAAATAAATCTAGAAAAAAAATCTAGAAAAAAAATCTAGAAAAACATCTAGAAAAAAAATCTAGAAAAAAAATCTAGAAAAAAATCTAGAAAATAAATCGAGAAAAAAATCTAGAAAAAAATCTAGAAAAAAATCTAGAAAAAAAATCTAGAAAAAAATCTAGAAAAAAATCTAGAAAAAAATCTAGAAAAAAAATCTAGAAAAAAATCTAGAAAAAAATCTAGAAAAAAATCTAGAAAATAAATCTAAAAAAAAATCTAGAAAGAAAATCTAGAAAAAAAATCTAGAAAAAAATCTAGAAAAAAAATCTAGAAAAAAATCTAGAAAATAAATCTAAAAAAAAATCTAGAAAAAAATCTAGAAAATAAATCTAGAAAAAAAATCTAGAAAAAAAATCTAGAAAAAACATCTAGAAGAAAATCTAGAAAAAAATCTAGAAAATAAATCTAGAAAAAAAATCTAGAAAAAAAATCTAGAAAAAAATCTAGAAAAAAAATCTAGAAAAAAAATCTAGAAAAAAAATCTAGTAAAAAAATCTAGAAAAAAATCTAGAAAAAAATCTAGAAAATAAATCTAGAAAAAAATCTAGAAAATAAATCGAGAAAAAAATCTAGAAAAAAATCTAGAAAATAAATCTAAAAAAAAACCTAGAAAAAAATCTAGAAAATAAATCTAAAAAAAAATCTAGAAAAAAATCTAGAAAATAAATCTAGAAAAAAAATCTAGAAAAAAAATCTAGAAAAAACATCTAGAAAAAAAATCTAGAAAAAAAATCTAGAAAAAAAATCTAGAAAAAAATCTAGAAAAAAAATCTAGAAAAAAAATCTAGAAAAAAATCTAGAAAATAAATCGAGAAAAAAAATCTAGAAAAAAAATCTAGAAAAAAAATCTAGAAAATAAATCTAGAAAAAAATCTAGAAAAAAAATCTAGAAAAAAATCTAGAAAAAAAATCTAGAAAAAAAATCTAGAAAAAAATCTAGAAAAAAATCTAGAAAATAAATCTAGAAAAAAATCTAGAAAATAAATCTAGAAAAAAATCTAGAAAATAAATCGAGAAAAAAATCTAGAAAAAAATCTAGAAAATAAATCTAAAAAAAAACCTAGAAAAAAATCTAGAAAATAAATCTAAAAAAAAATCTAGAAAAAAATCTAGAAAATAAATCTAGAAAAAAAATCTAGAAAAAAAATCTAGAAAAAACATCTAGAAAAAAAATCTAGAAAAAAAATCTAGAAAAAAAATCTAGAAAAAAATCTAGAAAAAAAATCTAGAAAAAAAATCTAGAAAAAAATCTAGAAAATAAATCGAGAAAAAAAATCTAGAAAAAAAATCTAGAAAAAAAATCTAGAAAATAAATCTAGAAAAAAATCTAGAAAAAAAATCTAGAAAAAAATCTAGAAAAAAAATCTAGAAAAAAAATCTAGAAAAAAATCTAGAAAAAAATCTAGAAAATAAATCTAGAAAAAAATCTAGAAAAAAAATCTAGAAAAAAATCTAGAAAAAAAATCTAGAAAAAAATCTAGAAAAAAAATCTAGAAAAAAATCTAGAAAAAAAATCTAGTAAAAAAATCTAGAAAAAAATCTAGAAAAAAATCTAGAAAATAAATCTAGAAAAAAATCTAGAAAATAAATCGAGAAAAAAATCTAGAAAAAAATCTAGAAAATAAATCTAAAAAAAAACCTAGAAAAAAATCTAGAAAATAAATCTAAAAAAAAATCTAGAAAAAAATCTAGAAAATAAATCTAGAAAAAAAATCTAGAAAAAAAATCTAGAAAAAACATCTAGAAAAAAAATCTAGAAAAAAAATCTAGAAAAAAAATCTAGAAAAAAATCTAGAAAAAAAATCTAGAAAAAAAATCTAGAAAAAAATCTAGAAAATAAATCGAGAAAAAAAATCTAGAAAAAAAATCTAGAAAAAAAATCTAGAAAATAAATCTAGAAAAAAATCTAGAAAAAAAATCTAGAAAAAAATCTAGAAAAAAAATCTAGAAAAAAAATCTAGAAAAAAATCTAGAAAAAAATCTAGAAAATAAATCTAGAAAAAAATCTAGAAAATAAATCTAGAAAAAAATCTAGAAAATAAATCGAGAAAAAAATCTAGAAAAAAATCTAGAAAATAAATCTAAAAAAAAACCTAGAAAAAAATCTAGAAAATAAATCTAAAAAAAAATCTAGAAAAAAATCTAGAAAATAAATCTAGAAAAAAAATCTAGAAAAAAAATCTAGAAAAAACATCTAGAAAAAAAATCTAGAAAAAAAATCTAGAAAAAAAATCTAGAAAAAAATCTAGAAAAAAAATCTAGAAAAAAAATCTAGAAAAAAATCTAGAAAATAAATCGAGAAAAAAAATCTAGAAAAAAAATCTAGAAAAAAAATCTAGAAAATAAATCTAGAAAAAAATCTAGAAAAAAAATCTAGAAAAAAATCTAGAAAAAAAATCTAGAAAAAAAATCTAGAAAAAAATCTAGAAAAAAATCTAGAAAATAAATCTAGAAAAAAATCTAGAAAATAAATCGAGAAAAAAATCTAGAAAAAAATCTAGAAAATAAATCTAAAAAAAAACCTAGAAAAAAATCTAGAAAATAAATCTAAAAAAAAACCTAGAAAAAAATCTAGAAAATAAATCTAAAAAAAAATCTAGAAAAAAAATCTACAAAAAAAATCTAGAAAAAAAATCTAGAAAATAAATCGAGAAAAAAATCTAGAAAAAAATCTAGAAAAAAATCTAGAAAATAAATCTAAAAAAAAATCTAGAAAAAAAATCTAGAAAAAAAATCTAGAAAAAAATCTAGAAAAAAAATCTAGAAAAAAAATCTAGAAAAAAATCTAGAAAATAAATCTAAAAAAAAATCTAGAAAATAAATCTAAAAAAAAATCTAGAAAAAAAATCTAGAAAAAAAATCTAGAAAAAAATCTAGAAGAAAATCTAGAAAAAAATCTAGAAAAAAATCTAGAAAAAAATCTAGAAAATAAATCTAGAAAAAAATCTAGAAAAAAAATCTAGAAAAAAATCTAGAAAAAAAATCTAGAAAAAAATCTAGAAAAAAAATCTAGAAAAAAATCTAGAAAAAAAATCTAGTAAAAAAATCTAGAAAAAAATCTAGAAAAAAATCTAGAAAATAAATCTAGAAAAAAATCTAGAAAATAAATCGAGAAAAAAATCTAGAAAAAAATCTAGAAAATAAATCTAAAAAAAAACCTAGAAAAAAATCTAGAAAATAAATCTAAAAAAAAATCTAGAAAAAAATCTAGAAAATAAATCTAGAAAAAAAATCTAGAAAAAAAATCTAGAAAAAACATCTAGAAAAAAAATCTAGAAAAAAAATCTAGAAAAAAAATCTAGAAAAAAATCTAGAAAAAAAATCTAGAAAAAAAATCTAGAAAAAAATCTAGAAAATAAATCGAGAAAAAAAATCTAGAAAAAAAATCTAGAAAAAAAATCTAGAAAATAAATCTAGAAAAAAATCTAGAAAAAAAATCTAGAAAAAAATCTAGAAAAAAAATCTAGAAAAAAAATCTAGAAAAAAATCTAGAAAAAAATCTAGAAAATAAATCTAGAAAAAAATCTAGAAAATAAATCTAGAAAAAAATCTAGAAAATAAATCGAGAAAAAAATCTAGAAAAAAATCTAGAAAATAAATCTAAAAAAAAACCTAGAAAAAAATCTAGAAAATAAATCTAAAAAAAAATCTAGAAAAAAATCTAGAAAATAAATCTAGAAAAAAAATCTAGAAAAAAAATCTAGAAAAAACATCTAGAAAAAAAATCTAGAAAAAAAATCTAGAAAAAAAATCTAGAAAAAAATCTAGAAAAAAAATCTAGAAAAAAAATCTAGAAAAAAATCTAGAAAATAAATCGAGAAAAAAAATCTAGAAAAAAAATCTAGAAAAAAAATCTAGAAAATAAATCTAGAAAAAAATCTAGAAAAAAAATCTAGAAAAAAATCTAGAAAAAAAATCTAGAAAAAAAATCTAGAAAAAAATCTAGAAAAAAATCTAGAAAATAAATCTAGAAAAAAATCTAGAAAATAAATCGAGAAAAAAATCTAGAAAAAAATCTAGAAAATAAATCTAAAAAAAAACCTAGAAAAAAATCTAGAAAATAAATCTAAAAAAAAACCTAGAAAAAAATCTAGAAAATAAATCTAAAAAAAAATCTAGAAAAAAAATCTACAAAAAAAATCTAGAAAAAAAATCTAGAAAATAAATCGAGAAAAAAATCTAGAAAAAAATCTAGAAAAAAATCTAGAAAATAAATCTAAAAAAAAATCTAGAAAAAAAATCTAGAAAAAAAATCTAGAAAAAAATCTAGAAAAAAAATCTAGAAAAAAAATCTAGAAAAAAATCTAGAAAATAAATCTAAAAAAAAATCTAGAAAATAAATCTAAAAAAAAATCTAGAAAAAAAATCTAGAAAAAAAATCTAGAAAAAAATCTAGAAAAAAATCTAGAAAATAAATCTAAAAAAAAATCTAGAAAAAAAATCTAGAAAAAAAATCTAGAAAAAAAATCTAGAAAAAAAATCTAGAAAAAAATCTAGAAAAAAATCTAGAAAATAAATCTAAAAAAAAATCTAGAAAGAAATCTAGAAAAAAATCTAGAAAAAAAATCTAGAAAAAAATCTAGAAAAAAAATCTAGAAAAAAATCTAGAAAAAAAATCTAGAAAAAAAATCTAGAAAAAAATCTAGAAAATAAATCGAGAAAAAAATCTAGAAGAAAATCTAGAAAAAAATCTAGAAAATAAATCTAAAAAAAAATCTAGAAAAAAATCTAGAAAATAAATCTAAAAAAAAATCTAGAAAAAAAATCTAGAAAAAAAATCTAGAAAAAAATCTAGAAAAAAAATCTAGAAAAAAAATCTAGAAAAAAATCTAGAAAATAAATCTAAAAAAAAATCTAGAAAAAAATCTAGAAAATAAATCTAGAAAAAAAATCTAGAAAAAAAATCTAGAAAAAAATCTAGAAAAAAAATCTAGAAAAAAAATCTAGAAAAAAAATCTAGAAAAAAATCTAGAAAAAAAATCTAGAAAAAAAATCTAGAAAAAAATCTAGAAAATAAATCGAGAAAAAAATCTAGAAAAAAATCTAGAAAATAAATCTAAAAAAAAATCTAGAAAAAGATCTAGAAAAAAATCTAGAAAAAAATCTAGAAAAAAAATCTAGAAAAAAATCTAGAAAAAAATCTAGAAAAAAATCTAGAAAATAAATCTAAAAAAAAATCTAGAAAGAAAATCTAGAAAAAAAATCTAGAAAAAAATCTAGAAAAAAAATCTAGAAAAAAATCTAGAAAATAAATCTAAAAAAAAATCTAGAAAAAAATCTAGAAAATAAATCTAGAAAAAAAATCTAGAAAAAAAATCTAGAAAAAACATCTAGAAGAAAATCTAGAAAAAAATCTAGAAAAAAAATCTAGAAAAAAAATCTAGAAAAAAAATCTAGAAAAAAATCTAGAAAAAAAATCTAGAAAGAAATCTAGAAAAAAAATCTAGAAAAAAAATCTAGAAAATAAATCTAGAAAAAAATCTAGAAAAAAAATCTAGAAAATAAATCTAGAAAAAAATCTAGAAAAAAAATCTAGAAAAAAATCTAGAAAATACATCTAGAAAAAAAATCTAGAAAAAAAATCTAGAAAAAACATCTAGAAAAAAAATCTAGAAAAAAAATCTAGAAAAAAAATCTAGAAAAAAATCTAGAAAAAAAATCTAGAAAAAAATCTAGAAAAAAATCTAGAAAATAAATCTAAAAAAAAATCTAGAAAGAAATCTAGAAAAAAAATCTAGAAAAAAAATCTAGAAAAAAAATCTAGAAAAAAATCTAGAAAAAAATCTAGAAAATAAATCTAAAAAAAAATCTAGAAAAAAATCTAGAAAATAAATCTAAAAAAAAATCTAGAAAAAAATCTAGAAAAAAATCTAGAAAAAAATCTAGAAAAAAAATCTAGAAAAAAAATCTAGAAAAAAATCTAGAAAATAAATCGAGAAAAAAATCTAGAAAAAAATCTAGAAAAAAAATCTAGAAAAAAATCTAGAAAAAAATCTAGAAAAAAATCTAGAAAAAAAATCTAAAAAAAAATCTAGAAAAAAATCTAGAAAATAAATCTAAAAAAAAATCTAGAAAATAAATCTAGAAAAAAAATCTAGAAAAAAAACTAGAAAAAAAATCTAGAAAAAAATCTAGAAAAAAATCTAGAAAAAAATCTAGAAAATAAATCTAAAAATAAATCTAGAAAAAAAATCTAGAAAAAAAATCTAGAAAAAACATCTAGAAAAAAAATCTAGAAAAAAAATCTAGAAAAAAAATCTAGAAAAAAATCTAGAAAAAAAATCTAGAAAAAAATCTAGAAAAAAATCTAGAAAATAAATCTAAAAAAAAATCTAGAAAGAAATCTAGAAAAAAAATCTAGAAAAAAAATCTAGAAAAAAAATCTAGAAAAAAATCTAGAAAAAAATCTAGAAAATAAATCTAAAAAAAAATCTAGAAAAAAATCTAGAAAATAAATCTAAAAAAAAATCTAGAAAAAAATCTAGAAAAAAATCTAGAAAAAAATCTAGAAAAAAAATCTAGAAAAAAAATCTAGAAAAAAATCTAGAAAATAAATCGAGAAAAAAATCTAGAAAAAAATCTAGAAAAAAAATCTAGAAAAAAATCTAGAAAAAAATCTAGAAAAAAATCTAGAAAAAAAATCTAAAAAAAAATCTAGAAAAAAATCTAGAAAATAAATCTAAAAAAAAATCTAGAAAATAAATCTAGAAAAAAAATCTAGAAAAAAAACTAGAAAAAAAATCTAGAAAAAAATCTAGAAAAAAATCTAGAAAAAAATCTAGAAAATAAATCTAAAAATAAATCTAGAAAAAAAATCTAGAAAAAAAATCTAGAAAAAAATCTAGAAAAAAAATCTAGAAAAAAAATCTAGAAAAAAATCTAGAAAAAAATCTAGAAAATAAATCTAAAAAAAAATCTAGAAAGAAATCTAGAAGAAAAATCTAGAAAAAAAATCTAGAAAAAAATCTAGAAAATAAATCTAAAAAAAAATCTAGAAAAAAATCTAGAAAATAAATCTAGAAAAAAAATCTAGAAAAAAAATCTAGAAAAAAATCTAGAAAAAAAATCTAGAAAAAAAATCTAGAAAAAAAATCTAGAAAAAAATCTAGAAAAAAAATCTAGAAAAAAAATCTAGAAAAAAATCTAGAAAATAAATCGAGAAAAAAATCTAGAAAAAAATCTAGAAAATAAATCTAAAAAAAAATCTAGAAAAAGATCTAGAAAAAAATCTAGAAAAAAATCTAGAAAAAAAATCTAGAAAAAAATCTAGAAAAAAATCTAGAAAAAAATCTAGAAAATAAATCTAAAAAAAAATCTAGAAAGAAAATCTAGAAAAAAAATCTAGAAAAAAATCTAGAAAAAAAATCTAGAAAAAAATCTAGAAAATAAATCTAAAAAAAAATCTAGAAAAAAATCTAGAAAATAAATCTAGAAAAAAAATCTAGAAAAAAAATCTAGAAAAAACATCTAGAAGAAAATCTAGAAAAAAATCTAGAAAAAAAATCTAGAAAAAAAATCTAGAAAAAAAATCTAGAAAAAAATCTAGAAAAAAAATCTAGAAAGAAATCTAGAAAAAAAATCTAGAAAAAAAATCTAGAAAATAAATCTAGAAAAAAATCTAGAAAAAAAATCTAGAAAATAAATCTAGAAAAAAATCTAGAAAAAAAATCTAGAAAAAAATCTAGAAAATAAATCTAAAAAAAAATCTAGAAAAAAATCTAGAAAATACATCTAGAAAAAAAATCTAGAAAAAAAATCTAGAAAAAACATCTAGAAAAAAAATCTAGAAAAAAAATCTAGAAAAAAAATCTAGAAAAAAATCGAGAAAAAAAATCTAGAAAAAAATCTAGAAAAAAATCTAGAAAATAAATCTAAAAAAAAATCTAGAAAGAAATCTAGAAAAAAAATCTAGAAAAAAAATCTAGAAAAAAATCTAGAAAATAAATCTAAAAAAAAATCTAGAAAAAAATCTAGAAAATAAATCTAGAAAAAAAATCTAGAAAAAAAATCTAGAAAAAAATCTAGAAAAAAAATCTAGAAAAAAAATCTAGAAAAAAAATCTAGAAAAAAATCTAGAAAAAAAATCTAGAAAAAAAATCTAGAAAAAAAATCTAGAAAATAAATCGAGAAAAAAATCTAGAAAAAAATCTAGAAAATAAATCTAAAAAAAAATCTAGAAAAAGATCTAGAAAAAAATCTAGAAAAAAATCTAGAAAAAAAATCTAGAAAAAAATCTAGAAAAAAATCTAGAAAAAAATCTAGAAAATAATTCTAAAAAAAAATCTAGAAAGAAAATCTAGAAAAAAAATCTAGAAAAAAATCTAGAAAAAAAATCTAGAAAAAAATCTAGAAAATAAATCTAAAAAAAAATCTAGAAAAAAATCTAGAAAATAAATCTAGAAAAAAAATCTAGAAAAAAAATCTAGAAAAAACATCTAGAAGAAAATCTAGAAAAAAATCTAGAAAAAAAATCTAGAAAAAAAATCTAGAAAAAAAATCTAGAAAAAAATCTAGAAAAAAAATCTAGAAAGAAATCTAGAAAAAAAATCTAGAAAAAAAATCTAGAAAATAAATCTAGAAAAAAATCTAGAAAAAAAATCTTGAAAATAAATCTAGAAAAAAATCTAGAAAAAAAATCTAGAAAAAAATCTAGAAAATAAATCTAAAAAAAAATCTAGAAAAAAATCTAGAAAATAAATCTAGAAAAAAAATCTAGAAAAAAAATCTAGAAAAAACATCTAGAAAAAAAATCTAGAAAAAAAATCTAGAAAAAAAATCTAGAAAAAAATCTAGAAAAAAAATCTAGAAAAAAAATCTAGAAAAAAATCTAGAAAATGAATCGAGAAAAAAAATCTAGAAAAAAAATCTAGAAAAAAAATCTAGAAAATAAATCTAGAAAAAAATCTAGAAAAAAAATCTAGAAAAAAATCTAGAAAAAAAATCTAGAAAAAAAATCTAGAAAAAAATCTAGAAAAAAATCTAGAAAATAAATCTAGAAAAAAATCTAGAAAATAAATCGAGAAAAAAATCTAGAAAAAAATCTAGAAAATAAATCTAAAAAAAAACCTAGAAAAAAATCTAGAAAATAAATCTAAAAAAAAATCTAGAAAATAAATCTAGAAAAAAAATCTAGAAAAAAAATCTAGAAAAAAAATCTAGAAAAAAATCTAGAAAAAAATCTAGAAAAAAAATCTAGAAAATAAATCTAAAAAAAAATCTAGAAAAAAAATCTAGAAAAAAAATCTAGAAAAAAATCTAGAAAAAAAATCTAGAAAAAAAATCTAGAAAAAAATCTAGAAAAAAATCTAGAAAATAAATCTAAAAAAAAATCTAGAAAGAAATCTAGAAACAAATCTAGCAAAAAAATCTAGAAAAAAATCTAGAAAAAAATCTAGAAAATAAATCTAAAAAAAAATCTAGAAAAAGATCTAGAAAAAAATCTAGAAAATAAATCTAGAAAAAAATCTAGAAAATAAATCGAGAAAAAAATCTAGAAAAAAATCTAGAAAATAAATCTAAAAAAAAACCTAGAAAAAAATCTAGAAAATAAATCTAAAAAAAAATCTAGAAAATAAATCTAGAAAAAAAATCTAGAAAAAAAATCTAGAAAAAAAATCTAGAAAAAAATCTAGAAAAAAATCTAGAAAAAAAATCTAGAAAATAAATCTAAAAAAAAATCTAGAAAAAAAATCTAGAAAAAAAATCTAGAAAAAAATCTAGAAAAAAAATCTAGAAAAAAAATTTAGAAAAAAATCTATAAAAAAATCTAGAAAATAAATCTAAAAAAAAATCTAGAAAGAAATCTAGAAAAAAATCTAGCAAAAAAATCTAGAAAAAAATCTAGAAAAAAATCTAGAAAATAAATCTAAAAAAAAATCTAGAAAAAGATCTAGAAAAAAATCTAGAAAAAAATTTAGAAAAAAAATCTAGAAAAAAATCTAGAAAAAAATCTAGAAAAAAATCTAGAAAATAAATCTAAAAAAAAATCTAGAAAGAAAATCTAGAAAAAAAATCTAGAAAAAAATCTAGAAAAAAAATCTAGAAAAAAATCTAGAAAATAAATCTAAAAAAAAATCTAGAAAAAAATCTAGAAAATAAATCTAGAAAAAAAATCTAGAAAAAAAATCTAGAAAAAACATCTAGAAGAAAATCTAGAAAAAAATCTAGAAAAAACATCTAGAAAAAAAATCTAGAAAATAAATCTAGAAAAAAATCTAGAAAAAAAATCTAGAAAATAAATCTAGAAAAAAATCTAGAAAAAAAATCTAGAAAAAAATCTAGAAAATAAATCTAAAAAAAAATCTAGAAAAAAATCTAGAAAATAAATCTAGAAAAAAAATCTAGAAAAAAAATCTAGAAAAAACATCTAGAAGAAAATCTAGAAAAAAATCTAGAAAAAAAATCTAGAAAAAAAATCTAGAAAAAAAATCTAGAAAAAAATCTAGAAAAAAAATCTAGAAAGAAATCTAGAAAAAAAATCTAGAAAAAAAATCTAGAAAATAAATCTAGAAAAAAATCTAGAAAAAAAATCTAGAAAATAAATCTAGAAAAAAATCTAGAAAAAAAATCTAGAAAAAAATCTAGAAAATAAATCTAAAAAAAAATCTAGAAAAAAATCTAGAAAATAAATCTAGAAAAAAAATCTAGAAAAAAAATCTAGAAAAAACATCTAGAAAAAAAATCTAGAAAAAAAATCTAGAAAAAAAATCTAGAAAAAAATCTAGAAAAAAAATCTAGAAAAAAAATCGAGAAAAAAATCTAGAAAATAAATCGAGAAAAAAAATCTAGAAAAAAAATCTAGAAAAAAAATCTAGAAAATAAATCTAGAAAAAAATCTAGAAAAAAAATCTAGAAAAAAATCTAGAAAAAAAATCTAGAAAAAAAATCTAGAAAAAAATCTAGAAAAAAATCTAGAAAATAAATCTAAAAAAAAATCTAGAAAGAAATCTAGAAAAAAAATCTAGAAAAAAATCTAGAAAAAAAATCTAGAAAAAAAATCTAGAAAATAAATCTAGAAAAAAAATCTAGAAAAAAAATCTAGAAAAAAATCTAGAAAAAAATCTAGAAAAAAATCTAGAAAATAAATCTAAAAAAAAATCTAGAAAAAAAATCTAGAAAAAAAATCTAGAAAAAAATCTAGAAAAAAATCTAGAAAAAAATCTAGAAAATAAATCTAAAAAAAAATCTAGAAAAGAAATCTAGAAAAAAATCTAGAAAGAAAATCTAGAAAAAAAATCTAGAAAAAAATCTAGAAAAAAATCTAGAAAATAAATCTAAAAAAAAATCTAGAAAAAAAATCTAGAAAAAAAATCTAGAAAAAAAATCTAGAAAAAAAATCTAGAAAAAAATCTAGAAAAAAATCTAGAAAAAAATCTAGAAAATAAATCTAAAAAAAAATCTAGAAAAAAAATCTAGAAAAAAAATCTAGAAAAAAATCTAGAAAAAAAATCTAGAAAAAAAATCTAGAAAATAAATCTAAAAAAAAATCTAGAAAAAAATCTAGAAAAAAATCTAGAAAATAAATCTAAAAAAAAATCTAGAAAAAAAATCTAGAAAAAAAATCTAGAAAAAAATCTAGAAAAAAAATCTAGAAAAAAATTTAGAAAAAAAATCTAGAAAAAAATCTAGAAAAAAATCTAGAAAAAAATCTAGAAAATAAATCTAAAAAAAAATCTAGAAAGAAAATCTAGAAAAAAAATCTAGAAAAAAATCTAGAAAAAAAATCTAGAAAAAAATCTAGAAAATAAATCTAAAAAAAAATCTAGAAAAAAATCTAGAAAATAAATCTAGAAAAAAAATCTAGAAAAAAAATCTAGAAAAAACATCTAGAAGAAAATCTAGAAAAAAATCTAGAAAAAACATCTAGAAAAAAAATCTAGAAAATAAATCTAGAAAAAAATCTAGAAAAAAAATCTAGAAAATAAATCTAGAAAAAAATCTAGAAAAAAAATCTAGAAAAAAATCTAGAAAATAAATCTAAAAAAAAATCTAGAAAAAAATCTAGAAAAAAATCTAGAAAATAAATCTAAAAAAAAATCTAGAAAAAAAATCTAGAAAAAAAATCTAGAAAAAAATCTAGAAAAAAAATCTAGAAAAAAAATCTAGAAAATAAATCGAGAAAAAAATCTAGAAAAAAATCTAGAAAATAAATCTAAAAAAAAATCTAGAAAAAAAATCTAGAAAAAAAATCTAGAAAAAAATCTAGAAAAAAAATCTAGAAAAAAAATCTAGAAAAAAATCTAGAAAATAAATCTAAAAAAAAATCTAGAAAATAAATCTAAAAAAAAATCTAGAAAAAAAATCTAGAAAAAAAATCTAGAAAAAAATCTAGAAAAAAAATCTAGAAAAAAATCTAGAAAAAAATCTAGAAAATAAATCTAAAAAAAAATCTAGAAAGAAATCTAGAAAAAAATCTAGAAAAAAAATCTAGAAAAAAATCTAGAAAAAAAATCTAGAAAAAAATCTAGAAAAAAAATCTAGAAAAAAAATCTAGAAAAAAATCTAGAAAATAAATCGAGAAAAAAATCTAGAAAAAAATCTAGAAAAAAAATCTAAAAAAAAATCTAGAAAAAAATCTAGAAAATAAATCTAAAAAAAAATCTAGAAAAAAAATCTAGAAAATAAATCTAAAAAAAAATCTAGAAAAAAATCTAGAAAAAAATCTAGAAAATAAATCTAAAAAAAAATCTAGAAAAAAAATCTAGAAAAAAAATCTAGAAAAAAATCTAGAAAAAAAATCTAGAAAAAAATTTAGAAAAAAAATCTAGAAAAAAATCTAGAAAAAAATCTAGAAAAAAATCTAGAAAATAAATCTAAAAAAAAATCTAGAAAGAAAATCTAGAAAAAAAATCTAGAAAAAAATCTAGAAAAAAAATCTAGAAAAAAATCTAGAAAATAAATCTAAAAAAAAATCTAGAAAAAAATCTAGAAAATAAATCTAGAAAAAAAATCTAGAAAAAAAATCTAGAAAAAACATCTAGAAGAAAATCTAGAAAAAAATCTAGAAAAAACATCTAGAAAAAAAATCTAGAAAATAAATCTAGAAAAAAATCTAGAAAAAAAATCTAGAAAATAAATCTAGAAAAAAATCTAGAAAAAAAATCTAGAAAAAAATCTAGAAAATAAATCTAAAAAAAAATCTAGAAAAAAATCTAGAAAAAAATCTAGAAAATAAATCTAAAAAAAAATCTAGAAAAAAAATCTAGAAAAAAAATCTAGAAAAAAATCTAGAAAAAAAATCTAGAAAAAAAATCTAGAAAATAAATCGAGAAAAAAATCTAGAAAAAAATCTAGAAAATAAATCTAAAAAAAAATCTAGAAAAAAAATCTAGAAAAAAAATCTAGAAAAAAATCTAGAAAAAAAATCTAGAAAAAAAATCTAGAAAAAAATCTAGAAAATAAATCTAAAAAAAAATCTAGAAAATAAATCTAAAAAAAAATCTAGAAAAAAAATCTAGAAAAAAAATCTAGAAAAAAATCTAGAAAAAAAATCTAGAAAAAAATCTAGAAAAAAATCTAGAAAATAAATCTAAAAAAAAATCTAGAAAGAAATCTAGAAAAAAATCTAGAAAAAAAATCTAGAAAAAAATCTAGAAAAAAAATCTAGAAAAAAATCTAGAAAAAAAATCTAGAAAAAAAATCTAGAAAAAAATCTAGAAAATAAATCGAGAAAAAAATCTAGAAAAAAATCTAGAAAAAAAATCTAAAAAAAAATCTAGAAAAAAATCTAGAAAATAAATCTAAAAAAAAATCTAGAAAATAAATCTAGAAAAAAAATCTAGAAAAAAAACTAGAAAAAAAATCTAGAAAAAAATCTAGAAAAAAATCTAGAAAAAAATCTAGAAAATAAATCTAAAAATAAATCTAGAAAAAAAATCTAGAAAAAAAATCTAGAAAAAAATCTAGAAAAAAAATCTAGAAAAAAAATCTAGAAAAAAATCTAGAAAAAAATCTAGAAAATAAATCTAAAAAAAAATCTAGAAAGAAATCTAGAAAAAAAATCTAGAAAAAAAATCTAGAAAAAAATCTAGAAAATAAATCTAAAAAAAAATCTAGAAAAAAATCTAGAAAATAAATCTAGAAAAAAAATCTAGAAAAAAAATCTAGAAAAAAATCTAGAAAAAAATCTAGAAAATAAATCTAAAAAAAAATCTAGAAAAAAATCTAGAAAATAAATCTAAAAACAAATCTAGAAAAAAATCTAGAAAAAAATCTAGAAAAAAATCTAGAAAAAAAATGTAGAAAAAAAATCTAGAAAAAAATCTAGAAAATAAATCGAGAAAAAAATCTAGAAAAAAATCTAGAAAAAAAATCTAGAAAAAAATCTAGAAAAAAATCTAGAAAAAAATCTAGAAAAAAAATCTAGAAAAAAAATCTAGAAAAAAATCTAGAAAATAAATCGAGAAAAAAATCTAGAAAAAAATCTAGAAAAAAAATCTAAAAAAAAATCTAGAAAAAAATCTAGAAAATAAATCTAAAAAAAAATCTAGAAAATAAATCTAGAAAAAAAATCTAGAAAAAAAACTAGAAAAAAAATCTAGAAAAAAATCTAGAAAAAAATCTAGAAAAAAATCTAGAAAATAAATCTAAAAATAAATCTAGAAAAAAAATCTAGAAAAAAAATCTAGAAAAAAATCTAGAAAAAAAATCTAGAAAAAAAATCTAGAAAAAAATCTAGAAAAAAATCTAGAAAATAAATCTAAAAAAAAATCTAGAAAGAAATCTAGAAAAAAAATCTAGAAAAAAAATCTAGAAAAAAATCTAGAAAATAAATCTAAAAAAAATCTAGAAAAAAATCTAGAAAATAAATCTAGAAAAAAAATCTAGAAAAAAAATCTAGAAAAAAATCTAGAAAAAAAATCTAGAAAAAAAATCTAGAAAAAAATCTAGAAAAAAATCTAGAAAATAAATCTAAAAAAAAATCTAGAAAAAAAATCTAGAAAAAAAATCTAGAAAAAAATCTAGAAAAAAAATCTAGAAAAAAAATCTAGAAAATAAATCGAGAAAAAAATCTAGAAAAAAATCTAGAAAAAAAATCTAAAAAAAAATCTAGAAAAAAATCTAGAAAAAAAATCTAAAAAAAAATCTAGAAAAAAATCTAGAAAATAAATCTAAAAAAAAATCTAGAAAAAAAATCTAGAAAAAAAATCTAGAAAAAAATCTAGAAAAAAAATCTAGAAAAAAAATCTAGAAAAAAATCTAGAAAATAAATCTAAAAAAAAATCTAGAAAATAAATCTAAAAAAAAATCTAGAAAAAAAATCTAGAAAAAAAATCTAGAAAAAAATCTAGAAAAAAAATCTAGAAAAAAATCTAGAAAAAAATCTAGAAAATAAATCTAAAAAAAAATCTAGAAAGAAATCTAGAAAAAAATCTAGAAAAAAAATCTAGAAAAAAAATCTAGAAAAAAAATCTAGAAAAAAATCTAGAAAAAAAATCTAGAAAAAAAATCTAGAAAAAAATCTAGAAAATAAATCGAGAAAAAAATCTAGAAAAAAATCTAGAAAAAAAATCTAAAAAAAAATCTAGAAAAAAATCTAGAAAATAAATCTAAAAAAAAATCTAGAAAATAAATCTAGAAAAAAAATCTAGAAAAAAAACTAGAAAAAAAATCTAGAAAAAAATCTAGAAAAAAATCTAGAAAAAAATCTAGAAAATAAATCTAAAAATAAATCTAGAAAAAAAATCTAGAAAAAAAATCTAGAAAAAAATCTAGAAAAAAAATCTAGAAAAAAAATCTAGAAAAAAATCTAGAAAAAAATCTAGAAAATAAATCTAAAAAAAAATCTAGAAAGAAATCTAGAAAAAAAATCTAGAAAAAAAATCTAGAAAAAAATCTAGAAAATAAATCTAAAAAAAAATCTAGAAAAAAATCTAGAAAATAAATCTAGAAAAAAAATCTAGAAAAAAAATCTAGAAAAAAATCTAGAAAAAAATCTAGAAAATAAATCTAAAAAAAAATCTAGAAAAAAATCTAGAAAATAAATCTAAAAAAAAATCTAGAAAAAAATCTAGAAAAAAATCTAGAAAAAAATCTAGAAAAAAAATCTAGAAAAAAAATCTAGAAAAAAATCTAGAAAATAAATCGAGAAAAAAATCTAGAAAAAAATCTAGAAAAAAAATCTAGAAAAAAATCTAGAAAAAAATCTAGAAAAAAATCTAGAAAAAAAATCTAGAAAAAAAATCTAGAAAAAAATCGAGAAAATAAATCGAGAAAAAAATCTAGAAAAAAATCTAGAAAAAAAATCTAAAAAAAAATCTAGAAAAAAATCTAGAAAATAAATCTAAAAAAAAATCTAGAAAATAAATCTAGAAAAAAAATCTAGAAAAAAAACTAGAAAAAAAATCTAGAAAAAAATCTAGAAAAAAATCTAGAAAAAAATCTAGAAAATAAATCTAAAAATAAATCTAGAAAAAAAATCTAGAAAAAAAATCTAGAAAAAAATCTAGAAAAAAAATCTAGAAAAAAAATCTAGAAAAAAATCTAGAAAAAAATCTAGAAAATAAATCTAAAAAAAAATCTAGAAAGAAATCTAGAAAAAAAATCTAGAAAAAAAATCTAGAAAAAAATCTAGAAAATAAATCTAAAAAAAAATCTAGAAAAAAATCTAGAAAATAAATCTAGAAAAAAAATCTAGAAAAAAAATCTAGAAAAAAATCTAGAAAAAAAATCTAGAAAAAAAATCTAGAAAAAAAATCTAGAAAAAAATCTAGAAAAAAAATCTAGAAAAAAAATCTAGAAAAAAATCTAGAAAATAAATCGAGAAAAAAATCTAGAAAAAAATCTAGAAAATAAATCTAAAAAAAAATCTAGAAAAAGATCTAGAAAAAAATCTAGAAAAAAATCTAGAAAAAAAATCTAGAAAAAAATCTAGAAAAAAATCTAGAAAAAAATCTAGAAAATAAATCTAGAAAAAAATCTAGAAAAAAAATCTAGAAAAAAATCTAGAAAAAAATCTAGAAAATAAATCTAAAAAAAAATCTAGAAAGAAATCTAGAAAAAAATCTAGAAAAAAAATCTAGAAAAAAATCTAGAAAAAAATCTAGAAAATAAATCTAAAAAAAAATCTAGAAAGAAATCTAGAAAAAAAATCTAGAAAAAAAATCTAGAAAAAAATCTAGAAAATAAATCTAAAAAAAAATCTAGAAAAAAATCTAGAAAATAAATCTAGAAAAAAAATCTAGAAAAAAAATCTAGAAAAAAATCTAGAAAAAAATCTAGAAAATAAATCTAAAAAAAAATCTAGAAAAAAATCTAGAAAATAAATCTAAAAAAAAATCTAGAAAAAAATCTAGAAAAAAATCTAGAAAAAAATCTAGAAAAAAAATCTAGAAAAAAAATCTAGAAAAAAATCTAGAAAATAAATCGAGAAAAAAATCTAGAAAAAAATCTAGAAAAAAAATCTAGAAAAAAATCTAGAAAAAAATCTAGAAAAAAATCTAGAAAAAAAATCTAGAAAAAAAATCTAGAAAAAAATCTAGAAAATAAATCGAGAAAAAAATCTAGAAAAAAATCTAGAAAAAAAATCTAAAAAAAAATCTAGAAAAAAATCTAGAAAATAAATCTAAAAAAAAATCTAGAAAATAAATCTAGAAAAAAAATCTAGAAAAAAAACTAGAAAAAAAATCTAGAAAAAAATCTAGAAAAAAATCTAGAAAAAAATCTAGAAAATAAATCTAAAAATAAATCTAGAAAAAAAATCTAGAAAAAAAATCTAGAAAAAAATCTAGAAAAAAAATCTAGAAAAAAAATCTAGAAAAAAATCTAGAAAAAAATCTAGAAAATAAATCTAAAAAAAAATCTAGAAAGAAATCTAGAAAAAAAATCTAGAAAAAAAATCTAGAAAAAAATCTAGAAAATAAATCTAAAAAAAAATCTAGAAAAAAATCTAGAAAATAAATCTAGAAAAAAAATCTAGAAAAAAAATCTAGAAAAAAATCTAGAAAAAAAATCTAGAAAAAAAATCTAGAAAAAAAATCTAGAAAAAAATCTAGAAAAAAAATCTAGAAAAAAAATCTAGAAAAAAATCTAGAAAATAAATCGAGAAAAAAATCTAGAAAAAAATCTAGAAAATAAATCTAAAAAAAAATCTAGAAAAAGATCTAGAAAAAAATCTAGAAAAAAATCTAGAAAAAAAATCTAGAAAAAAATCTAGAAAAAAATCTAGAAAAAAATCTAGAAAATAAATCTAGAAAAAAATCTAGAAAAAAAATCTAGAAAAAAATCTAGAAAAAAATCTAGAAAATAAATCTAAAAAAAAATCTAGAAAGAAATCTAGAAAAAAATCTAGAAAAAAAATCTAGAAAAAAATCTAGAAAAAAAATCTAGAAAAAAATCTAGAAAAAAAATCTAGAAAAAAAATCTAGAAAAAAATCTAGAAAATAAATCGAGAAAAAAATCTAGAAAAAAATCTAGAAAAAAAATCTAAAAAAAAATCTAGAAAAAAATCTAGAAAATAAATCTAAAAAAAAATCTAGAAAATAAATCTAGAAAAAAAATCTAGAAAAAAAACTAGAAAAAAAATCTAGAAAAAAATCTAGAAAAAAATCTAGAAAAAAATCTAGAAAATAAATCTAAAAATAAATCTAGAAAAAAAATCTAGAAAAAAAATCTAGAAAAAAATCTAGAAAAAAAATCTAGAAAAAAAATCTAGAAAAAAATCTAGAAAAAAATCTAGAAAATAAATCTAAAAAAAAATCTAGAAAGAAATCTAGAAAAAAAATCTAGAAAAAAAATCTAGAAAAAAATCTAGAAAATAAATCTAAAAAAAAATCTAGAAAAAAATCTAGAAAAAAATCTAGAAAATAAATCTAAAAAAAAATCTAGAAAAAAATCTAGAAAATAAATCTAAAAAAAAATCTAGAAAAAATTCTAGAAAAAAATCTAGAAAAAAATCTAGAAAAAAAATCTAGAAAAAAAATCTAGAAAAAAATCTAGAAAATAAATCGAGAAAAAAATCTAGAAAAAAATCTAGAAAAAAAATCTAGAAAAAAATCTAGAAAAAAATCTAGAAAAAAATCTAGAAAAAAAATCTAGAAAAAAAATCTAGAAAAAAATCTAGAAAATAAATCGAGAAAAAAATCTAGAAAAAAATCTAGAAAAAAAATCTAAAAAAAAATCTAGAAAAAAATCTAGAAAATAAATCTAAAAAAAAATCTAGAAAATAAATCTAGAAAAAAAATCTAGAAAAAAAACTAGAAAAAAAATCTAGAAAAAAATCTAGAAAAAAATCTAGAAAAAAATCTAGAAAATAAATCTAAAAATAAATCTAGAAAAAAAATCTAGAAAAAAAATCTAGAAAAAAATCTAGAAAAAAAATCTAGAAAAAAAATCTAGAAAAAAATCTAGAAAAAAATCTAGAAAATAAATCTAAAAAAAAATCTAGAAAGAAATCTAGAAAAAAAATCTAGAAAAAAAATCTAGAAAAAAATCTAGAAAATAAATCTAAAAAAAAATCTAGAAAAAAATCTAGAAAATAAATCTAGAAAAAAAATCTAGAAAAAAAATCTAGAAAAAAATCTAGAAAAAAAATCTAGAAAAAAAATCTAGAAAAAAAATCTAGAAAAAAATCTAGAAAAAAAATCTAGAAAAAAAATCTAGAAAAAAATCTAGAAAATAAATCGAGAAAAAAATCTAGAAAAAAATCTAGAAAATAAATCTAAAAAAAAATCTAGAAAAAGATCTAGAAAAAAATCTAGAAAAAAATCTAGAAAAAAAATCTAGAAAAAAATCTAGAAAAAAATCTAGAAAAAAATCTAGAAAATAAATCTAAAAAAAAATCTAGAAAGAAAATCTAGAAAAAAAATCTAGAAAAAAATCTAGAAAAAAAATCTAGAAAAAAATCTAGAAAATAAATCTAAAAAAAAATCTAGAAAAAAATCTAGAAAATAAATCTAGAAAAAAAATCTAGAAAAAAAATCTAGAAAAAACATCTAGAAGAAAATCTAGAAAAAAATCTAGAAAAAAAATCTAGAAAAAAAATCTAGAAAAAAAATCTAGAAAAAAATCTAGAAAAAAAATCTAGAAAGAAATCTAGAAAAAAAATCTAGAAAAAAAATCTAGAAAATAAATCTAGAAAAAAATCTAGAAAAAAAATCTAGAAAATAAATCTAGAAAAAAATCTAGAAAAAAAATCTAGAAAAAAATCTAGAAAATAAATCTAAAAAAAAATCTAGAAAAAAATCTAGAAAATACATCTAGAAAAAAAATCTAGAAAAAAAATCTAGAAAAAACATCTAGAAAAAAAATCTAGAAAAAAAATCTAGAAAAAAAATCTAGAAAAAAATCGAGAAAAAAAATCTAGAAAAAAATCTAGAAAAAAATCTAGAAAAAAAATCTAGAAAAAAAATCTAGAAAAAAATCTAGAAAAAAAATCTAGAAAGAAATCTAGAAAAAAAATCTAGAAAAAAAATCTAGAAAATAAATCTAGAAAAAAATCTAGAAAAAAAATCTAGAAAATAAATCTAGAAAAAAATCTAGAAAAAAAATCTAGAAAAAAATCTAGAAAATAAATCTAAAAAAAAATCTAGAAAAAAATCTAGCAAAAAAATCTAGAAAAAAATCTAGAAAAAAATCTAGAAAATAAATCTAAAAAAAAATCTAGAAAAAGATCTAGAAAAAAATCTAGAAAAAAATTTAGAAAAAAAATCTAGAAAAAAATCTAGAAAAAAATCTAGAAAAAAATCTAGAAAATAAATCTAAAAAAAAATCTAGAAAAAAATCTAGAAAAAAAATCTAGAAAAAAAATCTAGAAAAAAATCTAGAAAAAAATCTAGAAAATAAATCTAGAAAAAAATCTAGAAAATAAATCGAGAAAAAAATCTAGAAAAAAAATCTAGAAAAAAAATCTAGAAAAAACATCTAGAAGAAAATCTAGAAAAAAATCTAGAAAAAACATCTAGAAAAAAAATCTAGAAAATAAATCTAGAAAAAAATCTAGAAAAAAAATCTAGAAAAAAAATCTAGAAAAAAAATCTAGAAAAAAATCTAGAAAAAAATCTAGAAAAAAAATCTAGAAAATAAATCTAAAAAAAAATCTAGAAAAAAAATCTAGAAAAAAAATCTAGAAAAAAATCTAGAAAAAAAATCTAGAAAAAAATCTAGAAAAAAAATCTAGAAAAAAATCTAGAAAATAAATCTAAAAAAAAATCTAGAAAAAAATCTAGAAAATAAATCTAGAAAAAAAATCTAGAAAATAAATCTAAAAAAAAATCTAGAAAGAAATCTAGAAAAAAATCTAGCAAAAAAATCTAGAAAAAAATCTAGAAAAAAATCTAGAAAATAAATCTAAAAAAAAATCTAGAAAAAGATCTAGAAAAAAATCTAGAAAATAAATCTAGAAAATAAATCTAGAAAAAAAATCTAGAAAAAAAATCTAGAAAAAACATCTAGAAAAAAAATCTAGAAAAAAAATCTAGAAAAAAAATCTAGAAAAAAAATCTAGAAAAAAAATCTAGAAAAAAATCTAGAAAAAAATCTAGAAAAAAAATCTAGAAAATAAATCTAAAAAAAAATCTAGAAAAAAAATCTAGAAAAAAAATCTAGAAAAAAATCTAGAAAAAAAATCTAGAAAAAAAATCTAGAAAAAAATCTATAAAAAAATCTAGAAAATAAATCTAAAAAAAAATCTAGAAAAAAATCTAGAAAAAAATCTAGCAAAAAAATCTAGAAAAAAATCTAGAAAAAAATCTAGAAAATAAATCTAAAAAAAAATCTAGAAAAAGATCTAGAAAAAAATCTAGAAAAAAATTTAGAAAAAAAATCTAGAAAAAAATCTAGAAAAAAATCTAGAAAAAAATCTAGAAAATAAATCTAAAAAAAAATCTAGAAAGAAAATCTAGAAAAAAAATCTAGAAAAAAATCTAGAAAAAAAATCTAGAAAAAAATCTAGAAAATAAATCTAAAAAAAAATCTAGAAAAAAATCTAGAAAATAAATCTAGAAAAAAAATCTAGAAAAAAAATCTAGAAAAAACATCTAGAAGAAAATCTAGAAAAAAATCTAGAAAAAACATCTAGAAAAAAAATCTAGAAAATAAATCTAGAAAAAAATCTAGAAAAAAAATCTAGAAAATAAATCTAGAAAAAAATCTAGAAAAAAAATCTAGAAAAAAATCTAGAAAATAAATCTAAAAAAAAATCTAGAAAAAAATCTAGAAAATAAATCTAGAAAAAAAATCTAGAAAAAAAATCTAGAAAAAACATCTAGAAGAAAATCTAGAAAAAAATCTAGAAAAAAAATCTAGAAAAAAAATCTAGAAAAAAAATCTAGAAAAAAATCTAGAAAAAAAATCTAGAAAGAAATCTAGAAAAAAAATCTAGAAAAAAAATCTAGAAAATAAATCTAGAAAAAAATCTAGAAAAAAAATCTAGAAAATAAATCTAGAAAAAAATCTAGAAAAAAAATCTAGAAAAAAATCTAGAAAATAAATCTAAAAAAAAATCTAGAAAAAAATCTAGAAAATAAATCTAGAAAAAAAATCTAGAAAAAAAATCTAGAAAAAACATCTAGAAAAAAATCTAGAAAAAAAATCTAGAAAAAAAATCTAGAAAAAAATCTAGAAAAAAAATCTAGAAAAAAAATCGAGAAAAAAATCTAGAAAATAAATCTAAAAAAAAATCTAGAAAGAAATCTAGAAAAAAAATCTAGAAAAAAATCTAGAAAAAAAATCTAGAAAAAAAATCTAGAAAAAAATCTAGAAAAAAAATCTAGAAAAAAAATCTAGAAAAAAATCTAGAAAAAAATCTAGAAAAAAATCTAGAAAATAAATCTAAAAAAAAATCTAGAAAAAAAATCTAGAAAAAAAATCTAGAAAATAAATCTAAAAAAAAATCTAGAAAATAAATCTAGAAAAAAAATCTAGAAAAAAAATCTAGAAAATAAATCTAAAAAAAAATCTAGAAAAAAAATCTAGAAAAAAAATCTAGAAAAAAAATCGAGAAAAAAATCGAGAAAATAAATCGAGAAAAAAAATCTAGAAAAAAAATCTAGAAAAAAAATCTAGAAAATAAATCTAGAAAAAAATCTAGAAAAAAAATCTAGAAAAAAATCTAGAAAAAAAATCTAGAAAAAAAATCTAGAAAAAAATCTAGAAAAAAATCTAGAAAATAAATCTAAAAAAAAATCTAGAAAGAAATCTAGAAAAAAAATCTAGAAAAAAATCTAGAAAAAAAATCTAGAAAAAAAATCTAGAAAATAAATCTAGAAAAGAAATCTAGAAAAAAAATCTAGAAAAAAATCTAGAAAAAAATCTAGAAAAAAATCTAGAAAATAAATCTAAAAAAAAATCTAGAAAAAAAATCTAGAAAAAAAATCTAGAAAATAAATCTAAAAAAAAATCTAGAAAAAAAATCTAGAAAAAAAATCTAGAAAAAAATCTAGAAAAAAAATCTAGAAAAAAAATCTAGAAAAAAATCTAGAAAATAAATCGAGAAAAAAATCTAGAAAAAAATCTAGAAAAAAAATCTAAAAAAAAATCTAGAAAAAAATCTAGAAAATAAATCTAAAAAAAAATCTAGAAAGAAATCTAGAAAAAAAATCTAGAAAAAAATCTAGACAAAAAATCTAGAAAAAAAATCTAGAAAATAAATCTAGAAAAAAAATCTAGAAAAAAAATCTAGAAAAAAATCTAGAAAAAAATCTAGAAAAAAATCTAGAAAATAAATCTAAAAAAAAATCTAGAAAAAAAATCTAGAAAAAAAATCTAGAAAATAAATCTAAAAAAAAATCTAGAAAATAAATCTAGAAAAAAAATCTAGAAAAAAAATCTAGAAAATAAATCTAAAAAAAAATCTAGAAAATAAATCTAGAAAAAAAATCTAGAAAAAAAATCTAGAAAAAAATCTAGAAAAAAAATCTAGAAAAAAATCTAGAAAAAAATCTAGAAAAAAATCTAGAAAATAAATCTAAAAAAAAATCTAGAAAAAAAATCTAGAAAAAAATCTAGAAAAAAATCTAGAAAATAAATCTAAAAAAAAATCTAGAAAAAAAATCTAGAAAAAAAATCTAGAAAAAAAATCTAGAAAAAAAATCTAGAAAAAAATCTAGAAAAAAAATCTAGAAAAAAATCTAGAAAATAAATCGAGAAAAAAATCTAGAAAAAAATCTAGAAAAAAAATCTAAAAAAAAATCTAGAAAAAAATCTAGAAAATAAATCTAAAAAAAAATCTAGAAAATAAATCTAGAAAAAAAATCTAGAAAAAAAATCTAGAAAAAAAATCTAGAAAAAAATCTAGAAAAAAATCTAGAAAAAAATCTAGAAAATAAATCTAAAAAAAAATCTAGAAAAAAAATCTAGAAAAAAAATCTAGAAAAAAATCTAGAAAAAAAATCTAGAAAAAAAATCTAGAAAAAAATCTAGAAAAAAATCTAGAAAATAAATCTAAAAAAAAATCTAGAAAAAAAATCTAGAAAATAAATCTAGAAAAAAATCTAGAAAAAAAATCTAGAAAAAAATCTAGAAAATAAATCTAAAAAAAAATCTAGAAAAAAATCTAGAAAATAAATCGAGAAAAAAAATCTAGAAAATAAATCTAGAAAAAAATCTAGAAAAAAAATCTAGAAAAAAATCTAGAAAATAAATCTAAAAAAAAACCTAGAAAAAAATCTAGAAAATAAATCTAAAAAAAAATCTAGAAAATAAATCTAGAAAAAAAATCTAGAAAAAAAACCTAGAAAAAAAATCTAGAAAAAAATCTAGAAAATAAATCTAGAAAAAAATCTAGAAAAAAAATCTAGAAAAAAAATCTAGAAAAAAATCTAGAAAAAAATCTAGAAAAAAATCTAGAAAATAAATCTAAAAAAAAATCTAGAAAAAAAATCTAGAAAAAAAATCTAGAAAATAAATCTAAAAAAAAATCTAGAAAATAAATCTAGAAAAAAAATCTAGAAAAAAAATCTAGAAAATAAATCTAAAAAAAAATCTAGAAAATAAATCTAGAAAAAAAATCTAGAAAAAAAATCTAGAAAAAAATCTAGAAAAAAAATCTAGAAAAAAATCTAGAAAAAAATCTAGAAAAAAATCTAGAAAATAAATCTAAAAAAAAATCTAGAAAAAAAATCTAGAAAAAAATCTAGAAAAAAATCTAGAAAATAAATCTAAAAAAAAATCTAGAAAAAAAATCTAGAAAAAAAATCTAGAAAAAAAATCTAGAAAAAAAATCTAGAAAAAAAATCTAGAAAAAAATCTAGAAAAAAAATCTAGAAAAAAATCTAGAAAATAAATCGAGAAAAAAATCTAGAAAAAAATCTAGAAAAAAAATCTAAAAAAAAATCTAGAAAAAAATCTAGAAAATAAATCTAAAAAAAAATCTAGAAAATAAATCTAGAAAAAAAATCTAGAAAAAAAATCTAGAAAAAAAATCTAGAAAAAAATCTAGAAAAAAATCTAGAAAAAAATCTAGAAAATAAATCTAAAAAAAAATCTAGAAAAAAAATCTAGAAAAAAAATCTAGAAAAAAATCTAGAAAAAAAATCTAGAAAAAAAATCTAGAAAAAAATCTAGAAAAAAATCTAGAAAATAAATCTAAAAAAAAATCTAGAAAAAAAATCTAGAAAATAAATCTAGAAAAAAATCTAGAAAAAAAATCTAGAAAAAAATCTAGAAAATAAATCTAAAAAAAAATCTAGAAAAAAATCTAGAAAATAAATCGAGAAAAAAAATCTAGAAAATAAATCTAGAAAAAAATCTAGAAAAAAAATCTAGAAAAAAATCTAGAAAATAAATCTAAAAAAAAACCTAGAAAAAAATCTAGAAAATAAATCTAAAAAAAAATCTAGAAAATAAATCTAGAAAAAAAATCTAGAAAAAAAACCTAGAAAAAAAATCTAGAAAAAAATCTAGAAAATAAATCTAGAAAAAAATCTAGAAAAAAAATCTAGAAAATAAATCTAGAAAAAAATCTAGAAAAAAAATCTAGAAAAAAATCTAGAAAATAAATCTAAAAAAAAATCTAGAAAAAAATCTAGAAAATAAATCTAGAAAAAAAATCTAGAAAAAAAATCTAGAAAAAACATCTAGAAAAAAATCTAGAAAATAAATCTAAAAAAAAATCTAGAAAGAAATCTAGAAAAAAAATCTAGAAAAAAATCTAGAAAAAAAATCTAGAAAAAAAATCTAGAAAATAAATCTAGAAAAAAAATCTAGAAAAAAAATCTAGAAAAAAATCTAGAAAAAAATCTAGAAAAAAATCTAGAAAATAAATCTAAAAAAAAATCTAGAAAAAAAATCTAGAAAAGAAATCTAGAAAATAAATCTAAAAAAAAATCTAGAAAATAAATCTAGAAAAAAAATCTAGAAAAAAAATCTAGAAAATAAATCTAAAAAAAAATCTAGAAAATAAATCTAGAAAAAAAATCTAGAAAAAAAATCTAGAAAAAAATCTAGAAAAAAATCTAGAAAAAAATCTAGAAAATAAATCTAAAAAAAAATCTAGAAAAAAAATCTAGAAAAAAATCTAGAAAAAAATCTAGAAAATAAATCTAAAAAAAAATCTAGAAAAAAAATCTAGAAAAAAAATCTAGAAAAAAAATCTAGAAAAAAAATCTAGAAAAAAATCTAGAAAAAAATCTAGAAAAAAATCTAGAAAATAAATCTAAAAAAAAATCTAGAAAAAAAATCTAGAAAAAAAATCTAGAAAAAAATCTAGAAAAAAAATCTAGAAAAAAAATCTAGAAAAAAATCTAGAAAAAAATCTAGAAAATAAATCTAAAAAAAAATCTAGAAAGAAATCTAGAAAAAAATCTAGAAAAAAAATCTAGAAAAAAATCTAGAAAAAAAATCTAGAAAAAAATCTAGAAAAAAAATCTAGAAAAAAAATCGAGAAAAAAATCTAGAAAATAAATCGAGAAAAAAATCTAGAAAAAAATCTAGAAAAAAAATCTAAAAAAAAATCTAGAAAAAAATCTAGAAAATAAATCTAAAAAAAAATCTAGAAAAAAATCTAGAAAAAAAATCTAGAAAAAAAATCTAGAAAAAAATCTAGAAAAAAATCTAGAAAATAAATCTAAAAAAAAATCTAGAAAAAAAATCTAGAAAAAAAATCTAGAAAATAAATCTAAAAAAAAATCTAGAAAATAAATCTAGAAAAAAAATCTAGAAAAAAAATCTAGAAAAAAATCTAGAAAAAAATCTAGAAAAAAATCTAGAAAATAAATCTAAAAAAAAATCTAGAAAAAAAATCTAGAAAAAAAATCTAGAAAAAAATCTAGAAAGAAAATCTAGAAAAAAAATCTAGAAAAAAATCTAGAAAAAAATCTAGAAAATAAATCTAAAAAAAAATCTAGAAAAAAAATCTAGAAAAAAAATCTAGAAAAAAAATCTAGAAAAAAAATCTAGAAAAAAATCTAGAAAAAAATCTAGAAAAAAATCTAGAAAATAAATCTAAAAAAAAATCTAGAAAAAAAATCTAGAAAAAAAATCTAGAAAAAAATCTAGAAAAAAAATCTAGAAAAAAAATCTAGAAAAAAATCTAGAAAAAAATCTAGAAAATAAATCTAAAAAAAAATCTAGAAAGAAATCTAGAAAAAAATCTAGAAAAAAAATCTAGAAAAAAATCTAGAAAAAAAATCTAGAAAAAAATCTAGAAAAAAAATCTAGAAAAAAAATCTAGAAAAAAATCTAGAAAATAAATCGAGAAAAAAATCTAGAAAAAAATCTAGAAAAAAAATCTAAAAAAAAATCTAGAAAAAAATCTAGAAAATAAATCTAAAAAAAAATCTAGAAAATAAATCTAGAAAAAAAATCTAGAAAAAAAATCTAGAAAAAAAATCTAGAAAAAAATCTAGAAAAAAATCTAGAAAAAAATCTAGAAAATAAATCTAAAAAAAAATCTAGAAAAAAAATCTAGAAAAAAAATCTAGAAAAAAATCTAGAAAAAAAATCTAGAAAAAAAATCGAGAAAAAAAATCTAGAAAATAAATCTAGAAAAAAAATCTAGAAAATAAATCTAGAAAAAAATCTAGAAAATAAATCTAGAAAAAAAATCTAGAAAAAAAATCTAGAAAATAAATCTAAAAAAAAATCTAGAAAAAAAATCTAGAAAAAAAATCTAGAAAAAAAATCGAGAAAAAAATCGAGAAAATAAATCGAGAAAAAAAATCTAGAAAAAAAATCTAGAAAAAAAATCTAGAAAATAAATCTAGAAAAAAATCTAGAAAAAAAATCTAGAAAAAAATCTAGAAAAAAAATCTAGAAAAAAAATCTAGAAAAAAATCTAGAAAAAAATCTAGAAAATAAATCTAAAAAAAAATCTAGAAAGAAATCTAGAAAAAAAATCTAGAAAAAAATCTAGAAAAAAAATCTAGAAAAAAAATCTAGAAAATAAATCTAGAAAAGAAATCTAGAAAAAAAATCTAGAAAAAAATCTAGAAAAAAATCTAGAAAAAAATCTAGAAAATAAATCTAAAAAAAAATCTAGAAAAAAAATCTAGAAAAAAAATCTAGAAAATAAATCTAAAAAAAAATCTAGAAAAAAAATCTAGAAAAAAAATCTAGAAAAAAATCTAGAAAAAAAATCTAGAAAAAAAATCTAGAAAAAAATCTAGAAAATAAATCGAGAAAAAAATCTAGAAAAAAATCTAGAAAAAAAATCTAAAAAAAAATCTAGAAAAAAATCTAGAAAATAAATCTAAAAAAAAATCTAGAAAGAAATCTAGAAAAAAAATCTAGAAAAAAATCTAGACAAAAAATCTAGAAAAAAAATCTAGAAAATAAATCTAGAAAAAAAATCTAGAAAAAAAATCTAGAAAAAAATCTAGAAAAAAATCTAGAAAAAAATCTAGAAAATAAATCTAAAAAAAAATCTAGAAAAAAAATCTAGAAAAAAAATCTAGAAAATAAATCTAAAAAAAAATCTAGAAAATAAATCTAGAAAAAAAATCTAGAAAAAAAATCTAGAAAATAAATCTAAAAAAAAATCTAGAAAATAAATCTAGAAAAAAAATCTAGAAAAAAAATCTAGAAAAAAATCTAGAAAAAAAATCTAGAAAAAAATCTAGAAAAAAATCTAGAAAAAAATCTAGAAAATAAATCTAAAAAAAAATCTAGAAAAAAAATCTAGAAAAAAATCTAGAAAAAAATCTAGAAAATAAATCTAAAAAAAAATCTAGAAAAAAAATCTAGAAAAAAAATCTAGAAAAAAAATCTAGAAAAAAAATCTAGAAAAAAAATCTAGAAAAAAATCTAGAAAAAAAATCTAGAAAAAAATCTAGAAAATAAATCGAGAAAAAAATCTAGAAAAAAATCTAGAAAAAAAATCTAAAAAAAAATCTAGAAAAAAATCTAGAAAATAAATCTAAAAAAAAATCTAGAAAATAAATCTAGAAAAAAAATCTAGAAAAAAAATCTAGAAAAAAAATCTAGAAAAAAATCTAGAAAAAAATCTAGAAAAAAATCTAGAAAATAAATCTAAAAAAAAATCTAGAAAAAAAATCTAGAAAAAAAATCTAGAAAAAAATCTAGAAAAAAAATCTAGAAAAAAAATCTAGAAAAAAATCTAGAAAAAAATCTAGAAAATAAATCTAAAAAAAAATCTAGAAAAAAAATCTAGAAAATAAATCTAGAAAAAAATCTAGAAAAAAAATCTAGAAAAAAATCTAGAAAATAAATCTAAAAAAAAATCTAGAAAAAAATCTAGAAAATAAATCGAGAAAAAAAATCTAGAAAATAAATCTAGAAAAAAATCTAGAAAAAAAATCTAGAAAAAAATCTAGAAAATAAATCTAAAAAAAAACCTAGAAAAAAATCTAGAAAATAAATCTAAAAAAAAATCTAGAAAATAAATCTAGAAAAAAAATCTAGAAAAAAAACCTAGAAAAAAAATCTAGAAAAAAATCTAGAAAATAAATCTAGAAAAAAATCTAGAAAAAAAATCTAGAAAAAAAATCTAGAAAAAAATCTAGAAAAAAATCTAGAAAAAAATCTAGAAAATAAATCTAAAAAAAAATCTAGAAAAAAAATCTAGAAAAAAAATCTAGAAAATAAATCTAAAAAAAAATCTAGAAAATAAATCTAGAAAAAAAATCTAGAAAAAAAATCTAGAAAATAAATCTAAAAAAAAATCTAGAAAATAAATCTAGAAAAAAAATCTAGAAAAAAAATCTAGAAAAAAATCTAGAAAAAAAATCTAGAAAAAAATCTAGAAAAAAATCTAGAAAAAAATCTAGAAAATAAATCTAAAAAAAAATCTAGAAAAAAAATCTAGAAAAAAATCTAGAAAAAAATCTAGAAAATAAATCTAAAAAAAAATCTAGAAAAAAAATCTAGAAAAAAAATCTAGAAAAAAAATCTAGAAAAAAAATCTAGAAAAAAATCTAGAAAAAAAATCTAGAAAAAAATCTAGAAAATAAATCGAGAAAAAAATCTAGAAAAAAATCTAGAAAAAAAATCTAAAAAAAAATCTAGAAAAAAATCTAGAAAATAAATCTAAAAAAAAAATCTAGAAAATAAATCTAGAAAAAAAATCTAGAAAAAAAATCTAGAAAAAAAATCTAGAAAAAAATCTAGAAAAAAATCTAGAAAAAAATCTAGAAAATAAATCTAAAAAAAAATCTAGAAAAAAAATCTAGAAAAAAAATCTAGAAAAAAATCTAGAAAAAAAATCTAGAAAAAAAATCTAGAAAAAAATCTAGAAAAAAATCTAGAAAATAAATCTAAAAAAAAATCTAGAAAAAAAATCTAGAAAATAAATCTAGAAAAAAATCTAGAAAAAAAATCTAGAAAAAAATCTAGAAAATAAATCTAAAAAAAAATCTAGAAAAAAATCTAGAAAATAAATCGAGAAAAAAAATCTAGAAAATAAATCTAGAAAAAAATCTAGAAAAAAAATCTAGAAAAAAATCTAGAAAATAAATCTAAAAAAAAACCTAGAAAAAAATCTAGAAAATAAATCTAAAAAAAAATCTAGAAAATAAATCTAGAAAAAAAATCTAGAAAAAAAACCTAGAAAAAAAATCTAGAAAAAAATCTAGAAAATAAATCTAGAAAAAAATCTAGAAAAAAAATCTAGAAAATAAATCTAGAAAAAAATCTAGAAAAAAAATCTAGAAAAAAATCTAGAAAATAAATCTAAAAAAAAATCTAGAAAAAAATCTAGAAAATAAATCTAGAAAAAAAATCTAGAAAAAAAATCTAGAAAAAACATCTAGAAAAAAATCTAGAAAATAAATCTAAAAAAAAATCTAGAAAGAAATCTAGAAAAAAAATCTAGAAAAAAATCTAGAAAAAAAATCTAGAAAAAAAATCTAGAAAATAAATCTAGAAAAAAAATCTAGAAAAAAAATCTAGAAAAAAAATCTAGAAAAAAATCTAGAAAAAAATCTAGAAAAAAATCTAGAAAATAAATCTAAAAAAAAATCTAGAAAAAAAATCTAGAAAAAAAATCTAGAAAATAAATCTAAAAAAAAATCTAGAAAATAAATCTAGAAAAAAAATCTAGAAAAAAAATCTAGAAAATAAATCTAAAAAAAAATCTAGAAAATAAATCTAGAAAAAAAATCTAGAAAAAAAATCTAGAAAAAAATCTAGAAAAAAATCTAGAAAAAAATCTAGAAAATAAATCTAAAAAAAAATCTAGAAAAAAAATCTAGAAAAAAATCTAGAAAAAAATCTAGAAAATAAATCTAAAAAAAAATCTAGAAAAAAAATCTAGAAAAAAAATCTAGAAAAAAAATCTAGAAAAAAAATCTAGAAAAAAATCTAGAAAAAAATCTAGAAAAAAATCTAGAAAATAAATCTAAAAAAAAATCTAGAAAAAAAATCTAGAAAAAAAATCTAGAAAAAAATCTAGAAAAAAAATCTAGAAAAAAAATCTAGAAAAAAATCTAGAAAAAAATCTAGAAAATAAATCTAAAAAAAAATCTAGAAAGAAATCTAGAAAAAAATCTAGAAAAAAAATCTAGAAAAAAATCTAGAAAAAAAATCTAGAAAAAAATCTAGAAAAAAAATCTAGAAAAAAAATCGAGAAAAAAATCTAGAAAATAAATCGAGAAACAAATCTAGAAAAAAATCTAGAAAAAAAATCTAAAAAAAAATCTAGAAAAAAATCTAGAAAATAAATCTAAAAAAAAATCTAGAAAAAAATCTAGAAAAAAAATCTAGAAAAAAAATCTAGAAAAAAATCTAGAAAAAAATCTAGAAAATAAATCTAAAAAAAAATCTAGAAAAAAAATCTAGAAAAAAAATCTAGAAAATAAATCTAAAAAAAAATCTAGAAAATAAATCTAGAAAAAAAATCTAGAAAAAAAATCTAGAAAAAAATCTAGAAAAAAATCTAGAAAAAAATCTAGAAAATAAATCTAAAAAAAAATCTAGAAAAAAAATCTAGAAAAAAAATCTAGAAAAAAATCTAGAAAGAAAATCTAGAAAAAAAATCTAGAAAAAAATCTAGAAAAAAATCTAGAAAATAAATCTAAAAAAAAATCTAGAAAAAAAATCTAGAAAAAAAATCTAGAAAAAAAATCTAGAAAAAAAATCTAGAAAAAAATCTAGAAAAAAATCTAGAAAAAAATCTAGAAAATAAATCTAAAAAAAAATCTAGAAAAAAAATCTAGAAAAAAAATCTAGAAAAAAATCTAGAAAAAAAATCTAGAAAAAAAATCTAGAAAAAAATCTAGAAAAAAATCTAGAAAATAAATCTAAAAAAAAATCTAGAAAGAAATCTAGAAAAAAATCTAGAAAAAAAATCTAGAAAAAAATCTAGAAAAAAAATCTAGAAAAAAATCTAGAAAAAAAATCTAGAAAAAAAATCTAGAAAAAAATCTAGAAAATAAATCGAGAAAAAAATCTAGAAAAAAATCTAGAAAAAAAATCTAAAAAAAAATCTAGAAAAAAATCTAGAAAATAAATCTAAAAAAAAATCTAGAAAATAAATCTAGAAAAAAAATCTAGAAAAAAAATCTAGAAAAAAAATCTAGAAAAAAATCTAGAAAAAAATCTAGAAAAAAATCTAGAAAATAAATCTAAAAAAAAATCTAGAAAAAAAATCTAGAAAAAAAATCTAGAAAAAAATCTAGAAAAAAAATCTAGAAAAAAAATCTAGAAAAAAATCTAGAAAAAAATCTAGAAAATAAATCTAAAAAAAAATCTAGAAAAAAAATCTAGAAAATAAATCTAGAAAAAAATCTAGAAAAAAAATCTAGAAAAAAATCTAGAAAATAAATCTAAAAAAAAATCTAGAAAAAAATCTAGAAAATAAATCGAGAAAAAAAATCTAGAAAATAAATCTAGAAAAAAATCTAGAAAAAAAATCTAGAAAAAAATCTAGAAAATAAATCTAAAAAAAAACCTAGAAAAAAATCTAGAAAATAAATCTAAAAAAAAATCTAGAAAATAAATCTAGAAAAAAAATCTAGAAAAAAAACCTAGAAAAAAAATCTAGAAAAAAATCTAGAAAATAAATCTAGAAAAAAATCTAGAAAAAAAATCTAGAAAATAAATCTAGAAAAAAATCTAGAAAAAAAATCTAGAAAAAAATCTAGAAAATAAATCTAAAAAAAAATCTAGAAAAAAATCTAGAAAATAAATCTAGAAAAAAAATCTAGAAAAAAAATCTAGAAAAAACATCTAGAAAAAAAATCTAGAAAAAAAATCTAGAAAAAAAATCTAGAAAAAAATCTAGAAAAAAAATCTAGAAAAAAAATCGAGAAAAAAATCGAGAAAATAAATCGAGAAAAAAAATCTAGAAAAAAAATCTAGAAAAAAAATCTAGAAAATAAATCTAGAAAAAAATCTAGAAAAAAAATCTAGAAAAAAATCTAGAAAAAAAATCTAGAAAAAAATCTAGAAAAAAATCTAGAAAATAAATCTAAAAAAAAATCTAGAAAGAAATCTAGAAAAAAATCTAGAAAATAAATCTAAAAAAAAATCTAGAAAATAAATCTAGAAAAAAAATCTAGAAAAAAAATCTAGAAAAAAATCTAGAAAAAAATCTAGAAAAAAATCTAGAAAATAAATCTAAAAAAAAATCTAGAAAAAAAATCTAGAAAAAAAATCTAGAAAAAAATCTAGAAAGAAAATCTAGAAAAAAAATCTAGAAAAAAATCTAGAAAAAAATCTAGAAAATAAATCTAAAAAAAAATCTAGAAAAAAAATCTAGAAAAAACATCTAGAAAAAAAATCTAGAAAAAAAATCTAGAAAAAAAATCTAGAAAAAAATCTAGAAAAAAAATCTAGAAAAAAAATCGAGAAAAAAATCGAGAAAATAAATCGAGAAAAAAAATCTAGAAAAAAAATCTAGAAAAAAAATCTAGAAAATAAATCTAGAAAAAAATCTAGAAAAAAAATCTAGAAAAAAATCTAGAAAAAAAATCTAGAAAAAAATCTAGAAAAAAATCTAGAAAATAAATCTAAAAAAAAATCTAGAAAGAAATCTAGAAAAAAATCTAGAAAATAAATCTAAAAAAAAATCTAGAAAATAAATCTAGAAAAAAAATCTAGAAAAAAAATCTAGAAAAAAATCTAGAAAAAAATCTAGAAAAAAATCTAGAAAATAAATCTAAAAAAAAATCTAGAAAAAAAATCTAGAAAAAAAATCTAGAAAAAAATCTAGAAAGAAAATCTAGAAAAAAAATCTAGAAAAAAATCTAGAAAAAAATCTAGAAAATAAATCTAAAAAAAAATCTAGAAAAAAAATCTAGAAAAAAAATCTAGAAAAAAAATCTAGAAAAAAAATCTAGAAAAAAATCTAGAAAGAAATCTAGAAAAAAATCTAGAAAATAAATCTAAAAACAAATCTAGAAAAAAAATCTAGAAAAAAAATCTAGAAAAAAATCTAGAAAAAAAATCTAGAAAAAAAATCTAGAAAAAAATCTAGAAAATAAATCGAGAAAAAAATCTAGAAAAAAATCTAGAAAAAAAATCTAAAAAAAAATCTAGAAAAAAATCTAGAAAATAAATCTAAAAAAAAATCTAGAAAATAAATCTAGAAAAAAAATCTAGAAAAAAAATCTAGAAAAAAAATCTAGAAAAAAATCTAGAAAAAAATCTAGAAAAAAATCTAGAAAATAAATCTAAAAAAAAATCTAGAAAAAAAATCTAGAAAAAAAATCTAGAAAAAAATCTAGAAAAAAAATCTAGAAAAAAAATCTAGAAAAAAATCTAGAAAAAAATCTAGAAAATAAATCTAAAAAAAAATCTAGAAAAAAAATCTAGAAAATAAATCTAGAAAAAAATCTAGAAAAAAAATCTAGAAAAAAATCTAGAAAATAAATCTAAAAAAAAATCTAGAAAAAAATCTAGAAAATAAATCGAGAAAAAAAATCTAGAAAATAAATCTAGAAAGAAATCTAGAAAAAAAATCTAGAAAAAAATCTAGAAAATAAATCTAAAAAAAAACCTAGAAAAAAATCTAGAAAATAAATCTAAAAAAAAATCTAGAAAATAAATCTAGAAAAAAAATCTAGAAAAAAAATCTAGAAAAAAAATCTAGAAAAAAATCTAGAAAATAAATCTAGAAAAAAATCTAGAAAAAAAATCTAGAAAATAAATCTAGAAAAAAATCTAGAAAAAAAATCTAGAAAAAAATCTAGAAAATAAATCTAAAAAAAAATCTAGAAAAAAATCTAGAAAATAAATCTAGAAAAAAAATCTAGAAAAAAAATCTAGAAAAAACATCTAGAAAAAAAATCTAGAAAAAAATCTAGAAAAAAATCTAGAAAAAAAATCTAGAAAAAAAATCTAGAAAAAAATCTAGAAAAAAATCTAGAAAAAAATCTAGAAAATAAATCTAAAAAAAAATCTAGAAAAAAAATCTAGAAAAAAAATCTAGAAAAAAATCTAGAAAAAAAATCTAGAAAAAAAATCTAGAAAAAAATCTAGAAAAAAATCTAGAAAATAAATCTAAAAAAAAATCTAGAAAATAAATCTAGAAAAAAATCTAGAAAAAAAATCTAGAAAAAAATCTAGAAAATAAATCTAAAAAAAAATCTAGAAAAAAATCTAGAAAATAAATCGAGAAAAAAAATCTAGAAAATAAATCTAGAAAAAAATCTAGAAAAAAAATCTAGAAAAAAATCTAGAAAATAAATCTAAAAAAAAACCTAGAAAAAAATCTAGAAAATAAATCTAAAAAAAAATCTAGAAAATAAATCTAGAAAAAAAATCTAGAAAAAAAATCTAGAAAAAAAATCTAGAAAAAAATCTAGAAAAAAAATCTAGAAAAAAATCTAGAAAAAAAATCTAGAAAATAAATCTAGAAAAAAATCTAGAAAAAAAATCTAAAAAAAAATCTAGAAAAAAATCTAGAAAATAAATCTAAAAAAAAATCTAGAAAATAAATCTAGAAAAAAAATCTAGAAAAAAAATCTAGAAAAAAAATCTAGAAAAAAATCTAGAAAAAAATCTAGAAAAAAATCTAGAAAATAAATCTAAAAAAAAATCTAGAAAAAAAATCTAGAAAAAAAATCTAGAAAAAAATCTAGAAAAAAAATCTAGAAAAAAAATCTAGAAAAAAATCTAGAAAAAAATCTAGAAAATAAATCTAAAAAAAAATCTAGAAAAAAAATCTAGAAAATAAATCTAGAAAAAAATCTAGAAAAAAAATCTAGAAAAAAATCTAGAAAATAAATCTAAAAAAAAATCTAGAAAAAAATCTAGAAAATAAATCGAGAAAAAAAATCTAGAAAATAAATCTAGAAAGAAATCTAGAAAAAAAATCTAGAAAAAAATCTAGAAAATAAATCTAAAAAAAAACCTAGAAAAAAATCTAGAAAATAAATCTAAAAAAAAATCTAGAAAATAAATCTAGAAAAAAAATCTAGAAAAAAAATCTAGAAAAAAAATCTAGAAAAAAATCTAGAAAATAAATCTAGAAAAAAATCTAGAAAAAAAATCTAGAAAATAAATCTAGAAAAAAATCTAGAAAAAAAATCTAGAAAAAAATCTAGAAAATAAATCTAAAAAAAAATCTAGAAAAAAATCTAGAAAATAAATCTAGAAAAAAAATCTAGAAAAAAAATCTAGAAAAAACATCTAGAAAAAAAATCTAGAAAAAAATCTAGAAAAAAATCTAGAAAAAAAATCTAGAAAAAAAATCTAGAAAAAAATCTAGAAAAAAATCTAGAAAAAAATCTAGAAAATAAATCTAAAAAAAAATCTAGAAAAAAAATCTAGAAAAAAAATCTAGAAAAAAATCTAGAAAAAAAATCTAGAAAAAAAATCTAGAAAAAAATCTAGAAAAAAATCTAGAAAATAAATCTAAAAAAAAATCTAGAAAATAAATCTAGAAAAAAATCTAGAAAAAAAATCTAGAAAAAAATCTAGAAAATAAATCTAAAAAAAAATCTAGAAAAAAATCTAGAAAATAAATCGAGAAAAAAAATCTAGAAAATAAATCTAGAAAAAAATCTAGAAAAAAAATCTAGAAAAAAATCTAGAAAATAAATCTAAAAAAAAACCTAGAAAAAAATCTAGAAAATAAATCTAAAAAAAAATCTAGAAAATAAATCTAGAAAAAAAATCTAGAAAAAAAATCTAGAAAAAAAATCTAGAAAAAAATCTAGAAAAAAAATCTAGAAAAAAATCTAGAAAAAAAATCTAGAAAATAAATCTAGAAAAAAATCTAGAAAAAAAATCTAAAAAAAAATCTAGAAAAAAATCTAGAAAATAAATCTAAAAAAAAATCTAGAAAATAAATCTAGAAAAAAAATCTAGAAAAAAAATCTAGAAAAAAAATCTAGAAAAAAATCTAGAAAAAAATCTAGAAAAAAATCTAGAAAATAAATCTAAAAAAAAATCTAGAAAAAAAATCTAGAAAAAAAATCTAGAAAAAAATCTAGAAAAAAAATCTAGAAAAAAAATCTAGAAAAAAATCTAGAAAAAAATCTAGAAAATAAATCTAAAAAAAAATCTAGAAAAAAAATCTAGAAAATAAATCTAGAAAAAAATCTAGAAAAAAAATCTAGAAAAAAATCTAGAAAATAAATCTAAAAAAAAATCTAGAAAAAAATCTAGAAAATAAATCGAGAAAAAAAATCTAGAAAATAAATCTAGAAAAAAATCTAGAAAAAAAATCTAGAAAGAAAATCTAGAAAAAAAATCTAGAAAAAAATCTAGAAAAAAAATCTAGAAAAAAATCTAGAAAATAAATCTAAAAAAAAATCTAGAAAAAAATCTAGAAAAAACATCTAGAAGAAAATCTAGAAAAAAATCTAGAAAAAACATCTAGAAAAAAAATCTAGAAAATAAATCTAGAAAAAAATCTAGAAAAAAAATCTAGAAAATAAATCTAGAAAAAAATCTAGAAAAAAAATCTAGAAAAAAAATCTAGAAAAAACATCTAGAAGAAAATCTAGAAAAAAATCTAGAAAAAAAATCTAGAAAAAAAATCTAGAAAAAAATCTAGAAAAAAAATCTAGAAAGAAATCTAGAAAAAAAATCTAGAAAAAAAATCTAGAAAAAAATCTAGAAAAAAAATCTAGAAAATAAATCTAGAAAAAAATCTAGAAAAAAAATCTAGAAAAAAATCTAGAAAATAAATCTAAAAAAAAATCTAGAAAAAAATCTAGAAAATAAATCTAGAAAAAAAATCTAGAAAAAAAATCTAGAAAAAACATCTAGAAAAAAAATCTAGAAAAAAAATCTAGAAAAAAAATCTAGAAAAAAATCTAGAAAAAAAATCTAGAAAAAAAATCGAGAAAAAAATCGAGAAAATAAATCGAGAAAAAAAATCTAGAAAAAAAATCTAGAAAAAAAATCTAGAAAATAAATCTAGAAAAAAATCTAGAAAAAAAATCTAGAAAAAAATCTAGAAAAAAAATCTAGAAAAAAAATCTAGAAAAAAATCTAGAAAAAAATCTAGAAAATAAATCTAAAAAAAAATCTAGAAAGAAATCTAGAAAAAAAATCTAGAAAAAAATCTAGAAAAAAAATCTAGAAAAAAAATCTAGAAAATAAATCTAGAAAAAAAATCTAGAAAAAAAATCTAGAAAAAAATCTAGAAAAAAATCTAGAAAAAAATCTAGAAAATAAATCTAAAAAAAAATCTAGAAAAAAAATCTAGAAAAAAAATCTAGAAAAAAATCTAGAAAAAAAATCTAGAAAAAAAATCTAGAAAAAAATCTAGAAAAAAATCTAGAAAATAAATCTTAAAAAAAATCTAGAAAAAAAATCTAGAAAAAAAATCTAGAAAATAAATCTAAAAAAAAATCTAGAAAAAAAATCTAGAAAAAAAATCTAGAAAAAAAATCTAGAAAAAAAATCTAGAAAAAAAATCTAGAAAAAAATCTAGAAAAAAATCTAGAAAATAAATCTAAAAAAAAATCTAGAAAGAAATCTAGAAAAAAATCTAGAAAAAAAATCTAGAAAAAAATCTAGAAAAAAATCTAGAAAAAAAATCTAAAAAAAAATCTAGAAAAAAATCTAGAAAATAAATCTAAAAAAAAATCTAGAAAATAAATCTAGAAAAAAAATCTAGAAAAAAAATCTAGAAAAAAAATCTAGAAAAAAATCTAGAAAAAAATCTAGAAAAAAATCTAGAAAATAAATCTAAAAAAAAATCTAGAAAAAAAATCTAGAAAAAAAATCTAGAAAAAAATCTAGAAAAAAAATCTAGAAAAAAAATCTAGAAAAAAATCTAGAAAAAAATCTAGAAAATAAATCTAAAAAAAAATCTAGAAAAAAAATCTAGAAAATAAATCTAGAAAAAAATATAGAAAAAAAATCTAGAAAAAAATCTAGAAAATAAATCTAAAAAAAAATCTAGAAAAAAATCTAGAAAATAAATCGAGAAAAAAATCGAGAAAAAAAATCTAGAAAAAAAATCTAGAAAATAAATCTAGAAAAAAATCTAGAAAAAAAATCTAGAAAAAAATCTAGAAAAAAAATCTAGAAAAAAAATCTAGAAAAAAATCTAGAAAAAAATCTAGAAAATAAATCTAGAAAAAAATCTAGAAAATAAATCTAAAAAAAAATCTAGAAAGAAATCTAGAAAAAAAATCTAGAAAAAAATCTAGAAAAAAAATCTAGAAAAAAAATCTAGAAAAAAATCTAGAAAATAAATCGAGAAAAAAATCTAGAAAAAAATCTAGAAAAAAAATCTCAAAAAAAATCTAGAAAAAAATCTAGAAAATAAATCTAAAAAAAAATCTAGAAAATAAATCTAGAAAAAAAATCTAGAAAAAAAATCTAGAAAAAAATCTAGAAAAAAATCTAGAAAAAAATCTAGAAAAAAATCTAGAAAATAAATCTAAAAAAAAATCTAGAAAAAAAATCTAGAAAAAAAATCTAGAAAAAAATCTAGAAAAAAAATCTAGAAAAAAAATCTAGAAAAAAATCTAGAAAAAAATCTAGAAAATAAATCTAAAAAAAAATCTAGAAAATAAATCTAGAAAAAAAATCTAGAAAAAAAATCTAGAAAAAAAATCTAGAAAAAAATCTAGAAAAAAATCTAGAAAAAAATCTAGAAAATAAATCTAAAAAAAAATCTAGAAAAAAAATCTAGAAAAAAAATCTAGAAAAAAATCTAGAAAAAAAATCTAGAAAAAAAATCTAGAAAAAAATCTAGAAAAAAATCTAGAAAATAAATCTAAAAAAAAATCTAGAAAGAAATCTAGAAAAAAATCTAGAAAAAAAATCTAGAAAAAAATCTAGAAAAAAAATCTAGAAAAAAATCTAGAAAAAAAATCTAGAAAAAAAATCTAGAAATAAATCTAGAAAAAAATCTAGAAAAAAAATCTAGAAAAAAATCTAGAAAAAAAATCTAAAAAAAAATCTAGAAAAAAATCTAGAAAATAAATCTAAAAAAAAATCTAGAAAATAAATCTAGAAAAAAAATCTAGAAAAAAAATCTAGAAAAAAAATCTAGAAAAAAATCTAGAAAAAAATCTAGAAAAAAATCTAGAAAATAAATCTAAAAAAAAATCTAGAAAAAAAATCTAGAAAAAAAATCTAGAAAAAAATCTAGAAAAAAAATCTAGAAAAAAAATCTAGAAAAAAATCTAGAAAAAAATCTAGAAAATAAATCTAAAAAAAAATCTAGAAAAAAAATCTAGAAAATAAATCTAGAAAAAAATCTAGAAAAAAAATCTAGAAAAAAATCTAGAAAAAAAATCTAGAAAAAAATCGAGAAAATAAATCGAGAAAAAAATCTAGAAAGAAATCTAGAAAAAAAATCTAGAAAAAAAATCTAGAAAATAAATCTAGAAAAAAATCTAGAAAAAACATCTAGAAAAAAAATCTAGAAAAAAAATCTAGAAAAAAAATCTAGAAAAAAATCTAGAAAAAAAATCTAGAAAAAAAATCTAGAAAAAAATCTAGAAAATAAATCGAGAAAAAAATCTAGAAAGAAATCTAGAAAAAAAATCTAGAAAAAAAATCTAGAAAATAAATCTAGAAAAAAATCTAGAAAAAAAATCTAGAAAAAAATCTAGAAAATAAATCTAAAAAAAAATCTAGAAAAAAATCGAGAAAATAAATCTAGAAAAAAAATCTAGAAAAAAAATCTAGAAAAAAAATCTAGAAAATAAATCTAGAAAAAAATCTAGAAAAAAAATCTAGAAAAAAATCTAGAAAAAAAATCTAGAAAAAAAATCTAGAAAAAAATCTAGAAAAAAATCTAGAAAATAAATCTTAAAAAAAATCTAGAAAGAAATCTAGAAAAAAAATCTAGAAAAAAATCTAGAAAAAAAATCTAGAAAAAAAATCTAGAAAAAAATCTAGAAAATAAATCGAGAAAAAAATCTAGAAAAAAATCTAGAAAAAAAATCTCAAAAAAAATCTAGAAAAAAATCTAGAAAATAAATCTAAAAAAAAATCTAGAAAATAAATCTAGAAAAAAAATCTAGAAAAAAAATCTAGAAAAAAATCTAGAAAAAAATCTAGAAAAAAATCTAGAAAATAAATCTAAAAAAAAATCTAGAAAAAAAATCTAGAAAAAAATCTAGAAAATAAATCTAAAAAAAAATCTAGAAAAAAAATCTAGAAAAAAAATCTAGAAAAAAATCTAGAAAAAAAATCTAGAAAAAAAATCTAGAAAAAAATCTAGAAAAAAATCTAGAAAATAAATCTAAAAAAAAATCTAGAAAATAAATCTAGAAAAAAAATCTAGAAAAAAAATCTAGAAAAAAAATCTAGAAAAAAATCTAGAAAAAAATCTAGAAAAAAATCTAGAAAATAAATCTAAAAAAAAATCTAGAAAAAAAATCTAGAAAAAAAATCTAGAAAAAAATCTAGAAAAAAAATCTAGAAAAAAAATCTAGAAAAAAATCTAGAAAAAAATCTAGAAAATAAATCTAAAAAAAAATCTAGAAAGAAATCTAGAAAAAAATCTAGAAAAAAAATCTAGAAAAAAATCTAGAAAAAAAATCTAGAAAAAAATCTAGAAAAAAAATCTAGAAAAAAAATCTAGAAATAAATCTAGAAAAAAATCTAGAAAAAAAATCTAGAAAAAAATCTAGAAAAAAAATCTAAAAAAAAATCTAGAAAAAAATCTAGAAAATAAATCTAAAAAAAAATCTAGAAAATAAATCTAGAAAAAAAATCTAGAAAAAAAATCTAGAAAAAAAATCTAGAAAAAAATCTAGAAAAAAATCTAGAAAAAAATCTAGAAAATAAATCTAAAAAAAAATCTAGAAAAAAAATCTAGAAAAAAAATCTAGAAAAAAATCTAGAAAAAAAATCTAGAAAAAAAATCTAGAAAAAAATCTAGAAAAAAATCTAGAAAATAAATCTAAAAAAAAATCTAGAAAAAAAATCTAGAAAATAAATCTAGAAAAAAATCTAGAAAAAAAATCTAGAAAAAAATCTAGAAAATAAATCTAAAAAAAAATCTAGAAAAAAATCTAGAAAATAAATCTAGAAAAAAAATCTAGAAAAAAAATCTAGAAAAAACATCTAGAAAAAAAATCTAGAAAAAAAATCTAGAAAAAAAATCTAGAAAAAAATCTAGAAAAAAAATCTAGAAAAAAAATCTAGAAAAAAATCTAGAAAATAAATCGAGAAAAAAATCTAGAAAGAAATCTAGAAAAAAAATCTAGAAAAAAAATCTAGAAAATAAATCTAGAAAAAAATCTAGAAAAAACATCTAGAAAAAAAATCTAGAAAAAAAATCTAGAAAAAAAATCTAGAAAAAAATCTAGAAAAAAAATCTAGAAAAAAAATCTAGAAAAAAATCTAGAAAATAAATCGAGAAAAAAATCTAGAAAGAAATCTAGAAAAAAAATCTAGAAAAAAAATCTAGAAAATAAATCTAGAAAAAAATCTAGAAAAAAAATCTAGAAAAAAATCTAGAAAATAAATCTAAAAAAAAATCTAGAAAAAAATCTAGAAAATAAATCGAGAAAAAAAATCTAGAAAAAAAATCTAGAAAAAAAATCTAGAAAATAAATCTAGAAAAAAATCTAGAAAAAAAATCTAGAAAAAAATCTAGAAAAAAAATCTAGAAAAAAAATCTAGAAAAAAATCTAGAAAAAAATCTAGAAAATAAATCTTAAAAAAAATCTAGAAAGAAATCTAGAAAAAAAATCTAGAAAAAAATCTAGAAAAAAAATCTAGAAAAAAAATCTAGAAAAAAATCTAGAAAATAAATCGAGAAAAAAATCTAGAAAAAAATCTAGAAAAAAAATCTCAAAAAAAATCTAGAAAAAAATCTAGAAAATAAATCTAAAAAAAAATCTAGAAAATAAATCTAGAAAAAAAATCTAGAAAAAAAATCTAGAAAAAAATCTAGAAAAAAATCTAGAAAAAAATCTAGAAAATAAATCTAAAAAAAAATCTAGAAAAAAAATCTAGAAAAAAAATCTAGAAAAAAATCTAGAAAAAAAATCTAGAAAAAAATCTAGAAAATAAATCTAAAAAAAAATCTAGAAAATAAATCTAGAAAAAAAATCTAGAAAAAAAATCTAGAAAAAAAATCTAGAAAAAAATCTAGAAAAAAATCTAGAAAAAAATCTAGAAAATAAATCTAAAAAAAAATCTAGAAAAAAAATCTAGAAAAAAAATCTAGAAAAAAATCTAGAAAAAAAATCTAGAAAAAAAATCTAGAAAAAAATCTAGAAAAAAATCTAGAAAATAAATCTAAAAAAAATCTAGAAAAAAAATCTAGAAAATAAATCTAGAAAAAAATCTAGAAAAAAAATCTAGAAAAAAATCTAGAAAATAAATCTAAAAAAAAATCTAGAAAAAAATCTAGAAAATAAATCTAGAAAAAAAATCTAGAAAAAAAATCTAGAAAAAAAATCTAGAAAAAAAATCTAGAAAAAAAATCTAGAAAAAAATCTAGAAAAAAAATCTAGAAAAAAAATCTAGAAAAAAATCTAGAAAATAAATCGAGAAAAAAATCTAGAAAGAAATCTAGAAAAAAAATCTAGAAAAAAAATCTAGAAAATAAATCTAGAAAAAAATCTAGAAAAAACATCTAGAAAAAAAATCTAGAAAAAAAATCTAGAAAAAAAATCTAGAAAAAAATCTAGAAAAAAAATCTAGAAAAAAAATCTAGAAAAAAATCTAGAAAATAAATCGAGAAAAAAATCTAGAAAGAAATCTAGAAAAAAAATCTAGAAAAAAAATCTAGAAAATAAATCTAGAAAAAAATCTAGAAAAAAAATCTAGAAAAAAATCTAGAAAATAAATCTAAAAAAAAATCTAGAAAAAAATCGAGAAAATAAATCGAGAAAAAAAATCTAGAAAAAAAATCTAGAAAAAAAATCTAGAAAAAAAATCTAGAAAAAAATCTAGAAAATAAATCTAAAAAAAAATCTAGAAAAAAAATCTAGAAAAAAAATCTAGAAAAAAATCTAGAAAAAAATCTAGAAAATAAATCTAAAAAAAAATCTAGAAAGAAATCTAGAAAAAAAATCTAGAAAAAAATCTAGAAAAAAAATCTAGAAAAAAAATCTAGAAAAAAATCTAGAAAATAAATCGAGAAAAAAATCTAGAAAAAAATCTAGAAAAAAAATCTCAAAAAAAATCTAGAAAAAAATCTAGAAAATAAATCTAAAAAAAAATCTAGAAAATAAATCTAGAAAAAAAATCTAGAAAAAAAATCTAGAAAAAAATCTAGAAAAAAATCTAGAAAAAAATCTAGAAAATAAATCTAAAAAAAAATCTAGAAAAAAAATCTAGAAAAAAAATCTAGAAAAAAATCTAGAAAAAAAATCTAGAAAAAAAATCTAGAAAATAAATCTAAAAACAAATCTAGAAAATAAATCTAGAAAAAAAATCTAGAAAAAAAATCTAGAAAAAAAATCTAGAAAAAAATCTAGAAAAAAATCTAGAAAAAAATCTAGAAAATAAATCTAAAAAAAAATCTAGAAAAAAAATCTAGAAAAAAAATCTAGAAAAAAATCTAGAAAAAAATCTAGAAAAAAAATCTAGAAAAAAAATCTAGAAAAAAATCTAGAAAAAAATCTAGAAAATAAATCGAGAAAAAAATCTAGAAAAAAATCTAGAAAATAAATCTAAAAAAAAATCTAGAAAAAGATCTAGAAAAAAATCTAGAAAAAAATCTAGAAAAAAAATCTAGAAAAAAATCTAGAAAAAAATCTAGAAAATAAATCTAAAAAAAAATCTAGAAAGAAATCTAGAAAGAAATCTAGAAAAAAAATCTAGAAAAAAATCTAGAAAAAAAATCTAGAAAAAAATCTAGAAAAAAAATCTAGAAAAAAAATCTAGAAATAAATCTAGAAAAAAATCTAGAAAAAAAATCTAGAAAAAAATCTAGAAAAAAAATCTAAAAAAAAATCTAGAAAAAAATCTAGAAAATAAATCTAAAAAAAAATCTAGAAAAAGATCTAGAAAAAAATCTAGAAAAAAATCTAGAAAAAAAATCTAGAAAAAAATCTAGAAAAAAATCTAGAAAATAAATCTAAAAAAAAATCTAGAAAGAAATCTAGAAAAAAATCTAGAAAAAAAATCTAGAAAAAAATCTAGAAAAAAAATCTAGAAAAAAATCTAGAAAAAAAATCTAGAAAAAAAATCTAGAAATAAATCTAGAAAAAAATCTAGAAAAAAAATCTAGAAAAAAATCTAGAAAAAAATCTAGAAAAAAATCTAGAAAATAAATCTAAAAAAAAATCTAGAAAAAAAATCTAGAAAAAAAATCTAGAAAAAAATCTAGAAAAAAAATCTAGAAAAAAAATCTAGAAAAAAATCTAGAAAAAAATCTAGAAAATAAATCTAAAAAAAAATCTAGAAAAAAAATCTAGAAAATAAATCTAGAAAAAAATCTAGAAAAAAAATCTAGAAAAAAATCTAGAAAATAAATCTAAAAAAAAATCTAGAAAAAAATCTAGAAAATAAATCTAGAAAAAAAATCTAGAAAAAAAATCTAGAAAAAACATCTAGAAAAAAAATCTAGAAAAAAAATCTAGAAAAAAAATCTAGAAAAAAATCTAGAAAAAAAATCTAGAAAAAAAATCTAGAAAAAAATCTAGAAAATAAATCGAGAAAAAAATCTAGAAAGAAATCTAGAAAAAAAATCTAGAAAAAAAATCTAGAAAATAAATCTAGAAAAAAATCTAGAAAAAACATCTAGAAAAAAAATCTAGAAAAAAAATCTAGAAAAAAAATCTAGAAAAAAATCTAGAAAAAAAATCTAGAAAAAAAATCTAGAAAAAAATCTAGAAAATAAATCGAGAAAAAAATCTAGAAAGAAATCTAGAAAAAAAATCTAGAAAAAAAATCTAGAAAATAAATCTAGAAAAAAATCTAGAAAAAAAATCTAGAAAAAAATCTAGAAAATAAATCTAAAAAAAAATCTAGAAAAAAATCTAGAAAATAAATCGAGAAAAAAAATCTAGAAAAAAAATCTAGAAAAAAAATCTAGAAAATAAATCTAGAAAAAAATCTAGAAAAAAAATCTAGAAAAAAATCTAGAAAAAAAATCTAGAAAAAAAATCTAGAAAAAAATCTAGAAAAAAATCTAGAAAATAAATCTTAAAAAAAATCTAGAAAGAAATCTAGAAAAAAAATCTAGAAAAAAATCTAGAAAAAAAATCTAGAAAAAAAATCTAGAAAAAAATCTAGAAAATAAATCGAGAAAAAAATCTAGAAAAAAATCTAGAAAAAAAATCTCAAAAAAAATCTAGAAAAAAATCTAGAAAATAAATCTAAAGAAAAATCTAGAAAATAAATCTAGAAAAAAAATCTAGAAAAAAAATCTAGAAAAAAATCTAGAAAAAAATCTAGAAAAAAATCTAGAAAATAAATCTAAAAAAAATCTAGAAAAAAAATCTAGAAAAAAAATCTAGAAAAAAATCTAGAAAAAAAATCTAGAAAAAAATCTAGAAAATAAATCTAAAAAAAAATCTAGAAAATAAATCTAGAAAAAAAATCTAGAAAAAAAATCTAGAAAAAAAATCTAGAAAAAAATCTAGAAAAAAATCTAGAAAAAAATCTAGAAAATAAATCTAAAAAAAAATCTAGAAAAAAAATCTAGAAAAAAAATCTAGAAAAAAATCTAGAAAAAAAATCTAGAAAAAAAATCTAGAAAAAAATCTAGAAAAAAATCTAGAAAATAAATCTAAAAAAAATCTAGAAAAAAAATCTAGAAAATAAATCTAGAAAAAAATCTAGAAAAAAAATCTAGAAAAAAATCTAGAAAATAAATCTAAAAAAAAATCTAGAAAAAAATCTAGAAAATAAATCTAGAAAAAAAATCTAGAAAAAAAATCTAGAAAAAACATCTAGAAAAAAAATCTAGAAAAAAAATCTAGAAAAAAAATCTAGAAAAAAATCTAGAAAAAAAATCTAGAAAAAAAATCTAGAAAAAAATCTAGAAAATAAATCGAGAAAAAAATCTAGAAAGAAATCTAGAAAAAAAATCTAGAAAAAAAATCTAGAAAATAAATCTAGAAAAAAATCTAGAAAAAACATCTAGAAAAAAAATCTAGAAAAAAAATCTAGAAAAAAAATCTAGAAAAAAATCTAGAAAAAAAATCTAGAAAAAAAATCTAGAAAAAAATCTAGAAAATAAATCGAGAAAAAAATCTAGAAAGAAATCTAGAAAAAAAATCTAGAAAAAAAATCTAGAAAATAAATCTAGAAAAAAATCTAGAAAAAAAATCTAGAAAAAAATCTAGAAAATAAATCTAAAAAAAAATCTAGAAAAAAATCGAGAAAATAAATCGAGAAAAAAAATCTAGAAAAAAAATCTAGAAAAAAAATCTAGAAAATAAATCTAGAAAAAAATCTAGAAAAAAAATCTAGAAAAAAATCTAGAAAAAAAATCTAGAAAAAAAATCTAGAAAAAAATCTAGAAAAAAATCTAGAAAATAAATCTTAAAAAAAATCTAGAAAGAAATCTAGAAAAAAAATCTAGAAAAAAATCTAGAAAAAAAATCTAGAAAAAAAATCTAGAAAAAAATCTAGAAAATAAATCGAGAAAAAAATCTAGAAAAAAATCTAGAAAAAAAATCTCAAAAAAAATCTAGAAAAAAATCTAGAAAATAAATCTAAAAAAAAATCTAGAAAATAAATCTAGAAAAAAAATCTAGAAAAAAAATCTAGAAAAAAATCTAGAAAAAAATCTAGAAAAAAATCTAGAAGATAAATCTAAAAAAAAATCTAGAAAAAAAATCTAGAAAAAAAATCTAGAAAAAAATCTAGAAAAAAAATCTAGAAAAAAAATCTAGAAAATAAATCTAAAAAAAAATCTAGAAAATAAATCTAGAAAAAAAATCTAGAAAAAAAATCTAGAAAAAAAATCTAGAAAAAAATCTAGAAAAAAATCTAGAAAAAAATCTAGAAAATAAATCTAAAAAAAAATCTAGAAAAAAAATCTAGAAAAAAAATCTAGAAAAAAATCTAGAAAAAAATCTAGAAAATAAATCTAAAAAAAAATCTAGAAAGAAATCTAGAAAAAAAATCTAGAAAAAAATCTAGAAAAAAAATCTAGAAAAAAAATCTAGAAAAAAATCTAGAAAATAAATCGAGAAAAAAATCTAGAAAAAAATCTAGAAAAAAAATCTCAAAAAAAATCTAGAAAAAAATCTAGAAAATAAATCTAAAAAAAAATCTAGAAAATAAATCTAGAAAAAAAATCTAGAAAAAAAATCTAGAAAAAAATCTAGAAAAAAATCTAGAAAAAAATCTAGAAAATAAATCTAAAAAAAAATCTAGAAAAAAAATCTAGAAAAAAAATCTAGAAAAAAATCTAGAAAAAAAATCTAGAAAAAAAATCTAGAAAATAAATCTAAAAACAAATCTAGAAAATAAATCTAGAAAAAAAATCTAGAAAAAAAATCTAGAAAAAAATCTAGAAAAAAATCTAGAAAAAAATCTAGAAAATAAATCTAAAAAAAAATCTAGAAAAAAAATCTAGAAAAAAAATCTAGAAAAAAATCTAGAAAAAAAATCTAGAAAAAAATCTAGAAAATAAATCTAAAAAAAAATCTAGAAAATAAATCTAGAAAAAAAATCTAGAAAAAAAATCTAGAAAAAAAATCTAGAAAAAAATCTAGAAAAAAATCTAGAAAAAAATCTAGAAAATAAATCTAAAAAAAAATCTAGAAAAAAAATCTAGAAAAAAAATCTAGAAAAAAATCTAGAAAAAAAATCTAGAAAAAAAATCTAGAAAAAAATCTAGAAAAAAATCTAGAAAATAAATCTAAAAAAAATCTAGAAAAAAAATCTAGAAAATAAATCTAGAAAAAAATCTAGAAAAAAAATCTAGAAAAAAATCTAGAAAATAAATCTAAAAAAAAATCTAGAAAAAAATCTAGAAAATAAATCTAGAAAAAAAATCTAGAAAAAAAATCTAGAAAAAACATCTAGAAAAAAAATCTAGAAAAAAAATCTAGAAAAAAAATCTAGAAAAAAATCTAGAAAAAAAATCTAGAAAAAAAATCTAGAAAAAAATCTAGAAAATAAATCGAGAAAAAAATCTAGAAAGAAATCTAGAAAAAAAATCTAGAAAAAAAATCTAGAAAATAAATCTAGAAAAAAATCTAGAAAAAACATCTAGAAAAAAAATCTAGAAAAAAAATCTAGAAAAAAAATCTAGAAAAAAATCTAGAAAAAAAATCTAGAAAAAAAATCTAGAAAAAAATCTAGAAAATAAATCGAGAAAAAAATCTAGAAAGAAATCTAGAAAAAAAATCTAGAAAAAAAATCTAGAAAATAAATCTAGAAAAAAATCTAGAAAAAAAATCTAGAAAAAAATCTAGAAAATAAATCTAAAAAAAAATCTAGAAAAAAATCGAGAAAATAAATCGAGAAAAAAAATCTAGAAAAAAAATCTAGAAAAAAAATCTAGAAAATAAATCTAGAAAAAAATCTAGAAAAAAAATCTAGAAAAAAATCTAGAAAAAAAATCTAGAAAAAAAATCTAGAAAAAAATCTAGAAAAAAATCTAGAAAATAAATCTTAAAAAAAATCTAGAAAGAAATCTAGAAAAAAAATCTAGAAAAAAATCTAGAAAAAAAATCTAGAAAAAAAATCTAGAAAAAAATCTAGAAAATAAATCGAGAAAAAAATCTAGAAAAAAATCTAGAAAAAAAATCTCAAAAAAAATCTAGAAAAAAATCTAGAAAATAAATCTAAAAAAAAATCTAGAAAATAAATCTAGAAAAAAAATCTAGAAAAAAAATCTAGAAAAAAATCTAGAAAAAAATCTAGAAAAAAATCTAGAAGATAAATCTAAAAAAAAATCTAGAAAAAAAATCTAGAAAAAAAATCTAGAAAAAAATCTAGAAAAAAAATCTAGAAAAAAAATCTAGAAAATAAATCTAAAAAAAAATCTAGAAAATAAATCTAGAAAAAAAATCTAGAAAAAAAATCTAGAAAAAAAATCTAGAAAAAAATCTAGAAAAAAATCTAGAAAAAAATCTAGAAAATAAATCTAAAAAAAAATCTAGAAAAAAAATCTAGAAAAAAAATCTAGAAAAAAATCTAGAAAAAAATCTAGAAAATAAATCTAAAAAAAAATCTAGAAAGAAATCTAGAAAAAAAATCTAGAAAAAAATCTAGAAAAAAAATCTAGAAAAAAAATCTAGAAAAAAATCTAGAAAATAAATCGAGAAAAAAATCTAGAAAAAAATCTAGAAAAAAAATCTCAAAAAAAATCTAGAAAAAAATCTAGAAAATAAATCTAAAAAAAAATCTAGAAAATAAATCTAGAAAAAAAATCTAGAAAAAAAATCTAGAAAAAAATCTAGAAAAAAATCTAGAAAAAAATCTAGAAAATAAATCTAAAAAAAAATCTAGAAAAAAAATCTAGAAAAAAAATCTAGAAAAAAATCTAGAAAAAAAATCTAGAAAAAAAATCTAGAAAATAAATCTAAAAACAAATCTAGAAAATAAATCTAGAAAAAAAATCTAGAAAAAAAATCTAGAAAAAAAATCTAGAAAAAAATCTAGAAAAAAATCTAGAAAAAAATCTAGAAAATAAATCTAAAAAAAAATCTAGAAAAAAAATCTAGAAAAAAAATCTAGAAAAAAATCTAGAAAAAAATCTAGAAAAAAAATCTAGAAAAAAAATCTAGAAAAAAATCTAGAAAAAAATCTAGAAAATAAATCTAAAAAAAAATCTAGAAAAAAAATCTAGAAAAAAAATCTAGAAAAAAATCTAGAAAATAAATCGAGAAAAAAATCTAGAAAAAAATCTAGAAAATAAATCTAAAAAAAAATCTAGAAAAAGATCTAGAAAAAAATCTAGAAAAAAATCTAGAAAAAAAATCTAGAAAAAAATCTAGAAAAAAATCTAGAAAAAAATCTAGAAAATAAATCTAAAAAAAAATCTAGAAAGAAAATCTAGAAAAAAAATCTAGAAAAAAATCTAGAAAAAAAATCTAGAAAAAAAATCTAGAAAAAACATCTAGAAAAAAAATCTAGAAAAAAAATCTAGAAAAAAAATCTAGAAAAAAATCTAGAAAAAAAATCTAGAAAAAAAATCTAGAAAAAAATCTAGAAAATAAATCTAGAAAAAAATCTAGAAAAAAATCTAGAAAATAAATCTAAAAAAAAATCTAGAAAAAGATCTAGAAAAAAATCTAGAAAAAAATCTAGAAAAAAAATCTAGAAAAAAATCTAGAAAAAAATCTAGAAAAAAATCTAGAAAATAAATCTAAAAAAAAATCTAGAAAGAAAATCTAGAAAAAAAATCTAGAAAAAAATCTAGAAAAAAAATCTAGAAAAAAGAAAATCTAGAAAAAAATCTAGAAAAAAAATCTAGAAAAAAAATCTAGAAAAAAAATCTAGAAAAAAATCTAGAAAAAAAATCTAGAAAGAAATCTAGAAAAAAAATCTAGAAAAAAAATCTAGAAAATAAATCTAGAAAAAAATCTAGAAAAAAAATCTAGAAAATAAATCTAGAAAAAAATCTAGAAAAAAAATCTAGAAAAAAATCTAGAAAATAAATCTAAAAAAAAATCTAGAAAAAAATCTAGAAAATAAATCTAGAAAAAAAATCTAGAAAAAAAATCTAGAAAAAAAATCTAGAAAAAACATCTAGAAGAAAATCTAGAAAAAAATCTAGAAAAAACATCTAGAAAAAAAATCTAGAAAAAAAATCTAGAAAAAAATCTAGAAAAAAAATCTAGAAAGAAATCTAGAAAAAAAATCTAGAAAAAAAATCTAGAAAATAAATCTAGAAAAAAATCTAGAAAAAAAATCTAGAAAATAAATCTAGAAAAAAATCTAGAAAAAAAATCTAGAAAAAAATCTAGAAAATAAATCAAAAAAAAAATCTAGAAAAAAATCTAGAAAATAAATCTAGAAAAAAAATCTAGAAAAAAAATCTAGAAAAAACATCTAGAAAAAAAATCTAGAAAAAAAATCTAGAAAAAAAATCTAGAAAAAAATCTAGAAAAAAAATCTAGAAAAAAAATCTAGAAAAAAATCGAGAAAATAAATCGAGAAAAAAAATCTAGAAAAAAAATCTAGAAAAAAAATCTAGAAAATAAATCTAGAAAAAAATCTAGAAAAAAAATCTAGAAAAAAATCTAGAAAAAAAATCTAGAAAATAAATCGAGAAAAAAATCTAGAAAAAAATCTAGAAAATAAATCGAGAAAAAAATCTAGAAAAAAATCTAGAAAATAAATCTAAAAAAAAATCTAGAAAATAAATCTAGAAAAAAAATCTAAAAAAAAATCTAGAAAAAAATCTAGAAAAAAATCTAGAAAAAAATCTAGAAAATACATCTAAAAAAAAATCTAGAAAAAAAATCTAGAAAAAAAATCTAGAAAAAAATCTAGAAAAAAAATCTAGAAAAAAAATCTAGAAAAAAATCTAGAAAAAAATCTAGAAAATAAATCTAAAAAAAAATCTAGAAAATAAATCTAGAAAAAAAATCTAGAAAAAAAATCTAGAAAAAAAATCTAGAAAAAAATCTAGAAAAAAATCTAGAAAAAAATCTAGAAAATAAATCTAAAAAAAAATCTAGAAAAAAAATCTAGAAAAAAAATCTAGAAAAAAATCTAGAAAAAAAATCTAGAAAAAAAATCTAGAAAAAAATCTAGAAAAAAATCTAGAAAATAAATCTAAAAAAAAATCTAGAAAGAAATCTAGAAAAAAATCTAGAAAAAAAATCTAGAAAAAAATCTAGAAAAAGAATCTAGAAAAAAATCTAGAAAAAAAAATCTAGAAAAAAAATCTAGAAAAAAATCTAGAAAATAAATCGAGAAAAAAATCTAGAAAAAAATCTAGAAAAAAAATCTAAAAAAAAATCTAGAAAAAAATCTAGAAAATAAATCTAAAAAAAAATCTAGAAAAAAAATCTAGAAAAAAAATCTAGAAAAAAATCTAGAAAAAAAATCTAGAAAAAAAATCTAGAAAAAAATCTAGAAAAAAATCTAGAAAATAAATCTAAAAAAAAATCTAGAAAAAAAATCTAGAAAATAAATCTAGAAAAAAATCTAGAAAAAAAATCTAGAAAAAAATCTAGAAAATAAATATAAAAAAAAATCTAGAAAAAAATCTAGAAAATAAATCTAGAAAAAAAATCTAGAAAAAAAATCTAGAAAAAACATCTAGAAAAAAAATCTAGAAAAAAAATCTAGAAAAAAAATCTAGAAAAAAATCTAGAAAAAAAATCTAGAAAAAAAATCTAGAAAAAAATCTAGAAAATAAATCTAGAAAAAAATCTAGAAAGAAATCTAGAAAAAAAATCTAGAAAAAAAATCTAGAAAATAAATCTAGAAAAAAAATCTAGAAAAAAAATCTAGAAAAAAATCTAGAAAAAAAATCTAGAAAAAAAATCTAGAAAAAAATCTAGAAAATAAATCGAGAAAAAAATCTAGAAAAAAATCTAGAAAATAAATCTAAAAAAAAATCTAGAAAAAGATCTAGAAAAAAATCTAGAAAAAAATCTAGAAAAAAAATCTAGAAAAAAATCTAGAAAAAAATCTAGAAAATAAATCTAAAAAAAAATCTAGAAAGAAAATCTAGAAAAAAAATCTAGAAAAAAATCTAGAAAAAAAATCTAGAAAAAAATCTAGAAAATAAATCTAAAAAAAAATCTAGAAAAAAATCTAGAAAATAAATCTAGAAAAAAAATCTAGAAAAAAAATCTAGAAAAAACATCTAGAAGAAAATCTAGAAAAAAATCTAGAAAAAAAATCTAGAAAAAAAATCTAGAAAAAAAATCTAGAAAAAAATCTAGAAAAAAAATCTAGAAAGAAATCTAGAAAAAAAATCTAGAAAAAAAATCTAGAAAATAAATCTAGAAAAAAATCTAGAAAAAAAATCTAGAAAATAAATCTAGAAAAAAATCTAGAAAAAAAATCTAGAAAAAAATCTAGAAAATAAATCTAAAAAAAAATCTAGAAAAAAATCTAGAAAATAAATCTAGAAAAAAAATCTAGAAAAAAAATCTAGAAAAAACATCTAGAAGAAAATCTAGAAAAAAATCTAGAAAAAAAATCTAGAAAAAAAATCTAGAAAAAAATCTAGAAAAAAATCTAGAAAGAAATCTAGAAAAAAAATCTAGAAAAAAAATCTAGAAAATAAATCTAGAAAAAAATCTAGAAAAAAAATCTAGAAAAAACATCTAGAAAAAAAATCTAGAAAAAAAATCTAGAAAAAAATCTAGAAAAAAAATCTAGAAAGAAATCTAGAAAAAAAATCTAGAAAAAAAATCTAGAAAATAAATCTAGAAAAAAATCTAGAAAAAAAATCTAGAAAATAAATCTAGAAAAAAATCTAGAAAAAAAATCTAGAAAAAAATCTAGAAAATAAATAAAAAAAAAAATCTAGAAAAAAATCTAGAAAATAAATCTAGAAAAAAAATCTAGAAAAAAAATCTAGAAAAAAAATCTAGAAAAAAAATCTAGAAAAAAATCTAGAAAAAAAATCTAGAAAAAAAATCTAGAAAAAAATCGAGAAAATAAATCGAGAAAAAAAATCTAGAAAAAAAATCTAGAAAAAAAATCTAGAAAAAAAATCTAGAAAATAAATCTAGAAAAAAATCTAGAAAAAAAATCTAGAAAAAAATCTAGAAAAAAAATCTAGAAAATAAATCGAGAAAAAAATCTAGAAAAAAATCTAGAAAATAAATCGAGAAAAAAATCTAGAAAAAAATCTAGAAAATAAATCTAAAAAAAAATCTAGAAAATAAATCTAGAAAAAAAATCTAAAAAAAAATCTAGAAAAAAATCTAGAAAAAAATCTAGAAAAAAATCTAGAAAATAAATCTAAAAAAAAATCTAGAAAAAAAATCTAGAAAAAAAATCTAGAAAAAAATCTAGAAAAAAAATCTAGAAAAAAAATCTAGAAAAAAATCTAGAAAAAAATCTAGAAAATAAATCTAAAAAAAAATCTAGAAAATAAATCTAGAAAAAAAATCTAGAAAAAAAATCTAGAAAAAAAATCTAGAAAAAAATCTAGAAAAAAATCTAGAAAAAAATCTAGAAAATAAATCTAAAAAAAAATCTAGAAAAAAAATCTAGAAAAAAAATCTAGAAAAAAATCTAGAAAAAAAATCTAGAAAAAAAATCTAGAAAAAAATCTAGAAAAAAATCTAGAAAATAAATCTAAAAAAAAATCTAGAAAGAAATCTAGAAAAAAATCTAGAAAAAAAATCTAGAAAAAAATCTAGAAAAAGAATCTAGAAAAAAATCTAGAAAAAAAAATCTAGAAAAAAAATCTAGAAAAAAATCTAGAAAATAAATCGAGAAAAAAATCTAGAAAAAAATCTAGAAAAAAAATCTAAAAAAAAATCTAGAAAAAAATCTAGAAAATAAATCTAAAAAAAAATCTAGAAAAAAAATCTAGAAAAAAAATCTAGAAAAAAATCTAGAAAAAAAATCTAGAAAAAAAATCTAGAAAAAAATCTAGAAAAAAATCTAGAAAATAAATCTAAAAAAAAATCTAGAAAAAAAATCTAGAAAATAAATCTAGAAAAAAATCTAGAAAAAAAATCTAGAAAAAAATCTAGAAAATAAATCTAAAAAAAAATCTAGAAAAAAATCTAGAAAATAAATCTAGAAAAAAAATCTAGAAAAAAAATCTAGAAAAAACATCTAGAAAAAAAATCTAGAAAAAAAATCTAGAAAAAAAATCTAGAAAAAAATCTAGAAAAAAAATCTAGAAAAAAAATCTAGAAAAAAATCTAGAAAATAAATCGAGAAAAAAATCTAGAAAGAAATCTAGAAAAAAAATCTAGAAAAAAAATCTAGAAAATAAATCTAGAAAAAAAATCTAGAAAAAAAATCTAGAAAAAAATCTAGAAAAAAAATCTAGAAAAAAAATCTAGAAAAAAATCTAGAAAATAAATCGAGAAAAAAATCTAGAAAAAAATCTAGAAAATAAATCTAAAAAAAAATCTAGAAAAAGATCTAGAAAAAAATCTAGAAAAAAATCTAGAAAAAAAATCTAGAAAAAAATCTAGAAAAAAATCTAGAAAAAAATCTAGAAAATAAATCTAAAAAAAAATCTAGAAAGAAAATCTAGAAAAAAAATCTAGAAAAAAATCTAGAAAAAAAATCTAGAAAAAAATCTAGAAAATAAATCTAAAAAAAAATCTAGAAAAAAATCTAGAAAATAAATCTAGAAAAAAAATCTAGAAAAAAAATCTAGAAAAAACATCTAGAAGAAAATCTAGAAAAAAATCTAGAAAAAAAATCTAGAAAAAAAATCTAGAAAAAAAATCTAGAAAAAAATCTAGAAAAAAAATCTAGAAAGAAATCTAGAAAAAAAATCTAGAAAAAAAATCTAGAAAATAAATCTAGAAAAAAATCTAGAAAAAAAATCTAGAAAATAAATCTAGAAAAAAATCTAGAAAAAAAATCTAGAAAAAAATCTAGAAAATAAATCTAAAAAAAAATCTAGAAAAAAATCTAGAAAATAAATCTAGAAAAAAAATCTAGAAAAAAAATCTAGAAAAAACATCTAGAAGAAAATCTAGAAAAAAATCTAGAAAAAAAATCTAGAAAAAAAATCTAGAAAAAAATCTAGAAAAAAATCTAGAAAGAAATCTAGAAAAAAAATCTAGAAAAAAAATCTAGAAAATAAATCTAGAAAAAAATCTAGAAAAAAAATCTAGAAAATAAATCTAGAAAAAAATCTAGAAAAAAAATCTAGAAAAAAATCTAGAAAATAAATCTAAAAAAAAATCTAGAAAAAAATCTAGAAAATAAATCTAGAAAAAAAATCTAGAAAAAAAATCTAGAAAAAACATCTAGAAAAAAAATCTAGAAAAAAAATCTAGAAAAAAAATCTAGAAAAAAATCGAGAAAATAAATCGAGAAAAAAAATCTAGAAAAAAAATCTAGAAAAAAAATCTAGAAAATAAATCTAGAAAAAAATCTAGAAAAAAAATCTAGAAAAAAATCTAGAAAAAAAATCGAGAAAATAAATCGAGAAAAAAATCTAGAAAAAAATCTAGAAAATAAATCGAGAAAAAAATCTAGAAAATAAATCTAAAAAAAAATCTAGAAAATAAATCTAGAAAAAAAATCTAGAAAAAAAATCTAGAAAAAAAATCTAGAAAAAAATCTAGAAAAAAATCTAGAAAAAAATCTAGAAAATAAATCTAAAAAAAAATCTAGAAAAAAAATCTAGAAAAAAAATCTAGAAAAAAATCTAGAAAAAAAATCTAGAAAAAAAATCTAGAAAAAAATCTAGAAAATAAATCTAAAAAAAAATCTAGAAAGAAATCTAGAAAAAAATCTAGAAAAAAAATCTAGAAAAAAATCTAGAAAAAGAATCTAGAAAAAAATCTAGAAAAAAAATCTAGAAAAAAAATCTAGAAAAAAATCTAGAAAATAAATCGAGAAAAAAATCTAGAAAAAAATCTAGAAAAAAAATCTAAAAAAAAATCTAGAAAAAAATCTAGAAAATAAATCTAAAAAAAAATCTAGAAAATAAATCTAGAAAAAAAATCTAGAAAAAAAATCTAGAAAAAAAATCTAGAAAAAAATCTAGAAAAAAATCTAGAAAAAAATCTAGAAAAAAAATCTAGAAAAAAAATATAGAAAATAAATCTAGAAAAAAATCTAGAAAAAAAATCTAGAAAAAAATCTAGAAAATAAATCTAGAAAAAAAATCTAGAAAAAAAATCTAGAAAAAACATCTAGAAAAAAAATCTAGAAAAAAAATCTAGAAAAAAAATCTAGAAAAAAATCTAGAAAAAAAATCTAGAAAAAAAATCTAGAAAAAAATCTAGAAAATAAATCGAGAAAAAAATCTAGAAAGAAATCTAGAAAAAAAATCTAGAAAAAAAATCTAGAAAATAAATCTAGAAAAAAATCTAGAAAAAAAATCTAGAAAAAAATCTAGAAAATAAATCTAAAAAAAAAATCTAGAAAAAAAATCTAGAAAAAAATCTAGAAAAAAAATCTAGAAAAAAAATCTAGAAAAAAATCTAGAAAATAAATCGAGAAAAAAATCTAGAAAAAAATCTAGAAAATAAATCTAAAAAAAAATCTAGAAAAAGATCTAGAAAAAAATCTAGAAAAAAATCTAGAAAAAAAATCTAGAAAAAAATCTAGAAAAAAATCTAGAAAAAAATCTAGAAAATAAATCTAAAAAAAAAATCTAGAAAAAAAATCTAGAAAAAAATCTAGAAAAAAAATCTAGAAAAAAAATCTAGAAAAAAATCTAGAAAATAAATCGAGAAAAAAATCTAGAAAAAAATCTAGAAAATAAATCTAAAAAAAAATCTAGAAAAAAAATCTAGAAAAAAATCTAGAAAATAAATCTAAAAAAAAATCTTGAAAAAAATCTAGAAAATAAATCTAGAAAAAAAATCTAGAAAAAAAATCTAGAAAAAACATCTAGAAGAAAATCTAGAAAAAAATCTAGAAAAAAAATCTAGAAAAAAAATCTTGAAAAAAAATCTAGAAAAAAATCTAGAAAAAAAATCTAGAAAGAAATCTAGAAAAAAAATCTAGAAAATAAATCTAGAAAATAAATCTAGAAAAAAATCTAGAAAAAAAATCTAGAAAATAAATCTAGAAAAAAATCTAGAAAAAAAATCTAGAAAAAAATCTAGAAAAAGAATCTAGAAAAAAATCTAGAAAAAAAATCTAGAAAAAAAATCTAGAAAAAAATCTAGAAAATAAATCGAGAAAAAAATCTAGAAAAAAATCTAGAAAAAAAATCTAAAAAAAAATCTAGAAAAAAATCTAGAAAATAAATCTAAAAAAAAATCTAGAAAATAAATCTAGAAAAAAAATCTAGAAAAAAAATCTAGAAAAAAAATCTAGAAAAAAATCTAGAAAAAAATCTAGAAAAAAATCTAGAAAAAAAATCTAGAAAAAAAATATAGAAAATAAATCTAGAAAAAAATCTAGAAAAAAAATCTAGAAAAAAATCTAGAAAATAAATCTAGAAAAAAAATCTAGAAAAAAAATCTAGAAAAAACATCTAGAAAAAAAATCTAGAAAAAAAATCTAGAAAAAAAATCTAGAAAAAAATCTAGAAAAAAAATCTAGAAAAAAAATCTAGAAAAAAATCTAGAAAATAAATCGAGAAAAAAATCTAGAAAGAAATCTAGAAAAAAAATCTAGAAAAAAAATCTAGAAAATAAATCTAGAAAAAAATCTAGAAAAAAAATCTAGAAAAAAATCTAGAAAATAAATCTAAAAAAAAAATCTAGAAAAAAAATCTAGAAAAAAATCTAGAAAAAAAATCTAGAAAAAAAATCTAGAAAAAAATCTAGAAAATAAATCGAGAAAAAAATCTAGAAAAAAATCTAGAAAATAAATCTAAAAAAAAATCTAGAAAAAGATCTAGAAAAAAATCTAGAAAAAAATCTAGAAAAAAAATCTAGAAAAAAATCTAGAAAAAAATCTAGAAAAAAATCTAGAAAATAAATCTAAAAAAAAAATCTAGAAAAAAAATCTAGAAAAAAATCTAGAAAAAAAATCTAGAAAAAAAATCTAGAAAAAAATCTAGAAAATAAATCGAGAAAAAAATCGAGAAAAAAATCTAGAAAATAAATCTAAAAAAAAATCTAGAAAAAGATCTAGAAAAAAATCTAGAAAAAAATCTAGAAAAAAAATCTAGAAAAAAATCTAGAAAAAAATCTAGAAAAAAATCTAGAAAATAAATCTAAAAAAAAATCTAGAAAAAAAATCTAGAAAAAAATCTAGAAAATAAATCTAAAAAAAAATCTAGAAAAAAATCTAGAAAATAAATCTAGAAAAAAAATCTAGAAAAAAAATCTAGAAAAAACATCTAGAAGAAAATCTAGAAAAAAATCTAGAAAAAAAATCTAGAAAAAAAATCTTGAAAAAAAATCTAGAAAAAAATCTAGAAAAAAAATCTAGAAAGAAATCTAGAAAAAAAATCTAGAAAAAAAATCTAGAAAATAAATCTAGAAAAAAATCTAGAAAAAAAATCTAGAAAATAAATCTAGAAAAAAAATCTAGAAAAAAATCTAGAAAATAAATCGAGAAAAAAATCTAGAAAGAAATCTAGAAAAAAAATCTAGAAAAAAAATCTAGAAAATAAATCTAGAAAAAAATCTAGAAAAAAAATCTAGAAAAAAATCTAGAAAATAAATCTAAAAAAAAAATCTAGAAAAAAAATCTAGAAAAAAATCTAGAAAAAAAATCTAGAAAAAAAATCTAGAAAAAAATCTAGAAAATAAATCGAGAAAAAAATCTAGAAAAAAATCTAGAAAATAAATCTAAAAAAAAATCTAGAAAAAGATCTAGAAAAAAATCTAGAAAAAAATCTAGAAAAAAAATCTAGAAAAAAATCTAGAAAAAAATCTAGAAAAAAATCTAGAAAATAAATCTAAAAAAAAAATCTAGAAAAAAAATCTAGAAAAAAATCTAAAAAAAAAATCTAGAAAAAAAATCTAGAAAAAAATCTAGAAAATAAATCGAGAAAAAAATCTAGAAAAAAATCTAGAAAATAAATCTAAAAAAAAATCTAGAAAAAAAATCTAGAAAAAAATCTAGAAAATAAATCTAAAAAAAAATCTTGAAAAAAATCTAGAAAATAAATCTAGAAAAAAATCTAGAAAAAAAATCTAGAAAATAAATCTAGAAAAAGAATCTAGAAAAAAATCTAGAAAAAAAATCTAGAAAAAAAATCTAGAAAAAAATCTAGAAAATAAATCGAGAAAAAAATCTAGAAAAAAATCTAGAAAAAAAATCTAAAAAAAAATCTAGAAAAAAATCTAGAAAATAAATCTAAAAAAAAATCTAGAAAATAAATCTAGAAAAAAAATCTAGAAAAAAAATCTAGAAAAAAAATCTAGAAAAAAATCTAGAAAAAAATCTTGAAAAAAAATCTAGAAAAAAATCTAGAAAAAAAATCTAGAAAGAAATCTAGAAAAAAAATCTAGAAAATAAATCTAGAAAATAAATCTAGAAAAAAATCTAGAAAAAAAATCTAGAAAATAAATCTAGAAAAAAATCTAGAAAAAAAATCTAGAAAATAAATCTAGAAAAAGAATCTAGAAAAAAATCTAGAAAAAAAATCTAGAAAAAAAATCTAGAAAAAAATCTAGAAAATAAATCGAGAAAAAAATCTAGAAAAAAATCTAGAAAAAAAATCTAAAAAAAAATCTAGAAAAAAATCTAGAAAATAAATCTAAAAAAAAATCTAGAAAATAAATCTAGAAAAAAAATCTAGAAAAAAAATCTAGAAAAAAAATCTAGAAAAAAATCTAGAAAAAAATCTAGAAAAAAATCTAGAAAAAAAATCTAGAAAAAAAATATAGAAAATAAATCTAGAAAAAAATCTAGAAAAAAAATCTAGAAAAAAATCTAGAAAATAAATCTAGAAAAAAAATCTAGAAAAAAAATCTAGAAAAAACATCTAGAAAAAAAATCTAGAAAAAAAATCTAGAAAAAAAATCTAGAAAAAAATCTAGAAAAAAAATCTAGAAAAAAAATCTAGAAAAAAATCTAGAAAATAAATCGAGAAAAAAATCTAGAAAGAAATCTAGAAAAAAAATCTAGAAAAAAAATCTAGAAAATAAATCTAGAAAAAAATCTAGAAAAAAAATCTAGAAAAAAATCTAGAAAATAAATCTAAAAAAAAAATCTAGAAAAAAAATCTAGAAAAAAATCTAGAAAAAAAATCTAGAAAAAAAATCTAGAAAAAAATCTAGAAAATAAATCGAGAAAAAAATCTAGAAAAAAATCTAGAAAATAAATCTAAAAAAAAATCTAGAAAAAGATCTAGAAAAAAATCTAGAAAAAAATCTAGAAAAAAAATCTAGAAAAAAATCTAGAAAAAAATCTAGAAAAAAATCTAGAAAATAAATCTAAAAAAAAAATCTAGAAAAAAAATCTAGAAAAAAATCTAGAAAAAAAATCTAGAAAAAAAATCTAGAAAAAAATCTAGAAAATAAATCGAGAAAAAAATCGAGAAAAAAATCTAGAAAATAAATCTAAAAAAAAATCTAGAAAAAGATCTAGAAAAAAATCTAGAAAAAAATCTAGAAAAAAAATCTAGAAAAAAATCTAGAAAAAAATCTAGAAAAAAATCTAGAAAATAAATCTAAAAAAAAATCTAGAAAAAAAATCTAGAAAAAAATCTAGAAAATAAATCTAAAAAAAAATCTAGAAAAAAATCTAGAAAATAAATCTAGAAAAAAAATCTAGAAAAAAAATCTAGAAAAAACATCTAGAAGAAAATCTAGAAAAAAATCTAGAAAAAAAATCTAGAAAAAAAATCTTGAAAAAAAATCTAGAAAAAAATCTAGAAAAAAAATCTAGAAAGAAATCTAGAAAAAAAATCTAGAAAAAAAATCTAGAAAATAAATCTAGAAAAAAATCTAGAAAAAAAATCTAGAAAATAAATCTAGAAAAAAATCTAGAAAAAAAATCTAGAAAAAACATCTAGAAGAAAATCTAGAAAAAAATCTAGAAAAAAAATCTAGAAAAAAAATCTTGAAAAAAAATCTAGAAAAAAATCTAGAAAAAAAATCTAGAAAGAAATCTAGAAAAAAAATCTAGAAAATAAATCTAGAAAATAAATCTAGAAAAAAATCTAGAAAAAAAATCTAGAAAATAAATCTAGAAAAAAATCTAGAAAAAAAATCTAGAAAAAAATCTAGAAAATAAATCTAAAAAAAAATCTAGAAAAAAATCTAGAAAATAAATCTAGAAAAAAAATCTAGAAAAAAAATCTAGAAAAAACATCTAGAAAAAAAATCTAGAAAAAAAATCTAGAAAAAAAATCTAGAAAAAAATCTAGAAAAAAAATCTAAAAAAAAATCTAGAAAAAAATCTAGAAAAAAATCTAGAAAAAAAATCTAGAAAAAAAATCTAGAAAAAAAATCTAGAAAAAAATCTAGAAAAAAAATCTAGAAAGAAATCTAGAAAAAAAATCTAGAAAAAAAATCTAGAAAATAAATCTAGAAAAAAATCTAGAAAAAAAATCTAGAAAATAAATCTAGAAAAAAATCTAGAAAAAAAATCTAGAAAAAAATCTAGAAAATAAATCTAAAAAAAAATCTAGAAAAAAATCTAGAAAAAAAATCTAGAAAAAAAATCTAGAAAAAAAATCTAGAAAAAACATCTAGAAGAAAATCTAGAAAAAAATCTAGAAAAAAAATCTAGAAAAAAAATCTAGAAAAAAAATCTAGAAAAAAATCTAGAAAAAAAATCTAGAAAGAAATCTAGAAAAAAAATCTAGAAAAAAAATCTAGAAAATAAATCTAGAAAAAAATCTAGAAAAAAATCTAGAAAATAAATCTAGAAAAAAATCTAGAAAAAAAATCTAGAAAAAAATCTAGAAAATAAATCTAAAAAAAAATCTAGAAAAAAATCTAGAAAATAAATCTAGAAAAAAAATCTAGAAAAAAAATCTAGAAAAAACATCTAGAAAAAAAATCTAGAAAAAAAATCTAGAAAAAAAATCTAGAAAAAAATCTAGAAAAAAAATCTAGAAAAAAAATCTAGAAAAAAATCGAGAAAATAAATCGAGAAAAAAAATCTAGAAAAAAAATCTAGAAAAAAAATCTAGAAAATAAATCTAGAAAAAAATCTAGAAAAAAAATCTAGAAAAAAATCTAGAAAAAAAATCTAGAAAAAAAATCTAGAAAAAAATCTAGAAAAAAATCTAGAAAATAAATCTAAAAAAAAATCTAGAAAGAAATCTAGAAAAAAAATCTAGAAAAAAATCTAGAAAAAAAATCTAGAAAAAAAATCTAGAAAAAAATCTAGAAAATAAATCGAGAAAAAAATCTAGAAAAAAATCTAGAAAAAAAATCTCAAAAAAAATCTAGAAAAAAATCTAGAAAATAAATCTAGAAAAAAATCTAGAAAAAAATCTAGAAAATAAATCTAAAAAAAAATCTAGAAAAAAAATCTAGAAAAAAAATCTAGAAAAAAATCTAGAAAAAAAATCTAGAAAAAAAATCTAGAGAAAAATCTAGAAAAAAATCTAGAAAATAAATCTAAAAAAAAATCTAGAAAATAAATCTAGAAAAAAAATCTAGAAAAAAAATCTAGAAAAAAAATCTAGAAAAAAATCTAGAAAAAAAATCTAGAAAAAAAATCTAGAAAAAAATCTAGAAAATAAATCGAGAAAAAAATCTAGAAAAAAATCTAGAAAATAAATCTAGAAAATAAATCTAAAAAAAAATCTAGAAAAAGATCTAGAAAAAAATCTAGAAAAAAATCTAGAAAAAAATCTAGAAAATAAATCTAGAAAAAAATCTAGAAAAAAAATCTAGAAAAAAATCTAGAAAATAAATCTAAAAAAAAATCTAGAAAAAAATCTAGAAAATAAATCTAGAAAAAAAATCTAGAAAAAAAATCTAGAAAAAACATCTAGAAAAAAAATCTAGAAAAAAAATCTAGAAAAAAAATCTAGAAAAAAATCTAGAAAAAAAATCTAGAAAAAAAATCTAGAAAAAAATCGAGAAAATAAATCGAGAAAAAAAATCTAGAAAAAAAATCTAGAAAAAAAATCTAGAAAATAAATCTAGAAAAAAATCTAGAAAAAAAATCTAGAAAAAAATCTAGAAAAAAAATCTAGAAAAAAAATCTAGAAAAAAATCTAGAAAAAAATCTAGAAAATAAATCTAAAAAAAAATCTAGAAAGAAATCTAGAAAAAAAATCTAGAAAAAAATCTAGAAAAAAAATCTAGAAAAAAAATCTAGAAAAAAATCTAGAAAATAAATCGAGAAAAAAATCTAGAAAAAAATCTAGAAAAAAAATCTAGAAAAAAATCTAGAAAAAAATCTAGAAAATAAATCTAGAAAAAAATCTAGAAAAAAATCTAGAAAATAAATCTAAAAAAAAATCTAGAAAAAAAATCTAGAAAAAAAATCTAGAAAAAAATCTAGAAAAAAAATCTAGAAAAAAAATCTAGAGAAAAATCTAGAAAAAAATCTAGAAAATAAATCTAAAAAAAAATCTAGAAAATAAATCTAGAAAAAAAATCTAGAAAAAAAATCTAGAAAAAAAATCTAGAAAAAAATCTAGAAAAAAAATCTAGAAAAAAAATCTAGAAAAAAATCTAGAAAATAAATCGAGAAAAAAATCTAGAAAAAAATCTAGAAAATAAATCTAGAAAATAAATCTAAAAAAAAATCTAGAAAAAGATCTAGAAAAAAATCTAGAAAAAAATCTAGAAAAAAATCTAGAAAAAAATCTAGAAAAAAATCTAGAAAATAAATCTAAAAAAAAATCTAGAAAGAAAATCTAGAAAAAAAATCTAGAAAAAAATCTAGAAAAAAAATCTAGAAAAAAATCTAGAAAATAAATCTAAAAAAAAATCTAGAAAAAAATCTAGAAAATAAATCTAGAAAAAAAATCTAGAAAAAAAATCTAGAAAAAACATCTAGAAGAAAATCTAGAAAAAAATCTAGAAAAAAAATCTAGAAAAAAAATCTAGAAAAAAAATCTAGAAAAAAATCTAGAAAAAAAATCTAGAAAGAAATCTAGAAAAAAAATCTAGAAAAAAAATCTAGAAAATAAATCTAGAAAAAAATCTAGAAAAAAAATCTAGAAAAAAATCTAGAAAATAAATCTAAAAAAAAATCTAGAAAAAAATCTAGAAAATAAATCTAGAAAAAAAATCTAGAAAAAAAATCTAGAAAAAACATCTAGAAAAAAAATCTAGAAAAAAAATCTAGAAAAAAAATCTAGAAAAAAATCTAGAAAAAAAATCTAGAAAAAAAATCTAGAAAAAAATCTAGAAAATAAATCGAGAAAAAAATCTAGAAAGAAATCTAGAAAAAAAATCTAGAAAAAAAATCTAGAAAATAAATCTAGAAAAAAATCTAGAAAAAAAATCTAGAAAAAAATCTAGAAAATAAATCTAAAAAAAAAATCTAGAAAAAAAATCTAGAAAAAAATCTAGAAAAAAAATCTAGAAAAAAAATCTAGAAAAAAATCTAGAAAATAAATCGAGAAAAAAATCTAGAAAAAAATCTAGAAAATAAATCTAAAAAAAAATCTAGAAAAAGATCTAGAAAAAAATCTAGAAAAAAATCTAGAAAAAAAATCTAGAAAAAAATCTAGAAAAAAATCTAGAAAAAAATCTAGAAAATAAATCTAAAAAAAAAATCTAGAAAAAAAATCTAGAAAAAAATCTAGAAAAAAAATCTAGAAAAAAAATCTAGAAAATAAATCGAGAAAAAAATCTAGAAAAAAATCTAGAAAATAAATCTAGAAAATAAATCTAAAAAAAAATCTAGAAAAAGATCTAGAAAAAAATCTAGAAAAAAATCTAGAAAAAAAATCTAGAAAAAAATCTAGAAAAAAATCTAGAAAAAAATCTAGAAAATAAATCTAAAAAAAAATCTAGAAAAAAAATCTAGAAAAAAATCTAGAAAATAAATCTAAAAAAAAATCTAGAAAAAAATCTAGAAAATAAATCTAGAAAAAAAATCTAGAAAAAAAATCTAGAAAAAACATCTAGAAGAAAATCTAGAAAAAAATCTAGAAAAAAAATCTAGAAAAAAAATCTAGAAAAAAAATCTAGAAAAAAAATCTAGAAAAAAATCTAGAAAAAAAATCTAGAAAGAAATCTAGAAAAAAAATCTAGAAAAAAAATCTAGAAAATAAATCTAGAAAAAAATCTAGAAAAAAAATCTAGAAAAAAATCTAGAAAATAAATCTAAAAAAAAATCTAGAAAAAAATCTAGAAAATAAATCTAGAAAAAAAATCTAGAAAAAAAATCTAGAAAAAACATCTAGAAAAAAAATCTAGAAAAAAAATCTAGAAAAAAAATCTAGAAAAAAATCTAGAAAAAAAATCTAGAAAAAAAATCTAGAAAAAAATCTAGAAAATAAATCGAGAAAAAAATCTAGAAAGAAATCTAGAAAAAAAATCTAGAAAAAAAATCTAGAAAATAAATCTAGAAAAAAATCTAGAAAAAAAATCTAGAAAAAAATCTAGAAAATAAATCTAAAAAAAAAATCTAGAAAAAAAATCTAGAAAAAAATCTAGAAAAAAAATCTAGAAAAAAAATCTAGAAAAAAATCTAGAAAATAAATCGAGAAAAAAATCTAGAAAAAAATCTAGAAAATAAATCTAAAAAAAAATCTAGAAAAAGATCTAGAAAAAAATCTAGAAAAAAATCTAGAAAAAAAATCTAGAAAAAAATCTAGAAAAAAATCTAGAAAAAAATCTAGAAAATAAATCTAAAAAAAAAATCTAGAAAAAAAATCTAGAAAAAAATCTAGAAAAAAAATCTAGAAAAAAAATCTAGAAAAAAATCTAGAAAATAAATCGAGAAAAAAATCTAGAAAAAAATCTAGAAAATAAATCTAAAAAAAAATCTAGAAAAAGATCTAGAAAAAAATCTAGAAAAAAATCTAGAAAAAAAATCTAGAAAAAAATCTAGAAAAAAATCTAGAAAAAAATCTAGAAAATAAATCTAAAAAAAAATCTAGAAAAAAAATCTAGAAAAAAATCTAGAAAATAAATCTAAAAAAAAATCTAGAAAAAAATCTAGAAAATAAATCTAGAAAAAAAATCTAGAAAAAAAATCTAGAAAAAACATCTAGAAGAAAATCTAGAAAAAAATCTAGAAAAAAAATCTAGAAAAAAAATCTTGAAAAAAAATCTAGAAAAAAATCTAGAAAAAAAATCTAGAAAGAAATCTAGAAAAAAAATCTAGAAAATAAATCTAGAAAATAAATCTAGAAAAAAATCTAGAAAAAAAATCTAGAAAATAAATCTAGAAAAAAATCTAGAAAAAAAATCTAGAAAAAAATCTAGAAAATAAATCTAAAAAAAAATCTAGAAAAAAATCTAGAAAATAAATCTAGAAAAAAAATCTAGAAAAAAAATCTAGAAAAAACATCTAGAAAAAAAATCTAGAAAAAAAATCTAGAAAAAAAATCTAGAAAAAAATCTAGAAAAAAAATCTAAAAAAAAATCTAGAAAAAAATCTAGAAAAAAATCTAGAAAAAAAATCTAGAAAAAAAATCTAGAAAAAAAATCTAGAAAAAAATCTAGAAAAAAAATCTAGAAAGAAATCTAGAAAAAAAATCTAGAAAAAAAATCTAGAAAATAAATCTAGAAAAAAATCTAGAAAAAAAATCTAGAAAAAAAATCTAGAAAAAAAATCTAGAAAAAAATCTAGAAAAAAAATCTAGAAAGAAATCTAGAAAAAAAATCTAGAAAAAAAATCTAGAAAATAAATCTAGAAAAAAATCTAGAAAAAAAATCTAGAAAATAAATCTAGAAAAAAATCTAGAAAAAAAATCTAGAAAAAAATCTAGAAAAAAATCTAGAAAAAAAATCTAGAAAGAAATCTAGAAAAAAAATCTAGAAAAAAATCTAGAAAATAAATCGAGAAAAAAATCTAGAAAGAAATCTAGAAAAAAAATCTAGAAAAAAAATCTAGAAAATAAATCTAGAAAAAAATCTAGAAAAAAAATCTAGAAAAAAATCTAGAAAATAAATCTAAAAAAAAAATCTAGAAAAAAAATCTAGAAAAAAATCTAGAAAAAAAATCTAGAAAAAAAATCTAGAAAAAAATCTAGAAAATAAATCGAGAAAAAAATCTAGAAAAAAATCTAGAAAATAAATCTAAAAAAAAATCTAGAAAAAGATCTAGAAAAAAATCTAGAAAAAAATCTAGAAAAAAAATCTAGAAAAAAATCTAGAAAAAAATCTAGAAAAAAATCTAGAAAATAAATCTAAAAAAAAAATCTAGAAAAAAAATCTAGAAAAAAATCTAGAAAAAAAATCTAGAAAAAAAATCTAGAAAAAAATCTAGAAAATAAATCGAGAAAAAAATCTAGAAAAAAATCTAGAAAATAAATCTAAAAAAAAATCTAGAAAAAGATCTAGAAAAAAATCTAGAAAAAAATCTAGAAAAAAAATCTAGAAAAAAATCTAGAAAAAAATCTAGAAAAAAATCTAGAAAATAAATCTAAAAAAAAATCTAGAAAGAAAATCTAGAAAAAAAATCTAGAAAAAAATCTAGAAAAAAAATCTAGAAAAAAATCTAGAAAATAAATCTAAAAAAAAATCTAGAAAAAAATCTAGAAAATAAATCTAGAAAAAAAATCTAGAAAAAAAATCTAGAAAAAACATCTAGAAGAAAATCTAGAAAAAAATCTAGAAAAAAAATCTAGAAAAAAAATCTTGAAAAAAAATCTAGAAAAAAATCTAGAAAAAAAATCTAGAAAGAAATCTAGAAAAAAAATCTAGAAAATAAATCTAGAAAATAAATCTAGAAAAAAATCTAGAAAAAAAATCTAGAAAATAAATCTAGAAAAAAATCTAGAAAAAAAATCTAGAAAAAAATCTAGAAAATAAATCTAAAAAAAAATCTAGAAAAAAATCTAGAAAATAAATCTAGAAAAAAAATCTAGAAAAAAAATCTAGAAAAAACATCTAGAAAAAACATCTAGAAAAAAAATCTAGAAAAAAAATCTAGAAAAAAATCTAGAAAAAAAAATCTAAAAAAAAATCTAGAAAAAAATCTAGAAAAAAATCTAGAAAAAAAATCTAGAAAAAAAATCTAGAAAAAAAATCTAGAAAAAAATCTAGAAAAAAAATCTAGAAAGAAATCTAGAAAAAAAATCTAGAAAAAAAATCTAGAAAATAAATCTAGAAAAAAATCTAGAAAAAAAATCTAGAAAATAAATCTAGAAAAAAATCTAGAAAAAAAATCTAGAAAAAAATCTAGAAAATAAATCTAAAAAAAAATCTAGAAAAAAAATCTAGAAAAAACATCTAGAAGAAAATCTAGAAAAAAATCTAGAAAAAAAATCTAGAAAAAAAATCTAGAAAAAAAATCTAGAAAAAAATCTAGAAAAAAAATCTAGAAAGAAATCTAGAAAAAAAATCTAGAAAAAAAATCTAGAAAATAAATCTAGAAAAAAATCTAGAAAAAAATCTAGAAAATAAATCTAGAAAAAAATCTAGAAAAAAAATCTAGAAAAAAATCTAGAAAATGAATCTAAAAAAAAATCTAGAAAAAAATCTAGAAAATAAATCTAGAAAAAAAATCTAGAAAAAAAATCTAGAAAAAACATCTAGAAAAAAAATCTAGAAAAAAAATCTAGAAAAAAAATCTAGAAAAAAATCTAGAAAAAAAATCTAGAAAAAAAATCTAGAAAAAAATCGAGAAAATAAATCGAGAAAAAAAATCTAGAAAAAAAATCTAGAAAAAAAATCTAGAAAATAAATCTAGAAAAAAATCTAGAAAAAAAATCTAGAAAAAAATCTAGAAAAAAAATCTAGAAAAAAAATCTAGAAAAAAATCTAGAAAAAAATCTAGAAAATAAATCTAAAAAAAAATCTAGAAAGAAATCTAGAAAAAAAATCTAGAAAAAAATCTAGAAAAAAAATCTAGAAAAAAAATCTAGAAAAAAATCTAGAAAATAAATCGAGAAAAAAATCTAGAAAAAAATCTAGAAAAAAAATCTCAAAAAAAATCTAGAAAAAAATCTAGAAAATAAATCTAGAAAAAAATCTAGAAAAAAATCTAGAAAAAAAATCTAAAAAAAAATCTAGAAAAAAAATCTAGAAAAAAAATCTAGAAAAAAATCTAGAAAAAAAATCTAGAAAAAAAATCTAGAGAAAAATCTAGAAAAAAATCTAGAAAATAAATCTAAAAAAAAATCTAGAAAATAAATCTAGAAAAAAAATCTAGAAAAAAAATCTAGTAAAAAAATCTAGAAAAAAATCTAGAAAAAAAATCTAGAAAAAAAATCTAGAAAAAAATCTAGAAAATAAATCGAGAAAAAAATCTAGAAAAAAATCTAGAAAATAAATCTAGAAAATAAATCTAAAAAAAAATCTAGAAAAAGATCTAGAAAAAAATCTAGAAAAAAATCTAGAAAAAAATCTAGAAAAAAATCTAGAAAAAAATCTAGAAAATAAATCTAAAAAAAAATCTAGAAAGAAAATCTAGAAAAAAAATCTAGAAAAAAATCTAGAAAAAAAATCTAGAAAAAAATCTAGAAAATAAATCTAAAAAAAAATCTAGAAAAAAATCTAGAAAATAAATCTAGAAAAAAAATCTAGAAAAAAAATCTAGAAAAAACATCTAGAAGAAAATCTAGAAAAAAATCTAGAAAAAAAATCTAGAAAAAAAATCTAGAAAAAAAATCTAGAAAAAAATCTAGAAAAAAAATCTAGAAAAAAAATCTAGAAAAAAATCGAGAAAATAAATCGAGAAAAAAAATCTAGAAAAAAAATCTAGAAAAAAAATCTAGAAAATAAATCTAGAAAAAAATCTAGAAAAAAAATCTAGAAAAAAATCTAGAAAAAAAATCTAGAAAAAAAATCTAGAAAAAAATCTAGAAAAAAATCTAGAAAATAAATCTAAAAAAAAATCTAGAAAGAAATCTAGAAAAAAAATCTAGAAAAAAATCTAGAAAAAAAATCTAGAAAAAAAATCTAGAAAAAAATCTAGAAAATAAATCGAGAAAAAAATCTAGAAAAAAATCTAGAAAAAAAATCTCAAAAAAAATCTAGAAAAAAATCTAGAAAATAAATCTAGAAAAAAATCTAGAAAAAAATCTAGAAAAAAAATCTAAAAAAAAATCTAGAAAAAAAATCTAGAAAAAAAATCTAGAAAAAAATCTAGAAAAAAAATCTAGAAAAAAAATCTAGAGAAAAATCTAGAAAACAATCTAGAAAATAAATCTAAAAAAAAATCTAGAAAATAAATCTAGAAAAAAAATCTAGAAAAAAAATCTAGTAAAAAAATCTAGAAAAAAATCTAGAAAAAAAATCTAGAAAAAAAATCTAGAAAAAAATCTAGAAAATAAATCGAGAAAAAAATCTAGAAAAAAATCTAGAAAATAAATCTAGAAAATAAATCTAAAAAAAAATCTAGAAAAAGATCTAGAAAAAAATCTAGAAAAAAATCTAGAAAAAAATCTAGAAAAAAATCTAGAAAATAAATCTAAAAAAAAATCTAGAAAGAAAATCTAGAAAAAAAATCTAGAAAAAAATCTAGAAAAAAAATCTAGAAAAAAATCTAGAAAATAAATCTAAAAAAAAATCTAGAAAAAAATCTAGAAAATAAATCTAGAAAAAAAATCTAGAAAAAAAATCTAGAAAAAACATCTAGAAGAAAATCTAGAAAAAAATCTAGAAAAAAAATCTAGAAAAAAAATCTAGAAAAAAAATCTAGAAAAAAATCTAGAAAAAAAATCTAGAAAGAAATCTAGAAAAAAAATCTAGAAAAAAAATCTAGAAAATAAATCTAGAAAAAAATCTAGAAAAAAAATCTAGAAAATAAATCTAGAAAAAAATCTAGAAAAAAAATCTAGAAAAAAATCTAGAAAATAAATCTAAAAAAAAATCTAGAAAAAAATCTAGAAAATAAATCTAGAAAAAAAATCTAGAAAAAAAATCTAGAAAAAACACCTAGAAGAAAATCTAGAAAAAAATCTAGAAAAAAAATCTAGAAAAAAAATCTAGAAAAAAAATCTAGAAAAAAATCTAGAAAAAAAATCTAGAAAGAAATCTAGAAAAAAAATCTAGAAAAAAAATCTAGAAAATAAATCTAGAAAAAAATCTAGAAAAAAAATCTAGAAAAAAAATCTAGAAAAAAAATCTAGAAAAAAATCTAGAAAAAAAATCTAGAAAAAAATCTAGAAAATAAATCTAAAAAAAAATCTAGAAAAAAATCTAGAAAATAAATCTAGAAAAAAAATCTAGAAAAAAAATCTAGAAAAAAATCTAGAAAAAAAATCTAGAAAAAAAATCTAGAAAAAAATCGAGAAAATAAATCGAGAAAAAAAATCTAGAAAAAAAATCTAGAAAAAAAATCTAGAAAATAAATCTAGAAAAAAATCTAGAAAAAAAATCTAGAAAAAAATCTAGAAAAAAAATCGAGAAAATAAATCGAGAAAAAAATCTAGAAAAAAATCTAGAAAATAAATCGAGAAAAAAATCTAGAAAAAAATCTAGAAAATAAATCTAAAAAAAAATCTAGAAAATAAATCTAGAAAAAAAATCTAAAAAAAATCTAGAAAAAAATCTAGAAAAAAATCTAGAAAAAAATCTAGAAAAAAATCTAGAAAAAAATCTAGAAAATAAATCTAAAAAAAAATCTAGAAAAAAAATCTAGAAAAAAAATCTAGAAAAAAAATCTAGAAAAAAATCTAGAAAAAAATCTAGAAAATAAATCTAAAAAAAAATCTAGAAAAAAAATCTAGAAAAAAAATCTAGAAAAAAATCTAGAAAAAAAATCTAGAAAAAAAATCTAGAAAAAAATCTAGAAAAAAATCTAGAAAATAAATCTAAAAAAAAATCTAGAAAATAAATCTAGAAAAAAAATCTAAAAAAAATCTAGAAAAAAATCTAGAAAAAAATCTAGAAAAAAATCTAGAAAATAAATCTAAAAAAAAATCTAGAAAAAAAATCTAGAAAAAAAATCTAGAAAAAAATCTAGAAAAAAATCTAGAAAATAAATCTAAAAAAAAATCTAGAAAAAAAATCTAGAAAAAAAATCTAGAAAAAAATCTAGAAAAAAAATCTAGAAAAAAAATCTAGAAAAAAATCTAGAAAAAAATCTAGAAAATAAATCTAAAAAAAAATCTAGAAAATAAATCTAGAAAAAAAATCTAGAAAAAAAATCTAGAAAAAAAATCTAGAAAAAAATCTAGAAAAAAATCTAGAAAAAAATCTAGAAAATAAATCTAAAAAAAAATCTAGAAAAAAAATCTAGAAAAAAAATCTAGAAAAATATCTAGAAAAAAAATCTAGAAAAAAAATCTAGAGAAAAATCTAGAAAAAAATCTAGAAAATAAATCTAAAAAAAAATCTAGAAAATAAATCTAGAAAAAAAATCTAGAAAAAAAATCTAGAAAAAAAATCTAGAAAAAAATCTAGAAAAAAAATCTAGAAAAAAAATCTAGAAAAAAATCTAGAAAATAAATCGAGAAAAAAATCTAGAAAAAAATCTAGAAAATAAATCTAGAAAATAAATCTAAAAAAAAATCTAGAAAAAGATCTAGAAAAAAATCTAGAAAAAAATCTAGAAAAAAAATCTAGAAAAAAATCTAGAAAAAAATCTAGAAAAAAATCTAGAAAATAAATCTAAAAAAAAATCTAGAAAGAAAATCTAGAAAAAAAATCTAGAAAAAAATCTAGAAAAAAAATCTAGAAAAAAATCTAGAAAATAAATCTAAAAAAAAATCTAGAAAAAAATCTAGAAAATAAATCTAGAAAAAAAATCTAGAAAAAAAATCTAGAAAAAACATCTAGAAGAAAATCTAGAAAAAAATCTAGAAAAAAAATCTAGAAAAAAAATCTAGAAAAAAAATCTAGAAAAAAATCTAGAAAAAAAATCTAGAAAGAAATCTAGAAAAAAAATCTAGAAAAAAAATCTAGAAAATAAATCTAGAAAAAAATCTAGAAAAAAAATCTAGAAAATAAATCTAGAAAAAAATCTAGAAAAAAAATCTAGAAAAAAATCTAGAAAAAAAATCTAGAAAGAAATCTAGAAAAAAAATCTAGAAAAAAATCTAGAAAATAAATCGAGAAAAAAATCTAGAAAGAAATCTAGAAAAAAAATCTAGAAAAAAAATCTAGAAAATAAATCTAGAAAAAAATCTAGAAAAAAAATCTAGAAAAAAATCTAGAAAATAAATCTAAAAAAAAAATCTAGAAAAAAAATCTAGAAAAAAATCTAGAAAAAAAATCTAGAAAAAAAATCTAGAAAAAAATCTAGAAAATAAATCGAGAAAAAAATCTAGAAAAAAATCTAGAAAATAAATCTAAAAAAAAATCTAGAAAAAGATCTAGAAAAAAATCTAGAAAAAAATCTAGAAAAAAAATCTAGAAAAAAATCTAGAAAAAAATCTAGAAAAAAATCTAGAAAATAAATCTAAAAAAAAATCTAGAAAAAAAATCTAGAAAAAAAATCTAGAAAAAAATCTAGAAAAAAAATCTAGAAAAAAAATCTAGAAAAAAATCTAGAAAAAAATCTAGAAAATAAATCTAAAAAAAAATCTAGAAAATAAATCTAGAAAAAAAATCTAGAAAAAAAATCTAGAAAAAAAATCTAGAAAAAAATCTAGAAAAAAATCTAGAAAAAAATCTAGAAAATAAATCTAAAAAAAAATCTAGAAAAAAAATCTAGAAAAAAAATCTAGAAAAATATCTAGAAAAAAAATCTAGAAAAAAAATCTAGAGAAAAATCTAGAAAAAAATCTAGAAAATAAATCTAAAAAAAAATCTAGAAAATAAATCTAGAAAAAAAATCTAGAAAAAAAATCTAGAAAAAAAATCTAGAAAAAAATCTAGAAAAAAAATCTAGAAAAAAAATCTAGAAAAAAATCTAGAAAATAAATCGAGAAAAAAATCTAGAAAAAAATCTAGAAAATAAATCTAGAAAATAAATCTAAAAAAAAATCTAGAAAAAGATCTAGAAAAAAATCTAGAAAAAAATCTAGAAAAAAAATCTAGAAAAAAATCTAGAAAAAAATCTAGAAAAAAATCTAGAAAATAAATCTAAAAAAAAATCTAGAAAGAAAATCTAGAAAAAAAATCTAGAAAAAAATCTAGAAAAAAAATCTAGAAAAAAATCTAGAAAATAAATCTAAAAAAAAATCTAGAAAAAAATCTAGAAAATAAATCTAGAAAAAAAATCTAGAAAAAAAATCTAGAAAAAACATCTAGAAGAAAATCTAGAAAAAAATCTAGAAAAAAAATCTAGAAAAAAAATCTAGAAAAAAAATCTAGAAAAAAATCTAGAAAAAAAATCTAGAAAGAAATCTAGAAAAAAAATCTAGAAAAAAAATCTAGAAAATAAATCTAGAAAAAAATCTAGAAAGAAATCTAGAAAAAAAATCTAGAAAAAAAATCTAGAAAATAAATCTAGAAAAAAATCTAGAAAAAAAATCTAGAAAAAAATCTAGAAATTAAATCTAAAAAAAAATCTAGAAAAAAATCTAGAAAAAAATCTAGAAAAAAAATCTAGAAAAAAAATCTAGAAAAAAATCTAGAAAATAAATCGAGAAAAAAATCTAGAAAAAAATCTAGAAAATAAATCTAAAAAAAAATCTAGAAAAAGATCTAGAAAAAAATCTAGAAAAAAATCTAGAAAAAAAATCTAGAAAAAAATCTAGAAAAAAATCTAGAAAAAAATCTAGAAAATAAATCTAAAAAAAAAATCTAGAAAAAAAATCTAGAAAAAAATCTAGAAAAAAAATCTAGAAAAAAAATCTAGAAAAAAATCTAGAAAATAAATCGAGAAAAAAATCTAGAAAAAAATCTAGAAAATAAATCTAAAAAAAAATCTAGAAAAAGATCTAGGAAAAAATCTAGAAAAAAATCTAGAAAAAAAATCTAGAAAAAAATCTAGAAAAAAATCTAGAAAAAAATCTAGAAAATAAATCTAAAAAAAAATCTAGAAAGAAAATCTAGAAAAAAAATCTAGAAAAAAATCTAGAAAATAAATCTAAAAAAAAATCTAGAAAAAAATCTAGAAAATAAATCTAGAAAAAAAATCTAGAAAAAAAATCTAGAAAAAACATCTAGAAGAAAATCTAGAAAAAAATCTAGAAAAAAAATCTAGAAAAAAAATCTAGAAAGAAATCTAGAAAAAAAATCTAGAAAATAAATCTAGAAAATAAATCTAGAATAAAATCTAGTAAAAAAATCTAGAAAATAAATCTAGAAAAAAATCTAGAAAAAAAATCTAGAAAAAAATCTAGAAAATAAATCTAAAAAAAAATCTAGAAAAAAATCTAGAAAATAAATCTAGAAAAAAAATCTAGAAAAAAAATCTAGAAAAAACATCTAGAAAAAAAATCTAGAAAAAAAATCTAGAAAAAAAATCTAGAAAAAAAATCTAGAAAAAAATCTAGAAAAAAAAATCTAAAAAAAAATCTAGAAAAAAATCTAGAAAAAAATCTAGAAAAAAAATCTAGAAAAAAAATCTAGAAAAAAAATCTAGAAAAAAATCTAGAAAAAAAATCTAGAAAGAAATCTAGAAAAAAAATCTAGAAAAAAAATCTAGAAAAAAAATCTAGAAAAAAATCTAGAAAAAAAATCTAGAAAATAAATCTAGAAAAAAATCTAGAAAAAAAATCTAGAAAAAAATCTAGAAAATAAATCTAAAAAAAAATCTAGAAAAAAATCTAGAAAATAAATCTAGAAAAAAAATCTAGAAAAAAAATCTAGAAAAAACATCTAGAAGAAAATCTAGAAAAAAATCTAGAAAAAAAATCTAGAAAAAAAATCTAGAAAAAAAATCTAGAAAAAAATCTAGAAAAAAAATCTAGAAAGAAATCTAGAAAAAAAATCTAGAAAAAAAATCTAGAAAATAAATCTAGAAAAAAATCTAGAAAAAAATCTAGAAAATAAATCTAGAAAAAAATCTAGAAAAAAAATCTAGAAAAAAATCTAGAAAATAAATCTAAAAAAAAATCTAGAAAAAAATCTAGAAAATAAATCTAGAAAAAAAATCTAGAAAAAAAATCTAGAAAAAACATCTAGAAAAAAAATCTAGAAAAAAAATCTAGAAAAAAAATCTAGAAAAAAATCTAGAAAAAAAATCTAGAAAAAAAATCTTGAAAAAAATCTAGAAAAAAAATCGAGAAAAAAAATCTAGAAAAAAAATCTAGAAAAAAAATCTAGAAAATAAATCTAGAAAAAAATCTAGAAAAAAAATCTAGAAAAAAATCTAGAAAAAAAATCTAGAAAAAAAATCTAGAAAAAAATCTAGAAAAAAATCTAGAAAATAAATCTAAAAAAAAATCTAGAAAGAAATCTAGAAAAAAAATCTAGAAAAAAATCTAGAAAAAAAATCTAGAAAAAAAATCTAGAAAAAAATCTAGAAAATAAATCGAGAAAAAAATCTAGAAAAAAATCTAGAAAAAAAATCTCAAAAAAAATCTAGAAAAAAATCTAGAAAATAAATCTAAAAAAAAATCTAGAAAAAAAATCTAGAAAAAAAATCTAGAAAAAAATCTAGAAAAAAAATCTAGAAAAAAAATCTAGAGAAAAATCTAGAAAAAAATCTAGAAAATAAATCTAAAAAAAAATCTAGAAAATAAATCTAGAAAAAAATTCTAGAAAAAAAATCTAGAAAAAAAATCTAGAAAAAAATCTAGAAAAAAAATCTAGAAAAAAAATCTAGAAAAAAATCTAGAAAATAAATCGAGAAAAAAATCTAGAAAAAAATCTAGAAAATAAATCTAGAAAATAAATCTAAAAAAAAATCTAGAAAAAGATCTAGAAAAAAATCTAGAAAAAAATCTAGAAAAAAAATCTAGAAAAAAATCTAGAAAAAAATCTAGAAAAAAATCTAGAAAATAAATCTAAAAAAAAATCTAGAAAGAAAATCTAGAAAAAAAATCTAGAAAAAAATCTAGAAAAAAAATCTAGAAAAAAATCTAGAAAATAAATCTAAAAAAAAATCTAGAAAAAAATCTAGAAAATAAATCTAGAAAAAAAATCTAGAAAAAAAATCTAGAAAAAACATCTAGAAGAAAATCTAGAAAAAAATCTAGAAAAAAAATCTAGAAAAAAAATCTAGAAAAAAAATCTAGAAAAAAATCTAGAAAAAAAATCTAGAAAGAAATCTAGAAAAAAAATCTAGAAAAAAAATCTAGAAAATAAATCTAGAAAAAAATCTAGAAAAAAAATCTAGAAAATAAATCTAGAAAAAAATCTAGAAAAAAAATCTAGAAAAAAATCTAGAAAATAAATCTAAAAAAAAATCTAGAAAAAAATCTAGAAAATAAATCTAGAAAAAAAATCTAGAAAAAACATCTAGAAGAAAATCTAGAAAAAAATCTAGAAAAAAAATCTAGAAAAAAAATCTAGAAAAAAAATCTAGAAAAAAATCTAGAAAAAAAATCTAGAAAGAAATCTAGAAAAAAAATCTAGAAAAAAAATCTAGAAAATAAATCTAGAAAAAAATCTAGAAAAAAAATCTAGAAAATAAATCTAGAAAAAAATCTAGAAAAAAAATCTAGAAAAAAATCTAGAAAATAAATCTAAAAAAAAATCTAGAAAAAAATCTAGAAAATAAATCTAGAAAAAAAATCTAGAAAAAAAATCTAGAAAAAAATCTAGAAAAAAAATCTAGAAAGAAATCTAGAAAAAAAATCTAGAAAAAAAATCTAGAAAAAAAATCTAGAAAAAAATCTAGAAAAAAAATCTAGAAAATAAATCTAGAAAAAAATCTAGAAAAAAAATCTAGAAAAAAATCTAGAAAATAAATCTAAAAAAAAATCTAGAAAAAAATCTAGAAAATAAATCTAGAAAAAAAATCTAGAAAAAAAATCTAGAAAAAACATCTAGAAGAAAATCTAGAAAAAAATCTAGAAAAAAAATCTAGAAAAAAAATCTAGAAAAAAAATCTAGAAAAAAATCTAGAAAAGAAATCTAGAAAGAAATCTAGAAAAAAAATCTAGAAAAAAAATCTAGAAAATAAATCTAGAAAAAAATCTAGAAAAAAAATCTAGAAAAAAATCGAGAAAATAAATCGAGAAAAAAAATCTAGAAAAAAAATCTAGAAAAGAAATCTAGAAAATAAATCTAGAAAAAAATCTAGAAAAAAAATCTAGAAAAAAATCTAGAAAAAAAATCGAGAAAATAAATCGAGAAAAAAATCTAGAAAAAAAATCTAGAAAAAAATCGAGAAAATAAATCGAGAAAAAAAATCTAGAAAAAAAATCTAGAAAAAAAATCTAGAAAAAAATCTAGAAAAAAAATCTAGAAAAAAATCTAGAAAATAAATCTAAAAAAAAAATCTAGAAAAAAAATCTAGAAAAAAATCTAGAAAAAAAATCTAGAAAAAAAATCTAGAAAAAAATCTAGAAAATAAATCGAGAAAAAAATCTAGAAAAAAATCTAGAAAATAAATCTAAAAAAAAATCTAGAAAAAGATCTAGAAAAAAATCTAGAAAAAAATCTAGAAAAAAAATCTAGAAAAAAATCTAGAAAAAAATCTAGAAAAAAATCTAGAAAATAAATCTAAAAAAAAAATCTAGAAAAAAAATCTAGAAAAAAATCTAGAAAAAAAATCTAGAAAAAAAATCTAGAAAAAAATCTAGAAAATAAATCGAGAAAAAAATCTAGAAAAAAATCTAGAAAATAAATCTAAAAAAAAATCTAGAAAAAGATCTAGGAAAAAATCTAGAAAAAAATCTAGAAAAAAAATCTAGAAAAAAATCTAGAAAAAAATCTAGAAAAAAATCTAGAAAATAAATCTAAAAAAAAATCTAGAAAGAAAATCTAGAAAAAAAATCTAGAAAAAAATCTAGAAAAAAAATCTAGAAAAAAATCTAGAAAATAAATCTAAAAAAAAATCTAGAAAAAAATCTAGAAAATAAATCTAGAAAAAAAATCTAGAAAAAAAATCTAGAAAAAACATCTAGAAGAAAATCTAGAAAAAAATCTAGAAAAAAAATCTAGAAAAAAAATCTAGAAAGAAATCTAGAAAAAAAATCTAGAAAAAAAATCTAGAAAATAAATCTAGAAAAAAATCTAGAAAAAAAATCTAGAAAATAAATCTAGAAAAAAATCTAGAAAAAAAATCTAGAAAAAAATCTAGAAAAAAAATCTAGAAAGAAATCTAGAAAAAAAATCTAGAAAAAAAATCTAGAAAATAAATCTAAAAAAAAATCTAGAAAAAAAATCTAGAAAATAAATCTAGAAAAAAATCTAGAAAAAAAATCTAGAAAAAAAATCTAGAGAAAAATCTAGAAAAAAATCTAGAAAATAAATCTAAAAAAAAATCTAGAAAATAAATCTAGAAAAAAATTCTAGAAAAAAAATCTAGAAAAAAAATCTAGAAAAAAATCTAGAAAAAAAATCTAGAAAAAAAATCTAGAAAAAAATCTAGAAAATAAATCGAGAAAAAAATCTAGAAAAAAATCTAGAAAATAAATCTAGAAAATAAATCTAAAAAAAAATCTAGAAAAAGATCTAGAAAAAAATCTAGAAAAAAATCTAGAAAAAAAATCTAGAAAAAAATCTAGAAAAAAATCTAGAAAAAAATCTAGAAAATAAATCTAAAAAAAAATCTAGAAAGAAAATCTAGAAAAAAAATCTAGAAAAAAATCTAGAAAAAAAATCTAGAAAAAAATCTAGAAAATAAATCTAAAAAAAAATCTAGAAAAAAATCTAGAAAATAAATCTAGAAAAAAAATCTAGAAAAAAAATCTTGAAAAAACATCTAGAAGAAAATCTAGAAAAAAATCTAGAAAAAAAATCTAGAAAAAAAATCTAGAAAAAAAATCTAGAAAAAAATCTAGAAAAAAAATCTAGAAAGAAATCTAGAAAAAAAATCTAGAAAAAAAATCTAGAAAATAAATCTAGAAAAAAATCTAGAAAAAAAATCTAGAAAATAAATCTAGAAAAAAATCTAGAAAAAAAATCTAGAAAAAAATCTAGAAAATAAATCTAAAAAAAAATCTAGAAAAAAATCTAGAAAATAAATCTAGAAAAAAAATCTAGAAAAAACATCTAGAAGAAAATCTAGAAAAAAATCTAGAAAAAAAATCTAGAAAAAAAATCTAGAAAAAAAATCTAGAAAAAAATCTAGAAAAAAAATCTAGAAAGAAATCTAGAAAAAAAATCTAGAAAAAAAATCTAGAAAATAAATCTAGAAAAAAATCTAGAAAAAAAATCTAGAAAATAAATCTAGAAAAAAATCTAGAAAAAAAATCTAGAAAAAAATCTAGAAAATAAATCTAAAAAAAAATCTAGAAAAAAATCTAGAAAATAAATCTAGAAAAAAAATCTAGAAAAAAAATCTAGAAAAAAATCTAGAAAAAAAATCTAGAAAGAAATCTAGAAAAAAAATCTAGAAAAAAAATCTAGAAAAAAAATCTAGAAAAAAATCTAGAAAAAAAATCTAGAAAATAAATCTAGAAAAAAATCTAGAAAAAAAATCTAGAAAAAAATCTAGAAAATAAATCTAAAAAAAAATCTAGAAAAAAATCTAGAAAATAAATCTAGAAAAAAAATCTAGAAAAAAAATCTAGAAAAAACATCTAGAAGAAAATCTAGAAAAAAATCTAGAAAAAAAATCTAGAAAAAAAATCTAGAAAAAAAATCTAGAAAAAAATCTAGAAAAGAAATCTAGAAAGAAATCTAGAAAAAAAATCTAGAAAAAAAATCTAGAAAATAAATCTAGAAAAAAATCTAGAAAAAAAATCTAGAAAAAAATCGAGAAAATAAATCGAGAAAAAAAATCTAGAAAAAAAATCTAGAAAAGAAATCTAGAAAATAAATCTAGAAAAAAATCTAGAAAAAAAATCTAGAAAAAAATCTAGAAAAAAAATCGAGAAAATAAATCGAGAAAAAAATCTAGAAAAAAAATCTAGAAAAAAATCGAGAAAATAAATCGAGAAAAAAAATCTAGAAAAAAAATCTAGAAAAAAAATCTAGAAAAAAATCTAGAAAAAAAATCTAGAAAAAAATCTAGAAAATAAATCTAAAAAAAAAATCTAGAAAAAAAATCTAGAAAAAAATCTAGAAAAAAAATCTAGAAAAAAAATCTAGAAAAAAATCTAGAAAATAAATCGAGAAAAAAATCTAGAAAAAAATCTAGAAAATAAATCTAAAAAAAAATCTAGAAAAAGATCTAGAAAAAAATCTAGAAAAAAATCTAGAAAAAAAATCTAGAAAAAAATCTAGAAAAAAATCTAGAAAAAAATCTAGAAAATAAATCTAAAAAAAAAATCTAGAAAAAAAATCTAGAAAAAAATCTAGAAAAAAAATCTAGAAAAAAAATCTAGAAAAAAATCTAGAAAATAAATCGAGAAAAAAATCTAGAAAAAAATCTAGAAAATAAATCTAAAAAAAAATCTAGAAAAAGATCTAGGAAAAAATCTAGAAAAAAATCTAGAAAAAAAATCTAGAAAAAAATCTAGAAAAAAATCTAGAAAAAAATCTAGAAAATAAATCTAAAAAAAAATCTAGAAAGAAAATCTAGAAAAAAAATCTAGAAAAAAATCTAGAAAAAAAATCTAGAAAAAAATCTAGAAAATAAATCTAAAAAAAAATCTAGAAAAAAATCTAGAAAATAAATCTAGAAAAAAAATCTAGAAAAAAAATCTAGAAAAAACATCTAGAAGAAAATCTAGAAAAAAATCTAGAAAAAAAATCTAGAAAAAAAATCTAGAAAGAAATCTAGAAAAAAAATCTAGAAAAAAAATCTAGAAAATAAATCTAGAAAAAAATCTAGAAAAAAAATCTAGAAAATAAATCTAGAAAAAAATCTAGAAAAAAAATCTAGAAAAAAATCTAGAAAAAAAATCTAGAAAGAAATCTAGAAAAAAAATCTAGAAAAAAAATCTAGAAAATAAATCTAGAAAAAAATCTAGAAAAAAAATCTAGAAAATAAATCTAGAAAAAAATCTAGAAAAAAAATCTAGAAAAAAATCTAGAAAATAAATCTAAAAAAAAATCTAGAAAAAAATCTAGAAAATAAATCTAGAAAAAAAATCTAGAAAAAAAATCTAGAAAAAACATCTAGAAGAAAATCTAGAAAAAAATCTAGAAAAAAAATCTAGAAAAAAAATCTAGAAAAAAAATCTAGAAAAAAATCTAGAAAAAAAATCTAGAAAGAAATCTAGAAAAAAAATCTAGAAAAAAAATCTAGAAAATAAATCTAGAAAAAAATCTAGAAAAAAATCTAGAAAATAAATCTAGAAAAAAATCTAGAAAAAAAATCTAGAAAAAAATCTAGAAAATAAATCTAAAAAAAAATCTAGAAAAAAATCTAGAAAATAAATCTAGAAAAAAAATCTAGAAAAAAAATCTAGAAAAAACATCTAGAAAAAAAATCTAGAAAAAAAATCTAGAAAAAAAATCTAGAAAAAAAATCTAGAAAAAACATCTAGAAGAAAATCTAGAAAAAAATCTAGAAAAAAAATCTAGAAAAAAAATCTAGAAAGAAATCTAGAAAAAAAATCTAGAAAAAAAATCTAGAAAATAAATCTAGAAAAAAATCTAGAAAAAAAATCTAGAAAATAAATCTAGAAAAAAATCTAGAAAAAAAATCTAGAAAAAAATCTAGAAAAAAAATCTAGAAAGAAATCTAGAAAAAAAATCTAGAAAAAAAATCTAGAAAATAAATCTAGAAAAAAATCTAGAAAAAAAATCTAGAAAATAAATCTAGAAAAAAATCTAGAAAAAAAATCTAGAAAAAAATCTAGAAAATAAATCTAAAAAAAAATCTAGAAAAAAATCTAGAAAATAAATCTAGAAAAAAAATCTAGAAAAAAAATCTAGAAAAAACATCTAGAAGAAAATCTAGAAAAAAATCTAGAAAAAAAATCTAGAAAAAAAATCTAGAAAAAAAATCTAGAAAAAAATCTAGAAAAAAAATCTAGAAAGAAATCTAGAAAAAAAATCTAGAAAAAAAATCTAGAAAATAAATCTAGAAAAAAATCTAGAAAAAAATCTAGAAAATAAATCTAGAAAAAAATCTAGAAAAAAAATCTAGAAAAAAATCTAGAAAATAAATCTAAAAAAAAATCTAGAAAAAAATCTAGAAAATAAATCTAGAAAAAAAATCTAGAAAAAAAATCTAGAAAAAACATCTAGAAAAAAAATCTAGAAAAAAAATCTAGAAAAAAAATCTAGAAAAAAATCTAGAAAAAAAATCTAGAAAAAAAATCTAGAAAAAAATCGAGAAAATAAATCGAGAAAAAAAATCTAGAAAAAAAATCTAGAAAAAAAATCTAGAAAATAAATCTAGAAAAAAATCTAGAAAAAAAATCTAGAAAAAAATCTAGAAAAAAAATCTAGAAAAAAAATCTAGAAAAAAATCTAGAAAAAAATCTAGAAAATAAATCTAAAAAAAAATCTAGAAAGAAATCTAGAAAAAAAATCTAGAAAAAAATCTAGAAAAAAAATCTAGAAAAAAATTCTAGAAAAAAATCTAGAAAATAAATCGAGAAAAAAATCTAGAAAAAAATCTAGAAAAAAAATCTCAAAAAAAATCTAGAAAAAAATCTAGAAAATAAATCTAAAAAAAAATCTAGAAAAAAAATCTAGAAAAAAAATCTAGAAAAAAATCTAGAAAAAAAATCTAGAAAAAAAATCTAGAGAAAAATCTAGAAAAAAATCTAGAAAATAAATCTAAAAAAAAATCTAGAAAATAAATCTAGAAAAAAAATCTAGAAAAAAAATCTAGAAAAAAAATCTAGAAAAAAATCTAGAAAAAAAATCTAGAAAAAAAATCTAGAAAAAAATCTAGAAAATAAATCGAGAAAAAAATCTAGAAAAAAATCTAGAAAATAAATCTAGAAAATAAATCTAAAAAAAAATCTAGAAAAAGATCTAGAAAAAAATCTAGAAAAAAATCTAGAAAAAAAATCTAGAAAAAAATCTAGAAAAAAATCTAGAAAAAAAATCTAGAAAAAAATCTAGAAAATAAATCTAAAAAAAAATCTAGAAAAAAATCTAGAAAATAAATCTAGAAAAAAAATCTAGAAAAAAAATCTAGAAAAAACATCTAGAAGAAAATCTAGAAAAAAATCTAGAAAAAAAATCTAGAAAAAAAATCTAGAAAAAAAATCTAGAAAAAAATCTAGAAAAAAAATCTAGAAAGAAATCTAGAAAAAAAATCTAGAAAAAAAATCTAGAAAATAAATCTAGAAAAAAATCTAGAAAAAAATCTAGAAAATAAATCTAGAAAAAAATCTAGAAAAAAAATCTAGAAAAAAATCTAGAAAATAAATCTAAAAAAAAATCTAGAAAAAAATCTAGAAAATAAATCTAGAAAAAAAATCTAGAAAAAAAATCTAGAAAAAACATCTAGAAAAAAAATCTAGAAAAAAAATCTAGAAAAAAAATCTAGAAAATAAATCTAGAAAAAAATCTAGAAAAAAAATCTAGAAAATAAATCTAGAAAAAAATCTAGAAAAAAAATCTAGAAAAAAATCTAGAAAAAAAATCTAGAAAGAAATCTAGAAAAAAAATCTAGAAAAAAAATCTAGAAAATAAATCTAGAAAAAAATCTAGAAAAAAAATCTAGAAAATAAATCTAGAAAAAAATCTAGAAAAAAAATCTAGAAAAAAATCTAGAAAATAAATCTAAAAAAAAATCTAGAAAAAAATCTAGAAAATAAATCTAGAAAAAAAATCTAGAAAAAAAATCTAGAAAAAACATCTAGAAGAAAATCTAGAAAAAAATCTAGAAAAAAAATCTAGAAAAAAAATCTAGAAAAAAAATCTAGAAAAAAATCTAGAAAAAAAATCTAGAAAGAAATCTAGAAAAAAAATCTAGAAAAAAAATCTAGAAAATAAATCTAGAAAAAAATCTAGAAAAAAATCTAGAAAATAAATCTAGAAAAAAATCTAGAAAAAAAATCTAGAAAAAAATCTAGAAAATAAATCTAAAAAAAAATCTAGAAAAAAATCTAGAAAATAAATCTAGAAAAAAAATCTAGAAAAAAAATCTAGAAAAAACATCTAGAAAAAAAATCTAGAAAAAAAATCTAGAAAAAAAATCTAGAAAAAAATCTAGAAAAAAAATCTAGAAAAAAAATCTAGAAAAAAATCTAGAAAATAAATCGAGAAAAAAAATCTAGAAAAAAATCTAGAAAAAAATCTAGAAAATAAATCTAAAAAAAAATCTAGAAAGAAATCTAGAAAAAAAATCTAGAAAAAAAATCTAGAAAATAAATCTAGAAAAAAATCTAGAAAAAAAATCTAGAAAATAAATCTAGAAAAAAATCTAGAAAAAAAATCTAGAAAAAAATCTAGAAAATAAATCTAAAAAAAAATCTAGAAAAAAATCTAGAAAATAAATCCAGAAAAAAAATCTAGAAAAAAAATCTAGAAAAAACATCTAGAAAAAAAATCTAGAAAAAAAATCTAGAAAAAAAATCTAGAAAAAAATCGAGAAAATAAATCGAGAAAAAAAATCTAGAAAAAAAATCTAGAAAAAAAATCTAGAAAATAAATCTAGAAAAAAATCTAGAAAAAAAATCTAGAAAAAAATCTAGAAAAAAAATCGAGAAAATAAATCTAGAGAAAAATCTAGAAAAAAATCTAGAAAATAAATCTAAAAAAAAATCTAGAAAAAAAATCTAGAAAAAAATCTAGAAAATAAATCTAAAAAAAAATCTAGAAAAAAATCTAGAAAAAAAATCTAGAAAAAAAATCTAGAAAATAAATCTAGAAAAAAATCTAGAAAAAAAATCTAGAAAAAAATCTAGAAAAAAAATCTAGAAAATAAATCGAGAAAAAAATCTAGAAAAAAATCTAGAAAATAAATCGAGAAAAAAATCTAGAAAAAAATCTAGAAAATAAATCTAAAAAAAAATCTAGAAAATAAATCTAGAAAAAAAATCTAAAAAAAAATCTAGAAAAAAATCTAGAAAAAAATCTAGAAAAAAATCTAGAAAATAAATCTAAAAAAAAATCTAGAAAAAAAATCTAGAAAAAAAATCTAGAAAAAAATCTAAAAAAAAATCTAGAAAAAAAATCTAGAAAAAAATCTAAAAAAAAATCTAGAAAAAAAATCTAGAAAAAAATCTAGAAAAAAATCTAGAAAATAAATCTAAAAAAAAATCTAGAAAATAAATCTAGAAAAAAAATCTAGAAAAAAAATCTAGAAAAAAAATCTAGAAAAAAATCTAGAAAAAAATCTAGAAAAAAATCTAGAAAATAAATCTAAAAAAAAATCTAGAAAATAAATCTAGAAAAAAAATCTAAAAAAAAATCTAGAAAAAAATCTAGAAAAAAATCTAGAAAAAAATCTAGAAAATAAATCTAAAAAAAAATCTAGAAAAAAAATCTAGAAAAAAAATCTAGAAAAAGATCTAGAAAAAAAATCTAGAAAAAAAATCTAGAAAAAAATCTAGAAAAAAATCTAGAAAATAAATCTAAAAAAAAATCTAGAAAATAAATCTAGAAAAAAAATCTAGAAAAAAAATCTAGAAAAAAAATCTAGAAAAAAATCTAGAAAAAAATCTAGAAAAAAATCTAGAAAATAAATCTAAAAAAAAATCTAGAAAAAAAATCTAGAAAAAAAATCTAGAAAAAAATCTAGAAAAAAAATCTAGAAAAAAAATCTAAAAAAAAATCTAGAAAGAAATCTAGAAAAAAATCTAGAAAAAAAATCTAGAAAAAAATCTAGAAAAAGAATCTAGAAAAAAATCTAGAAAAAAAAACTAGAAAAAAAATCTAGAAAAAAATCTAGAAAATAAATCGAGAAAAAAATCTAGAAAAAAATCTAGAAAAAAAATCTAAAAAAAAATCTAGAAAAAAATCTAGAAAATAAATCTAAAAAAAAATCTAGAAAATAAATCTAGAAAAAAAATCTAGAAAAAAAATCTAGAAAAAAAATCTAGAAAAAAATCTAGAAAAAAATCTAGAAAAAAATCTAGAAAATAAATCTAAAAAAAAATCTAGAAAAAAAATCTAGAAAAAAAATCTAGAAAAAAATCTAGAAAAAAAATCTAGAAAAAAAATCTAGAAAAAAATCTAGAAAATAAATCGAGAAAAAAATCTAGAAAGAAATCTAGAAAAAAAATCTAGAAAAAAAATCTAGAAAATAAATCTAGAAAAAAATCTAGAAAAAAAATCTAGAAAAAAATCTAGAAAATAAATCTAAAAAAAAATCTAGAAAAAAATCTAGAAAATAAATCTAGAAAAAAAATCTAGAAAAAAAATCTAGAAAAAACATCTAGAAAAAAAATCTAGAAAAAAAATCTAGAAAAAAAATCTAGAAAAAAATCTAGAAAAAAATCTAGAAAAAAAATCTAGAAAAAAATCTAGAAAATAAATCGAGAAAAAAATCTAGAAAAAAATCTAGAAAATACATCTAAAAAAAAATCTAGAAAAAGATCTAGAAAAAAATCTAGAAAAAAATCTAGAAAAAAAATCTAGAAAAAAATCTAGAAAAAAATCTTGAAAAAAATCTAGAAAATAAATCTAAAAAAAAATCTAGAAAGAAAATCTAGAAAAAAATCTAGAAAATAAATCTAGAAAAAAAATCTAAAAAAAAATCTAGAAAAAAATCTAGAAAAAAATCTAGAAAAAAATCTAGAAAATAAATCTAAAAAAAAATCTAGAAAAAAATCTAGAAAATAAATCTAGAAAAAAAATCTAGAAAAAAAATCTAGAAAAAACATCTAGAAAAAAAATCTAGAAAAAAAATCTAGAAAAAAAATCTAGAAAATAAATCTAGAAAAAAATCTAGAAAAAAAATCTAGAAAATAAATCTAGAAAAAAATCTAGAAAAAAAATCTAGAAAAAAATCTAGAAAAAAAATCTAGAAAGAAATCTAGAAAAAAAATCTAGAAAAAAAATCTAGAAAATAAATCTAGAAAAAAATCTAGAAAAAAAATCTAGAAAATAAATCTAGAAAAAAATCTAGAAAAAAAATCTAGAAAAAAATCTAGAAAATAAATCTAAAAAAAAATCTAGAAAAAAATCTAGAAAATAAATCTAGAAAAAAAATCTAGAAAAAAAATCTAGAAAAAACATCTAGAAGAAAATCTAGAAAAAAATCTAGAAAAAAAATCTAGAAAAAAAATCTAGAAAAAAAATCTAGAAAAAAATCTAGAAAAAAAATCTAGAAAGAAATCTAGAAAAAAAATCTAGAAAAAAAATCTAGAAAATAAATCTAGAAAAAAATCTAGAAAAAAATCTAGAAAATAAATCTAGAAAAAAATCTAGAAAAAAAATCTAGAAAAAAATCTAGAAAATAAATCTAAAAAAAAATCTAGAAAAAAATCTAGAAAATAAATCTAGAAAAAAAATCTAGAAAAAAAATCTAGAAAAAACATCTAGAAAAAAAATCTAGAAAAAAAATCTAGAAAAAAAATCTAGAAAAAAATCTAGAAAAAAAATCTAGAAAAAAAATCTAGAAAAAAATCTAGAAAATAAATCGAGAAAAAAAATCTAGAAAAAAATCTAGAAAAAAATCTAGAAAATAAATCTAAAAAAAAATCTAGAAAGAAATCTAGAAAAAAAATCTAGAAAAAAAATCTAGAAAATAAATCTAGAAAAAAATCTAGAAAAAAAATCTAGAAAATAAATCTAGAAAAAAATCTAGAAAAAAAATCTAGAAAAAAATCTAGAAAATAAATCTAAAAAAAAATCTAGAAAAAAATCTAGAAAATAAATCCAGAAAAAAAATCTAGAAAAAAAATCTAGAAAAAACATCTAGAAAAAAAATCTAGAAAAAAAATCTAGAAAAAAAATCTAGAAAAAAATCGAGAAAATAAATCGAGAAAAAAAATCTAGAAAAAAAATCTAGAAAAAAAATCTAGAAAATAAATCTAGAAAAAAATCTAGAAAAAAAATCTAGAAAAAAATCTAGAAAAAAAATCGAGAAAATAAATCTAGAGAAAAATCTAGAAAAAAATCTAGAAAATAAATCTAAAAAAAAATCTAGAAAAAAAATCTAGAAAAAAATCTAGAAAATAAATCTAAAAAAAAATCTAGAAAAAAATCTAGAAAAAAAATCTAGAAAAAAAATCTAGAAAATAAATCTAGAAAAAAATCTAGAAAAAAAATCTAGAAAAAAATCTAGAAAAAAAATCTAGAAAATAAATCGAGAAAAAAATCTAGAAAAAAATCTAGAAAATAAATCGAGAAAAAAATCTAGAAAAAAATCTAGAAAATAAATCTAAAAAAAAATCTAGAAAATAAATCTAGAAAAAAAATCTAAAAAAAAATCTAGAAAAAAATCTAGAAAAAAATCTAGAAAAAAATCTAGAAAATAAATCTAAAAAAAAATCTAGAAAAAAAATCTAGAAAAAAAATCTAGAAAAAAATCTAAAAAAAAATCTAGAAAAAAAATCTAGAAAAAAATCTAAAAAAAAATCTAGAAAAAAAATCTAGAAAAAAATCTAGAAAAAAATCTAGAAAATAAATCTAAAAAAAAATCTAGAAAATAAATCTAGAAAAAAAATCTAGAAAAAAAATCTAGAAAAAAAATCTAGAAAAAAATCTAGAAAAAAATCTAGAAAAAAATCTAGAAAATAAATCTAAAAAAAAATCTAGAAAATAAATCTAGAAAAAAAATCTAAAAAAAAATCTAGAAAAAAATCTAGAAAAAAATCTAGAAAAAAATCTAGAAAATAAATCTAAAAAAAAATCTAGAAAAAAAATCTAGAAAAAAAATCTAGAAAAAGATCTAGAAAAAAAATCTAGAAAAAAAATCTAGAAAAAAATCTAGAAAAAAATCTAGAAAATAAATCTAAAAAAAAATCTAGAAAATAAATCTAGAAAAAAAATCTAGAAAAAAAATCTAGAAAAAAAATCTAGAAAAAAATCTAGAAAAAAATCTAGAAAAAAATCTAGAAAATAAATCTAAAAAAAAATCTAGAAAAAAAATCTAGAAAAAAAATCTAGAAAAAAATCTAGAAAAAAAATCTAGAAAAAAAATCTAAAAAAAAATCTAGAAAGAAATCTAGAAAAAAATCTAGAAAAAAAATCTAGAAAAAAATCTAGAAAAAGAATCTAGAAAAAAATCTAGAAAAAAAAACTAGAAAAAAAATCTAGAAAAAAATCTAGAAAATAAATCGAGAAAAAAATCTAGAAAAAAATCTAGAAAAAAAATCTAAAAAAAAATCTAGAAAAAAATCTAGAAAATAAATCTAAAAAAAAATCTAGAAAATAAATCTAGAAAAAAAATCTAGAAAAAAAATCTAGAAAAAAAATCTAGAAAAAAATCTAGAAAAAAATCTAGAAAAAAATCTAGAAAATAAATCTAAAAAAAAATCTAGAAAAAAAATCTAGAAAAAAAATCTAGAAAAAAATCTAGAAAAAAAATCTAGAAAAAAAATCTAGAAAAAAATCTAGAAAATAAATCGAGAAAAAAATCTAGAAAGAAATCTAGAAAAAAAATCTAGAAAAAAAATCTAGAAAATAAATCTAGAAAAAAATCTAGAAAAAAAATCTAGAAAAAAATCTAGAAAATAAATCTAAAAAAAAATCTAGAAAAAAATCTAGAAAATAAATCTAGAAAAAAAATCTAGAAAAAAAATCTAGAAAAAACATCTAGAAAAAAAATCTAGAAAAAAAATCTAGAAAAAAAATCTAGAAAAAAATCTAGAAAAAAATCTAGAAAAAAAATCTAGAAAAAAATCTAGAAAATAAATCGAGAAAAAAATCTAGAAAAAAATCTAGAAAATACATCTAAAAAAAAATCTAGAAAAAGATCTAGAAAAAAATCTAGAAAAAAATCTAGAAAAAAAATCTAGAAAAAAATCTAGAAAAAAATCTTGAAAAAAATCTAGAAAATAAATCTAAAAAAAAATCTAGAAAGAAAATCTAGAAAAAAATCTAGAAAATAAATCTAGAAAAAAAATCTAAAAAAAAATCTAGAAAAAAATCTAGAAAAAAATCTAGAAAAAAATCTAGAAAATAAATCTAAAAAAAAATCTAGAAAAAAAATCTAGAAAAAAAATCTAGAAAAAGATCTAGAAAAAAAATCTAGAAAAAAAATCTAGAAAAAAATCTAGAAAAAAATCTAGAAAATAAATCTAAAAAAAAATCTAGAAAATAAATCTAGAAAAAAAATCTAGAAAAAAAATCTAGAAAAAAAATCTAGAAAAAAATCTAGAAAAAAATCTAGAAAAAAATCTAGAAAATAAATCTAAAAAAAAATCTAGAAAAAAAATCTAGAAAAAAAATCTAGAAAAAAATCTAGAAAAAAATCTAGAAAAAAATCTAGAAAATAAATCTAAAAAAAAATCTAGAAAATAAATCTAGAAAAAAAATCTAAAAAAAAATCTAGAAAAAAATCTAGAAAAAAATCTAGAAAAAAATCTAGAAAATAAATCTAAAAAAAAATCTAGAAAAAAAATCTAGAAAAAAAATCTAGAAAAAGATCTAGAAAAAAAATCTAGAAAAAAAATCTAGAAAAAAATCTAGAAAAAAATCTAGAAAATAAATCTAAAAAAAAATCTAGAAAATAAATCTAGAAAAAAAATCTAGAAAAAAAATCTAGAAAAAAAATCTAGAAAAAAATCTAGAAAAAAATCTAGAAAAAAATCTAGAAAATAAATCTAAAAAAAAATCTAGAAAAAAAATCTAGAAAAAAAATCTAGAAAAAAATCTAGAAAAAAAATCTAGAAAAAAAATCTAGAAAAAAATCTAGAAAAAAATCTAGAAAAAAAATCTAAAAAAAAATCTAGAAAGAAATCTAGAAAAAAATCTAGAAAAAAAATCTAGAAAAAAATCTAGAAAAAGAATCTAGAAAAAAATCTAGAAAAAAAAACTAGAAAAAAAATCTAGAAAAAAATCTAGAAAATAAATCGAGAAAAAAATCTAGAAAAAAATCTAGAAAAAAAATCTAAAAAAAAATCTAGAAAAAAATCTAGAAAATAAATCTAAAAAAAAATCTAGAAAATAAATCTAGAAAAAAAATCTAGAAAAAAAATCTAGAAAAAAAATCTAGAAAAAAATCTAGAAAAAAATCTAGAAAAAAATCTAGAAAATAAATCTAAAAAAAAATCTAGAAAATAAATCGAGAAAAAAATCTAGAAAGAAATCTAGAAAAAAAATCTAGAAAAAAAATCTAGAAAATAAATCTAGAAAAAAATCTAGAAAAAAAATCTAGAAAAAAATCTAGAAAATAAATCTAAAAAAAAATCTAGAAAAAAATCTAGAAAATAAATCTAGAAAAAAAATCTAGAAAAAAAATCTAGAAAAAACATCTAGAAAAAAAATCTAGAAAAAAAATCTAGAAAAAAAATCTAGAAAAAAATCTAGAAAAAAATCTAGAAAAAAAATCTAGAAAAAAATCTAGAAAATAAATCGAGAAAAAAATCTAGAAAAAAATCTAGAAAATACATCTAAAAAAAAATCTAGAAAAAGATCTAGAAAAAAATCTAGAAAAAAATCTAGAAAAAAAATCTAGAAAAAAATCTAGAAAAAAATCTTGAAAAAAATCTAGAAAATAAATCTAAAAAAAAATCTAGAAAGAAAATCTAGAAAAAAAATCTAGAAAAAAATCTTGAAAAAAAATCTAGAAAAAAATCTAGAAAATAAATCTAAAAAAAAATCTAGAAAAAAATCTAGAAAATAAATCTAGAAAAAAAATCTAGAAAAAAAATCTAGAAAAAACATCTAGAAGAAAATCTAGAAAAAAATCTAGAAAAAAAATCTTGAAAAAAAATCTAGAAAAAAAATCTAGAAAAAAATCTAGAAAAAAAATCTAGAAAGAAATCTAGAAAAAAAATCTAGAAAAAAAATCTAGAAAATAAATCTAGAAAAAAATCTAGAAAAAAAATCTAGAAAATAAATCTAGAAAAAAATCTAGAAAAAAAATCTAGAAAAAAATCTAGAAAATAAATCTAAAAAAAAATCTAGAAAAAAATCTAGAAAATAAATCTAGAAAAAAAATCTAGAAAAAAAATCTAGAAAAAAATCTAGAAAAAAAATCTAGAAAAAAAATCTAGAAAAAAAATCTAGAAAAAAATCTAGAAAAAAAATCTAGAAAAAAAATCTAGAAAAAAATCTAGAAAAAAAATCGAGAAAAAAAATCTAGAAAAAAAATCTAGAAAAAAATCTAGAAAAAAAATCTAGAAAAAAAATCTAGAGAAAAATCTAGAAAAAAATCTAGAAAATAAATCTAAAAAAAAATCTAGAAAATAAATCTAGAAAAAAAATCTAGAAAAAAAATCTAGAAAAAAAATCTAGAAAAAAATCTAGAAAAGAAATCTAGAAAAAAAATCTAGAAAAAAATCTAGAAAATAAATCGAGAAAAAAATCTAGAAAAAAATCTAGAAAATAAATCTAAAAAAAAATCTAGAAAAAGATCTAGAAAAAAATCTAGAAAAAAATCTAGAAAAAAAATCTAGAAAAAAATCTAGAAAAAAATCTAGAAAAAAATCTAGAAAATAAATCTAAAAAAAAATCTAGAAAGAAAATCTAGAAAAAAAATCTAGAAAAAAATCTAGAAAAAAAATCTAGAAAAAAATCTAGAAAATAAATCTAAAAAAAAATCTAGAAAAAAATCTAGAAAATAAATCTAGAAAAAAAATCTAGAAAAAAATCTAGAAAATAAATCGAGAAAAAAATCTAGAAAAAAATCTAGAAAATAAATCTAAAAAAAAATCTAGAAAATAAATCTAGAAAAAAAATCTAGAAAAAAAATCTAGAAAAAAATCTAGAAAAAAATCTAGAAAAAAATCTAGAAAATAAATCTAAAAAAAAATCTAGAAAAAAAATCTAGAAAAAAAATCTAGAAAAAAATCTAGAAAAAAATCTAGAAAAAAATCTAGAAAATAAATCTAAAAAAAAATCTAGAAAATAAATCTAGAAAAAAAATCTAAAAAAAAATCTAGAAAAAAATCTAGAAAAAAATCTAGAAAAAAATCTAGAAAATAAATCTAAAAAAAAATCTAGAAAAAAAATCTAGAAAAAAAATCTAGAAAAAGATCTAGAAAAAAAATCTAGAAAAAAAATCTAGAAAAAAATCTAGAAAAAAATCTAGAAAATAAATCTAAAAAAAAATCTAGAAAATAAATCTAGAAAAAAAATCTAGAAAAAAAATCTAGAAAAAAAATCTAGAAAAAAATCTAGAAAAAAATCTAGAAAAAAATCTAGAAAATAAATCTAAAAAAAAATGTAGAAAAAAAATCTAGAAAAAAAATCTAGAAAAAAATCTAGAAAAAAAATCTAGAAAAAAAATCTAGAAAAAAATCTAGAAAAAAATCTAGAAAAAAAATCTAAAAAAAAATCTAGAAAGAAATCTAGAAAAAAATCTAGAAAAAAAATCTAGAAAAAAATCTAGAAAAAGAATCTAGAAAAAAATCTAGAAAAAAAAACTAGAAAAAAAATCTACAAAAAAAATCTAGAAAAAAATCTAGAAAAAAAATCTAGAAAAAAAATCTAGAAAAAAATCTAGAAAAAAAATCTAGAAAAAAATCTAGAAAAAAATCTAGAAAAAAAATCTAGAAAAAAAATCTAGAAAAAAAATCTAGAAAAAAAATCTAGAAAAAAATCTAGAAAAAAATCTAGAAAATAAATCTAAAAAAAAATCTAGAAAATAAATCTAGAAAAAAAATCTAGAAAAAAAATCTAGAAAAAAAATCTAGAAAAAAATCTAGAAAAAAATCTAGAAAAAAATCTAGAAAATAAATCTAAAAAAAAATCTAGAAAAAAAATCTAGAAAAAAAATCTAGAAAAAAATCTAGAAAAAAAATCTAGAAAAAAAATCTAGAAAAAAATCTAGAAAAAAATCTAGAAAAAAAATCTAAAAAAAAATCTAGAAAGAAATCTAGAAAAAAATCTAGAAAAAAAATCTAGAAAAAAATCTAGAAAAAGAATCTAGAAAAAAATCTAGAAAAAAAAACTAGAAAAAAAATCTACAAAAAAAATCTAGAAAAAAATCTAGAAAAAAAATCTAGAAAAAAAATCTAGAAAAAAATCTAGAAAAAAAATCTAGAAAAAAATCTAGAAAAAAATCTAGAAAAAAAATCTAGAAAAAAAATCTAGAAAAAAAATCTAGAAAAAAAATCTAGAAAAAAAATCTAGAAAAAAATCTACAAAAAAAATCTACAAAAACAATTTACAAAAAAAATCTAGAAAAAAATCTAGAAAAAAAATTTGGAAAAAAAATCTAGAAAAAAAATCTGCAAAAAAAATCTAGAAAAAAATCTGCAAAAAAAATCTAGAAAAAAAATCTAGAAAAAAATCTAGAAAAAAAATCTAGAAAAAAAATCTAGAAAAAAAATCTAGAAAAAAATCTAGAAAAAAAATCTAGAAAAAAAATCTACAAAAAAAATCTAGAAAAAAATCTAGAAAAAAAATCTAGAAAAAAAATCTAGAAAAAAAATCTAGTAAAAAAATCTAGAAAAAAAATCTAGAAAAAAAATCTAGAAAAAAATCTACAAAAAAAATCTAGAAAAAAAATCTAGAAAAAAATCTAGAAAAAAAATCTAGAAAAAAAATCTAGAAAAAAAATCTAGAAAAAAATCTAGAAAAAAAATCTAGAAAAAAAATCTACAAAAAAAATCTAGAAAAAAATCTAGAAAAAAAATCTAGAAAAAAAATCTAGAAAAAAATCTAGAAAAAAAATCTAGAAAAAAATCTAGAAAAAAATCTAGAAAAAAATCTAGAAAATAAATCTAAAAAAAAATCTAGAAAAAAAATCTAGAAAAAAAATCTAGAAAAAGATCTAGAAAAAAAATCTAGAAAAAAAATCTAGAAAAAAATCTAGAAAAAAATCTAGAAAATAAATCTAAAAAAAAATCTAGAAAATAAATCTAGAAAAAAAATCTAGAAAAAAAATCTAGAAAAAAAATCTAGAAAAAAATCTAGAAAAAAATCTAGAAAAAAATCTAGAAAATAAATCTAAAAAAAAATCTAGAAAAAAAATCTAGAAAAAAAATCTAGAAAAAAATCTAGAAAAAAAATCTAGAAAAAAAATCTAGAAAAAAATCTAGAAAAAAATCTAGAAAAAAAATCTAAAAAAAAATCTAGAAAGAAATCTAGAAAAAAATCTAGAAAAAAAATCTAGAAAAAAATCTAGAAAAAGAATCTAGAAAAAAATCTAGAAAAAAAAACTAGAAAAAAAATCTACAAAAAAAATCTAGAAAAAAATCTAGAAAAAAAATCTAGAAAAAAAATCTAGAAAAAAATCTAGAAAAAAAATCTAGAAAAAAATCTAGAAAAAAATCTAGAAAAAAAATCTAGAAAAAAAATCTAGAAAAAAAATCTAGAAAAAAAATCTAGAAAAAAAATCTAGAAAAAAATCTACAAAAAAAATCTACAAAAACAATTTACAAAAAAAATCTAGAAAAAAATCTAGAAAAAAAATTTGGAAAAAAAATCTAGAAAAAAAATCTGCAAAAAAAATCTAGAAAAAAATCTGCAAAAAAAATCTAGAAAAAAAATCTAGAAAAAAATCTAGAAAAAAAATCTAGAAAAAAAATCTAGAAAAAAAATCTAGAAAAAAATCTAGAAAAAAAATCTAGAAAAAAAATCTACAAAAAAAATCTAGAAAAAAATCTAGAAAAAAAATCTAGAAAAAAAATCTAGAAAAAAAATCTAGTAAAAAAATCTAGAAAAAAAATCTAGAAAAAAAATCTAGAAAAAAATCTACAAAAAAAATCTAGAAAAAAAATCTAGAAAAAAATCTAGAAAAAAAATCTAGAAAAAAAATCTAGAAAAAAAATCTAGAAAAAAATCTAGAAAAAAAATCTAGAAAAAAAATCTACAAAAAAAATCTAGAAAAAAATCTAGAAAAAAAATCTAGAAAAAAAATCTAGAAAAAAATCTAGAAAAAAAATCTAGAAAAAAATCTAGAAAAAAATCTAGAAAAAAAATCTAGAAAAAAAATCTAGAAAAAAAATCTAGAAAAAAAATCTAGAAAAAAAATCTAGAAAAAAATCTACAAAAAAAATCTACAAAAACAATTTACAAAAAAAATCTAGAAAAAAATTTGGAAAAAAAATTTGGAAAAAAAATCTGCAAAAAAAATCTAGAAAAAAATCTAGAAAAAAAATCTAGAAAAAAAATCTAGAAAAAAATCTAGAAAAAAATCTAGAAAAAAAATCTAGAAAAAAAATCTAGAAAAAAAATCTACAAAAAAAATCTAGAAAAAAATCTAGAAAAAAAATCTAGAAAAAAAATCTAGAAAAAAAATCTAGTAAAAAAATCTAGAAAAAAAATCTAGAAAAAAAATCTAGAAAAAAATCTAGAAAAAAAATCTAGAAAAAAAATCTAGAAAAAAAATCTAGAAAAAAATCTAGAAAAAAAATCTAGAAAAAAAATCTACAAAAAAAATCTAGAAAAAAATCTAGAAAAAAAATCTAGAAAAAAAATCTAGAAAAAAATCTAGAAAAAAAATCTAGAAAAAAATCTAGAAAAAAATCTAGAAAAAAAATCTAGAAAAAAAATCTAGAAAAAAAATCTAGAAAAAAAATCTAGAAAAAAAATCTAGAAAAAAATCTACAAAAAAAATCTACAAAAACAATTTACAAAAAAAATCTAGAAAAAAATCTAGAAAAAAAATTTAGAAAAAAAATCTAGAAAAAAAATCTAGAAAAAAATCTAGAAAAAAAATCTAGAAAAAAATCTAGAAAAAAATCTAGAAAAAAAATCTAGAAAAAAATCTAGAAAAAAAATCTAGAAAAAAATCTAGAAAAAAAATCTAGAAAAAAAATCTAGAAAAAAAAATCTAGAAAAAAAATCTAGAAAAAAATCTAGAAAAAAAATCTAGAAAAAAATCTAGAAAAAAAATCTAGAAAAAAATCTGGAAAAAAAATCTAGAAAAAAAATCTAGAAAAAAATCTACAAAAAAAATCTACAAAAAAAATCTAGAAAAAAATCTAGAAAAAAAATCTAGAAAAAAAATCTAGAAAAAAAATCTAGAAAAAAATCTAGAAAAAACATCTAGAAAAAAAATCTAGAAAAAAAATCTAGAAAAAAATCTAGAAAAAAAATCTAGAAAAAAATCTAGAAAAAAATCTAGAAAAAAAATCTAGAAAAAAAATCTAGAAAAAAATCTAGAAAAAAAATCTAGAAAAAAATCTAGAAAAAAATCTAGAAAAAAAATCTAGAAAAAAAATCTAGAAAAAAATCTAGAAAAAAAATCTAGAAAAAAATCTAGAAAAAAATCTAGAAAAAAAATCTAGAAAAAAAATCTAGAAAAAAAATCTAGAAAAAAATCTAGAAAAAAAATCTAGAAAAAAAATCTAGAAAAAAAATCTAGTAAAAAAATCTAGAAAAAAAATCTAGAAAAAAAATCTAGAAAAAAATCTACAAAAAAAATCTAGAAAAAAAATCTAGAAAAAAATCTAGAAAAAAAATCTAGAAAAAAAATCTAGAAAAAAAATCTAGAAAAAAATCTAGAAAAAAAATCTAGAAAAAAAATCTACAAAAAAAATCTAGAAAAAAATCTAGAAAAAAAATCTAGAAAAAAAATCTAGAAAAAAATCTAGAAAAAAAATCTAGAAAAAAATCTAGAAAAAAAATTTAGAAAAAAAATCTAGAAAAAAAATCTAGAAAAAAATCTAGAAAAAAAATCTAGAAAAAAATCTAGAAAAAAATCTAGAAAAAAAATCTAGAAAAAAATCTAGAAAAAAAATCTAGAAAAAAAATCTAGAAAAAAAATCTAGAAAAAAAATCTAGAAAAAAATCTAGAAAAAAAATCTAGAAAAAAATCTAGAAAAAAAATCTAGAAAAAAATCTGGAAAAAAAATCTAGAAAAAAAATCTAGAAAAAAATCTACAAAAAAAATCTACAAAAAAAATCTAGAAAAAAATCTACAAAAAAAATCTAGAAAAAAAATCTAGAAAAAAAATCTAGAAAAAAATCTAGAAAAAAAATCTAGAAAAAAAATCTAGAAAAAAATCTAGAAAAAAAATCTAGAAAAAAATCTAGAAAAAAATCTAGAAAAAAAATCTAGAAAAAAAATCTAGAAAAAAATCTAGAAAAAAAATCTAGAAAAAAAATCTAGAAAAAAATCTAGAAAAAAAATCTAGAAAAAAATCTAGAAAAAAATCTAGAAAAAAAATCTAGAAAAAAAATCTAGAAAAAAATCTAGAAAAAAAATCTAGAAAAAAATCTACAAAAAAAATCTACAAAAACAATTTACAAAAAAAATCTAGAAAAAAATCTAGAAAAAAAATTTGGAAAAAAAATCTAGAAAAAAAATCTGCAAAAAAAATCTAGAAAAAAAATCTAGAAAAAAATCTAGAAAAAAATCTAGAAAAAAAATCTAGAAAAAAAATCTAGAAAAAAATCTAGAAAAAAAATCTAGAAAAAAAATCTACAAAAAAAATCTAGAAAAAAATCTAGAAAAAAAATCTAGAAAAAAAATCTAGAAAAAAATCTAGAAAAAAAATCTAGAAAAAAATCTAGAAAAAAATCTAGAAAAAAAATCTAGAAAAAAAATCTAGAAAAAAAATCTAGAAAAAAAATCTAGAAAAAAATCTACAAAAAAAATCTACAAAAACAATTTACAAAAAAAATCTAGAAAAAAATCTAGAAAAAAAATTTAGAAAAAAAATCTAGAAAAAAAATCTAGAAAAAAATCTAGAAAAAAAATCTAGAAAAAAATCTAGAAAAAAATCTAGAAAAAAAATCTAGAAAAAAATCTAGAAAAAAAATCTAGAAAAAAATCTAGAAAAAAAATCTAGAAAAAAAATCTAGAAAAAAAATCTAGAAAAAAAATCTAGAAAAAAATCTAGAAAAAAAATCTAGAAAAAAATCTAGAAAAAAAATCTAGAAAAAAATCTAGAAAAAAATCTAGAAAAAAAATCTAGAAAAAAATCTAGAAAAAAATCTAGAAAAAAAATCTAGAAAAAAAATCTAGAAAAAAAATCTAGAAAAAAAATCTAGAAAAAAATCTACAAAAAAAATCTACAAAAACAATTTACAAAAAAAATCTAGAAAAAAATCTAGAAAAAAAATTTGGAAAAAAAATCTAGAAAAAAAATCTGCAAAAAAAATCTAGAAAAAAAATCTAGAAAAAAATCTAGAAAAAAAATCTAGAAAAAAAATCTAGAAAAAAAATCTAGAAAAAAATCTAGAAAAAAAATCTAGAAAAAAAATCTACAAAAAAAATCTAGAAAAAAATCTAGTAAAAAAATCTAGAAAAAAAATCTAGAAAAAAAATCTACAAAAAAAATCTAGAAAAAAATCTAGAAAAAAAATCTAGAAAAAAAATCTAGAAAAAAATCTAGAAAAAAAATCTAGAAAAAAATCTAGAAAAAAATCTAGAAAAAAAATCTAGAAAAAAAATCTAGAAAAAAAATCTAGAAAAAAAATCTAGAAAAAAAATCTAGAAAAAAAATCTAGAAAAAAATCTACAAAAAAAATCTACAAAAACAATTTACAAAAAAATTCTAGAAAAAAATCTAGAAAAAAAATTTAGAAAAAAAATCTAGAAAAAAAATCTAGAAAAAAATCTAGAAAAAAAATCTAGAAAAAAATCTAGAAAAAAAATCTAGAAAAAAATCTAGAAAAAAATCTAGAAAAAAAATCTAGAAAAAAAATCTAGAAAAAAAATCTAGAAAAAAAATCTAGAAAAAAAATCTAGAAAAAAATCTACAAAAAAAATCTACAAAAACAATTTACAAAAAAAATCTAGAAAAAAATCTAGAAAAAAAATTTGGAAAAAAAATCTAGAAAAAAAATCTGCAAAAAAAATCTAGAAAAAAAATCTAGAAAAAAATCTAGAAAAAAAATCTAGAAAAAAAATCTAGAAAAAAAATCTAGAAAAAAATCTAGAAAAAAAATCTAGAAAAAAAATCTACAAAAAAAATCTAGAAAAAAATCTAGAAAAAAAATCTAGAAAAAAAATCTAGAAAAAAATCTAGAAAAAAAATCTAGAAAAAAAATCTAGAAAAAAATCTACAAAAAAAATCTACAAAAACAATTTACAAAAAAAATCTAGAAAAAAATCTAGAAAAAAAATTTAGAAAAAAAATCTAGAAAAAAAATCTAGAAAAAAATCTAGAAAAAAAATCTAGAAAAAAATCTAGAAAAAAATCTAGAAAAAAAATCTAGAAAAAAATCTAGAAAAAAAATCTAGAAAAAAATCTAGAAAAAAAATCTAGAAAAAAAATCTAGAAAAAAAATCTAGAAAAAAAATCTAGAAAAAAATCTAGAAAAAAAATCTAGAAAAAAATCTAGAAAAAAAATCTAGAAAAAAATCTAGAAAAAAATCTAGAAAAAAAATCTAGAAAAAAATCTAGAAAAAAATCTAGAAAAAAAATCTAGAAAAAAAATCTAGAAAAAAAATCTACAAAAAAAATCTAGAAAAAAATCTACAAAAAAAATCTACAAAAACAATTTACAAAAAAAATCTAGAAAAAAATCTAGAAAAAAAATTTGGAAAAAAAATCTAGAAAAAAAATCTGCAAAAAAAATCTAGAAAAAAAATCTAGAAAAAAATCTAGAAAAAAAATCTAGAAAAAAAATCTAGAAAAAAAATCTAGAAAAAAATCTAGAAAAAAAATCTAGAAAAAAAATCTACAAAAAAAATCTAGAAAAAAATCTAGTAAAAAAATCTAGAAAAAAAATCTAGAAAAAAAATCTACAAAAAAAATCTAGAAAAAAATCTAGAAAAAAAATCTAGAAAAAAAATCTAGAAAAAAATCTAGAAAAAAAATCTAGAAAAAAATCTAGAAAAAAATCTAGAAAAAAAATCTAGAAAAAAAATCTAGAAAAAAAATCTAGAAAAAAAATCTAGAAAAAAAATCTAGAAAAAAAATCTAGAAAAAAATCTACAAAAAAAATCTACAAAAACAATTTACAAAAAAATTCTAGAAAAAAATCTAGAAAAAAAATTTAGAAAAAAAATCTAGAAAAAAAATCTAGAAAAAAATCTAGAAAAAAAATCTAGAAAAAAATCTAGAAAAAAATCTAGAAAAAAAATCTAGAAAAAAATCTAGAAAAAAAATCTAGAAAAAAATCTAGAAAAAAAATCTAGAAAAAAAATCTAGAAAAAAAATCTAGAAAAAAAATCTAGAAAAAAATCTAGAAAAAAAATCTAGAAAAAAATCTGGAAAAAAAATCTAGAAAAAAAATCTAGAAAAAAATCTACAAAAAAAATCTACAAAAAAAATCTAGAAAAAAATCTAGAAAAAAAATCTAGAAAAAAAATCTAGAAAAAAAATCTAGAAAAAAATCTAGAAAAAAAATCTAGAAAAAAAATCTAGAAAAAAATCTAGAAAAAAAATCTAGAAAAAAAATCTAGAAAAAAATCTAGAAAAAAAATCTAGAAAAAAAATCTGCTAAAAAAATCTAGAAAAAAATCTAGAAAAAAAATCTAGAAAAAAAATCTAGAAAAAAATCTAGAAAAAAATCTAGAAAAAAAATCTAGAAAAAAAATCTAGAAAAAAAATCTAGAAAAAAAATCTAGAAAAAAATCTAGAAAAAAAATCTAGAAAAAAAATCTAGAAAAAAAATCTAGTAAAAAAATCTAGAAAAAAAATCTAGAAAAAAAATCTAGAAAAAAATCTACAAAAAAAATCTAGAAAAAAAATCTAGAAAAAAATCTAGAAAAAAAATCTAGAAAAAAAATCTAGAAAAAAAATCTAGAAAAAAAATCAAAAAAAAAAATCTAGAAAAAAATCTAGTAAAAAAATCTAGAAAAAAAATCTAGAAAAAAAATCTAGAAAAAAATCTGGAAAAAAAATCTAGAAAAAAAATCTAGAAAAAAATCTAGAAAAAAAATCTAGAAAAAAAATCTAGAAAAAAATCTAGAAAAAAAATCTAGAAAAAAAATCTAGAAAAAAATCTAGAAAAAAAATCTAGAAAAAAAATCTGCTAAAAAAATCTAGAAAAAAATCTAGAAAAAAAATCTAGAAAAAAAATCTAGAAAAAAATCTAGAAAAAAATCTAGAAAAAAAATCTAGAAAAAAAATCTAGAAAAAAAATCTAGAAAAAAAATCTAGAAAAAAATCTAGAAAAAAAATCTAGAAAAAAAATCTAGAAAAAAAATCTAGTAAAAAAATCTAGAAAAAAAATCTAGAAAAAAAATCTAGAAAAAAATCTACAAAAAAAATCTAGAAAAAAAATCTAGAAAAAAATCTAGAAAAAAAATCTAGAAAAAAAATCTAGAAAAAAAATCTAGAAAAAAAATCAAAAAAAAAAATCTAGAAAAAAATCTAGTAAAAAAATCTAGAAAAAAAATCTAGAAAAAAAATCTAGAAAAAAATCTGGAAAAAAAATCTAGAAAAAAAATCTAGAAAAAAATCTACAAAAAAAATCTACAAAAAAAATCTAGAAAAAAATCTAGAAAAAAAATCTAGAAAAAAAATCTAGAAAAAAAATCTAGAAAAAAAATCTAGAAAAAAATCTAGAAAAAAATCTAGAAAAAAAATCTAGAAAAAAAATCTAGAAAAAAAATCTAGAAAAAAATCTACAAAAAAAATCTAGAAAAAAATCTAGTAAAAAAATCTAGAAAAAAAATCTAGAAAAAAAATCTAGAAAAAAATCTAGAAAAAAAATCTAGAAAAAAAATCTACAAAAAAAATCTAGAAAAAAATCTAGAAAAAAAATCTAGAAAAAAAATCTAGAAGAAAATCTAGAAAAAAAATCTAGAAAAAAAATCTAGAAAAAAATCTAGAAAAAAATCTAGAAAAAAAATCTAGAAAAAAAATCTAGAAAAAAAATCTAGAAAAAAATCTAGAAAAAAATCTAGAAAAAAAATCTAGAAAAAAAATCTAGAAAAAAAATCTAGAAAAAAATCTAGAAAAAAAATCTAGAAAAAAAATCTACAAAAAAAATCTAGAAAAAAATCTACAAAAAAAATCTAGAAAAAAAATCTAGAAAAAAAATCTAGAAAAAAATCTACAAAAAAAATCTAGAAAAAAATCTAGAAAAAAATCTAGAAAAAAAATCTAGAAAAAAAATCTAGAAAAAAAATCTAGAAAAAAAATCTAGAAAAAAAATCTAGAAAAAAATCTACAAAAAAAATCTACAAAAACAATTTACAAAAAAAATCTAGAAAAAAATCTAGAAAAAAAATTTAGAAAAAAAATCTAGAAAAAAAATCTAGAAAAAAATCTAGAAAAAAAATCTAGAAAAAAATCTAGAAAAAAATCTACAAAAAAAATCTACAAAAAAAATCTACAAAAAAAATCTACAAAAAAAATCTAGAAAAAAATCTACAAAAAAAATCTAGAAAAAAAATCTAGAAAAAAAATCTAGAAAAAAATCTAGAAAAAAAATCTAGAAAAAAAATCTAAAAAAAAATCTAGAAAAAAATCTAGAAAATAAATCTAGAAAAAAAATCTAGAAAAAAAATCTAGAAAAAAAATCTAGAAAAAAAATCTAGAAAAAAATCTAGAAAAAAAATCTAGAAAAAAAATCTAGAAAAAAATCTAGAAAATAAATCGAGAAAAAAATCTAGAAAAAAATCTAGAAAATAAATCTAAAAAAAAATCTAGAAAAAAATCTAGAAAAAAAATCTAGAAAAAAAATCTAGAAAAAAATCTAGAAAAAAATCTAGAAAATAAATCTAAAAAAAAAATCTAGAAAAAAAATATAGAAAAAAAATCTAGAAAAAAATCTAGAAAAAAATCTAGAAAAAAATCTAGAAAATAAATCTAAAAAAAAATCTAGAAAAAAAATCTAGAAAAAAAATCTAGGAAAAAAAATCTAGAAAAAAAATCTAGAAAAAAATCTAGAAAAAAAATCTAGAAAAAAAATCTAGAAAAAAATCTACAAAAAAAATCTACAAAAAAAATCTACAAAAAAAATCTACAAAAAAAATCTAGGAAAAAAAATCTAGAAAAAAAATCTAGAAAAAAATCTAGAAAAAAAATCTAGAAAAAAAATCTAGGAAAAAAAATCTAGAAAAAAAATCTAGAAAAAAATCTAGAAAAAAAATCTAGAAAAAAAATCTAGAAAAAAATCTACAAAAAAAATCTACAAAAAAAATCTACAAAAAAAATCTACAAAAAAAATCTAGGAAAAAAAATCTAGAAAAAAAATCTAGAAAAAAATCTAGAAAAAAAATCTAGAAAAAAATCTAGAAAAAAAATCTAGAAAAAAAATCTAGAAAAAAAATCTAGAAAAAAATCTAGAAAAAAAATCTAGAAAAAAAATCTAGAAAAAAATCTAGAAAAAAATCTAGAAAAAAAATCTAGAAAAAAAATCTAGAAAAAAAATCTAGAAAAAAATCTACAAAAAAAATCTAGAAAAAAATCTAGTAAAAAAATCTAGAAAAAAAATCTAGAAAAAAAATCTAGAAAAAAATCTAGAAAAAAAATCTAGAAAAAAAATCTACAAAAAAAATCTAGAAAAAAATCTAGAAAAAAAATCTAGAAAAAAAATCTAGAAAAAAATCTAGAAAAAAAATCTAGAAAAAAAATCTAGAAAAAAATCTAGAAAAAAATCTAGAAAAAAAATCTAGAAAAAAAATCTAGAAAAAAAATCTAGAAAAAAATCTAGAAAAAAATCTAGAAAAAAAATCTAGAAAAAAAATCTAGAAAAAAAATCTAGAAAAAAATCTAGAAAAAAAATGTAGAAAAAAAATCCAGAAAAAAATCTAGAAAAAAAATCTAGAAAAAAATCTAGAAAAAAATCTAGAAAAAAAATCTAGAAAAAAAATCTACAAAAAAAATCTAGAAAAAAAATCTAGAAAAAAATCTAGAAAAAAAATCTAGAAAAAAAATCTAGAAAAAAAATCTAGAAAAAAATCTAGAAAAAAAATCTAGAAAAAAAATCTAAAAAAAAATCTAGAAAAAAATCTAGAAAATAAATCTAGAAAATAAATCTAGAAAAAAAATCTAGAAAAAAAATCTAGAAAAAAAATCTAGAAAAAAATCTAGAAAAAAATCTAGAAAATAAATCTAGAAAAAAAATCTAGAAAAAAAATCTAGAAAAAAAATCTAGAAAAAAAATCTAGAAAAAAATCTAGAAAAAAAATCTAGAAAAAAAATCTAAAAAAAAATCTAGAAAAAAATCTAGAAAATAAATCTAGAAAAAAAATCTAGAAAAAAAATCTAGAAAAAAAATCTAGAAAAAAAATCTAGAAAAAAATCTAGAAAAAAAATCTAGAAAAAAAATCTAGAAAAAAATCTAGAAAATAAATCGAGAAAAAAATCTAGAAAAAAATCTAGAAAATAAATCTAAAAAAAAATCTAGAAAAAAATCTAGAAAAAAAATCTAGAAAAAAAATCTAGAAAAAAATCTAGAAAAAAATCTAGAAAATAAATCTAAAAAAAAAATCTAGAAAAAAAATCTAGAAAAAAAATCTAGAAAAAAATCTAGAAAAAAATCTAGAAAAAAATCTAGAAAATAAATCTAAAAAAAAATCTAGAAAAAAAATCTAGAAAAAAAATCTAGGAAAAAAAATCTAGAAAAAAAATCTAGAAAAAAATCTAGAAAAAAAATCTAGAAAAAAAATCTAGAAAAAAATCTACAAAAAAAATCTACAAAAAAAATCTACAAAAAAAATCTACAAAAAAAATCTAGGAAAAAAAATCTAGAAAAAAAATCTAGAAAAAAATCTAGAAAAAAAATCTAGAAAAAAAATCTAGAAAAAAATCTACAAAAAAAATCTAGAAAAAAATCTAGAAAAAAATCTAGAAAAAAAATCTAGAAAAAAAATCTAGAAAAAAAATCTAGAAAAAAAATCTAGAAAAAAAATCTAGAAAAAAATCTACAAAAAAAATCTACAAAAACAATTTACAAAAAAAATCTAGAAAAAAATCTAGAAAAAAAATCTAGAAAGAAATCTAGAAAAAAAATCTAGAAAAAAAATCTAGAAAATAAATCTAGAAAAAAATCTAGAAAAAAAATCTAGAAAATAAATCTAAAAAAAAATCTAGAAAAAAATCTAGAAAATAAATCTAGAAAAAAAATCTAGAAAAAAAATCTAGAAAAAACATCTAGAAAAAAAATCTAGAAAAAAAATCTAGAAAAAAAATCTAGAAAAAGATCTAGAAAAGAAATCTAGAAAAAAAATCTAGAAAAAAATCTAGAAAATAAATCTAGAAAAAAAATCTAGAAAAAAAATCTAGAAAAAAAATCTAGAAAATAAATCTAGAAAAAAATCTAGAAAAAAAATCTAGAAAAAAATCTAGAAAAAAAATCTAGAAAAAAAATCTAGAAAAAAATCTAGAAAAAAATCTAGAAAATAAATCTAAAAAAAAATCTAGAAAGAAATCTAGAAAAAAATCTAGAAAACAAATCTAGAAAAAAATCTAGAAAAAAAATCTAGAAAAAAATCTAGAAAAAAAATCTAGAAAAAAAATCTAGAAAAAAATCTAGAAAATAAATCGAGAAAAAAATCTAGAAAAAAATCTAGAAAATAAATCTAAAAAAAAATCTAGAAAAAAATCTAGAAAATAAATCTAAAAAAAAATCTACAAAAAAAATCTAGAAAAAAATCTAGTAAAAAAATCTAGAAAAAAAACCTAGAAAAAAAATCTAGAAAAAAATCTGGAAAAAAAATCTAGAAAAAAAATCTAGAAAAAAATCTACAAAAAAAATCTACAAAAAAAATCTAGAAAAAAATCTACAAAAAAAATCTAGAAAAAAAATCTAGAAACAAAATCTAGAAAAAAAATCTAGAAAAAAAATCTAGAAAAAAATCTAGAAAAAAATCTAGAAAAAAAATCTAGAAAAAAAATCTAGAAAAAAAATCTAGAAAAAAAATCTAGAAAAAAAATCTAGAAAAAAATCTACAAAAAAAATCTAGAAAAAAAATCTAGAAAAAAATCTAGAAAAAAAATCTAGAAAAAAATCTGGAAAAAAAATCTAGAAAAAAAATCTAGAAAAAAATCTACAAAAAAAATCTACAAAAAAAATCTAGAAAAAAATCTAGAAAAAAAATCTAGAAAAAAAATCTAGAAAAAAAATCTAGAAAAAAATCTAGAAAAAAAATCTAGAAAAAAAATCTAGAAAAAAATCTAGAAAAAAAATCTAGAAAAAAAATCTAGAAAAAAATCTAGAAAAAAATCTAGAAAAAAAATCTAGAAAAAAAATCTAGAAAAAAAATCTAGAAAAAAATCTACAAAAAAAATCTAGAAAAAAATCTAGTAAAAAAATCTAGAAAAAAAATCTAGAAAAAAAATCTAGAAAAAAATCTAGAAAAAAAATCTAGAAAAAAAATCTAGAAAAAAAATCTAGAAAAAAATCTAGAAAAAAAATCTAGAAAAAAAATCTAGAAAAAAATCTAGAAAAAAAATCTAGAAAAAAAATCTAGAAAAAAATCTAGAAAAAAATCTAGAAAAAAAATCTAGAAAAAAAATCTAGAAAAAAAATCTAGAAAAAAATCTAGAAAAAAATCTAGAAAAAAAATCTAGAAAAAAAATCTAGAAAAAAAATCTAGAAAAAAATCTAGAAAAAAAATCTAGAAAAAAAATCTACAAAAAAAATCTAGAAAAAAATCTACAAAAAAAATCTAGGAAAAAAAATCTAGAAAAAAAATCTAGAAAAAAATCTAGAAAAAAAATCTAGAAAAAAAATCTAGAAAAAAATCTACAAAAAAAATCTAGAAAAAAATCTAGAAAAAAATCTAGAAAAAAAATCTAGAAAAAAAATCTAGAAAAAAAATCTAGAAAAAAAATCTAGAAAAAAAATCTAGAAAAAAATCTACAAAAAAAATCTACAAAAACAATTTACAAAAAAAATCTAGAAAAAAATCTAGAAAAAAAATTTAGAAAAAAAATCTAGAAAAAAAATCTAGAAAAAAATCTAGAAAAAAAATCTAGAAAAAAATCTAGAAAAAAATCTACAAAAAAAATCTAGAAAAAAAATCTACAAAAAAAATCTAGAAAAAAAATCTAGAAAAAAATCTAGAAAAAAAATCTAGAAAAAAAATCTAGAAAAAAAATCTAGAAAAAAATCTAGAAAAAAAATCTAGAAAAAAAATCTAAAAAAAAATCTAGAAAAAAATCTAGAAAATAAATCTAGAAAAAAATCTAGAAAAAAAATCTAGAAAAAAATCTAGAAAAAAATCTACAAAAAAAATCTAGAAAAAAAATCTACAAAAAAAATCTAGAAAAAAAATCTAGAAAAAAATCTAGAAAAAAAATCTAGAAAAAAAATCTAGAAAAAAAATCTAGAAAAAAATCTAGAAAAAAAATCTAGAAAAAAAATCTAAAAAAAAATCTAGAAAAAAATCTAGAAAATAAATCTAGAAAAAAAATCTAGAAAAAAAATCTAGAAAAAAAATCTAGAAAAAAAATCTAGAAAAAAATCTAGAAAAAAAATCTAGAAAAAAAATCTAGAAAAAAATCGAGAAAATAAATCGAGAAAAAAATCTAGAAAAAAATCTAGAAAATAAATCTAAAAAAAAATCTAGAAAAAAATCTAGAAAAAAAATCTAGAAAAAAAATCTAGAAAAAAATCTAGAAAAAAATCTAGAAAATAAATCTAAAAAAAAAATCTAGAAAAAAAATCTAGAAAAAAAATCTAGAAAAAAATCTAGAAAAAAATCTAGAAAAAAATCTAGAAAATAAATCTAAAAAAAAATCTAGAAAAAAAATCTAGAAAAAAAATCTAGGAAAAAAAATCTAGAAAAAAAATCTAGAAAAAAATCTAGAAAAAAAATCTAGAAAAAAAATCTAGAAAAAAATCTACAAAAAAAATCTACAAAAAAAATCTACAAAAAAAATCTACAAAAAAAATCTAGGAAAAAAAATCTAGAAAAAAAATCTAGAAAAAAATCTAGAAAAAAAATCTAGAAAAAAAATCTAGAAAAAAATCTACAAAAAAAATCTAGAAAAAAATCTAGAAAAAAATCTAGAAAAAAAATCTAGAAAAAAAATCTAGAAAAAAAATCTAGAAAAAAAATCTAGAAAAAAAATCTAGAAAAAAATCTACAAAAAAAATCTACAAAAACAATTTACAAAAAAAATCTAGAAAAAAATCTAGAAAAAAAATGTAGAAAAAAAATCTAGAAAAAAAATCTAGAAAAAAATCTAGAAAAAAAATCTAGAAAGAAATCTAGAAAAAAAATCTAGAAAAAAAATCTAGAAAATAAATCTAGAAAAAAATCTAGAAAAAAAATCTAGAAAATAAATCTAAAAAAAAATCTAGAAAAAAATCTAGAAAATAAATCTAGAAAAAAAATCTAGAAAAAAAATCTAGAAAAAACATCTAGAAAAAAAATCTAGAAAAAAAATCTAGAAAAAAAATCTAGAAAAAGATCTAGAAAAGAAATCTAGAAAAAAAATCTAGAAAAAAATCTAGAAAATAAATCTAGAAAAAAAATCTAGAAAAAAAATCTAGAAAAAAAATCTAGAAAATAAATCTAGAAAAAAATCTAGAAAAAAAATCTAGAAAAAAATCTAGAAAAAAAATCTAGAAAAAAAATCTAGAAAAAAATCTAGAAAAAAATCTAGAAAATAAATCTAAAAAAAAACCTAGAAAGAAATCTAGAAAAAAATCTAGAAAACAAATCTAGAAAAAAATCTAGAAAAAAAATCTAGAAAAAAAATCTAGAAAAAAATCTAGAAAATAAATCGAGAAAAAAATCTAGAAAAAAATCTAGAAAATAAATCTAAAAAAAAATCTAGAAAAAAATCTAGAAAATAAATCTAAAAAAAAATCTACAAAAAAAATCTAGAAAAAAATCTAGTAAAAAAATCTAGAAAAAAAATCTAGAAAAAAAATCTAGAAAAAAATCTGGAAAAAAAATCTAGAAAAAAAATCTAGAAAAAAATCTACAAAAAAAATCTACAAAAAAAATCTAGAAAAAAATCTACAAAAAAAATCTAGAAAAAAAATCTAGAAACAAAATCTAGAAAAAAAATCTAGAAAAAAAATCTAGAAAAAAATCTAGAAAAAAATCTAGAAAAAAAATCTAGAAAAAAAATCTAGAAAAAAAATCTAGAAAAAAAATCTAGAAAAAAATCTACAAAAAAAATCTAGAAAAAAAATCTAGAAAAAAAATCTAGAAAAAAATCTAGAAAAAAAATCTAGAAAAAAATCTGGAAAAAAAATCTAGAAAAAAAATCTAGAAAAAAATCTACAAAAAAAATCTACAAAAAAAATCTAGAAAAAAATCTAGAAAAAAAATCTTGAAAAAAAATCTAGAAAAAAAATCTAGAAAAAAATCTAGAAAAAAAATCTAGAAAAAAAATCTAGAAAAAAATCTAGAAAAAAAATCTAGAAAAAAAATCTAGAAAAAAATCTAGAAAAAAATCTAGAAAAAAAATCTAGAAAAAAAATCTAGAAAAAAAATCTAGAAAAAAATCTACAAAAAAAATCTAGAAAAAAATCTAGTAAAAAAATCTAGAAAAAAAATCTAGAAAAAAAATCTAGAAAAAAATCTAGAAAAAAAATCTAGAAAAAAAATCTAGAAAAAAAATCTAGAAAAAAATCTAGAAAAAAAATCTAGAAAAAAAATCTAGAAAAAAATCTAGAAAAAAAATCTAGAAAAAAAATCTAGAAAAAAATCTAGAAAAAAATCTAGAAAAAAAATCTAGAAAAAAAATCTAGAAAAAAATCTAGAAAAAAATCTAGAAAAAAAATCTAGAAAAAAAATCTAGAAAAAAAATCTAGAAAAAAATCTAGAAAAAAATCTAGAAAAAAAATCTAGAAAAAAAATCTAGAAAAAAAATCTAGAAAAAAATCTAGAAAAAAAATCTAGAAAAAAAATCTACAAAAAAAATCTAGAAAAAAATCTACAAAAAAAATCTAGGAAAAAAAATCTAGAAAAAAAATCTAGAAAAAAATCTAGAAAAAAAATCTAGAAAATAAATCTAGAAAAAAATCTACAAAAAAAATCTAGAAAAAAATCTAGAAAAAAATCTAGAAAAAAAATCTAGAAAAAAAATCTAGAAAAAAAATCTAGAAAAAAAATCTAGAAAAAAAATCTAGAAAAAAATCTACAAAAAAAATCTACAAAAACAATTTACAAAAAAAATCTAGAAAAAAATCTAGAAAAAAAATTTAGAAAAAAAATCTAGAAAAAAAATCTAGAAAAAAATCTAGAAAAAAAATCTAGAAAAAAATCTAGAAAAAAATCTACAAAAAAAATCTAGAAAAAAAATCTACAAAAAAAATCTAGAAAAAAAATCTAGAAAAAAATCTAGAAAAAAAATCTAGAAAAAAAATCTAGAAAAAAAATCTAGAAAAAAATCTAGAAAAAAAATCTAGAAAAAAAATCTAAAAAAAAATCTAGAAAAAAATCTAGAAAATAAATCTAGAAAAAAAATCTAGAAAAAAAATCTAGAAAAAAAATCTAGAAAAAAAATCTAGAAAAAAATCTAGAAAAAAAATCTAGAAAAAAAATCTAGAAAAAAATCTAGAAAATAAATCGAGAAAAAAATCTAGAAAAAAATCTAGAAAATAAATCTAAAAAAAAATCTAGAAAAAAATCTAGAAAAAAAATCTAGAAAAAAAATCTAGAAAAAAATCTAGAAAAAAATCTAGAAAATAAATCTAAAAAAAAAATCTAGAAAAAAAATCTAGAAAAAAAATCTAGAAAAAAAATCTAGGAAAAAAAATCTAGAAAAAAAATCTAGAAAAAAATCTAGAAAAAAAATCTAGAAAAAAAATCTAGAAAAAAATCTACAAAAAAAATCTACAAAAAAAATCTACAAAAAAAATCTACAAAAAAAATCTAGGAAAAAAAATCTAGAAAAAAAATCTAGAAAAAAATCTAGAAAAAAAATCTAGAAAAAAAATCTAGAAAAAAATCTACAAAAAAAATCTAGAAAAAAATCTAGAAAAAAAATCTAGAAAAAAAATCTAGAAAAAAAATCTAGAAAAAAAATCTAGAAAAAAAATCTAGAAAAAAAATCTAGAAAAAAATCTACAAAAAAAATCTACAAAAACAATTTACAAAAAAAATCTAGAAAAAAATCTAGAAAAAAAATTTAGAAAAAAAATCTAGAAAAAAAATCTAGAAAAAAATCTAGAAAAAAAATCTAGAAAGAAATCTAGAAAAAAAATCTAGAAAAAAAATCTAGAAAATAAATCTAGAAAAAAATCTAGAAAAAAAATCTAGAAAATAAATCTAAAAAAAAATCTAGAAAAAAATCTAGAAAATAAATCTAGAAAAAAAATCTAGAAAAAAAATCTAGAAAAAAAATCTACAAAAAAAATCTACAAAAAAAATCTAGGAAAAAAAATCTAGAAAAAAAATCTAGAAAAAAATCTAGAAAAAAAATCTAGAAAAAAAATCTAGAAAAAAATCTACAAAAAAAATATAGAAAAAAATCTAGAAAAAAAATCTAGAAAAAAAATCTAGAAAAAAAATCTAGAAAAAAAATCTAGAAAAAAAATCTAGAAAAAAAATCTAGAAAAAAATCTACAAAAAAAATCTACAAAAACAATTTACAAAAAAAATCTAGAAAAAAATCTAGAAAAAAAATTTAGAAAAAAAATCTAGAAAAAAAATCTAGAAAAAAATCTAGAAAAAAAATCTAGAAAGAAATCTAGAAAAAAAATCTAGAAAAAAAATCTAGAAAATAAATCTAGAAAAAAATCTAGAAAAAAAATCTAGAAAATAAATCTAAAAAAAAATCTAGAAAAAAATCTAGAAAATAAATCTAGAAAAAAAATCTAGAAAAAAAATCTAGAAAAAACATCTAGAAAAAAAATCTAGAAAAAAAATCTAGAAAAAGATCTAGAAAAGAAATCTAGAAAAAAAATCTAGAAAAAAATCTAGAAAAAAAATCTAGAAAAAAAATCTAGAAAATAAATCTAGAAAAAAATCTAGAAAAAAAATCTAGAAAAAAATCTAGAAAAAAAATCTAGAAAAAAAATCTAGAAAAAAATCTAGAAAAAAATCTAGAAAATAAATCTAAAAAAAAATCTAGAAAGAAATCTAGAAAAAAATCTAGAAAACAAATCTAGAAAAAAATCTAGAAAAAAAATCTAGAAAAAAATCTAGAAAAAAAATCTAGAAAAAAAATCTAGAAAAAAATCTAGAAAATAAATCGAGAAAAAAATCTAGAAAAAAATCTAGAAAATAAATCTAAAAAAAAATCTAGAAAAAAATGTAGAAAATAAATCTAAAAAAAAATCTACAAAAAAAATCTAGAAAAAAATCTAGTAAAAAAATCTAGAAAAAAAATCTAGAAAAAAAATCTAGAAAAAAATCTGGAAAAAAAATCTAGAAAAAAAATCTAGAAAAAAATCTACAAAAAAAATCTACAAAAAAAATCTAGAAAAAAATCTACAAAAAAAATCTAGAAAAAAAATCTAGAAACAAAATCTAGAAAAAAAATCTAGAAAAAAAATCTAGAAAAAATCTAGAAAAAAATCTAGAAAAAAAATCTAGAAAAAAAATCTAGAAAAAAAATCTAGAAAAAAAATCTAGAAAAAAATCTACAAAAAAATCTAGAAAAAAAATCTAGAAAAAAAATCTAGAAAAAAATCTAGAAAAAAAATCTAGAAAAAAAATCTAGAAAAAAATCTACAAAAAAAATCTACAAAAACAATTTACAAAAAAAATCTAGAAAAAAATCTAGAAAAAAAATTTAGAAAAAAAATCTAGAAAAAAAATCTAGAAAAAAATCTAGAAAAAAAATCTAGAAAAAAATCTAGAAAAAAATCTACAAAAAAAATCTAGAAAAAAAATCTACAAAAAAAATCTAGAAAAAAAATCTAGAAAAAAATCTAGAAAAAAAATCTAGAAAAAAAATCTAGAAAAAAAATCTAGAAAAAAATCTAGAAAAAAAATCTAGAAAAAAAATCTAAAAAAAAATCTAGAAAAAAATCTAGAAAATAAATCTAGAAAAAAAATCTAGAAAAAAAATCTAGAAAAAAAATCTAGAAAAAAAATCTAGAAAAAAATCTAGAAAAAAAATCTAGAAAAAAAATCTAGAAAAAAATCTAGAAAATAAATCGAGAAAAAAATCTAGAAAAAAATCTAGAAAATAAATCTAAAAAAAAATCTAGAAAAAAATCTAGAAAAAAAATCTAGAAAAAAAATCTAGAAAAAAATCTAGAAAAAAATCTAGAAAATAAATCTAAAAAAAAAATCTAGAAAAAAAATCTAGAAAAAAAATCTAGAAAAAAAATCTAGGAAAAAAAATCTAGAAAAAAAATCTAGAAAAAAATCTAGAAAAAAAATCTAGAAAAAAAATCTAGAAAAAAATCTACAAAAAAAATCTACAAAAAAAATCTACAAAAAAAATCTACAAAAAAAATCTAGGAAAAAAAATCTAGAAAAAAAATCTAGAAAAAAATCTAGAAAAAAAATCTAGAAAAAAAATCTAGAAAAAAATCTACAAAAAAAATCTAGAAAAAAATCTAGAAAAAAAATCTAGAAAAAAAATCTAGAAAAAAAATCTAGAAAAAAAATCTAGAAAAAAAATCTAGAAAAAAAATCTAGAAAAAAATCTACAAAAAAAATCTACAAAAACAATTTACAAAAAAAATCTAGAAAAAAATCTAGAAAAAAAATTTAGAAAAAAAATCTAGAAAAAAAATCTAGAAAAAAATCTAGAAAAAAAATCTAGAAAGAAATCTAGAAAAAAAATCTAGAAAAAAAATCTAGAAAATAAATCTAGAAAAAAATCTAGAAAAAAAATCTAGAAAATAAATCTAAAAAAAAATCTAGAAAAAAATCTAGAAAATAAATCTAGAAAAAAAATCTAGAAAAAAAATCTAGAAAAAACATCTAGAAAAAAAATCTAGAAAAAAAATCTAGAAAAAGATCTAGAAAAGAAATCTAGAAAAAAAATCTAGAAAAAAATCTAGAAAATAAATCTAGAAAAAAAATCTAGAAAAAAAATCTAGAAAAAAAATCTAGAAAATAAATCTAGAAAAAAATCTAGAAAAAAAATCTAGAAAAAAATCTAGAAAAAAAATCTAGAAAAAAAATCTAGAAAAAAATCTAGAAAAAAATCTAGAAAATAAATCTAAAAAAAAATCTAGAAAGAAATCTAGAAAAAAATCTAGAAAACAAATCTAGAAAAAAATCTAGAAAAAAAATCTAGAAAAAAATCTAGAAAAAAAATCTAGAAAAAAAATCTAGAAAAAAATCTAGAAAATAAATCGAGAAAAAAATCTAGAAAAAAATCTAGAAAATAAATCTAAAAAAAAATCTAGAAAAAAATCTAGAAAATAAATCTAAAAAAAAATCTACAAAAAAAATCTAGAAAAAAATCTAGTAAAAAAATCTAGAAAAAAAATCTAGAAAAAAAATCTAGAAAAAAATCTGGAAAAAAAATCTAGAAAAAAAATCTAGAAAAAAATCTACAAAAAAAATCTACAAAAAAAATCTAGAAAAAAATCTACAAAAAAAATCTAGAAAAAAAATCTAGAAACAAAATCTAGAAAAAAAATCTAGAAAAAAAATCTAGAAAAAAATCTAGAAAAAAATCTAGAAAAAAAATCTAGAAAAAAAATCTAGAAAAAAAATCTAGAAAAAAAATCTAGAAAAAAATCTACAAAAAAAATCTAGAAAAAAAATCTAGAAAAAAAATCTAGAAAAAAATCTAGAAAAAAAATCTAGAAAAAAATCTGGAAAAAAAATCTAGAAAAAAAATCTAGAAAAAAATCTACAAAAAAAATCTACAAAAAAAATCTAGAAAAAAATCTAGAAAAAAAATCTAGAAAAAAAATCTAGAAAAAAAATCTAGAAAAAAATCTAGAAAAAAAATCTAGAAAAAAAATCTAGAAAAAAATCTAGAAAAAAAATCTAGAAAAAAAATCTAGAAAAAAATCTAGAAAAAAAATCTAGAAAAAAAATCTGCTAAAAAAATCTAGAAAAAAATCTAGAAAAAAAATCTAGAAAAAAAATCTAGAAAAAAATCTAGAAAAAAATCTAGAAAAAAAATCTAGAAAAAAAATCTAGAAAAAAAATCTAGAAAAAAAATCTAGAAAAAAATCTAGAAAAAAAATCTAGAAAAAAAATCTACAAAAAAAATCTAGTAAAAAAATCTAGAAAAAAAATCTAGAAAAAAAATCTAGAAAAAAATCTAGAAAAAAAATCTAGAAAAAAAATCTAGAAAAAAATCTAGAAAAAAAATCTAGAAAAAAAATCTAGAAAAAAAATCTAGAAAAAAATCTAGAAAAAAAATCTAGAAAAAAAATCTAGAAAAAAAATCTAGAAAAAAATCTAGTAAAAAAATCTAGAAAAAAAATCTACAAAAAAATCTAGAAAAAAATCTACAAAAAAAAATCTACAAAAAAAATCTACAAAAAAATCTAGAAAAAAAATCTAGAAAAAAAATCTAGAAAAAAATCTAGAAAAAAAATCTGGAAAAAAAATCTAGAAAAAAAATCTAGAAAAAAATCTACAAAAAAATTCTACAAAAATAATCTGGAAAAAAATCTAGAAAAAAAATCTAGAAAAAAAATCTAGAAAAAAAATCTAGAAAAAAAATCTAGAAAAAAATCTAGAAAAAAAATCTAGAAAAAAAATCTAGAAAAAAAATCTAGAAAAAAATCTAGTAAAAAAATCTAGAAAAAAAATCTAGAAAAAAAAATCTAGAAAAAAATCTAGAAAAAAAATCTAGAAAAAAAATCTAGAAAAAAAATCTAGAAAAAAATCTAGAAAAAAAATCTAGAAAAAAAATCTAGAAAAAAAATCTAGAAAAAAATCTAGAAAAAAAATCTAGAAAAAAAATCTAGAAAAAAATCTAGAAAAAAATCTAGAAAAAAAATCTAGAAAAAAAATCTAGAAAAAAAATCTAGAAAAAAATCTACAAAAAAAATCTAGAAAAAAATCTAGTAAAAAAATCTAGAAAAAAAATCTAGAAAAAAATCTAGAAAAAAAATCTAGAAAAAAAATCTAGAAAAAAATCTACAAAAAAAATCTAGAAAAAAATCTAGAAAAAAATCTAGAAAAAAAATCTAGAAAAAAAATCTAGAAAAAAAATCTAGAAAAAAAATCTAGAAAAAAAATCTAGAAAAAAATCTACAAAAAAATCTAGAAAAACAATTTACAAAAAAAATCTAGAAAAAAATCTAGAAAAAAAATTTAGAAAAAAAATCTAGAAAAAAAATCTAGAAAAAAATCTAGAAAAAAAATCTAGAAAAAAATCTAGAAAAAAATCTACAAAAAAAATCTAGAAAAAAAATCTACAAAAAAAATCTAGAAAAAAAATCTAGAAAAAAATCTAGAAAAAAAATCTAGAAAAAAAATCTAGAAAAAAAATCTAGAAAAAAATCTAGAAAAAAAATCTAGAAAAAAAATCTAAAAAAAAATCTAGAAAAAAATCTAGAAAATAAATCTAGAAAAAAAATCTAGAAAAAAAATCTAGAAAAAAAATCTAGAAAAAAAATCTAGAAAAAAATCTAGAAAAAAAATCTAGAAAAAAAATCTAGAAAAAAATCTAGAAAATAAATCGAGAAAAAAATCTAGAAAAAAATCTAGAAAATAAATCTAAAAAAAAATCTAGAAAAAAATCTAGAAAAAAAATCTAGAAAAAAAATCTAGAAAAAAATCTAGAAAAAAATCTAGAAAATAAATCTAAAAAAAAAATCTAGAAAAAAAATCTAGAAAAAAAATCTAGAAAAAAATCTAGAAAAAAATCTAGAAAAAAATCTAGAAAATAAATCTAAAAAAAAATCTAGAAAAAAAATCTAGAAAAAAAATCTAGGAAAAAAAATCTAGAAAAAAAATCTAGAAAAAAATCTAGAAAAAAAATCTAGAAAAAAAATCTAGAAAAAAATCTACAAAAAAAATCTACAAAAAAAATCTACAAAAAAAATCTACAAAAAAAATCTAGGAAAAAAAATCTACAAAAAAAATCTAGAAAAAAATCTAGAAAAAAAATCTAGAAAAAAAATCTAGAAAAAAATCTACAAAAAAAATCTAGAAAAAAATCTAGAAAAAAATCTAGAAAAAAAATCTAGAAAAAAAATCTAGAAAAAAAATCTAGAAAAAAAATCTAGAAAAAAAATCTAGAAAAAAATCTACAAAAAAAATCTACAAAAACAATTTACAAAAAAAATCTAGAAAAAAATCTAGAAAAAAAATTTAGAAAAAAAATCTAGAAAAAAAATCTAGAAAAAAATCTAGAAAAAAAATCTAGAAAGAAATCTAGAAAAAAAATCTAGAAAAAAAATCTAGAAAATAAATCTAGAAAAAAATCTAGAAAAAAAATCTAGAAAATAAATCTAAAAAAAAATCTAGAAAAAAAATCTAGAAAAAAAATCTAGGAAAAAAAATCTAGAAAAAAAATCTAGAAAAAAATCTAGAAAAAAAATCTAGAAAAAAAATCTAGAAAAAAATCTACAAAAAAAATCTACAAAAAAAATCTACAAAAAAAATCTACAAAAAAAATCTAGGAAAAAAAATCTACAAAAAAAATCTAGAAAAAAATCTAGAAAAAAAATCTAGAAAAAAAATCTAGAAAAAAATCTAGAAAAAAAATCTAGAAAAAAATCTAGAAAAAAATCTAGAAAAAAAATCTAGAAAAAAAATCTAGAAAAAAAATCTAGAAAAAAAATCTAGAAAAAAAATCTAGAAAAAAATCTACAAAAAAAATCTACAAAAACAATTTACAAAAAAAATCTAGAAAAAAATCTAGAAAAAAAATTTAGAAAAAAAATCTAGAAAAAAAATCTAGAAAAAAATCTAGAAAAAAAATCTAGAAAGAAATCTAGAAAAAAAATCTAGAAAAAAAATCTAGAAAATAAATCTAGAAAAAAATCTAGAAAAAAAATCTAGAAAATAAATCTAAAAAAAAATCTAGAAAAAAATCTAGAAAATAAATCTAGAAAAAAAATCTAGAAAAAAAATCTAGAAAAAAATCTAGAAAAAAAATCTAGAAAAAAAATCTAAAAAAAAATCTAGAAAAAAATCTAGAAAATAAATCTAGAAAAAAAAAAATCTAGAAAAAAAATCTAGAAAAAAAATCTAGAAAAAAAATCTAGAAAAAAATCTAGAAAAAAAATCTAGAAAAAAAATCTAGAAAAAAATCTAGAAAATAAATCGAGAAAAAAATCTAGAAAAAAATCTAGAAAATAAATCTAAAAAAAAATCTAGAAAAAAATCTAGAAAAAAAATCTAGAAAAAAAATCTAGAAAAAAATCTAGAAAAAAATCTAGAAAATAAATCTAAAAAAAAAATCTAGAAAAAAAATCTAGAAAAAAAATCTAGAAAAAAATCTAGAAAAAAATCTAGAAAAAAATCTAGAAAATAAATCTAAAAAAAAATCTAGAAAAAAAATCTAGAAAAAAAATCTAGGAAAAAAAATCTAGAAAAAAAATCTAGAAAAAAATCTAGAAAAAAAATCTAGAAAAAAAATCTAGAAAAAAATCTACAAAAAAAATCTACAAAAAAAATCTACAAAAAAAATCTACAAAAAAAATCTAGGAAAAAAAATCTAGAAAAAAAATCTAGAAAAAAATCTAGAAAAAAATCTAGAAAAAAATCTAGAAAAAAAATCTAGAAAAAAAATCTAGAAAAAAAATCTAGAAAAAAAATCTAGAAAAAAAATCTAGAAAAAAATCTACAAAAAAAATCTACAAAAACAATTTACAAAAAAAATCTAGAAAAAAATCTAGAAAAAAAATTTAGAAAAAAAATCTAGAAAAAAAATCTAGAAAAAAATCTAGAAAAAAAATCTAGAAAGAAATCTAGAAAAAAAATCTAGAAAAAAAATCTAGAAAATAAATCTAGAAAAAAATCTAGAAAAAAAATCTAGAAAATAAATCTAAAAAAAAATCTAGAAAAAAATCTAGAAAATAAATCTAGAAAAAAAATCTAGAAAAAAAATCTAGAAAAAACATCTAGAAAAAAAATCTAGAAAAAAAATCTAGAAAAAAAATCTAGAAAAAGATCTAGAAAAGAAATCTAGAAAAAAAATCTAGAAAAAAATCTAGAAAATAAATCTAGAAAAAAAATCTAGAAAAAAAATCTAGAAAAAAAATCTAGAAAATAAATCTAGAAAAAAATCTAGAAAAAAAATCTAGAAAAAAATCTAGAAAAAAAATCTAGAAAAAAAATCTAGAAAAAAATCTAGAAAAAAATCTAGAAAATAAATCTAAAAAAAAATCTAGAAAGAAATCTAGAAAAAAATCTAGAAAACAAATCTAGAAAAAAATCTAGAAAAAAAATCTAGAAAAAAATCTAGAAAAAAAATCTAGAAAAAAAATCTAGAAAAAAATCTAGAAAATAAATCGAGAAAAAAATCTAGAAAAAAATCTAGAAAATAAATCTAAAAAAAAATCTAGAAAAAAATCTAGAAAATAAATCTAAAAAAAAATCTACAAAAAAAATCTAGAAAAAAATCTAGTAAAAAAATCTAGAAAAAAAATCTAGAAAAAAAATCTAGAAAAAAATCTGGAAAAAAAATCTAGAAAAAAAATCTAGAAAAAAATCTACAAAAAAAATCTACAAAAAAAATCTAGAAAAAAATCTACAAAAAAAATCTAGAAAAAAAATCTAGAAACAAAATCTAGAAAAAAAATCTAGAAAAAAAATCTAGAAAAAAATCTAGAAAAAAATCTAGAAAAAAAATCTAGAAAAAAAATCTAGAAAAAAAATCTAGAAAAAAAATCTAGAAAAAAATCTACAAAAAAAATCTAGAAAAAAAATCTAGAAAAAAAATCTAGAAAAAAATCTAGAAAAAAAATCTAGAAAAACAATCTAGAAAAAAATCTAGAAAAAAATCTAGAAAAAAAATCTAGAAAAAAAATCTAGAAAAAAAATCTAGAAAAAAATCTAGAAAAAAATCTAGAAAAAAAATCTAGAAAAAAAATCTAGAAAAAAAATCTAGAAAAAAATCTAGAAAAAAAATCTAGAAAATAAATCTAAAAAAAAATCTAGAAAAAAAATCTACAAAAAAAATCTAGAAAAAAAATCTAGAAAATAAATCTAAAAAAAAATCTAGAAAAAAAGCTAGAAAATAAATCTAGAAAAAAAATCTAGAAAAAAAATCTAGAAAAAACATCTAGAAAAAAAATCTAGAAAAAAAATCTAGAAAAAAAATCTAGAAAAAAATATAGAAAAAAATCTAGAAAAAAAATCTAGAAAAAAAATCTACAAAAAAAATCTAGAAAAAAATCTAGAAAAAAATCTAGAAAAAAAATCTAGAAAAAAAATCTAGAAAAAAAATCTAGAAAAAAATCTAGAAAAAAATCTAGAAAAAAAATCTAGAAAAAAAATCTAGAAAAAAAATCTAGAAAAAAATCTAGAAAAATATCTAGAAAAAAAATCTAGAAAAAAAATCTAGAAAAAAAATCTAGAAAAAAAATCTACAAAAAAATCTACAAAAAAAATCTAGAAAAAAAATCTAGAAAAAAAATCTAGAAAAAAATCTAGAAAAAAAATCTAGAAAAAAAATCTAGAAAAAAATCTAGAAAAAAATCTAGAAAAAAAATCTAGAAAAAAAATCTAGAAAAAAAATCTAGAAAAAAATCTAGAAAAAAATCTAGAAAAAAAATCTAGAAAAAAAATCTAGAAAAAAAATCTAGAAAAAAATCTAGAAAAAAAATCTACAAAAAAAATCTACAAAAAAAATCTAGGAAAAAAAATCTAGAAAAAAAATCTAGAAAAAAATCTAGAAAAAAAATCTAGAAAAAAAATCTAGAAAAAAATCTACAAAAAAAATCTAGAAAAAAATCTAGAAAAAAATCTAGAAAAAAAATCTAGAAAAAAAATCTAGAAAAAAAATCTAGAAAAAAAATCTAGAAAAAAAATCTAGAAAAAAATCTAGAAAAAAAATCTAGAAAAAAAATCTAAAAAAAAATCTAGAAAAAAATCTAGAAAAAAAATCTAGAAAAAAAATCTAGAAAAAAAATCTAGAAAAAAAATCTAGAAAAAAAATCTAGAAAAAAATCTAGAAAAAAAATCTAGAAAAAAAATCTAGAAAAAAATCTAGAAAATAAATCGAGAAAAAAATCTAGAAAAAAATCTAGAAAATAAATCTAAAAAAAAATCTAGAAAAAAATCTAGAAAAAAAATCTAGAAAAAAAATCTAGAAAAAAATCTAGAAAAAAATCTAGAAAATAAATCTAAAAAAAAAATCTAGAAAAAAATCTAGAAAAAAATCTAGAAAAAAATCTAGAAAAAAATCTAGAAAAAAATCTAGAAAAAAAATCTAAAAAAAAATCTAGAAAAAAAATCTAGAAAAAAAATCTAGGAAAAAAAATCTAGAAAAAAAATCTAGAAAAAAATCTAGAAAAAAAATCTAGAAAAAAAATCTAGAAAAAAATCTACAAAAAAAATCTACAAAAAAAATCTACAAAAAAAATCTACAAAAAAAATCTAGGAAAAAAAATCTAGAAAAAAAATCTAGAAAAAAATCTAGAAAAAAAATCTAGAAAAAAAATCTAGAAAAAAATCTACAAAAAAAATCTAGAAAAAAATCTAGAAAAAAATCTAGAAAAAAAATCTAGAAAAAAAATCTAGAAAAAAATCTACAAAAAAAATCTAGAAAAAAAATCTAGAAAAATATCTACAAAAAAAATCTACAAAAACAATTTACAAAAAAAATCTAGAAAAAAATCTAGAAAAAAAATTTAGAAAAAAAATCTAGAAAAAAAATCTAGAAAAAAATCTAGAAAAAAAATCTAGAAAGAAATCTAGAAAAAAAATCTAGAAAAAAAATCTAGAAAATAAATCTAGAAAAAAATCTAGAAAAAAAATCTAGAAAATAAATCTAAAAAAAAATCTAGAAAAAAATCTAGAAAATAAATCTAGAAAAAAAATCTAGAAAAAAAATCTAGAAAAAACATCTAGAAAAAAAATCTAGAAAAAAATTCTAGAAAAAAAATCTAGAAAAAGATCTAGAAAAGAAATCTAGAAAGAAAATCTAGAAAAAAATCTAGAAAATAAATCTAGAAAAAAAATCTAGAAAAAAAATCTAGAAAAAAAATCTAGAAAATAAATCTAGAAAAAAATATGGAAAAAAAATCTAGAAAAAAATCTAGAAAAAAATCTAGAAAAAAAATCTAGAAAATAAATCTAAAAAAAAATCTAGAAAAAAAATCTACAAAAAAAATCTAGAAAAAAAATCTAGAAAATAAATCTAAAAAAAAATCTAGAAAAAAAGCTAGAAAATAAATCTAGAAAAAAAATCTAGAAAAAAAATCTAGAAAAAACATCTAGAAAAAAAATCTAGAAAAAAAATCTAGAAAAAAAATCTAGAAAAAAATCTAGAAAAAAATCTAGAAAAAAAATCTAGAAAAAAAATCTAGAAAAAAAATCTAGAAAAAAATCTAGAAAAAAAATCTAGAAAAAAAATCTAGAAAAAAAATCTAGAAAAAAAATCTAGAAAAAAATCTAGAAAAAAATCTAGAAAAAAAATCTAGAAAAAAAATCTAGAAAAAAAATCTAGAAAAAAATCTAGAAAAAAATCTAGAAAAAAAATCTAGAAAAAAAATCTAGAAAAAAATCTAGAAAAAAAATCTAGAAAAAAAATCTACAAAAAAAATCTAGAAAAAAATCTAGAAAAAAAATCTAGAAAAAAAATCTAGAAAAAAAATCTAGAAAAAAATCTAGAAAAAAATCTAGAAAAAAAATCTAGAAAAAAAATCTAGAAAAAAAATCTAGAAAAAAATCTAGAAAAAAAATCTAGAAAAAAAATCTAGAAAAAAAATCTAGAAAAAAATCTAGAAAAAAATCTAGAAAAAAAATCTAGAAAAAAAATCTAGAAAAAAAATCTAGAAAAAAATCTAGAAAAAAAATCTAGAAAAAAAATCTAGAAAAAAAATCTAGAAAAAAAATCTAGAAAAAAATCTAGAAAAAAATCTAGAAAAAAAATCTAGAAAAAAAATCTAGAAAAAAAATCTAGAAAAAAAATCTACAAAAAAATCTACAAAAAAAATCTAGAAAAAAAATCTAGAAAAAAAATCTAGAAAAAAATCTAGAAAAAAAATCTAGAAAAAAAATCTAGAAAAAAATCTAGAAAAAAATCTAGAAAAAAAATCTAGAAAAAAAATCTAGAAAAAAAATCTAGAAAAAAATCTAGAAAAAAAATCTAGAAAAAAAATCTACAAAAAAATCTACAAAAAAAATCTAGAAAAAAAATCTAGAAAAAAAATCTAGAAAAAAATCTAGAAAAAAAATCTAGAAAAAAAATCTAGAAAAAAATCTAGAAAAAAATCTAGAAAAAAAATCTAGAAAAAAATCTAGAAAAAAAATCTAGAAAAAAAATCTAGAAAAAAAATCTAGAAAAAAATCTAGAAAAAAATCTAGAAAAAAAATCTAGAAAAAAAATCTAGAAAAAAAATCTAGAAAAAAATCTAGAAAAAAAATCTAGAAAAAAAATCTAGAAAAAAAATCTAGAAAAAAAATCTAGAAAAAAATCTAGAAAAAAATCTAGAAAAAAAATCTAGAAAAAAAATCTAGAAAAAAAATCTAGAAAAAAAATCTACAAAAAAATCTACAAAAAAAATCTAGAAAAAAAATCTAGAAAAAAAATCTAGAAAAAAATCTAGAAAAAAAATCTAGAAAAAAAATCTAGAAAAAAATCTAGAAAAAAATCTAGAAAAAAAATCTAGAAAAAAAATCTAGAAAAAAAATCTAGAAAAAAATCTAGAAAAAAAATCTAGAAAAAAAATCTACAAAAAAATCTACAAAAAAAATCTAGAAAAAAAATCTAGAAAAAAAATCTAGAAAAAAATCTAGAAAAAAAATCTAGAAAAAAAATCTAGAAAAAAATCTAGAAAAAAATCTAGAAAAAAATCTAGAAAAAAAATCTAGAAAAAAAATCTAGAAAAAAATCTAGAAAAAAATCTAGAAAAAAAATCTAGAAAAAAAATCTAGAAAAAAAATCTAGAAAAAAATCTAGAAAAAAAATCTAGAAAAAAAATCTACAAAAAAAATCTAGAAAAAAATCTACAAAAAAAATCTAGGAAAAAAAATCTAGAAAAAAAATCTAGAAAAAAATCTAGAAAAAAAATCTAGAAAAAAAATCTAGAAAAAAATCTACAAAAAAAATCTAGAAAAAAATCTAGAAAAAAATCTAGAAAAAAAATCTAGAAAAAAAATCTAGAAAAAAAATCTAGAAAAAAAATCTAGAAAAAAAATCTAGAAAAAAATCTAGAAAAAAAATCTAGAAAAAAAATCTAAAAAAAAATCTAGAAAAAAATCTAGAAAAAAAATCTAGAAAAAAAATCTAGAAAAAAAATCTAGAAAAAAATCTAGAAAAAAATCTAGAAAATAAATCGAGAAAAAAATCTAGAAAAAAATCTAGAAAAAAAATCTAGAAAAAAAATCTAGAAAAAAATCTAGAAAAAAATCTAGAAAATAAATCTAAAAAAAAAATCTAGAAAAAAATCTAGAAAAAAATCTAGAAAAAAATCTAGAAAAAAATCTAGAAAAAAATCTAGAAAAAAAATCTAAAAAAAAATCTAGAAAAAAATTCTAGAAAAAAAATCTAGGAAAAAAAATCTAGAAAAAAAATCTAGAAAAAAATCTAGAAAAAAAATCTAGAAAAAAAATCTAGAAAAAAATCTACAAAAAAAATCTACAAAAAAAATCTACAAAAAAAATCTAGGAAAAAAAATCTAGAAAAAAAATCTAGAAAAAAATCTAGAAAAAAAATCTAGAAAAAAAATCTAGAAAAAAATCTACAAAAAAAATCTAGAAAAAAATCTAGAAAAAAATCTAGAAAAAAAATCTAGAAAAAAAATCTAGAAAAAAAATCTAGAAAAAAAATCTAGAAAAATATCTACAAAAAAAATCTACAAAAACAATTTACAAAAAAAATCTAGAAAAAAATCTAGAAAAAAAATTTAGAAAAAAAATCTAGAAAAAAAATCTAGAAAAAAATCTAGAAAAAAAATCTAGAAAGAAATCTAGAAAAAAAATCTAGAAAAAAAATCTAGAAAATAAATCTAGAAAAAAATCTAGAAAATAAATCTAGAAAAAAAATCTAGAAAAAAAATCTAGAAAAAACATCTAGAAAAAAAATCTAGAAAAAAATTCTAGAAAAAAATTCTAGAAAAAGATCTAGAAAAGAAATCTAGAAAAAAAATCTAGAAAAAAATCTAGAAAATAAATCTAGAAAAAAAATCTAGAAAAAAAATCTAGAAAAAAAATCTAGAAAATAAATCTAGAAAAAAATCTAGAAAAAAAATCTAGAAAAAAATCTAGAAAAAAATCTAGAAAAAAAATCTAGAAAAAAAATCTACAAAAAAAATCTACAAAAAAAATCTAGAAAAAAATCTAGAAAAAAAATCTACAAAAAAAATCTAGAAAAAAATCTACAAAAAAAATCTAGGAAAAAAAATCTAGAAAAAAAATCTAGAAAAAAATCTAGAAAAAAAATCTAGAAAAAAAATCTAGAAAAAAATCTACAAAAAAAATCTAGAAAAAAATCTAGAAAAAAATCTAGAAAAAAAATCTAGAAAAAAAATCTAGAAAAAAAATCTAGAAAAAAAATCTAGAAAAAAAATCTAGAAAAAAATCTAGAAAAAAAATCTAGAAAAAAAATCTAAAAAAAAATCTAGAAAAAAATCTAGAAAAAAAATCTAGAAAAAAAATCTAGAAAAAAAATCTAGAAAAAAATCTAGAAAAAAATCTAGAAAATAAATCGAGAAAAAAATCTAGAAAAAAATCTAGAAAAAAAATCTAGAAAAAAAATCTAGAAAAAAATCTAGAAAAAAATCTAGAAAATAAATCTAAAAAAAAAATCTAGAAAAAAATCTAGAAAAAAATCTAGAAAAAAATCTAGAAAAAAATCTAGAAAAAAATCTAGAAAAAAAATCTAAAAAAAAATCTAGAAAAAAAATCTACAAAAAAAATCTAGGAAAAAAAATCTAGAAAAAAAATCTAGAAAAAAATCTAGAAAAAAAATCTAGAAAAAAAATCTAGAAAAAAATCTACAAAAAAAATCTAGAAAAAAATCTAGAAAAAAATCTAGAAAAAAAATCTAGAAAAAAAATCTAGAAAAAAAATCTAGAAAAAAAATCTAGAAAAAAAATCTAGAAAAAAATCTAGAAAAAAAATCTAGAAAAAAAATCTAAAAAAAAATCTAGAAAAAAATCTAGAAAAAAAATCTAGAAAAAAAATCTAGAAAAAAAATCTAGAAAAAAATCTAGAAAAAAATCTAGAAAATAAATCGAGAAAAAAATCTAGAAAAAAATCTAGAAAAAAAATCTAGAAAAAAAATCTAGAAAAAAATCTAGAAAAAAATCTAGAAAATAAATCTAAAAAAAAAATCTAGAAAAAAATCTAGAAAAAAATCTAGAAAAAAATCTAGAAAAAAATCTAGAAAAAAATCTAGAAAAAAAATCTAAAAAAAAATCTAGAAAAAAATTCTAGAAAAAAAATCTAGGAAAAAAATCTAGAAAAAAAATCTAGAAAAAAATCTAGAAAAAAAATCTAGAAAAAAAATCTAGAAAAAAATCTACAAAAAAAATCTACAAAAAAAATCTACAAAAAAAATCTAGGAAAAAAAATCTAGAAAAAAAATCTAGAAAAAAATCTAGAAAAAAAATCTAGAAAAAAAATCTAGAAAAAAATCTACAAAAAAAATCTAGAAAAAAATCTAGAAAAAAATCTAGAAAAAAAATCTAGAAAAAAAATCTAGAAAAAAAATCTAGAAAAAAAATCTAGAAAAATATCTACAAAAAAAATCTACAAAAACAATTTACAAAAAAAATCTAGAAAAAAATCTAGAAAAAAAATTTAGAAAAAAAATCTAGAAAAAAAATCTAGAAAAAAATCTAGAAAAAAAATCTAGAAAGAAATCTAGAAAAAAAATCTAGAAAAAAAATCTAGAAAATAAATCTAGAAAAAAATCTAGAAAATAAATCTAGAAAAAAAATCTAGAAAAAAAATCTAGAAAAAACATCTAGAAAAAAAATCTAGAAAAAAATTCTAGAAAAAAATTCTAGAAAAAGATCTAGAAAAGAAATCTAGAAAAAAAATCTAGAAAAAAATCTAGAAAATAAATCTAGAAAAAAAATCTAGAAAAAAAATCTAGAAAAAAAATCTAGAAAATAAATCTAGAAAAAAATCTAGAAAAAAAATCTAGAAAAAAATCTAGAAAAAAATCTAGAAAAAAAATCTAGAAAAAAAATCTAGAAAAAAAATCTAGAAAAAAATCTAGAAAAAAAATCTAGAAAAAAAATCTACAAAAAAAATCTAGAAAAAAATCTACAAAAAAAATCTAGGAAAAAAAATCTAGAAAAAAAATCTAGAAAAAAATCTAGAAAAAAAATCTAGAAAAAAAATCTAGAAAAAAATCTACAAAAAAAATCTAGAAAAAAATCTAGAAAAAAATCTAGAAAAAAAATCTAGAAAAAAAATCTAGAAAAAAAATCTAGAAAAAAAATCTAGAAAAAAAATCTAGAAAAAAATCTAGAAAAAAAATCTAGAAAAAAAATCTAAAAAAAAATCTAGAAAAAAATCTAGAAAAAAAATCTAGAAAAAAAATCTAGAAAAAAAATCTAGAAAAAAATCTAGAAAAAAATCTAGAAAATAAATCGAGAAAAAAATCTAGAAAAAAATCTAGAAAAAAAATCTAGAAAAAAAATCTAGAAAAAAATCTAGAAAAAAATCTAGAAAATAAATCTAAAAAAAAAATCTAGAAAAAAATCTAGAAAAAAATCTAGAAAAAAATCTAGAAAAAAATCTAGAAAAAAATCTAGAAAAAAAATCTAAAAAAAAATCTAGAAAAAAAATCTAGAAAAAAAATCTAGGAAAAAAAATCTAGAAAAAAAATCTAGAAAAAAATCTAGAAAAAAAATCTAGAAAAAAAATCTAGAAAAAAATCTACAAAAAAAATCTACAAAAAAAATCTACAAAAAAAATCTAGGAAAAAAAATCTAGAAAAAAAATCTAGAAAAAAATCTAGAAAAAAAATCTAGAAAAAAAATCTAGAAAAAAATCTACAAAAAAAATCTAGAAAAAAAATCTAGAAAAAAAATCTACAAAAAAAATCTACAAAAACAATTTACAAAAAAAATCTAGAAAAAAATCTAGAAAAAAAATTTAGAAAAAAAATCTAGAAAAAAAATCTAGAAAAAAATCTAGAAAAAAAATCTAGAAAGAAATCTAGAAAAAAAATCTAGAAAAAAAATCTAGAAAATAAATCTAGAAAAAAATCTAGAAAAAAAATCTAGAAAATAAATCTAAAAAAAAATCTAGAAAAAAATCTAGAAAATAAATCTAGAAAAAAAATCTAGAAAAAAAATCTAGAAAAAACATCTAGAAAAAAAATCTAGAAAAAAATTCTAGAAAAAAATTCTAGAAAAAGATCTAGAAAAGAAATCTAGAAAAAAAATCTAGAAAAATATCTAGAAAATAAATCTAGAAAAAAAATCTAGAAAAAAAATCTAGAAAAAAAATCTAGAAAATAAATCTAGAAAAAAATCTAGAAAAAAAATCTAGAAAAAAATCTAGAAAAAAAATCTAGAAAAAAAATCTAGAAAAAAATCTAGAAAAAAATCTAGAAAAAAAATCTAGAAAAAAAATCTAGAAAAAAAATCTAGAAAAAAAATCTAGAAAAAAATCTGGAAAAAAAATCTAGAAAAAAAATCTAGAAAAAAATCTACAAAAAAAATCTACAAAAAAAATCTAGAAAAAAATCTACAAAAAAAATCTAGAAAAAAAATCTAGAAACAAAATCTAGAAAAAAAATCTAGAAAAATATCTACAAAAAAAATCTACAAAAACAATTTACAAAAAAAATCTAGAAAAAAATCTAGAAAAAAAATTTAGAAAAAAAATCTAGAAAAAAAATCTAGAAAAAAATCTAGAAAAAAAATCTAGAAAGAAATCTAGAAAAAAAATCTAGAAAAAAAATCTAGAAAATAAATCTAGAAAAAAATCTAGAAAAAAAATCTAGAAAATAAATCTAGAAAAAAATCTAGAAAAAAAATCTAGAAAATAAATCTAAAAAAAAATCTAGAAAAAAATCTAGAAAATAAATCTAGAAAAAAAATCTAGAAAAAAAATCTAGAAAAAACATCTAGAAAAAAAATCTAGAAAAAAATTCTAGAAAAAAATTCTAGAAAAAGATCTAGAAAAGAAATCTAGAAAAAAAATCTAGAAAAAAATCTAGAAAATAAATCTAGAAAAAAAATCTAGAAAAAAAATCTAGAAAAAAAATCTAGAAAATAAATCTAGAAAAAAATCTAGAAAAAAAATCTAGAAAAAAATCTAGAAAAAAAATCTAGAAAAAAAATCTAGAAAAAAATCTAGAAAAAAATCTAGAAAAAAAATCTAGAAAAAAAATCTAGAAAAAAAATCTAGAAAAAAAATCTAGAAAAAAATCTGGAAAAAAAATCTAGAAAAAAAATCTAGAAAAAAATCTACAAAAAAAATCTACAAAAAAAATCTAGAAAAAAATCTACAAAAAAAATCTAGAAAAAAAATCTAGAAACAAAATCTAGAAAAAAAATCTAGAAAAATATCTACAAAAAAAATCTACAAAAACAATTTACAAAAAAAATCTAGAAAAAAATCTAGAAAAAAAATTTAGAAAAAAAATCTAGAAAAAAAATCTAGAAAAAAATCTAGAAAAAAAATCTAGAAAGAAATCTAGAAAAAAAATCTAGAAAAAAAATCTAGAAAAAAATCTAGAAAAAAAATCTAGAAAATAAATCTAAAAAAAAATCTAGAAAAAAAATCTACAAAAAAAATCTAGAAAAAAAATCTAGAAAATAAATCTAAAAAAAAAGCTAGAAAAAAAGCTAGAAAATAAATCTAGAAAAAAAATCTAGAAAAAAAATCTAGAAAAAACATCTAGAAAAAAAATCTAGAAAAAAAATCTAGAAAAAAAATCTAGAAAAAAATCTAGAAAAAAATCTAGAAAAAAAATCTAGAAAAAAAATCTAGAAAAAAAATCTAGAAAAAAATCTAGAAAAAAAATCTAGAAAAAAAATCTAGAAAAAAAATCTAGAAAAAAAATCTAGAAAAAAATCTAGAAAAAAATCTAGAAAAAAAATCTAGAAAAAAAATCTAGAAAAAAAATCTAGAAAAAAATCTAGAAAAAAATCTAGAAAAAAAATCTAGAAAAAAAATCTAGAAAAAAATCTAGAAAAAAAATCTAGAAAAAAAATCTACAAAAAAAATCTAGAAAAAAATCTAGAAAAAAAATCTAGAAAAAAAATCTAGAAAAAAAATCTAGAAAAAAAATCTAGAAAAAAATCTAGAAAAAAATCTAGAAAAAAAATCTAGAAAAAAAATCTACAAAAAAAATCTAGAAAAAAATCTAGAAAAAAAATCTAGAAAAAAAATCTAGAAAAAAAATCTAGAAAAAAAATCTAGAAAAAAATCTAGAAAAAAAATCTAGAAAAAAAATCTAGAAAAAAAATCTAGAAAAAAATCTAGAAAAAAATCTAGAAAAAAAATCTAGAAAAAAAATCTAGAAAAAAAATCTAGAAAAAAAATCTACAAAAAAATCTACAAAAAAAATCTAGAAAAAAAATCTAGAAAAAAAATCTAGAAAAAAATCTAGAAAAAAAATCTAGAAAAAAAATCTAGAAAAAAATCTAGAAAAAAATCTAGAAAAAAAATCTAGAAAAAAAATCTAGAAAAAAAATCTAGAAAAAAATCTAGAAAAAAATCTAGAAAAAAAATCTAGAAAAAAAATCTAGAAAAAAAATCTAGAAAAAAATCTAGAAAAAAAATCTAGAAAAAAAATCTACAAAAAAAATCTAGAAAAAAATCTACAAAAAAAATCTAGGAAAAAAAATCTAGAAAAAAAATCTAGAAAAAAATCTAGAAAAAAAATCTAGAAAAAAAATCTAGAAAAAAATCTACAAAAAAAATCTAGAAAAAAATCTAGAAAAAAATCTAGAAAAAAAATCTAGAAAAAAAATCTAGAAAAAAAATCTAGAAAAAAAATCTAGAAAAAAAATCTAGAAAAAAATCTAGAAAAAAAATCTAGAAAAAAAATCTAAAAAAAAATCTAGAAAAAAATCTAGAAAAAAAATCTAGAAAAAAAATCTAGAAAAAAAATCTAGAAAAAAATCTAGAAAAAAATCTAGAAAATAAATCGAGAAAAAAATCTAGAAAAAAATCTAGAAAAAAAATCTAGAAAAAAAATCTAGAAAAAAATCTAGAAAAAAATCTAGAAAATAAATCTAAAAAAAAAATCTAGAAAAAAATCTAGAAAAAAATCTAGAAAAAAATCTAGAAAAAAATCTAGAAAAAAATCTAGAAAAAAAATCTAAAAAAAAATCTAGAAAAAAAATCTAGAAAAAAAATCTAGGAAAAAAAATCTAGAAAAAAAATCTAGAAAAAAATCTAGAAAAAAAATCTAGAAAAAAAATCTAGAAAAAAATCTACAAAAAAAATCTACAAAAAAAATCTACAAAAAAAATCTAGGAAAAAAAATCTAGAAAAAAAATCTAGAAAAAAATCTAGAAAACAAATCTAGAAAAAAAATCTAGAAAAAAATCTACAAAAAAAATCTAGAAAAAAATCTAGAAAAAAATCTAGAAAAAAAATCTAGAAAAAAAATCTAGAAAAAAAATCTAGAAAAAAAATCTAGAAAAAAAATCTAGAAAAATATCTACAAAAAAAATCTACAAAAACAATTTACAAAAAAAATCTAGAAAAAAATCTAGAAAAAAAATTTAGAAAAAAAATCTAGAAAAAAAATCTAGAAAAAAATCTAGAAAAAAAATCTAGAAAGAAATCTAGAAAAAAAATCTAGAAAAAAAATCTAGAAAATAAATCTAGAAAAAAATCTAGAAAAAAAATCTAGAAAATAAATCTAAAAAAAAATCTAGAAAAAAATCTAGAAAATAAATCTAGAAAAAAATCTAGAAAAAAAATCTAGAAAAAAATCTAGAAAAAAATCTAGAAAAAAAATCTAGAAAAAAAATCTAGAAAAAAAATCTAGAAAAAAATCTAGAAAAAAAATCTAGAAAAAAAATCTACAAAAAAAATCTAGAAAAAAAATCTACAAAAAAAATCTAGGAAAAAAAATCTAGAAAAAAAATCTAGAAAAAAATCTAGAAAAAAAATCTAGAAAAAAAATCTAGAAAAAAATCTACAAAAAAAATCTAGAAAAAAATCTAGAAAAAAATCTAGAAAAAAAATCTAGAAAAAAAATCTAGAAAAAAAATCTAGAAAAAAAATCTAGAAAAAAAATCTAGAAAAAAATCTAGAAAAAAAATCTAGAAAAAAAATCTAAAAAAAAATCTAGAAAAAAATCTAGAAAAAAAATCTAGAAAAAAAATCTAGAAAAAAAATCTAGAAAAAAATCTAGAAAAAAATCTAGAAAATAAATCGAGAAAAAAATCTAGAAAAAAATCTAGAAAAAAAATCTAGAAAAAAAATCTAGAAAAAAATCTAGAAAAAAATCTAGAAAATAAATCTAAAAAAAAAATCTAGAAAAAAATCTAGAAAAAAATCTAGAAAAAAATCTAGAAAAAAATCTAGAAAAAAATCTAGAAAAAAAATCTAAAAAAAAATCTAGAAAAAAAATCTAGAAAAAAAATCTAGGAAAAAAAATCTAGAAAAAAAATCTAGAAAAAAATCTAGAAAAAAAATCTAGAAAAAAAATCTAAAAAAAAATCTAGAAAAAAATCTAGAAAAAAAATCTAGAAAAAAAATCTAGAAAAAAATCTAGAAAAAAATCTAGAAAATAAATCTAAAAAAAAAATCTAGAAAAAAATCTAGAAAAAAATCTAGAAAAAAATCTAGAAAAAAATCTAGAAAAAAATCTAGAAAAAAAATCTAAAAAAAAATCTAGAAAAAAAATCTAGAAAAAAAATCTAGGAAAAAAAATCTAGAAAAAAAATCTAGAAAAAAATCTAGAAAAAAAATCTAGAAAAAAAATCTAGAAAAAAATCTACAAAAAAAATCTACAAAAAAAATCTACAAAAAAAATCTAGGAAAAAAAATCTAGAAAAAAAATCTAGAAAAAAATCTAGAAAAAAAATCTAGAAAAAAAATCTAGAAAAAAATCTACAAAAAAAATCTAGAAAAAAATCTAGAAAAAAATCTAGAAAAAAAATCTAGAAAAAAAATCTAGAAAAAAAATCTAGAAAAAAAATCTAGAAAAAAAATCTAGAAAAATATCTACAAAAAAAATCTACAAAAACAATTTACAAAAAAAATCTAGAAAAAAATCTAGAAAAAAAATCTAGAAAAAAAATCTAGAAAAAAAATCTAGAAAAAAATCTAGAAAAAAAATCTAGAAAGAAATCTAGAAAAAAAATCTAGAAAAAAAATCTAGAAAATAAATCTAGAAAAAAATCTAGAAAAAAAATCTAGAAAATAAATCTAAAAAAAAATCTAGAAAAAAATCTAGAAAATAAATCTAGAAAAAAAATCTAGAAAAAAAATCTAGAAAAAACATCTAGAAAAAAAATCTAGAAAAAAATTCTAGAAAAAAATTCTAGAAAAAGATCTAGAAAAGAAATCTAGAAAAAAAATCTAGAAAAAAATCTAGAAAATAAATCTAGAAAAAAAATCTAGAAAAAAAATCTAGAAAAAAAATCTAGAAAATAAATCTAGAAAAAAATCTAGAAAAAAAATCTAGAAAAAAAATCTAGAAAAAAAATCTAGAAAAAAAATCTAGAAAAAAATCTAGAAAAAAATCTAGAAAATAAATCGAGAAAAAAATCTAGAAAAAAATCTAGAAAAAAAATCTAGAAAAAAAATCTAGAAAAAAATCTAGAAAAAAATCTAGAAAATAAATCTAAAAAAAAAATCTAGAAAAAAATCTAGAAAAAAATCTAGAAAAAAATCTAGAAAAAAATCTAGAAAAAAATCTAGAAAAAAAATCTAAAAAAAAATCTAGAAAAAAAATCTAGAAAAAAAATCTAGGAAAAAAAATCTAGAAAAAAAATCTAGAAAAAAATCTAGAAAAAAAATCTAGAAAAAAAATCTAGAAAAAAATCTAGAAAAAAAATCTAGAAAAAAAATCTAGAAAAAAAATCTAGAAAAAAAATCTAGAAAAAAATCTAGAAAAAAATCTACAAAAAAAATCTAGAAAAAAATCTAGAAAAAAATCTAGAAAAAAAATCTAGAAAAAAAATCTACAAAAAAAATCTAGAAAAAAAATCTAGAAAAAAAATCTAGAAAAATATCTACAAAAAAAATCTACAAAAACAATTTACAAAAAAAATCTAGAAAAAAATCTAGAAAAAAAATTTAGAAAAAAAATCTAGAAAAAAAATCTAGAAAAAAATCTAGAAAAAAAATCTAGAAAGAAATCTAGAAAAAAAATCTAGAAAAAAAATCTAGAAAATAAATCTAGAAAAAAATCTAGAAAAAAAATCTAGAAAATAAATCTAAAAAAAAATCTAGAAAAAAATCTAGAAAATAAATCTAGAAAAAAAATCTAGAAAAAAAATCTAGAAAAAACATCTAGAAAAAAAATCTAGAAAAAAATTCTAGAAAAAAATTCTAGAAAAAGATCTAGAAAAGAAATCTAGAAAAAAAATCTAGAAAAAAATCTAGAAAATAAATCTAGAAAAAAAATCTAGAAAAAAAATCTAGAAAAAAAATCTAGAAAATAAATCTAGAAAAAAATCTAGAAAAAAAATCTAGAAAAAAATCTAGAAAAAAATCTAGAAAAAAAATCTAGAAAAAAAATCTAGAAAAAAAATCTAGAAAAAAATCTAGAAAAAAAATCTAGAAAAAAAATCTACAAAAAAAATCTAGAAAAAAATCTACAAAAAAAATCTAGGAAAAAAAATCTAGAAAAAAAATCTAGAAAAAAATCTAGAAAAAAAATCTAGAAAAAAAATCTAGAAAAAAATCTACAAAAAAAATCTAGAAAAAAATCTAGAAAAAAATCTAGAAAAAAAATCTAGAAAAAAAATCTAGAAAAAAAATCTAGAAAAAAAATCTAGAAAAAAAATCTAGAAAAAAATCTAGAAAAAAAATCTAGAAAAAAAATCTAAAAAAAAATCTAGAAAAAAATCTAGAAAAAAAATCTAGAAAAAAAATCTAGAAAAAAAATCTAGAAAAAAATCTAGAAAAAAATCTAGAAAATAAATCGAGAAAAAAATCTAGAAAAAAATCTAGAAAAAAAATCTAGAAAAAAAATCTAGAAAAAAATCTAGAAAAAAATCTAGAAAAAAATCTAGAAAAAAATCTAGAAAAAAATCTAGAAAAAAAATCTAAAAAAAAATCTAGAAAAAAAATCTAGAAAAAAAATCTAGGAAAAAAAATCTAGAAAAAAAATCTAGAAAAAAATCTAGAAAAAAAATCTAGAAAAAAAATCTAGAAAAAAATCTACAAAAAAAATCTAGAAAAAAATCTAGAAAAAAATCTAGAAAAAAAATCTAGAAAAAAAATCTAGAAAAAAAATCTAGAAAAAAAATCTAGAAAAAAAATCTAGAAAAATATCTACAAAAAAAATCTACAAAAACAATTTACAAAAAAAATCTAGAAAAAAATCTAGAAAAAAAATTTAGAAAAAAAATCTAGAAAAAAAATCTAGAAAAAAATCTAGAAAAAAAATCTAGAAAGAAATCTAGAAAAAAAATCTAGAAAAAAAATCTAGAAAATAAATCTAGAAAAAAATCTAGAAAAAAAATCTAGAAAATAAATCTAAAAAAAAATCTAGAAAAAAATCTAGAAAATAAATCTAGAAAAAAAATCTAGAAAAAAAATCTAGAAAAAACATCTAGAAAAAAAATCTAGAAAAAAATTCTAGAAAAAAATTCTAGAAAAAGATCTAGAAAAGAAATCTAGAAAAAAAATCTAGAAAAAAATCTAGAAAATAAATCTAGAAAAAAAATCTAGAAAAAAAATCTAGAAAAAAAATCTAGAAAATAAATCTAGAAAAAAATCTAGAAAAAAAATCTAGAAAAAAAATCTAGAAAAAAAATCTAGAAAAAAAATCTAGAAAAAAATCTAGAAAAAAATCTAGAAAATAAATCGAGAAAAAAATCTAGAAAAAAATCTAGAAAAAAAATCTAGAAAAAAAATCTAGAAAAAAATCTAGAAAAAAATCTAGAAAATAAATCTAAAAAAAAAATCTAGAAAAAAATCTAGAAAAAAATCTAGAAAAAAATCTAGAAAAAAATCTAGAAAAAAATCTAGAAAAAAAATCTAAAAAAAAATCTAGAAAAAAAATCTAGAAAAAAAATCTAGGAAAAAAAATCTAGAAAAAAAATCTAGAAAAAAATCTAGAAAAAAAATCTAGAAAAAAAATCTAGAAAAAAATCTACAAAAAAAATCTACAAAAAAAATCTACAAAAAAAATCTAGGAAAAAAAATCTAGAAAAAAAATCTAGAAAAAAATCTAGAAAAAAAATCTAGAAAAAAAATCTAGAAAAAAATCTACAAAAAAAATCTAGAAAAAAATCTAGAAAAAAATCTAGAAAAAAAATCTAGAAAAAAAATCTACAAAAAAAATCTAGAAAAAAAATCTAGAAAAAAAATCTAGAAAAATATCTACAAAAAAAATCTACAAAAACAATTTACAAAAAAAATCTAGAAAAAAATCTAGAAAAAAAATTTAGAAAAAAAATCTAGAAAAAATATCTAGAAAAAAATCTAGAAAAAAAATCTAGAAAGAAATCTAGAAAAAAAATCTAGAAAAAAAATCTAGAAAATAAATCTAGAAAAAAATCTAGAAAAAAAATCTAGAAAATAAATCTAAAAAAAAATCTAGAAAAAAATCTAGAAAATAAATCTAGAAAAAAAATCTAGAAAAAAAATCTAGAAAAAACATCTAGAAAAAAAATCTAGAAAAAAATTCTAGAAAAAAATTCTAGAAAAAGATCTAGAAAAGAAATCTAGAAAAAAAATCTAGAAAAAAATCTAGAAAATAAATCTAGAAAAAAAATCTAGAAAAAAAATCTAGAAAAAAAATCTAGAAAATAAATCTAGAAAAAAATCTAGAAAAAAAATCTAGAAAAAAATCTAGAAAAAAATCTAGAAAAAAAATCTAGAAAAAAAATCTAGAAAAAAAATCTAGAAAAAAATCTAGAAAAAAAATCTAGAAAAAAAATCTACAAAAAAAATCTAGAAAAAAATCTACAAAAAAAATCTAGGAAAAAAAATCTAGAAAAAAAATCTAGAAAAAAATCTAGAAAAAAAATCTAGAAAAAAAATCTAGAAAAAAATCTACAAAAAAAATCTAGAAAAAAATCTAGAAAAAAATCTAGAAAAAAAATCTAGAAAAAAAATCTAGAAAAAAAATCTAGAAAAAAAATCTAGAAAAAAAATCTAGAAAAAAATCTAGAAAAAAAATCTAGAAAAAAAATCTAAAAAAAAATCTAGAAAAAAATCTAGAAAAAAAATCTAGAAAAAAAATCTAGAAAAAAAATCTAGAAAAAAATCTAGAAAAAAATCTAGAAAATAAATCGAGAAAAAAATCTAGAAAAAAATCTAGAAAAAAAATCTAGAAAAAAAATCTAGAAAAAAATCTAGAAAAAAATCTAGAAAATAAATCTAAAAAAAAAATCTAGAAAAAAATCTAGAAAAAAATCTAGAAAAAAATCTAGAAAAAAATCTAGAAAAAAATCTAGAAAAAAAATCTAAAAAAAAATCTAGAAAAAAAATCTAGAAAAAAAATCTAGGAAAAAAAATCTAGAAAAAAAATCTAGAAAAAAATCTAGAAAAAAAATCTAGAAAAAAAATCTAGAAAAAAATCTACAAAAAAAATCTACAAAAAAAATCTACAAAAAAAATCTAGGAAAAAAAATCTAGAAAAAAAATCTAGAAAAAAATCTAGAAAAAAAATCTAGAAAAAAAATCTAGAAAAAAATCTACAAAAAAAATCTAGAAAAAAATCTAGAAAAAAATCTAGAAAAAAAATCTAGAAAAAAAATCTACAAAAAAAATCTAGAAAAAAAATCTAGAAAAAAAATCTAGAAAAATATCTACAAAAAAAATCTACAAAAACAATTTACAAAAAAAATCTAGAAAAAAATCTAGAAAAAAAATTTAGAAAAAAAATCTAGAAAAAATATCTAGAAAAAAATCTAGAAAAAAAATCTAGAAAGAAATCTAGAAAAAAAATCTAGAAAAAAAATCTAGAAAATAAATCTAGAAAAAAATCTAGAAAAAAAATCTAGAAAATAAATCTAAAAAAAAATCTAGAAAAAAATCTAGAAAATAAATCTAGAAAAAAAATCTAGAAAAAAAATCTAGAAAAAACATCTAGAAAAAAAATCTAGAAAAAAATTCTAGAAAAAAATTCTAGAAAAAGATCTAGAAAAGAAATCTAGAAAAAAAATCTAGAAAAAAATCTAGAAAATAAATCTAGAAAAAAAATCTAGAAAAAAAATCTAGAAAAAAAATCTAGAAAATAAATCTAGAAAAAAATCTAGAAAAAAAATCTAGAAAAAAATCTAGAAAAAAATCTAGAAAAAAAATCTAGAAAAAAAATCTAGAAAAAAAATCTAGAAAAAAATCTAGAAAAAAAATCTAGAAAAAAAATCTACAAAAAAAATCTAGAAAAAAATCTACAAAAAAAATCTAGGAAAAAAAATCTAGAAAAAAAATCTAGAAAAAAATCTAGAAAAAAAATCTAGAAAAAAAATCTAGAAAAAAATCTACAAAAAAAATCTAGAAAAAAATCTAGAAAAAAATCTAGAAAAAAAATCTAGAAAAAAAATCTAGAAAAAAAATCTAGAAAAAAAATCTAGAAAAAAAATCTAGAAAAAAATCTAGAAAAAAAATCTAGAAAAAAAATCTAAAAAAAAATCTAGAAAAAAATCTAGAAAAAAAATCTAGAAAAAAAATCTAGAAAAAAAATCTAGAAAAAAATCTAGAAAAAAATCTAGAAAATAAATCGAGAAAAAAATCTAGAAAAAAATCTAGAAAAAAAATCTAGAAAAAAAATCTAGAAAAAAATCTAGAAAAAAATCTAGAAAATAAATCTAAAAAAAAAATCTAGAAAAAAATCTAGAAAAAAATCTAGAAAAAAATCTAGAAAAAAATCTAGAAAAAAATCTAGAAAAAAAATCTAAAAAAAAATCTAGAAAAAAAATCTAGAAAAAAAATCTAGGAAAAAAAATCTAGAAAAAAAATCTAGAAAAAAATCTAGAAAAAAAATCTAGAAAAAAAATCTAGAAAAAAATCTACAAAAAAAATCTACAAAAAAAATCTACAAAAAAAATCTAGGAAAAAAAATCTAGAAAAAAAATCTAGAAAAAAATCTAGAAAAAAAATCTAGAAAAAAAATCTAGAAAAAAATCTACAAAAAAAATCTAGAAAAAAATCTAGAAAAAAATCTAGAAAAAAAATCTAGAAAAAAAATCTAGAAAAAAAATCTAGAAAAAAAATCTAGAAAAAAAATCTAGAAAAATATCTACAAAAAAAATCTACAAAAACAATTTACAAAAAAAATCTAGAAAAAAATCTAGAAAAAAAATTTAGAAAAAAAATCTAGAAAAAAAATCTAGAAAAAAATCTAGAAAAAAAATCTAGAAAGAAATCTAGAAAAAAAATCTAGAAAAAAAATCTAGAAAATAAATCTAGAAAAAAATCTAGAAAAAAAATCTAGAAAATAAATCTAAAAAAAAATCTAGAAAAAAATCTAGAAAAAAAATCTAGAAAAAAAATCTAGAAAAAACATCTAGAAAAAAAATCTAGAAAAAAATTCTAGAAAAAAATTCTAGAAAAAGATCTAGAAAAGAAATCTAGAAAAAAAATCTAGAAAAAAATCTAGAAAATAAATCTAGAAAAAAAATCTAGAAAAAAAATCTAGAAAAAAAATCTAGAAAATAAATCTAGAAAAAAATCTAGAAAAAAAATCTAGAAAAAAATCTAGAAAAAAAATCTAGAAAAAAAATCTAGAAAAAAATCTAGAAAAAAATCTAGAAAAAAAATCTAGAAAAAAAATCTAGAAAAAAAATCTAGAAAAAAAATCTAGAAAAAAATCTGGAAAAAAAATCTAGAAAAAAAATCTAGAAAAAAATCTACAAAAAAAATCTACAAAAAAAATCTAGAAAAAAATCTACAAAAAAAATCTAGAAAAAAAATCTAGAAACAAAATCTAGAAAAAAAATCTAGAAAAATATCTACAAAAAAAATCTACAAAAACAATTTACAAAAAAAATCTAGAAAAAAATCTAGAAAAAAAATTTAGAAAAAAAATCTAGAAAAAAAATCTAGAAAAAAATCTAGAAAAAAAATCTAGAAAGAAATCTAGAAAAAAAATCTAGAAAAAAAATCTAGAAAATAAATCTAGAAAAAAATCTAGAAAAAAAATCTAGAAAATAAATCTAGAAAAAAATCTAGAAAAAAAATCTAGAAAATAAATCTAAAAAAAAATCTAGAAAAAAATCTAGAAAATAAATCTAGAAAAAAAATCTAGAAAAAAAATCTAGAAAAAACATCTAGAAAAAAAATCTAGAAAAAAATTCTAGAAAAAAATTATAGAAAAAGATCTAGAAAAGAAATCTAGAAAAAAAATCTAGAAAAAAATCTAGAAAATAAATCTAGAAAAAAAATCTAGAAAAAAAATCTAGAAAAAAAATCTAGAAAATAAATCTAGAAAAAAATCTAGAAAAAAAATCTAGAAAAAAATCTAGAAAAAAAATCTAGAAAAAAAATCTAGAAAAAAATCTAGAAAAAAATCTAGAAAAAAAATCTAGAAAAAAAATCTACAAAAAAAATCTAGAAAAAAAATCTAGAAAAAAATCTGGAAAAAAAATCTAGAAAAAAAATCTAGAAAAAAATCTACAAAAAAAATCTACAAAAAAAATCTAGAAAAAAATCTACAAAAAAAATCTAGAAAAAAAATCTAGAAACAAAATCTAGAAAAAAAATCTAGAAAAATATCTACAAAAAAAATCTACAAAAACAATTTACAAAAAAAATCTAGAAAAAAATCTAGAAAAAAATTTTAGAAAAAAAATCTAGAAAAAAAATCTAGAAAAAAATCTAGAAAAAAAATCTAGAAAGAAATCTAGAAAAAAAATCTAGAAAAAAAATCTAGAAAATAAATCTAGAAAAAAATCTAGAAAAAAAATCTAGAAAATAAATCTAAAAAAAAATCTAGAAAAAAATCTAGAAAATAAATCTAGAAAAAAAATCTAAAAAAAAATTCTAGAAAAAACATCTAGAAAAAAAATCTAGAAAAAAAATCTAGAAAAAAATTCTAGAAAAAGATCTAGAAAAGAAATCTAGAAAAAAAATCTAGAAAAAAATCTAGAAAATAAATCTAGAAAAAAAATCTAGAAAAAAAATCTAGAAAAAAAATCTAGAAAATAAATCTAGAAAAAAATCTAGAAAAAAAATCTAGAAAAAAATCTAGAAAAAAAATCTAGAAAAAAAATCTAGAAAAAAATCTAGAAAAAAATCTAGAAAAAAAATCTAGAAAAAAAATCTAGAAAAAAAATCTAGAAAAAAAATCTAGAAAAAAATCTGGAAAAAAAATCTAGAAAAAAAATCTAGAAAAAAAATCTAGAAACAAAATCTAGAAAAAAAATCTAGAAAAAAATCTAGAAAAAAATCTAGAAAAAAAATCTAGAAAAAAAATCTAGAAAAAAATCTAGAAAAAAAATCTAGAAAAAAAATCTAGAAAAAAATCTAGAAAAAAATCTAGAAAAAAAATCTAGAAAAAAAATCTAGAAAAAAAATCTAGAAAAAAAATCTAGAAAAAAATCTACAAAAAAAATCTAGAAAAAAAATCTAGAAAAAAATCTAGAAAAAAATCTAGAAAAAAAATCTAGAAAAAAAATCTAGAAAAAAAATCTAGAAAAAAATCTACAAAAAAAATCTAGAAAAAAAATCTAGAAAAAAATCTAGAAAAAAATCTAGAAAAAAAATCTAGAAAAAAAATCTAGAAAAAAATCTAGAAAAAAATCTAGAAAAAAAATCTAGAAAAAAAATCTAGAAAAAAAATCTAGAAAAAAATCTAGAAAAAAAATCTAGAAAATAAATCTAAAAAAAAATCTAGAAAAAAAATCTAGAAAAAAAATCTAGAAAAAAAATCTAGAAAATAAATCTAAAAAAAAATCTAGAAAAAAAGCTAGAAAATAAATCTAGAAAAAAAATCTAGAAAAAAAATCTAGAAAAAACATCTAGAAAAAAAATCTAGAAAAAAAATCTAGAAAAAAAATCTAGAAAAAAATCTAGAAAAAAATCTAGAAAAAAAATCTAGAAAAAAAATCTACAAAAAAAATCTAGAAAAAAATCTAGAAAAAAAATCTAGAAAAAAAATCTAGAAAAAAAATCTAGAAAAAAAATCTAGAAAAAAATCTAGAAAAAAATCTAGAAAAAAAATCTAGAAAAAAAATCTAGAAAAAAAATCTAGAAAAAAAATCTACAAAAAAATCTACAAAAAAAATCTAGAAAAAAAATCTAGAAAAAAAATCTAGAAAAAAATCTAGAAAAAAAATCTAGAAAATAAATCTAGAAAAAAAATCTAGAAAAAAAATCTAGAAAAAAAATCTAGAAAATAAATCTAGAAAAAAATCTAGAAAAAAAATCTAGAAAAAAATCTAGAAAAAAAATCTAGAAAAAAAATCTAGAAAAAAATCTAGAAAAAAATCTAGAAAAAAAATCTAGAAAAAAAATCTAGAAAAAAAATCTAGAAAAAAAATCTAGAAAAAAATCTGGAAAAAAAATCTAGAAAAAAAATCTAGAAAAAAATCTACAAAAAAAATCTACAAAAAAAATCTAGAAAAAAATCTACAAAAAAAATCTAGAAAAAAAATCTAGAAACAAAATCTAGAAAAAAAATCTAGAAAAAAATCTAGAAAAAAATCTAGAAAAAAAATCTAGAAAAAAAATCTAGAAAAAAATCTAGAAAAAAAATCTAGAAAAAAAATCTAGAAAAAAATCTAGAAAAAAATCTAGAAAAAAAATCTAGAAAAAAAATCTAGAAAAAAAATCTAGAAAAAAAATCTAGAAAAAAATCTACAAAAAAAATCTAGAAAAAAAATCTAGAAAAAAATCTAGAAAAAAATCTAGAAAAAAAATCTAGAAAAAAAATCTAGAAAAAAAATCTAGAAAAAAATCTACAAAAAAAATCTAGAAAAAAAATCTAGAAAAAAATCTAGAAAAAAATCTAGAAAAAAAATCTAGAAAAAAAATCTAGAAAAAAATCTAGAAAAAAATCTAGAAAAAAAATCTAGAAAAAAAATCTAGAAAAAAAATCTAGAAAAAAATCTAGAAAAAAATCTAGAAAAAAAATCTAGAAAAAAAATCTAGAAAAAAAATCTAGAAAAAAATCTAGAAAAAAAATCTAGAAAATAAATCTAAAAAAAAATCTAGAAAAAAAATCTAGAAAAAAAATCTAGAAAAAAAATCTAGAAAATAAATCTAAAAAAAAATCTAGAAAAAAAGCTAGAAAATAAATCTAGAAAAAAAATCTAGAAAAAAAATCTAGAAAAAACATCTAGAAAAAAAATCTAGAAAAAAAATCTAGAAAAAAAATCTAGAAAAAAATCTAGAAAAAAATCTAGAAAAAAAATCTAGAAAAAAAATCTACAAAAAAAATCTAGAAAAAAATCTAGAAAAAAAATCTAGAAAAAAAATCTAGAAAAAAAATCTAGAAAAAAAATCTAGAAAAAAATCTAGAAAAAAATCTAGAAAAAAAATCTAGAAAAAAAATCTAGAAAAAAAATCTAGAAAAAAATCTAGAAAAAAATCTAGAAAAAAAATCTAGAAAAAAAATCTAGAAAAAAAATCTAGAAAAAAAATCTACAAAAAAATCTACAAAAAAAATCTAGAAAAATAATCTAGAAAAAAAATCTAGAAAAAAATCTAGAAAAAAATCTAGAAAATAAATCTAGAAAAAAAATCTAGAAAAAAATTCTAGAAAAAACATCTAGAAAAAAAATCTAGAAAAAAAATCTAGAAAAAAATTCTAGAAAAAGATCTAGAAAAGAAATCTAGAAAAAAAATCTAGAAAAAAATCTAGAAAATAAATCTAGAAAAAAAATCTAGAAAAAAAATCTAGAAAAAAAATCTAGAAAATAAATCTAGAAAAAAATCTAGAAAAAAAATCTAGAAAAAAATCTAGAAAAAAAATCTAGAAAAAAAATCTAGAAAAAAATCTAGAAAAAAATCTAGAAAAAAAATCTAGAAAAAAAATCTAGAAAAAAAATCTAGAAAAAAAATCTAGAAAAAAATCTGGAAAAAAAATCTAGAAAAAAAATCTAGAAAAAAATCTACAAAAAAAATCTACAAAAAAAATCTAGAAAAAAATCTACAAAAAAAATCTAGAAAAAAAATCTAGAAACAAAATCTAGAAAAAAAATCTAGAAAAAAATCTAGAAAAAAATCTAGAAAAAAAATCTAGAAAAAAAATCTAGAAAAAAATCTAGAAAAAAAATCTAGAAAAAAAATCTAGAAAAAAATCTAGAAAAAAATCTAGAAAAAAAATCTAGAAAAAAAATCTAGAAAAAAAATCTAGAAAAAAAATCTAGAAAAAAATCTACAAAAAAAATCTAGAAAAAAAATCTAGAAAAAAATCTAGAAAAAAATCTAGAAAAAAAATCTAGAAAAAAAATCTAGAAAAAAAATCTAGAAAAAAATCTACAAAAAAAATCTAGAAAAAAAATCTAGAAAAAAATCTAGAAAAAAATCTAGAAAAAAAATCTAGAAAAAAAATCTAGAAAAAAATCTAGAAAAAAATCTAGAAAAAAAATCTAGAAAAAAAGCTAGAAAATAAATCTAGAAAAAAAATCTAGAAAAAAAATCTAGAAAAAACATCTAGAAAAAAAATCTAGAAAAAAAATCTAGAAAAAAAATCTAGAAAAAAATCTAGAAAAAAATCTAGAAAAAAAATCTAGAAAAAAAATCTACAAAAAAAATCTAGAAAAAAATCTAGAAAAAAAATCTAGAAAAAAAATCTAGAAAAAAAATCTAGAAAAAAAATCTAGAAAAAAATCTAGAAAAAAATCTAGAAAAAAAATCTAGAAAAAAAATCTAGAAAAAAAATCTAGAAAAAAAATCTACAAAAAAATCTACAAAAAAAATCTAGAAAAAAAATCTAGAAAAAAAATCTAGAAAAAAATCTAGAAAAAAAATCTAGAAAATAAATCTAGAAAAAAAATCTAGAAAAAAAATCTAGAAAAAAAATCTAGAAAATAAATCTAGAAAAAAATCTAGAAAAAAAATCTAGAAAAAAATCTAGAAAAAAAATCTAGAAAAAAAATCTAGAAAAAAATCTAGAAAAAAATCTAGAAAAAAAATCTAGAAAAAAAATCTAGAAAAAAAATCTAGAAAAAAAATCTAGAAAAAAATCTGGAAAAAAAATCTAGAAAAAAAATCTAGAAAAAAATCTACAAAAAAAATCTACAAAAAAAATCTAGAAAAAAATCTACAAAAAAAATCTAGAAAAAAAATCTAGAAACAAAATCTAGAAAAAAAATCTAGAAAAAAATCTAGAAAAAAATCTAGAAAAAAAATCTAGAAAAAAAATCTAGAAAAAAATCTAGAAAAAAAATCTAGAAAAAAAATCTAGAAAAAAATCTAGAAAAAAATCTAGAAAAAAAATCTAGAAAAAAAATCTAGAAAAAAAATCTAGAAAAAAAATCTAGAAAAAAATCTACAAAAAAAATCTAGAAAAAAAATCTAGAAAAAAATCTAGAAAAAAATCTAGAAAAAAAATCTAGAAAAAAAATCTAGAAAAAAAATCTAGAAAAAAATCTACAAAAAAAATCTAGAAAAAAAATCTAGAAAAAAATCTAGAAAAAAATCTAGAAAAAAAATCTAGAAAAAAAATCTAGAAAAAAATCTAGAAAAAAATCTAGAAAAAAAATCTAGAAAAAAAATCTAGAAAAAAAATCTAGAAAAAAATCTAGAAAAAAATCTAGAAAAAAAATCTAGAAAAAAAATCTAGAAAAAAAATCTAGAAAAAAATCTAGAAAAAAAATCTAGAAAATAAATCTAAAAAAAAATCTAGAAAAAAAATCTAGAAAAAAAATCTAGAAAAAAAATCTAGAAAATAAATCTAAAAAAAAATCTAGAAAAAAAGCTAGAAAATAAATCTAGAAAAAAAATCTAGAAAAAAAATCTAGAAAAAACATCTAGAAAAAAAATCTAGAAAAAAAATCTAGAAAAAAAATCTAGAAAAAAATCTAGAAAAAAATCTAGAAAAAAAATCTAGAAAAAAAATCTACAAAAAAAATCTAGAAAAAAATCTAGAAAAAAAATCTAGAAAAAAAATCTAGAAAAAAAATCTAGAAAAAAATCTAGAAAAAAATCTAGAAAAAAAATCTAGAAAAAAAATCTAGAAAAAAAATCTAGAAAAAAATCTAGAAAAAAATCTAGAAAAAAAATCTAGAAAAAAAATCTAGAAAAAAAATCTAGAAAAAAAATCTACAAAAAAATCTACAAAAAAAATCTAGAAAAAAAATCTAGAAAAAAAATCTAGAAAAAAATCTAGAAAAAAAATCTAGAAAAAAAATCTAGAAAAAAATCTAGAAAAAAATCTAGAAAAAAAATCTAGAAAAAAAATCTAGAAAAAAAATCTAGAAAAAAATCTAGAAAAAAATCTAGAAAAAAAATCTAGAAAAAAAATCTAGAAAAAAATCTAGAAAAAAAATCTAGAAAAAAAATCTACAAAAAAAATCTAGAAAAAAATCTACAAAAAAAATCTAGGAAAAAAAATCTAGAAAAAAAATCTAGAAAAAAATCTAGAAAAAAAATCTAGAAAAAAAATCTAGAAAAAAATCTACAAAAAAAATCTAGAAAAAAATCTAGAAAAAAATCTAGAAAAAAAATCTAGAAAAAAAATCTAGAAAAAAAATCTAGAAAAAAAATCTAGAAAAAAAATCTAGAAAAAAATCTACAAAAAAAATCTACAAAAACAATTTACAAAAAAAATCTAGAAAAAAATCTAGAAAAAAAATTTAGAAAGAAAATCTAGAAAAAAAATCTAGAAAAAAATCTAGAAAAAAAATCTAGAAAAAAATCTAGAAAAAAATCTAGAAAAAAAATCTAGAAAAAAATCTAGAAAAAAAATCTAGAAAAAATCTACAAAAAAAATCTAGAAAAAAAATCTACAAAAAAAATCTAGAAAAAAAATCTAGAAAAAAATCTAGAAAAAAATCTAGAAAAAAAATCTAGAAAAAAAATCTAGAAAAAAATCTAGAAAAAAAATCTAGAAAATAAATCTAAAAAAAAATCTAGAAAAAAAGCTAGAAAATAAATCTAGAAAAAAAATCTAGAAAAAACATCTAGAAAAAAAATCTAGAAAAAAAATCTAGAAAAAAAATCTAGAAAAAAATCTAGAAAAAAATCTAGAAAAAAAATCTACAAAAAAAATCTAGAAAAAAATCTAGAAAAAAAATCTAGAAAAAAAATCTAGAAAAAAAATCTAGAAAAAAAATCTAGAAAAAAATCTAGAAAAAAATCTGCAAAAAAAATCTAGAAAAAAATCTAGAAAAAAAATCTAGAAAAAAAATCTAGAAAAAAATCTAGAAAAAAATCTAGAAAAAAAATCTAGAAAAAAAATCTAGAAAAAAAATCTAGAAAAAAAATCTAGAAAAAAATCTAGAAAAAAAATCTAGAAAAAAAATCTAGAAAAAAATCTAGAAAAAAATCTAGAAAAAAAATCTAGAAAAAAAATCTAGAAAAAAATCTAGAAAAAAATCTAGAAAAAAAACCTAGAAAAAAATTCTAGAAAAAAAATCTAGAAAAAAATCTAGAAAAAAAATCTAGAAAAAAAATCTAGAAAAAAAATCTAGAAAAAAATCTAGAAAAAAAATCTACAAAAAAAATCTAGAAAAAAATCTACTAAAAAAATCTAGAAAAAAATCTAGAAAAAAATCTAGAAAAAAAATCTAGAAAAAAAATCTAGAAAAAAAATCTAGAAAAAAAATCTAGAAAAAAAATCTAGAAAAAAATCTAGAAAAAAAATCTAGAAAAAATCTACAAAAAAAATCTAGAAAAAAAATCTACAAAAAAAATCTAGAAAAAAAATCTAGAAAAAAATCTAGAAAAAAAATCTAGAAAAAAAATCTAGAAAAAAAATCTAGAAAAAAAATCTAGAAAAAAATCTAGAAAAAAAATCTAGAAAATAAATCTAAAAAAAAATCTAGAAAAAAAGCTAGAAAATAAATCTAGAAAAAAAATCTAGAAAAAAAATCTAGAAAAAACATCTAGAAAAAAAATCTAGAAAAAAAATCTAGAAAAAAAATCTAGAAAAAAATCTAGAAAAAAATCTAGAAAAAAAATCTAGAAAAAAAATCTACAAAAAAAATCTAGAAAAAAATCTAGAAAAAAAATCTAGAAAAAAAATCTAGAAAAAAAATCTAGAAAAAAAATCTAGAAAAAAATCTAGAAAAAAATCTGCAAAAAAAATCTAGAAAAAAATCTAGAAAAAAAATCTAGAAAAAAAATCTAGAAAAAAATCTAGAAAAAAATCTAGAAAAAAAATCTAGAAAAAAAATCTAGAAAAAAATCTAGAAAAAAAATCTAGAAAAAAAATCTAGAAAAAAAATCTAGAAAAAAATCTGGAAAAAAAATCTAGAAAAAAAATCTAGAAAAAATCTACAAAAAAAATCTAGAAAAAAAATCTAGAAAAAAATCTAGAAAAAATCTACAAAAAAAATCTAGAAAAAAAATCTAGAAAAAAATCTAGAAAAAAAATCTAGAAAAAAATCTAGAAAAAAAATCTAGAAAAAAAATCTAAAAAAAAATCTAGAAAAAAAATCTAGAAAAAAATCTAGAAAAAAAATCTAGAAAAAAATCTAGAAAAAAAATCTAGAAAAAAAATCTAAAAAAAAATCTAGAAAAAAAGCTAGAAAATAAATCTAGAAAAAAAATCTAGAAAAAAAATCTAGAAAAAACATATAGAAAAAAAATCTAGAAAAAAAATCTAGAAAAAAAATCTAGAAAAAAATCTAGAAAAAAATCTAGAAAAAAAATCTAGAAAAAAAATCTAGAAAAAAAATCTAGAAAAAAATCTAGAAAAAAAATCTAGAAAAAAAATCTAGAAAAAAATCTAGAAAAAAAATCTAGAAAAAAAATCTAGAAAAAAATCTAGAAAAAAATCTAGAAAAAAAATCTAGAAAAAATCTACAAAAAAAATCTAGAAAAAAATCTAGTAAAAAAATCTAGAAAAAAAATCTAGAAAAAAAATCTAGAAAAAAATCTGGAAAAAAAATCTAGAAAAAAAATCTAGAAAAAATCTACAAAAAAAATCTAGAAAAAAAATCTAGAAAAAAATCTAGAAAAAAAATCTAGAAAAAAATCTAGAAAAAAAATCTAGAAAAAAAATCTAGAAAAAAAATCTAGAAAAAAAATCTAGAAAAAAATGTACAAAAAAAATCTAGAAAAAAAATCTAGAAAAAAATCTGGAAAAAAAATCTAGAAAAAAAATCTAGAAAAAATCTACAAAAAAAATCTAGAAAAAAAATCTAGAAAAAAATCTAGAAAAAAAATCTAGAAAAAAATCTAGAAAAAAAATCTAGAAAAAAAATCTAGAAAAAAAATCTAGAAAAAAAATCTAGAAAAAAATGTACAAAAAAAATCTAGAAAAAAAATCTAGAAAAAAATCTGGAAAAAAAATCTAGAAAAAAAATCTAGAAAAAATCTACAAAAAAAATCTAGAAAAAAAATCTACAAAAAAAATCTACAAAAAAAATCTAGAAAACAATCTAGTAAAAAAATCTAGAAAAAAAATCTAGAAAAAAAATCTAGAAAAAAAATCTAGAAAAAAAATCTAGAAAAAAATCTAGAAAAAAAATCTAGAAAAAAAATCTAGAAAAAAATCTAGAAAAAAAATCTAGAAAAAAAATCTAGAAAAAAATCTAGAAAAAAATCTAGAAAAAAAATCTAGAAAAAATCTACAAAAAAAATCTAGAAAAAAAATCTACAAAAAAAATCTAGAAAAAAAATCTACAAAAAAATCTAGAAAAAAAATCTAGAAAAAAAATCTACAAAAAATCTACAAAAAAAATCTAGAAAAAAAATCTACAAAAAAAATCTAGAAAAAAAATCTAGAAAAAAATCTAGAAAAAAAATCTAGAAAAAAAATCTAGAAAAAAAATCTAGAAAAAAAATCTAGAAAAAAATCTAGAAAAAAAATCTAGAAAAAAATCTAGAAAAAAAATCTAGAAAAAAAATCTAAAAAAAAATCTAGAAAAAAAGCTAGAAAATAAATCTAGAAAAAACATCTAGAAAAAAAATCTAGAAAAAAAATCTAGAAAAAAAATCTAGAAAAAAATCTAGAAAAAAATCTAGAAAAAAAATCTAGAAAAAAAATCTAGAAAAAAAATCTAGAAAAAAATCTAGAAAAAAAATCTAGAAAAAAAATCTAGAAAAAAATCTAGAAAAAAAATCTAGAAAAAAAATCTAGAAAAAAATCTAGAAAAAAATCTAGAAAAAAAATCTAGAAAAAAAATCTAGAAAAAAAATCTAGAAAAAAATCTAGAAAAAAAATCTACAAAAAAAATCTACAAAAAAAATCTAGAAAAAAAATCTAGAAAATAAATCTAAAAAAAAATCTAGGAAAAAAATCTACAAAAAAAATCTAGAAAAAAAATCTAGAAAAAAATCTAGAAAAAAAATCTAGAAAAAAAATCTAGAAAAAATCTACAAAAAAAATCTAGAAAAAAAATCTAGAAAAAAAATCTAGAAAAAAAATCTAGAAAAAAAATCTAGAAAAAAAATCTAGAAAAAAATCTAGAAAAAAAATCTAGAAAAAAAATCTAGAAAAAAAATCTAGAAAAAAAATCTAGAAAAAAATCTAGAAAAAAAATCTAGAAAAAAATCTAGAAAAAAAATCTAGAAAAAAAATCTAAAAAAAAATCTAGAAAAAAATCTAGAAAATAAATCTAGAAAAAAAATCTAGAAAAAAAATCTAGAAAAAACATCTAGAAAAAAAATCTAGAAAAAAAATCTAGAAAAAAAATCTAGAAAAAAATCTAGAAAAAAATCTAGAAAAAAAATCTAGAAAAAAAATCTAGAAAAAAAATCTAGAAAAAAATCTAGAAAAAAAATCTAGAAAAAAAATCTAGAAAAAAATCTAGAAAAAAAATCTAGAAAAAAAATCTAGAAAAAAATCTAGAAAAAAATCTAGAAAAAAAATCTAGAAAAAATCTACAAAAAAAATCTACAAAAAAAATCTACAAAAAAAATCTAGAAAAAAAATCTAGAAAAAAATCTAGAAAAAAAATCTAGAAAAAAAATCTAGAAAAAATCTACAAAAAAAATCTAGAAAAAAAATCTACAAAAAAAATCTAGAAAAAAAATCTAGAAAAAAATCTAGAAAAAAAATCTAGAAAAAAAATCTAGAAAAAAAATCTAGAAAAAAAATCTAGAAAAAAATCTAGAAAAAAAATCTAGAAAAAAATCTAGAAAAAAAATCTAGAAAAAAAATCTAAAAAAAAATCTAGAAAAAAAGCTAGAAAATAAATCTAGAAAAAAAATCTAGAAAAAAAATCTAGAAAAAACATCTAGAAAAAAAATCTAGAAAAAAAATCTAGAAAAAAAATCTAGAAAAAAATCTAGAAAAAAATCTAGAAAAAAAATCTAGAAAAAAAATCTAGAAAAAAAATCTAGAAAAAAATCTAGAAAAAAAATCTAGAAAAAAAATCTAGAAAAAAATCTAGAAAAAAAATCTAGAAAAAAAATCTAGAAAAAAATCTAGAAAAAAATCTAGAAAAAAAATCTAGAAAAAAAATCTAGAAAAAAAATCTAGAAAAAAATCTAGAAAAAAAATCTACAAAAAAAATCTACAAAAAAAATCTAGAAAAAAATCTAGTAAAAAAATCTAGAAAAAATCTACAAAAAAAATCTAGAAAAAAAATCTAGAAAGAAATCTGGAAAAAAAATCTAGAAAAAAAATCTAGAAAAAATCTACAAAAAAAATCTAGAAAAAAAATCTAGAAAAAAATCTAGAAAAAAAATCTAGAAAAAAAATCTAGAAAAAAAATCTAGAAAAAAAATCTAGAAAATAAATCTAGAAAAAAAATCTAGAAAAAAAATCTAGAAAAAACATCTAGAAAAAAATGTACAAAAAAAATCTAGAAAAAAAATCTAGAAAAAAATCTGGAAAAAAAATCTAGAAAAAAAATCTAGAAAAAATCTACAAAAAAAATCTAGAAAAAAAATCTACAAAAAAAATCTACAAAAAAAATCTAGAAAACAATCTAGTAAAAAAATCTAGAAAAAAAATCTAGAAAAAAAATCTAGAAAAAAAATCTAGAAAAAAAATCTAGAAAAAAATCTAGAAAAAAAATCTAGAAAAAAAATCTAGAAAAAAATCTAGAAAAAAAATCTAGAAAAAAAATCTAGAAAAAAATCTAGAAAAAAATCTAGAAAAAAAATCTAGAAAAAATCTACAAAAAAAATCTAGAAAAAAAATCTACAAAAAAAATCTAGAAAAAAAATCTACAAAAAAATCTAGAAAAAAAATCTAGAAAAAAAATCTACAAAAAATCTACAAAAAAAATCTAGAAAAAAAATCTAGAAAAAAATCTAGAAAAAAAATCTAGAAAAAAAATCTAGAAAAAAAATCTAGAAAAAAAATCTAGAAAAAAATCTAGAAAAAAAATCTAGAAAAAAATCTAGAAAAAAAATCTAGAAAAAAAATCTAAAAAAAAATCTAGAAAAAAAGCTAGAAAATAAATCTAGAAAAAACATCTAGAAAAAAAATCTAGAAAAAAAATCTAGAAAAAAAATCTAGAAAAAAATCTAGAAAAAAATCTAGAAAAAAAATCTAGAAAAAAAATCTAGAAAAAAAATCTAGAAAAAAATCTAGAAAAAAAATCTAGAAAAAAAATCTAGAAAAAAATCTAGAAAAAAAATCTAGAAAAAAAATCTAGAAAAAAATCTAGAAAAAAATCTAGAAAAAAAATCTAGAAAAAAAATCTAGAAAAAAAATCTAGAAAAAAATCTAGAAAAAAAATCTACAAAAAAAATCTACAAAAAAAATCTAGAAAAAAATCTAGTAAAAAAATCTAGAAAAAATCTACAAAAAAAATCTAGAAAAAAAATCTAGAAAAAAATCTGGAAAAAAAATCTAGAAAAAAAATCTAGAAAAAAAATCTAGAAAAAAATCTAGAAAAAAAATCTAGAAAAAAAATCTAGAAAAAAAATCTAGAAAAAAAATCTAGAAAAAAATCTAGAAAAAAAATCTAGAAAATAAATCTAAAAAAAAATCTAGGAAAAAAATCTACAAAAAAAATCTAGAAAAAAAATCTAGAAAAAAATCTAGAAAAAAAATCTAGAAAAAAAATCTAGAAAAAATCTACAAAAAAAATCTAGAAAAAAAATCTAGAAAAAAAATCTAGAAAAAAAATCTAGAAAAAAATCTAGAAAAAAAATCTAGAAAAAAAATCTAGAAAAAAATCTAGAAAAAAAATCTAGAAAAAAAATCTAGAAAAAAATCTAGAAAAAAATCTAGAAAAAAAATCTAGAAAAAATCTACAAAAAAAATCTACAAAAAAAATCTACAAAAAAAATCTAGAAAAAAAATCTAGAAAAAAATCTAGAAAAAAAATCTAGAAAAAAAATCTAGAAAAAATCTACAAAAAAAATCTAGAAAAAAAATCTACAAAAAAAATCTAGAAAAAAAATCTAGAAAAAAATCTAGAAAAAAAATCTAGAAAAAAAATCTAGAAAAAAAATCTAGAAAAAAAATCTAGAAAAAAATCTAGAAAAAAAATCTAGAAAAAAATCTAGAAAAAAAATCTAGAAAAAAAATCTAAAAAAAAATCTAGAAAAAAATCTAGAAAATAAATCTAGAAAAAAAATCTAGAAAAAAAATCTAGAAAAAACATCTAGAAAAAAAATCTAGAAAAAAAATCTAGAAAAAAAATCTAGAAAAAAATCTAGAAAAAAATCTAGAAAAAAAATCTAGAAAAAAAATCTAGAAAAAAAATCTAGAAAAAAATCTAGAAAAAAAATCTAGAAAAAAAATCTAGAAAAAAATCTAGAAAAAAAATCTAGAAAAAAAATCTAGAAAAAAATCTAGAAAAAAATCTAGAAAAAAAATCTAGAAAAAAAATCTAGAAAAAAAATCTAGAAAAAAATCTAGAAAAAAAATCTACAAAAAAAATCTACAAAAAAAATCTAGAAAAAAATCTAGTAAAAAAATCTAGAAAAAATCTACAAAAAAAATCTAGAAAAAAAATCTAGAAAGAAATCTGGAAAAAAAATCTAGAAAAAAAATCTAGAAAAAATCTACAAAAAAAATCTAGAAAAAAAATCTACAAAAAAAATCTAGAAAAAAAATCTAGAAAAAAATCTAGAAAAAAAATCTAGAAAAAAAATCTAGAAAAAAAATCTAGAAAAAAAATCTAGAAAATAAATCTAAAAAAAAATCTAGAAAAAAATCTAGAAAAAAATCTAGAAAATAAATCTAGAAAAAAAATCTAGAAAAAAAATCTAGAAAAAACATCTAGAAAAAAATGTACAAAAAAAATCTAGAAAAAAAATCTAGAAAAAAATCTGGAAAAAAAATCTAGAAAAAAAATCTAGAAAAAATCTACAAAAAAAATCTAGAAAAAAAATCTACAAAAAAAATCTACAAAAAAAATCTAGAAAACAATCTAGTAAAAAAATCTAGAAAAAAAATCTAGAAAAAAAATCTAGAAAAAAAATCTAGAAAAAAAATCTAGAAAAAAATCTAGAAAAAAAATCTAGAAAAAAAATCTAGAAAAAAATCTAGAAAAAAAATCTAGAAAAAAAATCTAGAAAAAAATCTAGAAAAAAATCTAGAAAAAAAATCTAGAAAAAATCTACAAAAAAAATCTAGAAAAAAAATCTACAAAAAAAATCTAGAAAAAAAATCTACAAAAAAATCTAGAAAAAAAATCTAGAAAAAAAATCTACAAAAAATCTACAAAAAAAATCTAGAAAAAAAATCTAGAAAAAAATCTAGAAAAAAAATCTAGAAAAAAAATCTAGAAAAAAAATCTAGAAAAAAAATCTAGAAAAAAATCTAGAAAAAAAATCTAGAAAAAAATCTAGAAAAAAAATCTAGAAAAAAAATCTAAAAAAAAATCTAGAAAAAAAGCTAGAAAATAAATCTAGAAAAAACATCTAGAAAAAAAATCTAGAAAAAAAATCTAGAAAAAAAATCTAGAAAAAAATCTAGAAAAAAATCTAGAAAAAAAATCTAGAAAAAAAATCTAGAAAAAAAATCTAGAAAAAAATCTAGAAAAAAAATCTAGAAAAAAAATCTAGAAAAAAATCTAGAAAAAAAATCTAGAAAAAAAATCTAGAAAAAAATCTAGAAAAAAATCTAGAAAAAAAATCTAGAAAAAAAATCTAGAAAAAAAATCTAGAAAAAAATCTAGAAAAAAAATCTACAAAAAAAATCTACAAAAAAAATCTAGAAAAAAATCTAGTAAAAAAATCTAGAAAAAATCTACAAAAAAAATCTAGAAAAAAAATCTAGAAAAAAATCTGGAAAAAAAATCTAGAAAAAAAATCTAGAAAAAAAATCTAGAAAAAAATCTAGAAAAAAAATCTAGAAAAAAAATCTAGAAAAAAAATCTAGAAAAAAAATCTAGAAAAAAATCTAGAAAAAAAATCTAGAAAATAAATCTAAAAAAAAATCTAGGAAAAAAATCTACAAAAAAAATCTAGAAAAAAAATCTAGAAAAAAATCTAGAAAAAAAATCTAGAAAAAAAATCTAGAAAAAATCTACAAAAAAAATCTAGAAAAAAAATCTAGAAAAAAAATCTAGAAAAAAAATCTAGAAAAAAAATCTAGAAAAAAAATCTAGAAAAAAATCTAGAAAAAAAATCTAGAAAAAAAATCTAGAAAAAAAATCTAGAAAAAAAATCTAGAAAAAAATCTAGAAAAAAAATCTAGAAAAAAATCTAGAAAAAAAATCTAGAAAAAAAATCTAAAAAAAAATCTAGAAAAAAATCTAGAAAATAAATCTAGAAAAAAAATCTAGAAAAAAAATCTAGAAAAAACATCTAGAAAAAAAATCTAGAAAAAAAATCTAGAAAAAAAATCTAGAAAAAAATCTAGAAAAAAATCTAGAAAAAAAATCTAGAAAAAAAATCTAGAAAAAAAATCTAGAAAAAAATCTAGAAAAAAAATCTAGAAAAAAAATCTAGAAAAAAAATCTAGAAAAAAAATCTAGAAAAAAATCTAGAAAAAAAATCTAGAAAATAAATCTAAAAAAAAATCTAGGAAAAAAATCTACAAAAAAAATCTAGAAAAAAAATCTAGAAAAAAATCTAGAAAAAAAATCTAGAAAAAAAATCTAGAAAAAATCTACAAAAAAAATCTAGAAAAAAAATCTAGAAAAAAAATCTAGAAAAAAAATCTAGAAAAAAAATCTAGAAAAAAAATCTAGAAAAAAATCTAGAAAAAAAATCTAGAAAAAAAATCTAGAAAAAAAATCTAGAAAAAAAATCTAGAAAAAAATCTAGAAAAAAAATCTAGAAAAAAATCTAGAAAAAAAATCTAGAAAAAAAATCTAGAAAAAACATCTAGAAAAAAATGTACAAAAAAAATCTAGAAAAAAAATCTAGAAAAAAATCTGGAAAAAAAATCTAGAAAAAAAATCTAGAAAAAATCTACAAAAAAAATCTAGAAAAAAAATCTACAAAAAAAATCTACAAAAAAAATCTAGAAAACAATCTAGTAAAAAAATCTAGAAAAAAAATCTAGAAAAAAAATCTAGAAAAAAAATCTAGAAAAAAAATCTAGAAAAAAATCTAGAAAAAAAATCTAGAAAAAAAATCTAGAAAAAAATCTAGAAAAAAAATCTAGAAAAAAAATCTAGAAAAAAATCTAGAAAAAAATCTAGAAAAAAAATCTAGAAAAAATCTACAAAAAAAATCTAGAAAAAAAATCTACAAAAAAAATCTAGAAAAAAAATCTACAAAAAAATCTAGAAAAAAAATCTAGAAAAAAAATCTACAAAAAATCTACAAAAAAAATCTAGAAAAAAAATCTAGAAAAAAATCTAGAAAAAAAATCTAGAAAAAAAATCTAGAAAAAAAATCTAGAAAAAAAATCTAGAAAAAAATCTAGAAAAAAAATCTAGAAAAAAATCTAGAAAAAAAATCTAGAAAAAAAATCTAAAAAAAAATCTAGAAAAAAAGCTAGAAAATAAATCTAGAAAAAACATCTAGAAAAAAAATCTAGAAAAAAAATCTAGAAAAAAAATCTAGAAAAAAATCTAGAAAAAAATCTAGAAAAAAAATCTAGAAAAAAAATCTAGAAAAAAAATCTAGAAAAAAATCTAGAAAAAAAATCTAGAAAAAAAATCTAGAAAAAAATCTAGAAAAAAAATCTAGAAAAAAAATCTAGAAAAAAATCTAGAAAAAAATCTAGAAAAAAAATCTAGAAAAAAAATCTAGAAAAAAAATCTAGAAAAAAATCTAGAAAAAAAATCTACAAAAAAAATCTACAAAAAAAATCTAGAAAAAAATCTAGTAAAAAAATCTAGAAAAAATCTACAAAAAAAATCTAGAAAAAAAATCTAGAAAAAAATCTGGAAAAAAAATCTAGAAAAAAAATCTAGAAAAAAAATCTAGAAAAAAATCTAGAAAAAAAATCTAGAAAAAAAATCTAGAAAAAAAATCTAGAAAAAAAATCTAGAAAAAAATCTAGAAAAAAAATCTAGAAAATAAATCTAAAAAAAAATCTAGGAAAAAAATCTACAAAAAAAATCTAGAAAAAAAATCTAGAAAAAAATCTAGAAAAAAAATCTAGAAAAAAAATCTAGAAAAAATCTACAAAAAAAATCTAGAAAAAAAATCTAGAAAAAAAATCTAGAAAAAAAATCTAGAAAAAAAATCTAGAAAAAAAATCTAGAAAAAAATCTAGAAAAAAATCTAGAAAAAAATCTAGAAAAAAAATCTAGAAAAAAAATCTAGAAAAAAAATCTAGAAAAAAATCTAGAAAAAAAATCTAGAAAAAAAATCTAGAAAAAAATCTAGAAAAAAAATCTAGAAAAAAAATCTAGAAAAAAATCTAGAAAAAAATCTAGAAAAAAAATCTAGAAAAAATCTACAAAAAAAATCTACAAAAAAAATCTACAAAAAAAATCTAGAAAAAAAATCTAGAAAAAAATCTAGAAAAAAAATCTACAAAAAAAATCTAGAAAAAAAATCTACAAAAAAAATCTAGAAAAAAAATCTACAAAAAAAATCTAGAAAAAAAATCTAGAAAAAAATCTAGAAAAAAAATCTAGAAAAAAAATCTAGAAAAAAAATCTAGAAAAAAAATCTAGAAAAAAATCTAGAAAAAAAATCTAGAAAAAAATCTAGAAAAAAAATCTAGAAAAAAAATCTAGAAAAAAATCTAGAAAAAAAATCTAGAAAAAAAATCTAGAAAAAAAATCTAGAAAAAAATCTAGAAAAAAAATCTAGAAAAAAAATCTAGAAAAAAATCTAGAAAAAAAATCTAGAAAAAAAATCTAGAAAAAAATCTAGAAAAAAATCTAGAAAAAAAATCTAGAAAAAATCTACAAAAAAAATCTACAAAAAAAATCTACAAAAAAAATCTAGAAAAAAAATCTAGAAAAAAATCTAGAAAAAAAATCTACAAAAAAAATCTAGAAAAAAAATCTACAAAAAAAATCTAGAAAAAAAATCTACAAAAAAAATCTAGAAAAAAAATCTAGAAAAAAATCTAGAAAAAAAATCTAGAAAAAAAATCTAGAAAAAAAATCTAGAAAAAAAATCTAGAAAAAAATCTAGAAAAAAAATCTAGAAAAAAATCTAGAAAAAAAATCTAGAAAAAAAATCTAAAAAAAAATCTAGAAAAAAAGCTAGAAAATAAATCTAGAAAAAAAATCTAGAAAAAAAATCTAGAAAAAACATCTAGAAAAAAAATCTAGAAAAAAAATCTAGAAAAAAAATCTAGAAAAAAATCTAGAAAAAAATCTAGAAAAAAAATCTAGAAAAAAAATCTAGAAAAAAAATCTAGAAAAAAATCTAGAAAAAAAATCTAGAAAAAAAATCTAGAAAAAAATCTAGAAAAAAAATCTAGAAAAAAAATCTAGAAAAAAATCTAGAAAAAAATCTAGAAAAAAAATCTAGAAAAAAAATCTAGAAAAAAAATCTAGAAAAAAATCTAGAAAAAAAATCTACAAAAAAAATCTACAAAAAAAATCTAGAAAAAAATCTAGTAAAAAAATCTAGAAAAAATCTACAAAAAAAATCTAGAAAAAAAATCTAGAAAGAAATCTGGAAAAAAAATCTAGAAAAAAAATCTAGAAAAAATCTACAAAAAAAATCTAGAAAAAAAATCTACAAAAAAAATCTAGAAAAAAAATCTAGAAAAAAATCTAGAAAAAAAATCTAGAAAAAAAATCTAGAAAAAAAATCTAGAAAAAAAATCTAGAAAAAAATCTAGAAAAAAAATCTAGAAAATAAATCTAAAAAAACATCTAGAAAAAAATCTAGAAAAAAATCTAGAAAATAAATCTAGAAAAAAAATCTAGAAAAAAAATCTAGAAAAAACATCTAGAAAAAAAATCTAGAAAAAAAATCTAGAAAAAAATCTGGAAAAAAAATCTAGAAAAAAAATCTAGAAAAAAATCTACAAAAAAAATCTACAAAAAAAATCTAGAAAAAAATCTAGAAAAAAAATCTAGAAAAAAAATCTAGAAAAAAATCTAGAAAAAAAATCTAGAAAAAAAATCTAGAAAAAAATCTAGAAAAAAATCTAGAAAAAAAATGTAGAAAAAAAATCTAGAAAAAAAATCTAGAAAAAAATCTAGAAAAAAAATCTACAAAAAAAATCTACAAAAAAAATCTAGAAAAAAATCTAGTAAAAAAATCTAGAAAAAATCTACAAAAAAAATCTAGAAAAAAATCTAGAAAAAAATCTAGAAAAAAAATCTAGAAAAAATCTACAAAAAAAATCTAGAAAAAAATCTAGTAAAAAAATCTAGAAAAAAAATCTAGAAAAAAAATCTAGAAAAAAATCTGGAAAAAAAATCTAGAAAAAAAATCTAGAAAAAATCTACAAAAAAAATCTAGAAAAAAAATCTAGAAAAAAATCTAGAAAAAAAATCTAGAAAAAAATCTAGAAAAAAAATCTAGAAAAAAAATCTAGAAAAAAAATCTAGAAAAAAAATCTAGAAAAAAATGTACAAAAAAAATCTAGAAAAAAAATCTAGAAAAAAATCTGGAAAAAAAATCTAGAAAAAAAATCTAGAAAAAATCTACAAAAAAAATCTAGAAAAAAAATCTACAAAAAAAATCTACAAAAAAAATCTAGAAAAAAATCTAGTAAAAAAATCTAGAAAAAAAATCTAGAAAAAAAATCTAGAAAAAAATCTGGAAAAAAAATCTAGAAAAAAAATCTAGAAAAAATCTACAAAAAAAATCTAGAAAAAAAATCTACAAAAAAAATCTAGAAAAAAAATCTAGAAAAAAATCTAGAAAAAAAATCTAGAAAAAAATCTAGAAAAAAAATCTAGAAAAAAATCTAGAAAAAAAATCTAGAAAAAAAATCTAAAAAAAAATCTAGAAAAAAAGCTAGAAAATAAATCTAGAAAAAACATCTAGAAAAAAAATCTAGAAAAAAAATCTAGAAAAAAAATCTAGAAAAAAATCTAGAAAAAAATCTAGAAAAAAAATCTAGAAAAAAAATCTAGAAAAAAAATCTAGAAAAAAATCTAGAAAAAAAATCTAGAAAAAAAATCTAGAAAAAAATCTAGAAAAAAAATCTAGAAAAAAAATCTAGAAAAAAATCTAGAAAAAAATCTAGAAAAAAAATCTAGAAAAAAAATCTAGAAAAAAAATCTAGAAAAAAATCTAGAAAAAAAATCTACAAAAAAAATCTACAAAAAAAATCTAGAAAAAAATCTAGTAAAAAAATCTAGAAAAAATCTACAAAAAAAATCTAGAAAAAAAATCTAGAAAAAAATCTGGAAAAAAAATCTAGAAAAAAAATCTAGAAAAAAAATCTAGAAAAAAATCTAGAAAAAAATCTAGAAAAAAAATCTAGAAAAAAAATCTAGAAAAAAATCTAGAAAAAAAATCTAGAAAATAAATCTAAAAAAAAATCTAGGAAAAAAATCTACAAAAAAAATCTAGAAAAAAAATCTAGAAAAAAATCTAGAAAAAAAATCTAGAAAAAAAATCTAGAAAAAATCTACAAAAAAAATCTAGAAAAAAAATCTAGAAAAAAAATCTAGAAAAAAAATCTAGAAAAAAAATCTAGAAAAAAAATCTAGAAAAAAATCTAGAAAAAAAATCTAGAAAAAAAATCTAGAAAAAAAATCTAGAAAAAAAATCTAGAAAAAAATCTAGAAAAAAAATCTAGAAAAAAATCTAGAAAAAAAATCTAGAAAAAAAATCTAAAAAAAAATCTAGAAAAAAATCTAGAAAATAAATCTAGAAAAAAAATCTAGAAAAAAAATCTAGAAAAAACATCTAGAAAAAAAATCTAGAAAAAAAATCTAGAAAAAAAATCTAGAAAAAAATCTAGAAAAAAATCTAGAAAAAAAATCTAGAAAAAAAATCTAGAAAAAAAATCTAGAAAAAAAATCTAGAAAAAAAATCTAGAAAAAAATCTAGAAAAAAAATCTAGAAAAAAAATCTAGAAAAAAATCTAGAAAAAAAATCTAGAAAAAAAATCTAGAAAAAAATCTAGAAAAAAATCTAGAAAAAAAATCTAGAAAAAATCTACAAAAAAAATCTACAAAAAAAATCTACAAAAAAAATCTAGAAAAAAAATCTAGAAAAAAATCTAGAAAAAAAATCTAGAAAAAAAATCTAGAAAAAATCTACAAAAAAAATCTAGAAAAAAAATCTACAAAAAAAATCTAGAAAAAAAATCTAGAAAAAAATCTAGAAAAAAAATCTAGAAAAAAAATCTAGAAAAAAAATCTAGAAAAAAAATCTAGAAAAAAATCTAGAAAAAAAATCTAGAAAAAAATCTAGAAAAAAAATCTAGAAAAAAAATCTAAAAAAAAATCTAGAAAAAAAGCTAGAAAATAAATCTAGAAAAAAAATCTAGAAAAAAAATCTAGAAAAAACATCTAGAAAAAAAATCTAGAAAAAAAATCTAGAAAAAAAATCTAGAAAAAAATCTAGAAAAAAATCTAGAAAAAAAATCTAGAAAAAAAATCTAGAAAAAAAATCTAGAAAAAAATCTAGAAAAGAAATCTAGAAAAAAAATCTAGAAAAAAATCTAGAAAAAAAATCTAGAAAAAAAATCTAGAAAAAAATCTAGAAAAAAATCTAGAAAAAAAATCTAGAAAAAAAATCTAGAAAAAAAATCTAGAAAAAAATCTAGAAAAAAAATCTACAAAAAAAATCTACAAAAAAAATCTAGAAAAAAATCTAGTAAAAAAATCTAGAAAAAATCTACAAAAAAAATCTAGAAAAAAAATCTAGAAAGAAATCTGGAAAAAAAATCTAGAAAAAAAATCTAGAAAAAATCTACAAAAAAAATCTAGAAAAAAAATCTACAAAAAAAATCTAGAAAAAAAATCTAGAAAAAAATCTAGAAAAAAAATCTAGAAAAAAAATCTAGAAAAAAAATCTAGAAAAAAAATCTAGAAAAAAATCTAGAAAAAAAATCTAGAAAATAAATCTAAAAAAAAATCTAGAAAAAAATCTAGAAAAAAATCTAGAAAATAAATCTAGAAAAAAAATCTAGAAAAAAAATCTAGAAAAAACATCTAGAAAAAAAATCTAGAAAAAAAATCTAGAAAAAAATCTGGAAAAAAAATCTAGAAAAAAAATCTAGAAAAAAATCTACAAAAAAAATCTACAAAAAAAATCTAGAAAAAAATCTAGAAAAAAAATCTAGAAAAAAAATCTAGAAAAAAATCTAGAAAAAAAATCTAGAAAAAAAATCTAGAAAAAAATCTAGAAAAAAATCTAGAAAAAAAATGTAGAAAAAAAATCTAGAAAAAAAATCTAGAAAAAAATCTAGAAAAAAAATCTACAAAAAAAATCTACAAAAAAAATCTAGAAAAAAATCTAGTAAAAAAATCTAGAAAAAATCTACAAAAAAAATCTAGAAAAAAATCTAGAAAAAAATCTAGAAAAAAAATCTAGAAAAAATCTACAAAAAAAATCTAGAAAAAAATCTAGTAAAAAAATCTAGAAAAAAAATCTAGAAAAAAAATCTAGAAAAAAATCTGGAAAAAAAATCTAGAAAAAAAATCTAGAAAAAATCTACAAAAAAAATCTAGAAAAAAAATCTAGAAAAAAATCTAGAAAAAAAATCTAGAAAAAAATCTAGAAAAAAAATCTAGAAAAAAAATCTAGAAAAAAAATCTAGAAAAAAAATCTAGAAAAAAATGTACAAAAAAAATCTAGAAAAAAAATCTAGAAAAAAATCTGGAAAAAAAATCTAGAAAAAAAATCTAGAAAAAATCTACAAAAAAAATCTAGAAAAAAAATCTACAAAAAAAATCTACAAAAAAAATCTAGAAAAAAATCTAGTAAAAAAATCTAGAAAAAAAATCTAGAAAAAAAATCTAGAAAAAAATCTGGAAAAAAAATCTAGAAAAAAAATCTAGAAAAAATCTACAAAAAAAATCTAGAAAAAAAATCTACAAAAAAAATCTAGAAAAAAAATCTAGAAAAAAATCTAGAAAAAAAATCTAGAAAAAAAATCTAGAAAAAATCTACAAAAAAAATCTAGAAAAAAAATCTACAAAAAAAATCTAGAAAAAAAATCTAGAAAAAAATCTAGAAAAAAAATCTAGAAAAAAAATCTAGAAAAAAAATCTAGAAAAAAATCTAGAAAAAAAATCTAGAAAAAAATCTAGAAAAAAAATCTAGAAAAAAAATCTAAAAAAAAATCTAGAAAAAAATCTAGAAAATAAATCTAGAAAAAAAATCTAGAAAAAAAATCTAGAAAAAAATCTAGAAAAAAATCTAGAAAAAAAATCTAGAAAAAAAATCTAGAAAAAAAATCTAGAAAAAAATCTAGAAAAAAAATCTAGAAAAAAAATCTAGAAAAAAATCTAGAAAAAAAATCTAGAAAAAAAATCTAGAAAAAAATCTAGAAAAAAATCTAGAAAAAAAATCTAGAAAAAATCTACAAAAAAAATCTAGAAAAAAAATCTACAAAAAAAATCTAGAAAAAAAATCTACAAAAAAATCTAGAAAAAAAATCTAGAAAAAAAATCTACAAAAAATCTACAAAAAAAATCTAGAAAAAAAATCTAGAAAAAAAATCTAGAAAAAAAATCTAGAAAAAAATCTAGAAAAAAAATCTAGAAAAAAAATCTAGAAAAAAAATCTAGAAAAAAAATCTAGAAAAAAATCTAGAAAAAAAATCTAGAAAAAAATCTAGAAAAAAAATCTAGAAAAAAAATCTAAAAAAAAATCTAGAAAAAAAGCTAGAAAATAAATCTAGAAAAAACATCTAGAAAAAAAATCTAGAAAAAAAATCTAGAAAAAAAATCTAGAAAAAAATCTAGAAAAAAATCTAGAAAAAAAATCTAGAAAAAAAATCTAGAAAAAAAATCTAGAAAAAAATCTAGAAAAAAAATCTAGAAAAAAAATCTAGAAAAAAATCTAGAAAAAAAATCTAGAAAAAAAATCTAGAAAAAAATCTAGAAAAAAATCTAGAAAAAAAATCTAGAAAAAAAATCTAGAAAAAAAATCTAGAAAAAAATCTAGAAAAAAAATCTACAAAAAAAATCTACAAAAAAAATCTAGAAAAAAATCTAGTAAAAAAATCTAGAAAAAAAATCTAGAAAAAAATCTAGAAAAAAAATCTAGAAAAAAAATCTAAAAAAAAATCTAGAAAAAAAGCTAGAAAATAAATCTAGAAAAAAAATCTAGAAAAAAAATCTAGAAAAAACATCTAGAAAAAAAATCTAGAAAAAAAATCTAGAAAAAAAATCTAGAAAAAAATCTAGAAAAAAATCTAGAAAAAAAATCTAGAAAAAAAATCTAGAAAAAGAATCTAGAAAAAAATCTAGAAAAAAAATCTAGAAAAAAAATCTAGAAAAAAATCTAGAAAAAAAATCTAGAAAAAAAATCTAGAAAAAAATCTAGAAAAAAATCTAGAAAAAAAATCTAGAAAAAAAATCTAGAAAAAAAATCTAGAAAAAAATCTAGAAAAAAAATCTACAAAAAAAATCTACAAAAAAAATCTAGAAAAAAATCTAGTAAAAAAATCTAGAAAAAATCTACAAAAAAAATCTAGAAAAAAAATCTAGAAAGAAATCTGGAAAAAAAATCTAGAAAAAAAATCTAGAAAAAATCTACAAAAAAAATCTAGAAAAAAAATCTACAAAAAAAATCTAGAAAAAAAATCTAGAAAAAAATCTAGAAAAAAAATCTAGAAAAAAAATCTAGAAAAAAAATCTAGAAAAAAAATCTAGAAAAAAATCTAGAAAAAAAATCTAGAAAATAAATCTAAAAAAAAATCTAGAAAAAAATCTAGAAAAAAATCTAGAAAATAAATCTAGAAAAAAAATCTAGAAAAGAAATCTAGAAAAAACATCTAGAAAAAAAATCTAGAAAAAAAATCTAGAAAAAAATCTGGAAAAAAAATCTAGAAAAAAAATCTAGAAAAAAATCTACAAAAAAAATCTACAAAAAAAATCTAGAAAAAAATCTAGAAAAAAAATCTAGAAAAAAAATCTAGAAAAAAATCTAGAAAAAAAATCTAGAAAAAAAATGTAGAAAAAAATCTAGAAAAAAATCTAGAAAAAAAATGTAGAAAAAAAATCTAGAAAAAAAATCTAGAAAAAAATCTAGAAAAAAAATCTACAAAAAAAATCTACAAAAAAAATCTAGAAAAAAATCTAGTAAAAAAATCTAGAAAAAATCTACAAAAAAAATCTAGAAAAAAATCTAGAAAAAAATCTAGAAAAAAAATCTAGAAAAAATCTACAAAAAAAATCTAGAAAAAAATCTAGTAAAAAAATCTAGAAAAAAAATCTAGAAAAAAAATCTAGAAAAAAATCTGGAAAAAAAATCTAGAAAAAAAATCTAGAAAAAATCTACAAAAAAAATCTAGAAAAAAAATCTAGAAAAAAATCTAGAAAAAAAATCTAGAAAAAAATCTAGAAAAAAAATCTAGAAAAAAAATCTAGAAAAAAAATCTAGAAAAAAAATCTAGAAAAAAATGTACAAAAAAAATCTAGAAAAAAAATCTAGAAAAAAATCTGGAAAAAAAATCTAGAAAAAAAATCTAGAAAAAATCTACAAAAAAAATCTAGAAAAAAAATCTACAAAAAAAATCTACAAAAAAAATCTAGAAAAAAATCTAGTAAAAAAATCTAGAAAAAAAATCTAGAAAAAAAATCTAGAAAAAAATCTGGAAAAAAAATCTAGAAAAAAAATCTAGAAAAAATCTACAAAAAAAATCTAGAAAAAAAATCTACAAAAAAAATCTAGAAAAAAAATCTAGAAAAAAATCTAGAAAAAAAATCTAGAAAAAAAATCTACAAAAAATCTACAAAAAAAATCTAGAAAAAAAATCTACAAAAAAAATCTTGAAAAAAAATCTAGAAAAAAATCTAGAAAAAAAATCTAGAAAAAAAATCTAGAAAAAAAATCTAGAAAAAAATCTAGAAAAAAAATCTAGAAAAAAATCTAGAAAAAAAATCTAGAAAAAAAATCTTAAAAAAAATCTAGAAAAAAATCTAGAAAATAAATCTAGAAAAAAAATCTAGAAAAAAAATCTAGAAAAAAATCTAGAAAAAAATCTAGAAAAAAAATCTAGAAAAAAAATCTAGAAAAAAAATCTAGAAAAAAATCTAGAAAAAAAATCTAGAAAAAAAATCTAGAAAAAAATCTAGAAAAAAAATCTAGAAAAAAAATCTAGAAAAAAATCTAGAAAAAAATCTAGAAAAAAAATCTAGAAAAAATCTACAAAAAAAATCTAGAAAAAAAATCTACAAAAAAAATCTAGAAAAAAAATCTACAAAAAAATCTAGAAAAAAAATCTAGAAAAAAAATCTACAAAAAATCTACAAAAAAAATCTAGAAAAAAAATCTACAAAAAAAATCTAGAAAAAAAATCTAGAAAAAAATCTAGAAAAAAAATCTAGAAAAAAAATCTAGAAAAAAAATCTAGAAAAAAAATCTAGAAAAAAATCTAGAAAAAAAATCTAGAAAAAAATCTAGAAAAAAAATCTAGAAAAAAAATCTAAAAAAAAAGCTAGAAAAAAAGCTAGAAAATAAATCTAGAAAAAACATCTAGAAAAAAAATCTAGAAAAAAAATCTAGAAAAAAAATCTAGAAAAAAATCTAGAAAAAAATCTAGAAAAAAAATCTAGAAAAAAAATCTAGAAAAAAAATCTAGAAAAAAATCTAGAAAAAAAATCTAGAAAAAAAATCTAGAAAAAAATCTAGAAAAAAAATCTAGAAAAAAAATCTAGAAAAAAATCTAGAAAAAAATCTAGAAAAAAAATCTAGAAAAAAAATCTAGAAAAAAAATCTAGAAAAAAATCTAGAAAAAAAATCTACAAAAAAAATCTACAAAAAAAATCTAGAAAAAAATCTAGTAAAAAAATCTAGAAAAAATCTACAAAAAAAATCTAGAAAAAAAATCTAGAAAAAAATCTGGAAAAAAAATCTAGAAAAAAAATCTAGAAAAAATCTACAAAAAAAATCTAGAAAAAAAATCTACAAAAAAAATCTAGAAAAAAAATCTAGAAAAAAATCTAGAAAAAAAATCTAGAAAAAAAATCTAGAAAAAAAATCTAGAAAAAAAATCTAGAAAAAAATCTAGAAAAAAAATCTAGAAAATAAATCTAAAAAAAAATCTAGAAAAAAAATCTACAAAAAAAATCTAGAAAAAAAATCTAGAAAAAAATCTAGAAAAAAAATCTAGAAAAAAAATCTAGAAAAAATCTACAAAAAAAATCTAGAAAAAAAATCTAGAAAAAAAATCTAGAAAAAAAATCTAGAAAAAAATCTAGAAAAAAAATCTAGAAAAAAAATCTAGAAAAAAAATCTAGAAAAAAAATCTAGAAAAAAATCTAGAAAAAAAATCTAGAAAAAAATCTAGAAAAAAAATCTAGAAAAAAAATCTAGAAAAAAAATCTAGAAAAAAAATCTAGAAAAAAATCTAGAAAAAAAATCTAGAAAATAAATCTAAAAAAAAATCTAGAAAAAAAATCTACAAAAAAAATCTAGAAAAAAAATCTAGAAAAAAATCTAGAAAAAAAATCTAGAAAAAAAATCTAGAAAAAATCTACAAAAAAAATCTAGAAAAAAAATCTAGAAAAAAAATCTAGAAAAAAAATCTAGAAAAAAATCTAGAAAAAAAATCTAGAAAAAAAATCTAGAAAAAAAATCTAGAAAAAAAATCTAGAAAAAAATCTAGAAAAAAAATCTAGAAAAAAATCTAGAAAAAAAATCTAGAAAAAAAATCTAGAAAAAAATCTAGAAAAAAAATCTAGAAAAAAAATCTAGAAAAAAATCTAGAAAAAAAATCTAGAAAAAAAATCTAGAAAAAAAATCTAGAAAAAAATCTAGAAAAAAAATCTACAAAAAAAATCTACAAAAAAAATCTAGAAAAAAATCTAGTAAAAAAATCTAGAAAAAATCTACAAAAAAAATCTAGAAAAAAAATCTAGAAAAAAATCTGGAAAAAAAATCTAGAAAAAAAATCTAGAAAAAATCTACAAAAAAAATCTAGAAAAAAAATCTACAAAAAAAATCTAGAAAAAAAATCTAGAAAAAAATCTAGAAAAAAAATCTAGAAAAAAAATCTAGAAAAAAAATCTAGAAAAAAAATCTAGAAAAAAATCTAGAAAAAAAATCTAGAAAATAAATCTAAAAAAAAATCTAGAAAAAAAATCTACAAAAAAAATCTAGAAAAAAAATCTAGAAAAAAATCTAGAAAAAAAATCTAGAAAAAAAATCTAGAAAAAAATCTAGAAAAAAATCTAGAAAAAAAATCTAGAAAAAATCTACAAAAAAAATCTACAAAAAAAATCTACAAAAAAAATCTAGAAAAAAAATCTAGAAAAAAATCTAGAAAAAAAATCTAGAAAAAAAATCTAGAAAAAATCTACAAAAAAAATCTAGAAAAAAAATCTACAAAAAAAATCTAGAAAAAAAATCTAGAAAAAAATCTAGAAAAAAAATCTAGAAAAAAAATCTAGAAAAAAAATCTAGAAAAAAAATCTAGAAAAAAATCTAGAAAAAAAATCTAGAAAAAAATCTAGAAAAAAAATCTAGAAAAAAAATCTAAAAAAATATCTAGAAAAAAAGCTAGAAAATAAATCTAGAAAAAAAATCTAGAAAAAAAATCTAGAAAAAACATCTAGAAAAAAAATCTAGAAAAAAAATCTAGAAAAAAAATCTAGAAAAAAATCTAGAAAAAAATCTAGAAAAAAAATCTAGAAAAAAAATCTAGAAAAAAAATCTAGAAAAAAATCTAGAAAAAAAATCTAGAAAAAAAATCTAGAAAAAAATCTAGAAAAAAAATCTAGAAAAAAAATCTAGAAAAAAATCTAGAAAAAAATCTAGAAAAAAAATCTAGAAAAAAAATCTAGAAAAAAAATCTAGAAAAAAATCTAGAAAAAAAATCTACAAAAAAAATCTACAAAAAAAATCTAGAAAAAAATCTAGTAAAAAAATCTAGAAAAAATCTACAAAAAAAATCTAGAAAAAAAATCTAGAAAGAAATCTGGAAAAAAAATCTAGAAAAAAAATCTAGAAAAAATCTACAAAAAAAATCTAGAAAAAAAATCTACAAAAAAAATCTAGAAAAAAAATCTAGAAAAAAATCTAGAAAAAAAATCTAGAAAAAAAATCTAGAAAAAAAATCTAGAAAAAAAATCTAGAAAAAAATCTAGAAAAAAAATCTAGAAAATAAATCTAAAAAAAAATCTAGAAAAAAATCTAGAAAAAAATCTAGAAAATAAATCTAGAAAAAAAATCTAGAAAAAAAATCTAGAAAAAACATCTAGAAAAAAAATCTAGAAAAAAAATCTAGAAAAAAATCTGGAAAAAAAACCTAGAAAAAAAATCTAGAAAAAAATCTACAAAAAAAATCTACAAAAAAAATCTAGAAAAAAATCTAGAAAAAAAATCTAGAAAAAAAATCTAGAAAAAAATCTAGAAAAAAAATCTAGAAAAAAAATCTAGAAAAAAATCTAGAAAAAAAATCTAGAAAAAAATCTAGAAAAAAAATCTACAAAAAAAATCTACAAAAAAAATCTAGAAAAAAATCTAGTAAAAAAATCTAGAAAAAATCTACAAAAAAAATCTAGAAAAAAAATCTAGAAAAAAATCTGGAAAAAAAATCTAGAAAAAAAATCTAGAAAAAATCTACAAAAAAAATCTAGAAAAAAAATCTACAAAAAAAATCTAGAAAAAAAATCTAGAAAAAAATCTAGAAAAAAAATCTAGAAAAAAAATCTAGAAAAAAAATCTAGAAAAAAAATCTAGAAAAAAATCTAGAAAAAAAATCTAGAAAATAAATCTAAAAAAAAATCTAGAAAAAAATCTAGAAAAAAATCTAGAAAATAAATCTAGAAAAAAAATCTAGAAAATAAATCTAGAAAAAACATCTAGAAAAAAAATCTAGAAAAGAAATCTAGAAAAAAATCTGGAAAAAAAATCTAGAAAAAAAATCTAGAAAAAAATCTACAAAAAAAATCTACAAAAAAAATCTAGAAAAAAATCTAGAAAAAAAATCTAGAAAAAAAATCTAGAAAAAAAATCTAGAAAAAAAATCTAGAAAAAAATCTAGAAAAAAAATCTAGAAAAAAAATCTAGAAAAAAAATCTAGAAAAAAATCTAGTAAAAAAATCTAGAAAAAAAATCTAGAAAAAAAATCTAGAAAAAAATCTAGAAAAAAAATCTACAAAACAAATCTAGAAAAAAATCTAGAAAAAAAATCTAGAAAAAAAATCTAGAAAAAAATCTAGAAAAAAATCTAGAAAAAAAATCTAGAAAAAAAATCTAGAAAAAAATCTAGAAAAAAAATCTACAAAAAAAATCTACAAAAAAAATCTAGAAAAAAATCTAGTAAAAAAATCTAGAAAAAATCTACAAAAAAAATCTAGAAAAAAAATCTAGAAAAAAATCTGGAAAAAAAATCTAGAAAAAAAATCTAGAAAAAATCTACAAAAAAAATCTAGAAAAAAAATCTAGAAAAAAAATCTAGAAAAAAAATCTAGAAAAAAATCTACAAAAAAAATCTAGAAAAAAAATCTAGAAAAAAAATCTAGAAAAAAAATCTAGAAAAAAATCTAGAAAAAAAATCTAGAAAATAAATCTAAAAAAAAATCTAGAAAAAAATCTAGAAAAAAATCTAGAAAATAAATCTAGAAAAAAAATCTAGAAAAAAAATCTAGAAAAAACATCTAGAAAAAAAATCTAGAAAAAAAATCTAGAAAAAAATCTGGAAAAAAAATCTAGAAAAAAAATCTAGAAAAAAATCTACAAAAAAAATCTACAAAAAAAATCTAGAAAAAAAATCTACAAAAAAAATCTAGAAAAAAAATCTAGAAAAAAAATCTAGAAAAAAATCTAGAAAAAAAATCTAGAAAAAAAATCTAGAAAAAAAATCTAGAAAAAAATCTAGTAAAAAAATCTAGAAAAAAAATCTAGAAAAAAAATCTAGAAAAAAATCTAGAAAAAAAATCTAGAAAAAAAATCTAGAAAAAAAATCTAGAAAAAAAATCTAGAAAGAAATCTACAAAAAAAATCTAGAAAAAAAATCTACAAAAAAAATCTAGAAAAAAATTCTAGAAAAAAATCTAGAAAAAAATCTAGAAAAAAATCTAGAAAATAAATCTAAAAAAAAATCTAGAAAAAAAATCTAGAAAAAAAATCTAGAAAAAAATCTAGAAAAAAAATCTAGAAAAAAATCTAGAAAAAAATCTAGAAAAAAAATCTAGAAAAAAAATCTAGAAAAAAAATCTAGAAAAAAAATCTAGAAAAAAATCTACAAAAAAAATCTAGAAAAAAATCTAGTAAAAAAATCTAGAAAAAAAATCTAGAAAAAAAATCTAGAAAAAAATCTAGAAAAAAAATCTAGAAAAAAAATCTACAAAAAAAATCTAGAAAAAAATCTAGAAAAAAAATCTAGAAAAAAAATCTAGAAAAAAAATCTAGAAAAAAATCTAGAAAAAAAATCTACAAAAAAAATCTACAAAAAAAATCTAGAAAAAAATCTAGTAAAAAAATCTAGAAAAAATCTACAAAAAAAATCTAGAAAAAAAATCTAGAAAGAAATCTGGAAAAAAAATCTAGAAAAAAAATCTAGAAAAAATCTACAAAAAAAATCTAGAAAAAAAATCTACAAAAAAAATCTAGAAAAAAAATCTAGAAAAAAATCTAGAAAAAAAATCTAGAAAAAAAATCTAGAAAAAAAATCTAGAAAAAAAATCTAGAAAAAAATCTAGAAAAAAAATCTAGAAAATAAATCTAAAAAAAAATCTAGAAAAAAATCTAGAAAAAAATCTAGAAAATAAATCTAGAAAAAAAATCTAGAAAAGAAATCTAGAAAAAACATCTAGAAAAAAAATCTAGAAAAAAAATCTAGAAAAAAATCTGGAAAAAAAATCTAGAAAAAAAATCTAGAAAAAAATCTACAAAAAAAATCTACAAAAAAAATCTAGAAAAAAATCTAGAAAAAAAATCTAGAAAAAAAATCTAGAAAAAAATCTAGAAAAAAAATCTAGAAAAAAAATCTAGAAAAAAATCTAGAAAAAAATCTAGAAAAAAAATGTAGAAAAAAAATCTAGAAAAAAAATCTAGAAAAAAATCTAGAAAAAAAATCTACAAAAAAAATCTACAAAAAAAATCTAGAAAAAAATCTAGTAAAAAAATCTAGAAAAAATCTACAAAAAAAATCTAGAAAAAAATCTAGAAAAAAATCTAGAAAAAAAATCTAGAAAAAATCTACAAAAAAAATCTAGAAAAAAATCTAGTAAAAAAATCTAGAAAAAAAATCTAGAAAAAAAATCTAGAAAAAAATCTGGAAAAAAAATCTAGAAAAAAAATCTAGAAAAAATCTACAAAAAAAATCTAGAAAAAAAATCTAGAAAAAAATCTAGAAAAAAAATCTAGAAAAAAATCTAGAAAAAAAATCTAGAAAAAAAATCTAGAAAAAAAATCTAGAAAAAAAATCTAGAAAAAAATGTACAAAAAAAATCTAGAAAAAAATCTGGAAAAAAAATCTAGAAAAAAAATCTAGAAAAAATCTACAAAAAAAATCTAGAAAAAAAATCTACAAAAAAAATCTACAAAAAAAATCTAGAAAAAAATCTAGTAAAAAAATCTAGAAAAAAAATCTAGAAAAAAAATCTGGAAAAAAAATCTAGAAAAAAAATCTAGAAAAAAAATCTAGAAAAAATCTACAAAAAAAATCTAGAAAAAAAATCTAGAAAAAAAATCTAGAAAAAAAATCTAGAAAAAAATCTAGAAAAAAAATCTAGAAAAAAAATCTAGAAAAAATCTACAAAAAAAATCTAGAAAAAAAATCTACAAAAAAAATCTAGAAAAAAAATCTAGAAAAAAATCTAGAAAAAAAATCTAGAAAAAAAATCTAGAAAAAAAATCTAGAAAAAAATCTAGAAAAAAAATCTAGAAAAAAATCTAGAAAAAAAATCTAGAAAAAAAATCTAAAAAAAAATCTAGAAAAAAATCTAGAAAATAAATCTAGAAAAAAAATCTAGAAAAAAAATCTAGAAAAAAATCTAGAAAAAAATCTAGAAAAAAAATCTAGAAAAAAAATCTAGAAAAAAAATCTAGAAAAAAATCTAGAAAAAAAATCTAGAAAAAAAATCTAGAAAAAAATCTAGAAAAAAAATCTAGAAAAAAATCTAGAAAAAAAATCTAGAAAAAATCTACAAAAAAAATCTAGAAAAAAAATCTACAAAAAAAATCTAGAAAAAAAATCTACAAAAAAATCTAGAAAAAAAATCTAGAAAAAAAATCTACAAAAAATCTACAAAAAAAATCTAGAAAAAAAATCTACAAAAAAAATCTAGAAAAAAAATCTAGAAAAAAATCTAGAAAAAAAATCTAGAAAAAAAATCTAGAAAAAAAATCTAGAAAAAAATCTGGAAAAAAAATCTAGAAAAAAAATCTAGAAAAAAATCTACAAAAAAAATCTACAAAAAAAATCTAGAAAAAAATCTAGAAAAAAAATCTAGAAAAAAAATCTAGAAAAAAATCTAGAAAAAAAATCTAGAAAAAAAATCTAGAAAAAAATCTAGAAAAAAATCTAGAAAAAAAATGTAGAAAAAAAATCTAGAAAAAAAATCTAGAAAAAAATCTAGAAAAAAAATCTACAAAAAAAATCTACAAAAAAAATCTAGAAAAAAATCTAGTAAAAAAATCTAGAAAAAATCTACAAAAAAAATCTAGAAAAAAATCTAGAAAAAAATCTAGAAAAAAAATCTAGAAAAAATCTACAAAAAAAATCTAGAAAAAAATCTAGTAAAAAAATCTAGAAAAAAAATCTAGAAAAAAAATCTAGAAAAAAATCTGGAAAAAAAATCTAGAAAAAAAATCTAGAAAAAATCTACAAAAAAAATCTAGAAAAAAAATCTAGAAAAAAATCTAGAAAAAAAATCTAGAAAAAAATCTAGAAAAAAAATCTAGAAAAAAAATCTAGAAAAAAAATCTAGAAAAAAAATCTAGAAAAAAATGTACAAAAAAAATCTAGAAAAAAAATCTAGAAAAAAATCTGGAAAAAAAATCTAGAAAAAAAATCTAGAAAAAATCTACAAAAAAAATCTAGAAAAAAAATCTACAAAAAAAATCTACAAAAAAAATCTAGAAAAAAATCTAGTAAAAAAATCTAGAAAAAAAATCTAGAAAAAAAATCTGGAAAAAAAATCTAGAAAAAAAATCTAGAAAAAAAATCTAGAAAAAATCTACAAAAAAAATCTAGAAAAAAAATCTAGAAAAAAAATCTAGAAAAAAAATCTAGAAAAAAATCTAGAAAAAAAATCTAGAAAAAAAATCTAGAAAAAATCTACAAAAAAAATCTAGAAAAAAAATCTACAAAAAAAATCTAGAAAAAAAATCTAGAAAAAAATCTAGAAAAAAAATCTAGAAAAAAATCTAGAAAAAAAATCTAGAAAAAAATCTAGAAAAAAAATCTAGAAAAAAAATCTAAAAAAAAATCTAGAAAAAAATCTAGAAAATAAATCTAGAAAAAAAATCTAGAAAAAAAATCTAGAAAAAAATCTAGAAAAAAATCTAGAAAAAAAATCTAGAAAAAAAATCTAGAAAAAAAATCTAGAAAAAAATCTAGAAAAAAAATCTAGAAAAAAAATCTAGAAAAAAAATCTAGAAAAAAAATCTAGAAAAAATCTACAAAAAAAATCTAGAAAAAAAATCTAGAAAAAAAATCTAGAAAAAAAATCTAGAAAAAAATCTAGAAAAAAAATCTAGAAAAAAAATCTAGAAAAAATCTACAAAAAAAATCTAGAAAAAAAATCTACAAAAAAAATCTAGAAAAAAAATCTAGAAAAAAATCTAGAAAAAAAATCTAGAAAAAAAATCTAGAAAAAAAATCTAGAAAAAAATCTAGAAAAAAAATCTAGAAAAAAATCTAGAAAAGAAATCTAGAAAAAAAATCTAAAAAAAAATCTAGAAAAAAATCTAGAAAATAAATCTAGAAAAAAAATCTAGAAAAAAAATCTAGAAAAAAATCTAGAAAAAAATCTAGAAAAAAAATCTAGAAAAAAAATCTAGAAAAAAAATCTAGAAAAAAATCTAGAAAAAAAATCTAGAAAAAAAATCTAGAAAAAAATCTAGAAAAAAAATCTAGAAAAAAAATCTAGAAAAAAATCTAGAAAAAAATCTAGAAAAAAAATCTAGAAAAAATCTACAAAAAAAATCTAGAAAAAAAATCTACAAAAAAAATCTAGAAAAAAAATCTACAAAAAAATCTAGAAAAAAAATCTAGAAAAAAAATCTACAAAAAATCTACAAAAAAAATCTAGAAAAAAAATCTACAAAAAAAATCTAGAAAAAAAATCTAGAAAAAAATCTAGAAAAAAAATCTAGAAAAAAAATCTAGAAAAAAAATCTAGAAAAAAAATCTAGAAAAAAATCTAGAAAAAAAATCTAGAAAAAAATCTAGAAAAAAAATCTAGAAAAAAAATCTAAAAAAAAATCTAGAAAAAAAGCTAGAAAATAAATCTAGAAAAAACATCTAGAAAAAAAATCTAGAAAAAAAATCTAGAAAAAAAATCTAGAAAAAAATCTAGAAAAAAATCTAGAAAAAAAATCTAGAAAAAAAATCTAGAAAAAAAATCTAGAAAAAAATCTAGAAAAAAAATCTAGAAAAAAAATCTAGAAAAAAATCTAGAAAAAAAATCTAGAAAAAAAATCTAGAAAAAAATCTAGAAAAAAATCTAGAAAAAAAATCTAGAAAAAAAATCTAGAAAAAAAATCTAGAAAAAAATCTAGAAAAAAAATCTACAAAAAAAATCTACAAAAAAAATCTAGAAAAAAATCTAGTAAAAAAATCTAGAAAAAATCTACAAAAAAAATCTAGAAAAAAAATCTAGAAAAAAATCTGGAAAAAAAATCTAGAAAAAAAATCTAGAAAAAATCTACAAAAAAAATCTAGAAAAAAAATCTACAAAAAAAATCTAGAAAAAAAATCTAGAAAAAAATCTAGAAAAAAAATCTAGAAAAAAAATCTAGAAAAAAAATCTAGAAAAAAAATCTAGAAAAAAATCTAGAAAAAAAATCTAGAAAATAAATCTAAAAAAAAATCTAGAAAAAAAATCTACAAAAAAAATCTAGAAAAAAAATCTAGAAAAAAATCTAGAAAAAAAATCTAGAAAAAAAATCTAGAAAAAATCTACAAAAAAAATCTAGAAAAAAAATCTAGAAAAAAAATCTAGAAAAAAAATCTAGAAAAAAATCTAGAAAAAATATCTAGAAAAAAAATCTAGAAAAAAAATCTAGAAAAAAAATCTAGAAAAAAATCTAGAAAAAAAATCTAGAAAAAAATCTAGAAAAAAAATCTAGAAAAAAAATCTAAAAAAAAATCTAGAAAAAAAGCTAGAAAATAAATCTAGAAAAAAAATCTAGAAAAAAAATCTAGAAAAAACATCTAGAAAAAAAATCTAGAAAAAAAATCTAGAAAAAAAATCTAGAAAAAAATCTAGAAAAAAATCTAGAAAAAAAATCTAGAAAAAAAATCTAGAAAAAAAATCTAGAAAAAAATCTAGAAAAAAAATCTAGAAAAAAAATCTAGAAAAAAATCTAGAAAAAAAATCTAGAAAAAAAATCTAGAAAAAAATCTAGAAAAAAATCTAGAAAAAAAATCTAGAAAAAATCTACAAAAAAAATCTACAAAAAAAATCTACAAAAAAAATCTAGAAAAAAAATCTAGAAAAAAATCTAGAAAAAAAATCTAGAAAAAAAATCTAGAAAAAAAATCTAGAAAAAAATCTAGAAAAAAAATCTAGAAAAAAATCTAGAAAAAAAATCTAGAAAAAAAATCTAAAAAAAAATCTAGAAAAAAAGCTAGAAAATAAATCTAGAAAAAAAATCTAGAAAAAAAATCTAGAAAAAACATCTAGAAAAAAAATCTAGAAAAAAAATCTAGAAAAAAAATCTAGAAAAAAATCTAGAAAAAAATCTAGAAAAAAAATCTAGAAAAAAAATCTAGAAAAAAAATCTAGAAAAAAAATCTAGAAAAAAAATCTAGAAAAAAATCTAGAAAAAAAATCTACAAAAAAAATCTACAAAAAAAATCTAGAAAAAAATCTAGTAAAAAAATCTAGAAAAAATCTACAAAAAAAATCTAGAAAAAAAATCTAGAAAGAAATCTGGAAAAAAAATCTAGAAAAAAAATCTAGAAAAAAATCTAGAAAAAAATCTAGAAAAAAAATCTAGAAAAAAAATCTAGAAAAAAAATCTAGAAAAAAATCTAGAAAAAAAATCTAGAAAAAAAATCTAGAAAAAAATCTAGAAAAAAAATCTAGAAAAAAATCTAGAAAAAAAATCTAGAAAAAATCTACAAAAAAAATCTAGAAAAAAAATCTACAAAAAAAATCTAGAAAAAAAATCTACAAAAAAATCTAGAAAAAAAATCTAGAAAAAAAATCTACAAAAAATCTACAAAAAAAATCTAGAAAAAAAATCTACAAAAAAAATCTAGAAAAAAAATCTAGAAAAAAATCTAGAAAAAAAATCTAGAAAAAAAATCTAGAAAAAAAATCTAGAAAAAAATCTGGAAAAAAAATCTAGAAAAAAAATCTAGAAAAAAATCTACAAAAAAAATCTACAAAAAAAATCTAGAAAAAAATCTAGAAAAAAAATCTAGAAAAAAAATCTAGAAAAAAATCTAGAAAAAAAATCTAGAAAAAAAATCTAGAAAAAAATCTAGAAAAAAATCTAGAAAAAAAATGTAGAAAAAAAATCTAGAAAAAAAATCTAGAAAAAAATCTAGAAAAAAAATCTACAAAAAAAATCTACAAAAAAAATCTAGAAAAAAATCTAGTAAAAAAATCTAGAAAAAATCTACAAAAAAAATCTAGAAAAAAATCTAGAAAAAAATCTAGAAAAAAAATCTAGAAAAAATCTACAAAAAAAATCTAGAAAAAAATCTAGTAAAAAAATCTAGAAAAAAAATCTAGAAAAAAAATCTAGAAAAAAATCTGGAAAAAAAATCTAGAAAAAAAATCTAGAAAAAATCTACAAAAAAAATCTAGAAAAAAAATCTAGAAAAAAATCTAGAAAAAAAATCTAGAAAAAAATCTAGAAAAAAAATCTAGAAAAAAAATCTAGAAAAAAAATCTAGAAAAAAAATCTAGAAAAAAATGTACAAAAAAAATCTAGAAAAAAAATCTAGAAAAAAATCTGGAAAAAAAATCTAGAAAAAAAATCTAGAAAAAATCTACAAAAAAAATCTAGAAAAAAAATCTACAAAAAAAATCTACAAAAAAAATCTAGAAAAAAATCTAGTAAAAAAATCTAGAAAAAAAATCTAGAAAAAAAATCTGGAAAAAAAATCTAGAAAAAAAATCTAGAAAAAAAATCTAGAAAAAATCTACAAAAAAAATCTAGAAAAAAAATCTAGAAAAAAAATCTAGAAAAAAAATCTAGAAAAAAATCTAGAAAAAAAATCTAGAAAAAAAATCTAGAAAAAATCTACAAAAAAAATCTAGAAAAAAAATCTACAAAAAAAATCTAGAAAAAAAATCTAGAAAAAAATCTAGAAAAAAAATCTAGAAAAAAATCTAGAAAAAAAATCTAGAAAAAAATCTAGAAAAAAAATCTAGAAAAAAAATCTAAAAAAAAATCTAGAAAAAAATCTAGAAAATAAATCTAGAAAAAAAATCTAGAAAAAAAATCTAGAAAAAAATCTAGAAAAAAATCTAGAAAAAAAATCTAGAAAAAAAATCTAGAAAAAAAATCTAGAAAAAAATCTAGAAAAAAAATCTAGAAAAAAAATCTAGAAAAAAAATCTAGAAAAAAAATCTAGAAAAAATCTACAAAAAAAATCTAGAAAAAAAATCTAGAAAAAAAATCTAGAAAAAAAATCTAGAAAAAAATCTAGAAAAAAAATCTAGAAAAAAAATCTAGAAAAAATCTACAAAAAAAATCTAGAAAAAAAATCTACAAAAAAAATCTAGAAAAAAAATCTAGAAAAAAATCTAGAAAAAAAATCTAGAAAAAAAATCTAGAAAAAAAATCTAGAAAAAAATCTAGAAAAAAAATCTAGAAAAAAATCTAGAAAAGAAATCTAGAAAAAAAATCTAAAAAAAAATCTAGAAAAAAATCTAGAAAATAAATCTAGAAAAAAAATCTAGAAAAAAAATCTAGAAAAAAATCTAGAAAAAAATCTAGAAAAAAAATCTAGAAAAAAAATCTAGAAAAAAAATCTAGAAAAAAATCTAGAAAAAAAATCTAGAAAAAAAATCTAGAAAAAAATCTAGAAAAAAAATCTAGAAAAAAAATCTAGAAAAAAATCTAGAAAAAAATCTAGAAAAAAAATCTAGAAAAAATCTACAAAAAAAATCTAGAAAAAAAATCTACAAAAAAAATCTAGAAAAAAAATCTACAAAAAAATCTAGAAAAAAAATCTAGAAAAAAAATCTACAAAAAATCTACAAAAAAAATCTAGAAAAAAAATCTACAAAAAAAATCTAGAAAAAAAATCTAGAAAAAAATCTAGAAAAAAAATCTAGAAAAAAAATCTAGAAAAAAAATCTAGAAAAAAAATCTAGAAAAAAATCTAGAAAAAAAATCTAGAAAAAAATCTAGAAAAAAAATCTAGAAAAAAAATCTAAAAAAAAATCTAGAAAAAAAGCTAGAAAATAAATCTAGAAAAAACATCTAGAAAAAAAATCTAGAAAAAAAATCTAGAAAAAAAATCTAGAAAAAAATCTAGAAAAAAATCTAGAAAAAAAATCTAGAAAAAAAATCTAGAAAAAAAATCTAGAAAAAAATCTAGAAAAAAAATCTAGAAAAAAAATCTAGAAAAAAATCTAGAAAAAAAATCTAGAAAAAAAATCTAGAAAAAAATCTAGAAAAAAATCTAGAAAAAAAATCTAGAAAAAAAATCTAGAAAAAAAATCTAGAAAAAAATCTAGAAAAAAAATCTACAAAAAAAATCTACAAAAAAAATCTAGAAAAAAATCTAGTAAAAAAATCTAGAAAAAATCTACAAAAAAAATCTAGAAAAAAAATCTAGAAAAAAATCTGGAAAAAAAATCTAGAAAAAAAATCTAGAAAAAATCTACAAAAAAAATCTAGAAAAAAAATCTACAAAAAAAATCTAGAAAAAAAATCTAGAAAAAAATCTAGAAAAAAAATCTAGAAAAAAAATCTAGAAAAAAAATCTAGAAAAAAAATCTAGAAAAAAATCTAGAAAAAAAATCTAGAAAATAAATCTAAAAAAAAATCTAGAAAAAAAATCTACAAAAAAAATCTAGAAAAAAAATCTAGAAAAAAATCTAGAAAAAAAATCTAGAAAAAAAATCTAGAAAAAATCTACAAAAAAAATCTAGAAAAAAAATCTAGAAAAAAAATCTAGAAAAAAAATCTAGAAAAAAATCTAGAAAAAATATCTAGAAAAAAAATCTAGAAAAAAAATCTAGAAAAAAAATCTAGAAAAAAATCTAGAAAAAAAATCTAGAAAAAAATCTAGAAAAAAAATCTAGAAAAAAAATCTAAAAAAAAATCTAGAAAAAAAGCTAGAAAATAAATCTAGAAAAAAAATCTAGAAAAAAAATCTAGAAAAAACATCTAGAAAAAAAATCTAGAAAAAAAATCTAGAAAAAAAATCTAGAAAAAAATCTAGAAAAAAATCTAGAAAAAAAATCTAGAAAAAAAATCTAGAAAAAAAATCTAGAAAAAAATCTAGAAAAAAAATCTAGAAAAAAAATCTAGAAAAAAATCTAGAAAAAAAATCTAGAAAAAAAATCTAGAAAAAAATCTAGAAAAAAATCTAGAAAAAAAATCTAGAAAAAATCTACAAAAAAAATCTACAAAAAAAATCTACAAAAAAAATCTAGAAAAAAAATCTAGAAAAAAATCTAGAAAAAAAATCTAGAAAAAAAATCTAGAAAAAAAATCTAGAAAAAAATCTAGAAAAAAAATCTAGAAAAAAATCTAGAAAAAAAATCTAGAAAAAAAATCTAAAAAAAAATCTAGAAAAAAAGCTAGAAAATAAATCTAGAAAAAAAATCTAGAAAAAAAATCTAGAAAAAACATCTAGAAAAAAAATCTAGAAAAAAAATCTAGAAAAAAAATCTAGAAAAAAATCTAGAAAAAAATCTAGAAAAAAAATCTAGAAAAAAAATCTAGAAAAAAAATCTAGAAAAAAAATCTAGAAAAAAAATCTAGAAAAAAATCTAGAAAAAAAATCTACAAAAAAAATCTACAAAAAAAATCTAGAAAAAAATCTAGTAAAAAAATCTAGAAAAAATCTACAAAAAAAATCTAGAAAAAAAATCTAGAAAGAAATCTGGAAAAAAAATCTAGAAAAAAAATCTAGAAAAAATCTACAAAAAAAATCTAGAAAAAAAATCTACAAAAAAAATCTAGAAAAAAAATCTAGAAAAAAATCTAGAAAAAAAATCTAGAAAAAAAATCTAGAAAAAAAATCTAGAAAAAAAATCTAGAAAAAAATCTAGAAAAAAAATCTAGAAAATAAATCTAAAAAAAAATCTAGAAAAAAATCTAGAAAAAAATCTAGAAAATAAATCTAGAAAAAAAATCTAGAAAAAAAATCTAGAAAAAACATCTAGAAAAAAAATCTAGAAAAAAAATCTAGAAAAAAATCTGGAAAAAAAATCTAGAAAAAAAATCTAGAAAAAAATCTACAAAAAAAATCTACAAAAAAAATCTAGAAAAAAATCTAGAAAAAAAATCTAGAAAAAAAATCTAGAAAAAAATCTAGAAAAAAAATCTAGAAAAAAAATCTAGAAAAAAATCTAGAAAAAAATCTAGAAAAAAAATCTAGAAAAAAAATCTAGAAAAAAAATCTAGAAAAAAATCTAGAAAAAAAATCTACAAAAAAAATCTACAAAAAAAATCTAGAAAAAAATCTAGTAAAAAAATCTAGAAAAAATCTACAAAAAAAATCTAGAAAAAAAATCTAGAAAAAAATCTGGAAAAAAAATCTAGAAAAAAAATCTAGAAAAAATCTACAAAAAAAATCTAGAAAAAAAATCTACAAAAAAAATCTAGAAAAAAAATCTAGAAAAAAATCTAGAAAAAAAATCTAGAAAAAAAATCTAGAAAAAAAATCTAGAAAAAAAATCTAGAAAAAAATCTAGAAAAAAAATCTAGAAAATAAATCTAAAAAAAAATCTAGAAAAAAATCTAGAAAAAAATCTAGAAAATAAATCTAGAAAAAAAATCTAGAAAAAAAATCTAGAAAAAACATCTAGAAAAAAAATCTAGAAAAGAAATCTAGAAAAAAATCTGGAAAAAAAATCTAGAAAAAAAATCTAGAAAAAAATCTACAAAAAAAATCTACAAAAAAAATCTAGAAAAAAATCTAGAAAAAAAATCTAGAAAAAAAATCTAGAAAAAAAATCTAGAAAAAAAATCTAGAAAAAAATCTAGAAAAAAAATCTAGAAAAAAAATCTAGAAAAAAAATCTAGAAAAAAATCTAGTAAAAAAATCTAGAAAAAAAATCTAGAAAAAAAATCTAGAAAAAAATCTAGAAAAAAAATCTACAAAACAAATCTAGAAAAAAATCTAGAAAAAAAATCTAGAAAAAAAATCTAGAAAAAAAATCTAGAAAAAAAATCTAGAAAAAAATCTAGAAAAAAAATCTACAAAAAAAATCTACAAAAAAAATCTAGAAAAAAATCTAGTAAAAAAATCTAGAAAAAATCTACAAAAAAAATCTAGAAAAAAAATCTAGAAAAAAATCTGGAAAAAAAATCTAGAAAAAAAATCTAGAAAAAATCTACAAAAAAAATCTAGAAAAAAAATCTAGAAAAAAAATCTAGAAAAAAAATCTAGAAAAAAATCTAGAAAAAAAATCTAGAAAAAAAATCTAGAAAAAAAATCTAGAAAAAAAATCTAGAAAAAAATCTAGAAAAAAAATCTAGAAAATAAATCTAAAAAAAAATCTAGAAAAAAATCTAGAAAAAAATCTAGAAAATAAATCTAGAAAAAAAATCTAGAAAAAAAATCTAGAAAAAACATCTAGAAAAAAAATCTAGAAAAAAAATCTAGAAAAAAAATCTAGAAAAAAAATCTAGAAAAAAAATCTAGAAAAAAAATCTAGAAAAAAAATCTAGAAAGAAATCTACAAAAAAAATCTAGAAAAAAAATCTACAAAAAAAATCTAGAAAAAAATTCTAGAAAAAAATCTAGAAAAAAATCTAGAAAAAAATCTAGAAAATAAATCTAAAAAAAAATCTAGAAAAAAAATCTAGAAAAAAAATCTAGAAAAAAATCTAGAAAAAAAATCTAGAAAAAAATCTAGAAAAAAATCTAGAAAAAAAATCTAGAAAAAAAATCTAGAAAAAAAATCTAGAAAAAAAATCTAGAAAAAAATCTACAAAAAAAATCTAGAAAAAAATCTAGTAAAAAAATCTAGAAAAAAAATCTAGAAAAAAAATCTAGAAAAAAATCTAGAAAAAAAATCTAGAAAAAAAATCTACAAAAAAAATCTAGAAAAAAATCTAGAAAAAAAATCTAGAAAAAAATCTAGAAAAAAAATCTAGAAAAAAAATCTAGAAAAAAATCTACAAAAAAAATCTAGAAAAAAATCTACAAAAAAAATCTAGAAAAAAATCTAGAAAAAAAATCTAGAAAAAAAATCTAGAAAAAAAATCTAGAAAAAAAATCTAGAAAAAAATCTAGAAAAAAAATCTAGAAAAAAAATGTAGAAAAAAAATCTAGAAAAAAATCTAGTAAAAAAATCTAGAAAAAAAATCTAGAAAAAAAATCTAGAAAAAAATCTAGAAAAAAAATCTACAAAACAAATCTAGAAAAAAATCTAGAAAAAAAATCTAGAAAAAAAATCTAGAAAAAAATCTAGAAAAAAATCTAGAAAAAAAATCTAGAAAAAAAATCTAGAAAAAAAATCTAGAAAAAAATCTGGAAAAAAAATCTAGAAAAAAATCTAGAAAAAAATCTAGAAAAAAAATCTAGAAAAAAAATCTAGAAAAAAAATCTAGAAAAAAATCTAGAAAAAAAATCTAGAAAAAAATCTAGAAAAAAAATCTAGAAAAAAAATCTAGAAAAAAATCTAGAAAAAAAATCTAGAAAAAAAATCTACAAAAAAAATCTAGAAAAAAATCTACAAAAAAAATCTAGGAAAAAAAATCTAGAAAAAAAATCTAGAAAAAAATCTAGAAAAAAAATCTAGAAAAAAAATCTAGAAAAAAAATCTAGAAAAAAATCTACAAAAAAAATCTACAAAAACAATTTACAAAAAAAATCTAGAAAAAAATCTAGAAAAAAAATCTAGAAAAAAATCTAGAAAAAAAATCTAGAAAAAAATCTAGAAAAAAATCTAGAAAAAAAATCTAGAAAAAAATCTAGAAAAAAAATCTAGAAAGAAATCTACAAAAAAAATCTAGAAAAAAAATCTACAAAAAAAATCTAGAAAAAAATTCTAGAAAAAAATCTACAAAAAAAATCTAGAAAAAAATCTAGAAAAAAAATCTAGAAAAAAAATCTAGAAAAAAATCTAGAAAAAAATCTACAAAAAAAATCTAGGAAAAAAAATCTAGAAAAAAAATCTAGAAAGAAATCTAGAAAAAAAATCTAGAAAAAAAATCTAGAAAAAAATCTAGAAAAAAAATCTAGAAAAAAATCTAGAAAAAAATCTAGAAAAAAAATCTACAAAAAAAATCTACAAAAACAATTTACAAAAAAAATCTAGAAAAAAATCTAGAAAAAAAATTTAGAAAAAAAATCTATAAAAAAAATCTAGAAAAAAATCTAGAAAAAAAATCTAGAAAAAAATCTAGAAAAAAAATCTAGAAAGAAATCTACAAAAAAAATCTAGAAAAAAAATCTACAAAAAAAATCTAGAAAAAAATTCTAGAAAAAAATCTAGAAAAAAATCTAGAAAAAAATCTAGAAAATAAATCTAAAAAAAAATCTAGAAAAAAAATCTAGAAAAAAATCTAGAAAAAAAATCTAGAAAAAAATCTAGAAAAAAATCTAGAAAAAAAATCTAGAAAAAAAATCTAGAAAAAAAATCTAGAAAAAAAATCTAGAAAAAAATCTACAAAAAAAATCTAGAAAAAAATCTAGAAAAAAAATCTAGAAAAAAAATCTAGAAAAAAATCTAGAAAAAAAATCTAGAAAAAAAATCTAGAAAAAAAATCTACAAAAAAAATCTAGAAAAAAATCTAGAAAAAAAATCTAGAAAAAAAATCTAGAAAAAAATCTAGAAAAAAAATCTAGAAAAAAAATCTAGAAAAAAATCTAGAAAAAAATCTAGAAAAAAAATCTAGAAAAAAAATCTAGAAAAAAAATCTAGAAAAAAATCTAGAAAAAAATCTAGAAAAAAAATCTAGAAAAAAAATCTAGAAAAAAAATCTAGAAAAAAATCTAGAAAAAAAATCTAGAAAAAAAATCTACAAAAAAAATCTAGAAAAAAATCTACAAAAAAAATCTAGGAAAAAAAATCTAGAAAAAAAATCTAGAAAAAAATCTAGAAAAAAAATCTAGAAAAAAAATCTAGAAAAAAATCTAGAAAAAAAATCTAGAAAAAAATCTAGAAAAAAATCTAGAAAAAAAATCTAGAAAAAAAATCTAGAAAAAAAATCTAGAAAAAAAATCTAGAAAAAAAATCTAGAAAAAAATCTACAAAAAAAATCTAAAAAAACAATTTACAAAAAAAATCTAGAAAAAAATCTAGAAAAAAAATTTAGAAAAAAAATCTAGAAAAAAAATCTAGAAAAAAATCTTGAAAAAAAATCTAGAAAAAAATCTAGAAAAAAATCTAGAAAAAAAATCTAGAAAAAAATCTAGAAAAAAAATCTAGAAAAAATCTAGAAAAAAAATCTAGAAAAAAAATCTACAAAAAAAATCTAGAAAAAAAATCTAGAAAAAAATCTAGAAAAAAATCTAGAAAAAAATCTAGAAAATAAATCTAAAAAAAAATCTAGAAAAAAAATCTAGAAAAAAAATCTAGGAAAAAAAATCTAGAAAAAAAATCTAGAAAAAAATCTAGAAAAAAAATCTAGAAAAAAAATCTAGAAAAAAATCTACAAAAAAAATCTACAAAAAAAATCTAGAAAAAAAATCTACAAAAAAAATCTAGGAAAAAAAATCTAGAAAAAAAATCTAGAAAAAAAATCTACAAAAAAAATCTAGAAAAAAATCTACAAAAAAAATCTACAAAAACAATTTACAAAAAAAATCTAGAAAAAAATCTAGAAAAAAAATTTAGAAAAAAAATCTAGAAAAAAAATCTAGAAAAAAATCTAGAAAACAAATCTAGAAAGAAATCTAGAAAAAAAATCTAGAAAATAAATCTAGAAAAAAATCTAGAAAAAAAATCTAGAAAATAAATCTAGAAAAAAATCTAGAAAATAAATCTAGAAAAAAAATCTAGAAAAAAAATCTAGAAAAAACATCTAGAAAAAAAATCTAGAAAAAAAATCTAGAAAAAAAATCTAGAAAAAAATCTAGAAAAGAAATCTAGAAAAAAAATCTAGAAAAAAATCTAGAAAATAAATCTAGAAAAAAAATCTAGAAAAAAAATCTAGAAAAAAAATCTAGAAAATAAATCTAGAAAAAAATCTAGAAAAAAAATCTAGAAAAAAATCTAGAAAAAAAATCTAGAAAAAAAATCTAGAAAAAAATCTAGAAAAAAATCTAGAAAATAAATCTAAAAAAAAATCTAGAAAGAAATCTAGAAAAAAATCTAGAAAAAAAATCTAGAAAAAAATCTAGAAAAAAAATCTAGAAAAAAATCTAGAAAAAAAATCTAGAAAAAAAATCTAGAAAAAAATCTAGAAAAAAAATCTAGAAAAAAATCTAGAAAAAAAATCTAGAAAAAAAATCTAGAAAAAAAATCTAGAAAATAAATCTAGAAAAAAATCTAGAAAAAAAATCTAGAAAAAAATCTAGAAAAAAAATCTAGAAAAAAAATCTAGAAAAAAATCTAGAAAAAAATCTAGAAAATAAATCTAAAAAAAAATCTAGAAAGAAATCTAGAAAAAAATCTAGAAAAAAAATCTAGAAAAAAATCTAGAAAAAAAATCTAGAAAAAAATCTAGAAAAAAAATCTAGAAAAAAAATCTAGAAAAAAATCTAGAAAATAAATCGAGAAAAAAATCTAGAAAAAAATCTAGAAAATAAATCTAAAAAAAAATCTAGAAAAAAATCTAGAAAATAAATCTAAAAAAAAATCTACAAAAAAAATCTAGAAAAAAATCTAGTAAAAAAATCTAGAAAAAAAATCTAGAAAAAAAATCTAGAAAAAAATCTAGAAAAAAAATCTAGAAAAAAATCTAGAAAAAAATCTAGAAAAAAAATCTAGAAAAAAATCTAGAAAAAAAATCTAGAAAAAATCTAGAAAAAAAATCTAGAAAAAAAATCTAGAAAAAAAATCTAGAAAAAAAATCTAGAAAAAAATCTAGAAAAAAATCTAGAAAAAAATCTAGAAAATAAATCTAAAAAAAAATCTAGAAAAAAAATCTAGAAAAAAAATCTAGGAAAAAAAATCTAGAAAAAAAATCTAGAAAAAAATCTAGAAAAAAAATCTAGAAAAAAAATCTAGAAAAAAATCTACAAAAAAAATCGACAAAAAAAATCTAGAAAAAAAATCTACAAAAAAAATCTAGGAAAAAAAATCTAGAAAAAAAATCTAGAAAAAAAATCTAGAAAAAAAATCTAGAAAAAAATCTACAAAAAAAATCTACAAAAACAATTTACAAAAAAAATCTAGAAAAAAATCTAGAAAAAAAATTTAGAAAAAAAATCTAGAAAAAAAATCTAGAAAAAAATCTAGAAAAAAAATCTAGAAAGAAATCTAGAAAAAAAATCTAGAAAATAAATCTAGAAAAAAATCTAGAAAAAAAATCTAGAAAATAAATCTAGAAAAAAATCTAGAAAAAAAATCTAGAAAAAAATCTAGAAAATAAATCTAAAAAAAAATCTAGAAAAAAATCTAGAAAATAAATCTAGAAAAAAAATCTAGAAAAAAAATCTAGAAAAAACATCTAGAAAAAAAATCTAGAAAAAAAATCTAGAAAAAAAATCTAGAAAAAAATCTAGAAAAGAAATCTAGAAAAAAAATCTAGAAAATAAATCTAAAAAAAAATCTAGAAAGAAATCTAGAAAAAAATCTAGAAAAAAAATCTAGAAAAAAATCTAGAAAAAAATCTAGAAAAAAAATCTAGAAAAAAATCTAGAAAAAAAATCTAGAAAAAAATCTAGAAAATAAATCGAGAAAAAAATCTAGAAAAAAATCTAGAAAATAAATCTAAAAAAAAATCTAGAAAAAAATCTAGAAAATAAATCTAAAAAAAAATCTACAAAAAAAATCTAGAAAAAAATCTAGTAAAAAAATCTAGAAAAAAAATCTAGAAAAAAAATCTAGAAAAAAATCTGGAAAAAAAATCTAGAAAAAAAATCTAGAAAAGAAATCTAGAAAAAAAATCTAGAAAAAAATCTAGAAAATAAATCTAGAAAAAAAATCTAGAAAATAAATCTAGAAAAAAATCTAGAAAAAAAATCTAGAAAAAAATCTAGAAAAAAAATCTAGAAAAAAAATCTAGAAAAAAATCTAGAAAAAAATCTAGAAAATAAATCTAAAAAAAAATCTAGAAAGAAATCTAGAAAAAAATCTAGAAAAAAAATCTAGAAAAAAATCTAGAAAAAAAATCTAGAAAAAAATCTAGAAAAAAAATCTAGAAAAAAAATCTAGAAAAAAATCTAGAAAATAAATCGAGAAAAAAATCTAGAAAAAAATCTAGAAAATAAATCTAAAAAAAAATCTAGAAAAAAAATCTAGAAAAAAAATCTAGAAAAAAATCTAGAAAAAAATCTAGAAAAAAATCTAGAAAATAAATCTAAAAAAAAATCTAGAAAGAAATCTAGAAAAAAATCTAGAAAAAAAATCTAGAAAAAAATCTAGAAAAAAAATCTAGAAAAAAATCTAGAAAAAAAATCTAGAAAAAAAATCTAGAAAAAAATCTAGAAAATAAATCGAGAAAAAAATCTAGAAAAAAATCTAGAAAATAAATCTAAAAAAAAATCTAGAAAAAAATCTAGAAAATAAATCTAAAAAAAAATCTACAAAAAAAATCTAGAAAAAAATCTAGTAAAAAAATCTAGAAAAAAAATCTAGAAAAAAAATCTAGAAAAAAATCTGGAAAAAAAATCTAGAAAAAAAATCTAGAAAAGAAATCTAGAAAAAAAATCTAGAAAAAAATCTAGAAAATAAATCTAGAAAAAAAATCTAGAAAAAAAATCTAGAAAAAAAATCTAGAAAATAAATCTAGAAAAAAATCTAGAAAAAAAATCTAGAAAAAAATCTAGAAAAAAAATCTAGAAAAAAAATCTAGAAAAAAATCTAGAAAAAAATCTAGAAAATAAATCTAAAAAAAAATCTAGAAAGAAATCTAGAAAAAAATCTAGAAAAAAAATCTAGAAAAAAATCTAGAAAAAAAATCTAGAAAAAAATCTAGAAAAAAAATCTAGAAAAAAAATCTAGAAAAAAATCTAGAAAATAAATCGAGAAAAAAATCTAGAAAAAAATCTAGAAAATAAATCTAAAAAAAAATCTAGAAATAAATCTAGAAAATAAATCTAAAAAAAAATCTACAAAAAAAATCTAGAAAAAAATCTAGTAAAAAAATCTAGAAAAAAAATCTAGAAAAAAAATCTAGAAAAAAATCTGGAAAAAAAATCTAGAAAAAAAATCTAGAAAAAAATCTACAAAAAAAATCTACAAAAAAAATCTAGAAAAAAATCTAGAAAAAAAATCTAGAAAAAAAATCTAGAAAAAAAATCTAGAAAAAAAATCTAGAAAAAAATCTAGAAAAAAAATCTAGAAAAAAAATCTACAAAAAAAATCTAGAAAAAAATCTAGAAAAAAAATCTAGAAAAAAAATCTAGAAAAAAAATCTAGAAAAAAATCTAGAAAAAAAATCTAGAAAAAAAATCTAGAAAAAAATCTAGAAAAAAAATCTAGAAAAAAAATCTAGAAAAAAATCTAGAAAAAAATCTAGAAAAAAAATCTAGAAAAAAAATCTAGAAAAAAAATCTAGAAAAAAAATCTAGAAAAAAATCTACAAAAAAAATCTAGAAAAAAATCTAGTAAAAAAATCTAGAAAAAAAATCTAGAAAAAAAATCTACAAAAAAATCTAGAAAAAAAATCTAGAAAAAAAATCTACAAAAAAAATCTAGAAAAAAATCTAGAAAAAAAATCTACAAAAAAAATCTAGAAAAAAATCTAGAAAAAAAATCTAGAAAAAAAATCTAGAAAAAAAATCTAGAAACAAAATCTAGAAAAAAATCTACAAAAAAAATCTACAAAAACAATTTACAAAAAAAATCTAGAAAAAAATCTAGAAAAAAAATTTAGAAAAAAAATCTAGAAAAAAAATCTAGAAAAAAATCTAGAAAAAAAATCTAGAAAGAAATCTAGAAAAAAAATCTAGAAAAAAAATCTAGTAAATAAATCTAGAAAAAAATCTAGAAAAAAAATCTAGAAAATAAATCTAGAAAAAAATCTAGAAAAAAAATCTAGAAAAAAATCTAGAAAATAAATCTAAAAAAAAATCTAGAAAAAAATCTAGAAAATAAATCTAGAAAAAAAATCTAGAAAAAAAATCTAGAAAAAACATCTAGAAAAAAAATCTAGAAAAAAAATCTAGAAAAAAAATCTAGAAAACAATCTAGAAAAGAAATCTAGAAAAAAAATCTAGAAAAAAATCTAGAAAATAAATCTAGAAAAAAAATCTAGAAAAAAAATCTAGAAAAAAAATCTAGAAAAAAATCTAGAAAAAAAATCTAGAAAAAAAATCTAGAAAAAAATCTAGAAAAAAATCTAGAAAATAAATCTAAAAAAAAATCTAGAAAGAAATCTAGAAAAAAATCTAGAAAAAAAATCTAGAAAAAAATCTTGAAAAAAAATCTAGAAAAAAATCTAGAAAAAAAATCTAGAAAAAAAATCTAGAAAAAAATCTAGAAAATAAATCGAGAAAAAAATCGAGAAAAAAATCTAGAAAATAAATCTAAAAAAAAATCTAGAAAAAAATCTAGAAAATAAATCTAAAAAAAAATCTACAAAAAAAATCTAGAAAAAAATCTACAAAAAAAATCTAGAAAAAAATCTAGAAAAAAATCTAGAAAAAAAATCTAGAAAAAAAATCTAGAAAAAAAATCTAGAAAAAAAATCTAGAAAAAAATCTACAAAAAAAATCTACAAAAACAATTTACAAAAAAAATCTAGAAAAAAATCTAGAAAAAAAATTTAGAAAAAAAATCTAGAAAAAAAATCTAGAAAAAAATCTAGAAAAAAAATCTAGAAAGAAATCTAGAAAAAAAATCTAGAAAAAAAATCTAGAAAATAAATCTAGAAAAAAATCTAGAAAAAAAATCTAGAAAATAAATCTAGAAAAAAATCTAGAAAAAAAATCTAGAAAAAAATCTAGAAAATAAATCTAAAAAAAATCTAGAAAAAAATCTAGAAAATAAATCGAGAAAAAAATCGAGAAAAAAATCTAGAAAATAAATCTAAAAAAAAATCTAGAAAAAAATCTAGAAAATAAATCTAAAAAAAAATCTACAAAAAAAATCTAGAAAAAAATCTAAAAAAAAAATCTAGAAAAAAATCTAGAAAAAAATCTAGAAAAAAAATCTAGAAAAAAAATCTAGAAAAGAAATCTAGAAAAAAAATCTAAAAAAAAATCTAGAAAGAAATCTAGAAAAAAATCTAGAAAAAAAATCTAGAAAAAAATCTAGAAAAAAAATCTAGAAAAAAATCTAGAAAAAAAATCTAGAAAAAAAATCTAGAAAAAAATCTAGAAAATAAATCGAGAAAAAAATCTAGAAAAAAATCTAGAAAATAAATCTAAAAAAAAATCTAGAAATAAATCTAGAAAATAAATCTAAAAAAAAATCTACAAAAAAAATCTAGAAAAAAATCTAGTAAAAAAATCTAGAAAAAAAATCTAGAAAAAAAATCTAGAAAAAAATCTGGAAAAAAAATCTAGAAAAAAAATCTAGAAAAAAATCTACAAAAAAAATCTACAAAAAAATCTAGAAAAAAAATCTAGAAAAAAAATCTAGAAAAAAAATCTAGAAAAAAAATCTAGAAAAAAATCTAGAAAAAAAATCTAGAAAAAAAATCTACAAAAAAAATCTAGAAAAAAATCTAGAAAAAAAATCTAGAAAAAAAATCTAGAAAAAAAATCTAGAAAAAAATCTAGAAAAAAAATCTAGAAAAAAAATCTAGAAAAAAATCTAGAAAAAAAATCTAGAAAAAAAATCTAGAAAAAAATCTAGAAAAAAATCTAGAAAAAAAATCTAGAAAAAAAATCTAGAAAAAAAATCTAGAAAAAAAATCTAGAAAAAAATCTACAAAAAAAATCTAGAAAAAAATCTAGTAAAAAAATCTAGAAAAAAAATCTAGAAAAAAAATCTACAAAAAAATCTAGAAAAAAAATCTAGAAAAAAAATCTACAAAAAAAATCTAGAAAAAAATCTAGAAAATAAATCTACAAAAAAAATCTAGAAAAAAATCTAGAAAAAAAATCTAGAAAAAAAATCTAGAAAAAAAATCTAGAAACAAAATCTAGAAAAAAATCTACAAAAAAAATCTACAAAAACAATTTACAAAAAAAATCTAGAAAAAAATCTAGAAAAAAAATTTAGAAAAAAAATCTAGAAAAAAAATCTAGAAAAAAATCTAGAAAAAAAATCTAGAAAGAAATCTAGAAAAAAAATCTAGAAAAAAAATCTAGAAAATAAATCTAGAAAAAAATCTAGAAAAAAAATCTAGAAAATAAATCTAGAAAAAAATCTAGAAAAAAAATCTAGAAAAAAATCTAGAAAATAAATCTAAAAAAAAATCTAGAAAAAAATCTAGAAAATAAATCTAGAAAAAAAATCTAGAAAAAAAATCTAGAAAAAACATCTAGAAAAAAAATCTAGAAAAAAAATCTAGAAAAAAAATCTAGAAAAAAATCTAGAAAAGAAATCTAGAAAAAAAATCTAGAAAAAAATCTAGAAAATAAATCTAGAAAAAAAATCTAGAAAAAAAATCTAGAAAAAAAATCTAGAAAAAAAATCTAGAAAAAAATCTAGAAAAAAAATCTAGAAAAAAATCTAGAAAAAAAATCTAGAAAAAAAATCTAGAAAAAAAATCTACAAAAAAATCTAGAAAAAAAATCTAGAAAAAAAATCTACAAAAAAAATCTAGAAAAAAATCTAGAAAAAAAATCTACAAAAAAAATCTAGAAAAAAATCTAGAAAAAAAATCTAGAAAAAAAATCTAGAAAAAAAATCTAGAAACAAAATCTAGAAAAAAATCTACAAAAAAAATCTACAAAAACAATTTACAAAAAAAATCTAGAAAAAAATCTAGAAAAAAAATTTAGAAAAAAAATCTAGAAAAAAAATCTAGAAAAAAATCTAGAAAAAAAATCTAGAAAGAAATCTAGAAAAAAAATCTAGAAAAAAAATCTAGAAAATAAATCTAGAAAAAAATCTAGAAAAAAAATCTAGAAAATAAATCTAGAAAAAAATCTAGAAAAAAAATCTAGAAAAAAATCTAGAAAATAAATCTAAAAAAAAATCTAGAAAAAAATCTAGAAAATAAATCTAGAAAAAAAATCTAGAAAAAAAATCTAGAAAAAACATCTAGAAAAAAAATCTAGAAAAAAAATCTAGAAAAAAAATCTAGAAAAAAATCTAGAAAAGAAATCTAGAAAAAAAATCTAGAAAAAAATCTAGAAAATAAATCTAGAAAAAAAATCTAGAAAAAAAATCTAGAAAAAAAATCTAGAAAATAAATCTAGAAAAAAATCTAGAAAAAAAATCTAGAAAAAAATCTAGAAAAAAAATCTAGAAAAAAAATCTAGAAAAAAATCTAGAAAAAAATCTAGAAAATAAATCTAAAAAAAAATCTAGAAAGAAATCTAGAAAAAAATCTAGAAAAAAAATCTAGAAAAAAATCTTGAAAAAAAATCTAGAAAAAAATCTAGAAAAAAAATCTAGAAAAAAAATCTAGAAAAAAATCTAGAAAATAAATCGAGAAAAAAATCGAGAAAAAAATCTAGAAAATAAATCTAAAAAAAAATCTAGAAAAAAATCTAGAAAATAAATCTAGAAAAAAAATCTAGAAAAAAATCTAGAAAATAAATCTAGAAAAAAAATCTAGAAAAAAAATCTAGAAAAAAAATCTAGAAAATAAATCTAGAAAAAAATCTAGAAAAAAAATCTAGAAAAAAATCTAGAAAAAAAATCTAGAAAAAAAATCTAGAAAAAAATCTAGAAAAAAATCTAGAAAATAAATCTAAAAAAAAATCTAGAAAGAAATCTAGAAAAAAATCTAGAAAAAAAATCTAGAAAAAAATCTTGAAAAAAAATCTAGAAAAAAATCTAGAAAAAAAATCTAGAAAAAAAATCTAGAAAAAAATCTAGAAAATAAATCGAGAAAAAAATCGAGAAAAAAATCTAGAAAATAAATCTAAAAAAAAATCTAGAAAAAAATCTAGAAAATAAATCTAAAAAAAAATCTACAAAAAAAATCTAGAAAAAAATCTACAAAAAAAATCTAGAAAAAAATCTAGAAAAAAATCTAGAAAAAAAATCTAGAAAAAAAATCTAGAAAAAAAATCTAGAAAAAAAATCTAGAAAAAAATCTAGAAAAAAATCTAGAAAATAAATCTAGAAAAAAAATCTAGAAAAAAAATCTAGAAAAAAAATCTAGAAAATAAATCTAGAAAAAAATCTAGAAAAAAAATCTAGAAAAAAATCTAGAAAAAAAATCTAGAAAAAAAATCTAGAAAAAAATCTAGAAAAAAATCTAGAAAATAAATCTAAAAAAAAATCTAGAAAGAAATCTAGAAAAAAATCTAGAAAAAAAATCTAGAAAAAAATCTTGAAAAAAAATCTAGAAAAAAATCTAGAAAAAAAATCTAGAAAAAAAATCTAGAAAAAAATCTAGAAAATAAATCGAGAAAAAAATCGAGAAAAAAATCTAGAAAATAAATCTAAAAAAAAATCTAGAAAAAAATCTAGAAAATAAATCTAAAAAAAAATCTACAAAAAAAATCTAGAAAAAAATCTACAAAAAAAATCTAGAAAAAAATCTAGAAAAAAATCTAGAAAAAAAATCTAGAAAAAAAATCTAGAAAATAAATCTAGAAAAAAATCTAGAAAAAAAATCTAGAAAAAAATCTAGAAAAAAAATCTAGAAAAAAAATCTAGAAAATAAATCTAGAAAAAAATCTAGAAAAAAAATCTAGAAAAAAATCTAGAAAAAAAATCTAGAAAAAAAATCTAGAAAAAAATCTAGAAAAAAATCTAGAAAATAAATCTAAAAAAAAATCTAGAAAGAAATCTAGAAAAAAATCTAGAAAAAAAATCTAGAAAAAAATCTTGAAAAAAAATCTAGAAAAAAATCTAGAAAAAAAATCTAGAAAAAAAATCTAGAAAAAAATCTAGAAAATAAATCGAGAAAAAAATCGAGAAAAAAATCTAGAAAATAAATCTAAAAAAAAATCTAGAAAAAAATCTAGAAAATAAATCTAAAAAAAAATCTACAAAAAAAATCTAGAAAAAAATCTACAAAAAAAATCTAGAAAAAAATCTAGAAAAAAATCTAGAAAAAAAATCTAGAAAAAAAATCTAGAAAAAAAATCTAGAAAAAAAATCTAGAAAAAAATCTACAAAAAAAATCTACAAAAACAATTTACAAAAAAAATCTAGAAAAAAATCTAGAAAAAAAATTTAGAAAAAAAATCTAGAAAAAAAATCTAGAAAAAAATCTAGAAAAAAAATCTAGAAAGAAATCTAGAAAAAAAATCTAGAAAAAAAATCTAGAAAATAAATCTAGAAAAAAATCTAGAAAAAAAATCTAGAAAATAAATCTAGAAAAAAATCTAGAAAAAAAATCTAGAAAAAAATCTAGAAAATAAATCTAAAAAAAATCTAGAAAAAAATCTAGAAAATAAATCTAGAAAAAAAATCTAGAAAAAAAATCTAGAAAAAACATCTAGAAAAAAAATCTAGAAAAAAAATCTAGAAAAAAAATCTAGAAAAAAATCTAGAAAAGAAATCTAGAAAAAAAATCTAGAAAAAAATCTAGAAAAAAAATCTAGAAAAAAAATCTAGAAAAAAAATCTAGAAAAAAATCTAGAAAAAAATCTAGAAAAAAAATCTAGAAAAAAAATCTAGAAAAAAAATCTAGAAAAAAATCTAGAAAAAAAATCTAGAAAAAAAATCTACAAAAAAAATCTAGAAAAAAATCTACAAAAAAAATCTAGGAAAAAAAATCTAGAAAAAAAATCTAGAAAAAAATCTAGAAAAAAAATCTAGAAAAAAAATCTAGAAAAAAATCTAGAAAAAAAATCTAGAAAAAAATCTAGAAAAAAATCTAGAAAAAAAATCTAGAAAAAAAATCTAGAAAAAAAATCTAGAAAAAAAATCTAGAAAAAAAATCTAGAAAAAAATCTACAAAAAAAATCTAAAAAAACAATTTACAAAAAAAATCTAGAAAAAAATCTAGAAAAAAAATTTAGAAAAAAAATCTAGAAAAAAAATCTAGAAAAAAATCTAGAAAAAAAATCTAGAAAAAAATCTAGAAAAAAATCTAGAAAAAAAATCTAGAAAAAAATCTAGAAAAAAAATCTAGAAAAAATCTAGAAAAAAAATCTAGAAAAAAAATCTACAAAAAAAATCTAGAAAAAAAATCTAGAAAAAAATCTAGAAAAAAATCTAGAAAAAAATCTAGAAAATAAATCTAAAAAAAAATCTAGAAAAAAAATCTAGAAAAAAAATCTAGGAAAAAAAATCTAGAAAAAAAATCTAGAAAAAAATCTAGAAAAAAAATCTAGAAAAAAAATCTAGAAAAAAATCTACAAAAAAAATCTACAAAAAAAATCTAGAAAAAAAATCTACAAAAAAAATCTAGGAAAAAAAATCTAGAAAAAAAATCTAGAAAAAAAATCTAGAAAAAAAATCTAGAAAAAAAATCTAGAAAAAAATCTACAAAAAAAATCTACAAAAACAATTTACAAAAAAAATCTAGAAAAAAATCTAGAAAAAAAATTTAGAAAAAAAATCTAGAAAAAAAATCTAGAAAAAAATCTAGAAAAAAAATCTAGAAAGAAATCTAGAAAAAAAATCTAGAAAATAAATCTAGAAAAAAATCTAGAAAAAAAATCTAGAAAATAAATCTAGAAAAAAATCTAGAAAAAAAATCTAGAAAAAAATCTAGAAAATAAATCTAAAAAAAAATCTAGAAAAAAATCTAGAAAATAAATCTAGAAAAAAAATCTAGAAAAAAAATCTAGAAAAAACATCTAGAAAAAAAATCTAGAAAAAAAATCTAGAAAAAAAATCTAGAAAAAAATCTAGAAAAGAAATCTAGAAAAAAAATCTAGAAAAAAATCTAGAAAATAAATCTAGAAAAAAAATCTAGAAAAAAAATCTAGAAAAAAAATCTAGAAAATAAATCTAGAAAAAAATCTAGAAAAAAAATCTAGAAAAAAATCTAGAAAAAAAATCTAGAAAAAAAATCTAGAAAAAAATCTAGAAAAAAATCTAGAAAATAAATCTAAAAAAAAATCTAGAAAGAAATCTAGAAAAAAATCTAGAAAAAAAATCTAGAAAAAAATCTAGAAAAAAAATCTAGAAAAAAATCTAGAAAAAAAATCTAGAAAAAAAATCTAGAAAAAAATCTAGAAAATATATCGAGAAAAAAATCTAGAAAAAAATCTAGAAAATAAATCTAAAAAAAAATCTAGAAAAAAATCTAGAAAATAAATCTAAAAAAAAATCTACAAAAAAAATCTAGAAAAAAATCTAGTAAAAAAATCTAGAAAAAAAATCTAGAAAAAAAATCTAGAAAAAAATCTGGAAAAAAAATCTAGAAAAAAAATCTAGAAAAGAAATCTAGAAAAAAAATCTAGAAAAAAATCTAGAAAATAAATCTAGAAAAAAAATCTAGAAAAAAAATCTAGAAAAAAAATCTAGAAAATAAATCTAGAAAAAAATCTAGAAAAAAAATCTAGAAAAAAATCTAGAAAAAAAATCTAGAAAAAAAATCTAGAAAAAAATCTAGAAAAAAATCTAGAAAATAAATCTAAAAAAAAATCTAGAAAGAAATCTAGAAAAAAATCTAGAAAAAAAATCTAGAAAAAAATCTAGAAAAAAAATCTAGAAAAAAATCTAGAAAAAAAATCTAGAAAAAAAATCTAGAAAAAAATCTAGAAAATAAATCGAGAAAAAAATCTAGAAAAAAATCTAGAAAATAAATCTAAAAAAAAATCTAGAAATAAATCTAGAAAATAAATCTAAAAAAAAATCTACAAAAAAAATCTAGAAAAAAATCTAGTAAAAAAATCTAGAAAAAAAATCTAGAAAAAAAATCTAGAAAAAAATCTGGAAAAAAAATCTAGAAAAAAAATCTAGAAAAAAATCTACAAAAAAAATCTACAAAAAAAATCTAGAAAAAAATCTAGAAAAAAAATCTAGAAAAAAAATCTAGAAAAAAAATCTAGAAAAAAAATCTAGAAAAAAATCTAGAAAAAAAATCTAGAAAAAAAATCTAGAAAAAAATCTAGTAAAAAAATCTAGAAAAAAAATCTAGAAAAAAATCTAGAAAAAAAATCTAGAAAAAAAATCTACAAAAAAAATCTAGAAAAAAATCTAGAAAAAAAATCTAGAAAAAAAATCTAGAAAAAAAATCTAGAAAAAAATCTAGAAAAAAAATCTAGAAAAAAAATCTAGAAAAAAATCTAGAAAAAAAATCTAGAAAAAAAATCTAGAAAAAAATCTAGAAAAAAATCTAGAAAAAAAATCTAGAAAAAAAATCTAGAAAAAAAATCTAGAAAAAAATCTAGAAAAAAAATCTAGAAAAAAAATCTAGAAAAAAAATGTAGAAAAAAAATCTAGAAAAAAATCTACAATAAAAATCTAGAAAAAAAATCTAGAAAAAAATCTAGAAAAAAATTTACAAAAAAAATCTAGAAAAAATTCTAGAAAAAAAATGTAGAAAAAAAATCTAGAAAAAAAATCTAGAAAAAAATCTAGAAAAAAAATCTAGAAAGAAATCTAGAAAAAAAATCTAGAAAAAAAATCTAGAAAATAAATCTAGAAAAAAATCTAGAAAAAAAATCTAGAAAATAAATCTAGAAAAAAATCTAGAAAAAAAATCTAGAAAAAAATCTAGAAAATAAATCTAAAAAAAAATCTAGAAAAAAATCTAGAAAAAAAATCTAGAAAAAAAATCTAGAAAAAAAATCTAGAAAAAACATCTAGAAAAAAAATCTAGAAAAAAAATCTAGAAAAAAAATCTAGAAAAAAATCTAGAAAAAAAATCTAGAAAAAAAATCTAGAAAAAAAATCTAGAAAAAAAATCTAGAAAAAAATCTACAAAAAAAATCTACAAAAACAATTTACAAAAAAAATCTAGAAAAAAATCTAGAAAAAAAATTTAGAAAAAAAATCTAGAAAAAAAATCTAGAAAAAAATCTAGAAAAAAAATCTAGAAAGAAATCTAGAAAAAAAATCTAGAAAATAAATCTAGAAAAAAATCTAGAAAAAAAATCTAGAAAATAAATCTAGAAAAAAATCTAGAAAAAAAATCTAGAAAAAAATTTAGAAAATAAATCTAAAAAAAAATCTAGAAAAAAATCTAGAAAATAAATCTAGAAAAAAAATCTAGAAAAAAAATCTAGAAAAAACATCTAGAAAAAAAATCTAGAAAAAAAATCTAGAAAAAAAATCTAGAAAAAAATCTAGAAAAGAAATCTAGAAAAAAAATCTAGAAAAAAATCTAGAAAATAAATCTAGAAAAAAAATCTAGAAAAAAAATCTAGAAAAAAAATCTAGAAAATAAATCTAGAAAAAAATCTAGAAAAAAAATCTAGAAAAAAATCTAGAAAAAAAATCTAGAAAAAAAATCTAGAAAAAAATCTAGAAAAAAATCTAGAAAATAAATCTAAAAAAAAATCTAGAAAGAAATCTAGAAAAAAATCTAGAAAAAAAATCTAGAAAAAAATCTAGAAAAAAAATCTAGAAAAAAATCTAGAAAAAAAATCTAGAAAAAAAATCTAGAAAAAAATCTAGAAAATAAATCGAGAAAAAAATCTAGAAAAAAATCTAGAAAATAAATCTAAAAAAAAATCTAGAAAAAAATCTAGAAAATAAATCTAAAAAAAAATCTACAAAAAAAATCTAGAAAAAAATCTAGTAAAAAAATCTAGAAAAAAAATCTAGAAAAAAAATCTAGAAAAAAATCTAGAAAAAAAATCTAGAAAAAAATCTAGAAAAAAATCTAGAAAAAAAATCTAGAAAAAAATCTAGAAAAAAAATCTAGAAAAAATCTAGAAAAAAAATCTACAAAAAAAATCTAGAAAAAAAATCTAGAAAAAAAATCTAGAAAAAAATCTAGAAAAAAATCTAGAAAAAAATCTAGAAAATAAATCTAAAAAAAAATCTAGAAAAAAAATCTAGAAAAAAAATCTAGGAAAAAAAATCTAGAAAAAAAATCTAGAAAAAAATCTAGAAAAAAAATCTAGAAAAAAAATCTAGAAAAAAATCTACAAAAAAAATCTACAAAAAAAATCTAGAAAAAAAATCTACAAAAAAAATCTAGGAAAAAAAATCTAGAAAAAAAATCTAGAAAAAAAATCTAGAAAAAAAATCTAGAAAAAAAATCTAGAAAAAAATCTACAAAAAAAATCTACAAAAACAATTTACAAAAAAAATCTAGAAAAAAATCTAGAAAAAAAATTTAGAAAAAAAATCTAGAAAAAAAATCTAGAAAAAAATCTAGAAAAAAAATCTAGAAAGAAATCTAGAAAAAAAATCTAGAAAATAAATCTAGAAAAAAATCTAGAAAAAAAATCTAGAAAATAAATCTAGAAAAAAATCTAGAAAAAAAATCTAGAAAAAAATTTAGAAAATAAATCTAAAAAAAAATCTAGAAAAAAATCTAGAAAATAAATCTAGAAAAAAAATCTAGAAAAAAAATCTAGAAAAAACATCTAGAAAAAAAATCTAGAAAAAAAATCTAGAAAAAAAATCTAGAAAAAAATCTAGAAAAGAAATCTAGAAAAAAAATCTAGAAAAAAATCTAGAAAATAAATCTAGAAAAAAAATCTAGAAAAAAAATCTAGAAAAAAAATCTAGAAAATAAATCTAGAAAAAAATCTAGAAAAAAAATCTAGAAAAAAATCTAGAAAAAAAATCTAGAAAAAAAATCTAGAAAAAAATCTAGAAAAAAATCTAGAAAATAAATCTAAAAAAAAATCTAGAAAGAAATCTAGAAAAAAATCTAGAAAAAAAATCTAGAAAAAAATCTAGAAAAAAAATCTAGAAAAAAATCTAGAAAAAAAATCTAGAAAAAAAATCTAGAAAAAAATCTAGAAAATAAATCGAGAAAAAAATCTAGAAAAAAATCTAGAAAATAAATCTAAAAAAAAATCTAGAAAAAAATCTAGAAAATAAATCTAAAAAAAAATCTACAAAAAAAATCTAGAAAAAAATCTAGTAAAAAAATCTAGAAAAAAAATCTAGAAAAAAAATCTAGAAAAAAATCTGGAAAAAAAATCTAGAAAAAAAATCTAGAAAAGAAATCTAGAAAAAAAATCTAGAAAAAAATCTAGAAAATAAATCTAGAAAAAAAATCTAGAAAAAAAATCTAGAAAAAAAATCTAGAAAATAAATCTAGAAAAAAATCTAGAAAAAAAATCTAGAAAAAAATCTAGAAAAAAAATCTAGAAAAAAAATCTAGAAAAAAATCTAGAAAAAAATCTAGAAAATAAATCTAAAAAAAAATCTAGAAAGAAATCTAGAAAAAAATCTAGAAAAAAAATCTAGAAAAAAATCTAGAAAAAAAATCTAGAAAAAAATCTAGAAAAAAAATCTAGAAAAAAAATCTAGAAAAAAATCTAGAAAATAAATCGAGAAAAAAATCTAGAAAAAAATCTAGAAAATAAATCTAAAAAAAAATCTAGAAATAAATCTAGAAAATAAATCTAAAAAAAAATCTACAAAAAAAATCTAGAAAAAAATCTAGTAAAAAAATCTAGAAAAAAAATCTAGAAAAAAAATCTAGAAAAAAATCTGGAAAAAAAATCTAGAAAAAAAATCTAGAAAAAAATCTACAAAAAAAATCTACAAAAAAAATCTAGAAAAAAATCTAGAAAAAAAATCTAGAAAAAAAATCTAGAAAAAAAATCTAGAAAAAAAATCTAGAAAAAAATCTAGAAAAAAAATCTAGAAAAAAAATCTAGAAAAAAATCTAGTAAAAAAATCTAGAAAAAAAATCTAGAAAAAAATCTAGAAAAAAAATCTAGAAAAAAAATCTACAAAAAAAATCTAGAAAAAAATCTAGAAAAAAAATCTAGAAAAAAAATCTAGAAAAAAAATCTAGAAAAAAATCTAGAAAAAAAATCTAGAAAAAAAATCTAGAAAAAAAATCTAGAAAAAAAATCTAGAAAAAAATCTAGAAAAAAAATCTAGAAAAAAAATCTAGAAAAAAATCTAGTAAAAAAATCTAGAAAAAAAATCTAGAAAAAAATCTAGAAAAAAAATCTAGAAAAAAAATCTACAAAAAAAATCTAGAAAAAAATCTAGAAAAAAAATCTAGAAAAAAAATCTAGAAAAAAAATCTAGAAAAAAATCTAGAAAAAAAATCTAGAAAAAAAATCTAGAAAAAAATCTAGAAAAAAAATCTAGAAAAAAAATCTAGAAAAAAATCTAGAAAAAAATCTAGAAAAAAAATCTAGAAAAAAAATCTAGAAAAAAAATCTAGAAAAAAATCTAGAAAAAAAATCTAGAAAAAAAATGTAGAAAAAAAATCTAGAAAAAAATCTACAATAAAAATCTAGAAAAAAAATCTAGAAAAAAATCTAGAAAAAAATTTACAAAAAAAATCTAGAAAAAATTCTAGAAAAAAAATGTAGAAAAAAAATCTAGAAAAAAAATCTAGAAAAAAATCTAGAAAAAAAATCTAGAAAGAAATCTAGAAAAAAAATCTAGAAAAAAAATCTAGAAAATAAATCTAGAAAAAAATCTAGAAAAAAAATCTAGAAAATAAATCTAGAAAAAAATCTAGAAAAAAAATCTAGAAAAAAATCTAGAAAATAAATCTAAAAAAAAATCTAGAAAAAAATCTAGAAAAAAAATCTAGAAAAAAAATCTAGAAAAAAAATCTAGAAAAAACATCTAGAAAAAAAATCTAGAAAAAAAATCTAGAAAAAAAATCTAGAAAAAAATCTAGAAAAAAAATCTAGAAAAAAAATCTAGAAAAAAAATCTAGAAAAAAAATCTAGAAAAAAATCTACAAAAAAAATCTACAAAAACAATTTACAAAAAAAATCTAGAAAAAAATCTAGAAAAAAAATTTAGAAAAAAAATCTAGAAAAAAAATCTAGAAAAAAATCTAGAAAAAAAATCTAGAAAGAAATCTAGAAAAAAAATCTAGAAAATAAATCTAGAAAAAAATCTAGAAAAAAAATCTAGAAAATAAATCTAGAAAAAAATCTAGAAAAAAAATCTAGAAAAAAATTTAGAAAATAAATCTAAAAAAAAATCTAGAAAAAAATCTAGAAAATAAATCTAGAAAAAAAATCTAGAAAAAAAATCTAGAAAAAACATCTAGAAAAAAAATCTAGAAAAAAAATCTAGAAAAAAAATCTAGAAAAAAATCTAGAAAAGAAATCTAGAAAAAAAATCTAGAAAAAAATCTAGAAAATAAATCTAGAAAAAAAATCTAGAAAAAAAATCTAGAAAAAAAATCTAGAAAATAAATCTAGAAAAAAATCTAGAAAAAAAATCTAGAAAAAAATCTAGAAAAAAAATCTAGAAAAAAAATCTAGAAAAAAATCTAGAAAAAAATCTAGAAAATAAATCTAAAAAAAAATCTAGAAAGAAATCTAGAAAAAAATCTAGAAAAAAAATCTAGAAAAAAATCTAGAAAAAAAATCTAGAAAAAAATCTAGAAAAAAAATCTAGAAAAAAAATCTAGAAAAAAATCTAGAAAATAAATCGAGAAAAAAATCTAGAAAAAAATCTAGAAAATAAATCTAAAAAAAAATCTAGAAAAAAATCTAGAAAATAAATCTAAAAAAAAATCTACAAAAAAAATCTAGAAAAAAATCTAGTAAAAAAATCTAGAAAAAAAATCTAGAAAAAAAATCTAGAAAAAAATCTAGAAAAAAAATCTAGAAAAAAATCTAGAAAAAAATCTAGAAAAAAAATCTAGAAAAAAATCTAGAAAAAAAATCTAGAAAAAAATCTAGAAAAAAAATCTAGAAAAAAAATCTACAAAAAAAATCTAGAAAAAAAATCTAGAAAAAAATCTAGAAAAAAATCTAGAAAAAAATCTAGAAAATAAATCTAAAAAAAAATCTAGAAAAAAAATCTAGAAAAAAAATCTAGGAAAAAAAATCTAGAAAAAAAATCTAGAAAAAAATCTAGAAAAAAAATCTAGAAAAAAAATCTAGAAAAAAATCTACAAAAAAAATCTACAAAAAAAATCTAGAAAAAAAATCTACAAAAAAAATCTAGGAAAAAAAATCTAGAAAAAAAATCTAGAAAAAAAATCTAGAAAAAAAATCTAGAAAAAAAATCTAGAAAAAAATCTACAAAAAAAATCTACAAAAACAATTTACAAAAAAAATCTAGAAAAAAATCTAGAAAAAAAATTTAGAAAAAAAATCTAGAAAAAAAATCTAGAAAAAAATCTAGAAAAAAAATCTAGAAAGAAATCTAGAAAAAAAATCTAGAAAATAAATCTAGAAAAAAATCTAGAAAAAAAATCTAGAAAATAAATCTAGAAAAAAATCTAGAAAAAAAATCTAGAAAAAAATTTAGAAAATAAATCTAAAAAAAAATCTAGAAAAAAATCTAGAAAATAAATCTAGAAAAAAAATCTAGAAAAAAAATCTAGAAAAAACATCTAGAAAAAAAATCTAGAAAAAAAATCTAGAAAAAAAATCTAGAAAAAAATCTAGAAAAGAAATCTAGAAAAAAAATCTAGAAAAAAATCTAGAAAATAAATCTAGAAAAAAAATCTAGAAAAAAAATCTAGAAAAAAAATCTAGAAAATAAATCTAGAAAAAAATCTAGAAGAAAAATCTAGAAAAAAATCTAGAAAAAAAATCTAGAAAAAAAATCTAGAAAAAAATCTAGAAAAAAATCTAGAAAATAAATCTAAAAAAAAATCTAGAAAGAAATCTAGAAAAAAATCTAGAAAAAAAATCTAGAAAAAAATCTAGAAAAAAAATCTAGAAAAAAATCTAGAAAAAAAATCTAGAAAAAAAATCTAGAAAAAAATCTAGAAAATAAATCGAGAAAAAAATCTAGAAAAAAATCTAGAAAATAAATCTAAAAAAAAATCTAGAAAAAAATCTAGAAAATAAATCTAAAAAAAAATCTACAAAAAAAATCTAGAAAAAAATCTAGTAAAAAAATCTAGAAAAAAAATCTAGAAAAAAAATCTAGAAAAAAATCTGGAAAAAAAATCTAGAAAAAAAATCTAGAAAAGAAATCTAGAAAAAAAATCTAGAAAAAAATCTAGAAAATAAATCTAGAAAAAAAATCTAGAAAAAAAATCTAGAAAAAAAATCTAGAAAATAAATCTAGAAAAAAATCTAGAAAAAAAATCTAGAAAAAAATCTAGAAAAAAAATCTAGAAAAAAAATCTAGAAAAAAATCTAGAAAAAAATCTAGAAAATAAATCTAAAAAAAAATCTAGAAAGAAATCTAGAAAAAAATCTAGAAAAAAAATCTAGAAAAAAATCTAGAAAAAAAATCTAGAAAAAAATCTAGAAAAAAAATCTAGAAAAAAAATCTAGAAAAAAATCTAGAAAATAAATCGAGAAAAAAATCTAGAAAAAAATCTAGAAAATAAATCTAAAAAAAAATCTAGAAATAAATCTAGAAAATAAATCTAAAAAAAAATCTACAAAAAAAATCTAGAAAAAAATCTAGTAAAAAAATCTAGAAAAAAAATCTAGAAAAAAAATCTAGAAAAAAATCTGGAAAAAAAATCTAGAAAAAAAATCTAGAAAAAAATCTACAAAAAAAATCTACAAAAAAAATCTAGAAAAAAATCTAGAAAAAAAATCTAGAAAAAAAATCTAGAAAAAAAATCTAGAAAAAAAATCTAGAAAAAAATCTAGAAAAAAAATCTAGAAAAAAAATCTAGAAAAAAATCTAGTAAAAAAATCTAGAAAAAAAATCTAGAAAAAAATCTAGAAAAAAAATCTAGAAAAAAAATCTACAAAAAAAATCTAGAAAAAAATCTAGAAAAAAAATCTAGAAAAAAAATCTAGAAAAAAAATCTAGAAAAAAATCTAGAAAAAAAATCTAGAAAAAAAATCTAGAAAAAAATCTAGAAAAAAAATCTAGAAAAAAAATCTAGAAAAAAATCTAGAAAAAAATCTAGAAAAAAAATCTAGAAAAAAAATCTAGAAAAAAAATCTAGAAAAAAATCTAGAAAAAAAATCTAGAAAAAAAATCTAGAAAAAAAATCTAGAAAAAAAATCTAGAAAAAAATCTACAATAAAAATCTAGAAAAAAAATCTAGAAAAAAATCTAGAAAAAAATTTACAAAAAAAATCTAGAAAAAATTCTAGAAAAAAAATGTAGAAAAAAAATCTAGAAAAAAAATCTAGAAAAAAATCTAGAAAAAAAATCTAGAAAGAAATCTAGAAAAAAAATCTAGAAAAAAAATCTAGAAAATAAATCTAGAAAAAAATCTAGAAAAAAAATCTAGAAAATAAATCTAGAAAAAAATCTAGAAAAAAAATCTAGAAAAAAATCTAGAAAATAAATCTAAAAAAAAATCTAGAAAAAAATCTAGAAAAAAAATCTAGAAAAAAAATCTAGAAAAAAAATCTAGAAAAAACATCTAGAAAAAAAATCTAGAAAAAAAATCTAGAAAAAAAATCTAGAAAAAAATCTAGAAAAGAAATCTAGAAAAAAAATCTAGAAAAAAATCTAGAAAATAAATCTAGAAAAAAAATCTAGAAAAAAAATCTAGAAAAAAAATCTAGAAAATAAATCTAGAAAAAAATCTAGAAAAAAAATCTAGAAAAAAATCTAGAAAAAAAATCTAGAAAAAAAATCTAGAAAAAAATCTAGAAAGAAATCTAGAAAAAAATCTAGAAAAAAAATCTAGAAAAAAATCTTGAAAAAAAATCTAGAAAAAAATCTAGAAAAAAAATCTAGAAAAAAAATCTAGAAAAAAATCTAGAAAATAAATCGAGAAAAAAATCGAGAAAAAAATCTAGAAAATAAATCTAAAAAAAAATCTAGAAAAAAATCTAGAAAATAAATCTAAAAAAAAATCTACAAAAAAAATCTAGAAAAAAATCTACAAAAAAAATCTAGAAAAAAAATCTAGAAAAAAAATCTAGAAAAAACATCTAGAAAAAAAATCTAGAAAAAAAATCTAGAAAAAAAATCTAGAAAAAAATCTAGAAAAGAAATCTAGAAAAAAAATCTAGAAAAAAATCTAGAAAATAAATCTAGAAAAAAAATCTAGAAAATAAATCTAGAAAAAAATCTAGAAAAAAAATCTAGAAAAAAATCTAGAAAAAAATCTAGAAAATAAATCTAAAAAAAAATCTAGAAAGAAATCTAGAAAAAAATCTAGAAAAAAAATCTAGAAAAAAATCTTGAAAAAAAATCTAGAAAAAAATCTAGAAAAAAAATCTAGAAAAAAAATCTAGAAAAAAATCTAGAAAATAAATCGAGAAAAAAATCGAGAAAAAAATCTAGAAAATAAATCTAAAAAAAAATCTAGAAAAAAATCTAGAAAATAAATCTAAAAAAAAATCTACAAAAAAAATCTAGAAAAAAATCTACAAAAAAAATCTAGAAAAAAATCTAGAAAAAAATCTAGAAAAAAAATCTAGAAAAAAAATCTAGAAAAAAATCTAGAAAAGAAATCTAGAAAAAAAATCTAGAAAAAAATCTAGAAAATAAATCTAGAAAAAAAATCTAGAAAAAAAATCTAGAAAAAAAATCTAGAAAATAAATCTAGAAAAAAATCTAGAAAAAAAATCTAGAAAAAAATCTAGAAAAAAAATCTAGAAAAAAAATCTAGAAAAAAATCTAGAAAGAAATCTAGAAAAAAATCTAGAAAAAAAATCTAGAAAAAAATCTTGAAAAAAAATCTAGAAAAAAATCTAGAAAAAAAATCTAGAAAAAAAATCTAGAAAAAAATCTAGAAAATAAATCGAGAAAAAAATCGAGAAAAAAATCTAGAAAATAAATCTAAAAAAAAATCTAGAAAAAAATCTAGAAAATAAATCTAAAAAAAAATCTACAAAAAAAATCTAGAAAAAAATCTACAAAAAAAATCTAGAAAAAAAATCTAGAAAAAAAATCTAGAAAAAACATCTAGAAAAAAAATCTAGAAAAAAAATCTAGAAAAAAAATCTAGAAAAAAAATCTAGAAAAGAAATCTAGAAAAAAAATCTAGAAAAAAATCTAGAAAATAAATCTAGAAAAAAAATCTAGAAAATAAATCTAGAAAAAAATCTAGAAAAAAAATCTAGAAAAAAATCTAGAAAAAAATCTAGAAAATAAATCTAAAAAAAAATCTAGAAAGAAATCTAGAAAAAAATCTAGAAAAAAAATCTAGAAAAAAATCTTGAAAAAAAATCTAGAAAAAAATCTAGAAAAAAAATCTAGAAAAAAAATCTAGAAAAAAATCTAGAAAATAAATCGAGAAAAAAATCGAGAAAAAAATCTAGAAAATAAATCTAAAAAAAAATCTAGAAAAAAATCTAGAAAATAAATCTAAAAAAAAATCTACAAAAAAAATCTAGAAAAAAATCTACAAAAAAAATCTAGAAAAAAATCTAGAAAAAAATCTAGAAAAAAAATCTAGAAAAAAAATCTAGAAAAAAAATCTAGAAAAAAAATCTAGAAAAAAATCTACAAAAAAAATCTACAAAAACAATTTACAAAAAAAATCTAGAAAAAAATCTAGAAAAAAAATTTAGAAAAAAAATCTAGAAAAAAAATCTAGAAAAAAATCTAGAAAAAAAATCTAGAAAGAAATCTAGAAAAAAAATCTAGAAAAAAAATCTACAAAAAAAATCTAGAAAAAAAATCTAGAAAAAAATCTAGAAAAAAATCTAGAAAAAAATCTAGAAAATAAATCTAAAAAAAAATCTAGAAAAAAAATCTAGAAAAAAAATCTAGGAAAAAAAATCTAGAAAAAAAATCTAGAAAAAAATCTACAAAAAAAATCTAGAAAAAAAATCTAGAAAAAAATCTACAAAAAAAATCTACAAAAAAAATCTAGAAAAAAAATGTACAAAAAAAATCTAGGAAAAAAAATCTAGAAAAAAAATCTAGAAAAAAAATCTAGAAAAAAAATCTAGAAAAAAATCTACAAAAAAAATCTACAAAAACAATTTACAAAAAAAATCTAGAAAAAAATCTAGAAAAAAAATTTAGAAAAAAAATCTAGAAAAAAAATCTAGAAAAAAATCTAGAAAAAAAATCTAGAAAGAAATCTAGAAAAAAAATCTAGAAAATAAATCTAGAAAAAAATCTAGAAAAAAAATCTAGAAAATAAATCTAGAAAAAAATCTAGAAAAAAAATCTAGAAAAAAATCTAGAAAATAAATCTAAAAAAAAATCTAGAAAAAAATCTAGAAAATAAATCTAGAAAAAAAATCTAGAAAAAAAATCTAGAAAAAACATCTAGAAAAAAAATCTAGAAAAAAAATCTAGAAAAAAAATCTAGAAAAAAATCTAGAAAAGAAATCTAGAAAAAAAATCTAGAAAAAAATCTAGAAAATAAATCTAGAAAAAAAATCTAGAAAAAAAATCTAGAAAAAAAATCTAGAAAATAAATCTAGAAAAAAATCTAGAAAAAAAATCTAGAAAAAAATCTAGAAAAAAAATCTAGAAAAAAAATCTAGAAAAAAATCTAGAAAAAAATCTAGAAAATAAATCTAAAAAAAAATCTAGAAAGAAATCTAGAAAAAAATCTAGAAAAAAAATCTAGAAAAAAATCTAGAAAAAAAATATAGAAAAAAATCTAGAAAAAAAATCTAGAAAAAAAATCTAGAAAAAAATCTAGAAAATAAATCGAGAAAAAAATCTAGAAAAAAATCTAGAAAATAAATCTAAAAAAAAATCTAGAAAAAAATCTAGAAAATAAATCTAAAAAAAAATCTACAAAAAAAATCTAGAAAAAAATCTAGTAAAAAAATCTAGAAAAAAAATCTAGAAAAAAAATCTAGAAAAAAATCTAGAAAAAAAATCTAGAAAAAAATCTAGAAAAAAATCTAGAAAAAAAATCTAGAAAAAAATCTAGAAAAAAAATCTAGAAAAAATCTAGAAAAAAAATCTAGAAAAAAAATCTACAAAAAAAATCTAGAAAAAAAATCTAGAAAAAAATCTAGAAAAAAATCTAGAAAAAAATCTAGAAAATAAATCTAAAAAAAAATCTAGAAAAAAAATCTAGAAAAAAAATCTAGGAAAAAAAATCTAGAAAAAAAATCTAGAAAAAAATCTAGAAAAAAAATCTAGAAAAAAAATCTAGAAAAAAATCTACAAAAAAAATCTACAAAAAAAATCTAGAAAAAAAATCTACAAAAAAAATCTAGGAAAAAAAATCTAGAAAAAAAATCTAGAAAAAAAATCTAGAAAAAAAATCTAGAAAAAAAATCTAGAAAAAAATCTACAAAAAAAATCTACAAAAACAATTTACAAAAAAAATCTAGAAAAAAATCTAGAAAAAAAATTTAGAAAAAAAATCTAGAAAAAAAATCTAGAAAAAAATCTAGAAAAAAAATCTAGAAAGAAATCTAGAAAAAAAATCTAGAAAATAAATCTAGAAAAAAATCTAGAAAAAAAATCTAGAAAATAAATCTAGAAAAAAATCTAGAAAAAAAATCTAGAAAAAAATCTAGAAAATAAATCTAAAAAAAAATCTAGAAAAAAATCTAGAAAATAAATCTAGAAAAAAAATCTAGAAAAAAAATCTAGAAAAAACATCTAGAAAAAAAATCTAGAAAAAAAATCTAGAAAAAAAATCTAGAAAAAAATCTAGAAAAGAAATCTAGAAAAAAAATCTAGAAAAAAATCTAGAAAATAAATCTAGAAAAAAAATCTAGAAAAAAAATCTAGAAAAAAAATCTAGAAAATAAATCTAGAAAAAAATCTAGAAAAAAAATCTAGAAAAAAATCTAGAAAAAAAATCTAGAAAAAAAATCTAGAAAAAAATCTAGAAAAAAATCTAGAAAATAAATCTAAAAAAAAATCTAGAAAGAAATCTAGAAAAAAATCTAGAAAAAAAATCTAGAAAAAAATCTAGAAAAAAAATCTAGAAAAAAATCTAGAAAAAAAATCTAGAAAAAAAATCTAGAAAAAAATCTAGAAAATAAATCGAGAAAAAAATCTAGAAAAAAATCTAGAAAATAAATCTAAAAAAAAATCTAGAAAAAAATCTAGAAAATAAATCTAAAAAAAAATCTACAAAAAAAATCTAGAAAAAAATCTAGTAAAAAAATCTAGAAAAAAAATCTAGAAAAAAAATCTAGAAAAAAATCTGGAAAAAAAATCTAGAAAAAAAATCTAGAAAAGAAATCTAGAAAAAAAATCTAGAAAAAAATCTAGAAAATAAATCTAGAAAAAAAATCTAGAAAAAAAATCTAGAAAAAAAATCTAGAAAATAAATCTAGAAAAAAATCTAGAAAAAAAATCTAGAAAAAAATCTAGAAAAAAAATCTAGAAAAAAAATCTAGAAAAAAATCTAGAAAAAAATCTAGAAAATAAATCTAAAAAAAAATCTAGAAAGAAATCTAGAAAAAAATCTAGAAAAAAAATCTAGAAAAAAATCTAGAAAAAAAATCTAGAAAAAAATCTAGAAAAAAAATCTAGAAAAAAAATCTAGAAAAAAATCTAGAAAATAAATCGAGAAAAAAATCTAGAAAAAAATCTAGAAAATAAATCTAAAAAAAAATCTAGAAATAAATCTAGAAAATAAATCTAAAAAAAAATCTACAAAAAAAATCTAGAAAAAAATCTAGTAAAAAAATCTAGAAAAAAAATCTAGAAAAAAAATCTAGAAAAAAATCTGGAAAAAAAATCTAGAAAAAAAATCTAGAAAAAAATCTACAAAAAAAATCTACAAAAAAAATCTAGAAAAAAATCTAGAAAAAAAATCTAGAAAAAAAATCTAGAAAAAAAATCTAGAAAAAAAATCTAGAAAAAAATCTAGAAAAAAAATCTAGAAAAAAAATCTAGAAAAAAAATCTAGAAAAAAATCTAGTAAAAAAATCTAGAAAAAAAATCTAGAAAAAAATCTAGAAAAAAAATCTAGAAAAAAAATCTACAAAAAAAATCTAGAAAAAAATCTAGAAAAAAAATCTAGAAAAAAAATCTAGAAAAAAAATCTAGAAAAAAATCTAGAAAAAAAATCTAGAAAAAAAATCTAGAAAAAAATCTAGAAAAAAAATCTAGAAAAAAAATCTAGAAAAAAATCTAGAAAAAAATCTAGAAAAAAAATCTAGAAAAAAAATCTAGAAAAAAAATCTAGAAAAAAAATCTAGAAAAAAATCTACAATAAAAATCTAGAAAAAAAATCTAGAAAAAAATCTAGAAAAAATTCTAGAAAAAAAATTTAGAAAAAAAATCTAGAAAAAAAATCTAGAAAAAAAATCTAGAAAAAAATCTACAATAAAAATCTAGAAAAAAAATCTAGAAAAAAATCTAGAAAAAATTCTAGAAAAAAAATTTAGAAAAAAAATCTAGAAAAAAAATCTAGAAAAAATTCTAGAAAAAAAATTTAGAAAAAAAATCTAGAAAAAAAATCTAGAAAAAAATCTAGAAAAAAAATCTAGAAAGAAATCTAGAAAAAAAATCTAGAAAAAAAATCTAGAAAATAAATCTAGAAAAAACATCTAGAAAAAAAATCTAGAAAAAAAATCTAGAAAAAAAATCTAGAAAAAACATCTAGAAAAAAAATCTAGAAAAAAAATCTAGAAAAAAAATCTAGAAAAAAATCTAGAAAAGAAATCTAGAAAAAAAATCTAGAAAAAAATCTAGAAAATAAATCTAGAAAAAAAATCTAGAAAAAAAATCTAGAAAAAAAATCTAGAAAATAAATCTAGAAAAAAATCTAGAAAAAAAATCTAGAAAAGAAATCTAGAAAAAAAATCTAGAAAAAAATCTAGAAAATAAATCTAGAAAAAAAATCTAGAAAAAAAATCTAGAAAAAAAATCTAGAAAATAAATCTAGAAAAAAATCTAGAAAAAAAATCTAGAAAAAAATCTAGAAAAAAAATCTAGAAAAAAAATCTAGAAAAAAATCTAGAAAAAAATCTAGAAAATAAATCTAAAAAAAAATCTAGAAAGAAATCTAGAAAAAAATCTAGAAAAAAAATCTAGAAAAAAATCTAGAAAAAAAATCTAGAAAAAAATCTAGAAAAAAAATCTAGAAAAAAAATCTAGAAAAAAATCTAGAAAATAAATCGAGAAAAAAATCTAGAAAAAAATCTAGAAAATAAATCTAAAAAAAAATCTAGAAATAAATCTAGAAAATAAATCTAAAAAAAAATCTACAAAAAAAATCTAGAAAAAAATCTAGTAAAAAAATCTAGAAAAAAAATCTAGAAAAAAAATCTAGAAAAAAATCTGGAAAAAAAATCTAGAAAAAAAATCTAGAAAAAAATCTACAAAAAAAATCTACAAAAAAAATCTAGAAAAAAATCTAGAAAAAAAATCTAGAAAAAAAATCTAGAAAAAAAATCTAGAAAAAAAATCTAGAAAAAAATCTAGAAAAAAAATCTAGAAAAAAAATCTAGAAAAAAAATCTAGAAAAAAATCTAGTAAAAAAATCTAGAAAAAAAATCTAGAAAAAAATCTAGAAAAAAAATCTAGAAAAAAAATCTACAAAAAAAATCTAGAAAAAAATCTAGAAAAAAAATCTAGAAAAAAAATCTAGAAAAAAAATCTAGAAAAAAATCTAGAAAAAAAATCTAGAAAAAAAATCTAGAAAAAAATCTAGAAAAAAAATCTAGAAAAAAAATCTAGAAAAAAATCTAGAAAAAAATCTAGAAAAAAAATCTAGAAAAAAAATCTAGAAAAAAAATCTAGAAAAAAAATCTAGAAAAAAATCTACAATAAAAATCTAGAAAAAAAATCTAGAAAAAAATCTAGAAAAAATTCTAGAAAAAAAATTTAGAAAAAAAATCTAGAAAAAAAATCTAGAAAAAAAATCTAGAAAAAAATCTACAATAAAAATCTAGAAAAAAAATCTAGAAAAAAATCTAGAAAAAATTCTAGAAAAAAAATTTAGAAAAAAAATCTAGAAAAAAAATCTAGAAAAAATTCTAGAAAAAAAATTTAGAAAAAAAATCTAGAAAAAAAATCTAGAAAAAAATCTAGAAAAAAAATCTAGAAAGAAATCTAGAAAAAAAATCTAGAAAAAAAATCTAGAAAATAAATCTAGAAAAAACATCTAGAAAAAAAATCTAGAAAAAAAATCTAGAAAAAAAATCTAGAAAAAACATCTAGAAAAAAAATCTAGAAAAAAAATCTAGAAAAAAAATCTAGAAAAAAATCTAGAAAAGAAATCTAGAAAAAAAATCTAGAAAAAAATCTAGAAAATAAATCTAGAAAAAAAATCTAGAAAAAAAATCTAGAAAAAAAATCTAGAAAATAAATCTAGAAAAAAATCTAGAAAAAAAATCTAGAAAAAAATCTAGAAAAAAAATCTAGAAAAAAAATCTAGAAAAAAATCTAGAAAAAAATCTAGAAAATAAATCTAAAAAAAAATCTAGAAAGAAATCTAGAAAAAAATCTAGAAAAAAAATCTAGAAAAAAATCTAGAAAAAAAATCTAGAAAAAAATCTAGAAAAAAAATCTAGAAAAAAAATCTAGAAAAAAATCTAGAAAATAAATCGAGAAAAAAATCTAGAAAAAAATCTAGAAAATAAATCTAAAAAAAAATCTAGAAAAAAATCTAGAAAATAAATCTAAAAAAAAATCTACAAAAAAAATCTAGAAAAAAATCTAGTAAAAAAATCTAGAAAAAAAATCTAGAAAAAAAATCTAGAAAAAAATCTGGAAAAAAAATCTAGAAAAAAAATCTAGAAAAGAAATCTAGAAAAAAAATCTAGAAAAAAATCTAGAAAATAAATCTAGAAAAAAAATCTAGAAAAAAAATCTAGAAAAAAAATCTAGAAAATAAATCTAGAAAAAAATCTAGAAAAAAAATCTAGAAAAAAATCTAGAAAAAAAATCTAGAAAAAAAATCTAGAAAAAAATCTAGAAAAAAATCTAGAAAATAAATCTAAAAAAAAATCTAGAAAGAAATCTAGAAAAAAATCTAGAAAAAAAATCTAGAAAAAAATCTAGAAAAAAAATCTAGAAAAAAATCTAGAAAAAAAATCTAGAAAAAAAATCTAGAAAAAAATCTAGAAAATAAATCGAGAAAAAAATCTAGAAAAAAATCTAGAAAATAAATCTAAAAAAAAATCTAGAAATAAATCTAGAAAATAAATCTAAAAAAAAATCTACAAAAAAAATCTAGAAAAAAATCTAGTAAAAAAATCTAGAAAAAAAATCTAGAAAAAAAATCTAGAAAAAAATCTGGAAAAAAAATCTAGAAAAAAAATCTAGAAAAAAATCTACAAAAAAAATCTACAAAAAAAATCTAGAAAAAAATCTAGAAAAAAAATCTAGAAAAAAAATCTAGAAAAAAAATCTAGAAAAAAAATCTAGAAAAAAAATCTAGAAAAAAATCTAGTAAAAAAATCTAGAAAAAAAATCTAGAAAAAAATCTAGAAAAAAAATCTAGAAAAAAAATCTACAAAAAAAATCTAGAAAAAAATCTAGAAAAAAAATCTAGAAAAAAAATCTAGAAAAAAAATCTAGAAAAAAATCTAGAAAAAAAATCTAGAAAAAAAATCTAGAAAAAAATCTAGAAAAAAAATCTAGAAAAAAAATCTAGAAAAAAATCTAGAAAAAAATCTAGAAAAAAAATCTAGAAAAAAAATCTAGAAAAAAAATCTAGAAAAAAAATCTAGAAAAAAATCTACAATAAAAATCTAGAAAAAAAATCTAGAAAAAAATCTAGAAAAAATTCTAGAAAAAAAATTTAGAAAAAAAATCTAGAAAAAAAATCTAGAAAAAAATCTAGAAAAAAAATCTAGAAAGAAATCTAGAAAAAAAATCTAGAAAAAAAATCTAGAAAATAAATCTAGAAAAAAATCTAGAAAAAAAATCTAGAAAATAAATCTAGAAAAAAATCTAGAAAAAAAATCTAGAAAAAAATCTAGAAAATAAATCTAAAAAAAAATCTAGAAAAAAATCTAGAAAAAAAATCTAGAAAAAAAATCTAGAAAAAAAATCTAGAAAAAACATCTAGAAAAAAAATCTAGAAAAAAAATCTAGAAAAAAAATCTAGAAAAAAATCTAGAAAAGAAATCTAGAAAAAAAATCTAGAAAAAAATCTAGAAAATAAATCTAGAAAAAAAATCTAGAAAAAAAATCTAGAAAAAAATCTAGAAAATAAATCGAGAAAAAAATCTAGAAAAAAATCTAGAAAATAAATCTAAAAAAAAATCTAGAAATAAATCTAGAAAATAAATCTAAAAAAAAATCTACAAAAAAAATCTAGAAAAAAATCTAGTAAAAAAATCTAGAAAAAAAATCTAGAAAAAAAATCTAGAAAAAAATCTGGAAAAAAAATCTAGAAAAAAAATCTAGAAAAAAATCTACAAAAAAAATCTACAAAAAAAATCTAGAAAAAAATCTAGAAAAAAAATCTAGAAAAAAAATCTAGAAAAAAAATCTAGAAAAAAAATCTAGAAAAAAAATCTAGAAAAAAATCTAGTAAAAAAATCTAGAAAAAAAATCTAGAAAAAAATCTAGAAAAAAAATCTAGAAAAAAAATCTACAAAAAAAATCTAGAAAAAAATCTAGAAAAAAAATCTAGAAAAAAAATCTAGAAAAAAAATCTAGAAAAAAATCTAGAAAAAAAATCTAGAAAAAAAATCTAGAAAAAAATCTAGAAAAAAAATCTAGAAAAAAAATCTAGAAAAAAATCTAGAAAAAAATCTAGAAAAAAAATCTAGAAAAAAAATCTAGAAAAAAAATCTAGAAAAAAAATCTAGAAAAAAATCTACAATAAAAATCTAGAAAAAAAATCTAGAAAAAAATCTAGAAAAAATTCTAGAAAAAAAATTTAGAAAAAAAATCTAGAAAAAAAATCTAGAAAAAAATCTAGAAAAAAAATCTAGAAAGAAATCTAGAAAAAAAATCTAGAAAAAAAATCTAGAAAATAAATCTAGAAAAAAATCTAGAAAAAAAATCTAGAAAATAAATCTAGAAAAAAATCTAGAAAAAAAATCTAGAAAAAAATCTAGAAAATAAATCTAAAAAAAAATCTAGAAAAAAATCTAGAAAAAAAATCTAGAAAAAAAATCTAGAAAAAAAATCTAGAAAAAACATCTAGAAAAAAAATCTAGAAAAAAAATCTAGAAAAAAAATCTAGAAAAAAATCTAGAAAAGAAATCTAGAAAAAAAATCTAGAAAAAAATCTAGAAAATAAATCTAGAAAAAAAATCTAGAAAAAAAATCTAGAAAAAAAATCTAGAAAATAAATCTAGAAAAAAATCTAGAAAAAAAATCTAGAAAAAAATCTAGAAAAAAAATCTAGAAAAAAAATCTAGAAAAAAATCTAGAAAAAAATCTAGAAAATAAATCTAAAAAAAAATCTAGAAAGAAATCTAGAAAAAAATCTAGAAAAAAAATCTAGAAAAAAATCTTGAAAAAAAATCTAGAAAAAAATCTAGAAAAAAAATCTAGAAAAAAAATCTAGAAAAAAATCTAGAAAATAAATCGAGAAAAAAATCGAGAAAAAAATCTAGAAAATAAATCTAAAAAAAAATCTAGAAAAAAATCTAGAAAATAAATCTAAAAAAAAATCTACAAAAAAAATCTAGAAAAAAATCTACAAAAAAAATCTAGAAAAAAATCTAGAAAAAAATCTAGAAAAAAAATCTAGAAAAAAAATCTAGAAAAAAAATCTAGAAAAAAAATCTAGAAAAAAATCTACAAAAAAAATCTACAAAAACAATTTACAAAAAAAATCTAGAAAAAAATCTAGAAAAAAAATTTAGAAAAAAAATCTAGAAAAAAAATCTAGAAAAAAATCTAGAAAAAAAATCTAGAAAGAAATCTAGAAAAAAAATCTAGAAAAAAAATCTAGAAAATAAATCTAGAAAAAAATCTAGAAAAAAAATCTAGAAAATAAATCTAGAAAAAAATCTAGAAAAAGAATCTAGAAAAAAATCTAGAAAATAAATCTAAAAAAAATCTAGAAAAAAATCTAGAAAATAAATCTAGAAAAAAAATCTAGAAAAAAAATCTAGAAAAAACATCTAGAAAAAAAATCTAGAAAAAAAATCTAGAAAAGAAATCTAGAAAAAAATCTAGAAAAGAAATCTAGAAAAAAAATCTAGAAAATAAATCTAGAAAAAAATCTAGAAAAAAAATCTAGAAAATAAATCTAGAAAAAAATCTAGAAAAAAAATCTAGAAAAAAATCTAGAAAATAAATCTAAAAAAAAATCTAGAAAAAAATCTAGAAAATAAATCTAGAAAAAAAATCTAGAAAAAAAATCTAGAAAAAACATCTAGAAAAAAAATCTAGAAAAAAAATCTAGAAAAAAAATCTATAAAAAAATCTAGAAAAAAAATCTAGAAAAAAAATCTATAAAAAAATCTAGAAAAAAAATCTAGAAAAAAAATCTAGAAAAAAATCTAGAAAAAAATCTAGAAAAAAAATCTAGAAAAAAAATCTAGAAAAAAAATCTAGAAAAAAAATCTAGAAAAAAATCTACAATAAAAATCTAGAAAAAAAATCTAGAAAAAAATCTAGAAAAAAATCTAGAAAAAAAATTTAGAAAAAAAATCTAGAAAAAAAATCTAGAAAAAAATCTAGAAAAAAAATCTAGAAAGAAATCTAGAAAAAAAATCTAGAAAAAAAATCTAGAAAATAAATCTAGAAAAAAATCTAGAAAAAAAATCTAGAAAATAAATCTAGAAAAAAATCTAGAAAAAAAATCTAGAAAAAAATCTAGAAAATAAATCTAAAAAAAAATCTAGAAAAAAATCTAGAAAAAAAATCTAGAAAAAAAATCTAGAAAAAAAATCTAGAAAAAACATCTAGAAAAAAAATCTAGAAAAAAAATCTAGAAAAAAAATCTAGAAAAAAATCTAGAAAAGAAATCTAGAAAAAAATTTTTGAAAAAAATCTAGAAAATAAATCTAGAAAAAAAATCTAGAAAAAAAATCTAGAAAAAAAATCTAGAAAATAAATCTAGAAAAAAATCTAGAAAAAAAATCTAGAAAAAAATCTAGAAAAAAAATCTAGAAAAAAAATCTAGAAAAAAATCTAGAAAAAAATCTAGAAAATAAATCTAAAAAAAAATCGAGAAAAAAATCTAGAAAATAAATCTAAAAAAAAATCTAGAAAAAAATCTAGAAAATAAATCTAAAAAAAAATCTACAAAAAAAATCTAGAAAAAAATCTACAAAAAAAATCTAGAAAAAAATCTAGAAAAAAATCTAGAAAAAAAATCTAGAAAAAAAATCTAGAAAAAAAATCTAGAAAAAAAATCTAGAAAAAAATCTACAAAAAAAATCTACAAAAACAATTTACAAAAAAAATCTAGAAAAAAATCTAGAAAAAAAATTTAGAAAAAAAATCTAGAAAAAAAATCTAGAAAAAAATCTAGAAAAAAAATCTAGAAAGAAATCTAGAAAAAAAATCTAGAAAAAAAATCTAGAAAATAAATCTAGAAAAAAATCTAGAAAAAAAATCTAGAAAATAAATCTAGAAAAAAATCTAGAAAAAGAATCTAGAAAAAAATCTAGAAAATAAATCTAAAAAAAATCTAGAAAAAAATCTAGAAAATAAATCTAGAAAAAAAATCTAGAAAAAAAATCTAGAAAAAACATCTAGAAAAAAAATCTAGAAAAAAAATCTAGAAAAAAAATCTAGAAAAAAATCTAGAAAAGAAATCTAGAAAAAAAATCTAGAAAATAAATCTAGAAAAAAATCTAGAAAAAAAATCTAGAAAATAAATCTAGAAAAAAATCTAGAAAAAAAATCTAGAAAAAAATCTAGAAAATAAATCTTAAAAAAAATCTAGAAAAAAATCTAGAAAATAAATCTAGAAAAAAAATCTAGAAAAAAAATCTAGAAAAAACATCTAGAAAAAAAATCTAGAAAAAAAATCTAGAAAAATAATCTAGAAAAAAATCTAGAAAAGAAATCTAGAAAAAAAATCTAGAAAAAAATCTAGAAAATAAATCTAGAAAAAAAATCTAGAAAAAAAATCTAGAAAAAAAATCTAGAAAATAAATCTAGAAAAAAATCTAGAAAAAAAATCTAGAAAAAAATCTAGAAAAAAAATCTAGAAAAAAAATCTAGAAAAAAATCTAGAAAAAAATCTAGAAAATAAATCTAAAAAAAAATCTAGAAAGAAATCTAGAAAAAAATCTAGAAAAAAAATCCAGAAAAAAATCTTGAAAAAAAATCTAGAAAAAAATCTAGAAAAAAAATCTAGAAAAAAAATCTAGAAAAAAATCTAGAAAATAAATCGAGAAAAAAATCGAGAAAAAAATCTAGAAAATAAATCTAAAAAAAAATCTAGAAAAAAATCTAGAAAATAAATCTAAAAAAAAATCTACAAAAAAAATCTAGAAAAAAATCTACAAAAAAAATCTAGAAAATAATCTAGAAAAAAATCTAGAAAAAAAATCTAGAAAAAAAATCTAGAAAAAAAATCTAGAAAAAAAATCTAGAAAAAAATCTACAAAAAAAATCTACAAAAACAATTTACAAAAAAAATCTAGAAAAAAATCTAGAAAAAAAATTTAGAAAAAAAATCTAGAAAAAAAATCTAGAAAAAAATCTAGAAAAAAAATCTAGAAAGAAATCTAGAAAAAAAATCTAGAAAAAAAATCTAGAAAATAAATCTAGAAAAAAATCTAGAAAAAAAATCTAGAAAATAAATCTAGAAAAAAATCTAGAAAAAAAATCTAGAAAAAAATCTAGAAAATAAATCTAAAAAAAATCTAGAAAAAAATCTAGAAAATAAATCTAGAAAAAAAATCTAGAAAAAAAATCTAGAAAAAACATCTAGAAAAAAAATCTAGAAAAAAAATCTAGAAAAAAAATCTAGAAAAAAATCTAGAAAAGAAATCTAGAAAAAAAATCTAGAAAAAAATCTAGAAAATAAATCTAGAAAAAAAATCTAGAAAAAAAACTAGAAAAAAAATCTAGAAAATAAATCTAGAAAAAAATCTAGAAAAAAAATCTAGAAAAAAATCTAGAAAAAAAATCTAGAAAAAAAATCTAGAAAAAAATCTAGAAAAAAATCTAGAAAATAAATCTAAAAAAAAATCTAGAAAGAAATCTAGAAAAAAATCTAGAAAAAAAATCTAGAAAAAAATCTAGAAAAAAAATCTAGAAAAAAATCTAGAAAAAAAATCTAGAAAAAAAATCTAGAAAAAAATCGAGAAAATAAATCGAGAAAAAAATCTAGAAAAAAATCTAGGAAATAAATCTAAAAAAAAATCTAGAAAAAAATCTAGAAAATAAATCTAAAAAAAAATCTAGAAAAAAATCTAGAAAATAAATCTAAAAAAAAATCTACAAAAAAAATCTAGAAAAAAAATCTAGAAAAAAATCTAGAAAATAAATCGAGAAAAAAATCGAGAAAAAAATCTAGAAAATAAATCTAAAAAAAAATCTAGAAAAAAATCTAGAAAATAAATCTAAAAAAAAATCTACAAAAAAAATCTAGAAAAAAATCTACAAAAAAAATCTAGAAAAAAATCTAGAAAAAAATCTAGAAAAAAAATCTAGAAAAAAAATCTAGAAAAAAAATCTAGAAAAAAAATCTAGAAAAAAATCTACAAAAAAAATCTACAAAAACAATTTACAAAAAAAATCTAGAAAAAAATCTAGAAAAAAAATTTAGAAAAAAAATCTAGAAAAAAAATCTAGAAAAAAATCTAGAAAAAAAATCTAGAAAGAAATCTAGAAAAAAAATCTAGAAAAAAAATCTAGAAAAAAAATCTAGAAAAAAATCTAGAAAAAAAATCTAGAAAATAAATCTAGAAAAAAATCTAGAAAAAGAATCTAGAAAAAAATCTAGAAAATAAATCTAAAAAAAATCTAGAAAAAAATCTAGAAAATAAATCTAGAAAAAAAATCTAGAAAAAAAATCTAGAAAAAACATCTAGAAAAAAAATCTAGAAAAAAAATCTAGAAAAAAAATCTTGAAAAAAATCTAGAAAAGAAATCTAGAAAAAAAATCTAGAAAATAAATCTAGAAAAAAATCTAGAAAAAAAATCTAGAAAATAAATCTAGAAAAAAATCTAGAAAAAAAATCTAGAAAAAAATCTAGAAAATAAATCTAAAAAAAAATCTAGAAAAAAATCTAGAAAATAAATCTAGAAAAAAAATCTAGAAAAAAAATCTAGAAAAAACATCTAGAAAAAAAATCTAGAAAAAAAATCTAGAAAAAAAATCTAGAAAAAAATCTAGAAAATAAATCTAGAAAAAAAATCTAGAAAAAAATCTAGAAAATAAATCTAGAAAAAAAATCTAGAAAAAAAATCTAGAAAAAAAATCTAGAAAATAAATCTAGAAAAAAATCTAGAAAAAAAATCTAGAAAAAAATCTAGAAAAAAAATCTAGAAAAAAAATCTAGAAAAAAATCTAGAAAAAAATCTAGAAAATAAATCTAAAAAAAAATCTAGAAAGAAATCTAGAAAAAAATCTAGAAAAAAAATCTAGAAAAAAATCTTGAAAAAAAATCTAGAAAAAAATCTAGAAAAAAAATCTAGAAAAAAAATCTAGAAAAAAATCTAGAAAATAAATCGAGAAAAAAATCGAGAAAAAAATCTAGAAAATAAATCTAAAAAAAAATCTAGAAAAAAATCTAGAAAATAAATCTAAAAAAAAATCTACAAAAAAAATCTAGAAAAAAATCTACAAAAAAAATCTAGAAAAAAATCTAGAAAAAAATCTAGAAAAAAAATCTAGAAAAAAAATCTAGAAAAAAAATCTAGAAAAAAAATCTAGAAAAAAATCTACAAAAAAAATCTACAAAAACAATTTACAAAAAAAATCTAGAAAAAAATCTAGAAAAAAAATTTAGAAAAAAAATCTAGAAAAAAAATCTAGAAAAAAATCTAGAAAAAAAATCTAGAAAGAAATCTAGAAAAAAAATCTAGAAAAAAAATCTAGAAAATAAATCTAGAAAAAAATCTAGAAAAAAAATCTAGAAAATAAATCTAGAAAAAAATCTAGAAAAAAAATCTAGAAAAAAATCTAGAAAATAAATCTAAAAAAAATCTAGAAAAAAATCTAGAAAATAAATCTAGAAAAAAAATCTAGAAAAAAAATCTAGAAAAAACATCTAGAAAAAAAATCTAGAAAATAAATCTAGAAAAAAATCTAGAAAAAAAATCTAGAAAAAAATCTAGAAAATAAATCTAAAAAAAAATCTAGAAAAAAATCTAGAAAATAAATCTAGAAAAAAAATCTAGAAAAAAAATCTAGAAAAAACATCTAGAAAAAAAATCTAGAAAAAAAATCTAGAAAAAAAATCTAGAAAAAAATCTAGAAAAAAAATCTAGAAAAAAAATCTATAAAAAAATCTAGAAAAAAAATCTAGAAAAAAAATCTAGAAAAAAATCTAGAAAAAAATCTAGAAAAAAAATCTAGAAAAAAAATCTAGAAAAAAAATCTAGAAAAAAAATCTAGAAAAAAATCTACAATAAAAATCTAGAAAAAAAATCTAGAAAAAAATCTAGAAAAAAATCTAGAAAAAAAATTTAGAAAAAAAATCTAGAAAAAAAATCTAGAAAAAAATCTAGAAAAAAAATCTAGAAAGAAATCTAGAAAAAAAATCTAGAAAAAAAATCTAGAAAATAAATCTAGAAAAAAATCTAGAAAAAAATCTAGAAAAAAAATCTAGAAAAAAAATCTAGAAAAAACATCTAGAAAAAAAATCTAGAAAAAAAATCTAGAAAAAAATCTAGAAAAAAATCTAGAAAAGAAATCTAGAAAAAAAATCTAGAAAAAAATCTAGAAAATAAATCTAGAAAAAAAATCTAGAAAAAAAATCTAGAAAAAAAATCTAGAAAATAAATCTAGAAAAAAATCTAGAAAAAAAATCTAGAAAAAAATCTAGAAAAAAAATCTAGAAAAAAAATCTAGAAAAAAATCTAGAAAAAAATCTAGAAAATAAATCTAAAAAAAAATCGAGAAAAAAATCTAGAAAATAAATCTAAAAAAAAATCTAGAAAAAAATCTAGAAAATAAATCTAAAAAAAAATCTACAAAAAAAATCTAGAAAAAAATCTACAAAAAAAATCTAGAAAAAAATCTAGAAAAAAATCTAGAAAAAAAATCTAGAAAAAAAATCTAGAAAAAAAATCTAGAAAAAAAATCTAGAAAAAAATCTACAAAAAAAATCTACAAAAACAATTTACAAAAAAAATCTAGAAAAAAATCTAGAAAAAAAATTTAGAAAAAAAATCTAGAAAAAAAATCTAGAAAAAAATCTAGAAAAAAAATCTAGAAAGAAATCTAGAAAAAAAATCTAGAAAAAAAATCTAGAAAATAAATCTAGAAAAAAATCTAGAAAAAAAATCTAGAAAATAAATCTAGAAAAAAATCTAGAAAAAGAATCTAGAAAAAAATCTAGAAAATAAATCTAAAAAAAATCTAGAAAAAAATCTAGAAAATAAATCTAGAAAAAAAATCTAGAAAAAAAATCTAGAAAAAACATCTAGAAAAAAAATCTAGAAAAAAAATCTAGAAAAAAAATCTAGAAAAAAATCTAGAAAAATAATCTAGAAAAAAATCTAGAAAAGAAATCTAGAAAAAAAATCTAGAAAAAAATCTAGAAAATAAATCTAGAAAAAAAATCTAGAAAAAAAATCTAGAAAAAAAATCTAGAAAATAAATCTAGAAAAAAATCTAGAAAAAAAATCTAGAAAAAAATCTAGAAAAAAAATCTAGAAAAAAAATCTAGAAAAAAATCTAGAAAAAAATCTAGAAAATAAATCTAAAAAAAAATCTAGAAAGAAATCTAGAAAAAAATCTAGAAAAAAAATCTAGAAAAAAATCTTGAAAAAAAATCTAGAAAAAAATCTAGAAAAAAAATCTAGAAAAAAAATCTAGAAAAAAATCTAGAAAATAAATCGAGAAAAAAATCGAGAAAAAAATCTAGAAAATAAATCTAAAAAAAAATCTAGAAAAAAATCTAGAAAATAAATCTAAAAAAAAATCTACAAAAAAAATCTAGAAAAAAATCTACAAAAAAAATCTAGAAAATAATCTAGAAAAAAATCTAGAAAAAAAATCTAGAAAAAAAATCTAGAAAAAAAATCTAGAAAAAAAATCTAGAAAAAAATCTACAAAAAAAATCTACAAAAACAATTTACAAAAAAAATCTAGAAAAAAATCTAGAAAAAAAATTTAGAAAAAAAATCTAGAAAAAAAATCTAGAAAAAAATCTAGAAAAAAAATCTAGAAAGAAATCTAGAAAAAAAATCTAGAAAAAAAATCTAGAAAATAAATCTAGAAAAAAATCTAGAAAAAAAATCTAGAAAATAAATCTAGAAAAAAATCTAGAAAAAAAATCTAGAAAAAAATCTAGAAAATAAATCTAAAAAAAATCTAGAAAAAAATCTAGAAAATAAATCTAGAAAAAAAATCTAGAAAAAAAATCTAGAAAAAACATCTAGAAAAAAAATCTAGAAAAAAAATCTAGAAAAAAAATCTAGAAAAAAATCTAGAAAATAAATCTAGAAAAAAAATCTAGAAAAAAAATCTAGAAAAAACATCTAGAAAAAAAATCTAGAAAAAAAATCTAGAAAAAAAATCTTGAAAAAAATCTAGAAAAGAAATCTAGAAAAAAAATCTAGAAAATAAATCTAGAAAAAAATCTAGAAAAAAAATCTAGAAAATAAATCTAGAAAAAAATCTAGAAAAAAAATCTAGAAAAAAATCTAGAAAATAAATCTAAAAAAAAATCTAGAAAAAAATCTAGAAAATAAATCTAGAAAAAAAATCTAGAAAAAAAATCTAGAAAAAACATCTAGAAAAAAAATCTAGAAAAAAAATCTAGAAAAAAAATCTAGAAAAAAATCTAGAAAATAAATCTAGAAAAAAAATCTAGAAAAAAATCTAGAAAATAAATCTAGAAAAAAAATCTAGAAAAAAAATCTAGAAAAAAAATCTAGAAAATAAATCTAGAAAAAAATCTAGAAAAAAAATCTAGAAAAAAATCTAGAAAAAAAATCTAGAAAAAAAATCTAGAAAAAAATCTAGAAAAAAATCTAGAAAATAAATCTAAAAAAAAATCTAGAAAGAAATCTAGAAAAAAATCTAGAAAAAAAATCTAGAAAAAAATCTTGAAAAAAAATCTAGAAAAAAATCTAGAAAAAAAATCTAGAAAAAAAATCTAGAAAAAAATCTAGAAAATAAATCGAGAAAAAAATCGAGAAAAAAATCTAGAAAATAAATCTAAAAAAAAATCTAGAAAAAAATCTAGAAAATAAATCTAAAAAAAAATCTACAAAAAAAATCTAGAAAAAAATCTACAAAAAAAATCTAGAAAAAAATCTAGAAAAAAATCTAGAAAAAAAATCTAGAAAAAAAATCTAGAAAAAAAATCTAGAAAAAAAATCTAGAAAAAAATCTACAAAAAAAATCTACAAAAACAATTTACAAAAAAAATCTAGAAAAAAATCTAGAAAAAAAATTTAGAAAAAAAATCTAGAAAAAAAATCTAGAAAAAAATCTAGAAAAAAAATCTAGAAAGAAATCTAGAAAAAAAATCTAGAAAAAAAATCTAGAAAATAAATCTAGAAAAAAATCTAGAAAAAAAATCTAGAAAATAAATCTAGAAAAAAATCTAGAAAAAAAATCTAGAAAAAAATCTAGAAAATAAATCTAAAAAAAATCTAGAAAAAAATCTAGAAAATAAATCTAGAAAAAAAATCTAGAAAAAAAATCTAGAAAAAACATCTAGAAAAAAAATCTAGAAAATAAATCTAGAAAAAAATCTAGAAAAAAAATCTAGAAAAAAATCTAGAAAATAAATCTAAAAAAAAATCTAGAAAAAAATCTAGAAAATAAATCTAGAAAAAAAATCTAGAAAAAAAATCTAGAAAAAACATCTAGAAAAAAAATCTAGAAAAAAAATCTAGAAAAAAAATCTAGAAAAAAATCTAGAAAAAAAATCTAGAAAAAAAATCTATAAAAAAATCTAGAAAAAAAATCTAGAAAAAAAATCTAGAAAAAAATCTAGAAAAAAATCTAGAAAAAAAATCTAGAAAAAAAATCTAGAAAAAAAATCTAGAAAAAAAATCTAGAAAAAAATCTACAATAAAAATCTAGAAAAAAAATCTAGAAAAAAATCTAGAAAAAAATCTAGAAAAAAAATTTAGAAAAAAAATCTAGAAAAAAAATCTAGAAAAAAATCTAGAAAAAAAATCTAGAAAGAAATCTAGAAAAAAAATCTAGAAAAAAAATCTAGAAAATAAATCTAGAAAAAAATCTAGAAAAAAAATCTAGAAAATAAATCTAGAAAAAAATCTAGAAAAAAAATCTAGAAAAAAATCTAGAAAATAAATCTAAAAAAAAATCTAGAAAAAAATCTAGAAAAAAAATCTAGAAAAAAAATCTAGAAAAAAAATCTAGAAAAAACATCTAGAAAAAAAATCTAGAAAAAAAATCTAGAAAAAAAATCTAGAAAAAAATCTAGAAAAGAAATCTAGAAAAAAAATCTAGAAAAAAATCTAGAAAATAAATCTAGAAAAAAAATCTAGAAAAAAAATCTAGAAAAAAAATCTAGAAAATAAATCTAGAAAAAAATCTAGAAAAAAAATCTAGAAAAAAATCTAGAAAAAAAATCTAGAAAAAAAATCTAGAAAAAAATCTAGAAAAAAATCTAGAAAATAAATCTAAAAAAAAATCGAGAAAAAAATCTAGAAAATAAATCTAAAAAAAAATCTAGAAAAAAATCTAGAAAATAAATCTAAAAAAAAATCTACAAAAAAAATCTAGAAAAAAATCTACAAAAAAAATCTAGAAAAAAATCTAGAAAAAAATCTAGAAAAAAAATCTAGAAAAAAATCTACAAAAAAAATCTACAAAAACAATTTACAAAAAAAATCTAGAAAAAAATCTAGAAAAAAAATTTAGAAAAAAAATCTAGAAAAAAAATCTAGAAAAAAATCTAGAAAAAAAATCTAGAAAGAAATCTAGAAAAAAAATCTAGAAAAAAAATCTAGAAAATAAATCTAGAAAAAAATCTAGAAAAAAAATCTAGAAAATAAATCTAGAAAAAAATCTAGAAAAAGAATCTAGAAAAAAATCTAGAAAATAAATCTAAAAAAAATCTAGAAAAAAATCTAGAAAATAAATCTAGAAAAAAAATCTAGAAAAAAAATCTAGAAAAAACATCTAGAAAAAAAATCTAGAAAAAAAATCTAGAAAAAAAATCTAGAAAAAAATCTAGAAAAGAAATCTAGAAAAAAAATCTAGAAAATAAATCTAGAAAAAAATCTAGAAAAAAAATCTAGAAAATAAATCTAGAAAAAAATCTAGAAAAAAAATCTAGAAAAAAATCTAGAAAATAAATCTTAAAAAAAATCTAGAAAAAAATCTAGAAAATAAATCTAGAAAAAAAATCTAGAAAAAAAATCTAGAAAAAACATCTAGAAAAAAAATCTAGAAAAAAAATCTAGAAAAATAATCTAGAAAAAAATCTAGAAAAGAAATCTAGAAAAAAAATCTAGAAAAAAATCTAGAAAATAAATCTAGAAAAAAAATCTAGAAAAAAAATCTAGAAAAAAAATCTAGAAAATAAATCTAGAAAAAAATCTAGAAAAAAAATCTAGAAAAAAATCTAGAAAAAAAATCGAGAAAATAAATCGAGAAAAAAATCTAGAAAAAAATCTAGGAAATAAATCTAAAAAAAAATCTAGAAAAAAATCTAGAAAATAAATCTAAAAAAAAATCTAGAAAAAAATCTAGAAAATAAATCTAAAAAAAAATCTACAAAAAAAATCTAGAAAAAAAATCTAGAAAAAAATCTAGAAAATAAATCGAGAAAAAAATCGAGAAAAAAATCTAGAAAATAAATCTAAAAAAAAATCTAGAAAAAAATCTAGAAAATAAATCTAAAAAAAAATCTACAAAAAAAATCTAGAAAAAAATCTACAAAAAAAATCTAGAAAAAAATCTAGAAAAAAATCTAGAAAAAAAATCTAGAAAAAAAATCTAGAAAAAAAATCTAGAAAAAAAATCTAGAAAAAAATCTACAAAAAAAATCTACAAAAACAATTTACAAAAAAAATCTAGAAAAAAATCTAGAAAAAAAATTTAGAAAAAAAATCTAGAAAAAAAATCTAGAAAAAAATCTAGAAAAAAAATCTAGAAAGAAATCTAGAAAAAAAATCTAGAAAAAAAATCTAGAAAAAAAATCTAGAAAAAAATCTAGAAAAAAAATCTAGAAAATAAATCTAGAAAAAAATCTAGAAAAAGAATCTAGAAAAAAATCTAGAAAATAAATCTAAAAAAAATCTAGAAAAAAATCTAGAAAATAAATCTAGAAAAAAAATCTAGAAAAAAAATCTAGAAAAAACATCTAGAAAAAAAATCTAGAAAAAAAATCTAGAAAAAAAATCTTGAAAAAAATCTAGAAAAGAAATCTAGAAAAAAAATCTAGAAAATAAATCTAGAAAAAAATCTAGAAAAAAAATCTAGAAAATAAATCTAGAAAAAAATCTAGAAAAAAAATCTAGAAAAAAATCTAGAAAATAAATCTAAAAAAAAATCTAGAAAAAAATCTAGAAAATAAATCTAGAAAAAAAATCTAGAAAAAAAATCTAGAAAAAACATCTAGAAAAAAAATCTAGAAAAAAAATCTAGAAAAAAAATCTAGAAAAAAATCTAGAAAATAAATCTAGAAAAAAAATCTAGAAAAAAATCTAGAAAATAAATCTAGAAAAAAAATCTAGAAAAAAAAACTAGAAAAAAAATCTAGAAAATAAATCTAGAAAAAAATCTAGAAAAAAAATCTAGAAAAAAATCTAGAAAAAAAATCTAGAAAAAAAATCTAGAAAAAAATCTAGAAAAAAATCTAGAAAATAAATCTAAAAAAAAATCTAGAAAGAAATCTAGAAAAAAATCTAGAAAAAAAATCTAGAAAAAAATCTTGAAAAAAAATCTAGAAAAAAATCTAGAAAATAAATCTAAAAAAAAATCTACAAAAAAAATCTAGAAAAAAATCTAGAAAAAAAATCTAGAAAAAAATCTAGAAAAAAATCTAGAAAAAAAATCTAGAAAAAAAATCTAGAAAAAAAATCTAGAAAAAAAATCTAGAAAAAAATCTACAAAAAAAATCTACAAAAACAATTTACAAAAAAAATCTAGAAAAAAATCTAGAAAAAAAATTTAGAAAAAAAATCTAGAAAAAAAATCTAGAAAAAAATCTAGAAAAAAAATCTAGAAAGAAATCTAGAAAAAAAATCTAGAAAAAAAATCTAGAAAATAAATCTAGAAAAAAATCTAGAAAAAAAATCTAGAAAATAAATCTAGAAAAAAATCTAGAAAAAAAATCTAGAAAAAAATCTAGAAAATAAATCTAAAAAAAATCTAGAAAAAAATCTAGAAAATAAATCTAGAAAAAAAATCTAGAAAAAAAATCTAGAAAAAACATCTAGAAAAAAAATCTAGAAAAAAAATCTAGAAAAAAAATCTAGAAAAAAATCTAGAAAAGAAATCTAGAAAAAAAATCTAGAAAAAAATCTAGAAAATAAATCTAGAAAAAAAATCTAGAAAAAAAACTAGAAAAAAAATCTAGAAAATAAATCTAGAAAAAAATCTAGAAAAAAAATCTAGAAAAAAATCTAGAAAAAAAATCTAGAAAAAAAATCTAGAAAAAAATCTAGAAAAAAATCTAGAAAATAAATCTAAAAAAAAATCTAGAAAGAAATCTAGAAAAAAATCTAGAAAAAAAATCTAGAAAAAAATCTAGAAAAAAAATCTAGAAAAAAATCTAGAAAAAAAATTTAGAAAAAAAATCTAGAAAAAAAATCTAGAAAAAAATCTAGAAAAAAAATCTAGAAAGAAATCTAGAAAAAAAATCTAGAAAAAAAATCTAGAAAATAAATCTAGAAAAAAATCTAGAAAAAAAATCTAGAAAATAAATCTAGAAAAAAATCTAGAAAAAGAATCTAGAAAAAAATCTAGAAAATAAATCTAAAAAAAATCTAGAAAAAAATCTAGAAAATAAATCTAGAAAAAAAATCTAGAAAAAAAATCTAGAAAAAACATCTAGAAAAAAAATCTAGAAAAAAAATCTAGAAAAAAAATCTAGAAAAAAATCTAGAAAAGAAATCTAGAAAAAAAATCTAGAAAATAAATCTAGAAAAAAATCTAGAAAAAAAATCTAGAAAATAAATCTAGAAAAAAATCTAGAAAAAAAATCTAGAAAAAAATCTAGAAAATAAATCTAAAAAAAAATCTAGAAAAAAATCTAGAAAATAAATCTAGAAAAAAAATCTAGAAAAAAAATCTAGAAAAAACATCTAGAAAAAAAATCTAGAAAAAAATCTAGAAAATAAATCTAAAAAAAAATCTAGAAAAAAATCTAGAAAAAAAATCTAGAAAAAAAATCTAGAAAAAAAATCTAGAAAAAACATCTAGAAAAAAAATCTAGAAAAAAAATCTAGAAAAAAAATCTAGAAAAAAATCTAGAAAAAAAATCTAGAAAAAAAATCTAGAAAAAACATCTAGAAAAAAAATCTAGAAAAAAAATCTAGAAAAAAAATCTAGAAAAAAATCTAGAAAAGAAATCTAGAAAAAAAATCTAGAAAAAAATCTAGAAAATAAATCTAGAAAAAAAATCTAGAAAAAAAATCTAGAAAAAAAATCTAGAAAATAAATCTAGAAAAAAATCTAGAAAAAAAATCTAGAAAAAAATCTAGAAAAAAAATCTAGAAAAAAAATCTAGAAAAAAATCTAGAAAAAAATCTAGAAAATAAATCTAAAAAAAAATCTAGAAAAAAAATCTAGAAAAAAATCTAGAAAAAAAATTTAGAAAAAAAATCTAGAAAAAAAATCTAGAAAAAAATCTAGAAAAAAAATCTAGAAAGAAATCTAGAAAAAAAATCTAGAACAAAAATCTAGAAAATAAATCTAGAAAAAAATCTAGAAAAAAAATCTAGAAAATAAATCTAGAAAAAAATCTAGAAAAAGAATCTAGAAAAAAATCTAGAAAATAAATCTAAAAAAAATCTAGAAAAAAATCTAGAAAATAAATCTAGAAAAAAAATCTAGAAAAAAAATCTAGAAAAAACATCTAGAAAAAAAATCTAGAAAAAAAATCTAGAAAAAAAATCTAGAAAAAAATCTAGAAAAGAAATCTAGAAAAAAAATCTAGAAAATAAATCTAGAAAAAAATCTAGAAAAAAAATCTAGAAAATAAATCTAGAAAAAAATCTAGAAAAAAAATCTAGAAAAAAATCTAGAAAATAAATCTAAAAAAAAATCTAGAAAAAAATCTAGAAAATAAATCTAGAAAAAAAATCTAGAAAAAAAATCTAGAAAAAACATCTAGAAAAAAAATCTAGAAAAAAAATCTAGAAAAAAAATCTAGAAAAAAATCTAGAAAAAAAATCTAGAAAAAAAATCTATAAAAAAATCTAGAAAAAAAATCTAGAAAAAAAATCTAGAAAAAAATCTAGAAAAAAATCTAGAAAAAAAATCTAGAAAAAAAATCTAGAAAAAAAATCTAGAAAAAAAATCTAGAAAAAAATCTACAATAAAAATCTAGAAAAAAAATCTAGAAAAAAATCTAGAAAAAATTCTAGAAAAAAAATTTAGAAAAAAAATCTAGAAAAAAAATCTAGAAAAAAATCTAGAAAAAAAATCTAGAAAGAAATCTAGAAAAAAAATCTAGAAAAAAAATCTAGAAAATAAATCTAGAAAAAAATCTAGAAAAAAAATCTAGAAAATAAATCTAGAAAAAAATCTAGAAAAAAAATCTAGAAAAAAATCTAGAAAATAAATCTAAAAAAAAATCTAGAAAAAAATCTAGAAAAAAAATCTAGAAAAAAAATCTAGAAAAAAAATCTAGAAAAAACATCTAGAAAAAAAATCTAGAAAAAAAATCTAGAAAAAAAATCTAGAAAAAAATCTAGAAAAGAAATCTAGAAAAAAAATCTAGAAAAAAATCTAGAAAATAAATCTAGAAAAAAAATCTAGAAAAAAAATCTAGAAAAAAAATCTAGAAAATAAATCTAGAAAAAAATCTAGAAAAAAAATCTAGAAAAAAATCTAGAAAAAAAATCTAGAAAAAAAATCTAGAAAAAAATCTAGAAAAAAATCTAGAAAATAAATCTAAAAAAAAATCGAGAAAAAAATCTAGAAAATAAATCTAAAAAAAAATCTAGAAAAAAATCTAGAAAATAAATCTAAAAAAAAATCTACAAAAAAAATCTAGAAAAAAATCTAGAAAAAAAATCTAGAAAAAAATCTAGAAAAAAAATTTAGAAAAAAATTCTAGAAAAAAAATCTAGAAAAAAATCTAGAAAAAAAATCTAGAAAAAAAATCTAGAAAAAAAATCTAGAAAATAAATCTAGAAAAAAATCTAGAAAAAAAATCTAGAAAAAAATCTAGAAAAAAAATCTAGAAAAAAAATCTAGAAAAAAATCTAGAAAAAAATCTAGAAAATAAATCTAAAAAAAAATCGAGAAAAAAATCTAGAAAATAAATCTAAAAAAAAATCTAGAAAAAAATCTAGAAAATAAATCTAAAAAAAAATCTACAAAAAAAATCTAGAAAAAAATCTAGAAAAAAAATCTAGAAAAAAATCTAGAAAAAAAATTTAGAAAAAAAATCTAGAAAAAAAATCTAGAAAAAAATCTAGAAAAAAAATCTAGAAAGAAATCTAGAAAAAAAATCTAGAAAAAAAATCTAGAAAATAAATCTAGAAAAAAATCTAGAAAAAAAATCTAGAAAATAAATCTAGAAAAAAATCTAGAAAAAGAATCTAGAAAAAAATCTAGAAAATAAATCTAAAAAAAATCTAGAAAAAAATCTAGAAAATAAATCTAGAAAAAAAATCTAGAAAAAAAATCTAGAAAAAACATCTAGAAAAAAAATCTAGAAAAAAAATCTAGAAAAAAAATCTAGAAAAAAATCTAGAAAAGAAATCTAGAAAAAAAATCTAGAAAATAAATCTAGAAAAAAATCTAGAAAAAAAATCTAGAAAATAAATCTAGAAAAAAATCTAGAAAAAAAATCTAGAAAAAAATCTAGAAAATAAATCTAAAAAAAAATCTAGAAAAAAATCTAGAAAATAAATCTAGAAAAAAAATCTAGAAAAAAAATCTAGAAAAAACATCTAGAAAAAAAATCTAGAAAAAAAATCTAGAAAAAAAATCTAGAAAAAAATCTAGAAAAAAAATCTAGAAAAAAAATCTATAAAAAAATCTAGAAAAAAAATCTAGAAAAAAAATCTAGAAAAAAATCTAGAAAAAAATCTAGAAAAAAAATCTAGAAAAAAAATCTAGAAAAAAAATCTAGAAAAAAAATCTAGAAAAAAATCTACAATAAAAATCTAGAAAAAAAATCTAGAAAAAAATCTAGAAAAAATTCTAGAAAAAAAATTTAGAAAAAAAATCTAGAAAAAAAATCTAGAAAAAAATCTAGAAAAAAAATCTAGAAAGAAATCTAGAAAAAAAATCTAGAAAAAAAATCTAGAAAATAAATCTAGAAAAAAATCTAGAAAAAAAATCTAGAAAATAAATCTAGAAAAAAATCTAGAAAAAAAATCTAGAAAAAAATCTAGAAAATAAATCTAAAAAAAAATCTAGAAAAAAATCTAGAAAAAAAATCTAGAAAAAAAATCTAGAAAAAAAATCTAGAAAAAACATCTAGAAAAAAAATCTAGAAAAAAAATCTAGAAAAAAAATCTAGAAAAAAATCTAGAAAAGAAATCTAGAAAAAAAATCTAGAAAAAAATCTAGAAAATAAATCTAGAAAAAAAATCTAGAAAAAAAATCTAGAAAAAAAATCTAGAAAATAAATCTAGAAAAAAATCTAGAAAAAAAATCTAGAAAAAAATCTAGAAAAAAAATCTAGAAAAAAAATCTAGAAAAAAATCTAGAAAAAAATCTAGAAAATAAATCTAAAAAAAAATCGAGAAAAAAATCTAGAAAATAAATCTAAAAAAAAATCTAGAAAAAAATCTAGAAAATAAATCTAAAAAAAAATCTACAAAAAAAATCTAGAAAAAAATCTACAAAAAAAATCTAGAAAAAAATCTAGAAAAAAATCTAGAAAAGAAATCTAGAAAAAAAATCTAGAAAAAAAATCTAGAAAAAAAATCTAGAAAAAAATCTACAAAAAAAATCTACAAAAACAATTTACAAAAAAAATCTAGAAAAAAATCTAGAAAAAAAATTTAGAAAAAAAATCTAGAAAAAAAATCTAGAAAAAAATCTAGAAAAAAAATCTAGAAAGAAATCTAGAAAAAAAATCTAGAAAAAAAATCTAGAAAATAAATCTAGAAAAAAATCTAGAAAAAAAATCTAGAAAATAAATCTAGAAAAAAATCTAGAAAAAGAATCTAGAAAAAAATCTAGAAAATAAATCTAAAAAAAATCTAGAAAAAAATCTAGAAAATAAATCTAGAAAAAAAATCTAGAAAAAAAATCTAGAAAAAACATCTAGAAAAAAAATCTAGAAAAAAAATCTAGAAAAAAAATCTAGAAAAAAATCTAGAAAAGAAATCTAGAAAAAAAATCTAGAAAATAAATCTAGAAAAAAATCTAGAAAAAAAATCTAGAAAATAAATCTAGAAAAAAATCTAGAAAAAAAATCTAGAAAAAAATCTAGAAAATAAATCTTAAAAAAAATCTAGAAAAAAATCTAGAAAATAAATCTAGAAAAAAAATCTAGAAAAAAAATCTAGAAAAAACATCTAGAAAAAAAATCTAGAAAAAAAATCTAGAAAAATAATCTAGAAAAAAATCTAGAAAAGAAATCTAGAAAAAAAATCTAGAAAAAAATCTAGAAAATAAATCTAGAAAAAAAATCTAGAAAAAAAATCTAGAAAAAAAATCTAGAAAATAAATCTAGAAAAAAATCTAGAAAAAAAATCTAGAAAAAAATCTAGAAAAAAAATCTAGAAAAAAAATCTAGAAAAAAATCTAGAAAAAAATCTAGAAAATAAATCTAAAAAAAAATCTAGAAAGAAATCTAGAAAAAAATCTAGAAAAAAAATCTAGAAAAAAATCTTGAAAAAAAATCTAGAAAAAAATCTAGAAAAAAAATCTAGAAAAAAAATCTAGAAAAAAATCTAGAAAATAAATCGAGAAAAAAATCGAGAAAAAAATCTAGAAAATAAATCTAAAAAAAAATCTAGAAAAAAATCTAGAAAATAAATCTAAAAAAAAATCTACAAAAAAAATCTAGAAAAAAATCTACAAAAAAAATCTAGAAAATAATCTAGAAAAAAATCTAGAAAAAAAATCTAGAAAAAAAATCTAGAAAAAAAATCTAGAAAAAAAATCTAGAAAAAAATCTACAAAAAAAATCTACAAAAACAATTTACAAAAAAAATCTAGAAAAAAATCTAGAAAAAAAATTTAGAAAAAAAATCTAGAAAAAAAATCTAGAAAAAAATCTAGAAAAAAAATCTAGAAAGAAATCTAGAAAAAAAATCTAGAAAAAAAATCTAGAAAATAAATCTAGAAAAAAATCTAGAAAAAAAATCTAGAAAATAAATCTAGAAAAAAATCTAGAAAAAAAATCTAGAAAAAAATCTAGAAAATAAATCTAAAAAAAATCTAGAAAAAAATCTAGAAAATAAATCTAGAAAAAAAATCTAGAAAAAAAATCTAGAAAAAACATCTAGAAAAAAAATCTAGAAAAAAAATCTAGAAAAAAAATCTAGAAAAAAATCTAGAAAAGAAATCTAGAAAAAAAATCTAGAAAAAAATCTAGAAAATAAATCTAGAAAAAAAATCTAGAAAAAAAACTAGAAAAAAAATCTAGAAAATAAATCTAGAAAAAAATCTAGAAAAAAAATCTAGAAAAAAATCTAGAAAAAAAATCTAGAAAAAAAATCTAGAAAAAAATCTAGAAAAAAATCTAGAAAATAAATCTAAAAAAAAATCTAGAAAGAAATCTAGAAAAAAATCTAGAAAAAAAATCTAGAAAAAAATCTAGAAAAAAAATCTAGAAAAAAATCTAGAAAAAAAATCTAGAAAAAAAATCTAGAAAAAAATCGAGAAAATAAATCGAGAAAAAAATCTAGAAAAAAATCTAGGAAATAAATCTAAAAAAAAATCTAGAAAAAAATCTAGAAAATAAATCTAAAAAAAAATCTAGAAAAAAATCTAGAAAATAAATCTAAAAAAAAATCTACAAAAAAAATCTAGAAAAAAAATCTAGAAAAAAATCTAGAAAATAAATCGAGAAAAAAATCGAGAAAAAAATCTAGAAAATAAATCTAAAAAAAAATCTAGAAAAAAATCTAGAAAATAAATCTAAAAAAAAATCTACAAAAAAAATCTAGAAAAAAATCTACAAAAAAAATCTAGAAAAAAATCTAGAAAAAAATCTAGAAAAAAAATCTAGAAAAAAAATCTAGAAAAAAAATCTAGAAAAAAAATCTAGAAAAAAATCTACAAAAAAAATCTACAAAAACAATTTACAAAAAAAATCTAGAAAAAAATCTAGAAAAAAAATTTAGAAAAAAAATCTAGAAAAAAAATCTAGAAAAAAATCTAGAAAAAAAATCTAGAAAGAAATCTAGAAAAAAAATCTAGAAAAAAAATCTAGAAAAAAAATCTAGAAAAAAATCTAGAAAAAAAATCTAGAAAATAAATCTAGAAAAAAATCTAGAAAAAGAATCTAGAAAAAAATCTAGAAAATAAATCTAAAAAAAATCTAGAAAAAAATCTAGAAAATAAATCTAGAAAAAAAATCTAGAAAAAAAATCTAGAAAAAACATCTAGAAAAAAAATCTAGAAAAAAAATCTAGAAAAAAAATCTTGAAAAAAATCTAGAAAAGAAATCTAGAAAAAAAATCTAGAAAATAAATCTAGAAAAAAATCTAGAAAAAAAATCTAGAAAATAAATCTAGAAAAAAATCTAGAAAAAAAATCTAGAAAAAAATCTAGAAAATAAATCTAAAAAAAAATCTAGAAAAAAATCTAGAAAATAAATCTAGAAAAAAAATCTAGAAAAAAAATCTAGAAAAAACATCTAGAAAAAAAATCTAGAAAAAAAATCTAGAAAAAAAATCTAGAAAAAAATCTAGAAAAGAAATCTAGAAAAAAAATCTAGAAAAAAATCTAGAAAATAAATCTAGAAAAAAAATCTAGAAAAAAAATCTAGAAAAAAAATCTAGAAAATAAATCTAGAAAAAAATCTAGAAAAAAAATCTAGAAAAAAATCTAGAAAAAAAATCTAGAAAAAAAAACTAGAAAAAAATCTAGAAAAAAATCTAGAAAATAAATCTAAAAAAAAATCTAGAAAGAAATCTAGAAAAAAATCTAGAAAAAAAATCTAGAAAAAAATCTTGAAAAAAAATCTAGAAAAAAATCTAGAAAAAAAATCTAGAAAAAAAATCTAGAAAAAAATCTAGAAAATAAATCGAGAAAAAAATCGAGAAAAAAATCTAGAAAATAAATCTAAAAAAAAATCTAGAAAAAAATCTAGAAAATAAATCTAAAAAAAAATCTACAAAAAAAATCTAGAAAAAAATCTACAAAAAAAATCTAGAAAAAAATCTAGAAAAAAATCTAGAAAAAAAATCTAGAAAAAAAATCTAGAAAAAAAATCTAGAAAAAAAATCTAGAAAAAAATCTACAAAAAAAATCTACAAAAACAATTTACAAAAAAAATCTAGAAAAAAATCTAGAAAAAAAATTTAGAAAAAAAATCTAGAAAAAAAATCTAGAAAAAAATCTAGAAAAAAAATCTAGAAAGAAATCTAGAAAAAAAATCTAGAAAAAAAATCTAGAAAATAAATCTAGAAAAAAATCTAGAAAAAAAATCTAGAAAATAAATCTAGAAAAAAATCTAGAAAAAAAATCTAGAAAAAAATCTAGAAAAAAAATCTAGAAAAAAATCTAGAAAAAAAATCTAGAAAAAAATCTAGAAAAAAAATCTAGAAAAAAAATCTAGAAAAAAATCGAGAAAATAAATCGAGAAAAAAATCTAGAAAAAAATCTAGGAAATAAATCTAAAAAAAAATCTAGAAAAAAATCTAGAAAATAAATCTAAAAAAAATCTAGAAAAAAATCTAGAAAATAAATCTAAAAAAAAATCTACAAAAAAAATCTAGAAAAAAATCTAGTAAAAAAATCTAGAAAAAAAATCTAGAAAAAAAATCTAGAAAAAAATCTGGAAAAAAAATCTAGAAAAAAAATCTAGAAAAAAATCTACAAAAAAAATCTACAAAAAAAATCTAGAAAAAAATCTAGAAAAAAAATCTAGAAAAAAAATCTAGAAAAAAAATCTAGAAAAAAAATCTAGAAAAAAATCTAAAAAAAATCTAGAAAAAAATCTAGAAAATAAATCTAGAAAAAAAATCTAGAAAAAAAATCTAGAAAAAACATCTAGAAAAAAAATCTAGAAAAAAAATCTAGAAAAAAAATCTTGAAAAAAATCTAGAAAAGAAATCTAGAAAAAAAATCTAGAAAATAAATCTAGAAAAAAATCTAGAAAAAAAATCTAGAAAATAAATCTAGAAAAAAATCTAGAAAAAAAATCTAGAAAAAAATCTAGAAAATAAATCTAAAAAAAAATCTAGAAAAAAATCTAGAAAATAAATCTAGAAAAAAAATCTAGAAAAAAAATCTAGAAAAAACATCTAGAAAAAAAATCTAGAAAAAAAATCTAGAAAAAAAATCTAGAAAAAAATCTAGAAAAGAAATCTAGAAAAAAAATCTAGAAAAAAATCTAGAAAATAAATCTAGAAAAAAAATCTAGAAAAAAAATCTAGAAAAAAAATCTAGAAAATAAATCTAGAAAAAAATCTAGAAAAAAAATCTAGAAAAAAATCTAGAAAAAAAATCTAGAAAAAAAAACTAGAAAAAAATCTAGAAAAAAATCTAGAAAATAAATCTAAAAAAAAATCTAGAAAGAAATCTAGAAAAAAATCTAGAAAAAAAATCTAGAAAAAAATCTTGAAAAAAAATCTAGAAAAAAATCTAGAAAAAAAATCTAGAAAAAAAATCTAGAAAAAAATCTAGAAAATAAATCGAGAAAAAAATCGAGAAAAAAATCTAGAAAATAAATCTAAAAAAAAATCTAGAAAAAAATCTAGAAAATAAATCTAAAAAAAAATCTACAAAAAAAATCTAGAAAAAAATCTACAAAAAAAATCTAGAAAAAAATCTAGAAAAAAATCTAGAAAAAAAATCTAGAAAAAAAATCTAGAAAAAAAATCTAGAAAAAAAATCTAGAAAAAAATCTACAAAAAAAATCTACAAAAACAATTTACAAAAAAAATCTAGAAAAAAATCTAGAAAAAAAATTTAGAAAAAAAATCTAGAAAAAAAATCTAGAAAAAAATCTAGAAAAAAAATCTAGAAAGAAATCTAGAAAAAAAATCTAGAAAAAAAATCTAGAAAATAAATCTAGAAAAAAATCTAGAAAAAAAATCTAGAAAATAAATCTAGAAAAAAATCTAGAAAAAAAATCTAGAAAAAAATCTAGAAAAAAAATCTAGAAAAAAATCTAGAAAAAAAATCTAGAAAAAAATCTAGAAAAAAAATCTAGAAAAAAAATCTAGAAAAAAATCGAGAAAATAAATCGAGAAAAAAATCTAGAAAAAAATCTAGGAAATAAATCTAAAAAAAAATCTAGAAAAAAATCTAGAAAATAAATCTAAAAAAAATCTAGAAAAAAATCTAGAAAATAAATCTAAAAAAAAATCTACAAAAAAAATCTAGAAAAAAATCTAGTAAAAAAATCTAGAAAAAAAATCTAGAAAAAAAATCTAGAAAAAAATCTGGAAAAAAAATCTAGAAAAAAAATCTAGAAAAAAATCTACAAAAAAAATCTACAAAAAAAATCTAGAAAAAAATCTAGAAAAAAAATCTAGAAAAAAAATCTAGAAAAAAAATCTAGAAAAAAAATCTAGAAAAAAATCTAGAAAAAAAATCTAGAAAAAAAATCTAGAAAAAAAATCTAGAAAAAAATCTAGTAAAAAAATCTAGAAAAAAAATCTAGAAAAAAAATCTAGAAAAAAATCTAGAAAAAAAATCTAGAAAAAAAATCTACAAAAAAAATCTAGAAAAAAAATCTACAAAAAAATCTAGAAAAAAAATCTAGAAAAAAAATCTAGAAAAAAAATCTAGAAAAAAAATCTAGAAAATAAATCTAGAAAAAAATCTAGAAAAAAAATCTAGAAAAAAATCTAGAAAATAAATCTAAAAAAAAATCTAGAAAAAAATCTAGAAAATAAATCTAGAAAAAAAATCTAGAAAAAAAATCTAGAAAAAACATCTAGAAAAAAAATCTAGAAAAAAAATCTAGAAAAAAAATCTAGAAAAAAATCTAGAAAAGAAATCTAGAAAAAAAATCTAGAAAAAAATCTAGAAAATAAATCTAGAAAAAAAATCTAGAAAAAAAATCTAGAAAAAAAATCTAGAAAATAAATCTAGAAAAAAATCTAGAAAAAAAATCTAGAAAAAAATCTAGAAAAAAAATCTAGAAAAAAAAACTAGAAAAAAATCTAGAAAAAAATCTAGAAAATAAATCTAAAAAAAAATCTAGAAAGAAATCTAGAAAAAAATCTAGAAAAAAAATCTAGAAAAAAATCTTGAAAAAAAATCTAGAAAAAAATCTAGAAAAAAAATCTAGAAAAAAAATCTAGAAAAAAATCTAGAAAATAAATCGAGAAAAAAATCGAGAAAAAAATCTAGAAAATAAATCTAAAAAAAAATCTAGAAAAAAATCTAGAAAATAAATCTAAAAAAAAATCTACAAAAAAAATCTAGAAAAAAATCTACAAAAAAAATCTAGAAAAAAATCTAGAAAAAAATCTAGAAAAAAAATCTAGAAAAAAAATCTAGAAAAAAAATCTAGAAAAAAAATCTAGAAAAAAATCTACAAAAAAAATCTACAAAAACAATTTACAAAAAAAATCTAGAAAAAAATCTAGAAAAAAAATTTAGAAAAAAAATCTAGAAAAAAAATCTAGAAAAAAATCTAGAAAAAAAATCTAGAAAGAAATCTAGAAAAAAAATCTAGAAAAAAAATCTAGAAAATAAATCTAGAAAAAAATCTAGAAAAAAAATCTAGAAAATAAATCTAGAAAAAAATCTAGAAAAAAAATCTAGAAAAAAATCTAGAAAAAAAATCTAGAAAAAAATCTAGAAAAAAAATCTAGAAAAAAATCTAGAAAAAAAATCTAGAAAAAAAATCTAGAAAAAAATCGAGAAAATAAATCGAGAAAAAAATCTAGAAAAAAATCTAGGAAATAAATCTAAAAAAAAATCTAGAAAAAAATCTAGAAAATAAATCTAAAAAAAATCTAGAAAAAAATCTAGAAAATAAATCTAAAAAAAAATCTACAAAAAAAATCTAGAAAAAAATCTAGTAAAAAAATCTAGAAAAAAAATCTAGAAAAAAAATCTAGAAAAAAATCTGGAAAAAAAATCTAGAAAAAAAATCTAGAAAAAAATCTACAAAAAAAATCTACAAAAAAAATCTAGAAAAAAATCTAGAAAAAAAATCTAGAAAAAAAATCTAGAAAAAAAATCTAGAAAAAAAATCTAGAAAAAAATCTAGAAAAAAAATCTAGAAAAAAAATCTAGAAAAAAAATCTAGAAAAAAATCTAGTAAAAAAATCTAGAAAAAAAATCTAGAAAAAAAATCTAGAAAAAAATCTAGAAAAAAAATCTAGAAAAAAAATCTACAAAAAAAATCTAGAAAAAAAATCTACAAAAAAATCTAGAAAAAAAATCTAGAAAAAAAATCTAGAAAAAAAATCTAGAAAAAAAATCTAGAAAAAAATTCTAGAAAAAAATCTAGAAAAAAATCTAGAAAAAAATCTAGAAAATAAATCTAAAAAAAAATCTAGAAAAAAAATCTAGAAAAAAAATCTAGAAAAAAATCTAGAAAAAAAATCTAGAAAAAAATCTAGAAAAAAATCTAGAAAAAAATCTAGAAAAAAAATCTAGAAAAAAAATCTACAAAAAAAATCTAGAAAAAAATCTAGAAAAAAAATCTAGAAAAAAAATCTAGAAAAAAATCTAGAAAAAAAATCTAGAAAAAAAATCTAGAAAAAAATCTAGAAAAAAATCTAGAAAAAAAATCTAGAAAAAAAATCTAGAAAAAAAATCTAGAAAAAAATCTAGAAAAAAAATCTAGAAAAAAAATCTACAAAAAAAATCTAGAAAAAAATCTACAAAAAAAATCTAGGAAAAAAAATCTAGAAAAAAAATCTAGAAAAAAATCTAGAAAAAAAATCTAGAAAAAAAATCTAGAAAAAAATCTAGAAAAAAAATCTAGAAAAAAATCTAGAAAAAAATCTAGAAAAAAAATCTAGAAAAAAAATCTAGAAAAAAAATCTAAAAAAACAATTTACAAAAAAAATCTAGAAAAAAATCTAGAAAAAAAATTTAGAAAAAAAATCTAGAAAAAAAATCTAGAAAAAAATCTAGAAAAAAAATCTAGAAAAAAATCTAGAAAAAAATCTAGAAAAAAAATCTAGAAAAAAATCTAGAAAAAAAATCTAGAAAAAATCTAGAAAAAAAATCTAGAAAAAAAATCTACAAAAAAAATCTAGAAAAAAAATCTAGAAAAAAATCTAGAAAAAAATCTAGAAAAAAATCTAGAAAATAAATCTAAAAAAAAATCTAGAAAAAAAATCTAGAAAAAAAATCTAGGAAAAAAAATCTAGAAAAAAAATCTAGAAAAAAATCTAGAAAAAAATCTAGAAAAAAAATCTAGAAAAAAAATCTAGAAAAAAAATCTAGAAAAAAAATCTAGAAAATAAATCTAGAAAAAAATCTAGAAAAAAAATCTAGAAAAAAATCTAGAAAAAAAATCTAGAAAAAAAATCTAGAAAAAAATCTAGAAAAAAATCTAGAAAATAAATCTAAAAAAAAATCTAGAAAGAAATCTAGAAAAAAATCTAGAAAAAAAATCTAGAAAAAAATCTTGAAAAAAAATCTAGAAAAAAATCTAGAAAAAAAATCTAGAAAAAAAATCTAGAAAAAAATCTAGAAAATAAATCGAGAAAAAAATCGAGAAAAAAATCTAGAAAATAAATCTAAAAAAAAATCTAGAAAAAAATCTAGAAAATAAATCTAAAAAAAAATCTACAAAAAAAATCTAGAAAAAAATCTACAAAAAAAATCTAGAAAAAAATCTAGAAAAAAATCTAGAAAAAAAATCTAGAAAAAAAATCTAGAAAAAAAATCTAGAAAAAAAATCTAGAAAAAAATCTACAAAAAAAATCTACAAAAACAATTTACAAAAAAAATCTAGAAAAAAATCTAGAAAAAAAATTTAGAAAAAAAATCTAGAAAAAAAATCTAGAAAAAAATCTAGAAAAAAAATCTAGAAAGAAATCTAGAAAAAAAATCTAGAAAAAAAATCTAGAAAATAAATCTAGAAAAAAATCTAGAAAAAAAATCTAGAAAATAAATCTAGAAAAAAATCTAGAAAAAAAATCTAGAAAAAAATCTAGAAAATAAATCTAAAAAAAATCTAGAAAAAAATCTAGAAAATAAATCTAGAAAAAAAATCTAGAAAAAAAATCTAGAAAAAACATCTAGAAAAAAAATCTAGAAAAAAAATCTAGAAAAAAAATCTAGAAAAAAATCTAGAAAAGAAATCTAGAAAAAAAATCTAGAAAAAAATCTAGAAAATAAATCTAGAAAAAAAATCTAGAAAAAAAACTAGAAAAAAAATCTAGAAAATAAATCTAGAAAAAAATCTAGAAAAAAAATCTAGAAAAAAATCTAGAAAAAAAATCTAGAAAAAAAATCTAGAAAAAAATCTAGAAAAAAATCTAGAAAATAAATCTAAAAAAAAATCTAGAAAGAAATCTAGAAAAAAATCTAGAAAAAAAATCTAGAAAAAAATCTAGAAAAAAAATCTAGAAAAAAAATCTAGAAAAAAATCGAGAAAATAAATCGAGAAAAAAATCTAGAAAAAAATCTAGGAAATAAATCTAAAAAAAAATCTAGAAAAAAATCTAGAAAATAAATCTAAAAAAAATCTAGAAAAAAATCTAGAAAATAAATCTAAAAAAAAATCTACAAAAAAAATCTAGAAAAAAATCTAGTAAAAAAATCTAGAAAAAAAATCTAGAAAAAAAATCTAGAAAAAAATCTGGAAAAAAAATCTAGAAAAAAAATCTAGAAAAAAATCTACAAAAAAAATCTACAAAAAAAATCTAGAAAAAAATCTAGAAAAAAAATCTAGAAAAAAAATCTAGAAAAAAAATCTAGAAAAAAAATCTAGAAAAAAATCTAGAAAAAAAATCTAGAAAAAAAATCTAGAAAAAAAATCTAGAAAAAAATCTAGTAAAAAAATCTAGAAAAAAAATCTAGAAAAAAAATCTAGAAAAAAATCTAGAAAAAAAATCTAGAAAAAAAATCTACAAAAAAAATCTAGAAAAAAAATCTACAAAAAAATCTAGAAAAAAAATCTAGAAAAAAAATCTAGAAAAAAAATCTAGAAAAAAAATCTAGAAAAAAATTCTAGAAAAAAATCTAGAAAAAAATCTAGAAAAAAATCTAGAAAATAAATCTAAAAAAAAATCTAGAAAAAAAATCTAGAAAAAAAATCTAGAAAAAAATCTAGAAAAAAAATCTAGAAAAAAATCTAGAAAAAAATCTAGAAAAAAATCTAGAAAAAAAATCTAGAAAAAAATCTAGAAAAAAATCTAGAAAAAAATCTAGAAAAAAATTCTAGAAAAAAATCTAGAAAAAAAATCTAGAAAAAAAATCTAGAAAAAAAATCTAGAAAAAAATCTAGAAAAAAATCTAGAAAAAAAATCTAGAAAAAAAATCTAGAAAAAAAATCTAGAAAAAAATCTAGAAAAAAAATCTAGAAAAAAAATCTACAAAAAAAATCTAGAAAAAAATCTAGAAAAAAAATCTAGGAAAAAAAATCTAGAAAAAAAATCTAGAAAAAAATCTAGAAAAAAAATCTAGAAAAAAAATCTAGAAAAAAATCTAGAAAAAAAATCTAGAAAAAAATCTAGAAAAAAATCTAGAAAAAAAATCTAGAAAAAAAATCTAGAAAAAAAATCTAAAAAAACAATTTACAAAAAAAATCTAGAAAAAAATCTAGAAAAAAAATTTAGAAAAAAAATCTAGAAAAAAAATCTAGAAAAAAATCTAGAAAAAAAATCTAGAAAAAAATCTAGAAAAAAATCTAGAAAAAAAATCTAGAAAAAAATCTAGAAAAAAAATCTAGAAAAAATCTAGAAAAAAAATCTAGAAAAAAAATCTACAAAAAAAATCTAGAAAAAAAATCTAGAAAAAAATCTAGAAAAAAATCTAGAAAAAAATCTAGAAAATAAATCTAAAAAAAAATCTAGAAAAAAAATCTAGAAAAAAAATCTAGGAAAAAAAATCTAGAAAAAAATCTAGAAAAAAATCTAGAAAAAAATCTAGAAAAAAAATCTAGAAAAAAAATCTAGAAAAAAAATCTAGAAAAAAAATCTAGAAAATAAATCTAGAAAAAAATCTAGAAAAAAAATCTAGAAAAAAATCTAGAAAAAAAATCTAGAAAAAAAATCTAGAAAAAAATCTAGAAAAAAATCTAGAAAATAAATCTAAAAAAAAATCTAGAAAGAAATCTAGAAAAAAATCTAGAAAAAAAATCTAGAAAAAAATCTTGAAAAAAAATCTAGAAAAAAATCTAGAAAAAAAATCTAGAAAAAAAATCTAGAAAAAAATCTAGAAAATAAATCGAGAAAAAAATCGAGAAAAAAATCTAGAAAATAAATCTAAAAAAAAATCTAGAAAAAAATCTAGAAAATAAATCTAAAAAAAAATCTACAAAAAAAATCTAGAAAAAAATCTACAAAAAAAATCTAGAAAAAAATCTAGAAAAAAATCTAGAAAAAAAATCTAGAAAAAAAATCTAGAAAAAAAATCTAGAAAAAAAATCTAGAAAAAAATCTACAAAAAAAATCTACAAAAACAATTTACAAAAAAAATCTAGAAAAAAATCTAGAAAAAAAATTTAGAAAAAAAATCAAGAAAAAAAATCTAGAAAAAAATCTAGAAAAAAAATCTAGAAAGAAATCTAGAAAAAAAATCTAGAAAAAAAATCTAGAAAATAAATCTAGAAAAAAATCTAGAAAAAAAATCTAGAAAATAAATCTAGAAAAAAATCTAGAAAAAAAATCTAGAAAAAAATCTAGAAAATAAATCTAAAAAAAATCTAGAAAAAAATCTAGAAAATAAATCTAGAAAAAAAATCTAGAAAAAAAATCTAGAAAAAACATCTAGAAAAAAAATCTAGAAAAAAAATCTAGAAAAAAAATCTAGAAAAAAATCTAGAAAAGAAATCTAGAAAAAAAATCTAGAAAAAAATCTAGAAAATAAATCTAGAAAAAAAATCTAGAAAAAAAACTAGAAAAAAAATCTAGAAAATAAATCTAGAAAAAAATCTAGAAAAAAAATCTAGAAAAAAATCTAGAAAAAAAATCTAGAAAAAAAATCTAGAAAAAAATCTAGAAAAAAATCTAGAAAATAAATCTAAAAAAAAATCTAGAAAGAAATCTAGAAAAAAATCTAGAAAAAAAATCTAGAAAAAAATCTAGAAAAAAAATCTAGAAAAAAATCTAGAAAAAAAATCTAGAAAAAAAATCTAGAAAAAAATCGAGAAAATAAATCGAGAAAAAAATCTAGAAAAAAATCTAGGAAATAAATCTAAAAAAAAATCTAGAAAAAAATCTAGAAAATAAATCTAAAAAAAATCTAGAAAAAAATCTAGAAAATAAATCTAAAAAAAAATCTACAAAAAAAATCTAGAAAAAAATCTAGTAAAAAAATCTAGAAAAAAAATCTAGAAAAAAAATCTAGAAAAAAATCTGGAAAAAAAATCTAGAAAAAAAATCTAGAAAAAAATCTACAAAAAAAATCTACAAAAAAAATCTAGAAAAAAATCTAGAAAAAAAATCTAGAAAAAAAATCTAGAAAAAAAATCTAGAAAAAAAATCTAGAAAAAAATCTAGAAAAAAAATCTAGAAAAAAAATCTAGAAAAAAAATCTAGAAAAAAATCTAGTAAAAAAATCTAGAAAAAAAATCTAGAAAAAAAATCTAGAAAAAAATCTAGAAAAAAAATCTAGAAAAAAAATCTACAAAAAAAATCTAGAAAAAAATCTAGAAAAAAAATCTAGAAAAAAAATCTAGAAAAAAAATCTAGAAAAAAATCTAGAAAAAAAATCTAGAAAAAAAATCTAGAAAAAAATCTAGAAAAAAAATCTAGAAAAAAAATCTAGAAAAAAATCTAGAAAAAAATCTAGAAAAAAAATCTAGAAAAAAAATCTTGAAAAAAAATCTTGAAAAAAAATCTAGAAAAAAATCTACAAAGAAAATCTAGAAAAAAATCTAGTAAAAAAATCTAGAAAAAAAATCTAGAAAAAAAATCGACAAAAAAATCTAGAAAAAAAATCTAGAAAAAAAATCTAGAAAAAAAATCTAGAAAAAAAATCTAGAAAAAAATTCTAGAAAAAAATCTAGAAAAAAATCTAGAAAAAAATCTAGAAAATAAATCTAAAAAAAAATCTAGAAAAAAAATCTAGAAAAAAAATCTAGAAAAAAATCTAGAAAAAAAATCTAGAAAAAAATCTAGAAAAAAATCTAGAAAAAAATCTAGAAAAAAAATCTAGAAAAAAAATCTACAAAAAAAATCTAGAAAAAAATCTAGAAAAAAAATCTAGAAAAAAAATCTAGAAAAAAATCTAGAAAAAAAATCTAGAAAAAAAATCTAGAAAAAAATCTAGAAAAAAATCTAGAAAAAAAATCTAGAAAAAAAATCTAGAAAAAAAATCTAGAAAAAAATCTAGAAAAAAATCTAGAAAAAAAATCTAGAAAAAAAATCTAGAAAAAAAATCTAGAAAAAAATCTAGAAAAAAAATCTAGAAAAAAAATCTACAAAAAAAATCTAGAAAAAAATCTACAAAAAAAATCTAGGAAAAAAAATCTAGAAAAAAAATCTAGAAAAAAATCTAGAAAAAAAATCTAGAAAAAAAATCTAGAAAAAAATCTAGAAAAAAAATCTAGAAAAAAATCTAGAAAAAAATCTAGAAAAAAAATCTAGAAAAAAAATCTAGAAAAAAAATCTAAAAAAACAATTTACAAAAAAAATCTAGAAAAAAATCTAGAAAAAAAATTTAGAAAAAAAATCTAGAAAAAAAATCTAGAAAAAAATCTAGAAAAAAAATCTAGAAAAAAATCTAGAAAAAAATCTAGAAAAAAAATCTAGAAAAAAATCTAGAAAAAAAATCTAGAAAAAATCTAGAAAAAAAATCTAGAAAAAAAATCTACAAAAAAAATCTAGAAAAAAAATCTAGAAAAAAATCTAGAAAAAAATCTAGAAAAAAATCTAGAAAATAAATCTAAAAAAAAATCTAGAAAAAAAATCTAGGAAAAAAAATCTAGAAAAAAAATCTAGAAAAAAATCTAGAAAAAAAATCTAGAAAAAAAATCTAGAAAAAAATCTAGAAAAAAATCTACAAAAAAAATCTAGGAAAAAAAATCTAGAAAAAAAATCTAGAAAAAAAATCTAGAAAAAAAATCTAGAAAAAAAATCTAGAAAAAAATCTACAAAAAAAATCTACAAAAACAATTTACAAAAAAAATCTAGAAAAAAATCTAGAAAAAAAATTTAGAAAAAAAATCTAGAAAAAAAATCTAGAAAAAAATCTAGAAAAAAAATCTAGAAAAAAATTCTAGAAAAAAATCTAGAAAAAAATCTAGAAAAAAAATCTAGAAAAAAAATCTAAAAAAACAATTTACAAAAAAAATCTAGAAAAAAATCTAGAAAAAAAATTTAGAAAAAAAATCTAGAAAAAAAATCTAGAAAAAAATCTAGAAAAAAAATCTAGAAAAAAATCTAGAAAAAAATCTAGAAAAAAAATCTAGAAAAAAATCTAGAAAAAAAATCTAGAAAAAATCTAGAAAAAAAATCTAGAAAAAAAATCTACAAAAAAAATCTAGAAAAAAAATCTAGAAAAAAATCTAGAAAAAAATCTAGAAAAAAATCTAGAAAATAAATCTAAAAAAAAATCTAGAAAAAAAATCTAGGAAAAAAAATCTAGAAAAAAAATCTAGAAAAAAATCTAGAAAAAAAATCTAGAAAAAAAATCTAGAAAAAAATCTAGAAAAAAATCTAGAAAAAAAATCTAGGAAAAAAAATCTAGAAAAAAAATCTAGAAAAAAAATCTAGAAAAAAAATCTAGAAAAAAAATCTAGAAAAAAATCTACAAAAAAAATCTACAAAAACAATTTACAAAAAAAATCTAGAAAAAAATCTAGAAAAAAAATTTAGAAAAAAAATCTAGAAAAAAAATCTAGAAAAAAATCTAGAAAAAAAATCTAGAAAGAAATCTAGAAAAAAAATCTAGAAAATAAATCTAGAAAAAAATCTAGAAAAAAAATCTAGAAAATAAATCTAGAAAAAAATCTAGAAAAAAAATCTAGAAAAAAATCTAGAAAATAAATCTAAAAAAAAATCTAGAAAAAAATCTAGAAAATAAATCTAGAAAAAAAATCTAGAAAAAAAATCTAGAAAAAACATCTAGAAAAAAAATCTAGAAAAAAAATCTAGAAAAAAAATCTAGAAAAAAATCTAGAAAAGAAATCTAGAAAAAAAATCTAGAAAAAAATCTAGAAAATAAATCTAGAACAAAAATCTAGAAAAAAAATCTAGAAAAAAAATCTAGAAAATAAATCTAGAAAAAAATCTAGAAAAAAAATCTAGAAAAAAATCTAGAAAAAAAATCTAGAAAAAAAATCTAGAAAAAAATCTAGAAAAAAATCTAGAAAATAAATCTAAAAAAAAATCTAGAAAGAAATCTAGAAAAAAATCTAGAAAAAAAATCTAGAAAAAAATCTAGAAAAAAAATCTAGAAAAAAATCTAGAAAAAAAATCTAGAAAAAAAATCTAGAAAAAAATCGAGAAAATAAATCGAGAAAAAAATCTAGAAAAAAATCTAGAAAATAAATCTAAAAAAAAATCTAGAAAAAAATCTAGAAAATAAATCTAAAAAAAAATCTACAAAAAAAATCTAGAAAAAAATCTAGTAAAAAAATCTAGAAAAAAAATCTAGAAAAAAAATCTAGAAAAAAATCTGGAAAAAAAATCTAGAAAAAAAATCTAGAAAAGAAATCTAGAAAAAAAATCTAGAAAAAAATCTAGAAAATAAATCTAGAAAAAAAATCTAGAAAAAAAATCTAGAAAAAAAATCTAGAAAATAAATCTAGAAAAAAATCTAGAAAAAAAATCTAGAAAAAAATCTAGAAAAAAAATCTAGAAAAAAAATCTAGAAAAAAATCTAGAAAAAAATCTAGAAAAAAATCTAGAAAATAAATCTAAAAAAAAATCTAGAAAGAAATCTAGAAAAAAATCTAGAAAAAAAATCTAGAAAAAAATCTAGAAAAAAAATCTAGAAAAAAATCTAGAAAAAAAATCTAGAAAAAAAATCTAGAAAAAAATCTAGAAAATAAATCGAGAAAAAAATCTAGAAAAAAATCTAGAAAATAAATCTAAAAAAAAATCTAGAAAAAAATCTAGAAAATAAATCTAAAAAAAAATCTACAAAAAAAATCTAGAAAAAAATCTAGTAAAAAAATCTAGAAAAAAAATCTAGAAAAAAAATCTAGAAAAAAATCTGGAAAAAAAATCTAGAAAAAAAATCTAGAAAAGAAATCTAGAAAAAAAATCTAGAAAAAAATCTAGAAAATAAATCTAGAAAAAAAATCTAGAAAAAAAATCTAGAAAAAAAATCTAGAAAATAAATCTAGAAAAAAATCTAGAAAAAAAATCTAGAAAAAAATCTAGAAAAAAAATCTAGAAAAAAAATCTAGAAAAAAATCTAGAAAAAAATCTAGAAAATAAATCTAAAAAAAAATCTAGAAAGAAATCTAGAAAAAAATCTAGAAAAAAAATCTAGAAAAAAATCTAGAAAAAAAATCTAGAAAAAAATCTAGAAAAAAAATCTAGAAAAAAAATCTAGAAAAAAATCTAGAAAATAAATCGAGAAAAAAATCTAGAAAAAAATCTAGAAAATAAATCTAAAAAAAAATCTAGAAAAAAATCTAGAAAATAAATCTAAAAAAAAATCTACAAAAAAAATCTAGAAAAAAATCTAGTAAAAAAATCTAGAAAAAAAATCTAGAAAAAAAATCTAGAAAAAAATCTGGAAAAAAAATCTAGAAAAAAAATCTAGAAAAAAAATCTAGAAAAAAAATCTAGAAAAAAATCTAGAAAAAAAATCTAGAAAAAAAATCTAGAAAAAAAATCTAGAAAAAAATCTAGTAAAAAAATCTAGAAAAAAAATCTAGAAAAAAATCTAGAAAAAAAATCTAGAAAAAAAATCTACAAAAAAAATCTAGAAAAAAATCTAGAAAAAAAATCTAGAAAAAAAATCTAGAAAAAAAATCTAGAAAAAAATCTAGAAAAAAAATCTAGAAAAAAAATCTAGAAAAAAATCTAGAAAAAAAATCTAGAAAAAAATCTAGAAAAAAATCTAGAAAAAAATCTAGAAAATAAATCTAAAAAAAAATCTAGAAAGAAATCTAGAAAAAAATCTAGAAAAAAAATCTAGAAAAAAATCTAGAAAAAAAATCTAGAAAAAAATCTAGAAAAAAAATCTAGAAAAAAAATCTAGAAAAAAATCTAGAAAATAAATCGAGAAAAAAATCTAGAAAAAAATCTAGAAAATAAATCTAAAAAAAAATCTAGAAAAAAATCTAGAAAATAAATCTAAAAAAAAATCTACAAAAAAAATCTAGAAAAAAATCTAGTAAAAAAATCTAGAAAAAAAATCTAGAAAAAAAATCTAGAAAAAAATCTGGAAAAAAAATCTAGAAAAAAAATCTAGAAAAGAAATCTAGAAAAAAAATCTAGAAAAAAATCTAGAAAATAAATCTAGAAAAAAAATCTAGAAAAAAAATCTAGAAAAAAAATCTAGAAAATAAATCTAGAAAAAAATCTAGAAAAAAAATCTAGAAAAAAATCTAGAAAAAAAATCTAGAAAAAAAATCTAGAAAAAAATCTAGAAAAAAATCTAGAAAATAAATCTAAAAAAAAATCTAGAAAGAAATCTAGAAAAAAATCTAGAAAAAAAATCTAGAAAAAAATCTAGAAAAAAAATCTAGAAAAAAATCTAGAAAAAAAATCTAGAAAAAAAATCTAGAAAAAAATCTAGAAAATAAATCGAGAAAAAAATCTAGAAAAAAATCTAGAAAATAAATCTAAAAAAAAATCTAGAAAAAAATCTAGAAAATAAATCTAAAAAAAAATCTACAAAAAAAATCTAGAAAAAAATCTAGTAAAAAAATCTAGAAAAAAAATCTAGAAAAAAAATCTAGAAAAAAATCTGGAAAAAAAATCTAGAAAAAAAATCTAGAAAAAAAATCTAGAAAAAAAATCTAGAAAAAAATCTAGAAAAAAAATCTAGAAAAAAAATCTAGAAAAAAAATCTAGAAAAAAATCTAGTAAAAAAATCTAGAAAAAAAATCTAGAAAAAAATCTAGAAAAAAAATCTAGAAAAAAAATCTACAAAAAAAATCTAGAAAAAAATCTAGAAAAAAAATCTAGAAAAAAAATCTAGAAAAAAAATCTAGAAAAAAATCTAGAAAAAAAATCTAGAAAAAAAATCTAGAAAAAAATCTAGAAAAAAAATCTAGAAAAAAAATCTAGAAAAAAATCTAGAAAAAAATCTAGAAAAAAAATCTAGAAAAAAAATCTAGAAAAAAAATCTAGAAAAAAAATCTACAAAAAAAATCTAGAAAAAAATCTAGAAAATAAATCGAGAAAAAAATCTAGAAAAAAATCTAGAAAATAAATCTAAAAAAAAATCTAGAAAAAAATCTAGAAAATAAATCTAAAAAAAAATCTACAAAAAAAATCTAGAAAAAAATCTAGTAAAAAAATCTAGAAAAAAAATCTAGAAAAAAAATCTAGAAAAAAATCTGGAAAAAAAATCTAGAAAAAAAATCTAGAAAAGAAATCTAGAAAAAAAATCTAGAAAAAAATCTAGAAAATAAATCTAGAAAAAAAATCTAGAAAAAAAATCTAGAAAAAAAATCTAGAAAATAAATCTAGAAAAAAATCTAGAAAAAAAATCTAGAAAAAAATCTAGAAAAAAAATCTAGAAAAAAAATCTAGAAAAAAATCTAGAAAAAAATCTAGAAAATAAATCTAAAAAAAAATCTAGAAAGAAATCTAGAAAAAAATCTAGAAAAAAAATCTAGAAAAAAATCTAGAAAAAAAATCTAGAAAAAAATCTAGAAAAAAAATCTAGAAAAAAAATCTAGAAAAAAATCTAGAAAATAAATCGAGAAAAAAATCTAGAAAAAAATCTAGAAAATAAATCTAAAAAAAAATCTAGAAAAAAATCTAGAAAATAAATCTAAAAAAAAATCTACAAAAAAAATCTAGAAAAAAATCTAGTAAAAAAATCTAGAAAAAAAATCTAGAAAAAAAATCTAGAAAAAAATCTGGAAAAAAAATCTAGAAAAAAAATCTAGAAAAAAAATCTAGAAAAAAAATCTAGAAAAAAATCTAGAAAAAAAATCTAGAAAAAAAATCTAGAAAAAAAATCTAGAAAAAAATCTAGTAAAAAAATCTAGAAAAAAAATCTAGAAAAAAATCTAGAAAAAAAATCTAGAAAAAAAATCTACAAAAAAAATCTAGAAAAAAATCTAGAAAAAAAATCTAGAAAAAAAATCTAGAAAAAAAATCTAGAAAAAAATCTAGAAAAAAAATCTAGAAAAAAAATCTAGAAAAAAATCTAGAAAAAAAATCTAGAAAAAAAATCTAGAAAAAAATCTAGAAAAAAATCTAGAAAAAAAATCTAGAAAAAAAATCTAGAAAAAAAATCTAGAAAAAAATCTACAAAAAAAATCTAGAAAAACATCTAGTAAAAAAATCTAGAAAAAAAATCTACAAAAAAATCTAGAAAAAAAATCTAGAAAAAAAATCTACAAAAAAAATCTAGAAAAAAATCTAGAAAAAAAATCTACAAAAAAAATCTAGAAAAAAATCTAGAAAAAATATCTAGAAAAAAAATCTAGAAAAAAAATCTAGAAACAAAATCTAGAAAAAAATCTACAAAAAAAATCTACAAAAACAATTTACAAAAAAAATCTAGAAAAAAATCTAGAAAAAAAATTTAGAAAAAAAATCTAGAAAAAAAATCTAGAAAAAAATCTAGAAAAAAAATCTAGAAAGAAATCTAGAAAAAAAATCTAGAAAAAAAATCTAGAAAATAAATCTAGAAAAAAATCTAGAAAAAAAATCTAGAAAATAAATCTAGAAAAAAATCTAGAAAAAAAATCTAGAAAAAAATCTAGAAAATAAATCTAAAAAAAAATCTAGAAAAAAATCTAGAAAATAAATCTAGAAAAAAAATCTAGAAAAAAAATCTAGAAAAAACATCTAGAAAAAAAATCTAGAAAAAAAATCTAGAAAAAAAATCTAGAAAAAAATCTAGAAAAGAAATCTAGAAAAAAAATCTAGAAAAAAATCTAGAAAATAAATCTAGAAAAAAAATCTAGAAAAAAAATCTAGAAAAAAAATCTAGAAAATAAATCTAGAAAAAAATCTAGAAAAAAAATCTAGAAAAAAATCTAGAAAAAAAATCTAGAAAAAAAATCTAGAAAAAAATCTAGAAAAAAATCTAGAAAATAAATCTAAAAAAAAATCTAGAAAGAAATCTAGAAAAAAATCTAGAAAAAAAATCTAGAAAAAAATCTAGAAAAAAAATCTACAAAAAAATCTAGAAAAAAAATCTAGAAAAAAAATCTACAAAAAAAATCTAGAAAAAAATCTAGAAAAAAAATCTACAAAAAAAATCTAGAAAAAAATCTAGAAAAAAAATCTAGAAAAAAAATCTAGAAAAAAAATCTAGAAACAAAATCTAGAAAAAAATCTACAAAAAAAATCTACAAAAACAATTTACAAAAAAAATCTAGAAAAAAATCTAGAAAAAAAATTTAGAAAAAAAATCTAGAAAAAAAATCTAGAAAAAAATCTAGAAAAAAAATCTAGAAAGAAATCTAGAAAAAAAATCTAGAAAAAAAATCTAGAAAATAAATCTAGAAAAAAATCTAGAAAAAAAATCTAGAAAATAAATCTAGAAAAAAATCTAGAAAAAAAATCTAGAAAAAAATCTAGAAAATAAATCTAAAAAAAAATCTAGAAAAAAATCTAGAAAATAAATCTAGAAAAAAAATCTAGAAAAAAAATATAGAAAATACATCTAGAAAAAAAATCTAGAAAAAAAATCTAGAAAAAAAATCTAGAAAAAAATCTAGAAAAGAAATCTAGAAAAAAAATCTAGAAAAAAATCTAGAAAATAAATCTAGAAAAAAAATCTAGAAAAAAAATCTAGAAAAAAAATCTAGAAAATAAATCTAGAAAAAAATCTAGAAAAAAAATCTAGAAAAAAATCTAGAAAAAAAATCTAGAAAAAAAATCTAGAAAAAAATCTAGAAAAAAATCTAGAAAAAAAATCTAGAAAAAAATCTTGAAAAAAAATCTAGAAAAAAATCTAGAAAATAAATCGAGAAAAAAATCGAGAAAAAAATCTAGAAAATAAATCTAAAAAAAAATCTAGAAAAAAATCTAGAAAATAAATCTAAAAAAAAATCTACAAAAAAAATCTAGAAAAAAATCTACAAAAAAAATCTAGAAAAAAATCTAGAAAAAAATCTAGAAAAAAAATCTAGAAAAAAAATCTAGAAAAAAAATCTAGAAAAAAAATCTAGAAAAAAATCTACAAAAAAAATCTACAAAAACAATTTACAAAAAAAATCTAGAAAAAAATCTAGAAAAAAAATTTAGAAAAAAAATCTAGAAAAAAAATCTAGAAAAAAATCTAGAAAAAAAATCTAGAAAGAAATCTAGAAAAAAAATCTAGAAAAAAAATCTAGAAAATAAATCTAGAAAAAAATCTAGAAAAAAAATCTAGAAAATAAATCTAGAAAAAAATCTAGAAAAAAAATCTAGAAAAAAATCTAGAAAATAAATCTAAAAAAAATCTAGAAAAAAAATCTAGAAAAAAATCTAGAAAAAAATCTAGAAAATAAATCTAAAAAAAAATCTAGAAAGAAATCTAGAAAAAAATCTAGAAAAAAAATCTAGAAAAAAATCTTGAAAAAAAATCTAGAAAAAAATCTAGAAAATAAATCGAGAAAAAAATCGAGAAAAAAATCTAGAAAATAAATCTAAAAAAAAATCTAGAAAAAAATCTAGAAAATAAATCTAAAAAAAAATCTACAAAAAAAATCTAGAAAAAAATCTACAAAAAAAATCTAGAAAAAAATCTAGAAAAAAATCTAGAAAAAAAATCTAGAAAAAAAATCTAGAAAAAAAATCTAGAAAAAAAATCTAGAAAAAAATCTACAAAAAAAATCTACAAAAACAATTTACAAAAAAAATCTAGAAAAAAATCTAGAAAAAAAATTTAGAAAAAAAATCTAGAAAAAAAATCTAGAAAAAAATCTAGAAAAAAAATCTAGAAAGAAATCTAGAAAAAAAATCTAGAAAAAAAATCTAGAAAATAAATCTAGAAAAAAATCTAGAAAAAAAATCTAGAAAATAAATCTAGAAAAAAATCTAGAAAAAAAATCTAGAAAAAAATCTAGAAAATAAATCTAAAAAAAATCTAGAAAAAAATCTAGAAAATAAATCTAGAAAAAAAATCTAGAAAAAAAATCTAGAAAAAACATCTAGAAAAAAAATCTAGAAAAAAAATCTAGAAAAAAAATCTAGAAAAAAATCTAGAAAAGAAATCTAGAAAAAAAATCTAGAAAAAAATCTAGAAAATAAATCTAGAAAAAAAATCTAGAAAAAAAATCTAGAAAAAAAATCTAGAAAATAAATCTAGAAAAAAATCTAGAAAAAAAATCTAGAAAAAAATCTAGAAAAAAAATCTAGAAAAAAAATCTAGAAAAAAATCTAGAAAAAAATCTAGAAAATAAATCTAAAAAAAAATCTAGAAAGAAATCTAGAAAATAAATCTAAAAAAAAATCTAGAAAGAAATCTAGAAAAAAATCTAGAAAAAAAATCTAGAAAAAAATCTAGAAAAAAAATCTAGAAAAAAATCTAGAAAAAAAATCTAGAAAAAAAATCTAGAAAAAAATCGAGAAAATAAATCGAGAAAAAAATCTAGAAAAAAATCTAGAAAATAAATCTAAAAAAAAATCTAGAAAAAAATCTAGAAAATAAATCTAAAAAAAAATCTACAAAAAAAATCTAGAAAAAAATCTAGTAAAAAAATCTAGAAAAAAAATCTAGAAAAAAAATCTAGAAAAAAATCTGGAAAAAAAATCTAGAAAAAAAATCTAGAAAAAAATCTACAAAAAAAATCTACAAAAAAAATCTAGAAAAAAATCTAGAAAAAAAATCTAGAAAAAAAATCTAGAAAAAAAATCTAGAAAAAAAATCTAGAAAAAAATCTAGTAAAAAAATCTAGAAAAAAAATCTAGAAAAAAAATCTAGAAAAAAATCTAGAAAAAAAATCTAGAAAAAAAATCTACAAAAAAAATCTAGAAAAAAATCTAGAAAAAAAATCTAGAAAAAAAATCTAGAAAAAAAATCTAGAAAAAAATCTAGAAAAAAAATCTAGAAAAAAAATCTTGAAAAAAAATCTAGAAAAAAATCTACAAAAAAAATCTAGAAAAAAATCTAGTAAAAAAATCTAGAAAAAAAATCTAGAAAAAAAATCTACAAAAAAATCTAGAAAAAAAATCTAGAAAAAAAATCTAGAAAAAAAATCTAGAAAAAAAATCTAGAAAAAAATCTAGAAAAAAATCTAGAAAAAAAATCTAGAAAAAAAATCTAGAAAAAAAATCTAGAAAAAAATCTAGAAAAAAAATCTAGAAAAAAAATCTACAAAAAAAATCTAGAAAAAAATCTACAAAAAAAATCTAGGAAAAAAAATCTAGAAAAAAAATCTAGAAAAAAATCTAGAAAAAAAATCTAGAAAAAAATCTACAAAAAAAATCTAGAAAAAAATCTAGAAAAAAATCTAGAAAAAAAATCTAGAAAAAAAATCTAGAAAAAAAATCTAGAAAAAAATCTACAAAAAAAATCTAGAAAAAAATCTAGTAAAAAAATCTAGAAAAAAAATCTAGAAAAAAAATCTACTAAAAAATCTAGAAAAAAAATCTAGAAAAAAATCTAGAAAAAAATCTAGAAAAAAAATCTAGAAAAAAAATCTAGAAAAAAATCTGGAAAAAAAATCTAGAAAAAAAATCTAGAAAAAAATCTACAAAAAAAATCTACAAAAAAAATCTAGAAAAAAATCTAGAAAAAAAATCTAGAAAAAAAATCTAGAAAAAAAATCTAGAAAAAAAATCTAGAAAAAAATCTAGTAAAAAAATCTAGAAAAAAAATCTAGAAAAAAAATCTAGAAAAAAATCTAGAAAAAAAATCTAGAAAAAAAATCTACAAAAAAAATCTAGAAAAAAATCTAGAAAAAAAATCTAGAAAAAAAATCTAGAAAAAAAATCTAGAAAAAAATCTAGAAAAAAAATCTTGAAAAAAAATCTTGAAGAAAAATCTAGAAAAAAATCTACAAAAAAAATCTAGAAAAAAATCTAGTAAAAAAATCTAGAAAAAAAATCTAGAAAAAAAATCTACAAAAAAATCTAGAAAAAAAATCTAGAAAAAAAATCTAGAAAAAAAATCTAGAAAAAAAATCTAGAAAAAAATCTAGAAAAAAATCTAGAAAAAAAATCTAGAAAAAAAATCTAGAAAAAAAATCTAGAAAAAAATCTAGAAAAAAAATCTAGAAAAAAAATCTACAAAAAAAATCTAGAAAAAAATCTACAAAAAAAATCTAGGAAAAAAAATCTAGAAAAAAAATCTAGAAAAAAATCTAGAAAAAAAATCTAGAAAAAAATCTACAAAAAAAATCTAGAAAAAAATCTAGAAAAAAATCTAGAAAAAAAATCTAGAAAAAAAATCTAGAAAAAAAATCTAGAAAAAAATCTACAAAAAAAATCTAGAAAAAAATCTAGTAAAAAAATCTAGAAAAAAAATCTAGAAAAAAAATCTACTAAAAAATCTAGAAAAAAAATCTAGAAAAAAATCTAGAAAAAAATCTAGAAAAAAAATCTAGAAAAAAAATCTACAAAAAAAATCTAGAAAAAAATCTACAAAAAAAATCTAGGAAAAAAAATCTAGAAAAAAAATCTAGAAAAAAATCTAGAAAAAAAATCTAGAAAAAAATCTACTAAAAAAATCTAGAAAAAAATCTAGAAAAAAATCTAGAAAAAAAATCTAGAAAAAAAATCTAGAAAAAAAATCTAGAAAATAAATCTAGAAAAAAAATCTAGAAAATAAATCTAGAAAAAAATCTAGAAAAAAAATCTAGAAAATAAATCTAGAAAAAAATCTAGAAAAAAAATCTAGAAAATAAATCTAGAAAAAAATCTAGAAAAAAAATCTAGAAAATAAATCTAGAAAAAAATCTAGAAAAAAAATCTAGAAAAAAATCTAGAAAATAAATCTAAAAAAAAATCTAGAAAAAAAATCTAGAAAAAAAATCTAGGAAAAAAAATCTAGAAAAAAAATCTAGAAAAAAATCTAGAAAAAAAATCTAGAAAAAAAATCTAGAAAAAAATCTACTAAAAAAATCTACAAAAAAAATCTAGAAAAAAAATCTACAAAAAAAATCTAGGAAAAAAAATCTAGAAAAAAAATCTAGAAAAAAAATCTAGAAAAAAAATCTAGAAAAAAATCTACAAAAAAAATCTACAAAAACAATTTACAAAAAAAATCTAGAAAAAAATCTAGAAAAAAAATCTAGAAAAAAAATCTAGAAAAAAATCTAGAAAAAAAATCTAGAAAGAAATCTAGAAAAAAAATCTAGAAAAAAAATCTAGAAAAAAATCTAGAAAAAAAATCTAGAAAAAAATCTACAAAAAAAATCTAGAAAAAAATCTAGAAAAAAATCTAGAAAAAAAATCTAGAAAAAAAATCTAGAAAAAAAATCTAGAAAAAAATCTACAAAAAAAATCTAGAAAAAAATCTAGTAAAAAAATCTAGAAAAAAAATCTAGAAAAAAAATCTACAAAAAAATCTAGAAAAAAAATCTAGAAAAAAAATCTAGAAAAAAAATCTAGAAAAAAAATCTAGAAAAAAATCTAGAAAAAAATCTAGAAAAAAAATCTAGAAAAAAAATCTAGAAAAAAAATCTAGAAAAAAATCTAGAAAAAAAATCTAGAAAAAAATCTAGAAAATAAATCTAAAAAAAAATCTAGAAAAAAAATCTAGAAAAAAAATCTAGGAAAAAAAATCTAGAAAAAAAATCTAGAAAAAAATCTAGAAAAAAAATCTAGAAAAAAAATCTAGAAAAAAATCTACAAAAAAAATCTACAAAAAAAATCTAGAAAAAAAATCTACAAAAAAAATCTAGGAAAAAAAATCTAGAAAAAAAATCTAGAAAAAAAATCTAGAAAAAAAATCTAGAAAAAAAATCTAGAAAAAAATCTACAAAAAAAATCTACAAAAACAATTTACAAAAAAAATCTAGAAAAAAATCTAGAAAAAAAATTTAGAAAAAAAATCTAGAAAAAAAATCTAGAAAAAAATCTAGAAAAAAAATCTAGAAAGAAATCTAGAAAAAAAATCTAGAAAATAAATCTAGAAAAAAATCTAGAAAAAAAATCTAGAAAATAAATCTAGAAAAAAATCTAGAAAAAAAATCTAGAAAAAAATCTAGAAAATAAATCTAAAAAAAAATCTAGAAAAAAATCTAGAAAATAAATCTAGAAAAAAAATCTAGAAAAAAAATCTAGAAAAAACATCTAGAAAAAAAATCTAGAAAAAAAATCTAGAAAAAAAATCTAGAAAAAAATCTAGAAAAGAAATCTAGAAAAAAAATCTAGAAAAAAATCTAGAAAATAAATCTAGAAAAAAAATCTAGAAAAAAAATCTAGAAAAAAAATCTAGAAAATAAATCTAGAAAAAAATCTAGAAAAAAAATCTAGAAAAAAATCTAGAAAAAAAATCTAGAAAAAAAATCTAGAAAAAAATCTAGAAAAAAATCTAGAAAATAAATCTAAAAAAAAATCTAGAAAGAAATCTAGAAAAAAATCTAGAAAAAAAATCTAGAAAAAAATCTAGAAAAAAAATCTAGAAAAAAATCTAGAAAAAAAATCTAGAAAAAAAATCTAGAAAAAAATCTAGAAAATAAATCGAGAAAAAAATCTAGAAAAAAATCTAGAAAAAAAATCTAGAAAAAAAATCTAGAAAAAAATCTGGAAAAAAAATCTAGAAAAAAAATCTAGAAAAAAATCTACAAAAAAAATCTACAAAAAAAATCTAGAAAAAAATCTAGAAAAAAAATCTAGTAAAAAAATCTAGAAAAAAAATCTAGAAAAAAAATCTAGAAAAAAATCTGGAAAAAAAATCTAGAAAAAAAATCTAGAAAAAAATCTACAAAAAAAATCTACAAAAAAAATCTAGAAAAAAATCTAGAAAAAAAATCTAGAAAAAAAATCTAGAAAAAAAATCTAGAAAAAAAATCTAGAAAAAAATCTAGTAAAAAAATCTAGAAAAAAAATCTAGAAAAAAAATCTAGAAAAAAATCTAGAAAAAAAATCTAGAAAAAAAATCTACAAAAAAAATCTAGAAAAAAATCTAGAAAAAAAATCTAGAAAAAAAATCTAGAAAAAAAATCTAGAAAAAAATCTAGAAAAAAAATCTAGAAAAAAAATCTAGAAAAAAATCTAGAAAAAAAATCTAGAAAAAAAATCTAGAAAAAAAATCTAGAAAAAAATCTAGAAAAAAAATCTTGAAAAGAAATCTTGAAAAAAAATCTAGAAAAAAATCTACAAAAAAAATCTAGAAAAAAATCTAGTAAAAAAATCTAGAAAAAAAATCTAGAAAAAAAATCTACAAAAAAATCTAGAAAAAAAATCTAGAAAAAAAATCTAGAAAAAAAATCTAGAAAAAAAATCTAGAAAAAAATCTAGAAAAAAATCTAGAAAAAAAATCTAGAAAAAAAATCTAGAAAAAAAATCTAGAAAAAAATCTAGAAAAAAAATCTAGAAAAAAAATCTACAAAAAAAATCTAGAAAAAAATCTACAAAAAAAATCTAGGAAAAAAAATCTAGAAAAAAAATCTAGAAAAAAATCTAGAAAAAAAATCTAGAAAAAAATCTACAAAAAAAATCTAGAAAAAAATCTAGAAAAAAATCTAGAAAAAAAATCTAGAAAAAAAATCTAGAAAAAAAATCTAGAAAAAAATCTACAAAAAAAATCTAGAAAAAAATCTAGTAAAAAAATCTAGAAAAAAAATCTAGAAAAAAAATCTACTAAAAAATCTAGAAAAAAAATCTAGAAAAAAATCTAGAAAAAAATCTAGAAAAAAAATCTAGAAAAAAAATCTACAAAAAAAATCTAGAAAAAAATCTACAAAAAAAATCTAGGAAAAAAAATCTAGAAAAAAAATCTAGAAAAAAATCTAGAAAAAAAATCTAGAAAAAAATCTACTAAAAAAATCTAGAAAAAAATCTAGAAAAAAATCTAGAAAAAAAATCTAGAAAAAAAATCTAGAAAAAAAATCTAGAAAATAAATCTAGAAAAAAAATCTAGAAAATAAATCTAGAAAAAAATCTAGAAAAAAAATCTAGAAAATAAATCTAGAAAAAAATCTAGAAAAAAAATCTAGAAAATAAATCTAGAAAAAAATCTAGAAAAAAAATCTAGAAAATAAATCTAGAAAAAAATCTAGAAAAAAAATCTAGAAAAAAATCTAGAAAATAAATCTAAAAAAAAATCTAGAAAAAAAATCTAGAAAAAAAATCTAGGAAAAAAAATCTAGAAAAAAAATCTAGAAAAAAATCTAGAAAAAAAATCTAGAAAAAAAATCTAGAAAAAAATCTACTAAAAAAATCTACAAAAAAAATCTAGAAAAAAAATCTACAAAAAAAATCTAGGAAAAAAAATCTAGAAAAAAAATCTAGAAAAAAAATCTAGAAAAAAAATCTAGAAAAAAAATCTAGAAAAAAATCTACAAAAAAAATCTACAAAAACAATTTACAAAAAAAATCTAGAAAAAAATCTAGAAAAAAAATTTAGAAAAAAAATCTAGAAAAAAAATCTAGAAAAAAATCTAGAAAAAAAATCTAGAAAGAAATCTAGAAAAAAAATCTAGAAAAAAAATCTAGAAAAAAATCTAGAAAAAAAATCTAGAAAAAAATCTACAAAAAAAATCTAGAAAAAAATCTAGAAAAAAATCTAGAAAAAAAATCTAGAAAAAAAATCTAGAAAAAAAATCTAGAAAAAAATCTACAAAAAAAATCTAGAAAAAAATCTAGTAAAAAAATCTAGAAAAAAAATCTAGAAAAAAAATCTACAAAAAAATCTAGAAAAAAAATCTAGAAAAAAAATCTAGAAAAAAAATCTAGAAAAAAAATCTAGAAAAAAATCTAGAAAAAAATCTAGAAAAAAAATCTAGAAAAAAAATCTAGAAAAAAAATCTACAAAAAAATCTAGAAAAAAAATCTAGAAAAAAAATCTACAAAAAAAATCTAGAAAAAAATCTACAAAAAAAATCTAGGAAAAAAAATCTAGAAAAAAAATCTAGAAAAAAATCTAGAAAAAAAATCTAGAAAAAAATCTACAAAAAAAATCTAGAAAAAAATCTAGAAAAAAATCTAGAAAAAAAATCTAGAAAAAAAATCTAGAAAAAAAATCTAGAAAAAAAATCTAGAAAAAAAATCTAGAAAATAAATCTAGAAAAAAATCTAGAAAAAAAATCTAGAAAATAAATCTAGAAAAAAATCTAGAAAAAAAATCTAGAAAATAAATCTAGAAAAAAATCTAGAAAAAAAATCTAGAAAATAAATCTAGAAAAAAATCTAGAAAAAAAATCTAGAAAAAAATCTAGAAAATAAATCTAAAAAAAAATCTAGAAAAAAAATCTAGAAAAAAAATCTAGGAAAAAAAATCTAGAAAAAAAATCTAGAAAAAAATCTAGAAAAAAAATCTAGAAAAAAAATCTAGAAAAAAATCTACAAAAAAAATCTACAAAAAAAATCTAGAAAAAAAATCTACAAAAAAAATCTAGGAAAAAAAATCTAGAAAAAAAATCTAGAAAAAAAATCTAGAAAAAAAATCTAGAAAAAAAATCTAGAAAAAAATCTACAAAAAAAATCTACAAAAACAATTTACAAAAAAAATCTAGAAAAAAATCTAGAAAAAAAATTTAGAAAAAAAATCTAGAAAAAAAATCTAGAAAAAAATCTAGAAAAAAAATCTAGAAAGAAATCTAGAAAAAAAATCTAGAAAATAAATCTAGAAAAAAATCTAGAAAAAAAATCTAGAAAATAAATCTAGAAAAAAATCTAGAAAAAAAATCTAGAAAAAAATCTAGAAAATAAATCTAAAAAAAAATCTAGAAAAAAATCTAGAAAATAAATCTAGAAAAAAAATCTAGAAAAAACATCTAGAAAAAACATCTAGAAAAAAAATCTAGAAAAAAAATCTAGAAAAAAAATCTAGAAAAAAATCTAGAAAAGAAATCTAGAAAAAAAATCTAGAAAAAAATCTAGAAAATAAATCTAGAAAAAAAATCTAGAAAAAAAATCTAGAAAAAAAATCTAGAAAATAAATCTAGAAAAAAATCTAGAAAAAAAATCTAGAAAAAAATCTAGAAAAAAAATCTAGAAAAAAAATCTAGAAAAAAATCTAGAAAAAAATCTAGAAAATAAATCTAAAAAAAAATCTAGAAAGAAATCTAGAAAAAAATCTAGAAAAAAAATCTAGAAAAAAATCTAGAAAAAAAATCTAGAAAAAAATCTAGAAAAAAAATCTAGAAAAAAAATCTAGAAAAAAATCTAGAAAATAAATCGAGAAAAAAATCTAGAAAAAAATCTAGAAAATAAATCTTAAAAAAAATCTAGAAAAAAATCTAGAAAATAAATCTAAAAAAAAATCTACAAAAAAAATCTAGAAAAAAATCTAGTAAAAAAATCTAGAAAAAAAATCTAGAAAAAAAATCTAGAAAAAAATCTGGAAAAAAAATCTAGAAAAAAAATCTAGAAAAGAAATCTAGAAAAAAAATCTAGAAAAAAATCTAGAAAATAAATCTAGAAAAAAAATCTAGAAAAAAAATCTAGAAAAAAAATCTAGAAAATAAATCTAGAAAAAAATCTAGAAAAAAAATCTAGAAAAAAATCTAGAAAAAAAATCTAGAAAAAAAATCTAGAAAAAAATCTAGAAAAAAATCTAGAAAATAAATCTAAAAAAAAATCTAGAAAGAAATCTAGAAAAAAATCTAGAAAAAAAATCTAGAAAAAAATCTACAAAAAAAATCTACAAAAAAAATCTAGAAAAAAATCTAGAAAAAAAATCTAGAAAAAAAATCTAGAAAAAAATCTAGTAAAAAAATCTAGAAAAAAATCTAGAAAAAAAATCTAGAAAAAAAATCTACAAAAAAAATCTAGAAAAAAATCTAGAAAAAAAATCTAGAAAAAAAATCTAGAAAAAAAATCTAGAAAAAAATCTAGAAAAAAAATCTAGAAAAAAAATCTAGAAAAAAATCTAGAAAAAAAATCTAGAAAAAAAATCTAGAAAAAAATCTAGAAAAAAATCTAGAAAAAAAATCTAGAAAAAAATCTAGTACAAAAATCTAGAAAAAAAATCTAGAAAAAAAATCTACAAAAAAATCTAGAAAAAAAATCTAGAAAAAAAATCTACAAAAAAAATCTAGAAAAAAATCTAGAAAAAAAATCTACAAAAAAAATCTAGAAAAAAATCTAGAAAAAAAATCTAGAAAAAAAATCTAGAAAAAAAATCTAGAAACAAAATCTAGAAAAAAATCTACAAAAAAAATCTACAAAAACAATTTACAAAAAAAATCTAGAAAAAAATCTAGAAAAAAAATTTAGAAAAAAAATCTAGAAAAAAAATCTAGAAAAAAATCTAGAAAAAAAATCTAGAAAGAAATCTAGAAAAAAAATCTAGAAAAAAAATCTAGAAAATAAATCTAGAAAAAAATCTAGAAAAAAAATCTAGAAAATAAATCTAGAAAAAAATCTAGAAAAAAAATCTAGAAAAAAATCTAGAAAATAAATCTAAAAAAAAATCTAGAAAAAAATCTAGAAAATAAATCTAGAAAAAAAATCTAGAAAAAAAATCTAGAAAAAACATCTAGAAAAAAAATCTAGAAAAGAAATCTAGAAAAAAAATCTAGAAAAAAATCTAGAAAAGAAATCTAGAAAAAAAATCTAGAAAAAAATCTAGAAAATAAATCTAGAAAAAAAATCTAGAAAAAAAATCTAGAAAAAAAATCTAGAAAATAAATCTAGAAAAAAATCTAGAAAAAAAATCTAGAAAAAAATCTAGAAAAAAAAACCAGAAAAAAAATCTAGAAAAAAATCTAGAAAAAAATCTAGAAAATAAATCTAAAAAAAAATCTAGAAAGAAATCTAGAAAAAAATCTAGAAAAAAAATCTAGAAAAAAATCTTGAAAAAAAATCTAGAAAAAAATCTAGAAAAAAAATCTAGAAAAAAAATCTAGAAAAAAAATCTAGAAAAAAAATCTAGAAAAAAAATCTAGAAAAAAAATCTAGAAAAAAATCTACAAAAAAAATCTACAAAAACAATTTACAAAAAAAATCTAGAAAAAAATCTAGAAAAAAAATTTAGAAAAAAAATCTAGAAAAAAAATCTAGAAAAAAATCTAGAAAAAAAATCTAGAAAGAAATCTAGAAAAAAAATCTAGAAAAAAAATCTAGAAAATAAATCTAGAAAATAAATCTAGAAAAAAATCTAGAAAAAAAATCTACAAAAACAATTTACAAAAAAAATCTAGAAAAAAATCTAGAAAAAAAATCTAGAAAGAAATCTAGAAAAAAAATCTAGAAAAAAAATCTAGAAAATAAATCTAGAAAAAAATCTAGAAAAAAAATCTAGAAAATAAATCTAGAAAAAAATCTAGAAAAAAAATCTAGAAAAAAATCTAGAAAATAAATCTAAAAAAAAATCTAGAAAAAAATCTAGAAAATAAATCTAGAAAAAAAATCTAGAAAAAAAATCTAGAAAAAACATCTAGAAAAAAAATCTAGAAAAGAAATCTAGAAAAAAAATCTAGAAAAAAATCTAGAAAAGAAATCTAGAAAAAAAATCTAGAAAAAAATCTAGAAAATAAATCTAGAAAAAAAATCTAGAAAAAAAATCTAGAAAAAAAATCTAGAAAATAAATCTAGAAAAAAATCTAGAAAAAAAATCTAGAAAAAAATCTAGAAAAAAAAACCAGAAAAAAAATCTAGAAAAAAATCTAGAAAAAAATCTAGAAAATAAATCTAAAAAAAAATCTAGAAAGAAATCTAGAAAAAAATCTAGAAAAAAAATCTAGAAAAAAATCTTGAAAAAAAATCTAGAAAAAAATCTAGAAAAATAATCTAGAAAAAAAATCTAGAAAAAAAATCTAGAAAAAAAATCTAGAAAAAAAATCTAGAAAAAAAATCTAGAAAAAAATCTACAAAAAAAATCTACAAAAACAATTTACAAAAAAAATCTAGAAAAAAATCTAGAAAAAAAATTTAGAAAAAAAATCTAGAAAAAAAATCTAGAAAAAAATCTAGAAAAAAAATCTAGAAAGAAATCTAGAAAAAAAATCTAGAAAAAAAATCTAGAAAATAAATCTAGAAAAAAATCTAGAAAAAAAATCTAGAAAATAAATCTAGAAAAAAATCTAGAAAAAAAATCTAGAAAAAAATCTAGAAAATAAATCTAAAAAAAATCTAGAAAAAAATCTAGAAAATAAATCTAGAAAAAAAATCTAGAAAAAAAATCTAGAAAAAACATCTAGAAAAAAAATCTAGAAAAAAAATCTAGAAAAAAATCTAGAAAATAAATCGAGAAAAAAATCTAGAAAAAAATCTAGAAAATAAATCTAAAAAAAAATCTAGAAAAAAATCTAGAAAATAAATCTAAAAAAAAATCTACAAAAAAAATCTAGAAAAAAATCTAGTAAAAAAATCTAGAAAAAAAATCTAGAAAAAAAATCTAGAAAAAAATCTGGAAAAAAAATCTAGAAAAAAAATCTAGAAAAAAATCTACAAAAAAAATCTACAAAAAAAATCTAGAAAAAAATCTAGAAAAAAAATCTAGAAAAAAAATCTAGAAAAAAAATCTAGAAAAAAAATCTAGAAAAAAATCTAGAAAAAAATCTAGAAAAAAAATCTAGAAAAAAAATCTAGAAAAAAATCTAGAAAAAAATCTAGAAAATAAATCTAAAAAAAAATCTAGAAAGAAATCTAGAAAAAAATCTAGAAAAAAAATCTAGAAAAAAATCTAGAAAAAAAATCTAGAAAAAAATCTAGAAAAAAAATCTAGAAAAAAAATCTAGAAAAAAATCTAGAAAATAAATCGAGAAAAAAATCTAGAAAAAAATCTAGAAAATAAATCTAAAAAAAAATCTAGAAAAAAATCTAGAAAATAAATCTAAAAAAAAATCTACAAAAAAAATCTAGAAAAAAATCTAGTAAAAAAATCTAGAAAAAAATCTAGAAAATAAATCTAAAAAAAAATCTACAAAAAAAATCTAGAAAAAAATCTAGTAAAAAAATCTAGAAAAAAAATCTAGAAAAAAAATCTAGAAAAAAATCTGGAAAAAAAATCTAGAAAAAAAATCTAGAAAAGAAATCTAGAAAAAAAATCTAGAAAAAAATCTAGAAAATAAATCTAGAAAAAAAATCTAGAAAAAAATCTAGAAAATAAATCTAGAAAAAAAATCTAGAAAAAAAATCTAGAAAAAAAATCTAGAAAATAAATCTAGAAAAAAATCTAGTAAAAAAATCTAGAAAAAAAATCTAGAAAAAAAATCTAGAAAAAAATCTAGAAAAAAAATCTAGAAAAAAATCTAGAAAAAAAATCTAGAAAAAAATCTAGAAAAAAAATCTAGAAAAAAAATCTAGAAAAAAATCTAGAAAATAAATCGAGAAAAAAATCTAGAAAAAAATCTAGAAAATAAATCTAAAAAAAAATCTAGAAAAAAATCTAGAAAATAAATCTAGAAAAAAATCTAGAAAAAAAATCTAGAAAAAAAATCTAGAAAAAAATCTAGAAAATAAATCGAGAAAAAAATCTAGAAAAAAATCTAGAAAATAAATCTAAAAAAAAATCTAGAAAAAAATCTAGAAAATAAATCTAAAAAAAAATCTAAAAAAAAAATCTAGAAAAAAATCTAGTAAAAAAATCTAGAAAAAAATCTAGAAAATAAATCTAAAAAAAAATCTACAAAAAAAATCTAGAAAAAAATCTAGTAAAAAAATCTAGAAAAAAAATCTAGAAAAAAAATCTAGAAAAAAATCTGGAAAAAAAATCTAGAAAAAAAATCTAGAAAAGAAATCTAGAAAAAAAATCTAGAAAAAAATCTAGAAAATAAATCTAGAAAAAAAATCTAGAAAAAAAATCTAGAAAAAAAATCTAGAAAATAAATCTAGAAAAAAATCTAGAAAAATAATCTAGAAAAAAATCTAGAAAAAAAATCTAGAAAAAAAATCTAGAAAAAAATCTAGAAAAAAATCTAGAAAATAAATCTAAAAAAAAATCTAGAAAGAAATCTAGAAAAAAATCTAGAAAAAAAATCTAGAAAAAAATCTAGAAAAAAAATCTAGAAAAAAATCTAGAAAAAAAATCTAGAAAAAAAATCTAGAAAAAAATCTAGAAAATAAATCGAGAAAAAAATCTAGAAAAAAATCTAGAAAATAAATCTAGAAAAAAATCTAGAAAAAAAATCTAGAAAAAAATCTAGAAAAAAAATCTAGAAAAAAATCTAGAAAGAAATCTAGAAAAAAATCTAGAAAAAAAATCTAGAAAAAAATCTAGAAAAAAATCTAGAAAAAAATCTAGAAAATAAATCTAAAAAAAAATCTAGAAAGAAATCTAGAAAAAAATCTAGAAAAAAAATCTAGAAAAAAATCTAGAAAAAAAATCTAGAAAAAAATCTAGAAAAAAAATCTAGAAAAAAAATCTAGAAAAAAATCTAGAAAATAAATCGAGAAAAAAATCTAGAAAAAAATCTAGAAAATAAATCTAGAAAAAAATCTAGAAAAAAAATCTAGAAAAAAATCTAGAAAAAAAATCTAGAAAAAAATCTAGAAAAAAAATCTAGAAAAAAAATCTAGAAAAAAATCTAGAAAATAAATCGAGAAAAAAATCTAGAAAAAAATCTAGAAAATAAATCTAAAAAAAAATCTAGAAAAAAATCTAGAAAATAAATCTAAAAAAAAATCTACAAAAAAAATCTAGAAAAAAATCTAGTAAAAAAATCTAGAAAAAAATCTAGAAAATAAATCTAAAAAAAAATCTACAAAAAAAATCTAGAAAAAAATCTAGTAAAAAAATCTAGAAAAAAAATCTAGAAAAAAAATCTAGAAAAAAATCTGGAAAAAAAATCTAGAAAAAAAATCTAGAAAAGAAATCTAGAAAAAAAATCTAGAAAAAAATCTAGAAAATAAATCTAGAAAAAAAATCTAGAAAAAAATCTAGAAAATAAATCTAGAAAAAAAATCTAGAAAAAAAATCTAGAAAAAAAATCTAGAAAATAAATCTAGAAAAAAATCTAGTAAAAAAATCTAGAAAAAAAATCTAGAAAAAAAATCTAGAAAAAAATCTAGAAAAAAAATCTAGAAAAAAATCTAGAAAAAAAATCTAGAAAAAAATCTAGAAAAAAAATCTAGAAAAAAAATCTAGAAAAAAATCTAGAAAATAAATCGAGAAAAAAATCTAGAAAAAAATCTAGAAAATAAATCTAAAAAAAAATCTAGAAAAAAATCTAGAAAATAAATCTAGAAAAAAATCTAGAAAAAAAATCTAGAAAAAAAATCTAGAAAAAAATCTAGAAAATAAATCGAGAAAAAAATCTAGAAAAAAATCTAGAAAATAAATCTAAAAAAAAATCTAGAAAAAAATCTAGAAAATAAATCTAAAAAAAAATCTAAAAAAAAAATCTAGAAAAAAATCTAGTAAAAAAATCTAGAAAAAAATCTAGAAAATAAATCTAAAAAAAAATCTACAAAAAAAATCTAGAAAAAAATCTAGTAAAAAAATCTAGAAAAAAAATCTAGAAAAAAAATCTAGAAAAAAATCTGGAAAAAAAATCTAGAAAAAAAATCTAGAAAAGAAATCTAGAAAAAAAATCTAGAAAAAAATCTAGAAAATAAATCTAGAAAAAAAATCTAGAAAAAAAATCTAGAAAAAAAATCTAGAAAATAAATCTAGAAAAAAATCTAGAAAAATAATCTAGAAAAAAATCTAGAAAAAAAATCTAGAAAAAAAATCTAGAAAAAAATCTAGAAAAAAATCTAGAAAATAAATCTAAAAAAAAATCTAGAAAGAAATCTAGAAAAAAATCTAGAAAAAAAATCTAGAAAAAAATCTAGAAAAAAAATCTAGAAAAAAATCTAGAAAAAAAATCTAGAAAAAAAATCTAGAAAAAAATCTAGAAAATAAATCGAGAAAAAAATCTAGAAAAAAATCTAGAAAATAAATCTAAAAAAAAATCTAGAAAAAAATCTAGAAAATAAATCTAAAAAAAAATCTACAAAAAAAATCTAGAAAAAAATCTAGTAAAAAAATCTAGAAAAAAAATCTAGAAAAAAAATCTAGAAAAAAATCTAGAAAAAAAATCTAGAAAAAAATCTAGAAAAAAAATCTAGAAAAAAATCTAGAAAAAAAATCTAGAAAAAAAATCTAGAAAAAAATCTAGAAAATAAATCGAGAAAAAAATCTAGAAAAAAATCTAGAAAATAAATCTAAAAAAAAATCTAGAAAAAAATCTAGAAAATAAATCTAAAAAAAAATCTACAAAAAAAATCTAGAAAAACATCTAGTAAAAAAATCTAGAAAAAAAATCTAGAAAAAAATCTAGAAAAAAAATCTAGAAAAAAAATCTAGAAAAAAAATCTAGAAAAAAATATAGTAAAAAAATCTAGAAAAAAAATCTAGAAAAAAAATCTAGAAAAAAATCTAGAAAAAAAATCTAGAAAAAAAATCTAGAAAAAAAATCTAGAAAAAAATCTAGTAAAAAAATCTAGAAAAAAAATCTAGAAAAAAAATCTAGAAAAAAATCTAGAAAAAAAATCTAGAAAAAAAATCTACAAAACAAATCTAGAAAAAAATCTAGAAAAAAAATCTAGAAAAAAAATCTAGAAAAAAATCTAGAAAAAAATCTAGAAAAAAAATCTAGAAAAAAATCTACAAAAAAAATCTAGGAAAAAAAATCTAGAAAAAAAATCTAGAAAAAAATCTAGAAAAAAATCGAGAAAAAAATCTAGAAAAAAATCTAGAAAATAAATCTAAAAAAAAATCTAGAAAAAAAATCTAGAAAAAAAATCTAGAAAATAAATCTAGAAAAAAATCTAGAAAAAAAATCTAGAAAAAAATCTAGAAAAAAAATCTAGAAAAAAAATCTAGAAAAAAATCTAGAAAAAAATCTAGAAAATAAATCTAAAAAAAAATCTAGAAAGAAATCTAGAAAAAAATCTAGAAAAAAAATCTAGAAAAAAATCTAGAAAAAAAATCTAGAAAAAAATCTAGAAAAAAAATCTAGAAAAAAAATCTAGAAAAAAATCTAGAAAATAAATCGAGAAAAAAATCTAGAAAAAAATCTAGAAAATAAATCTAAAAAAAAATCTAGAAAAAAATCTAGAAAATAAATCTAAAAAAAAATCTACAAAAAAAATCTAGAAAAAAATCTAGTAAAAAAATCTAGAAAAAAAATCTAGAAAAAAAATCTAGAAAAAAATCTAGAAAAAAAATCTAGAAAAAAATCTAGAAAAAAAATCTAGAAAAAAATCTAGGAAAAAAATCTAGAAAAAAAAACTAGAAAAAAATCTAGAAAATAAATCGAGAAAAAAATCTAGAAAAAAATCTAGAAAATAAATCTAAAAAAAAATCTAGAAAAAAATCTAGAAAATAAATCTAAAAAAAAATCTACAAAAAAAATCTAGAAAAAAATCTAGTAAAAAAATCTAGAAAAAAAATCTAGAAAAAAATCTAGAAAAAAAATCTAGAAAAAAAATCTAGAAAAAAAATCTAGAAAAAAATATAGTAAAAAAATCTAGAAAAAAAATCTAGAAAAAAAATCTAGAAAAAAATCTAGAAAAAAAATCTAGAAAAAAAATCTAGAAAAAAAATCTAGAAAAAAATCTAGTAAAAAAATCTAGAAAAAAAATCTAGAAAAAAAATCTAGAAAAAAATCTAGAAAAAAAATCTAGAAAAAAAATCTACAAAACAAATCTAGAAAAAAATCTAGAAAAAAAATCTAGAAAAAAATATAGTAAAAAAATCTAGAAAAAAAATCTAGAAAAAAAATCTAGAAAAAAATCTAGAAAAAAAATCTAGAAAAAAAATCTAGAAAAAAAATCTAGAAAAAAATCTAGTAAAAAAATCTAGAAAAAAAATCTAGAAAAAAAATCTAGAAAAAAATCTAGAAAAAAAATCTAGAAAAAAAATCTACAAAACAAATCTAGAAAAAAATCTAGAAAAAAAATCTAGAAAAAAAATCTAGAAAAAAATCTAGAAAAAAATCTAGAAAAAAAATCTAGAAAAAAAATCTAGAAAAAAAATCTAGAAAAAAATCTAGAAAAAAAATCTAGAAAAAAAATCTAGAAAAAAAATCTAGAAAAAAATCTACAAAAAAAATCTAGGAAAAAAAATCTAGAAAAAAAATCTAGAAAAAAATCTAGAAAAAAATCGAGAAAAAAATCTAGAAAAAAATCTAGAAAATAAATCTAAAAAAAAATCTAGAAAAAAAATCTAGAAAAAAAATCTAGAAAATAAATCTAGAAAAAAATCTAGAAAAAAAATCTAGAAAAAAATCTAGAAAAAAAATCTAGAAAAAAAATCTAGAAAAAAATCTAGAAAAAAATCTAGAAAATAAATCTAAAAAAAAATCTAGAAAGAAATCTAGAAAAAAATCTAGAAAAAAAATCTAGAAAAAAATCTAGAAAAAAAATCTAGAAAAAAATCTAGAAAAAAAATCTAGAAAAAAAATCTAGAAAAAAATCTAGAAAATAAATCGAGAAAAAAATCTAGAAAAAAATCTAGAAAATAAATCTAAAAAAAAATCTAGAAAAAAATCTAGAAAATAAATCTAAAAAAAAATCTACAAAAAAAATCTAGAAAAAAATCTAGTAAAAAAATCTAGAAAAAAAATCTAGAAAAAAAATCTAGAAAAAAATCTAGAAAAAAAATCTAGAAAAAAATCTAGAAAAAAAATCTAGAAAAAAATCTAGGAAAAAAATCTAGAAAAAAAAACTAGAAAAAAATCTAGAAAATAAATCGAGAAAAAAATCTAGAAAAAAATCTAGAAAATAAATCTAAAAAAAAATCTAGAAAAAAATCTAGAAAATAAATCTAAAAAAAAATCTACAAAAAAAATCTAGAAAAAAATCTAGTAAAAAAATCTAGAAAAAAAATCTAGAAAAAAATCTAGAAAAAAAATCTAGAAAAAAAATCTAGAAAAAAAATCTAGAAAAAAATATAGTAAAAAAATCTAGAAAAAAAATCTAGAAAAAAAATCTAGAGAAAAATCTAGAAAAAAAATCTTGAAAAAAAATCTAGAAAAAAAATCTAGAAAAAAATCTAGTAAAAAAATCTAGAAAAAAAATCTAGAAAAAAAATCTAGAAAAAAATCTAGAAAAAAAATCTAGAAAAAAAATCTACAAAACAAATCTAGAAAAAAATCTAGAAAAAAAATCTAGAAAAAAAATCTAGAAAAAAATCTAGAAAAAAATCTAGAAAAAAAATCTAGAAAAAAAATCTAGAAAAAAAATCTAGAAAAAAATCTGGAAAAAAAATCTAGAAAAAAATCTAGAAAAAAATCTAGAAAAAAAATCTAGAAAAAAAATCTAGAAAAAAAATCTAGAAAAAAATCTAGAAAAAAAATCTACAAAAAAAATCTACAAAAAAAATCTAGAAAAAAATCTACAAAAAAAATCTAGGAAAAAAAATCTAGAAAAAAAATCTAGAAAAAAATCTAGAAAAAAAATCTAGAAAAAAATCTAGAAAAAAAATCTAGAAAAAAATCTAGAAAAAAATCTAGAAAAAAAATCTAGAAAAAAAATCTAGAAAAAAAATCTAGAAAAAAATCTAGAAAAGAAATCTAGAAAAAAAATCTAGAAAAAAATCTAGAAAATAAATCTAGAAAAAAAATCTAGAAAAAAAATCTAGAAAAAAAATCTAGAAAATAAATCTAGAAAAAAATCTAGAAAAAAAATCTAGAAAAAAATCTAGAAAAAAAATCTAGAAAAAAAATCTAGAAAAAAATCTAGAAAAAAATCTAGAAAATAAATCTAAAAAAAAATCTAGAAAGAAATCTAGAAAAAAATCTAGAAAAAAAATCTAGAAAAAAATCTAGAAAATAAATCGAGAAAAAAATCTAGAAAAAAATCTAGAAAATAAATCTAAAAAAAAATCTAGAAAAAAATCTAGAAAATAAATCTAAAAAAAAATCTAAAAAAAAAATCTAGAAAAAAATCTAGTAAAAAAATCTAGAAAAAAAATCTTGAAAAAAAATCTAGAAAAAAATCTAGGAAAAAAATCTAGAAAAAAAAACTAGAAAAAAATCTAGAAAAAAAATCTAGAAAAAAAATCTAGAAAAAAAATCTAGAAAAAAATCTGGAAAAAAAATCTAGAAAAAAAATCTAGAAAAAAATCTACAAAAAAAATCTACAAAAAAAATCTAGAAAAAAATCTAGAAAAAAAATCTAGAAAAAAAATCTAGAAAAAAAATCTAGAAAAAAAATCTAGAAAAAAATCTAGAAAAAAAATCTAGAAAAAAAATCTAGAAAAAAAATCTAGAAAAAAATCTAGTAAAAAAATCTAGAAAAAAAATCTAGAAAAAAATCTAGAAAAAAAATCTAGAAAAAAAATCTAGAAAAAAAATCTAGAAAAAAATCTAGAAAAAAAATCTAGAAAAAAAATCTAGAAAAAAATCTAGAAAAAAAATCTAGAAAAAAAATCTAGAAAAAAAATCTAGAAAAAAATCTAGTAAAAAAATCTAGAAAAAAAATCTAGAAAAAAAATCTAGAAAAAAAATCTAGAAAAAAAATCTAGAAAAAAAATCTAGAAAAAAATCTAGAAAAAAAATCTAGAAAAAAAATCTAGAAAAAAATCTAGAAAAAAAATCTAGAAAAAAAATCTAGAAAAAAATCTAGAAAAAAATCTAGAAAAAAAATCTAGAAAAAAAATCTAGAAAAAAAATCTAGAAAAAAAATCTAGAAAAAAATCTACAAAAAAAATCTAGAAAAAAATCTAGTAAAAAAATCTAGAAAAAAAATCTAGAAAAAAAATCTACAAAAAAATCTAGAAAAAAAATCTAGAAAAAAAATCTACAAAAAAAATCTAGAAAAAAATCTAGAAAAAAAATCTACAAAAAAAATCTAGAAAAAAATCTAGAAAAAAAATCTAGAAAAAAAATCTAGAAAAAAAATCTAGAAACAAAATCTAGAAAAAAATCTACAAAAAAAATCTACAAAAACAATTTACAAAAAAAATCTAGAAAAAAATCTAGAAAAAAAATTTAGAAAAAAAATCTAGAAAAAAAATCTAGAAAAAAATCTAGAAAAAAAATCTAGAAAGAAATCTAGAAAAAAAATCTAGAAAAAAAATCTAGAAAATAAATCTAGAAAAAAATCTAGAAAAAAAATCTAGAAAATAAATCTAGAAAAAAATCTAGAAAAAAAATCTAGAAAAAAATCTAGAAAATAAATCTAAAAAAAAATCTAGAAAAAAATCTAGAAAATAAATCTAGAAAAAAAATCTAGAAAAAAAATCTAGAAAAAACATCTAGAAAAAAAATCTAGAAAAAAAATCTAGAAAAAAAATCTAGAAAAAAATCTAGAAAAGAAATCTAGAAAAAAAATCTAGAAAAAAATCTAGAAAATAAATCTAGAAAAAAAATCTAGAAAAAAAATCTAGAAAAAAAATCTAGAAAATAAATCTAGAAAAAAATCTAGAAAAAAAATCTAGAAAAAAATCTAGAAAAAAAAACCAGAAAAAAAATCTAGAAAAAAATCTAGAAAAAAATCTAGAAAATAAATCTAAAAAAAAATCTAGAAAGAAATCTAGAAAAAAATCTAGAAAAAAAATCTAGAAAAAAATCTTGAAAAAAAATCTAGAAAAAAATCTAGAAAAAAAATCTAGAAAAAAAATCTAGAAAAAAATCTAGAAAATAAATCGAGAAAAAAATCGAGAAAAAAATCTAGAAAATAAATCTAAAAAAAAATCTAGAAAAAAATCTAGAAAATAAATCTAAAAAAAAATCTACAAAAAAAATCTAGAAAAAAATCTACAAAAAAAATCTAGAAAAAAATCTAGAAAAAAATCTAGAAAAAAATCTAGAAAAAAAATCTAGAAAAAAAATCTAGAAAAAAAATCTAGAAAAAAAATCTAGAAAAAAATCTACAAAAAAAATCTACAAAAACAATTTACAAAAAAAATCTAGAAAAAAATCTAGAAAAAAAATTTAGAAAAAAAATCTAGAAAAAAAATCTAGAAAAAAATCTAGAAAAAAAATCTAGAAAGAAATCTAGAAAAAAAATCTAGAAAAAAAATCTAGAAAATAAATCTAGAAAAAAATCTAGAAAAAAAATCTAGAAAAAAATCTAGAAAATAAATCTAGAAAAAAAATCTAGAAAAAAAATCTAGAAAAAAAATCTAGAAAATAAATCTAGAAAAAAATCTAGAAAAAAAATCTAGAAAAAAATCTAGAAAAAAAATCTAGAAAAAAAATCTAGAAAAAAATCTAGAAAAAAATCTAGAAAATAAATCTAAAAAAAAATCTAGAAAGAAATCTAGAAAAAAATCTAGAAAAAAAATCTAGAAAAAAATCTAGAAAAAAAATCTAGAAAAAAATCTAGAAAAAAAATCTAGAAAAAAAATCTAGAAAAAAATCTAGAAAATAAATCGAGAAAAAAATCTAGAAAAAAATCTAGAAAATAAATCTAAAAAAAAATCTAGAAAAAAATCTAGAAAATAAATCTAAAAAAAAATCTACAAAAAAAATCTAGAAAAAAATCTAGAAAAAAATCTGGAAAAAAAATCTAGAAAAAAAATCTAGAAAAAAATCTACAAAAACAATCTACAAAGAAAATCTAGAAAAAAATCTAGAAAAAAAATCTAGAAAAAAAATCTAGAAAAAAAATCTAGAAAAAAAATCTAGAAAAAAATCTAGAAAAAAAATCTAGAAAAAAAATCTAGAAAAAAAATCTAGAAAAAAATCTAGTAAAAAAATCTAGAAAAAAAATCTAGAAAAAAAATCTAGAAAAAAATCTAGAAAAAAAATCTAGAAAAAAAATCTACAAAAAAAATCTAGAAAAAAATCTAGAAAAAAAATCTAGAAAAAAAATCTAGAAAAAAATCTAGAAAAAAATCTAGAAAAAAAATCTAGAAAAAAAATCTAGAAAAAAAATCTAGAAAAAAAATCTACAAAAAAATCTAGAAAAAAAATCTAGAAAAAAAATCTAGAAAAAAAATCTAGAAAAAAAATCTAGAAAAAAATCTAGAAAAAAATCTAGAAAAAAAATCTAGAAAAAAAATCTAGAAAAAAAATCTAGAAAAAAATCTAGAAAAAAAATCTAGAAAAAAAATCTACAAAAAAAATCTAGAAAAAAATCTACAAAAAAAATCTAGGAAAAAAAATCTAGAAAAAAAATCTAGAAAAAAATCTAGAAAAAAAATCTAGAAAAAAATCTACAAAAAAAATCTAGAAAAAAATCTAGAAAAAAATCTAGAAAAAAAATCTAGAAAAAAAATCTAGAAAAAAAATCTAGAAAAAAAATCTAGAAAAAAAATCTAGAAAATAAATCTAGAAAAAAATCTAGAAAAAAAATCTAGAAAATAAATCTAGAAAAAAATCTAGAAAAAAAATCTAGAAAAAAATCTAGAAAATAAATCTAAAAAAAAATCTAGAAAAAAATCTAGAAAATAAATCTAGAAAAAAAATCTAGAAAAAAAATCTAGAAAATAAATCTAGAAAAAAATCTAGAAAAAAAATCTAGAAAAAAATCTAGAAAATAAATCTAAAAAAAAATCTAGAAAAAAATCTAGAAAATAAATCTAGAAAAAAAATCTAGAAAAAAAATCTAGAAAAAACATCTAGAAAAAAAATCTAGAAAAAAAATCTAGAAAAAAAATCTAGAAAAAAATCTAGAAAAGAAATCTAGAAAAAAAATCTAGAAAAAAATCTAGAAAAAAAATCTAGAAAAAAAATCTAGAAAAAAAATCTAGAAAATAAATCTAGAAAAAAATCTAGAAAATAAATCTAAAAAAAAATCTAGAAAGAAATCTAGAAAAAAATCTAGAAAAAAAATCTAGAAAAAAATCTTGAAAAAAAATCTAGAAAAAAATCTAGAAAAAAAATCTAGAAAAAAAATCTAGAAAAAAATCTAGAAAATAAATCGAGAAAAAAATCGAGAAAAAAATCTAGAAAATAAATCTAAAAAAAAATCTAGAAAAAAATCTAGAAAATAAATCTAAAAAAAAATCTACAAAAAAAATCTAGAAAAAAATCTACAAAAAAAATCTAGAAAAAAATCTAGAAAAAAATCTAGAAAAAAATCTAGAAAAAAAATCTAGAAAAAAAATCTAGAAAAAAAATCTAGAAAAAAAATCTAGAAAAAAATCTACAAAAAAAATCTACAAAAACAATTTACAAAAAAAATCTAGAAAAAAATCTAGAAAAAAAATTTAGAAAAAAAATCTAGAAAAAAAATCTAGAAAAAAATCTAGAAAAAAAATCTAGAAAGAAATCTAGAAAAAAAATCTAGAAAAAAAATCTAGAAAATAAATCTAGAAAAAAATCTAGAAAAAAAATCTAGAAAAAAATCTAGAAAATAAATCTAGAAAAAAAATCTAGAAAAAAAATCTAGAAAAAAAATCTAGAAAATAAATCTAGAAAAAAATCTAGAAAAAAAATCTAGAAAAAAATCTAGAAAAAAAATCTAGAAAAAAAATCTAGAAAAAAATCTAGAAAAAAATCTAGAAAATAAATCTAAAAAAAAATCTACAAAAAAAATCTAGAAAAAAATCTACAAAAAAAATCTAGGAAAAAAAATCTAGAAAAAAAATCTAGAAAAAAATCTAGAAAAAAAATCTAGAAAAAAATCTACAAAAAAAATCTAGAAAAAAATCTAGAAAAAAATCTAGAAAAAAAATCTAGAAAAAAAATCTAGAAAAAAAATCTAGAAAAAAAATCTAGAAAAAAAATCTAGAAAATAAATCTAGAAAAAAATCTAGAAAAAAAATCTAGAAAATAAATCTAGAAAAAAATCTAGAAAAAAAATCTAGAAAAAAATCTAGAAAATAAATCTAAAAAAAAATCTAGAAAAAAATCTAGAAAATAAATCTAGAAAAAAAATCTAGAAAAAAAATCTAGAAAATAAATCTAGAAAAAAATCTAGAAAAAAAATCTAGAAAAAAATCTAGAAAATAAATCTAAAAAAAAATCTAGAAAAAAATCTAGAAAATAAATCTAGAAAAAAAATCTAGAAAAAAAATCTAGAAAAAACATCTAGAAAAAAAATCTAGAAAAAAAATCTAGAAAAAAAATCTAGAAAAAAATCTAGAAAAGAAATCTAGAAAAAAAATCTAGAAAAAAATCTAGAAAAAAAATCTAGAAAAAAAATCTAGAAAAAAAATCTAGAAAATAAATCTAGAAAAAAATCTAGAAAAAAAATCTAGAAAAAAATCTAGAAAAAAAATCTAGAAAAAAAATCTAGAAAAAAATCTAGAAAAAAATCTAGAAAAAAAATCTAAAAAAAAATCTAGAAAGAAATCTAGAAAAAAATCTAGAAAAAAAATCTAGAAAAAAATCTAGAAAAAAAATCTAGAAAAAAATCTAGAAAAAAAATCTAGAAAAAAAATCTAGAAAAAAATCTAGAAAATAAATCGAGAAAAAAATCTAGAAAAAAATCTAGAAAATAAATCTAAAAAAAAATCTAGAAAAAAATCTAGAAAATAAATCTAAAACAAAATCTACAAAAAAAATCTAGAAAAAAATCTAGTAAAAAAATCTAGAAAAAAAATCTAGAAAAAAAATCTAGAAAAAAATCTGGAAAAAAAATCTAGAAAAAAAATCTAGAAAAAAATCTACAAAAAAAATCTACAAAAAAAATCTAGAAAAAAATCTAGAAAAAAAATCTAGAAAAAAAATCTAGAAAAAAAATCTAGAAAAAAAATCTAGAAAAAAATCTAGAAAAAAAATCTAGAAAAAAAATCTAGAAAAAAAATCTAGAAAAAAATCTAGTAAAAAAATCTAGAAAAAAAATCTAGAAAAAAAATCTAGAAAAAAATCTAGAAAAAAAATCTAGAAAAAAAATCTACAAAAAAAATCTAGAAAAAAATCTAGAAAAAAAATCTAGAAAAAAAATCTAGAAAAAAAATCTAGAAAAAAATCTAGAAAAAAAATCTAGAAAAAAAATCTAGAAAAAAATCTAGAAAAAAAATCTAGAAAAAAAATCTAGAAAAAAATCTAGAAAAAAATCTAGAAAAAAAATCTAGAAAAAAAATCTTGAAAAAAAATCTTGAAAAAAAATCTAGAAAAAAATCTACAAAAAAAATCTAGAAAAAAATCTAGTAAAAAAATCTAGAAAAAAAATCTAGAAAAAAAATCTACAAAAAAATCTAGAAAAAAAATCTAGAAAAAAAATCTAGAAAAAAATCTAGAAAAAAAATCTAGAAAAAAAATCTAGAAAAAAATCTAGAAAAAAATCTAGAAAAAAAATCTAGAAAAAAAATCTTGAAAAAAAATCTTGAAAAAAAATCTAGAAAAAAATCTACAAAAAAAATCTAGAAAAAAATCTAGTAAAAAAATCTAGAAAAAAAATCTAGAAAAAAAATCTACAAAAAAATCTAGAAAAAAAATCTAGAAAAAAAATCTAGAAAAAAAATCTAGAAAAAAATCTAGAAAAAAAATCTAGAAAAAAAATCTAGAAAAAAATCTAGAAAAAAAATCTAGAAAAAAAATCTAGAAAAAAATCTAGAAAAAAATCTAGAAAAAAAATCTAGAAAAAACATCTAGAAAAAAAATCTAGAAAAAAATCTAGAAAAAAATCTACAAAAAAAATCTAGAAAAAAAATCTAGAAAAAAAATCTAGAAAAAAATCTAGAAAAAAAATCTAGAAAAAAAATCTACAAAAAAAATCTAGAAAAAAATCTACAAAAAAAATCTAGGAAAAAAAATCTAGAAAAAAAATCTAGAAAAAAATCTAGAAAAAAAATCTAGAAAAAAATCTACAAAAAAAATCTAGAAAAAAATCTAGAAAAAAATCTAGAAAAAAAATCTAGAAAAAAAATCTAGAAAAAAAATCTAGAAAAAAATCTAGAAAAAAAATCTAGAAGAAAAATCTAGAAAAAAATCTAGAAAAAAATCTAGAAAAAAAATCTAGAAAAAAATCTAGAAAAAAAATCTAGAAAAAAATCTAGAAAAAAAATCTAGAAAAAAAATCTAGAAAAAAATCTAGAAAATAAATCGAGAAAAAAATCTAGAAAAAAATCTAGAAAATAAATCTAAAAAAAAATCTAGAAAAAAATCTAGAAAAAAATCTAGAAAATAAATCTAAAAAAAAATCTAGAAAAAAATCTAGAAAATAAATCTAGAAAAAAAATCTAGAAAAAAATCTAGAAAAAAATCTAGAAAAAAATCTAGAAAATAAATCTTAAAAAAAATCTAGAAAAAAAATCTAGAAAAAAAATCTAGAAAAAAATCTAGAAAAAAAATCTAGAAAAAAAATCTAGAAAAAAATCTAGAAAAAAAATCTAGTAAAAAAATCTAGAAAAAAATCTAGAAAAAAATCTAGAAAAAAAATCTAGAAAAAAATCTAGAAAATAAATCGAGAAAAAAATCTAGAAAAAAATCTAGAAAATAAATCTAAAAAAAAACCTAGAAAAAAATCTAGAAAATAAATCTAAAAAAAAATCTAGAAAAAAATCTAGAAAATAAATCTAGAAAAAAAATCTAGAAAAAAAATCTAGAAAAAACATCTAGAAAAAAAATCTAGAAAAAAAATCTAGAAAAAAAATCTAGAAAAAAATCTAGAAAAAAAATCTAGAAAAAAAATCTAGAAAAAAATCTAGAAAATAAATCGAGAAAAAAAATCTAGAAAAAAAATCTAGAAAAAAAATCTAGAAAAAAAATCTAGAAAAAAATCTAGAAAATAAATCGAGAAAAAAATCTAGAAAAAAATCTAGAAAATAAATCTAAAAAAAAATCTAGAAAAAAATCTAGAAAAAAATCTAGAAAATAAATCTAAAAAAAAATCTAGAAAAAAATCTAGAAAATAAATCTAGAAAAAAAATCTAGAAAAAAATCTAGAAAAAAATCTAGAAAAAAATCTAGAAAATAAATCTTAAAAAAAATCTAGAAAAAAAATCTAGAAAAAAAATCTAGAAAAAAATCTAGAAAAAAAATCTAGAAAAAAAATCTAGAAAAAAATCTAGAAAAAAATCTAGAAAATAAATCTAAAAAAAATCTAGAAAGAAATCTAGAAAAAAAATCTAGAAAAAAAATCTAGAAAATAAATCTAGAAAAAAATCTAGAAAAAAAATCTAGAAAAAAATCTAGAAAATAAATCTAAAAAAAAATCTAGAAAAAAATCTAGAAAAAAATCTAGAAAATAAATCTAAAAAAAAATCTAGAAAAAAATCTAGAAAATAAATCTAGAAAAAAAATCTAGAAAAAAAATCTAGAAAAAACATCTAGAAAAAAAATCTAGAAAAAAAATCTAGAAAAAAAATCTAGAAAAAAATCTAGAAAAAAAATCTAGAAAAAAAATCTAGAAACAAATCTAGAAAATAAATCGAGAAAAAAATCTAGAAAAAAATCTAGAAAAAAATCTAGAAAAAAAATCTAGAAAAAAATCTAGAAAAAAATCTAGAAAAAAATCTAGAAAAAAAATCTAGAAAAAAATCTAGAAAAAAATCTAGAAAAAAATCTAGAAAATAAATTTAAAAAAAAATCTAGAAAGAAAATCTAGAAAAAAAATCTAGAAAAAAATCTAGAAAAAAAATCTAGAAAAAAATCTAGAAAATAAATCTAAAAAAAAATCTAGAAAAAAATCTAGAAAATAAATCTAGAAAAAAAATCTAGAAAAAAAATCTAGAAAAAACATCTAGAAGAAAATCTAGAAAAAAATCTAGAAAATAAATCTAGAAAAAAAATCTAGAAAAAAAATCTAGAAAAAAATCTAGAAAAAAAATCTAGAAAAAAAATCTAGAAAAAAATCTAGAAAATAAATCGAGAAAAAAAATCTAGAAAAAAAATCTAGAAAAAAAATCTAGAAAATAAATCTAGAAAAAAATCTAGAAAAAAAATCTAGAAAAAAATCTAGAAAAAAAATCTAGTAAAAAAATCTAGAAAAAAATCTAGAAAAAAATCTAGAAAATAAATCTAGAAAAAAATCTAGAAAATAAATCGAGAAAAAAATCTAGAAAAAAATCTAGAAAATAAATCTAAAAAAAAACCTAGAAAAAAATCTAGAAAATAAATCTAAAAAAAAATCTAGAAAAAAATCTAGAAAATAAATCTAGAAAAAAAATCTAGAAAAAAAATCTAGAAAAAACATCTAGAAAAAAAATCTAGAAAAAAAATCTAGAAAAAAAATCTAGAAAAAAATCTAGAAAAAAAATCTAGAAAAAAAATCTAGAAAAAAATCTAGAAAATAAATCGAGAAAAAAAATCTAGAAAAAAAATCTAGAAAAAAAATCTAGAAAATAAATCTAGAAAAAAATCTAGAAAAAAAATCTAGAAAAAAATCTAGAAAAAAAATCTAGAAAAAAAATCTAGAAAAAAATCTAGAAAAAAATCTAGAAAATAAATCTAGAAAAAAATCTAGAAAATAAATCGAGAAAAAAATCTAGAAAAAAATCTAGAAAATAAATCTAAAAAAAAACCTAGAAAAAAATCTAGAAAATAAATCTAAAAAAAAACCTAGAAAAAAATCTAGAAAATAAATCTAAAAAAAAATCTAGAAAAAAAATCTAAAAAAAAAATCTAGAAAAAAAATCTAGAAAATAAATCGAGAAAAAAATCTAGAAAAAAATCTAGAAAAAAATCTAGAAAATAAATCTAAAAAAAAATCTAGAAAAAAAATCTAGAAAAAAAATCTAGAAAAAAATCTAGAAAAAAAATCTAGAAAAAAAATCTAGAAAAAAATCTAGAAAATAAATCTAAAAAAAAATCTAGAAAATAAATCTAAAAAAAAATCTAGAAAAAAAATCTAGAAAAAAAATCTAGAAAAAAATCTAGAAAAAAATCTAGAAAATAAATCTAAAAAAAAATCTAGAAAAAAAATCTAGAAAAAAAATCTAGAAAAAAAATCTAGAAAAAAAATCTAGAAAAAAATCTAGAAAAAAATCTAGAAAATAAATCTAAAAAAAAATCTAGAAAGAAATCTAGAAAAAAATCTAGAAAAAAAATCTAGAAAAAAATCTAGAAAAAAAATCTAGAAAAAAATCTAGAAAAAAAATCTAGAAAAAAAATCTAGAAAAAAATCTAGAAAATAAATCGAGAAAAAAATCTAGAAGAAAATCTAGAAAAAAATCTAGAAAATAAATCTAAAAAAAAATCTAGAAAAAAATCTAGAAAAAAATCTAGAAAATAAATCTAAAAAAAAATCTAGAAAAAAAATCTAGAAAAAAAATCTAGAAAAAAATCTAGAAAAAAAATCTAGAAAAAAAATCTAGAAAATAAATCGAGAAAAAAATCTAGAAAAAAATCTAGAAAAAAAATCTAAAAAAAAATCTAGAAAAAAATCTAGAAAATAAATCTAAAAAAAAATCTAGAAAAAAATCTAGAAAATAAATCTAAAAAAAAATCTAGAAAAAAAATCTAGAAAAAAAATCTAGAAAAAAATCTAGAAAAAAAATCTAGAAAAAAAATCTAGAAAAAAATCTAGAAAATAAATCTAAAAAAAAATCTAGAAAATAAATCTAAAAAAAAATCTAGAAAAAAAATCTAGAAAAAAAATCTAGAAAAAAATCTAGAAAAAAAATCTAGAAAAAAATCTAGAAAAAAATCTAGAAAATAAATCTAAAAAAAAATCTAGAAAGAAATCTAGAAAAAAATCTAGAAAAAAAATCTAGAAAAAAAATCTAGAAAAAAATCTAGAAAATAAATCGAGAAAAAAATCTAGAAAAAAATCTAGAAAAAAAATCTAAAAAAAAATCTAGAAAAAAATCTAGAAAATAAATCTAAAAAAAAATCTAGAAAATAAATCTAGAAAAAAAATCTAGAAAAAAAACTAGAAAAAAAATCTAGAAAAAAATCTAGAAAAAAATCTAGAAAAAAATCTAGAAAATAAATCTAAAAATAAATCTAGAAAAAAAATCTAGAAAAAAAATCTAGAAAAAAATCTAGAAAAAAAATCTAGAAAAAAAATCTAGAAAAAAATCTAGAAAATAATCTAGAAAATAAATCTAAAAAAAAATCTAGAAAGAAATCTAGAAAAAAAATCTAGAAAAAAAATCTAGAAAAAAATCTAGAAAATAAATCTAAAAAAAAATCTAGAAAAAAATCTAGAAAATAAATCTAGAAAAAAAATCTAGAAAAAAAATCTAGAAAAAAATCTAGAAAAAAATCTAGAAAATAAATCTAAAAAAAAATCTAGAAAAAAATCTAGAAAATAAATCTAAAAAAAAATCTAGAAAAAAATCTAGAAAAAAATCTAGAAAAAAATCTAGAAAAAAAATCTAGAAAAAAAATCTAGAAAAAAATCTAGAAAATAAATCGAGAAAAAAATCTAGAAAAAAATCTAGAAAAAAAATCTAGAAAAAAATCTAGAAAAAAATCTAGAAAAAAATCTAGAAAAAAAATCTAGAAAAAAAATCTAGAAAAAAATCTAGAAAATAAATCGAGAAAAAAATCTAGAAAAAAATCTAGAAAAAAAATCTAGAAAAAAATCTAGAAAAAAATCTAGAAAAAAATCTAGAAAATAAATCTAAAAATAAATCTAGAAAAAAAATCTAGAAAAAAAATCTAGAAAAAAATCTAGAAAAAAAATCTAGAAAAAAAATCTAGAAAAAAATCTAGAAAAAAATCTAGAAAATAAATCTAAAAATAAATCTAGAAAGAAATCTAGAAAAAAAATCTAGAAAAAAAATCTAGAAAAAAATCTAGAAAATAAATCTAAAAAAAAATCTAGAAAAAAATCTAGAAAATAAATCTAGAAAAAAAATCTAGAAAAAAAATCTAGAAAAAAAATCTAGAAAAAAATCTAGAAAAAAAATCTAGAAAAAAATCTAGAAAATAAATCTAAAAAAAAATCTAGAAAAAAATCTAGAAAATAAATCTAGAAAAAAAATCTAGAAAAAAAATCTAGAAAAAACATCTAGAAGAAAATCTAGAAAAAAATCTAGAAAAAAAATCTAGAAAAAAAATCTAGAAAAAAAATCTAGAAAAAAATCTAGAAAAAAAATCTAGAAAGAAATCTAGAAAAAAAATCTAGAAAAAAAATCTAGAAAATAAATCTAGAAAAAAATCTAGAAAAAAAATCTAGAAAATAAATCTAGAAAAAAATCTAGAAAAAAAATCTAGAAAAAAATCTAGAAAATAAATCTAAAAAAAAATCTAGAAAAAAATCTAGAAAATACATCTAGAAAAAAAATCTAGAAAAAAAATCTAGAAAAAACATCTAGAAAAAAAATCTAGAAAAAAAATCTAGAAAAAAAATCTAGAAAAAAATCGAGAAAAAAAATCTAGAAAAAAATCTAGAAAAAAATCTAGAAAATAAATCTAAAAAAAAATCTAGAAAGAAATCTAGAAAAAAAATCTAGAAAAAAAATCTAGAAAAAAATCTAGAAAATAAATCTAAAAAAAAATCTAGAAAAAAATCTAGAAAATAAATCTAGAAAAAAAATCTAGAAAAAAAATCTAGAAAAAAATCTAGAAAAAAAATCTAGAAAAAAAATCTAGAAAAAAAATCTAGAAAAAAATCTAGAAAAAAAATCTAGAAAAAAAATCTAGAAAAAAAATCTAGAAAATAAATCGAGAAAAAAATCTAGAAAAAAATCTAGAAAATAAATCTAAAAAAAAATCTAGAAAAAGATCTAGAAAAAAATCTAGAAAAAAATCTAGAAAAAAAATCTAGAAAAAAATCTAGAAAAAAATCTAGAAAAAAATCTAGAAAATAATTCTAAAAAAAAATCTAGAAAGAAAATCTAGAAAAAAAATCTAGAAAAAAATCTAGAAAAAAAATCTAGAAAAAAATCTAGAAAATAAATCTAAAAAAAAATCTAGAAAAAAATCTAGAAAATAAATCTAGAAAAAAAATCTAGAAAAAAAATCTAGAAAAAACATCTAGAAGAAAATCTAGAAAAAAATCTAGAAAAAAAATCTAGAAAAAAAATCTAGAAAAAAAATCTAGAAAAAAATCTAGAAAAAAAATCTAGAAAGAAATCTAGAAAAAAAATCTAGAAAAAAAATCTAGAAAATAAATCTAGAAAAAAATCTAGAAAAAAAATCTTGAAAATAAATCTAGAAAAAAATCTAGAAAAAAAATCTAGAAAAAAATCTAGAAAATAAATCTAAAAAAAAATCTAGAAAAAAATCTAGAAAATAAATCTAGAAAAAAAATCTAGAAAAAAAATCTAGAAAAAACATCTAGAAAAAAAATCTAGAAAAAAAATCTAGAAAAAAAATCTAGAAAAAAATCTAGAAAAAAAATCTAGAAAAAAAATCTAGAAAAAAATCTAGAAAATAAATCGAGAAAAAAAATCTAGAAAAAAAATCTAGAAAATAAATCTAGAAAATAAATCTAGAAAAAAATCTAGAAAAAAAATCTAGAAAAAAATCTAGAAAAAAAATCTAGAAAAAAAATCTAGAAAAAAATCTAGAAAAAAATATAGAAAATAAATCTAGAAAAAAATCTAGAAAATAAATCGAGAAAAAAATCTAGAAAAAAATCTAGAAAATAAATCTAAAAAAAAACCTAGAAAAAAATCTAGAAAATAAATCTAAAAAAAAATCTAGAAAATAAATCTAGAAAAAAAATCTAGAAAAAAAATCTAGAAAAAAAATCTAGAAAAAAATCTAGAAAAAAATCTAGAAAAAAAATCTAGAAAATAAATCTAAAAAAAAATCTAGAAAAAAAATCTAGAAAAAAAATCTAGAAAAAAATCTAGAAAAAAAATCTAGAAAAAAAATCTAGAAAAAAATCTAGAAAAAAATCTAGAAAATAAATCTAAAAAAAAATCTAGAAAGAAATCTAGAAACAAATCTAGCAAAAAAATCTAGAAAAAAATCTAGAAAAAAATCTAGAAAATAAATCTAAAAAAAAATCTAGAAAAAGATCTAGAAAAAAATCTAGAAAATAAATCTAGAAAAAAATCTAGAAAATAAATCTAAAAAAAAATCTAGAAAAAAATCTAGAAAAAAATCTAGAAAATAAATCTAAAAAAAAATCTAGAAAAAAATCTAGAAAATAAATCTAGAAAAAAAATCTAGAAAAAAATCTAGAAAAAAATCTAGAAAAAAATCTAGAAAATAAATCTTAAAAAAAATCTAGAAAAAAAATCTAGAAAAAAAATCTAGAAAAAAATCTAGAAAAAAAATCTAGAAAAAAAATCTAGAAAAAAATCTAGAAAAAAAATCTAGTAAAAAAATCTAGAAAAAAATCTAGAAAATAAATCTAAAAAAAAATCTAGAAAAAAAATCTAGAAAAAAAATCTAGAAAAAAATCTAGAAAAAAAATCTAGAAAAAAAATCTAGAAAAAAATCTAGAAAATAAATCTAAAAAAAAATCTAGAAAATAAATCTAAAAAAAAATCTAGAAAAAAAATCTAGAAAAAAAATCTAGAAAAAAATCTAGAAAAAAAATCTAGAAAAAAATCTAGAAAAAAATCTAGAAAATAAATCTAAAAAAAAATCTAGAAAGAAATCTAGAAAAAAATCTAGAAAAAAAATCTAGAAAAAAAATCTAGAAAAAAATCTAGAAAATAAATCGAGAAAAAAATCTAGAAAAAAATCTAGAAAAAAAATCTAAAAAAAAATCTAGAAAAAAATCTAGAAAATAAATCTAAAAAAAAATCTAGAAAATAAATCTAGAAAAAAAATCTAGAAAAAAAACTAGAAAAAAAATCTAGAAAAAAATCTAGAAAAAAATCTAGAAAAAAATCTAGAAAATAAATCTAAAAATAAATCTAGAAAAAAAATCTAGAAAAAAAATCTAGAAAAAAATCTAGAAAAAAAATCTAGAAAAAAAATATAGAAAAAAATCTAGAAAATAATCTAGAAAATAAATCTAAAAAAAAATCTAGAAAGAAATCTAGAAAAAAAATCTAGAAAAAAAATCTAGAAAAAAATCTAGAAAATAAATCTAAAAAAAAATCTAGAAAAAAATCTAGAAAATAAATCTAGAAAAAAAATCTAGAAAAAAAATCTAGAAAAAAATCTAGAAAAAAATCTAGAAAATAAATCTAAAAAAAAATCTAGAAAAAAATCTAGAAAATAAATCTAAAAAAAAATCTAGAAAAAAATCTAGAAAAAAATCTAGAAAAAAATCTAGAAAAAAAATCTAGAAAAAAAATCTAGAAAAAAATCTAGAAAATAAATCGAGAAAAAAATCTAGAAAAAAATCTAGAAAAAAAATCTAGAAAAAAATCTAGAAAAAAATCTAGAAAAAAATCTAGAAAAAAAATCTAGAAAAAAAATCTAGAAAAAAATCTAGAAAATAAATCGAGAAAAAAATCTAGAAAAAAATCTAGAAAAAAAATCTAGAAAAAAATCTAGAAAAAAATCTAGAAAAAAATCTAGAAAATAAATCTAAAAATAAATCTAGAAAAAAAATCTAGAAAAAAAATCTAGAAAAAAATCTAGAAAAAAAATCTAGAAAAAAAATCTAGAAAAAAATCTAGAAAAAAATCTAGAAAATAAATCTAAAAAAAAATCTAGAAAGAAATCTAGAAAAAAAATCTAGAAAAAAAATCTAGAAAAAAATCTAGAAAATAAATCTAAAAAAAAATCTAGAAAAAAATCTAGAAAATAAATCTAGAAAAAAAATCTAGAAAAAAAATCTAGAAAAAAATCTAGAAAAAAAATCTAGAAAAAAAATCTAGAAAAAAAATCTAGAAAAAAATCTAGAAAAAAAATCTAGAAAAAAAATCTAGAAAAAAATCTAGAAAATAAATCGAGAAAAAAATCTAGAAAAAAATCTAGAAAATAAATCTAAAAAAAAATCTAGAAAAAGATCTAGAAAAAAATCTAGAAAAAAATCTAGAAAAAAAATCTAGAAAAAAATCTAGAAAAAAATCTAGAAAAAAATCTAGAAAATAAATCTAAAAAAAAATCTAGAAAGAAAATCTAGAAAAAAAATCTAGAAAAAAATCTAGAAAAAAAATCTAGAAAAAAATCTAGAAAATAAATCTAAAAAAAAATCTAGAAAAAAATCTAGAAAATAAATCTAGAAAAAAAATCTAGAAAAAAAATCTAGAAAAAACATCTAGAAGAAAATCTAGAAAAAAATCTAGAAAAAAAATCTAGAAAAAAAATCTAGAAAAAAAATCTAGAAAAAAATCTAGAAAAAAAATCTAGAAAGAAATCTAGAAAAAAAATCTAGAAAAAAAATCTAGAAAATAAATCTAGAAAAAAATCTAGAAAAAAAATCTAGAAAATAAATCTAGAAAAAAATCTAGAAAAAAAATCTAGAAAAAAATCTAGAAAATAAATCTAAAAAAAAATCTAGAAAAAAATCTAGAAAATACATCTAGAAAAAAAATCTAGAAAAAAAATCTAGAAAAAACATCTAGAAAAAAAATCTAGAAAAAAAATCTAGAAAAAAAATCTAGAAAAAAATCGAGAAAAAAAATCTAGAAAAAAATCTAGAAAAAAATCTAGAAAATAAATCTAAAAAAAAATCTAGAAAGAAATCTAGAAAAAAAATCTAGAAAAAAAATCTAGAAAAAAATCTAGAAAATAAATCTAAAAAAAAATCTAGAAAAAAATCTAGAAAATAAATCTAGAAAAAAAATCTAGAAAAAAAATCTAGAAAAAAATCTAGAAAAAAAATCTAGAAAAAAAATCTAGAAAAAAAATCTAGAAAAAAATCTAGAAAAAAAATCTAGAAAAAAAATCTAGAAAAAAAATCTAGAAAATAAATCGAGAAAAAAATCTAGAAAAAAATCTAGAAAATAAATCTAAAAAAAAATCTAGAAAAAGATCTAGAAAAAAATCTAGAAAAAAATCTAGAAAAAAAATCTAGAAAAAAATCTAGAAAAAAATCTAGAAAATAATTCTAAAAAAAAATCTAGAAAGAAAATCTAGAAAAAAAATCTAGAAAAAAATCTAGAAAAAAAATCTAGAAAAAAATCTAGAAAATAAATCTAAAAAAAAATCTAGAAAAAAATCTAGAAAATAAATCTAGAAAAAAAATCTAGAAAAAAAATCTAGAAAAAACATCTAGAAGAAAATCTAGAAAAAAATCTAGAAAAAAAATCTAGAAAAAAAATCTAGAAAAAAAATCTAGAAAAAAATCTAGAAAAAAAATCTAGAAAGAAATCTAGAAAAAAAATCTAGAAAAAAAATCTAGAAAATAAATCTAGAAAAAAATCTAGAAAAAAAATCTTGAAAATAAATCTAGAAAAAAATCTAGAAAAAAAATCTAGAAAAAAATCTAGAAAATAAATCTAAAAAAAAATCTAGAAAAAAATCTAGAAAATAAATCTAGAAAAAAAATCTAGAAAAAAAATCTAGAAAAAACATCTAGAAAAAAAATCTAGAAAAAAAATCTAGAAAAAAAATCTAGAAAAAAATCTAGAAAAAAAATCTAGAAAAAAAATCTAGAAAAAAATCTAGAAAATAAATCGAGAAAAAAAATCTAGAAAAAAAATCTAGAAAATAAATCTAGAAAATAAATCTAGAAAAAAATCTAGAAAAAAAATCTAGAAAAAAATCTAGAAAAAAAATCTAGAAAAAAAATCTAGAAAAAAATCTAGAAAAAAATCTAGAAAATAAATCTAGAAAAAAATCTAGAAAATAAATCGAGAAAAAAATCTAGAAAAAAATCTAGAAAATAAATCTAAAAAAAAACCTAGAAAAAAATCTAGAAAATAAATCTAAAAAAAAATCTAGAAAATAAATCTAGAAAAAAAATCTAGAAAAAAAATCTAGAAAAAAAATCTAGAAAAAAATCTAGAAAAAAATCTAGAAAAAAAATCTAGAAAATAAATCTAAAAAAAAATCTAGAAAAAAAATCTAGAAAAAAAATCTAGAAAAAAATCTAGAAAAAAAATCTAGAAAAAAAATCTAGAAAAAAATCTAGAAAAAAATCTAGAAAATAAATCTAAAAAAAAATCTAGAAAGAAATCTAGAAACAAATCTAGCAAAAAAATCTAGAAAAAAATCTAGAAAAAAATCTAGAAAATAAATCTAAAAAAAAATCTAGAAAAAGATCTAGAAAAAAATCTAGAAAATAAATCTAGAAAAAAATCTAGAAAATAAATCTAAAAAAAAATCTAGAAAAAAATCTAGAAAAAAATCTAGAAAATAAATCTAAAAAAAAATCTAGAAAAAAATCTAGAAAATAAATCTAGAAAAAAAATCTAGAAAAAAATCTAGAAAAAAATCTAGAAAAAAATCTAGAAAATAAATCTTAAAAAAAATCTAGAAAAAAAATCTAGAAAAAAAATCTAGAAAAAAATCTAGAAAAAAAATCTAAAAAAAAACCTAGAAAAAAATCTAGAAAATAAATCTAAAAAAAAATCTAGAAAAAAATCTAGAAAATAAATCTAGAAAAAAAATCTAGAAAAAAAATCTAGAAAAAACATCTAGAAAAAAAATCTAGAAAAAAAATCTAGAAAAAAAATCTAGAAAAAAATCTAGAAAAAAAATCTAGAAAAAAAATCTAGAAAAAAATCTAGAAAATAAATCGAGAAAAAAAATCTAGAAAAAAAATCTAGAAAAAAAATCTAGAAAAAAAATCTAGAAAAAAATCTAGAAAATAAATCGAGAAAAAAATCTAGAAAAAAATCTAGAAAATAAATCTAAAAAAAAATCTAGAAAAAAATCTAGAAAAAAATCTAGAAAATAAATCTAAAAAAAAATCTAGAAAAAAATCTAGAAAATAAATCTAGAAAAAAAATCTAGAAAAAAATCTAGAAAAAAATCTAGAAAAAAATCTAGAAAATAAATCTTAAAAAAAATCTAGAAAAAAAATCTAGAAAAAAAATCTAGAAAAAAATCTAGAAAAAAAATCTAGAAAAAAAATCTAGAAAAAAATCTAGAAAAAAATCTAGAAAATAAATCTAAAAAAAATCTAGAAAGAAATCTAGAAAAAAAATCTAGAAAAAAAATCTAGAAAATAAATCTAGAAAAAAATCTAGAAAAAAAATCTAGAAAAAAATCTAGAAAATAAATCTAAAAAAAAATCTAGAAAAAAATCTAGAAAAAAATCTAGAAAATAAATCTAAAAAAAAATCTAGAAAAAAATCTAGAAAATAAATCTAGAAAAAAAATCTAGAAAAAAAATCTAGAAAAAACATCTAGAAAAAAAATCTAGAAAAAAAATCTAGAAAAAAAATCTAGAAAAAAATCTAGAAAAAAAATCTAGAAAAAAAATCTAGAAAAAAATCTAGAAAATAAATCGAGAAAAAAATCTAGAAAAAAATCTAGAAAAAAATCTAGAAAAAAAATCTAGAAAAAAATCTAGAAAAAAATCTAGAAAAAAATCTAGAAAAAAAATCTAGAAAAAAATCTAGAAAAAAATCTAGAAAAAAATCTAGAAAATAAATCTAAAAAAAAATCTAGAAAGAAAATCTAGAAAAAAAATCTAGAAAAAAATCTAGAAAAAAAATCTGGAAAAAAATCTAGAAAATAAATCTAAAAAAAAATCTAGAAAAAAATCTAGAAAATAAATCTAGAAAAAAAATCTAGAAAAAAAATCTAGAAAAAACATCTAGAAGAAAATCTAGAAAAAAATCTAGAAAATAAATCTAGAAAAAAAATCTAGAAAAAAAATCTAGAAAAAAATCTAGAAAAAAAATCTAGAAAAAAAATCTAGAAAAAAAATCTAGTAAAAAAATCTAGAAAAAAATCTAGAAAAAAATCTAGAAAATAAATCTAGAAAAAAATCTAGAAAATAAATCGAGAAAAAAATCTAGAAAAAAATCTAGAAAATAAATCTAAAAAAAAACCTAGAAAAAAATCTAGAAAATAAATCTAAAAAAAAATCTAGAAAAAAATCTAGAAAATAAATCTAGAAAAAAAATCTAGAAAAAAAATCTAGAAAAAACATCTAGAAAAAAAATCTAGAAAAAAAATCTAGAAAAAAAATCTAGAAAAAAATCTAGAAAAAAAATCTAGAAAAAAAATCTAGAAAAAAATCTAGAAAATAAATCGAGAAAAAAAATCTAGAAAAAAAATCTAGAAAAAAAACCTAGAAAATAAATCTAGAAAAAAATCTAGAAAAAAAATCTAGAAAAAAATCTAGAAAAAAAATCTAGAAAAAAAATCTAGAAAAAAATCTAGAAAAAAATCTAGAAAATAAATCTAGAAAAAAATCTAGAAAATAAATCTAGAAAAAAATCTAGAAAATAAATCGAGAAAAAAATCTAGAAAAAAATCTAGAAAATAAATCTAAAAAAAAACCTAGAAAAAAATCTAGAAAATAAATCTAAAAAAAAATCTAGAAAAAAATCTAGAAAATAAATCTAGAAAAAAAATCTAGAAAAAAAATCTAGAAAAAACATCTAGAAAAAAAATCTAGAAAAAAAATCTAGAAAAAAAATCTAGAAAAAAATCTAGAAAAAAAATCTAGAAAAAAAATCTAGAAAAAAATCTAGAAAATAAATCGAGAAAAAAAATCTAGAAAAAAAATCTAGAAAAAAAATCTAGAAAATAAATCTAGAAAAAAATCTAGAAAAAAAATCTAGAAAAAAATCTAGAAAAAAAATCTAGAAAAAAAATCTAGAAAAAAATCTAGAAAAAAATCTAGAAAATAAATCTAGAAAAAAATCTAGAAAAAAAATCTAGAAAAAAATCTAGAAAAAAAATCTAGAAAAAAATCTAGAAAAAAAATCTAGAAAAAAATCTAGAAAAAAAATCTAGTAAAAAAATCTAGAAAAAAATCTAGAAAAAAATCTAGAAAATAAATCTAGAAAAAAATCTAGAAAATAAATCGAGAAAAAAATCTAGAAAAAAATCTAGAAAATAAATCTAAAAAAAAACCTAGAAAAAAATCTAGAAAATAAATCTAAAAAAAAATCTAGAAAAAAATCTAGAAAATAAATCTAGAAAAAAAATCTAGAAAAAAAATCTAGAAAAAACATCTAGAAAAAAAATCTAGAAAAAAAATCTAGAAAAAAAATCTAGAAAAAAATCTAGAAAAAAAATCTAGAAAAAAAATCTAGAAAAAAATCTAGAAAATAAATCGAGAAAAAAAATCTAGAAAAAAAATCTAGAAAAAAAATCTAGAAAATAAATCTAGAAAAAAATCTAGAAAAAAAATCTAGAAAAAAATCTAGAAAAAAAATCTAGAAAAAAAATCTAGAAAAAAATCTAGAAAAAAATCTAGAAAATAAATCTAGAAAAAAATCTAGAAAATAAATCTAGAAAAAAATCTAGAAAATAAATCGAGAAAAAAATCTAGAAAAAAATCTAGAAAATAAATCTAAAAAAAAACCTAGAAAAAAATCTAGAAAATAAATCTAAAAAAAAATCTAGAAAAAAATCTAGAAAATAAATCTAGAAAAAAAATCTAGAAAAAAAATCTAGAAAAAACATCTAGAAAAAAAATCTAGAAAAAAAATCTAGAAAAAAAATCTAGAAAAAAATCTAGAAAAAAAATCTAGAAAAAAAATCTAGAAAAAAATCTAGAAAATAAATCGAGAAAAAAAATCTAGAAAAAAAATCTAGAAAAAAAATCTAGAAAATAAATCTAGAAAAAAATCTAGAAAAAAAATCTAGAAAAAAATCTAGAAAAAAAATCTAGAAAAAAAATCTAGAAAAAAATCTAGAAAAAAATCTAGAAAATAAATCTAGAAAAAAATCTAGAAAATAAATCGAGAAAAAAATCTAGAAAAAAATCTAGAAAATAAATCTAAAAAAAAACCTAGAAAAAAATCTAGAAAATAAATCTAAAAAAAAACCTAGAAAAAAATCTAGAAAATAAATCTAAAAAAAAATCTAGAAAAAAAATCTACAAAAAAAATCTAGAAAAAAAATCTAGAAAATAAATCGAGAAAAAAATCTAGAAAAAAATCTAGAAAAAAATCTAGAAAATAAATCTAAAAAAAAATCTAGAAAAAAAATCTAGAAAAAAAATCTAGAAAAAAATCTAGAAAAAAAATCTAGAAAAAAAATCTAGAAAAAAATCTAGAAAATAAATCTAAAAAAAAATCTAGAAAATAAATCTAAAAAAAAATCTAGAAAAAAAATCTAGAAAAAAAATCTAGAAAAAAATCTAGAAAAAAATCTAGAAAATAAATCTAAAAAAAAATCTAGAAAAAAAATCTAGAAAAAAAATCTAGAAAAAAAATCTAGAAAAAAAATCTAGAAAAAAATCTAGAAAAAAATCTAGAAAATAAATCTAAAAAAAAATCTAGAAAGAAATCTAGAAAAAAATCTAGAAAAAAAATCTAGAAAATAAATCTAGAAAAAAATCTAGAAAAAAAATCTAGAAAAAAATCTAGAAAATAAATCTAAAAAAAAATCTAGAAAAAAATCTAGAAAAAAATCTAGAAAATAAATCTAAAAAAAAATCTAGAAAAAAATCTAGAAAATAAATCTAGAAAAAAAATCTAGAAAAAAAATCTAGAAAAAACATCTAGAAAAAAAATCTAGAAAAAAAATCTAGAAAAAAAATCTAGAAAAAAATCTAGAAAAAAAATCTAGAAAAAAAATCTAGAAAAAAATCTAGAAAATAAATCGAGAAAAAAATCTAGAAAAAAATCTAGAAAAAAATCTAGAAAAAAAATCTAGAAAAAAATCTAGAAAAAAATCTAGAAAAAAATCTAGAAAAAAAATCTAGAAAAAAATCTAGAAAAAAATCTAGAAAAAAATCTAGAAAATAAATCTAAAAAAAAATCTAGAAAGAAAATCTAGAAAAAAAATCTAGAAAAAAATCTAGAAAAAAAATCTAGAAAAAAATCTAGAAAATAAATCTAAAAAAAAATCTAGAAAAAAATCTAGAAAATAAATCTAGAAAAAAAATCTAGAAAAAAAATCTAGAAAAAACATCTAGAAGAAAATCTAGAAAAAAATCTAGAAAATAAATCTAGAAAAAAAATCTAGAAAAAAAATCTAGAAAAAAATCTAGAAAAAAAATCTAGAAAAAAAATCTAGAAAAAAAATCTAGTAAAAAAATCTAGAAAAAAATCTAGAAAAAAATCTAGAAAATAAATCTAGAAAAAAATCTAGAAAATAAATCGAGAAAAAAATCTAGAAAAAAATCTAGAAAATAAATCTAAAAAAAAACCTAGAAAAAAATCTAGAAAATAAATCTAAAAAAAAATCTAGAAAAAAATCTAGAAAATAAATCTAGAAAAAAAATCTAGAAAAAAAATCTAGAAAAAACATCTAGAAAAAAAATCTAGAAAAAAAATCTAGAAAAAAAATCTAGAAAAAAATCTAGAAAAAAAATCTAGAAAAAAAATCTAGAAAAAAATCTAGAAAATAAATCGAGAAAAAAAATCTAGAAAAAAAATCTAGAAAAAAAACCTAGAAAATAAATCTAGAAAAAAATCTAGAAAAAAAATCTAGAAAAAAATCTAGAAAAAAAATCTAGAAAAAAAATCTAGAAAAAAATCTAGAAAAAAATCTAGAAAATAAATCTAGAAAAAAATCTAGAAAATAAATCTAGAAAAAAATCTAGAAAATAAATCGAGAAAAAAATCTAGAAAAAAATCTAGAAAATAAATCTAAAAAAAAACCTAGAAAAAAATCTAGAAAATAAATCTAAAAAAAAATCTAGAAAAAAATCTAGAAAATAAATCTAGAAAAAAAATCTAGAAAAAAAATCTAGAAAAAACATCTAGAAAAAAAATCTAGAAAAAAAATCTAGAAAAAAAATCTAGAAAAAAATCTAGAAAAAAAATCTAGAAAAAAAATCTAGAAAAAAATCTAGAAAATAAATCGAGAAAAAAAATCTAGAAAAAAAATCTAGAAAAAAAATCTAGAAAATAAATCTAGAAAAAAATCTAGAAAAAAAATCTAGAAAAAAATCTAGAAAAAAAATCTAGAAAAAAAATCTAGAAAAAAATCTAGAAAAAAATCTAGAAAATAAATCTAGAAAAAAATCTAGAAAAAAAATCTAGAAAAAAATCTAGAAAAAAAATCTAGAAAAAAATCTAGAAAAAAAATCTAGAAAAAAATCTAGAAAAAAAATCTAGTAAAAAAATCTAGAAAAAAATCTAGAAAAAAATCTAGAAAATAAATCTAGAAAAAAATCTAGAAAATAAATCGAGAAAAAAATCTAGAAAAAAATCTAGAAAATAAATCTAAAAAAAAACCTAGAAAAAAATCTAGAAAATAAATCTAAAAAAAAATCTAGAAAAAAATCTAGAAAATAAATCTAGAAAAAAAATCTAGAAAAAAAATCTAGAAAAAACATCTAGAAAAAAAATCTAGAAAAAAAATCTAGAAAAAAAATCTAGAAAAAAATCTAGAAAAAAAATCTAGAAAAAAAATCTAGAAAAAAATCTAGAAAATAAATCGAGAAAAAAAATCTAGAAAAAAAATCTAGAAAAAAAATCTAGAAAATAAATCTAGAAAAAAATCTAGAAAAAAAATCTAGAAAAAAATCTAGAAAAAAAATCTAGAAAAAAAATCTAGAAAAAAATCTAGAAAAAAATCTAGAAAATAAATCTAGAAAAAAATCTAGAAAATAAATCTAGAAAAAAATCTAGAAAATAAATCGAGAAAAAAATCTAGAAAAAAATCTAGAAAATAAATCTAAAAAAAAACCTAGAAAAAAATCTAGAAAATAAATCTAAAAAAAAATCTAGAAAAAAATCTAGAAAATAAATCTAGAAAAAAAATCTAGAAAAAAAATCTAGAAAAAACATCTAGAAAAAAAATCTAGAAAAAAAATCTAGAAAAAAAATCTAGAAAAAAATCTAGAAAAAAAATCTAGAAAAAAAATCTAGAAAAAAATCTAGAAAATAAATCGAGAAAAAAAATCTAGAAAAAAAATCTAGAAAAAAAATCTAGAAAATAAATCTAGAAAAAAATCTAGAAAAAAAATCTAGAAAAAAATCTAGAAAAAAAATCTAGAAAAAAAATCTAGAAAAAAATCTAGAAAAAAATCTAGAAAATAAATCTAGAAAAAAATCTAGAAAATAAATCGAGAAAAAAATCTAGAAAAAAATCTAGAAAATAAATCTAAAAAAAAACCTAGAAAAAAATCTAGAAAATAAATCTAAAAAAAAACCTAGAAAAAAATCTAGAAAATAAATCTAAAAAAAAATCTAGAAAAAAAATCTACAAAAAAAATCTAGAAAAAAAATCTAGAAAATAAATCGAGAAAAAAATCTAGAAAAAAATCTAGAAAAAAATCTAGAAAATAAATCTAAAAAAAAATCTAGAAAAAAAATCTAGAAAAAAAATCTAGAAAAAAATCTAGAAAAAAAATCTAGAAAAAAAATCTAGAAAAAAATCTAGAAAATAAATCTAAAAAAAAATCTAGAAAATAAATCTAAAAAAAAATCTAGAAAAAAAATCTAGAAAAAAAATCTAGAAAAAAATCTAGAAAAAAATCTAGAAAATAAATCTAAAAAAAAATCTAGAAAAAAAATCTAGAAAAAAAATCTAGAAAAAAAATCTAGAAAAAAAATCTAGAAAAAAATCTAGAAAAAAATCTAGAAAATAAATCTAAAAAAAAATCTAGAAAGAAATCTAGAAAAAAATCTAGAAAAAAAATCTAGAAAAAAATCTAGAAAAAAAATCTAGAAAAAAATCTAGAAAAAAAATCTAGAAAAAAAATCTAGAAAAAAATCTAGAAAATAAATCGAGAAAAAAATCTAGAAGAAAATCTAGAAAAAAATCTAGAAAATAAATCTAAAAAAAAATCTAGAAAAAAATCTAGAAAAAAATCTAGAAAATAAATCTAAAAAAAAATCTAGAAAAAAAATCTAGAAAAAAAATCTAGAAAAAAATCTAGAAAAAAAATCTAGAAAAAAAATCTAGAAAATAAATCGAGAAAAAAATCTAGAAAAAAATCTAGAAAAAAAATCTAAAAAAAAATCTAGAAAAAAATCTAGAAAATAAATCTAAAAAAAAATCTAGAAAAAAATCTAGAAAATAAATCTAAAAAAAAATCTAGAAAAAAAATCTAGAAAAAAAATCTAGAAAAAAATCTAGAAAAAAAATCTAGAAAAAAAATCTAGAAAAAAATCTAGAAAATAAATCTAAAAAAAAATCTAGAAAATAAATCTAAAAAAAAATCTAGAAAAAAAATCTAGAAAAAAAATCTAGAAAAAAATCTAGAAAAAAAATCTAGAAAAAAATCTAGAAAAAAATCTAGAAAATAAATCTAAAAAAAAATCTAGAAAGAAATCTAGAAAAAAATCTAGAAAAAAAATCTAGAAAAAAATCTAGAAAAAAAATCTAGAAAAAAATCTAGAAAAAAAATCTAGAAAAAAAATCTAGAAAAAAATCTAGAAAATAAATCGAGAAAAAAATCTAGAAAAAAATCTAGAAAAAAAATCTAAAAAAAAATCTAGAAAAAAATCTAGAAAATAAATCTAAAAAAAAATCTAGAAAATAAATCTAGAAAAAAAATCTAGAAAAAAAACTAGAAAAAAAATCTAGAAAAAAATCTAGAAAAAAATCTAGAAAAAAATCTAGAAAATAAATCTAAAAATAAATCTAGAAAAAAAATCTAGAAAAAAAATCTAGAAAAAAATCTAGAAAAAAAATCTAGAAAAAAAATCTAGAAAAAAATCTAGAAAAAAATCTAGAAAATAAATCTAAAAAAAAATCTAGAAAGAAATCTAGAAAAAAAATCTAGAAAAAAAATCTAGAAAAAAATCTAGAAAATAAATCTAAAAAAAAATCTAGAAAAAAATCTAGAAAATAAATCTAGAAAAAAAATCTAGAAAAAAAATCTAGAAAAAAATCTAGAAAAAAATCTAGAAAATAAATCTAAAAAAAAATCTAGAAAAAAATCTAGAAAATAAATCTAAAAAAAAATCTAGAAAAAAATCTAGAAAAAAATCTAGAAAAAAATCTAGAAAAAAAATCTAGAAAAAAAATCTAGAAAAAAATCTAGAAAATAAATCGAGAAAAAAATCTAGAAAAAAATCTAGAAAAAAAATCTAGAAAAAAATCTAGAAAAAAATCTAGAAAAAAATCTAGAAAAAAAATCTAGAAAAAAAATCTAGAAAAAAATCTAGAAAATAAATCGAGAAAAAAATCTAGAAAAAAATCTAGAAAAAAAATCTAAAAAAAAATCTAGAAAAAAATCTAGAAAATAAATCTAAAAAAAAATCTAGAAAATAAATCTAGAAAAAAAATCTAGAAAAAAAACTAGAAAAAAAATCTAGAAAAAAATCTAGAAAAAAATCTAGAAAAAAATCTAGAAAATAAATCTAAAAATAAATCTAGAAAAAAAATCTAGAAAAAAAATCTAGAAAAAAATCTAGAAAAAAAATCTAGAAAAAAAATCTAGAAAAAAATCTAGAAAAAAATCTAGAAAATAAATCTAAAAAAAAATCTAGAAAGAAATCTAGAAAAAAAATCTAGAAAAAAAATCTAGAAAAAAATCTAGAAAATAAATCTAAAAAAAAATCTAGAAAAAAATCTAGAAAATAAATCTAGAAAAAAAATCTAGAAAAAAAATCTAGAAAAAAATCTAGAAAAAAAATCTAGAAAAAAAATCTAGAAAAAAAATCTAGAAAAAAATCTAGAAAAAAAATCTAGAAAAAAAATCTAGAAAAAAATCTAGAAAATAAATCGAGAAAAAAATCTAGAAAAAAATCTAGAAAATAAATCTAAAAAAAAATCTAGAAAAAGATCTAGAAAAAAATCTAGAAAAAAATCTAGAAAAAAAATCTAGAAAAAAATCTAGAAAAAAATCTAGAAAAAAATCTAGAAAATAAATCTAAAAAAAAATCTAGAAAGAAAATCTAGAAAAAAAATCTAGAAAAAAATCTAGAAAAAAAATCTAGAAAAAAATCTAGAAAATAAATCTAAAAAAAAATCTAGAAAAAAATCTAGAAAATAAATCTAGAAAAAAAATCTAGAAAAAAAATCTAGAAAAAACATCTAGAAGAAAATCTAGAAAAAAATCTAGAAAAAAAATCTAGAAAAAAAATCTAGAAAAAAAATCTAGAAAAAAATCTAGAAAAAAAATCTAGAAAGAAATCTAGAAAAAAAATCTAGAAAAAAAATCTAGAAAATAAATCTAGAAAAAAATCTAGAAAAAAAATCTAGAAAATAAATCTAGAAAAAAATCTAGAAAAAAAATCTAGAAAAAAATCTAGAAAATACATCTAGAAAAAAAATCTAGAAAAAAAATCTAGAAAAAACATCTAGAAAAAAAATCTAGAAAAAAAATCTAGAAAAAAAATCTAGAAAAAAATCGAGAAAAAAAATCTAGAAAAAAATCTAGAAAAAAATCTAGAAAATAAATCTAAAAAAAAATCTAGAAAGAAATCTAGAAAAAAAATCTAGAAAAAAAATCTAGAAAAAAAATCTAGAAAAAAATCTAGAAAAAAATCTAGAAAATAAATCTAAAAAAAAATCTAGAAAAAAATCTAGAAAATAAATCTAAAAAAAAATCTAGAAAAAAATCTAGAAAAAAATCTAGAAAAAAATCTAGAAAAAAAATCTAGAAAAAAAATCTAGAAAAAAATCTAGAAAATAAATCGAGAAAAAAATCTAGAAAAAAATCTAGAAAAAAAATCTAGAAAAAAATCTAGAAAAAAATCTAGAAAAAAATCTAGAAAAAAAATCTAGAAAAAAAATCTAGAAAAAAATCTAGAAAATAAATCGAGAAAAAAATCTAGAAAAAAATCTAGAAAAAAAATCTAAAAAAAAATCTAGAAAAAAATCTAGAAAATAAATCTAAAAAAAAATCTAGAAAATAAATCTAGAAAAAAAATCTAGAAAAAAAACTAGAAAAAAAATCTAGAAAAAAATCTAGAAAAAAATCTAGAAAAAAATCTAGAAAATAAATCTAAAAATAAATCTAGAAAAAAAATCTAGAAAAAAAATCTAGAAAAAAATCTAGAAAAAAAATCTAGAAAAAAAATCTAGAAAAAAATCTAGAAAAAAATCTAGAAAATAAATCTAAAAAAAAATCTAGAAAGAAATCTAGAAAAAAAATCTAGAAAAAAAATCTAGAAAAAAATCTAGAAAATAAATCTAAAAAAAAATCTAGAAAAAAATCTAGAAAATAAATCTAGAAAAAAAATCTAGAAAAAAAATCTAGAAAAAAATCTAGAAAAAAAATCTAGAAAAAAAATCTAGAAAAAAAATCTAGAAAAAAATCTAGAAAAAAAATCTAGAAAAAAAATCTAGAAAAAAATCTAGAAAATAAATCGAGAAAAAAATCTAGAAAAAAATCTAGAAAATAAATCTAAAAAAAAATCTAGAAAAAGATCTAGAAAAAAATCTAGAAAAAAATCTAGAAAAAAAATCTAGAAAAAAATCTAGAAAAAAATCTAGAAAAAAATCTAGAAAATAAATCTAAAAAAAAATCTAGAAAGAAAATCTAGAAAAAAAATCTAGAAAAAAATCTAGAAAAAAAATCTAGAAAAAAATCTAGAAAATAAATCTAAAAAAAAATCTAGAAAAAAATCTAGAAAATAAATCTAGAAAAAAAATCTAGAAAAAAAATCTAGAAAAAACATCTAGAAGAAAATCTAGAAAAAAATCTAGAAAAAAAATCTAGAAAAAAAATCTAGAAAAAAAATATAGAAAAAAATCTAGAAAAAAAATCTAGAAAGAAATCTAGAAAAAAAATCTAGAAAAAAAATCTAGAAAATAAATCTAGAAAAAAATCTAGAAAAAAAATCTAGAAAATAAATCTAGAAAAAAATCTAGAAAAAAAATCTAGAAAAAAATCTAGAAAATAAATCTAAAAAAAAATCTAGAAAAAAATCTAGAAAATACATCTAGAAAAAAAATCTAGAAAAAAAATCTAGAAAAAACATCTAGAAAAAAAATCTAGAAAAAAAATCTAGAAAAAAAATCTAGAAAAAAATCGAGAAAAAAAATCTAGAAAAAAATCTAGAAAAAAATCTAGAAAATAAATCTAAAAAAAAATCTAGAAAGAAATCTAGAAAAAAAATCTAGAAAAAAAATCTAGAAAAAAATCTAGAAAATAAATCTAAAAAAAAATCTAGAAAAAAATCTAGAAAATAAATCTAGAAAAAAAATCTAGAAAAAAAATCTAGAAAAAAATCTAGAAAAAAAATCTAGAAAAAAAATCTAGAAAAAAAATCTAGAAAAAAATCTAGAAAAAAAATCTAGAAAAAAAATCTAGAAAAAAAATCTAGAAAATAAATCGAGAAAAAAATCTAGAAAAAAATCTAGAAAATAAATCTAAAAAAAAATCTAGAAAAAAATCTAGAAAAAAAATCTAGAAAAAAAATCTAGAAAAAAATCTAGAAAAAAAATCTAGAAAGAAATCTAGAAAAAAAATCTAGAAAAAAAATCTAGAAAATAAATCTAGAAAAAAATCTAGAAAAAAAATCTAGAAAATAAATCTAGAAAAAAATCTAGAAAAAAAATCTAGAAAAAAATCTAGAAAATACATCTAGAAAAAAAATCTAGAAAAAAAATCTAGAAAAAACATCTAGAAAAAAAATCTAGAAAAAAAATCTAGAAAAAAAATCTAGAAAAAAATCGAGAAAAAAAATCTAGAAAAAAATCTAGAAAAAAATCTAGAAAATAAATCTAAAAAAAAATCTAGAAAGAAATCTAGAAAAAAAATCTAGAAAAAAAATCTAGAAAAAAAATCTAGAAAAAAATCTAGAAAAAAATCTAGAAAATAAATCTAAAAAAAAATCTAGAAAAAAATCTAGAAAATAAATCTAAAAAAAAATCTAGAAAAAAATCTAGAAAAAAATCTAGAAAAAAATCTAGAAAAAAAATCTAGAAAAAAAATCTAGAAAAAAATCTAGAAAATAAATCGAGAAAAAAATCTAGAAAAAAATCTAGAAAAAAAATCTAGAAAAAAATCTAGAAAAAAATCTAGAAAAAAATCTAGAAAAAAAATCTAGAAAAAAAATCTAGAAAAAAATCTAGAAAATAAATCGAGAAAAAAATCTAGAAAAAAATCTAGAAAAAAAATCTAAAAAAAAATCTAGAAAAAAATCTAGAAAATAAATCTAAAAAAAAATCTAGAAAATAAATCTAGAAAAAAAATCTAGAAAAAAAACTAGAAAAAAAATCTAGAAAAAAATCTAGAAAAAAATCTAGAAAAAAATCTAGAAAATAAATCTAAAAATAAATCTAGAAAAAAAATCTAGAAAAAAAATCTAGAAAAAAATCTAGAAAAAAAATCTAGAAAAAAAATCTAGAAAAAAATCTAGAAAAAAATCTAGAAAATAAATCTAAAAAAAAATCTAGAAAGAAATCTAGAAAAAAAATCTAGAAAAAAAATCTAGAAAAAAATCTAGAAAATAAATCTAAAAAAAAATCTAGAAAAAAATCTAGAAAATAAATCTAGAAAAAAAATCTAGAAAAAAAATCTAGAAAAAAATCTAGAAAAAAAATCTAGAAAAAAAATCTAGAAAAAAAATCTAGAAAAAAATCTAGAAAAAAAATCTAGAAAAAAAATCTAGAAAAAAATCTAGAAAATAAATCGAGAAAAAAATCTAGAAAAAAATCTAGAAAATAAATCTAAAAAAAAATCTAGAAAAAGATCTAGAAAAAAATCTAGAAAAAAATCTAGAAAAAAAATCTAGAAAAAAATCTAGAAAAAAATCTAGAAAAAAATCTAGAAAATAAATCTAAAAAAAAATCTAGAAAGAAAATCTAGAAAAAAAATCTAGAAAAAAATCTAGAAAAAAAATCTAGAAAAAAATCTAGAAAATAAATCTAAAAAAAAATCTAGAAAAAAATCTAGAAAATAAATCTAGAAAAAAAATCTAGAAAAAAAATCTAGAAAAAACATCTAGAAGAAAATCTAGAAAAAAATCTAGAAAAAAAATCTAGAAAAAAAATCTAGAAAAAAAATCTAGAAAAAAATCTAGAAAAAAAATCTAGAAAGAAATCTAGAAAAAAAATCTAGAAAAAAAATCTAGAAAATAAATCTAGAAAAAAATCTAGAAAAAAAATCTAGAAAATAAATCTAGAAAAAAATCTAGAAAAAAAATCTAGAAAAAAATCTAGAAAATAAATCTAAAAAAAAATCTAGAAAAAAATCTAGAAAATACATCTAGAAAAAAAATCTAGAAAAAAAATCTAGAAAAAACATCTAGAAAAAAAATCTAGAAAAAAAATCTAGAAAAAAAATCTAGAAAAAAATCGAGAAAAAAAATCTAGAAAAAAATCTAGAAAAAAATCTAGAAAATAAATCTAAAAAAAAATCTAGAAAGAAATCTAGAAAAAAAATCTAGAAAAAAAATCTAGAAAAAAATCTAGAAAATAAATCTAAAAAAAAATCTAGAAAAAAATCTAGAAAATAAATCTAGAAAAAAAATCTAGAAAAAAAATCTAGAAAAAAATCTAGAAAAAAAATCTAGAAAAAAAATCTAGAAAAAAAATCTAGAAAAAAATCTAGAAAAAAAATCTAGAAAAAAAATCTAGAAAAAAAATCTAGAAAATAAATCGAGAAAAAAATCTAGAAAAAAATCTAGAAAATAAATCTAAAAAAAAATCTAGAAAAAGATCTAGAAAAAAATCTAGAAAAAAATCTAGAAAAAAAATCTAGAAAAAAATCTAGAAAAAAATCTAGAAAAAAATCTAGAAAATAATTCTAAAAAAAAATCTAGAAAGAAAATCTAGAAAAAAAATCTAGAAAAAAATCTAGAAAAAAAATCTAGAAAAAAATCTAGAAAATAAATCTAAAAAAAAATCTAGAAAAAAATCTAGAAAATAAATCTAGAAAAAAAATCTAGAAAAAAAATCTAGAAAAAACATCTAGAAGAAAATCTAGAAAAAAATCTAGAAAAAAAATCTAGAAAAAAAATCTAGAAAAAAAATCTAGAAAAAAATCTAGAAAAAAAATCTAGAAAGAAATCTAGAAAAAAAATCTAGAAAAAAAATCTAGAAAATAAATCTAGAAAAAAATCTAGAAAAAAAATCTTGAAAATAAATCTAGAAAAAAATCTAGAAAAAAAATCTAGAAAAAAATCTAGAAAATAAATCTAAAAAAAAATCTAGAAAAAAATCTAGAAAATAAATCTAGAAAAAAAATCTAGAAAAAAAATCTAGAAAAAACATCTAGAAAAAAAATCTAGAAAAAAAATCTAGAAAAAAAATCTAGAAAAAAATCTAGAAAAAAAATCTAGAAAAAAATCTAGAAAATAAATCGAGAAAAAAAATCTAGAAAAAAAATCTAGAAAAAAAATCTAGAAAATAAATCTAGAAAAAAATCTAGAAAAAAAATCTAGAAAAAAATCTAGAAAAAAAATCTAGAAAAAAAATCTAGAAAAAAATCTAGAAAAAAATCTAGAAAATAAATCTAGAAAAAAATCTAGAAAATAAATCGAGAAAAAAATCTAGAAAAAAATCTAGAAAATAAATCTAAAAAAAAACCTAGAAAAAAATCTAGAAAATAAATCTAAAAAAAAATCTAGAAAATAAATCTAGAAAAAAAATCTAGAAAAAAAATCTAGAAAAAAAATCTAGAAAAAAATCTAGAAAAAAATCTAGAAAAAAAATCTAGAAAATAAATCTAAAAAAAAATCTAGAAAAAAAATCTAGAAAAAAAATCTAGAAAAAAATCTAGAAAAAAAATCTAGAAAAAAAATCTAGAAAAAAATCTAGAAAAAAATCTAGAAAATAAATCTAAAAAAAAATCTAGAAAGAAATCTAGAAACAAATCTAGCAAAAAAATCTAGAAAAAAATCTAGAAAAAAATCTAGAAAATAAATCTAAAAAAAAATCTAGAAAAAGATCTAGAAAAAAATCTAGAAAATAAATCTAGAAAAAAATCTAGAAAATAAATCGAGAAAAAAATCTAGAAAAAAATCTAGAAAATAAATCTAAAAAAAAACCTAGAAAAAAATCTAGAAAATAAATCTAAAAAAAAATCTAGAAAAAAAATCTAGAAAAAAAATCTAGAAAAAAAATCTAGAAAAAAAATCTAGAAAAAAATCTAGAAAAAAATCTAGAAAAAAAATCTAGAAAATAAATCTAAAAAAAAATCTAGAAAAAAAATCTAGAAAAAAAATCTAGAAAAAAATCTAGAAAAAAAATCTAGAAAAAAAATCTAGAAAAAAATCTATAAAAAAATCTAGAAAATAAATCTAAAAAAAAATCTAGAAAGAAATCTAGAAAAAAATCTAGCAAAAAAATCTAGAAAAAAATCTAGAAAAAAATCTAGAAAATAAATCTAAAAAAAAATCTAGAAAAAGATCTAGAAAAAAATCTAGAAAAAAATTTAGAAAAAAAATCTAGAAAAAAATCTAGAAAAAAATCTAGAAAAAAATCTAGAAAATAAATCTAAAAAAAAATCTAGAAAGAAAATCTAGAAAAAAAATCTAGAAAAAAATCTAGAAAAAAAATCTAGAAAAAAATCTAGAAAATAAATCTAAAAAAAAATCTAGAAAAAAATCTAGAAAATAAATCTAGAAAAAAAATCTAGAAAAAAAATCTAGAAAAAACATCTAGAAGAAAATCTAGAAAAAAATCTAGAAAAAACATCTAGAAAAAAAATCTAGAAAATAAATCTAGAAAAAAATCTAGAAAAAAAATCTAGAAAATAAATCTAGAAAAAAATCTAGAAAAAAAATCTAGAAAAAAATCTAGAAAATAAATCTAAAAAAAAATCTAGAAAAAAATCTAGAAAATAAATCTAGAAAAAAAATCTAGAAAAAAAATCTAGAAAAAACATCTAGAAGAAAATCTAGAAAAAAATCTAGAAAAAAAATCTAGAAAAAAAATCTAGAAAAAAAATCTAGAAAAAAATCTAGAAAAAAAATCTAGAAAGAAATCTAGAAAAAAAATCTAGAAAAAAAATCTAGAAAATAAATCTAGAAAAAAATCTAGAAAAAAAATCTAGAAAATAAATCTAGAAAAAAATCTAGAAAAAAAATCTAGAAAAAAATCTAGAAAATAAATCTAAAAAAAAATCTAGAAAAAAATCTAGAAAATAAATCTAGAAAAAAAATCTAGAAAAAAAATCTAGAAAAAACATCTAGAAAAAAAATCTAGAAAAAAAATCTAGAAAAAAAATCTAGAAAAAAATCTAGAAAAAAAATCTAGAAAAAAAATCGAGAAAAAAATCTAGAAAATAAATCGAGAAAAAAAATCTAGAAAAAAAATCTAGAAAAAAAATCTAGAAAATAAATCTAGAAAAAAATCTAGAAAAAAAATCTAGAAAAAAATCTAGAAAAAAAATCTAGAAAAAAAATCTAGAAAAAAATCTAGAAAAAAATCTAGAAAATAAATCTAAAAATAAATCTAGAAAGAAATCTAGAAAAAAAATCTAGAAAAAAATCTAGAAAAAAAATCTAGAAAAAAAATCTAGAAAATAAATCTAGAAAAAAAATCTAGAAAAAAAATCTAGAAAAAAATCTAGAAAAAAATCTAGAAAAAAATCTAGAAAATAAATCTAAAAAAAAATCTAGAAAAAAAATCTAGAAAAAAAATCTAGAAAAAAATCTAGAAAAAAAATCTAGAAAAAAAATCTAGAAAAAAATCTAGAAAAAAATCTAGAAAATAAATCTAAAAAAAAATCTAGAAAATAAATCTAGAAAAAAAATCTAGAAAAAAAATCTAGAAAAAAATCTAGAAAAAAATCTAGAAAAAAATCTAGAAAATAAATCTAAAAAAAAATCTAGAAAAGAAATCTAGAAAAAAATCTAGAAAGAAAATCTAGAAAAAAAATCTAGAAAAAAATCTAGAAAAAAATCTAGAAAATAAATCTAGAAAAAAATCTAGAAAAAAAATCTAGAAAAAAAATCTAGAAAATAAATCTAAAAAAAAATCTAGAAAAAAATCTAGAAAAAAATCTAGAAAATAAATCTAAAAAAAAATCTAGAAAAAAAATCTAGAAAAAAAATCTAGAAAAAAATCTAGAAAAAAAATCTAGAAAAAAATTTAGAAAAAAAATCTAGAAAAAAATCTAGAAAAAAATCTAGAAAAAAATCTAGAAAATAAATCTAAAAAAAAATCTAGAAAGAAAATCTAGAAAAAAAATCTAGAAAAAAATCTAGAAAAAAAATCTAGAAAAAAATCTAGAAAATAAATCTAAAAAAAAATCTAGAAAAAAATCTAGAAAATAAATCTAGAAAAAAAATCTAGAAAAAAAATCTAGAAAAAACATCTAGAAGAAAATCTAGAAAAAAATCTAGAAAAAACATCTAGAAAAAAAATCTAGAAAATAAATCTAGAAAAAAATCTAGAAAAAAAATCTAGAAAATAAATCTAGAAAAAAATCTAGAAAAAAAATCTAGAAAAAAATCTAGAAAATAAATCTAAAAAAAAATCTAGAAAAAAATCTAGAAAAAAATCTAGAAAATAAATCTAAAAAAAAATCTAGAAAAAAAATCTAGAAAAAAAATCTAGAAAATAAATCGAGAAAAAAATCTAGAAAAAAATCTAGAAAAAAAATCTAAAAAAAAATCTAGAAAAAAATCTAGAAAATAAATCTAAAAAAAAATCTAGAAAAAAATCTAGAAAATAAATCTAAAAAAAAATCTAGAAAAAAAATCTAGAAAAAAAATCTAGAAAAAAATCTAGAAAAAAAATCTAGAAAAAAAATCTAGAAAAAAATCTAGAAAATAAATCTAAAAAAAAATCTAGAAAATAAATCTAAAAAAAAATCTAGAAAAAAAATCTAGAAAAAAAATCTAGAAAAAAATCTAGAAAAAAAATCTAGAAAAAAATCTAGAAAAAAATCTAGAAAATAAATCTAAAAAAAAATCTAGAAAGAAATCTAGAAAAAAATCTAGAAAAAAAATCTAGAAAAAAATCTAGAAAAAAAATCTAGAAAAAAATCTAGAAAAAAAATCTAGAAAAAAAATCTAGAAAAAAATCGAGAAAATAAATCGAGAAAAAAATCTAGAAAAAAATCTAGAAAAAAAATCTAAAAAAAAATCTAGAAAAAAATCTAGAAAATAAATCTAAAAAAAAATCTAGAAAATAAATCTAGAAAAAAAATCTAGAAAAAAAACTAGAAAAAAAATCTAGAAAAAAATCTAGAAAAAAATCTAGAAAAAAATCTAGAAAATAAATCTAAAAATAAATCTAGAAAAAAAATCTAGAAAAAAAATCTAGAAAAAAATCTAGAAAAAAAATCTAGAAAAAAAATCTAGAAAAAAATCTAGAAAAAAATCTAGAAAATAAATCTAAAAAAAAATCTAGAAAGAAATCTAGAAAAAAAATCTAGAAAAAAAATCTAGAAAAAAATCTAGAAAATAAATCTAAAAAAAAATCTAGAAAAAAATCTAGAAAATAAATCTAGAAAAAAAATCTAGAAAAAAAATCTAGAAAAAAATCTAGAAAAAAATCTAGAAAATAAATCTAAAAAAAAATCTAGAAAAAAATCTAGAAAATAAATCTAAAAAAAAATCTAGAAAAAAATCTAGAAAAAAATCTAGAAAAAAATCTAGAAAAAAAATCTAGAAAAAAAATCTAGAAAAAAATCTAGAAAATAAATCGAGAAAAAAATCTAGAAAAAAATCTAGAAAAAAAATCTAGAAAAAAATCTAGAAAAAAATCTAGAAAAAAATCTAGAAAAAAAATCTAGAAAAAAAATCTAGAAAAAAATCTAGAAAATAAATCGAGAAAAAAATCTAGAAAAAAATCTAGAAAAAAAATCTAAAAAAAAATCTAGAAAAAAATCTAGAAAATAAATCTAAAAAAAAATCTAGAAAATAAATCTAGAAAAAAAATCTAGAAAAAAAACTAGAAAAAAAATCTAGAAAAAAATCTAGAAAAAAATCTAGAAAAAAATCTAGAAAATAAATCTAAAAATAAATCTAGAAAAAAAATCTAGAAAAAAAATCTAGAAAAAAATCTAGAAAAAAAATCTAGAAAAAAAATCTAGAAAAAAATCTAGAAAAAAATCTAGAAAATAAATCTAAAAAAAAATCTAGAAAGAAATCTAGAAAAAAAATCTAGAAAAAAAATCTAGAAAAAAATCTAGAAAATAAATCTAAAAAAAAATCTAGAAAAAAATCTAGAAAATAAATCTAGAAAAAAAATCTAGAAAAAAAATCTAGAAAAAAATCTAGAAAAAAAATCTAGAAAAAAAATCTAGAAAAAAATCTAGAAAAAAATCTAGAAAATAAATCTAAAAAAAAATCTAGAAAAAAAATCTAGAAAAAAAATCTAGAAAAAAATCTAGAAAAAAAATCTAGAAAAAAAATCTAGAAAATAAATCGAGAAAAAAATCTAGAAAAAAATCTAGAAAAAAAATCTAAAAAAAAATCTAGAAAAAAATCTAGAAAATAAATCTAAAAAAAAATCTAGAAAAAAATCTAGAAAATAAATCTAAAAAAAAATCTAGAAAAAAAATCTAGAAAAAAAATCTAGAAAAAAATCTAGAAAAAAAATCTAGAAAAAAAATCTAGAAAAAAATCTAGAAAATAAATCTAAAAAAAAATCTAGAAAATAAATCTAAAAAAAAATCTAGAAAAAAAATCTAGAAAAAAAATCTAGAAAAAAATCTAGAAAAAAAATCTAGAAAAAAATCTAGAAAAAAATCTAGAAAATAAATCTAAAAAAAAATCTAGAAAGAAATCTAGAAAAAAATCTAGAAAAAAAATCTAGAAAAAAATCTAGAAAAAAAATCTAGAAAAAAATCTAGAAAAAAAATCTAGAAAAAAAATCTAGAAAAAAATCTAGAAAATAAATCGAGAAAAAAATCTAGAAAAAAATCTAGAAAAAAAATCTAAAAAAAAATCTAGAAAAAAATCTAGAAAATAAATCTAAAAAAAAATCTAGAAAATAAATCTAGAAAAAAAATCTAGAAAAAAAACTAGAAAAAAAATCTAGAAAAAAATCTAGAAAAAAATCTAGAAAAAAATCTAGAAAATAAATCTAAAAATAAATCTAGAAAAAAAATCTAGAAAAAAAATCTAGAAAAAAATCTAGAAAAAAAATCTAGAAAAAAAATCTAGAAAAAAATCTAGAAAAAAATCTAGAAAATAAATCTAAAAAAAAATCTAGAAAGAAATCTAGAAAAAAAATCTAGAAAAAAAATCTAGAAAAAAATCTAGAAAATAAATCTAAAAAAAAATCTAGAAAAAAATCTAGAAAATAAATCTAGAAAAAAAATCTAGAAAAAAAATCTAGAAAAAAATCTAGAAAAAAATCTAGAAAATAAATCTAAAAAAAAATCTAGAAAAAAATCTAGAAAATAAATCTAAAAAAAAATCTAGAAAAAAATCTAGAAAAAAATCTAGAAAAAAATCTAGAAAAAAAATCTAGAAAAAAAATCTAGAAAAAAATCTAGAAAATAAATCGAGAAAAAAATCTAGAAAAAAATCTAGAAAAAAAATCTAGAAAAAAATCTAGAAAAAAATCTAGAAAAAAATCTAGAAAAAAAATCTAGAAAAAAAATCTAGAAAAAAATCTAGAAAATAAATCGAGAAAAAAATCTAGAAAAAAATCTAGAAAAAAAATCTAAAAAAAAATCTAGAAAAAAATCTAGAAAAAAATCTAGAAAAAAATCTAGAAAAAAATCTAGAAAAAAAATCTAGAAAAAAAATCTAGAAAAAAATCTAGAAAATAAATCGAGAAAAAAATCTAGAAAAAAATCTAGAAAAAAAATCTAAAAAAAAATCTAGAAAAAAATCTAGAAAATAAATCTAAAAAAAAATCTAGAAAATAAATCTAGAAAAAAAATCTAGAAAAAAAACTAGAAAAAAAATCTAGAAAAAAATCTAGAAAAAAATCTAGAAAAAAATCTAGAAAATAAATCTAAAAATAAATCTAGAAAAAAAATCTAGAAAAAAAATCTAGAAAAAAATCTAGAAAAAAAATCTAGAAAAAAAATCTAGAAAAAAATCTAGAAAAAAATCTAGAAAATAAATCTAAAAAAAAATCTAGAAAGAAATCTAGAAAAAAAATCTAGAAAAAAAATCTAGAAAAAAATCTAGAAAATAAATCTAAAAAAAAATCTAGAAAAAAATCTAGAAAATAAATCTAGAAAAAAAATCTAGAAAAAAAATCTAGAAAAAAATCTAGAAAAAAAATCTAGAAAAAAAATCTAGAAAAAAAATCTAGAAAAAAATCTAGAAAAAAAATCTAGAAAAAAAATCTAGAAAAAAATCTAGAAAATAAATCGAGAAAAAAATCTAGAAAAAAATCTAGAAAATAAATCTAAAAACAAATCTAGAAAAAGATCTAGAAAAAAATCTAGAAAAAAATCTAGAAAAAAAATCTAGAAAAAAATCTAGAAAAAAATCTAGAAAAAAATCTAGAAAATAAATCTAGAAAAAAATCTAGAAAAAAAATCTAGAAAAAAATCTAGAAAAAAATCTAGAAAATAAATCTAAAAAAAAATCTAGAAAGAAATCTAGAAAAAAATCTAGAAAAAAAATCTAGAAAAAAATCTAGAAAAAAATCTAGAAAATAAATCTAAAAAAAAATCTAGAAAGAAATCTAGAAAAAAAATCTAGAAAAAAAATCTAGAAAAAAATCTAGAAAATAAATCTAAAAAAAAATCTAGAAAAAAATCTAGAAAATAAATCTAGAAAAAAAATCTAGAAAAAAAATCTAGAAAAAAATCTAGAAAAAAATCTAGAAAATAAATCTAAAAAAAAATCTAGAAAAAAATCTAGAAAATAAATCTAAAAAAAAATCTAGAAAAAAATCTAGAAAAAAATCTAGAAAAAAATCTAGAAAAAAAATCTAGAAAAAAAATCTAGAAAAAAATCTAGAAAATAAATCGAGAAAAAAATCTAGAAAAAAATCTAGAAAAAAAATCTAGAAAAAAATCTAGAAAAAAATCTAGAAAAAAATCTAGAAAAAAAATCTAGAAAAAAAATCTAGAAAAAAATCTAGAAAATAAATCGAGAAAAAAATCTAGAAAAAAATCTAGAAAAAAAATCTAAAAAAAAATCTAGAAAAAAATCTAGAAAATAAATCTAAAAAAAAATCTAGAAAATAAATCTAGAAAAAAAATCTAGAAAAAAAACTAGAAAAAAAATCTAGAAAAAAATCTAGAAAAAAATCTAGAAAAAAATCTAGAAAATAAATCTAAAAATAAATCTAGAAAAAAAATCTAGAAAAAAAATCTAGAAAAAAATCTAGAAAAAAAATCTAGAAAAAAAATCTAGAAAAAAATCTAGAAAAAAATCTAGAAAATAAATCTAAAAAAAAATCTAGAAAGAAATCTAGAAAAAAAATCTAGAAAAAAAATCTAGAAAAAAATCTAGAAAATAAATCTAAAAAAAAATCTAGAAAAAAATCTAGAAAATAAATCTAGAAAAAAAATCTAGAAAAAAAATCTAGAAAAAAATCTAGAAAAAAAATCTAGAAAAAAAATCTAGAAAAAAAATCTAGAAAAAAATCTAGAAAAAAAATCTAGAAAAAAAATCTAGAAAAAAATCTAGAAAATAAATCGAGAAAAAAATCTAGAAAAAAATCTAGAAAATAAATCTAAAAAAAAATCTAGAAAAAGATCTAGAAAAAAATCTAGAAAAAAATCTAGAAAAAAAATCTAGAAAAAAATCTAGAAAAAAATCTAGAAAAAAATCTAGAAAATAAATCTAGAAAAAAATCTAGAAAAAAAATCTAGAAAAAAATCTAGAAAAAAATCTAGAAAATAAATCTAAAAAAAAATCTAGAAAGAAATCTAGAAAAAAATCTAGAAAAAAAATCTAGAAAAAAATCTAGAAAAAAAATCTAGAAAAAAATCTAGAAAAAAAATCTAGAAAAAAAATCTAGAAAAAAATCTAGAAAATAAATCGAGAAAAAAATCTAGAAAAAAATCTAGAAAAAAAATCTAAAAAAAAATCTAGAAAAAAATCTAGAAAATAAATCTAAAAAAAAATCTAGAAAATAAATCTAGAAAAAAAATCTAGAAAAAAAACTAGAAAAAAAATCTAGAAAAAAATCTAGAAAAAAATCTAGAAAAAAATCTAGAAAATAAATCTAAAAATAAATCTAGAAAAAAAATCTAGAAAAAAATCTAGAAAAAAATCTAGAAAAAAAATCTAGAAAAAAATCTAGAAAAAAATCTAGAAAAAAATCTAGAAAATAAATCTAGAAAAAAATCTAGAAAAAAAATCTAGAAAAAAATCTAGAAAAAAATCTAGAAAATAAATCTAAAAAAAAATCTAGAAAGAAATCTAGAAAAAAATCTAGAAAAAAAATCTAGAAAAAAATCTAGAAAAAAATCTAGAAAATAAATCTAAAAAAAAATCTAGAAAGAAATCTAGAAAAAAAATCTAGAAAAAAAATCTAGAAAAAAATCTAGAAAATAAATCTAAAAAAAAATCTAGAAAAAAATCTAGAAAATAAATCTAGAAAAAAAATCTAGAAAAAAAATCTAGAAAAAAATCTAGAAAAAAATCTAGAAAATAAATCTAAAAAAAAATCTAGAAAAAAATCTAGAAAATAAATCTAAAAAAAAATCTAGAAAAAAATCTAGAAAAAAATCTAGAAAAAAATCTAGAAAAAAAATCTAGAAAAAAAATCTAGAAAAAAATCTAGAAAATAAATCGAGAAAAAAATCTAGAAAAAAATCTAGAAAAAAAATCTAGAAAAAAATCTAGAAAAAAATCTAGAAAAAAATCTAGAAAAAAAATCTAGAAAAAAAATCTAGAAAAAAATCTAGAAAATAAATCGAGAAAAAAATCTAGAAAAAAATCTAGAAAAAAAATCTAAAAAAAAATCTAGAAAAAAATCTAGAAAATAAATCTAAAAAAAAATCTAGAAAATAAATCTAGAAAAAAAATCTAGAAAAAAAACTAGAAAAAAAATCTAGAAAAAAATCTAGAAAAAAATCTAGAAAAAAATCTAGAAAATAAATCTAAAAATAAATCTAGAAAAAAAATCTAGAAAAAAAATCTAGAAAAAAATCTAGAAAAAAAATCTAGAAAAAAAATCTAGAAAAAAATCTAGAAAAAAATCTAGAAAATAAATCTAAAAAAAAATCTAGAAAGAAATCTAGAAAAAAAATCTAGAAAAAAAATCTAGAAAAAAATCTAGAAAATAAATCTAAAAAAAAATCTAGAAAAAAATCTAGAAAATAAATCTAGAAAAAAAATCTAGAAAAAAAATCTAGAAAAAAATCTAGAAAAAAAATCTAGAAAAAAAATCTAGAAAAAAAATCTAGAAAAAAATCTAGAAAAAAAATCTAGAAAAAAAATCTAGAAAAAAATCTAGAAAATAAATCGAGAAAAAAATCTAGAAAAAAATCTAGAAAATAAATCTAAAAAAAAATCTAGAAAAAGATCTAGAAAAAAATCTAGAAAAAAATCTAGAAAAAAAATCTAGAAAAAAATCTAGAAAAAAATCTAGAAAAAAATCTAGAAAATAAATCTAGAAAAAAATCTAGAAAAAAAATCTAGAAAAAAATCTAGAAAAAAATCTAGAAAATAAATCTAAAAAAAAATCTAGAAAGAAATCTAGAAAAAAATCTAGAAAAAAAATCTAGAAAAAAATCTAGAAAAAAAATCTAGAAAAAAATCTAGAAAAAAAATCTAGAAAAAAAATCTAGAAAAAAATCTAGAAAATAAATCGAGAAAAAAATCTAGAAAAAAATCTAGAAAAAAAATCTAAAAAAAAATCTAGAAAAAAATCTAGAAAATAAATCTAAAAAAAAATCTAGAAAATAAATCTAGAAAAAAAATCTAGAAAAAAAACTAGAAAAAAAATCTAGAAAAAAATCTAGAAAAAAATCTAGAAAAAAATCTAGAAAATAAATCTAAAAATAAATCTAGAAAAAAAATCTAGAAAAAAAATCTAGAAAAAAATCTAGAAAAAAAATCTAGAAAAAAAATCTAGAAAAAAATCTAGAAAAAAATCTAGAAAATAAATCTAAAAAAAAATCTAGAAAGAAATCTAGAAAAAAAATCTAGAAAAAAAATCTAGAAAAAAATCTAGAAAAAAAATCTAGAAAAAAAATCTAGAAAAAAATCTAGAAAATAAATCGAGAAAAAAATCTAGAAAAAAATCTAGAAAAAAAATCTAAAAAAAAATCTAGAAAAAAATCTAGAAAATAAATCTAAAAAAAAATCTAGAAAATAAATCTAGAAAAAAAATCTAGAAAAAAAACTAGAAAAAAAATCTAGAAAAAAATCTAGAAAAAAATCTAGAAAAAAATCTAGAAAATAAATCTAAAAATAAATCTAGAAAAAAAATCTAGAAAAAAAATCTAGAAAAAAATCTAGAAAAAAAATCTAGAAAAAAAATCTAGAAAAAAATCTAGAAAAAAATCTAGAAAATAAATCTAAAAAAAAATCTAGAAAGAAATCTAGAAAAAAAATCTAGAAAAAAAATCTAGAAAAAAATCTAGAAAATAAATCTAAAAAAAAATCTAGAAAAAAATCTAGAAAAAAATCTAGAAAATAAATCTAAAAAAAAATCTAGAAAAAAATCTAGAAAATAAATCTAAAAAAAAATCTAGAAAAAATTCTAGAAAAAAATCTAGAAAAAAATCTAGAAAAAAAATCTAGAAAAAAAATCTAGAAAAAAATCTAGAAAATAAATCGAGAAAAAAATCTAGAAAAAAATCTAGAAAAAAAATCTAGAAAAAAATCTAGAAAAAAATCTAGAAAAAAATCTAGAAAAAAAATCTAGAAAAAAAATCTAGAAAAAAATCTAGAAAATAAATCGAGAAAAAAATCTAGAAAAAAATCTAGAAAAAAAATCTAAAAAAAAATCTAGAAAAAAATCTAGAAAATAAATCTAAAAAAAAATCTAGAAAATAAATCTAGAAAAAAAATCTAGAAAAAAAACTAGAAAAAAAATCTAGAAAAAAATCTAGAAAAAAATCTAGAAAAAAATCTAGAAAATAAATCTAAAAATAAATCTAGAAAAAAAATCTAGAAAAAAAATCTAGAAAAAAATCTAGAAAAAAAATCTAGAAAAAAAATCTAGAAAAAAATCTAGAAAAAAATCTAGAAAATAAATCTAAAAAAAAATCTAGAAAGAAATCTAGAAAAAAAATCTAGAAAAAAAATCTAGAAAAAAATCTAGAAAATAAATCTAAAAAAAAATCTAGAAAAAAATCTAGAAAATAAATCTAGAAAAAAAATCTAGAAAAAAAATCTAGAAAAAAATCTAGAAAAAAAATCTAGAAAAAAAATCTAGAAAATAAATCTAGAAAAAAAATCTAGAAAAAAAATCTAGAAAAAAATCTAGAAAAAAAATCTAGAAAAAAAATCTAGAAAAAAATCTAGAAAAAAATCTAGAAAATAAATCTAAAAAAAAATCTAGAAAGAAATCTAGAAAAAAAATCTAGAAAAAAAATCTAGAAAAAAATCTAGAAAATAAATCTAAAAAAAAATCTAGAAAAAAATCTAGAAAATAAATCTAGAAAAAAAATCTAGAAAAAAAATCTAGAAAAAAATCTAGAAAAAAAATCTAGAAAAAAAATCTAGAAAAAAAATCTAGAAAAAAATCTAGAAAAAAAATCTAGAAAAAAAATCTAGAAAAAAATCTAGAAAATAAATCGAGAAAAAAATCTAGAAAAAAATCTAGAAAATAAATCTAAAAAAAAATCTAGAAAAAGATCTAGAAAAAAATCTAGAAAAAAATCTAGAAAAAAAATCTAGAAAAAAATCTAGAAAAAAATCTAGAAAAAAATCTAGAAAATAAATCTAAAAAAAAATCTAGAAAGAAAATCTAGAAAAAAAATCTAGAAAAAAATCTAGAAAAAAAATCTAGAAAAAAATCTAGAAAATAAATCTAAAAAAAAATCTAGAAAAAAATCTAGAAAATAAATCTAGAAAAAAAATCTAGAAAAAAAATCTAGAAAAAACATCTAGAAGAAAATCTAGAAAAAAATCTAGAAAAAAAATCTAGAAAAAAAATCTAGAAAAAAAATCTAGAAAAAAATCTAGAAAAAAAATCTAGAAAGAAATCTAGAAAAAAAATCTAGAAAAAAAATCTAGAAAATAAATCTAGAAAAAAATCTAGAAAAAAAATCTAGAAAATAAATCTAGAAAAAAATCTAGAAAAAAAATCTAGAAAAAAATCTAGAAAATAAATCTAAAAAAAAATCTAGAAAAAAATCTAGAAAATACATCTAGAAAAAAAATCTAGAAAAAAAATCTAGAAAAAACATCTAGAAAAAAAATCTAGAAAAAAAATCTAGAAAAAAAATCTAGAAAAAAATCGAGAAAAAAAATCTAGAAAAAAATCTAGAAAAAAAATCTAGAAAAAAAATCTAGAAAAAAATCTAGAAAAAAATCTAGAAAATAAATCTAGAAAAAAATCTAGAAAATAAATCGAGAAAAAAATCTAGAAAAAAAATCTAGAAAAAAAATCTAGAAAAAACATCTAGAAGAAAATCTAGAAAAAAATCTAGAAAAAACATCTAGAAAAAAAATCTAGAAAATAAATCTAGAAAAAAATCTAGAAAAAAAATCTAGAAAAAAAATCTAGAAAAAAAATCTAGAAAAAAATCTAGAAAAAAATCTAGAAAAAAAATCTAGAAAATAAATCTAAAAAAAAATCTAGAAAAAAAATCTAGAAAAAAAATCTAGAAAAAAATCTAGAAAAAAATCTAGAAAAAAAATCTAGAAAATAAATCTAAAAAAAAATCTAGAAAAAAATCTAGAAAATAAATCTAGAAAAAAATCTAGAAAATAAATCGAGAAAAAAATCTAGAAAAAAAATCTAGAAAAAAAATCTAGAAAAAACATCTAGAAGAAAATCTAGAAAAAAATCTAGAAAAAACATCTAGAAAAAAAATCTAGAAAATAAATCTAGAAAAAAATCTAGAAAAAAAATCTAGAAAAAAAATCTAGAAAAAAAATCTAGAAAAAAATCTAGAAAAAAATCTAGAAAAAAAATCTAGAAAATAAATCTAAAAAAAAATCTAGAAAAAAAATCTAGAAAAAAAATCTAGAAAAAAATCTAGAAAAAAATCTAGAAAAAAAATCTAGAAAATAAATCTAAAAAAAAATCTAGAAAAAAAATCTAGAAAAAAAATCTAGAAAAAAATCTAGAAAAAAAATCTAGAAAAAAATCTAGAAAAAAAATCTAGAAAAAAATCTAGAAAATAAATCTAAAAAAAAATCTAGAAAAAAATCTAGAAAATAAATCTAGAAAAAAAATCTAGAAAATAAATCTAAAAAAAAATCTAGAAAGAAATCTAGAAAAAAATCTAGCAAAAAAATCTAGAAAAAAATCTAGAAAAAAATCTAGAAAATAAATCTAAAAAAAAATCTAGAAAAAGATCTAGAAAAAAATCTAGAAAATAAATCTAGAAAATAAATCTAGAAAAAAAATCTAGAAAAAAAATCTAGAAAAAACATCTAGAAAAAAAATCTAGAAAAAAAATCTAGAAAAAAAATCGAGAAAAAAATCGAGAAAAAAAATCTAGAAAAAAATCTAGAAAAAAATCTAGAAAAAAAATCTAGAAAAAAAATCTAGAAAAAAATCTAGAAAAAAAATCTAGAAAGAAATCTAGAAAAAAAATCTAGAAAAAAAATCTAGAAAATAAATCTAGAAAAAAATCTAGAAAAAAAATCTAGAAAATAAATCTAGAAAAAAATCTAGAAAAAAAATCTAGAAAAAAATCTAGAAAATAAATCTAAAAAAAAATCTAGAAAAAAATCTAGCAAAAAAATCTAGAAAAAAATCTAGAAAAAAATCTAGAAAATAAATCTAAAAAAAAATCTAGAAAAAGATCTAGAAAAAAATCTAGAAAAAAATTTAGAAAAAAAATCTAGAAAAAAATCTAGAAAAAAATCTAGAAAAAAATCTAGAAAATAAATCTAAAAAAAAATCTAGAAAAAAATCTAGAAAAAAAATCTAGAAAAAAAATCTAGAAAAAAATCTAGAAAAAAATCTAGAAAATAAATCTAGAAAAAAATCTAGAAAATAAATCGAGAAAAAAATCTAGAAAAAAAATCTAGAAAAAAAATCTAGAAAAAACATCTAGAAGAAAATCTAGAAAAAAATCTAGAAAAAACATCTAGAAAAAAAATCTAGAAAATAAATCTAGAAAAAAATCTAGAAAAAAAATCTAGAAAAAAAATCTAGAAAAAAAATCTAGAAAAAAATCTAGAAAAAAATCTAGAAAAAAAATCTAGAAAATAAATCTAAAAAAAAATCTAGAAAAAAAATCTAGAAAAAAAATCTAGAAAAAAATCTAGAAAAAAAATCTAGAAAAAAATCTAGAAAAAAAATCTAGAAAAAAATCTAGAAAATAAATCTAAAAAAAAATCTAGAAAAAAATCTAGAAAATAAATCTAGAAAAAAAATCTAGAAAATAAATCTAAAAAAAAATCTAGAAAGAAATCTAGAAAAAAATCTAGCAAAAAAATCTAGAAAAAAATCTAGAAAAAAATCTAGAAAATAAATCTAAAAAAAAATCTAGAAAAAGATCTAGAAAAAAATCTAGAAAATAAATCTAGAAAATAAATCTAGAAAAAAAATCTAGAAAAAAAATCTAGAAAAAACATCTAGAAAAAAAATCTAGAAAAAAAATCTAGAAAAAAAATCTAGAAAAAAAATCTAGAAAAAAAATCTAGAAAAAAATCTAGAAAAAAATCTAGAAAAAAAATCTAGAAAATAAATCTAAAAAAAAATCTAGAAAAAAAATCTAGAAAAAAAATCTAGAAAAAAATCTAGAAAAAAAATCTAGAAAAAAAATCTAGAAAAAAATCTATAAAAAAATCTAGAAAATAAATCTAAAAAAAAATCTAGAAAAAAATCTAGAAAAAAATCTAGCAAAAAAATCTAGAAAAAAATCTAGAAAAAAATCTAGAAAATAAATCTAAAAAAAAATCTAGAAAAAGATCTAGAAAAAAATCTAGAAAAAAATTTAGAAAAAAAATCTAGAAAAAAATCTAGAAAAAAATCTAGAAAAAAATCTAGAAAATAAATCTAAAAAAAAATCTAGAAAGAAAATCTAGAAAAAAAATCTAGAAAAAAATCTAGAAAAAAAATCTAGAAAAAAATCTAGAAAATAAATCTAAAAAAAAATCTAGAAAAAAATCTAGAAAATAAATCTAGAAAAAAAATCTAGAAAAAAAATCTAGAAAAAACATCTAGAAGAAAATCTAGAAAAAAATCTAGAAAAAACATCTAGAAAAAAAATCTAGAAAATAAATCTAGAAAAAAATCTAGAAAAAAAATCTAGAAAATAAATCTAGAAAAAAATCTAGAAAAAAAATCTAGAAAAAAATCTAGAAAATAAATCTAAAAAAAAATCTAGAAAAAAATCTAGAAAATAAATCTAGAAAAAAAATCTAGAAAAAAAATCTAGAAAAAACATCTAGAAGAAAATCTAGAAAAAAATCTAGAAAAAAAATCTAGAAAAAAAATCTAGAAAAAAAATCTAGAAAAAAATCTAGAAAAAAAATCTAGAAAGAAATCTAGAAAAAAAATCTAGAAAAAAAATCTAGAAAATAAATCTAGAAAAAAATCTAGAAAAAAAATCTAGAAAATAAATCTAGAAAAAAATCTAGAAAAAAAATCTAGAAAAAAATCTAGAAAATAAATCTAAAAAAAAATCTAGAAAAAAATCTAGAAAATAAATCTAGAAAAAAAATCTAGAAAAAAAATCTAGAAAAAACATCTAGAAAAAAAATCTAGAAAAAAAATCTAGAAAAAAAATCTAGAAAAAAATCTAGAAAAAAAATCTAGAAAAAAAATCGAGAAAAAAATCTAGAAAATAAATCTAAAAAAAAATCTAGAAAGAAATCTAGAAAAAAAATCTAGAAAAAAATCTAGAAAAAAAATCTAGAAAAAAAATCTAGAAAAAAATCTAGAAAAAAAATCTAGAAAAAAAATCTAGAAAAAAATCTAGAAAAAAATCTAGAAAAAAATCTAGAAAATAAATCTAAAAAAAAATCTAGAAAAAAAATCTAGAAAAAAAATCTAGAAAATAAATCTAAAAAAAAATCTAGAAAATAAATCTAGAAAAAAAATCTAGAAAAAAAATCTAGAAAATAAATCTAAAAAAAAATCTAGAAAAAAAATCTAGAAAAAAAATCTAGAAAAAAAATCGAGAAAAAAATCGAGAAAATAAATCGAGAAAAAAAATCTAGAAAAAAAATCTAGAAAAAAAATCTAGAAAATAAATCTAGAAAAGAAATCTAGAAAAAAAATCTAGAAAAAAATCTAGAAAAAAATCTAGAAAAAAATCTAGAAAATAAATCTAAAAAAAAATCTAGAAAAAAAATCTAGAAAAAAAATCTAGAAAATAAATCTAAAAAAAAATCTAGAAAAAAAATCTAGAAAAAAAATCTAGAAAAAAATCTAGAAAAAAAATCTAGAAAAAAAATCTAGAAAAAAATCTAGAAAATAAATCGAGAAAAAAATCTAGAAAAAAATCTAGAAAAAAAATCTAAAAAAAAATCTAGAAAAAAATCTAGAAAATAAATCTAAAAAAAAATCTAGAAAGAAATCTAGAAAAAAAATCTAGAAAAAAATCTAGACAAAAAATCTAGAAAAAAAATCTAGAAAATAAATCTAGAAAAAAAATCTAGAAAAAAAATCTAGAAAAAAATCTAGAAAAAAATCTAGAAAAAAATCTAGAAAATAAATCTAAAAAAAAATCTAGAAAAAAAATCTAGAAAAAAAATCTAGAAAATAAATCTAAAAAAAAATCTAGAAAATAAATCTAGAAAAAAAATCTAGAAAAAAAATCTAGAAAATAAATCTAAAAAAAAATCTAGAAAATAAATCTAGAAAAAAAATCTAGAAAAAAAATCTAGAAAAAAATCTAGAAAAAAAATCTAGAAAAAAATCTAGAAAAAAATCTAGAAAAAAATCTAGAAAATAAATCTAAAAAAAAATCTAGAAAAAAAATCTAGAAAAAAATCTAGAAAAAAATCTAGAAAATAAATCTAAAAAAAAATCTAGAAAAAAAATCTAGAAAAAAAATCTAGAAAAAAAATCTAGAAAAAAAATCTAGAAAAAAAATCTAGAAAAAAATCTAGAAAAAAAATCTAGAAAAAAAATCTAGAAAAAAATCTAGAAAAAAATCTAGAAAATAAATCTAAAAAAAAATCTAGAAAGAAATCTAGAAAAAAATCTAGAAAAAAAATCTAGAAAAAAATCTAGAAAAAAAATCTAGAAAAAAATCTAGAAAAAAAATCTAGAAAAAAAATCTAGAAAAAAATCTAGAAAATAAATCGAGAAAAAAATCTAGAAAAAAATCTAGAAAAAAAATCTAAAAAAAAATCTAGAAAAAAATCTAGAAAATAAATCTAAAAAAAAATCTAGAAAATAAATCTAGAAAAAAAATCTAGAAAAAAAATCTAGAAAAAAAATCTAGAAAAAAATCTAGAAAAAAATCTAGAAAAAAATCTAGAAAATAAATCTAAAAAAAAATCTAGAAAAAAAATCTAGAAAAAAAATCTAGAAAAAAATCTAGAAAAAAAATCTAGAAAAAAAATCTAGAAAAAAATCTAGAAAAAAATCTAGAAAATAAATCTAAAAAAAAATCTAGAAAAAAAATCTAGAAAATAAATCTAGAAAATAATCTAGAAAAAAAATCTAGAAAAAAATCTAGAAAATAAATCTAAAAAAAAATCTAGAAAAAAATCTAGAAAATAAATCGAGAAAAAAAATCTAGAAAATAAATCTAGAAAAAAATCTAGAAAAAAAATCTAGAAAAAAATCTAGAAAATAAATCTAAAAAAAAACCTAGAAAAAAATCTAGAAAATAAATCTAAAAAAAAATCTAGAAAATAAATCTAGAAAAAAAATCTAGAAAAAAAACCTAGAAAAAAAATCTAGAAAAAAATCTAGAAAATAAATCTAGAAAAAAATCTAGAAAAAAAATCTAGAAAATAAATCTAGAAAAAAATCTAGAAAAAAAATCTAGAAAAAAATCTAGAAAATAAATCTAAAAAAAAATCTAGAAAAAAATCTAGAAAATAAATCTAGAAAAAAAATCTAGAAAAAAAATCTAGAAAAAACATCTAGAAAAAAATCTAGAAAATAAATCTAAAAAAAAATCTAGAAAGAAATCTAGAAAAAAAATCTAGAAAAAAATCTAGAAAAAAAATCTAGAAAAAAAATCTAGAAAATAAATCTAGAAAAAAAATCTAGAAAAAAAATCTAGAAAAAAATCTAGAAAAAAATCTAGAAAAAAATCTAGAAAATAAATCTAAAAAAAAATCTAGAAAAAAAATCTAGAAAAAAAATCTAGAAAATAAATCTAAAAAAAAATCTAGAAAATAAATCTAGAAAAAAAATCTAGAAAAAAAATCTAGAAAATAAATCTAAAAAAAAATCTAGAAAATAAATCTAGAAAAAAAATCTAGAAAAAAAATCTAGAAAAAAATCTAGAAAAAAATCTAGAAAAAAATCTAGAAAATAAATCTAAAAAAAAATCTAGAAAAAAAATCTAGAAAAAAATCTAGAAAAAAATCTAGAAAATAAATCTAAAAAAAAATCTAGAAAAAAAATCTAGAAAAAAAATCTAGAAAAAAAATCTAGAAAAAAAATCTAGAAAAAAATCTAGAAAAAAATCTAGAAAAAAATCTAGAAAATAAATCTAAAAAAAAATCTAGAAAAAAAATCTAGAAAAAAAATCTAGAAAAAAATCTAGAAAAAAAATCTAGAAAAAAAATCTAGAAAAAAATCTAGAAAAAAATCTAGAAAATAAATCTAAAAAAAAATCTAGAAAGAAATCTAGAAAAAAATCTAGAAAAAAAATCTAGAAAAAAATCTAGAAAAAAAATCTAGAAAAAAATCTAGAAAAAAAATCTAGAAAAAAAATCGAGAAAAAAATCTAGAAAATAAATCGAGAAAAAAATCTAGAAAAAAATCTAGAAAAAAAATCTAAAAAAAAATCTAGAAAAAAATCTAGAAAATAAATCTAAAAAAAAATCTAGAAAAAAATCTAGAAAAAAAATCTAGAAAAAAAATCTAGAAAAAAATCTAGAAAAAAATCTAGAAAATAAATCTAAAAAAAAATCTAGAAAAAAAATCTAGAAAAAAAATCTAGAAAATAAATCTAAAAAAAAATCTAGAAAATAAATCTAGAAAAAAAATCTAGAAAAAAAATCTAGAAAAAAATCTAGAAAAAAATCTAGAAAAAAATCTAGAAAATAAATCTAAAAAAAAATCTAGAAAAAAAATCTAGAAAAAAAATCTAGAAAAAAATCTAGAAAGAAAATCTAGAAAAAAAATCTAGAAAAAAATCTAGAAAAAAATCTAGAAAATAAATCTAAAAAAAAATCTAGAAAAAAAATCTAGAAAAAAAATCTAGAAAAAAAATCTAGAAAAAAAATCTAGAAAAAAATCTAGAAAAAAATCTAGAAAAAAATCTAGAAAATAAATCTAAAAAAAAATCTAGAAAAAAAATCTAGAAAAAAAATCTAGAAAAAAATCTAGAAAAAAAATCTAGAAAAAAAATCTAGAAAAAAATCTAGAAAAAAATCTAGAAAATAAATCTAAAAAAAAATCTAGAAAGAAATCTAGAAAAAAATCTAGAAAAAAAATCTAGAAAAAAATCTAGAAAAAAAATCTAGAAAAAAATCTAGAAAAAAAATCTAGAAAAAAAATCTAGAAAAAAATCTAGAAAATAAATCGAGAAAAAAATCTAGAAAAAAATCTAGAAAAAAAATCTAAAAAAAAATCTAGAAAAAAATCTAGAAAATAAATCTAAAAAAAAATCTAGAAAATAAATCTAGAAAAAAAATCTAGAAAAAAAATCTAGAAAAAAAATCTAGAAAAAAATCTAGAAAAAAATCTAGAAAAAAATCTAGAAAATAAATCTAAAAAAAAATCTAGAAAAAAAATCTAGAAAAAAAATCTAGAAAAAAATCTAGAAAAAAAATCTAGAAAAAAAATCTAGAAAAAAATCTAGAAAAAAATCTAGAAAATAAATCTAAAAAAAAATCTAGAAAAAAAATCTAGAAAATAAATCTAGAAAAAAATCTAGAAAAAAAATCTAGAAAAAAATCTAGAAAATAAATCTAAAAAAAAATCTAGAAAAAAATCTAGAAAATAAATCGAGAAAAAAAATCTAGAAAATAAATCTAGAAAAAAATCTAGAAAAAAAATCTAGAAAAAAATCTAGAAAATAAATCTAAAAAAAAACCTAGAAAAAAATCTAGAAAATAAATCTAAAAAAAAATCTAGAAAATAAATCTAGAAAAAAAATCTAGAAAAAAAACCTAGAAAAAAAATCTAGAAAAAAATCTAGAAAATAAATCTAGAAAAAAATCTAGAAAAAAAATCTAGAAAATAAATCTAGAAAAAAATCTAGAAAAAAAATCTAGAAAAAAATCTAGAAAATAAATCTAAAAAAAAATCTAGAAAAAAATCTAGAAAATAAATCTAGAAAAAAAATCTAGAAAAAAAATCTAGAAAAAACATCTAGAAAAAAAATCTAGAAAAAAAATCTAGAAAAAAAATCTAGAAAAAAATCTAGAAAAAAAATCTAGAAAAAAAATCGAGAAAAAAATCGAGAAAATAAATCGAGAAAAAAAATCTAGAAAAAAAATCTAGAAAAAAAATCTAGAAAATAAATCTAGAAAAAAATCTAGAAAAAAAATCTAGAAAAAAATCTAGAAAAAAAATCTAGAAAAAAATCTAGAAAATAAATCTAAAAAAAAATCTAGAAAGAAATCTAGAAAAAAAATCTAGAAAAAAATCTAGAAAAAAAATCTAGAAAATAAATCTAAAAAAAAATCTAGAAAAAAAATCTAGAAAAAAAATCTAGAAAAAAATCTAGAAAAAAAATCTAGAAAAAAAATCTAGAAAAAAATCTAGAAAAAAATCTAGAAAATAAATCTAAAAAAAAATCTAGAAAATAAATCTAGAAAAAAAATCTAGAAAAAAAATCTAGAAAAAAATCTAGAAAAAAATCTAGAAAAAAATCTAGAAAATAAATCTAAAAAAAAATCTAGAAAAAAAATCTAGAAAAAAAATCTAGAAAAAAATCTAGAAAGAAAATCTAGAAAAAAAATCTAGAAAAAAATCTAGAAAAAAATCTAGAAAATAAATCTAAAAAAAAATCTAGAAAAAAAATCTAGAAAAAAAATCTAGAAAAAAAATCTAGAAAAAAAATCTAGAAAAAAATCTAGAAAGAAATCTAGAAAAAAATCTAGAAAATAAATCTAAAAACAAATCTAGAAAAAAAATCTAGAAAAAAAATCTAGAAAAAAATCTAGAAAAAAAATCTAGAAAAAAAATCTAGAAAAAAATCTAGAAAATAAATCGAGAAAAAAATCTAGAAAAAAATCTAGAAAAAAAATCTAAAAAAAAATCTAGAAAAAAATCTAGAAAATAAATCTAAAAAAAAATCTAGAAAATAAATCTAGAAAAAAAATCTAGAAAAAAAATCTAGAAAAAAAATCTAGAAAAAAATCTAGAAAAAAATCTAGAAAAAAATCTAGAAAATAAATCTAAAAAAAAATCTAGAAAAAAAATCTAGAAAAAAAATCTAGAAAAAAATCTAGAAAAAAAATCTAGAAAAAAAATCTAGAAAAAAATCTAGAAAAAAATCTAGAAAATAAATCTAAAAAAAAATCTAGAAAAAAAATCTAGAAAATAAATCTAGAAAAAAATCTAGAAAAAAAATCTAGAAAAAAATCTAGAAAATAAATCTAAAAAAAAATCTAGAAAAAAATCTAGAAAATAAATCGAGAAAAAAAATCTAGAAAATAAATCTAGAAAGAAATCTAGAAAAAAAATCTAGAAAAAAATCTAGAAAATAAATCTAAAAAAAAACCTAGAAAAAAATCTAGAAAATAAATCTAAAAAAAAATCTAGAAAATAAATCTAGAAAAAAAATCTAGAAAAAAAATCTAGAAAAAAAATCTAGAAAAAAATCTAGAAAATAAATCTAGAAAAAAATCTAGAAAAAAAATCTAGAAAATAAATCTAGAAAAAAATCTAGAAAAAAAATCTAGAAAAAAATCTAGAAAATAAATCTAAAAAAAAATCTAGAAAAAAATCTAGAAAATAAATCTAGAAAAAAAATCTAGAAAAAAAATCTAGAAAAAACATCTAGAAAAAAAATCTAGAAAAAAATCTAGAAAAAAATCTAGAAAAAAAATCTAGAAAAAAAATCTAGAAAAAAATCTAGAAAAAAATCTAGAAAAAAATCTAGAAAATAAATCTAAAAAAAAATCTAGAAAAAAAATCTAGAAAAAAAATCTAGAAAAAAATCTAGAAAAAAAATCTAGAAAAAAAATCTAGAAAAAAATCTAGAAAAAAATCTAGAAAATAAATCTAAAAAAAAATCTAGAAAATAAATCTAGAAAAAAATCTAGAAAAAAAATCTAGAAAAAAATCTAGAAAATAAATCTAAAAAAAAATCTAGAAAAAAATCTAGAAAATAAATCGAGAAAAAAAATCTAGAAAATAAATCTAGAAAAAAATCTAGAAAAAAAATCTAGAAAAAAATCTAGAAAATAAATCTAAAAAAAAACCTAGAAAAAAATCTAGAAAATAAATCTAAAAAAAAATCTAGAAAATAAATCTAGAAAAAAAATCTAGAAAAAAAATCTAGAAAAAAAATCTAGAAAAAAATCTAGAAAAAAAATCTAGAAAAAAATCTAGAAAAAAAATCTAGAAAATAAATCTAGAAAAAAATCTAGAAAAAAAATCTAAAAAAAAATCTAGAAAAAAATCTAGAAAATAAATCTAAAAAAAAATCTAGAAAATAAATCTAGAAAAAAAATCTAGAAAAAAAATCTAGAAAAAAAATCTAGAAAAAAATCTAGAAAAAAATCTAGAAAAAAATCTAGAAAATAAATCTAAAAAAAAATCTAGAAAAAAAATCTAGAAAAAAAATCTAGAAAAAAATCTAGAAAAAAAATCTAGAAAAAAAATCTAGAAAAAAATCTAGAAAAAAATCTAGAAAATAAATCTAAAAAAAAATCTAGAAAAAAAATCTAGAAAATAAATCTAGAAAAAAATCTAGAAAAAAAATCTAGAAAAAAATCTAGAAAATAAATCTAAAAAAAAATCTAGAAAAAAATCTAGAAAATAAATCGAGAAAAAAAATCTAGAAAATAAATCTAGAAAAAAATCTAGAAAAAAAATCTAGAAAGAAAATCTAGAAAAAAAATCTAGAAAAAAATCTAGAAAAAAAATCTAGAAAAAAATCTAGAAAATAAATCTAAAAAAAAATCTAGAAAAAAATCTAGAAAAAACATCTAGAAGAAAATCTAGAAAAAAATCTAGAAAAAACATCTAGAAAAAAAATCTAGAAAATAAATCTAGAAAAAAATCTAGAAAAAAAATCTAGAAAATAAATCTAGAAAAAAATCTAGAAAAAAAATCTAGAAAAAAAATCTAGAAAAAACATCTAGAAGAAAATCTAGAAAAAAATCTAGAAAAGAAATCTAGAAAAAAAATCTAGAAAAAAATCTAGAAAAAAAATCTAGAAAGAAATCTAGAAAAAAAATCTAGAAAAAAAATCTAGAAAAAAATCTAGAAAAAAAATCTAGAAAATAAATCTAGAAAAAAATCTAGAAAAAAAATCTAGAAAAAAATCTAGAAAATAAATCTAAAAAAAAATCTAGAAAAAAATCTAGAAAATAAATCTAGAAAAAAAATCTAGAAAAAAAATCTAGAAAAAACATCTAGAAAAAAAATCTAGAAAAAAAATCTAGAAAAAAAATCTAGAAAAAAATCTAGAAAAAAAATCTAGAAAAAAAATCGAGAAAAAAATCGAGAAAATAAATCGAGAAAAAAAATCTAGAAAAAAAATCTAGAAAAAAAATCTAGAAAAAAAATCTAGAAAAAAATCTAGAAAAAAAATCTAGAAAAAAAATCTAGAAAAAAATCTAGAAAAAAATCTAGAAAATAAATCTAAAAAAAAATCTAGAAAAAAAATCTAGAAAATAAATCTAGAAAAAAATCTAGAAAAAAAATCTAGAAAAAAATCTAGAAAATAAATCTAAAAAAAAATCTAGAAAAAAATCTAGAAAATAAATCGAGAAAAAAAATCTAGAAAATAAATCTAGAAAAAAATCTAGAAAAAAAATCTAGAAAAAAATCTAGAAAATAAATCTAAAAAAAAACCTAGAAAAAAATCTAGAAAATAAATCTAAAAAAAAATCTAGAAAATAAATCTAGAAAAAAAATCTAGAAAAAAAACCTAGAAAAAAAATCTAGAAAAAAATCTAGAAAATAAATCTAGAAAAAAATCTAGAAAAAAAATCTAGAAAATAAATCTAGAAAAAAATCTAGAAAAAAAATCTAGAAAAAAATCTAGAAAATAAATCTAAAAAAAAATCTAGAAAAAAATCTAGAAAATAAATCTAGAAAAAAAATCTAGAAAAAAAATCTAGAAAAAACATCTAGAAAAAAAATCTAGAAAAAAAATCTAGAAAAAAAATCTAGAAAAAAATCTAGAAAAAAAATCTAGAAAAAAAATCGAGAAAAAAATCGAGAAAATAAATCGAGAAAAAAAATCTAGAAAAAAAATCTAGAAAAAAAATCTAGAAAATAAATCTAGAAAAAAATCTAGAAAAAAAATCTAGAAAAAAATCTAGAAAAAAAATCTAGAAAAAAATCTAGAAAATAAATCTAAAAAAAAATCTAGAAAGAAATCTAGAAAAAAAATCTAGAAAAAAATCTAGAAAAAAAATCTAGAAAATAAATCTAAAAAAAAATCTAGAAAAAAAATCTAGAAAAAAAATCTAGAAAAAAATCTAGAAAAAAAATCTAGAAAAAAAATCTAGAAAAAAATCTAGAAAAAAATCTAGAAAATAAATCTAAAAAAAAATCTAGAAAATAAATCTAGAAAAAAAATCTAGAAAAAAAATCTAGAAAAAAATCTAGAAAAAAATCTAGAAAAAAATCTAGAAAATAAATCTAAAAAAAAATCTAGAAAAAAAATCTAGAAAAAAAATCTAGAAAAAAATCTAGAAAGAAAATCTAGAAAAAAAATCTAGAAAAAAATCTAGAAAAAAATCTAGAAAATAAATCTAAAAAAAAATCTAGAAAAAAAATCTAGAAAAAAAATCTAGAAAAAAAATCTAGAAAAAAAATCTAGAAAAAAATCTAGAAAAAAATCTAGAAAAAAATCTAGAAAATAAATCTAAAAACAAATCTAGAAAAAAAATCTAGAAAAAAAATCTAGAAAAAAATCTAGAAAAAAAATCTAGAAAAAAAATCTAGAAAAAAATCTAGAAAATAAATCGAGAAAAAAATCTAGAAAAAAATCTAGAAAAAAAATCTAAAAAAAAATCTAGAAAAAAATCTAGAAAATAAATCTAAAAAAAAATCTAGAAAATAAATCTAGAAAAAAAATCTAGAAAAAAAATCTAGAAAAAAAATCTAGAAAAAAATCTAGAAAAAAATCTAGAAAAAAATCTAGAAAATAAATCTAAAAAAAAATCTAGAAAAAAAATCTAGAAAAAAAATCTAGAAAAAAATCTAGAAAAAAAATCTAGAAAAAAAATCTAGAAAAAAATCTAGAAAAAAATCTAGAAAATAAATCTAAAAAAAAATCTAGAAAAAAAATCTAGAAAATAAATCTAGAAAAAAATCTAGAAAAAAAATCTAGAAAAAAATCTAGAAAATAAATCTAAAAAAAAATCTAGAAAAAAATCTAGAAAATAAATCGAGAAAAAAAATCTAGAAAATAAATCTAGAAAGAAATCTAGAAAAAAAATCTAGAAAAAAATCTAGAAAATAAATCTAAAAAAAAACCTAGAAAAAAATCTAGAAAATAAATCTAAAAAAAAATCTAGAAAATAAATCTAGAAAAAAAATCTAGAAAAAAAATCTAGAAAAAAAATCTAGAAAAAAATCTAGAAAATAAATCTAGAAAAAAATCTAGAAAAAAAATCTAGAAAATAAATCTAGAAAAAAATCTAGAAAAAAAATCTAGAAAAAAATCTAGAAAATAAATCTAAAAAAAAATCTAGAAAAAAATCTAGAAAATAAATCTAGAAAAAAAATCTAGAAAAAAAATCTAGAAAAAACATCTAGAAAAAAAATCTAGAAAAAAATCTAGAAAAAAATCTAGAAAAAAAATCTAGAAAAAAAATCTAGAAAAAAATCTAGAAAAAAATCTAGAAAAAAATCTAGAAAATAAATCTAAAAAAAAATCTAGAAAAAAAATCTAGAAAAAAAATCTAGAAAAAAATCTAGAAAAAAAATCTAGAAAAAAAATCTAGAAAAAAATCTAGAAAAAAATCTAGAAAATAAATCTAAAAAAAAATCTAGAAAATAAATCTAGAAAAAAATCTAGAAAAAAAATCTAGAAAAAAATCTAGAAAATAAATCTAAAAAAAAATCTAGAAAAAAATCTAGAAAATAAATCGAGAAAAAAAATCTAGAAAATAAATCTAGAAAAAAATCTAGAAAAAAAATCTAGAAAAAAATCTAGAAAATAAATCTAAAAAAAAACCTAGAAAAAAATCTAGAAAATAAATCTAAAAAAAAATCTAGAAAATAAATCTAGAAAAAAAATCTAGAAAAAAAATCTAGAAAAAAAATCTAGAAAAAAATCTAGAAAAAAAATCTAGAAAAAAATCTAGAAAAAAAATCTAGAAAATAAATCTAGAAAAAAATCTAGAAAAAAAATCTAAAAAAAAATCTAGAAAAAAATCTAGAAAATAAATCTAAAAAAAAATCTAGAAAATAAATCTAGAAAAAAAATCTAGAAAAAAAATCTAGAAAAAAAATCTAGAAAAAAATCTAGAAAAAAATCTAGAAAAAAATCTAGAAAATAAATCTAAAAAAAAATCTAGAAAAAAAATCTAGAAAAAAAATCTAGAAAAAAATCTAGAAAAAAAATCTAGAAAAAAAATCTAGAAAAAAATCTAGAAAAAAATCTAGAAAATAAATCTAAAAAAAAATCTAGAAAAAAAATCTAGAAAATAAATCTAGAAAAAAATCTAGAAAAAAAATCTAGAAAAAAATCTAGAAAATAAATCTAAAAAAAAATCTAGAAAAAAATCTAGAAAATAAATCGAGAAAAAAAATCTAGAAAATAAATCTAGAAAAAAATCTAGAAAAAAAATCTAGAAAAAAATCTAGAAAAAAATCTAGAAAATAAATCTAAAAAAAAATCTAGAAAATAAATCTAGAAAAAAAATCTAGAAAAAAAATCTAGAAAAAAATCTAGAAAAAAATCTAGAAAAAAATCTAGAAAATAAATCTAAAAAAAAATCTAGAAAAAAAATCTAGAAAAAAAATCTAGAAAAAAATCTAGAAAGAAAATCTAGAAAAAAAATCTAGAAAAAAATCTAGAAAAAAATCTAGAAAATAAATCTAAAAAAAAATCTAGAAAAAAAATCTAGAAAAAAAATCTAGAAAAAAAATCTAGAAAAAAAATCTAGAAAAAAATCTAGAAAGAAATCTAGAAAAAAATCTAGAAAATAAATCTAAAAACAAATCTAGAAAAAAAATCTAGAAAAAAAATCTAGAAAAAAATCTAGAAAAAAAATCTAGAAAAAAAATCTAGAAAAAAATCTAGAAAATAAATCGAGAAAAAAATCTAGAAAAAAATCTAGAAAAAAAATCTAAAAAAAAATCTAGAAAAAAATCTAGAAAATAAATCTAAAAAAAAATCTAGAAAATAAATCTAGAAAAAAAATCTAGAAAAAAAATCTAGAAAAAAAATCTAGAAAAAAATCTAGAAAAAAATCTAGAAAAAAATCTAGAAAATAAATCTAAAAAAAAATCTAGAAAAAAAATCTAGAAAAAAAATCTAGAAAAAAATCTAGAAAAAAAATCTAGAAAAAAAATCTAGAAAAAAATCTAGAAAAAAATCTAGAAAATAAATCTAAAAAAAAATCTAGAAAAAAAATCTAGAAAATAAATCTAGAAAAAAATCTAGAAAAAAAATCTAGAAAAAAATCTAGAAAATAAATCTAAAAAAAAATCTAGAAAAAAATCTAGAAAATAAATCGAGAAAAAAAATCTAGAAAATAAATCTAGAAAGAAATCTAGAAAAAAAATCTAGAAAAAAATCTAGAAAATAAATCTAAAAAAAAACCTAGAAAAAAATCTAGAAAATAAATCTAAAAAAAAATCTAGAAAATAAATCTAGAAAAAAAATCTAGAAAAAAAATCTAGAAAAAAAATCTAGAAAAAAATCTAGAAAATAAATCTAGAAAAAAATCTAGAAAAAAAATCTAGAAAATAAATCTAGAAAAAAATCTAGAAAAAAAATCTAGAAAAAAATCTAGAAAATAAATCTAAAAAAAAATCTAGAAAAAAATCTAGAAAATAAATCTAGAAAAAAAATCTAGAAAAAAAATCTAGAAAAAACATCTAGAAAAAAAATCTAGAAAAAAATCTAGAAAAAAATCTAGAAAAAAAATCTAGAAAAAAAATCTAGAAAAAAATCTAGAAAAAAATCTAGAAAAAAATCTAGAAAATAAATCTAAAAAAAAATCTAGAAAAAAAATCTAGAAAAAAAATCTAGAAAAAAATCTAGAAAAAAAATCTAGAAAAAAAATCTAGAAAAAAATCTAGAAAAAAATCTAGAAAATAAATCTAAAAAAAAATCTAGAAAATAAATCTAGAAAAAAATCTAGAAAAAAAATCTAGAAAAAAATCTAGAAAATAAATCTAAAAAAAAATCTAGAAAAAAATCTAGAAAATAAATCGAGAAAAAAAATCTAGAAAATAAATCTAGAAAAAAATCTAGAAAAAAAATCTAGAAAAAAATCTAGAAAATAAATCTAAAAAAAAACCTAGAAAAAAATCTAGAAAATAAATCTAAAAAAAAATCTAGAAAATAAATCTAGAAAAAAAATCTAGAAAAAAAATCTAGAAAAAAAATCTAGAAAAAAATCTAGAAAAAAAATCTAGAAAAAAATCTAGAAAAAAAATCTAGAAAATAAATCTAGAAAAAAATCTAGAAAAAAAATCTAAAAAAAAATCTAGAAAAAAATCTAGAAAATAAATCTAAAAAAAAATCTAGAAAATAAATCTAGAAAAAAAATCTAGAAAAAAAATCTAGAAAAAAAATCTAGAAAAAAATCTAGAAAAAAATCTAGAAAAAAATCTAGAAAATAAATCTAAAAAAAAATCTAGAAAAAAAATCTAGAAAAAAAATCTAGAAAAAAATCTAGAAAAAAAATCTAGAAAAAAAATCTAGAAAAAAATCTAGAAAAAAATCTAGAAAATAAATCTAAAAAAAAATCTAGAAAAAAAATCTAGAAAATAAATCTAGAAAAAAATCTAGAAAAAAAATCTAGAAAAAAATCTAGAAAATAAATCTAAAAAAAAATCTAGAAAAAAATCTAGAAAATAAATCGAGAAAAAAAATCTAGAAAATAAATCTAGAAAAAAATCTAGAAAAAAAATCTAGAAAGAAAATCTAGAAAAAAAATCTAGAAAAAAATCTAGAAAAAAAATCTAGAAAAAAATCTAGAAAATAAATCTAAAAAAAAATCTAGAAAAAAATCTAGAAAAAACATCTAGAAGAAAATCTAGAAAAAAATCTAGAAAAAACATCTAGAAAAAAAATCTAGAAAATAAATCTAGAAAAAAATCTAGAAAAAAAATCTAGAAAATAAATCTAGAAAAAAATCTAGAAAAAAAATCTAGAAAAAAAATCTAGAAAAAACATCTAGAAGAAAATCTAGAAAAAAATCTAGAAAAAAAATCTAGAAAAAAAATCTAGAAAAAAATCTAGAAAAAAAATCTAGAAAGAAATCTAGAAAAAAAATCTAGAAAAAAAATCTAGAAAAAAATCTAGAAAAAAAATCTAGAAAATAAATCTAGAAAAAAATCTAGAAAAAAAATCTAGAAAAAAATCTAGAAAATAAATCTAAAAAAAAATCTAGAAAAAAATCTAGAAAATAAATCTAGAAAAAAAATCTAGAAAAAAAATCTAGAAAAAACATCTAGAAAAAAAATCTAGAAAAAAAATCTAGAAAAAAAATCTAGAAAAAAATCTAGAAAAAAAATCTAGAAAAAAAATCGAGAAAAAAATCGAGAAAATAAATCGAGAAAAAAAATCTAGAAAAAAAATCTAGAAAAAAAATCTAGAAAATAAATCTAGAAAAAAATCTAGAAAAAAAATCTAGAAAAAAATCTAGAAAAAAAATCTAGAAAAAAAATCTAGAAAAAAATCTAGAAAAAAATCTAGAAAATAAATCTAAAAAAAAATCTAGAAAGAAATCTAGAAAAAAAATCTAGAAAAAAATCTAGAAAAAAAATCTAGAAAAAAAATCTAGAAAATAAATCTAGAAAAAAAATCTAGAAAAAAAATCTAGAAAAAAATCTAGAAAAAAATCTAGAAAAAAATCTAGAAAATAAATCTAAAAAAAAATCTAGAAAAAAAATCTAGAAAAAAAATCTAGAAAAAAATCTAGAAAAAAAATCTAGAAAAAAAATCTAGAAAAAAATCTAGAAAAAAATCTAGAAAATAAATCTTAAAAAAAATCTAGAAAAAAAATCTAGAAAAAAAATCTAGAAAATAAATCTAAAAAAAAATCTAGAAAAAAAATCTAGAAAAAAAATCTAGAAAAAAAATCTAGAAAAAAAATCTAGAAAAAAAATCTAGAAAAAAATCTAGAAAAAAATCTAGAAAATAAATCTAAAAAAAAATCTAGAAAGAAATCTAGAAAAAAATCTAGAAAAAAAATCTAGAAAAAAATCTAGAAAAAAATCTAGAAAAAAAATCTAAAAAAAAATCTAGAAAAAAATCTAGAAAATAAATCTAAAAAAAAATCTAGAAAATAAATCTAGAAAAAAAATCTAGAAAAAAAATCTAGAAAAAAAATCTAGAAAAAAATCTAGAAAAAAATCTAGAAAAAAATCTAGAAAATAAATCTAAAAAAAAATCTAGAAAAAAAATCTAGAAAAAAAATCTAGAAAAAAATCTAGAAAAAAAATCTAGAAAAAAAATCTAGAAAAAAATCTAGAAAAAAATCTAGAAAATAAATCTAAAAAAAAATCTAGAAAAAAAATCTAGAAAATAAATCTAGAAAAAAATCTAGAAAAAAAATCTAGAAAAAAATCTAGAAAATAAATCTAAAAAAAAATCTAGAAAAAAATCTAGAAAATAAATCGAGAAAAAAAATCGAGAAAAAAAATCTAGAAAAAAAATCTAGAAAATAAATCTAGAAAAAAATCTAGAAAAAAAATCTAGAAAAAAATCTAGAAAAAAAATCTAGAAAAAAAATCTAGAAAAAAATCTAGAAAAAAATCTAGAAAATAAATCTAGAAAAAAATCTAGAAAATAAATCTAAAAAAAAATCTAGAAAGAAATCTAGAAAAAAAATCTAGAAAAAAATCTAGAAAAAAAATCTAGAAAAAAAATCTAGAAAAAAATCTAGAAAATAAATCGAGAAAAAAATCTAGAAAAAAATCTAGAAAAAAAATCTCAAAAAAAATCTAGAAAAAAATCTAGAAAATAAATCTAAAAAAAAATCTAGAAAATAAATCTAGAAAAAAAATCTAGAAAAAAAATCTAGAAAAAAATCTAGAAAAAAATCTAGAAAAAAATCTAGAAAAAAATCTAGAAAATAAATCTAAAAAAAAATCTAGAAAAAAAATCTAGAAAAAAAATCTAGAAAAAAATCTAGAAAAAAAATCTAGAAAAAAAATCTAGAAAAAAATCTAGAAAAAAATCTAGAAAATAAATCTAAAAAAAAATCTAGAAAATAAATCTAGAAAAAAAATCTAGAAAAAAAATCTAGAAAAAAAATCTAGAAAAAAATCTAGAAAAAAATCTAGAAAAAAATCTAGAAAATAAATCTAAAAAAAAATCTAGAAAAAAAATCTAGAAAAAAAATCTAGAAAAAAATCTAGAAAAAAAATCTAGAAAAAAAATCTAGAAAAAAATCTAGAAAAAAATCTAGAAAATAAATCTAAAAAAAAATCTAGAAAGAAATCTAGAAAAAAATCTAGAAAAAAAATCTAGAAAAAAATCTAGAAAAAAAATCTAGAAAAAAATCTAGAAAAAAAATCTAGAAAAAAAATCTAGAAATAAATCTAGAAAAAAATCTAGAAAAAAAATCTAGAAAAAAATCTAGAAAAAAAATCTAAAAAAAAATCTAGAAAAAAATCTAGAAAATAAATCTAAAAAAAAATCTAGAAAATAAATCTAGAAAAAAAATCTAGAAAAAAAATCTAGAAAAAAAATCTAGAAAAAAATCTAGAAAAAAATCTAGAAAAAAATCTAGAAAATAAATCTAAAAAAAAATCTAGAAAAAAAATCTAGAAAAAAAATCTAGAAAAAAATCTAGAAAAAAAATCTAGAAAAAAAATCTAGAAAAAAATCTAGAAAATAAATCTAAAAAAAAATCTAGAAAAAAATCTAGAAAATAAATCTAGAAAAAAAATCTAGAAAAAAAATCTAGAAAAAACATCTAGAAAAAAAATCTAGAAAAAAAATCTAGAAAAAAAATCTAGAAAAAAATCTAGAAAAAAAATCTAGAAAAAAATCGAGAAAATAAATCGAGAAAACAATCTAGAAAGAAATCTAGAAAAAAAATCTAGAAAATAAATCTAGAAAATAAATCTAAAAAAAAATCTAGAAAAAAAATCTAGAAAATAAATCTAGAAAAAAATCTAGAAAAAAAATCTAGAAAAAAAATCTAGAAAATAAATCTAAAAAAAAATCTAGAAAAAAATCTAGAAAATAAATCTAGAAAAAAAATCTAGAAAAAAAATCTAGAAAAAACATCTAGAAAAAAAATCTAGAAAAAAAATTTAGAAAAAAAATCTAGAAAAAAATCTAGAAAAAAAATCTAGAAAAAAATCGAGAAAATAAATCGAGAAAAAAATCTAGAAAGAAATCTAGAAAAAAAATCTAGAAAAAAAATCTAGAAAATAAATCTAGAAAAAAATCTAGAAAAAACATCTAGAAAAAAAATCTAGAAAAAAAATCTAGAAAAAAAATCTAGAAAAAAATCTAGAAAAAAAATCTAGAAAAAAAATCTAGAAAAAAATCTAGAAAATAAATCGAGAAAAAAATCTAGAAAGAAATCTAGAAAAAAAATCTAGAAAAAAAATCTAGAAAATAAATCTAGAAAAAAATCTAGAAAAAAAATCTAGAAAAAAATCTAGAAAATAAATCTAAAAAAAAATCTAGAAAAAAATCGAGAAAATAAATCTAGAAAAAAAATCTAGAAAAAAAATCTAGAAAAAAAATCTAGAAAATAAATCTAGAAAAAAATCTAGAAAAAAAATCTAGAAAAAAATCTAGAAAAAAAATCTAGAAAAAAAATCTCAAAAAAAATCTAGAAAAAAATCTAGAAAATAAATCTAAAAAAAAATCTAGAAAATAAATCTAGAAAAAAAATCTAGAAAAAAAATCTAGAAAAAAATCTAGAAAAAAATCTAGAAAAAAATCTAGAAAATAAATCTAAAAAAAAATCTAGAAAAAAAATCTAGAAAAAAATCTAGAAAATAAATCTAAAAAAAAATCTAGAAAAAAAATCTAGAAAAAAAATCTAGAAAAAAATCTAGAAAAAAAATCTAGAAAAAAAATCTAGAAAAAAATCTAGAAAAAAATCTAGAAAATAAATCTAAAAAAAAATCTAGAAAATAAATCTAGAAAAAAAATCTAGAAAAAAAATCTAGAAAAAAAATCTAGAAAAAAATCTAGAAAAAAATCTAGAAAAAAATCTAGAAAATAAATCTAAAAAAAAATCTAGAAAAAAAATCTAGAAAAAAAATCTAGAAAAAAATCTAGAAAAAAAATCTAGAAAAAAAATCTAGAAAAAAATCTAGAAAAAAATCTAGAAAATAAATCTAAAAAAAAATCTAGAAAAAAATCGAGAAAATAAATCTAGAAAAAAAATCTAGAAAAAAAATCTAGAAAAAAAATCTAGAAAAAAAATCTAGAAAAAAATCTAGAAAAAAAATCTAAAAAAAAATCTAGAAAAAAATCTAGAAAATAAATCTAAAAAAAAATCTAGAAAATAAATCTAGAAAAAAAATCTAGAAAAAAAATCTAGAAAAAAAATCTAGAAAAAAATCTAGAAAAAAATCTAGAAAAAAATCTAGAAAATAAATCTAAAAAAAAATCTAGAAAAAAAATCTAGAAAAAAAATCTAGAAAAAAATCTAGAAAAAAAATCTAGAAAAAAAATCTAGAAAAAAATCTAGAAAAAAATCTAGAAAATAAATCTAAAAAAAAATCTAGAAAAAAAATCTAGAAAATAAATCTAGAAAAAAATCTAGAAAAAAAATCTAGAAAAAAATCTAGAAAATAAATCTAAAAAAAAATCTAGAAAAAAATCTAGAAAATAAATCTAGAAAAAAAATCTAGAAAAAAAATCTAGAAAAAACATCTAGAAAAAAAATCTAGAAAAAAAATCTAGAAAAAAAATCTAGAAAAAAATCTAGAAAAAAAATCTAGAAAAAAAATCTAGAAAAAAATCTAGAAAAAAAATCTAGAAAAAAAATCTAGAAAAAAATCTAGAAAATAAATCGAGAAAAAAATCTAGAAAGAAATCTAGAAAAAAAATCTAGAAAAAAAATCTAGAAAATAAATCTAGAAAAAAATCTAGAAAAAACATCTAGAAAAAAAATCTAGAAAAAAAATCTAGAAAAAAAATCTAGAAAAAAATCTAGAAAAAAAATCTAGAAAAAAAATCTAGAAAAAAATCTAGAAAATAAATCGAGAAAAAAATCTAGAAAGAAATCTAGAAAAAAAATCTAGAAAAAAAATCTAGAAAATAAATCTAGAAAAAAATCTAGAAAAAAAATCTAGAAAAAAATCTAGAAAATAAATCTAAAAAAAAATCTAGAAAAAAATCGAGAAAATAAATCGAGAAAAAAAATCTAGAAAAAAAATCTAGAAAAAAAATCTAGAAAATAAATCTAGAAAAAAATCTAGAAAAAAAATCTAGAAAAAAATCTAGAAAAAAAATCTAGAAAAAAAATCTAGAAAAAAATCTAGAAAAAAATCTAGAAAATAAATCTTAAAAAAAATCTAGAAAGAAATCTAGAAAAAAAATCTAGAAAAAAATCTAGAAAAAAAATCTAGAAAAAAAATCTAGAAAAAAATCTAGAAAATAAATCGAGAAAAAAATCTAGAAAAAAATCTAGAAAAAAAATCTCAAAAAAAATCTAGAAAAAAATCTAGAAAATAAATCTAAAAAAAAATCTAGAAAATAAATCTAGAAAAAAAATCTAGAAAATAAATCTAGAAAAAAATCTAGAAAAAAAATCTAGAAAAAAATCTAGAAAAAAAATCTAGAAAAAAAATCTAGAAAAAAATCTAGAAAAAAATCTAGAAAATAAATCTTAAAAAAAATCTAGAAAGAAATCTAGAAAAAAAATCTAGAAAAAAATCTAGAAAAAAAATCTAGAAAAAAAATCTAGAAAAAAATCTAGAAAATAAATCGAGAAAAAAATCTAGAAAAAAATCTAGAAAAAAAATCTCAAAAAAAATCTAGAAAAAAATCTAGAAAATAAATCTAAAAAAAAATCTAGAAAATAAATCTAGAAAAAAAATCTAGAAAAAAAATCTAGAAAAAAATCTAGAAAAAAATCTAGAAAAAAATCTAGAAAATAAATCTAAAAAAAAATCTAGAAAAAAAATCTAGAAAAAAAATCTAGAAAAAAATCTAGAAAAAAAATCTAGAAAAAAATCTAGAAAATAAATCTAAAAAAAAATCTAGAAAATAAATCTAGAAAAAAAATCTAGAAAAAAAATCTAGAAAAAAAATCTAGAAAAAAATCTAGAAAAAAATCTAGAAAAAAATCAAGAAAATAAATCTAAAAAAAAATCTAGAAAAAAAATCTAGAAAAAAAATCTAGAAAAAAATCTAGAAAAAAAATCTAGAAAAAAAATCTAGAAAAAAATCGAGAAAAAAATCTAGAAAATAAATCTAAAAAAAATCTAGAAAAAAAATCTAGAAAATAAATCTAGAAAAAAATCTAGAAAAAAAATCTAGAAAAAAATCTAGAAAATAAATCTAAAAAAAAATCTAGAAAAAAATCTAGAAAATAAATCTAGAAAAAAAATCTAGAAAAAAAATCTAGAAAAAACATCTAGAAAAAAAATCTAGAAAAAAAATCTAGAAAAAAAATCTAGAAAAAAATCTAGAAAAAAAATCTAGAAAAAAAATCTAGAAAAAAATCTAGAAAATAAATCGAGAAAAAAATCTAGAAAGAAATCTAGAAAAAAAATCTAGAAAAAAAATCTAGAAAATAAATCTAGAAAAAAATCTAGAAAAAACATCTAGAAAAAAAATCTAGAAAAAAAATCTAGAAAAAAAATCTAGAAAAAAATCTAGAAAAAAAATCTAGAAAAAAAATCTAGAAAAAAATCTAGAAAATAAATCGAGAAAAAAATCTAGAAAGAAATCTAGAAAAAAAATCTAGAAAAAAAATCTAGAAAAAAATCTAGAAAAAAAATCTAGAAAAAAATCTAGAAAAAAAATCTAGAAAAAAATCTAAAAAAAAATCTAGAAAGAAATCTAGAAAAAAATCTAGAAAAAAAATCTAGAAAAAAATCTAGAAAAAAAATCTAGAAAAAAATCTAGAAAAAAAATCTAGAAAAAAAATCTAGAAATAAATCTAGAAAAAAATCTAGAAAAAAAATCTAGAAAAAAATCTAGAAAAAAAATCTAAAAAAAAATCTAGAAAAAAATCTAGAAAATAAATCTAAAAAAAAATCTAGAAAATAAATCTAGAAAAAAAATCTAGAAAAAAAATCTAGAAAAAAAATCTAGAAAAAAATCTAGAAAAAAATCTAGAAAAAAATCTAGAAAATAAATCTAAAAAAAAATCTAGAAAAAAAATCTAGAAAAAAAATCTAGAAAAAAATCTAGAAAAAAAATCTAGAAAAAAAATCTAGAAAAAAATCTAGAAAATAAATCTAAAAAAAAATCTAGAAAAAAATCTAGAAAATAAATCTAGAAAAAAAATCTAGAAAAAAAATCTAGAAAAAACATCTAGAAAAAAAATCTAGAAAAAAAATCTAGAAAAAAAATCTAGAAAAAAATCTAGAAAAAAAATCTAGAAAAAAATCGAGAAAATAAATCGAGAAAACAATCTAGAAAGAAATCTAGAAAAAAAATCTAGAAAATAAATCTAGAAAATAAATCTAAAAAAAAATCTAGAAAAAAAATCTAGAAAATAAATCTAGAAAAAAATCTAGAAAAAAAATCTAGAAAAAAAATCTAGAAAATAAATCTAAAAAAAAATCTAGAAAAAAATCTAGAAAATAAATCTAGAAAAAAAATCTAGAAAAAAAATCTAGAAAAAACATCTAGAAAAAAAATCTAGAAAAAAAATTTAGAAAAAAAATCTAGAAAAAAATCTAGAAAAAAAATCTAGAAAAAAATCGAGAAAATAAATCGAGAAAAAAATCTAGAAAGAAATCTAGAAAAAAAATCTAGAAAAAAAATCTAGAAAATAAATCTAGAAAAAAATCTAGAAAAAACATCTAGAAAAAAAATCTAGAAAAAAAATCTAGAAAAAAAATCTAGAAAAAAATCTAGAAAAAAAATCTAGAAAAAAAATCTAGAAAAAAATCTAGAAAATAAATCGAGAAAAAAATCTAGAAAGAAATCTAGAAAAAAAATCTAGAAAAAAAATCTAGAAAATAAATCTAGAAAAAAATCTAGAAAAAAAATCTAGAAAAAAATCTAGAAAATAAATCTAAAAAAAAATCTAGAAAAAAATCGAGAAAATAAATCTAGAAAAAAAATCTAGAAAAAAAATCTAGAAAAAAAATCTAGAAAATAAATCTAGAAAAAAATCTAGAAAAAAAATCTAGAAAAAAATCTAGAAAAAAAATCTAGAAAAAAAATCTCAAAAAAAATCTAGAAAAAAATCTAGAAAATAAATCTAAAAAAAAATCTAGAAAATAAATCTAGAAAAAAAATCTAGAAAAAAAATCTAGAAAAAAATCTAGAAAAAAATCTAGAAAAAAATCTAGAAAATAAATCTAAAAAAAAATCTAGAAAAAAAATCTAGAAAAAAATCTAGAAAATAAATCTAAAAAAAAATCTAGAAAAAAAATCTAGAAAAAAAATCTAGAAAAAAATCTAGAAAAAAAATCTAGAAAAAAAATCTAGAAAAAAATCTAGAAAAAAATCTAGAAAATAAATCTAAAAAAAAATCTAGAAAATAAATCTAGAAAAAAAATCTAGAAAAAAAATCTAGAAAAAAAATCTAGAAAAAAATCTAGAAAAAAATCTAGAAAAAAATCTAGAAAATAAATCTAAAAAAAAATCTAGAAAAAAAATCTAGAAAAAAAATCTAGAAAAAAATCTAGAAAAAAAATCTAGAAAAAAAATCTAGAAAAAAATCTAGAAAAAAATCTAGAAAATAAATCTAAAAAAAAATCTAGAAAGAAATCTAGAAAAAAATCTAGAAAAAAAATCTAGAAAAAAATCTAGAAAAAAAATCTAGAAAAAAATCTAGAAAAAAAATCTAGAAAAAAAATCTAGAAATAAATCTAGAAAAAAATCTAGAAAAAAAATCTAGAAAAAAATCTAGAAAAAAAATCTAAAAAAAAATCTAGAAAAAAATCTAGAAAATAAATCTAAAAAAAAATCTAGAAAATAAATCTAGAAAAAAAATCTAGAAAAAAAATCTAGAAAAAAAATCTAGAAAAAAATCTAGAAAAAAATCTAGAAAAAAATCTAGAAAATAAATCTAAAAAAAAATCTAGAAAAAAAATCTAGAAAAAAAATCTAGAAAAAAATCTAGAAAAAAAATCTAGAAAAAAAATCTAGAAAAAAATCTAGAAAAAAATCTAGAAAATAAATCTAAAAAAAAATCTAGAAAAAAAATCTAGAAAATAAATCTAGAAAAAAATCTAGAAAAAAAATCTAGAAAAAAATCTAGAAAATAAATCTAAAAAAAAATCTAGAAAAAAATCTAGAAAATAAATCTAGAAAAAAAATCTAGAAAAAAAATCTAGAAAAAACATCTAGAAAAAAAATCTAGAAAAAAAATCTAGAAAAAAAATCTAGAAAAAAATCTAGAAAAAAAATCTAGAAAAAAAATCTAGAAAAAAATCTAGAAAATAAATCGAGAAAAAAATCTAGAAAGAAATCTAGAAAAAAAATCTAGAAAAAAAATCTAGAAAATAAATCTAGAAAAAAATCTAGAAAAAACATCTAGAAAAAAAATCTAGAAAAAAAATCTAGAAAAAAAATCTAGAAAAAAATCTAGAAAAAAAATCTAGAAAAAAAATCTAGAAAAAAATCTAGAAAATAAATCGAGAAAAAAATCTAGAAAGAAATCTAGAAAAAAAATCTAGAAAAAAAATCTAGAAAATAAATCTAGAAAAAAATCTAGAAAAAAAATCTAGAAAAAAATCTAGAAAATAAATCTAAAAAAAAATCTAGAAAAAAATCGAGAAAATAAATCGAGAAAAAAAATCTAGAAAAAAAATCTAGAAAAAAAATCTAGAAAATAAATCTAGAAAAAAATCTAGAAAAAAAATCTAGAAAAAAATCTAGAAAAAAAATCTAGAAAAAAAATCTAGAAAAAAATCTAGAAAAAAATCTAGAAAATAAATCTTAAAAAAAATCTAGAAAGAAATCTAGAAAAAAAATCTAGAAAAAAATCTAGAAAAAAAATCTAGAAAAAAAATCTAGAAAAAAATCTAGAAAATAAATCGAGAAAAAAATCTAGAAAAAAATCTAGAAAAAAAATCTCAAAAAAAATCTAGAAAAAAATCTAGAAAATAAATCTAAAAAAAAATCTAGAAAATAAATCTAGAAAAAAAATCTAGAAAATAAATCTAGAAAAAAATCTAGAAAAAAAATCTAGAAAAAAATCTAGAAAAAAAATCTAGAAAAAAAATCTAGAAAAAAATCTAGAAAAAAATCTAGAAAATAAATCTTAAAAAAAATCTAGAAAGAAATCTAGAAAAAAAATCTAGAAAAAAATCTAGAAAAAAAATCTAGAAAAAAAATCTAGAAAAAAATCTAGAAAATAAATCGAGAAAAAAATCTAGAAAAAAATCTAGAAAAAAAATCTCAAAAAAAATCTAGAAAAAAATCTAGAAAATAAATCTAAAAAAAAATCTAGAAAATAAATCTAGAAAAAAAATCTAGAAAAAAAATCTAGAAAAAAATCTAGAAAAAAATCTAGAAAAAAATCTAGAAAATAAATCTAAAAAAAAATCTAGAAAAAAAATCTAGAAAAAAAATCTAGAAAAAAATCTAGAAAAAAAATCTAGAAAAAAATCTAGAAAATAAATCTAAAAAAAAATCTAGAAAATAAATCTAGAAAAAAAATCTAGAAAAAAAATCTAGAAAAAAAATCTAGAAAAAAATCTAGAAAAAAATCTAGAAAAAAATCAAGAAAATAAATCTAAAAAAAAATCTAGAAAAAAAATCTAGAAAAAAAATCTAGAAAAAAATCTAGAAAAAAAATCTAGAAAAAAAATCTAGAAAAAAATCGAGAAAAAAATCTAGAAAATAAATCTAAAAAAAATCTAGAAAAAAAATCTAGAAAATAAATCTAGAAAAAAATCTAGAAAAAAAATCTAGAAAAAAATCTAGAAAATAAATCTAAAAAAAAATCTAGAAAAAAATCTAGAAAATAAATCTAGAAAAAAAATCTAGAAAAAAAATCTAGAAAAAACATCTAGAAAAAAAATCTAGAAAAAAAATCTAGAAAAAAAATCTAGAAAAAAATCTAGAAAAAAAATCTAGAAAAAAAATCTAGAAAAAAATCTAGAAAATAAATCGAGAAAAAAATCTAGAAAGAAATCTAGAAAAAAAATCTAGAAAAAAAATCTAGAAAATAAATCTAGAAAAAAATCTAGAAAAAACATCTAGAAAAAAAATCTAGAAAAAAAATCTAGAAAAAAAATCTAGAAAAAAATCTAGAAAAAAAATCTAGAAAAAAAATCTAGAAAAAAATCTAGAAAATAAATCGAGAAAAAAATCTAGAAAGAAATCTAGAAAAAAAATCTAGAAAAAAAATCTAGAAAATAAATCTAGAAAAAAATCTAGAAAAAAAATCTAGAAAAAAATCTAGAAAATAAATCTAAAAAAAAATCTAGAAAAAAATCGAGAAAATAAATCGAGAAAAAAAATCTAGAAAAAAAATCTAGAAAAAAAATCTAGAAAATAAATCTAGAAAAAAATCTAGAAAAAAAATCTAGAAAAAAATCTAGAAAAAAAATCTAGAAAAAAAATCTAGAAAAAAATCTAGAAAAAAATCTAGAAAATAAATCTTAAAAAAAATCTAGAAAGAAATCTAGAAAAAAAATCTAGAAAAAAATCTAGAAAAAAAATCTAGAAAAAAAATCTAGAAAAAAATCTAGAAAATAAATCGAGAAAAAAATCTAGAAAAAAATCTAGAAAAAAAATCTCAAAAAAAATCTCAAAAAAAATCTAGAAAATAAATCTAAAAAAAAATCTAGAAAATAAATCTAGAAAAAAAATCTAGAAAAAAAATCTAGAAAAAAATCTAGAAAAAAATCTAGAAAAAAATCTAGAAAATAAATCTAAAAAAAAATCTAGAAAAAAAATCTAGAAAAAAAATCTAGAAAAAAATCTAGAAAAAAAATCTAGAAAAAAAATCTAGAAAATAAATCTAAAAAAAAATCTAGAAAATAAATCTAGAAAAAAAATCTAGAAAAAAAATCTAGAAAAAAAATCTAGAAAAAAATCTAGAAAAAAATCTAGAAAAAAATCTAGAAAATAAATCTAAAAAAAAATCTAGAAAAAAAATCTAGAAAAAAAATCTAGAAAAAAATCTAGAAAAAAATCTAGAAAATAAATCTAAAAAAAAATCTAGAAAGAAATCTAGAAAAAAAATCTAGAAAAAAATCTAGAAAAAAAATCTAGAAAAAAAATCTAGAAAAAAATCTAGAAAATAAATCGAGAAAAAAATCTAGAAAAAAATCTAGAAAAAAAATCTCAAAAAAAATCTAGAAAAAAATCTAGAAAATAAATCTAAAAAAAAATCTAGAAAATAAATCTAGAAAAAAAATCTAGAAAAAAAATCTAGAAAAAAATCTAGAAAAAAATCTAGAAAAAAATCTAGAAAATAAATCTAAAAAAAAATCTAGAAAAAAAATCTAGAAAAAAAATCTAGAAAAAAATCTAGAAAAAAAATCTAGAAAAAAAATCTAGAAAATAAATCTAAAAACAAATCTAGAAAATAAATCTAGAAAAAAAATCTAGAAAAAAAATCTAGAAAAAAAATCTAGAAAAAAATCTAGAAAAAAATCTAGAAAAAAATCTAGAAAATAAATCTAAAAAAAAATCTAGAAAAAAAATCTAGAAAAAAAATCTAGAAAAAAATCTAGAAAAAAATCTAGAAAAAAAATCTAGAAAAAAAATCTAGAAAAAAATCTAGAAAAAAATCTAGAAAATAAATCTAAAAAAAAATCTAGAAAAAAAATCTAGAAAAAAAATCTAGAAAAAAATCTAGAAAATAAATCGAGAAAAAAATCTAGAAAAAAATCTAGAAAATAAATCTAAAAAAAAATCTAGAAAAAGATCTAGAAAAAAATCTAGAAAAAAATCTAGAAAAAAAATCTAGAAAAAAATCTAGAAAAAAATCTAGAAAAAAATCTAGAAAATAAATCTAAAAAAAAATCTAGAAAGAAAATCTAGAAAAAAAATCTAGAAAAAAATCTAGAAAAAAAATCTAGAAAAAAAATCTAGAAAAAACATCTAGAAAAAAAATCTAGAAAAAAAATCTAGAAAAAAAATCTAGAAAAAAATCTAGAAAAAAAATCTAGAAAAAAAATCTAGAAAAAAATCTAGAAAATAAATCTAGAAAAAAATCTAGAAAAAAATCTAGAAAATAAATCTAAAAAAAAATCTAGAAAAAGATCTAGAAAAAAATCTAGAAAAAAATCTAGAAAAAAAATCTAGAAAAAAATCTAGAAAAAAATCTAGAAAAAAATCTAGAAAATAAATCTAAAAAAAAATCTAGAAAGAAAATCTAGAAAAAAAATCTAGAAAAAAATCTAGAAAAAAAATCTAGAAAAAAATCTAGAAAATAAATCTAAAAAAAAATCTAGAAGAAAATCTAGAAAAAAATCTAGAAAAAAAATCTAGAAAAAAAATCTAGAAAAAAAATCTAGAAAAAAATCTAGAAAAAAAATCTAGAAAGAAATCTAGAAAAAAAATCTAGAAAAAAAATCTAGAAAATAAATCTAGAAAAAAATCTAGAAAAAAAATCTAGAAAATAAATCTAGAAAAAAATCTAGAAAAAAAATCTAGAAAAAAATCTAGAAAATAAATCTAAAAAAAAATCTAGAAAAAAATCTAGAAAATAAATCTAGAAAAAAATCTAGAAAAAAATCTAGAAAATAAATCTAAAAAAAAATCTAGAAAAAGATCTAGAAAAAAATCTAGAAAAAAATCTAGAAAAAAAATCTAGAAAAAAATCTAGAAAAAAATCTAGAAAAAAATCTAGAAAATAAATCTAAAAAAAAATCTAGAAAGAAAATCTAGAAAAAAAATCTAGAAAAAAATCTAGAAAAAAAATCTAGAAAAAAATCTAGAAAATAAATCTAAAAAAAAATCTAGAAGAAAATCTAGAAAAAAATCTAGAAAAAAAATCTAGAAAAAAAATCTAGAAAAAAAATCTAGAAAAAAATCTAGAAAAAAAATCTAGAAAGAAATCTAGAAAAAAAATCTAGAAAAAAAATCTAGAAAATAAATCTAGAAAAAAATCTAGAAAAAAAATCTAGAAAATAAATCTAGAAAAAAATCTAGAAAAAAAATCTAGAAAAAAATCTAGAAAATAAATCTAAAAAAAAATCTAGAAAAAAATCTAGAAAATAAATCTAGAAAAAAAATCTAGAAAAAAAATCTAGAAAAAAAATCTAGAAAAAACATCTAGAAGAAAATCTAGAAAAAAATCTAGAAAAAACATCTAGAAAAAAAATCTAGAAAAAAAATCTAGAAAAAAATCTAGAAAAAAAATCTAGAAAGAAATCTAGAAAAAAAATCTAGAAAAAAAATCTAGAAAATAAATCTAGAAAAAAATCTAGAAAAAAAATCTAGAAAATAAATCTAGAAAAAAATCTAGAAAAAAAATCTAGAAAAAAATCTAGAAAATAAATCAAAAAAAAAATCTAGAAAAAAATCTAGAAAATAAATCTAGAAAAAAAATCTAGAAAAAAAATCTAGAAAAAACATCTAGAAAAAAAATCTAGAAAAAAAATCTAGAAAAAAAATCTAGAAAAAAATCTAGAAAAAAAATCTAGAAAAAAAATCTAGAAAAAAATCGAGAAAATAAATCGAGAAAAAAAATCTAGAAAAAAAATCTAGAAAAAAAATCTAGAAAATAAATCTAGAAAAAAATCTAGAAAAAAAATCTAGAAAAAAATCTAGAAAAAAAATCTAGAAAATAAATCGAGAAAAAAATCTAGAAAAAAATCTAGAAAATAAATCGAGAAAAAAATCTAGAAAAAAATCTAGAAAATAAATCTAAAAAAAAATCTAGAAAATAAATCTAGAAAAAAAATCTAAAAAAAAATCTAGAAAAAAATCTAGAAAAAAATCTAGAAAAAAATCTAGAAAATAAATCTAAAAAAAAATCTAGAAAAAAAATCTAGAAAAAAAATCTAGAAAAAAATCTAGAAAAAAAATCTAGAAAAAAAATCTAGAAAAAAATCTAGAAAAAAATCTAGAAAATAAATCTAAAAAAAAATCTAGAAAATAAATCTAGAAAAAAAATCTAGAAAAAAAATCTAGAAAAAAAATCTAGAAAAAAATCTAGAAAAAAATCTAGAAAAAAATCTAGAAAATAAATCTAAAAAAAAATCTAGAAAAAAAATCTAGAAAAAAAATCTAGAAAAAAATCTAGAAAAAAAATCTAGAAAAAAAATCTAGAAAAAAATCTAGAAAAAAATCTAGAAAATAAATCTAAAAAAAAATCTAGAAAGAAATCTAGAAAAAAATCTAGAAAAAAAATCTAGAAAAAAATCTAGAAAGAAAATCTAGAAAAAAAATCTAGAAAAAAATCTAGAAAAAAAATCTAGAAAAAAATCTAGAAAATAAATCTAAAAAAAAATCTAGAAGAAAATCTAGAAAAAAATCTAGAAAAAAAATCTAGAAAAAAAATCTAGAAAAAAAATCTAGAAAAAAATCTAGAAAAAAAATCTAGAAAGAAATCTAGAAAAAAAATCTAGAAAAAAAATCTAGAAAATAAATCTAGAAAAAAATCTAGAAAAAAAATCTAGAAAATAAATCTAGAAAAAAATCTAGAAAAAAAATCTAGAAAAAAATCTAGAAAATAAATCTAAAAAAAAATCTAGAAAAAAATCTAGAAAATAAATCTAGAAAAAAAATCTAGAAAAAAAATCTAGAAAAAAAATCTAGAAAAAACATCTAGAAGAAAATCTAGAAAAAAATCTAGAAAAAACATCTAGAAAAAAAATCTAGAAAAAAAATCTAGAAAAAAATCTAGAAAAAAAATCTAGAAAGAAATCTAGAAAAAAAATCTAGAAAAAAAATCTAGAAAATAAATCTAGAAAAAAATCTAGAAAAAAAATCTAGAAAATAAATCTAGAAAAAAATCTAGAAAAAAAATCTAGAAAAAAATCTAGAAAATAAATCAAAAAAAAAATCTAGAAAAAAATCTAGAAAATAAATCTAGAAAAAAAATCTAGAAAAAAAATCTAGAAAAAACATCTAGAAAAAAAATCTAGAAAAAAAATCTAGAAAAAAAATCTAGAAAATAAATCTAGAAAAAAAATCTAAAAAAAAATCTAGAAAAAAATCTAGAAAAAAATCTAGAAAAAAATCTAGAAAATAAATCTAAAAAAAAATCTAGAAAAAAAATCTAGAAAAAAAATCTAGAAAAAAATCTAGAAAAAAAATCTAGAAAAAAAATCTAGAAAAAAATCTAGAAAAAAATCTAGAAAATAAATCTAAAAAAAAATCTAGAAAATAAATCTAGAAAAAAAATCTAGAAAAAAAATCTAGAAAAAAAATCTAGAAAAAAATCTAGAAAAAAATCTAGAAAAAAATCTAGAAAATAAATCTAAAAAAAAATCTAGAAAAAAAATCTAGAAAAAAAATCTAGAAAAAAATCTAGAAAAAAAATCTAGAAAAAAAATCTAGAAAAAAATCTAGAAAAAAATCTAGAAAATAAATCTAAAAAAAAATCTAGAAAGAAATCTAGAAAAAAATCTAGAAAAAAAATCTAGAAAAAAATCTAGAAAGAAAATCTAGAAAAAAAATCTAGAAAAAAATCTAGAAAAAAAATCTAGAAAAAAATCTAGAAAATAAATCTAAAAAAAAATCTAGAAGAAAATCTAGAAAAAAATCTAGAAAAAAAATCTAGAAAAAAAATCTAGAAAAAAAATCTAGAAAAAAATCTAGAAAAAAAATCTAGAAAGAAATCTAGAAAAAAAATCTAGAAAAAAAATCTAGAAAATAAATCTAGAAAAAAATCTAGAAAAAAAATCTAGAAAATAAATCTAGAAAAAAATCTAGAAAAAAAATCTAGAAAAAAATCTAGAAAATAAATCTAAAAAAAAATCTAGAAAAAAATCTAGAAAATAAATCTAGAAAAAAAATCTAGAAAAAAAATCTAGAAAAAAAATCTAGAAAAAACATCTAGAAGAAAATCTAGAAAAAAATCTAGAAAAAACATCTAGAAAAAAAATCTAGAAAAAAAATCTAGAAAAAAATCTAGAAAAAAAATCTAGAAAGAAATCTAGAAAAAAAATCTAGAAAAAAAATCTAGAAAATAAATCTAGAAAAAAATCTAGAAAAAAAATCTAGAAAATAAATCTAGAAAAAAATCTAGAAAAAAAATCTAGAAAAAAATCTAGAAAATAAATCAAAAAAAAAATCTAGAAAAAAATCTAGAAAATAAATCTAGAAAAAAAATCTAGAAAAAAAATCTAGAAAAAACATCTAGAAAAAAAATCTAGAAAAAAAATCTAGAAAAAAAATCTAGAAAAAAATCTAGAAAAAAAATCTAGAAAAAAAATCTAGAAAAAAATCGAGAAAATAAATCGAGAAAAAAAATCTAGAAAAAAAATCTAGAAAAAAAATCTAGAAAATAAATCTAGAAAAAAATCTAGAAAAAAAATCTAGAAAAAAATCTAGAAAAAAAATCTAGAAAATAAATCGAGAAAAAAATCTAGAAAAAAATCTAGAAAATAAATCGAGAAAAAAATCTAGAAAAAAATCTAGAAAATAAATCTAAAAAAAAATCTAGAAAATAAATCTAGAAAAAAAATCTAAAAAAAAATCTAGAAAAAAATCTAGAAAAAAATCTAGAAAAAAATCTAGAAAATAAATCTAAAAAAAAATCTAGAAAAAAAATCTAGAAAAAAAATCTAGAAAAAAATCTAGAAAAAAAATCTAGAAAAAAAATCTAGAAAAAAATCTAGAAAAAAATCTAGAAAATAAATCTAAAAAAAAATCTAGAAAATAAATCTAGAAAAAAAATCTAGAAAAAAAATCTAGAAAAAAAATCTAGAAAAAAATCTAGAAAAAAATCTAGAAAAAAATCTAGAAAATAAATCTAAAAAAAAATCTAGAAAAAAAATCTAGAAAAAAAATCTAGAAAAAAATCTAGAAAAAAAATCTAGAAAAAAAATCTAGAAAAAAATCTAGAAAAAAATCTAGAAAATAAATCTAAAAAAAAATCTAGAAAGAAATCTAGAAAAAAATCTAGAAAAAAAATCTAGAAAAAAATCTAGAAAAAGAATCTAGAAAAAAATCTAGAAAAAAAAATCTAGAAAAAAAATCTAGAAAAAAATCTAGAAAATAAATCGAGAAAAAAATCTAGAAAAAAATCTAGAAAAAAAATCTAAAAAAAAATCTAGAAAAAAATCTAGAAAATAAATCTAAAAAAAAATCTAGAAAAAAAATCTAGAAAAAAAATCTAGAAAAAAATCTAGAAAAAAAATCTAGAAAAAAAATCTAGAAAAAAATCTAGAAAAAAATCTAGAAAATAAATCTAAAAAAAAATCTAGAAAAAAAATCTAGAAAATAAATCTAGAAAAAAATCTAGAAAAAAAATCTAGAAAAAAATCTAGAAAATAAATCTAAAAAAAAATCTAGAAAAAAATCTAGAAAATAAATCTAGAAAAAAAATCTAGAAAAAAAATCTAGAAAAAACATCTAGAAAAAAAATCTAGAAAAAAAATCTAGAAAAAAAATCTAGAAAAAAATCTAGAAAAAAAATCTAGAAAAAAAATCTAGAAAAAAATCTAGAAAATAAATCGAGAAAAAAATCTAGCAAGAAATCTAGAAAAAAAATCTAGAAAAAAAATCTAGAAAATAAATCTAGAAAAAAAATCTAGAAAAAAAATCTAGAAAAAAATCTAGAAAAAAAATCTAGAAAAAAAATCTAGAAAAAAATCTAGAAAATAAATCGAGAAAAAAATCTAGAAAAAAATCTAGAAAATAAATCTAAAAAAAAATCTAGAAAAAGATCTAGAAAAAAATCTAGAAAAAAATCTAGAAAAAAAATCTAAAAAAAAATCTAGAAAAAAATCTAGAAAATAAATCTAGAAAAAAAATCTAGAAAAAAAATCTAGAAAAAACATCTAGAAGAAAATCTAGAAAAAAATCTAGAAAAAAAATCTAGAAAAAAAATCTAGAAAAAAAATCTAGAAAAAAATCTAGAAAAAAAATCTAGAAAGAAATCTAGAAAAAAAATCTAGAAAAAAAATCTAGAAAATAAATCTAGAAAAAAATCTAGAAAAAAAATCTAGAAAATAAATCTAGAAAAAAATCTAGAAAAAAAATCTAGAAAAAAATCTAGAAAATAAATCTAAAAAAAAATCTAGAAAAAAATCTAGAAAATAAATCTAGAAAAAAAATCTAGAAAAAAAATCTAGAAAAAACATCTAGAAGAAAATCTAGAAAAAAATCTAGAAAAAAAATCTAGAAAAAAAATCTAGAAAAAAATCTAGAAAAAAATCTAGAAAGAAATCTAGAAAAAAAATCTAGAAAAAAAATCTAGAAAATAAATCTAGAAAAAAATCTAGAAAAAAAATCTAGAAAAAACATCTAGAAAAAAAATCTAGAAAAAAAATCTAGAAAAAAATCTAGAAAAAAAATCTAGAAAAAAAATCTAGAAAAAAATCTAGAAAATAAATCGAGAAAAAAATCTAGCAAGAAATCTAGAAAAAAAATATAGAAAAAAAATCTAGAAAATAAATCTAGAAAAAAAATCTAGAAAAAAAATCTAGAAAAAAATCTAGAAAAAAAATCTAGAAAAAAAATCTAGAAAAAAATCTAGAAAATAAATCGAGAAAAAAATCTAGAAAAAAATCTAGAAAATAAATCTAAAAAAAAATCTAGAAAAAGATCTAGAAAAAAATCTAGAAAAAAATCTAGAAAAAAAATCTAAAAAAAAATCTAGAAAAAAATCTAGAAAATAAATCTAGAAAAAAAATCTAGAAAAAAAATCTAGAAAAAACATCTAGAAGAAAATCTAGAAAAAAATCTAGAAAAAAAATCTAGAAAAAAAATCTAGAAAAAAAATCTAGAAAAAAATCTAGAAAAAAAATCTAGAAAGAAATCTAGAAAAAAAATCTAGAAAAAAAATCTAGAAAATAAATCTAGAAAAAAATCTAGAAAAAAAATCTAGAAAATAAATCTAGAAAAAAATCTAGAAAAAAAATCTAGAAAAAAATCTAGAAAATAAATCTAAAAAAAAATCTAGAAAAAAATCTAGAAAATAAATCTAGAAAAAAAATCTAGAAAAAAAATCTAGAAAAAACATCTAGAAGAAAATCTAGAAAAAAATCTAGAAAAAAAATCTAGAAAAAAAATCTAGAAAAAAATCTAGAAAAAAATCTAGAAAGAAATCTAGAAAAAAAATCTAGAAAAAAAATCTAGAAAATAAATCTAGAAAAAAATCTAGAAAAAAAATCTAGAAAAAACATCTAGAAAAAAAATCTAGAAAAAAAATCTAGAAAAAAATCTAGAAAAAAAATCTAGAAAGAAATCTAGAAAAAAAATCTAGAAAAAAAATCTAGAAAATAAATCTAGAAAAAAATCTAGAAAAAAAATCTAGAAAATAAATCTAGAAAAAAATCTAGAAAAAAAATCTAGAAAAAAATCTAGAAAATAAATCAAAAAAAAAATCTAGAAAAAAATCTAGAAAATAAATCTAGAAAAAAAATCTAGAAAAAAAATCTAGAAAAAACATCTAGAAAAAAAATCTAGAAAAAAAATCTAGAAAAAAAATCTAGAAAAAAATCTAGAAAAAAAATCTAGAAAAAAAATCTAGAAAAAAATCGAGAAAATAAATCGAGAAAAAAAATCTAGAAAAAAAATCTAGAAAAAAAATCTAGAAAATAAATCTAGAAAAAAATCTAGAAAAAAAATCTAGAAAAAAATCTAGAAAAAAAATCTAGAAAATAAATCGAGAAAAAAATCTAGAAAAAAATCTAGAAAATAAATCGAGAAAAAAATCTAGAAAAAAATCTAGAAAATAAATCTAAAAAAAAATCTAGAAAATAAATCTAGAAAAAAAATCTAAAAAAAAATCTAGAAAAAAATCTAGAAAAAAATCTAGAAAAAAATCTAGAAAATAAATCTAAAAAAAAATCTAGAAAAAAAATCTAGAAAAAAAATCTAGAAAAAAATCTAGAAAAAAAATCTAGAAAAAAAATCTAGAAAAAAATCTAGAAAAAAATCTAGAAAATAAATCTAAAAAAAAATCTAGAAAATAAATCTAGAAAAAAAATCTAGAAAAAAAATCTAGAAAAAAAATCTAGAAAAAAATCTAGAAAAAAATCTAGAAAAAAATCTAGAAAATAAATCTAAAAAAAAATCTAGAAAAAAAATCTAGAAAAAAAATCTAGAAAAAAATCTAGAAAAAAAATATAGAAAAAAAATCTAGAAAAAAATCTAGAAAAAAATCTAGAAAATAAATCTAAAAAAAAATCTAGAAAGAAATCTAGAAAAAAATCTAGAAAAAAAATCTAGAAAAAAATCTAGAAAAAGAATCTAGAAAAAAATCTAGAAAAAAAAATCTAGAAAAAAAATCTAGAAAAAAATCTAGAAAATAAATCGAGAAAAAAATCTAGAAAAAAATCTAGAAAAAAAATCTAAAAAAAAATCTAGAAAAAAATCTAGAAAATAAATCTAAAAAAAAATCTAGAAAAAAAATCTAGAAAAAAAATCTAGAAAAAAATCTAGAAAAAAAATCTAGAAAAAAAATCTAGAAAAAAATCTAGAAAAAAATCTAGAAAATAAATCTAAAAAAAAATCTAGAAAAAAAATCTAGAAAATAAATCTAGAAAAAAATCTAGAAAAAAAATCTAGAAAAAAATCTAGAAAATAAATCTAAAAAAAAATCTAGAAAAAAATCTAGAAAATAAATCTAGAAAAAAAATCTAGAAAAAAAATCTAGAAAAAACATCTAGAAAAAAAATCTAGAAAAAAAATCTAGAAAAAAAATCTAGAAAAAAATCTAGAAAAAAAATCTAGAAAAAAAATCTAGAAAAAAATCTAGAAAATAAATCGAGAAAAAAATCTAGAAAGAAATCTAGAAAAAAAATCTAGAAAAAAAATCTAGAAAATAAATCTAGAAAAAAAATCTAGAAAAAAAATCTAGAAAAAAATCTAGAAAAAAAATCTAGAAAAAAAATCTAGAAAAAAATCTAGAAAATAAATCGAGAAAAAAATCTAGAAAAAAATCTAGAAAATAAATCTAAAAAAAAATCTAGAAAAAGATCTAGAAAAAAATCTAGAAAAAAATCTAGAAAAAAAATCTAGAAAAAAATCTAGAAAAAAATCTAGAAAATAAATCTAAAAAAAAATCTAGAAAGAAAATCTAGAAAAAAAATCTAGAAAAAAATCTAGAAAAAAAATCTAGAAAAAAATCTAGAAAATAAATCTAAAAAAAAATCTAGAAAAAAAATCTAGAAAATAAATCTAGAAAAAAAATCTAGAAAAAAAATCTAGAAAAAACATCTAGAAGAAAATCTAGAAAAAAATCTAGAAAAAAAATCTAGAAAAAAAATCTAGAAAAAAAATCTAGAAAAAAATCTAGAAAAAAAATCTAGAAAGAAATCTAGAAAAAAAATCTAGAAAAAAAATCTAGAAAATAAATCTAGAAAAAAATCTAGAAAAAAAATCTAGAAAATAAATCTAGAAAAAAATCTAGAAAAAAAATCTAGAAAAAAATCTAGAAAATAAATCTAAAAAAAAATCTAGAAAAAAATCTAGAAAATAAATCTAGAAAAAAAATCTAGAAAAAAAATCTAGAAAAAACATCTAGAAGAAAATCTAGAAAAAAATCTAGAAAAAAAATCTAGAAAAAAAATCTAGAAAAAAATCTAGAAAAAAATCTAGAAAGAAATCTAGAAAAAAAATCTAGAAAAAAAATCTAGAAAAAAAATCTAGAAAAAAAATCTAGAAAATAAATCTAGAAAAAAATCTAGAAAAAAAATCTAGAAAAAAATCTAGAAAAAAAATCGAGAAAATAAATCGAGAAAAAAATCTAGAAAAAAATCTAGAAAATAAATCGAGAAAAAAATCTAGAAAATAAATCTAAAAAAAAATCTAGAAAATAAATCTAGAAAAAAAATCTAGAAAAAAAATCTAGAAAAAAAATCTAGAAAAAAATCTAGAAAAAAATCTAGAAAAAAATCTAGAAAATAAATCTAAAAAAAAATCTAGAAAAAAAATCTAGAAAAAAAATCTAGAAAAAAATCTAGAAAAAAAATCTAGAAAAAAAATCTAGAAAAAAATCTAGAAAATAAATCTAAAAAAAAATCTAGAAAGAAATCTAGAAAAAAATCTAGAAAAAAAATCTAGAAAAAAATCTAGAAAAAGAATCTAGAAAAAAATCTAGAAAAAAAATCTAGAAAAAAAATCTAGAAAAAAAATCTAAAAAAAAATCTAGAAAAAAATCTAGAAAATAAATCTAAAAAAAAATCTAGAAAATAAATCTAGAAAAAAAATCTAGAAAAAAAATCTAGAAAAAAAATCTAGAAAAAAATCTAGAAAAAAATCTAGAAAAAAATCTAGAAAAAAAATCTAGAAAAAAAATATAGAAAATAAATCTAGAAAAAAATCTAGAAAAAAAATCTAGAAAAAAATCTAGAAAATAAATCTAGAAAAAAAATCTAGAAAAAAAATCTAGAAAAAACATCTAGAAAAAAAATCTAGAAAAAAAATCTAGAAAAAAAATCTAGAAAAAAATCTAGAAAAAAAATCTAGAAAAAAAATCTAGAAAAAAATCTAGAAAATAAATCGAGAAAAAAATCTAGAAAGAAATCTAGAAAAAAAATCTAGAAAAAAAATCTAGAAAATAAATCTAGAAAAAAATCTAGAAAAAAAATCTAGAAAAAAATCTAGAAAATAAATCTAAAAAAAAAATCTAGAAAAAAAATCTAGAAAAAAATCTAGAAAAAAAATCTAGAAAAAAAATCTAGAAAAAAATCTAGAAAATAAATCGAGAAAAAAATCTAGAAAAAAATCTAGAAAATAAATCTAAAAAAAAATCTAGAAAAAGATCTAGAAAAAAATCTAGAAAAAAATCTAGAAAAAAAATCTAGAAAAAAATCTAGAAAAAAATCTAGAAAAAAATCTAGAAAATAAATCTAAAAAAAAAATCTAGAAAAAAAATCTAGAAAAAAATCTAGAAAAAAAATCTAGAAAAAAAATCTAGAAAAAAATCTAGAAAATAAATCGAGAAAAAAATCTAGAAAAAAATCTAGAAAATAAATCTAAAAAAAAATCTAGAAAAAAAATCTAGAAAAAAATCTAGAAAATAAATCTAAAAAAAAATCTTGAAAAAAATCTAGAAAATAAATCTAGAAAAAAAATCTAGAAAAAAAATCTAGAAAAAACATCTAGAAGAAAATCTAGAAAAAAATCTAGAAAAAAAATCTAGAAAAAAAATCTTGAAAAAAAATCTAGAAAAAAATCTAGAAAAAAAATCTAGAAAGAAATCTAGAAAAAAAATCTAGAAAATAAATCTAGAAAATAAATCTAGAAAAAAATCTAGAAAAAAAATCTAGAAAATAAATCTAGAAAAAAATCTAGAAAAAAAATCTAGAAAAAAATCTAGAAAAAGAATCTAGAAAAAAATCTAGAAAAAAAATCTAGAAAAAAAATCTAGAAAAAAATCTAGAAAATAAATCGAGAAAAAAATCTAGAAAAAAATCTAGAAAAAAAATCTAAAAAAAAATCTAGAAAAAAATCTAGAAAATAAATCTAAAAAAAAATCTAGAAAATAAATCTAGAAAAAAAATCTAGAAAAAAAATCTAGAAAAAAAATCTAGAAAAAAATCTAGAAAAAAATCTAGAAAAAAATCTAGAAAAAAAATCTAGAAAAAAAATATAGAAAATAAATCTAGAAAAAAATCTAGAAAAAAAATCTAGAAAAAAATCTAGAAAATAAATCTAGAAAAAAAATCTAGAAAAAAAATCTAGAAAAAACATCTAGAAAAAAAATCTAGAAAAAAAATCTAGAAAAAAAATCTAGAAAAAAAATCTAGAAAAAAATCTAGAAAATAAATCGAGAAAAAAATCTAGAAAGAAATCTAGAAAAAAAATCTAGAAAAAAAATCTAGAAAATAAATCTAGAAAAAAATCTAGAAAAAAAATCTAGAAAAAAATCTAGAAAATAAATCTAAAAAAAAAATCTAGAAAAAAAATCTAGAAAAAAATCTAGAAAAAAAATCTAGAAAAAAAATCTAGAAAAAAATCTAGAAAATAAATCGAGAAAAAAATCTAGAAAAAAATCTAGAAAATAAATCTAAAAAAAAATCTAGAAAAAGATCTAGAAAAAAATCTAGAAAAAAATCTAGAAAAAAAATCTAGAAAAAAATCTAGAAAAAAATCTAGAAAAAAATCTAGAAAATAAATCTAAAAAAAAAATCTAGAAAAAAAATCTAGAAAAAAATCTAGAAAAAAAATCTAGAAAAAAAATCTAGAAAAAAATCTAGAAAATAAATCGAGAAAAAAATCGAGAAAAAAATCTAGAAAATAAATCTAAAAAAAAATCTAGAAAAAGATCTAGAAAAAAATCTAGAAAAAAATCTAGAAAAAAAATCTAGAAAAAAATCTAGAAAAAAATCTAGAAAAAAATCTAGAAAATAAATCTAAAAAAAAATCTAGAAAAAAAATCTAGAAAAAAATCTAGAAAATAAATCTAAAAAAAAATCTAGAAAAAAATCTAGAAAATAAATCTAGAAAAAAAATCTAGAAAAAAAATCTAGAAAAAAAATCTAGAAAAAACATCTAGAAGAAAATCTAGAAAAAAATCTAGAAAAAAAATCTAGAAAAAAAATCTTGAAAAAAAATCTAGAAAAAAATCTAGAAAAAAAATCTAGAAAGAAATCTAGAAAAAAAATCTAGAAAAAAAATCTAGAAAATAAATCTAGAAAAAAATCTAGAAAAAAAATCTAGAAAATAAATCTAGAAAAAAATCTAGAAAAAAAATCTAGAAAAAAATCTAGAAAATAAATCTAAAAAAAAATCTAGAAAAAAATCTAGAAAATAAATCTAGAAAAAAAATCTAGAAAAAAAATCTAGAAAAAACATCTAGAAAAAAAATCTAGAAAAAAAATCTAGAAAAAAAATCTAGAAAAAAATCTAGAAAAAAAATCTAAAAAAAAATCTAGAAAAAAATCTAGAAAAAAATCTAGAAAAAAAATCTAGAAAAAAAATCTAGAAAAAAAATCTAGAAAAAAATCTAGAAAAAAAATCTAGAAAGAAATCTAGAAAAAAAATCTAGAAAAAAAATCTAGAAAATAAATCTAGAAAAAAATCTAGAAAAAAAATCTAGAAAAAAAATCTAGAAAAAAAATCTAGAAAAAAATCTAGAAAAAAAATCTAGAAAGAAATCTAGAAAAAAAATCTAGAAAAAAAATCTAGAAAATAAATCTAGAAAAAAATCTAGAAAAAAAATCTAGAAAATAAATCTAGAAAAAAATCTAGAAAAAAAATCTAGAAAAAAATCTAGAAAAAAATCTAGAAAAAAAATCTAGAAAGAAATCTAGAAAAAAAATCTAGAAAAAAATCTAGAAAATAAATCGAGAAAAAAATCTAGAAAGAAATCTAGAAAAAAAATCTAGAAAAAAAATCTAGAAAATAAATCTAGAAAAAAATCTAGAAAAAAAATCTAGAAAAAAATCTAGAAAATAAATCTAAAAAAAAAATCTAGAAAAAAAATCTAGAAAAAAATCTAGAAAAAAAATCTAGAAAAAAAATCTAGAAAAAAATCTAGAAAATAAATCGAGAAAAAAATCTAGAAAAAAATCTAGAAAATAAATCTAAAAAAAAATCTAGAAAAAGATCTAGAAAAAAATCTAGAAAAAAATCTAGAAAAAAAATCTAGAAAAAAATCTAGAAAAAAATCTAGAAAAAAATCTAGAAAATAAATCTAAAAAAAAAATCTAGAAAAAAAATCTAGAAAAAAATCTAGAAAAAAAATCTAGAAAAAAAATCTAGAAAAAAATCTAGAAAATAAATCTAGAAAAAAATCTAGAAAAAAATCTAGAAAATAAATCTAAAAAAAAATCTAGAAAAAGATCTAGAAAAAAATCTAGAAAAAAATCTAGAAAAAAAATCTAGAAAAAAATCTAGAAAAAAATCTAGAAAAAAATCTAGAAAAAAAATCTAGAAAAAAATCTAGAAAGAAAATCTAGAAAAAAAATCTAGAAAAAAATCTAGAAAAAAAATCTAGAAAAAAATCTAGAAAATAAATCTAAAAAAAAATCTAGAAAAAAATCTAGAAAATAAATCTAGAAAAAAAATCTAGAAAAAAAATCTAGAAAAAACATCTAGAAGAAAATCTAGAAAAAAATCTAGAAAAAAAATCTAGAAAAAAAATCTTGAAAAAAAATCTAGAAAAAAATCTAGAAAAAAAATCTAGAAAGAAATCTAGAAAAAAAATCTAGAAAATAAATCTAGAAAATAAATCTAGAAAAAAATCTAGAAAAAAAATCTAGAAAATAAATCTAGAAAAAAATCTAGAAAAAAAATCTAGAAAAAAATCTAGAAAATAAATCTAAAAAAAAATCTAGAAAAAAATCTAGAAAATAAATCTAGAAAAAAAATCTAGAAAAAAAATCTAGAAAAAACATCTAGAAAAAAAATCTAGAAAAAAAATCTAGAAAAAAAATCTAGAAAAAAATCTAGAAAAAAAATCTAAAAAAAAATCTAGAAAAAAATCTAGAAAAAAATCTAGAAAAAAAATCTAGAAAAAAAATCTAGAAAAAAAATCTAGAAAAAAATCTAGAAAAAAAATCTAGAAAGAAATCTAGAAAAAAAATCTAGAAAAAAAATCTAGAAAATAAATCTAGAAAAAAATCTAGAAAAAAAATCTAGAAAATAAATCTAGAAAAAAATCTAGAAAAAAAATCTAGAAAAAAATCTAGAAAATAAATCTAAAAAAAAATCTAGAAAAAAATCTAGAAAAAAAATCTAGAAAAAAAATCTAGAAAAAAAATCTAGAAAAAACATCTAGAAGAAAATCTAGAAAAAAATCTAGAAAAAAAATCTAGAAAAAAAATCTAGAAAAAAAATCTAGAAAAAAATCTAGAAAAAAAATCTAGAAAGAAATCTAGAAAAAAAATCTAGAAAAAAAATCTAGAAAATAAATCTAGAAAAAAATCTAGAAAAAAATCTAGAAAATAAATCTAGAAAAAAATCTAGAAAAAAAATCTAGAAAAAAATCTAGAAAATAAATCTAAAAAAAAATCTAGAAAAAAATCTAGAAAATAAATCTAGAAAAAAAATCTAGAAAAAAAATCTAGAAAAAACATCTAGAAAAAAAATCTAGAAAAAAAATCTAGAAAAAAAATCTAGAAAAAAATCTAGAAAAAAAATCTAGAAAAAAAATCTAGAAAAAAATCGAGAAAATAAATCGAGAAAAAAAATCTAGAAAAAAAATCTAGAAAAAAAATCTAGAAAATAAATCTAGAAAAAAATCTAGAAAAAAAATCTAGAAAAAAATCTAGAAAAAAAATCTAGAAAAAAAATCTAGAAAAAAATCTAGAAAAAAATCTAGAAAATAAATCTAAAAAAAAATCTAGAAAGAAATCTAGAAAAAAAATCTAGAAAAAAATCTAGAAAAAAAATCTAGAAAAAAAATCTAGAAAAAAATCTAGAAAATAAATCGAGAAAAAAATCTAGAAAAAAATCTAGAAAAAAAATCTCAAAAAAAATCTAGAAAAAAATCTAGAAAATAAATCTAGAAAAAAATCTAGAAAAAAATCTAGAAAATAAATCTAAAAAAAAATCTAGAAAAAAAATCTAGAAAAAAAATCTAGAAAAAAATCTAGAAAAAAAATCTAGAAAAAAAATCTAGAGAAAAATCTAGAAAAAAATCTAGAAAATAAATCTAAAAAAAAATCTAGAAAATAAATCTAGAAAAAAAATCTAGAAAAAAAATCTAGAAAAAAAATCTAGAAAAAAATCTAGAAAAAAAATCTAGAAAAAAAATCTAGAAAAAAATCTAGAAAATAAATCGAGAAAAAAATCTAGAAAAAAATCTAGAAAATAAATCTAGAAAATAAATCTAAAAAAAAATCTAGAAAAAGATCTAGAAAAAAATCTAGAAAAAAATCTAGAAAAAAATCTAGAAAAAAATCTAGAAAAAAATCTAGAAAATAAATCTAAAAAAAAATCTAGAAAGAAAATCTAGAAAAAAAATCTAGAAAAAAATCTAGAAAAAAAATCTAGAAAAAAATCTAGAAAATAAATCTAAAAAAAAATCTAGAAAAAAATCTAGAAAATAAATCTAGAAAAAAAATCTAGAAAAAAAATCTAGAAAAAACATCTAGAAGAAAATCTAGAAAAAAATCTAGAAAAAAAATCTAGAAAAAAAATCTAGAAAAAAAATCTAGAAAAAAATCTAGAAAAAAAATCTAGAAAGAAATCTAGAAAAAAAATCTAGAAAAAAAATCTAGAAAATAAATCTAGAAAAAAATCTAGAAAAAAAATCTAGAAAAAAATCTAGAAAATAAATCTAAAAAAAAATCTAGAAAAAAATCTAGAAAATAAATCTAGAAAAAAAATCTAGAAAAAAAATCTAGAAAAAACATCTAGAAAAAAAATCTAGAAAAAAAATCTAGAAAAATAATCTAGAAAAAAATCTAGAAAAAAAATCTAGAAAAAAAATCTAGAAAAAAATCTAGAAAATAAATCGAGAAAAAAATCTAGAAAGAAATCTAGAAAAAAAATCTAGAAAAAAAATCTAGAAAATAAATCTAGAAAAAAATCTAGAAAAAAAATCTAGAAAAAAATCTAGAAAATAAATCTAAAAAAAAAATCTAGAAAAAAAATCTAGAAAAAAATCTAGAAAAAAAATCTAGAAAAAAAATCTAGAAAAAAATCTAGAAAATAAATCGAGAAAAAAATCTAGAAAAAAATCTAGAAAATAAATCTAAAAAAAAATCTAGAAAAAGATCTAGAAAAAAATCTAGAAAAAAATCTAGAAAAAAAATCTAGAAAAAAATCTAGAAAAAAATCTAGAAAAAAATCTAGAAAATAAATCTAAAAAAAAAATCTAGAAAAAAAATCTAGAAAAAAATCTAGAAAAAAAATCTAGAAAAAAAATCTAGAAAATAAATCGAGAAAAAAATCTAGAAAAAAATCTAGAAAATAAATCTAGAAAATAAATCTAAAAAAAAATCTAGAAAAAGATCTAGAAAAAAATCTAGAAAAAAATCTAGAAAAAAAATCTAGAAAAAAATCTAGAAAAAAATCTAGAAAAAAATCTAGAAAATAAATCTAAAAAAAAATCTAGAAAAAAAATCTAGAAAAAAATCTAGAAAATAAATCTAAAAAAAAATCTAGAAAAAAATCTAGAAAATAAATCTAGAAAAAAAATCTAGAAAAAAAATCTAGAAAAAACATCTAGAAGAAAATCTAGAAAAAAATCTAGAAAAAAAATCTAGAAAAAAAATCTAGAAAAAAAATCTAGAAAAAAAATCTAGAAAAAAATCTAGAAAAAAAATCTAGAAAGAAATCTAGAAAAAAAATCTAGAAAAAAAATCTAGAAAATAAATCTAGAAAAAAATCTAGAAAAAAAATCTAGAAAAAAATCTAGAAAATAAATCTAAAAAAAAATCTAGAAAAAAATCTAGAAAATAAATCTAGAAAAAAAATCTAGAAAAAAAATCTAGAAAAAACATCTAGAAAAAAAATCTAGAAAAAAAATCTAGAAAAAAAATCTAGAAAAAAATCTAGAAAAAAAATCTAGAAAAAAAATCTAGAAAAAAATCTAGAAAATAAATCGAGAAAAAAATCTAGAAAGAAATCTAGAAAAAAAATCTAGAAAAAAAATCTAGAAAATAAATCTAGAAAAAAATCTAGAAAAAAAATCTAGAAAAAAATCTAGAAAATAAATCTAAAAAAAAAATCTAGAAAAAAAATCTAGAAAAAAATCTAGAAAAAAAATCTAGAAAAAAAATCTAGAAAAAAATCTAGAAAATAAATCGAGAAAAAAATCTAGAAAAAAATCTAGAAAATAAATCTAAAAAAAAATCTAGAAAAAGATCTAGAAAAAAATCTAGAAAAAAATCTAGAAAAAAAATCTAGAAAAAAATCTAGAAAAAAATCTAGAAAAAAATCTAGAAAATAAATCTAAAAAAAAAATCTAGAAAAAAAATCTAGAAAAAAATCTAGAAAAAAAATCTAGAAAAAAAATCTAGAAAAAAATCTAGAAAATAAATCGAGAAAAAAATCTAGAAAAAAATCTAGAAAATAAATCTAAAAAAAAATCTAGAAAAAGATCTAGAAAAAAATCTAGAAAAAAATCTAGAAAAAAAATCTAGAAAAAAATCTAGAAAAAAATCTAGAAAAAAATCTAGAAAATAAATCTAAAAAAAAATCTAGAAAAAAAATCTAGAAAAAAATCTAGAAAATAAATCTAAAAAAAAATCTAGAAAAAAATCTAGAAAATAAATCTAGAAAAAAAATCTAGAAAAAAAATCTAGAAAAAACATCTAGAAGAAAATCTAGAAAAAAATCTAGAAAAAAAATCTAGAAAAAAAATCTTGAAAAAAAATCTAGAAAAAAATCTAGAAAAAAAATCTAGAAAGAAATCTAGAAAAAAAATCTAGAAAATAAATCTAGAAAATAAATCTAGAAAAAAATCTAGAAAAAAAATCTAGAAAATAAATCTAGAAAAAAATCTAGAAAAAAAATCTAGAAAAAAATCTAGAAAATAAATCTAAAAAAAAATCTAGAAAAAAATCTAGAAAATAAATCTAGAAAAAAAATCTAGAAAAAAAATCTAGAAAAAACATCTAGAAAAAAAATCTAGAAAAAAAATCTAGAAAAAAAATCTAGAAAAAAATCTAGAAAAAAAATCTAAAAAAAAATCTAGAAAAAAATCTAGAAAAAAATCTAGAAAAAAAATCTAGAAAAAAAATCTAGAAAAAAAATCTAGAAAAAAATCTAGAAAAAAAATCTAGAAAGAAATCTAGAAAAAAAATCTAGAAAAAAAATCTAGAAAATAAATCTAGAAAAAAATCTAGAAAAAAAATCTAGAAAAAAAATCTAGAAAAAAAATCTAGAAAAAAATCTAGAAAAAAAATCTAGAAAAAAAATCTAGAAAAAAATCTAGAAAATAAATCGAGAAAAAAATCTAGAAAAAAATCTAGAAAATAAATCTAAAAAAAAAATCTAGAAAAAAAATCTAGAAAAAAATCTAGAAAATAAATCTAAAAAAAAATCTAGAAAAAAATCTAGAAAATAAATCTAGAAAAAAAATCTAGAAAAAAAATCTAGAAAAAACATCTAGAAGAAAATCTAGAAAAAAATCTAGAAAAAAAATCTAGAAAAAAAATCTTGAAAAAAAATCTAGAAAAAAATCTAGAAAAAAAATCTAGAAAGAAATCTAGAAAAAAAATCTAGAAAATAAATCTAGAAAATAAATCTAGAAAAAAATCTAGAAAAAAAATCTAGAAAATAAATCTAGAAAAAAATCTAGAAAAAAAATCTAGAAAAAAATCTAGAAAATAAATCTAAAAAAAAATCTAGAAAAAAATCTAGAAAATAAATCTAGAAAAAAAATCTAGAAAAAAAATCTAGAAAAAACATCTAGAAAAAAAATCTAGAAAAAAAATCTAGAAAAAAAATCTAGAAAAAAATCTAGAAAAAAAATCTAAAAAAAAATCTAGAAAAAAATCTAGAAAAAAATCTAGAAAAAAAATCTAGAAAAAAAATCTAGAAAAAAAATCTAGAAAAAAATCTAGAAAAAAAATCTAGAAAGAAATCTAGAAAAAAAATCTAGAAAAAAAATCTAGAAAATAAATCTAGAAAAAAATCTAGAAAAAAAATCTAGAAAAAAAATCTAGAAAAAAAATCTAGAAAAAAATCTAGAAAAAAAATCTAGAAAAAAAATCTAGAAAAAAATCTAGAAAATAAATCGAGAAAAAAATCTAGAAAAAAATCTAGAAAATAAATCTAAAAAAAAAATCTAGAAAAAAAATCTAGAAAAAAATCTAGAAAATAAATCGAGAAAAAAATCTAGAAAAAAATCTAGAAAATAAATCTAAAAAAAAATCTAGAAAAAGATCTAGAAAAAAATCTAGAAAAAAATCTAGAAAAAAAATCTAGAAAAAAATCTAGAAAATAAATCTAAAAAAAAATCTAGAAAAAGATCTAGAAAAAAATCTAGAAAAAAATCTAGAAAATAAATCTAAAAAAAAAATCTAGAAAAAAAATCTAGAAAAAAATCTAGAAAATAAATCGAGAAAAAAATCTAGAAAAAAATCTAGAAAATAAATCTAAAAAAAAATCTAGAAAAAGATCTAGAAAAAAATCTAGAAAAAAATCTAGAAAAAAAATCTAGAAAAAAATCTAGAAAAAAATCTAGAAAAAAATCTAGAAAATAAATCTAAAAAAAAAATCTAGAAAAAAAATCTAGAAAAAAATCTAGAAAAAAAATCTAGAAAAAAAATCTAGAAAATAAATCGAGAAAAAAATCTAGAAAAAAATCTAGAAAATAAATCTAGAAAATAAATCTAAAAAAAAATCTAGAAAAAGATCTAGAAAAAAATCTAGAAAAAAATCTAGAAAAAAAATCTAGAAAAAAATCTAGAAAAAAATCTAGAAAAAAATCTAGAAAATAAATCTAAAAAAAAATCTAGAAAAAAAATCTAGAAAAAAATCTAGAAAATAAATCTAAAAAAAAATCTAGAAAAAAATCTAGAAAATAAATCTAGAAAAAAAATCTAGAAAAAAAATCTAGAAAAAACATCTAGAAGAAAATCTAGAAAAAAATCTAGAAAAAAAATCTAGAAAAAAAATCTAGAAAAAAAATCTAGAAAAAAAATCTAGAAAAAAATCTAGAAAAAAAATCTAGAAAGAAATCTAGAAAAAAAATCTAGAAAAAAAATCTAGAAAATAAATCTAGAAAAAAATCTAGAAAAAAAATCTAGAAAAAAATCTAGAAAATAAATCTAAAAAAAAATCTAGAAAAAAATCTAGAAAATAAATCTAGAAAAAAAATCTAGAAAAAAAATCTAGAAAAAACATCTAGAAAAAAAATCTAGAAAAAAAATCTAGAAAAAAAATCTAGAAAAAAATCTAGAAAAAAAATCTAGAAAAAAAATCTAGAAAAAAATCTAGAAAATAAATCGAGAAAAAAATCTAGAAAGAAATCTAGAAAAAAAATCTAGAAAAAAAATCTAGAAAATAAATCTAGAAAAAAATCTAGAAAAAAAATCTAGAAAAAAATCTAGAAAATAAATCTAAAAAAAAAATCTAGAAAAAAAATCTAGAAAAAAATCTAGAAAAAAAATCTAGAAAAAAAATCTAGAAAAAAATCTAGAAAATAAATCGAGAAAAAAATCTAGAAAAAAATCTAGAAAATAAATCTAAAAAAAAATCTAGAAAAAGATCTAGAAAAAAATCTAGAAAAAAATCTAGAAAAAAAATCTAGAAAAAAATCTAGAAAAAAATCTAGAAAAAAATCTAGAAAATAAATCTAAAAAAAAAATCTAGAAAAAAAATCTAGAAAAAAATCTAGAAAATAAATCTAGAAAAAAAATCTAGAAAAAAATCTAGAAAATAAATCGAGAAAAAAATCTAGAAAAAAATCTAGAAAATAAATCTAAAAAAAAATCTAGAAAAAGATCTAGAAAAAAATCTAGAAAAAAATCTAGAAAAAAAATCTAGAAAAAAATCTAGAAAAAAATCTAGAAAAAAATCTAGAAAATAAATCTAAAAAAAAATCTAGAAAAAAAATCTAGAAAAAAATCTAGAAAATAAATCTAAAAAAAAATCTAGAAAAAAATCTAGAAAATAAATCTAGAAAAAAAATCTAGAAAAAAAATCTAGAAAAAACATCTAGAAGAAAATCTAGAAAAAAATCTAGAAAAAAAATCTAGAAAAAAAATCTTGAAAAAAAATCTAGAAAAAAATCTAGAAAAAAAATCTAGAAAGAAATCTAGAAAAAAAATCTAGAAAATAAATCTAGAAAATAAATCTAGAAAAAAATCTAGAAAAAAAATCTAGAAAATAAATCTAGAAAAAAATCTAGAAAAAAAATCTAGAAAAAAATCTAGAAAATAAATCTAAAAAAAAATCTAGAAAAAAATCTAGAAAATAAATCTAGAAAAAAAATCTAGAAAAAAAATCTAGAAAAAACATCTAGAAAAAAAATCTAGAAAAAAAATCTAGAAAAAAAATCTAGAAAAAAATCTAGAAAAAAAATCTAAAAAAAAATCTAGAAAAAAATCTAGAAAAAAATCTAGAAAAAAAATCTAGAAAAAAAATCTAGAAAAAAAATCTAGAAAAAAATCTAGAAAAAAAATCTAGAAAGAAATCTAGAAAAAAAATCTAGAAAAAAAATCTAGAAAATAAATCTAGAAAAAAATCTAGAAAAAAAATCTAGAAAAAAAATCTAGAAAAAAAATCTAGAAAAAAATCTAGAAAAAAAATCTAGAAAGAAATCTAGAAAAAAAATCTAGAAAAAAATTCTAGAAAATAAATCTAGAAAAAAATCTAGAAAAAAAATCTAGAAAATAAATCTAGAAAAAAATCTAGAAAAAAAATCTAGAAAAAAATCTAGAAAAAAATCTAGAAAAAAAATCTAGAAAGAAATCTAGAAAAAAAATCTAGAAAAAAATCTAGAAAATAAATCGAGAAAAAAATCTAGAAAGAAATCTAGAAAAAAAATCTAGAAAAAAAATCTAGAAAATAAATCTAGAAAAAAATCTAGAAAAAAAATCTAGAAAAAAATCTAGAAAATAAATCTAAAAAAAAAATCTAGAAAAAAAATCTAGAAAAAAATCTAGAAAAAAAATCTAGAAAAAAAATCTAGAAAAAAATCTAGAAAATAAATCGAGAAAAAAATCTAGAAAAAAATCTAGAAAATAAATCTAAAAAAAAATCTAGAAAAAGATCTAGAAAAAAATCTAGAAAAAAATCTAGAAAAAAAATCTAGAAAAAAATCTAGAAAAAAATCTAGAAAAAAATCTAGAAAATAAATCTAAAAAAAAAATCTAGAAAAAAAATCTAGAAAAAAATCTAGAAAAAAAATCTAGAAAAAAAATCTAGAAAAAAATCTAGAAAATAAATCGAGAAAAAAATCTAGAAAAAAATCTAGAAAAAAAATCTAGAAAAAAATCTAGAAAAAAATCTAGAAAAAAATCTAGAAAATAAATCTAAAAATAAATCTAAAAAAAAATCTAGAAAAAAATCTAGAAAATAAATCTAGAAAAAAAATCTAGAAAAAAAATCTAGAAAAAACATCTAGAAGAAAATCTAGAAAAAAATCTAGAAAAAAAATCTAGAAAAAAATCTTGAAAAAAAATCTAGAAAAAAATCTAGAAAAAAAATCTAGAAAGAAATCTAGAAAAAAAATCTAGAAAATAAATCTAGAAAATAAATCTAGAAAAAAATCTAGAAAAAAAATCTAGAAAATAAATCTAGAAAAAAATCTAGAAAAAAAATCTAGAAAAAAATCTAGAAAATAAATCTAAAAAAAAATCTAGAAAAAAATCTAGAAAATAAATCTAGAAAAAAAATCTAGAAAAAAAATCTAGAAAAAACATCTAGAAAAAAAATCTAGAAAAAAAATCTAGAAAAAAAATCTAGAAAAAAATCTAGAAAAAAAAATCTAAAAAAAAATCTAGAAAAAAATCTAGAAAAAAATCTAGAAAAAAAATCTAGAAAAAAAATCTAGAAAAAAAATCTAGAAAAAAATCTAGAAAAAAAATCTAGAAAGAAATCTAGAAAAAAAATCTAGAAAAAAAATCTAGAAAATAAATCTAGAAAAAAATCTAGAAAAAAAATCTAGAAAATAAATCTAGAAAAAAATCTAGAAAAAAAATCTAGAAAAAAATCTAGAAAATAAATCTAAAAAAAAAATCTAGAAAAAAAATCTAGAAAAAAATCTAGAAAAAAAATCTAGAAAAAAAATCTAGAAAAAAATCTAGAAAATAAATCGAGAAAAAAATCTAGAAAAAAATCTAGAAAAAAAATCTAGAAAAAAATCTAGAAAAAAATCTAGAAAAAAATCTAGAAAATAAATCTAAAAATAAATCTAAAAAAAAATCTAGAAAAAAATCTAGAAAATAAATCTAGAAAAAAAATCTAGAAAAAACATCTAGAAAAAACATCTAGAAGAAAATCTAGAAAAAAATCTAGAAAAAAAATCTAGAAAAAAATCTTGAAAAAAAATCTAGAAAAAAATCTAGAAAAAAAATCTAGAAAGAAATCTAGAAAAAAAATCTAGAAAATAAATCTAGAAAATAAATCTAGAAAAAAATCTAGAAAAAAAATCTAGAAAATAAATCTAGAAAAAAATCTAGAAAAAAAATCTAGAAAAAAATCTAGAAAATAAATCTAAAAAAAAATCTAGAAAAAAATCTAGAAAATAAATCTAGAAAAAAAATCTAGAAAAAAAATCTAGAAAAAACATCTAGAAAAAAAATCTAGAAAAAAAATCTAGAAAAAAAATCTAGAAAAAAATCTAGAAAAAAAAATCTAAAAAAAAATCTAGAAAAAAATCTAGAAAAAAATCTAGAAAAAAAATCTAGAAAAAAAATCTAGAAAAAAAATCTAGAAAAAAATCTAGAAAAAAAATCTAGAAAGAAATCTAGAAAAAAAATCTAGAAAAAAAATCTAGAAAATAAATCTAGAAAAAAATCTAGAAAAAAAATCTAGAAAATAAATCTAGAAAAAAATCTAGAAAAAAAATCTAGAAAAAAATCTAGAAAATAAATCTAAAAAAAAATCTAGAAAAAAAATCTAGAAAAAACATCTAGAAGAAAATCTAGAAAAAAATCTAGAAAAAAAATCTAGAAAAAAAATCTAGAAAAAAAATCTAGAAAAAAATCTAGAAAAAAAATCTAGAAAGAAATCTAGAGAAAAAATCTAGAAAAAAAATCTAGAAAATAAATCTAGAAAAAAATCTAGAAAAAAATCTAGAAAATAAATCTAGAAAAAAATCTAGAAAAAAAATCTAGAAAAAAATCTAGAAAATAAATCTAAAAAAAAATCTAGAAAAAAATCTAGAAAATAAATCTAGAAAAAAAATCTAGAAAAAAAATCTAGAAAAAACATCTAGAAAAAAAATCTAGAAAAAAAATCTAGAAAAAAAATCTAGAAAAAAATCTAGAAAAAAAATCTAGAAAAAAAATCTAGAAAAAAATCGAGAAAATAAATCGAGAAAAAAAATCTAGAAAAAAAATCTAGAAAAAAAATCTAGAAAATAAATCTAGAAAAAAATCTAGAAAAAAAATCTAGAAAAAAATCTAGAAAAAAAATCTAGAAAAAAAATCTAGAAAAAAATCTAGAAAAAAATCTAGAAAATAAATCTAAAAAAAAATCTAGAAAGAAATCTAGAAAAAAAATCTAGAAAAAAATCTAGAAAAAAAATCTAGAAAAAAAATCTAGAAAAAAATCTAGAAAATAAATCGAGAAAAAAATCTAGAAAAAAATCTAGAAAAAAAATCTCAAAAAAAATCTAGAAAAAAATCTAGAAAATAAATCTAGAAAAAAATCTAGAAAAAAATCTAGAAAAAAAATCTAAAAAAAAATCTAGAAAAAAAATCTAGAAAAAAAATCTAGAAAAAAATCTAGAAAAAAAATCTAGAAAAAAAATCTAGAGAAAAATCTAGAAAAAAATCTAGAAAATAAATCTAAAAAAAAATCTAGAAAATAAATCTAGAAAAAAAATCTAGAAAAAAAATCTAGTAAAAAAATCTAGAAAAAAATCTAGAAAAAAAATCTAGAAAAAAAATCTAGAAAAAAATCTAGAAAATAAATCGAGAAAAAAATCTAGAAAAAAATCTAGAAAATAAATCTAGAAAATAAATCTAAAAAAAAATCTAGAAAAAGATCTAGAAAAAAATCTAGAAAAAAATCTAGAAAAAAATCTAGAAAAAAATCTAGAAAAAAATCTAGAAAATAAATCTAAAAAAAAATCTAGAAAGAAAATCTAGAAAAAAAATCTAGAAAAAAATCTAGAAAAAAAATCTAGAAAAAAATCTAGAAAATAAATCTAAAAAAAAATCTAGAAAAAAATCTAGAAAATAAATCTAGAAAAAAAATCTAGAAAAAAAATCTAGAAAAAACATCTAGAAGAAAATCTAGAAAAAAATCTAGAAAAAAAATCTAGAAAAAAAATCTAGAAAAAAAATCTAGAAAAAAATCTAGAAAAAAAATCTAGAAAAAAAATCTAGAAAAAAATCGAGAAAATAAATCGAGAAAAAAAATCTAGAAAAAAAATCTAGAAAAAAAATCTAGAAAATAAATCTAGAAAAAAATCTAGAAAAAAAATCTAGAAAAAAATCTAGAAAAAAAATCTAGAAAAAAAATCTAGAAAAAAATCTAGAAAAAAATCTAGAAAATAAATCTAAAAAAAAATCTAGAAAGAAATCTAGAAAAAAAATCTAGAAAAAAATCTAGAAAAAAAATCTAGAAAAAAAATCTAGAAAAAAATCTAGAAAATAAATCGAGAAAAAAATCTAGAAAAAAATCTAGAAAAAAAATCTCAAAAAAAATCTAGAAAAAAATCTAGAAAATAAATCTAGAAAAAAATCTAGAAAAAAATCTAGAAAAAAAATCTAAAAAAAAATCTAGAAAAAAAATCTAGAAAAAAAATCTAGAAAAAAATCTAGAAAAAAAATCTAGAAAAAAAATCTAGAGAAAAATCTAGAAAACAATCTAGAAAATAAATCTAAAAAAAAATCTAGAAAATAAATCTAGAAAAAAAATCTAGAAAAAAAATCTAGTAAAAAAATCTAGAAAAAAATCTAGAAAAAAAATCTAGAAAAAAAATCTAGAAAAAAATCTAGAAAATAAATCGAGAAAAAAATCTAGAAAAAAATCTAGAAAATAAATCTAGAAAATAAATCTAAAAAAAAATCTAGAAAAAGATCTAGAAAAAAATCTAGAAAAAAATCTAGAAAAAAATCTAGAAAAAAATCTAGAAAATAAATCTAAAAAAAAATCTAGAAAGAAAATCTAGAAAAAAAATCTAGAAAAAAATCTAGAAAAAAAATCTAGAAAAAAATCTAGAAAATAAATCTAAAAAAAAATCTAGAAAAAAATCTAGAAAATAAATCTAGAAAAAAAATCTAGAAAAAAAATCTAGAAAAAACATCTAGAAGAAAATCTAGAAAAAAATCTAGAAAAAAAATCTAGAAAAAAAATCTAGAAAAAAAATCTAGAAAAAAATCTAGAAAAAAAATCTAGAAAGAAATCTAGAAAAAAAATCTAGAAAAAAAATCTAGAAAATAAATCTAGAAAAAAATCTAGAAAAAAAATCTAGAAAATAAATCTAGAAAAAAATCTAGAAAAAAAATCTAGAAAAAAATCTAGAAAATAAATCTAAAAAAAAATCTAGAAAAAAATCTAGAAAATAAATCTAGAAAAAAAATCTAGAAAAAAAATCTAGAAAAAACACCTAGAAGAAAATCTAGAAAAAAATCTAGAAAAAAAATCTAGAAAAAAAATCTAGAAAAAAAATCTAGAAAAAAATCTAGAAAAAAAATCTAGAAAGAAATCTAGAAAAAAAATCTAGAAAAAAAATCTAGAAAATAAATCTAGAAAAAAATCTAGAAAAAAAATCTAGAAAAAAAATCTAGAAAAAAAATCTAGAAAAAAATCTAGAAAAAAAATCTAGAAAAAAATCTAGAAAATAAATCTAAAAAAAAATCTAGAAAAAAATCTAGAAAATAAATCTAGAAAAAAAATCTAGAAAAAAAATCTAGAAAAAAATCTAGAAAAAAAATCTAGAAAAAAAATCTAGAAAAAAATCGAGAAAATAAATCGAGAAAAAAAATCTAGAAAAAAAATCTAGAAAAAAAATCTAGAAAATAAATCTAGAAAAAAATCTAGAAAAAAAATCTAGAAAAAAATCTAGAAAAAAAATCGAGAAAATAAATCGAGAAAAAAATCTAGAAAAAAATCTAGAAAATAAATCGAGAAAAAAATCTAGAAAAAAATCTAGAAAATAAATCTAAAAAAAAATCTAGAAAATAAATCTAGAAAAAAAATCTAAAAAAAATCTAGAAAAAAATCTAGAAAAAAATCTAGAAAAAAATCTAGAAAATAAATCTAAAAAAAAATCTAGAAAAAAAATCTAGAAAAAAAATCTAGAAAAAAAATCTAGAAAAAAATCTAGAAAAAAATCTAGAAAATAAATCTAAAAAAAAATCTAGAAAAAAAATCTAGAAAAAAAATCTAGAAAAAAATCTAGAAAAAAAATCTAGAAAAAAAATCTAGAAAAAAATCTAGAAAAAAATCTAGAAAATAAATCTAAAAAAAAATCTAGAAAATAAATCTAGAAAAAAAATCTAAAAAAAATCTAGAAAAAAATCTAGAAAAAAATCTAGAAAAAAATCTAGAAAATAAATCTAAAAAAAAATCTAGAAAAAAAATCTAGAAAAAAAATCTAGAAAAAAAATCTAGAAAAAAATCTAGAAAAAAATCTAGAAAATAAATCTAAAAAAAAATCTAGAAAAAAAATCTAGAAAAAAAATCTAGAAAAAAATCTAGAAAAAAAATCTAGAAAAAAAATCTAGAAAAAAATCTAGAAAAAAATCTAGAAAATAAATCTAAAAAAAAATCTAGAAAATAAATCTAGAAAAAAAATCTAGAAAAAAAATCTAGAAAAAAAATCTAGAAAAAAATCTAGAAAAAAATCTAGAAAAAAATCTAGAAAATAAATCTAAAAAAAAATCTAGAAAAAAAATCTAGAAAAAAAATCTAGAAAAATATCTAGAAAAAAAATCTAGAAAAAAAATCTAGAGAAAAATCTAGAAAAAAATCTAGAAAATAAATCTAAAAAAAAATCTAGAAAATAAATCTAGAAAAAAAATCTAGAAAAAAAATCTAGAAAAAAAATCTAGAAAAAAATCTAGAAAAAAAATCTAGAAAAAAAATCTAGAAAAAAATCTAGAAAATAAATCGAGAAAAAAATCTAGAAAAAAATCTAGAAAATAAATCTAGAAAATAAATCTAAAAAAAAATCTAGAAAAAGATCTAGAAAAAAATCTAGAAAAAAATCTAGAAAAAAAATCTAGAAAAAAATCTAGAAAAAAATCTAGAAAAAAATCTAGAAAATAAATCTAAAAAAAAATCTAGAAAGAAAATCTAGAAAAAAAATCTAGAAAAAAATCTAGAAAAAAAATCTAGAAAAAAATCTAGAAAATAAATCTAAAAAAAAATCTAGAAAAAAATCTAGAAAATAAATCTAGAAAAAAAATCTAGAAAAAAAATCTAGAAAAAACATCTAGAAGAAAATCTAGAAAAAAATCTAGAAAAAAAATCTAGAAAAAAAATCTAGAAAAAAAATCTAGAAAAAAATCTAGAAAAAAAATCTAGAAAGAAATCTAGAAAAAAAATCTAGAAAAAAAATCTAGAAAATAAATCTAGAAAAAAATCTAGAAAAAAAATCTAGAAAATAAATCTAGAAAAAAATCTAGAAAAAAAATCTAGAAAAAAATCTAGAAAAAAAATCTAGAAAGAAATCTAGAAAAAAAATCTAGAAAAAAATCTAGAAAATAAATCGAGAAAAAAATCTAGAAAGAAATCTAGAAAAAAAATCTAGAAAAAAAATCTAGAAAATAAATCTAGAAAAAAATCTAGAAAAAAAATCTAGAAAAAAATCTAGAAAATAAATCTAAAAAAAAAATCTAGAAAAAAAATCTAGAAAAAAATCTAGAAAAAAAATCTAGAAAAAAAATCTAGAAAAAAATCTAGAAAATAAATCGAGAAAAAAATCTAGAAAAAAATCTAGAAAATAAATCTAAAAAAAAATCTAGAAAAAGATCTAGAAAAAAATCTAGAAAAAAATCTAGAAAAAAAATCTAGAAAAAAATCTAGAAAAAAATCTAGAAAAAAATCTAGAAAATAAATCTAAAAAAAAATCTAGAAAAAAAATCTAGAAAAAAAATCTAGAAAAAAATCTAGAAAAAAAATCTAGAAAAAAAATCTAGAAAAAAATCTAGAAAAAAATCTAGAAAATAAATCTAAAAAAAAATCTAGAAAATAAATCTAGAAAAAAAATCTAGAAAAAAAATCTAGAAAAAAAATCTAGAAAAAAATCTAGAAAAAAATCTAGAAAAAAATCTAGAAAATAAATCTAAAAAAAAATCTAGAAAAAAAATCTAGAAAAAAAATCTAGAAAAATATCTAGAAAAAAAATCTAGAAAAAAAATCTAGAGAAAAATCTAGAAAAAAATCTAGAAAATAAATCTAAAAAAAAATCTAGAAAATAAATCTAGAAAAAAAATCTAGAAAAAAAATCTAGAAAAAAAATCTAGAAAAAAATCTAGAAAAAAAATCTAGAAAAAAAATCTAGAAAAAAATCTAGAAAATAAATCGAGAAAAAAATCTAGAAAAAAATCTAGAAAATAAATCTAGAAAATAAATCTAAAAAAAAATCTAGAAAAAGATCTAGAAAAAAATCTAGAAAAAAATCTAGAAAAAAAATCTAGAAAAAAATCTAGAAAAAAATCTAGAAAAAAATCTAGAAAATAAATCTAAAAAAAAATCTAGAAAGAAAATCTAGAAAAAAAATCTAGAAAAAAATCTAGAAAAAAAATCTAGAAAAAAATCTAGAAAATAAATCTAAAAAAAAATCTAGAAAAAAATCTAGAAAATAAATCTAGAAAAAAAATCTAGAAAAAAAATCTAGAAAAAACATCTAGAAGAAAATCTAGAAAAAAATCTAGAAAAAAAATCTAGAAAAAAAATCTAGAAAAAAAATCTAGAAAAAAATCTAGAAAAAAAATCTAGAAAGAAATCTAGAAAAAAAATCTAGAAAAAAAATCTAGAAAATAAATCTAGAAAAAAATCTAGAAAGAAATCTAGAAAAAAAATCTAGAAAAAAAATCTAGAAAATAAATCTAGAAAAAAATCTAGAAAAAAAATCTAGAAAAAAATCTAGAAAAAAAATCGAGAAAATAAATCGAGAAAAAAATCTAGAAAAAAATCTAGAAAATAAATCGAGAAAAAAATCTAGAAAAAAATCTAGAAAATAAATCTAAAAAAAAATCTAGAAAATAAATCTAGAAAAAAAATCTAAAAAAAATCTAGAAAAAAATCTAGAAAAAAATCTAGAAAAAAATCTAGAAAATAAATCTAAAAAAAAATCTAGAAAAAAAATCTAGAAAAAAAATCTAGAAAAAAAATCTAGAAAAAAATCTAGAAAAAAATCTAGAAAATAAATCTAAAAAAAAATCTAGAAAAAAAATCTAGAAAAAAAATCTAGAAAAAAATCTAGAAAAAAAATCTAGAAAAAAAATCTAGAAAAAAATCTAGAAAAAAATCTAGAAAATAAATCTAAAAAAAAATCTAGAAAATAAATCTAGAAAAAAAATCTAAAAAAAATCTAGAAAAAAATCTAGAAAAAAATCTAGAAAAAAATCTAGAAAATAAATCTAAAAAAAAATCTAGAAAAAAAATCTAGAAAAAAAATCTAGAAAAAAAATCTAGAAAAAAATCTAGAAAAAAATCTAGAAAATAAATCTAAAAAAAAATCTAGAAAAAAAATCTAGAAAAAAAATCTAGAAAAAAATCTAGAAAAAAAATCTAGAAAAAAAATCTAGAAAAAAATCTAGAAAAAAATCTAGAAAATAAATCTAAAAAAAAATCTAGAAAATAAATCTAGAAAAAAAATCTAGAAAAAAAATCTAGAAAAAAAATCTAGAAAAAAATCTAGAAAAAAATCTAGAAAAAAATCTAGAAAATAAATCTAAAAAAAAATCTAGAAAAAAAATCTAGAAAAAAAATCTAGAAAAATATCTAGAAAAAAAATCTAGAAAAAAAATCTAGAGAAAAATCTAGAAAAAAATCTAGAAAATAAATCTAAAAAAAAATCTAGAAAATAAATCTAGAAAAAAAATCTAGAAAAAAAATCTAGAAAAAAAATCTAGAAAAAAATCTAGAAAAAAAATCTAGAAAAAAAATCTAGAAAAAAATCTAGAAAATAAATCGAGAAAAAAATCTAGAAAAAAATCTAGAAAATAAATCTAGAAAATAAATCTAAAAAAAAATCTAGAAAAAGATCTAGAAAAAAATCTAGAAAAAAATCTAGAAAAAAAATCTAGAAAAAAATCTAGAAAAAAATCTAGAAAAAAATCTAGAAAATAAATCTAAAAAAAAATCTAGAAAGAAAATCTAGAAAAAAAATCTAGAAAAAAATCTAGAAAAAAAATCTAGAAAAAAATCTAGAAAATAAATCTAAAAAAAAATCTAGAAAAAAATCTAGAAAATAAATCTAGAAAAAAAATCTAGAAAAAAAATCTAGAAAAAACATCTAGAAGAAAATCTAGAAAAAAATCTAGAAAAAAAATCTAGAAAAAAAATCTAGAAAAAAAATCTAGAAAAAAATCTAGAAAAAAAATCTAGAAAGAAATCTAGAAAAAAAATCTAGAAAAAAAATCTAGAAAATAAATCTAGAAAAAAATCTAGAAAAAAAATCTAGAAAATAAATCTAGAAAAAAATCTAGAAAAAAAATCTAGAAAAAAATCTAGAAAAAAAATCTAGAAAGAAATCTAGAAAAAAAATCTAGAAAAAAATCTAGAAAATAAATCGAGAAAAAAATCTAGAAAGAAATCTAGAAAAAAAATCTAGAAAAAAAATCTAGAAAATAAATCTAGAAAAAAATCTAGAAAAAAAATCTAGAAAAAAATCTAGAAAATAAATCTAAAAAAAAAATCTAGAAAAAAAATCTAGAAAAAAATCTAGAAAAAAAATCTAGAAAAAAAATCTAGAAAAAAATCTAGAAAATAAATCGAGAAAAAAATCTAGAAAAAAATCTAGAAAATAAATCTAAAAAAAAATCTAGAAAAAGATCTAGAAAAAAATCTAGAAAAAAATCTAGAAAAAAAATCTAGAAAAAAATCTAGAAAAAAATCTAGAAAAAAATCTAGAAAATAAATCTAAAAAAAAATCTAGAAAAAAAATCTAGAAAAAAAATCTAGAAAAAAATCTAGAAAAAAAATCTAGAAAAAAAATCTAGAAAAAAATCTAGAAAAAAATCTAGAAAATAAATCTAAAAAAAAATCTAGAAAATAAATCTAGAAAAAAAATCTAGAAAAAAAATCTAGAAAAAAAATCTAGAAAAAAATCTAGAAAAAAATCTAGAAAAAAATCTAGAAAATAAATCTAAAAAAAAATCTAGAAAAAAAATCTAGAAAAAAAATCTAGAAAAATATCTAGAAAAAAAATCTAGAAAAAAAATCTAGAGAAAAATCTAGAAAAAAATCTAGAAAATAAATCTAAAAAAAAATCTAGAAAATAAATCTAGAAAAAAAATCTAGAAAAAAAATCTAGAAAAAAAATCTAGAAAAAAATCTAGAAAAAAAATCTAGAAAAAAAATCTAGAAAAAAATCTAGAAAATAAATCGAGAAAAAAATCTAGAAAAAAATCTAGAAAATAAATCTAGAAAATAAATCTAAAAAAAAATCTAGAAAAAGATCTAGAAAAAAATCTAGAAAAAAATCTAGAAAAAAAATCTAGAAAAAAATCTAGAAAAAAATCTAGAAAAAAATCTAGAAAATAAATCTAAAAAAAAATCTAGAAAGAAAATCTAGAAAAAAAATCTAGAAAAAAATCTAGAAAAAAAATCTAGAAAAAAATCTAGAAAATAAATCTAAAAAAAAATCTAGAAAAAAATCTAGAAAATAAATCTAGAAAAAAAATCTAGAAAAAAAATCTAGAAAAAACATCTAGAAGAAAATCTAGAAAAAAATCTAGAAAAAAAATCTAGAAAAAAAATCTAGAAAAAAAATCTAGAAAAAAATCTAGAAAAAAAATCTAGAAAGAAATCTAGAAAAAAAATCTAGAAAAAAAATCTAGAAAATAAATCTAGAAAAAAATCTAGAAAGAAATCTAGAAAAAAAATCTAGAAAAAAAATCTAGAAAATAAATCTAGAAAAAAATCTAGAAAAAAAATCTAGAAAAAAATCTAGAAAATAAATCTAAAAAAAAAATCTAGAAAAAAAATCTAGAAAAAAATCTAGAAAAAAAATCTAGAAAAAAAATCTAGAAAAAAATCTAGAAAATAAATCGAGAAAAAAATCTAGAAAAAAATCTAGAAAATAAATCTAAAAAAAAATCTAGAAAAAGATCTAGAAAAAAATCTAGAAAAAAATCTAGAAAAAAAATCTAGAAAAAAATCTAGAAAAAAATCTAGAAAAAAATCTAGAAAATAAATCTAAAAAAAAAATCTAGAAAAAAAATCTAGAAAAAAATCTAGAAAAAAAATCTAGAAAAAAAATCTAGAAAAAAATCTAGAAAATAAATCGAGAAAAAAATCTAGAAAAAAATCTAGAAAATAAATCTAAAAAAAAATCTAGAAAAAGATCTAGGAAAAAATCTAGAAAAAAATCTAGAAAAAAAATCTAGAAAAAAATCTAGAAAAAAATCTAGAAAAAAATCTAGAAAATAAATCTAAAAAAAAATCTAGAAAGAAAATCTAGAAAAAAAATCTAGAAAAAAATCTAGAAAATAAATCTAAAAAAAAATCTAGAAAAAAATCTAGAAAATAAATCTAGAAAAAAAATCTAGAAAAAAAATCTAGAAAAAACATCTAGAAGAAAATCTAGAAAAAAATCTAGAAAAAAAATCTAGAAAAAAAATCTAGAAAGAAATCTAGAAAAAAAATCTAGAAAATAAATCTAGAAAATAAATCTAGAATAAAATCTAGTAAAAAAATCTAGAAAATAAATCTAGAAAAAAATCTAGAAAAAAAATCTAGAAAAAAATCTAGAAAATAAATCTAAAAAAAAATCTAGAAAAAAATCTAGAAAATAAATCTAGAAAAAAAATCTAGAAAAAAAATCTAGAAAAAACATCTAGAAAAAAAATCTAGAAAAAAAATCTAGAAAAAAAATCTAGAAAAAAAATCTAGAAAAAAATCTAGAAAAAAAAATCTAAAAAAAAATCTAGAAAAAAATCTAGAAAAAAATCTAGAAAAAAAATCTAGAAAAAAAATCTAGAAAAAAAATCTAGAAAAAAATCTAGAAAAAAAATCTAGAAAGAAATCTAGAAAAAAAATCTAGAAAAAAAATCTAGAAAAAAAATCTAGAAAAAAATCTAGAAAAAAAATCTAGAAAATAAATCTAGAAAAAAATCTAGAAAAAAAATCTAGAAAAAAATCTAGAAAATAAATCTAAAAAAAAATCTAGAAAAAAATCTAGAAAATAAATCTAGAAAAAAAATCTAGAAAAAAAATCTAGAAAAAACATCTAGAAGAAAATCTAGAAAAAAATCTAGAAAAAAAATCTAGAAAAAAAATCTAGAAAAAAAATCTAGAAAAAAATCTAGAAAAAAAATCTAGAAAGAAATCTAGAAAAAAAATCTAGAAAAAAAATCTAGAAAATAAATCTAGAAAAAAATCTAGAAAAAAATCTAGAAAATAAATCTACAAAAAAATCTAGAAAAAAAATCTAGAAAAAAATCTAGAAAATAAATCTAAAAAAAAATCTAGAAAAAAATCTAGAAAATAAATCTAGAAAAAAAATCTAGAAAAAAAATCTAGAAAAAACATCTAGAAAAAAAATCTAGAAAAAAAATCTAGAAAAAAAATCTAGAAAAAAATCTAGAAAAAAAATCTAGAAAAAAAATCTTGAAAAAAATCTAGAAAAAAAATCTAGAAAAAAATCTAGAAAAAAATCTAGAAAATAAATCTAAAAAAAAATCTAGAAAGAAATCTAGAAAAAAAATCTAGAAAAAAATCTAGAAAAAAAATCTAGAAAAAAAATCTAGAAAAAAATCTAGAAAATAAATCGAGAAAAAAATCTAGAAAAAAATCTAGAAAAAAAATCTCAAAAAAAATCTAGAAAAAAATCTAGAAAATAAATCTAAAAAAAAATCTAGAAAAAAAATCTAGAAAAAAAATCTAGAAAAAAATCTAGAAAAAAAATCTAGAAAAAAAATCTAGAGAAAAATCTAGAAAAAAATCTAGAAAATAAATCTAAAAAAAAATCTAGAAAATAAATCTAGAAAAAAAATCTAGAAAAAAAATCTAGAAAAAAAATCTAGAAAAAAATCTAGAAAAAAAATCTAGAAAAAAAATCTAGAAAAAAATCTAGAAAATAAATCGAGAAAAAAATCTAGAAAAAAATCTAGAAAATAAATCTAGAAAATAAATCTAAAAAAAAATCTAGAAAAAGATCTAGAAAAAAATCTAGAAAAAAATCTAGAAAAAAAATCTAGAAAAAAATCTAGAAAAAAATCTAGAAAAAAATCTAGAAAATAAATCTAAAAAAAAATCTAGAAAGAAAATCTAGAAAAAAAATCTAGAAAAAAATCTAGAAAAAAAATCTAGAAAAAAATCTAGAAAATAAATCTAAAAAAAAATCTAGAAAAAAATCTAGAAAATAAATCTAGAAAAAAAATCTAGAAAAAAAATCTAGAAAAAACATCTAGAAGAAAATCTAGAAAAAAATCTAGAAAAAAAATCTAGAAAAAAAATCTAGAAAAAAAATCTAGAAAAAAATCTAGAAAAAAAATCTAGAAAGAAATCTAGAAAAAAAATCTAGAAAAAAAATCTAGAAAATAAATCTAGAAAAAAATCTAGAAAAAAAATCTAGAAAATAAATCTAGAAAAAAATCTAGAAAAAAAATCTAGAAAAAAATCTAGAAAATAAATCTAAAAAAAAATCTAGAAAAAAATCTAGAAAATAAATCTAGAAAAAAAATCTAGAAAAAACATCTAGAAGAAAATCTAGAAAAAAATCTAGAAAAAAAATCTAGAAAAAAAATCTAGAAAAAAAATCTAGAAAAAAATCTAGAAAAAAAATCTAGAAAGAAATCTAGAAAAAAAATCTAGAAAAAAAATCTAGAAAATAAATCTAGAAAAAAATCTAGAAAAAAAATCTAGAAAATAAATCTAGAAAAAAATCTAGAAAAAAAATCTAGAAAAAAATCTAGAAAATAAATCTAAAAAAAAATCTAGAAAAAAATCTAGAAAATAAATCTAGAAAAAAAATCTAGAAAAAAAATCTAGAAAAAAATCTAGAAAAAAAATCTAGAAAGAAATCTAGAAAAAAAATCTAGAAAAAAAATCTAGAAAAAAAATCTAGAAAAAAATCTAGAAAAAAAATCTAGAAAATAAATCTAGAAAAAAATCTAGAAAAAAAATCTAGAAAAAAATCTAGAAAATAAATCTAAAAAAAAATCTAGAAAAAAATCTAGAAAATAAATCTAGAAAAAAAATCTAGAAAAAAAATCTAGAAAAAACATCTAGAAGAAAATCTAGAAAAAAATCTAGAAAAAAAATCTAGAAAAAAAATCTAGAAAAAAAATCTAGAAAAAAATCTAGAAAAGAAATCTAGAAAGAAATCTAGAAAAAAAATCTAGAAAAAAAATCTAGAAAATAAATCTAGAAAAAAATCTAGAAAAAAATCTAGAAAAAAAATCTAGAAAAAAATCGAGAAAATAAATCGAGAAAAAAAATCTAGAAAAAAAATCTAGAAAAAAAATCTAGAAAATAAATCTAGAAAAAAATCTAGAAAAAAAATCTAGAAAAAAATCTAGAAAAAAAATCGAGAAAATAAATCGAGAAAAAAATCTAGAAAAAAAATCTAGAAAAAAATCGAGAAAATAAATCGAGAAAAAAAATCTAGAAAAAAAATCTAGAAAAAAAATCTAGAAAAAAATCTAGAAAAAAAATCTAGAAAAAAATCTAGAAAATAAATCTAAAAAAAAAATCTAGAAAAAAAATCTAGAAAAAAATCTAGAAAAAAAATCTAGAAAAAAAATCTAGAAAAAAATCTAGAAAATAAATCGAGAAAAAAATCTAGAAAAAAATCTAGAAAATAAATCTAAAAAAAAATCTAGAAAAAGATCTAGAAAAAAATCTAGAAAAAAATCTAGAAAAAAAATCTAGAAAAAAATCTAGAAAAAAATCTAGAAAAAAATCTAGAAAATAAATCTAAAAAAAAAATCTAGAAAAAAAATCTAGAAAAAAATCCAGAAAAAAAATCTAGAAAAAAAATCTAGAAAAAAATCTAGAAAATAAATCGAGAAAAAAATCTAGAAAAAAATCTAGAAAATAAATCTAAAAAAAAATCTAGAAAAAGATCTAGGAAAAAATCTAGAAAAAAATCTAGAAAAAAAATCTAGAAAAAAATCTAGAAAAAAATCTAGAAAAAAATCTAGAAAATAAATCTAAAAAAAAATCTAGAAAGAAAATCTAGAAAAAAAATCTAGAAAAAAATCTAGAAAAAAAATCTAGAAAAAAATCTAGAAAATAAATCTAAAAAAAAAATCTAGAAAAAAAATCTAGAAAAAAATCTAGAAAAAAAATCTAGAAAAAAAATCTAGAAAAAAATCTAGAAAATAAATCGAGAAAAAAATCTAGAAAAAAATCTAGAAAATAAATCTAAAAAAAAATCTAGAAAAAGATCTAGAAAAAAATCTAGAAAAAAATCTAGAAAAAAAATCTAGAAAAAAATCTAGAAAAAAATCTAGAAAAAAATCTAGAAAATAAATCTAAAAAAAAAATCTAGAAAAAAAATCTAGAAAAAAATCCAGAAAAAAAATCTAGAAAAAAAATCTAGAAAAAAATCTAGAAAATAAATCGAGAAAAAAATCTAGAAAAAAATCTAGAAAATAAATCTAAAAAAAAATCTAGAAAAAGATCTAGGAAAAAATCTAGAAAAAAATCTAGAAAAAAAATCTAGAAAAAAATCTAGAAAAAAATCTAGAAAAAAATCTAGAAAATAAATCTAAAAAAAAATCTAGAAAGAAAATCTAGAAAAAAAATCTAGAAAAAAATCTAGAAAAAAAATCTAGAAAAAAATCTAGAAAATAAATCTAAAAAAAAATCTAGAAAAAAATCTAGAAAATAAATCTAAAAAAAAATCTAGAAAAAGATCTAGAAAAAAATCTAGAAAAAAATCTAGAAAAAAAATCTAGAAAAAAATCTAGAAAAAAATCTAGAAAAAAATCTAGAAAATAAATCTAAAAAAAAAATCTAAAAAAAAATCTAGAAAAAGATCTAGAAAAAAATCTAGAAAAAAATCTAGAAAAAAAATCTAGAAAAAAATCTAGAAAAAAATCTAGAAAAAAATCTAGAAAATAAATCTAAAAAAAAAATCTAGAAAAAAAATCTAGAAAAAAATCCAGAAAAAAAATCTAGAAAAAAAATCTAGAAAAAAATCTAGAAAATAAATCGAGAAAAAAATCTAGAAAAAAATCTAGAAAATAAATCTAAAAAAAAATCTAGAAAAAGATCTAGGAAAAAATCTAGAAAAAAATCTAGAAAAAAAATCTAGAAAAAAATCTAGAAAAAAATCTAGAAAAAAATCTAGAAAATAAATCTAAAAAAAAATCTAGAAAAAAAATCTAGAAAAAAAATCTAGAAAAAAATCTAGAAAAAAAATCTAGAAAAAAAATCTAGAAAATAAATCTAAAAAAAAATCTAGAAAATAAATCTAGAAAAAAAATCTAGAAAAAAAATCTAGAAAAAAAATCTAGAAAAAAATCTAGAAAAAAATCTAGAAAAAAATCTAGAAAATAAATCTAAAAAAAAATCTAGAAAAAAAATCTAGAAAAAAAATCTAGAAAAAAATCTAGAAAAAAATCTAGAAAATAAATCTAAAAAAAAATCTAGAAAGAAATCTAGAAAAAAATCTAGAAAATAAATCTAAAAAAAAATCTAGAAAGAAATCTAGAAAAAAAATCTAGAAAAAAATCTAGAAAAAAAATCTAGAAAAAAAATCTAGAAAAAAATCTAGAAAATAAATCGAGAAAAAAATCTAGAAAATAAATCTAAAAAAAAATCTAGAAAAAAATCTAGAAAATAAATCTAGAAAAAAAATCTAGAAAAAAAATCTAGAAAAAACATCTAGAAAAAAAATCTAGAAAAAAAATCTAGAAAAAAAATCTAGAAAAAAAATCTAGAAAAAAATCTAGAAAAAAAAATCTAAAAAAAAATCTAGAAAAAAATCTAGAAAAAAATCTAGAAAAAAAATCTAGAAAAAAAATCTAGAAAAAAAATCTAGAAAAAAATCTAGAAAAAAAATCTAGAAAGAAATCTAGAAAAAAAATCTAGAAAAAAAATCTAGAAAAAAAATCTAGAAAAAAATCTAGAAAAAAAATCTAGAAAATAAATCTAGAAAAAAATCTAGAAAAAAAATCTAGAAAAAAATCTAGAAAATAAATCTAAAAAAAAATCTAGAAAAAAATCTAGAAAATAAATCTAGAAAAAAAATCTAGAAAAAAAATCTAGAAAAAACATCTAGAAGAAAATCTAGAAAAAAATCTAGAAAAAAAATCTAGAAAAAAAATCTAGAAAAAAAATCTAGAAAAAAATCTAGAAAAAAAATCTAGAAAGAAATCTAGAAAAAAAATCTAGAAAAAAAATCTAGAAAATAAATCTAGAAAAAAATCTAGAAAAAAATCTAGAAAATAAATCTACAAAAAAATCTAGAAAAAAAATCTAGAAAAAAATCTAGAAAATAAATCTAAAAAAAAATCTAGAAAAAAATCTAGAAAATAAATCTAGAAAAAAAATCTAGAAAAAAAATCTAGAAAAAACATCTAGAAAAAAAATCTAGAAAAAAAATCTAGAAAAAAAATCTAGAAAAAAATCTAGAAAAAAAATCTAGAAAAAAAATCTTGAAAAAAATCTAGAAAAAAAATCTAGAAAAAAATCTAGAAAAAAATCTAGAAAATAAATCTAAAAAAAAATCTAGAAAGAAATCTAGAAAAAAAATCTAGAAAAAAATCTAGAAAAAAAATCTAGAAAAAAAATCTAGAAAAAAATCTAGAAAATAAATCGAGAAAAAAATCTAGAAAAAAATCTAGAAAAAAAATCTCAAAAAAAATCTAGAAAAAAATCTAGAAAATAAATCTAAAAAAAAATCTAGAAAAAAAATCTAGAAAAAAAATCTAGAAAAAAATCTAGAAAAAAAATCTAGAAAAAAAATCTAGAAAAAAAATCTAGAAAAAAAATCTAGAAAAAAATCTAGAAAAAAAATCTAGAAAAAAAATCTAGAAAAAAATCTAGAAAATAAATCGAGAAAAAAATCTAGAAAAAAATCTAGAAAATAAATCTAGAAAATAAATCTAAAAAAAAATCTAGAAAAAGATCTAGAAAAAAATCTAGAAAAAAATCTAGAAAAAAAATCTAGAAAAAAATCTAGAAAAAAATCTAGAAAAAAATCTAGAAAATAAATCTAAAAAAAAATCTAGAAAGAAAATCTAGAAAAAAAATCTAGAAAAAAATCTAGAAAAAAAATCTAGAAAAAAATCTAGAAAATAAATCTAAAAAAAAATCTAGAAAAAAATCTAGAAAATAAATCTAGAAAAAAAATCTAGAAAAAAAATCTAGAAAAAACATCTAGAAGAAAATCTAGAAAAAAATCTAGAAAAAAAATCTAGAAAAAAAATCTAGAAAAAAAATCTAGAAAAAAATCTAGAAAAAAAATCTAGAAAGAAATCTAGAAAAAAAATCTAGAAAAAAAATCTAGAAAATAAATCTAGAAAAAAATCTAGAAAAAAAATCTAGAAAATAAATCTAGAAAAAAATCTAGAAAAAAAATCTAGAAAAAAATCTAGAAAATAAATCTAAAAAAAAATCTAGAAAAAAATCTAGAAAATAAATCTAGAAAAAAAATCTAGAAAAAACATCTAGAAGAAAATCTAGAAAAAAATCTAGAAAAAAAATCTAGAAAAAAAATCTAGAAAAAAAATCTAGAAAAAAATCTAGAAAAAAAATCTAGAAAGAAATCTAGAAAAAAAATCTAGAAAAAAAATCTAGAAAATAAATCTAGAAAAAAATCTAGAAAAAAAATCTAGAAAATAAATCTAGAAAAAAATCTAGAAAAAAAATCTAGAAAAAAATCTAGAAAATAAATCTAAAAAAAAATCTAGAAAAAAATCTAGAAAATAAATCTAGAAAAAAAATCTAGAAAAAAAATCTAGAAAAAAATCTAGAAAAAAAATCTAGAAAGAAATCTAGAAAAAAAATCTAGAAAAAAAATCTAGAAAAAAAATCTAGAAAAAAATCTAGAAAAAAAATCTAGAAAATAAATCTAGAAAAAAATCTAGAAAAAAAATCTAGAAAAAAATCTAGAAAATAAATCTAAAAAAAAATCTAGAAAAAAATCTAGAAAATAAATCTAGAAAAAAAATCTAGAAAAAAAATCTAGAAAAAACATCTAGAAGAAAATCTAGAAAAAAATCTAGAAAAAAAATCTAGAAAAAAAATCTAGAAAAAAAATCTAGAAAAAAATCTAGAAAAGAAATCTAGAAAGAAATCTAGAAAAAAAATCTAGAAAAAAAATCTAGAAAATAAATCTAGAAAAAAATCTAGAAAAAAATCTAGAAAAAAAATCTAGAAAAAAATCGAGAAAATAAATCGAGAAAAAAAATCTAGAAAAAAAATCTAGAAAAAAAATCTAGAAAATAAATCTAGAAAAAAATCTAGAAAAAAAATCTAGAAAAAAATCTAGAAAAAAAATCGAGAAAATAAATCGAGAAAAAAATCTAGAAAAAAAATCTAGAAAAAAATCGAGAAAATAAATCGAGAAAAAAAATCTAGAAAAAAAATCTAGAAAAAAAATCTAGAAAAAAATCTAGAAAAAAAATCTAGAAAAAAATCTAGAAAATAAATCTAAAAAAAAAATCTAGAAAAAAAATCTAGAAAAAAATCTAGAAAAAAAATCTAGAAAAAAAATCTAGAAAAAAATCTAGAAAATAAATCGAGAAAAAAATCTAGAAAAAAATCTAGAAAATAAATCTAAAAAAAAATCTAGAAAAAGATCTAGAAAAAAATCTAGAAAAAAATCTAGAAAAAAAATCTAGAAAAAAATCTAGAAAAAAATCTAGAAAAAAATCTAGAAAATAAATCTAAAAAAAAAATCTAGAAAAAAAATCTAGAAAAAAATCCAGAAAAAAAATCTAGAAAAAAAATCTAGAAAAAAATCTAGAAAATAAATCGAGAAAAAAATCTAGAAAAAAATCTAGAAAATAAATCTAAAAAAAAATCTAGAAAAAGATCTAGGAAAAAATCTAGAAAAAAATCTAGAAAAAAAATCTAGAAAAAAATCTAGAAAAAAATCTAGAAAAAAATCTAGAAAATAAATCTAAAAAAAAATCTAGAAAGAAAATCTAGAAAAAAAATCTAGAAAAAAATCTAGAAAAAAAATCTAGAAAAAAATCTAGAAAATAAATCTAAAAAAAAATCTAGAAAAAAATCTAGAAAATAAATCTAAAAAAAAATCTAGAAAAAGATCTAGAAAAAAATCTAGAAAAAAATCTAGAAAAAAAATCTAGAAAAAAATCTAGAAAAAAATCTAGAAAAAAATCTAGAAAATAAATCTAAAAAAAAAATCTAGAAAAAAAATCTAGAAAAAAATCCAGAAAAAAAATCTAGAAAAAAAATCTAGAAAAAAATCTAGAAAATAAATCGAGAAAAAAATCTAGAAAAAAATCTAGAAAATAAATCTAAAAAAAAATCTAGAAAAAGATCTAGGAAAAAATCTAGAAAAAAATCTAGAAAAAAAATCTAGAAAAAAATCTAGAAAAAAATCTAGAAAAAAATCTAGAAAATAAATCTAAAAAAAAATCTAGAAAAAAAATCTAGAAAAAAAATCTAGAAAAAAATCTAGAAAAAAAATCTAGAAAAAAAATCTAGAAAATAAATCTAAAAAAAAATCTAGAAAATAAATCTAGAAAAAAAATCTAGAAAAAAAATCTAGAAAAAAAATCTAGAAAAAAATCTAGAAAAAAATCTAGAAAAAAATCTAGAAAATAAATCTAAAAAAAAATCTAGAAAAAAAATCTAGAAAAAAAATCTAGAAAAAAATCTAGAAAAAAATCTAGAAAATAAATCTAAAAAAAAATCTAGAAAGAAATCTAGAAAAAAATCTAGAAAATAAATCTAAAAAAAAATCTAGAAAGAAATCTAGAAAAAAAATCTAGAAAAAAATCTAGAAAAAAAATCTAGAAAAAAAATCTAGAAAAAAATCTAGAAAATAAATCGAGAAAAAAATCTAGAAAAAAATCTAGAAAAAAAATCTCAAAAAAAATCTAGAAAAAAATCTAGAAAATAAATCTAAAAAAAAATCTAGAAAAAAAATCTAGAAAAAAAATCTAGAAAAAAATCTAGAAAAAAAATCTAGAAAAAAAATCTAGAGAAAAATCTAGAAAAAAATCTAGAAAATAAATCTAAAAAAAAATCTAGAAAATAAATCTAGAAAAAAAATCTAGAAAAAAAATCTAGAAAAAAAATCTAGAAAAAAATCTAGAAAAAAAATCTAGAAAAAAAATCTAGAAAAAAATCTAGAAAATAAATCGAGAAAAAAATCTAGAAAAAAATCTAGAAAATAAATCTAGAAAATAAATCTAAAAAAAAATCTAGAAAAAGATCTAGAAAAAAATCTAGAAAAAAATCTAGAAAAAAAATCTAGAAAAAAATCTAGAAAAAAATCTAGAAAAAAATCTAGAAAATAAATCTAAAAAAAAATCTAGAAAGAAAATCTAGAAAAAAAATCTAGAAAAAAATCTAGAAAAAAAATCTAGAAAAAAATCTAGAAAATAAATCTAAAAAAAAATCTAGAAAAAAATCTAGAAAATAAATCTAGAAAAAAAATCTAGAAAAAAAATCTAGAAAAAACATCTAGAAGAAAATCTAGAAAAAAATCTAGAAAAAAAATCTAGAAAAAAAATCTAGAAAAAAAATCTAGAAAAAAATCTAGAAAAAAAATCTAGAAAGAAATCTAGAAAAAAAATCTAGAAAAAAAATCTAGAAAATAAATCTAGAAAAAAATCTAGAAAAAAAATCTAGAAAATAAATCTAGAAAAAAATCTAGAAAAAAAATCTAGAAAAAAATCTAGAAAATAAATCTAAAAAAAAATCTAGAAAAAAATCTAGAAAATAAATCTAGAAAAAAAATCTAGAAAAAACATCTAGAAGAAAATCTAGAAAAAAATCTAGAAAAAAAATCTAGAAAAAAAATCTAGAAAAAAAATCTAGAAAAAAATCTAGAAAAAAAATCTAGAAAGAAATCTAGAAAAAAAATCTAGAAAAAAAATCTAGAAAATAAATCTAGAAAAAAATCTAGAAAAAAAATCTAGAAAATAAATCTAGAAAAAAATCTAGAAAAAAAATCTAGAAAAAAATCTAGAAAATAAATCTAAAAAAAAATCTAGAAAAAAATCTAGAAAATAAATCTAGAAAAAAAATCTAGAAAAAAAATCTAGAAAAAAATCTAGAAAAAAAATCTAGAAAGAAATCTAGAAAAAAAATCTAGAAAAAAAATCTAGAAAAAAAATCTAGAAAAAAATCTAGAAAAAAAATCTAGAAAATAAATCTAGAAAAAAATCTAGAAAAAAAATCTAGAAAAAAATCTAGAAAATAAATCTAAAAAAAAATCTAGAAAAAAATCTAGAAAATAAATCTAGAAAAAAAATCTAGAAAAAAAATCTAGAAAAAACATCTAGAAGAAAATCTAGAAAAAAATCTAGAAAAAAAATCTAGAAAAAAAATCTAGAAAAAAAATCTAGAAAAAAATCTAGAAAAGAAATCTAGAAAGAAATCTAGAAAAAAAATCTAGAAAAAAAATCTAGAAAATAAATCTAGAAAAAAATCTAGAAAAAAATCTAGAAAAAAAATCTAGAAAAAAATCGAGAAAATAAATCGAGAAAAAAAATCTAGAAAAAAAATCTAGAAAAAAAATCTAGAAAATAAATCTAGAAAAAAATCTAGAAAAAAAATCTAGAAAAAAATCTAGAAAAAAAATCGAGAAAATAAATCGAGAAAAAAATCTAGAAAAAAAATCTAGAAAAAAATCGAGAAAATAAATCGAGAAAAAAAATCTAGAAAAAAAATCTAGAAAAAAAATCTAGAAAAAAATCTAGAAAAAAAATCTAGAAAAAAATCTAGAAAATAAATCTAAAAAAAAAATCTAGAAAAAAAATCTAGAAAAAAATCTAGAAAAAAAATCTAGAAAAAAAATCTAGAAAAAAATCTAGAAAATAAATCGAGAAAAAAATCTAGAAAAAAATCTAGAAAATAAATCTAAAAAAAAATCTAGAAAAAGATCTAGAAAAAAATCTAGAAAAAAATCTAGAAAAAAAATCTAGAAAAAAATCTAGAAAAAAATCTAGAAAAAAATCTAGAAAATAAATCTAAAAAAAAAATCTAGAAAAAAAATCTAGAAAAAAATCCAGAAAAAAAATCTAGAAAAAAAATCTAGAAAAAAATCTAGAAAATAAATCGAGAAAAAAATCTAGAAAAAAATCTAGAAAATAAATCTAAAAAAAAATCTAGAAAAAGATCTAGGAAAAAATCTAGAAAAAAATCTAGAAAAAAAATCTAGAAAAAAATCTAGAAAAAAATCTAGAAAAAAATCTAGAAAATAAATCTAAAAAAAAATCTAGAAAGAAAATCTAGAAAAAAAATCTAGAAAAAAATCTAGAAAAAAAATCTAGAAAAAAATCTAGAAAATAAATCTAAAAAAAAATCTAGAAAAAAATCTAGAAAATAAATCTAAAAAAAAATCTAGAAAAAGATCTAGAAAAAAATCTAGAAAAAAATCTAGAAAAAAAATCTAGAAAAAAATCTAGAAAAAAATCTAGAAAAAAATCTAGAAAATAAATCTAAAAAAAAAATCTAGAAAAAAAATCTAGAAAAAAATCCAGAAAAAAAATCTAGAAAAAAAATCTAGAAAAAAATCTAGAAAATAAATCGAGAAAAAAATCTAGAAAAAAATCTAGAAAATAAATCTAAAAAAAAATCTAGAAAAAGATCTAGGAAAAAATCTAGAAAAAAATCTAGAAAAAAAATCTAGAAAAAAATCTAGAAAAAAATCTAGAAAAAAATCTAGAAAATAAATCTAAAAAAAAATCTAGAAAGAAAATCTAGAAAAAAAATCTAGAAAAAAATCTAGAAAAAAAATCTAGAAAAAAATCTAGAAAATAAATCTAAAAAAAAATCTAGAAAAAAATCTAGAAAATAAATCTAGAAAAAAAATCTAGAAAAAAAATCTAGAAAAAACATCTAGAAGAAAATCTAGAAAAAAATCTAGAAAAAAAATCTAGAAAAAAAATCTAGAAAGAAATCTAGAAAAAAAATCTAGAAAAAAAATCTAGAAAATAAATCTAGAAAAAAATCTAGAAAAAAAATCTAGAAAATAAATCTAGAAAAAAATCTAGAAAAAAAATCTAGAAAAAAATCTAGAAAAAAAATCTAGAAAGAAATCTAGAAAAAAAATCTAGAAAAAAAATCTAGAAAATAAATCTAGAAAAAAATCTAGAAAAAAAATCTAGAAAATAAATCTAGAAAAAAATCTAGAAAAAAAATCTAGAAAAAAATCTAGAAAATAAATCTAAAAAAAAATCTAGAAAAAAATCTAGAAAATAAATCTAGAAAAAAAATCTAGAAAAAAAATCTAGAAAAAACATCTAGAAGAAAATCTAGAAAAAAATCTAGAAAAAAAATCTAGAAAAAAAATCTAGAAAAAAAATCTAGAAAAAAATCTAGAAAAAAAATCTAGAAAGAAATCTAGAAAAAAAATCTAGAAAAAAAATCTAGAAAATAAATCTAGAAAAAAATCTAGAAAAAAATCTAGAAAATAAATCTAGAAAAAAATCTAGAAAAAAAATCTAGAAAAAAATCTAGAAAATAAATCTAAAAAAAAATCTAGAAAAAAATCTAGAAAATAAATCTAGAAAAAAAATCTAGAAAAAGATCTAGAAAAAAATCTAGAAAAAAATCTAGAAAAAAAATCTAGAAAAAAATCTAGAAAAAAATCTAGAAAAAAATCTAGAAAATAAATCTAAAAAAAAAATCTAGAAAAAAAATCTAGAAAAAAATCCAGAAAAAAAATCTAGAAAAAAAATCTAGAAAAAAATCTAGAAAATAAATCGAGAAAAAAATCTAGAAAAAAATCTAGAAAATAAATCTAAAAAAAAATCTAGAAAAAGATCTAGGAAAAAATCTAGAAAAAAATCTAGAAAAAAAATCTAGAAAAAAATCTAGAAAAAAATCTAGAAAAAAATCTAGAAAATAAATCTAAAAAAAAATCTAGAAAGAAAATCTAGAAAAAAAATCTAGAAAAAAATCTAGAAAAAAAATCTAGAAAAAAATCTAGAAAATAAATCTAAAAAAAAATCTAGAAAAAAATCTAGAAAATAAATCTAGAAAAAAAATCTAGAAAAAAAATCTAGAAAAAACATCTAGAAGAAAATCTAGAAAAAAATCTAGAAAAAAAATCTAGAAAAAAAATCTAGAAAGAAATCTAGAAAAAAAATCTAGAAAAAAAATCTAGAAAATAAATCTAGAAAAAAATCTAGAAAAAAAATCTAGAAAATAAATCTAGAAAAAAATCTAGAAAAAAAATCTAGAAAAAAATCTAGAAAAAAAATCTAGAAAGAAATCTAGAAAAAAAATCTAGAAAAAAAATCTAGAAAATAAATCTAGAAAAAAATCTAGAAAAAAAATCTAGAAAATAAATCTAGAAAAAAATCTAGAAAAAAAATCTAGAAAAAAATCTAGAAAATAAATCTAAAAAAAAATCTAGAAAAAAATCTAGAAAATAAATCTAGAAAAAAAATCTAGAAAAAAAATCTAGAAAAAACATCTAGAAGAAAATCTAGAAAAAAATCTAGAAAAAAAATCTAGAAAAAAAATCTAGAAAAAAAATCTAGAAAAAAATCTAGAAAAAAAATCTAGAAAGAAATCTAGAAAAAAAATCTAGAAAAAAAATCTAGAAAATAAATCTAGAAAAAAATCTAGAAAAAAATCTAGAAAATAAATCTAGAAAAAAATCTAGAAAAAAAATCTAGAAAAAAATCTAGAAAATAAATCTAAAAAAAAATCTAGAAAAAAATCTAGAAAATAAATCTAGAAAAAAAATCTAGAAAAAAAATCTAGAAAAAACATCTAGAAAAAAAATCTAGAAAAAAAATCTAGAAAAAAAATCTAGAAAAAAAATCTATAAAAAACATCTAGAAGAAAATCTAGAAAAAAATCTAGAAAAAAAATCTAGAAAAAAAATCTAGAAAGAAATCTAGAAAAAAAATCTAGAAAAAAAATCTAGAAAATAAATCTAGAAAAAAATCTAGAAAAAAAATCTAGAAAATAAATCTAGAAAAAAATCTAGAAAAAAAATCTAGAAAAAAATCTAGAAAAAAAATCTAGAAAGAAATCTAGAAAAAAAATCTAGAAAAAAAATCTAGAAAATAAATCTAGAAAAAAATCTAGAAAAAAAATCTAGAAAATAAATCTAGAAAAAAATCTAGAAAAAAAATCTAGAAAAAAATCTAGAAAATAAATCTAAAAAAAAATCTAGAAAAAAATCTAGAAAATAAATCTAGAAAAAAAATCTAGAAAAAAAATCTAGAAAAAACATCTAGAAGAAAATCTAGAAAAAAATCTAGAAAAAAAATCTAGAAAAAAAATCTAGAAAAAAAATCTAGAAAAAAATCTAGAAAAAAAATCTAGAAAGAAATCTAGAAAAAAAATCTAGAAAAAAAATCTAGAAAATAAATCTAGAAAAAAATCTAGAAAAAAATCTAGAAAATAAATCTAGAAAAAAATCTAGAAAAAAAATCTAGAAAAAAATCTAGAAAATAAATCTAAAAAAAAATCTAGAAAAAAATCTAGAAAATAAATCTAGAAAAAAAATCTAGAAAAAAAATCTAGAAAAAACATCTAGAAAAAAAATCGAGAAAAAAAATCTAGAAAAAAAATCTAGAAAAAAATCTAGAAAAAAAATCTAGAAAAAAAATCTAGAAAAAAATCGAGAAAATAAATCGAGAAAAAAAATCTAGAAAAAAAATCTAGAAAAAAAATCTAGAAAATAAATCTAGAAAAAAATCTAGAAAAAAAATCTAGAAAAAAATCTAGAAAAAAAATCTAGAAAAAAAATCTAGAAAAAAATCTAGAAAAAAATCTAGAAAATAAATCTAAAAAAAAATCTAGAAAGAAATCTAGAAAAAAAATCTAGAAAAAAATCTAGAAAAAAAATCTAGAAAAAAAATCTAGAAAAAAATCTAGAAAATAAATCGAGAAAAAAATCTAGAAAAAAATCTAGAAAAAAAATCTCAAAAAAAATCTAGAAAAAAATCTAGAAAATAAATCTAAAAAAAAATCTAGAAAAAAAATCTAGAAAAAAAATCTAGAAAAAAATCTAGAAAAAAAATCTAGAAAAAAAATCTAGAGAAAAATCTAGAAAAAAATCTAGAAAATAAATCTAAAAAAAAATCTAGAAAATAAATCTAGAAAAAAAATCTAGAAAAAAAATCTAGAAAAAAAATCTAGAAAAAAATCTAGAAAAAAAATCTAGAAAAAAAATCTAGAAAAAAATCTAGAAAATAAATCGAGAAAAAAATCTAGAAAAAAATCTAGAAAATAAATCTAGAAAATAAATCTAAAAAAAAATCTAGAAAAAGATCTAGAAAAAAATCTAGAAAAAAATCTAGAAAAAAAATCTAGAAAAAAATCTAGAAAAAAATCTAGAAAAAAAATCTAGAAAAAAATCTAGAAAATAAATCTAAAAAAAAATCTAGAAAAAAATCTAGAAAATAAATCTAGAAAAAAAATCTAGAAAAAAAATCTAGAAAAAACATCTAGAAGAAAATCTAGAAAAAAATCTAGAAAAAAAATCTAGAAAAAAAATCTAGAAAAAAAATCTAGAAAAAAATCTAGAAAAAAAATCTAGAAAGAAATCTAGAAAAAAAATCTAGAAAAAAAATCTAGAAAATAAATCTAGAAAAAAATCTAGAAAAAAATCTAGAAAATAAATCTAGAAAAAAATCTAGAAAAAAAATCTAGAAAAAAATCTAGAAAATAAATCTAAAAAAAAATCTAGAAAAAAATCTAGAAAATAAATCTAGAAAAAAAATCTAGAAAAAAAATCTAGAAAAAACATCTAGAAAAAAAATCTAGAAAAAAAATCTAGAAAAAAAATCTAGAAAATAAATCTAGAAAAAAATCTAGAAAAAAAATCTAGAAAATAAATCTAGAAAAAAATCTAGAAAAAAAATCTAGAAAAAAATCTAGAAAAAAAATCTAGAAAGAAATCTAGAAAAAAAATCTAGAAAAAAAATCTAGAAAATAAATCTAGAAAAAAATCTAGAAAAAAAATCTAGAAAATAAATCTAGAAAAAAATCTAGAAAAAAAATCTAGAAAAAAATCTAGAAAATAAATCTAAAAAAAAATCTAGAAAAAAATCTAGAAAATAAATCTAGAAAAAAAATCTAGAAAAAAAATCTAGAAAAAACATCTAGAAGAAAATCTAGAAAAAAATCTAGAAAAAAAATCTAGAAAAAAAATATAGAAAAAAAATCTAGAAAAAAATCTAGAAAAAAAATCTAGAAAGAAATCTAGAAAAAAAATCTAGAAAAAAAATCTAGAAAATAAATCTAGAAAAAAATCTAGAAAAAAATCTAGAAAATAAATCTAGAAAAAAATCTAGAAAAAAAATCTAGAAAAAAATCTAGAAAATAAATCTAAAAAAAAATCTAGAAAAAAATCTAGAAAATAAATCTAGAAAAAAAATCTAGAAAAAAAATCTAGAAAAAACATCTAGAAAAAAAATCTAGAAAAAAAATCTAGAAAAAAAATCTAGAAAAAAATCTAGAAAAAAAATCTAGAAAAAAAATCTAGAAAAAAATCGAGAAAATAAATCGAGAAAAAAAATCTAGAAAAAAATCTAGAAAAAAATCTAGAAAATAAATCTAAAAAAAAATCTAGAAAGAAATCTAGAAAAAAAATCTAGAAAAAAAATCTAGAAAATAAATCTAGAAAAAAATCTAGAAAAAAAATCTAGAAAATAAATCTAGAAAAAAATCTAGAAAAAAAATCTAGAAAAAAATCTAGAAAATAAATCTAAAAAAAAATCTAGAAAAAAATCTAGAAAATAAATCTAGAAAAAAAATCTAGAAAAAAATCTAGAAAAAACATCTAGAAAAAAAATCTAGAAAAAAAATCTAGAAAAAAAATCTAGAAAAAAATCGAGAAAATAAATCGAGAAAAAAAATCTAGAAAAAAAATCTAGAAAAAAAATCTAGAAAATAAATCTAGAAAAAAATCTAGAAAAAAAATCTAGAAAAAAATCTAGAAAAAAAATCGAGAAAATAAATCTAGAGAAAAATCTAGAAAAAAATCTAGAAAATAAATCTAAAAAAAAATCTAGAAAAAAAATCTAGAAAAAAATCTAGAAAATAAATCTAAAAAAAAATCTAGAAAAAAATCTAGAAAAAAAATCTAGAAAAAAAATCTAGAAAATAAATCTAGAAAAAAATCTAGAAAAAAAATCTAGAAAAAAATCTAGAAAAAAAATCTAGAAAATAAATCGAGAAAAAAATCTAGAAAAAAATCTAGAAAATAAATCGAGAAAAAAATCTAGAAAAAAATCTAGAAAATAAATCTAAAAAAAAATCTAGAAAATAAATCTAGAAAAAAAATCTAAAAAAAAATCTAGAAAAAAATCTAGAAAAAAATCTAGAAAAAAATCTAGAAAATAAATCTAAAAAAAAATCTAGAAAAAAAATCTAGAAAAAAAATCTAGAAAAAAATCTAAAAAAAAATCTAGAAAAAAAATCTAGAAAAAAATCTAAAAAAAAATCTAGAAAAAAAATCTAGAAAAAAATCTAGAAAAAAATCTAGAAAATAAATCTAAAAAAAAATCTAGAAAATAAATCTAGAAAAAAAATCTAGAAAAAAAATCTAGAAAAAAAATCTAGAAAAAAATCTAGAAAAAAATCTAGAAAAAAATCTAGAAAATAAATCTAAAAAAAAATCTAGAAAATAAATCTAGAAAAAAAATCTAAAAAAAAATCTAGAAAAAAATCTAGAAAAAAATCTAGAAAAAAATCTAGAAAATAAATCTAAAAAAAAATCTAGAAAAAAAATCTAGAAAAAAAATCTAGAAAAAGATCTAGAAAAAAAATCTAGAAAAAAAATCTAGAAAAAAATCTAGAAAAAAATCTAGAAAATAAATCTAAAAAAAAATCTAGAAAATAAATCTAGAAAAAAAATCTAGAAAAAAAATCTAGAAAAAAAATCTAGAAAAAAATCTAGAAAAAAATCTAGAAAAAAATCTAGAAAATAAATCTAAAAAAAAATCTAGAAAAAAAATCTAGAAAAAAAATCTAGAAAAAAATCTAGAAAAAAAATCTAGAAAAAAAATCTAGAAAAAAATCTAGAAAAAAATCTAGAAAAAAAATCTAAAAAAAAATCTAGAAAGAAATCTAGAAAAAAATCTAGAAAAAAAATCTAGAAAAAAATCTAGAAAAAGAATCTAGAAAAAAATCTAGAAAAAAAAACTAGAAAAAAAATCTAGAAAAAAATCTAGAAAATAAATCGAGAAAAAAATCTAGAAAAAAATCTAGAAAAAAAATCTAAAAAAAAATCTAGAAAAAAATCTAGAAAATAAATCTAAAAAAAAATCTAGAAAATAAATCTAGAAAAAAAATCTAGAAAAAAAATCTAGAAAAAAAATCTAGAAAAAAATCTAGAAAAAAATCTAGAAAAAAATCTAGAAAATAAATCTAAAAAAAAATCTAGAAAAAAAATCTAGAAAAAAAATCTAGAAAAAAATCTAGAAAAAAAATCTAGAAAAAAAATCTAGAAAAAAATCTAGAAAATAAATCGAGAAAAAAATCTAGAAAGAAATCTAGAAAAAAAATCTAGAAAAAAAATCTAGAAAATAAATCTAGAAAAAAATCTAGAAAAAAAATCTAGAAAAAAATCTAGAAAATAAATCTAAAAAAAAATCTAGAAAAAAATCTAGAAAATAAATCTAGAAAAAAAATCTAAAAAAAAATCTAGAAAAAAATCTAGAAAAAAATCTAGAAAAAAATCTAGAAAATAAATCTAAAAAAAAATCTAGAAAAAAAATCTAGAAAAAAAATCTAGAAAAAGATCTAGAAAAAAAATCTAGAAAAAAAATCTAGAAAAAAATCTAGAAAAAAATCTAGAAAATAAATCTAAAAAAAAATCTAGAAAATAAATCTAGAAAAAAAATCTAGAAAAAAAATCTAGAAAAAAAATCTAGAAAAAAATCTAGAAAAAAATCTAGAAAAAAATCTAGAAAATAAATCTAAAAAAAAATCTAGAAAAAAAATCTAGAAAAAAAATCTAGAAAAAAATCTAGAAAAAAATCTAGAAAAAAATCTAGAAAATAAATCTAAAAAAAAATCTAGAAAATAAATCTAGAAAAAAAATCTAAAAAAAAATCTAGAAAAAAATCTAGAAAAAAATCTAGAAAAAAATCTAGAAAATAAATCTAAAAAAAAATCTAGAAAAAAAATCTAGAAAAAAAATCTAGAAAAAGATCTAGAAAAAAAATCTAGAAAAAAAATCTAGAAAAAAATCTAGAAAAAAATCTAGAAAATAAATCTAAAAAAAAATCTAGAAAATAAATCTAGAAAAAAAATCTAGAAAAAAAATCTAGAAAAAAAATCTAGAAAAAAATCTAGAAAAAAATCTAGAAAAAAATCTAGAAAATAAATCTAAAAAAAAATCTAGAAAAAAAATCTAGAAAAAAAATCTAGAAAAAAATCTAGAAAAAAAATCTAGAAAAAAAATCTAGAAAAAAATCTAGAAAAAAATCTAGAAAAAAAATCTAAAAAAAAATCTAGAAAGAAATCTAGAAAAAAATCTAGAAAAAAAATCTAGAAAAAAATCTAGAAAAAGAATCTAGAAAAAAATCTAGAAAAAAAAACTAGAAAAAAAATCTAGAAAAAAATCTAGAAAATAAATCGAGAAAAAAATCTAGAAAAAAATCTAGAAAAAAAATCTAAAAAAAAATCTAGAAAAAAATCTAGAAAATAAATCTAAAAAAAAATCTAGAAAATAAATCTAGAAAAAAAATCTAGAAAAAAAATCTAGAAAAAAAATCTAGAAAAAAATCTAGAAAAAAATCTAGAAAAAAATCTAGAAAATAAATCTAAAAAAAAATCTAGAAAATAAATCGAGAAAAAAATCTAGAAAGAAATCTAGAAAAAAAATCTAGAAAAAAAATCTAGAAAATAAATCTAGAAAAAAATCTAGAAAAAAAATCTAGAAAAAAATCTAGAAAATAAATCTAAAAAAAAATCTAGAAAAAAATCTAGAAAATAAATCTAGAAAAAAAATCTAGAAAAAAAATCTAGAAAAAACATCTAGAAAAAAAATCTAGAAAAAAAATCTAGAAAAAAAATCTAGAAAAAAATCTAGAAAAAAATCTAGAAAAAAAATCTAGAAAAAAATCTAGAAAATAAATCGAGAAAAAAATCTAGAAAAAAATCTAGAAAATACATCTAAAAAAAAATCTAGAAAAAGATCTAGAAAAAAATCTAGAAAAAAATCTAGAAAAAAAATCTAGAAAAAAATCTAGAAAAAAATCTTGAAAAAAATCTAGAAAATAAATCTAAAAAAAAATCTAGAAAGAAAATCTAGAAAAAAAATCTAGAAAAAAATCTAGAAAAAAAATCTAGAAAAAAATCTAGAAAATAAATCTAAAAAAAAATCTAGAAAAAAATCTAGAAAATAAATCTAGAAAAAAAATCTAGAAAAAAAATCTAGAAAAAACATCTAGAAGAAAATCTAGAAAAAAATCTAGAAAAAAAATCTTGAAAAAAAATCTTGAAAAAAAATCTAGAAAAAAATCTAGAAAAAAAATCTAGAAAGAAATCTAGAAAAAAAATCTAGAAAAAAAATCTAGAAAATAAATCTAGAAAAAAATCTAGAAAAAAAATCTAGAAAATAAATCTAGAAAAAAATCTAGAAAAAAAATCTAGAAAAAAATCTAGAAAATAAATCTAAAAAAAAATCTAGAAAAAAATCTAGAAAATAAATCTAGAAAAAAAATCTAGAAAAAAAATCTAGAAAAAAATCTAGAAAAAAAATCTAGAAAAAAAATCTAGAAAAAAAATCTAGAAAAAAATCTAGAAAAAAAATCTAGAAAAAAAATCTAGAAAAAAATCTAGAAAAAAAATCGAGAAAAAAAATCTAGAAAAAAAATCTAGAAAAAAATCTAGAAAAAAAATCTAGAAAAAAAATCTAGAGAAAAATCTAGAAAAAAATCTAGAAAATAAATCTAAAAAAAAATCTAGAAAATAAATCTAGAAAAAAAATCTAGAAAAAAAATCTAGAAAAAAAATCTAGAAAAAAATCTAGAAAAGAAATCTAGAAAAAAAATCTAGAAAAAAATCTAGAAAATAAATCGAGAAAAAAATCTAGAAAAAAATCTAGAAAATAAATCTAAAAAAAAATCTAGAAAAAGATCTAGAAAAAAATCTAGAAAAAAATCTAGAAAAAAAATCTAGAAAAAAATCTAGAAAAAAATCTAGAAAAAAATCTAGAAAATAAATCTAAAAAAAAATCTAGAAAGAAAATCTAGAAAAAAAATCTAGAAAAAAATCTAGAAAAAAAATCTAGAAAAAAATCTAGAAAATAAATCTAAAAAAAAATCTAGAAAAAAATCTAGAAAATAAATCTAGAAAAAAAATCTAGAAAAAAATCTAGAAAATAAATCGAGAAAAAAATCTAGAAAAAAATCTAGAAAATAAATCTAAAAAAAAATCTAGAAAATAAATCTAGAAAAAAAATCTAGAAAAAAAATCTAGAAAAAAATCTAGAAAAAAATCTAGAAAAAAATCTAGAAAATAAATCTAAAAAAAAATCTAGAAAAAAAATCTAGAAAAAAATCTAGAAAAAAATCTAGAAAAAAATCTAGAAAATAAATCTAAAAAAAAATCTAGAAAATAAATCTAGAAAAAAAATCTAAAAAAAAATCTAGAAAAAAATCTAGAAAAAAATCTAGAAAAAAATCTAGAAAATAAATCTAAAAAAAAATCTAGAAAAAAAATCTAGAAAAAAAATCTAGAAAAAGATCTAGAAAAAAAATCTAGAAAAAAAATCTAGAAAAAAATCTAGAAAAAAATCTAGAAAATAAATCTAAAAAAAAATCTAGAAAATAAATCTAGAAAAAAAATCTAGAAAAAAAATCTAGAAAAAAAATCTAGAAAAAAATCTAGAAAAAAATCTAGAAAAAAATCTAGAAAATAAATCTAAAAAAAAATCTAGAAAAAAAATCTAGAAAAAAAATCTAGAAAAAAATCTAGAAAAAAAATCTAGAAAAAAAATCTAGAAAAAAATCTAGAAAAAAATCTAGAAAAAAAATCTAAAAAAAAATCTAGAAAGAAATCTAGAAAAAAATCTAGAAAAAAAATCTAGAAAAAAATCTAGAAAAAGAATCTAGAAAAAAATCTAGAAAAAAAAACTAGAAAAAAAATCTAGAAAAAAATCTAGAAAATAAATCGAGAAAAAAATCTAGAAAAAAATCTAGAAAAAAAATCTAAAAAAAAATCTAGAAAAAAATCTAGAAAATAAATCTAAAAAAAAATCTAGAAAATAAATCTAGAAAAAAAATCTAGAAAAAAAATCTAGAAAAAAAATCTAGAAAAAAATCTAGAAAAAAATCTAGAAAAAAATCTAGAAAATAAATCTAAAAAAAAATCTAGAAAAAAAATCTAGAAAAAAAATCTAGAAAAAAATCTAGAAAAAAAATCTAGAAAAAAAATCTAGAAAAAAATCTAGAAAATAAATCGAGAAAAAAATCTAGAAAGAAATCTAGAAAAAAAATCTAGAAAAAAAATCTAGAAAATAAATCTAGAAAAAAATCTAGAAAAAAAATCTAGAAAAAAATCTAGAAAATAAATCTAAAAAAAAATCTAGAAAAAAATCTAGAAAATAAATCTAGAAAAAAAATCTAGAAAAAAAATCTAGAAAAAACATCTAGAAAAAAAATCTAGAAAAAAAATCTAGAAAAAAAATCTAGAAAAAAATCTAGAAAAAAATCTAGAAAAAAAATCTAGAAAAAAATCTAGAAAATAAATCGAGAAAAAAATCTAGAAAAAAATCTAGAAAATACATCTAAAAAAAAATCTAGAAAAAGATCTAGAAAAAAATCTAGAAAAAAATCTAGAAAAAAAATCTAGAAAAAAATCTAGAAAAAAATCTTGAAAAAAATCTAGAAAATAAATCTAAAAAAAAATCTAGAAAGAAAATCTAGAAAAAAAATCTAGAAAAAAATCTAGAAAAAAAATCTAGAAAAAAATCTAGAAAATAAATCTAAAAAAAAATCTAGAAAAAAATCTAGAAAATAAATCTAGAAAAAAAATCTAGAAAAAAAATCTAGAAAAAACATCTAGAAGAAAATCTAGAAAAAAATCTAGAAAAAAAATCTTGAAAAAAAATCTTGAAAAAAAATCTAGAAAAAAATCTAGAAAAAAAATCTAGAAAGAAATCTAGAAAAAAAATCTAGAAAAAAAATCTAGAAAATAAATCTAGAAAAAAATCTAGAAAAAAATCTAGAAAATAAATCTAGAAAAAAATCTAGAAAAAAAATCTAGAAAAAAATCTAGAAAATAAATCTAAAAAAAAATCTAGAAAAAAATCTAGAAAATAAATCTAGAAAAAAAATCTAGAAAAAAAATCTAGAAAAAAATCTAGAAAAAAAATCTAGAAAAAAAATCTAGAAAAAAAATCTAGAAAAAAATCTAGAAAAAAAATCTAGAAAAATAATCTAGAAAAAAATCTAGAAAAAAAATCGAGAAAAAAAATCGAGAAAAAAAATCTAGAAAAAAATCTAGAAAAAAAATCTAGAAAAAAAATCTAGAGAAAAATCTAGAAAAAAATCTAGAAAATAAATCTAAAAAAAAATCTAGAAAATAAATCTAGAAAAAAAATCTAGAAAAAAAATCTAGAAAAAAAATCTAGAAAAAAATCTAGAAAAGAAATCTAGAAAAAAAATCTAGAAAAAAATCTAGAAAATAAATCGAGAAAAAAATCTAGAAAAAAATCTAGAAAATAAATCTAAAAAAAAATCTAGAAAAAGATCTAGAAAAAAATCTAGAAAAAAATCTAGAAAAAAAATCTAGAAAAAAATCTAGAAAAAAATCTAGAAAAAAATCTAGAAAATAAATCTAAAAAAAAATCTAGAAAGAAAATCTAGAAAAAAAATCTAGAAAAAAATCTAGAAAAAAAATCTAGAAAAAAATCTAGAAAATAAATCTAAAAAAAAATCTAGAAAAAAATCTAGAAAATAAATCTAGAAAAAAAATCTAGAAAAAAATCTAGAAAATAAATCGAGAAAAAAATCTAGAAAAAAATCTAGAAAATAAATCTAAAAAAAAATCTAGAAAATAAATCTAGAAAAAAAATCTAGAAAAAAAATCTAGAAAAAAATCTAGAAAAAAATCTAGAAAAAAATCTAGAAAATAAATCTAAAAAAAAATCTAGAAAAAAAATCTAGAAAAAAAATCTAGAAAAAAATCTAGAAAAAAAATCTAGAAAAAAAATCTAGAAAAAAATCTAGAAAAAAATCTAGAAAAAAAATCTAGAAAAAAATCTAGAAAAAAATCTAGAAAAAAATCTAGAAAATAAATCTAAAAAAAAATCTAGAAAGAAAATCTAGAAAAAAAATCTAGAAAAAAATCTAGAAAAAAAATCTAGAAAAAAATCTAGAAAATAAATCTAAAAAAAAATCTAGAAAAAAATCTAGAAAATAAATCTAGAAAAAAAATCTAGAAAAAAATCTAGAAAATAAATCTAAAAAAAAATCTAGAAAAAAAATCTAGAAAAAAAATCTAGAAAAAAATCTAAAAAAAAATCTAGAAAAAAAATCTAGAAAAAAATCTAGAAAAAAATCTAGAAAATAAATCTAAAAAAAAATCTAGAAAATAAATCTAGAAAAAAAATCTAGAAAAAAAATCTAGAAAAAAAATCTAGAAAAAAATCTAGAAAAAAATCTAGAAAAAAATCTAGAAAATAAATCTAAAAAAAAATCTAGAAAAAAAATCTAGAAAAAAAATCTAGAAAAAAATCTAGAAAAAAAATCTAGAAAAAAAATCTAGAAAAAAATCTAGAAAATAAATCGAGAAAAAAATCTAGAAAGAAATCTAGAAAAAAAATCTAGAAAAAAAATCTAGAAAATAAATCTAGAAAAAAATCTAGAAAAAAAATCTAGAAAAAAATCTAGAAAATAAATCTAAAAAAAAATCTAGAAAAAAATCTAGAAAATAAATCTAGAAAAAAAATCTAGAAAAAAAATCTAGAAAAAACATCTAGAAAAAAAATCTAGAAAAAAAATCTAGAAAAAAAATCTAGAAAAAAATCTAGAAAAAAATCTAGAAAAAAAATCTAGAAAAAAATCTAGAAAATAAATCGAGAAAAAAATCTAGAAAAAAATCTAGAAAATAAATCTAAAAAAAAATCTAGAAAAAGATCTAGAAAAAAATCTAGAAAAAAATCTAGAAAAAAAATCTAGAAAAAAATCTAGAAAAAAATCTTGAAAAAAATCTAGAAAATAAATCTAAAAAAAAATCTAGAAAGAAAATCTAGAAAAAAAATCTAGAAAAAAATCTAGAAAAAAAATCTAGAAAAAAATCTAGAAAATAAATCTAAAAAAAAAATCTAGAAAAAAATCTAGAAAATAAATCTAGAAAAAAAATCTAGAAAAAAAATCTAGAAAAAACATCTAGAAGAAAATCTAGAAAAAAATCTAGAAAAAAAATCTTGAAAAAAAATCTTGAAAAAAAATCTAGAAAAAAATCTAGAAAAAAAATCTAGAAAGAAATCTAGAAAAAAAATCTAGAAAAAAAATCTAGAAAAAAAATCTAGAAAAAAATCTAGAAAAAAAATCTAGAAAATAAATCTAGAAAAAAATCTAGAAAAAAAATCTAGAAAAAAATCTAGAAAATAAATCTAAAAAAAAATCTAGAAAAAAATCTAGAAAATAAATCTAGAAAAAAAATCTAGAAAAAAAATCTAGAAAAAACATCTAGAAAAAAAATCTAGAAAAAAAATCTAGAAAAAAAATCTAGAAAAAAATCTAGAAAAAAAATCTAGAAAAAAAATCTAGAAAAAAATCTAGAAAATAAATCTAGAAAAAAAATCTAGAAAAAAAATCTAGAAAAAAATCTAGAAAAAAAATCTAGAAAAAAAATCTAGAGAAAAATCTAGAAAAAAATCTAGAAAATAAATCTAAAAAAAAATCTAGAAAATAAATCTAGAAAAAAAATCTAGAAAAAAAATCTAGAAAAAAAATCTAGAAAAAAATCTAGAAAAGAAATCTAGAAAAAAAATCTAGAAAAAAATCTAGAAAATAAATCGAGAAAAAAATCTAGAAAAAAATCTAGAAAATAAATCTAAAAAAAAATCTAGAAAAAGATCTAGAAAAAAATCTAGAAAAAAATCTAGAAAAAAAATCTAGAAAAAAATCTAGAAAAAAATCTAGAAAAAAATCTAGAAAATAAATCTAAAAAAAAATCTAGAAAGAAAATCTAGAAAAAAAATCTAGAAAAAAATCTAGAAAAAAAATCTAGAAAAAAATCTAGAAAATAAATCTAAAAAAAAATCTAGAAAAAAATCTAGAAAATAAATCTAGAAAAAAAATCTAGAAAAAAATCTAGAAAATAAATCGAGAAAAAAATCTAGAAAAAAATCTAGAAAATAAATCTAAAAAAAAATCTAGAAAATAAATCTAGAAAAAAAATCTAGAAAAAAAATCTAGAAAAAAATCTAGAAAAAAATCTAGAAAAAAATCTAGAAAATAAATCTAAAAAAAAATCTAGAAAAAAAATCTAGAAAAAAAATCTAGAAAAAAATCTAGAAAAAAAATCTAGAAAAAAAATCTAGAAAAAAATCTAGAAAAAAATCTAGAAAAAAAATCTAGAAAAAAATCTAGAAAAAAATCTAGAAAAAAATCTAGAAAATAAATCTAAAAAAAAATCTAGAAAGAAAATCTAGAAAAAAAATCTAGAAAAAAATCTAGAAAAAAAATCTAGAAAAAAATCTAGAAAATAAATCTAAAAAAAAATCTAGAAAAAAATCTAGAAAATAAATCTAGAAAAAAAATCTAGAAAAAAATCTAGAAAATAAATCTAAAAAAAAATCTAGAAAAAAAATCTAGAAAAAAATCTAGAAAAAAATCTAGAAAATAAATCTAAAAAAAAATCTAGAAAATAAATCTAGAAAAAAAATCTAGAAAAAAAATCTAGAAAAAAATCTAGAAAAAAATCTAGAAAAAAATCTAGAAAATAAATCTAAAAAAAAATCTAGAAAAAAAATCTAGAAAAAAAATCTAGAAAAAAATCTAGAAAAAAAATCTAGAAAAAAAATCTAGAAAAAAATCTAGAAAAAAATCTAAAAAAAAAATCTAGAAAAAAAATCTAGAAAAAAAATCTAGAAAAAAATCTAGAAAATAAATCTAGAAAAAAAATCTAGAAAAAAAATCTAGAAAATAAATCTAGAAAAAAATCTAGAAAAAAAATCTAGAAAAAAATCTAGAAAATAAATCTAAAAAAAAATCTAGAAAAAAATCTAGAAAATAAATCTAGAAAAAAAATCTAGAAAAAAAATCTAGAAAAAACATCTAGAAAAAAAATCTAGAAAAAAAATCTAGAAAATAAATCTAGAAAAAAATCTAGAAAAAAAATCTAGAAAAAAATCTAGAAAATAAATCTAAAAAAAAATCTAGAAAAAAATCTAGAAAATAAATCTAGAAAAAAAATCTAGAAAAAAAATCTAGAAAAAACATCTAGAAAAAAAATCTAGAAAAAAAATCTAGAAAAAAAATCTAGAAAAAAATCTAGAAAAAAAATCTAGAAAAAAAATCTAGAAAAAAATCGAGAAAATAAATCGAGAAAAAAAATCTAGAAAAAAAATCTAGAAAAAAAATCTAGAAAATAAATCTAGAAAAAAATCTAGAAAAAAAATCTAGAAAAAAATCTAGAAAAAAAATCTAGAAAATAAATCGAGAAAAAAATCTAGAAAAAAATCTAGAAAATAAATCGAGAAAAAAATCTAGAAAAAAATCTAGAAAATAAATCTAAAAAAAAATCTAGAAAAAAAATCTAGAAAAAAAATCTAGAAAAAAATCTAAAAAAAAATCTAGAAAAAAAATCTAGAAAAAAATCTAAAAAAAAATCTAGAAAAAAAATCTAGAAAAAAATCTAGAAAAAAATCTAGAAAATAAATCTAAAAAAAAATCTAGAAAAAAAATCTAGAAAAAAAATCTAGAAAAAAAATCTAGAAAAAAAATCTAGAAAAAAATCTAGAAAAAAATCTAGAAAATAAATCTAAAAAAAAATCTAGAAAATAAATCTAGAAAAAAAATCTAAAAAAAAATCTAGAAAAAAATCTAGAAAAAAATCTAGAAAAAAATCTAGAAAATAAATCTAAAAAAAAATCTAGAAAAAAAATCTAGAAAAAAAATCTAGAAAAAGATCTAGAAAAAAAATCTAGAAAAAAAATCTAGAAAAAAATCTAGAAAAAAATCTAGAAAATAAATCTAAAAAAAAATCTAGAAAATAAATCTAGAAAAAAAATCTAGAAAAAAAATCTAGAAAAAAAATCTAGAAAAAAATCTAGAAAAAAATCTAGAAAAAAATCTAGAAAATAAATCTAAAAAAAAATCTAGAAAAAAAATCTAGAAAAAAAATCTAGAAAAAAATCTAGAAAAAAAATCTAGAAAAAAAATCTAGAAAAAAATCTAGAAAAAAATCTAGAAAAAAAATCTAAAAAAAAATCTAGAAAGAAATCTAGAAAAAAATCTAGAAAAAAAATCTAGAAAAAAATCTAGAAAAAGAATCTAGAAAAAAATCTAGAAAAAAAAACTAGAAAAAAAATCTAGAAAAAAATCTAGAAAATAAATCGAGAAAAAAATCTAGAAAAAAATCTAGAAAAAAAATCTAAAAAAAAATCTAGAAAAAAATCTAGAAAATAAATCTAAAAAAAAATCTAGAAAAAAAATCTAGAAAAAAATCTAGAAAAAAATCTAGAAAAAAATCTAGAAAATAAATCTAAAAAAAAATCTAGAAAAAAAATCTAGAAAAAAAATCTAGAAAAAAATCTAGAAAAAAAATCTAGAAAAAAAATCTAGAAAAAAATCTAGAAAATAAATCGAGAAAAAAATCTAGAAAGAAATCTAGAAAAAAAATCTAGAAAAAAAATCTAGAAAATAAATCTAGAAAAAAATCTAGAAAAAAAATCTAGAAAAAAATCTAGAAAATAAATCTAAAAAAAAATCTAGAAAAAAATCTAGAAAATAAATCTAGAAAAAAAATCTAGAAAAAAAATCTAGAAAAAACATCTAGAAAAAAAATCTAGAAAAAAAATCTAGAAAAAAAATCTAGAAAAAAATCTAGAAAAAAATCTAGAAAAAAAATCTAGAAAAAAATCTAGAAAATAAATCGAGAAAAAAATCTAGAAAAAAATCTAGAAAATAAATCTAAAAAAAAATCTAGAAAAAGATCTAGAAAAAAATCTAGAAAAAAATCTAGAAAAAAAATCTAGAAAAAAATCTAGAAAAAAATCTTGAAAAAAATCTAGAAAATAAATCTAAAAAAAAATCTAGAAAGAAAATCTAGAAAAAAAATCTAGAAAAAAATCTAGAAAAAAAATCTAGAAAAAAATCTAGAAAATAAATCTAAAAAAAAATCTAGAAAAAAATCTAGAAAATAAATCTAGAAAAAAAATCTAGAAAAAAAATCTAGAAAAAACATCTAGAAGAAAATCTAGAAAAAAATCTAGAAAAAAAATCTTGAAAAAAAATCTTGAAAAAAAATCTAGAAAAAAATCTAGAAAAAAAATCTAGAAAGAAATCTAGAAAAAAAATCTAGAAAAAAAATCTAGAAAATAAATCTAGATAAAAATCTAGAAAAAAAATCTAGAAAATAAATCTAGAAAAAAATCTAGAAAAAAAATCTAGAAAAAAATCTAGAAAATAAATCTAAAAAAAAATCTAGAAAAAAATCTAGAAAATAAATCTAGAAAAAAAATCTAGAAAAAAAATCTAGAAAAAACATCTAGAAAAAAAATCTAGAAAAAAAATCTAGAAAAAAAATCTAGAAAAAAATCTAGAAAAAAAATCTAGAAAAAAAATCTAGAAAAAAATCTAGAAAATAAATCGAGAAAAAAAATCTAGAAAAAAAATCTAGAAAAAAAATCTAGAAAATAAATCTAGAAAAAAATCTAGAAAAAAAATCTAGAAAAAAATCTAGAAAAAAAATCTAGAAAAAAAATCTAGAAAGAAATCTAGAAAAAAATCTAGAAAATAAATCTAGAAAAAAATCTAGAAAATAAATCGAGAAAAAAATCTAGAAAAAAATCTAGAAAATAAATCTAAAAAAAAACCTAGAAAAAAATCTAGAAAATAAATCTAAAAAAAAATCTAGAAAATAAATCTAGAAAAAAAATCTAGAAAAAAAATCTAGAAAAAAAATCTAGAAAAAAATCTAGAAAAAAATTTAGAAAATAAATCTAAAAAAAAATCTAGAAAGAAATCTAGAAAAAAAATCTAGAAAAAAATCTAGAAAAAAATCTAGAAAAAAAATCTAGAAAAAAATCTAGAAAAAAAATCTAGAAAAAAATCTAGAAAAAAATCTAGAAAATAAATCTAGAAAAAAATCTAGAAAAAAAATCTAGAAAAAAATCTAGAAAATAAATCTAAAAAAAAATCTAGAAAAAAATCTAGAAAATAAATCTAGAAAAAAAATCTAGAAAAAAAATCTAGAAAAAACATCTAGAAAAAAAATCTAGAAAAAAAATCTAGAAAAAAAATCTTGAAAAAAATCTAGAAAAAAAATCTAGAAAAAAAATCTAGAAAAAAATCTAGAAAATAAATCGAGAAAAAAATCTAGAAAAAAATCTAGAAAATAAATCTAAAAAAAAATCTAGAAAAAGATCTAGAAAAAAATCTAGAAAAAAATCTAGAAAAAAAATCTAGAAAAAAATCTAGAAAAAAATCTAGAAAAAAATCTAGAAAATAAATCTAAAAAAAAATCTAGAAAGAAAATCTAGAAAAAAAATCTAGAAAAAAATCTAGAAAAAAAATCTAGAAAAAAATCTAGAAAATAAATCTAAAAATAAATCTAGAAAAAAATCTAGAAAATAAATCTAGAAAATAAATCTAGAAAAAAAATCTAGAAAATAAATCTAGAAAAAAATCTAGAAAAAAAATCTAGAAAAAAATCTAGAAAATAAATCTAAAAAAAAATCTAGAAAAAAATCTAGAAAATAAATCTAGAAAAAAAATCTAGAAAAAAAATCTAGAAAAAACATCTAGAAAAAAAATCTAGAAAAAAAATCTAGAAAAAAAATCTAGAAAAAAATCTAGAAAAAAAATCTAGAAAAAAAATCTAGAAAAAAATCTAGAAAATAAATCTAGAAAAAAAATCTAGAAAAAAAATCTAGAAAAAAAATCTAGAAAATAAATCTAGAAAAAAATCTAGAAAAAAAATCTAGAAAAAAATCTAGAAAAAAAATCTAGAAAAAAAATCTAGAAAAAAATCTAGAAAAAAATCTAGAAAATAAATCTAAAAAAAAATCTAGAAAGAAATCTAGAAAAAAAATCTAGAAAAAAATCTAGAAAAAAAATCTAGAAAAAAAATCTAGAAAAAAATCTAGAAAAAAAATCTAGAAAAAAAATCTAGAGAAAAATCTAGAAAAAAATCTAGAAAATAAATCTAAAAAAAAATCTAGAAAATAAATCTAGAAAAAAAATCTAGAAAAAAAATCTAGAAAAAAAATCTAGAAAAAAATCTAGAAAAAAAATCTAGAAAAAAAATCTAGAAAAAAATCTAGAAAATAAATCGAGAAAAAAATCTAGAAAAAAAATCTAGAAAATAAATCTAAAAAAAAATCTAGAAAAAGATCTAGAAAAAAATCTAGAAAAAAATCTAGAAAAAAATCTAGAAAATAAATCTAAAAAAAAATCTAGAAAAAAAATCTAGAAAAAAAATCTAGAAAAAAATCTAGAAAAAAAATCTAGAAAAAAAATCTAGAAAAAAATCTAGAAAATAAATCGAGAAAAAAATCTAGAAAGAAATCTAGAAAAAAAATCTAGAAAAAAAATCTAGAAAATAAATCTAGAAAAAAATCTAGAAAAAAAATCTAGAAAAAAATCTAGAAAATAAATCTAAAAAAAAATCTAGAAAAAAATCTAGAAAATAAATCTAGAAAAAAAATCTAGAAAAAAAATCTAGAAAAAACATCTAGAAAAAAAATCTAGAAAAAAAATCTAGAAAAAAAATCTAGAAAAAAATCTAGAAAAAAATCTAGAAAAAAAATCTAGAAAAAAATCTAGAAAATAAATCGAGAAAAAAATCTAGAAAAAAATCTAGAAAATAAATCTAAAAAAAAATCTAGAAAAAGATCTAGAAAAAAATCTAGAAAAAAATCTAGAAAAAAAATCTAGAAAAAAATCTAGAAAAAAATCTTGAAAAAAATCTAGAAAATAAATCTAAAAAAAAATCTAGAAAGAAAATCTAGAAAAAAAATCTAGAAAAAAATCTAGAAAAAAAATCTAGAAAAAAATCTAGAAAATAAATCTAAAAAAAAATCTAGAAAAAAATCTAGAAAATAAATCTAGAAAAAAAATCTAGAAAAAAAATCTAGAAAAAACATCTAGAAGAAAATCTAGAAAAAAATCTAGAAAAAAAATCTTGAAAAAAAATCTTGAAAAAAAATCTAGAAAAAAATCTAGAAAAAAAATCTAGAAAGAAATCTAGAAAAAAAATCTAGAAAAAAAATCTAGAAAATAAATCTAGAAAAAAATCTAGAAAAAAAATCTAGAAAATAAATCTAGAAAAAAATCTAGAAAAAAAATCTAGAAAAAAATCTAGAAAATAAATCTAAAAAAAAATCTAGAAAAAAATCTAGAAAATAAATCTAGAAAAAAAATCTAGAAAAAAAATCTAGAAAAAAAATCTAGAAAAAAAATCTAGAAAAAAATCTAGAAAATAAATCGAGAAAAAAAATCTAGAAAAAAAATCTAGAAAAAAAATCTAGAAAATAAATCTAGAAAAAAATCTAGAAAAAAAATCTAGAAAAAAATCTAGAAAAAAAATCTAGAAAAAAAATCTAGAAAGAAATCTAGAAAAAAATCTAGAAAATAAATCTAGAAAAAAATCTAGAAAATAAATCGAGAAAAAAATCTAGAAAAAAATCTAGAAAATAAATCTAAAAAAAAACCTAGAAAAAAATCTAGAAAATAAATCTAAAAAAAAATCTAGAAAATAAATCTAGAAAAAAAATCTAGAAAAAAAATCTAGAAAAAAAATCTAGAAAAAAATCTAGAAAAAAATTTAGAAAATAAATCTAAAAAAAAATCTAGAAAGAAATCTAGAAAAAAAATCTAGAAAAAAATCTAGAAAAAAATCTAGAAAAAAAATCTAGAAAAAAATCTAGAAAAAAAATCTAGAAAAAAATCTAGAAAAAAATCTAGAAAATAAATCTAGAAAAAAATCTAGAAAAAAAATCTAGAAAAAAATCTAGAAAATAAATCTAAAAAAAAATCTAGAAAAAAATCTAGAAAATAAATCTAGAAAAAAAATCTAGAAAAAAAATCTAGAAAAAACATCTAGAAAAAAAATCTAGAAAAAAAATCTAGAAAAAAAATCTTGAAAAAAATCTAGAAAAAAAATCTAGAAAAAAAATCTAGAAAAAAATCTAGAAAATAAATCGAGAAAAAAATCTAGAAAAAAATCTAGAAAATAAATCTAAAAAAAAATCTAGAAAAAGATCTAGAAAAAAATCTAGAAAAAAATCTAGAAAAAAAATCTAGAAAAAAATCTAGAAAAAAATCTAGAAAAAAATCTAGAAAATAAATCTAAAAAAAAATCTAGAAAGAAAATCTAGAAAAAAAATCTAGAAAAAAATCTAGAAAAAAAATCTAGAAAAAAATCTAGAAAATAAATCTAAAAAAAAATCTAGAAAAAAATCTAGAAAATAAATCTAGAAAAAAAATCTAGAAAAAAAATCTAGAAAATAAATCTAGAAAAAAATCTAGAAAAAAAATCTAGAAAAAAATCTAGAAAATAAATCTAAAAAAAAATCTAGAAAAAAATCTAGAAAATAAATCTAGAAAAAAAATCTAGAAAAAAAATCTAGAAAAAACATCTAGAAAAAAAATCTAGAAAAAAAATCTAGAAAAAAAATCTAGAAAAAAATCTAGAAAAAAAATCTAGAAAAAAAATCTAGAAAAAAATCTAGAAAATAAATCTAGAAAAAAAATCTAGAAAAAAAATCTAGAAAAAAAATCTAGAAAATAAATCTAGAAAAAAATCTAGAAAAAAATCTAGAAAATAAATCTAAAAAAAAATCTAGAAAGAAATCTAGAAAAAAAATCTAGAAAAAAATCTAGAAAAAAAATCTAGAAAAAAATCTAGAAAAAAAATCTAGAAAAAAAATCTAGAGAAAAATCTAGAAAAAAATCTAGAAAATAAATCTAAAAAAAAATCTAGAAAATAAATCTAGAAAAAAAATCTAGAAAAAAAATCTAGAAAAAAAATCTAGAAAAAAATCTAGAAAAAAAATCTAGAAAAAAAATCTAGAAAAAAATCTAGAAAATAAATCGAGAAAAAAATCTAGAAAAAAATCTAGAAAATAAATCTAAAAAAAAATCTAGAAAAAGATCTAGAAAAAAATCTAGAAAAAAATCTAGAAAAAAATCTAGAAAATAAATCTAAAAAAAAATCTAGAAAAAAAATCTAGAAAAAAAATCTAGAAAAAAATCTAGAAAAAAAATCTAGAAAAAAAATCTAGAAAAAAATCTAGAAAATAAATCGAGAAAAAAATCTAGAAAGAAATCTAGAAAAAAAATCTAGAAAAAAAATCTAGAAAATAAATCTAGAAAAAAATCTAGAAAAAAAATCTAGAAAAAAATCTAGAAAATAAATCTAAAAAAAAATCTAGAAAAAAATCTAGAAAATAAATCTAGAAAAAAAATCTAGAAAAAAAATCTAGAAAAAACATCTAGAAAAAAAATCTAGAAAAAAAATCTAGAAAAAAAATCTAGAAAAAAATCTAGAAAAAAATCTAGAAAAAAAATCTAGAAAAAAATCTAGAAAATAAATCGAGAAAAAAATCTAGAAAAAAATCTAGAAAATAAATCTAAAAAAAAATCTAGAAAAAGATCTAGAAAAAAATCTAGAAAAAAATCTAGAAAAAAAATCTAGAAAAAAATCTAGAAAAAAATCTTGAAAAAAATCTAGAAAATAAATCTAAAAAAAAATCTAGAAAGAAAATCTAGAAAAAAAATCTAGAAAAAAATCTAGAAAAAAAATCTAGAAAAAAATCTAGAAAATAAATCTAAAAAAAAATCTAGAAAAAAATCTAGAAAATAAATCTAGAAAAAAAATCTAGAAAAAAAATCTAGAAAAAAACATCTAGAAGAAAATCTAGAAAAAAATCTAGAAAAAAAATCTTGAAAAAAAATCTTGAAAAAAAATCTAGAAAAAAATCTAGAAAAAAAATCTAGAAAGAAATCTAGAAAAAAAATCTAGAAAAAAAATCTAGAAAATAAATCTAGAAAAAAATCTAGAAAAAAAATCTAGAAAATAAATCTAGAAAAAAATCTAGAAAAAAAATCTAGAAAAAAATCTAGAAAATAAATCTAAAAAAAAATCTAGAAAAAAATCTAGAAAATAAATCTAGAAAAAAAATCTAGAAAAAAAATCTAGAAAAAACATCTAGAAAAAAAATCTAGAAAAAAAATCTAGAAAAAAAATCTAGAAAAAAATCTAGAAAAAAAATCTAGAAAAAAAATCTAGAAAAAAATCTAGAAAATAAATCGAGAAAAAAAATCTAGAAAAAAAATCTAGAAAAAAAATCTAGAAAATAAATCTAGAAAAAAATCTAGAAAAAAAATCTAGAAAAAAATCTAGAAAAAAAATCTAGAAAAAAAATCTAGAAAGAAATCTAGAAAAAAATCTAGAAAATAAATCTAGAAAAAAATCTAGAAAATAAATCGAGAAAAAAATCTAGAAAAAAATCTAGAAAATAAATCTAAAAAAAAACCTAGAAAAAAATCTAGAAAATAAATCTAAAAAAAAATCTAGAAAATAAATCTAGAAAAAAAATCTAGAAAAAAAATCTAGAAAAAAAATCTAGAAAAAAATCTAGAAAAAATTTTAGAAAATAAATCTAAAAAAAAATCTAGAAAGAAATCTAGAAAAAAAATCTAGAAAAAAATCTAGAAAAAAATCTAGAAAAAAAATCTAGAAAAAAATCTAGAAAAAAAATCTAGAAAAAAATCTAGAAAAAAATCTAGAAAATAAATCTAGAAAAAAATCTAGAAAAAAAATCTAGAAAAAAATCTAGAAAATAAATCTAAAAAAAAATCTAGAAAAAAATCTAGAAAATAAATCTAGAAAAAAAATCTAGAAAAAAAATCTAGAAAAAACATCTAGAAAAAAAATCTAGAAAAAAAATCTAGAAAAAAAATCTTGAAAAAAATCTAGAAAAAAAATCTAGAAAAAAAATCTAGAAAAAAATCTAGAAAATAAATCGAGAAAAAAATCTAGAAAAAAATCTAGAAAATAAATCTAAAAAAAAATCTAGAAAAAGATCTAGAAAAAAATCTAGAAAAAAATCTAGAAAAAAAATCTAGAAAAAAATCTAGAAAAAAATCTAGAAAAAAATCTAGAAAATAAATCTAAAAAAAAATCTAGAAAGAAAATCTAGAAAAAAAATCTAGAAAAAAATCTAGAAAAAAAATCTAGAAAAAAATCTAGAAAATAAATCTAAAAAAAAATCTAGAAAAAAATCTAGAAAATAAATCTAGAAAAAAAATCTAGAAAAAAAATCTAGAAAATAAATCTAGAAAAAAATCTAGAAAAAAAATCTAGAAAAAAATCTAGAAAATAAATCTAAAAAAAAATCTAGAAAAAAATCTAGAAAATAAATCTAGAAAAAAAATCTAGAAAAAAAATTTAGAAAAAACATCTAGAAAAAAAATCTAGAAAAAAAATCTAGAAAAAAAATCTAGAAAAAAATCTAGAAAAAAAATCTAGAAAAAAAATCTAGAAAAAAATCTAGAAAATAAATCTAGAAAAAAAATCTAGAAAAAAAATCTAGAAAAAAAATCTAGAAAATAAATCTAGAAAAAAATCTAGAAAAAAAATCTAGAAAAAAATCTAGAAAAAAAATCTAGAAAAAAAATCTAGAAAAAAATCTAGAAAAAAATCTAGAAAATAAATCTAAAAAAAAATCTAGAAAGAAATCTAGAAAAAAAATCTAGAAAAAAATCTAGAAAAAAAATCTAGAAAAAAAATCTAGAAAAAAATCTAGAAAAAAATCTAGAAAATAAATCTAAAAAAAAATCTAGAAAAAAAATCTAGAAAAAAAATCTAGAAAAAAATCTAGAAAAAAAATCTAGAAAAAAAATCTAGAGAAAAATCTAGAAAAAAATCTAGAAAATAAATCTAAAAAAAAATCTAGAAAATAAATCTAGAAAAAAAATCTAGAAAAAAAATCTAGAAAAAAAATCTAGAAAAAAATCTAGAAAAAAAATCTAGAAAAAAAATCTAGAAAAAAATCTAGAAAATAAATCGAGAAAAAAATCTAGAAAAAAATCTAGAAAATAAATCTAAAAAAAAATCTAGAAAAAGATCTAGAAAAAAATCTAGAAAAAAATCTAGAAAAAAAATCTAGAAAAAAATCTAGAAAAAAATCTAGAAAAAAATCTAGAAAATAAATCTAAAAAAAAATCTAGAAAAAAATCTAGAAAATAAATCTAGAAAAAAAATCTAGAAAAAAATCTAGAAAATAAATCGAGAAAAAAATCTAGAAAAAAATCTAGAAAAAAAATCTCAAAAAAAATCTAGAAAAAAATCTAGAAAATAAATCTAAAAAAAAATCTAGAAAAAAAATCTAGAAAAAACATCTAGAAAAAAAATCTAGAAAAAAAATCTAGAAAAAAAATCTTGAAAAAAATCTAGAAAAAAAATCTAGAAAAAAAATCTAGAAAAAAATCTAGAAAATAAATCGAGAAAAAAATCTAGAAAAAAATCTAGAAAATAAATCTAAAAAAAAATCTAGAAAAAGATCTAGAAAAAAATCTAGAAAAAAATCTAGAAAAAAAATCTAGAAAAAAATCTAGAAAAAAATCTAGAAAAAAATCTAGAAAATAAATCAAAAAAAAAATCTAGAAAGAAAATCTAGAAAAAAAATCTAGAAAAAAATCTAGAAAAAAAATCTAGAAAAAAATCTAGAAAATAAATCTAAAAAAAAATCTAGAAAAAAATCTAGAAAATAAATCTAGAAAAAAAATCTAGAAAAAAAATCTAGAAAAAACATCTAGAAGAAAATCTAGAAAAAAATCTAGAAAAAAAATCTAGAAAAAAAATCTAGAAAAAAAATCTAGAAAAAAATCTAGAAAAAAAATCTAGAAAGAAATCTAGAAAAAAAATCTAGAAAAAAAATCTAGAAAATAAATCTAGAAAAAAATCTAGAAAAAAAATCTAGAAAATAAATCTAGAAAAAAATCTAGAAAAAAAATCTAGAAAAAAATCTAGAAAAAAAATCTAAAAAAAAATCTAGAAAAAAATCTAGAAAATAAATCTAGAAAAAAAATCCAGAAAAAAAATCTAGAAAAAACATCTAGAAGAAAATCTAGAAAAAAATCTAGAAAAAAAATCTAGAAAAAAAATCTAGAAAAAAAATCTAGAAAAAAATCTAGAAAAAAAATCTAGAAAGAAATCTAGAAAAAAAATCTAGAAAAAAAATCTAGAAAATAAATCTAGAAAAAAATCTAGAAAAAAAATCTAGAAAATAAATCTAGAAAAAAATCTAGAAAAAAAATCTAGAAAAAAATCTAGAAAATAAATCTAAAAAAAAATCTAGAAAAAAATCTAGAAAATAAATCTAGAAAAAAAATCTAGAAAAAAAATCTAGAAAAAACATCTAGAAAAAAAATCTAGAAAAAAAATCTAGAAAAAAAATCTAGAAAAAAATCTAGAAAAAAAATCTAGAAAAAAAATCTAGAAAAAAAATCTAGAAAAAAAATCTAGAAAAAAATCTAGAAAAAAAATCTAGAAAAAAATCTAGAAAAAAAATCTAGAAAAAAAATCTAGAAAAAAATCTAGAAAAAAATCTAGAAAATAAATCTAAAAAAAAATCTAGAAAGAAATCTAGAAAAAAAATCTAGAAAAAAATCTAGAAAAAAAATCTAGAAAAAAAATCTAGAAAAAAATCTAGAAAAAAATCTAGAAAATAAATCTAAAAAAAAATCTAGAAAAAAAATCTAGAAAAAAAATCTAGAAAGAAATCTAGAAAAAAAATCTAGAAAAAAAATCTAGAGAAAAATCTAGAAAAAAATCTAGAAAATAAATCTAGAAAAAAAATCTAGAAAAAAAATCTAGAAAAAAAATCTAGAAAAAAATCTAGAAAAAAAATCTAGAAAAAAAATCTAGAAAAAAATCTAGAAAATAAATCGAGAAAAAAATCTAGAAAAAAATCTAGAAAATAAATCTAAAAAAAAATCTAGAAAAAGATCTAGAAAAAAATCTAGAAAAAAATCTAGAAAAAAAATCTAGAAAAAAATCTAGAAAAAAATCTAGAAAAAAATCTAGAAAATAAATCTAAAAAAAAATCTAGAAAAAAATCTAGAAAATAAATCTAGAAAAAAAATCTAGAAAAAAATCTAGAAAATAAATCTAGAAAAAAATCTAGAAATAAATCTAGAAAAAAAATCTAAAAAAAAATCTAGAAAAAAATCTAGAAAATAAATCTAAAAAAAAATCTAGAAAATAAATCTAGAAAAAAAATCTAGAAAAAAAATCTAGAAAAAAATCTAGAAAAAAATCTAGAAAAAAATCTAGAAAATAAATCTAAAAAAAAATCTAGAAAAAAATCTAGAAAAAAAATCTAGAAAAAAATCTAGAAAAAAAATCTAGAAAAAAAATCTAGAAAAAAATCTAGAAAAAAATCTAGAAAAAAAATCTAGAAAAAAAATCTAGAAAATAAATCTAAAAAAAAATCTAGAAAATAAATCTAGAAAAAAAATCTAGAAAAAAAATCTAGAAAAAAAATCTAAAAAAAAATCTAGAAAATAAATCTAGAAAAAAAATCTAGAAAAAAAATCTAGAAAAAAAATCTAGAAAAAAATCTAGAAAAAAATCTAGAAAAAAATCTAGAAAATAAATCTAAAAAAAAATCTAGAAAAAAAATCTAGAAAAAAAATCTAGAAAAAAATCTAGAAAAAAAATCTAGAAAAAAAATCTAGAAAAAAATCTAGAAAAAAATCTAGAAAATAAATCTAAAAAAAAATCTAGAAAGAAATCTAGAAAAAAATCTAGAAAAAAAATCTAGAAAAAAATCTAGAAAAAAAATCTAGAAAAAAATCTAGAAAAAAAATCTAGAAAAAAAATCTAGAAAAAAATCTAGAAAATAAATCGAAAAAAAAATCTAGAAAAAAATCTAGAAAAAAAATCTAGAAAAAAAATCTAGAAAATAAATCTAGAAAAAAATCTAGAAAAAAATCTAGAAAAAAATCTAGAAAATAAATCTAAAAAAAAATCTAGAAAAAAATCTAGAAAATAAATCTAGAAAAAAAATCTAGAAAAAAAATCTAGAAAAAACATCTAGAAAAAAAATCTAGAAAAAAAATCTAGAAAATAAATCTAAAAAAAAATCTAGAAAAAAAATCTAGAAAATAAATCTAGAAAAAAATCTAGAAAATAAATCGAGAAAAAAAATCTAGAAAAAAAATCTAGAAAAAAAATCTAGAAAAAAAATCTAGAAAAAAAATCTAGAAAAAAATCTAGAAAATAAATCTAAAAAAAAACCTAGAAAAAAATCTAGAAAAAAAATCTAAAAAAAAATCTAGAAAATAAATCTAGAAAAAAAATCTAGAAAAAAAATCTAGAAAAAAATCTAGAAAAAATTCTAGAAAAAAATCTAGAAAATAAATCTAAAAAAAAATCTAGAAAAAAAATCTAGAAAAAAAATCTAGAAAAAAATCTAGAAAATAAATCTAGAAAAAAAATCTAGAAAAAAATCTAGAAAAAAAATCTAGAAAAAAATCTAGAAAAAATTCTAGAAAAAAATCTAGAAAATAAATCAAAAAAAAAATCTAGAAAAAAAATCTAGAAAAAAAATCTAGAAAAAAATCTAGAAAAAAATCTAGAAAATAAATCTAAAAAAAAATCTAGAAAGAAATCTAGAAAAAAATCTAGAAAAAAAATCTAGAAAAAAATCTAGAAAAAAAATCTAGAAAAAAAATCTAGAAAAAAAATCTAGAAAATAAATCTAAAAAAAAATCTAGAAAATAAATCTAGAAAAAAAATCTAGAAAAAAAATCTAGAAAAAAAATCTAAAAAAAAATCTAGAAAATAAATCTAGAAAAAAAATCTAGAAAAAAAATCTAGAAAAAAAATCTAGAAAAAAATCTAGAAAAAAATCTAGAAAAAAATCTAGAAAATAAATCTAAAAAAAAATCTAGAAAAAAATCTAGAAAGAAATCTAGAAAAAAATCTAGAAAAAAAATCTAGAAAAAAATCTAGAAAAAAAATCTAGAAAAAAATCTAGAAAAAAAATCTAGAAAAAAAATCTAGAAAAAAATCTAGAAAATAAATCGAAAAAAAAATCTAGAAAAAAATCTAGAAAAAAAATCTAAAAAAAAATCTAGAAAAAAAATCTAGAAAAAAATCTAGAAAAAAATCTAGAAAAAAATCTAGAAAATAAATCTAAAAAAAAATCTAGAAAAAAAATCTAGAAAAAAAATCTAGAAAAAAATCTAGAAAAAAAATCTAGTAAAAAATTCTAGAAAAAAATCTAGAAAAAAATCTAGAAAATAAATCTAAAAAAAAATCTAGAAAAAAAATCTAGAAAATAAATCTAGAAAAAAATCTAGAAAAAAAATCTAGAAAAAAATCTAGAAAAAAATCTAGAAAAAAAATCTAGAAAAAAATCTAGAAAAAAAATCTAGAAAAAAATCTAGAAAAAAAATCTAGAAAAAAAATCTAGAAAAAAATCTAGAAAATAAATCGAAAAAAAAATCTAGAAAAAAATCTAGAAAAAAAATCTAGAAAAAAAATCTAGAAAATAAATCTAGAAAAAAATCTAGAAAAAAATCTAGAAAAAAATCTAGAAAATAAATCTAAAAAAAAATCTAGAAAAAAATCTAGAAAATAAATCTAGAAAAAAAATCTAGAAAAAAAATCTAGAAAAAACATCTAGAAAAAAAATCTAGAAAAAAAATCTAGAAAATAAATCTAAAAAAAAATCTAGAAAAAAAATCTAGAAAATAAATCTAGAAAAAAATCTAGAAAATAAATCGAGAAAAAAAATCTAGAAAAAAAATCTAGAAAAAAAATCTAGAAAAAAAATCTAGAAAAAAAATCTAGAAAAAAATCTAGAAAATAAATCTAAAAAAAAACCTAGAAAAAAATCTAGAAAAAAAATCTAAAAAAAAATCTAGAAAATAAATCTAGAAAAAAAATCTAGAAAAAAAATCTAGAAAAAAATCTAGAAAAAATTCTAGAAAAAAATCTAGAAAATAAATCTAAAAAAAAATCTAGAAAAAAAATCTAGAAAAAAAATCTAGAAAAAAATCTAGAAAATAAATCTAGAAAAAAAATCTAGAAAAAAATCTAGAAAAAAAATCTAGAAAAAAATCTAGAAAAAATTCTAGAAAAAAATCTAGAAAATAAATCAAAAAAAAAATCTAGAAAAAAAATCTAGAAAAAAAATCTAGAAAAAAATCTAGAAAAAAATCTAGAAAATAAATCTAAAAAAAAATCTAGAAAGAAATCTAGAAAAAAATCTAGAAAAAAAATCTAGAAAAAAATCTAGAAAAAAAATCTAGAAAAAAATCTAGAAAAAAAATCTAGAAAAAAAATCTAGAAAAAAATCTAGAAAATAAATCGAAAAAAAAATCTAGAAAAAAATCTAGAAAAAAAATCTAAAAAAAAATCTAGAAAAAAAATCTAGAAAAAAATCTAGAAAAAAATCTAGAAAAAAATCTAGAAAATAAATCTAAAAAAAAATCTAGAAAAAAAATCTAGAAAAAAAATCTAGAAAAAAATCTAGAAAAAAAATCTAGTAAAAAATTCTAGAAAAAAATCTAGAAAAAAATCTAGAAAATAAATCTAAAAAAAAATCTAGAAAAAAAATCTAGAAAATAAATCTAGAAAAAAATCTAGAAAAAAAATCTAGAAAAAAATCTAGAAAATAAATCTAAAAAAAAATCTAGAAAAAAACCTAGAAAATAAATCTAGAAAAAAAATCTAGAAAAAAAATCTAGAAAAAACATCTAGAAAAAAAATCTAGAAAAAAAATCTAGAAAAAAAATCTAGAAAAAAATCTAGAAAAAAAATCTAGAAAAAAAATCTAGAAAAAAATCTAGAAAATAAATCGAGAAAAAAAATCTAGAAAAAAAATCTAGAAAAAAAATCTAGAAAAAAAATCTAGAAAAAAATCTAGAAAATAAATCTAAAAAAAAACCTAGAAAAAAATCTAGAAAAAAAATCTAAAAAAAAATCTAGAAAATAAATCTAGAAAAAAAATCTAGAAAAAAAATCTAGAAAAAAAATCTAGAAAAAAAATCTAGAAAAAAATCTAGAAAAAAAATCTAGTAAAAAATTCTAGAAAAAAATCTAGAAAAAAATCTAGAAAATAAATCTAAAAAAAAATCTAGAAAAAAAATCTAGAAAATAAATCTAGAAAAAAATCTAGAAAAAAAATCTAGAAAAAAATCTAGAAAATAAATCTAAAAAAAAATCTAGAAAAAAATCTAGAAAATAAATCTAGAAAAAAAATCTAGAAAAAAAATCTAGAAAAAACATCTAGAAAAAAAATCTAGAAAAAAAATCTAGAAAAAAAATCTAGAAAAAAATCTAGAAAAAAAATCTAGAAAAAAAATCTAGAAAAAAATCTAGAAAAAAAATCTAGAAAAAAATCTAGAAAAAAATCTAGAAAATAAATCTAAAAAAAAATCTAGAAAGAAATATAGAAAAAAATCTAGAAAAAAAATCTAGAAAAAAATCTAGAAAAAAAATCTAGAAAAAAATCTAGAAAAAAAATCTAGAAAAAAAATCTAGAAAAAAATCTAGAAAATAAATCGAAAAAAAAATCTAGAAAAAAATCTAGAAAAAAAATCTAAAAAAAAATCTAGAAAAAAAATCTAGAAAAAAATCTAGAAAAAAATCTAGAAAAAAATCTAGAAAATAAATCTAAAAAAAAATCTAGAAAAAAAATCTAGAAAAAAAATCTAGAAAAAAATCTAGAAAAAAAATCTAGTAAAAAATTCTAGAAAAAAATCTAGAAAAAAATCTAGAAAATAAATCTAAAAAAAAATCTAGAAAAAAAATCTAGAAAATAAATCTAGAAAAAAATCTAGAAAAAAAATCTAGAAAAAAATCTAGAAAATAAATCTAAAAAAAAATCTAGAAAAAAATCTAGAAAATAAATCTAGAAAAAAAATCTAGAAAAAAAATCTAGAAAAAACATCTAGAAAAAAAATCTAGAAAAAAAATCTAGAAAAAAAATCTAGAAAAAAATCTAGAAAAAAAATCTAGAAAAAAAATCTAGAAAAAAATCTAGAAAATAAATCTAGAAAAAAAATCTAGAAAAAAAATCTAGAAAAAAAATCTAGAAAAAAAATCTAGAAAAAAATCTAGAAAATAAATCTAAAAAAAAACCTAGAAAAAAATCTAGAAAAAAAATCTAAAAAAAAATCTAGAAAATAAATCTAGAAAAAAAATCTAGAAAAAAAATCTAGAAAAAAAATCTAGAAAAAAAATCTAGAAAAAAATCTAGAAAAAAAATCTAGTAAAAAATTCTAGAAAAAAATCTAGAAAAAAATCTAGAAAATAAATCTAAAAAAAAATCTAGAAAAAAAATCTAGAAAATAAATCTAGAAAAAAATCTAGAAAAAAAATCTAGAAAAAAATCTAGAAAATAAATCTAAAAAAAAATCTAGAAAAAAATCTAGAAAATAAATCTAGAAAAAAAATCTAGAAAAAAAATCTAGAAAAAACATCTAGAAAAAAAATCTAGAAAAAAAATCTAGAAAAAAAATCTAGAAAAAAATCTAGAAAAAAAATCTAGAAAAAAAATCTAGAAAAAAATCTAGAAAATAAATCGAGAAAAAAAATCTAGAAAAAAAATCTAGAAAAAAAATCTAGAAAAAAAATCTAGAAAAAAAATCTAGAAAAAAATCTAGAAAATAAATCTAAAAAAAAACCTAGAAAAAAATCTAGAAAAAAAATCTAAAAAAAAATCTAGAAAATAAATCTAGAAAAAAAATCTAGAAAAAAAATCTAGAAAAAAAATCTAGAAAAAAATCTAGAAAAAATTCTAGAAAAAAATCTAGAAAATAAATCTAAAAAAAAATCTAGAAAATAAATCGAAAAAAAAAATCTAGAAAAAAATCTAGAAAAAAAATCTAAAAAAAAATCTAGAAAAAAAATCTAGAAAAAAATCTAGAAAAAAATCTAGAAAAAAATCTAGAAAATAAATCTAAAAAAAAATCTAGAAAAAAAATCTAGAAAAAAAATCTAGAAAAAAATCTAGAAAAAAAATCTAGAAAAAAAATCTAGAAAAAAATCTAGAAAATAAATCGAGAAAAAAAATCTAGAAAAAAAATCTAGAAAAAAAATCTAGAAAAAAAATCTAGAAAAAAAATCTAGAAAAAAATCTAGAAAATAAATCTAAAAAAAAACCTAGAAAAAAATCTAGAAAATAAATCTAAAAAAAAATCTAGAAAATAAATCTAGAAAAAAAATCTAGAAAAAAAATCTAGAAAAAAAATCTAGAAAAAAATCTAGAAAAAATTCTAGAAAAAAATCTAGAAAATAAATCTAAAAAAAAATCTAGAAAATAAATCGAAAAAAAAAATCTAGAAAAAAATCTAGAAAAAAAATCTAAAAAAAAATCTAGAAAAAAAATCTAGAAAAAAATCTAGAAAAAAATCTAGAAAAAAATCTAGAAAATAAATCTAAAAAAAAATCTAGAAAAAAAATCTAGAAAAAAAATCTAGAAAAAAATCTAGAAAAAAAATCTAGAAAAAAAATCTAGAAAAAAATCTAGAAAATAAATCGAGAAAAAAAATCTAGAAAAAAAATCTAGAAAAAAAATCTAGAAAAAAAATCTAGAAAAAAAATCTAGAAAAAAATCTAGAAAATAAATCTAAAAAAAAACCTAGAAAAAAATCTAGAAAATAAATCTAAAAAAAAATCTAGAAAATAAATCTAGAAAAAAAATCTAGAAAAAAAATCTAGAAAAAAAATCTAGAAAAAAATCTAGAAAAAATTCTAGAAAAAAATCTAGAAAATAAATCTAAAAAAAAATCTAGAAAATAAATCTAGAAAAAAAATCTAGAAAAAAAATCTAGAAAAAAAATCTAGAAAAAAATCTAGAAAAAATTCTAGAAAAAAATCTAGAAAATAAATCTAAAAAAAAATCTAGAAAAAAAATCTAGAAAAAAAATCTAGAAAAAAATCTAGAAAAAAAATCTAGAAAAAAAATCTAGAAAAAAATCTAGAAAAAAATCTAGAAAATAAATCTAAAAAAAAATCTAGAAAGAAATCTAGAAAAAAATCTAGAAAAAAAATCTAGAAAAAAATCTAGAAAAAAAATCTAGAAAAAAATCTAGAAAAAAAATCTAAAAAAAAATCTAGAAAAAAATCTAGAAAATAAATCTAAAAAAAATTCTAGAAAAAAATCTAGAAAATAAATCTAAAAAAAAATCTAGAAAATAAATCTAGAAAAAAAATCTAGAAAAAAAATCTAGAAAAAAATCTAGAAAAAATTCTAGAAAAAAATCTAGAAAATAAATCTAAAAAAAAATCTAGAAAAAAAATCTAGAAAAAAAATCTAGAAAAAAATCTAGAAAAAAAATCTAGAAAAAAAATCTAGAAAAAAATCTAGAAAAAAATCTAGAAAATAAATCTAAAAAAAAATCTAGAAAGAAATCTAGAAAAAAATCTAGAAAAAAAATCTAGAAAAAAATCTAGAAAAAAAATCTAGAAAAAAATCTAGAAAAAAATCTAGAAAAAAATTCTAGAAAAAAATCTAGAAAATAAATCGAGAAAAAAATCTAGAAAAAAATCTAGAAAAAAAATCTAAAAAAAAATCTAGAAAAAAATCTAGAAAATAAATCTAAAAAAAAATCTAGAAAATAAATCTAGAAAAAAAATCTAGAAAAAAAATCTAGAAAAAAAATCTAGAAAAAAATCTAGAAAAAAATCTAGAAAAAAACCTAGAAAATAAATCTAAAAAAAAATCTAGAAAAAAAATATAGAAAAAAAATTTAGAAAAAAATCTAGAAAAAAAATCTAGAAAAAAAATCTAGAAAAAAATCTAGAAAAAAATCATGAAAATAAATCTAAAAAAAAATCTAGAAAGAAATCTAGAAAAAAAATCTAGAAAAAAAATCTAGAAAATAAATCTAGAAAAAAATCTAGAAAAAAAATCTAGAAAAAAATCTAGAAAATAAATCTAAAAAAAAATCTAGAAAAAAAATCTAGAAAAAACATCTAGAAAATAAATCTAGAAAAAAAATCTAGAAAATAAATCTAGAAAAAAAATCTAGAAAAAAAATCTAGAAAAAACATCTAGAAAAAAAATCTAGAAAAAAAATCTAGAAAAAAAATCTAGAAAAAACATCTAGAAAATAAATCTAGAAAATAAATCGAGAAAAAAATCTAGAAAAAAATCTAGAAAATAAATCTAAAAAAAAATCTAGAAAAAGATCTAGAAAAAAATCTAGAAAAAAATCTAGAAAAAAAATCTAGAAAAAAATCTAGAAAAAAATCTAGAAAAAAATCTAGAAAATAAATCTAAAAAAAAATCTAGAAAAAAATCTAGAAAAAAATCTAGAAAAAAAATCTAGAAAAAAAATCTAGAAAAAACATCTAGAAGAAAATCTAGAAAAAAATCTAGAAAAAAAATCTAGAAAAAAAATCTAGAAAAAAAATCTAGAAAAAAATCTAGAAAAAAAATCTAGAAAGAAATCTAGAAAAAAATCTAGAAAAAATTCTAGAAAAAAATCTAGAAAATAAATCAAAAAAAAAATCTAGAAAAAAAATCTAGAAAAAAAATCTAGAAAAAAATCTAGAAAAAAATCTAGAAAAAAAATCTAGAAAAAAATCTAGAAAAAAATCATGAAAATAAATCTAAAAAAAAATCTAGAAAGAAATCTAGAAAAAAAATCTAGAAAAAAAATCTAGAAAATAAATCTAGAAAAAAATCTAGAAAAAAAATCTAGAAAAAAATCTAGAAAATAAATCTAAAAAAAAATCTAGAAAAAAAATCTAGAAAAAACATCTAGAAAATAAATCTAGAAAAAAAATCTAGAAAATAAATCTAGAAAAAAAATCTAGAAAAAAAATCTAGAAAAAACATCTAGAAAAAAAATCTAGAAAAAAAATCTAGAAAAAAAATCTAGAAAAAACATCTAGAAAATAAATCTAGAAAATAAATCGAGAAAAAAATCTAGAAAAAAATCTAGAAAATAAATCTAAAAAAAAATCTAGAAAAAGATCTAGAAAAAAATCTAGAAAAAAATCTAGAAAAAAAATCTAGAAAAAAATCTAGAAAAAAATCTAGAAAAAAATCTAGAAAATAAATCTAAAAAAAAATCTAGAAAAAAATCTAGAAAAAAATCTAGAAAAAAAATCTAGAAAAAAAATCTAGAAAAAACATCTAGAAGAAAATCTAGAAAAAAATCTAGAAAAAAAATCTAGAAAAAAAATCTAGAAAAAAAATCTAGAAAAAAATCTAGAAAAAAAATCTAGAAAGAAATCTAGAAAAAAATCTAGAAAAAATTCTAGAAAAAAATCTAGAAAATAAATCAAAAAAAAAATCTAGAAAAAAAATCTAGAAAAAAAATCTAGAAAAAAATCTAGAAAAAAATCTAGAAAATAAATCTAAAAAAAAATCTAGAAAGAAATCTAGAAAAAAATCTAGAAAAAAAATCTAGAAAAAAATCTAGAAAAAATTCTAGAAAAAAATCTAGAAAATAAATCAAAAAAAAAATCTAGAAAAAAATCTAGAAAAAAAATCTAAAAAAAAATCTAGAAAAAAATCTAGAAAATAAATCTAAAAAAAAATCTAGAAAGAAATCTAGAAAAAAATCTAGAAAAAAAATCTAGAAAAAAATCTAGAAAAGAAATCTAGAAAAAAATCTAGAAAAAAAATCTAGAAAAAAAATCTAGAAAAAAATCTAGAAAATAAATCGAAAAAAAAATCTAGAAAAAAATCTAGAAAAAAAATCTAAAAAAAAATCTAGAAAAAAAATCTAGAAAAAAATCTAGAAAAAAATCTAGAAAAAAATCTAGAAAATAAATCTAAAAAAAAATCTAGAAAAAAAATCTAGAAAAAAAATCTAGAAAAAAATCTAGAAAAAAAATCTAGTAAAAAATTCTAGAAAAAAATCTAGAAAAAAATCTAGAAAATAAATCTAAAACAAAATCTAGAAAAAAAATCTAGAAAATAAATCTAGAAAAAAATCTAGAAAAAAAATCTAGAAAAAAATCTAGAAAATAAATCTAAAAAAAAATCTAGAAAAAAATCTAGAAAATAAATCTAGAAAAAAAATCTAGAAAAAAAATCTAGAAAAAACATCTAGAAAAAAAAAATGAAAAAAAATCTAGAAAAAAAATCTAGAAAAAAATCTAGAAAAAAAATCTAGAAAAAAAATCTAGAAAAAAATCTAGAAAATAAATCGAGAAAAAAAATCTAGAAAAAAAATCTAGAAAAAAAATCTAGAAAAAAAATCTAGAAAAAAAATCTAGAAAAAAATCTAGAAAATAAATCTAAAAAAAAACCTAGAAAAAAATCTAGAAAAAAAATCTAAAAAAAAATCTAGAAAATAAATCTAGAAAAAAAATCTAGAAAAAAAATCTAGAAAAAAAATCTAGAAAAAAAATCTAGAAAAAAATCTAGAAAAAAAATCTAGTAAAAAATTCTAGAAAAAAATCTAGAAAAAAATCTAGAAAATAAATCTAAAAAAAAATCTAGAAAAAAAATCTAGAAAATAAATCTAGAAAAAAATCTAGAAAAAAAATCTAGAAAAAAATCTAGAAAATAAATCTAGAAAAAAAATCTAGAAAAAAAATCTAGAAAAAAAATCTAGAAAAAAATCTAGAAAAAATTCTAGAAAAAAATCTAGAAAATAAATCTAAAAAAAAATCTAGAAAATAAATCTAGAAAAAAAATCTAGAAAAAAAATCTAGAAAAAAAATCTAGAAAAAAATCTAGAAAAAATTCTAGAAAAAAATCTAGAAAATAAATCTAAAAAAAAATCTAGAAAAAAAATCTAGAAAAAAAATCTAGAAAAAAATCTAGAAAAAAAATCTAGAAAAAAAATCTAGAAAAAAATCTAGAAAAAAATCTAGAAAATAAATCTAAAAAAAAATCTAGAAAGAAATCTAGAAAAAAATCTAGAAAAAAAATCTAGAAAAAAATCTAGAAAAAAAATCTAGAAAAAAATCTAGAAAAAAAATCTAGAAAAAAATTCTAGAAAAAAATCTAGAAAATAAATCGAGAAAAAAATCTAGAAAAAAATCTAGAAAAAAAATCTAAAAAAAAATCTAGAAAAAAATCTAGAAAATAAATCTAAAAAAAATTCTAGAAAAAAATCTAGAAAATAAATCTAAAAAAAAATCTAGAAAATAAATCTAGAAAAAAAATCTAGAAAAAAAATCTAGAAAAAAATCTAGAAAAAATTCTAGAAAAAAATCTAGAAAATAAATCTAAAAAAAAATCTAGAAAAAAAATCTAGAAAAAAAATCTAGAAAAAAATCTAGAAAAAAAATCTAGAAAAAAAATCTAGAAAAAAATCTAGAAAAAAATCTAGAAAATAAATCTAAAAAAAAATCTAGAAAGAAATCTAGAAAAAAATCTAGAAAAAAAATCTAGAAAAAAATCTAGAAAAAAAATCTAGAAAAAAATCTAGAAAAAAAATCTAGAAAAAAATTCTAGAAAAAAATCTAGAAAATAAATCGAGAAAAAAATCTAGAAAAAAATCTAGAAAAAAAATCTAAAAAAAAATCTAGAAAAAAATCTAGAAAATAAATCTAAAAAAAAATCTAGAAAATAAATCTAGAAAAAAAATCTAGAAAAAAAATCTAGAAAAAAAATCTAGAAAAAAATCTAGAAAAAAATCTAGAAAAAAACCTAGAAAATAAATCTAAAAAAAAATCTAGAAAAAAAATATAGAAAAAAAATCTAGAAAAAAATCTAGAAAAAAAATCTAGAAAAAAAATCTAGAAAAAAATCTAGAAAAAAATCTAGAAAATAAATCTAAAAAAAAATCTAGAAAGAAATCTAGAAAAAAAATCTAGAAAAAAAATCTAGAAAATAAATCTAGAAAAAAATCTAGAAAAAAAATCTAGAAAAAAATCTAGAAAATAAATCTAAAAAAAAATCTAGAAAAAAAATCTAGAAAAAACATCTAGAAAATAAATCTAGAAAAAAAATCTAGAAAATAAATCTAGAAAAAAAATCTAGAAAAAAAATCTAGAAAAAACATCTAGAAAAAAAATCTAGAAAAAAAATCTAGAAAAAAAATCTAGAAAAAACATCTAGAAAATCAATCTAGAAAATAAATCGAGAAAAAAATCTAGAAAAAAATCTAGAAAATAAATCTAAAAAAAAATCTAGAAAAAGATCTAGAAAAAAATCTAGAAAAAAATCTAGAAAAAAAATCTAGAAAAAAATCTAGAAAAAAATCTAGAAAAAAATCTAGAAAATAAATCTAAAAAAAATCTAGAAAAAAATCTAGAAAAAAATCTAGAAAAAAAATCTAGAAAAAAAATCTAGAAAAAACATCTAGAAGAAAATCTAGAAAAAAATCTAGAAAAAAAATCTAGAAAAAAAATCTAGAAAAAAAATCTAGAAAAAAATCTAGAAAAAAAATCTAGAAAGAAATCTAGAAAAAAAATCTAGAAAAAAAATCTAGAAAATAAATCTAGAAAAAAATCTAGAAAAAAAATCTAGAAAATAAATCTAGAAAAAAATCTAGAAAAAAAATCTAGAAAAAAATCTAGAAAAAAAATCTAGAAAAAAAATCTAGAAAAAAATCTAGAAAATAAATCGAGAAAAAAATCGAGAAAAAAATCTAGAAAAAAATCTAGAAAAAAAATCTAGAAAAAAATCTAGAAAAAAAATCTAGAAAAAAAATCTAGAAAAAAATCTAGAAAATAAATCTAAAAAAAAATCTAGAAAAAAAATCTAGAAAAAAAATCTAGAAAAAAAATCTAGAAAAAAAATCTAGAAAAAAATCTAGAAAAAAATCTAGAAAAAAATCTAGAAAATAAATCTAAAAAAAAATCTAGAAAAAAAATCTAGAAAAAAAATCTAGAAAAAAATCTAGAAAAAAAATCTAGAAAAAAAATCTAGAAAAAAATCTAGAAAAAAATCTAGAAAATAAATCTAGAAAAAAATCTAGAAAAAAATCTAGAAAATAAATCTAGAAAAAAATCTAGAAAAAAAATCTAGAAAAAAAATCTAGAAAAAAAATCTAGAAAAAAATCTAGAAAATAAATCTAGAAAAAAATCTAGAAAAAAATCTAGAAAATAAATCTAGAAAAAAATCTAGAAAAAAATCTAGAAAAAAAATCTAAAAAAAAATCTAGAAAAAAAATCTAGAAAAAAAATCTAGAAAAAAAATCTAGAAAAAAAATCTAGAAGAAAATCTAGAAAAAAATCTAGAAAATAAATCTAAAAAAAAATCTAGAAAGAAATCTAGAAAAAAAATCTAGAAAAAAAATCTAGAAAATAAATCTAGAAAAAAATCTAGAAAAAAAATCTAGAAAAAAATCTAGAAAATAAATCTAAAAAAAAATCTAGAAAAAAAATCTAGAAAAAAATCTAGAAAAAAATCTAGAAAAAAATCTAGAAAATAAATCTAAAAAAAAATCTAGAAAGAAAATCTAGAAAAAAAATCTAGAAAAAAATCTAGAAAAAAAATCTAGAAAAAAATCTAGAAAATAAATCTAAAAAAAAATCTAGAAAAAAATCTAGAAAAAAATCTAGAAAAAAAATCTAGAAAAAAAATCTAGAAAAAACATCTAGAAGAAAATCTAGAAAGAAATCTAGAAAAAAAATCTAGAAAAACAATCTAGAAAATAAATCTAGAAAAAAATCTAGAAAAAAAATCTAGAAAATAAATCTAGAAAATAAATCTAAAAAAAAATCTAGAAAAAACATCTAGAAAAAAAATCTAGAAAAAAAATCTAGAAAAAAAATCTAGAAAAAAATCTAGAAAAAAAATCTAGAAAAAAAATCTAGAAAAAAATCTAGAAAATAAATCGAGAAAAAAAATCTAGAAAAAAAATCTAGAAAAAAAATCTAGAAAATAAATCTAGAAAAAAATCTAGAAAAAAAATCTAGAAAAAAATCTAGAAAAAAAATCTAGAAAAAAAATCTAGAATAAAATCTAGAAAAAAATCTAGAAAATAAATCTAGAAAAAAATCTAGAAAATAAATCTAGAAAAAAATCTAGAAAAAAATCTAGAAAATAAATCTAAAAAAAAACCTAGAAAAAAATCTAGAAAATAAATCTAAAAAAAAATCTAGAAAATAAATCTAGAAAAAAAATCTAGAAAAAAAATCTAGAAAAAAAATCTAGAAAAAAATCTAGAAAAAAATCTAGAAAAAAATCTAGAAAATAAATCTAAAAAAAAATCTAGAAAAAAATCTAGAAAAAAATCTAGAAAATAAATCTAAAAAAAAATCTAGAAAAAAAATCTAGAAAAAAAATCTAGAAAAAAAATCTAGAAAAAAAATCTAGAAAAAAATCTAGAAAAAATTCTAGAAAAAAATCTAGAAAATAAATCTAAAAAAAAATCTAGAAAGAAATCTAGAAAAAAATCTAGAAAAAAAATCTAGAAAAAAATCTAGAAAAAAAATCTAGAAAAAAATCTAGAAAAAAAATCTAGAAAAAAAATCTAGAAAAAAATCTAGAAAATAAATCGAGAAAAAAATCTAGAAAAAAATCTAGAAAAAAATCTAGAAAAAAAATCTAGAAAAAAATCTAGAAAAAAAATCTAGAAAAAAAATCTAGAAAAAAATCTAGAAAATAAATCTAAAAAAAAATCTAGAAAAAAAATCTAGAAAAAAAATCTAGAAAAAAAATCTAGAAAAAAAATCTAGAAAAAAATCTAGAAAAAAATCTAGAAAATAAATCTAAAAAAAAATCTAGAAAAAAAATCTAGAAAAAAAATCTAGAAAAAAATCTAGAAAAAAAATCTAGAAAAAAAATCTAGAAAAAAATCTAGAAAAAAATCTAGAAAATAAATCTAAAAAAAAATCTAGAAAGAAATCTAGAAAAAAATCTAGAAAAAAAATCTAGAAAAAAATCTAGAAAAAAAATCTAGAAAAAAATCTAGAAAAAAAATCTAGAAAAAAAATCTAGAAAAAAATCTAGAAAATAAATCGAGAAAAAAATCTAGAAAAAAATCTAGAAAAAAAATCTAAAAAAAAATCTAGAAAAAAAATCTAGAAAAAAAATCTAGAAAAAAAATCTAGAAAAAAAATCTAGAAAAAAATCTAGAAAAAAATCTAGAAAAAAATCTAGAAAAAAAATCTAAAAAAAAATCTAGAAAAAAAATCTAGAAAAATAATCTAGAAAAAAATCTAGAAAAAAAATCTAGAAAAAAAATCTAGAAAAAAATCTAGAGAAAAATCTAGAAAATAAATCTAAAAAAAAATCTAGAAAAAAAATCTAGAAAAAAAATCTAGAAAAAAATCTAGAAAAAAAATCTAGAAAAAAAATCTAGAAAAAAATCTAGAAAAAAATCTAGAAAATAAATCTAAAAAAAAATCTAGAAAGAAATCTAGAAAATAATCTAGAAAAAAAATCTAGAAAAAAATCTAGAAAAAAAATCTAGAAAAAAATCTAGAAAAAAAATCTAGAAAAAAAATCTAGAAAAAAATCTAGAAAATAAATCGAGAAAAAAATCTAGAAAAAAATCTAGAAAAAAAATCTAAAAAAAAATCTAAAAAAAAATCTAGAAAATAAATCTAAAAAAAAATCTAGAAAATAAATCTAGAAAAAAAATCTAGAAAAAAAATCTAGAAAAAAATCTAGAAAAAAATCTAGAAAAAAATCTAGAAAAAAAATCTAGAAAATAAATCTAGAAAAAAAATCTAGAAAAAAAATCTAGAAAAAAAATCTAGAAAAAAATCTAGAAAAAAATCTAGAAAAAAATCTAGAAAAAAAATCTAAAAAAAAATCTAGAAAAAAAATCTAGAAAAAAAATCTAGAAAAAAATCTAGAAAAAAAATCTAGAAAAAAAATCTAGAAAAAAATCTAGAAAAAAATCTAGAAAATAAATCTAAAAAAAAATCTAGAAAGAAATCTAGAAAAAAATCTAGAAAAAAAATCTAGAAAATAAATCTAGAAAAAAATCTAGAAAAAAAATCTAGAAAAAAATCTAGAAAATAAATCTAAAAAAAAATCTAGAAAAAAATCTAGAAAATAAATCTAGAAAAAAAATCTAGAAAAAAAATCTAGAAAAAACATCTAGAAAAAAAATCTAGAAAAAAAATCTAGAAAAAAAATCTAGAAAAAAATCTAGAAAAAAAATCTAGAAAAAAAATCTAGAAAAAAATCTAGAAAATAAATCGAGAAAAAAATCTAGAAAAAAATCTAGAAAAAAATCTAGAAAAAAAATCTAGAAAAAAATCTAGAAAAAAATCTAGAAAATAAATCTAAAAAAAAATCTAGAAAATAAATCTAGAAAAAAAATCTAGAAAAAAAATCTAGAAAAAAAATCTAGAAAAAAATCTAGAAAAAAATCTAGAAAAAAATCTAGAAAAAAAATCTAAAAAAAAATCTAGAAAAAAAATCTAGAAAAAAAATCTAGAAAAAAATCTAGAAAAAAAATCTAGAAAAAAAATCTAGAAAAAAATCTAGAAAAAAATCTAGAAAATAAATCTAAAAAAAAATCTAGAAAGAAATCTAGAAAAAAAATCTAGAAAAAAAATCTAGAAAATAAATCTAGAAAAAAATCTAGAAAAAAAATCTAGAAAAAAATCTAGAAAATAAATCTAAAAAAAAATCTAGAAAAAAAATCTAGAAAATAAATCTAGAAAAAAAATCTAGAAAAAAAATCTAGAAAAAACATCTAGAAAAAAAATCTAGAAAAAAAATCTAGAAAAAAAATCTAGAAAAAAATCTAGAAAAAAAATCTAGAAAAAAAATCTAGAAAAAAATCTAGAAAATAAATCGAGAAAAAAATCTAGAAAAAAATCGAGAAAATAAATCTAAAAAAAAATCTAGAAAAAGATCTAGAAAAAAATCTAGAAAAAAATCTAGAAAAAAAATCTAGAAAAAAATCTAGAAAAAAATCTAGAAAAAAATCTAGAAAATAAATCTAAAAAAAAATCTAGAAAGAAAATCTAGAAAAAAAATCTAGAAAAAAATCTAGAAAAAAAATCTAGAAAAAAATCTAGAAAATAAATCTAAAAAAAAATCTAGAAAATAAATCTAGAAAAAAAATCTAGAAAAAAAATCTAGAAAAAACATCTAGAAGAAAATCTAGAAAAAAATCTAGAAAAAAAATCTAGAAAAAAAATCTAGAAAAAAAATCTAGAAAAAAATCTAGAAAAAAAATCTAGAAAGAAATCTAGAAAAAAAATCTAGAAAAAAAATCTAGAAAATAAATCTAGAAAAAAATCTAGAAAAAAAATCTAGAAAATAAATCTAGAAAAAAATCTAGAAAAAAAATCTAGAAAAAACATCTAGAAGAAAATCTAGAAAAAAATCTAGAAAAAAAATCTAGAAAAAAAATCTAGAAAAAAAATCTAGAAAAAAATCTAGAAAAAAAATCTAGAAAGAAATCTAGAAAAAAAATCTAGAAAAAAAATCTAGAAAAAAAATCTAGAAAAAAATCTAGAAAAAAAATCTAGAAAATAAATCTAGAAAAAAATCTAGAAAAAAAATCTAGAAAAAAATCTAGAAAATAAATCTAAAAAAAAATCTAGAAAAAAATCTAGAAAATAAATCTAGAAAAAAAATCTAGAAAAAAAATCTAGAAAAAACATCTAGAAGAAAATCTAGAAAAAAATCTAGAAAAAAAATCTAGAAAAAAAATCTAGAAAAATAATCTAGAAAAAAATCTAGAAAAAAAATCTAGAAAGAAATCTAGAAAAAAAATCTAGAAAAAAAATCTAGAAAATAAATCTAGAAAAAAATCTAGAAAAAAAATCTAGAAAATAAATCTAGAAAAAAATCTAGAAAAAAAATCTAGAAAAAAATCTAGAAAATAAATCTAAAAAAAAATCTAGAAAAAAATCTAGAAAATAAATCTAGAAAAAAAATCTAGAAAAAAAATCTAGAAAAAACATCTAGAAAAAAAATCTAGAAAAAAAATCTAGAAAAAAAATCTAGAAAAAAATCTAGAAAAAAAATCTAGAAAAAAAATCTAGAAAAAAATCGAGAAAATAAATCGAGAAAAAAAATCTAGAAAAAAAATCTAGAAAAAAAATCTAGAAAATAAATCTAGAAAAAAATCTAGAAAAAAAATCTAGAAAAAAATCTAGAAAAAAAATCTAGAAAAAAAATCTAGAAAAAAATCTAGAAAAAAATCTAGAAAATAAATCTAAAAAAAAATCTAGAAAGAAATCTAGAAAAAAAATCTAGAAAAAAATCTAGAAAAAAAATCTAGAAAAAAAATCTAGAAAAAAATCTAGAAAATAAATCGAGAAAAAAATCGAGAAAAAAAATCGAGAAAAAAAATCTAGAAAAAAAATCTAGAAAAAAAATCTAGAAAATAAATCTAGAAAAAAATCTAGAAAAAAAATCTAGAAAAAAATCTAGAAAAAAAATCTAGAAAAAAAATCTAGAAAAAAATCTAGAAAAAAATCTAGAAAATAAATCTAAAAAAAAATCTAGAAAGAAATCTAGAAAAAAAATCTAGAAAAAAATCTAGAAAAAAAATCTAGAAAAAAAATCTAGAAAAAAATCTAGAAAATAAATCGAGAAAAAAATCTAGAAAAAAATCTAGAAAAAAAATCTCAAAAAAAATCTAGAAAAAAATCTAGAAAATAAATCTAAAAAAAAATCTAGAAAATAAATCTAGAAAAAAAATCTAGAAAAAAAATCTAGAAAAAAATCTAGAAAAAAATCTAGAAAAAAATCTAGAAAATAAATCTAAAAAAAAATCTAGAAAAAAAATCTAGAAAAAAAATCTAGAAAAAAATCTAGAAAAAAAATCTAGAAAAAAAATCTAGAAAAAAATCTAGAAAAAAAATCTAGAAAAAAAATCTAGAAAAAAATCTAGAAAATAAATCGAGAAAAAAATCTAGAAAAAAATCTAGAAAAAAATCTAGAAAAAAAATCTAGAAAAAAATCTAGAAAAAAAATCTAGAAAAAAAATCTAGAAAAAAATCTAGAAAATAAATCTAAAAAAAAATCTAGAAAAAAAATCTAGAAAAAAAATCTAGAAAAAAAATCTAGAAAAAAAATCTAGAAAAAAATCTAGAAAAAAATCTAGAAAAAAATCTAGAAAAAAATCTAGAAAAAAATCTAGAAAATACATCTAAAAAAAAATCTAGAAAGAAATCTAGAAAAAAATCTAGAAAAAAAATCTAGAAAAAAATCTAGAAAAAAAATCTAGAAAAAAATCTAGAAAAAAAATCTAGAAAAAAAATCTAGAAAAAAATCTAGAAAATAAATCGAGAAAAAAATCTAGAAAAAAATCTAGAAAAAAAATCTAAAAAAAAATCTAGAAAAAAAATCTAGAAAAAAAATCTAGAAAAAAAATCTAGAAAAAAAATCTAGAAAAAAATCTAGAAAAAAATCTAGAAAAAAATCTAGAAAAAAAATCTAAAAAAAAATCTAGAAAAAAAATCTAGAAAAATAATCTAGAAAAAAATCTAGAAAGAAAATCTAGAAAAAAAATCTAGAAAAAAATCTAGAAAAAATTCTAGAAAATAAATCTAAAAAAAAATCTAGAAAAAAAATCTAGAAAAAAAATCTAGAAAAAAATCTAGAAAAAAAATCTAGAAAAAAAATCTAGAAAAAAATCTAGAAAAAAATCTAGAAAATAAATCTAAAAAAAAATCTAGAAAGGAATCTAGAAAATAATCTAGAAAAAAAATCTAGAAAAAAATCTAGAAAAAAAATCTAGAAAAAAATCTAGAAAAAAAATCTAGAAAAAAAATCTAGAAAAAAATCTAGAAAATAAATCGAGAAAAAAATCTAGAAAAAAATCTAGAAAAAAAATCTAAAAAAAATTCTAAAAAAAAATCTAGAAAATAAATCTAAAAAAAAATCTAGAAAATAAATCTAGAAAAAAAATCTAGAAAAAAAATCTAGAAAAAAATCTAGAAAAAAATCTAGAAAAAAATCTAGAAAATAAATCTAAAAAAAAATCTAGAAAAAAAATCTAGAAAATAAATCTAGAAAAAAAATCTAGAAAAAAAATCTAGAAAAAAAATCTAGAAAAAAATCTAGAAAAAAATCTAGAAAAAAATCTAGAAAAAAAATCTAAAAAAAAATCTAGAAAAAAAATCTAGAAAAAAAATCTAGAAAAAAATCTAGAAAAAAATCTAGAAAATAAATCTAAAAAAAAATCTAGAAAGAAATCTAGAAAAAAAATCTAGAAAAAAATCTAGAAAAAAAATCTAGAAAAAAAATCTAGAAAAAAATCTAGAAAATAAATCGAGAAAAAAATCTAGAAAAAAATCTAGAAAAAAAATCTCAAAAAAAATCTAGAGAAAAATCTAGAAAATAAATCTAAAAAAAAATCTAGAAAATAAATCTAGAAAAAAAATCTAGAAAAAAAATCTAGAAAAAAATCTAGAAAAAAATCTAGAAAAAAATCTAGAAAATAAATCTAAAAAAAAATCTAGAAAAAAAATCTAGAAAAAAAATCTAGAAAAAAATCTAGAAAAAAAATCTAGAAAAAAAATCTAGAAAAAAATCTAGAAAAAAAATCTAGAAAAAAAATCTAGAAAAAAATCGAGAAAATAAATCGAGAAAAAAATCTAGAAAAAAATCTAGAAAAAAATCTAGAAAAAAAATCTAGAAAAAAATCTAGAAAAAAAATCTAGAAAAAAAATCTAGAAAAAAATCTAGAAAATAAATCTAAAAAAAAATCTAGAAAAAAAATCTAGAAAAAAAATCTAGAAAAAAAATCTAGAAAAAAAATCTAGAAAAAAATCTAGAAAAAAATCTAGAAAAAAATCTAGAAAAAAATCTAGAAAAAAATCTAGAAAATACATCTAAAAAAAAATCTAGAAAGAAATCTAGAAAAAAATCTAGAAAAAAAATCTAGAAAAAAATCTAGAAAAAAAATCTAGAAAAAAATTTGGAAAAAAAATCTAGAAAAAAAATCTAGAAAAAAATCTAGAAAATAAATCGAGAAAAAAATCTAGAAAAAAATCTAGAAAAAAAATCTAAAAAAAAATCTAGAAAAAAAATCTATAAAAAAAATCTAGAAAAAAAATCTAGAAAAAAAATCTAGAAAAAAATCTAGAAAAAAATCTAGAAAAAAATCTAGAAAAAAAATCTAAAAAAAAATCTAGAAAAAAAATCTAGAAAAATAATCTAGAAAAAAATCTAGAAAGAAAATCTAGAAAAAAAATCTAGAAAAAAATCTAGAAAAAATTCTAGAAAATAAATCTAAAAAAAAATCTAGAAAAAAAATCTAGAAAAAAAATCTAGAAAAAAATCTAGAAAAAAAATCTAGAAAAAAAATCTAGAAAAAAATCTAGAAAAAAATCTAGAAAATAAATCTAAAAAAAAATCTAGAAAGGAATCTAGAAAATAATCTAGAAAAAAAATCTAGAAAAAAATCTAGAAAAAAAATCTAGAAAAAAATCTAGAAAAAAAATCTAGAAAAAAAATCTAGAAAAAAATCTAGAAAATAAATCGAGAAAAAAATCTAGAAAAAAATCTAGAAAAAAATCTAGAAAAAAAATCTAGAAAAAAATCTAGAAAAAAAATCTAGAAAAAAAATCTAGAAAAAAATCTAGAAAATAAATCTAAAAAAAAATCTAGAAAAAAAATCTAGAAAAAAAATCTAGAAAAAAAATCTAGAAAAAAAATCTAGAAAAAAATCTAGAAAAAAATCTAGAAAAAAATCTAGAAAAAAATCTAGAAAAAAATCTAGAAAATACATCTAAAAAAAAATCTAGAAAGAAATCTAGAAAAAAATCTAGAAAAAAAATCTAGAAAAAAATCTAGAAAAAAAATCTAGAAAAAAATCTAGAAAAAAAATCTAGAAAAAAAATCTAGAAAAAAATCTAGAAAATAAATCGAGAAAAAAATCTAGAAAAAAATCTAGAAAAAAAATCTAAAAAAAAATCTAGAAAAAAAATCTAGAAAAAAAATCTAGAAAAAAAATCTAGAAAAAAAATCTAGAAAAAAATCTAGAAAAAAATCTAGAAAAAAATCTAGAAAAAAAATCTAAAAAAAAATCTAGAAAAAAAATCTAGAAAAATAATCTAGAAAAAAATCTAGAAAGAAAATCTAGAAAAAAAATCTAGAAAAAAATCTAGAAAAAATTCTAGAAAATAAATCTAAAAAAAAATCTAGAAAAAAAATCTAGAAAAAAAATCTAGAAAAAAATCTAGAAAAAAAATCTAGAAAAAAAATCTAGAAAAAAATCTAGAAAAAAATCTAGAAAATAAATCTAAAAAAAAATCTAGAAAGGAATCTAGAAAATAATCTAGAAAAAAAATCTAGAAAAAAATCTAGAAAAAAAATCTAGAAAAAAATCTAGAAAAAAAATCTAGAAAAAAAATCTAGAAAAAAATCTAGAAAATAAATCGAGAAAAAAATCTAGAAAAAAATCTAGAAAAAAAATCTAAAAAAAATTCTAAAAAAAAATCTAGAAAATAAATCTAAAAAAAAATCTAGAAAATAAATCTAGAAAAAAAATCTAGAAAAAAAATCTAGAAAAAAATCTAGAAAAAAATCTAGAAAAAAATCTAGAAAATAAATCTAAAAAAAAATCTAGAAAAAAAATCTAGAAAATAAATCTAGAAAAAAAATCTAGAAAAAAAATCTAGAAAAAAAATCTAGAAAAAAATCTAGAAAAAAATCTAGAAAAAAATCTAGAAAAAAAATCTAAAAAAAAATCTAGAAAAAAAATCTAGAAAAAAAATCTAGAAAAAAATCTAGAAAAAAATCTAGAAAATAAATCTAAAAAAAAATCTAGAAAGAAATCTAGAAAAAAAATCTAGAAAAAAATCTAGAAAAAAAATCTAGAAAAAAAATCTAGAAAAAAATCTAGAAAATAAATCGAGAAAAAAATCTAGAAAAAAATCTAGAAAAAAAATCTCAAAAAAAATCTAGAGAAAAATCTAGAAAATAAATCTAAAAAAAAATCTAGAAAATAAATCTAGAAAAAAAATCTAGAAAAAAAATCTAGAAAAAAATCTAGAAAAAAATCTAGAAAAAAATCTAGAAAATAAATCTAAAAAAAAATCTAGAAAAAAAATCTAGAAAAAAAATCTAGAAAAAAATCTAGAAAAAAAATCTAGAAAAAAAATCTAGAAAAAAATCTAGAAAAAAAATCTAGAAAAAAAATCTAGAAAAAAATCTAGAAAATAAATCGAGAAAAAAATCTAGAAAAAAATCTAGAAAAAAATCTAGAAAAAAAATCTAGAAAAAAATCTAGAAAAAAAATCTAGAAAAAAAATCTAGAAAAAAATCTAGAAAATAAATCTAAAAAAAAATCTAGAAAAAAAATCTAGAAAAAAAATCTAGAAAAAAAATCTAGAAAAAAAATCTAGAAAAAAATCTAGAAAAAAATCTAGAAAAAAATCTAGAAAAAAATCTAGAAAAAAATCTAGAAAATACATCTAAAAAAAAATCTAGAAAGAAATCTAGAAAAAAATCTAGAAAAAAAATCTAGAAAAAAATCTAGAAAAAAAATCTAGAAAAAAATCTAGAAAAAAAATCTAGAAAAAAAATCTAGAAAAAAATCTAGAAAATAAATCGAGAAAAAAATCTAGAAAAAAATCTAGAAAAAAAATCTAAAAAAAAATCTAGAAAAAAAATCTAGAAAAAAAATCTAGAAAAAAAATCTAGAAAAAAAATCTAGAAAAAAATCTAGAAAAAAATCTAGAAAAAAATCTAGAAAAAAAATCTAAAAAAAAATCTAGAAAAAAAATCTAGAAAAATAATCTAGAAAAAAATCTAGAAAGAAAATCTAGAAAAAAAATCTAGAAAAAAATCTAGAAAAAATTCTAGAAAATAAATCTAAAAAAAAATCTAGAAAAAAAATCTAGAAAAAAAATCTAGAAAAAAATCTAGAAAAAAAATCTAGAAAAAAAATCTAGAAAAAAATCTAGAAAAAAATCTAGAAAATAAATCTAAAAAAAAATCTAGAAAGGAATCTAGAAAATAATCTAGAAAAAAAATCTAGAAAAAAATCTAGAAAAAAAATCTAGAAAAAAATCTAGAAAAAAAATCTAGAAAAAAAATCTAGAAAAAAATCTAGAAAATAAATCGAGAAAAAAATCTAGAAAAAAATCTAGAAAAAAAATCTAAAAAAAATTCTAAAAAAAAATCTAGAAAATAAATCTAAAAAAAAATCTAGAAAATAAATCTAGAAAAAAAATCTAGAAAAAAAATCTAGAAAAAAATCTAGAAAAAAATCTAGAAAAAAATCTAGAAAATAAATCTAAAAAAAAATCTAGAAAAAAAATCTAGAAAATAAATCTAGAAAAAAAATCTAGAAAAAAAATCTAGAAAAAAATCTAGAAAAAAAATCTAAAAAAAAATCTAGAAAAAAAATCTAGAAAAAAAATCTAGAAAAAACATCTAGAAAAAAAATCTAGAAAAAAAATCTAGAAAAAAAATCTAGAAAAAAATCTAGAAAAAAAATCTAGAAAAAAAATCTAGAAAAAAATCTAGAAAATAAATCGAGAAAAAAATCTAGAAAAAAATCTAGAAAATAGATAGAAAAAAAATCTAGAAAAAAATCTAGAAAAAAATCTAGAAAAAAAATCTAGAAAAAAAATCTAGAAAAAAAATCTAGAAAAAAATCTAGAAAAAAATCTAGAAAAAAATCTAGAAAAAAAATCTAAAAAAAAATCTAGAAAAAAAATCTAGAAAAAAAATCTAGAAAAAAAATCTAGAAAAAAATCTAGAAAAAAATCTAGAAAATAAATCTAAAAAAAAATCTAGAAAGAAAATCTAGAAAAAAAATCTAGAAAAAAATCTAGAAAAAAAATCTAGAAAAAAATCTAGAAAATAAATCTAAAAAAAAATCTAGAAAAAAATCTAGAAAATAAATCTAGAAAAAAAATCTAGAAAAAAAATCTAGAAAAAACATCTAGAAGAAAATCTAGAAAAAAATCTAGAAAAAAAATCTAGAAAAAAAATCTAGAAAAAAAATCTAGAAAAAAATCTAGAAAAAAAATCTAGAAAAAAATCTAGAAAATAAATCTAGAAAAAAAATCTAGAAAAAAAATCTAGAAAAAACATCTAGAAGAAAATCTAGAAAAAAATCTAGAAAAAAAATCTAGAAAAAAAATCTAGAAAAAAATCTAGAAAAAAAATCTAGAAAGAAATCTAGAAAAAAAATCTAGAAAAAAAATCTAGAAAATAAATCTAGAAAAAAATCTAGAAAAAAAATCTAGAAAATAAATCTAGAAAAAAATCTAGAAAAAAAATCTAGAAAAAAATCTAGAAAATAAATCTAAAAAAAAATCTAGAAAAAAATCTAGAAAATAAATCTAGAAAAAAAATCTAGAAAAAAAATCTAGAAAAAACATCTAGAAAAAAAATCTAGAAAAAAAATCTAGAAAAAAAATCTAGAAAAAAATCTAGAAAAAAAATCTAGAAAAAAAATCTAGAAAAAAATCGAGAAAATAAATCGAGAAAAAAAATCTAGAAAAAAAATCTAGAAAATAAATCTAGAAAAAAATCTAGAAAAAAAATCTAGAAAAAAATCTAGAAAAAAAATCTAGAAAAAAAATCTAGAAAAAAATCTAGAAAAAAATCTAGAAAATAAATCTAAAAAAAAATCTAGAAAGAAATCTAGAAAAAAAATCTAGAAAAAAATCTAGAAAAAAAATCTAGAAAAAAAATCTAGAAAAAAATCTAGAAAATAAATCGAGAAAAAAATCTAAAAAAAAATCTAGAAAATAAATCTAGAAAAAAAATCTAGAAAAAAAATCTAGAAAAAAATCTAGAAAAAAATCTAGAAAAAAATCTAGAAAATAAATCGAGAAAAAAATCTAGAAAAAAATCTAGAAAAAAATCTAGAAAAAAAATCTAGAAAAAAATCTAGAAAAAAAATCTAGAAAAAAAATCTAGAAAAAAATTCTAGAAAATAAATCTAAAAAAAAATCTAGAAAAAAAATCTAGAAAAAAAATCTAGAAAAAAATCTAGAAAAAAAATCTAGAAAAAAAATCTAGAAAAAAATCTAGAAAAAAATCTAGAAAATAAATCTAAAAAAAAATCTAGAAAGGAATCTAGAAAATAATCTAGAAAAAAAATCTAGAAAAAAATCTAGAAAAAAAATCTAGAAAAAAATCTAGAAAAAAAATCTAGAAAAAAAATCTAGAAAAAAATCTAGAAAATAAATCGAGAAAAAAATCTAGAAAAAAATCTAGAAAAAAAATCTAAAAAAAATTCTAAAAAAAAATCTAGAAAATAAATCTAAAAAAAAATCTAGAAAATAAATCTAGAAAAAAAATCTAGAAAAAAAATCTAGAAAAAAATCTAGAAAAAAATCTAGAAAAAAATCTAGAAAATAAATCTAAAAAAAAATCTAGAAAAAAAATCTAGAAAATAAATCTAGAAAAAAAATCTAGAAAAAAAATCTAGAAAAAAAATCTAGAAAAAAATCTAGAAAAAAATCTAGAAAAAAATCTAGAAAAAAAATCTAAAAAAAAATCTAGAAAAAAAATCTAGAAAAAAAATCTAGAAAAAAATCTAGAAAAAAAATCTAGAAAAAAAATCTAGAAAAAAATCTAGAAAAAAATCTAGAAAATAAATCTAAAAAAAAATCTAGAAAGAAATCTAGAAAAAAATCTAGAAAAAAAATCTAGAAAATAAATCTAGAAAAAAATCTAGAAAAAAAATCTAGAAAAAAATCTAGAAAATAAATCTAAAAAAAAATCTAGAAAAAAATCTAGAAAATAAATCTAGAAAAAAAATCTAGAAAAAAAATCTAGAAAAAACATCTAGAAAAAAAATCTAGAAAAAAAATCTAGAAAAAAAATCTAGAAAAAAATCTAGAAAAAAAATCTAGAAAAAAAATCTAGAAAAAAATCTAGAAAATAAATCGAGAAAAAAATCTAGAAAAAAATCTAGAAAATAGATAGAAAAAAAATCTAGAAAAAAATCTAGAAAAAAATCTAGAAAAAAAATCTAGAAAAAAAATCTAGAAAAAAAATCTAGAAAAAAATCTAGAAAAAAATCTAGAAAAAAATCTAGAAAAAAAATCTAAAAAAAAATCTAGAAAAAAAATCTAGAAAAAAAATCTAGAAAAAAAATCTAGAAAAAAATCTAGAAAAAAATCTAGAAAATAAATCTAAAAAAAAATCTAGAAAGAAAATCTAGAAAAAAAATCTAGAAAAAAATCTAGAAAAAAAATCTAGAAAAAAATCTAGAAAATAAATCTAAAAAAAAATCTAGAAAAAAATCTAGAAAATAAATCTAGAAAAAAAATCTAGAAAAAAAATCTAGAAAAAACATCTAGAAGAAAATCTAGAAAAAAATCTAGAAAAAAAATCTAGAAAAAAAATCTAGAAAAAAAATCTAGAAAAAAATCTAGAAAAAAAATCTAGAAAAAAATCTAGAAAATAAATCTAGAAAAAAAATCTAGAAAAAAAATCTAGAAAAAACATCTAGAAGAAAATCTAGAAAAAAATCTAGAAAAAAAATCTAGAAAAAAAATCTAGAAAAAAATCTAGAAAAAAAATCTAGAAAGAAATCTAGAAAAAAAATCTAGAAAAAAAATCTAGAAAATAAATCTAGAAAAAAATCTAGAAAAAAAATCTAGAAAATAAATCTAGAAAAAAATCTAGAAAAAAAATCTAGAAAAAAATCTAGAAAATAAATCTAAAAAAAAATCTAGAAAAAAATCTAGAAAATAAATCTAGAAAAAAAATCTAGAAAAAAAATCTAGAAAAAACATCTAGAAAAAAAATCTAGAAAAAAAATCTAGAAAAAAAATCTAGAAAAAAATCTAGAAAAAAAATCTAGAAAAAAAATCTAGAAAAAAATCGAGAAAATAAATCTAGAAAAAAAATCTAGAAAAAAAATCTAGAAAAAAAATCTAGAAAATAAATCTAGAAAAAAATCTAGAAAAAAAATCTAGAAAAAAATCTAGAAAAAAAATCTAGAAAAAAAATCTAGAAAAAAATCTAGAAAAAAATCTAGAAAATAAATCTAAAAAAAAATCTAGAAAGAAATCTAGAAAAAAAATCTAGAAAAAAATCTAGAAAAAAAATCTAGAAAAAAAATCTAGAAAAAAATCTAGAAAATAAATCGAGAAAAAAATCTAAAAAAAAATCTAGAAAATAAATCTAGAAAAAAAATCTAGAAAAAAAATCTAGAAAAAAATCTAGAAAAAAATCTAGAAAAAAATCTAGAAAATAAATCGAGAAAAAAATCTAGAAAAAAATCTAGAAAAAAATCTAGAAAAAAAATCTAGAAAAAAATCTAGAAAAAAAATCTAGAAAAAAAATCTAGAAAAAAATCTAGAAAATAAATCTAAAAAAAAATCTAGAAAAAAAATCTAGAAAAAAAATCTAGAAAAAAAATCTAGAAAAAAATCTAGAAAAAAATCTAGAAAAAAATCTAGAAAAAAATCTAGAAAATAAATCTAAAAAAAAATCTAGAAAGAAATCTAGAAAAAAATCTAGAAAAAAAATCTAGAAAAAAATCTAGAAAAAAAATCTAGAAAAAAATCTAGAAAAAAAATCTAGAAAAAAAATCTAGAAAAAAATCTAGAAAATAAATCGAGAAAAAAATCTAGAAAAAAATCTAGAAAAAAAATCTAAAAAAAAATCTAGAAAAAAAATCTAGAAAAAAAATCTAGAAAAAAAATCTAGAAAAAAAATCTAGAAAAAAATCTAGAAAAAAATCTAGAAAAAAATCTAGAAAAAAAATCTAAAAAAAAATCTAGAAAAAAAATCTAGAAAAATAATCTAGAAAAAAATCTAGAAAAAAAATCTAGAAAAAAAATCTAGAAAAAAATCTAGAAAAAAATCTAGAAAATAAATCTAAAAAAAAATCTAGAAAAAAAATCTAGAAAAAAAATCTAGAAAAAAATCTAGAAAAAAAATCTAGAAAAAAAATCTAGAAAAAAATCTAGAAAAAAATCTAGAAAATAAATCTAAAAAAAAATCTAGAAAGAAATCTAGAAAATAATCTAGAAAAAAAATCTAGAAAAAAATCTAGAAAAAAAATCTAGAAAAAAATCTAGAAAAAAAATCTAGAAAAAAAATCTAGAAAAAAAATCTAGAAAAAAAATCTAGAAAAAAATCTAGAAAAAAAATCTAGAAAAAAAATCTAGAAAAAAATCTAGAAAAAAATCTAGAAAATAAATCTAAAAAAAAATCTAGAAAGAAATCTAGAAAATAATCTAGAAAAAAAATCTAGAAAAAATCTAGAAAAAAAATCTAGAAAAAAATCGAGAAAAAAAAACTAGAAAAAAAATCTAGAAAAAAATCGAGAAAATAAATCGAGAAAAAAATCTAGAAAAAAATCTAGAAAAAAAATCTCAAAAAAAATCTAAAAAAAAATCTAGAAAATAAATCTAAAAAAAAATCTAGAAAATAAATCTAGAAAAAAAATCTAGAAAAAAAATCTAGAAAAAAATCTAGAAAAAAATCTAGAAAAAAATCTAGAAAATAAATCGAGAAAAAAATCTAGAAAAAAATCTAGAAAAAAATCTAGAAAAAAAATCTAGAAAAAAATCTAGAAAAAAAATCTAGAAAAAAAATCTAGAAAAAAATCTAGAAAATAAATCTAAAAAAAAATCTAGAAAAAAAATCTAGAAAAAAAATCTAGAAAAAAAATCTAGAAAAAAATCTAGAAAAAAATCTAGAAAAAAATCTAGAAAAAAATCTAGAAAAAAATCTAGAAAATAAATCTAAAAAAAAATCTAGAAAGAAATCTAGAAAAAAATCTAGAAAAAAAATCTAGAAAAAAATCTAGAAAAAAAATCTAGAAAAAAATCTAGAAAAAAAATCTAGAAAAAAAATCTAGAAAAAAATCTAGAAAATAAATCGAGAAAAAAATCTAGAAAAAAATCTAGAAAAAAAATCTAAAAAAAAATCTAGAAAAAAAATCTAGAAAAAAAATCTAGAAAAAAAATCTAGAAAAAAAATCTAGAAAAAAATCTAGAAAAAAATCTAGAAAATAAATCTAAAAAAAAATCTAGAAAGAAATCTAGAAAAAAATCTAGAAAAAAAATCTAGAAAATAAATCTAGAAAAAAATCTAGAAAAAAAATCTAGAAAAAAATCGAGAAAATAAATCGAGAAAAAAATCTAGAAAAAAATCTAGAAAAAAAATCTAAAAAAAAATCTAAAAAAAAATCTAGAAAATAAATCTAAAAAAAAATCTAGAAAATAAATCTAGAAAAAAAATCTAGAAAAAAAATCTAGAAAAAAATCTAGAAAAAAATCTAGAAAAAAATCTAGAAAATAAATCTAAAAAAAAATCTAGAAAAAAAATCTAGAAAAAAAATCTAGAAAAAAAATCTAGAAAAAAATCTAGAAAATAAATCGAGAAAAAAATCTAGAAAAAAATCTAGAAAAAAAATCTAAAAAAAATTCTAAAAAAAAATCTAGAAAATAAATCTAAAAAAAAATCTAGAAAATAAATCTAGAAAAAAAATCTAGAAAAAAATCTAGAAAAAAATCTAGAAAAAAATCTAGAAAATAAATCTAAAAAAAAATCTAGAAAAAAAATCTAGAAAAAAAATCTAGAAAAAAAATCTAGAAAATAAATCTAGAAAAAAAATCTAGAAAAAAAATCTAGAAAAAAAATCTAGAAAAAAATCTAGAAAAAAATCTAGAAAAAAATCTAGAAAAAAAATCTAAAAAAAAATCTAGAAAAAAAATCTAGAAAAAAAATCTAGAAAAAAATCTAGAAAAAAAATCTAGAAAAAAAATCTAGAAAAAAATCTAGAAAAAAATCTAGAAAATAAATCTAAAAAAAAATCTAGAAAGAAATCTAGAAAAAAATCTAGAAAAAAAATCTAGAAAATAAATCTAGAAAAAAATCTAGAAAAAAAATCTAGAAAAAAATCTAGAAAATAAATCTAAAAAAAAATCTAGAAAAAAATCTAGAAAATAAATCTAGAAAAAAAATCTAGAAAAAAAATCTAGAAAAAACATCTAGAAAAAAAATCTAGAAAAAAAATCTAGAAAAAAAATCTAGAAAAAAATCTAGAAAAAAAATCTAGAAAAAAAATCTAGAAAAAAATCTAGAAAATAAATCGAGAAAAAAATCTAGAAAAAAATCTAGAAAATAAATCGAGAAAAAAATCTAGAAAAAAATCTAGAAAAAAATCTAGAAAAAAAATCTAGAAAAAAATCTAGAAAAAAATCTAGAAAAAAAATCTAGAAAAAAAATCTAGAAAAAAAATCTAGAAAAAAATCTAGAAAAAAATCTAGAAAAAAAATCTAAAAAAAAATCTAGAAAAAAAATCTAGAAAAAAAATCTAGAAAAAAAATCTAGAAAAAAATCTAGAAAAAAATCTAGAAAATAAATCTAAAAAAAAATCTAGAAAGAAAATCTAGAAAAAAAATCTAGAAAAAAATCTAGAAAAAAAATCTAGAAAAAAATCTAGAAAATAAATCTAAAAAAAAATCTAGAAAAAAATCTAGAAAATAAATCTAGAAAAAAAATCTAGAAAAAAAATCTAGAAAAAACATCTAGAAGAAAATCTAGAAAAAAATCTAGAAAAAAAATCTAGAAAAAAAATCTAGAAAAAAAATCTAGAAAAAAATCTAGAAAAAAAATCTAGAAAAAAATCTAGAAAATAAATCTAGAAAAAAAATCTAGAAAAAAAATCTAGAAAAAACATCTAGAAGAAAATCTAGAAAAAAATCTAGAAAAAAAATCTAGAAAAAAAATCTAGAAAAAAATCTAGAAAAAAAATCTAGAAAGAAATCTAGAAAAAAAATCTAGAAAAAAAATCTAGAAAATAAATCTAGAAAAAAATCTAGAAAAAAAATCTAGAAAATAAATCTAGAAAAAAATCTAGAAAAAAAATCTAGAAAAAAATCTAGAAAATAAATCTAAAAAAAAATCTAGAAAAAAATCTAGAAAATAAATCTAGAAAAAAAATCTAGAAAAAAAATCTAGAAAAAACATCTAGAAAAAAAATCTAGAAAAAAAATCTAGAAAAAAAATCTAGAAAAAAATCTAGAAAAAAAATCTAGAAAAAAAATCTAGAAAAAAATCGAGAAAATAAATCGAGAAAAAAAATCTAGAAAAAAAATCTAGAAAAAAAATCTAGAAAATAAATCTAGAAAAAAATCTAGAAAAAAAATCTAGAAAAAAATCTAGAAAAAAAATCTAGAAAAAAAATCTAGAAAAAAATCTAGAAAAAAATCTAGAAAATAAATCTAAAAAAAAATCTAGAAAGAAATCTAGAAAAAAAATCTAGAAAAAAATCTAGAAAAAAAATCTAGAAAAAAAATCTAGAAAAAAATCTAGAAAATAAATCGAGAAAAAAATCTAGAAAAAAATCTAGAAAAAAAATCTCAAAAAAAATCTAGAAAAAAATCTAGAAAATAAATCTAAAAAAAAATCTAGAAAATAAATCTAGAAAAAAAATCTAGAAAAAAAATCTAGAAAAAAATCTAGAAAAAAATCTAGAAAAAAATCTAGAAAATAAATCTAAAAAAAAATCTAGAAAAAAAATCTAGAAAAAAAATCTAGAAAAAAATCTAGAAAAAAAATCTAGAAAAAAAATCTAGAAAAAAATCTAGAAAAAAAATCTAGAAAAAAAATCTAGAAAAAAATCTAGAAAATAAATCGAGAAAAAAATCTAGAAAAAAATCTAGAAAAAAATCTAGAAAAAAAATCTAAAAAAAAATCTAGAAAAAAAATCTAGAAAAATAATCTAGAAAAAAATCTAGAAAGAAAATCTAGAAAAAAAATCTAGAAAAAAATCTAGAAAAAATTCTAGAAAATAAATCTAAAAAAAAATCTAGAAAAAAAATCTAGAAAAAAAATCTAGAAAAAAATCTAGAAAAAAAATCTAGAAAAAAAATCTAGAAAAAAATCTAGAAAAAAATCTAGAAAATAAATCTAAAAAAAAATCTAGAAAGGAATCTAGAAAATAATCTAGAAAAAAAATCTAGAAAAAAATCTAGAAAAAAAATCTAGAAAAAAATCTAGAAAAAAAATCTAGAAAAAAAATCTAGAAAAAAATCTAGAAAATAAATCGAGAAAAAAATCTAGAAAAAAATCTAGAAAAAAAATCTAAAAAAAATTCTAAAAAAAAATCTAGAAAATAAATCTAAAAAAAAATCTAGAAAATAAATCTAGAAAAAAAATCTAGAAAAAAAATCTAGAAAAAAATCTAGAAAAAAATCTAGAAAAAAATCTAGAAAATAAATCTAAAAAAAAATCTAGAAAAAAAATCTAGAAAATAAATCTAGAAAAAAAATCTAGAAAAAAAATCTAGAAAAAAAATCTAGAAAAAAATCTAGAAAAAAATCTAGAAAAAAATCTAGAAAAAAAATCTAAAAAAAAATCTAGAAAAAAAATCTAGAAAAAAAATCTAGAAAAAAATCTAGAAAAAAAATCTAGAAAAAAAATCTAGAAAAAAATCTAGAAAAAAATCTAGAAAATAAATCTAAAAAAAAATCTAGAAAGAAATCTAGAAAAAAATCTAGAAAAAAAATCTAGAAAATAAATCTAGAAAAAAATCTAGAAAAAAAATCTAGAAAAAAATCTAGAAAATAAATCTAAAAAAAAATCTAGAAAAAAATCTAGAAAATAAATCTAGAAAAAAAATCTAGAAAAAAAATCTAGAAAAAACATCTAGAAAAAAAATCTAGAAAAAAAATCTAGAAAAAAAATCTAGAAAAAAATCTAGAAAAAAAATCTAGAAAAAAAATCTAGAAAAAAATCTAGAAAATAAATCGAGAAAAAAATCTAGAAAAAAATCTAGAAAATAAATCGAGAAAAAAATCTAGAAAAAAATCTAGAAAAAAATCTAGAAAAAAAATCTAGAAAAAAATCTAGAAAAAAATCTAGAAAAAAAATCTAGAAAAAAAATCTAGAAAAAAAATCTAGAAAAAAATCTAGAAAAAAATCTAGAAAAAAATCTAGAAAAAAAATCTAAAAAAAAATCTAGAAAAAAAATCTAGAAAAAAAATCTAGAAAAAAAATCTAGAAAAAAATCTAGAAAAAAATCTAGAAAATAAATCTAAAAAAAAATCTAGAAAGAAAATCTAGAAAAAAAATCTAGAAAAAAATCTAGAAAAAAAATCTAGAAAAAAATCTAGAAAATAAATCTAAAAAAAAATCTAGAAAAAAATCTAGAAAATAAATCTAGAAAAAAAATCTAGAAAAAAAATCTAGAAAAAACATCTAGAAGAAAATCTAGAAAAAAATCTAGAAAAAAAATCTAGAAAAAAAATCTAGAAAAAAAATCTAGAAAAAAATCTAGAAAAAAAATCTAGAAAAAAATCTAGAAAATAAATCTAGAAAAAAAATCTAGAAAAAAAATCTAGAAAAAACATCTAGAAGAAAATCTAGAAAAAAATCTAGAAAAAAAATCTAGAAAAAAAATCTAGAAAAAAATCTAGAAAAAAAATCTAGAAAGAAATCTAGAAAAAAAATCTAGAAAAAAAATCTAGAAAATAAATCTAGAAAAAAATCTAGAAAAAAAATCTAGAAAATAAATCTAGAAAAAAATCTAGAAAAAAAATCTAGAAAAAAATCTAGAAAATAAATCTAAAAAAAAATCTAGAAAAAAATCTAGAAAATAAATCTAGAAAAAAAATCTAGAAAAAAAATCTAGAAAAAACATCTAGAAAAAAAATCTAGAAAAAAAATCTAGAAAAAAAATCTAGAAAAAAATCTAGAAAAAAAATCTAGAAAAAAAATCTAGAAAAAAATCGAGAAAATAAATCGAGAAAAAAAATCTAGAAAAAAAATCTAGAAAAAAAATCTAGAAAATAAATCTAGAAAAAAATCTAGAAAAAAAATCTAGAAAAAAATCTAGAAAAAAAATCTAGAAAAAAAATCTAGAAAAAAATCTAGAAAAAAATCTAGAAAATAAATCTAAAAAAAAATCTAGAAAGAAATCTAGAAAAAAAATCTAGAAAAAAATCTAGAAAAAAAATCTAGAAAAAAAATCTAGAAAAAAATCTAGAAAATAAATCGAGAAAAAAATCTAGAAAAAAATCTAGAAAAAAAATCTCAAAAAAAATCTAGAAAAAAATCTAGAAAATAAATCTAAAAAAAAATCTAGAAAATAAATCTAGAAAAAAAATCTAGAAAAAAAATCTAGAAAAAAATCTAGAAAAAAATCTAGAAAAAAATCTAGAAAATAAATCGAGAAAAAAATCTAGAAAAAAATCTAGAAAAAAATCTAGAAAAAAAATCTAGAAAAAAATCTAGAAAAAAAATCTAGAAAAAAAATCTAGAAAAAAATCTAGAAAATAAATCTAAAAAAAAATCTAGAAAAAAAATCTAGAAAAAAAATCTAGAAAAAAAATCTAGAAAAAAATCTAGAAAAAAATCTAGAAAAAAATCTAGAAAAAAATCTAGAAAATAAATCTAAAAAAAAATCTAGAAAGAAATCTAGAAAAAAATCTAGAAAAAAAATCTAGAAAAAAATCTAGAAAAAAAATCTAGAAAAAAATCTAGAAAAAAAATCTAGAAAAAAAATCTAGAAAAAAATCTAGAAAATAAATCGAGAAAAAAATCTAGAAAAAAATCTAGAAAAAAAATCTAAAAAAAAATCTAGAAAAAAAATCTAGAAAAAAAATCTAGAAAAAAAATCTAGAAAAAAAATCTAGAAAAAAATCTAGAAAAAAATCTAGAAAAAAATCTAGAAAAAAAATCTAAAAAAAAATCTAGAAAAAAAATCTAGAAAAATAATCTAGAAAAAAATCTAGAAAAAAAATCTAGAAAAAAAATCTAGAAAAAAATCTAGAAAAAAATCTAGAAAATAAATCTAAAAAAAAATCTAGAAAAAAAATCTAGAAAAAAAATCTAGAAAAAAATCTAGAAAAAAAATCTAGAAAAAAAATCTAGAAAAAAATCTAGAAAAAAATCTAGAAAATAAATCTAAAAAAAAATCTAGAAAGAAATCTAGAAAATAATCTAGAAAAAAAATCTAGAAAAAAATCTAGAAAAAAAATCTAGAAAAAAATCTAGAAAAAAAATCTAGAAAAAAAATCTAGAAAAAAAATCTAGAAAAAAAATCTAGAAAAAAATCTAGAAAAAAAATCTAGAAAAAAAATCTAGAAAAAAATCTAGAAAAAAATCTAGAAAATAAATCTAAAAAAAAATCTAGAAAGAAATCTAGAAAATAATCTAGAAAAAAAATCTAGAAAAAAATCTAGAAAAAAAATCTAGAAAAAAATCTAGAAAAAAAATCTAGAAAAAAAATCTAGAAAAAAAATCTAGAAAAAAAATCTAGAAAAAAATCTAGAAAAAAAATCTAGAAAAAAAATCTAGAAAAAAATCTAGAAAAAAATCTAGAAAATAAATCTAAAAAAAAATCTAGAAAGAAATCTAGAAAATAATCTAGAAAAAAAATCTAGAAAAAAATCTAGAAAAAAAATCTAGAAAAAAATCTAGAAAAAAAATCTAGAAAAAAAATCTAGAAAAAAATCGAGAAAATAAATCGAGAAAAAAATCTAGAAAAAAATCTAGAAAAAAAATCTCAAAAAAAATCTAAAAAAAAATCTAGAAAATAAATCTAAAAAAAAATCTAGAAAATAAATCTAGAAAAAAAATCTAGAAAAAAAATCTAGAAAAAAATCTAGAAAAAAATCTAGAAAAAAATCTAGAAAATAAATCGAGAAAAAAATCTAGAAAAAAATCTAGAAAAAAATCTAGAAAAAAAATCTAGAAAAAAATCTAGAAAAAAAATCTAGAAAAAAAATCTAGAAAAAAATCTAGAAAATAAATCTAAAAAAAAATCTAGAAAAAAAATCTAGAAAAAAAATCTAGAAAAAAAATCTAGAAAAAAATCTAGAAAAAAATCTAGAAAAAAATCTAGAAAAAAATCTAGAAAAAAATCTAGAAAATAAATCTAAAAAAAAATCTAGAAAGAAATCTAGAAAAAAATCTAGAAAAAAAATCTAGAAAAAAATCTAGAAAAAAAATCTAGAAAAAAATCTAGAAAAAAAATCTAGAAAAAAAATCTAGAAAAAAATCTAGAAAATAAATCGAGAAAAAAATCTAGAAAAAAATCTAGAAAAAAAATCTAAAAAAAAATCTAGAAAAAAAATCTAGAAAAAAAATCTAGAAAAAAAATCTAGAAAAAAAATCTAGAAAAAAATCTAGAAAAAAATCTAGAAAAAAATCTAGAAAAAAAATCTAAAAAAAAATCTAGAAAAAAATTCTAGAAAAATAATCTAGAAAAAAATCTAGAAAAAAAATCTAGAAAAAAAATCTAGAAAAAAATCTAGAAAAAAATCTAGAAAATAAATCTAAAAAAAAATCTAGAAAAAAAATCTAGAAAAAAAATCTAGAAAAAAATCTAGAAAAAAAATCTAGAAAAAAAATCTAGAAAAAAATCTAGAAAAAAATCTAGAAAATAAATCTAAAAAAAAATCTAGAAAGAAATCTAGAAAATAATCTAGAAAAAAAATCTAGAAAAAAATCTAGAAAAAAAATCTAGAAAAAAATCTAGAAAAAAAATCTAGAAAAAAAATCTAGAAAAAAAATCTAGAAAAAAAATCTAGAAAAAAATCTAGAAAAAAAATCTAGAAAAAAAATCTAGAAAAAAATCTAGAAAAAAATCTAGAAAATAAATCTAAAAAAAAATCTAGAAAGAAATCTAGAAAATAATCTAGAAAAAAAATCTAGAAAAAAATCTAGAAAAAAAATCTAGAAAAAAATCTAGAAAAAAAATCTAGAAAAAAAATCTAGAAAAAAATCGAGAAAATAAATCGAGAAAAAAATCTAGAAAAAAATCTAGAAAAAAAATCTAAAAAAAAATCTAAAAAAAAATCTAGAAAATAAATCTAAAAAAAAATCTAGAAAATAAATCTAGAAAAAAAATCTAGAAAAAAAATCTAGAAAAAAATCTAGAAAAAAATCTAGAAAAAAATCTAGAAAATAAATCTAAAAAAAAATCTAGAAAAAAAATCTAGAAAAAAAATCTAGAAAAAAAATCTAGAAAAAAATCTAGAAAATAAATCGAGAAAAAAATCTAGAAAAAAATCTAGAAAAAAAATCTAAAAAAAATTCTAAAAAAAAATCTAGAAAATAAATCTAAAAAAAAATCTAGAAAATAAATCTAGAAAAAAAATCTAGAAAAAAAATCTAGAAAAAAATCTAGAAAAAAATCTAGAAAAAAATCTAGAAAATAAATCTAAAAAAAAATCTAGAAAAAAAATCTAGAAAAAAAATCTAGAAAAAAAATCTAGAAAATAAATCTAGAAAAAAAATCTAGAAAAAAAATCTAGAAAAAAAATCTAGAAAAAAATCTAGAAAAAAATCTAGAAAAAAATCTAGAAAAAAAATCTAAAAAAAAATCTAGAAAAAAAATCTAGAAAAAAAATCTAGAAAAAAATCTAGAAAAAAAATCTAGAAAAAAAATCTAGAAAAAAATCTAGAAAAAAATCTAGAAAATAAATCTAAAAAAAAATCTAGAAAGAAATCTAGAAAAAAATCTAGAAAAAAAATCTAGAAAATAAATCTAGAAAAAAATCTAGAAAAAAAATCTAGAAAAAAATCTAGAAAATAAATCTAAAAAAAAATCTAGAAAAAAATCTAGAAAATAAATCTAGAAAAAAAATCTAGAAAAAAAATCTAGAAAAAACATCTAGAAAAAAAATCTAGAAAAAAAATCTAGAAAAAAAATCTAGAAAAAAATCTAGAAAAAAAATCTAGAAAAAAAATCTAGAAAAAAATCTAGAAAATAAATCAAGAAAAAAATCTAGAAAAAAATCTAGAAAATAAATCGAGAAAAAAATCTAGAAAAAAATCTAGAAAAAAATCTAGAAAAAAAATCTAGAAAAAAATCTAGAAAAAAATCTAGAAAAAAAATCTAGAAAAAAAATCTAGAAAAAAAATCTAGAAAAAAATCTAGAAAAAAATCTAGAAAAAAAATCTAAAAAAAAATCTAGAAAAAAAATCTAGAAAAAAAATCTAGAAAAAAAATCTAGAAAAAAATCTAGAAAAAAATCTAGAAAATAAATCTAAAAAAAAATCTAGAAAGAAAATCTAGAAAAAAAATCTAGAAAAAAATCTAGAAAAAAAATCTAGAAAAAAATCTAGAAAATAAATCTAAAAAAAAATCTAGAAAAAAATCTAGAAAATAAATCTAGAAAAAAAATCTAGAAAAAAAATCTAGAAAAAACATCTAGAAGAAAATCTAGAAAAAAATCTAGAAAAAAAATCTAGAAAAAAAATCTAGAAAAAAAATCTAGAAAAAAATCTAGAAAAAAAATCTAGAAAAAAATCTAGAAAATAAATCTAGAAAAAAAATCTAGAAAAAAAATCTAGAAAAAACATCTAGAAGAAAATCTAGAAAAAAATCTAGAAAAAAAATCTAGAAAAAAAATCTAGAAAAAAATCTAGAAAAAAAATCTAGAAAGAAATCTAGAAAAAAAATCTAGAAAAAAAATCTAGAAAATAAATCTAGAAAAAAATCTAGAAAAAAAATCTAGAAAATAAATCTAGAAAAAAATCTAGAAAAAAAATCTAGAAAAAAATCTAGAAAATAAATCTAAAAAAAAATCTAGAAAAAAATCTAGAAAATAAATCTAGAAAAAAAATCTAGAAAAAAAATCTAGAAAAAACATCTAGAAAAAAATCTAGAAAAAAAATCTAGAAAAAAATCTAGAAAAAAAATCTAGAAAAAAAATCTAGAAAAAAATCTAGAAAATAAATCTAAAAAAAAATCTAGAAAAAAAATCTAGAAAAAAAATCTAGAAAAAAAATCTAGAAAAAAATCTAGAAAAAAATCTAGAAAAAAATCTAGAAAAAAATCTAGAAAAAAATCTAGAAAATAAATCTAAAAAAAAATCTAGAAAGAAATCTAGAAAAAAATCTAGAAAAAAAATCTAGAAAAAAATCTAGAAAAAAAATCTAGAAAAAAATCTAGAAAAAAAATCTAGAAAAAAAATCTAGAAAAAAATCTAGAAAATAAATCGAGAAAAAAATCTAGAAAAAAATCTAGAAAAAAAATCTAAAAAAAAATCTAAAAAAAAATCTAGAAAATAAATCTAAAAAAAAATCTAGAAAATAAATCTAGAAAAAAAATCTAGAAAAAAAATCTAGAAAAAAATCTAGAAAAAAATCTAGAAAAAAATCTAGAAAATAAATCTAAAAAAAAATCTAGAAAAAAAATCTAGAAAAAAAATCTAGAAAAAAAATCTAGAAAATAAATCTAGAAAAAAAATCTAGAAAAAAAATCTAGAAAAAAAATCTAGAAAAAAATCTAGAAAAAAATCTAGAAAAAAATCTAGAAAAAAAATCTAAAAAAAAATCTAGAAAAAAATCTAGAAAATAAATCTAAAAAAAAATCTAGAAAGAAATCTAGAAAAAAATCTAGAAAAAAAATCTAGAAAATAAATCTAGAAAAAAATCTAGAAAAAAAATCTAGAAAAAAATCTAGAAAATAAATCTAAAAAAAAATCTAGAAAAAAATCTAGAAAATAAATCTAGAAAAAAAATCTAGAAAAAAAATCTAGAAAAAAAATCTAGAAAAAAAATCTAGAAAAAAATCTAGAAAAAAATCTAGAAAAAAATCTAAAAAAAAATCTAGAAAAAAAATCTAGAAAAAAAATCTAGAAAAAAAATCTAGAAAAAAATCTAGAAAAAAATCTAGAAAATAAATCTAAAAAAAAATCTAGAAAGAAATCTAGAAAAAAAATCTAGAAAAAAATCTAGAAAAAAAATCTAGAAAAAAAATCTAGAAAAAAATCTAGAAAATAAATCGAGAAAAAAATCTAGAAAAAAATCTAGAAAAAAAATCTCAAAAAAAATCTAGAAAAAAATCTAGAAAATAAATCTAAAAAAAAATCTAGAAAATAAATCTAGAAAAAAAATCTAGAAAAAAAATCTAGAAAAAAATCTAGAAAAAAATCTAGAAAAAAATCTAGAAAATAAATCTAAAAAAAAATCTAGAAAAAAAATCTAGAAAAAAAATCTAGAAAAAAATCTAGAAAAAAAATCTAGAAAAAAAATCTAGAAAAAAATCTAGAAAAAAAATCTAGAAAAAAAATCTAGAAAAAAATCTAGAAAATAAATCGAGAAAAAAATCTAGAAAAAAATCTAGAAAAAAATCTAGAAAAAAAATCTAGAAAAAAATCTAGAAAAAAAATCTAGAAAAAAAATCTAGAAAAAAATCTAGAAAATAAATCTAAAAAAAAATCTAGAAAAAAAATCTAGAAAAAAAATCTAGAAAAAAAATCTAGAAAAAAATCTAGAAAAAAATCTAGAAAAAAATCTAGAAAAAAATCTAGAAAAAAATCTAGAAAATAAATCTAAAAAAAAATCTAGAAAGAAATCTAGAAAAAAATCTAGAAAAAAAATCTAGAAAAAAATCTAGAAAAAAAATCTAGAAAAAAATCTAGAAAAAAAATCTAGAAAAAAAATCTAGAAAAAAATCTAGAAAATAAATCGAGAAAAAAATCTAGAAAAAAATCTAGAAAAAAAATCTAAAAAAAAATCTAAAAAAAAATCTAGAAAATAAATCTAAAAAAAAATCTAGAAAATAAATCTAGAAAAAAAATCTAGAAAAAAAATCTAGAAAAAAATCTAGAAAAAAATCTAGAAAAAAATCTAGAAAATAAATCTAAAAAAAAATCTAGAAAAAAAATCTAGAAAAAAAATCTAGAAAAAAAATCTAGAAAATAAATCTAGAAAAAAAATCTAGAAAAAAAATCTAGAAAAAAAATCTAGAAAAAAATCTAGAAAAAAATCTAGAAAAAAATCTAGAAAAAAAATCTAAAAAAAAATCTAGAAAAAAATCTAGAAAATAAATCTAAAAAAAAATCTAGAAAGAAATCTAGAAAAAAATCTAGAAAAAAAATCTAGAAAATAAATCTAGAAAAAAATCTAGAAAAAAAATCTAGAAAAAAATCTAGAAAATAAATCTAAAAAAAAATCTAGAAAAAAATCTAGAAAATAAATCTAGAAAAAAAATCTAGAAAATAAATCTAGAAAAAAAATCTAGAAAAAAAATCTAGAAAAAAATCTAGAAAAAAATCTAGAAAAAAATCTAGAAAATAAATCTAAAAAAAAATCTAGAAAAAAAATCTAGAAAAAAAATCTAGAAAAAAAATCTAGAAAATAAATCTAGAAAAAAAATCTAGAAAAAAAATCTAGAAAAAAAATCTAGAAAAAAATCTAGAAAAAAATCTAGAAAAAAATCTAGAAAAAAAATCTAAAAAAAAATCTAGAAAAAAATCTAGAAAATAAATCTAAAAAAAAATCTAGAAAGAAATCTAGAAAAAAATCTAGAAAAAAAATCTAGAAAATAAATCTAGAAAAAAATCTAGAAAAAAAATCTAGAAAAAAATCTAGAAAATAAATCTAAAAAAAAATCTAGAAAAAAATCTAGAAAATAAATCTAGAAAAAAAATCTAGAAAAAAAATCTAGAAAAAACATCTAGAAAAAAAATCTAGAAAAAAAATCTAGAAAAAAAATCTAGAAAAAAATCTAGAAAAAAAATCTAGAAAAAAAATCTAGAAAAAAATCTAGAAAATAAATCGAGAAAAAAATCTAGAAAAAAATCTAGAAAAAAATCTAGAAAAAAAATCTAGAAAAAAATCTAGAAAAAAATCTAGAAAATAAATCTAAAAAAAAATCTAGAAAATAAATCTAGAAAAAAAATCTAGAAAAAAAATCTAAAAAAAAATCTAGAAAGAAATCTAGAAAATAATCTAGAAAAAAAATCTAGAAAAAAATCTAGAAAAAAAATCTAGAAAAAAATCTAGAAAAAAAATCTAGAAAAAAAATCTAGAAAAAAATCTAGAAAATAAATCGAGAAAAAAATCTAGAAAAAAATCTAGAAAAAAAATCTAAAAAAAAATCTAAAAAAAAATCTAGAAAATAAATCTAAAAAAAAATCTAGAAAATAAATCTAGAAAAAAAATCTAGAAAAAAAATCTAGAAAAAAATCTAGAAAAAAATCTAGAAAAAAATCTAGAAAATAAATCTAAAAAAAAATCTAGAAAAAAAATCTAGAAAAAAAATCTAGAAAAAAAATCTAGAAAATAAATCTAGAAAAAAAATCTAGAAAAAAAATCTAGAAAAAAAATCTAGAAAAAAATCTAGAAAAAAATCTAGAAAAAAATCTAGAAAAAAAATCTAAAAAAAAATCTAGAAAAAAAATCTAGAAAAAAATCTAGAAAAAAAATCTAGAAAAAAAATCTAGAAAAAAATCTAGAAAATAAATCGAGAAAAAAATCTAGAAAAAAATCTAGAAAAAAAATCTAGAAAAAAAATCTAGAAAAAAATCTAGAAAAAAATCTAGAAAAAAATCTAGAAAATAAATCTAAAAAAAAATCTAGAAAAAAAATCTAGAAAAAAAATCTAGAAAAAAAATCTAGAAAATAAATCTAGAAAAAAAATCTAGAAAAAAAATCTAGAAAAAAAATCTAGAAAAAAATCTAGAAAAAAATCTAGAAAAAAATCTAGAAAAAAAATCTAAAAAAAAATCTAGAAAAAAAATCTAGAAAAAAAATCTAGAAAAAAATCTAGAAAAAAAATCTAGAAAAAAAATCTAGAAAAAAATCTAGAAAAAAATCTAGAAAATAAATCTAAAAAAAAATCTAGAAAAAAAATCTAAAAAAAAATCTAGAAAAAAAATCTAGAAAAAAAATCTAGAAAAAAAATCTAGAAAAAAATCTAGAAAAAAATCTAGAAAAAAATCTAGAAAAAAAATCTAAAAAAAAATCTAGAAAAAAAATCTAGAAAAAAAATCTAGAAAAAAAATCTAGAAAAAAATCTAGAAAAAAATCTAGAAAATAAATCTAAAAAAAAATCTAGAAAGAAAATCTAGAAAAAAAATCTAGAAAAAAATCTAGAAAAAAAATCTAGAAAAAAATCTAGAAAATAAATCTAGAAAAAAAATCTAAAAAAAAATCTAAAAAAAAATCTAGAAAATAAATCTAAAAAAAAATCTAGAAAATAAATCTAGAAAAAAAATCTAGAAAAAAAATCTAGAAAAAAATCTAGAAAAAAAATCTAGAAAAAAATCTAGAAAAAAATCTAGAAAAAAATCTAGAAAAAAAATCTAAAAAAAAATCTAGAAAAAAAATCTAGAAAAAAAATCTAGAAAAAAATCTAGAAAAAAAATCTAGAAAAAAAATCTAGAAAAAAATCTAGAAAAAAATCTAGAAAATAAATCTAAAAAAAAATCTAGAAAAAAAATCTAAAAAAAAATCTAGAAAAAAAATCTAGAAAAAAAATCTAGAAAAAAAATCTAGAAAAAAATCTAGAAAAAAATCTAGAAAAAAATCTAGAAAAAAAATCTAAAAAAAAATCTAGAAAAAAAATCTAGAAAAAAAATCTAGAAAAAAAATCTAGAAAAAAATCTAGAAAAAAATCTAGAAAATAAATCTAAAAAAAAATCTAGAAAAAAATCTAGAAAATAAATCTAGAAAAAAAATCTAGAAAATAAATCTAGAAAAAAAATCTAGAAAAAAAATCTAGAAAAAAATCTAGAAAAAAATCTAGAAAAAAATCTAGAAAATAAATCTAAAAAAAAATCTAGAAAAAAAATCTAGAAAAAAAATCTAGAAAAAAAATCTAGAAAATAAATCTAGAAAAAAAATCTAGAAAAAAAATCTAGAAAAAAAATCTAGAAAAAAATCTAGAAAAAAATCTAGAAAAAAATCTAGAAAAAAAATCTAAAAAAAAATCTAGAAAAAAATCTAGAAAATAAATCTAAAAAAAAATCTAGAAAGAAATCTAGAAAAAAATCTAGAAAAAAAATCTAGAAAATAAATCTAGAAAAAAATCTAGAAAAAAAATCTAGAAAAAAATCTAGAAAATAAATCTAAAAAAAAATCTAGAAAAAAATCTAGAAAATAAATCTAGAAAAAAAATCTAGAAAAAAAATCTAGAAAAAACATCTAGAAAAAAAATCTAGAAAAAAAATCTAGAAAAAAAATCTAGAAAAAAATCTAGAAAAAAAATCTAGAAAAAAAATCTAGAAAAAAATCTAGAAAATAAATCGAGAAAAAAATCTAGAAAAAAATCTAGAAAAAAATCTAGAAAAAAAATCTAAAAAAAAATCTAGAAAAAAATCTAGAAAAAAATCTAGAAAAAAAATCTAAAAAAAAATCTAGAAAAAAATCTAGAAAATAAATCTAAAAAAAAATCTAGAAAGAAATCTAGAAAAAAATCTAGAAAAAAAATCTAGAAAATAAATCTAGAAAAAAATCTAGAAAAAAAATCTAGAAAAAAATCTAGAAAATAAATCTAAAAAAAAATCTAGAAAAAAATCTAGAAAATAAATCTAGAAAAAAAATCTAGAAAAAAAATCTAGAAAAAACATCTAGAAAAAAAATCTAGAAAAAAAATCTAGAAAAAAAATCTAGAAAAAAATCTAGAAAAAAAATCTAGAAAAAAAATCTAGAAAAAAATCTAGAAAATAAATCGAGAAAAAAATCTAGAAAAAAATCTAGAAAAAAATCTAGAAAAAAAATCTAGAAAAAAATCTAGAAAAAAATCTAGAAAATAAATCTAAAAAAAAATCTAGAAAATAAATCTAGAAAAAAAATCTAGAAAAAAAATCTAAAAAAAAATCTAGAAAGAAATCTAGAAAATAATCTAGAAAAAAAATCTAGAAAAAAATCTAGAAAAAAAATCTAGAAAAAAATCTAGAAAAAAAATCTAGAAAAAAAATCTAGAAAAAAATCTAGAAAATAAATCGAGAAAAAAATCTAGAAAAAAATCTAGAAAAAAAATCTAAAAAAAAATCTAAAAAAAAATCTAGAAAATAAATCTAAAAAAAAATCTAGAAAATAAATCTAGAAAAAAAATCTAGAAAAAAAATCTAGAAAAAAATCTAGAAAAAAATCTAGAAAAAAATCTAGAAAATAAATCTAAAAAAAAATCTAGAAAAAAAATCTAGAAAAAAAATCTAGAAAAAAAATCTAGAAAATAAATCTAGAAAAAAAATCTAGAAAAAAAATCTAGAAAAAAAATCTAGAAAAAAATCTAGAAAAAAATCTAGAAAAAAATCTAGAAAAAAAATCTAAAAAAAAATCTAGAAAAAAAATCTAGAAAAAAATCTAGAAAAAAAATCTAGAAAAAAAATCTAGAAAAAAATCTAGAAAATAAATCGAGAAAAAAATCTAGAAAAAAATCTAGAAAAAAAATCTAAAAAAAAATCTAAAAAAAAATCTAGAAAATAAATCTAAAAAAAAATCTAGAAAATAAATCTAGAAAAAAAATCTAGAAAAAAAATCTAGAAAAAAATCTAGAAAAAAATCTAGAAAAAAATCTAGAAAATAAATCTAAAAAAAAATCTAGAAAAAAAATCTAGAAAAAAAATCTAGAAAAAAAATCTAGAAAATAAATCTAGAAAAAAAATCTAGAAAAAAAATCTAGAAAAAAAATCTAGAAAAAAATCTAGAAAAAAATCTAGAAAAAAATCTAGAAAAAAAATCTAAAAAAAAATCTAGAAAAAAAATCTAGAAAAAAAATCTAGAAAAAAATCTAGAAAAAAAATCTAGAAAAAAAATCTAGAAAAAAATCTAGAAAAAAATCTAGAAAATAAATCTAAAAAAAAATCTAGAAAAAAAATCTAAAAAAAAATCTAGAAAAAAAATCTAGAAAAAAAATCTAGAAAAAAAATCTAGAAAAAAATCTAGAAAAAAATCTAGAAAAAAATCTAGAAAAAAAATCTAAAAAAAAATCTAGAAAAAAAATCTAGAAAAAAAATCTAGAAAAAAAATCTAGAAAAAAATCTAGAAAAAAATCTAGAAAATAAATCTAAAAAAAAATCTAGAAAGAAAATCTAGAAAAAAAATCTAGAAAAAAATCTAGAAAAAAAATCTAGAAAAAAATCTAGAAAATAAATCTAGAAAAAAAATCTAAAAAAAAATCTAAAAAAAAATCTAGAAAATAAATCTAAAAAAAAATCTAGAAAATAAATCTAGAAAAAAAATCTAGAAAAAAAATCTAGAAAAAAATCTAGAAAAAAAATCTAGAAAAAAATCTAGAAAAAAATCTAGAAAAAAATCTAGAAAAAAAATCTAAAAAAAAATCTAGAAAAAAAATCTAGAAAAAAAATCTAGAAAAAAATCTAGAAAAAAAATCTAGAAAAAAAATCTAGAAAAAAATCTAGAAAAAAATCTAGAAAATAAATCTAAAAAAAAATCTAGAAAAAAAATCTAAAAAAAAATCTAGAAAAAAAATCTAGAAAAAAAATCTAGAAAAAAAATCTAGAAAAAAATCTAGAAAAAAATCTAGAAAAAAATCTAGAAAAAAAATCTAAAAAAAAATCTAGAAAAAAAATCTAGAAAAAAAATCTAGAAAAAAAATCTAGAAAAAAATCTAGAAAAAAATCTAGAAAATAAATCTAAAAAAAAATCTAGAAAGAAAATCTAGAAAAAAAATCTAGAAAAAAATCTAGAAAAAAAATCTAGAAAAAAATCTAGAAAATAAATCTAGAAAAAAAATCTAAAAAAAAATCTAAAAAAAAATCTAGAAAATAAATCTAAAAAAAAATCTAGAAAATAAATCTAGAAAAAAAATCTAGAAAAAAAATCTAGAAAAAAATCTAGAAAAAAATCTAGAAAAAAATCTAGAAAATAAATCTAAAAAAAAATCTAGAAAAAAAATCTAGAAAAAAAATCTAGAAAAAAAATCTAGAAAATAAATCTAGAAAAAAAATCTAGAAAAAAAATCTAGAAAAAAAATCTAGAAAAAAATCTAGAAAAAAATCTAGAAAAAAATCTAGAAAAAAAATCTAAAAAAAAATCTAGAAAAAAAATCTAGAAAAAAAATCTAGAAAAAAATCTAGAAAAAAAATCTAGAAAAAAAATCTAGAAAAAAATCTAGAAAAAAATCTAGAAAATAAATCTAAAAAAAAATCTAGAAAAAAAATCTAAAAAAAAATCTAGAAAAAAAATCTAGAAAAAAAATCTAGAAAAAAAATCTAGAAAAAAATCTAGAAAAAAATCTAGAAAAAAATCTAGAAAAAAAATCTAAAAAAAAATCTAGAAAAAAAATCTAGAAAAAAAATCTAGAAAAAAAATCTAGAAAAAAATCTAGAAAAAAATCTAGAAAATAAATCTAAAAAAAAATCTAGAAAGAAAATCTAGAAAAAAAATCTAGAAAAAAATCTAGAAAAAAAATCTAGAAAAAAATCTAGAAAATAAATCTAAAAAAAAATCTAGAAAAAAATCTAGAAAAAACATCTAGAAGAAAATCTAGAAAAAAATCTAGAAAAAAAATCTAGAAAAAAAATCTAGAAAAAAAATCTAGAAAAAAATCTAGAAAAAAAATCTAGAAAAAAATCTAGAAAATAAATCTAGAAAAAAAATCTAGAAAAAAAATCTAGAAAAAACATCTAGAAGAAAATCTAGAAAAAAATCTAGAAAAAAAATCTAGAAAAAAAATCTAGAAAAAAATCTAGAAAAAAAATCTAGAAAGAAATCTAGAAAAAAAATCTAGAAAAAAAATCTAGAAAATAAATCTAGAAAAAAATCTAGAAAAAAAATCTAGAAAATAAATCTAGAAAAAAATCTAGAAAAAAAATCTAGAAAAAAATCTAGAAAATAAATCTAAAAAAAAATCTAGAAAAAAATCTAGAAAATAAATCTAGAAAAAAAATCTAGAAAAAAAATCTAGAAAAAACATCTAGAAAAAAAATCTAGAAAAAAAATCTAGAAAAAAAATCTAGAAAAAAATCTAGAAAAAAAATCTAGAAAAAAAATCTAGAAAAAAATCGAGAAAATAAATCGAGAAAAAAAATCTAGAAAAAAAATCTAGAAAAAAATCTAGAAAATAAATCGAGAAAAAAATCTAGAAAAAAATCTAGAAAAAAAATCTAAAAAAAAATCTAAAAAAAAATCTAGAAAATAAATCTAAAAAAAAATCTAGAAAATAAATCTAGAAAAAAAATCTAGAAAAAAAATCTAGAAAAAAATCTAGAAAAAAATCTAGAAAAAAATCTAGAAAATAAATCTAAAAAAAAATCTAGAAAAAAAATCTAGAAAAAAAATCTAGAAAAAAAATCTAGAAAATAAATCTAGAAAAAAAATCTAGAAAAAAAATCTAGAAAAAAAATCTAGAAAAAAATCTAGAAAAAAATCTAGAAAAAAATCTAGAAAAAAAATCTAAAAAAAAATCTAGAAAAAAAATCTAGAAAAAAAATCTAGAAAAAAATCTAGAAAAAAAATCTAGAAAAAAAATCTAAAAAAAAATCTAGAAAAAAAATCTAGAAAAAAAATCTAGAAAAAAAATCTAGAAAAAAATCTAGAAAAAAATCTAGAAAAAAATCTAGAAAAAAAATCTAAAAAAAAATCTAGAAAAAAAATCTAGAAAAAAAATCTAGAAAAAAAATCTAGAAAAAAATCTAGAAAAAAATCTAGAAAATAAATCTAAAAAAAAATCTAGAAAGAAAATCTAGAAAAAAAATCTAGAAAAAAATCTAGAAAAAAAATCTAGAAAAAAATCTAGAAAATAAATCTAAAAAAAAATCTAGAAAAAAATCTAGAAAATAAATCTAGAAAAAAAATCTAGAAAAAAAATCTAGAAAAAACATCTAGAAGAAAATCTAGAAAAAAATCTAGAAAAAAAATCTAGAAAAAAAATCTAGAAAAAAAATCTAGAAAAAAATCTAGAAAAAAAATCTAGAAAAAAATCTAGAAAATAAATCTAGAAAAAAAATCTAGAAAAAAAATCTAGAAAAAACATCTAGAAGAAAATCTAGAAAAAAATCTAGAAAAAAAATCTAGAAAAAAAATCTAGAAAAAAATCTAGAAAAAAAATCTAGAAAGAAATCTAGAAAAAAAATCTAGAAAAAAAATCTAGAAAATAAATCTAGAAAAAAATCTAGAAAAAAAATCTAGAAAATAAATCTAGAAAAAAATCTAGAAAAAAAATCTAGAAAAAAATCTAGAAAATAAATCTAAAAAAAAATCTAGAAAAAAATCTAGAAAATAAATCTAGAAAAAAAATCTAGAAAAAAAATCTAGAAAAAACATCTAGAAAAAAAATCTAGAAAAAAAATCTAGAAAAAAAATCTAGAAAAAAATCTAGAAAAAAAATCTAGAAAAAAAATCTAGAAAAAAATCGAGAAAATAAATCGAGAAAAAAAATCTAGAAAAAAAATCTAGAAAAAAAATCTAGAAAATAAATCTAGAAAAAAATCTAGAAAAAAAATCTAGAAAAAAATCTAGAAAAAAAATCTAGAAAAAAAATCTAGAAAAAAATCTAGAAAAAAATCTAGAAAATAAATCTAAAAAAAAATCTAGAAAGAAATCTAGAAAAAAAATCTAGAAAAAAATCTAGAAAAAAAATCTAGAAAAAAAATCTAGAAAAAAATCTAGAAAATAAATCGAGAAAAAAATCTAGAAAAAAATCTAGAAAAAAAATCTCAAAAAAAATCTAGAAAAAAATCTAGAAAATAAATCTAGAAAAAACATCTAGAAGAAAATCTAGAAAAAAATCTAGAAAAAAAATCTAGAAAAAAAATCTAGAAAAAAAATCTAGAAAAAAATCTAGAAAAAAAATCTAGAAAAAAATCTAGAAAATAAATCTAGAAAAAAAATCTAGAAAAAAATCTAGAAAAAAAATCTAGAAAAAAATCTAGAAAATAAATCTAGAAAAAAAATCTAGAAAAAAAATCTAGAAAAAAAATCTAGAAAAAAAATCTAGAAAAAAATCTAGAAAAAAAATCTAGAAAGAAATCTAGAAAAAAAATCTAGAAAAAAAATCTAGAAAATAAATCTAGAAAAAAATCTAGAAAAAAAATCTAGAAAATAAATCTAGAAAAAAATCTAGAAAAAAAATCTAGAAAAAAATCTAGAAAATAAATCTAAAAAAAAATCTAGAAAATAAATCTAGAAAAAAAATCTAGAAAAAAAATCTAGAAAAAACATCTAGAAAAAAAATCTAGAAAAAAAATCTAGAAAAAAAATCTAGAAAAAAATCTAGAAAAAAAATCTAGAAAAAAAATCTAGAAAAAAATCGAGAAAATAAATCGAGAAAAAAAATCTAGAAAAAAAATCTAGAAAAAAAATCTAGAAAATAAATCTAGAAAAAAATCTAGAAAAAAAATCTAGAAAAAAATCTAGAAAAAAAATCTAGAAAAAAAATCTAGAAAAAAATCTAGAAAAAAATCTAGAAAATAAATCTAAAAAAAAATCTAGAAAGAAATCTAGAAAAAAAATCTAGAAAAAAATCTAGAAAAAAAATCTAGAAAAAAAATCTAGAAAAAAATCTAGAAAATAAATCGAGAAAAAAATCTAGAAAAAAATCTAGAAAAAAAATCTCAAAAAAAATCTAGAAAAAAATCTAGAAAATAAATCTAAAAAAAAATCTAGAAAATAAATCTAGAAAAAAAATCTAGAAAAAAAATCTAGAAAAAAATCTAGAAAAAAATCTAGAAAAAAATCTAGAAAATAAATCTAAAAAAAAATCTAGAAAAAAAATCTAGAAAAAAAATCTAGAAAAAAATCTAGAAAAAAAATCTAGAAAAAAAATCTAGAAAAAAATCTAGAAAAAAAATCTAGAAAAAAAATCTAGAAAAAAATCTAGAAAATAAATCGAGAAAAAAATCTAGAAAAAAATCTAGAAAAAAATCTAGAAAAAAAATCTAGAAAAAAATCTAGAAAAAAAATCTAGAAAAAAAATCTAGAAAAAAATCTAGAAAATAAATCTAAAAAAAAATCTAGAAAAAAAATCTAGAAAAAAAATCTAGAAAAAAAATCTAGAAAAAAATCTAGAAAAAAATCTAGAAAAAAATCTAGAAAAAAATCTAGAAAAAAATCTAGAAAATAAATCTAAAAAAAAATCTAGAAAGAAATCTAGAAAAAAATCTAGAAAAAAAATCTAGAAAAAAATCTAGAAAAAAAATCTAGAAAAAAATCTAGAAAAAAAATCTAGAAAAAAAATCTAGAAAAAAATCTAGAAAATAAATCGAGAAAAAAATCTAGAAAAAAATCTAGAAAAAAAATCTAAAAAGAAATCTAAAAAAAAATCTAGAAAATAAATCTAAAAAAAAATCTAGAAAATAAATCTAGAAAAAAAATCTAGAAAAAAAATCTAGAAAAAAATCTAGAAAAAAATCTAGAAAAAAATCTAGAAAATAAATCTAAAAAAAAATCTAGAAAAAAAATCTAGAAAAAAAATCTAGAAAAAAAATCTAGAAAATAAATCTAGAAAAAAAATCTAGAAAAAAAATCTAGAAAAAAAATCTAGAAAAAAATCTAGAAAAAAATCTAGAAAAAAATCTAGAAAAAAAATCTAAAAAAAAATCTAGAAAAAAAATCTAGAAAAAAAATCTAGAAAAAAATCTAGAAAAAAAATCTAGAAAAAAAATCTAGAAAAAAATCTAGAAAAAAATCTAGAAAATAAATCTAAAAAAAAATCTAGAAAGAAATCTAGAAAAAAATCTAGAAAAAAAATCTAGAAAATAAATCTAGAAAAAAATCTAGAAAAAAAATCTAGAAAAAAATCTAGAAAATAAATCTAAAAAAAAATCTAGAAAAAAATCTAGAAAATAAATCTAGAAAAAAAATCTAGAAAAAAAATCTAGAAAAAACATCTAGAAAAAAAATCTAGAAAAAAAATCTAGAAAAAAAATCTAGAAAAAAATCTAGAAAAAAAATCTAGAAAAAAAATCTAGAAAAAAATCTAGAAAATAAATCGAGAAAAAAATCTAGAAAAAAATCTAGAAAAAAATCTAGAAAAAAAATCTAGAAAAAAATCTAGAAAAAAATCTAGAAAATAAATCTAAAAAAAAATCTAGAAAATAAATCTAGAAAAAAAATCTAGAAAAAAAATCTAAAAAAAAATCTAGAAAGAAATCTAGAAAATAATCTAGAAAAAAAATCTAGAAAAAAATCTAGAAAAAAAATCTAGAAAAAAATCTAGAAAAAAAATCTAGAAAAAAAATCTAGAAAAAAATCTAGAAAATAAATCGAGAAAAAAATCTAGAAAAAAATCTAGAAAAAAAATCTAAAAAAAAATCTAAAAAAAAATCTAGAAAATAAATCTAAAAAAAAATCTAGAAAATAAATCTAGAAAAAAAATCTAGAAAAAAAATCTAGAAAAAAATCTAGAAAAAAATCTAGAAAAAAATCTAGAAAATAAATCTAAAAAAAAATCTAGAAAAAAAATCTAGAAAAAAAATCTAGAAAAAAAATCTAGAAAATAAATCTAGAAAAAAAATCTAGAAAAAAAATCTAGAAAAAAAATCTAGAAAAAAATCTAGAAAAAAATCTAGAAAAAAATCTAGAAAAAAAATCTAAAAAAAAATCTAGAAAAAAAATCTAGAAAAAAAATCTAGAAAAAAATCTAGAAAAAAAATCTAGAAAAAAAATCTAGAAAAAAATCTAGAAAAAAATCTAGAAAATAAATCTAAAAAAAAATCTAGAAAGAAATCTAGAAAAAAATCTAGAAAAAAAATCTAGAAAATAAATCTAGAAAAAAATCTAGAAAAAAAATCTAGAAAAAAATCTAGAAAATAAATCTAAAAAAAAATCTAGAAAAAACATCTAGAAAAAAAATCTAGAAAAAAAATCTAGAAAAAAAATCTAGAAAAAAATCTAGAAAAAAAATCTAGAAAAAAAATCGAGAAAAAAATCGAGAAAATAAATCGAGAAAAAAAATCTAGAAAAAAAATCTAGAAAAAAAATCTAGAAAATAAATCTAGAAAAAAATCTAGAAAAAAAATCTAGAAAAAAATCTAGAAAAAAAATCTAGAAAAAAAATCTAGAAAAAAATCTAGAAAAAAATCTAGAAAATAAATCTAAAAAAAAATCTAGAAAGAAATCTAGAAAAAAAATCTAGAAAAAAAATCTAGAAAAAAATCTAGAAAAAAAATCTAGAAAAAAAATCTAGAAAAAAATCTAGAAAATAAATCGAGAAAAAAATCTAGAAAAAAATCTAGAAAAAAAATCTAAAAAGAAATCTAAAAAAAAATCTAGAAAATAAATCTAAAAAAAAATCTAGAAAATAAATCTAGAAAAAAAATCTAGAAAAAAAATCTAGAAAAAAATCTAGAAAAAAATCTAGAAAAAAATCTAGAAAATAAATCTAAAAAAAAATCTAGAAAAAAAATCTAGAAAAAAAATCTAGAAAAAAAATCTAGAAAATAAATCTAGAAAAAAAATCTAGAAAAAAAATCTAGAAAAAAAATCTAGAAAAAAATCTAGAAAAAAATCTAGAAAAAAATCTAGAAAAAAAATCTAAAAAAAAATCTAGAAAATAAATCTAAAAAAAAATCTAGAAAGAAATCTAGAAAAAAATCTAGAAAAAAAATCTAGAAAATAAATCTAGAAAAAAATCTAGAAAAAAAATCTAGAAAAAAATCTAGAAAAAAAATCTAGAAAAAAATCTAGAAAAAAAATCTAGAAAAAAAATCTAGAAAAAAATCTAGAAAATAAATCGAGAAAAAAATCTAGAAAAAAATCTAGAAAAAAAATCTAAAAAAAAATCTAGAAAATAAATCTAAAAAAAAATCTAGAAAGAAATCTAGAAAAAAATCTAGAAAAAAAATCTAGAAAATAAATCTAGAAAAAAATCTAGAAAGAAATCTAGAAAAAAAATCTAGAAAAAAAATCTAGAAAAAAATCTAGAAAAAAAATCTAGAAAAAAAATCTAGAAAAAAATCTAGAAAATAAATCGAGAAAAAAATCTAGAAAAAAATCTAGAAAAAAAATCTAAAAAGAAATCTAAAAAAAAATCTAGAAAATAAATCTAAAAAAAAATCTAGAAAATAAATCTAGAAAAAAAATCTAGAAAAAAAATCTAGAAAAAAATCTAGAAAAAAATCTAGAAAAAAATCTAGAAAATAAATCTAAAAAAAAATCTAGAAAAAAAATCTAGAAAAAAAATCTAGAAAAAAAATCTAGAAAATAAATCTAGAAAAAAAATCTAGAAAAAAAATCTAGAAAAAAAATCTAGAAAAAAATCTAGAAAAAAAATCTAGAAAAAAAATCTAGAAAAAAATCTAGAAAAAAATCTAGAAAATAAATCTAAAAAAAAATCTAGAAAGAAATCTAGAAAAAAATCTAGAAAAAAAATCTAGAAAATAAATCTAGAAAAAAATCTAGAAAAAAAATCTAGAAAAAAATCTAGAAAATAAATCTAAAAAAAAATCTAGAAAAAAATCTAGAAAATAAATCTAGAAAAAAAATCTAGAAAAAAAATCTAGAAAAAACATCTAGAAAAAAAATCTAGAAAAAAAATCTAGAAAAAAAATCTAGAAAAAAATCTAGAAAAAAAATCTAGAAAAAAAATCTAGAAAAAAATCTAGAAAATAAATCGAGAAAAAAATCTAGAAAAAAATCTAGAAAAAAATCTAGAAAAAAAATCTAGAAAAAAATCTAGAAAAAAATCTAGAAAATAAATCTAAAAAAAAATCTAGAAAAAAAATCTAGAAAAAAAATCTAGAAAAAAATCTAGAAAATAAATCGAGAAAAAAATCTAGAAAAAAATCTAGAAAAAAAATCTAAAAAAAAATCTAAAAAAAAATCTAGAAAATAAATCTAAAAAAAAATCTAGAAAATAAATCTAGAAAAAAAATCTAGAAAAAAAATCTAGAAAAAAATCTAGAAAAAAATCTAGAAAAAAATCTAGAAAATAAATCTAAAAAAAAATCTAGAAAAAAAATCTAGAAAAAAAATCTAGAAAAAAAATCTAGAAAATAAATCTAGAAAAAAAATCTAGAAAAAAAATCTAGAAAAAAAATCTAGAAAAAAATCTAGAAAAAAATCTAGAAAAAAATCTAGAAAAAAAATCTAAAAAAAAATCTAGAAAAAAAATCTAGAAAAAAAATCTAGAAAAAAATCTAGAAAAAAAATCTAGAAAAAAAATCTAGAAAAAAATCTAGAAAAAAATCTAGAAAATAAATCTAAAAAAAAATCTAGAAAGAAATCTAGAAAAAAATCTAGAAAAAAAATCTAGAAAATAAATCTAGAAAAAAATCTAGAAAAAAAATCTAGAAAAAAATCTAGAAAATAAATCTAAAAAAAAATCTAGAAAAAAATCTAGAAAATAAATCTAGAAAAAAAATCTAGAAAAAAAATCTAGAAAAAACATCTAGAAAAAAAATCTAGAAAAAAAATCTAGAAAAAAAATCTAGAAAAAAATCTAGAAAAAAAATCTAGAAAAAAAATCTAGAAAAAAATCTAGAAAATAAATCGAGAAAAAAATCTAGAAAAAAATCTAGAAAAAAATCTAGAAAAAAAATCTAGAAAAAAATCTAGAAAAAAATCTAGAAAATAAATCTAAAAAAAAATCTAGAAAATAAATCTAGAAAAAAAATCTAGAAAAAAAATCTAGAAAAAAAATCTAGAAAAAAATCTAGAAAAAAATCTAGAAAAAAATCTAGAAAAAAAATCTAAAAAAAAATCTAGAAAAAAAATCTAGAAAAAAAATCTAGAAAAAAATCTAGAAAAAAAATCTAGAAAAAAAATCTAGAAAAAAATCTAGAAAAAAATCTAGAAAATAAATCTAAAAAAAAATCTAGAAAGAAATCTAGAAAAAAAATCTAGAAAAAAAATCTAGAAAATAAATCTAGAAAAAAATCTAGAAAAAAAATCTAGAAAAAAATCTAGAAAATAAATCTAAAAAAAAATCTAGAAAAAAATCTAGAAAATAAATCTAGAAAAAAAATCTAGAAAAAAAATCTAGAAAAAACATCTAGAAAAAAAATCTAGAAAAAAAATCTAGAAAAAAATCTAGAAAAAAATCTAGAAAATAAATCTAGAAAAAAATCTAGAAAAAAAATCTAGAAAAAAATCTAGAAAATAAATCTAAAAAAAAATCTAGAAAAAAATCTAGAAAATAAATCTAGAAAAAAAATCTAGAAAAAAAATCTAGAAAAAACATCTAGAAGAAAATCTAGAAAAAAATCTAGAAAAAAAATCTAGAAAAAAAATCTAGAAAAAAAATCTAGAAAAAAATCTAGAAAAAAAATCTAGAAAGAAATCTAGAAAAAAAATCTAGAAAAAAAATCTAGAAAATAAATCTAGAAAAAAATCTAGAAAAAAAATCTAGAAAATAAATCTAGAAAAAAATCTAGAAAAAAAATCTAGAAAAAAATCTAGAAAATAAATCTAAAAAAAAATCTAGAAAAAAATCTAGAAAATAAATCTAGAAAAAAAATCTAGAAAAAAAATCTAGAAAAAACATCTAGAAAAAAAATCTAGAAAAAAAATCTAGAAAAAAAATCTAGAAAAAAATCTAGAAAAAAAATCTAGAAAAAAAATCTAGAAAAAAATCGAGAAAAAAAATCTAGAAAAAAAATCTAGAAAAAAAATCTAGAAAATAAATCTAGAAAAAAATCTAGAAAAAAAATCTAGAAAAAAATCTAGAAAAAAATCTAGAAAAAAAATCTAGAAAAAAAATCTAGAAAAAAATCTAGAAAAAAAATCTAGAAAAAAAATCTAGAAAAAAATCTAGAAAATAAATCGAGAAAAAAATCTAGAAAAAAATCTAGAAAAAAATCTAGAAAAAAAATCTAGAAAAAAATCTAGAAAAAAAATCTAGAAAAAAAATCTAGAAAAAAATCTAGAAAATAAATCTAAAAAAAAATCTAGAAAAAAAATCTAGAAAAAAAATCTAGAAAAAAAATCTAGAAAAAAATCTAGAAAAAAATCTAGAAAAAAATCTAGAAAAAAATCTAGAAAAAAATCTAGAAAATAAATCTAAAAAAAAATCTAGAAAGAAATCTAGAAAAAAATCTAGAAAAAAAATCTAGAAAAAAATCTAGAAAAAAAATCTAGAAAAAAATCTAGAAAAAAAATCTAGAAAAAAAATCTAGAAAAAAATCTAGAAAATAAATCGAGAAAAAAATCTAGAAAAAAATCTAGAAAAAAAATCTAAAAAGAAATCTAAAAAAAAATCTAGAAAATAAATCTAAAAAAAAATCTAGAAAATAAATCTAGAAAAAAAATCTAGAAAAAAAAATCTAGAAAAAAATCTAGAAAAAAATCTAGAAAAAAATCTAGAAAATAAATCTAAAAAAAAATCTAGAAAAAAAATCTAGAAAAAAAATCTAGAAAAAAAATCTAGAAAATAAATCTAGAAAAAAAATCTAGAAAAAAAATCTAGAAAAAAAATCTAGAAAAAAATCTAGAAAAAAATCTAGAAAAAAATCTAGAAAAAAAATCTAAAAAAAAATCTAGAAAAAAAATCTAGAAAAAAAATCTAGAAAAAAATCTAGAAAAAAAATCTAGAAAAAAAATCTAGAAAAAAATCTAGAAAAAAATCTAGAAAATAAATCTAAAAAAAAATCTAGAAAGAAATCTAGAAAAAAATCTAGAAAAAAAATCTAGAAAATAAATCTAGAAAAAAATCTAGAAAAAAAATCTAGAAAAAAATCTAGAAAATAAATCTAAAAAAAAATCTAGAAAAAAATCTAGAAAATAAATCTAGAAAAAAAATCTAGAAAAAAAATCTAGAAAAAACATCTAGAAAAAAAATCTAGAAAAAAAATCTAGAAAAAAAATCTAGAAAAAAATCTAGAAAAAAAATCTAGAAAAAAAATCTAGAAAAAAATCTAGAAAATAAATCGAGAAAAAAATCTAGAAAAAAATCTAGAAAAAAATCTAGAAAAAAAATCTAGAAAAAAATCTAGAAAAAAATCTAGAAAATAAATCTAAAAAAAAATCTAGAAAATAAATCTAGAAAAAAAATCTAGAAAAAAAATCTAAAAAAAAATCTAGAAAGAAATCTAGAAAATAATCTAGAAAAAAAATCTAGAAAAAAATCTAGAAAAAAAATCTAGAAAAAAATCTAGAAAAAAAATCTAGAAAAAAAATCTAGAAAAAAATCTAGAAAATAAATCGAGAAAAAAATCTAGAAAAAAATCTAGAAAAAAAATCTAAAAAAAAATCTAAAAAAAAATCTAGAAAATAAATCTAAAAAAAAATCTAGAAAATAAATCTAGAAAAAAAATCTAGAAAAAAAATCTAGAAAAAAATCTAGAAAAAAATCTAGAAAAAAATCTAGAAAATAAATCTAAAAAAAAATCTAGAAAAAAAATCTAGAAAAAAAATCTAGAAAAAAAATCTAGAAAATAAATCTAGAAAAAAAATCTAGAAAAAAAATCTAGAAAAAAAATCTAGAAAAAAATCTAGAAAAAAATCTAGAAAAAAATCTAGAAAAAAAATCTAAAAAAAAATCTAGAAAAAAAATCTAGAAAAAAAATCTAGAAAAAAATCTAGAAAAAAAATCTAGAAAAAAAATCTAGAAAAAAATCTAGAAAAAAATCTAGAAAATAAATCTAAAAAAAAATCTAGAAAGAAATCTAGAAAAAAATCTAGAAAAAAAATCTAGAAAATAAATCTAGAAAAAAATCTAGAAAAAAAATCTAGAAAAAAATCTAGAAAATAAATCTAAAAAAAAATCTAGAAAAAACATCTAGAAAAAAAATCTAGAAAAAAAATCTAGAAAAAAAATCTAGAAAAAAATCTAGAAAAAAAATCTAGAAAAAAAATCTAGAAAAAAATCGAGAAAATAAATCGAGAAAAAAAATCTAGAAAAAAAATCTAGAAAAAAAATCTAGAAAATAAATCTAGAAAAAAATCTAGAAAAAAAATCTAGAAAAAAATCTAGAAAAAAAATCTAGAAAAAAAATCTAGAAAAAAATCTAGAAAAAAATCTAGAAAATAAATCTAAAAAAAAATCTAGAAAGAAATCTAGAAAAAAAATCTAGAAAAAAAATCTAGAAAAAAATCTAGAAAAAAAATCTAGAAAAAAAATCTAGAAAAAAATCTAGAAAATAAATCGAGAAAAAAATCTAGAAAAAAATCTAGAAAAAAAATCTAAAAAGAAATCTAAAAAAAAATCTAGAAAATAAATCTAAAAAAAAATCTAGAAAATAAATCTAGAAAAAAAATCTAGAAAAAAAATCTAGAAAAAAATCTAGAAAAAAATCTAGAAAAAAATCTAGAAAATAAATCTAAAAAAAAATCTAGAAAAAAAATCTAGAAAAAAAATCTAGAAAAAAAATCTAGAAAATAAATCTAGAAAAAAAATCTAGAAAAAAAATCTAGAAAAAAAATATAGAAAAAAATCTAGAAAAAAATCTAGAAAAAAATCTAGAAAAAAAATCTAAAAAAAAATCTAGAAAAAAAATCTAGAAAAAAAATCTAGAAAAAAATCTAGAAAAAAAATCTAGAAAAAAAATCTAGAAAAAAATCTAGAAAAAAATCTAGAAAATAAATCTAAAAAAAAATCTAGAAAGAAATCTAGAAAAAAATCTAGAAAAAAAATCTAGAAAATAAATCTAGAAAAAAATCTAGAAAAAAAATCTAGAAAAAAATCTAGAAAATAAATCTAAAAAAAATCTAGAAAAAAATCTAGAAAATAAATCTAGAAAAAAAATCTAGAAAAAAAATCTAGAAAAAACATCTAGAAAAAAAATCTAGAAAAAAAATCTAGAAAAAAAATCTAGAAAAAAATCTAGAAAAAAAATCTAGAAAAAAAATCTAGAAAAAAATCTAGAAAATAAATCGAGAAAAAAATCTAGAAAAAAATCTAGAAAAAAATCTAGAAAAAAAATCTAGAAAAAAATCTAGAAAAAAATCTAGAAAATAAATCTAAAAAAAAATCTAGAAAATAAATCTAGAAAAAAAATCTAGAAAAAAAATCTAAAAAAAAATCTAGAAAGAAATCTAGAAAATAATCTAGAAAAAAAATCTAGAAAAAAATCTAGAAAAAAAATCTAGAAAAAAATCTAGAAAATAAATCGAGAAAAAAAATCTAGAAAAAAATCTAGAAAATAAATCGAGAAAAAAATCTAGAAAAAAATCTAGAAAAAAAATCTAAAAAAAAATCTAAAAAAAAATCTAGAAAATAAATCTAAAAAAAAATCTAGAAAATAAATCTAGAAAAAAAATCTAGAAAAAAAATCTAGAAAAAAATCTAGAAAAAAATCTAGAAAAAAATCTAGAAAATAAATCTAAAAAAAAATCTAGAAAAAAAATCTAGAAAAAAAATCTAGAAAAAAAATCTAGAAAATAAATCTAGAAAAAAAATCTAGAAAAAAAATCTAGAAAAAAAATCTAGAAAAAAATCTAGAAAAAAATCTAGAAAAAAATCTAGAAAAAAAATCTAAAAAAAAATCTAGAAAAAAAATCTAGAAAAAAAATCTAGAAAAAAATCTAGAAAAAAAATCTAGAAAAAAAATCTAGAAAAAAATCTAGAAAAAAAATCTAGAAAAAAAATCTAGAAAAAAATCTAGAAAAAAATCTAGAAAATAAATCTAAAAAAAAATCTAGAAAGAAATCTAGAAAAAAAATCTAGAAAAAAAATCTAGAAAAAAATCTAGAAAAAAAATCTAGAAAAAAAATCTAGAAAAAAATCTAGAAAATAAATCGAGAAAAAAATCTAGAAAAAAATCTAGAAAAAAAATCTAAAAAGAAATCTAAAAAAAAATCTAGAAAATAAATCTAAAAAAAAATCTAGAAAATAAATCTAGAAAAAAAATCTAGAAAAAAAATCTAGAAAAAAATCTAGAAAAAAATCTAGAAAAAAATCTAGAAAATAAATCTAAAAAAAAATCTAGAAAAAAAATCTAGAAAAAAAATCTAGAAAAAAAATCTAGAAAATAAATCTAGAAAAAAAATCTAGAAAAAAAATCTAGAAAAAAAATATAGAAAAAAATCTAGAAAAAAATCTAGAAAAAAATCTAGAAAAAAAATCTAAAAAAAAATCTAGAAAAAAAATCTAGAAAAAAAATCTAGAAAAAAATCTAGAAAAAAAATCTAGAAAAAAAATCTAGAAAAAAATCTAGAAAAAAATCTAGAAAATAAATCTAAAAAAAAATCTAGAAAGAAATCTAGAAAAAAATCTAGAAAAAAAATCTAGAAAATAAATCTAGAAAAAAATCTAGAAAAAAAATCTAGAAAAAAATCTAGAAAATAAATCTAAAAAAAATCTAGAAAAAAATCTAGAAAATAAATCTAGAAAAAAAATCTAGAAAAAAAATCTAGAAAAAACATCTAGAAAAAAAATCTAGAAAAAAAATCTAGAAAAAAAATCTAGAAAAAAATCTAGAAAAAAAATCTAGAAAAAAAATCTAGAAAAAAATCTAGAAAATAAATCGAGAAAAAAATCTAGAAAAAAATCTAGAAAAAAATCTAGAAAAAAAATCTAGAAAAAAATCTAGAAAAAAATCTAGAAAATAAATCTAAAAAAAAATCTAGAAAATAAATCTAGAAAAAAAATCTAGAAAAAAAATCTAAAAAAAAATCTAGAAAGAAATCTAGAAAATAATCTAGAAAAAAAATCTAGAAAAAAATCTAGAAAAAAAATCTAGAAAAAAATCTAGAAAATAAATCGAGAAAAAAAATCTAGAAAAAAATCTAGAAAATAAATCGAGAAAAAAATCTAGAAAAAAATCTAGAAAAAAAATCTAAAAAAAAATCTAAAAAAAAATCTAGAAAATAAATCTAAAAAAAAATCTAGAAAATAAATCTAGAAAAAAAATCTAGAAAAAAAATCTAGAAAAAAATCTAGAAAAAAATCTAGAAAAAAATCTAGAAAATAAATCTAAAAAAAAATCTAGAAAAAAAATCTAGAAAAAAAATCTAGAAAAAAAATCTAGAAAATAAATCTAGAAAAAAAATCTAGAAAAAAAATCTAGAAAAAAAATCTAGAAAAAAATCTAGAAAAAAATCTAGAAAAAAATCTAGAAAAAAAATCTAAAAAAAAATCTAGAAAAAAAATCTAGAAAAAAAATCTAGAAAAAAATCTAGAAAAAAAATCTAGAAAAAAAATCTAGAAAAAAATCTAGAAAAAAATCTAGAAAATAAATCTAAAAAAAAATCTAGAAAGAAATCTAGAAAAAAATCTAGAAAAAAAATCTAGAAAATAAATCTAGAAAAAAATCTAGAAAAAAAATCTAGAAAAAAATCTAGAAAATAAATCTAAAAAAAAATCTAGAAAAAAATCTAGAAAATAAATCTAGAAAAAAAATCTAGAAAAAAAATCTAGAAAAAACATCTAGAAAAAAAATCTAGAAAAAAAATCTAGAAAAAAAATCTAGAAAAAAATCTAGAAAAAAAATCTAGAAAAAAAATCTAGAAAAAAATCTAGAAAATAAATCGAGAAAAAAATCTAGAAAAAAATCTAGAAAAAAATCTAGAAAAAAAATCTAGAAAAAAATCTAGAAAAAAATCTAGAAAATAAATCTAAAAAAAAATCTAGAAAATAAATCTAGAAAAAAAATCTAGAAAAAAAATCTAGAAAAAAAATCTAGAAAAAAATCTAGAAAAAAATCTAGAAAAAAATCTAGAAAAAAAATCTAAAAAAAAATCTAGAAAAAAAATCTAGAAAAAAAATCTAGAAAAAAATCTAGAAAAAAAATCTAGAAAAAAAATCTAGAAAAAAATCTAGAAAAAAATCTAGAAAATAAATCTAAAAAAAAATCTAGAAAGAAATCTAGAAAAAAAATCTAGAAAAAAAATCTAGAAAATAAATCTAGAAAAAAATCTAGAAAAAAAATCTAGAAAAAAATCTAGAAAATAAATCTAAAAAAAAATCTAGAAAAAAATCTAGAAAATAAATCTAGAAAAAAAATCTAGAAAAAAAATCTAGAAAAAACATCTAGAAAAAAAATCTAGAAAAAAAATCTAGAAAAAAATCTAGAAAAAAATCTAGAAAAAAATCTAGAAAATAAATCTAAAAAAAAATCTAGAAAGAAAATCTAGAAAAAAAATCTAGAAAAAAATCTAGAAAAAAAATCTAGAAAAAAATCTAGAAAATAAATCTAAAAAAAAATCTAGAAAAAAATCTAGAAAATAAATCTAGAAAAAAAATCTAGAAAAAAAATCTAGAAAAAACATCTAGAAGAAAATCTAGAAAAAAATCTAGAAAAAAAATCTAGAAAAAAAATCTAGAAAAAAAATCTAGAAAAAAATCTAGAAAAAAAATCTAGAAAGAAATCTAGAAAAAAAATCTAGAAAAAAAATCTAGAAAATAAATCTAGAAAAAAATCTAGAAAAAAAATCTAGAAAATAAATCTAGAAAAAAATCTAGAAAAAAAATCTAGAAAAAAATCTAGAAAATAAATCTAAAAAAAAATCTAGAAAAAAATCTAGAAAATAAATCTAGAAAAAAAATCTAGAAAAAAAATCTAGAAAAAACATCTAGAAGAAAATCTAGAAAAAAATCTAGAAAAAAAATCTAGAAAAAAAATCTAGAAAAAAAATCTAGAAAAAAATCTAGAAAAAAAATCTAGAAAGAAATCTAGAAAAAAAATCTAGAAAAAAAATCTAGAAAATAAATCTAGAAAAAAATCTAGAAAAAAAATCTAGAAAATAAATCTAGAAAAAAATCTAGAAAAAAAATCTAGAAAAAAATCTAGAAAATAAATCTAAAAAAAAATCTAGAAAAAAATCTAGAAAATAAATCTAGAAAAAAAATCTAGAAAAAAAATCTAGAAAAAACATCTAGAAAAAAAATCTAGAAAAAAAATCTAGAAAAAAAATCTAGAAAAAAATCTAGAAAAAAAATCTAGAAAAAAAATCTAGAAAAAAATCGAGAAAAAAAATCTAGAAAAAAAATCTAGAAAAAAAATCTAGAAAATAAATCTAGAAAAAAATCTAGAAAAAAAATCTAGAAAAAAATCTAGAAAAAAAATCTAGAAAAAAAATCTAGAAAAAAATCTAGAAAAAAATCTAGAAAATAAATCTAAAAAAAAATCTAGAAAGAAATCTAGAAAAAAAATCTAGAAAAAAATCTAGAAAAAAAATCTAGAAAAAAAATCTAGAAAAAAATCTAGAAAATAAATCGAGAAAAAAATCTAGAAAAAAATCTAGAAAAAAAATCTCAAAAAAAATCTAGAAAAAAATCTAGAAAATAAATCTAAAAAAAAATCTAGAAAATAAATCTAGAAAAAAAATCTAGAAAAAAAATCTAGAAAAAAATCTAGAAAAAAATCTAGAAAAAAATCTAGAAAATAAATCTAAAAAAAAATCTAGAAAAAAAATCTAGAAAAAAAATCTAGAAAAAATTCTAGAAAAAAAATCTAGAAAAAAAATCTAGAAAAAAATCTAGAAAAAAATCTAGAAAATAAATCTAAAAAAAAATCTAGAAAATAAATCTAGAAAAAAAATCTAGAAAAAAAATCTAGAAAAAAAATCTAGAAAAAAATCTAGAAAAAAATCTAGAAAAAAATCTAGAAAATAAATCTAAAAAAAAATCTAGAAAAAAAATCTAGAAAAAAAATCTAGAAAAAAATCTAGAAAAAAAATCTAGAAAAAAAATCTAGAAAAAAATCTAGAAAAAAATCTAGAAAATAAATCTAAAAAAAAATCTAGAAAGAAATCTAGAAAAAAATCTAGAAAAAAAATCTAGAAAAAAATCTAGAAAAAAAATCTAGAAAAAACATCTAGAAAAAAAATCTAGAAAAAAAATCTAGAAAAAAAATCTAGAAAAAAATCTAGAAAAAAAATCTAGAAAAAAATCTAGAAAATAAATCTAAAAAAAAATCTAGAAAAAAATCTAGAAAATAAATCTAGAAAAAAAATCTAGAAAAAACATCTAGAAGAAAATCTAGAAAAAAATCTAGAAAAAAAATCTAGAAAAAAAATCTAGAAAAAAAATCTAGAAAAAAATCTAGAAAAAAAATCTAGAAAAAAATCTAGAAAAAAAATCTAGAAAAAAATCTAGAAAATAAATCTAAAAAAAAATCTAGAAAAAAATCTAGAAAATAAATCTAGAAAAAAAATCTAGAAAAAAAATCTAGAAAAAACATCTAGAAAAAAAATCTAGAAAAAAAATCTAGAAAAAAAATCTAGAAAAAAATCTAGAAAAAAAATCTAGAAAAAAAATCTAGAAAAAAATCTAGAAAAAAAATCTAGAAAGAAATCTAGAAAAAAAATCTAGAAAAAAAATCTAGAAAATAAATCTAGAAAAAAATCTAGAAAAAAAATCTAGAAAATAAATCTAGAAAAAAATCTAGAAAAAAAATCTAGAAAAAAATCTAGAAAATAAATCTAAAAAAAAATCTAGAAAAAAATCTAGAAAATAAATCTAGAAAAAAAATCTAGAAAAAAAATCTAGAAAAAACATCTAGAAGAAAATCTAGAAAAAAATCTAGAAAAAAAATCTAGAAAAAAAATCTAGAAAAAAAATCTAGAAAAAAATCTAGAAAAAAAATCTAGAAAGAAATCTAGAAAAAAAATCTAGAAAAAAAATCTAGAAAATAAATCTAGAAAAAAATCTAGAAAAAAAATCTAGAAAATAAATCTAGAAAAAAATCTAGAAAAAAAATCTAGAAAAAAATCTAGAAAATAAATCAAAAAAAAAATCTAGAAAAAAATCTAGAAAATAAATCTAGAAAAAAAATCTAGAAAAAAAATCTAGAAAAAACATCTAGAAAAAAAATCTAGAAAAAAAATCTAGAAAAAAAATCTAGAAAAAAATCTAGAAAAAAAATCTAGAAAAAAAATCTAGAAAAAAATCGAGAAAATAAATCGAGAAAAAAAATCTAGAAAAAAAATCGAGAAAAAAAATCTAGAAAATAAATCTAGAAAAAAATCTAGAAAAAAAATCTAGAAAAAAATCTAGAAAAAAAATCTAGAAAAAAAATCTAGAAAAAAAATCTAGAAAAAAATCTAGAAAAAAATCTAGAAAATAAATCTAAAAAAAAATCTAGAAAGAAATCTAGAAAAAAAATCTAGAAAAAAATCTAGAAAAAAAATCTAGAAAAAAAATCTAGAAAAAAATCGAGAAAATAAATCGAGAAAAAAATCTAGAAAAAAATCTAGAAAAAAAATCTCAAAAAAAATCTAGAAAAAAATCTAGAAAAAAAATCTAAAAAAAAATCTAGAAAATAAATCTAGAAAAAAAATCTAGAAAAAAAATCTAGAAAAAAATCTAGAAAAAAATCTAGAAAAAAAATCTAGAAAAAAAATCTAGAAAATAAATCTAGAAAAAAATCTAGAAAAAAAATCTAGAAAAAAATCTAGAAAATAAATCTAAAAAAAAATCTAGAAAAAAATCTAGAAAATAAATCTAGAAAAAAAATCTAGAAAAAAAATCTAGAAAAAACATCTAGAAAAAAAATCTAGAAAAAAAATCTAGAAAAAAAATCTAAAAAAAAATCTAGAAAATAAATCTAGAAAAAAAATCTAGAAAAAAAATCTAGAAAAAAATCTAGAAAAAAATCTAGAAAAAAATCTAGAAAATAAATCTAAAAAAAAATCTAGAAAAAAAATCTAGAAAAAAATCTAGAAAAAAAATCTAGAAAAAAAATCTAGAAAAAAATCTAGAAAATAAATCGAGAAAAAAATCTAGAAAAAAATCTAGAAAAAAAATCTAGAAAAAAAATCTAGAAAATAAATCTAGAAAAAAATCTAGAAAAAAAATCTAGAAAAAAATCTAGAAAATAAATCTAAAAAAAAATCTAGAAAAAAATCTAGAAAATAAATCTAGAAAAAAAATCTAGAAAAAAAATCTAGAAAAAACATCTAGAAAAAAAATCTAGAAAAAAAATCTAGAAAAAAAATCTAGAAAAAAATCTAGAAAAAAAATCTAGAAAAAAATCTAGAAAAAAAATCTAGAAAAAAAATCTAGAAAATAATCTAGAAAAAAATCTAGAAAATAAATCTAAAAAAAAATCTAGAAAATAAATCTAGAAAAAAAATCTAGAAAAAAAATCTAGAAAAAAAATCTAGAAAAAAATCTAGAAAAAAATCTAGAAAAAAATCTAGAAAATAAATCTAAAAAAAAATCTAGAAAAAAAATCTAGAAAAAAAATCTAGAAAAAAATCTAGAAAAAAAATCTAGAAAAAAAATCTAGAAAAAAATCTAGAAAAAAATCTAGAAAATAAATCTAAAAAAAAATCTAGAAAGAAATCTAGAAAAAAATCTAGAAAAAAAATCTAGAAAAAAATCTAGAAAAAAAATCTAGAAAAAAATCTAGAAAAAAAATCTAGAAAAAAAATCTAGAAAAAAATATAGAAAATAAATCGAGAAAAAAATCTAGAAAAAAATCTAGAAAAAAAATCTAGAAAAAAAATCTAGAAAATAAATCTAGAAAAAAATCTAGAAAAAAAATCTAGAAAAAAATCTAGAAAATAAATCTAAAAAAAAATCTAGAAAAAAATCTAGAAAATAAATCTAGAAAAAAAATCTAGAAAAAAAATCTAGAAAAAACATCTAGAAAAAAAATCTAGAAAAAAAATCTAGAAAAAAAATCTAGAAAAAAATCTAGAAAAAAAATCTAGAAAAAAAATCTAGAAAAAAATCTAGAAAATAAATCGAGAAAAAAATCTAGAAAAAAATCTAGAAAAAAATCTAGAAAAAAAATCTAGAAAAAAATCTAGAAAAAAATCTAGAAAAAAATCTAGAAAAAAATCTAGAAAAAAATCTAGAAAAAAAATCTAAAAAAAATTCTAGAAAATAAATCTAGAAAAAAAAAAATCTAGAAAAAAATCTAGAAAAAAATCTAGAAAATAAATCTAAAAAAAAATCTAGAAAAAAAATCTAGAAAAAAAATCTAGAAAAAAATCTAGAAAAAAAATCTAGAAAAAAAATCTAGAAAAAAATCTAGAAAAAAATCTAGAAAATAAATCTAAAAAAAAATCTAGAAAGAAATCTAGAAAAAAATCTAGAAAAAAAATCTAGAAAAAAATCTAGAAAAAAAATCTAGAAAAAAATCTAGAAAAAAAATCTAGAAAAAAAATCTAGAAAAAAATCTAGAAAATAAATCGAGAAAAAAATCTAGAAAAAAATCTAGAAAATAAATCTAAAAAAAAATCTAGAAAAAGATCTAGGAAAAAATCTAGAAAAAAATCTAGAAAAAAAATCTAGAAAAAAATCTAGAAAATAAATCTAGAAAAAAAATCTAGAAAAAAAATCTAGAAAAAAATCTAGAAAAAAAATCTAGAAAGAAATCTAGAAAAAAAATCTAGAAAAAAAATCTAGAAAATAAATCTAGAAAAAAATCTAGAAAAAAAATCTAGAAAATAAATCTAGAAAAAAATCTAGAAAAAAATCTAGAAAATAAATCTAGAAAAAAAATCTAGAAAAAAAATCTAGAAAAAACATCTAGAAAAAAAATCTAGAAAAAAAATCTTGAAAAAAAATCTAGAAAAAAATCTAGAAAAAAAATCTAGAAAAAAAATCTAGAAAAAAATCGAGAAAATAAATCGAGAAAAAAAATCTAGAAAAAAAATCGAGAAAAAAAATCTAGAAAATAAATCTAGAAAAAAATCTAGAAAAAAAATCTAGAAAAAAATCTAGAAAAAAAATCTAGAAAAAAAATCTAGAAAAAAATCTAGAAAAAAATCTAGAAAAAAATCTAGAAAATAAATCTAAAAAAAAATCTAGAAAAAAATCTAGAAAATAAATCTAGAAAAAAAATCTAGAAAAAACATCTAGAAGAAAATCTAGAAAAAAATCTAGAAAAAAAATCTAGAAAAAAAATCTAGAAAAAAAATCTAGAAAAAAATCTAGAAAAAAAATCTAGAAAAAAATCTAGAAAAAAAATCTAGAAAAAAATCTAGAAAATAAATCTAAAAAAAAATCTAGAAAAAAATCTAGAAAATAAATCTAGAAAAAAAATCTAGAAAAAAAATCTAGAAAAAACATCTAGAAAAAAAATCTAGAAAAAAAATCTAGAAAAAAAATCTAGAAAAAAATCTAGAAAAAAAATCTAGAAAAAAAATCTAGAAAAAAATCTAGAAAAAAAATCTAGAAAGAAATCTAGAAAAAAAATCTAGAAAAAAAATCTAGAAAATAAATCTAGAAAAAAATCTAGAAAAAAAATCTAGAAAATAAATCTAGAAAAAAATCTAGAAAAAAAATCTAGAAAAAAATCTAGAAAATAAATCTAAAAAAAAATCTAGAAAAAAATCTAGAAAATAAATCTAGAAAAAAAATCTAGAAAAAAAATCTAGAAAAAACATCTAGAAGAAAATCTAGAAAAAAATCTAGAAAAAAAATCTAGAAAAAAAATCTAGAAAAAAAATCTAGAAAAAAATCTAGAAAAAAAATCTAGAAAGAAATCTAGAAAAAAAATCTAGAAAAAAAATCTAGAAAATAAATCTAGAAAAAAATCTAGAAAAAAAATCTAGAAAATAAATCTAGAAAAAAATCTAGAAAAAAAATCTAGAAAAAAATCTAGAAAATAAATCAAAAAAAAAATCTAGAAAAAAATCTAGAAAATAAATCTAGAAAAAAAATCTAGAAAAAAAATCTAGAAAAAACATCTAGAAAAAAAATCTAGAAAAAAAATCTAGAAAAAAAATCTAGAAAAAAATCTAGAAAAAAAATCTAGAAAAAAAATCTAGAAAAAAATCGAGAAAATAAATCGAGAAAAAAAATCTAGAAAAAAAATCGAGAAAAAAAATCTAGAAAATAAATCTAGAAAAAAATCTAGAAAAAAAATCTAGAAAAAAATCTAGAAAAAAAATCTAGAAAAAAAATCTAGAAAAAAAATCTAGAAAAAAATCTAGAAAAAAATCTAGAAAATAAATCTAAAAAAAAATCTAGAAAGAAATCTAGAAAAAAAATCTAGAAAAAAATCTAGAAAAAAAATCTAGAAAAAAAATCTAGAAAAAAATCGAGAAAATAAATCGAGAAAAAAATCTAGAAAAAAATCTAGAAAAAAAATCTCAAAAAAAATCTAGAAAAAAATCTAGAAAAAAAATCTAAAAAAAAATCTAGAAAATAAATCTAGAAAAAAAATCTAGAAAAAAAATCTAGAAAAAAATCTAGAAAAAAATCTAGAAAAAAAATCTAGAAAAAAAATCTAGAAAATAAATCTAGAAAAAAATCTAGAAAAAAAATCTAGAAAAAAATCTAGAAAATAAATCTAAAAAAAAATCTAGAAAAAAATCTAGAAAATAAATCTAGAAAAAAAATCTAGAAAAAAAATCTAGAAAAAACATCTAGAAAAAAAATCTAGAAAAAAAATCTAGAAAAAAAATCTAAAAAAAAATCTAGAAAATAAATCTAGAAAAAAAATCTAGAAAAAAAATCTAGAAAAAAATCTAGAAAAAAATCTAGAAAAAAATCTAGAAAATAAATCTAAAAAAAAATCTAGAAAAAAAATCTAGAAAAAAATCTAGAAAAAAAATCTAGAAAAAAAATCTAGAAAAAAATCTAGAAAATAAATCGAGAAAAAAATCTAGAAAAAAATCTAGAAAAAAAATCTAGAAAAAAAATCTAGAAAATAAATCTAGAAAAAAATCTAGAAAAAAAATCTAGAAAAAAATCTAGAAAATAAATCTAAAAAAAAATCTAGAAAAAAATCTAGAAAATAAATCTAGAAAAAAAATCTAGAAAAAAAATCTAGAAAAAACATCTAGAAAAAAAATCTAGAAAAAAAATCTAGAAAAAAAATCTAGAAAAAAATCTAGAAAAAAAATCTAGAAAAAAATCTAGAAAAAAAATCTAGAAAAAAAATCTAGAAAATAATCTAGAAAAAAATCTAGAAAATAAATCTAAAAAAAAATCTAGAAAATAAATCTAGAAAAAAAATCTAGAAAAAAAATCTAGAAAAAAAATCTAGAAAAAAATCTAGAAAAAAATCTAGAAAAAAATCTAGAAAATAAATCTAAAAAAAAATCTAGAAAAAAAATCTAGAAAAAAAATCTAGAAAAAAATCTAGAAAAAAAATCTAGAAAAAAAATCTAGAAAAAAATCTAGAAAAAAATCTAGAAAATAAATCTAAAAAAAAATCTAGAAAGAAATCTAGAAAAAAATCTAGAAAAAAAATCTAGAAAAAAATCTAGAAAAAAAATCTAGAAAAAAATCTAGAAAAAAAATCTAGAAAAAAAATCTAGAAAAAAATATAGAAAATAAATCGAGAAAAAAATCTAGAAAAAAATCTAGAAAAAAAATCTAGAAAAAAAATCTAGAAAATAAATCTAGAAAAAAATCTAGAAAAAAAATCTAGAAAAAAATCTAGAAAATAAATCTAAAAAAAAATCTAGAAAAAAATCTAGAAAATAAATCTAGAAAAAAAATCTAGAAAAAAAATCTAGAAAAAACATCTAGAAAAAAAATCTAGAAAAAAAATCTAGAAAAAAAATCTAGAAAAAAATCTAGAAAAAAAATCTAGAAAAAAAATCTAGAAAAAAATCTAGAAAATAAATCGAGAAAAAAATCTAGAAAAAAATCTAGAAAAAAATCTAGAAAAAAAATCTAGAAAAAAATCTAGAAAAAAATCTAGAAAAAAATCTAGAAAAAAATCTAGAAAAAAATCTAGAAAAAAAATCTAAAAAAAATTCTAGAAAATAAATCTAGAAAAAAAAAAATCTAGAAAAAAATCTAGAAAAAAATCTAGAAAATAAATCTAAAAAAAAATCTAGAAAAAAAATCTAGAAAAAAAATCTAGAAAAAAATCTAGAAAAAAAATCTAGAAAAAAAATCTAGAAAAAAATCTAGAAAAAAATCTAGAAAATAAATCTAAAAAAAAATCTAGAAAGAAATCTAGAAAAAAATCTAGAAAAAAAATCTAGAAAAAAATCTAGAAAAAAAATCTAGAAAAAAATCTAGAAAAAAAATCTAGAAAAAAAATCTAGAAAAAAATCTAGAAAATAAATCGAGAAAAAAATCTAGAAAAAAATCTAGAAAATAAATCTAAAAAAAAATCTAGAAAAAGATCTAGGAAAAAATCTAGAAAAAAATCTAGAAAAAAAATCTAGAAAAAAATCTAGAAAATAAATCTAGAAAAAAAATCTAGAAAAAAAATCTAGAAAAAAATCTAGAAAAAAAATCTAGAAAGAAATCTAGAAAAAAAATCTAGAAAAAAAATCTAGAAAATAAATCTAGAAAAAAATCTAGAAAAAAAATCTAGAAAATAAATCTAGAAAAAAATCTAGAAAAAAATCTAGAAAATAAATCTAGAAAAAAAATCTAGAAAAAAAATCTAGAAAAAACATCTAGAAAAAAAATCTAGAAAAAAAATCTTGAAAAAAAATCTAGAAAAAAATCTAGAAAAAAAATCTAGAAAAAAAATCTAGAAAAAAATCGAGAAAATAAATCGAGAAAAAAAATCTAGAAAAAAAATCGAGAAAAAAAATCTAGAAAATAAATCTAGAAAAAAATCTAGAAAAAAAATCTAGAAAAAAATCTAGAAAAAAAATCTAGAAAAAAAATCTAGAAAAAAATCTAGAAAAAAATCTAGAAAATAAATCTAAAAAAAAATCTAGAAAGAAATCTAGAAAAAAAATCTAGAAAAAAATCTAGAAAAAAAATCTAGAAAAAAAATCTAGAAAAAAATCGAGAAAATAAATCGAGAAAAAAATCTAGAAAAAAATCTAGAAAAAAAATCTCAAAAAAAATCTAGAAAAAAATCTAGAAAAAAAATCTAAAAAAAAATCTAGAAAATAAATCTAGAAAAAAAATCTAGAAAAAAAATCTAGAAAAAAATCTAGAAAAAAATCTAGAAAAAAATCTAGAAAATAAATCTAAAAAAAAATCTAGAAAAAAAATCTAGAAAAAAAATCTAGAAAAAAATCTAGAAAAAAAATCTAGAAAAAAAATCTAGAAAAAAATCTAGAAAAAAATCTAGAAAATAAATCTAAAAAAAAATCTAGAAAATAAATCTAAAAAAAAATCTAGAAAAAATCTAGAAAAAAAATCTAGAAAAAAATCTAGAAAAAAAATCTAGAAAAAAAATCTAGAAAAAAATCTAGAAAAAAATCTAGAAAATAAATCTAAAAAAAAATCTAGAAAGAAATCTAGAAAAAAATCTAGAAAAAAAATCTAGAAAAAAATCTAGAAAAAAAATCTAGAAAAAAATCTAGAAAAAAAATCTAGAAAAAAAATCTAGAAAAAAATCTAGAAAATAAATCGAGAAAAAAATCTAGAAAAAAATCTAGAAAAAAAATCTAGAAAAAAAATCTAGAAAATAAATCTAGAAAAAAATCTAGAAAAAAAATCTAGAAAAAAATCTAGAAAATAAATCTAAAAAAAAATCTAGAAAAAAATCTAGAAAATAAATCTAGAAAAAAAATCTAGAAAAAAAATCTAGAAAAAACATCTAGAAAAAAAATCTAGAAAAAAAATCTAGAAAAAAAATCTAGAAAAAAATCTAGAAAAAAAATCTAGAAAAAAATCTAGAAAAAAAATCTAGAAAAAAAATCTAGAAAATAATCTAGAAAAAAATCTAGAAAATAAATCTAAAAAAAAATCTAGAAAATAAATCTAGAAAAAAAATCTAGAAAAAAAATCTAGAAAAAAAATCTAGAAAAAAATCTAGAAAAAAATCTAGAAAAAAATCTAGAAAATAAATCTAAAAAAAAATCTAGAAAAAAAATCTAGAAAAAAAATCTAGAAAAAAATCTAGAAAAAAAATCTAGAAAAAAAATCTAGAAAAAAATCTAGAAAAAAATCTAGAAAATAAATCTAAAAAAAAATCTAGAAAGAAATCTAGAAAAAAATCTAGAAAAAAAATCTAGAAAAAAATCTAGAAAAAAAATCTAGAAAAAAATCTAGAAAAAAAATCTAGAAAAAAAATCTAGAAAAAAATATAGAAAATAAATCGAGAAAAAAATCTAGAAAAAAATCTAGAAAAAAAATCTAGAAAAAAAATCTAGAAAATAAATCTAGAAAAAAATCTAGAAAAAAAATCTAGAAAAAAATCTAGAAAATAAATCTAAAAAAAAATCTAGAAAAAAATCTAGAAAATAAATCTAGAAAAAAAATCTAGAAAAAAAATCTAGAAAAAACATCTAGAAAAAAAATCTAGAAAAAAAATCTAGAAAAAAAATCTAGAAAAAAATCTAGAAAAAAAATCTAGAAAAAAAATCTAGAAAAAAATCTAGAAAATAAATCGAGAAAAAAATCTAGAAAAAAATCTAGAAAAAAATCTAGAAAAAAAATCTAGAAAAAAATCTAGAAAAAAATCTAGAAAAAAATCTAGAAAAAAATCTAGAAAAAAATCTAGAAAAAAAATCTAAAAAAAATTCTAGAAAATAAATCTAGAAAAAAAAAAAAATCTAGAAAAAAATCTAGAAAAAAATCTAGAAAAAAATCTAGAAAATAAATCTAAAAAAAAATCTAGAAAAAAAATCTAGAAAAAAAATCTAGAAAAAAATCTAGAAAAAAAATCTAGAAAAAAAATCTAGAAAAAAATCTAGAAAAAAATCTAGAAAATAAATCTAAAAAAAAATCTAGAAAGAAATCTAGAAAAAAATCTAGAAAAAAAATCTAGAAAAAAATCTAGAAAAAAAATCTAGAAAAAAATCTAGAAAAAAAATCTAGAAAAAAAATCTAGAAAAAAATCTAGAAAATAAATCGAGAAAAAAATCTAGAAAAAAATCTAGAAAAAAAATCTAGAAAAAAAATTTAGAAAATAAATCTAGAAAAAAATCTAGAAAAAAAATCTAGAAAAAAATCTAGAAAATAAATCTAAAAAAAAATCTAGAAAAAAATCTAGAAAATAAATCTAGAAAAAAAATCTAGAAAAAAAATCTAGAAAAAACATCTAGAAAAAAAATCTAGAAAAAAAATCTAGAAAAAAAATCTAGAAAAAAATCTAGAAAAAAAATCTAGAAAAAACATCTAGAAAAAAAATCTAGAAAAAAAATCTAGAAAAAAAATCTAGAAAAAAATCTAGAAAAAAAATCTAGAAAAAAAATCTAGAAAAAAATCTAGAAAATAAATCGAGAAAAAAATCTAGAAAAAAATCTAGAAAAAAATCTAGAAAAAAAATCTAGAAAAAAATCTAGAAAAAAAATCTAGAAAAAAATCTAGAAAATAAATCTAAAAAAAAATCTAGAAAATAAATCTAGAAAAAAATCTAGAAAAAAATCTAGAAAAAAAATCTAGAAAAAAATCTAGAAAAAAATCTAGAAAAAAATCTAGAAAAATAATCTAAAAAAAAATCTAGAAAAAAAATCTAGAAAAAAAATCTAGAAAAAAATCTAGAAAAAAAATCTAGAAAAAAAATCTAGAAAAAAATCTAGAAAAAAATCTAGAAAATAAATCTTAAAAAAAATCTAGAAAGAAATCTAGAAAAAAATCTAGAAAAAAAATCTAGAAAATAAATCTAGAAAAAAATCTAGAAAAAAAATCTAGAAAAAAATCTAGAAAATAAATCTAAAAAAAAATCTAGAAAAAAATCTAGAAAATAAATCTAGAAAAAAAATCTAGAAAAAAAATCTAGAAAAAACATCTAGAAAAAAAATCTAGAAAAAGAATCTAGAAAAAAAATCTAGAAAAAAATCTAGAAAAAAAATCTAGAAAAAAAATCTATAAAAAAATCTAGAAAATAAATCGAGAAAAAAATCTAGAAAAAAATCTAGAAAATAAATCTAAAAAAAAATCTAGAAAAAGATCTAGAAAAAAATCTAGAAAAAAATCTAGAAAAAAAATCTAGAAAAAAATCTAGAAAAAAATCTAGAAAAAAATCTAGAAAATAAATCTAAAAAAAAATCTAGAAAGAAAATCTAGAAAAAAAATTAAGAAAAAAATCTAGAAAAAAAATCTAGAAAAAAATCTAGAAAATAAATCTAAAAAAAAATCTAGAAAAAAAATCTAGAAAAAAATCTAGAAAAAAAATCTAGAAAGAAATTTAGAAAAAAAATCTAGAAAAAAAATCTAGAAAATAAATCTAGAAAAAAATCTAGAAAAAAAATCTAGAAAATAAATCTAGAAAAAAATCTAGAAAAAAAATCTAGAAAATAAATCTAGAAAAAAATCTAGAAAAAAAATCTAGAAAAAAATCTAGAAAAAAAATCTAGAAAAAAATCTAGAAAATAAATCTAAAAAAAAATCTAGAAAATAAATCTAGAAAAAAAATCTAGAAAAAAAATCTAGAAAAAAAATCTAGAAAAAAATCTAGAAAAAAATCTAGAAAAAAATCTAGAAAATAAATCTAAAAAAAAATCTAGAAAAAAAATCTAGAAAATAAATCTAAAAAAAAATCTAGAAAAAAAATCTAGAAAAAAAATCTAGAAAAAAATCTAGAAAAAAAATCTAGAAAAAAAATCTAGAAAAAAATCTAGAAAAAAATCTAGAAAATAAATCTAAAAAAAAATCTAGAAAGAAATCTAGAAAAAAATCTAGAAAAAAAATCTAGAAAAAAATCTAGAAAAAAAATCTAGAAAAAAATCTAGAAAAAAAATCTAGAAAAAAAATCTAGAAAAAAATCTAGAAAATAAATCGAGAAAAAAATCTAGAAAAAAATCTAGAAAAAAATCTAGAAAAGAAATCTAGAAAAAAATCTAGAAAAAAATCTAGAAAATAAATCTAAAAAAAAATCTAGAAAATAAATCTAGAAAAAAATCTAGAAAAAAATCTAGAAAAAAAATCTAGAAAAAAATCTAGAAAAAAATCTAGAAAAAAATCTAGAAAAAAAATCTAAAAAAAAATCTAGAAAAAAAATCTAGAAAAAAAATCTAGAAAAAAATCTAGAAAAAAAATCTAGAAAAAAAATCTAGAAAAAAATCTAGAAAAAAATCTAGAAAATAAATCTAAAAAAAAATCTAGAAAGAAATCTAGAAAAAAATCTAGAAAAAAAATCTAGAAAATAAATCTAGAAAAAAATCTAGAAAAAAAATCTAGAAAAAAATCTAGAAAATAAATCTAAAAAAAAATCTAGAAAAAAATCTAGAAAATAAATCTAGAAAAAAAATCTAGAAAAAAAATCTAGAAAAAACATCTAGAAAAAAAATCTAGAAAAAAAATCTAGAAAAAAAATCTAGAAAAAAATCTAGAAAAAAAATCTAGAAAAAAAATCTAGAAAAAAATCTAGAAAATAAATCGAGAAAAAAATCTAGAAAAAAATCTAGAAAATAAATCTAAAAAAAAATCTAGAAAAAGATCTAGAAAAAAATCTAGAAAAAAATCTAGAAAAAAAATCTAGAAAAAAATCTAGAAAAAAATCTAGAAAAAAATCTAGAAAATAAATCTAAAAAAAAATCTAGAAAGAAAATCTAGAAAAAAAATTAAGAAAAAAATCTAGAAAAAAAATCTAGAAAAAAATCTAGAAAAAAAATCTAAAAAAAAATCTAGAAAAAAAATCTAGAAAAAAATCTAGAAAAAAAATCTAGAAAGAAATTTAGAAAAAAAATCTAGAAAAAAAATCTAGAAAATAAATCTAGAAAAAAATCTAGAAAAAAAATCTAGAAAATAAATCTAGAAAAAAATCTAGAAAAAAAATCTAGAAAAAAATCTAGAAAATAAATCTAAAAAAAAATCTAGAAAAAAATCTAGAAAATAAATCTAGAAAAAAAATCTAGAAAAAAAATCTAGAAAAAACATCTAGAAGAAAATCTAGAAAAAAATCTAGAAAAAAAATCTAGAAAAAAAATCTAGAAAAAAAATCTAGAAAAAAATCTAGAAAAAAAATCTAGAAAGAAATCTAGAAAAAAAATCTAGAAAAAAAATCTAGAAAATAAATCTAGAAAAAAATCTAGAAAAAAAATCTAGAAAATAAATCTAGAAAAAAATCTAGAAAAAAAATCTAGAAAAAAATCTAGAAAATAAATCTAAAAAAAATTCTAGAAAAAAATCTAGAAAATAAATCTAGAAAAAAAATCTAGAAAAAAAATCTAGAAAAAACATCTAGAAAAAAAATCTAGAAAAAAAATCTAGAAAAAAAATCTAGAAAAAAATCTAGAAAAAAAATCTAGAAAAAAAATCTAGAAAAAAATCTAGAAAATAAATCGAGAAAAAAAATCTAGAAAAAAAATCTAGAAAAAAAATCTAGAAAATAAATCTAGAAAAAAATCTAGAAAAAAAATCTAGAAAAAAATCTAGAAAAAAAATCTAGAAAAAAAATCTAGAAAAAAATCTAGAAAAAAATCTAGAAAATAAATCTAAAAAAAAATCTAGAAAGAAATCTAGAAAAAAAATCTAGAAAAAAATCTAGAAAAAAAATCTAGAAAAAAAATCTAGAAAAAAATCTAGAAAATAAATCGAGAAAAAAATCTAGAAAAAAATCTAGAAAAAAAATCTCAAAAAAAATCTAGAAAAAAATCTAGAAAATAAATCTAGAAAAAAATCTAGAAAAAAATCTAGAAAAAAATCTAGAAAAAAAATCTAAAAAAAAATCTAGAAAAAAAATCTAGAAAAAAAATCTAGAAAAAAATCTAGAAAAAAAATCTAGAAAAAAAATCTAGAAAAAAATCTAGAAAAAAATCTAGAAAATAAATCTAGAAAAAAATCTAGAAAAAAAATCTAGAAAAAAATCTAGAAAAAAAATCTAGAAAAAAAATCTAGAAAAAAATCTAGAAAAAAATCTAGAAAATAAATCTAAAAAAAAATCTAGAAAGAAATCTAAAACAAAATCTAGAAAAAAATCTAGAAAATAAATCTAGAAAAAAAATCTAGAAAAAAAATCTAGAAAAAACATCTAGAAAAAAAATCTAGAAAAAAAATCTAGAAAAAAAATCTAGAAAAAAATCTAGAAAAAAAATCTAGAAAAAACATCTAGAAAAAAAATCTAGAAAAAAAATCTAGAAAAAAAATCTAGAAAAAAATCTAGAAAAAAAATCTAGAAAAAAAATCTAGAAAAAAATCTAGAAAATAAATCGAGAAAAAAATCTAGAAAAAAATCTAGAAAAAAATCTAGAAAAAAAATCTAGAAAAAAATCTAGAAAAAAATCTAGAAAATAAATCTAAAAAAAAATCTAGAAAATAAATCTAGAAAAAAATCTAGAAAAAAATCTAGAAAAAAAATCTAGAAAAAAATCTAGAAAAAAATCTAGAAAAAAATCTAGAAAAAAAATCTAGAAAAAACATCTAGAAAAAAAATCTAGAAAAAAAATCTAGAAAAAACATCTAGAAAAAAAATCTAGAAAAAAAATCTAGAAAAAAAATCTAGAAAAAAATCTAGAAAAAAAATCTAGAAAAAAAATCTAGAAAAAAATCTAGAAAATAAATCGAGAAAAAAAATCTAGAAAAAAAATCTAGAAAAAAAATCTAGAAAATAAATCTAGAAAAAAATCTAGAAAAAAAATCTAGAAAAAAATCTAGAAAAAAAATCTAGAAAAAAAATCTAGAAAAAAATCTAGAAAAAAATCTAGAAAATAAATCTAAAAAAAAATCTAGAAAGAAATCTAGAAAAAAAATCTAGAAAAAAATCTAGAAAAAAAATCTAGAAAAAAAATCTAGAAAAAAATCTAGAAAATAAATCGAGAAAAAAATCTAGAAAAAAATCTAGAAAAAAAATCTCAAAAAAAATCTAGAAAAAAATCTAGAAAATAAATCTAGAAAAAAATCTAGAAAAAAATCTAGAAAAAAATCTAGAAAAAAAATCTAAAAAAAAATCTAGAAAAAAAATCTAGAAAAAAAATCTAGAAAAAAATCTAGAAAAAAAATCTAGAAAAAAAATCTAGAAAAAAATCTAGAAAAAAATCTAGAAAATAAATCTAGAAAAAAATCTAGAAAAAAAATCTAGAAAAAAATCTAGAAAAAAAATCTAGAAAAAAAATCTAGAAAAAAATCTAGAAAAAAATCTAGAAAATAAATCTAAAAAAAAATCTAGAAAGAAATCTAAAAAAAAATCTAGAAAAAAATCTAGAAAATAAATCTAGAAAAAAAATCTAGAAAAAAAATCTAGAAAAAACATCTAGAAAAAAAATCTAGAAAAAAAATCTAGAAAAAAAATCTAGAAAAAAATCTAGAAAAAAAATCTAGAAAAAACATCTAGAAAAAAAATCTAGAAAAAAAATCTAGAAAAAAAATCTAGAAAAAAATCTAGAAAAAAAATCTAGAAAAAAAATCTAGAAAAAAATCTAGAAAATAAATCGAGAAAAAAATCTAGAAAAAAATCTAGAAAAAAATCTAGAAAAAAAATCTAGAAAAAAATCTAGAAAAAAATCTAGAAAATAAATCTAAAAAAAAATCTAGAAAATAAATCTAGAAAAAAATCTAGAAAAAAATCTAGAAAAAAAATCTAGAAAAAAATCTAGAAAAAAATCTAGAAAAAAATCTAGAAAAATAATCTAAAAAAAAATCTAGAAAAAAAATCTAGAAAAAAAATCTAGAAAAAAATCTAGAAAAAAAATCTAGAAAAAAAATCTAGAAAAAAATCTAGAAAAAAATCTAGAAAATAAATCTTAAAAAAAATCTAGAAAGAAATCTAGAAAAAAATCTAGAAAAAAAATCTAGAAAATAAATCTAGAAAAAAATCTAGAAAAAAAATCTAGAAAAAAATCTAGAAAATAAATCTAAAAAAAAATCTAGAAAAAAATCTAGAAAATAAATCTAGAAAAAAAATCTAGAAAAAAAATCTAGAAAAAACATCTAGAAAAAAAATCTAGAAAAAGAATCTAGAAAAAAAATCTAGAAAAAAATCTAGAAAAAAAATCTAGAAAAAAAATCTAGAAAAAAATCTAGAAAATAAATCGAGAAAAAAATCTAGAAAAAAATCTAGAAAATAAATCTAAAAAAAAATCTAGAAAAAGATCTAGAAAAAAATCTAGAAAAAAATCTAGAAAAAAAATCTAGAAAAAAATCTAGAAAAAAATCTAGAAAAAAATCTAGAAAAAAATCTAGAAAATAAATCTAAAAAAAAATCTAGAAAAAAAATCTAGAAAAAAATCTAGAAAAAAAATCTAGAAAAAAAATCTAGAAAAAAATCTAGAAAATAAATCGAGAAAAAAAATCTAGAAAAAAAATCTAGAAAAAAAATCTAGAAAATAAATCTAGAAAAAAATCTAGAAAAAAAATCTAGAAAAAAATCTAGAAAAAAATCTAGAAAAAAAATCTAGAAAAAAAATCTAGAAAATAAATCTAGAAAAAAATCTAGAAAAAAAATCTAGAAAAAAATCTAGAAAAAAAATCTAGAAAAAAATCTAGAAAATAAATCTAAAAAAAAATCTAGAAAATAAATCTAGAAAAAAAATCTAGAAAAAAAATCTAGAAAAAAAATCTAGAAAAAAATCTAGAAAAAAATCTAGAAAAAAATCTAGAAAATAAATCTAAAAAAAAATCTAGAAAAAAAATCTAGAAAATAAATCTAAAAAAAAATCTAGAAAAAAAATCTAGAAAAAAAATCTAGAAAAAAATCTAGAAAAAAAATCTAGAAAAAAAATCTAGAAAAAAATCTAGAAAAAAATCTAGAAAATAAATCTAAAAAAAAATCTAGAAAGAAATCTAGAAAAAAATCTAGAAAAAAAATCTAGAAAAAAATCTAGAAAAAAAATCTAGAAAAAAATCTAGAAAAAAAATCTAGAAAAAAAATCTAGAAAAAAATCTAGAAAATAAATCGAGAAAAAAATCTAGAAAAAAATCTAGAAAAAAATCTAGAAAAGAAATCTAGAAAAAAATCTAGAAAAAAATCTAGAAAATAAATCTAAAAAAAAATCTAGAAAATAAATCTAGAAAAAAATCTAGAAAAAAATCTAGAAAAAAAATCTAGAAAAAAATCTAGAAAAAAATCTAGAAAAAAATCTAGAAAAAAAATCTAAAAAAAAATCTAGAAAAAAAATCTAGAAAAAAAATCTAGAAAAAAATCTAGAAAAAAAATCTAGAAAAAAAATCTAGAAAAAAATCTAGAAAAAAATCTAGAAAATAAATCTAAAAAAAAATCTAGAAAGAAATCTAGAAAAAAATCTAGAAAAAAAATCTAGAAAATAAATCTAGAAAAAAATCTAGAAAAAAAATCTAGAAAAAAATCTAGAAAATAAATCTAAAAAAAAATCTAGAAAAAAATCTAGAAAATAAATCTAGAAAAAAATCTAGAAAAAAAATCTAGAAAAAAATCTAGAAAATAAATCTAAAAAAAAATCTAGAAAAAAATCTAGAAAATAAATCTAGAAAAAAAATCTAGAAAAAAAATCTAGAAAAAACATCTAGAAAAAAAATCTAGAAAAAGAATCTAGAAAAAAAATCTAGAAAAAAATCTAGAAAAAAAATCTAGAAAAAAAATCTAGAAAAAAATCTAGAAAATAAATCGAGAAAAAAATCTAGAAAAAAATCTAGAAAATAAATCTAAAAAAAAATCTAGAAAAAGATCTAGAAAAAAATCTAGAAAAAAATCTAGAAAAAAAATCTAGAAAAAAATCTAGAAAAAAATCTAGAAAAAAATCTAGAAAATAAATCTAAAAAAAAATCTAGAAAGAAAATCTAGAAAAAAAATTAAGAAAAAAATCTAGAAAAAAAATCTAGAAAAAAATCTAGAAAATAAATCTAAAAAAAAATCTAGAAAAAAAATCTAGAAAAAAATCTAGAAAAAAAATCTAGAAAGAAATTTAGAAAATAAATCTAGAAAAAAAATCTAGAAAATAAATCTAGAAAAAAATCTAGAAAAAAAATCTAGAAAATAAATCTAGAAAAAAATCTAGAAAAAAAATCTAGAAAAAAATCTAGAAAATAAATCTAAAAAAAAATCTAGAAAAAAATCTAGAAAATAAATCTAGAAAAAAAATCTAGAAAAAAAATCTAGAAAAAAAATCTAGAAAAAAATCGAGAAAATAAATCGAGAAAAAAAATCTAGAAAAAAAATCTAGAAAAAAAATCTAGAAAATAAATCTAGAAAAAAATCTAGAAAAAAAATCTAGAAAAAAATCTAGAAAAAAAATCTAGAAAAAAATCTAGAAAATAAATCTAAAAAAAAATCTAGAAAATAAATCTAGAAAAAAAATCTAGAAAAAAAATCTAGAAAAAAAATCTAGAAAAAAATCTAGAAAAAAATCTAGAAAAAAATCTAGAAAATAAATCTAAAAAAAAATCTAGAAAAAAAATCTAGAAAATAAATCTAAAAAAAAATCTAGAAAAAAAATCTAGAAAAAAAATCTAGAAAAAAATCTAGAAAAAAAATCTAGAAAAAAAATCTAGAAAAAAATCTAGAAAAAAATCTAGAAAATAAATCTAAAAAAAAATCTAGAAAGAAATCTAGAAAAAAATCTAGAAAAAAAATCTAGAAAAAAATCTAGAAAAAAAATCGAGAAAAAAATCTAGAAAAAAAATCTAGAAAAAAAATCTAGAAAAAAATCTAGAAAATAAATCGAGAAAAAAATCTAGAAAAAAATCTAGAAAAAAATCTAGAAAAGAAATCTAGAAAAAAATCTAGAAAAAAATCTAGAAAATAAATCTAAAAAAAAATCTAGAAAATAAATCTAGAAAAAAATCTAGAAAAAAATCTAGAAAAAAAATCTAGAAAAAAATCTAGAAAAAAATCTAGAAAAAAATCTAGAAAAAAAATCTAAAAAAAAATCTAGAAAAAAAATCTAGAAAAAAAATCTAGAAAAAAATCTAGAAAAAAAATCTAGAAAAAAAATCTAGAAAAAAATCTAGAAAAAAAATCTAAAAAAAAATCTAGAAAAAAAATCTAGAAAAAAATCTAGAAAAAAAATCTAGAAAGAAATTTAGAAAAAAAATCTAGAAAAAAAATCTAGAAAATAAATCTAGAAAAAAATCTAGAAAAAAAATCTAGAAAATAAATCTAGAAAAAAATCTAGAAAAAAAATCTAGAAAAAAATCTAGAAAATAAATCTAAAAAAAAATCTAGAAAAAAATCTAGAAAATAAATCTAGAAAAAAAATCTAGAAAAAAAATCTAGAAAAAACATCTAGAAGAAAATCTAGAAAAAAATCTAGAAAAAAAATCTAGAAAAAAAATCTAGAAAAAAAATCTAGAAAAAAATCTAGAAAAAAAATCTAGAAAGAAATCTAGAAAAAAAATCTAGAAAAAAAATCTAGAAAATAAATCTAGAAAAAAATCTAGAAAAAAAATCTAGAAAATAAATCTAGAAAAAAATCTAGAAAAAAAATCTAGAAAAAAATCTAGAAAATAAATCTAAAAAAAAATCTAGAAAAAAATCTAGAAAATAAATCTAGAAAAAAAATCTAGAAAAAAAATCTAGAAAAAACATCTAGAAAAAAAATCTAGAAAAAAAATCTAGAAAAAAAATCTAGAAAAAAATCTAGAAAAAAAATCTAGAAAAAAAATCTAGAAAAAAATCTAGAAAATAAATCGAGAAAAAAAATCTAGAAAAAAAATCTAGAAAAAAAATCTAGAAAATAAACCTAGAAAAAAATCTAGAAAAAAAATCTAGAAAAAAATCTAGAAAAAAAATCTAGAAAAAAAATCTAGAAAAAAATCTAGAAAAAAATCTAGAAAATAAATCTAAAAAAAAATCTAGAAAGAAATCTAGAAAAAAAATCTAGAAAAAAATCTAGAAAAAAAATCTAGAAAAAAAATCTAGAAAAAAATCTAGAAAATAAATCGAGAAAAAAATCTAGAAAAAAATCTAGAAAAAAAATCTCAAAAAAAATCTAGAAAAAAATCTAGAAAATAAATCTAGAAAAAAATCTAGAAAAAAATCTAGAAAAAAATCTAGAAAAAAAATCTAAAAAAAAATCTAGAAAAAAAATCTAGAAAAAAAATCTAGAAAAAAATCTAGAAAAAAATCTAGAAAAAAATCTAGAAAAAAATCTAGAAAGAAATCTAAAAAAAAATCTAGAAAAAAATCTAGAAAATAAATCTAGAAAAAAAATCTAGAAAAAAAATCTAGAAAAAACATCTAGAAAAAAAATCTAGAAAAAAAATCTAGAAAAAAAATCTAGAAAAAAATCTAGAAAAAAAATCTAGAAAAAACATCTAGAAAAAAAATCTAGAAAAAAAATCTAGAAAAAAAATCTAGAAAAAAATCTAGAAAAAAAATCTAGAAAAAAAATCTAGAAAAAAATCTAGAAAATAAATCGAGAAAAAAATCTAGAAAAAAATCTAGAAAAAAATCTAGAAAAAAAATCTAGAAAAAAATCTAGAAAAAAATCTAGAAAATAAATCTAAAAAAAAATCTAGAAAATAAATCTAGAAAAAAATCTAGAAAAAAATCTAGAAAAAAAATCTAGAAAAAAATCTAGAAAAAAATCTAGAAAAAAATCTAGAAAAAAAATCTAGAAAAAAATCTAGAAAAAAATCTAGAAAATAAATCTAAAAAAAAATCTAGAAAAAAATCTAGAAAAAAATCTAGAAAAATAATCTAAAAAAAAATCTAGAAAAAAAATCTAGAAAAAAAATCTAGAAAAAAATCTAGAAAAAAAATCTAGAAAAAAAATCTAGAAAAAAATCTAGAAAGAAATCTAGAAAATAAATCTTAAAAAAAATCTAGAAAGAAATCTAGAAAAAAATCTAGAAAAAAAATCTAGAAAATAAATCTAGAAAAAAATCTAGAAAAAAAATCTAGAAAAAAATCTAGAAAATAAATCTAAAAAAAAATCTAGAAAAAAATCTAGAAAATAAATCTAGAAAAAAAATCTAGAAAAAAAATCTAGAAAAAACATCTAGAAAAAAAATCTAGAAAAAGAATCTAGAAAAAAAATCTAGAAAAAAATCTAGAAAAAAAATCTAGAAAAAAAATCTAGAAAAAAATCTAGAAAATAAATCGAGAAAAAAATCTAGAAAAAAATCTAGAAAATAAATCTAAAAAAAAATCTAGAAAAAGATCTAGAAAAAAATCTAGAAAAAAATCTAGAAAAAAAATCTAGAAAAAAATCTAGAAAAAAATCTAGAAAAAAATCTAGAAAATAAATCTAAAAAAAAATCTAGAAAGAAAATCTAGAAAAAAAATTAAGAAAAAAATCTAGAAAAAAAATCTAGAAAAAAATCTAGAAAATAAATCTAAAAAAAAATCTAGAAAAAAAATCTAGAAAAAAATCTAGAAAAAAAATCTAGAAAGAAATTTAGAAAAAAAATCTAGAAAAAAAATCTAGAAAATAAATCTAGAAAAAAATCTAGAAAAAAAATCTAGAAAATAAATCTAGAAAAAAATCTAGAAAAAAAATCTAGAAAAAAATCTAGAAAATAAATCTAAAAAAAAATCTAGAAAAAAATCTAGAAAATAAATCTAGAAAAAAAATCTAGAAAAAAAATCTAGAAAAAAAATCTAGAAAAAAATCTAGAAAATAAATCGAGAAAAAAAATCTAGAAAAAAAATCTAGAAAAAAAATCTAGAAAATAAATCTAGAAAAAAATCTAGAAAAAAAATCTAGAAAAAAATCTAGAAAAAAAATCTAGAAAAAAATCTAGAAAATAAATCTAAAAAAAAATCTAGAAAATAAATCTAGAAAAAAAATCTAGAAAAAAAATCTAGAAAAAAAATCTAGAAAAAAATCTAGAAAAAAATCTAGAAAAAAATCTAGAAAATAAATCTAAAAAAAAATCTAGAAAAAAAATCTAGAAAATAAATCTAAAAAAAAATCTAGAAAAAAAATCTAGAAAAAAAATCTAGAAAAAAATCTAGAAAAAAAATCTAGAAAAAAAATCTAGAAAAAAATCTAGAAAAAAATCTAGAAAATAAATCTAAAAAAAAATCTAGAAAGAAATCTAGAAAAAAATCTAGAAAAAAAATCTAGAAAAAAATCTAGAAAAAAAATCTAGAAAAAAATCTAGAAAAAAAATCTAGAAAAAAAATCTAGAAAAAAATCTAGAAAATAAATCGAGAAAAAAATCTAGAAAAAAATCTAGAAAAAAATCTAGAAAAGAAATCTAGAAAAAAATCTAGAAAAAAATCTAGAAAATAAATCTAAAAAAAAATCTAGAAAATAAATCTAGAAAAAAATCTAGAAAAAAATCTAGAAAAAAAATCTAGAAAAAAATCTAGAAAAAAATCTAGAAAAAAATCTAGAAAAAAAATCTAAAAAAAAATCTAGAAAAAAAATCTAGAAAAAAAATCTAGAAAAAAATCTAGAAAAAAAATCTAGAAAAAAAATCTAGAAAAAAATCTAGAAAAAAATCTAGAAAATAAATCTAAAAAAAAATCTAGAAAGAAATCTAGAAAAAAATCTAGAAAAAAAATCTAGAAAAAAATCTAGAAAAAAATCTAGAAAAATAATCTAAAAAAAAATCTAGAAAAAAAATCTAGAAAAAAAATCTAGAAAAAAATCTAGAAAAAAAATCTAGAAAAAAAATCTAGAAAAAAATCTAGAAAAAAATCTAGAAAATAAATCTTAAAAAAAATCTAGAAAGAAATCTAGAAAAAAATCTAGAAAAAAAATCTAGAAAATAAATCTAGAAAAAAATCTAGAAAAAAAATCTAGAAAAAAATCTAGAAAATAAATCTAAAAAAAAATCTAGAAAAAAATCTAGAAAATAAATCTAGAAAAAAAATCTAGAAAAAAAATCTAGAAAAAACATCTAGAAAAAAAATCTAGAAAAAGAATCTAGAAAAAAAATCTAGAAAAAAATCTAGAAAAAAAATCTAGAAAAAAAATCTAGAAAAAAATCTAGAAAATAAATCGAGAAAAAAATCTAGAAAAAAATCTAGAAAATAAATCTAAAAAAAAATCTAGAAAAAGATCTAGAAAAAAATCTAGAAAAAAATCTAGAAAAAAAATCTAGAAAAAAATCTAGAAAAAAATCTAGAAAAAAATCTAGAAAATAAATCTAAAAAAAAATCTAGAAAGAAAATCTAGAAAAAAAATTAAGAAAAAAATCTAGAAAAAAAATCTAGAAAAAAATCTAGAAAATAAATCTAAAAAAAAATCTAGAAAAAAAATCTAGAAAAAAATCTAGAAAAAAAATCTAGAAAGAAATTTAGAAAAAAAATCTAGAAAAAAAATCTAGAAAATAAATCTAGAAAAAAATCTAGAAAAAAAATCTAGAAAATAAATCTAGAAAAAAATCTAGAAAAAAAATCTAGAAAAAAATCTAGAAAATAAATCTAAAAAAAAATCTAGAAAAAAATCTAGAAAATAAATCTAGAAAAAAAATCTAGAAAAAAAATCTAGAAAAAAAATCTAGAAAAAAATCTAGAAAATAAATCGAGAAAAAAAATCTAGAAAAAAAATCTAGAAAAAAAATCTAGAAAATAAATCTAGAAAAAAATCTAGAAAAAAAATCTAGAAAAAAATCTAGAAAAAAAATCTAGAAAAAAATCTAGAAAATAAATCTAAAAAAAAATCTAGAAAATAAATCTAGAAAAAAAATCTAGAAAAAAAATCTAGAAAAAAAATCTAGAAAAAAATCTAGAAAAAAATCTAGAAAAAAATCTAGAAAATAAATCTAAAAAAAAATCTAGAAAAAAAATCTAGAAAATAAATCTAAAAAAAAATCTAGAAAAAAAATCTAGAAAAAAAATCTAGAAAAAAATCTAGAAAAAAAATCTAGAAAAAAAATCTAGAAAAAAATCTAGAAAAAAATCTAGAAAATAAATCTAAAAAAAAATCTAGAAAGAAATCTAGAAAAAAATCTAGAAAAAAAATCTAGAAAAAAATCTAGAAAAAAAATCTAGAAAAAAATCTAGAAAAAAAATCTAGAAAAAAAATCTAGAAAAAAATCTAGAAAATAAATCGAGAAAAAAATCTAGAAAAAAATCTAGAAAAAAATCTAGAAAAGAAATCTAGAAAAAAATCTAGAAAAAAATCTAGAAAATAAATCTAAAAAAAAATCTAGAAAATAAATCTAGAAAAAAATCTAGAAAAAAATCTAGAAAAAAAATCTAGAAAAAAATCTAGAAAAAAATCTAGAAAAAAATCTAGAAAAAAAATCTAAAAAAAAATCTAGAAAAAAAATCTAGAAAAAAAATCTAGAAAAAAATCTAGAAAAAAAATCTAGAAAAAAAATCTAGAAAAAAATCTAGAAAAAAATCTAGAAAATAAATCTAAAAAAAAATCTAGAAAGAAATCTAGAAAAAAATCTAGAAAAAAAATCTAGAAAATAAATCTAGAAAAAAATCTAGAAAAAAAATCTAGAAAAAAATCTAGAAAATAAATCTAGAAAAAAATCTAGAAAAAAAATCTAGAAAAAAAATCTAGAAAAAAATCTAGAAAAAAATCTAGAAAATAAATCTAAAAAAAAATCTAGAAAGAAATCTAGAAAAAAATCTAGAAAAAAAATCTAGAAAAAAATCTAGAAAAAAATCTAGAAAATAAATCTAAAAAAAAATCTAGAAAGAAATCTAGAAAAAAATCTAGAAAAAAAATCTAGAAAAAAATCTAGAAAAAAAATCTAGAAAAAAATCTAGAAAAAAAATCTAGAAAAAAAATCTAGAAAAAAATCTAGAAAATAAATCGAGAAAAAAATCTAGAAAAAAATCTAGAAAAAAATCTAGAAAAGAAATCTAGAAAAAAATCTAGAAAAAAATCTAGAAAATAAATCTAAAAAAAAATCTAGAAAATAAATCTAGAAAAAAATCTAGAAAAAAATCTAGAAAAAAAATCTAGAAAAAAATCTAGAAAAAAATCTAGAAAAAAATCTAGAAAAAAAATCTAAAAAAAAATCTAGAAAAAAAATCTAGAAAAAAAATCTAGAAAAAAATCTAGAAAAAAAATCTAGAAAAAAAATCTAGAAAAAAATCTAGAAAAAAATCTAGAAAATAAATCTAAAAAAAAATCTAGAAAAAAAATCTAGAAAAAAAATCTAGAAAAAAATCTAGAAAATAAATCGAGAAAAAAATCTAGAAAAAAATCTAGAAAAAAATCTAGAAAAGAAATCTAGAAAAAAATCTAGAAAAAAATCTAGAAAATAAATCTAAAAAAAAATCTAGAAAATAAATCTAGAAAAAAATCTAGAAAAAAATCTAGAAAAAAAATCTAGAAAAAAATCTAGAAAAAAATCTAGAAAAAAATCTAGAAAAAAAATCTAAAAAAAAATCTAGAAAAAAAATCTAGAAAAAAAATCTAGAAAAAAATCTAGAAAAAAAATCTAGAAAAAAAATCTAGAAAAAAATCTAGAAAAAAATCTAGAAAATAAATCTAAAAAAAAATCTAGAAAGAAATCTAGAAAAAAATCTAGAAAAAAAATCTAGAAAATAAATCTAGAAAAAAATCTAGAAAAAAAATCTAGAAAAAAAATCTAGAAAAAAATCTAGAAAAAAAATCTAGAAAAAAATCTAGAAAAAAAATCTAGAAAAAAAATCTAGAAAAAAATCTAGAAAATAAATCGAGAAAAAAATCTAGAAAAAAATCTAGAAAAAAATCTAGAAAAGAAATCTAGAAAAAAATCTAGAAAAAAATCTAGAAAATAAATCTAAAAAAAAATCTAGAAAATAAATCTAGAAAAAAATCTAGAAAAAAATCTAGAAAAAAAATCTAGAAAAAAATCTAGAAAAAAATCTAGAAAAAAATCTAGAAAAAAAATCTAGAAAAAAAATCTAGAAAAAAATCTAGAAAAAAAATCTAGAAAAAAAATCTAGAAAAAAATCTAGAAAATAAATCGAGAAAAAAATCTAGAAAAAAATCTAGAAAAAAATCTAGAAAAGAAATCTAGAAAAAAATCTAGAAAAAAATCTAGAAAATAAATCTAAAAAAAAATCTAGAAAATAAATCTAGAAAAAAATCTAGAAAAAAATCTAGAAAAAAAATCTAGAAAAAAATCTAGAAAAAAATCTAGAAAAAAATCTAGAAAAAAAATCTAGAAAAAAAATCTAGAAAAAAATCTAGAAAATAAATCGAGAAAAAAATCTAGAAAAAAATCTAGAAAAAAATCTAGAAAAGAAATCTAGAAAAAAATCTAGAAAAAAATCTAGAAAATAAATCTAAAAAAAAATCTAGAAAATAAATCTAGAAAAAAATCTAGAAAAAAATCTAGAAAAAAAATCTAGAAAAAAATCTAGAAAAAAATCTAGAAAAAAATCTAGAAAAAAAATCTAAAAAAAAATCTAGAAAAAAAATCTAGAAAAAAAATCTAGAAAAAAATCTAGAAAAAAAATCTAGAAAAAAAATCTAGAAAAAAATCTAGAAAAAAATCTAGAAAATAAATCTAAAAAAAAATCTAGAAAAAAAATCTAGAAAAAAAATCTAGAAAAAAATCTAGAAAATAAATCGAGAAAAAAATCTAGAAAAAAATCTAGAAAAAAATCTAGAAAAGAAATCTAGAAAAAAATCTAGAAAAAAATCTAGAAAATAAATCTAAAAAAAAATCTAGAAAATAAATCTAGAAAAAAATCTAGAAAAAAATCTAGAAAAAAAATCTAGAAAAAAATCTAGAAAAAAATCTAGAAAAAAATCTAGAAAAAAAATCTAAAAAAAAATCTAGAAAAAAAATCTAGAAAAAAAATCTAGAAAAAAATCTAGAAAAAAAATCTAGAAAAAAAATCTAGAAAAAAATCTAGAAAAAAATCTAGAAAATAAATCTAAAAAAAAATCTAGAAAGAAATCTAGAAAAAAATCTAGAAAAAAAATCTAGAAAATAAATCTAGAAAAAAATCTAGAAAAAAAATCTAGAAAAAAAATCTAGAAAAAAATCTAGAAAAAAAATCTAGAAAAAAATCTAGAAAAAAAATCTAGAAAAAAAATCTAGAAAAAAATCTAGAAAATAAATCGAGAAAAAAATCTAGAAAAAAATCTAGAAAAAAATCTAGAAAAGAAATCTAGAAAAAAATCTAGAAAAAAATCTAGAAAATAAATCTAAAAAAAAATCTAGAAAATAAATCTAGAAAAAAATCTAGAAAAAAATCTAGAAAAAAAATCTAGAAAAAAATCTAGAAAAAAATCTAGAAAAAAATCTAGAAAAAAAATCTAAAAAAAAATCTAGAAAAAAAATCTAGAAAAAAAATCTAGAAAAAAATCTAGAAAAAAAATCTAGAAAAAAAATCTAGAAAAAAATCTAGAAAAAAATCTAGAAAATAAATCTAAAAAAAAATCTAGAAAGAAATCTAGAAAAAAATCTAGAAAAAAAATCTAGAAAAAAATCTAGAAAAAAAATCTAGAAAAAAATCTAGAAAAAAAATCTAGAAAAAAAATCTAGAAAAAAATCTAGAAAATAAATCGAGAAAAAAATCTAGAAAAAAATCTAGAAAATAAATCGAGAAAAAAAATCTAGAAAAAAAATCTAGAAAAAAAATCTAGAAAATAAATCTAGAAAAAAATCTAGAAAAAAAATCTAGAAAAAAATCTAGAAAAAAAATCTAGAAAAAAAATCTAGAAAAAAATCTAGAAAAAAATCTAGAAAATAAATCTAAAAAAAAATCTAGAAAGAAATCTAGAAAAAAAATCTAGAAAAAAATCTAGAAAAAAAATCTAGAAAAAAAATCTAGAAAAAAATCTAGAAAATAAATCGAGAAAAAAATCTAGAAAAAAATCTAGAAAAAAAATCTCAAAAAAAATCTAGAAAAAAATCTAGAAAATAAATCTAGAAAAAAATCTAGAAAAAAATCTAGAAAAAAATCTAGAAAAAAAATCTAAAAAAAAATCTAGAAAAAAAATCTAGAAAAAAAATCTAGAAAAAAATCTAGAAAAAAAATCTAGAAAAAAAATCTAGAAAAAAATCTAGAAAAAAATCTAGAAAATAAATCTAGAAAAAAATCTAGAAAAAAAATCTAGAAAAAAATCTAGAAAAAAAATCTAGAAAAAAAATCTAGAAAAAAATCTAGAAAAAAATCTAGAAAATAAATCTAAAAAAAAATCTAGAAAGAAATCTAAAAAAAAATCTAGAAAAAAATCTAGAAAATAAATCTAGAAAAAAAATCTAGAAAAAAAATCTAGAAAAAACATCTAGAAAAAAAATCTAGAAAAAAAATCTAGAAAAAAAATCTAGAAAAAAATCTAGAAAAAAAATCTAGAAAAAACATCTAGAAAAAAAATCTAGAAAAAAAATCTAGAAAAAAAATCTAGAAAAAAATCTAGAAAAAAAATCTAGAAAAAAAATCTAGAAAAAAATCTAGAAAATAAATCGAGAAAAAAATCTAGAAAAAAATCTAGAAAAAAATCTAGAAAAAAAATCTAGAAAAAAATCTAGAAAAAAATCTAGAAAATAAATCTAAAAAAAAATCTAGAAAATAAATCTAGAAAAAAATCTAGAAAAAAATCTAGAAAAAAAATCTAGAAAAAAATCTAGAAAAAAATCTAGAAAAAAATCTAGAAAAATAATCTAAAAAAAAATCTAGAAAAAAAATCTAGAAAAAAAATCTAGAAAAAAATCTAGAAAAAAAATCTAGAAAAAAAATCTAGAAAAAAATCTAGAAAAAAATCTAGAAAATAAATCTTAAAAAAAATCTAGAAAGAAATCTAGAAAAAAATCTAGAAAAAAAATCTAGAAAATAAATCTAGAAAAAAATCTAGAAAAAAAATCTAGAAAAAAATCTAGAAAATAAATCTAAAAAAAAATCTAGAAAAAAATCTAGAAAATAAATCTAGAAAAAAAATCTAGAAAAAAAATCTAGAAAAAACATCTAGAAAAAAAATCTAGAAAAAGAATCTAGAAAAAAAATCTAGAAAAAAATCTAGAAAAAAAATCTAGAAAAAAAATCTAGAAAAAAATCTAGAAAATAAATCGAGAAAAAAATCTAGAAAAAAATCTAGAAAATAAATCTAAAAAAAAATCTAGAAAAAGATCTAGAAAAAAATCTAGAAAAAAATCTAGAAAAAAAATCTAGAAAAAAATCTAGAAAAAAATCTAGAAAAAAATCTAGAAAATAAATCTAAAAAAAAATCTAGAAAGAAAATCTAGAAAAAAAATTAAGAAAAAAATCTAGAAAAAAAATCTAGAAAAAAATCTAGAAAATAAATCTAAAAAAAAATCTAGAAAAAAAATCTAGAAAAAAATCTAGAAAAAAAATCTAGAAAGAAATTTAGAAAAAAAATCTAGAAAAAAAATCTAGAAAATAAATCTAGAAAAAAATCTAGAAAAAAAATCTAGAAAATAAATCTAGAAAAAAATCTAGAAAAAAAATCTAGAAAAAAATCTAGAAAATAAATCTAAAAAAAAATCTAGAAAAAAATCTAGAAAATAAATCTAGAAAAAAAATCTAGAAAAAAAATCTAGAAAAAAAATCTAGAAAAAAATCTAGAAAATAAATCGAGAAAAAAAATCTAGAAAAAAAATCTAGAAAAAAAATCTAGAAAATAAATCTAGAAAAAAATCTAGAAAAAAAATCTAGAAAAAAATCTAGAAAAAAAATCTAGAAAAAAATCTAGAAAATAAATCTAAAAAAAAATCTAGAAAATAAATCTAGAAAAAAAATCTAGAAAAAAAATCTAGAAAAAAAATCTAGAAAAAAATCTAGAAAAAAATCTAGAAAAAAATCTAGAAAATAAATCTAAAAAAAAATCTAGAAAAAAAATCTAGAAAATAAATCTAAAAAAAAATCTAGAAAAAAAATCTAGAAAAAAAATCTAGAAAAAAATCTAGAAAAAAAATCTAGAAAAAAAATCTAGAAAAAAATCTAGAAAAAAATCTAGAAAATAAATCTAAAAAAAAATCTAGAAAGAAATCTAGAAAAAAATCTAGAAAAAAAATCTAGAAAAAAATCTAGAAAAAAAATCTAGAAAAAAATCTAGAAAAAAAATCTAGAAAAAAAATCTAGAAAAAAATCTAGAAAATAAATCGAGAAAAAAATCTAGAAAAAAATCTAGAAAAAAATCTAGAAAAGAAATCTAGAAAAAAATCTAGAAAAAAATCTAGAAAATAAATCTAAAAAAAAATCTAGAAAATAAATCTAGAAAAAAATCTAGAAAAAAATCTAGAAAAAAAATCTAGAAAAAAATCTAGAAAAAAATCTAGAAAAAAATCTAGAAAAAAAATCTAAAAAAAAATCTAGAAAAAAAATCTAGAAAAAAAATCTAGAAAAAAATCTAGAAAAAAAATCTAGAAAAAAAATCTAGAAAAAAATCTAGAAAAAAATCTAGAAAATAAATCTAAAAAAAAATCTAGAAAGAAATCTAGAAAAAAATCTAGAAAAAAAATCTAGAAAATAAATCTAGAAAAAAATCTAGAAAAAAAATCTAGAAAAAAATCTAGAAAATAAATCTAAAAAAAAATCTAGAAAAAAATCTAGAAAATAAATCTAGAAAAAAAATCTAGAAAAAAAATCTAGAAAAAACATCTAGAAAAAAAATCTAGAAAAAAAATCTAGAAAAAAAATCTAGAAAAAAATCTAGAAAAAAAATCTAGAAAAAAAATCTAGAAAAAAATCTAGAAAATAAATCGAGAAAAAAATCTAGAAAAAAATCTAGAAAATAAATCTAAAAAAAAATCTAGAAAAAGATCTAGAAAAAAATCTAGAAAAAAATCTAGAAAAAAAATCTAGAAAAAAATCTAGAAAAAAATCTAGAAAAAAATCTAGAAAATAAATCTAAAAAAAAATCTAGAAAGAAAATCTAGAAAAAAAATTAAGAAAAAAATCTAGAAAAAAAATCTAGAAAAAAATCTAGAAAAAAAATCTAAAAAAAAATCTAGAAAAAAAATCTAGAAAAAAATCTAGAAAAAAAATCTAGAAAGAAATTTAGAAAAAAAATCTAGAAAAAAAATCTAGAAAATAAATCTAGAAAAAAATCTAGAAAAAAAATCTAGAAAATAAATCTAGAAAAAAATCTAGAAAAAAAATCTAGAAAAAAATCTAGAAAATAAATCTAAAAAAAAATCTAGAAAAAAATCTAGAAAATAAATCTAGAAAAAAAATCTAGAAAAAAAATCTAGAAAAAACATCTAGAAGAAAATCTAGAAAAAAATCTAGAAAAAAAATCTAGAAAAAAAATCTAGAAAAAAAATCTAGAAAAAAATCTAGAAAAAAAATCTAGAAAGAAATCTAGAAAAAAAATCTAGAAAAAAAATCTAGAAAATAAATCTAGAAAAAAATCTAGAAAAAAAATCTAGAAAATAAATCTAGAAAAAAATCTAGAAAAAAAATCTAGAAAAAAATCTAGAAAATAAATCTAAAAAAAAATCTAGAAAAAAATCTAGAAAATAAATCTAGAAAAAAAATCTAGAAAAAAAATCTAGAAAAAACATCTAGAAAAAAAATCTAGAAAAAAAATCTAGAAAAAAAATCTAGAAAAAAATCTAGAAAAAAAATCTAGAAAAAAAATCTAGAAAAAAATCTAGAAAATAAATCGAGAAAAAAAATCTAGAAAAAAAATCTAGAAAAAAAATCTAGAAAATAAATCTAGAAAAAAATCTAGAAAAAAAATCTAGAAAAAAATCTAGAAAAAAAATCTAGAAAAAAAATCTAGAAAAAAATCTAGAAAAAAATCTAGAAAATAAATCTAAAAAAAAATCTAGAAAGAAATCTAGAAAAAAATCTAGAAAAAAAATCTAGAAAATAAATCTAGAAAAAAATCTAGAAAAAAAATCTAGAAAAAAATCTAGAAAATAAATCTAAAAAAAAATCTAGAAAAAAATCTAGAAAATAAATCTAGAAAAAAAATCTAGAAAAAAAATCTAGAAAAAACATCTAGAAAAAAAATCTAGAAAAAAAATCTAGAAAAAAAATCTAGAAAAAAATCTAGAAAAAAAATCTAGAAAAAAAATCTAGAAAAAAATCTAGAAAATAAATCGAGAAAAAAATCTAGAAAAAAATCTAGAAAATAAATCTAAAAAAAAATCTAGAAAAAGATCTAGAAAAAAATCTAGAAAAAAATCTAGAAAAAAAATCTAGAAAAAAATCTAGAAAAAAATCTAGAAAAAAATCTAGAAAATAAATCTAAAAAAAAATCTAGAAAGAAAATCTAGAAAAAAAATTAAGAAAAAAATCTAGAAAAAAAATCTAGAAAAAAATCTAGAAAATAAATCTAAAAAAAAATCTAGAAAAAAAATCTAGAAAAAAATCTAGAAAAAAAATCTAGAAAGAAATTTAGAAAAAAAATCTAGAAAAAAAATCTAGAAAATAAATCTAGAAAAAAATCTAGAAAAAAAATCTAGAAAATAAATCTAGAAAAAAATCTAGAAAAAAAATCTAGAAAAAAATCTAGAAAATAAATCTAAAACAAAATCTAGAAAAAAATCTAGAAAATAAATCTAGAAAAAAAATCTAGAAAAAAAATCTAGAAAAAACATCTAGAAGAAAATCTAGAAAAAAATCTAGAAAAAAAATCTAGAAAAAAAATCTAGAAAAAAAATCTAGAAAAAAATCTAGAAAAAAAATCTAGAAAGAAATCTAGAAAAAAAATCTAGAAAAAAAATCTAGAAAAAAAATCTAGAAAAAAATCTAGAAAAAAAATCTAGAAAATAAATCTAGAAAAAAATCTAGAAAAAAAATCTAGAAAAAAATCTAGAAAATAAATCTAAAAAAAAATCTAGAAAAAAATCTAGAAAATAAATCTAGAAAAAAAATCTAGAAAAAAAATCTAGAAAAAACATCTAGAAAAAAAATCTAGAAAAAAAATCTAGAAAAAAAATCTAGAAGAAAATCTAGAAAAAAAATCTAGAAAAAAAATCTAGAAAAAAATCGAGAAAATAAATCGAGAAAAAAAATCTAGAAAAAAAATCTAGAAAAAAAATCTAGAAAATAAATCTAGAAAAAAATCTAGAAAAAAAATCTAGAAAAAAATCTAGAAAAAAAATCTAGAAAAAAAATCTAGAAAAAAATCTAGAAAAAAATCTAGAAAATAAATCTAAAAAAAAATCTAGAAAGAAATCTAGAAAAAAAATCTAGAAAAAAATCTAGAAAAAAAATCTAGAAAAAAAATCTAGAAAAAAATCTAGAAAATAAATCGAGAAAAAAATCTAGAAAAAAATCTAGAAAAAAAATCTCAAAAAAAATCTAGAAAAAAATCTAGAAAATAAATCTAAAAAAAAATCTAGAAAATAAATCTAGAAAAAAAATCTAGAAAAAAAATCTAGAAAAAAATCTAGAAAATAATCTAGAAAATAAATCTAAAAAAAAATCTAGAAAAAAAATCTAGAAAAAAAATCTAGAAAAAAATCTAGAAAAAAAATCTAGAAAAAAAATCTAGAAAAAAATCTAGAAAAAAATCTAGAAAATAAATCTAAAAAAAAATCTAGAAAATAAATCTAGAAAAAAAATCTAGAAAAAAATCTAGAAAAAAATCTAGAAAAAAATCTAGAAAATAAATCTAAAAAAAAATCTAGAAAAAAAATCTAGAAAAAAAATCTAGAAAAAAATCTAGAAAAAAAATCTAGAAAAAAAATCTAGAAAAAAATCTAGAAACAAATCTAGAAAATAAATCTAAAAAAAAATCTAGAAAGAAATCTAGAAAAAAATCTAGAAAAAAAATCTAGAAAAAAATCTAGAAAAAAAATCTAGAAAAAAATCTAGAAAAAAAATCTAGAAAAAAAATCTAGAAAAAAATCGAGAAAATAAATCGAGAAAAAAATCTAGAAAAAAATCTAGAAAAAAAATCTAAAAAAAAATCTAGAAAAAAATCTAGAAAATAAATCTAAAAAAAAATCTAGAAAATAAATCTAGAAAAAAAATCTAGAAAAAAAATCTCAAAAAAAATCTAGAAAAAAATCTAGAAAATAAATCTAAAAAAAAATCTAGAAAATAAATCTAGAAAAAAAATCTAGAAAAAAAATCTAGAAAAAAATCTAGAAAATAATCTAGAAAATAAATCTAAAAAAAAATCTAGAAAAAAAATCTAGAAAAAAAATCTAGAAAAAAATCTAGAAAAAAAATCTAGAAAAAAAATCTAGAAAAAAATCTAGAAAAAAATCTAGAAAATAAATCTAAAAAAAAATCTAGAAAATAAATCTAGAAAAAAAATCTAGAAAAAAATCTAGAAAAAAATCTAGAAAAAAATCTAGAAAATAAATCTAAAAAAAAATCTAGAAAAAAAATCTAGAAAAAAAATCTAGAAAAAAATCTAGAAAAAAAATCTAGAAAAAAAATCTAGAAAAAAATCTAGAAAAAAATCTAGAAAATAAATCTAAAAAAAAATCTAGAAAGAAATCTAGAAAAAAATCTAGAAAAAAAATCTAGAAAAAAATCTAGAAAAAAAATCTAGAAAAAAATCTAGAAAAAAAATCTAGAAAAAAAATCTAGAAAAAAATCGAGAAAATAAATCGAGAAAAAAATCTAGAAAAAAATCTAGAAAAAAAATCTAAAAAAAAATCTAGAAAAAAATCTAGAAAATAAATCTAAAAAAAAATCTAGAAAATAAATCTAGAAAAAAAATCTAGAAAAAAAATCTAGAAAAAAAATCTAGAAAAAAATCTAGAAAAAAATCTAGAAAAAAATCTAGAAAATAAATCTAAAAAAAAATCTAGAAAAAAAATCTAGAAAAAAAATCTAGAAAAAAATCTAGAAAAAAAATCTAGAAAAAAAATCTAGAAAGAAATCTAGAAAAAAATCTAGAAAATAAATCTAAAAAAAAATCTAGAAAAAAAATCTAGAAAATAAATCTAGAAAATAATCTAGAAAAAAAATCTAGAAAAAAATCTAGAAAATAAATCTAGAAAAAAAATCTAGAAAAAAAATCTAGAAAAAACATCTAGAAAAAAAATCTAGAAAAAAAATCTAGAAAAAAAATCTAGAAAAAAATCTAGAAAAAAAATCTAGAAAAAAAATCTAGAAAAAAATCTAGAAAATAAATCGAGAAAAAAATCTAGAAAAAAATCTAGAAAATAAATCTAAAAAAAAACCTAGAAAAAGATCTAGAAAAAAATCTAGAAAAAAATCTAGAAAAAAAATCTAGAAAAAAATCTAGAAAAAAATCTAGAAAAAAATCTAGAAAATAAATCTAATAAAAAATCTAGAAAGAAAATCTAGAAAAAAAATTAAGAAAAAAATCTAGAAAAAAAATCTAGAAAAAAATCTAGAAAATAAATCTAAAAAAAAATCTAGAAAAAAAATCTAGAAAAAAATCTTGAAAAAAAATCTAGAAAGAAATTTAGAAAAAAAATCTAGAAAAAAAATCTAGAAAATAAATCTAGAAAAAAATCTAGAAAAAAAATCTAGAAAATAAATCTAGAAAAAAATCTAGAAAAAAAATCTAGAAAAAAATCTAGAAAATAAATCTAAAAAAAAATCTAGAAAAAAATCTAGAAAAAAAATCTAGAAAAAAAATCTAGAAAAAAAATCTAGAAAAAAAATCTAGAAAAAAATCGAGAAAATAAATCGAGAAAAAAAATCTAGAAAAAAAATCTAGAAAAAAAATCTAGAAAATAAATCTAGAAAAAAATCTAGAAAAAAAATCTAGAAAAAAATCTAGAAAAAAAATCTAGAAAAAAATCTAGAAAATAAATCTAAAAAAAAATCTAGAAAATAAATCTAGAAAAAAAATCTAGAAAAAAAATCTAGAAAAAAAATCTAGAAAAAAATCTAGAAAAAAATCTAGAAAAAAATCTAGAAAATAAATCTAAAAAAAAATCTAGAAAAAAAATCTAGAAAATAAATCTAAAAAAAAATCTAGAAAAAAAATCTAGAAAAAAAATCTAGAAAAAAATCTAGAAAAAACATCTAGAAAAAAAATCTAGAAAAAAATCTAGAAAAAAATCTAGAAAATAAATCTAAAAAAAAATCTAGAAAGAAATCTAGAAAAAAATCTAGAAAAAAAATCTAGAAAAAAATCTAGAAAAAAAATCTAGAAAAAAATCTAGAAAAAAAATCTAGAAAAAAAATCTAGAAAAAAATCTAGAAAATAAATCGAGAAAAAAATCTAGAAAAAAATCTAGAAAAAAAATCTAGAAAAAAAATTTAGAAAATAAATCTAGAAAAAAATCTAGAAAAAAAATCTAGAAAAAAATCTAGAAAATAAATCTAAAAAAAAATCTAGAAAAAAATCTAGAAAATAAATCTAGAAAAAAAATCTAGAAAAAAAATCTAGAAAAAACATCTAGAAAAAAAATCTAGAAAAAAAATCTAGAAAAAAAATCTAGAAAAAAATCTAGAAAAAAAATCTAGAAAAAACATCTAGAAAAAAAATCTAGAAAAAAAATCTAGAAAAAAAATCTAGAAAAAAATCTAGAAAAAAAATCTAGAAAAAAAATCTAGAAAAAAATCTAGAAAATAAATCGAGAAAAAAATCTAGAAAAAAATCTAGAAAAAAATCTAGAAAAAAAATCTAGAAAAAAATCTAGAAAAAAATCTAGAAAATAAATCTAAAAAAAAATCTAGAAAATAAATCTAGAAAAAAATCTAGAAAAAAATCTAGAAAAAAAATCTAGAAAAAAATCTAGAAAAAAATCTAGAAAAAAATCTAGAAAAAAAATCTAAAAAAAAATCTAGAAAAAAAATCTAGAAAAAAAATCTAGAAAAAAATCTAGAAAAAAAATCTAGAAAAAAAATCTAGAAAAAAATCTAGAAAAAAATCTAGAAAATAAATCTAAAAAAAAATCTAGAAAGAAATCTAGAAAAAAATCTAGAAAAAAAATCTAGAAAATAAATCTAGAAAAAAATCTAGAAAAAAAATCTAGAAAAAAATCTAGAAAATAAATCTAAAAAAAAATCTAGAAAAAAAATCTAGAAAAAAAATCTAGAAAAAAATCTAGAAAAAAAATCTAGAAAAAAAATCTAGAAAAAAATCTAGAAAAAAATCTAGAAAATAAATCTAAAAAAAAATCTAGAAAATAAATCTAGAAAAAAAATCTAGAAAAAAATCTAGAAAAAAATCTAGAAAAAAATCTAGAAAATAAATCTAAAAAAAAATCTAGAAAAAAAATCTAGAAAAAAAATCTAGAAAAAAATCTAGAAAAAAAATCTAGAAAAAAAATCTAGAAAAAAATCTAGAAAAAAATCTAGAAAATAAATCTAAAAAAAAATCTAGAAAGAAATCTAGAAACAAATCTAGCAAAAAAATCTAGAAAAAAATCTAGAAAAAAATCTAGAAAATAAATCTAAAAAAAAATCTAGAAAAAGATCTAGAAAAAAATCTAGAAAATAAATCTAGAAAAAAATCTAGAAAATAAATCGAGAAAAAAATCTAGAAAAAAATCTAGAAAATAAATCTAAAAAAAAACCTAGAAAAAAATCTAGAAAATAAATCTAAAAAAAAATCTAGAAAATAAATCTAGAAAAAAAATCTAGAAAAAAAATCTAGAAAAAAAATCTAGAAAAAAATCTAGAAAAAAATCTAGAAAAAAAATCTAGAAAATAAATCTAAAAAAAAATCTAGAAAAAAAATCTAGAAAAAAAATCTAGAAAAAAATCTAGAAAAAAAATCTAGAAAAAAAATCTAGAAAAAAATCTATAAAAAAATCTAGAAAATAAATCTAAAAAAAAATCTAGAAAGAAATCTAGAAAAAAATCTAGCAAAAAAATCTAGAAAAAAATCTAGAAAAAAATCTAGAAAATAAATCTAAAAAAAAATCTAGAAAAAGATCTAGAAAAAAATCTAGAAAAAAATTTAGAAAAAAAATCTAGAAAAAAATCTAGAAAAAAATCTAGAAAAAAATCTAGAAAATAAATCTAAAAAAAAATCTAGAAAGAAAATCTAGAAAAAAAATCTAGAAAAAAATCTAGAAAAAAAATCTAGAAAAAAATCTAGAAAATAAATCTAAAAAAAAATCTAGAAAAAAATCTAGAAAATAAATCTAGAAAAAAAATCTAGAAAAAAAATCTAGAAAAAACATCTAGAAGAAAATCTAGAAAAAAATCTAGAAAAAACATCTAGAAAAAAAATGTAGAAAATAAATCTAGAAAAAAATCTAGAAAAAAAATCTAGAAAATAAATCTAGAAAAAAATCTAGAAAAAAAATCTAGAAAAAAATCTAGAAAATAAATCTAAAAAAAAATCTAGAAAAAAATCTAGAAAATAAATCTAGAAAAAAAATCTAGAAAAAAAATCTAGAAAAAACATCTAGAAGAAAATCTAGAAAAAAATCTAGAAAAAAAATCTAGAAAAAAAATCTAGAAAAAAAATCTAGAAAAAAATCTAGAAAAAAAATCTAGAAAGAAATCTAGAAAAAAAATCTAGAAAAAAAATCTAGAAAATAAATCTAGAAAAAAATCTAGAAAAAAAATCTAGAAAATAAATCTAGAAAAAAATCTAGAAAAAAAATCTAGAAAAAAATCTAGAAAAAAAATCTAGAAAGAAATCTAGAAAAAAAATCTAGAAAAAAAATCTAGAAAAAAATCTAGAAAAAACATCTAGAAAAAAAATGTAGAAAATAAATCTAGAAAAAAATCTAGAAAAAAAATCTAGAAAATAAATCTAGAAAAAAATCTAGAAAAAAAATCTAGAAAAAAATCTAGAAAATAAATCTAAAAAAAAATCTAGAAAAAAATCTAGAAAATAAATCTAGAAAAAAAATCTAGAAAAAAAATCTAGAAAAAACATCTAGAAGAAAATCTAGAAAAAAATCTAGAAAAAAAATCTAGAAAAAAAATCTAGAAAAAAAATCTAGAAAAAAATCTAGAAAAAAAATCTAGAAAGAAATCTAGAAAAAAAATCTAGAAAAAAAATCTAGAAAATAAATCTAGAAAAAAATCTAGAAAAAAAATCTAGAAAATAAATCTAGAAAAAAATCTAGAAAAAAAATCTAGAAAAAAATCTAGAAAATAAATCTAAAAAAAAATCTAGAAAAAAATCTAGAAAATAAATCTAGAAAAAAAATCTAGAAAAAAAATCTAGAAAAAACATCTAGAAAAAAAATCTAGAAAAAAAATCTAGAAAAAAAATCTAGAAAAAAATCTAGAAAAAAAATCTAGAAAAAAAATCGAGAAAAAAATCGAGAAAATAAATCGAGAAAAAAAATCTAGAAAAAAAATCTAGAAAAAAAATCTAGAAAATAAATCTAGAAAAAAATCTAGAAAAAAAATCTAGAAAAAAATCTAGAAAAAAAATCTAGAAAAAAAATCTAGAAAAAAATCTAGAAAAAAATCTAGAAAATAAATCTAAAAAAAAATCTAGAAAGAAATCTAGAAAAAAAATCTAGAAAAAAATCTAGAAAAAAAATCTAGAAAAAAAATCTAGAAAATAAATCTAGAAAAAAAATCTAGAAAAAAAATCTAGAAAAAAATCTAGAAAAAAATCTAGAAAAAAATCTAGAAAATAAATCTAAAAAAAAATCTAGAAAAAAAATCTAGAAAAAAAATCTAGAAAAAAATCTAGAAAAAAAATCTAGAAAAAAAATCTAGAAAAAAATCTAGAAAAAAATCTAGAAAATAAATCTAAAAAAAAATCTAGAAAATAAATCTAGAAAAAAAATCTAGAAAAAAAATCTAGAAAAAAATCTAGAAAAAAATCTAGAAAAAAATCTAGAAAATAAATCTAAAAAAAAATCTAGAAAAGAAATCTAGAAAAAAATCTAGAAAGAAAATCTAGAAAAAAAATCTAGAAAAAAATCTAGAAAAAAATCTAGAAAATAAATCTAAAAAAAAATCTAGAAAAAAAATCTAGAAAAAAAATCTAGAAAAAAAATCTAGAAAAAAAATCTAGAAAAAAATCTAGAAAAAAATCTAGAAAAAAATCTAGAAAATAAATCTAAAAAAAAATCTAGAAAAAAAATCTAGAAAAAAAATCTAGAAAAAAATCTAGAAAAAAAATCTAGAAAAAAAATCTAGAAAATAAATCTAAAAAAAAATCTAGAAAAAAATCTAGAAAAAAATCTAGAAAATAAATCTAAAAAAAAATCTAGAAAAAAAATCTAGAAAAAAAATCTGGAAAAAAATCTAGAAAAAAAATCTAGAAAAAAATTTAGAAAAAAAATCTAGAAAAAAATCTAGAAAAAAATCTAGAAAAAAATCTAGAAAATAAATCTAAAAAAAAATCTAGAAAGAAAATCTAGAAAAAAAATCTAGAAAAAAATCTAGAAAAAAAATCTAGAAAAAAATCTAGAAAATAAATCTAAAAAAAAATCTAGAAAAAAATCTAGAAAATAAATCTAGAAAAAAAATCTAGAAAAAAAATCTAGAAAAAACATCTAGAAGAAAATCTAGAAAAAAATCTAGAAAAAACATCTAGAAAAAAAATCTAGAAAATAAATCTAGAAAAAAATCTAGAAAAAAAATCTAGAAAAAAATCTAGAAAAAAAATCTAGAAAAAAATCTAGAAAATAAATCTAAAAAAAAATCTAGAAAAAAATCTAGAAAAAAATCTAGAAAATAAATCTAAAAAAAAATCTAGAAAAAAAATCTAGAAAAAAAATCTAGAAAAAAATCTAGAAAATAAATCTAGAAAAAAAATCTAGAAAATAAATCGAGAAAAAAATCTAGAAAAAAATCTAGAAAAAAAATCTAAAAAAAAATCTAGAAAAAAATCTAGAAAATAAATCTAAAAAAAAATCTAGAAAAAAATCTAGAAAATAAATCTAAAAAAAAATCTAGAAAAAAAATCTAGAAAAAAAATCTAGAAAAAAATCTAGAAAAAAAATCTAGAAAAAAAATCTAGAAAAAAATCTAGAAAATAAATCTAAAAAAAAATCTAGAAAATAAATCTAAAAAAAAATCTAGAAAAAAAATCTAGAAAAAAAATCTAGAAAAAAATCTAGAAAAAAAATCTAGAAAAAAATCTAGAAAAAAATCTAGAAAATAAATCTAAAAAAAAATCTAGAAAGAAATCTAGAAAAAAATCTAGAAAAAAAATCTAGAAAAAAATCTAGAAAAAAAATCTAGAAAAAAATCTAGAAAAAAAATCTAGAAAAAAAATCTAGAAAAAAATCTAGAAAATAAATCGAGAAAAAAATCTAGAAAAAAATCTAGAAAAAAAATCTAAAAAAAAATCTAGAAAAAAATCTAGAAAATAAATCTAAAAAAAAATCTAGAAAATAAATCTAGAAAAAAAATCTAGAAAAAAAACTAGAAAAAAAATCTAGAAAAAAATCTAGAAAAAAATCTAGAAAAAAATCTAGAAAATAAATCTAAAAATAAATCTAGAAAAAAAATCTAGAAAAAAAATCTAGAAAAAAATCTAGAAAAAAAATCTAGAAAAAAAATCTAGAAAAAAATCTAGAAAAAAATCTAGAAAATAAATCTAAAAAAAAATCTAGAAAGAAATCTAGAAAAAAAATCTAGAAAAAAAATCTAGAAAAAAATCTAGAAAATAAATCTAAAAAAAAATCTAGAAAAAAATCTAGAAAATAAATCTAGAAAAAAAATCTAGAAAAAAAATCTAGAAAAAAATCTAGAAAAAAATCTAGAAAATAAATCTAAAAAAAAATCTAGAAAAAAATCTAGAAAATAAATCTAAAAAAAAATCTAGAAAAAAATCTAGAAAAAAATCTAGAAAAAAATCTAGAAAAAAAATCTAGAAAAAAAATCTAGAAAAAAATCTAGAAAATAAATCGAGAAAAAAATCTAGAAAAAAATCTAGAAAAAAAATCTAGAAAAAAATCTAGAAAAAAATCTAGAAAAAAATCTAGAAAAAAAATCTAGAAAAAAAATCTAGAAAAAAATCTAGAAAATAAATCGAGAAAAAAATCTAGAAAAAAATCTAGAAAAAAAATCTAAAAAAAAATCTAGAAAAAAATCTAGAAAATAAATCTAAAAAAAAATCTAGAAAATAAATCTAGAAAAAAAATCTAGAAAAAAAACTAGAAAAAAAATCTAGAAAAAAATCTAGAAAAAAATCTAGAAAAAAATCTAGAAAATAAATCTAAAAATAAATCTAGAAAAAAAATCTAGAAAAAAAATCTAGAAAAAAATCTAGAAAAAAAATCTAGAAAAAAAATCTAGAAAAAAATCTAGAAAAAAATCTAGAAAATAAATCTAAAAAAAAATCTAGAAAGAAATCTAGAAAAAAAATCTAGAAAAAAAATCTAGAAAAAAATCTAGAAAATAAATCTAAAAAAAAATCTAGAAAAAAATCTAGAAAATAAATCTAGAAAAAAAATCTAGAAAAAAAATCTAGAAAAAAATCTAGAAAAAAAATCTAGAAAAAAAATCTAGAAAAAAAATCTAGAAAAAAATCTAGAAAAAAAATCTAGAAAAAAAATCTAGAAAAAAATCTAGAAAATAAATCGAGAAAAAAATCTAGAAAAAAATCTAGAAAATAAATCTAAAAAAAAATCTAGAAAAAGATCTAGAAAAAAATCTAGAAAAAAATCTAGAAAAAAAATCTAGAAAAAAATCTAGAAAAAAATCTAGAAAAAAATCTAGAAAATAAATCTAGAAAAAAATCTAGAAAAAAAATCTAGAAAAAAATCTAGAAAAAAATCTAGAAAATAAATCTAAAAAAAAATCTAGAAAGAAATCTAGAAAAAAATCTAGAAAAAAAATCTAGAAAAAAATCTAGAAAACAAATCTAGAAAAAAATCTAGAAAAAAAATCTAGAAAAAAAATCTAGAAAAAAATCTAGAAAATAAATCGAGAAAAAAATCTAGAAAAAAATCTAGAAAAAAAATCTAAAAAAAAATCTAGAAAAAAATCTAGAAAATAAATCTAAAAAAAAATCTAGAAAATAAATCTAGAAAAAAAATCTAGAAAAAAAACTAGAAAAAAAATCTAGAAAAAAATCTAGAAAAAAATCTAGAAAAAAATCTAGAAAATAAATCTAAAAATAAATCTAGAAAAAAAATCTAGAAAAAAAATCTAGAAAAAAATCTAGAAAAAAATCTAGAAAATAAATCTAAAAAAAAATCTAGAAAGAAATCTAGAAAAAAAATCTAGAAAAAAAATCTAGAAAAAAATCTAGAAAATAAATCTAAAAAAAAATCTAGAAAAAAATCTAGAAAAAAATCTAGAAAATAAATCTAAAAAAAAATCTAGAAAAAAATCTAGAAAATAAATCAAAAAAAAAATCTAGAAAAAATTCTAGAAAAAAATCTAGAAAAAAATCTAGAAAAAAAATCTAGAAAAAAAATCTAGAAAAAAATCTAGAAAATAAATCGAGAAAAAAATCTAGAAAAAAATCTAGAAAAAAAATCTAGAAAAAAATCTAGAAAAAAATCTAGAAAAAAATCTAGAAAAAAAATCTAGAAAAAAAATCTAGAAAAAAATCTAGAAAATAAATCGAGAAAAAAATCTAGAAAAAAATCTAGAAAAAAAATCTAAAAAAAAATCTAGAAAAAAATCTAGAAAATAAATCTAAAAAAAAATCTAGAAAAAAATCTAGAAAATAAATCTAAAAATAAATCTAGAAAAAAAATCTAGAAAAAAAATCTAGAAAAAAATCTAGAAAAAAAATCTAGAAAAAAAATCTAGAAAAAAATCTAGAAAAAAATCTAGAAAATAAATCTAAAAAAAAATCTAGAAAGAAATCTAGAAAAAAAATCTAGAAAAAAAATCTAGAAAAAAATCTAGAAAATAAATCTAAAAAAAAATCTAGAAAAAAATCTAGAAAATAAATCTAGAAAAAAAATCTAGAAAAAAAATCTAGAAAAAAATCTAGAAAAAAAATCTAGAAAAAAAATCTAGAAAAAAAATCTAGAAAAAAATCTAGAAAAAAAATCTAGAAAAAAAATCTAGAAAAAAATCTAGAAAATAAATCGAGAAAAAAATCTAGAAAAAAATCTAGAAAATAAATCTAAAAAAAAATCTAGAAAAAGATCTAGAAAAAAATCTAGAAAAAAATCTAGAAAAAAAATCTAGAAAAAAATCTAGAAAAAAATCTAGAAAAAAATCTAGAAAATAAATCTAAAAAAAAATCTAGAAAGAAAATCTAGAAAAAAAATCTAGAAAAAAATCTAGAAAAAAAATCTAGAAAAAAATCTAGAAAATAAATCTAAAAAAAAATCTAGAAAAAAATCTAGAAAATAAATCTAGAAAAAAAATCTAGAAAAAAAATCTAGAAAAAACATCTAGAAGAAAATCTAGAAAAAAATCTAGAAAAAAAATCTAGAAAAAAAATCTAGAAAAAAAATCTAGAAAAAAATCTAGAAAAAAAATCTAGAAAGAAATCTAGAAAAAAAATCTAGAAAAAAAATCTAGAAAATAAATCTAGAAAAAAATCTAGAAAAAAAATCTAGAAAATAAATCTAGAAAAAAATCTAGAAAAAAAATCTAGAAAAAAATCTAGAAAATAAATCTAAAAAAAAATCTAGAAAAAAATCTAGAAAATACATCTAGAAAAAAAATCTAGAAAAAAAATCTAGAAAAAACATCTAGAAAAAAAATCTAGAAAAAAAATCTAGAAAAAAAATCGAGAAAAAAATCGAGAAAAAAAATCTAGAAAAAAATCTAGAAAAAAATCTAGAAAATAAATCTAAAAAAAAATCTAGAAAGAAATCTAGAAAAAAAATCTAGAAAAAAAATCTAGAAAAAAATCTAGAAAATAAATCTAAAAAAAAATCTAGAAAAAAATCTAGAAAATAAATCTAGAAAAAAAATCTAGAAAAAAAATCTAGAAAAAAATCTAGAAAAAAAATCTAGAAAAAAAATCTAGAAAAAAAATCTAGAAAAAAATCTAGAAAAAAAATCTAGAAAAAAAATCTAGAAAAAAAATCTAGAAAATAAATCGAGAAAAAAATCTAGAAAAAAATCTAGAAAATAAATCTAAAAAAAAATCTAGAAAAAGATCTAGAAAAAAATCTAGAAAAAAATCTAGAAAAAAAATCTAGAAAAAAATCTAGAAAAAAATCTAGAAAAAAATCTAGAAAATAATTCTAAAAAAAAATCTAGAAAGAAAATCTAGAAAAAAAATCTAGAAAAAAATCTAGAAAAAAAATCTAGAAAAAAATCTAGAAAATAAATCTAAAAAAAAATCTAGAAAAAAATCTAGAAAATAAATCTAGAAAAAAAATCTAGAAAAAAAATCTAGAAAAAACATCTAGAAGAAAATCTAGAAAAAAATCTAGAAAAAAAATCTAGAAAAAAAATCTAGAAAAAAAATCTAGAAAAAAATCTAGAAAAAAAATCTAGAAAGAAATCTAGAAAAAAAATCTAGAAAAAAAATCTAGAAAATAAATCTAGAAAAAAATCTAGAAAAAAAATCTAGAAAATAAATCTAGAAAAAAATCTAGAAAAAAAATCTAGAAAAAAATCTAGAAAATAAATCTAAAAAAAAATCTAGAAAAAAATCTAGAAAATAAATCTAGAAAAAAAATCTAGAAAAAAAATCTAGAAAAAACATCTAGAAAAAAAATCTAGAAAAAAAATCTAGAAAAAAATCTAGAAAATAAATCGAGAAAAAAAATCTAGAAAAAAAATCTAGAAAAAAAATCTAGAAAATAAATCTAGAAAAAAATCTAGAAAAAAAATCTAGAAAAAAATCTAGAAAAAAAATCTAGAAAAAAAATCTAGAAAAAAATCTAGAAAAAAATCTAGAAAATAAATCGAGAAAAAAATCTAGAAAATAAATCGAGAAAAAAATCTAGAAAAAAATCTAGAAAATAAATCTAAAAAAAAACCTAGAAAAAAATCTAGAAAATAAATCTAAAAAAAAATCTAGAAAATAAATCTAGAAAAAAAATCTAGAAAAAAAATCTAGAAAAAAAATCTAGAAAAAAATCTAGAAAAAAATCTAGAAAAAAAATCTAGAAAATAAATCTAAAAAAAAATCTAGAAAAAAAATCTAGAAAAAAAATCTAGAAAAAAATCTAGAAAAAAAATCTAGAAAAAAAATCTAGAAAAAAATCTAGAAAAAAATCTAGAAAATAAATCTAAAAAAAAATCTAGAAAGAAATCTAGAAAAAAATCTAGCAAAAAAATCTAGAAAAAAATCTAGAAAAAAATCTAGAAAATAAATCTAAAAAAAAATCTAGAAAAAGATCTAGAAAAAAATCTAGAAAATAAATCTAGAAAAAAATCGAGAAAATAAATCGAGAAAAAAATCTAGAAAAAAATCTAGAAAATAAATCTAAAAAAAAACCTAGAAAAAAATCTAGAAAATAAATCTAAAAAAAAATCTAGAAAATAAATCTAGAAAAAAAATCTAGAAAAAAAATCTAGAAAAAAAATCTAGAAAAAAATCTAGAAAAAAATCTAGAAAAAAAATCTAGAAAATAAATCTAAAAAAAAATCTAGAAAAAAAATCTAGAAAAAAAATCTAGAAAAAAATCTAGAAAAAAAATCTAGAAAAAAAATCTAGAAAAAAATCTATAAAAAAATCTAGAAAATAAATCTAAAAAAAAATCTAGAAAGAAATCTAGAAAAAAATCTAGCAAAAAAATCTAGAAAAAAATCTAGAAAAAAATCTAGAAAATAAATCTAAAAAAAAATCTAGAAAAAGATCTAGAAAAAAATCTAGAAAAAAATTTAGAAAAAAAATCTAGAAAAAAATCTAGAAAAAAATCTAGAAAAAAATCTAGAAAATAAATCTAAAAAAAAATCTAGAAAAAAATCTAGAAAAAAAATCTAGAAAAAAATCTAGAAAATAAATCTAAAAAAAAATCTAGAAAAAAATCTAGAAAATAAATCTAGAAAAAAAATCTAGAAAAAAAATCTAGAAAAAACATCTAGAAGAAAATCTAGAAAAAAATCTAGAAAAAACATCTAGAAAAAAAATCTAGAAAATAAATCTAGAAAAAAATCTAGAAAAAAAATCTAGAAAATAAATCTAGAAAAAAATCTAGAAAAAAAATCTAGAAAAAAATCTAGAAAATAAATCTAAAAAAAAATCTAGAAAAAAATCTAGAAAATAAATCTAGAAAAAAAATCTAGAAAAAAAATCTAGAAAAAACATCTAGAAGAAAATCTAGAAAAAAATCTAGAAAAAAAATCTAGAAAAAAAATCTAGAAAAAAAATCTAGAAAAAAATCTAGAAAAAAAATCTAGAAAGAAATCTAGAAAAAAAATCTAGAAAAAAAATCTAGAAAATAAATCTAGAAAAAAATCTAGAAAAAAAATCTAGAAAATAAATCTAGAAAAAAATCTAGAAAAAAAATCTAGAAAAAAATCTAGAAAATAAATCTAAAAAAAAATCTAGAAAAAAATCTAGAAAATAAATCTAGAAAAAAAATCTAGAAAAAAAATCTAGAAAAAACATCTAGAAAAAAAATCTAGAAAAAAAATCTAGAAAAAAAATCTAGAAAAAAATCTAGAAAAAAAATCTAGAAAAAAAATCGAGAAAAAAATCGAGAAAATAAATCGAGAAAAAAAATCTAGAAAAAAAATCTAGAAAAAAAATCTAGAAAAAAAATCTAGAAAAAAATCTAGAAAATAAATCTAAAAAAAAATCTAGAAAGAAATCTAGAAAAAAATCTAGCAAAAAAATCTAGAAAAAAATCTAGAAAAAAATCTAGAAAATAAATCTAAAAAAAAATCTAGAAAAAGATCTAGAAAAAAATCTAGAAAATAAATCTAGAAAAAAATCTAGAAAATAAATCGAGAAAAAAATCTAGAAAAAAATCTAGAAAATAAATCTAAAAAAAAATCTAGAAAAAGATCTAGAAAAAAATCTAGAAAAAAATCTAGAAAAAAAATCTAGAAAAAAATCTAGAAAAAAATCTAGAAAAAAATCTAGAAAATAATTCTAAAAAAAAATCTAGAAAGAAAATCTAGAAAAAAAATCTAGAAAAAAATCTAGAAAAAAAATCTAGAAAAAAATCTAGAAAATAAATCTAAAAAAAAATCTAGAAAAAAATCTAGAAAATAAATCTAGAAAAAAAATCTAGAAAAAAAATCTAGAAAAAACATCTAGAAGAAAATCTAGAAAAAAATCTAGAAAAAAAATCTAGAAAAAAAATCTAGAAAAAAAATCTAGAAAAAAATCTAGAAAAAAAATCTAGAAAGAAATCTAGAAAAAAAATCTAGAAAAAAAATCTAGAAAATAAATCTAGAAAAAAATCTAGAAAAAAAATCTAGAAAATAAATCTAGAAAAAAATCTAGAAAAAAAATCTAGAAAAAAATCTAGAAAATAAATCTAAAAAAAAATCTAGAAAAAAATCTAGAAAATAAATCTAGAAAAAAAATCTAGAAAAAAAATCTAGAAAAAACATCTAGAAAAAAAATCTAGAAAAAAAATCTAGAAAAAAATCTAGAAAATAAATCGAGAAAAAAAATCTAGAAAAAAAATCTAGAAAAAAAATCTAGAAAATAAATCTAGAAAAAAATCTAGAAAAAAAATCTAGAAAAAAATCTAGAAAAAAAATCTAGAAAAAAAATCTAGAAAAAAATCTAGAAAAAAATCTAGAAAATAAATCGAGAAAAAAATCTAGAAAATAAATCGAGAAAAAAATCTAGAAAAAAATCTAGAAAATAAATCTAAAAAAAAACCTAGAAAAAAATCTAGAAAATAAATCTAAAAAAAAATCTAGAAAATAAATCTAGAAAAAAAATCTAGAAAAAAAATCTAGAAAAAAAATCTAGAAAAAAATCTAGAAAAAAATCTAGAAAAAAAATCTAGAAAATAAATCTAAAAAAAAATCTAGAAAAAAAATCTAGAAAAAAAATCTAGAAAAAAATCTAGAAAAAAAATCTAGAAAAAAAATCTAGAAAAAAATCTAGAAAAAAATCTAGAAAATAAATCTAAAAAAAAATCTAGAAAGAAATCTAGAAAAAAATCTAGCAAAAAAATCTAGAAAAAAATCTAGAAAAAAATCTAGAAAATAAATCTAAAAAAAAATCTAGAAAAAGATCTAGAAAAAAATCTAGAAAATAAATCTAGAAAAAAATCGAGAAAATAAATCGAGAAAAAAATCTAGAAAAAAATCTAGAAAATAAATCTAAAAAAAAACCTAGAAAAAAATCTAGAAAATAAATCTAAAAAAAAATCTAGAAAATAAATCTAGAAAAAAAATCTAGAAAAAAAATCTAGAAAAAAAATCTAGAAAAAAATCTAGAAAAAAATCTAGAAAAAAAATCTAGAAAATAAATCTAAAAAAAAATCTAGAAAAAAAATCTAGAAAAAAAATCTAGAAAAAAATCTAGAAAAAAAATCTAGAAAAAAAATCTAGAAAAAAATCTATAAAAAAATCTAGAAAATAAATCTAAAAAAAAATCTAGAAAGAAATCTAGAAAAAAATCTAGCAAAAAAATCTAGAAAAAAATCTAGAAAAAAATCTAGAAAATAAATCTAAAAAAAAATCTAGAAAAAGATCTAGAAAAAAATCTAGAAAAAAATTTAGAAAAAAAATCTAGAAAAAAATCTAGAAAAAAATCTAGAAAAAAATCTAGAAAATAAATCTAAAAAAAAATCTAGAAAAAAATCTAGAAAAAAAATCTAGAAAAAAATCTAGAAAATAAATCTAAAAAAAAATCTAGAAAAAAATCTAGAAAATAAATCTAGAAAAAAAATCTAGAAAAAAAATCTAGAAAAAACATCTAGAAGAAAATCTAGAAAAAAATCTAGAAAAAACATCTAGAAAAAAAATCTAGAAAATAAATCTAGAAAAAAATCTAGAAAAAAAATCTAGAAAATAAATCTAGAAAAAAATCTAGAAAAAAAATCTAGAAAAAAATCTAGAAAATAAATCTAAAAAAAAATCTAGAAAAAAATCTAGAAAATAAATCTAGAAAAAAAATCTAGAAAAAAAATCTAGAAAAAACATCTAGAAGAAAATCTAGAAAAAAATCTAGAAAAAAAATCTAGAAAAAAAATCTAGAAAAAAAATCTAGAAAAAAATCTAGAAAAAAAATCTAGAAAGAAATCTAGAAAAAAAATCTAGAAAAAAAATCTAGAAAATAAATCTAGAAAAAAATCTAGAAAAAAAATCTAGAAAATAAATCTAGAAAAAAATCTAGAAAAAAAATCTAGAAAAAAATCTAGAAAATAAATCTAAAAAAAAATCTAGAAAAAAATCTAGAAAATAAATCTAGAAAAAAAATCTAGAAAAAAAATCTAGAAAAAACATCTAGAAAAAAAATCTAGAAAAAAAATCTAGAAAAAAAATCTAGAAAAAAATCTAGAAAAAAAATCTAGAAAAAAAATCGAGAAAAAAATCGAGAAAATAAATCGAGAAAAAAAATCTAGAAAAAAAATCTAGAAAAAAAATCTAGAAAAAAAATCTAGAAAAAAATCTAGAAAATAAATCTAAAAAAAAATCTAGAAAGAAATCTAGAAAAAAATCTAGCAAAAAAATCTAGAAAAAAATCTAGAAAAAAATCTAGAAAATAAATCTAAAAAAAAATCTAGAAAAAGATCTAGAAAAAAATCTAGAAAATAAATCTAGAAAAAAATCTAGAAAATAAATCGAGAAAAAAATCTAGAAAAAAATCTAGAAAATAAATCTAAAAAAAAACCTAGAAAAAAATCTAGAAAATAAATCTAAAAAAAAATCTAGAAAATAAATCTAGAAAAAAAATCTAGAAAAAAAATCTAGAAAAAAAATCTAGAAAAAAATCTAGAAAAAAATCTAGAAAAAAAATCTAGAAAATAAATCTAAAAAAAAATCTAGAAAAAAAATCTAGAAAAAAAATCTAGAAAAAAATCTAGAAAAAAAATCTAGAAAAAAAATCTAGAAAAAAATCTATAAAAAAATCTAGAAAATAAATCTAAAAAAAAATCTAGAAAGAAATCTAGAAAAAAATCTAGCAAAAAAATCTAGAAAAAAATCTAGAAAAAAATCTAGAAAATAAATCTAAAAAAAAATCTAGAAAAAGATCTAGAAAAAAATCTAGAAAAAAATTTAGAAAAAAAATCTAGAAAAAAATCTAGAAAAAAATCTAGAAAAAAATCTAGAAAATAAATCTAAAAAAAAATCTAGAAAGAAAATCTAGAAAAAAAATCTAGAAAAAAATCTAGAAAAAAAATCTAGAAAAAAATCTAGAAAATAAATCTAAAAAAAAATCTAGAAAAAAATCTAGAAAATAAATCTAGAAAAAAAATCTAGAAAAAAAATCTAGAAAAAACATCTAGAAGAAAATCTAGAAAAAAATCTAGAAAAAACATCTAGAAAAAAAATCTAGAAAATAAATCTAGAAAAAAATCTAGAAAAAAAATCTAGAAAATAAATCTAGAAAAAAATCTAGAAAAAAAATCTAGAAAAAAATCTAGAAAATAAATCTAAAAAAAAATCTAGAAAAAAATCTAGAAAATAAATCTAGAAAAAAAATCTAGAAAAAAAATCTAGAAAAAACATCTAGAAGAAAATCTAGAAAAAAATCTAGAAAAAAAATCTAGAAAAAAAATCTAGAAAAAAAATCTAGAAAAAAATCTAGAAAAAAAATCTAGAAAGAAATCTAGAAAAAAAATCTAGAAAAAAAATCTAGAAAATAAATCTAGAAAAAAATCTAGAAAAAAAATCTAGAAAATAAATCTAGAAAAAAATCTAGAAAAAAAATCTAGAAAAAAATCTAGAAAATAAATCTAAAAAAAAATCTAGAAAAAAATCTAGAAAATAAATCTAGAAAAAAAATCTAGAAAAAAAATCTAGAAAAAACATCTAGAAAAAAAATCTAGAAAAAAAATCTAGAAAAAAAATCTAGAAAAAAATCTAGAAAAAAAATCTAGAAAAAAATCTAGAAAAAAATCTAGAAAATAAATCGAGAAAAAAAATCTAGAAAAAAAATCTAGAAAAAAAATCTAGAAAATAAATCTAGAAAAAAATCTAGAAAAAAAATCTAGAAAAAAATCTAGAAAAAAATCTAGAAAAAAATCTAGAAAATAAATCTAAAAAAAAATCTAGAAAGAAATCTAGAAAAAAAATCTAGAAAAAAATCTAGAAAAAAAATCTAGAAAAAAAATCTAGAAAATAAATCTAGAAAAAAAATCTAGAAAAAAAATCTAGAAAAAAATCTAGAAAAAAATCTAGAAAAAAATCTAGAAAATAAATCTAAAAAAAAATCTAGAAAAAAAATCTAGAAAAAAAATCTAGAAAAAAATCTAGAAAAAAAATCTAGAAAAAAAATCTAGAAAAAAATCTAGAAAAAAATCTAGAAAATAAATCTAAAAAAAAATCTAGAAAATAAATCTAGAAAAAAAATCTAGAAAAAAAATCTAGAAAAAAATCTAGAAAAAAATCTAGAAAAAAATCTAGAAAATAAATCTAAAAAAAAATCTAGAAAAAAAATCTAGAAAAAAATCTAGAAAGAAAATCTAGAAAAAAAATCTAGAAAAAAATCTAGAAAAAAATCTAGAAAATAAATCTAAAAAAAAATCTAGAAAAAAAATCTAGAAAAAAAATCTAGAAAAAAAATCTAGAAAAAAAATCTAGAAAAAAATCTAGAAAAAAATCTAGAAAAAAATCTAGAAAATAAATCTAAAAAAAAATCTAGAAAAAAAATCTAGAAAAAAAATCTAGAAAAAAATCTAGAAAAAAAATCTAGAAAAAAAATCTAGAAAAAAATCTAGAAAAAAATCTAGAAAATAAATCTAAAAAAAAATCTAGAAAGAAATCTAGAAAAAAATCTAGAAAAAAAATCTAGAAAAAAATCTAGAAAAAAAATCTAGAAAAAAAATCTAGAAAAAAATCTAGAAAATAAATCGAGAAAAAAATCTAGAAAAAAATCTAGAAAAAAAATCTAAAAAAAAATCTAGAAAAAAATCTAGAAAATAAATCTAAAAAAAAATCTAGAAAGAAATCTAGAAAAAAAATCTAGAAAAAAATCTAGAAAAAAAATCTAGAAAAAAAATCTAGAAAATAAATCTAGAAAAAAAATCTAGAAAAAAAATCTAGAAAAAAATCTACAAAAAAATCTAGAAAAAAATCTAGAAAAAAAATCTAGAAAAAAAATCTAGAAAAAAAATCTAGAAAAAAATCTAGAAAAAAATCTAGAAAAAAAATCTAGAAAATAAATCTAAAAAAAAATCTAGAAAAAAAATCTAGAAAAAAAATCTAGAAAAAAATCTAGAAAAAAAATCTAGAAAAAAAATCTAGAAAAAAATCTATAAAAAAATCTAGAAAATAAATCGAGAAAAAAATCTAGAAAAAAATCTAGAAAAAAAATCTAGAAAAAAATCTAGAAAAAAAATCTAGAAAAAAAATCTAGAAAAAAATCTAGAAAATAAATCGAGAAAAAAATCTAGAAAAAAATCTAGAAAAAAAATCTAAAAAAAAATCTAGAAAAAAATCTAGAAAATAAATCTAAAAAAAAATCTAGAAAGAAATCTAGAAAAAAAATCTAGAAAAAAATCTAGAAAAAAAATCTAGAAAAAAAATCTAGAAAATAAATCTAGAAAAAAAATCTAGAAAAAAAATCTAGAAAAAAATCTACAAAAAAATCTAGAAAAAAATCTAGAAAAAAAATCTAGAAAAAAAATCTAGAAAAAAAATCTAGAAAAAAATCTAGAAAAAAATCTAGAAAAAAAATCTAGAAAATAAATCTAAAAAAAAATCTAGAAAAAAAATCTAGAAAAAAAATCTAGAAAAAAATCTAGAAAAAAAATCTAGAAAAAAAATCTAGAAAAAAATCTATAAAAAAATCTAGAAAATAAATCTAAAAAAAAATCTAGAAAGAAATCTAGAAAAAAATCTAGCAAAAAAATCTAGAAAAAAATCTAGAAAAAAATCTAGAAAATAAATCTAAAAAAAAATCTAGAAAAAGATCTAGAAAAAAATCTAGAAAAAAATTTAGAAAAAAAATCTAGAAAAAAATCTAGAAAAAACATCTAGAAGAAAATCTAGAAAAAAATCTAGAAAAAACATCTAGAAAAAAAATCTAGAAAATAAATCTAGAAAAAAATCTAGAAAAAAAATCTAGAAAATAAATCTAGAAAAAAATCTAGAAAAAAAATCTAGAAAAAAATCTAGAAAATAAATCTAAAAAAAAATCTAGAAAAAAATCTAGAAAATAAATCTAGAAAAAAAATCTAGAAAAAAAATCTAGAAAAAACATCTAGAAGAAAATCTAGAAAAAAATCTAGAAAAAAAATCTAGAAAAAAAATCTAGAAAAAAAATCTAGAAAAAAATCTAGAAAAAAAATCTAGAAAGAAATCTAGAAAAAAAATCTAGAAAAAAAATCTAGAAAATAAATCTAGAAAAAAATCTAGAAAAAAAATCTAGAAAATAAATCGAGAAAAAAATCTAGAAAAAAATCTAGAAAAAAAATCTAAAAAAAAATCTAGAAAAAAATCTAGAAAATAAATCTAAAAAAAAATCTAGAAAGAAATCTAGAAAAAAAATCTAGAAAAAAATCTAGAAAAAAAATCTAGAAAAAAAATCTAGAAAATAAATCTAGAAAAAAAATCTAGAAAAAAAATCTAGAAAAAAATCTACAAAAAAATCTAGAAAAAAATCTAGAAAAAAAATCTAGAAAAAAAATCTAGAAAAAAAATCTAGAAAAAAATCTAGAAAAAAATCTAGAAAAAAAATCTAGAAAATAAATCTAAAAAAAAATCTAGAAAAAAAATCTAGAAAAAAAATCTAGAAAAAAATCTAGAAAAAAAATCTAGAAAAAAAATCTAGAAAAAAATCTATAAAAAAATCTAGAAAATAAATCGAGAAAAAAATCTAGAAAAAAATCTAGAAAAAAAATCTAGAAAAAAATCTAGAAAAAAAATCTAGAAAAAAAATCTAGAAAAAAATCTAGAAAATAAATCGAGAAAAAAATCTAGAAAAAAATCTAGAAAAAAAATCTAAAAAAAAATCTAGAAAAAAATCTAGAAAATAAATCTAAAAAAAAATCTAGAAAGAAATCTAGAAAAAAAATCTAGAAAAAAATCTAGAAAAAAAATCTAGAAAAAAAATCTAGAAAATAAATCTAGAAAAAAAATCTAGAAAAAAAATCTAGAAAAAAATCTACAAAAAAATCTAGAAAAAAATCTAGAAAAAAAATCTAGAAAAAAAATCTAGAAAAAAAATCTAGAAAAAAATCTAGAAAAAAATCTAGAAAAAAAATCTAGAAAATAAATCTAAAAAAAAATCTAGAAAAAAAATCTAGAAAAAAAATCTAGAAAAAAATCTAGAAAAAAAATCTAGAAAAAAAATCTAGAAAAAAATCTATAAAAAAATCTAGAAAATAAATCTAAAAAAAAATCTAGAAAGAAATCTAGAAAAAAATCTAGCAAAAAAATCTAGAAAAAAATCTAGAAAAAAATCTAGAAAATAAATCTAAAAAAAAATCTAGAAAAAGATCTAGAAAAAAATCTAGAAAAAAATTTAGAAAAAAAATCTAGAAAAAAATCTAGAAAAAACATCTAGAAGAAAATCTAGAAAAAAATCTAGAAAAAACATCTAGAAAAAAAATCTAGAAAATAAATCTAGAAAAAAATCTAGAAAAAAAATCTAGAAAATAAATCTAGAAAAAAATCTAGAAAAAAAATCTAGAAAAAAATCTAGAAAATAAATCTAAAAAAAAATCTAGAAAAAAATCTAGAAAATAAATCTAGAAAAAAAATCTAGAAAAAAAATCTAGAAAAAACATCTAGAAGAAAATCTAGAAAAAAATCTAGAAAAAAAATCTAGAAAAAAAATCTAGAAAAAAAATCTAGAAAAAAATCTAGAAAAAAAATCTAGAAAGAAATCTAGAAAAAAAATCTAGAAAAAAAATCTAGAAAATAAATCTAGAAAAAAATCTAGAAAAAAAATCTAGAAAATAAATCTAGAAAAAAATCTAGAAAAAAAATCTAGAAAAAAATCTAGAAAATAAATCTAGAAAATAAATCTAGAAAAAAATCTAGAAAAAAAATCTAGAAAATAAATCTAGAAAAAAATCTAGAAAAAAAATCTAGAAAAAAATCTAGAAAATAAATCTAAAAAAAAATCTAGAAAAAAATCTAGAAAATAAATCTAGAAAAAAAATCTAGAAAAAAAATCTAGAAAAAACTTCTAGAAAAAAAATCTAGAAAAAAAATCTAGAAAAAAAATCTAGAAAAAAATCTAGAAAAAAAATCTAGAAAAAAAATCGAGAAAAAAATCGAGAAAATAAATCGAGAAAAAAAATCTAGAAAAAAAATCTAGAAAAAAAATCTAGAAAATAAATCTAGAAAAAAATCTAGAAAAAAAATCTAGAAAAAAATCTAGAAAAAAAATCTAGAAAAAAAATCTAGAAAAAAATCTAGAAAAAAATCTAGAAAATAAATCTAAAAAAAAATCTAGAAAGAAATCTAGAAAAAAAATCTAGAAAAAAATCTAGAAAAAAAATCTAGAAAAAAAATCTAGAAAATAAATCTAGAAAAAAAATCTAGAAAAAAAATCTAGAAAAAAATCTAGAAAAAAATCTAGAAAAAAATCTAGAAAATAAATCTAAAAAAAAATCTAGAAAAAAAATCTAGAAAAAAAATCTAGAAAAAAATCTAGAAAAAAAATCTAGAAAAAAAATCTAGAAAAAAATCTAGAAAAAAATCTAGAAAATAAATCTAAAAAAAAATCTAGAAAATAAATCTAGAAAAAAAATCTAGAAAAAAAATCTAGAAAAAAATCTAGAAAAAAATCTAGAAAAAAATCTAGAAAATAAATCTAAAAAAAAATCTAGAAAAAAAATCTAGAAAAAAATCTAGAAAGAAAATCTAGAAAAAAAATCTAGAAAAAAATCTAGAAAAAAATCTAGAAAATAAATCTAAAAAAAAATCTAGAAAAAAAATCTAGAAAAAAAATCTAGAAAAAAAATCTAGAAAAAAAATCTAGAAAAAAATCTAGAAAAAAATCTAGAAAAAAATCTAGAAAATAAATCTAAAAAAAAATCTAGAAAAAAAATCTAGAAAAAAAATCTAGAAAAAAATCTAGAAAAAAAATCTAGAAAAAAAATCTAGAAAAAAATCTAGAAAAAAATCTAGAAAATAAATCTAAAAAAAAATCTAGAAAGAAATCTAGAAAAAAATCTAGAAAAAAAATCTAGAAAAAAATCTAGAAAAAAAATCTAGAAAAAAAATCTAGAAAAAAATCTAGAAAATAAATCGAGAAAAAAATCTAGAAAAAAATCTAGAAAAAAAATCTAAAAAAAAATCTAGAAAAAAATCTAGAAAATAAATCTAAAAAAAAATCTAGAAAGAAATCTAGAAAAAAAATCTAGAAAAAAATCTAGAAAAAAAATCTAGAAAAAAAATCTAGAAAATAAATCTAGAAAAAAAATCTAGAAAAAAAATCTAGAAAAAAATCTACAAAAAAATCTAGAAAAAAATCTAGAAAATAAATCTAAAAAAAAATCTAGAAAAAAAATCTAGAAAAAAAATCTAGAAAATAAATCTAAAAAAAAATCTAGAAAAAAAATCTAGAAAAAAAATCTAGAAAAAAATCTAGAAAAAAAATCTAGAAAAAAAATCTAGAAAAAAATCTAGAAAATAAATCGAGAAAAAAATCTAGAAAAAAATCTAGAAAAAAAATCTAAAAAAAAATCTAGAAAAAAATCTAGAAAATAAATCTAAAAAAAAATCTAGAAAGAAATCTAGAAAAAAAATCTAGAAAAAAATCTAGAAAAAAAATCTAGAAAAAAAATCTAGAAAATAAATCTAGAAAAAAAATCTAGAAAAAAAATCTAGAAAAAAATCTAGAAAAAAATCTAGAAAAAAATCTAGAAAATAAATCTAAAAAAAAATCTAGAAAAAAAATCTAGAAAAAAAATCTAGAAAATAAATCTAAAAAAAAATCTAGAAAATAAATCTAGAAAAAAAATCTAGAAAAAAAATCTAGAAAATAAATCTAAAAAAAAATCTAGAAAAAAAATCTAGAAAAAAAATCTAGAAAAAAAATCGAGAAAAAAATCGAGAAAATAAATCTAGAAAAAAAATCTAGAAAAAAAATCTAGAAAAAAAATCTAGAAAATAAATCTAGAAAAAAATCTAGAAAAAAAATCTAGAAAAAAATCTAGAAAAAAAATCTAGAAAAAAAATCTAGAAAAAAATCTAGAAAAAAATCTAGAAAATAAATCTAAAAAAAAATCTAGAAAGAAATCTAGAAAAAAAATCTAGAAAAAAATCTAGAAAAAAAATCTAGAAAAAAAATCTAGAAAATAAATCTAGAAAAAAAATCTAGAAAAAAAATCTAGAAAAAAATCTAGAAAAAAATCTAGAAAAAAATCTAGAAAATAAATCAAAAAAAAAATCTAGAAAAAAAATCTAGAAAAAAAATCTAGAAAAAAATCTAGAAAAAAAATCTAGAAAAAAAATCTAGAAAAAAATCTAGAAAAAAATCTAGAAAATAAATCTAAAAAAAAATCTAGAAAAAAAATCTAGAAAAAAAATCTAGAAAATAAATCTAAAAAAAAATCTAGAAAATAAATCTAGAAAAAAAATCTAGAAAAAAAATCTAGAAAAAAATCTAGAAAAAAATCTAGAAAAAAATCTAGAAAATAAATCTAAAAAAAAATCTAGAAAAAAAATCTAGAAAAAAAATCTAGAAAAAAATCTAGAAAGAAAATCTAGAAAAAAAATCTAGAAAAAAATCTAGAAAAAAATCTAGAAAATAAATCTAAAAAAAAATCTAGAAAAAAAATCTAGAAAAAAAATCTAGAAAAAAAATCTAGAAAAAAAATCTAGAAAAAAATCTAGAAAAAAATCTAGAAAAAAATCTAGAAAATAAATCTAAAAAAAAATCTAGAAAAAAAATCTAGAAAAAAAATCTAGAAAAAAATCTAGAAAAAAAATCTAGAAAAAAAATCTAGAAAAAAATCTAGAAAAAAATCTAGAAAATAAATCTAAAAAAAAATCTAGAAAGAAATCTAGAAAAAAATCTAGAAAAAAAATCTAGAAAAAAATCTAGAAAAAAAATCTAGAAAAAAATCTAGAAAAAAAATCTAGAAAAAAAATCTAGAAAAAAATCTAGAAAATAAATCGAGAAAAAAATCTAGAAAAAAATCTAGAAAAAAAATCTAAAAAAAAATCTAGAAAAAAATCTAGAAAATAAATCTAAAAAAAAATCTAGAAAGAAATCTAGAAAAAAAATCTAGAAAAAAATCTAGAAAAAAAATCTAGAAAAAAAATCTAGAAAATAAATCTAGAAAAGAAATCTAGAAAAAAAATCTAGAAAAAAATCTAGAAAAAAATCTAGAAAAAAATCTAGAAAATAAATCTAAAAAAAAATCTAGAAAAAAAATCTAGAAAAAAAATCTAGAAAATAAATCTAAAAAAAAATCTAGAAAAAAAATCTAGAAAAAAAATCTAGAAAAAAATCTAGAAAAAAAATCTAGAAAAAAAATCTAGAAAAAAATCTAGAAAAAAAATCTAAAAAAAAATCTAGAAAAAAATCTAGAAAATAAATCTAAAAAAAAATCTAGAAAGAAATCTAGAAAAAAAATCTAGAAAAAAATCTAGACAAAAAATCTAGAAAAAAAATCTAGAAAATAAATCTAGAAAAAAAATCTAGAAAAAAAATCTAGAAAAAAATCTAGAAAAAAATCTAGAAAAAAATCTAGAAAATAAATCTAAAAAAAAATCTAGAAAAAAAATCTAGAAAAAAAATCTAGAAAATAAATCTAAAAAAAAATCTAGAAAAAAATCTAGACAAAAAATCTAGAAAAAAAATCTAGAAAATAAATCTAGAAAAAAAATCTAGAAAAAAAATCTAGAAAAAAATCTAGAAAAAAATCTAGAAAAAAATCTAGAAAATAAATCTAAAAAAAAATCTAGAAAAAAAATCTAGAAAAAAAATCTAGAAAATAAATCTAAAAAAAAATCTAGAAAATAAATCTAGAAAAAAAATCTAGAAAAAAAATCTAGAAAATAAATCTAAAAAAAAATCTAGAAAATAAATCTAGAAAAAAAATCTAGAAAAAAAATCTAGAAAAAAATCTAGAAAAAAATCTAGAAAAAAATCTAGAAAATAAATCTAAAAAAAAATCTAGAAAAAAAATCTAGAAAAAAATCTAGAAAAAAATCTAGAAAATAAATCTAAAAAAAAATCTAGAAAAAAAATCTAGAAAAAAAATCTAGAAAAAAAATCTAGAAAAAAAATCTAGAAAAAAAATCTAGAAAAAAATCTAGAAAAAAAATCTAGAAAAAAAATCTAGAAAAAAATCTAGAAAAAAATCTAGAAAATAAATCTAAAAAAAAATCTAGAAAGAAATCTAGAAAAAAATCTAGAAAAAAAATCTAGAAAAAAATCTAGAAAAAAAATCTAGAAAAAAATCTAGAAAAAAAATCTAGAAAAAAAATCTAGAAAAAAATCTAGAAAATAAATCGAGAAAAAAATCTAGAAAAAAATCTAGAAAAAAAATCTAAAAAAAAATCTAGAAAAAAATCTAGAAAATAAATCTAAAAAAAAATCTAGAAAATAAATCTAGAAAAAAAATCTAGAAAAAAAATCTAGAAAAAAAATCTAGAAAAAAATCTAGAAAAAAATCTAGAAAAAAATCTAGAAAATAAATCTAAAAAAAAATCTAGAAAAAAAATCTAGAAAAAAAATCTAGAAAAAAATCTAGAAAAAAATCTAGAAAAAAATCTAGAAAATAAATCTAAAAAAAAATCTAGAAAAAAAATCTAGAAAATAAATCTAGAAAAAAATCTAGAAAAAAAATCTAGAAAAAAATCTAGAAAATAAATCTAAAAAAAAATCTAGAAAAAAATCTAGAAAATAAATCGAGAAAAAAAATCTAGAAAATAAATCTAGAAAAAAATCTAGAAAAAAAATCTAGAAAAAAATCTAGAAAATAAATCGAGAAAAAAAATCTAGAAAAAAAATCTAGAAAAAAAATCTAGAAAATAAATCTAGAAAAAAATCTAGAAAAAAAATCTAGAAAAAAATCTAGAAAAAAAATCTAGAAAAAAAATCTAGAAAAAAATCTAGAAAAAAATCTAGAAAATAAATCTAAAAAAAAATCTAGAAAGAAATCTAGAAAAAAAATCTAGAAAAAAATCTAGAAAAAAAATCTAGAAAAAAAATCTAGAAAATAAATCTAGAAAAAAAATCTAGAAAAAAAATCTAGAAAAAAATCTAGAAAAAAATCTAGAAAAAAATCTAGAAAATAAATCTAAAAAAAAATCTAGAAAAAAAATCTAGAAAAAAAATCTAGAAAAAAATCTAGAAAAAAAATCTAGAAAAAAAATCTAGAAAAAAATCTAGAAAAAAATCTAGAAAATAAATCTAAAAAAAAATCTAGAAAAAAAATCTAGAAAAAAAATCTAGAAAATAAATCTAAAAAAAAATCTAGAAAATAAATCTAGAAAAAAAATCTAGAAAAAAAATCTAGAAAAAAATCTAGAAAAAAATCTAGAAAAAAATCTAGAAAATAAATCTAAAAAAAAATCTAGAAAAAAAATCTAGAAAAAAAATCTAGAAAAAAATCTAGAAAGAAAATCTAGAAAAAAAATCTAGAAAAAAATCTAGAAAAAAATCTAGAAAATAAATCTAAAAAAAAATCTAGAAAAAAAATCTAGAAAAAAAATCTAGAAAAAAAATCTAGAAAAAAAATCTAGAAAAAAATCTAGAAAAAAATCTAGAAAAAAATCTAGAAAATAAATCTAAGAAAAAATCTAGAAAAAAAATCTAGAAAAAAAATCTAGAAAAAAATCTAGAAAAAAAATCTAGAAAAAAAATCTAGAAAAAAATCTAGAAAAAAATCTAGAAAATAAATCTAAAAAAAAATCTAGAAAGAAATCTAGAAAAAAATCTAGAAAAAAAATCTAGAAAAAAATCTAGAAAAAAAATCTAGAAAAAAATCTAGAAAAAAAATCTAGAAAAAAAATCTAGAAAAAAATCTAGAAAATAAATCGAGAAAAAAATCTAGAAAAAAATCTAGAAAAAAAATCTAAAAAAAAATCTAGAAAAAAATCTAGAAAATAAATCTAAAAAAAAATCTAGAAAGAAATCTAGAAAAAAAATCTAGAAAAAAATCTAGAAAAAAAATCTAGAAAAAAAATCTAGAAAAGAAATCTAGAAAAGAAATCTAGAAAAAAAATCTAGAAAAAAATCTAGAAAAAAATCTAGAAAAAAATCTAGAAAATAAATCTAAAAAAAAATCTAGAAAAAAAATCTAGAAAAAAAATCTAGAAAATAAATCTAAAAAAAAATCTAGAAAAAAAATCTAGAAAAAAAATCTAGAAAAAAATCTAGAAAAAAAATCTAGAAAAAAAATCTAGAAAAAAATCTAGAAAATAAATCGAGAAAAAAATCTAGAAAAAAATCTAGAAAAAAAATCTAAAAAAAAATCTAGAAAAAAATCTAGAAAATAAATCTAAAAAAAAATCTAGAAAGAAATCTAGAAAAAAAATCTAGAAAAAAATCTAGACAAAAAATCTAGAAAAAAAATCTAGAAAATAAATCTAGAAAAAAAATCTAGAAAAAAAATCTAGAAAAAAATCTAGAAAAAAATCTAGAAAAAAATCTAGAAAATAAATCTAAAAAAAAATCTAGAAAAAAAATCTAGAAAAAAAATCTAGAAAATAAATCTAAAAAAAAATCTAGAAAATAAATCTAGAAAAAAAATCTAGAAAAAAAATCTAGAAAATAAATCTAAAAAAAAATCTAGAAAATAAATCTAGAAAAAAAATCTAGAAAAAAAATCTAGAAAAAAATCTAGAAAAAAATCTAGAAAAAAATCTAGAAAATAAATCTAAAAAAAAATCTAGAAAAAAATCTAGAAAATAAATCTAAAAAAAAATCTAGAAAGAAATCTAGAAAAAAATCTAGAAAAAAAATCTAGAAAAAAATCTAGAAAAAAAATCTAGAAAAAAATCTAGAAAAAAAATCTAGAAAAAAAATCTAGAAGAAAATCTAGAAAATAAATCGAGAAAAAAATCTAGAAAAAAATCTAGAAAAAAAATCTAAAAAAAAATCTAGAAAAAAATCTAGAAAATAAATCTAAAAAAAAATCTAGAAAAAAATCTAGAAAAAAAATCTAGAAAAAAAATCTAGAAAAAAATCTAGAAAAAAATCTAGAAAATAAATCTAAAAAAAAATCTAGAAAAAAAATCTAGAAAAAAAATCTAGAAAATAAATCTAAAAAAAAATCTAGAAAATAAATCTAGAAAAAAAATCTAGAAAAAAAATCTAGAAAAAAATCTAGAAAAAAATCTAGAAAAAAATCTAGAAAATAAATCTAAAAAAAAATCTAGAAAAAAAATCTAGAAAAAAAATCTAGAAAAAAATCTAGAAAGAAAATCTAGAAAAAAAATCTAGAAAAAAATCTAGAAAAAAATCTAGAAAATAAATCTAAAAAAAAATCTAGAAAAAAAATCTAGAAAAAAAATCTAGAAAAAAAATCTAGAAAAAAAATCTAGAAAAAAATCTAGAAAAAAATCTAGAAAAAAATCTAGAAAATAAATCTAAAAAAAAATCTAGAAAAAAAATCTAGAAAAAAATCTAGAAAAAAAATCTAGAAAAAAAATCTAGAAAAAAATCTAGAAAAAAATCTAGAAAATAAATCTAAAAAAAAATCTAGAAAGAAATCTAGAAAAAAATCTAGAAAAAAAATCTAGAAAAAAATCTAGAAAAAAAATCTAGAAAAAAATCTAGAAAAAAAATCTAGAAAATAAATCTAGAAAAAAAATCTAGAAAAAAAATCTAGAAAAAAAATCTAGAAAAAAATCTAGAAAAAAATCTAGAAAAAAATCTAGAAAATAAATCTAAAAAAAAATCTAGAAAAAAAATCTAGAAAAAAAATCTAGAAAAAAATCTAGAAAAAAAATCTAGAAAAAAAATCTAGAAAAAAATCTAGAAAAAAATCTAGAAAATAAATCTAAAAAAAAATCTAGAAAAAAAATCTAGAAAATAAATCTAGAAAAAAATCTAGAAAAAAAATCTAGAAAAAAATCTAGAAAATAAATCTAAAAAAAAATCTAGAAAAAAATCTAGAAAATAAATCGAGAAAAAAAATCTAGAAAATAAATCTAGAAAAAAATCTAGAAAAAAAATCTAGAAAAAAATCTAGAAAATAAATCTAAAAAAAAACCTAGAAAAAAATCTAGAAAATAAATCTAAAAAAAAATCTAGAAAATAAATCTAGAAAAAAAATCTAGAAAAAAAACCTAGAAAAAAAATCTAGAAAAAAATCTAGAAAATAAATCTAGAAAAAAATCTAGAAAAAAAATCTAGAAAATAAATCTAGAAAAAAATCTAGAAAAAAAATCTAGAAAAAAATCTAGAAAATAAATCTAAAAAAAAATCTAGAAAAAAATCTAGAAAATAAATCTAGAAAAAAAATCTAGAAAAAAATCTAGAAAAAACATCTAGAAAAAAATCTAGAAAATAAATCTAAAAAAAAATCTAGAAAGAAATCTAGAAAAAAAATCTAGAAAAAAATCTAGAAAAAAAATCTAGAAAAAAAATCTAGAAAATAAATCTAGAAAAAAAATCTAGAAAATAAATCTAAAAAAAAATCTAGAAAATAAATCTAGAAAAAAAATCTAGAAAAAAAATCTAGAAAATAAATCTAAAAAAAAATCTAGAAAATAAATCTAGAAAAAAAATCTAGAAAAAAAATCTAGAAAAAAATCTAGAAAAAAATCTAGAAAAAAATCTAGAAAATAAATCTAAAAAAAAATCTAGAAAAAAAATCTAGAAAAAAATCTAGAAAAAAATCTAGAAAATAAATCTAAAAAAAAATCTAGAAAAAAAATCTAGAAAAAAAATCTAGAAAAAAAATCTAGAAAAAAAATCTAGAAAAAAATCTAGAAAAAAATCTAGAAAAAAATCTAGAAAATAAATCTAAAAAAAAATCTAGAAAAAAAATCTAGAAAAAAAATCTAGAAAAAAATCTAGAAAAAAAATCTAGAAAAAAAATCTAGAAAAAAATCTAGAAAAAAATCTAGAAAATAAATCTAAAAAAAAATCTAGAAAGAAATCTAGAAAAAAATCTAGAAAAAAAATCTAGAAAAAAATCTAGAAAAAAAATCTAGAAAAAAATCTAGAAAAAAAATCTAGAAAAAAAATCTAGAAAAAAATCTAGAAAATAAATCGAGAAAAAAATCTAGAAAAAAATCTAGAAAAAAAATCTAAAAAAAAATCTAGAAAAAAATCTAGAAAATAAATCTAAAAAAAAATCTAGAAAAAAATCTAGAAAAAAAATCTAGAAAAAAAATCTAGAAAAAAATCTAGAAAAAAATCTAGAAAATAAATCTAAAAAAAAATCTAGAAAAAAAATCTAGAAAAAAAATCTAGAAAATAAATCTAAAAAAAAATCTAGAAAATAAATCTAGAAAAAAAATCTAGAAAAAAAATCTAGAAAAAAATCTAGAAAAAAATCTAGAAAAAAATCTAGAAAATAAATCTAAAAAAAAATCTAGAAAAAAAATCTAGAAAAAAAATCTAGAAAAAAATCTAGAAAGAAAATCTAGAAAAAAAATCTAGAAAAAAATCTAGAAAAAAATCTAGAAAATAAATCTAAAAAAAAATCTAGAAAAAAAATCTAGAAAAAAAATCTAGAAAAAAAATCTAGAAAAAAATCTAGAAAAAAATCTAGAAAAAAATCTAGAAAATAAATCTAAAAAAAAATCTAGAAAAAAAATCTAGAAAAAAAATCTAGAAAAAAATCTAGAAAAAAAATCTAGAAAAAAAATCTAGAAAAAAATCTAGAAAAAAATCTAGAAAATAAATCTAAAAAAAAATCTAGAAAGAAATCTAGAAAAAAATCTAGAAAAAAAATCTAGAAAAAAATCTAGAAAAAAAATCTAGAAAAAAATCTAGAAAAAAAATCTAGAAAAAAAATCTAGAAAAAAATCTAGAAAATAAATCGAGAAAAAAATCTAGAAAAAAAATCTAGAAAAAAAATCTAGAAAAAAATCTAGAAAAAAAATCTAGAAAAAAAATCTAGAAAAAAATCTAGAAAATAAATCTAAAAAAAAATCTAGAAAAAAAATCTAGAAAAAAAATCTAGAAAAAAATCTAGAAAAAAAATCTAGAAAAAAAATCTAGAAAAAAATCTAGAAAAAAATCTAGAAAAAAATCTAGAAAATAAATCTAAAAAAAAATCTAGAAAAAAAATCTAGAAAATAAATCTAGAAAAAAATCTAGAAAAAAAATCTAGAAAAAAATCTAGAAAATAAATCTAAAAAAAAATCTAGAAAAAAATCTAGAAAATAAATCGAGAAAAAAAATCTAGAAAATAAATCTAGAAAAAAATCTAGAAAAAAAATCTAGAAAAAAATCTAGAAAATAAATCTAAAAAAAAACCTAGAAAAAAATCTAGAAAATAAATCTAAAAAAAAATCTAGAAAATAAATCTAGAAAAAAAATCTAGAAAAAAAACCTAGAAAAAAAATCTAGAAAAAAATCTAGAAAATAAATCTAGAAAAAAATCTAGAAAAAAAATCTAGAAAATAAATCTAGAAAAAAATCTAGAAAAAAAATCTAGAAAAAAATCTAGAAAATAAATCTAAAAAAAAATCTAGAAAAAAATCTAGAAAATAAATCTAGAAAAAAAATCTAGAAAAAAAATCTAGAAAAAACATCTAGAAAAAAATCTAGAAAATAAATCTAAAAAAAAATCTAGAAAGAAATCTAGAAAAAAAATCTAGAAAAAAATCTAGAAAAAAAATCTAGAAAAAAAATCTAGAAAATAAATCTAGAAAAAAAATCTAGAAAAAAATCTAGAAAAAAATCTAGAAAAAAATCTAGAAAATAAATCTAAAAAAAAATCTAGAAAAAAAATCTAGAAAAAAAATCTAGAAAATAAATCTAAAAAAAAATCTAGAAAATAAATCTAGAAAAAAAATCTAGAAAAAAAATCTAGAAAATAAATCTAAAAAAAAATCTAGAAAATAAATCTAGAAAAAAAATCTAGAAAAAAAACCTAGAAAAAAAATCTAGAAAAAAATCTAGAAAATAAATCTAGAAAAAAATCTAGAAAAAAAATCTAGAAAATAAATCTAGAAAAAAATCTAGAAAAAAAATCTAGAAAAAAATCTAGAAAATAAATCTAAAAAAAAATCTAGAAAAAAATCTAGAAAATAAATCTAGAAAAAAAATCTAGAAAAAAAATCTAGAAAAAACATCTAGAAAAAAATCTAGAAAATAAATCTAAAAAAAAATCTAGAAAGAAATCTAGAAAAAAAATCTAGAAAAAAATCTAGAAAAAAAATCTAGAAAAAAAATCTAGAAAATAAATCTAGAAAAAAAATCTAGAAAAAAATCTAGAAAAAAATCTAGAAAAAAATCTAGAAAATAAATCTAAAAAAAAATCTAGAAAAAAAATCTAGAAAAAAAATCTAGAAAATAAATCTAAAAAAAAATCTAGAAAATAAATCTAGAAAAAAAATCTAGAAAAAAAATCTAGAAAATAAATCTAAAAAAAAATCTAGAAAATAAATCTAGAAAAAAAATCTAGAAAAAAAATCTAGAAAAAAATCTAGAAAAAAATCTAGAAAAAAATCTAGAAAATAAATCTAAAAAAAAATCTAGAAAAAAAATCTAGAAAAAAATCTAGAAAAAAATCTAGAAAATAAATCTAAAAAAAAATCTAGAAAAAAAATCTAGAAAAAAAATCTAGAAAAAAAATCTAGAAAAAAAATCTAGAAAAAAATCTAGAAAAAAATCTAGAAAAAAATCTAGAAAATAAATCTAAAAAAAAATCTAGAAAAAAAATCTAGAAAAAAAATCTAGAAAAAAATCTAGAAAAAAAATCTAGAAAAAAAATCTAGAAAAAAATCTAGAAAAAAATCTAGAAAATAAATCTAAAAAAAAATCTAGAAAGAAATCTAGAAAAAAATCTAGAAAAAAAATCTAGAAAAAAATCTAGAAAAAAAATCTAGAAAAAAATCTAGAAAAAAAATCTAGAAAAAAAATCTAGAAAAAAATCTAGAAAATAAATCGAGAAAAAAATCTAGAAAAAAATCTAGAAAAAAAATCTAAAAAAAAATCTAGAAAAAAATCTAGAAAATAAATCTAAAAAAAAATCTAGAAAAAAATCTAGAAAAAAAATCTAGAAAAAAAATCTAGAAAAAAATCTAGAAAAAAATCTAGAAAATAAATCTAAAAAAAAATCTAGAAAAAAAATCTAGAAAAAAAATCTAGAAAATAAATCTAAAAAAAAATCTAGAAAATAAATCTAGAAAAAAAATCTAGAAAAAAAATCTAGAAAAAAATCTAGAAAAAAATCTAGAAAAAAATCTAGAAAATAAATCTAAAAAAAAATCTAGAAAAAAAATCTAGAAAAAAAATCTAGAAAAAAATCTAGAAAGAAAATCTAGAAAAAAAATCTAGAAAAAAATCTAGAAAAAAATCTAGAAAATAAATCTAAAAAAAAATCTAGAAAAAAAATCTAGAAAAAAAATCTAGAAAAAAAATCTAGAAAAAAAATCTAGAAAAAAATCTAGAAAAAAATCTAGAAAAAAATCTAGAAAATAAATCTAAAAAAAAATCTAGAAAAAAAATCTAGAAAAAAAATCTAGAAAAAAATCTAGAAAAAAATCTAGAAAATAAATCTAAAAAAAAATCTAGAAAGAAATCTAGAAAAAAATCTAGAAAAAAAATCTAGAAAAAAATCTAGAAAAAAAATCTAGAAAAAAATCTAGAAAAAAAATCTAGAAAAAAAATCTAGAAAAAAATCTAGAAAATAAATCGAGAAAAAAATCTAGAAAAAAATCTAGAAAAAAAATCTAAAAAAAAATCTAGAAAAAAATCTAGAAAATAAATCTAAAAAAAAATCTAGAAAATAAATCTAGAAAAAAAATCTAGAAAAAAAATCTAGAAAAAAAATCTAGAAAAAAATCTAGAAAAAAATCTAGAAAAAAATCTAGAAAATAAATCTAAAAAAAAATCTAGAAAAAAAATCTAGAAAAAAAATCTAGAAAAAAATCTAGAAAAAAAATCTAGAAAAAAAATCTAGAAAAAAATCTAGAAAAAAATCTAGAAAATAAATCTAAAAAAAAATCTAGAAAAAAAATCTAGAAAATAAATCTAGAAAAAAATCTAGAAAAAAAATCTAGAAAAAAATCTAGAAAATAAATCTAAAAAAAAATCTAGAAAAAAATCTAGAAAATAAATCGAGAAAAAAAATCTAGAAAATAAATCTAGAAAAAAATCTAGAAAAAAAATCTAGAAAAAAATCTAGAAAATAAATCTAAAAAAAAACCTAGAAAAAAATCTAGAAAATAAATCTAAAAAAAAATCTAGAAAATAAATCTAGAAAAAAAATCTAGAAAAAAAACCTAGAAAAAAAATCTAGAAAAAAATCTAGAAAATAAATCTAGAAAAAAATCTAGAAAAAAAATCTAGAAAATAAATCTAGAAAAAAATCTAGAAAAAAAATCTAGAAAAAAATCTAGAAAATAAATCTAAAAAAAAATCTTGAAAAAAATCTAGAAAATAAATCTAGAAAAAAAATCTAGAAAAAAAATCTAGAAAAAACATCTAGAAAAAAAATCTAGAAAAAAAATCTAGAAAAAAAATCTAGAAAAAAATCTAGAAAAAAAATCTAGAAAAAAAATCGAGAAAAAAATCGAGAAAATAAATCGAGAAAAAAAATCTAGAAAAAAAATCTAGAAAAAAAATCTAGAAAATAAATCTAGAAAAAAATCTAGAAAAAAAATCTAGAAAAAAATCTAGAAAAAAAATCTAGAAAAAAATCTAGAAAAAAATCTAGAAAATAAATCTAAAAAAAAATCTAGAAAGAAATCTAGAAAAAAAATCTAGAAAAAAATCTAGAAAAAAAATCTAGAAAAAAAATCTAGAAAAAAAATCTAGAAAAAAATCTAGAAAAAAAATCTAGAAAAAAAATCTAGAAAAAAATCTAGAAAAAAATCTAGAAAATAAATCTAAAAAAAAATCTAGAAAATAAATCTAGAAAAAAAATCTAGAAAAAAAATCTAGAAAAAAATCTAGAAAAAAATCTAGAAAAAAATCTAGAAAATAAATCTAAAAAAAAATCTAGAAAAAAAATCTAGAAAAAAAATCTAGAAAAAAATCTAGAAAGAAAATCTAGAAAAAAAATCTAGAAAAAAATCTAGAAAAAAATCTAGAAAATAAATCTAAAAAAAAATCTAGAAAAAAAATCTAGAAAAAAAATCTAGAAAAAAAATCTAGAAAAAAAATCTAGAAAAAAATCTAGAAAAAAATCTAGAAAAAAATCTAGAAAATAAATCTAAAAACAAATCTAGAAAAAAAATCTAGAAAAAAAATCTAGAAAAAAATCTAGAAAAAAAATCTAGAAAAAAAATCTAGAAAAAAATCTAGAAAATAAATCGAGAAAAAAATCTAGAAAAAAATCTAGAAAAAAAATCTAAAAAAAAATCTAGAAAAAAATCTAGAAAATAAATCTAAAAAAAAATCTAGAAAATAAATCTAGAAAAAAAATCTAGAAAAAAAATCTAGAAAAAAAATCTAGAAAAAAATCTAGAAAAAAATCTAGAAAAAAATCTAGAAAATAAATCTAGAAAATAAATCTAGAAAAAAATCTAGAAAAAAATCTAGAAAATAAATCTAAAAAAAAATCTAGAAAATAAATCTAGAAAAAAAATCTAGAAAAAAAACCTAGAAAAAAAATCTAGAAAAAAATCTAGAAAATAAATCTAGAAAAAAATCTAGAAAAAAAATCTAGAAAATAAATCTAGAAAAAAATCTAGAAAAAAAATCTAGAAAAAAATCTAGAAAATAAATCTAAAAAAAAATCTTGAAAAAAATCTAGAAAATAAATCTAGAAAAAAAATCTAGAAAAAAAATCTAGAAAAAACATCTAGAAAAAAAATCTAGAAAAAAAATCTAGAAAAAAAATCTAGAAAAAAATCTAGAAAAAAAATCTAGAAAAAAAATCGAGAAAAAAATCTAGAAAATAAATCGAGAAAAAAAATCTAGAAAAAAAATCTAGAAAAAAAATCTAGAAAATAAATCTAGAAAAAAATCTAGAAAAAAAATCTAGAAAAAAATCTAGAAAAAAAATCTAGAAAAAAATCTAGAAAAAAATCTAGAAAATAAATCTAAAAAAAAATCTAGAAAGAAATCTAGAAAAAAAATCTAGAAAAAAATCTAGAAAAAAAATCTAGAAAATAAATCTAAAAAAAAATCTAGAAAAAAAATCTAGAAAAAAAATCTAGAAAAAAATCTAGAAAAAAAATCTAGAAAAAAAATCTAGAAAAAAATCTAGAAAAAAATCTAGAAAAAAATCTAGAAAAAAATCTAGAAAATAAATCTAAAAAAAAATCTAGAAAAAAAATCTAGAAAAAAAATCTAGAAAAAAAATCTAGAAAAAAATCTAGAAAAAAATCTAGAAAAAAATCTAGAAAATAAATCTAAAAAAAAATCTAGAAAAAAAATCTAGAAAAAAAATTTAGAAAAAAATCTAGAAAGAAAATCTAGAAAAAAAATCTAGAAAAAAATCTAGAAAATAAATCTAAAAAAAAATCTAGAAAAAAAATCTAGAAAAAAAATCTAGAAAAAAAATCTAGAAAAAAAATCTAGAAAAAAATCTAGAAAAAAATCTAGAAAAAAATCTAGAAAATAAATCTAAAAACAAATCTAGAAAAAAAATCTAGAAAAAAAATCTAGAAAAAAATCTAGAAAAAAAATCTAGAAAAAAAATCTAGAAAAAAATCTAGAAAATAAATCGAGAAAAAAATCTAGAAAAAAATCTAGAAAAAAAATCTAAAAAAAAATCTAGAAAAAAATCTAGAAAATAAATCTAAAAAAAAATCTAGAAAATAAATCTAGAAAAAAAATCTAGAAAAAAAATCTAGAAAAAAAATCTAGAAAAAAATCTAGAAAAAAATCTAGAAAAAAATCTAGAAAATAAATCTAAAAAAAAATCTAGAAAAAAAATCTAGAAAAAAAATCTAGAAAAAAATCTAGAAAAAAAATCTAGAAAAAAAATCTAGAAAAAAATCTAGAAAAAAATCTAGAAAATAAATCTAAAAAAAAATCTAGAAAAAAAATCTAGAAAATAAATCTAGAAAAAAATCTAGAAAAAAAATCTAGAAAAAAATCTAGAAAATAAATCTAAAAAAAAATCTAGAAAAAAATCTAGAAAATAAATCGAGAAAAAAAATCTAGAAAATAAATCTAGAAAAAAATCTAGAAAAAAAATCTAGAAAAAAATCTAGAAAATAAATCTAAAAAAAAACCTAGAAAAAAATCTAGAAAATAAATCTAAAAAAAAATCTAGAAAATAAATCTAGAAAAAAAATCTAGAAAAAAAATCTAGAAAAAAAATCTAGAAAAAAATCTAGAAAATAAATCTAGAAAAAAATCTAGAAAAAAAATCTAGAAAATAAATCTAGAAAAAAATCTAGAAAAAAAATCTAGAAAAAAATCTAGAAAATAAATCTAAAAAAAAATCTAGAAAAAAATCTAGAAAATAAATCTAGAAAAAAAATCTAGAAAAAAAATCTAGAAAAAACATCTAGAAAAAAAATCTAGAAAAAAATCTAGAAAAAAATCTAGAAAAAAAATCTAGAAAAAAAATCTAGAAAAAAATCTAGAAAAAAATCTAGAAAAAAATCTAGAAAATAAATCTAAAAAAAAATCTAGAAAAAAAATCTAGAAAAAAAATCTAGAAAAAAATCTAGAAAAAAAATCTAGAAAAAAAATCTAGAAAAAAATCTAGAAAAAAATCTAGAAAATAAATCTAAAAAAAAATCTAGAAAATAAATCTAGAAAAAAATCTAGAAAAAAAATCTAGAAAAAAATCTAGAAAATAAATCTAAAAAAAAATCTAGAAAAAAATCTAGAAAATAAATCGAGAAAAAAAATCTAGAAAATAAATCTAGAAAAAAATCTAGAAAAAAAATCTAGAAAAAAATCTAGAAAATAAATCTAAAAAAAAACCTAGAAAAAAATCTAGAAAATAAATCTAAAAAAAAATCTAGAAAATAAATCTAGAAAAAAAATCTAGAAAAAAAATCTAGAAAAAAAATCTAGAAAAAAATCTAGAAAAAAAATCTAGAAAAAAATCTAGAAAAAAAATCTAGAAAATAAATCTAGAAAAAAATCTAGAAAAAAAATCTAAAAAAAAATCTAGAAAAAAATCTAGAAAATAAATCTAAAAAAAAATCTAGAAAATAAATCTAGAAAAAAAATCTAGAAAAAAAATCTAGAAAAAAAATCTAGAAAAAAATCTAGAAAAAAATCTAGAAAAAAATCTAGAAAATAAATCTAAAAAAAAATCTAGAAAAAAAATCTAGAAAAAAAATCTAGAAAAAAATCTAGAAAAAAAATCTAGAAAAAAAATCTAGAAAAAAATCTAGAAAAAAATCTAGAAAATAAATCTAAAAAAAAATCTAGAAAAAAAATCTAGAAAATAAATCTAGAAAAAAATCTAGAAAAAAAATCTAGAAAAAAATCTAGAAAATAAATCTAAAAAAAAATCTAGAAAAAAATCTAGAAAATAAATCGAGAAAAAAAATCTAGAAAATAAATCTAGAAAAAAATCTAGAAAAAAAATCTAGAAAGAAAATCTAGAAAAAAAATCTAGAAAAAAATCTAGAAAAAAAATCTAGAAAAAAATCTAGAAAATAAATCTAAAAAAAAATCTAGAAAAAAATCTAGAAAAAACATCTAGAAGAAAATCTAGAAAAAAATCTAGAAAAAACATCTAGAAAAAAAATCTAGAAAATAAATCTAGAAAAAAATCTAGAAAAAAAATCTAGAAAATAAATCTAGAAAAAAATCTAGAAAAAAAATCTAGAAAAAAAATCTAGAAAAAACATCTAGAAGAAAATCTAGAAAAAAATCTAGAAAAAAAATCTAGAAAAAAATCGAGAAAATAAATCGAGAAAAAAAATCTAGAAAAAAAATCTAGAAAATAAATCTAGAAAATAAATCTAGAAAAAAAATCTAGAAAAAAATCTAGAAAAAAATCTAGAAAAAAATCTAGAAAATAAATCTAAAAAAAAATCTAGAAAAAAAATCTAGAAAAAAAATCTAGAAAAAAATCTAGAAAAAAAATCTAGAAAAAAAATCTAGAAAATAAATCTAGAAAAAAATCTAGAAAAAAAATCTAGAAAAAAATCTAGAAAATAAATCTAAAAAAAAATCTAGAAAAAAATCTAGAAAATAAATCGAGAAAAAAAATCTAGAAAATAAATCTAGAAAAAAATCTAGAAAAAAAATCTAGAAAGAAAATCTAGAAAAAAAATCTAGAAAAAAATCTAGAAAAAAAATCTAGAAAAAAATCTAGAAAATAAATCTAAAAAAAAATCTAGAAAAAAATCTAGAAAAAACATCTAGAAGAAAATCTAGAAAAAAATCTAGAAAAAACATCTAGAAAAAAAATCTAGAAAATAAATCTAGAAAAAAATCTAGAAAAAAAATCTAGAAAATAAATCTAGAAAAAAATCTAGAAAAAAAATCTAGAAAAAAAATCTAGAAAAAACATCTAGAAGAAAATCTAGAAAAAAATCTAGAAAAAAAATCTAGAAAAAAATCGAGAAAATAAATCGAGAAAAAAAATCTAGAAAAAAAATCTAGAAAATAAATCTAGAAAAAAAATCTAGAAAAAAAATCTAGAAAAAAATCTAGAAAAAAATCTAGAAAAAAATCTAGAAAATAAATCTAAAAAAAAATCTAGAAAAAAAATCTAGAAAAAAAATCTAGAAAAAAATCTAGAAAAAAAATCTAGAAAAAAAATCTAGAAAAAAATCTAGAAAAAAATCTAGAAAATAAATCTTAAAAAAAATCTAGAAAAAAAATCTAGAAAAAAAATCTAGAAAATAAATCTAAAAAAAAATCTAGAAAAAAAATCTAGAAAAAAAATCTAGAAAAAAAATCTAGAAAAAAAATCTAGAAAAAAAATCTAGAAAAAAATCTAGAAAAAAATCTAGAAAATAAATCTAAAAAAAAATCTAGAAAGAAATCTAGAAAAAAATCTAGAAAAAAAATCTAGAAAAAAATCTAGAAAAAAATCTAGAAAAAAAATCTAAAAAAAAATCTAGAAAAAAATCTAGAAAATAAATCTAAAAAAAAATCTAGAAAATAAATCTAGAAAAAAAATCTAGAAAAAAAATCTAGAAAAAAAATCTAGAAAAAAATCTAGAAAAAAATCTAGAAAAAAATCTAGAAAATAAATCTAAAAAAAAATCTAGAAAAAAAATCTAGAAAAAAAATCTAGAAAAAAATCTAGAAAAAAAATCTAGAAAAAAAATCTAGAAAAAAATCTAGAAAAAAATCTAGAAAATAAATCTAAAAAAAAATCTAGAAAAAAAATCTAGAAAATAAATCTAGAAAAAAATCTAGAAAAAAAATCTAGAAAAAAATCTAGAAAAAAAATCTAAAAAAAAATCTAGAAAAAAATCTAGAAAATAAATCGAGAAAAAAAATCGAGAAAAAAATCTAGAAAAAAAATCTAGAAAATAAATCTAGAAAAAAATCTAGAAAAAAAATCTAGAAAAAAATCTAGAAAAAAAATCTAGAAAAAAAATCTAGAAAAAAATCTAGAAAAAAATCTAGAAAATAAATCTAGAAAAAAATCTAGAAAATAAATCTAAAAAAAAATCTAGAAAGAAATCTAGAAAAAAAATCTAGAAAAAAATCTAGAAAAAAAATCTAGAAAAAAAATCTAGAAAAAAATCTAGAAAATAAATCGAGAAAAAAATCTAGAAAAAAATCTAGAAAAAAAATCTCAAAAAAAATCTAGAAAAAAATCTAGAAAATAAATCTAAAAAAAAATCTAGAAAATAAATCTAGAAAAAAAATCTAGAAAAAAAATCTAGAAAAAAATCTAGAAAAAAATCTAGAAAAAAATCTAGAAAAAAATCTAGAAAATAAATCTAAAAAAAAATCTAGAAAAAAAATCTAGAAAAAAAATCTAGAAAAAAATCTAGAAAAAAAATCTAGAAAAAAAATCTAGAAAAAAATCTAGAAAAAAATCTAGAAAATAAATCTAAAAAAAAATCTAGAAAATAAATCTAGAAAAAAAATCTAGAAAAAAAATCTAGAAAAAAAATCTAGAAAAAAATCTAGAAAAAAATCTAGAAAAAAATCTAGAAAATAAATCTAAAAAAAAATCTAGAAAAAAAATCTAGAAAAAAAATCTAGAAAAAAATCTAGAAAAAAAATCTAGAAAAAAAATCTAGAAAAAAATCTAGAAAAAAATCTAGAAAATAAATCTAAAAAAAAATCTAGAAAGAAATCTAGAAAAAAATCTAGAAAAAAAATCTAGAAAAAAATCTAGAAAAAAAATCTAGAAAAAAATCTAGAAAAAAAATCTAGAAAAAAAATCTAGAAATAAATCTAGAAAAAAATCTAGAAAAAAAATCTAGAAAAAAATCTAGAAAAAAAATCTAAAAAAAAATCTAGAAAAAAATCTAGAAAATAAATCTAAAAAAAAATCTAGAAAATAAATCTAGAAAAAAAATCTAGAAAAAAAATCTAGAAAAAAAATCTAGAAAAAAATCTAGAAAAAAATCTAGAAAAAAATCTAGAAAATAAATCTAAAAAAAAATCTAGAAAAAAAATCTAGAAAAAAAATCTAGAAAAAAATCTAGAAAAAAAATCTAGAAAAAAAATCTAGAAAAAAATCTAGAAAAAAATCTAGAAAATAAATCTAAAAAAAAATCTAGAAAAAAAATCTAGAAAATAAATCTAGAAAAAAATCTAGAAAAAAAATCTAGAAAAAAATCTAGAAAATAAATCTAAAAAAAAATCTAGAAAAAAATCTAGAAAATAAATCTAGAAAAAAAATCTAGAAAAAAAATCTAGAAAAAACATCTAGAAAAAAAATCTAGAAAAAAAATCTAGAAAAAAAATCTAGAAAAAAATCTAGAAAAAAAATCTAGAAAAAAATCGAGAAAATAAATCGAGAAAAAAATCTAGAAAGAAATCTAGAAAAAAAATCTAGAAAAAAAATCTAGAAAATAAATCTAGAAAAAAATCTAGAAAAAACATCTAGAAAAAAAATCTAGAAAAAAAATCTAGAAAAAAAATCTAGAAAAAAATCTAGAAAAAAAATCTAGAAAAAAAATCTAGAAAAAAATCTAGAAAATAAATCGAGAAAAAAATCTAGAAAGAAATCTAGAAAAAAAATCTAGAAAAAAAATCTAGAAAATAAATCTAGAAAAAAATCTAGAAAAAAAATCTAGAAAAAAATCTAGAAAATAAATCTAAAAAAAAATCTAGAAAAAAATCGAGAAAATAAATCGAGAAAAAAAATCTAGAAAAAAAATCTAGAAAAAAAATCTAGAAAATAAATCTAGAAAAAAATCTAGAAAAAAAATCTAGAAAAAAATCTAGAAAAAAAATCTAGAAAAAAAATCTAGAAAAAAATCTAGAAAAAAATCTAGAAAATAAATCTTAAAAAAAATCTAGAAAGAAATCTAGAAAAAAAATCTAGAAAAAAATCTAGAAAAAAAATCTAGAAAAAAAATCTAGAAAAAAATCTAGAAAATAAATCGAGAAAAAAATCTAGAAAAAAATCTAGAAAAAAAATCTCAAAAAAAATCTAGAAAAAAATCTAGAAAATAAATCTAAAAAAAAATCTAGAAAATAAATCTAGAAAAAAAATCTAGAAAAAAAATCTAGAAAAAAATCTAGAAAAAAATCTAGAAAAAAATCTAGAAAATAAATCTAAAAAAAAATCTAGAAAAAAAATCTAGAAAAAAATCTAGAAAATAAATCTAAAAAAAAATCTAGAAAAAAAATCTAGAAAAAAAATCTAGAAAAAAATCTAGAAAAAAAATCTAGAAAAAAAATCTAGAAAAAAATCTAGAAAAAAATCTAGAAAATAAATCTAAAAAAAAATCTAGAAAATAAATCTAGAAAAAAAATCTAGAAAAAAAATCTAGAAAAAAAATCTAGAAAAAAATCTAGAAAAAAATCTAGAAAAAAATCTAGAAAATAAATCTAAAAAAAAATCTAGAAAAAAAATCTAGAAAAAAAATCTAGAAAAAAATCTAGAAAAAAAATCTAGAAAAAAAATCTAGAAAAAAATCTAGAAAAAAATCTAGAAAATAAATCTAAAAAAAAATCTAGAAAGAAATCTAGAAAAAAATCTAGAAAAAAAATCTAGAAAAAAATCTAGAAAAAAAATCTAGAAAAAAATCTAGAAAAAAAATCTAGAAAAAAAATCTAGAAATAAATCTAGAAAAAAATCTAGAAAAAAAATCTAGAAAAAAATCTAGAAAAAAAATCTAAAAAAAAATCTAGAAAAAAATCTAGAAAATAAATCTAAAAAAAAATCTAGAAAATAAATCTAGAAAAAAAATCTAGAAAAAAAATCTAGAAAAAAAATCTAGAAAAAAATCTAGAAAAAAATCTAGAAAAAAATCTAGAAAATAAATCTAAAAAAAAATCTAGAAAAAAAATCTAGAAAAAAAATCTAGAAAAAAATCTAGAAAAAAAATCTAGAAAAAAAATCTAGAAAAAAATCTAGAAAAAAATCTAGAAAATAAATCTAAAAAAAAATCTAGAAAAAAAATCTAGAAAATAAATCTAGAAAAAAATCTAGAAAAAAAATCTAGAAAAAAATCTAGAAAATAAATCTAAAAAAAAATCTAGAAAAAAATCTAGAAAATAAATCTAGAAAAAAAATCTAGAAAAAAAATCTAGAAAAAACATCTAGAAAAAAAATCTAGAAAAAAAATCTAGAAAAAAAATCTAGAAAAAAATCTAGAAAAAAAATCTAGAAAAAAAATCTAGAAAAAAATCTAGAAAATAAATCGAGAAAAAAATCTAGAAAGAAATCTAGAAAAAAAATCTAGAAAAAAAATCTAGAAAATAAATCTAGAAAAAAATCTAGAAAAAACATCTAGAAAAAAAATCTAGAAAAAAAATCTAGAAAAAAAATCTAGAAAAAAATCTAGAAAAAAAATCTAGAAAAAAAATCTAGAAAAAAATCTAGAAAATAAATCGAGAAAAAAATCTAGAAAGAAATCTAGAAAAAAAATCTAGAAAAAAAATCTAGAAAATAAATCTAGAAAAAAATCTAGAAAAAAAATCTAGAAAAAAATCTAGAAAATAAATCTAAAAAAAAATCTAGAAAAAAATCGAGAAAATAAATCGAGAAAAAAAATCTAGAAAAAAAATCTAGAAAAAAAATCTAGAAAATAAATCTAAAAAAAAATCTAGAAAAAAATCGAGAAAATAAATCGAGAAAAAAAATCTAGAAAAAAAATCTAGAAAAAAAATCTAGAAAATAAATCTAGAAAAAAATCTAGAAAAAAAATCTAGAAAAAAATCTAGAAAAAAAATCTAGAAAAAAAATCTAGAAAAAAATCTAGAAAAAAATCTAGAAAATAAATCTTAAAAAAAATCTAGAAAGAAATCTAGAAAAAAAATCTAGAAAAAAATCTAGAAAAAAAATCTAGAAAAAAAATCTAGAAAAAAATCTAGAAAATAAATCGAGAAAAAAATCTAGAAAAAAATCTAGAAAAAAAATCTCAAAAAAAATCTAGAAAAAAATCTAGAAAATAAATCTAAAAAAAAATCTAGAAAATAAATCTAGAAAAAAAATCTAGAAAAAAAATCTAGAAAAAAATCTAGAAAAAAATCTAGAAAAAAATCTAGAAAATAAATCTAAAAAAAAATCTAGAAAAAAAATCTAGAAAAAAATCTAGAAAATAAATCTAAAAAAAAATCTAGAAAAAAAATCTAGAAAAAAAATCTAGAAAAAAATCTAGAAAAAAAATCTAGAAAAAAAATCTAGAAAAAAATCTAGAAAAAAATCTAGAAAATAAATCTAAAAAAAAATCTAGAAAATAAATCTAGAAAAAAAATCTAGAAAAAAAATCTAGAAAAAAAATCTAGAAAAAAATCTAGAAAAAAATCTAGAAAAAAATCTAGAAAATAAATCTAAAAAAAAATCTAGAAAAAAAATCTAGAAAAAAAATCTAGAAAAAAATCTAGAAAAAAAATCTAGAAAAAAAATCTAGAAAAAAATCTAGAAAAAAATCTAGAAAAAAATCTAGAAAATAAATCTAAAAAAAAATCTAGAAAAAAAATCTAGAAAAAAAATCTAGAAAAAAATCTAGAAAAAAAATCTAGAAAAAAAATCTAGAAAAAAATCTAGAAAAAAATCTAGAAAATAAATCTAAAAAAAAATCTAGAAAAAAAATCTAGAAAATAAATCTAGAAAAAAATCTAGAAAAAAAATCTAGAAAAAAAATCTAGAAAAAAATCTAGAAAAAAATCTAGAAAATAAATCTAAAAAAAAATCTAGAAAGAAATCTAGAAAAAAAATCTAGAAAAAAATCTAGAAAAAAAATCTAGAAAAAAAATCTAGAAAAAAATCTAGAAAATAAATCGAGAAAAAAATCTAGAAAAAAATCTAGAAAAAAAATCTCAAAAAAAATCTAGAAAAAAATCTTGAAAATAAATCTAAAAAAAAATCTAGAAAATAAATCTAGAAAAAAAATCTAGAAAAAAAATCTAGAAAAAAATCTAGAAAAAAATCTAGAAAAAAATCTAGAAAATAAATCTAAAAAAAAATCTAGAAAAAAAATCTAGAAAAAAAATCTAGAAAAAAATCTAGAAAAAAAATCTAGAAAAAAAATCTAGAAAATAAATCTAAAAACAAATCTAGAAAATAAATCTAGAAAAAAAATCTAGAAAAAAAATCTAGAAAAAAAATCTAGAAAAAAATCTAGAAAAAAATCTAGAAAAAAATCTAGAAAAAAATCTAGAAAATAAATCTAAAAAAAAATCTAGAAAAAAAATCTAGAAAAAAAATCTAGAAAAAAATCTAGAAAAAAATCTAGAAAAAAAATCTAGAAAAAAAATCTAGAAAAAAATCTAGAAAAAAATCTAGAAAATAAATCTAAAAAAAAATCTAGAAAAGAAATCTAGAAAAAAAATCTAGAAAAAAATCTAGAAAATAAATCGAGAAAAAAATCTAGAAAAAAATCTAGAAAATAAATCTAAAAAAAAATCTAGAAAAAGATCTAGAAAAAAATCTAGAAAAAAATCTAGAAAAAAAATCTAGAAAAAAATCTAGAAAAAAATCTAGAAAAAAATCTAGAAAATAAATCTAAAAAAAAATCTAGAAAGAAAATCTAGAAAAAAAATCTAGAAAAAAATCTAGAAAAAAAATCTAGAAAAAAAATCTAGAAAAAACATCTAGAAAAAAAATCTAGAAAAAAAATCTAGAAAAAAAATCTAGAAAAAAATCTAGAAAAAAAATCTAGAAAAAAAATCTAGAAAAAAATCTAGAAAATAAATCGAGAAAAAAATCTAGAAAAAAATCTAGAAAATAAATCTAAAAAAAAATCTAGAAAAAGATCTAGAAAAAAATCTAGAAAAAAATCTAGAAAAAAAATCTAGAAAAAAATCTAGAAAAAAATCTAGAAAAAAATCTAGAAAATAAATCTAAAAAAAAATCTAGAAAGAAAATCTAGAAAAAAAATCTAGAAAAAAATCTAGAAAAAAAATCTAGAAAAAAATCTAGAAAATAAATCTAAAAAAAAATCTAGAAGAAAATCTAGAAAAAAATCTAGAAAAAAAATCTAGAAAAAAAATCTAGAAAAAAAATCTAGAAAAAAATCTAGAAAAAAAATCTAGAAAGAAATCTAGAAAAAAAATCTAGAAAAAAAATCTAGAAAATAAATCTAGAAAAAAATCTAGAAAAAAAATCTAGAAAATAAATCTAGAAAAAAATCTAGAAAAAAAATCTAGAAAAAAATCTAGAAAATAAATCTAAAAAAAAATCTAGAAAAAAATCTAGAAAATAAATCTAGAAAAAAAATCTAGAAAAAAAATCTAGAAAAAAAATCTAGAAAAAACATCTAGAAGAAAATCTAGAAAAAAATCTAGAAAAAACATCTAGAAAAAAAATCTAGAAAAAAAATCTAGAAAAAAATCTAGAAAAAAAATCTAGAAAGAAATCTAGAAAAAAAATCTAGAAAAAAAATCTAGAAAATAAATCTAGAAAAAAATCTAGAAAAAAAATCTAGAAAATAAATCTAGAAAAAAATCTAGAAAAAAAATCTAGAAAAAAATCTAGAAAATAAATCAAAAAAAAAATCTAGAAAAAAATCTAGAAAATAAATCTAGAAAAAAAATCTAGAAAATAAATCTTAAAAAAAATCTAGAAAGAAATCTAGAAAAAAAATCTAGAAAAAAATCTAGAAAAAAAATCTAGAAAAAAAATCTAGAAAAAAATCTAGAAAATAAATCGAGAAAAAAATCTAGAAAAAAATCTAGAAAAAAAATCTCAAAAAAAATCTAGAAAAAAATCTAGAAAATAAATCTAAAAAAAAATCTAGAAAATAAATCTAGAAAAAAAATCTAGAAAAAAAATCTAGAAAAAAATCTAGAAAAAAATCTAGAAAAAAATCTAGAAAATAAATCTAAAAAAAAATCTAGAAAAAAAATCTAGAAAAAAAATCTAGAAAAAAATCTAGAAAAAAAATCTAGAAAAAAAATCTAGAAAATAAATCTAAAAAAAAATCTAGAAAAAAATCTAGAAAAAAATCTAGAAAAAAATCTAGAAAATAAATCTAAAAAAAAATCTAGAAAAAAAATCTAGAAAAAAAATCTAGAAAAAAATCTAGAAAAAAAATCTAGAAAAAAAATCTAGAAAAAAATCTAGAAAAAAATCTAGAAAATAAATCTAAAAAAAAATCTAGAAAGAAATCTAGAAAAAAATCTAGAAAAAAAATCTAGAAAAAAATCTAGAAAAAGAATCTAGAAAAAAATCTAGAAAAAAAAATCTAGAAAAAAAATCTAGAAAAAAATCTAGAAAATAAATCGAGAAAAAAATCTAGAAAAAAATCTAGAAAAAAAATCTAAAAAAAAATCTAGAAAAAAATCTAGAAAAAAAATCTAGAAAAAAAATCTAGAAAAAAATCTAGAAAAAAATCTAGAAAATAAATCTAAAAAAAAATCTAGAAAAAAAATCTAGAAAATAAATCTAGAAAAAAATCTAGAAAAAAAATCTAGAAAAAAATCTAGAAAATAAATCTAAAAAAAAATCTAGAAAAAAATCTAGAAAAAAAATCTAGAAAAAAAATCTAGAAAAAAAATCTAGAAAAAACATCTAGAAAAAAAATCTAGAAAAAAAATCTAGAAAAAAAATCTAGAAAAAAATCTAGAAAAAAAATCTAGAAAAAAAATCTAGAAAAAAATCTAGAAAATAAATCGAGAAAAAAATCTAGAAAGAAATCTAGAAAAAAAATCTAGAAAAAAAATCTAGAAAATAAATCTAGAAAAAAAATCTAGAAAAAAAATCTAGAAAAAAATCTAGAAAAAAAATCTAGAAAAAAAATCTAGAAAAAAATCTAGAAAATAAATCGAGAAAAAAATCTAGAAAAAAATCTAGAAAATAAATCTAAAAAAAAATCTAGAAAAAGATCTAGAAAAAAATCTAGAAAAAAATCGAGAAAAAAAATCTAGAAAAAAATCTAGAAAAAAATCTAGAAAAAAATCTAGAAAATAAATCTAAAAAAAAATCTAGAAAGAAAATCTAGAAAAAAAATCTAGAAAAAAATCTAGAAAAAAAATCTAGAAAAAAATCTAGAAAATAAATCTAAAAAAAAATCTAGAAAAAAATCTAGAAAATAAATCTAGAAAAAAAATCTAGAAAAAAAATCTAGAAAAAACATCTAGAAGAAAATCTAGAAAAAAATCTAGAAAAAAAATCTAGAAAAAAAATCTAGAAAAAAAATCTAGAAAAAAATCTAGAAAAAAAATCTAGAAAGAAATCTAGAAAAAAAATCTAGAAAAAAAATCTAGAAAATAAATCTAGAAAAAAATCTAGAAAAAAAATCTAGAAAATAAATCTAGAAAAAAATCTAGAAAAAAAATCTAGAAAAAAATCTAGAAAATAAATCTAAAAAAAAATCTAGAAAATAAATCTAGAAAAAAAATCTAGAAAAAAAATCTAGAAAAAACATCTAGAAGAAAATCTAGAAAAAAATCTAGAAAAAAAATCTAGAAAAAAAATCTAGAAAAAAATCTAGAAAAAAATCTAGAAAGAAATCTAGAAAAAAAATCTAGAAAAAAAATCTAGAAAATAAATCTAGAAAAAAATCTAGAAAAAAAATCTAGAAAATAAATCTAGAAAAAAATCTAGAAAAAAAATCTAGAAAAAAATCTAGAAAATAAATCTAAAAAAAAATCTAGAAAAAAATCTAGAAAATAAATCTAGAAAAAAAATCTAGAAAAAAAATCTAGAAAAAACATCTAGAAAAAAAATCTAGAAAAAAAATCTAGAAAAAAAATCTAGAAAAAAATCGAGAAAATAAATCGAGAAAAAAAATCTAGAAAAAAAATCTAGAAAAAAAATCTAGAAAATAAATCTAGAAAAAAATCTAGAAAAAAAATCGAGAAAAAAATCTAGAAAAAAAATCGAGAAAATAAATCGAGAAAAAAATCTAGAAAAAAATCTAGAAAATAAATCGAGAAAAAAATCTAGAAAATAAATCTAAAAAAAAATCTAGAAAATAAATCTAGAAAAAAAATCTAGAAAAAAAATCTAGAAAAAAAATCTAGAAAAAAATCTAGAAAAAAATCTAGAAAAAAATCTAGAAAATAAATCTAAAAAAAAATCTAGAAAAAAAATCTAGAAAAAAAATCTAGAAAAAAATCTAGAAAAAAAATCTAGAAAAAAATCTAGAAAATAAATCGAGAAAAAAATCTAGAAAAAAATCTAGAAAATAAATCTAAAAAAAAATCTAGAAAAAGATCTAGAAAAAAATCTAGAAAAAAATCTAGAAAAAAAATCTAGAAAAAAATCTAGAAAAAAATCTAGAAAAAAATCTAGAAAATAAATCTAAAAAAAAATCTAGAAAGAAAATCTAGAAAAAAAATCTAGAAAAAAATCTAGAAAAAAAATCTAGAAAAAAATCTAGAAAATAAATCTAAAAAAAAATCTAGAAAAAAATCTAGAAAATAAATCTAGAAAAAAAATCTAGAAAAAAAATCTAGAAAAAACATCTAGAAGAAAATCTAGAAAAAAATCTAGAAAAAAAATCTAGAAAAAAAATCTAGAAAAAAAATCTAGAAAAAAATCTAGAAAAAAAATCTAGAAAGAAATCTAGAAAAAAAATCTAGAAAAAAAATCTAGAAAATAAATCTAGAAAAAAATCTAGAAAAAAAATCTAGAAAATAAATCTAGAAAAAAATCTAGAAAAAAAATCTAGAAAAAAATCTAGAAAATAAATCTAAAAAAAAATCTAGAAAATAAATCTAGAAAAAAAATCTAGAAAAAAAATCTAGAAAAAACATCTAGAAGAAAATCTAGAAAAAAATCTAGAAAAAAAATCTAGAAAAAAAATCTAGAAAAAAATCTAGAAAAAAATCTAGAAAGAAATCTAGAAAAAAAATCTAGAAAAAAAATCTAGAAAATAAATCTAGAAAAAAATCTAGAAAAAAAATCTAGAAAATAAATCTAGAAAAAAATCTAGAAAAAAAATCTAGAAAAAAATCTAGAAAATAAATCTAAAAAAAAATCTAGAAAAAAATCTAGAAAATAAATCTAGAAAAAAAATCTAGAAAAAAAATCTAGAAAAAACATCTAGAAAAAAAATCTAGAAAAAAAATCTAGAAAAAAAATCTAGAAAAAAATCGAGAAAATAAATCGAGAAAAAAAATCTAGAAAAAAAATCTAGAAAAAAAATCTAGAAAATAAATCTAGAAAAAAATCTAGAAAAAAAATCTAGAAAAAAATCTAGAAAAAAAATCGAGAAAATAAATCGAGAAAAAAATCTAGAAAAAAATCTAGAAAATAAATCGAGAAAAAAATCTAGAAAATAAATCTAAAAAAAAATCTAGAAAATAAATCTAGAAAAAAAATCTAGAAAAAAAATCTAGAAAAAAAATCTAGAAAAAAATCTAGAAAAAAATCTAGAAAAAAATCTAGAAAATAAATCTAAAAAAAAATCTAGAAAAAAAATCTAGAAAAAAAATCTAGAAAAAAATCTAGAAAAAAAATCTAGAAAAAAAATCTAGAAAAAAAATCTAGAAAAAAATCTAGAAAATAAATCTAAAAAAAAATCTAGAAAGAAATCTAGAAAAAAATCTAGAAAAAAAATCTAGAAAAAAATCTAGAAAAAGAATCTAGAAAAAAATCTAGAAAAAAAATCTAGAAAAAAAATCTAGAAAAAAATCTAGAAAATAAATCGAGAAAAAAATCTAGAAAAAAATCTAGAAAAAAAATCTAAAAAAAAATCTAGAAAAAAATCTAGAAAATAAATCTAAAAAAAAATCTAGAAAATAAATCTAGAAAAAAAATCTAGAAAAAAAATCTAGAAAAAAAATCTAGAAAAAAATCTAGAAAAAAATCTAGAAAAAAATCTAGAAAAAAAATCTAGAAAAAAAATATAGAAAATAAATCTAGAAAAAAATCTAGAAAAAAAATCTAGAAAAAAATCTAGAAAATAAATCTAGAAAAAAAATCTAGAAAAAAAATCTAGAAAAAACATCTAGAAAAAAAATCTAGAAAAAAAATCTAGAAAAAAAATCTAGAAAAAAATCTAGAAAAAAAATCTAGAAAAAAAATCTAGAAAAAAATCTAGAAAATAAATCGAGAAAAAAATCTAGAAAGAAATCTAGAAAAAAAATCTAGAAAAAAAATCTAGAAAATAAATCTAGAAAAAAATCTAGAAAAAAAATCTAGAAAAAAATCTAGAAAATAAATCTAAAAAAAAAATCTAGAAAAAAAATCTAGAAAAAAATCTAGAAAAAAAATCTAGAAAAAAAATCTAGAAAAAAATCTAGAAAATAAATCGAGAAAAAAATCTAGAAAAAAATCTAGAAAATAAATCTAAAAAAAAATCTAGAAAAAGATCTAGAAAAAAATCTAGAAAAAAATCTAGAAAAAAAATCTAGAAAAAAATCTAGAAAAAAATCTAGAAAAAAATCTAGAAAATAAATCTAAAAAAAAAATCTAGAAAAAAAATCTAGAAAAAAATCTAGAAAAAAAATCTAGAAAAAAAATCTAGAAAAAAATCTAGAAAATAAATCGAGAAAAAAATCTAGAAAAAAATCTAGAAAATAAATCTAAAAAAAAATCTAGAAAAAGATCTAGAAAAAAATCTAGAAAAAAATCTAGAAAAAAAATCTAGAAAAAAATCTAGAAAAAAATCTAGAAAAAAATCTAGAAAATAAATCTAAAAAAAAATCTAGAAAAAAAATCTAGAAAAAAATCTAGAAAATAAATCTAAAAAAAAATCTTGAAAAAAATCTAGAAAATAAATCTAGAAAAAAAATCTAGAAAAAAAATCTAGAAAAAACATCTAGAAGAAAATCTAGAAAAAAATCTAGAAAAAAAATCTAGAAAAAAAATCTTGAAAAAAAATCTAGAAAAAAATCTAGAAAAAAAATCTAGAAAGAAATCTAGAAAAAAAATCTAGAAAATAAATCTAGAAAATAAATCTAGAAAAAAATCTAGAAAAAAAATCTAGAAAATAAATCTAGAAAAAAATCTAGAAAAAAAATCTAGAAAAAAATCTAGAAAAAGAATCTAGAAAAAAATCTAGAAAAAAAATCTAGAAAAAAAATCTAGAAAAAAATCTAGAAAATAAATCGAGAAAAAAATCTAGAAAAAAATCTAGAAAAAAAATCTAAAAAAAAATCTAGAAAAAAATCTAGAAAATAAATCTAAAAAAAAATCTAGAAAATAAATCTAGAAAAAAAATCTAGAAAAAAAATCTAGAAAAAAAATCTAGAAAAAAATCTAGAAAAAAATCTAGAAAAAAATCTAGAAAAAAAATCTAGAAAAAAAATATAGAAAATAAATCTAGAAAAAAATCTAGAAAAAAAATCTAGAAAAAAATCTAGAAAATAAATCTAGAAAAAAAATCTAGAAAAAAAATCTAGAAAAAACATCTAGAAAAAAAATCTAGAAAAAAAATCTAGAAAAAAAATCTAGAAAAAAATCTAGAAAAAAAATCTAGAAAAAAAATCTAGAAAAAAATCTATAAAATAAATCGAGAAAAAAATCTAGAAAGAAATCTAGAAAAAAAATCTAGAAAAAAAATCTAGAAAATAAATCTAGAAAAAAATCTAGAAAAAAAATCTAGAAAAAAATCTAGAAAATAAATCTAAAAAAAAAATCTAGAAAAAAAATCTAGAAAAAAATCTAGAAAAAAAATCTAGAAAAAAAATCTAGAAAAAAATCTAGAAAATAAATCGAGAAAAAAATCTAGAAAAAAATCTAGAAAATAAATCTAAAAAAAAATCTAGAAAAAGATCTAGAAAAAAATCTAGAAAAAAATCTAGAAAAAAAATCTAGAAAAAAATCTAGAAAAAAATCTAGAAAAAAATCTAGAAAATAAATCTAAAAAAAAAATCTAGAAAAAAAATCTAGAAAAAAATCTAGAAAAAAAATCTAGAAAAAAAATCTAGAAAAAAATCTAGAAAATAAATCGAGAAAAAAATCGAGAAAAAAATCTAGAAAAAAATCTAGAAAAAAATCTAGAAAAAAAATCTAGAAAAAAATCTAGAAAAAAATCTAGAAAAAAATCTAGAAAATAAATCTAAAAAAAAATCTAGAAAAAAAATCTAGAAAAAAATCTAGAAAATAAATCTAAAAAAAAATCTAGAAAAAAATCTAGAAAATAAATCTAGAAAAAAAATCTAGAAAAAAAATCTAGAAAAAACATCTAGAAGAAAATCTAGAAAAAAATCTAGAAAAAAAATCTAGAAAAAAAATCTTGAAAAAAAATCTAGAAAAAAATCTAGAAAAAAAATCTAGAAAGAAATCTAGAAAAAAAATCTAGAAAATAAATCTAGAAAATAAATCTAGAAAAAAATCTAGAAAAAAAATCTAGAAAATAAATCTAGAAAAAAATCTAGAAAAAAAATCTAGAAAAAAATCTAGAAAATAAATCTAAAAAAAAATCTAGAAAAAAATCTAGAAAATAAATCTAGAAAAAAAATCTAGAAAAAAAATCTAGAAAAAACATCTAGAAAAAAAATCTAGAAAAAAAATCTAGAAAAAAAATCTAGAAAAAAATCTAGAAAAAAAATCTAAAAAAAAATCTAGAAAAAAATCTAGAAAAAAATCTAGAAAAAAAATCTAGAAAAAAAATCTAGAAAAAAAATCTAGAAAAAAATCTAGAAAAAAAATCTAGAAAGAAATCTAGAAAAAAAATCTAGAAAAAAAATCTAGAAAATAAATCTAGAAAAAAATCTAGAAAAAAAATCTAGAAAAAAAATCTAGAAAAAAAATCTAGAAAAAAATCTAGAAAAAAAATCTAGAAAGAAATCTAGAAAAAAAATCTAGAAAAAAAATCTAGAAAATAAATCTAGAAAAAAATCTAGAAAAAAAATCTAGAAAATAAATCTAGAAATAAATCTAGAAAAAAAATCTAGAAAAAAATCTAGAAAAAAATCTAGAAAAAAAATCTAGAAAAAAAATCTAGAAAAAACATCTAGAAAAAAAATCTAGAAAAAAAATCTAGAAAAAAAATCTAGAAAAAAATCTAGAAAAAAAATCTAGAAAAAAAATCTAGAAAAAAATCTAGAAAATAAATCGAGAAAAAAATCTAGAAAGAAATCTAGAAAAAAAATCTAGAAAAAAAATCTAGAAAATAAATCTAGAAAAAAAATCTAGAAAAAAAATCTAGAAAAAAATCTAGAAAAAAAATCTAGAAAAAAAATCTAGAAAAAAATCTAGAAAATAAATCGAGAAAAAAATCTAGAAAAAAATCTAGAAAATAAATCTAAAAAAAAATCTAGAAAAAGATCTAGAAAAAAATCTAGAAAAAAATCTAGAAAAAAAATCTAGAAAAAAATCTAGAAAAAAATCTAGAAAAAAATCTAGAAAATAAATCTAAAAAAAAATCTAGAAAGAAAATCTAGAAAAAAAATCTAGAAAAAAATCTAGAAAAAAAATCTAGAAAAAAATCTAGAAAATAAATCTAAAAAAAAATCTAGAAAAAAATCTAGAAAATAAATCTAGAAAAAAAATCTAGAAAAAAAATCTAGAAAAAACATCTAGAAGAAAATCTAGAAAAAAATCTAGAAAAAAAATCTAGAAAAAAAATCTAGAAAAAAAATCTAGAAAAAAATCTAGAAAAAAAATCTAGAAAGAAATCTAGAAAAAAAATCTAGAAAAAAAATCTAGAAAATAAATCTAGAAAAAAATCTAGAAAAAAAATCTAGAAAATAAATCTAGAAAAAAATCTAGAAAAAAAATCTAGAAAAAAATCTAGAAAATAAATCTAAAAAAAAATCTAGAAAATAAATCTAGAAAAAAAATCTAGAAAAAAAATCTAGAAAAAACATCTAGAAGAAAATCTAGAAAAAAATCTAGAAAAAAAATCTAGAAAAAAAATCTAGAAAAAAATCTAGAAAAAAATCTAGAAAGAAATCTAGAAAAAAAATCTAGAAAAAAAATCTAGAAAATAAATCTAGAAAAAAATCTAGAAAAAAAATCTAGAAAATAAATCTAGAAAAAAATCTAGAAAAAAAATCTAGAAAAAAATCTAGAAAATAAATCTAAAAAAAAATCTAGAAAAAAATCTAGAAAATAAATCTAGAAAAAAAATCTAGAAAAAAAATCTAGAAAAAACATCTAGAAAAAAAATCTAGAAAAAAAATCTAGAAAAAAAATCTAGAAAAAAATCGAGAAAATAAATCGAGAAAAAAAATCTAGAAAAAAAATCTAGAAAAAAAATCTAGAAAATAAATCTAGAAAAAAATCTAGAAAAAAAATCTAGAAAAAAATCTAGAAAAAAAATCGAGAAAATAAATCGAGAAAAAAATCTAGAAAAAAATCTAGAAAATAAATCGAGAAAAAAATCTAGAAAATAAATCTAAAAAAAAATCTAGAAAATAAATCTAGAAAAAAAATCTAGAAAAAAAATCTAGAAAAAAAATCTAGAAAAAAATCTAGAAAAAAATCTAGAAAAAAATCTAGAAAATAAATCTAAAAAAAAATCTAGAAAAAAAATCTAGAAAAAAAATCTAGAAAAAAATCTAGAAAAAAAATCTAGAAAAAAAATCTAGAAAAAAATCTAGAAAAAAATCTAGAAAATAAATCTAAAAAAAAATCTAGAAAGAAATCTAGAAAAAAATCTAGAAAAAAAATCTAGAAAAAAATCTAGAAAAAGAATCTAGAAAAAAATCTAGAAAAAAAATCTAGAAAAAAAATCTAGAAAAAAATCTAGAAAATAAATCGAGAAAAAAATCTAGAAAAAAATCTAGAAAAAAAATCTAAAAAAAAATCTAGAAAAAAATCTAGAAAATAAATCTAAAAAAAAATCTAGAAAATAAATCTAGAAAAAAAATCTAGAAAAAAAATCTAGAAAAAAAATCTAGAAAAAAATCTAGAAAAAAATCTAGAAAAAAATCTAGAAAAAAAATCTAGAAAAAAAATATAGAAAATAAATCTAGAAAAAAATCTAGAAAAAAAATCTAGAAAAAAATCTAGAAAATAAATCTAGAAAAAAAATCTAGAAAAAAAATCTAGAAAAAACATCTAGAAAAAAAATCTAGAAAAAAAATCTAGAAAAAAAATCTAGAAAAAAATCTAGAAAAAAAATCTAGAAAAAAAATCTAGAAAAAAATCTAGAAAATAAATCGAGAAAAAAATCTAGAAAGAAATCTAGAAAAAAAATCTAGAAAAAAAATCTAGAAAATAAATCTAGAAAAAAATCTAGAAAAAAAATCTAGAAAAAAATCTAGAAAATAAATCTAAAAAAAAAATCTAGAAAAAAAATCTAGAAAAAAATCTAGAAAAAAAATCTAGAAAAAAAATCTAGAAAAAAATCTAGAAAATAAATCGAGAAAAAAATCTAGAAAAAAATCTAGAAAATAAATCTAAAAAAAAATCTAGAAAAAGATCTAGAAAAAAATCTAGAAAAAAATCTAGAAAAAAAATCTAGAAAAAAATCTAGAAAAAAATCTAGAAAAAAATCTAGAAAATAAATCTAAAAAAAAAATCTAGAAAAAAAATCTAGAAAAAAATCTAGAAAAAAAATCTAGAAAAAAAATCTAGAAAAAAATCTAGAAAATAAATCGAGAAAAAAATCTAGAAAAAAATCTAGAAAATAAATCTAAAAAAAAATCTAGAAAAAGATCTAGAAAAAAATCTAGAAAAAAATCTAGAAAAAAAATCTAGAAAAAAATCTAGAAAAAAATCTAGAAAAAAATCTAGAAAATAAATCTAAAAAAAAATCTAGAAAAAAAATCTAGAAAAAAATCTAGAAAATAAATCTAAAAAAAAATCTTGAAAAAAATCTAGAAAATAAATCTAGAAAAAAAATCTAGAAAAAAAATCTAGAAAAAACATCTAGAAGAAAATCTAGAAAAAAATCTAGAAAAAAAATCTAGAAAAAAAATCTTGAAAAAAAATCTAGAAAAAAATCTAGAAAAAAAATCTAGAAAGAAATCTAGAAAAAAAATCTAGAAAATAAATCTAGAAAATAAATCTAGAAAAAAATCTAGAAAAAAAATCTAGAAAATAAATCTAGAAAAAAATCTAGAAAAAAAATCTAGAAAAAAATCTAGAAAAAGAATCTAGAAAAAAATCTAGAAAAAAAATCTAGAAAAAAAATCTAGAAAAAAATCTAGAAAATAAATCGAGAAAAAAATCTAGAAAAAAATCTAGAAAAAAAATCTAAAAAAAAATCTAGAAAAAAATCTAGAAAATAAATCTAAAAAAAAATCTAGAAAATAAATCTAGAAAAAAAATCTAGAAAAAAAATCTAGAAAAAAAATCTAGAAAAAAATCTAGAAAAAAATCTAGAAAAAAATCTAGAAAAAAAATCTAGAAAAAAAATATAGAAAATAAATCTAGAAAAAAATCTAGAAAAAAAATCTAGAAAAAAATCTAGAAAATAAATTTAGAAAAAAAATCTAGAAAAAAAATCTAGAAAAAACATCTAGAAAAAAAATCTAGAAAAAAATCTAGAAAAAAAATCTAGAAAAAAAATCTAGAAAAAAATCTAGAAAATAAATCGAGAAAAAAATCTAGAAAGAAATCTAGAAAAAAAATCTAGAAAAAAAATCTAGAAAATAAATCTAGAAAAAAATCTAGAAAAAAAATCTAGAAAAAAATCTAGAAAATAAATCTAAAAAAAAAATCTAGAAAAAAAATCTAGAAAAAAATCTAGAAAAAAAATCTAGAAAAAAAATCTAGAAAAAAATCTAGAAAATAAATCGAGAAAAAAATCTAGAAAAAAATCTAGAAAATAAATCTAAAAAAAAATCTAGAAAAAGATCTAGAAAAAAATCTAGAAAAAAATCTAGAAAAAAAATCTAGAAAAAAATCTAGAAAAAAATCTAGAAAAAAATCTAGAAAATAAATCTAAAAAAAAAATCTAGAAAAAAAATCTAGAAAAAAATCTAGAAAAAAAATCTAGAAAAAAAATCTAGAAAAAAATCTAGAAAATAAATCGAGAAAAAAATCGAGAAAAAAATCTAGAAAAAAATCTAGAAAAAAATCTAGAAAAAAAATCGAGAAAAAAATCTAGAAAAAAATCTAGAAAAAAATCTAGAAAATAAATCTAAAAAAAAATCTAGAAAAAAAATCTAGAAAAAAATCTAGAAAATAAATCTAAAAAAAAATCTAGAAAAAAATCTAGAAAATAAATCTAGAAAAAAAATCTAGAAAAAAAATCTAGAAAAAACATCTAGAAGAAAATCTAGAAAAAAATCTAGAAAAAAAATCTAGAAAAAAAATCTTGAAAAAAAATCTAGAAAAAAATCTAGAAAAAAAATCTAGAAAGAAATCTAGAAAAAAAATCTAGAAAATAAATCTAGAAAATAAATCTAGAAAAAAATCTAGAAAAAAAATCTAGAAAATAAATCTAGAAAAAAATCTAGAAAAAAAATCTAGAAAGAAATCTAGAAAATAAATCTAGAAAAAAAATCTAGAAAAAAAATCTAGAAAAAACATCTAGAAAAAAAATCTAGAAAAAAAATCTAGAAAAAAAATCTAGAAAAAAATCTAGAAAAAAAATCTAAAAAAAAATCTAGAAAAAAATCTAGAAAAAAATCTAGAAAAAAAATCTAGAAAAAAAATCTAGAAAAAAAATCTAGAAAAAAATCTAGAAAAAAAATCTAGAAAGAAATCTAGAAAAAAAATCTAGAAAAAAAATCTAGAAAATAAATCTAGAAAAAAATCTAGAAAAAAAATCTAGAAAAAAAATCTAGAAAAAAAATCTAGAAAAAAATCTAGAAAAAAAATCTAGAAAGAAATCTAGAAAAAAAATCTAGAAAAAAAATCTAGAAAATAAATCTAGAAAAAAATCTAGAAAAAAAATCTAGAAAATAAATCTAGAAAAAAATCTAGAAAAAAAATCTAGAAAAAAATCTAGAAAAAAATCTAGAAAAAAAATCTAGAAAGAAATCTAGAAAAAAAATCTAGAAAAAAATCTAGAAAATAAATCGAGAAAAAAATCTAGAAAGAAATCTAGAAAAAAAATCTAGAAAAAAAATCTAGAAAATAAATCTAGAAAAAAATCTAGAAAAAAAATCTAGAAAAAAATCTAGAAAATAAATCTAAAAAAAAAATCTAGAAAAAAAATCTAGAAAAAAATCTAGAAAAAAAATCTAGAAAAAAAATCTAGAAAAAAATCTAGAAAATAAATCGAGAAAAAAATCTAGAAAAAAATCTAGAAAATAAATCTAAAAAAAAATCTAGAAAAAGATCTAGAAAAAAATCTAGAAAAAAATCTAGAAAAAAAATCTAGAAAAAAATCTAGAAAAAAATCTAGAAAAAAATCTAGAAAATAAATCTAAAAAAAAAATCTAGAAAAAAAATCTAGAAAAAAATCTAGAAAAAAAATCTAGAAAAAAAATCTAGAAAAAAATCTAGAAAATAAATCTAGAAAAAAATCTAGAAAAAAATCTAGAAAATAAATCTAAAAAAAAATCTAGAAAAAGATCTAGAAAAAAATCTAGAAAAAAATCTAGAAAAAAAATCTAGAAAAAAATCTAGAAAAAAATCTAGAAAAAAATCTAGAAAATAAATCTAAAAAAAAATCTAGAAAGAAAATCTAGAAAAAAAATCTAGAAAAAAATCTAGAAAAAAAATCTAGAAAAAAATCTAGAAAATAAATCTAAAAAAAAATCTAGAAAAAAATCTAGAAAATAAATCTAGAAAAAAAATCTAGAAAAAAAATCTAGAAAAAACATCTAGAAGAAAATCTAGAAAAAAATCTAGAAAAAAAATCTAGAAAAAAAATCTTGAAAAAAAATCTAGAAAAAAATCTAGAAAAAAAATCTAGAAAGAAATCTAGAAAAAAAATCTAGAAAATAAATCTAGAAAATAAATCTAGAAAAAAATCTAGAAAAAAAAATCTAGAAAATAAATCTAGAAAAAAATCTAGAAAAAAAATCTAGAAAAAAATCTAGAAAATAAATCTAAAAAAAAATCTAGAAAAAAATCTAGAAAATAAATCGAGAAAAAAATCTAGAAAAAAATCTAGAAAATAAATCTAAAAAAAAATCTAGAAAAAGATCTAGAAAAAAATCTAGAAAAAAATCTAGAAAAAAAATCTAGAAAAAAATCTAGAAAAAAATCTAGAAAAAAATCTAGAAAATAAATCTAAAAAAAAAATCTAGAAAAAAAATCTAGAAAAAAATCTAGAAAAAAAATCTAGAAAAAAAATCTAGAAAAAAATCTAGAAAATAAATCTAGAAAAAAATCTAGAAAAAAATCTAGAAAATAAATCTAAAAAAAAATCTAGAAAAAGATCTAGAAAAAAATCTAGAAAAAAATCTAGAAAAAAAATCTAGAAAAAAATCTAGAAAAAAATCTAGAAAAAAATCTAGAAAATAAATCTAAAAAAAAATCTAGAAAGAAAATCTAGAAAAAAAATCTAGAAAAAAATCTAGAAAAAAAATCTAGAAAAAAATCTAGAAAATAAATCTAAAAAAAAATCTAGAAAAAAATCTAGAAAATAAATCTAGAAAAAAAATCTAGAAAAAAAATCTAGAAAAAACATCTAGAAGAAAATCTAGAAAAAAATCTAGAAAAAAAATCTAGAAAAAAAATCTTGAAAAAAAATCTAGAAAAAAATCTAGAAAAAAAATCTAGAAAGAAATCTAGAAAAAAAATCTAGAAAATAAATCTAGAAAATAAATCTAGAAAAAAATCTAGAAAAAAAATCTAGAAAATAAATCTAGAAAAAAATCTAGAAAAAAAATCTAGAAAAAAATCTAGAAAATAAATCAAAAAAAAAATCTAGAAAAAAATCTAGAAAATAAATCTAGAAAAAAAATCTAGAAAAAAAATCTAGAAAAAACATCTAGAAAAAAAATCTAGAAAAAAAATCTAGAAAAAAAATCTAGAAAAAAATCTAGAAAAAAAAATCTAAAAAAAAATCTAGAAAAAAATCTAGAAAAAAATCTAGAAAAAAAATCTAGAAAAAAAATCTAGAAAAAAAATCTAGAAAAAAATCTAGAAAAAAAATCTAGAAAGAAATCTAGAAAAAAAATCTAGAAAAAAAATCTAGAAAATAAATCTAGAAAAAAATCTAGAAAAAAAATCTAGAAAATAAATCTAGAAAAAAATCTAGAAAAAAAATCTAGAAAAAAATCTAGAAAATAAATCTAAAAAAAAATCTAGAAAAAAATCTAGAAAAAAAATCTAGAAAAAAAATCTAGAAAAAAAATCTAGAAAAAACATCTAGAAGAAAATCTAGAAAAAAATCTAGAAAAAAAATCTAGAAAAAAAATCTAGAAAAAAAATCTAGAAAAAAATCTAGAAAAAAAATCTAGAAAGAAATCTAGAAAAAAAATCTAGAAAAAAATCTAGAAAATAAATCTAGAAAAAAATCTAGAAAAAAATCTAGAAAATAAATCTAGAAAAAAATCTAGAAAAAAAATCTAGAAAAAAATCTAGAAAATAAATCTAAAAAAAAATCTAGAAAAAAATCTAGAAAATAAATCTAGAAAAAAAATCTAGAAAAAAAATCTAGAAAAAACATCTAGAAAAAAAATCTAGAAAAAAAATCTAGAAAAAAAATCTAGAAAAAAATCTAGAAAAAAAATCTAGAAAAAAAATCTAGAAAAAAATCGAGAAAATAAATCGAGAAAAAAAATCTAGAAAAAAAATCTAGAAAAAAAATCTAGAAAATAAATCTAGAAAAAAATCTAGAAAAAAAATCTAGAAAAAAATCTAGAAAAAAAATCTAGAAAAAAAATCTAGAAAAAAATCTAGAAAAAAATCTAGAAAATAAATCTAAAAAAAAATCTAGAAAGAAATCTAGAAAAAAAATCTAGAAAAAAATCTAGAAAAAAAATCTAGAAAAAAAATCTAGAAAAAAATCTAGAAAATAAATCGAGAAAAAAATCTAGAAAAAAATCTAGAAAAAAAATCTCAAAAAAAATCTAGAAAAAAATCTAGAAAATAAATCTAGAAAAAAATCTAGAAAAAAATCTAGAAAATAAATCTAAAAAAAAATCTAGAAAAAAAATCTAGAAAAAAAATCTAGAAAAAAATCTAGAAAAAAAATCTAGAAAAAAAATCTAGAGAAAAATCTAGAAAAAAATCTAGAAAATAAATCTAAAAAAAAATCTAGAAAATAAATCTAGAAAAAAAATCTAGAAAAAAAATCTAGAAAAAAAATCTAGAAAAAAATCTTGAAAAAAAATCTAGAAAAAAAATCTAGAAAAAAATCTAGAAAATAAATCGAGAAAAAAATCTAGAAAAAAATCTAGAAAATAAATCTAGAAAATAAATCTAGAAAAAAAATCTAGAAAAAAAATCTAGAAAAAAATCTAGAAAATAAATCTAGAAAAAAATCTAGAAAATAAATCTAAAAAAAAATCTAGAAAGAAATCTAGAAAAAAAATCTAGAAAAAAATCTAGAAAAAAAATCTAGAAAAAAAATCTAGAAAAAAATCTAGAAAATAAATCGAGAAAAAAATCTAGAAAAAAATCTAGAAAAAAAATCTCAAAAAAAATCTAGAAAAAAATCTAGAAAATAAATCTAGAAAAAAATCTAGAAAAAAATCTAGAAAATAAATCTAAAAAAAAATCTAGAAAAAAAATCTAGAAAAAAAATCTAGAAAAAAATCTAGAAAAAAAATCTAGAAAAAAAATCTAGAGAAAAATCTAGAAAAAAATCTAGAAAATAAATCTAAAAAAAAATCTAGAAAATAAATCTAGAAAAAAAATCTAGAAAAAAAATCTAGAAAAAAAATCTAGAAAAAAATCTAGAAAAAAAATCTAGAAAAAAAATCTAGAAAAAAATCTAGAAAATAAATCGAGAAAAAAATCTAGAAAAAAATCTAGAAAATAAATCTAGAAAATAAATCTAAAAAAAAATCTAGAAAAAGATCTAGAAAAAAATCTAGAAAAAAATCTAGAAAAAAATCTAGAAAAAAATCTAGAAAAAAATCTAGAAAATAAATCTAAAAAAAAATCTAGAAAGAAAATCTAGAAAAAAAATCTAGAAAAAAATCTAGAAAAAAAATCTAGAAAAAAATCTAGAAAATAAATCTAAAAAAAAATCTAGAAAAAAATCTAGAAAATAAATCTAGAAAAAAAATCTAGAAAAAAAATCTAGAAAAAACATCTAGAAGAAAATCTAGAAAAAAATCTAGAAAAAAAATCTAGAAAAAAAATCTAGAAAAAAAATCTAGAAAAAAATCTAGAAAAAAAATCTAGAAAGAAATCTAGAAAAAAAATCTAGAAAAAAAATCTAGAAAATAAATCTAGAAAAAAATCTAGAAAAAAAATCTAGAAAAAAATCTAGAAAATAAATCTAAAAAAAAATCTAGAAAAAAATCTAGAAAATAAATCTAGAAAAAAAATCTAGAAAAAAAATCTAGAAAAAACATCTAGAAAAAAAATCTAGAAAAAAAATCTAGAAAAAAAATCTAGAAAAAAATCTAGAAAAAAAATCTAGAAAAAAAATCTAGAAAAAAATCTAGAAAATAAATCGAGAAAAAAATCTAGAAAGAAATCTAGAAAAAAAATCTAGAAAAAAAATCTAGAAAATAAATCTAGAAAAAAATCTAGAAAAAAAATCTAGAAAAAAATCTAGAAAATAAATCTAAAAAAAAAATCTAGAAAAAAAATCTAGAAAAAAATCTAGAAAAAAAATCTAGAAAAAAAATCTAGAAAAAAATCTAGAAAATAAATCGAGAAAAAAATCTAGAAAAAAATCTAGAAAATAAATCTAAAAAAAAATCTAGAAAAAGATCTAGAAAAAAATCTAGAAAAAAATCTAGAAAAAAAATCTAGAAAAAAATCTAGAAAAAAATCTAGAAAAAAATCTAGAAAATAAATCTAAAAAAAAAATCTAGAAAAAAAATCTAGAAAAAAATCTAGAAAAAAAATCTAGAAAAAAAATCTAGAAAAAAATCTAGAAAATAAATCGAGAAAAAAATCTAGAAAAAAATCTAGAAAATAAATCTAAAAAAAAATCTAGAAAAAGATCTAGAAAAAAATCTAGAAAAAAATCTAGAAAAAAAATCTAGAAAAAAATCTAGAAAAAAATCTAGAAAAAAATCTAGAAAATAAATCTAAAAAAAAATCTAGAAAAAAAATCTAGAAAAAAATCTAGAAAATAAATCTAAAAAAAAATCTAGAAAAAAATCTAGAAAATAAATCTAGAAAAAAAATCTAGAAAAAAAATCTAGAAAAAACATCTAGAAGAAAATCTAGAAAAAAATCTAGAAAAAAAATCTAGAAAAAAAATCTTGAAAAAAAATCTAGAAAAAAATCTAGAAAAAAAATCTAGAAAGAAATCTAGAAAAAAAATCTAGAAAAAAATCTAGAAAAAAAATCTAGAAAAAAATCTAGAAAATAAATCTAAAAAAAAATCTAGAAAAAAATCTAGAAAATAAATCTAGAAAAAAAATCTAGAAAAAAAATCTAGAAAAAACATCTAGAAAAAAAATCTAGAAAAAAAATCTAGAAAAAAAATCTAGAAAAAAATCTAGAAAAAAAATCTAGAAAAAAAATCTAGAAAAAAATCTAGAAAATAAATCGAGAAAAAAATCTAGAAAGAAATCTAGAAAAAAAATCTAGAAAAAAAATCTAGAAAATAAATCTAGAAAAAAATCTAGAAAAAAAATCTAGAAAAAAATCTAGAAAATAAATCTAAAAAAAAAATCTAGAAAAAAAATCTAGAAAAAAATCTAGAAAAAAAATCTAGAAAAAAAATCTAGAAAAAAATCTAGAAAATAAATCGAGAAAAAAATCTAGAAAAAAATCTAGAAAATAAATCTAAAAAAAAATCTAGAAAAAGATCTAGAAAAAAATCTAGAAAAAAATCTAGAAAAAAAATCTAGAAAAAAATCTAGAAAAAAATCTAGAAAAAAATCTAGAAAATAAATCTAAAAAAAAAATCTAGAAAAAAAATCTAGAAAAAAATCTAGAAAAAAAATCTAGAAAAAAAATCTAGAAAAAAATCTAGAAAATAAATCGAGAAAAAAATCTAGAAAAAAATCTAGAAAATAAATCTAAAAAAAAATCTAGAAAAAGATCTAGAAAAAAATCTAGAAAAAAATCTAGAAAAAAAATCTAGAAAAAAATCTAGAAAAAAATCTAGAAAAAAATCTAGAAAATAAATCTAAAAAAAAATCTAGAAAAAAAATCTAGAAAAAAATCTAGAAAATAAATCTAAAAAAAAATCTAGAAAAAAATCTAGAAAATAAATCTAGAAAAAAAATCTAGAAAAAAAATCTAGAAAAAACATCTAGAAGAAAATCTAGAAAAAAATCTAGAAAAAAAATCTAGAAAAAAAATCTTGAAAAAAAATCTAGAAAAAAATCTAGAAAAAAAATCTAGAAAGAAATCTAGAAAAAAAATCTAGAAAATAAATCTAGAAAATAAATCTAGAAAAAAATCTAGAAAAAAAATCTAGAAAATAAATCTAGAAAAAAATCTAGAAAAAAAATCTAGAAAAAAATCTAGAAAATAAATCTAAAAAAAAATCTAGAAAAAAATCTAGAAAATAAATCTAGAAAAAAAATCTAGAAAAAAAATCTAGAAAAAACATCTAGAAAAAAAATCTAGAAAAAAAATCTAGAAAAAAATCTAGAAAAAAAATCTAAAAAAAAATCTAGAAAAAAATCTAGAAAAAAATCTAGAAAAAAAATCTAGAAAAAAAATCTAGAAAAAAAATCTAGAAAAAAATCTAGAAAAAAAATCTAGAAAGAAATCTAGAAAAAAAATCTAGAAAAAAAATCTAGAAAATAAATCTAGAAAAAAATCTAGAAAAAAAATCTAGAAAAAAAATCTAGAAAAAAAATCTAGAAAAAAATCTAGAAAAAAAATCTAGAAAGAAATCTAGAAAAAAAATCTAGAAAAAAAATCTAGAAAATAAATCTAGAAAAAAATCTAGAAAAAAAATCTAGAAAATAAATCTAGAAAAAAATCTAGAAAAAAAATCTAGAAAAAAATCTAGAAAAAAATCTAGAAAAAAAATCTAGAAAGAAATCTAGAAAAAAAATCTAGAAAAAAATCTAGAAAATAAATCGAGAAAAAAATCTAGAAAGAAATCTAGAAAAAAAATCTAGAAAAAAAATCTAGAAAATAAATCTAGAAAAAAATCTAGAAAAAAAATCTAGAAAAAAATCTAGAAAATAAATCTAAAAAAAAAATCTAGAAAAAAAATCTAGAAAAAAATCTAGAAAAAAAATCTAGAAAAAAAATCTAGAAAAAAATCTAGAAAATAAATCGAGAAAAAAATCTAGAAAAAAATCTAGAAAATAAATCTAAAAAAAAATCTAGAAAAAGATCTAGAAAAAAATCTAGAAAAAAATCTAGAAAAAAAATCTAGAAAAAAATCTAGAAAAAAATCTAGAAAAAAATCTAGAAAATAAATCTAAAAAAAAAATCTAGAAAAAAAATCTAGAAAAAAATCTAGAAAAAAAATCTAGAAAAAAAATCTAGAAAAAAATCTAGAAAATAAATCGAGAAAAAAATCTAGAAAAAAATCTAGAAAATAAATCTAAAAAAAAATCTAGAAAAAGAAGTAGAAAAAAATCTAGAAAAAAATCTAGAAAAAAAATCTAGAAAAAAATCTAGAAAAAAATCTAGAAAAAAATCTAGAAAATAAATCTAAAAAAAAATCTAGAAAGAAAATCTAGAAAAAAAATCTAGAAAAAAATCTAGAAAAAAAATCTAGAAAAAAATCTAGAAAATAAATCTAAAAAAAAATCTAGAAAAAAATCTAGAAAATAAATCTAGAAAAAAAATCTAGAAAAAAAATCTAGAAAAAACATCTAGAAGAAAATCTAGAAAAAAATCTAGAAAAAAAATCTAGAAAAAAAATCTTGAAAAAAAATCTAGAAAAAAATCTAGAAAAAAAATCTAGAAAGAAATCTAGAAAAAAAATCTAGAAAATAAATCTAGAAAATAAATCTAGAAAAAAATCTAGAAAAAAAATCTAGAAAATAAATCTAGAAAAAAATCTAGAAAAAAAATCTAGAAAAAAATCTAGAAAATAAATCTAAAAAAAAATCTAGAAAAAAATCTAGAAAATAAATCTAGAAAAAAAATCTAGAAAAAAAATCTAGAAAAAACATCTAGAAAAAAAATCTAGAAAAAAAATCTAGAAAAAAAATCTAGAAAAAAATCTAGAAAAAAAAATCTAAAAAAAAATCTAGAAAAAAATCTAGAAAAAAATCTAGAAAAAAAATCTAGAAAAAAAATCTAGAAAAAAAATCTAGAAAAAAATCTAGAAAAAAAATCTAGAAAGAAATCTAGAAAAAAAATCTAGAAAAAAAATCTAGAAAATAAATCTAGAAAAAAATCTAGAAAAAAAATCTAGAAAATAAATCTAGAAAAAAATCTAGAAAAAAAATCTAGAAAAAAATCTAGAAAATAAATCTAAAAAAAAATCTAGAAAAAAAATCTAGAAAAAACATCTAGAAGAAAATCTAGAAAAAAATCTAGAAAAAAAATCTAGAAAAAAATCTAGAAAAAAAATCTAGAAAGAAATCTAGAAAAAAAATCTAGAAAAAAAATCTAGAAAATAAATCTAGAAAAAAATCTAGAAAAAAATCTAGAAAATAAATCTAGAAAAAAATCTAGAAAAAAAATCTAGAAAAAAATCTAGAAAATAAATCTAAAAAAAAATCTAGAAAAAAATCTAGAAAATAAATCTAGAAAAAAAATCTAGAAAAAAAATCTAGAAAAAAAATCTAGAAAAAAAATCTAGAAAAAAATCTAGAAAAAAAATCTAGAAAAAAAATCTAGAAATAAATCGAGAAAATAAATCGAGAAAAAAAATCTAGAAAAAAAATCTAGAAAAAAAATCTAGAAAATAAATCTAGAAAAAAATCTAGAAAAAAAATCTAGAAAAAAATCTAGAAAAAAAATCTAGAAAAAAAATCTAGAAAAAAATCTAGAAAAAAATCTAGAAAATAAATCTAAAAAAAAATCTAGAAAGAAATCTAGAAAAAAAATCTAGAAAAAAATCTAGAAAAAAAATCTAGAAAAAAAATCTAGAAAAAAATCTAGAAAATAAATCGAGAAAAAAATCTAGAAAAAAATCTAGAAAAAAAATCTCAAAAAAAATCTAGAAAAAAATCTAGAAAAAAAATCTAGAAAAAAATCTAGAAAAAAATCTAGAAAAAAAATCTAAAAAAAAATCTAGAAAAAAAATCTAGAAAAAAAATCTAGAAAAAAATCTAGAAAAAAAATCTAGAAAAAAAATCTAGAGAAAAATCTAGAAAAAAATCTAGAAAATAAATCTAAAAAAAAATCTAGAAAATAAATCTAGAAAAAAAATCTAGAAAAAAAATCTAGTAAAAAAATCTAGAAAAAAATCTAGAAAAAAAATCTAGAAAAAAAATCTAGAAAAAAATCTAGAAAATAAATCGAGAAAAAAATCTAGAAAAAAATCTAGAAAATAAATCTAGAAAATAAATCTAAAAAAAAATCTAGAAAAAGATCTAGAAAAAAATCTAGAAAAAAATCTAGAAAAAAATCTAGAAAAAAATCTAGAAAAAAATCTAGAAAATAAATCTAAAAAAAAATCTAGAAAAAAAATCTAGAAAAAAATCTAGAAAATAAATCTAAAAAAAAATCTAGAAAAAAATCTAGAAAATAAATCTAGAAAAAAAATCTAGAAAAAAAATCTAGAAAAAACATCTAGAAAAAAAATCTAGAAAAAAAATCTAGAAAAAAAATCTAGAAAAAAATCTAGAAAAAAAATCTAGAAAAAAAATCTAGAAAAAAATCGAGAAAATAAATCGAGAAAAAAAATCTAGAAAAAAAATCTAGAAAAAAAATCTAGAAAATAAATCTAGAAAAAAATCTAGAAAAAAAATCTAGAAAAAAATCTAGAAAAAAAATCTAGAAAAAAAATCTAGAAAAAAATCTAGAAAAAAATCTAGAAAATAAATCTAAAAAAAAATCTAGAAAGAAATCTAGAAAAAAAATCTAGAAAAAAATCTAGAAAAAAAATCTAGAAAAAAAATCTAGAAAAAAATCTAGAAAATAAATCGAGAAAAAAATCTAGAAAAAAATCTAGAAAAAAAATCTCAAAAAAAATCTAGAAAAAAATCTAGAAAATAAATCTAGAAAAAAATCTAGAAAAAAATCTAGAAAAAAAATCTAAAAAAAAATCTAGAAAAAAAATCTAGAAAAAAAATCTAGAAAAAAATCTAGAAAAAAAATCTAGAAAAAAAATCTAGAGAAAAATCTAGAAAAAAATCTAGAAAATAAATCTAAAAAAAAATCTAGAAAATAAATCTAGAAAAAAAATCTAGAAAAAAAATCTAGTAAAAAAATCTAGAAAAAAATCTAGAAAAAAAATCTAGAAAAAAAATCTAGAAAAAAATCTAGAAAATAAATCGAGAAAAAAATCTAGAAAAAAATCTAGAAAATAAATCTAGAAAATAAATCTAAAAAAAAATCTAGAAAAAGATCTAGAAAAAAATCTAGAAAAAAATCTAGAAAAAAATCTAGAAAAAAATCTAGAAAAAAATCTAGAAAATAAATCTAAAAAAAAATCTAGAAAGAAAATCTAGAAAAAAAATCTAGAAAAAAATCTAGAAAAAAAATCTAGAAAAAAATCTAGAAAATAAATCTAAAAAAAAATCTAGAAAAAAATCTAGAAAATAAATCTAGAAAAAAAATCTAGAAAAAAAATCTAGAAAAAAATCTAGAAAATAAATCGAGAAAAAAATCTAGAAAAAAATCTAGAAAATAAATCTAGAAAATAAATCTAAAAAAAAATCTAGAAAAAGATCTAGAAAAAAATCTAGAAAAAAATCTAGAAAAAAATCTAGAAAAAAATCTAGAAAAAAATCTAGAAAATAAATCTAAAAAAAAATCTAGAAAGAAAATCTAGAAAAAAAATCTAGAAAAAAATCTAGAAAAAAAATCTAGAAAAAAATCTAGAAAATAAATCTAAAAAAAAATCTAGAAAAAAATCTAGAAAATAAATCTAGAAAAAAAATCTAGAAAAAAAATCTAGAAAAAACATCTAGAAGAAAATCTAGAAAAAAATCTAGAAAAAAAATCTAGAAAAAAAATCTAGAAAAAAAATCTAGAAAAAAATCTAGAAAAAAAATCTAGAAAAAAAATCTAGAAAAAAATCGAGAAAATAAATCGAGAAAAAAAATCTAGAAAAAAAATCTAGAAAAAAAATCTAGAAAATAAATCTAGAAAAAAATCTAGAAAAAAAATCTAGAAAAAAATCTAGAAAAAAAATCTAGAAAAAAAATCTAGAAAAAAATCTAGAAAAAAATCTAGAAAATAAATCTAAAAAAAAATCTAGAAAGAAATCTAGAAAAAAAATCTAGAAAAAAATCTAGAAAAAAAATCTAGAAAAAAAATCTAGAAAAAAATCTAGAAAATAAATCGAGAAAAAAATCTAGAAAATAAATCTAAAAAAAAATCTAGAAAGAAAATCTAGAAAAAAAATCTAGAAAAAAATCTAGAAAAAAAATCTAGAAAAAAATCTAGAAAATAAATCTAAAAAAAAATCTAGAAAAAAATCTAGAAAATAAATCTAGAAAAAAATCTAGAAAATAAATCGAGAAAAAAATCTAGAAAAAAATCTAGAAAATAAATCTAAAAAAAAATCTAGAAAATAAATCTAGAAAAAAAATCTAGAAAAAAAATCTAGAAAAAAATCTAGAAAAAAATCTAGAAAAAAATCTAGAAAATAAATCTAAAAAAAAATCTAGAAAAAAAATCTAGAAAAAAAATCTAGAAAAAAATCTAGAAAAAAAATCTAGAAAAAAAATCTAGAAAAAAATCTAGAAAAAAATCTAGAAAAAAAATCTAGAAAAAAATCTAGAAAAAAATCTAGAAAAAAATCTAGAAAATAAATCTAAAAAAAAATCTAGAAAGAAAATCTAGAAAAAAAATCTAGAAAAAAATCTAGAAAAAAAATCTAGAAAAAAATCTAGAAAATAAATCTAAAAAAAAATCTAGAAAAAAATCTAGAAAATAAATCTAGAAAAAAAATCTAGAAAAAAATCTAGAAAATAAATCTAAAAAAAAATCTAGAAAAAAAATCTAGAAAAAAAATCTAGAAAAAAATCTAAAAAAAAATCTAGAAAAAAAATCTAGAAAAAAATCTAGAAAAAAATCTAGAAAATAAATCTAAAAAAAAATCTAGAAAATAAATCTAGAAAAAAAATCTAGAAAAAAAATCTAGAAAAAAAATCTAGAAAAAAATCTAGAAAAAAATCTAGAAAAAAATCTAGAAAATAAATCTAAAAAAAAATCTAGAAAAAAAATCTAGAAAAAAAATCTAGAAAAAAATCTAGAAAAAAAATCTAGAAAAAAAATCTAGAAAAAAATCTAGAAAATAAATCGAGAAAAAAATCTAGAAAGAAATCTAGAAAAAAAATCTAGAAAAAAAATCTAGAAAATAAATCTAGAAAAAAATCTAGAAAAAAAATCTAGAAAAAAATCTAGAAAATAAATCTAAAAAAAAATCTAGAAAAAAATCTAGAAAATAAATCTAGAAAAAAAATCTAGAAAAAAAATCTAGAAAAAACATCTAGAAAAAAAATCTAGAAAAAAAATCTAGAAAAAAAATCTAGAAAAAAATCTAGAAAAAAATCTAGAAAAAAAATCTAGAAAAAAATCTAGAAAATAAATCGAGAAAAAAATCTAGAAAAAAATCTAGAAAATAAATCTAAAAAAAAATCTAGAAAAAGATCTAGAAAAAAATCTAGAAAAAAATCTAGAAAAAAAATCTAGAAAAAAATCTAGAAAAAAATCTTGAAAAAAATCTAGAAAATAAATCTAAAAAAAAATCTAGAAAGAAAATCTAGAAAAAAAATCTAGAAAAAAATCTAGAAAAAAAATCTAGAAAAAAATCTAGAAAATAAATCTAAAAAAAAATCTAGAAAAAAATCTAGAAAATAAATCTAGAAAAAAAATCTAGAAAAAAAATCTAGAAAAAACATCTAGAAGAAAATCTAGAAAAAAATCTAGAAAAAAAATCTTGAAAAAAAATCTTGAAAAAAAATCTAGAAAAAAATCTAGAAAAAAAATCTAGAAAGAAATCTAGAAAAAAAATCTAGAAAAAAAATCTAGAAAATAAATCTAGAAAAAAATCTAGAAAAAAAATCTAGAAAATAAATCTAGAAAAAAATCTAGAAAAAAAATCTAGAAAAAAATCTAGAAAATAAATCTAAAAAAAAATCTAGAAAAAAATCTAGAAAATAAATCTAGAAAAAAAATCTAGAAAAAAAATCTAGAAAAAACATCTAGAAAAAAAATCTAGAAAAAAAATCTAGAAAAAAAATCTAGAAAAAAATCTAGAAAAAAAATCTAGAAAAAAAATCTAGAAAAAAATCTAGAAAATAAATCTAGAAAAAAAATCTAGAAAAAAAATCTAGAAAAAAATCTAGAAAAAAAATCTAGAAAAAAAATCTAGAGAAAAATCTAGAAAAAAATCTAGAAAATAAATCTAAAAAAAAATCTAGAAAATAAATCTAGAAAAAAAATCTAGAAAAAAAATCTAGAAAAAAAATCTAGAAAAAAATCTAGAAAAGAAATCTAGAAAAAAAATCTAGAAAAAAATCTAGAAAATAAATCGAGAAAAAAATCTAGAAAAAAATCTAGAAAATAAATCTAAAAAAAAATCTAGAAAAAGATCTAGAAAAAAATCTAGAAAAAAATCTAGAAAAAAAATCTAGAAAAAAATCTAGAAAAAAATCTAGAAAAAAATCTAGAAAATAAATCTAAAAAAAAATCTAGAAAGAAAATCTAGAAAAAAAATCTAGAAAAAAATCTAGAAAAAAAATCTAGAAAAAAATCTAGAAAATAAATCTAAAAAAAAATCTAGAAAAAAATCTAGAAAATAAATCTAGAAAAAAAATCTAGAAAAAAATCTAGAAAATAAATCGAGAAAAAAATCTAGAAAAAAATCTAGAAAATAAATCTAAAAAAAAATCTAGAAAATAAATCTAGAAAAAAAATCTAGAAAAAAAATCTAGAAAAAAATCTAGAAAAAAATCTAGAAAAAAATCTAGAAAATAAATCTAAAAAAAAATCTAGAAAAAAAATCTAGAAACAAAATCTAGAAAAAAATCTAGAAAAAAAATCTAGAAAAAAAATCTAGAAAAAAATCTAGAAAAAAATCTAGAAAAAAAATCTAGAAAAAAATCTAGAAAAAAATCTAGAAAAAAATCTAGAAAATAAATCTAAAAAAAAATCTAGAAAGAAAATCTAGAAAAAAAATCTAGAAAAAAATCTAGAAAAAAAATCTAGAAAAAAATCTAGAAAATAAATCTAAAAAAAAATCTAGAAAAAAATCTAGAAAATAAATCTAGAAAAAAAATCTAGAAAAAAATCTAGAAAATAAATCTAAAAAAAAATCTAGAAAAAAAATCTAGAAAAAAATCTAGAAAAAAATCTAGAAAATAAATCTAAAAAAAAATCTAGAAAATAAATCTAGAAAAAAAATCTAGAAAAAAAATCTAGAAAAAAATCTAGAAAAAAATCTAGAAAAAAATCTAGAAAATAAATCTAAAAAAAAATCTAGAAAAAAAATCTAGAAAAAAAATCTAGAAAAAAATCTAGAAAAAAAATCTAGAAAAAAAATCTAGAAAAAAATCTAGAAAAAAATCTAAAAAAAAAATCTAGAAAAAAAATCTAGAAAAAAAATCTAGAAAAAAATCTAGAAAATAAATCTAGAAAAAAAATCTAGAAAAAAAATCTAGAAAATAAATCTAGAAAAAAATCTAGAAAAAAAATCTAGAAAAAAATCTAGAAAATAAATCTAAAAAAAAATCTAGAAAAAAATCTAGAAAATAAATCTAGAAAAAAAATCTAGAAAAAAAATCTAGAAAAAACATCTAGAAAAAAAATCTAGAAAAAAAATCTAGAAAATAAATCTAGAAAAAAATCTAGAAAAAAAATCTAGAAAAAAATCTAGAAAATAAATCTAAAAAAAAATCTAGAAAAAAATCTAGAAAATAAATCTAGAAAAAAAATCTAGAAAGAAATCTAGAAAAAAAATCTAGAAAAAAAATCTAGAAAATAAATCTAGAAAAAAATCTAGAAAAAAAATCTAGAAAAAAATCTAGAAAATAAATCTAAAAAAAAATCTAGAAAAAAATCTAGAAAATAAATCTAGAAAAAAAATCTAGAAAAAAAATCTAGAAAAAACATCTAGAAAAAAAATCTAGAAAAAAAATCTAGAAAAAAAATCTAGAAAAAAATCTAGAAAAAAATCTAGAAAAAAAATCTAGAAAAAAATCTAGAAAATAAATCGAGAAAAAAATCTAGAAAAAAATCTAGAAAATAAATCTAAAAAAAAATCTAGAAAAAGATCTAGAAAAAAATCTAGAAAAAAATCTAGAAAAAAAATCTAGAAAAAAATCTAGAAAAAAATCTTGAAAAAAATCTAGAAAATAAATCTAAAAAAAAATCTAGAAAGAAAATCTAGAAAAAAAATCTAGAAAAAAATCTAGAAAAAAAATCTAGAAAAAAATCTAGAAAATAAATCTAAAAAAAAATCTAGAAAAAAATCTAGAAAATAAATCTAGAAAAAAAATCTAGAAAAAAAATCTAGAAAAAACATCTAGAAGAAAATCTAGAAAAAAATCTAGAAAAAAAATCTTGAAAAAAAATCTTGAAAAAAAATCTAGAAAAAAATCTAGAAAAAAAATCTAGAAAGAAATCTAGAAAAAAAATCTAGAAAAAAAATCTAGAAAATAAATCTAGAAAAAAATCTAGAAAAAAAATCTAGAAAAAACATCTAGAAAAAAAATCTAGAAAAAAAATCTAGAAAAAAATCTAGAAAAAAAATCTAGAAAGAAATCTAGAAAAAAAATCTAAAAAAAAATCTAGAAAATAAATCTAGAAAAAAAATCTAGAAAAAAAATCTAGAAAAAACATCTAGAAAAAAAATCTAGAAAAAAAATCTAGAAAAAAAATCTAGAAAAAAATCTAGAAAAAAAATCTAGAAAAAAAATCTAGAAAAAAATCTAGAAATAAATCTAGAAAAAAAATCTAGAAAAAAAATCTAGAAAAAAATCTAGAAAAAAAATCTAGAAAAAAAATCTAGAGAAAAATCTAGAAAAAAATCTAGAAAATAAATCTAAAAAAAAATCTAGAAAATAAATCTAGAAAAAAAATCTAGAAAAAAAATCTAGAAAAAAAATCTAGAAAAAAATCTAGAAAAGAAATCTAGAAAAAAAATCTAGAAAAAAATCTAGAAAATAAATCGAGAAAAAAATCTAGAAAAAAATCTAGAAAATAAATCTAAAAAAAAATCTAGAAAATAAATCTAGAAAAAAAATCTAGAAAAAAAATCTAGAAAAAAATCTAGAAAAAAATCTAGAAAAAAATCTAGAAAATAAATCTAAAAAAAAATCTAGAAAAAAAATCTAGAAACAAAATCTAGAAAAAAATCTAGAAAAAAAATCTAGAAAAAAAATCTAGAAAAAAATCTAGAAAAAAATCTAGAAAAAAAATCTAGAAAAAAATCTAGAAAAAAATCTAGAAAAAAATCTAGAAAATAAATCTAAAAAAAAATCTAGAAAGAAAATCTAGAAAAAAAATCTAGAAAAAAATCTAGAAAAAAAATCTAGAAAAAAATCTAGAAAATAAATCTAAAAAAAAATCTAGAAAAAAATCTAGAAAATAAATCTAGAAAAAAAATCTAGAAAAAAATCTAGAAAATAAATCTAAAAAAAAATCTAGAAAAAAAATCTAGAAAAAAAATCTAGAAAAAAATCTAAAAAAAAATCTAGAAAAAAAATCTAGAAAAAAATCTAGAAAAAAATCTAGAAAATAAATCTAAAAAAAATCTAGAAAATAAATCTAGAAAAAAAATCTAGAAAAAAAATCTAGAAAAAAATCTAGAAAAAAATCTAGAAAAAAATCTAGAAAATAAATCTAAAAAAAAATCTAGAAAAAAAATCTAGAAAAAAAATCTAGAAAAAAATCTAGAAAAAAAATCTAGAAAAAAAATCTAGAAAAAAATCTAGAAAAAAATCTAAAAAAAAAATCTAGAAAAAAAATCTAGAAAAAAAATCTAGAAAAAAATCTAGAAAATAAATCTAGAAAAAAAATCTAGAAAAAAAATCTAGAAAATAAATCTAGAAAAAAATCTAGAAAAAAAATCTAGAAAAAAATCTAGAAAATAAATCTAAAAAAAAATCTAGAAAAAAATCTAGAAAATAAATCTAGAAAAAAAATCTAGAAAAAAAATCTAGAAAAAACATCTAGAAAAAAAATCTAGAAAAAAAATCTAGAAAATAAATCTAGAAAAAAATCTAGAAAAAAAATCTAGAAAAAAATCTAGAAAATAAATCTAAAAAAAAATCTAGAAAAAAATCTAGAAAATAAATCTAGAAAAAAAATCTAGAAAAAAAATCTAGAAAAAACATCTAGAAAAAAAATCTAGAAAAAAAATCTAGAAAAAAAATCTAGAAAAAAATCTAGAAAAAAAATCTAGAAAAAAAATCTAGAAAAAAATCGAGAAAATAAATCGAGAAAAAAAATCTAGAAAAAAAATCTAGAAAAAAAATCTAGAAAATAAATCTAGAAAAAAATCTAGAAAAAAAATCTAGAAAAAAATCTAGAAAAAAAATCTAGAAAATAAATCGAGAAAAAAATCTAGAAAAAAATCTAGAAAATAAATCGAGAAAAAAATCTAGAAAAAAATCTAGAAAATAAATCTAAAAAAAAATCTAGAAAAAAAATCTAGAAAAAAAATCTAGAAAAAAATCTAAAAAAAAATCTAGAAAAAAAATCTAGAAAAAAATCTAAAAAAAAATCTAGAAAAAAAATCTAGAAAAAAATCTAGAAAAAAATCTAGAAAATAAATCTAAAAAAAAATCTAGAAAAAAAATCTAGAAAAAAAATCTAGAAAAAAAATCTAGAAAAAAAATCTAGAAAAAAATCTAGAAAAAAATCTAGAAAAAAATCTAGAAAATAAATCTAAAAAAAAATCTAGAAAATAAATCTAGAAAAAAAATCTAAAAAAAAATCTAGAAAAAAATCTAGAAAAAAATCTAGAAAAAAATCTAGAAAATAAATCTAAAAAAAAATCTAGAAAAAAAATCTAGAAAAAAAATCTAGAAAAAGATCTAGAAAAAAAATCTAGAAAAAAAATCTAGAAAAAAATCTAGAAAAAAATCTAGAAAATAAATCTAAAAAAAAATCTAGAAAAAAAATCTAGAAAAAAAATCTAGAAAAAAAATCTAGAAAAAAAATCTAGAAAAAAATCTAGAAAAAAATCTAGAAAAAAATCTAGAAAATAAATCTAAAAAAAAATCTAGAAAAAAAATCTAGAAAAAAAATCTAGAAAAAAATCTAGAAAAAAAATCTAGAAAAAAAATCTAGAAAAAAATCTAGAAAAAAATCTAGAAAAAAAATCTAAAAAAAAATCTAGAAAGAAATCTAGAAAAAAATCTAGAAAAAAAATCTAGAAAAAAATCTAGAAAAAGAATCTAGAAAAAAATCTAGAAAAAAAAACTAGAAAAAAAATCTAGAAAAAAATCTAGAAAATAAATCGAGAAAAAAATCTAGAAAAAAATCTAGAAAAAAAATCTAAAAAAAAATCTAGAAAAAAATCTAGAAAATAAATCTAAAAAAAAATCTAGAAAATAAATCTAGAAAAAAATCTAGAAAAAAAACTAGAAAAAAATCTAGAAAATAAATCTAAAAAAAAATCTAGAAAAAAAATCTAGAAAAAAAATCTAGAAAAAAATCTAAAAAAAAATCTAGAAAAAAAATCTAGAAAAAAATCTAGAAAAAAATCTAGAAAAAAAATCTAAAAAAAAATCTAGAAAATAAATCTAGAAAAAAAATCTAGAAAAAAAATCTAGAAAAAAAATCTAGAAAAAAATCTAGAAAAAAATCTAGAAAAAAATCTAGAAAATAAATCTAAAAAAAAATCTAGAAAATAAATCTAGAAAAAAAATCTAAAAAAAAATCTAGAAAAAAATCTAGAAAAAAATCTAGAAAAAAATCTAGAAAATAAATCTAAAAAAAAATCTAGAAAAAAAATCTAGAAAAAAAATCTAGAAAAAGATCTAGAAAAAAAATCTAGAAAAAAAATCTAGAAAAAAATCTAGAAAAAAATCTAGAAAATAAATCTAAAAAAAAATCTAGAAAATAAATCTAGAAAAAAAATCTAGAAAAAAAATCTAGAAAAAAAATCTAGAAAAAAATCTAGAAAAAAATCTAGAAAAAAATCTAGAAAATAAATCTAAAAAAAAATCTAGAAAAAAAATCTAGAAAAAAAATCTAGAAAAAAATCTAGAAAAAAAATCTAGAAAAAAAATCTAGAAAAAAATCTAGAAAAAAATCTAGAAAAAAAATCTAAAAAAAAATCTAGAAAGAAATCTAGAAAAAAATCTAGAAAAAAAATCTAGAAAAAAATCTAGAAAAAGAATCTAGAAAAAAATCTAGAAAATAAATCTAAAAAAAAATCTAGAAAATAAATCTAGAAAAAAAATCTAGAAAAAAAATCTAGAAAAAAAATCTAGAAAAAAATCTAGAAAAAAATCTAGAAAAAAATCTAGAAAATAAATCTAAAAAAAAATCTAGAAAAAAAATCTAGAAAAAAAATCTAGAAAAAAATCTAGAAAAAAAATCTAGAAAAAAAATCTAGAAAAAAATCTAGAAAATAAATCGAGAAAAAAATCTAGAAAGAAATCTAGAAAAAAAATCTAGAAAAAAAATCTAGAAAATAAATCTAGAAAAAAATCTAGAAAAAAAATCTAGAAAAAAATCTAGAAAATAAATCTAAAAAAAAATCTAGAAAAAAATCTAGAAAATAAATCTAGAAAAAAAATCTAGAAAAAAAATCTAGAAAAAACATCTAGAAAAAAAATCTAGAAAAAAAATCTAGAAAAAAAATCTAGAAAAAAATCTAGAAAAAAATCTAGAAAAAAAATCTAGAAAAAAATCTAGAAAATAAATCGAGAAAAAAATCTAGAAAAAAATCTAGAAAATAAATCTAAAAAAAAATCTAGAAAAAGATCTAGAAAAAAATCTAGAAAAAAATCTAGAAAAAAAATCTAGAAAAAAATCTAGAAAAAAATCTTGAAAAAAATCTAGAAAATAAATCTAAAAAAAAATCTAGAAAGAAAATCTAGAAAAAAAATCTAGAAAAAAATCTAGAAAATAAATCTAAAAAAAAATCTAGAAAAAAATCTAGAAAATAAATCTAGAAAAAAAATCTAGAAAAAAAATCTAGAAAAAACATCTAGAAGAAAATCTAGAAAAAAATCTAGAAAATAAATCTAAAAAAAAATCTAGAAAAAAATCTAGAAAATAAATCTAGAAAAAAAATCTAGAAAAAAAATCTAGAAAAAACATCTAGAAGAAAATCTAGAAAAAAATCTAGAAAAAAAATCTTGAAAAAAAATCTTGAAAAAAAATCTAGAAAAAAATCTAGAAAAAAAATCTAGAAAGAAATCTAGAAAAAAAATCTAGAAAAAAAATCTAGAAAATAAATCTAGAAAAAAATCTAGAAAAAAAATCTAGAAAATAAATCTAGAAAAAAATCTAGAAAAAAAATCTAGAAAAAAATCTAGAAAATAAATCTAAAAAAAAATCTAGAAAAAAATCTAGAAAATAAATCTAGAAAAAAAATCTAGAAAAAAAATCTAGAAAAAACATCTAGAAAAAAAATCTAGAAAAAAAATCTAGAAAAAAAATCTAGAAAAAAATCTAGAAAAAAAATCTAGAAAAAAAATCTAGAAAAAAATCTAGAAAATAAATCGAGAAAAAAAATCTAGAAAAAAAATCTAGAAAAAAAATCTAGAAAATAAATCTAGAAAAAAATCTAGAAAAAAAATCTAGAAAAAAATCTAGAAAAAAAATCTAGAAAAAAAATCTAGAAAGAAATCTAGAAAAAAATCTAGAAAATAAATCTAGAAAAAAATCTAGAAAATAAATCGAGAAAAAAATCTAGAAAAAAATCTAGAAAATAAATCTAAAAAAAAACCTAGAAAAAAATCTAGAAAATAAATCTAAAAAAAAATCTAGAAAATAAATCTAGAAAAAAAATCTAGAAAAAAAATCTAGAAAAAAAATCTAGAAAAAAATCTAGAAAAAAATTTAGAAAATAAATCTAAAAAAAAATCTAGAAAGAAATCTAGAAAAAAAATCTAGAAAAAAATCTAGAAAAAAATCTAGAAAAAAAATCTAGAAAAAAATCTAGAAAAAAAATCTAGAAAAAAATCTAGAAAAAAATCTAGAAAATAAATCTAGAAAAAAATCTAGAAAAAAAATCTAGAAAAAAATCTAGAAAATAAATCTAAAAAAAAATCTAGAAAAAAATCTAGAAAATAAATCTAGAAAAAAAATCTAGAAAAAAAATCTAGAAAAAACATCTAGAAAAAAAATCTAGAAAAAAAATCTAGAAAAAAAATCTTGAAAAAAATCTAGAAAAAAAATCTAGAAAAAAAATCTAGAAAAAAATCTAGAAAATAAATCGAGAAAAAAATCTAGAAAAAAATCTAGAAAATAAATCTAAAAAAAAATCTAGAAAAAGATCTAGAAAAAAATCTAGAAAAAAATCTAGAAAAAAAATCTAGAAAAAAATCTAGAAAAAAATCTAGAAAAAAATCTAGAAAATAAATCTAAAAAAAAATCTAGAAAGAAAATCTAGAAAAAAAATCTAGAAAAAAATCTAGAAAAAAAATCTAGAAAAAAATCTAGAAAATAAATCTAAAAAAAAATCTAGAAAAAAATCTAGAAAATAAATCTAGAAAAAAAATCTAGAAAAAAAATCTAGAAAATAAATCTAGAAAAAAATCTAGAAAAAAAATCTAGAAAAAAATCTAGAAAATAAATCTAAAAAAAAATCTAGAAAAAAATCTAGAAAATAAATCTAGAAAAAAAATCTAGAAAAAAAATCTAGAAAAAACATCTAGAAAAAAAATCTAGAAAAAAAATCTAGAAAAAAAATCTAGAAAAAAATCTAGAAAAAAAATCTAGAAAAAAAATCTAGAAAAAAATCTAGAAAATAAATCTAGAAAAAAAATCTAGAAAAAAAATCTAGAAAAAAAATCTAGAAAATAAATCTAGAAAAAAATCTAGAAAAAAAATCTAGAAAAAAATCTAGAAAAAAAATCTAGAAAAAAAATCTAGAAAAAAATCTAGAAAAAAATCTAGAAAATAAATCTAAAAAAAAATCTAGAAAGAAATCTAGAAAAAAAATCTAGAAAAAAATCTAGAAAAAAAATCTAGAAAAAAAATCTAGAAAAAAATCTAGAAAAAAAATCTAGAAAAAAAATCTAGAGAAAAATCTAGAAAAAAATCTAGAAAATAAATCTAAAAAAAAATCTAGAAAATAAATCTAGAAAAAAAATCTAGAAAAAAAATCTAGAAAAAAAATCTAGAAAAAAATCTAGAAAAAAAATCTAGAAAAAAAATCTAGAAAAAAATCGAGAAAATAAATCGAGAAAAAAATCTAGAAAAAAATCTAGAAAATAAATCTAAAAAAAAATCTAGAAAAAGATCTAGAAAAAAATCTAGAAAAAAATCTAGAAAAAAATCTAGAAAATAAATCTAAAAAAAAATCTAGAAAAAAAATCTAGAAAAAAAATCTAGAAAAAAATCTAGAAAAAAAATCTAGAAAAAAAATCTAGAAAAAAATCTAGAAAATAAATCGAGAAAAAAATCTAGAAAGAAATCTAGAAAAAAAATCTAGAAAAAAAATCTAGAAAATAAATCTAGAAAAAAATCTAGAAAAAAAATCTAGAAAAAAATCTAGAAAATAAATCTAAAAAAAAATCTAGAAAAAAATCTAGAAAATAAATCTAGAAAAAAAATCTAGAAAAAAAATCTAGAAAAAAATCTAGAAAAAAATCTAGAAAAAAAATCTAGAAAAAAATCTAGAAAAAAATCTTGAAAAAAATCTAGAAAATAAATCTAAAAAAAAATCTAGAAAGAAAATCTAGAAAAAAAATCTAGAAAAAAATCTAGAAAAAAAATCTAGAAAAAAATCTAGAAAATAAATCTAAAAAAAAATCTAGAAAAAAATCTAGAAAATAAATCTAGAAAAAAAATCTAGAAAAAAAATCTAGAAAAAACATCTAGAAGAAAATCTAGAAAAAAATCTAGAAAAAAAATCTTGAAAAAAAATCTTGAAAAAAAATCTAGAAAAAAATCTAGAAAAAAAATCTAGAAAGAAATCTAGAAAAAAAATCTAGAAAAAAAATCTAGAAAATAAATCTAGAAAAAAATCTAGAAAAAAAATCTAGAAAATAAATCTAGAAAAAAATCTAGAAAAAAAATCTAGAAAAAAATCTAGAAAATAAATCTAAAAAAAAATCTAGAAAAAAATCTAGAAAATAAATCTAGAAAAAAAATCTAGAAAAAAAATCTAGAAAAAACATCTAGAAAAAAAATCTAGAAAAAAAATCTAGAAAAAAAATCTAGAAAAAAATCTAGAAAAAAAATCTAGAAAAAAAATCTAGAAAAAAATCTAGAAAATAAATCGAGAAAAAAAATCTAGAAAAAAAATCTAGAAAAAAAATCTAGAAAATAAATCTAGAAAAAAATCTAGAAAAAAAATCTAGAAAAAAATCTAGAAAAAAAATCTAGAAAAAAAATCTAGAAAGAAATCTAGAAAAAAATCTAGAAAATAAATCTAGAAAAAAATCTAGAAAATAAATCGAGAAAAAAATCTAGAAAAAAATCTAGAAAATAAATCTAAAAAAAAACCTAGAAAAAAATCTAGAAAATAAATCTAAAAAAAAATCTAGAAAATAAATCTAGAAAAAAAATCTAGAAAAAAAATCTAGAAAAAAAATCTAGAAAAAAATCTAGAAAAAAATTTAGAAAATAAATCTAAAAAAAAATCTAGAAAGAAATCTAGAAAAAAAATCTAGAAAAAAATCTAGAAAAAAATCTAGAAAAAAAATCTAGAAAAAAATCTAGAAAAAAAATCTAGAAAAAAATCTAGAAAAAAATCTAGAAAATAAATCTAGAAAAAAATCTAGAAAAAAAATCTAGAAAAAAATCTAGAAAATAAATCTAAAAAAAAATCTAGAAAAAAATCTAGAAAATAAATCTAGAAAAAAAATCTAGAAAAAAAATCTAGAAAAAACATCTAGAAAAAAAATCTAGAAAAAAAATCTAGAAAAAAAATCTTGAAAAAAATCTAGAAAAAAAATCTAGAAAAAAAATCTAGAAAAAAATCTAGAAAATAAATCGAGAAAAAAATCTAGAAAAAAATCTAGAAAATAAATCTAAAAAAAAATCTAGAAAAAGATCTAGAAAAAAATCTAGAAAAAAATCTAGAAAAAAAATCTAGAAAAAAATCTAGAAAAAAATCTAGAAAAAAATCTAGAAAATAAATCTAAAAAAAAATCTAGAAAGAAAATCTAGAAAAAAAATCTAGAAAAAAATCTAGAAAAAAAATCTAGAAAAAAATCTAGAAAATAAATCTAAAAAAAAATCTAGAAAAAAATCTAGAAAATAAATCTAGAAAAAAAATCTAGAAAAAAAATCTAGAAAATAAATCTAGAAAAAAATCTAGAAAAAAAATCTAGAAAAAAATCTAGAAAATAAATCTAAAAAAAAATCTAGAAAAAAATCTAGAAAATAAATCTAGAAAAAAAATCTAGAAAAAAAATCTAGAAAAAACATCTAGAAAAAAAATCTAGAAAAAAAATCTAGAAAAAAAATCTAGAAAAAAATCTAGAAAAAAAATCTAGAAAAAAAATCTAGAAAAAAATCTAGAAAATAAATCTAGAAAAAAAATCTAGAAAAAAAATCTAGAAAAAAAATCTAGAAAATAAATCTAGAAAAAAATCTAGAAAAAAAATCTAGAAAAAAATCTAGAAAAAAAATCTAGAAAAAAAATCTAGAAAAAAATCTAGAAAAAAATCTAGAAAATAAATCTAAAAAAAAATCTAGAAAGAAATCTAGAAAAAAAATCTAGAAAAAAATCTAGAAAAAAATTCTAGAAAAAAAATCTAGAAAGAAATCTAGAAAAAAATCTAGAAAATAAATCTAAAAAAAAATCTAGAAAAAAAATCTAGAAAAAAAATCTAGAAAAAAATCTAGAAAAAAAATCTAGAAAAAAAATCTAGAGAAAAATCTAGAAAAAAATCTAGAAAATAAATCTAAAAAAAAATCTAGAAAATAAATCTAGAAAAAAAATCTAGAAAAAAAATCTAGAAAAAAAATCTAGAAAAAAATCTAGAAAATAAATCGAGAAAAAAAATCTAGAAAAAAAATCTAGAAAAAAAATCTAGAAAATAAATCTAGAAAAAAATCTAGAAAAAAAATCTAGAAAAAAATCTAGAAAAAAAATCTAGAAAAAAAATCTAGAAAGAAATCTAGAAAAAAATCTAGAAAATAAATCTAGAAAAAAATCTAGAAAATAAATCGAGAAAAAAATCTAGAAAAAAATCTAGAAAATAAATCTAAAAAAAAACCTAGAAAAAAATCTAGAAAATAAATCTAAAAAAAAATCTAGAAAATAAATCTAGAAAAAAAATCTAGAAAAAAAATCTAGAAAAAAAATCTAGAAAAAAATCTAGAAAAAAATTTAGAAAATAAATCTAAAAAAAAATCTAGAAAGAAATCTAGAAAAAAAATCTAGAAAAAAATCTAGAAAAAAATCTAGAAAAAAAATCTAGAAAAAAATCTAGAAAAAAAATCTAGAAAAAAATCTAGAAAAAAATCTAGAAAATAAATCTAGAAAAAAATCTAGAAAAAAAATCTAGAAAAAAATCTAGAAAATAAATCTAAAAAAAAATCTAGAAAAAAATCTAGAAAATAAATCTAGAAAAAAAATCTAGAAAAAAAATCTAGAAAAAACATCTAGAAAAAAAATCTAGAAAAAAAATCTAGAAAAAAAATCTTGAAAAAAATCTAGAAAAAAAATCTAGAAAAAAAATCTAGAAAAAAATCTAGAAAATAAATCGAGAAAAAAATCTAGAAAAAAATCTAGAAAATAAATCTAAAAAAAAATCTAGAAAAAGATCTAGAAAAAAATCTAGAAAAAAATCTAGAAAAAAATCTAGAAAAAAATCTAGAAAATAAATCTAAAAAAAAATCTAGAAAGAAAATCTAGAAAAAAAATCTAGAAAAAAATCTAGAAAAAAAATCTAGAAAAAAATCTAGAAAATAAATCTAAAAAAAAATCTAGAAAAAAATCTAGAAAATAAATCTAGAAAAAAAATCTAGAAAAAAAATCTAGAAAATAAATCTAGAAAAAAATCTAGAAAAAAAATCTAGAAAAAAATCTAGAAAATAAATCTAAAAAAAAATCTAGAAAAAAATCTAGAAAATAAATCTAGAAAAAAAATCTAGAAAAAAAATCTAGAAAAAACATCTAGAAAAAAAATCTAGAAAAAAAATCTAGAAAAAAAATCTAGAAAAAAATCTAGAAAAAAAATCTAGAAAAAAAATCTAGAAAAAAATCTAGAAAATAAATCTAGAAAAAAAATCTAGAAAAAAAATCTAGAAAAAAAATCTAGAAAATAAATCTAGAAAAAAATCTAGAAAAAAAATCTAGAAAAAAATCTAGAAAAAAAATCTAGAAAAAAAATCTAGAAAAAAATCTAGAAAAAAATCTAGAAAATAAATCTAAAAAAAAATCTAGAAAGAAATCTAGAAAAAAAATCTAGAAAAAAATCTAGAAAAAAAATCTAGAAAAAAAATCTAGAAAAAAATCTAGAAAAAAATCTAGAAAATAAATCTAAAAAAAAATCTAGAAAAAAAATCTAGAAAAAAAATCTAGAAAAAAATCTAGAAAAAAAATCTAGAAAAAAAATCTAGAGAAAAATCTAGAAAAAAATCTAGAAAATAAATCTAAAAAAAAATCTAGAAAATAAATCTAGAAAAAAAATCTAGAAAAAAAATCTAGAAAAAAAATCTAGAAAAAAATCTAGAAAAAAAATCTAGAAAATAAATCGAGAAAAAAATCTAGAAAAAAATCTAGAAAATAAATCTAAAAAAAAATCTAGAAAAAGATCTAGAAAAAAATCTAGAAAAAAATCTAGAAAAAAAATCTAGAAAAAAATCTAGAAAAAAATCTAGAAAAAAATCTAGAAAATAAATCTAAAAAAAAATCTAGAAAAAAATCTAGAAAATAAATCTAGAAAAAAAATCTAGAAAAAAATCTAGAAAATAAATCGAGAAAAAAATCTAGAAAAAAATCTAGAAAAAAAATCTCAAAAAAAATCTAGAAAAAAATCTAGAAAATAAATCTAAAAAAAAATCTAGAAAAAAAATCTAGAAAAAACATCTAGAAAAAAAATCTAGAAAAAAAATCTAGAAAAAAAATCTTGAAAAAAATCTAGAAAAAAAATCTAGAAAAAAAATCTAGAAAAAAATCTAGAAAATAAATCGAGAAAAAAATCTAGAAAAAAATCTAGAAAATAAATCTAAAAAAAAATCTAGAAAAAGATCTAGAAAAAAATCTAGAAAAAAATCTAGAAAAAAATCTAGAAAAAAATCTAGAAAAAAAATCTAGAAAAAAAATCTAGAAAAAAATCTAGAAAAAAATCTAGAAAATAAATCTAAAAAAAAATCTAGAAAAAAAATCTAGAAAAAAAATCTAGAAAAAAATCTAGAAAAAAAATCTAGAAAAAAAATCTAGAGAAAAATCTAGAAAAAAATCTAGAAAATAAATCTAAAAAAAAATCTAGAAAATAAATCTAGAAAAAAAATCTAGAAAAAAAATCTAGAAAAAAAATCTAGAAAAAAATCTAGAAAAAAAATCTAGAAAAAAAATCTAGAGAAAAATCTAGAAAAAAATCTAGAAAATAAATCTAAAAAAAAATCTAGAAAATAAATCTAGAAAAAAAATCTAGAAAAAAAATCTAGAAAAAAAATCTAGAAAAAAATCTAGAAAAAAAATCTAGAAAAAAAATCTAGAAAAAAATCTAGAAAATAAATCGAGAAAAAAATCTAGAAAAAAATCTAGAAAATAAATCTAAAAAAAAATCTAGAAAAAGATCTAGAAAAAAATCTAGAAAAAAATCTAGAAAAAAAATCTAGAAAAAAATCTAGAAAAAAATCTAGAAAAAAATCTAGAAAATAAATCTAAAAAAAATCTAGAAAAAAATCTAGAAAATAAATCTAGAAAAAAAATCTAGAAAAAAATCTAGAAAATAAATCGAGAAAAAAATCTAGAAAAAAATCTAGAAAAAAAATCTCAAAAAAAATCTAGAAAAAAATCTAGAAAATAAATCTAAAAAAAAATCTAGAAAAAAAATCTAGAAAAAACATCTAGAAAAAAAATCTAGAAAAAAAATCTAGAAAAAAAATCTTGAAAAAAATCTAGAAAAAAAATCTAGAAAAAAAATCTAGAAAAAAATCTAGAAAATAAATCGAGAAAAAAATCTAGAAAAAAATCTAGAAAATAAATCTAAAAAAAAATCTAGAAAAAGATCTAGAAAAAAATCTAGAAAAAAATCTAGAAAAAAAATCTAGAAAAAAATCTAGAAAAAAATCTAGAAAAAAATCTAGAAAATAAATCAAAAAAAAAATCTAGAAAGAAAATCTAGAAAAAAAATCTAGAAAAAAATCTAGAAAAAAAATCTAGAAAAAAATCTAGAAAATAAATCTAAAAAAAAATCTAGAAAAAAATCTAGAAAATAAATCTAGAAAAAAAATCTAGAAAAAAAATCTAGAAAAAACATCTAGAAGAAAATCTAGAAAAAAATCTAGAAAAAAAATCTAGAAAAAAAATCTAGAAAAAAAATCTAGAAAAAAATCTAGAAAAAAAATCTAGAAAGAAATCTAGAAAAAAAATCTAGAAAAAAAATCTAGAAAATAAATCTAGAAAAAAATCTAGAAAAAAAATCTAGAAAATAAATCTAGAAAAAAATCTAGAAAAAAAATCTAGAAAAAAATCTAGAAAAAAAATCTAAAAAAAAATCTAGAAAAAAATCTAGAAAATAAATCTAGAAAAAAAATCCAGAAAAAAAATCTAGAAAAAACATCTAGAAGAAAATCTAGAAAAAAATCTAGAAAAAAAATCTAGAAAAAAAATCTAGAAAAAAAATCTAGAAAAAAATCTAGAAAAAAAATCTAGAAAGAAATCTAGAAAAAAAATCTAGAAAAAAAATCTAGAAAATAAATCTAGAAAAAAATCTAGAAAAAAAATCTAGAAAATAAATCTAGAAAAAAATCTAGAAAAAAAATCTAGAAAAAAATCTAGAAAATAAATCTAAAAAAAAATCTAGAAAAAAATCTAGAAAATAAATCTAGAAAAAAAATCTAGAAAAAAAATCTAGAAAAAACATCTAGAAAAAAAATCTAGAAAAAAAATCTAGAAAAAAAATCTAGAAAAAAATCTAGAAAAAAAATCTAGAAAAAAAATCTAGAAAAAAATCGAGAAAATAAATCGAGAAAAAAAATCTAGAAAAAAAATCTAGAAAAAAAATCTAGAAAAAAATCTAGAAAAAAAATCTAGAAAAAAATCTAGAAAAAAAATCTAGAAAAAAAATCTAGAAAAAAATCTAGAAAAAAATCTAGAAAATAAATCTAAAAAAAAATCTAGAAAGAAATCTAGAAAAAAAATCTAGAAAAAAATCTAGAAAAAAAATCTAGAAAAAAAATCTAGAAAAAAATCTAGAAAAAAATCTAGAAAATAAATCTAAAAAAAAATCTAGAAAAAAAATCTAGAAAAAAAATCTAGAAAGAAATCTAGAAAAAAAATCTAGAAAAAAAATCTAGAGAAAAATCTAGAAAAAAATCTAGAAAATAAATCTAGAAAAAAAATCTAGAAAAAAAATCTAGAAAAAAAATCTAGAAAAAAATCTAGAAAAAAAATCTAGAAAAAAAATCTAGAAAAAAATCTAGAAAATAAATCGAGAAAAAAATCTAGAAAAAAATCTAGAAAATAAATCTAAAAAAAAATCTAGAAAAAGATCTAGAAAAAAATCTAGAAAAAAATCTAGAAAAAAAATCTAGAAAAAAATCTAGAAAAAAATCTAGAAAAAAATCTAGAAAATAAATCTAAAAAAAAATCTAGAAAAAAATCTAGAAAATAAATCTAGAAAAAAAATCTAGAAAAAAATCTAGAAAATAAATCTAGAAAAAAATCTAGAAATAAATCTAGAAAAAAAATCTAAAAAAAAATCTAGAAAAAAATCTAGAAAATAAATCTAAAAAAAAATCTAGAAAATAAATCTAGAAAAAAAATCTAGAAAAAAAATCTAGAAAAAAATCTAGAAAAAAATCTAGAAAAAAATCTAGAAAATAAATCTAAAAAAAAATCTAGAAAAAAATCTAGAAAAAAAATCTAGAAAAAAATCTAGAAAAAAAATCTAGAAAAAAAATCTAGAAAAAAATCTAGAAAAAAATCTAGAAAAAAAATCTAGAAAAAAAATCTAGAAAATAAATCTAAAAAAAAATCTAGAAAATAAATCTAGAAAAAAAATCTAGAAAAAAAATCTAGAAAAAAAATCTAAAAAAAAATCTAGAAAATAAATCTAGAAAAAAAATCTAGAAAAAAAATCTAGAAAAAAAATCTAGAAAAAAATCTAGAAAAAAATCTAGAAAAAAATCTAGAAAATAAATCTAAAAAAAAATCTAGAAAAAAAATCTAGAAAAAAAATCTAGAAAAAAATCTAGAAAAAAAATCTAGAAAAGAAATCTAGAAAAAAATCTAGAAAAAAATCTAGAAAATAAATCTAAAAAAAAATCTAGAAAGAAATCTAGAAAAAAATCTAGAAAAAAAATCTAGAAAAAAATCTAGAAAAAAAATCTAGAAAAAAATCTAGAAAAAAAATCTAGAAAAAAAATCTAGAAAAAAATCTAGAAAATAAATCGAAAAAAAAATCTAGAAAAAAATCTAGAAAAAAAATCTAAAAAAAAATCTAGAAAAAAAATCTAGAAAAAAATCTAGAAAAAAATCTAGAAAAAAATCTAGAAAATAAATCTAAAAAAAAATCTAGAAAAAAAATCTAGAAAAAAAATCTAGAAAAAAATCTAGAAAAAAAATCTAGTAAAAAATTCTAGAAAAAAATCTAGAAAAAAATCTAGAAAATAAATCTAAAAAAAAATCTAGAAAAAAAATCTAGAAAATAAATCTAGAAAAAAATCTAGAAAAAAAATCTAGAAAAAAATCTAGAAAAAAATCTAGAAAAAAAATCTAGAAAAAAATCTAGAAAAAAAATCTAGAAAAAAATCTAGAAAAAAAATCTAGAAAAAAAATCTAGAAAAAAATCTAGAAAATAAATCGAAAAAAAAATCTAGAAAAAAATCTAGAAAAAAAATCTAGAAAAAAAATCTAGAAAATAAATCTAGAAAAAAATCTAGAAAAAAATCTAGAAAAAAATCTAGAAAATAAATCTAAAAAAAAATCTAGAAAAAAATCTAGAAAATAAATCTAGAAAAAAAATCTAGAAAAAAAATCTAGAAAAAACATCTAGAAAAAAAATCTAGAAAAAAAATCTAGAAAATAAATCTAAAAAAAAATCTAGAAAAAAAATCTAGAAAATAAATCTAGAAAAAAATCTAGAAAATAAATCGAGAAAAAAAATCTAGAAAAAAAATCTAGAAAAAAAATCTAGAAAAAAAATCTAGAAAAAAAATCTAGAAAAAAATCTAGAAAATAAATCTAAAAAAAAACCTAGAAAAAAATCTAGAAAAAAAATCTAAAAAAAAATCTAGAAAATAAATCTAGAAAAAAAATCTAGAAAAAAAATCTAGAAAAAAAATCTAGAAAAAAATCTAGAAAAAATTCTAGAAAAAAATCTAGAAAATAAATCTAAAAAAAAATCTAGAAAAAAAATCTAGAAAAAAAATCTAGAAAAAAATCTAGAAAATAAATCTAGAAAAAAAATCTAGAAAAAAATCTAGAAAAAAAATCTAGAAAAAAATCTAGAAAAAATTCTAGAAAAAAATCTAGAAAATAAATCAAAAAAAAAATCTAGAAAAAAAATCTAGAAAAAAAATCTAGAAAAAAATCTAGAAAAAAATCTAGAAAATAAATCTAAAAAAAAATCTAGAAAGAAATCTAGAAAAAAATCTAGAAAAAAAATCTAGAAAAAAATCTAGAAAAAAAATCTAGAAAAAAATCTAGAAAAAAAATCTAGAAAAAAAATCTAGAAAAAAATCTAGAAAATAAATCGAAAAAAAAATCTAGAAAAAAATCTAGAAAAAAAATCTAAAAAAAAATCTAGAAAAAAAATCTAGAAAAAAATCTAGAAAAAAATCTAGAAAAAAATCTAGAAAATAAATCTAAAAAAAAATCTAGAAAAAAAATCTAGAAAAAAAATCTAGAAAAAAATCTAGAAAAAAAATCTAGTAAAAAATTCTAGAAAAAAATCTAGAAAAAAATCTAGAAAATAAATCTAAAAAAAAATCTAGAAAAAAAATCTAGAAAATAAATCTAGAAAAAAATCTAGAAAAAAAATCTAGAAAAAAATCTAGAAAATAAATCTAAAAAAAAATCTAGAAAAAAATCTAGAAAATAAATCTAGAAAAAAAATCTAGAAAAAAAATCTAGAAAAAACATCTAGAAAAAAAATCTAGAAAAAAAATCTAGAAAAAAAATCTAGAAAAAAATCTAGAAAAAAAATCTAGAAAAAAATCTAGAAAATAAATCGAGAAAAAAAATCTAGAAAAAAAATCTAGAAAAAAAATCTAGAAAAAAAATCTAGAAAAAAATCTAGAAAATAAATCTAAAAAAAAACCTAGAAAAAAATCTAGAAAAAAAATCTAAAAAAAATCTAGAAAATAAATCTAGAAAAAAAATCTAGAAAAAAAATCTAGAAAAAAAATCTAGAAAAAAAATCTAGAAAAAAATCTAGAAAAAAAATCTAGTAAAAAATTCTAGAAAAAAATCTAGAAAAAAATCTAGAAAATAAATCTAAAAAAAAATCTAGAAAAAAAATCTAGAAAATAAATCTAGAAAAAAATCTAGAAAAAAAATCTAGAAAAAAATCTAGAAAATAAATCTAAAAAAAAATCTAGAAAAAAATCTAGAAAATAAATCTAGAAAAAAAATCTAGAAAAAAATCTAGAAAATAAATCTAAAAAAAAACCTAGAAAAAAATCTAGAAAAAAAATCTAAAAAAAATCTAGAAAATAAATCTAGAAAAAAAATCTAGAAAAAAAATCTAGAAAAAAAATCTAGAAAAAAAATCTAGAAAAAAATCTAGAAAAAAAATCTAGTAAAAAATTCTAGAAAAAAATCTAGAAAAAAATCTAGAAAATAAATCTAAAAAAAAATCTAGAAAAAAAATCTAGAAAATAAATCTAGAAAAAAATCTAGAAAAAAAATCTAGAAAAAAATCTAGAAAATAAATCTAAAAAAAAATCTAGAAAAAAATCTAGAAAATAAATCTAGAAAAAAAATCTAGAAAAAACATCTAGAAAAAAAATCTAGAAAAAAAATCTAGAAAAAAAATCTAGAAAAAAATCTAGAAAAAAAATCTAGAAAAAAAATCTAGAAAAAAATCTAGAAAAAAAATCTAGAAAAAAATCTAGAAAAAAATCTAGAAAATAAATCTAAAAAAAAATCTAGAAAGAAATCTAGAAAAAAATCTAGAAAAAAAATCTAGAAAAAAATCTAGAAAAAAAATCTAGAAAAAAATCTAGAAAAAAAATCTAGAAAAAAAATCTAGAAAAAAATCTAGAAAATAAATCGAAAAAAAAATCTAGAAAAAAATCTAGAAAAAAAATCTAAAAAAAAATCTAGAAAAAAAATCTAGAAAAAAATCTAGAAAAAAATCTAGAAAAAAATCTAGAAAATAAATCTAAAAAAAAATCTAGAAAAAAAATCTAGAAAAAAAATCTAGAAAAAAATCTAGAAAAAAAATCTAGTAAAAAATTCTAGAAAAAAATCTAGAAAAAAATCTAGAAAATAAATCTAAAAAAAAATCTAGAAAAAAAATCTAGAAAATAAATCTAGAAAAAAATCTAGAAAAAAAATCTAGAAAAAAATCTAGAAAATAAATCTAAAAAAAAATCTAGAAAAAAATCTAGAAAATAAATCTAGAAAAAAAATCTAGAAAAAAAATCTAGAAAAAACATCTAGAAAAAAAATCTAGAAAAAAAATCTAGAAAAAAAATCTAGAAAAAAATCTAGAAAAAAAATCTAGAAAAAAAATCTAGAAAAAAATCTAGAAAATAAATCGAGAAAAAAAATCTAGAAAAAAAATCTAGAAAAAAAATCTAGAAAAAAAATCTAGAAAAAAATCTAGAAAATAAATCTAAAAAAAAACCTAGAAAAAAATCTAGAAAAAAAATCTAAAAAAAAATCTAGAAAATAAATCTAGAAAAAAAATCTAGAAAAAAAATCTAGAAAAAAAATCTAGAAAAAAAATCTAGAAAAAAATCTAGAAAAAAAATCTAGTAAAAAATTCTAGAAAAAAATCTAGAAAAAAATCTAGAAAATAAATCTAAAAAAAAATCTAGAAAAAAAATCTAGAAAATAAATCTAGAAAAAAATCTAGAAAAAAAATCTAGAAAAAAATCTAGAAAATAAATCTAAAAAAAAATCTAGAAAAAAATCTAGAAAATAAATCTAGAAAAAAAATCTAGAAAAAAAATCTAGAAAAAACATCTAGAAAAAAAATCTAGAAAAAAAATCTAGAAAAAAAATCTAGAAAAAAATCTAGAAAAAAAATCTAGAAAAAAAATCTAGAAAAAAATCTAGAAAATAAATCGAGAAAAAAAATCTAGAAAAAAAATCTAGAAAAAAAATCTAGAAAAAAAATCTAGAAAAAAAATCTAGAAAAAAATCTAGAAAATAAATCTAAAAAAAAACCTAGAAAAAAATCTAGAAAAAAAATCTAAAAAAAAATCTAGAAAATAAATCTAGAAAAAAAATCTAGAAAAAAAATCTAGAAAAAAAATCTAGAAAAAAATCTAGAAAAAATTCTAGAAAAAAATCTAGAAAATAAATCTAAAAAAAAATCTAGAAAATAAATCGAAAAAAAAAATCTAGAAAAAAATCTAGAAAAAAAATCTAAAAAAAAATCTAGAAAAAAAATCTAGAAAAAAATCTAGAAAAAAATCTAGAAAAAAATCTAGAAAATAAATCTAAAAAAAAATCTAGAAAAAAAATCTAGAAAAAAAATCTAGAAAAAAATCTAGAAAAAAAATCTAGAAAAAAAATCTAGAAAAAAATCTAGAAAATAAATCGAGAAAAAAAATCTAGAAAAAAAATCTAGAAAAAAAATCTAGAAAAAAAATCTAGAAAAAAAATCTAGAAAAAAATCTAGAAAATAAATCTAAAAAAAAACCTAGAAAAAAATCTAGAAAATAAATCTAAAAAAAAATCTAGAAAATAAATCTAGAAAAAAAATCTAGAAAAAAAATCTAGAAAAAAAATCTAGAAAAAAATCTAGAAAAAATTCTAGAAAAAAATCTAGAAAATAAATCTAAAAAAAAATCTAGAAAATAAATCTAGAAAAAAAATCTAGAAAAAAAATCTAGAAAAAAAATCTAGAAAAAAATCTAGAAAAAATTCTAGAAAAAAATCTAGAAAATAAATCTAAAAAAAAATCTAGAAAAAAAATCTAGAAAAAAAATCTAGAAAAAAATCTAGAAAAAAAATCTAGAAAAGAAATCTAGAAAAAAATCTAGAAAAAAATCTAGAAAATAAATCTAAAAAAAAATCTAGAAAGAAATCTAGAAAAAAATCTAGAAAAAAAATCTAGAAAAAAATCTAGAAAAAAAATCTAGAAAAAAATCTAGAAAAAAAATCTAAAAAAAAATCTAGAAAAAAATCTAGAAAATAAATCTAAAAAAAATTCTAGAAAAAAATCTAGAAAATAAATCTAAAAAAAAATCTAGAAAATAAATCTAGAAAAAAAATCTAGAAAAAAAATCTAGAAAAAAATCTAGAAAAAATTCTAGAAAAAAATCTAGAAAATAAATCTAAAAAAAAATCTAGAAAAAAAATCTAGAAAAAAAATCTAGAAAAAAATCTAGAAAAAAAATCTAGAAAAAAAATCTAGAAAAAAATCTAGAAAAAAATCTAGAAAATAAATCTAAAAAAAAATCTAGAAAGAAATCTAGAAAAAAATCTAGAAAAAAAATCTAGAAAAAAATCTAGAAAAAAAATCTAGAAAAAAATCTAGAAAAAAATCTAGAAAAAAATTCTAGAAAAAAATCTAGAAAATAAATCGAGAAAAAAATCTAGAAAAAAATCTAGAAAAAAAATCTAGAAAAAAATCTAGAAAAAAAATCTAGTAAAAAATTCTAGAAAAAAATCTAGAAAAAAATCTAGAAAATAAATCTAAAAAAAAATCTAGAAAAAAAATCTAGAAAATAAATCTAGAAAAAAATCTAGAAAAAAAATCTAGAAAAAAATCTAGAAAATAAATCTAAAAAAAAATCTAGAAAAAAATCTAGAAAATAAATCTAGAAAAAAAATCTAGAAAAAAAATCTAGAAAAAACATCTAGAAAAAAAATCTAGAAAAAAAATCTAGAAAAAAAATCTAGAAAAAAATCTAGAAAAAAAATCTAGAAAAAAAATCTAGAAAAAAATCTAGAAAATAAATCGAGAAAAAAAATCTAGAAAAAAAATCTAGAAAAAAAATCTAGAAAAAAAATCTAGAAAAAAAATCTAGAAAAAAATCTAGAAAATAAATCTAAAAAAAAACCTAGAAAAAAATCTAGAAAAAAAATCTAAAAAAAAATCTAGAAAATAAATCTAGAAAAAAAATCTAGAAAAAAAATCTAGAAAAAAAATCTAGAAAAAAATCTAGAAAAAATTCTAGAAAAAAATCTAGAAAATAAATCTAAAAAAAAATCTAGAAAATAAATCGAAAAAAAAAATCTAGAAAAAAATCTAGAAAAAAAATCTAAAAAAAAATCTAGAAAAAAAATCTAGAAAAAAATCTAGAAAAAAATCTAGAAAAAAATCTAGAAAATAAATCTAAAAAAAAATCTAGAAAAAAAATCTAGAAAAAAAATCTAGAAAAAAATCTAGAAAAAAAATCTAGAAAAAAAATCTAGAAAAAAATCTAGAAAATAAATCGAGAAAAAAAATCTAGAAAAAAAATCTAGAAAAAAAATCTAGAAAAAAAATCTAGAAAAAAAATCTAGAAAAAAATCTAGAAAATAAATCTAAAAAAAAACCTAGAAAAAAATCTAGAAAATAAATCTAAAAAAAAATCTAGAAAATAAATCTAGAAAAAAAATCTAGAAAAAAAATCTAGAAAAAAAATCTAGAAAAAAATCTAGAAAAAATTCTAGAAAAAAATCTAGAAAATAAATCTAAAAAAAAATCTAGAAAATAAATCTAGAAAAAAAATCTAGAAAAAAAATCTAGAAAAAAAATCTAGAAAAAAATCTAGAAAAAATTCTAGAAAAAAATCTAGAAAATAAATCTAAAAAAAAATCTAGAAAAAAAATCTAGAAAAAAAATCTAGAAAAAAATCTAGAAAAAAAATCTAGAAAAGAAATCTAGAAAAAAATCTAGAAAAAAATCTAGAAAATAAATCTAAAAAAAAATCTAGAAAGAAATCTAGAAAAAAATCTAGAAAAAAAATCTAGAAAAAAATCTAGAAAAAAAATCTAGAAAAAAATCTAGAAAAAAAATCTAAAAAAAAATCTAGAAAAAAATCTAGAAAATAAATCTAAAAAAAATTCTAGAAAAAAATCTAGAAAATAAATCTAAAAAAAAATCTAGAAAATAAATCTAGAAAAAAAATCTAGAAAAAAAATCTAGAAAAAAATCTAGAAAAAATTCTAGAAAAAAATCTAGAAAATAAATCTAAAAAAAAATCTAGAAAAAAAATCTAGAAAAAAAATCTAGAAAAAAATCTAGAAAAAAAATCTAGAAAAAAAATCTAGAAAAAAATCTAGAAAAAAATCTAGAAAATAAATCTAAAAAAAAATCTAGAAAGAAATCTAGAAAAAAATCTAGAAAAAAAATCTAGAAAAAAATCTAGAAAAAAAATCTAGAAAAAAATCTAGAAAAAAATCTAGAAAAAAATTCTAGAAAAAAATCTAGAAAATAAATCGAGAAAAAAATCTAGAAAAAAATCTAGAAAAAAAATCTAAAAAAAAATCTAGAAAAAAATCTAGAAAATAAATCTAAAAAAAAATCTAGAAAATAAATCTAGAAAAAAAATCTAGAAAAAAAATCTAGAAAAAAAATCTAGAAAAAAATCTAGAAAAAAATCTAGAAAAAAACCTAGAAAATAAATCTAAAAAAAAATCTAGAAAAAAAATCTAGAAAAAAAATCTAGAAAAAAATCTAGAAAAAAAATCTAGAAAAAAAATCTAGAAAAAAATCTAGAAAAAAATCTAGAAAATAAATCTAAAAAAAAATCTAGAAAGAAATCTAGAAAAAAAATCTAGAAAAAAAATCTAGAAAATAAATCTAGAAAAAAATCTAGAAAAAAAATCTAGAAAAAAATCTAGAAAATAAATCTAAAAAAAAATCTAGAAAAAAAATCTAGAAAAAACATCTAGAAAATAAATCTAGAAAAAAAATCTAGAAAATAAATCTAGAAAAAAAATCTAGAAAAAAATCTAGAAAATAAATCTAAAAAAAAATCTAGAAAGAAATCTAGAAAAAAATCTAGAAAAAAAATCTAGAAAAAAATCTAGAAAAAAAATCTAGAAAAAAATCTAGAAAAAAAATCTAGAAAAAAATTCTAGAAAAAAATCTAGAAAATAAATCGAGAAAAAAATCTAGAAAAAAATCTAGAAAAAAAATCTAAAAAAAAATCTAGAAAAAAATCTAGAAAATAAATCTAAAAAAAAATCTAGAAAATAAATCTAGAAAAAAAATCTAGAAAAAAAATCTAGAAAAAAAATCTAGAAAAAAATCTAGAAAAAAATCTAGAAAAAAACCTAGAAAATAAATCTAAAAATAATTCTAGAAAAAAAATATAGAAAAAAAATCTAGAAAAAAATCTAGAAAAAAAATCTAGAAAAAAAATCTAGAAAAAAATCTAGAAAAAAATCTAGAAAATAAATCTAAAAAAAAATCTAGAAAGAAATCTAGAAAAAAAATCTAGAAAAAAAATCTAGAAAATAAATCTAGAAAAAAATCTAGAAAAAAAATCTAGAAAAAAATCTAGAAAATAAATCTAAAAAAAAATCTAGAAAAAAAATCTAGAAAAAACATCTAGAAAATAAATCTAGAAAAAAAATCTAGAAAATAAATCTAGAAAAAAAATCTAGAAAAAAAATCTAGAAAAAACATCTAGAAAAAAAATCTAGAAAAAAAATCTAGAAAAAAAATCTAGAAAAAACATCTAGAAAATAAATCTAGAAAATAAATCGAGAAAAAAATCTAGAAAAAAATCTAGAAAATAAATCTAAAAATAAATCTAAAAAAAAATCTAGAAAAAAATCTAGAAAAAAATCTAGAAAAAAAATCTAGAAAAAAAATCTAGAAAAAACATCTAGAAGAAAATCTAGAAAAAAATCTAGAAAAAAAATCTAGAAAAAAAATCTAGAAAAAAAATCTAGAAAAAAATCTAGAAAAAAAATCTAGAAAGAAATCTAGAAAAAAAATCTAGAAAAAAAATCTAGAAAATAAATCTAGAAAAAAATCTAGAAAAAAAATCTAGAAAATAAATCTAGAAAAAAATCTAGAAAAAAAATCTAGAAAAAAATCTAGAAAAAAAATCTAGAAAAAAAATCTAGAAAAAAATCTAGAAAATAAATCGAGAAAAAAATCGAGAAAAAAATCTAGAAAAAAATCTAGAAAAAAAATCTAGAAAAAAATCTAGAAAAAAAATCTAGAAAAAAAATCTAGAAAAAAATCTAGAAAATAAATCTAAAAAAAAATCTAGAAAAAAAATCTAGAAAAAAAATCTAGAAAAAAAATCTAGAAAAAAAATCTAGAAAAAAATCTAGAAAAAAATCTAGAAAAAAATCTAGAAAATAAATCTAAAAAAAAATCTAGAAAAAAAATCTAGAAAAAAAATCTAGAAAAAAATCTAGAAAAAAAATCTAGAAAAAAAATCTAGAAAAAAATCTAGAAAAAAATCTAGAAAAAAATCTAGAAAATAAATCTAGAAAAAAATCTAGAAAAAAATCTAGAAAAAAATCTAGAAAAAAAATCTAGAAAAAAAATCTAGAAAAAAAATCTAGAAAAAAATCTAGAAAATAAATCTAGAAAAAAATCTAGAAAAAAATCTAGAAAATAAATCTAGAAAAAAATCTAGAAAAAAGTCTAGAAAAAAAATCTAAAAAAAAATCTAGAAAAAAAATCTAGAAAAAAAATCTAGAAAAAAAATCTAGAAAAAAAATCTAGAAGAAAATCTAGAAAAAAATCTAGAAAATAAATCTAAAAAAAAATCTAGAAAGAAATCTAGAAAAAAAATCTAGAAAAAAAATCTAGAAAATAAATCTAGAAAAAAATCTAGAAAAAAAATCTAGAAAAAAATCTAGAAAATAAATCTAAAAAAAAATCTAGAAAAAAAATCTAGAAAAAAATCTAGAAAAAAATCTAGAAAAAAATCTAGAAAATAAATCTAAAAAAAAATCTAGAAAGAAAATCTAGAAAAAAAATCTAGAAAAAAATCTAGAAAAAAAATCTAGAAAAAAATCTAGAAAATAAATCTAAAAAAAAATCTAGAAAAAAATCTAGAAAAAAATCTAGAAAAAAAATCTAGAAAAAAAATCTAGAAAAAACATCTAGAAGAAAATCTAGAAAGAAATCTAGAAAAAAAATCTAGAAAAACAATCTAGAAAATAAATCTAGAAAAAAATCTAGAAAAAAAATCTAGAAAATAAATCTAGAAAATAAATCTAAAAAAAAATCTAGAAAAAACATCTAGAAAAAAAATCTAGAAAAAAAATCTAGAAAAAAAATCTAGAAAAAAATCTAGAAAAAAAATCTAGAAAAAAAATCTAGAAAAAAATCTAGAAAATAAATCGAGAAAAAAAATCTAGAAAAAAAATCTAGAAAAAAAATCTAGAAAATAAATCGAGAAAAAAATCTAGAAAAAAAATCTAGAAAAAAAATCTAGAAAAAAAATCTAGAAAAAAAATCTAGAAAAAAATCTAGAAAAAAAATCTAAAAAAAAACCTAGAAAAAAATCTAGAAAAAAAATCTAAAAAAAAATCTAGAAAATAAATCTAGAAAAAAAATCTAGAAAAAAAATCTAGAAAAAAAATCTAGAAAAAAATCTAGAAAAAATTCTAGAAAAAAATCTAGAAAATAAATCTAAAAAAAAATCTAGAAAATAAATCGAAAAAAAAAATCTAGAAAAAAATCTAGAAAAAAAATCTAAAAAAAAATCTAGAAAAAAAATCTAGAAAAAAATCTAGAAAAAAATCTAGAAAAAAATCTAGAAAATAAATCTAAAAAAAAATCTAGAAAAAAAATCTAGAAAAAAAATCTAGAAAAAAATCTAGAAAAAAAATCGAGAAAAAAAATCTAGAAAAAAAATCTAGAAAAAAATCTAGAAAAAAAATCTAGAAAGAAATCTAGAAAAAAAATCTAGAAAAAAAATCTAGAAAATAAATCTAGAAAAAAATCTAGAAAAAAAATCTAGAAAATAAATCTAGAAAAAAATCTAGAAAAAAAATCTAGAAAAAAATCTAGAAAAAAAATCTAGAAAAAAAATCTAGAAAAAAATCTAGAAAATAAATCGAGAAAAAAATCGAGAAAAAAATCTAGAAAAAAATCTAGAAAAAAAATCTAGAAAAAAATCTAGAAAAAAAATCTAGAAAAAAAATCTAGAAAAAAATCTAGAAAATAAATCTAAAAAAAAATCTAGAAAAAAAATCTAGAAAAAAAATCTAGAAAAAAAATCTAGAAAAAAAATCTAGAAAAAAATCTAGAAAAAAATCTAGAAAAAAATCTAGAAAATAAATCTAAAAAAAAATCTAGAAAAAAAATCTAGAAAAAAAATCTAGAAAAAAATCTAGAAAAAAAATCTAGAAAAAAAATCTAGAAAAAAATCTAGAAAAAAATCTAGAAAAAAATCTAGAAAATAAATCTAGAAAAAAATCTAGAAAAAAATCTAGAAAAAAATCTAGAAAAAAAATCTAGAAAAAAAATCTAGAAAAAAAATCTAGAAAAAAATCTAGAAAATAAATCTAGAAAAAAATCTAGAAAAAAATCTAGAAAATAAATCTAGAAAAAAATCTAGAAAAAAATCTAGAAAAAAAATCTAAAAAAAAATCTAGAAAAAAAATCAAGAAAAAAAATCTAGAAAAAAAATCTAGAAAAAAAATCTAGAAGAAAATCTAGAAAAAAATCTAGAAAATAAATCTAAAAAAAAATCTAGAAAGAAATCTAGAAAAAAAATCTAGAAAAAAAATCTAGAAAATAAATCTAGAAAAAAATCTAGAAAAAAAATCTAGAAAAAAATCTAGAAAATAAATCTAAAAAAAAATCTAGAAAAAAATTCTAGAAAAAAATCTAGAAAAAAATCTAGAAAAAAATCTAGAAAATAAATCTAAAAAAAAATCAAGAAAGAAAATCTAGAAAAAAAATCTAGAAAAAAATCTAGAAAAAAAATCTAGAAAAAAATCTAGAAAATAAATCTAAAAAAAAATCTAGAAAAAAATCTAGAAAAAAATCTAGAAAAAAAATCTAGAAAAAAAATCTAGAAAAAAATCTAGAAAAAAAATCTAGAAAGAAATCTAGAAAAAAAATCTAGAAAAAAAATCTAGAAAATAAATCTAGAAAAAAATCTAGAAAAAAAATCTAGAAAATAAATCTAGAAAAAAATCTAGAAAAAAAATCTAGAAAAAAATCTAGAAAAAAAATCTAGAAAAAAAATCTAGAAAAAAATCTAGAAAATAAATCGAGAAAAAAATCGAGAAAAAAATCTAGAAAAAAATCTAGAAAAAAAATCTAGAAAAAAATCTAGAAAAAAAATCTAGAAAAAAAATCTAGAAAAAAATCTAGAAAATAAATCTAAAAAAAAATCTAGAAAAAAAATCTAGAAAAAAAATCTAGAAAAAAAATCTAGAAAAAAAATCTAGAAAAAAATCTAGAAAAAAATCTAGAAAAAAATCTAGAAAATAAATCTAAAAAAAAATCTAGAAAAAAAATCTAGAAAAAAAATCTAGAAAAAAATCTAGAAAAAAAATCTAGAAAAAAAATCTAGAAAAAAATCTAGAAAAAAATCTAGAAAAAAATCTAGAAAATAAATCTAGAAAAAAATCTAGAAAAAAATCTAGAAAAAAATCTAGAAAAAAAATCTAGAAAAAAAATCTAGAAAAAAAATCTAGAAAAAAATCTAGAAAATAAATCTAGAAAAAAATCTAGAAAAAAATCTAGAAAATAAATCTAGAAAAAAATCTAGAAAAAAATCTAGAAAAAAAATCTAAAAAAAAATCTAGAAAAAAAATCTAGAAAAAAAATCTAGAAAAAAAATCTAGAAAAAAAATCTAGAAGAAAATCTAGAAAAAAATCTAGAAAATAAATCTAAAAAAAAATCTAGAAAGAAATCTAGAAAAAAAATCTAGAAAAAAAATCTAGAAAATAAATCTAGAAAAAAATCTAGAAAAAAAATCTAGAAAAAAATCTAGAAAATAAATCTAAAAAAAAATCTAGAAAAAAAATCTAGAAAAAAATCTAGAAAAAAATCTAGAAAAAAATCTAGAAAATAAATCTAAAAAAAAATCTAGAAAGAAAATCTAGAAAAAAAATCTAGAAAAAAATCTAGAAAAAAAATCTAGAAAAAAATCTAGAAAATAAATCTAAAAAAAAATCTAGAAAAAAATCTAGAAAAAAATCTAGAAAAAAAATCTAGAAAAAAAATCTAGAAAAAACATCTAGAAGAAAATCTAGAAAGAAATCTAGAAAAAAAATCTAGAAAAACAATCTAGAAAATAAATCTAGAAAAAAATCTAGAAAAAAAATCTAGAAAATAAATCTAGAAAATAAATCTAAAAAAAAATCTAGAAAAAACATCTAGAAAAAAAATCTAGAAAAAAAATCTAGAAAAAAAATCTAGAAAAAAATCTAGAAAAAAAATCTAGAAAAAAAATCTAGAAAAAAATCTAGAAAATAAATCGAGAAAAAAAATCTAGAAAAAAAATCTAGAAAAAAAATCTAGAAAATAAATCGAGAAAAAAATCTAGAAAAAAAATCTAGAAAAAAAATCTAGAAAAAAAATCTAGAAAAAAAATCTAGAAAAAAATCTAGAAAAAAAATCTAAAAAAAAACCTAGAAAAAAATCTAGAAAAAAAATCTAAAAAAAAATCTAGAAAATAAATCTAGAAAAAAAATCTAGAAAAAAAATCTAGAAAAAAAATCTAGAAAAAAATCTAGAAAAAATTCTAGAAAAAAATCTAGAAAATAAATCTAAAAAAAAATCTAGAAAATAAATCGAAAAAAAAAATCTAGAAAAAAATCTAGAAAAAAAATCTAAAAAAAAATCTAGAAAAAAAATCTAGAAAAAAATCTAGAAAAAAATCTAGAAAAAAATCTAGAAAATAAATCTAAAAAAAAATCTAGAAAAAAAATCTAGAAAAAAAATCTAGAAAAAAATCTAGAAAAAAAATCGAGAAAAAAAATCTAGAAAAAAATCTAGAAAATAAATCGAGAAAAAAAATCTAGAAAAAAAATCTAGAAAAAAAATCTAGAAAAAAAATCTAGAAAAAAAATCTAGAAAAAAATCTAGAAAATAAATCTAAAAAAAAACCTAGAAAAAAATCTAGAAAATAAATCTAAAAAAAAATCTAGAAAATAAATCTAGAAAAAAAATCTAGAAAAAAAATCTAGAAAAAAAATCTAGAAAAAAATCTAGAAAAAATTCTAGAAAAAAATCTAGAAAATAAATCTAAAAAAAAATCTAGAAAATAAATCTAGAAAAAAAATCTAGAAAAAAAATCTAGAAAAAAAATCTAGAAAAAAATCTAGAAAAAATTCTAGAAAAAAATCTAGAAAATAAATCTAAAAAAAAATCTAGAAAAAAAATCTAGAAAAAAAATCTAGAAAAAAATCTAGAAAAAAAATCTAGAAAAAAAATCTAGAAAAAAATCTAGAAAAAAATCTAGAAAATAAATCTAAAAAAAAATCTAGAAAGAAATCTAGAAAAAAATCTAGAAAAAAAATCTAGAAAAAAATCTAGAAAAAAAATCTAGAAAAAAATCTAGAAAAAAAATCTAAAAAAAAATCTAGAAAAAAATCTAGAAAATAAATCTAAAAAAAATTCTAGAAAAAAATCAAGAAAATAAATCTAAAAAAAAATCTAGAAAATAAATCTAGAAAAAAAATCTAGAAAAAAAATCTAGAAAAAAATCTAGAAAAAATTCTAGAAAAAAATCTAGAAAATAAATCTAAAAAAAAATCTAGAAAAAAAATCTAGAAAAAAAATCTAGAAAAAAATCTAGAAAAAAAATCTAGAAAAAAAATCTAGAAAAAAATCTAGAAAAAAATCTAGAAAATAAATCTAAAAAAAAATCTAGAAAGAAATCTAGAAAAAAATCTAGAAAAAAAATCTAGAAAAAAATCTAGAAAAAAAATCTAGAAAAAAATCTAGAAAAAAATCTAGAAAAAAATTCTAGAAAAAAATCTAGAAAATAAATCGAGAAAAAAATCTAGAAAAAAATCTAGAAAAAAAATCTAAAAAAAAATCTAGAAAAAAATCTAGAAAATAAATCTAAAAAAAAATCTAGAAAATAAATCTAGAAAAAAAATCTAGAAAAAAAATCTAGAAAAAAAATCTAGAAAAAAATCTAGAAAAAAATCTAGAAAAAAACCTAGAAAATAAATCTAAAAAAAAATCTAGAAAAAAAATATAGAAAAAAAATCTAGAAAAAAATCTAGAAAAAAAATCTAGAAAAAAAATCTAGAAAAAAATCTAGAAAAAAATCTAGAAAATAAATCTAAAAAAAAATCTAGAAAGAAATCTAGAAAAAAAATCTAGAAAAAAAATCTAGAAAATAAATCTAGAAAAAAATCTAGAAAAAAAATCTAGAAAAAAATCTAGAAAATAAATCTAAAAAAAAATCTAGAAAAAAAATCTAGAAAAAACATCTAGAAAATAAATCTAGAAAAAAAATCTAGAAAATAAATCTAGAAAAAAAATCTAGAAAAAAAATCTAGAAAAAACATCTAGAAAAAAAATCTAGAAAAAAAATCTAGAAAAAAAATCTAGAAAAAACATCTAGAAAATAAATCTAGAAAATAAATCGAGAAAAAAATCTAGAAAAAAATCTAGAAAATAAATCTAAAAAAAAATCTAGAAAAAGATCTAGAAAAAAATCTAGAAAAAAATCTAGAAAAAAAATCTAGAAAAAAATCTAGAAAAAAATCTAGAAAAAAATCTAGAAAATAAATCTAAAAAAAAATCTAGAAAAAAATCTAGAAAAAAATCTAGAAAAAAAATCTAGAAAAAAAATCTAGAAAAAACATCTAGAAGAAAATCTAGAAAAAAATCTAGAAAAAAAATCTAGAAAAAAAATCTAGAAAAAAAATCTAGAAAAAAATCTAGAAAAAAAATCTAGAAAGAAATCTAGAAAAAAATCTAGAAAAAATTCTAGAAAAAAATCTAGAAAATAAATCAAAAAAAAAATCTAGAAAAAAAATCTAGAAAAAAAATCTAGAAAAAAATCTAGAAAAAAATCTAGAAAATAAATCTAAAAAAAAATCTAGAAAGAAATCTAGAAAAAAATCTAGAAAAAAAATCTAGAAAAAAATCTAGAAAAAATTCTAGAAAAAAATCTAGAAAATAAATCAAAAAAAAAATCTAGAAAAAAAATCTAGAAAAAAAATCTAGAAAAAAATCTAGAAAAAAATCTAGAAAATAAATCTAAAAAAAAATCTAGAAAGAAATCTAGAAAAAAATCTAGAAAAAAAATCTAGAAAAAAATCTAGAAAAGAAATCTAGAAAAAAATCTAGAAAAAAAATCTAGAAAAAAAATCTAGAAAAAAATCTAGAAAATAAATCGAAAAAAAAATCTAGAAAAAAATCTAGAAAAAAAATCTAAAAAAAAATCTAGAAAAAAAATCTAGAAAAAAATCTAGAAAAAAATCTAGAAAAAAATCTAGAAAATAAATCTAAAAAAAAATCTAGAAAAAAAATCTAGAAAAAAAATCTAGAAAAAAATCTAGAAAAAAAATCTAGTAAAAAATTCTAGAAAAAAATCTAGAAAAAAATCTAGAAAATAAATCTAAAAAAAAATCTAGAAAAAAAATCTAGAAAATAAATCTAGAAAAAAATCTAGAAAAAAAATCTAGAAAAAAATCTAGAAAATAAATCTAAAAAAAAATCTAGAAAAAAATCTAGAAAATAAATCTAGAAAAAAAATCTAGAAAAAACATCTAGAAAAAAAATCTAGAAAAAAAATCTAGAAAAAAAATCTAGAAAAAAATCTAGAAAAAAAATCTAGAAATAAAATCTAGAAAAAAATCTAGAAAATAAATCGAGAAAAAAAATCTAGAAAAAAAATCTAGAAAAAAAATCTAGAAAAAAAATCTAGAAAAAAAATCTAGAAAAAAATCTAGAAAATAAATCTAAAAAAAAACCTAGAAAAAAATCTAGAAAAAAAATCTAAAAAAAAATCTAGAAAATAAATCTAGAAAAAAAATCTAGAAAAAAAATCTAGAAAAAAAATCTAGAAAAAAAATCTAGAAAAAAATCTAGAAAAAAAATCTAGTAAAAAATTCTAGAAAAAAATCTAGAAAAAAATCTAGAAAAAAAATCTAAAAAAAAATCTAGAAAAAAAATCTAGAAAATAAATCTAGAAGAAAATCTAGAAAAAAAATCTAGAAAAAAATCTAGAAAATAAATCTAAAAAAAAATCTAGAAAAAAATCTAGAAAATAAATCTAGAAAAAAAATCTAGAAAAAAAATCTAGAAAAAACATCTAGAAAAAAAATCTAGAAAAAAAATCTAGAAAAAAAATCTAGAAAAAAATCTAGAAAAAAAATCTAGAAAAAAAATCTAGAAAAAAATCTAGAAAATAAATCGAGAAAAAAAATCTAGAAAAAAAATCTAGAAAAAAAATCTAGAAAAAAAATCTAGAAAAAAAATCTAGAAAAAAATCTAGAAAATAAATCTAAAAAAAAACCTAGAAAAAAATCTAGAAAAAAAATCTAAAAAAAAATCTAGAAAATAAATCTAGAAAAAAAATCTAGAAAAAAAATCTAGAAAAAAAATCTAGAAAAAAATCTAGAAAAAATTATAGAAAAAAATCTAGAAAATAAATCTAAAAAAAAATCTAGAAAATAAATCGAAAAAAAAAATCTAGAAAAAAATCTAGAAAAAAAATCTAAAAAAAAATCTAGAAAAAAAATCTAGAAAAAAATCTAGAAAAAAATCTAGAAAAAAATCTAGAAAATAAATCTAAAAAAAAATCTAGAAAAAAAATCTAGAAAAAAAATCTAGAAAAAAATCTAGAAAAAAAATCTAGAAAAAAAATCTAGAAAAAAATCTAGAAAATAAATCGAGAAAAAAAATCTAGAAAAAAAATCTAGAAAAAAAATCTAGAAAAAAAATCTAGAAAAAAAATCTAGAAAAAAATCTAGAAAATAAATCTAAAAAAAAACCTAGAAAAAAATCTAGAAAATAAATCTAAAAAAAAATCTAGAAAATAAATCTAGAAAAAAAATCTAGAAAAAAAATCTAGAAAAAAAATCTAGAAAAAAATCTAGAAAAAATTCTAGAAAAAAATCTAGAAAATAAATCTAAAAAAAAATCTAGAAAATAAATCTAGAAAAAAAATCTAGAAAAAAAATCTAGAAAAAAAATCTAGAAAAAAATCTAGAAAAAATTCTAGAAAAAAATCTAGAAAATAAATCTAAAAAAAAATCTAGAAAAAAAATCTAGAAAAAAAATCTAGAAAAAAATCTAGAAAAAAAATCTAGAAAAAAAATCTAGAAAAAAATCTAGAAAAAAATCTAGAAAATAAATCTAAAAAAAAATCTAGAAAGAAATCTAGAAAAAAATCTAGAAAAAAAATCTAGAAAAAAATCTAGAAAAAAAATCTAGAAAAAAATCTAGAAAAAAAATCTAGAAAAAAATTCTAGAAAAAAATCTAGAAAATAAATCGAGAAAAAAATCTAGAAAAAAATCTAGAAAAAAAATCTAAAAAAAAATCTAGAAAAAAATCTAGAAAATAAATCTAAAAAAAATTCTAGAAAAAAATCTAGAAAATAAATCTAAAAAAAAATCTAGAAAATAAATCTAGAAAAAAAATCTAGAAAAAAAATCTAGAAAAAAATCTAGAAAAAATTCTAGAAAAAAATCTAGAAAATAAATCTAAAAAAAAATCTAGAAAGAAATCTAGAAAAAAATCTAGAAAAAAAATCTAGAAAAAAATCTAGAAAAAAAATCTAGAAAAAAATCTAGAAAAAAAATCTAGAAAAAAATTCTAGAAAAAAATCTAGAAAATAAATCGAGAAAAAAATCTAGAAAAAAATCTAGAAAAAAATTCTAAAAAAAAATCTAGAAAAAAATCTAGAAAATAAATCTAAAAAAAAATCTAGAAAATAAATCTAGAAAAAAAATCTAGAAAAAAAATCTAGAAAAAAAATCTAGAAAAAAATCTAGAAAAAAATCTAGAAAATAAATCTAAAAAAAAATCTAGAAAGAAATCTAGAAAAAAATCTAGAAAAAAAATCTAGAAAAAAATCTAGAAAAAAAATCTAGAAAAAAATCTAGAAAAAAAATCTAGAAAAAAATTCTAGAAAAAAATCTAGAAAATAAATCGAGAAAAAAATCTAGAAAAAAATCTAGAAAAAAAATCTAAAAAAAAATCTAGAAAAAAATCTAGAAAATAAATCTAAAAAAAAATCTAGAAAATAAATCTAGAAAAAAAATCTAGAAAAAAAATCTAGAAAAAAAATCTAGAAAAAAATCTAGAAAAAAATCTAGAAAAAAACCTAGAAAATAAATCTAAAAAAAAATCTAGAAAAAAAATATAGAAAAAAAATCTAGAAAAAAATCTAGAAAAAAAATCTAGAAAAAAAATCTAGAAAAAAATCTAGAAAAAAATCTAGAAAATAAATCTAAAAAAAAATCTAGAAAGAAATCTAGAAAAAAAATCTAGAAAAAAAATCTAGAAAATAAATCTAGAAAAAAATCTAGAAAAAAAATCTAGAAAAAAATCTAGAAAATAAATCTAAAAAAAAATCTAGAAAAAAAATCTAGAAAAAACATCTAGAAAATAAATCTAGAAAAAAAATCTAGAAAATAAATCTAGAAAAAAAATCTAGAAAAAAAATCTAGAAAAAACATCTAGAAAAAAAATCTAGAAAAAAAATCTAGAAAAAAAATCTAGAAAAAACATCTAGAAAATAAATCTAGAAAATAAATCGAGAAAAAAATCTAGAAAAAAATCTAGAAAATAAATCTAAAAAAAAATCTAGAAAAAGATCTAGAAAAAAATCTAGAAAAAAATCTAGAAAAAAAATCTAGAAAAAAATCTAGAAAAAAATCTAGAAAAAAATCTAGAAAATAAATCTAAAAAAAAATCTAGAAAAAAATCTAGAAAAAAATCTAGAAAAAAAATCTAGAAAAAAAATCTAGAAAAAACATTAGAAGAAAATCTAGAAAAAAATCTAGAAAAAAAATCTAGAAAAAAAATCTAGAAAAAAAATCTAGAAAAAAATCTAGAAAAAAAATCTAGAAAGAAATCTAGAAAAAAAATCTAGAAAAAAAATCTAGAAAATAAATCTAGAAAAAAATCTAGAAAAAAAATCTAGAAAATAAATCTAGAAAAAAATCTAGAAAAAAAATCTAGAAAAAAATCTAGAAAAAAAATCTAGAAAAAAAATCTAGAAAAAAATCTAGAAAATAAATCGAGAAAAAAATCGAGAAAAAAATCTAGAAAAAAATCTAGAAAAAAAATCTAGAAAAAAATCTAGAAAAAAAATCTAGAAAAAAAATCTAGAAAAAAATCTAGAAAATAAATCTAAAAAAAAATCTAGAAAAAAAATCTAGAAAAAAAATCTAGAAAAAAAATCTAGAAAAAAAATCTAGAAAAAAATCTAGAAAAAAATCTAGAAAAAAATCTAGAAAATAAATCTAAAAAAAAATCTAGAAAAAAAATCTAGAAAAAAAATCTAGAAAAAAATCTAGAAAAAAAATCTAGAAAAAAAATCTAGAAAAAAATCTAGAAAAAAATCTAGAAAAAAATCTAAAAAAAAATCTAGAAAGAAATCTAGAAAAAAATCTAGAAAAAAAATCTAGAAAAAAATCTAGAAAAAAAATCTAGAAAAAAATCTAGAAAAAAAATCTAGAAAAAAATTCTAGAAAAAAATCTAGAAAATAAATCGAGAAAAAAATCTAGAAAAAAATCTAGAAAAAAAATCTAAAAAAAAATCTAGAAAAAAATCTAGAAAATAAATCTAAAAAAAAATCTAGAAAATAAATCTAGAAAAAAAATCTAGAAAAAAAATCTAGAAAAAAAATCTAGAAAAAAATCTAGAAAAAAATCTAGAAAAAAACCTAGAAAATAAATCTAAAAAAAAATCTAGAAAAAAAATATAGAAAAAAAATCTAGAAAAAAATCTAGAAAAAAAATCTAGAAAAAAAATCTAGAAAAAAATCTAGAAAAAAATCTAGAAAATAAATCTAAAAAAAAATCTAGAAAGAAATCTAGAAAAAAAATCTAGAAAAAAAATCTAGAAAATAAATCTAGAAAAAAATCTAGAAAAAAAATCTAGAAAAAAATCTAGAAAATAAATCTAAAAAAAAATCTAGAAAAAAAATCTAGAAAAAACATCTAGAAAATAAATCTAGAAAAAAAATCTAGAAAATAAATCTAGAAAAAAAATCTAGAAAAAAAATCTAGAAAAAACATCTAGAAAAAAAATCTAGAAAAAAAATCTAGAAAAAAAATCTAGAAAAAACATCTAGAAAATAAATCTAGAAAATAAATCGAGAAAAAAATCTAGAAAAAAATCTAGAAAATAAATCTAAAAAAAAATCTAGAAAAAGATCTAGAAAAAAATCTAGAAAAAAATCTAGAAAAAAAATCTAGAAAAAAATCTAGAAAAAAATCTAGAAAAAAATCTAGAAAATAAATCTAAAAAAAAATCTAGAAAAAAATCTAGAAAAAAATCTAGAAAAAAAATCTAGAAAAAAAATCTAGAAAAAACATTAGAAGAAAATCTAGAAAAAAATCTAGAAAAAAAATCTAGAAAAAAAATCTAGAAAAAAAATCTAGAAAAAAATCTAGAAAAAAAATCTAGAAAGAAATCTAGAAAAAAAATCTAGAAAAAAAATCTAGAAAATAAATCTAGAAAAAAATCTAGAAAAAAAATCTAGAAAATAAATCTAGAAAAAAATCTAGAAAAAAAATCTAGAAAAAAATCTAGAAAAAAAATCTAGAAAAAAAATCTAGAAAAAAATCTAGAAAATAAATCGAGAAAAAAATCGAGAAAAAAATCTAGAAAAAAATCTAGAAAAAAAATCTAGAAAAAAATCTAGAAAAAAAATCTAGAAAAAAAATCTAGAAAAAAATCTAGAAAATAAATCTAAAAAAAAATCTAGAAAAAAAATCTAGAAAAAAAATCTAGAAAAAAAATCTAGAAAAAAAATCTAGAAAAAAATCTAGAAAAAAATCTAGAAAAAAATCTAGAAAATAAATCTAAAAAAAAATCTAGAAAAAAAATCTAGAAAAAAAATCTAGAAAAAAATCTAGAAAAAAAATCTAGAAAAAAAATCTAGAAAAAAATCTAGAAAAAAATCTAGAAAAAAATCTAGAAAATAAATCTAGAAAAAAATCTAGAAAAAAATCTAGAAAAAAATCTAGAAAAAAAATCTAGAAAAAAAATCTAGAAAAAAAATCTAGAAAAAAATCTAGAAAATAAATCTAGAAAAAAATCTAGAAAAAAATCTAGAAAAAAAATCTAAAAAAAAATCTAGAAAATAAATCTAGAAAAAAAATCTAGAAAAAAAATCTAGAAAAAAAATCTAGAAAAAAATCTAGAAAAAATTATAGAAAAAAATCTAGAAAATAAATCTAAAAAAAAATCTAGAAAATAAATCGAAAAAAAAAATCTAGAAAAAAATCTAGAAAAAAAATCTAAAAAAAAATCTAGAAAAAAAATCTAGAAAAAAATCTAGAAAAAAATCTAGAAAAAAATCTAGAAAATAAATCTAAAAAAAAATCTAGAAAAAAAATCTAGAAAAAAAATCTAGAAAAAAATCTAGAAAAAAAATCTAGAAAAAAAATCTAGAAAAAAATCTAGAAAATAAATCGAGAAAAAAAATCTAGAAAAAAAATCTAGAAAAAAAATCTAGAAAAAAAATCTAGAAAAAAAATCTAGAAAAAAATCTAGAAAATAAATCTAAAAAAAAACCTAGAAAAAAATCTAGAAAATAAATCTAAAAAAAAATCTAGAAAATAAATCTAGAAAAAAAATCTAGAAAAAAAATCTAGAAAAAAAATCTAGAAAAAAATCTAGAAAAAATTCTAGAAAAAAATCTAGAAAATAAATCTAAAAAAAAATCTAGAAAATAAATCTAGAAAAAAAATCTAGAAAAAAAATCTAGAAAAAAAATCTAGAAAAAAATCTAGAAAAAATTCTAGAAAAAAATCTAGAAAATAAATCTAAAAAAAAATCTAGAAAAAAAATCTAGAAAAAAAATCTAGAAAAAAATCTAGAAAAAAAATCTAGAAAAAAAATCTAGAAAAAAATCTAGAAAAAAATCTAGAAAATAAATCTAAAAAAAAATCTAGAAAGAAATCTAGAAAAAAATCTAGAAAAAAAATCTAGAAAAAAATCTAGAAAAAAAATCTAGAAAAAAATCTAGAAAAAAAATCTAGAAAAAAATTCTAGAAAAAAATCTAGAAAATAAATCGAGAAAAAAATCTAGAAAAAAATCTAGAAAAAAAATCTAAAAAAAAATCTAGAAAAAAATCTAGAAAATAAATCTAAAAAAAATTCTAGAAAAAAATCTAGAAAATAAATCTAAAAAAAAATCTAGAAAATAAATCTAGAAAAAAAATCTAGAAAAAAAATCTAGAAAAAAATCTAGAAAAAATTCTAGAAAAAAATCTAGAAAATAAATCTAAAAAAAAATCTAGAAAGAAATCTAGAAAAAAATCTAGAAAAAAAATCTAGAAAAAAATCTAGAAAAAAAATCTAGAAAAAAATCTAGAAAAAAAATCTAGAAAAAAATTCTAGAAAAAAATCTAGAAAATAAATCGAGAAAAAAATCTAGAAAAAAATCTAGAAAAAAATTCTAAAAAAAAATCTAGAAAAAAATCTAGAAAATAAATCTAAAAAAAAATCTAGAAAATAAATCTAGAAAAAAAATCTAGAAAAAAAATCTAGAAAAAAAATCTAGAAAAAAATCTAGAAAAAAATCTAGAAAATAAATCTAAAAAAAAATCTAGAAAGAAATCTAGAAAAAAATCTAGAAAAAAAATCTAGAAAAAAATCTAGAAAAAAAATCTAGAAAAAAATCTAGAAAAAAAATCTAGAAAAAAATTCTAGAAAAAAATCTAGAAAATAAATCGAGAAAAAAATCTAGAAAAAAATCTAGAAAAAAAATCTAAAAAAAAATCTAGAAAAAAATCTAGAAAATAAATCTAAAAAAAAATCTAGAAAATAAATCTAGAAAAAAAATCTAGAAAAAAAATCTAGAAAAAAAATCTAGAAAAAAATCTAGAAAAAAATCTAGAAAAAAACCTAGAAAATAAATCTAAAAAAAAATCTAGAAAAAAAATATAGAAAAAAAATCTAGAAAAAAATCTAGAAAAAAAATCTAGAAAAAAAATCTAGAAAAAAATCTAGAAAAAAATCTAGAAAAAAAATCTAGAAAATAAATCTAGAAAAAAATCTAGAAAAAAAATCTAGAAAAAAATCTAGAAAAAAAATCTAGAAAAAAAATCTAGAAAAAAATCTAGAAAATAAATCGAGAAAAAAATCGAGAAAAAAATCTAGAAAAAAATCTAGAAAAAAAATCTAGAAAAAAATCTAGAAAAAAAATCTAGAAAAAAAATCTAGAAAAAAATCTAGAAAATAAATCTAAAAAAAAATCTAGAAAAAAAATCTAGAAAAAAAATCTAGAAAAAAAATCTAGAAAAAAAATCTAGAAAAAAATCTAGAAAAAAATCTAGAAAAAAATCTAGAAAATAAATCTAAAAAAAAATCTAGAAAAAAAATCTAGAAAAAAAATCTAGAAAAAAATCTAGAAAAAAAATCTAGAAAAAAAATCTAGAAAAAAATCTAGAAAAAAATCTAGAAAAAAATCTAGAAAATAAATCTAGAAAAAAATCTAGAAAAAAATCTAGAAAAAAATCTAGAAAAAAAATCTAGAAAAAAAATCTAGAAAAAAAATCTAGAAAAAAATCTAGAAAATAAATCTAGAAAAAAATCTAGAAAAAAATCTAGAAAAAAAATCTAAAAAAAAATCTAGAAAATAAATCTAGAAAAAAAATCTAGAAAAAAAATCTAGAAAAAAAATCTAGAAAAAAATCTAGAAAAAATTATAGAAAAAAATCTAGAAAATAAATCTAAAAAAAAATCTAGAAAATAAATCGAAAAAAAAAATCTAGAAAAAAATCTAGAAAAAAAATCTAAAAAAAAATCTAGAAAAAAAATCTAGAAAAAAATCTAGAAAAAAATCTAGAAAAAAATCTAGAAAATAAATCTAAAAAAAAATCTAGAAAAAAAATCTAGAAAAAAAATCTAGAAAAAAATCTAGAAAAAAAATCTAGAAAAAAAATCTAGAAAAAAATCTAGAAAATAAATCGAGAAAAAAAATCTAGAAAAAAAATCTAGAAAAAAAATCTAGAAAAAAAATCTAGAAAAAAAATCTAGAAAAAAATCTAGAAAATAAATCTAAAAAAAAACCTAGAAAAAAATCTAGAAAATAAATCTAAAAAAAAATCTAGAAAATAAATCTAGAAAAAAAATCTAGAAAAAAAATCTAGAAAAAAAATCTAGAAAAAAATCTAGAAAAAATTCTAGAAAAAAATCTAGAAAATAAATCTAAAAAAAAATCTAGAAAATAAATCTAGAAAAAAAATCTAGAAAAAAAATCTAGAAAAAAAATCTAGAAAAAAATCTAGAAAAAATTCTAGAAAAAAATCTAGAAAATAAATCTAAAAAAAAATCTAGAAAAAAAATCTAGAAAAAAAATCTAGAAAAAAATCTAGAAAAAAAATCTAGAAAAAAAATCTAGAAAAAAATCTAGAAAAAAATCTAGAAAATAAATCTAAAAAAAAATCTAGAAAGAAATCTAGAAAAAAATCTAGAAAAAAAATCTAGAAAAAAATCTAGAAAAAAAATCTAGAAAAAAATCTAGAAAAAAAATCTAGAAAAAAATTCTAGAAAAAAATCTAGAAAATAAATCGAGAAAAAAATCTAGAAAAAAATCTAGAAAAAAAATCTAAAAAAAAATCTAGAAAAAAATCTAGAAAATAAATCTAAAAAAAATTCTAGAAAAAAATCTAGAAAATAAATCTAAAAAAAAATCTAGAAAATAAATCTAGAAAAAAAATCTAGAAAAAAAATCTAGAAAAAAATCTAGAAAAAATTCTAGAAAAAAATCTAGAAAATAAATCTAAAAAAAAATCTAGAAAGAAATCTAGAAAAAAATCTAGAAAAAAAATCTAGAAAAAAATCTAGAAAAAAAATCTAGAAAAAAATCTAGAAAAAAAATCTAGAAAAAAATTCTAGAAAAAAATCTAGAAAATAAATCGAGAAAAAAATCTAGAAAAAAATCTAGAAAAAAATTCTAAAAAAAAATCTAGAAAAAAATCTAGAAAATAAATCTAAAAAAAAATCTAGAAAATAAATCTAGAAAAAAAATCTAGAAAAAAAATCTAGAAAAAAAATCTAGAAAAAAATCTAGAAAAAAATCTAGAAAATAAATCTAAAAAAAAATCTAGAAAGAAATCTAGAAAAAAATCTAGAAAAAAAATCTAGAAAAAAATCTAGAAAAAAAATCTAGAAAAAAATCTAGAAAAAAAATCTAGAAAAAAATTCTAGAAAAAAATCTAGAAAATAAATCGAGAAAAAAATCTAGAAAAAAATCTAGAAAAAAAATCTAAAAAAAAATCTAGAAAAAAATCTAGAAAATAAATCTAAAAAAAAATCTAGAAAATAAATCTAGAAAAAAAATCTAGAAAAAAAATCTAGAAAAAAAATCTAGAAAAAAATCTAGAAAAAAATCTAGAAAAAAACCTAGAAAATAAATCTAAAAAAAAATCTAGAAAAAAAATATAGAAAAAAAATCTAGAAAAAAATCTAGAAAAAAAATCTAGAAAAAAAATCTAGAAAAAAATCTAGAAAAAAATCTAGAAAATAAATCTAAAAAAAAATCTAGAAAGAAATCTAGAAAAAAAATCTAGAAAAAAAATCTAGAAAATAAATCTAGAAAAAAATCTAGAAAAAAAATCTAGAAAAAAATCTAGAAAATAAATCTAAAAAAAAATCTAGAAAAAAAATCTAGAAAAAACATCTAGAAAATAAATCTAGAAAAAAAATCTAGAAAATAAATCTAGAAAAAAAATCTAGAAAAAAAATCTAGAAAAAACATCTAGAAAAAAAATCTAGAAAAAAAATCTAGAAAAAAAATCTAGAAAAAACATCTAGAAAATAAATCTAGAAAATAAATCGAGAAAAAAATCTAGAAAAAAATCTAGAAAATAAATCTAAAAAAAAATCTAGAAAAAGATCTAGAAAAAAATCTAGAAAAAAATCTAGAAAAAAAATCTAGAAAAAAATCTAGAAAAAAATCTAGAAAAAAATCTAGAAAATAAATCTAAAAAAAAATCTAGAAAAAAATCTAGAAAAAAATCTAGAAAAAAAATCTAGAAAAAAAATCTAGAAAAAACATCTAGAAGAAAATCTAGAAAAAAATCTAGAAAAAAAATCTAGAAAAAAAATCTAGAAAAAAAATCTAGAAAAAAATCTAGAAAAAAAATCTAGAAAGAAATCTAGAAAAAAAATCTAGAAAAAAAATCTAGAAAATAAATCTAGAAAAAAATCTAGAAAAAAAATCTAGAAAATAAATCTAGAAAAAAATCTAGAAAAAAAATCTAGAAAAAAATCTAGAAAAAAAATCTAGAAAAAAAATCTAGAAAAAAATCTAGAAAATAAATCGAGAAAAAAATCGAGAAAAAAATCTAGAAAAAAATCTAGAAAAAAAATCTAGAAAAAAATCTAGAAAAAAAATCTAGAAAAAAAATCTAGAAAAAAATCTAGAAAATAAATCTAAAAAAAAATCTAGAAAAAAAATCTAGAAAAAAAATCTAGAAAAAAAATCTAGAAAAAAAATCTAGAAAAAAATCTAGAAAAAAATCTAGAAAAAAATCTAGAAAATAAATCTAAAAAAAAATCTAGAAAAAAAATCTAGAAAAAAAATCTAGAAAAAAATCTAGAAAAAAAATCTAGAAAAAAAATCTAGAAAAAAATCTAGAAAAAAATCTAGAAAAAAATCTAGAAAATAAATCTAGAAAAAAATCTAGAAAAAAATCTAGAAAAAAATCTAGAAAAAAAATCTAGAAAAAAAATCTAGAAAAAAAATCTAGAAAAAAATCTAGAAAATAAATCTAGAAAAAAATCTAGAAAAAAATCTAGAAAATAAATCTAGAAAAAAATCTAGAAAAAAATCTAGAAAAAAAATCTAAAAAAAAATCTAGAAAAAAAATCTAGAAAAAAAATCTAGAAAAAAAATCTAGAAAAAAAATCTAGAAGAAAATCTAGAAAAAAATCTAGAAAATAAATCTAAAAAAAAATCTAGAAAGAAATCTAGAAAAAAAATCTAGAAAAAAAATCTAGAAAATAAATCTAGAAAAAAATCTAGAAAAAAAATCTAGAAAAAAATCTAGAAAATAAATCTAAAAAAAAATCTAGAAAAAAAATCTAGAAAAAAATCTAGAAAAAAATCTAGAAAAAAATCTAGAAAATAAATCTAAAAAAAAATCTAGAAAGAAAATCTAGAAAAAAAATCTAGAAAAAAATCTAGAAAAAAAATCTAGAAAAAAATCTAGAAAATAAATCTAAAAAAAAATCTAGAAAAAAATCTAGAAAAAAATCTAGAAAAAAAATCTAGAAAAAAAATCTAGAAAAAACATCTAGAAGAAAATCTAGAAAGAAATCTAGAAAAAAAATCTAGAAAAACAATCTAGAAAATAAATCTAGAAAAAAATCTAGAAAAAAAATCTAGAAAATAAATCTAGAAAATAAATCTAAAAAAAAATCTAGAAAAAACATCTAGAAAAAAAATCTAGAAAAAAAATCTAGAAAAAAAATCTAGAAAAAAATCTAGAAAAAAAATCTAGAAAAAAAATCTAGAAAAAAATCTAGAAAATAAATCGAGAAAAAAAATCTAGAAAAAAAATCTAGAAAAAAAATCTAGAAAATAAATCTAGAAAAAAATCTAGAAAAAAAATCTAGAAAAAAATCTAGAAAAAAAATCTAGAAAAAAAATCTAGAATAAAATCTAGAAAAAAATCTAGAAAATAAATCTAGAAAAAAATCTAGAAAATAAATCTAGAAAAAAATCTAGAAAAAAATCTAGAAAATAAATCTAAAAAAAAACCTAGAAAAAAATCTAGAAAATAAATCTAAAAAAAAATCTAGAAAATAAATCTAGAAAAAAAATCTAGAAAAAAAATCTAGAAAAAAAATCTAGAAAAAAATCTAGAAAAAAATCTAGAAAAAAATCTAGAAAATAAATCTAAAAAAAAATCTAGAAAAAAAATCTAGAAAAAAAATCTAGAAAAAAATCTAGAAAAAAAATCTAGAAAAAAAATCTAGAAAAAAATCTAGAAAAAAATCTAGAAAATAAATCTAAAAAAAAATCTAGAAAAAAAATCTAGAAAAAAAATCTAGAAAAAAAATCTAGAAAAAAAATCTAGAAAAAAATCTAGAAAAAAATCTAGAAAAAAATCTAGAAAATAAATCTAAAAAAAAATCTAGAAAGAAATCTAGAAAAAAATCTAGAAAAAAAATCTAGAAAAAAATCTAGAAAAAAAATCTAGAAAAAAATCTAGAAAAAAAATCTAGAAAAAAAATCTAGAAAAAAATCTAGAAAATAAATCGAGAAAAAAATCTAGAAAAAAATCTAGAAAAAAATCTAGAAAAAAAATCTAGAAAAAAATCTAGAAAAAAAATCTAGAAAAAAAATCTAGAAAAAAATCTAGAAAATAAATCTAAAAAAAAATCTAGAAAGAAATCTAGAAAAAAATCTAGAAAAAAAATCTAGAAAAAAATCTAGAAAAAAAATCTAGAAAAAAATCTAGAAAAAAAATCTAGAAAAAAAATCTAGAAAAAAATCTAGAAAATAAATCGAGAAAAAAATCTAGAAAAAAATCTAGAAAAAAAATCTAAAAAAAAATCTAGAAAAAAAATCTCGAAAAAAAATCTAGAAAAAAAATCTAGAAAAAAAATCTAGAAAAAAATCTAGAAAAAAATCTAGAAAAAAAATCTAGAAAAAAAATCTAAAAAAAAATCTAGAAAAAAAATCTAGAAAAATAATCTAGAAAAAAATCTAGAAAAAAAATCTAGAAAAAAAATCTAGAAAAAAATCTAGAGAAAAATCTAGAAAATAAATCTAAAAAAAAATCTAGAAAAAAAATCTAGAAAAAAAATCTAGAAAAAAATCTAGAAAAAAAATCTAGAAAAAAAATCTAGAAAAAAATCTAGAAAAAAATCTAGAAAATAAATCTAAAAAAAAATCTAGAAAGAAATCTAGAAAATAATCTAGAAAAAAAATCTAGAAAAAAATCTAGAAAAAAAATCTAGAAAAAAATCTAGAAAAAAAATCTAGAAAAAAAATCTAGAAAAAAATCTAGAAAATAAATCGAGAAAAAAATCTAGAAAAAAATCTAGAAAAAAAATCTAAAAAAAAATCTAAAAAAAAATCTAGAAAATAAATCTAAAAAAAAATCTAGAAAATAAATCTAGAAAAAAAATCTAGAAAAAAAATCTAGAAAAAAATCTAGAAAAAAATCTAGAAAAAAATCTAGAAAAAAAATCTAGAAAATAAATCTAGAAAAAAAATCTAGAAAAAAAATCTAGAAAAAAAATCTAGAAAAAAATCTAGAAAAAAATCTAGAAAAAAATCTAGAAAAAAAATCTAAAAAAAAATCTAGAAAAAAAATCTAGAAAAAAAATCTAGAAAAAAATCTAGAAAAAAAATCTAGAAAAAAAATCTAGAAAAAAATCTAGAAAAAAATCTAGAAAATAAATCTAAAAAAAAATCTAGAAAGAAATCTAGAAAAAAATCTAGAAAAAAAATCTAGAAAATAAATCTAGAAAAAAATCTAGAAAAAAAATCTAGAAAAAAATCTAGAAAATAAATCTAAAAAAAAATCTAGAAAAAAATCTAGAAAATAAATCTAGAAAAAAAATCTAGAAAAAAAATCTAGAAAAAACATCTAGAAAAAAAATCTAGAAAAAAAATCTAGAAAAAAAATCTAGAAAAAAATCTAGAAAAAAAATCTAGAAAAAAAATCTAGAAAAAAATCTAGAAAATAAATCGAGAAAAAAATCTAGAAAAAAATCTAGAAAAAAATCTAGAAAAAAAATCTAGAAAAAAATCTAGAAAAAAATCTAGAAAATAAATCTAAAAAAAAATCTAGAAAATAAATCTAGAAAAAAAATCTAGAAAAAAAATCTAGAAAAAAAATCTAGAAAAAAATCTAGAAAAAAATCTAGAAAAAAAATCTAGAAAAAAATCTAGAAAAAAAATCTAGAAAAAAAATCTAGAAAAAAATCTAGAAAAAAATCTAGAAAATAAATCTAAAAAAAAATCTAGAAAGAAATCTAGAAAAAAAATCTAGAAAAAAAATCTAGAAAATAAATCTAGAAAAAAATCTAGAAAAAAAATCTAGAAAAAAATCTAGAAAATAAATCTAAAAAAAAATCTAGAAAAAAAATCTAGAAAATAAATCTAGAAAAAAAATCTAGAAAAAAAATCTAGAAAAAACATCTAGAAAAAAAATCTAGAAAAAAAATCTAGAAAAAAAATCTAGAAAAAAATCTAGAAAAAAAATCTAGAAAAAAAATCTAGAAAAAAATCGAGAAAATAAATCGAGAAAAAAATCTAGAAAAAAATCGAGAAAATAAATCTAAAAAAAAATCTAGAAAAAGATCTAGAAAAAAATCTAGAAAAAAATCTAGAAAAAAAATCTAGAAAAAAATCTAGAAAAAAATCTAGAAAAAAATCTAGAAAATAAATCTAAAAAAAAATCTAGAAAGAAAATCTAGAAAAAAAATCTAGAAAAAAATCTAGAAAAAAAATCTAGAAAAAAATCTAGAAAATAAATCTAAAAAAAAATCTAGAAAAAAATCTAGAAAATAAATCTAGAAAAAAAATCTAGAAAAAAAATCTAGAAAAAACATCTAGAAGAAAATCTAGAAAAAAATCTAGAAAAAAAATCTAGAAAAAAAATCTAGAAAAAAAATCTAGAAAAAAATCTAGAAAAAAAATCTAGAAAGAAATCTAGAAAAAAAATCTAGAAAAAAAATCTAGAAAATAAATCTAGAAAAAAATCTAGAAAAAAAATCTAGAAAAAAAATCTAGAAAAAAAATCTAGAAAAAAATCTAGAAAAAAAATCTAGAAAGAAATCTAGAAAAAAAATCTAGAAAAAAAATCTAGAAAATAAATCTAGAAAAAAATCTAGAAAAAAAATCTAGAAAATAAATCTAGAAAAAAATCTAGAAAAAAAATCTAGAAAAAACATCTAGAAGAAAATCTAGAAAAAAATCTAGAAAAAAAATCTAGAAAAAAAATCTAGAAAAATAATCTAGAAAAAAATCTAGAAAAAAAATCTAGAAAGAAATCTAGAAAAAAAATCTAGAAAAAAAATCTAGAAAATAAATCTAGAAAAAAATCTAGAAAAAAAATCTAGAAAATAAATCTAGAAAAAAATCTAGAAAAAAAATCTAGAAAAAAATCTAGAAAATAAATCTAAAAAAAAATCTAGAAAAAAATCTAGAAAATAAATCTAGAAAAAAAATCTAGAAAAAAAATCTAGAAAAAACATCTAGAAAAAAAATCTAGAAAAAAAATCTAGAAAAAAAATCTAGAAAAAAATCTAGAAAAAAAATCTAGAAAAAAAATCTAGAAAAAAATCGAGAAAATAAATCGAGAAAAAAAATCTAGAAAAAAAATCTAGAAAAAAAATCTAGAAAATAAATCTAGAAAAAAATCTAGAAAAAAAATCTAGAAAAAAATCTAGAAAAAAAATCTAGAAAAAAAATCTAGAAAAAAATCTAGAAAAAAATCTAGAAAATAAATCTAAAAAAAAATCTAGAAAGAAATCTAGAAAAAAAATCTAGAAAAAAATCTAGAAAAAAAATCTAGAAAAAAAATCTAGAAAAAAATCTAGAAAATAAATCGAGAAAAAAATCGAGAAAAAAAATCGAGAAAAAAAATCTAGAAAAAAAATCTAGAAAAAAAATCTAGAAAATAAATCTAGAAAAAAATCTAGAAAAAAAATCTAGAAAAAAATCTAGAAAAAAAATCTAGAAAAAAAATCTAGAAAAAAATCTAGAAAAAAATCTAGAAAATAAATCTAAAAAAAAATCTAGAAAGAAATCTAGAAAAAAAATCTAGAAAAAAATCTAGAAAAAAAATCTAGAAAAAAAATCTAGAAAAAAATCTAGAAAATAAATCGAGAAAAAAATCTAGAAAAAAATCTAGAAAAAAAATCTCAAAAAAAATCTAGAAAAAAATCTAGAAAATAAATCTAAAAAAAAATCTAGAAAATAAATCTAGAAAAAAAATCTAGAAAAAAAATCTAGAAAAAAATCTAGAAAAAAATCTAGAAAAAAATCTAGAAAATAAATCTAAAAAAAAATCTAGAAAAAAAATCTAGAAAAAAAATCTAGAAAAAAATCTAGAAAAAAAATCTAGAAAAAAAATCTAGAAAAAAATCTAGAAAAAAAATCTAGAAAAAAAATCTAGAAAAAAATCTAGAAAATAAATCGAGAAAAAAATCTAGAAAAAAATCTAGAAAAAAATCTAGAAAAAAAATCTAGAAAAAAATCTAGAAAAAAAATCTAGAAAAAAAATCTAGAAAAAAATCTAGAAAATAAATCTAAAAAAAAATCTAGAAAAAAAATCTAGAAAAAAAATCTAGAAAAAAAATCTAGAAAAAAATCTAGAAAAAAATCTAGAAAAAAATCTAGAAAAAAATCTAGAAAAAAATCTAGAAAATACATCTAAAAAAAAATCTAGAAAGAAATCTAGAAAAAAATCTAGAAAAAAAATCTAGAAAAAAATCTAGAAAAACAATCTAGAAAAAAATCTAGAAAAAAAATCTAGAAAAAAAATCTAGAAAAAAATCTAGAAAATAAATCGAGAAAAAAATCTAGAAAAAAATCTAGAAAAAAAATCTAAAAAAAAATCTAGAAAAAAAATCTAGAAAAAAAATCTAGAAAAAAAATCTAGAAAAAAAATCTAGAAAAAAATCTAGAAAAAAATCTAGAAAAAAATCTAGAAAAAAAATCTAAAAAAAAATCTAGAAAAAAAATCTAGAAAAATAATCTAGAAAAAAATCTAGAAAGAAAATCTAGAAAAAAAATCTAGAAAAAAATCTAGAAAAAATTCTAGAAAATAAATCTAAAAAAAAATCTAGAAAAAAAATCTAGAAAAAAAATCTAGAAAAAAATCTAGAAAAAAAATCTAGAAAAAAAATCTAGAAAAAAATCTAGAAAAAAATCTAGAAAATAAATCTAAAAAAAAATCTAGAAAGGAATCTAGAAAATAATCTAGAAAAAAAATCTAGAAAAAAATCTAGAAAAAAAATCTAGAAAAAAATCTAGAAAAAAAATCTAGAAAAAAAATCTAGAAAAAAATCTAGAAAATAAATCGAGAAAAAAATCTAGAAAAAAATCTAGAAAAAAAATCTAAAAAAAATTCTAAAAAAAAATCTAGAAAATAAATCTAAAAAAAAATCTAGAAAATAAATCTAGAAAAAAAATCTAGAAAAAAAATCTAGAAAAAAATCTAGAAAAAAATCTAGAAAAAAATCTAGAAAATAAATCTAAAAAAAAATCTAGAAAAAAAATCTAGAAAATAAATCTAGAAAAAAAATCTAGAAAAAAAATCTAGAAAAAAAATCTAGAAAAAAATCTAGAAAAAAATCTAGAAAAAAATCTAGAAAAAAAATCTAAAAAAAAATCTAGAAAAAAAATCTAGAAAAAAAATCTAGAAAAAAATCTAGAAAAAAATCTAGAAAATAAATCTAAAAAAAAATCTAGAAAGAAATCTAGAAAAAAAATCTAGAAAAAAATCTAGAAAAAAAATCTAGAAAAAAAATCTAGAAAAAAATCTAGAAAATAAATCTAGAAAAAAATCTAGAAAAAAATCTAGAAAAAAAATCTCAAAAAAAATCTAGAAAAAAATCTAGAAAATAAATCTAAAAAAAAATCTAGAAAATAAATCTAGAAAAAAAATCTAGAAAAAAAATCTAGAAAAAAATCTAGAAAAAAATCTAGAAAAAAATCTAGAAAATAAATCTAAAAAAAAATCTAGAAAAAAAATCTAGAAAAAAAATCTAGAAAAAAATCTAGAAAAAAAATCTAGAAAAAAAATCTAGAAAAAAATCTAGAAAAAAAATCTAGAAAAAAAATCTAGAAAAAAATCTAGAAAATAAATCGAGAAAAAAATCTAGAAAAAAAATCTAGAAAAAAAATCTAGAAAAAAAATCTAGAAAAAAAATCTAGAAAAAAATCTAGAAAAAAATCTAGAAAAAAATCTAGAAAAAAATCTAGAAAAAAATCTAGAAAATACATCTAAAAAAAAATCTAGAAAGAAATCTAGAAAAAAATCTAGAAAAAAAATCTAGAAAAAAATCTAGAAAAAAAATCTAGAAAAAAATCTAGAAAAAAAATCTAGAAAAAAAATCTAGAAAAAAATCTAGAAAATAAATCGAGAAAAAAATCTAGAAAAAAATCTAGAAAAAAAATCTAAAAAAAAATCTAGAAAAAAAATCTAGAAAAAAAATCTAGAAAAAAAATCTAGAAAAAAAATCTAGAAAAAAATCTAGAAAAAAATCTAGAAAAAAATCTAGAAAAAAAATCTAAAAAAAAATCTAGAAAAAAAATCTAGAAAAATAATCTAGAAAAAAATCTAGAAAGAAAATCTAGAAAAAAAATCTAGAAAAAAATCTAGAAAAAATTCTAGAAAATAAATCTAAAAAAAAATCTAGAAAAAAAATCTAGAAAAAAAATCTAGAAAAAAATCTAGAAAAAAAATCTAGAAAAAAAATCTAGAAAAAAATCTAGAAAAAAATCTAGAAAATAAATCTAAAAAAAAATCTAGAAAGGAATCTAGAAAATAATCTAGAAAAAAAATCTAGAAAAAAATCTAGAAAAAAAATCTAGAAAAAAATCTAGAAAAAAAATCTAGAAAAAAAATCTAGAAAAAAATCTAGAAAATAAATCGAGAAAAAAATCTAGAAAAAAATCTAGAAAAAAAATCTAAAAAAAATTCTAAAAAAAAATCTAGAAAATAAATCTAAAAAAAAATCTAGAAAATAAATCTAGAAAAAAAATCTAGAAAAAAAATCTAGAAAAAAATCTAGAAAAAAATCTAGAAAAAAATCTAGAAAATAAATCTAAAAAAAAATCTAGAAAAAAAATCTAGAAAATAAATCTAGAAAAAAAATCTAGAAAAAAAATCTAGAAAAAAAATCTAGAAAAAAATCTAGAAAAAAATCTAGAAAAAAATCTAGAAAAAAAATCTAAAAAAAAATCTAGAAAAAAAATCTAGAAAAAAAATCTAGAAAAAAATCTAGAAAAAAAATCTAGAAAAAAAATCTAGAAAAAAATCTAGAAAAAAATCTAGAAAATAAATCTAAAAAAAAATCTAGAAAGAAATCTAGAAAAAAATCTAGAAAAAAAATCTAGAAAAAAAATCTAGAAAAAAATCTAGAAAAAAAATCTAGAAAAAAATCTAGAAAATAAATCTAAAAAAAAATCTAGAAAAAAATCTAGAAAATAAATCTAGAAAAAAAATCTAGAAAAAAAATCTAGAAAAAACATCTAGAAAAAAAATCTAGAAAAAAAATCTAGAAAAAAAATCTAGAAAAAAATCTAGAAAAAAAATCTAGAAAAAAAATCTAGAAAAAAATCTAGAAAATAAATCGAGAAAAAAATCTAGAAAAAAATCTAGAAAATAAATCGAGAAAAAAATCTAGAAAAAAATCTAGAAAAAAATCTAGAAAAAAAATCTAGAAAAAAATCTAGAAAAAAATCTAGAAAAAAAATCTTGAAAAAAAATCTAGAAAAAAAATCTAGAAAAAAATCTAGAAAAAAATCTAGAAAAAAATCTAGAAAAAAAATCTAAAAAAAAATCTAGAAAAAAAATCTAGAAAAAAAATCTAGAAAAAAAATCTAGAAAAAAATCTAGAAAAAAATCTAGAAAATAAATCTAAAAAAAAATCTAGAAAGAAAATCTAGAAAAAAAATCTAGAAAAAAATCTAGAAAAAAAATCTAGAAAAAAATCTAGAAAATAAATCTAAAAAAAAATCTAGAAAAAAATCTAGAAAATAAATCTAGAAAAAAAATCTAGAAAAAAAATCTAGAAAAAACATCTAGAAGAAAATCTAGAAAAAAATCTAGAAAAAAAATCTAGAAAAAAAATCTAGAAAAAAAATCTAGAAAAAAATCTAGAAAAAAAATCTAGAAAAAAATCTAGAAAATAAATCTAGAAAAAAAATCTAGAAAAAAAATCTAGAAAAAACATCTAGAAGAAAATCTAGAAAAAAATCTAGAAAAAAAATCTAGAAAAAAAATCTAGAAAAAAATCTAGAAAAAAAATCTAGAAAGAAATCTAGAAAAAAAATCTAGAAAAAAAATCTAGAAAATAAATCTAGAAAAAAATCTAGAAAAAAAATCTAGAAAATAAATCTAGAAAAAAATCTAGAAAAAAAATCTAGAAAAAAATCTAGAAAATAAATCTAAAAAAAAATCTAGAAAAAAATCTAGAAAATAAATCTAGAAAAAAAATCTAGAAAAAAAATCTAGAAAAAACATCTAGAAAAAAAATCTAGAAAAAAAATCTAGAAAAAAAATCTAGAAAAAAATCTAGAAAAAAAATCTAGAAAAAAAATCTAGAAAAAAATCGAGAAAATAAATCGAGAAAAAAAATCTAGAAAAAAAATCTAGAAAAAAAATCTAGAAAATAAATCTAGAAAAAAATCTAGAAAAAAAATCTAGAAAAAAATCTAGAAAAAAAATCTAGAAAAAAAATCTAGAAAAAAATCTAGAAAAAAATCTAGAAAATAAATCTAAAAAAAAATCTAGAAAGAAATCTAGAAAAAAAATCTAGAAAAAAATCTAGAAAAAAAATCTAGAAAAAAAATCTAGAAAAAAATCTAGAAAATAAATCGAGAAAAAAATCTAGAAAAAAATCTAGAAAAAAAATCTCAAAAAAAATCTAGAAAAAAATCTAGAAAATAAATCTAAAAAAAAATCTAGAAAATAAATCTAGAAAAAAAATCTAGAAAAAAAATCTAGAAAAAAATCTAGAAAAAAATCTAGAAAAAAATCTAGAAAATAAATCGAGAAAAAAATCTAGAAAAAAATCTAGAAAAAAATCTAGAAAAAAAATCTAGAAAAAAATCTAGAAAAAAAATCTAGAAAAAAATCTAGAAAATAAATCTAAAAAAAAATCTAGAAAAAAAATCTAGAAAAAAAATCTAGAAAAAAAATCTAGAAAAAAATCTAGAAAAAAATCTAGAAAAAAATCTAGAAAAAAATCTAGAAAATAAATCTAAAAAAAAATCTAGAAAGAAATCTAGAAAAAAATCTAGAAAAAAAATCTAGAAAAAAATCTAGAAAAAAAATCTAGAAAAAAATCTAGAAAAAAAATCTAGAAAAAAAATCTAGAAAAAAATCTAGAAAATAAATCGAGAAAAAAATCTAGAAAAAAATCTAGAAAAAAAATCTAAAAAAAAATCTAGAAAAAAAATCTAGAAAAAAAATCTAGAAAAAAAATCTAGAAAAAAAATCTAGAAAAAAATCTAGAAAAAAATCTAGAAAAAAATCTAGAAAAAAAATCTAAAAAAAAATCTAGAAAAAAAATCTAGAAAAATAATCTAGAAAAAAATCTAGAAAAAAAATCTAGAAAAAAAATCTAGAAAAAAATCTAGAAAAAAATCTAGAAAATAAATCTAAAAAAAAATCTAGAAAAAAAATCTAGAAAAAAAATCTAGAAAAAAATCTAGAAAAAAAATCTAGAAAAAAAATCTAGAAAAAAATCTAGAAAAAAATCTAGAAAATAAATCTAAAAAAAAATCTAGAAAGAAATCTAGAAAATAATCTAGAAAAAAAATCTAGAAAAAAATCTAGAAAAAAAATCTAGAAAAAAATCTAGAAAAAAAATCTAGAAAAAAATCTAGAAAAAAAATCTAGAAAAAAAATCTAGAAAAAAATCTAGAAAAAAATCTAGAAAATAAATCTAAAAAAAAATCTAGAAAGAAATCTAGAAAATAATCTAGAAAAAAAATCTAGAAAAAAATCTAGAATAAAAATCTAGAAAAAAATCTAGAAAAAAAATCTAGAAAAAAAATCTAGAAAAAAATCGAGAAAATAAATCGAGAAAAAAATCTAGAAAAAAATCTAGAAAAAAAATCTCAAAAAAAATCTAAAAAAAAATCTAGAAAATAAATCTAAAAAAAAATCTAGAAAATAAATCTAGAAAAAAAATCTAGAAAAAAAATCTAGAAAAAAATCTAGAAAAAAATCTAGAAAAAAATCTAGAAAATAAATCGAGAAAAAAATCTAGAAAAAAATCTAGAAAAAAATCTAGAAAAAAAATCTAGAAAAAAATCTAGAAAAAAAATCTAGAAAAAAAATCTAGAAAAAAATCTAGAAAATAAATCTAAAAAAAAATCTAGAAAAAAAATCTAGAAAAAAAATCTAGAAAAAAAATCTAGAAAAAATTCTAGAAAAAAATCTAGAAGAAAATCTAGAAAAAAATCTAGAAAAAAATCTAGAAAATAAATCTAAAAAAAAATCTAGAAAGAAATCTAGAAAAAAATCTAGAAAAAAAATCTAGAAAAAAATCTAGAAAAAAAATCTAGAAAAAAATCTAGAAAAAAAATCTAGAAAAAAAATCTAGAAAAAAATCTAGAAAATAAATCGAGAAAAAAATCTAGAAAAAAATCTAGAAAAAAAATCTAAAAAAAAATCTAGAAAAAAAATCTAGAAAAAAAATCTAGAAAAAAAATCTAGAAAAAAAATCTAGAAAAAAATCTAGAAAAAAATCTAGAAAAAAATCTAGAAAAAAAATCTAAAAAAAAATCTAGAAAAAAAATCTAGAAAAATAATCTAGAAAAAAATCTAGAAAAAAAATCTAGAAAAAAAATCTAGAAAAAAATCTAGAAAAAAATCTAGAAAATAAATCTAAAAAAAAATCTAGAAAAAAAATCTAGAAAAAAAATCTAGAAAAAAATCTAGAAAAAAAATCTAGAAAAAAAATCTAGAAAAAAATCTAGAAAAAAATCTAGAAAATAAATCTAAAAAAAAATCTAGAAAGAAATCTAGAAAATAATCTAGAAAAAAAATCTAGAAAAAAATCTAGAAAAAAAATCTAGAAAAAAATCTAGAAAAAAAATCTAGAAAAAAAATCTAGAAAAAAAATCTAGAAAAAAAATCTAGAAAAAAATCTAGAAAAAAAATCTAGAAAAAAAATCTAGAAAAAAATCTAGAAAAAAATCTAGAAAATAAATCTAAAAAAAAATCTAGAAAGAAATCTAGAAAATAATCTAGAAAAAAAATCTAGAAAAAAATCTAGAAAAAAAATCTAGAAAAAAATCTAGAAAAAAAATCTAGAAAAAAAATCTAGAAAAAAATCGAGAAAATAAATCGAGAAAAAAATCTAGAAAAAAATCTAGAAAAAAAATCTAAAAAAAAATCTAAAAAAAAATCTAGAAAATAAATCTAAAAAAAAATCTAGAAAATAAATCTAGAAAAAAAATCTAGAAAAAAAATCTAGAAAAAAATCTAGAAAAAAATCTAGAAAAAAATCTAGAAAATAAATCTAAAAAAAAATCTAGAAAAAAAATCTAGAAAAAAAATCTAGAAAAAAAATCTAGAAAAAAATCTAGAAAATAAATCGAGAAAAAAATCTAGAAAAAAATCTAGAAAAAAAATCTAAAAAAAATTCTAAAAAAAAATCTAGAAAATAAATCTAAAAAAAAATCTAGAAAATAAATCTAGAAAAAAAATCTAGAAAAAAAATCTAGAAAAAAATCTAGAAAAAAATCTAGAAAAAAATCTAGAAAATAAATCTAAAAAAAAATCTAGAAAAAAAATCTAGAAAAAAAATCTAGAAAAAAAATCTAGAAAATAAATCTAGAAAAAAAATCTAGAAAAAAAATCTAGAAAAAAAATCTAGAAAAAAATCTAGAAAAAAATCTAGAAAATAAATCTAGAAAAAAAATCTAGAAAAAAAATCTAGAAAAAACATCTAGAAAAAAAATCTAGAAAAAAAATCTAGAAAAAAAATCTAGAAAAAAATCTAGAAAAAAAATCTAGAAAAAAAATCTAGAAAAAAATCTAGAAAATAAATCGAGAAAAAAATCTAGAAAAAAATCTAGAAAATAAATCGAGAAAAAAATCTAGAAAAAAATCTAGAAAAAAATCTAGAAAAAAAATCTAGAAAAAAATCTAGAAAAAAATCTAGAAAAAAAATCTAGAAAAAAAATCTAGAAAAAAAATCTAGAAAAAAATCTAGAAAAAAATCTAGAAAAAAAATCTAAAAAAAAATCTAGAAAAAAAATCTAGAAAAAAAATCTAGAAAAAAAATCTAGAAAAAAATCTAGAAAAAAATCTAGAAAATAAATCTAAAAAAAAATCTAGAAAGAAAATCTAGAAAAAAAATCTAGAAAAAAATCTAGAAAAAAAATCTAGAAAAAAATCTAGAAAATAAATCTAAAAAAAAATCTAGAAAAAAATCTAGAAAATAAATCTAGAAAAAAAATCTAGAAAAAAAATCTAGAAAAAACATCTAGAAGAAAATCTAGAAAAAAATCTAGAAAAAAAATCTAGAAAAAAAATCTAGAAAAAAAATCTAGAAAAAAATCTAGAAAAAAAATCTAGAAAAAAATCTAGAAAATAAATCTAGAAAAAAAATCTAGAAAAAAAATCTAGAAAAAACATCTAGAAGAAAATCTAGAAAAACATCTAGAAAAAAAATCTAGAAAAAAAATCTAGAAAAAAATCTAGAAAAAAAATCTAGAAAGAAATCTAGAAAAAAAATCTAGAAAAAAAATCTAGAAAATAAATCTAGAAAAAAATCTAGAAAAAAAATCTAGAAAATAAATCTAGAAAAAAATCTAGAAAAAAAATCTAGAAAAAAATCTAGAAAATAAATCTAAAAAAAAATCTAGAAAAAAATCTAGAAAATAAATCTAGAAAAAAAATCTAGAAAAAAAATCTAGAAAAAACATCTAGAAAAAAAATCTAGAAAAAAAATCTAGAAAAAAAATCTAGAAAAAAATCTAGAAAAAAAATCTAGAAAAAAAATCTAGAAAAAAATCGAGAAAATAAATCGAGAAAAAAAATCTAGAAAAAAAATCTAGAATAAAAATCTAGAAAATAAATCTAGAAAAAAATCTAGAAAAAAAATCTAGAAAAAAATCTAGAAAAAAAATCTAGAAAAAAAATCTAGAAAAAAATCTAGAAAAAAATCTAGAAAATAAATCTAAAAAAAAATCTAGAAAGAAATCTAGAAAAAAAATCTAGAAAAAAATCTAGAAAAAAAATCTAGAAAAAAAATCTAGAAAAAAATCTAGAAAATAAATCGAGAAAAAAATCTAGAAAAAAATCTAGAAAAAAAATCTCAAAAAAAATCTAGAAAAAAATCTAGAAAATAAATCTAAAAAAAAATCTAGAAAATAAATCTAGAAAAAAAATCTAGAAAAAAAATCTAGAAAAAAATCTAGAAAAAAATCTAGAAAAAAATCTAGAAAATAAATCTAAAAAAAAATCTAGAAAAAAAATCTAGAAAAAAAATCTAGAAAAAAATCTAGAAAAAAAATCTAGAAAAAAAATCTAGAAAAAAATCTAGAAAAAAAATCTAGAAAAAAAATCTAGAAAAAAATCTAGAAAATAAATCGAGAAAAAAATCTAGAAAAAAATCTAGAAAAAAATCTAGAAAAAAAATCTAGAAAAAAATCTAGAAAAAAAATCTAGAAAAAAAATCTAGAAAAAAATCTAGAAAATAAATCTAAAAAAAAATCTAGAAAAAAAATCTAGAAAAAAAATCTAGAAAAAAAATCTAGAAAAAAATCTAGAAAAAAATCTAGAAAAAAATCTAGAAAAAAATCTAGAAAAAAATCTAGAAAATAAATCTAAAAAAAAATCTAGAAAGAAATCTAGAAAAAAATCTAGAAAAAAAATCTAGAAAAAAATCTAGAAAAAAAATCTAGAAAAAAATCTAGAAAAAAAATCTAGAAAAAAAATCTAGAAAAAAATCTAGAAAATAAATCGAGAAAAAAATCTAGAAAAAAATCTAGAAAAAAAATCTAAAAAAAAATCTAAAAAAAAATCTAGAAAATAAATCTAAAAAAAAATCTAGAAAATAAATCTAGAAAAAAAATCTAGAAAAAAAATCTAGAAAAAAATCTAGAAAAAAATCTAGAAAAAAATCTAGAAAATAAATCTAAAAAAAAATCTAGAAAAAAAATCTAGAAAAAAAATCTAGAAAAAAAATCTAGAAAATAAATCTAGAAAAAAAATCTAGAAAAAAAATCTAGAAAAAAAATCTAGAAAAAAATCTAGAAAAAAATCTAGAAAAAAATCTAGAAAAAAAATCTAAAAAAAATCTAGAAAAAAAATCTAGAAAAAAAATCTAGAAAAAAATCTAGAAAAAAAATCTAGAAAAAAAATCTAGAAAAAAATCTAGAAAAAAATCTAGAAAATAAATCTAAAAAAAAATCTAGAAAGAAATCTAGAAAAAAATCTAGAAAAAAAATCTAGAAAATAAATCTAGAAAAAAATCTAGAAAAAAAATCTAGAAAAAAATCTAGAAAATAAATCTAAAAAAAAATCTAGAAAAAAATCTAGAAAATAAATCTAGAAAAAAAATCTAGAAAAAAAATCTAGAAAAAACATCTAGAAAAAAAATCTAGAAAAAAAATCTAGAAAAAAAATCTAGAAAAAAATCTAGAAAAAAAATCTAGAAAAAAAATCTAGAAAAAAATCTAGAAAATAAATCGAGAAAAAAATCTAGAAAAAAATCTAGAAAAAAATCTAGAAAAAAAATCTAGAAAAAAATCTAGAAAAAAATCTAGAAAATAAATCTAAAAAAAAATCTAGAAAATAAATCTAGAAAAAAAATCTAGAAAAAAAATCTAAAAAAAAATCTAGAAAGAAATCTAGAAAATAATCTAGAAAAAAAATCTAGAAAAAAATCTAGAAAAAAAATCTAGAAAAAAATCTAGAAAATAAATCTAAAAAAAAATCTAGAAAAAAAATCTAGAAAAAAAATCTAGAAAAAAAATCTAGAAAAAAATCTAGAAAAAAATCTAGAAAAAAATCTAGAAAAAAATCTAGAAAAAAATCTAGAAAATAAATCTAAAAAAAAATCTAGAAAGAAATCTAGAAAAAAATCTAGAAAAAAAATCTAGAAAAAAATCTAGAAAAAAAATCTAGAAAAAAATCTAGAAAAAAAATCTAGAAAAAAAATCTAGAAAAAAATCTAGAAAATAAATCGAGAAAAAAATCTAGAAAAAAATCTAGAAAAAAAATCTAAAAAAAAATCTAAAAAAAAATCTAGAAAATAAATCTAAAAAAAAATCTAGAAAATAAATCTAGAAAAAAAATCTAGAAAAAAAATCTAGAAAAAAATCTAGAAAAAAATCTAGAAAAAAATCTAGAAAATAAATCTAAAAAAAAATCTAGAAAAAAAATCTAGAAAAAAAATCTAGAAAAAAAATCTAGAAAATAAATCTAGAAAAAAAATCTAGAAAAAAAATCTAGAAAAAAAATCTAGAAAAAAATCTAGAAAAAAATCTAGAAAAAAATCTAGAAAAAAAATCTAAAAAAAATCTAGAAAAAAAATCTAGAAAAAAAATCTAGAAAAAAATCTAGAAAAAAAATCTAGAAAAAAAATCTAGAAAAAAATCTAGAAAAAAATCTAGAAAATAAATCTAAAAAAAAATCTAGAAAGAAATCTAGAAAAAAATCTAGAAAAAAAATCTAGAAAATAAATCTAGAAAAAAATCTAGAAAAAAAATCTAGAAAAAAATCTAGAAAATAAATCTAAAAAAAAATCTAGAAAAAAATCTAGAAAATAAATCTAGAAAAAAAATCTAGAAAAAAAATCTAGAAAAAACATCTAGAAAAAAAATCTAGAAAAAAAATCTAGAAAAAAAATCTAGAAAAAAATCTAGAAAAAAAATCTAGAAAAAAAATCTAGAAAAAAATCTAGAAAATAAATCGAGAAAAAAATCTAGAAAAAAATCTAGAAAAAAATCTAGAAAAAAAATCTAGAAAAAAATCTAGAAAAAAATCTAGAAAATAAATCTAAAAAAAAATCTAGAAAATAAATCTAGAAAAAAAATCTAGAAAAAAAATCTAAAAAAAAATCTAGAAAGAAATCTAGAAAATAATCTAGAAAAAAAATCTAGAAAAAAATCTAGAAAAAAAATCTAGAAAAAAATCTAGAAAAAAAATCTAGAAAAAAAATCTAGAAAAAAATCTAGAAAATAAATCGAGAAAAAAATCTAGAAAAAAATCTAGAAAAAAAATCTAAAAAAAAATCTAAAAAAAAATCTAGAAAATAAATCTAAAAAAAAATCTAGAAAATAAATCTAGAAAAAAAATCTAGAAAAAAAATCTAGAAAAAAATCTAGAAAAAAATCTAGAAAAAAATCTAAAAAAAAATCTAGAAAAAAAATCTAGAAAAAAAATCTAGAAAAAAAATCTAGAAAATAAATCTAGAAAAAAAATCTAGAAAAAAAATCTAGAAAAAAAATCTAGAAAAAAATCTAGAAAAAAATCTAGAAAAAAATCTAGAAAAAAAATCTAAAAAAAAATCTAGAAAAAAAATCTAGAAAAAAAATCTAGAAAAAAATCTAGAAAAAAAATCTAGAAAAAAAATCTAGAAAAAAATCTAGAAAAAAATCTAGAAAATAAATCTAAAAAAAAATCTAGAAAAAAAATCTAAAAAAAAATCTAGAAAAAAAATCTAGAAAAAAAATCTAGAAAAAAAATCTAGAAAAAAATCTAGAAAAAAATCTAGAAAAAAATCTAGAAAAAAAATCTAAAAAAAAATCTAGAAAAAAAATCTAGAAAAAAAATCTAGAAAAAAAATCTAGAAAAAAATCTAGAAAAAAATCTAGAAAATAAATCTAAAAAAAAATCTAGAAAGAAAATCTAGAAAAAAAATCTAGAAAAAAATCTAGAAAAAAAATCTAGAAAAAAATCTAGAAAATAAATCTAAAAAAAAATCTAGAAAAAAATCTAGAAAATAAATCTAGAAAAAAAATCTAGAAAAAAAATCTAGAAAAAACATCTAGAAGAAAATCTAGAAAAAAATCTAGAAAAAAAATCTAGAAAAAAAATCTAGAAAAAAAATCTAGAAAAAAATCTAGAAAAAAAATCTAGAAAAAAATCTAGAAAATAAATCTAGAAAAAAAATCTAGAAAAAAAATCTAGAAAAAACATCTAGAAGAAAATCTAGAAAAAAATCTAGAAAAAAAATCTAGAAAAAAAATCTAGAAAAAAATCTAGAAAAAAAATCGAGAAAAAAATCTAGAAAAAAATCTAGAAAAAAAATCTAAAAAAAAATCTAAAAAAAAATCTAGAAAATAAATCTAAAAAAAAATCTAGAAAATAAATCTAGAAAAAAAATCTAGAAAAAAAATCTAGAAAAAAATCTAGAAAAAAATCTAGAAAAAAATCTAGAAAATAAATCTAAAAAAAAATCTAGAAAAAAAATCTAGAAAAAAAATCTAGAAAAAAAATCTAGAAAATAAATCTAGAAAAAAAATCTAGAAAAAAAATCTAGAAAAAAAATCTAGAAAAAAATCTAGAAAAAAATCTAGAAAAAAATCTAGAAAAAAAATCTAAAAAAAAATCTAGAAAAAAAATCTAGAAAAAAAATCTAGAAAAAAATCTAGAAAAAAAATCTAGAAAAAAAATCTAGAAAAAAATCTAGAAAAAAATCTAGAAAATAAATCTAAAAAAAAATCTAGAAAAAAAATCTAAAAAAAAATCTAGAAAAAAAATCTAGAAAAAAAATCTAGAAAAAAAATCTAGAAAAAAATCTAGAAAAAAATCTAGAAAAAAATCTAGAAAAAAAATCTAAAAAAAAATCTAGAAAAAAAATCTAGAAAAAAAATCTAGAAAAAAAATCTAGAAAAAAATCTAGAAAAAAATCTAGAAAATAAATCTAAAAAAAAATCTAGAAAGAAAATCTAGAAAAAAAATCTAGAAAAAAATCTAGAAAAAAAATCTAGAAAAAAATCTAGAAAATAAATCTAAAAAAAAATCTAGAAAAAAATCTAGAAAATAAATCTAGAAAAAAAATCTAGAAAAAAAATCTAGAAAAAACATCTAGAAGAAAATCTAGAAAAAAATCTAGAAAAAAAATCTAGAAAAAAAATCTAGAAAAAAAATCTAGAAAAAAATCTAGAAAAAAAATCTAGAAAAAAATCTAGAAAATAAATCTAGAAAAAAAATCTAGAAAAAAAATCTAGAAAAAACATCTAGAAGAAAATCTAGAAAAAAATCTAGAAAAAAAATCTAGAAAAAAAATCTAGAAAAAAATCTAGAAAAAAAATCTAGAAAGAAATCTAGAAAAAAAATCTAGAAAAAAAATCTAGAAAATAAATCTAGAAAAAAATCTAGAAAAAAAATCTAGAAAATAAATCTAGAAAAAAATCTAGAAAAAAAATCTAGAAAAAAATCTAGAAAATAAATCTAAAAAAAAATCTAGAAAAAAATCTAGAAAATAAATCTAGAAAAAAAATCTAGAAAAAAAATCTAGAAAAAAAATCTAGAAAAAAATCTAGAAAAAAAATCTAGAAAAAAAATCTAGAAAAAAATCGAGAAAATAAATCGAGAAAAAAAATCTAGAAAAAAAATCTAGAAAAAAAATCTAGAAAATAAATCTAGAAAAAAATCTAGAAAAAAAATCTAGAAAAAAATCTAGAAAAAAAATCTAGAAAAAAAATCTAGAAAAAAATCTAGAAAAAAATCTAGAAAATAAATCTAAAAAAAAATCTAGAAAGAAATCTAGAAAAAAAATCTAGAAAAAAATCTAGAAAAAAAATCTAGAAAAAAAATCTAGAAAAAAATCTAGAAAATAAATCGAGAAAAAAATCTAGAAAAAAATCTAGAAAAAAAATCTCAAAAAAAATCTAGAAAAAAATCGAGAAAATAAATCTAAAAAAAAATCTAGAAAATAAATCTAGAAAAAAAATCTAGAAAAAAAATCTAGAAAAAAATCTAGAAAAAAATCTAGAAAAAAATCTAGAAAATAAATCTAAAAAAAAATCTAGAAAAAAAATCTAGAAAAAAAATCTAGAAAAAAATCTAGAAAAAAAATCTAGAAAAAAAATCTAGAAAAAAATCTAGAAAAAAAATCTAGAAAAAAAATCTAGAAAAAAATCTAGAAAATAAATCGAGAAAAAAATCTAGAAAAAAATCTAGAAAAAAATCTAGAAAAAAAATCTAGAAAAAAATCTAGAAAAAAAATCTAGAAAAAAAATCTAGAAAAAAATCTAGAAAATAAATCTAAAAAAAAATCTAGAAAAAAAATCTAGAAAAAAAATCTAGAAAAAAAATCTAGAAAAAAATCTAGAAAAAAATCTAGAAAAAAATCTAGAAAAAAATCTAGAAAAAAATCTAGAAAATAAATCTAAAAAAAAATCTAGAAAGAAATCTAGAAAAAAATCTAGAAAAAAAATCTAGAAAAAAATCTAGAAAAAAAATCTAGAAAAAAATCTAGAAAAAAAATCTAGAAAAAAAATCTAGAAAAAAATCTAGAAAATAAATCGAGAAAAAAATCTAGAAAAAAATCTAGAAAAAAAATCTAAAAAGAAATCTAAAAAAAAATCTAGAAAATAAATCTAAAAAAAAATCTAGAAAATAAATCTAGAAAAAAAATCTAGAAAAAAAATCTAGAAAAAAATCTAGAAAAAAATCTAGAAAAAAATCTAGAAAATAAATCTAAAAAAAAATCTAGAAAAAAAATCTAGAAAAAAAATCTAGAAAAAAAATCTAGAAAATAAATCTAGAAAAAAAATCTAGAAAAAAAATCTAGAAAAAAAATCTAGAAAAAAATCTAGAAAAAAAATCTAGAAAAAAAATCTAGAAAATAAATCTAGAAAAAAAATCTAGAAAAAAAATCTAGAAAAAAAATCTAGAAAAAAATCTAGAAAAAAATCTAGAAAAAAATCTAGAAAAAAAATCTAAAAAAAAATCTAGAAAAAAAATCTAGAAAAAAAATCTAGAAAAAAATCTAGAAAAAAAATCTAGAAAAAAAATCTAGAAAAAAATCTAGAAAATAAATCTAAAAAAAAATCTAGAAAGAAATCTAGAAAAAAATCTAGAAAAAAAATCTAGAAAATAAATCTAGAAAAAAATCTAGAAAAAAAATCTAGAAAAAAAATCTAGAAAAAACATCTAGAAAAAAAATCTAGAAAAAAAATCTAGAAAAAAAATCTAGAAAAAAATCTAGAAAAAAAATCTAGAAAAAAAATCTAGAAAAAAATCTAGAAAATAAATCGAGAAAAAAATCTAGAAAAAAATCTAGAAAAAAATCTAGAAAAAAAATCTAGAAAAAAATCTAGAAAAAAATCTAGAAAATAAATCTAAAAAAAAATCTAGAAAATAAATCTAGAAAAAAAATCTAGAAAAAAAATCTAAAAAAAAATCTAGAAAGAAATCTAGAAAATAATCTAGAAAAAAAATCTAGAAAAAAATCTAGAAAAAAAATCTAGAAAAAAATATAGAAAAAAAATCTAGAAAAAAAATCTAGAAAAAAATCTAGAAAATAAATCGAGAAAAAAATCTAGAAAAAAATCTAGAAAAAAAATCTAAAAAAAAATCTAAAAAAAAATCTAGAAAATAAATCTAAAAAAAAATCTAGAAAATAAATCTAGAAAAAAAATCTAGAAAAAAAATCTAGAAAAAAATCTAGAAAAAAATCTAGAAAAAAATCTAGAAAATAAATCTAAAAAAAAATCTAGAAAAAAAATCTAGAAAAAAAATCTAGAAAAAAAATCTAGAAAAAAATCTAGAAAAAAAATCTAGAAAGAAATCTAGAAAAAAAATCTAGAAAAAAAATCTAGAAAATAAATCTAGAAAAAAATCTAGAAAAAAAATCTAGAAAATAAATCTAGAAAGAAATCTAGAAAAAAAATCTAGAAAAAAAATCTAGAAAATAAATCTAGAAAAAAATCTAGAAAAAAAATCTAGAAAAAAATCTAGAAAATAAATCTAAAAAAAAATCTAGAAAAAAATCTAGAAAATAAATCTAGAAAAAAAATCTAGAAAAAAAATCTAGAAAAAACATCTAGAAAAAAAATCTAGAAAAAAAATCTAGAAAAAAATCTAGAAAAAAATCTAGAAAAAAATCTAGAAAATAAATCTAAAAAAAAATCTAGAAAGAAAATCTAGAAAAAAAATCTAGAAAAAAATCTAGAAAAAAAATCTAGAAAAAAATCTAGAAAATAAATCTAAAAAAAAATCTAGAAAAAAATCTAGAAAATAAATCTAGAAAAAAAATCTAGAAAAAAAATCTAGAAAAAACATCTAGAAGAAAATCTAGAAAAAAATCTAGAAAAAAAATCTAGAAAAAAAATCTAGAAAAAAAATCTAGAAAAAAATCTAGAAAAAAAATCTAGAAAGAAATCTAGAAAAAAAATCTAGAAAAAAAATCTAGAAAATAAATCTAGAAAAAAATCTAGAAAAAAAATCTAGAAAATAAATCTAGAAAAAAATCTAGAAAAAAAATCTAGAAAAAAATCTAGAAAATAAATCTAAAAAAAAATCTAGAAAAAAATCTAGAAAATAAATCTAGAAAAAAAATCTAGAAAAAAAATCTAGAAAAAACATCTAGAAGAAAATCTAGAAAAAAATCTAGAAAAAAAATCTAGAAAAAAAATCTAGAAAAAAAATCTAGAAAAAAATCTAGAAAAAAAATCTAGAAAGAAATCTAGAAAAAAAATCTAGAAAAAAAATCTAGAAAATAAATCTAGAAAAAAATCTAGAAAAAAAATCTAGAAAATAAATCTAGAAAAAAATCTAGAAAAAAAATCTAGAAAAAAATCTAGAAAATAAATCTAAAAAAAAATCTAGAAAAAAATCTAGAAAATAAATCTAGAAAAAAAATCTAGAAAAAAAATCTAGAAAAAACATCTAGAAAAAAAATCTAGAAAAAAAATCTAGAAAAAAAATCTAGAAAAAAATCTAGAAAAAAAATCTAGAAAAAAAATCTAGAAAATAAATCTAGAAAAAAAATCTAGAAAAAAAATCTAGAAAAAAATCTAGAAAAAAATCTAGAAAAAAATCTAGAAAATAAATCTAAAAAAAAATCAAGAAAAAAAATCTAGAAAAAAAATCTAGAAAAAAATCTAGAAAAAAAATCTAGAAAAAAAATCTAGAAAAAAATCTAGAAAAAAATCTAGAAAATAAATCTAAAAAAAAATCTAGAAAATAAATCTAGAAAAAAAATCTAGAAAAAAAATCTAGAAAAAAAATCTAGAAAGAAATCTAGAAAAAAATCTAGAAAAAAATCTAGAAAATAAATCTAAAAAAAAATCTAGAAAAAAAATCTAGAAAAAAAATCTAGAAAAAAATCTAGAAAAAAAATCTAGAAAAAAAATCTAGAAAAAAATCTAGAAAAAAATCTAGAAAATAAATCTAAAAAAAAATCTAGAAAGAAATCTAGAAAAAAATCTAGAAAAAAAATCTAGAAAAAAATCTAGAAAAAAAATCTAGAAAAAAATCTAGAAAAAAAATCTAGAAAAAAAATCTAGAAAAAAAATCTAGAAAAAACATCTAGAAAAAAAATCTAGAAAAAAAATCTAGAAAAAAAATCTAGAAAAAAATCTAGAAAAAAAATCTAGAAAAAAATCTAGAAAATAAATCTAAAAAAAAATCTAGAAAAAAATCTAGAAAATAAATCTAGAAAAAAAATCTAGAAAAAAAATCTAGAAAAAACATCTAGAAGAAAATCTAGAAAAAAATCTAGAAAAAAAATCTAGAAAAAAAATCTAGAAAAAAATCTAGAAAAAAAATCTAGAAAAAAATCTAGAAAAAAAATCTAGAAAAAAATCTAGAAAATAAATCTAAAAAAAAATCTAGAAAAAAATCTAGAAAATAAATCTAGAAAAAAAATCTAGAAAAAAAATCTAGAAAAAACATCTAGAAAAAAAATCTAGAAAAAAAATCTAGAAAAAAAATCTAGAAAAAAATCTAGAAAAAAAATCTAGAAAAAAAATCTAGAAAAAAATCTAGAAAAAAAATCTAGAAAGAAATCTAGAAAAAAAATCTAGAAAAAAAATCTAGAAAATAAATCTAGAAAAAAATCTAGAAAAAAAATCTAGAAAATAAATCTAGAAAAAAATCTAGAAAAAAAATCTAGAAAAAAATCTAGAAAATAAATCTAAAAAAAAATCTAGAAAAAAATCTAGAAAATAAATCTAGAAAAAAAATCTAGAAAAAAAATCTAGAAAAAACATCTAGAAGAAAATCTAGAAAAAAATCTAGAAAAAAAATCTAGAAAAAAAATCTAGAAAAAAAATCTAGAAAAAAATCTAGAAAAAAAATCTAGAAAGAAATCTAGAAAAAAAATCTAGAAAAAAAATCTAGAAAATAAATCTAGAAAAAAATCTAGAAAAAAAATCTAGAAAATAAATCTAGAAAAAAATCTAGAAAAAAAATCTAGAAAAAAATCTAGAAAATAAATCAAAAAAAAAATCTAGAAAAAAATCTAGAAAATAAATCTAGAAAAAAAATCTAGAAAAAAAATCTAGAAAAAACATCTAGAAAAAAAATCTAGAAAAAAAATCTAGAAAAAAAATCTAGAAAAAAATCTAGAAAAAAAATCTAGAAAAAAAATCTAGAAAAAAATCGAGAAAATAAATCGAGAAAAAAAATCTAGAAAAAAAATCGAGAAAAAAAATCTAGAAAATAAATCTAGAAAAAAATCTAGAAAAAAAATCTAGAAAAAAATCTAGAAAAAAAATCTAGAAAAAAAATCTAGAAAAAAATCTAGAAAAAAATCTAGAAAATAAATCTAAAAAAAAATCTAGAAAGAAATCTAGAAAAAAAATCTAGAAAAAAATCTAGAAAAAAAATCTAGAAAAAAAATCTAGAAAAAAATCGAGAAAATAAATCGAGAAAAAAATCTAGAAAAAAATCTAGAAAAAAAATCTCAAAAAAAATCTAGAAAAAAATCTAGAAAAAAAATCTAAAAAAAAATCTAGAAAATAAATCTAGAAAAAAAATCTAGAAAAAAAATCTAGAAAAAAATCTAGAAAAAAATCTAGAAAAAAATCTAGAAAATAAATCTAAAAAAAAATCTAGAAAAAAAATCTAGAAAAAAATCTAGAAAAAAAATCTAGAAAAAAAATCTAGAAAAAAATCTAGAAAATAAATCGAGAAAAAAATCTAGAAAAAAATCTAGAAAAAAAATCTAGAAAAAAAATCTAGAAAATAAATCTAGAAAAAAATCTAGAAAAAAAATCTAGAAAAAAATCTAGAAAATAAATCTAAAAAAAAATCTAGAAAAAAATCTAGAAAAAAAATCTAGAAAAAAAATCTAGAAAAAAATCTAGAAAATAAATCGAGAAAAAAATCTAGAAAAAAATCTAGAAAAAAAATCTAGAAAAAAAATCTAGAAAATAAATCTAGAAAAAAATCTAGAAAAAAAATCTAGAAAAAAATCTAGAAATTAAATCTAAAAAAAAATCTAGAAAAAAATCTAGAAAATAAATCTAGAAAAAAAATCTAGAAAAAAAATCTAGAAAAAACATCTAGAAAAAAAATCTAGAAAAAAAATCTAGAAAAAAAATCTAAAAAAAAATCTAGAAAATAAATCTAGAAAAAAAATCTAGAAAAAAAATCTAGAAAAAAATCTAGAAAAAAATCTAGAAAAAAATCTAGAAAATAAATCTAAAAAAAAATCTAGAAAAAAAATCTAGAAAAAAATCTAGAAAAAAAATCTAGAAAAAAAATCTAGAAAAAAATCTAGAAAATAAATCGAGAAAAAAATCTAGAAAAAAATCTAGAAAAAAAATCTAGAAAAAAAATCTAGAAAATAAATCTAGAAAAAAATCTAGAAAAAAAATCTAGAAAAAAATCTAGAAAATAAATCTAAAAAAAAATCTAGAAAAAAATCTAGAAAATAAATCTAGAAAAAAAATCTAGAAAAAAAATCTAGAAAAAACATCTAGAAAAAAAATCTAGAAAAAAAATCTAGAAAAAAAATCTAGAAAAAAATCTAGAAAAAAAATCTAGAAAAAAATCTAGAAAAAAAATCTAGAAAAAAAATCTAGAAAATAATCTAGAAAAAAATCTAGAAAATAAATCTAAAAAAAAATCTAGAAAATAAATCTAGAAAAAAAATCTAGAAAAAAAATCTAGAAAAAAAATCTAGAAAAAAATCTAGAAAAAAATCTAGAAAAAAATCTAGAAAAAAAATCTAAAAAAAAATCTAGAAAAAAAATCTAGAAAAAAAATCTAGAAAAAAATCTAGAAAAAAAATCTAGAAAAAAAATCTAGAAAAAAATCTAGAAAAAAATCTAGAAAATAAATCTAAAAAAAAATCTAGAAAGAAATCTAGAAAAAAATCTAGAAAAAAAATCTAGAAAAAAATCTAGAAAAAAAATCTAGAAAAAAATCTAGAAAAAAAATCTAGAAAAAAAATCTAGAAAAAAATATAGAAAATAAATCGAGAAAAAAATCTAGAAAAAAATCTAGAAAAAAAATCTAGAAAAAAAATCTAGAAAATAAATCTAGAAAAAAATCTAGAAAAAAAATCTAGAAAAAAATCTAGAAAATAAATCTAAAAAAAAATCTAGAAAAAAATCTAGAAAATAAATCTAGAAAAAAAATCTAGAAAAAAAATCTAGAAAAAACATCTAGAAAAAAAATCTAGAAAAAAAATCTAGAAAAAAAATCTAGAAAAAAATCTAGAAAAAAAATCTAGAAAAAAAATCTAGAAAAAAATCTAGAAAATAAATCGAGAAAAAAATCTAGAAAAAAATCTAGAAAAAAATCTAGAAAAAAAATCTAGAAAAAAATCTAGAAAAAAATCTAGAAAAAAATCTAGAAAAAAATCTAGAAAAAAATCTAGAAAAAAAATCTAAAAAAAATTCTAGAAAATAAATCTAGAAAAAAAAAAATCTAGAAAAAAATCTAGAAAAAAATCTAGAAAAAAATCTAGAAAATAAATCTAAAAAAAAATCTAGAAAAAAAATCTAGAAAAAAAATCTAGAAAAAAATCTAGAAAAAAAATCTAGAAAAAAAATCTAGAAAAAAATCTAGAAAAAAATCTAGAAAATAAATCTAAAAAAAAATCTAGAAAGAAATCTAGAAAAAAATCTAGAAAAAAAATCTAGAAAAAAATCTAGAAAAAACATCTAGAAAAAAATCTAGAAAAAAAATCTAGAAAAAAAATCTAGAAAAAAATCTAGAAAAAAAATCTAGAAAAAAAATCTAGAAAAAAATCTAGAAAAAAAATCTAGAAAGAAATCTAGAAAAAAAATCTAGAAAAAAAATCTAGAAAATAAATCTAGAAAAAAATCTAGAAAAAAAATCTAGAAAATAAATCTAGAAAAAAATCTAGAAAAAAAATCTAGAAAAAAATCTAGAAAATAAATCTAAAAAAAAATCTAGAAAAAAATCTAGAAAATAAATCTAGAAAAAAAATCTAGAAAAAAAATCTAGAAAAAACATCTAGAAGAAAATCTAGAAAAAAATCTAGAAAAAAAATCTAGAAAAAAAATCTAGAAAAAAAATCTAGAAAAAAATCTAGAAAAAAAATCTAGAAAGAAATCTAGAAAAAAAATCTAGAAAAAAAATCTAGAAAATAAATCTAGAAAAAAATCTAGAAAAAAAATCTAGAAAATAAATCTAGAAAAAAATCTAGAAAAAAAATCTAGAAAAAAATCTAGAAAATAAATCAAAAAAAAAATCTAGAAAAAAATCTAGAAAATAAATCTAGAAAAAAAATCTAGAAAAAAAATCTAGAAAAAACATCTAGAAAAAAAATCTAGAAAAAAAATCTAGAAAAAAAATCTAGAAAAAAATCTAGAAAAAAAATCTAGAAAAAAAATCTAGAAAAAAATCGAGAAAATAAATCGAGAAAAAAAATCTAGAAAAAAAATCGAGAAAAAAAATCTAGAAAATAAATCTAGAAAAAAATCTAGAAAAAAAATCTAGAAAAAAATCTAGAAAAAAAATCTAGAAAAAAAATCTAGAAAAAAATCTAGAAAAAAATCTAGAAAATAAATCTAAAAAAAAATCTAGAAAGAAATCTAGAAAAAAAATCTAGAAAAAAATCTAGAAAAAAAATCTAGAAAAAAAATCTAGAAAAAAATCGAGAAAATAAATCGAGAAAAAAATCTAGAAAAAAATCTAGAAAAAAAATCTCAAAAAAAATCTAGAAAAAAATCTAGAAAAAAAATCTAAAAAAAAATCTAGAAAATAAATCTAGAAAAAAAATCTAGAAAAAAAATCTAGAAAAAAATCTAGAAAAAAATCTAGAAAAAAATCTAGAAAATAAATCTAAAAAAAAATCTAGAAAAAAAATCTAGAAAAAAATCTAGAAAAAAAATCTAGAAAAAAAATCTAGAAAAAAATCTAGAAAATAAATCGAGAAAAAAATCTAGAAAAAAATCTAGAAAAAAAATCTAGAAAAAAAATCTAGAAAATAAATCTAGAAAAAAATCTAGAAAAAAAATCTAGAAAAAAATCTAGAAAATAAATCTAAAAAAAAATCTAGAAAAAAATCTAGAAAAAAAATCTAGAAAAAAAATCTAGAAAAAAATCTAGAAAATAAATCGAGAAAAAAATCTAGAAAAAAATCTAGAAAAAAAATCTAGAAAAAAAATCTAGAAAATAAATCTAGAAAAAAATCTAGAAAAAAAATCTAGAAAAAAATCTAGAAATTAAATCTAAAAAAAAATCTAGAAAAAAATCTAGAAAATAAATCTAGAAAAAAAATCTAGAAAAAAAATCTAGAAAAAACATCTAGAAAAAAAATCTAGAAAAAAAATCTAGAAAAAAAATCTAAAAAAAAATCTAGAAAATAAATCTAGAAAAAAAATCTAGAAAAAAAATCTAGAAAAAAATCTAGAAAAAAATCTAGAAAAAAATCTAGAAAATAAATCTAAAAAAAAATCTAGAAAAAAAATCTAGAAAAAAATCTAGAAAAAAAATCTAGAAAAAAAATCTAGAAAAAAATCTAGAAAATAAATCGAGAAAAAAATCTAGAAAAAAATCTAGAAAAAAAATCTAGAAAAAAAATCTAGAAAATAAATCTAGAAAAAAATCTAGAAAAAAAATCTAGAAAAAAATCTAGAAAATAAATCTAAAAAAAAATCTAGAAAAAAATCTAGAAAATAAATCTAGAAAAAAAATCTAGAAAAAAAATCTAGAAAAAACATCTAGAAAAAAAATCTAGAAAAAAAATCTAGAAAAAAAATCTAGAAAAAAATCTAGAAAAAAAATCTAGAAAAAAATCTAGAAAAAAAATCTAGAAAAAAAATCTAGAAAATAATCTAGAAAAAAATCTAGAAAATAAATCTAAAAAAAAATCTAGAAAATAAATCTAGAAAAAAAATCTAGAAAAAAAATCTAGAAAAAAAATCTAGAAAAAAATCTAGAAAAAAATCTAGAAAAAAATCTAGAAAAAAAATCTAAAAAAAAATCTAGAAAAAAAATCTAGAAAAAAAATCTAGAAAAAAATCTAGAAAAAAAATCTAGAAAAAAAATCTAGAAAAAAATCTAGAAAAAAATCTAGAAAATAAATCTAAAAAAAAATCTAGAAAGAAATCTAGAAAAAAATCTAGAAAAAAAATCTAGAAAAAAATCTAGAAAAAAAATCTAGAAAAAAATCTAGAAAAAAAATCTAGAAAAAAAATCTAGAAAAAAATATAGAAAATAAATCGAGAAAAAAATCTAGAAAAAAATCTAGAAAAAAAATCTAGAAAAAAAATCTAGAAAATAAATCTAGAAAAAAATCTAGAAAAAAAATCTAGAAAAAAATCTAGAAAATAAATCTAAAAAAAAATCTAGAAAAAAATCTAGAAAATAAATCTAGAAAAAAAATCTAGAAAAAAAATCTAGAAAAAACATCTAGAAAAAAAATCTAGAAAAAAAATCTAGAAAAAAAATCTAGAAAAAAATCTAGAAAAAAAATCTAGAAAAAAAATCTAGAAAAAAATCTAGAAAATAAATCGAGAAAAAAATCTAGAAAAAAATCTAGAAAAAAATCTAGAAAAAAAATCTAGAAAAAAATCTAGAAAAAAATCTAGAAAAAAATCTAGAAAAAAATCTAGAAAAAAATCTAGAAAAAAAATCTAAAAAAAATTCTAGAAAATAAATCTAGAAAAAAAAAAAAATCTAGAAAAAAATCTAGAAAAAAATCTAGAAAAAAATCTAGAAAATAAATCTAAAAAAAAATCTAGAAAAAAAATCTAGAAAAAAAATCTAGAAAAAAATCTAGAAAAAAAATCTAGAAAAAAAATCTAGAAAAAAATCTAGAAAAAAATCTAGAAAATAAATCTAAAAAAAAATCTAGAAAGAAATCTAGAAAAAAATCTAGAAAAAAAATCTAGAAAAAAATCTAGAAAAAAAATCTAGAAAAAAATCTAGAAAAAAAATCTAGAAAAAAAATCTAGAAAAAAATCTAGAAAATAAATCGAGAAAAAAATCTAGAAAAAAATCTAGAAAAAAAATCTAGAAAAAATTTTTAGAAAATAAATCTAGAAAAAAATCTAGAAAAAAAATCTAGAAAAAAATCTAGAAAATAAATCTAAAAAAAAATCTAGAAAAAAATCTAGAAAATAAATCTAGAAAAAAAATCTAGAAAAAAAATCTAGAAAAAACATCTAGAAAAAAAATCTAGAAAAAAAATCTAGAAAAAAAATCTAGAAAAAAATCTAGAAAAAAAATCTAGAAAAAACATCTAGAAAAAAAATCTAGAAAAAAAATCTAGAAAAAAAATCTAGAAAAAAATCTAGAAAAAAAATCTAGAAAAAAAATCTAGAAAAAAATCTAGAAAATAAATCGAGAAAAAAATCTAGAAAAAAATCTAGAAAAAAATCTAGAAAAAAAATCTAGAAAAAAATCTAGAAAAAAATCTAGAAAATAAATCTAAAAAAAAATCTAGAAAATAAATCTAGAAAAAAAATCTAGAAAAAAAATCTAGAAAAAAATCTAGAAAAAAAATCTAGAAAGAAATCTAGAAAAAAAATCTAGAAAAAAAATCTAGAAAATAAATCTAGAAAAAAATCTAGAAAAAAAATCTAGAAAATAAATCTAGAAAAAAATCTAGAAAAAAAATCTAGAAAAAAATCTAGAAAATAAATCAAAAAAAAAATCTAGAAAAAAATCTAGAAAATAAATCTAGAAAAAAAATCTAGAAAAAAAATCTAGAAAAAACATCTAGAAAAAAAATCTAGAAAAAAAATCTTGAAAAAAAATCTAGAAAAAAATCTAGAAAAAAAATCTAGAAAAAAAATCTAGAAAAAAATCGAGAAAATAAATCGAGAAAAAAAATCTAGAAAAAAAATCGAGAAAAAAAATCTAGAAAATAAATCTAGAAAAAAATCTAGAAAAAAAATCTAGAAAAAAATCTAGAAAAAAAATCTAGAAAAAAAATCTAGAAAAAAATCTAGAAAAAAATCTAGAAAATAAATCTAAAAAAAAATCTAGAAAGAAATCTAGAAAAAAAATCTAGAAAAAAATCTAGAAAAAAAATCTAGAAAAAAAATCTAGAAAAAAATCGAGAAAATAAATCGAGAAAAAAATCTAGAAAAAAATCTAGAAAAAAAATCTCAAAAAAAATCTAGAAAAAAATCTAGAAAAAAAATCTAAAAAAAAATCTAGAAAATAAATCTAGAAAAAAAATCTAGAAAAAAAATCTAGAAAAAAATCTAGAAAAAAAATCTAGAAAAAAAATCTAGAAAAAAATCTAGAAAAAAATCTAGAAAATAAATCTAAAAAAAAATCTAGAAAATAAATCTAAAAAAAAATCTAGAAAAAAAATCTAGAAAAAAAATCTAGAAAAAAATCTAGAAAAAAAATCTAGAAAAAAAATCTAGAAAAAAATCTAGAAAAAAATCTAGAAAATAAATCTAAAAAAAAATCTAGAAAGAAATCTAGAAAAAAATCTAGAAAAAAAATCTAGAAAAAAATCTAGAAAAAAAATCTAGAAAAAAATCTAGAAAAAAAATCTAGAAAAAAAATCTAGAAAAAAATCTAGAAAATAAATCGAGAAAAAAATCTAGAAAAAAATCTAGAAAAAAAATCTAGAAAAAAAATCTAGAAAATAAATCTAGAAAAAAATCTAGAAAAAAAATCTAGAAAAAAATCTAGAAAATAAATCTAAAAAAAAATCTAGAAAAAAATCTAGAAAATAAATCGAGAAAAAAATCTAGAAAAAAATCTAGAAAAAAAATCTAGAAAAAAAATCTAGAAAATAAATCTAGAAAAAAATCTAGAAAAAAAATCTAGAAAAAAATCTAGAAAATAAATCTAAAAAAAAATCTAGAAAAAAATCTAGAAAATAAATCTAGAAAAAAAATCTAGAAAAAAAATCTAGAAAAAACATCTAGAAAAAAAATCTAGAAAAAAAATCTAGAAAAAAAATCTAGAAAAAAATCTAGAAAAAAAATCTAGAAAAAAATCTAGAAAAAAAATCTAGAAAAAAAATCTAGAAAATAATCTAGAAAAAAATCTAGAAAATAAATCTAAAAAAAAATCTAGAAAATAAATCTAGAAAAAAAATCTAGAAAAAAAATCTAGAAAAAAAATCTAGAAAAAAATCTAGAAAAAAATCTAGAAAAAAATCTAGAAAATAAATCTAAAAAAAAATCTAGAAAAAAAATCTAGAAAAAAAATCTAGAAAAAAATCTAGAAAAAAAATCTAGAAAAAAAATCTAGAAAAAAATCTAGAAAAAAATCTAGAAAATAAATCTAAAAAAAAATCTAGAAAGAAATCTAGAAAAAAATCTAGAAAAAAAATCTAGAAAAAAATCTAGAAAAAAAATCTAGAAAAAAATCTAGAAAAAAAATCTAGAAAAAAAATCTAGAAAAAAATCTAGAAAATAAATCGAGAAAAAAATCTAGAAAAAAATCTAGAAAAAAAATCTAGAAAAAAAATCTAGAAAATAAATCTAGAAAAAAATCTAGAAAAAAAATCTAGAAAAAAATCTAGAAAATAAATCTAAAAAAAAATCTAGAAAAAAATCTAGAAAATAAATCTAGAAAAAAAATCTAGAAAAAAAATCTAGAAAAAACATCTAGAAAAAAAATCTAGAAAAAAAATCTAGAAAAAAAATCTAGAAAAAAATCTAGAAAAAAAATCTAGAAAAAAAATCTAGAAAAAAATCTAGAAAATAAATCGAGAAAAAAATCTAGAAAAAAATCTAGAAAAAAATCTAGAAAAAAAATCTAGAAAAAAATCTAGAAAAAAATCTAGAAAAAAATCTAGAAAAAAATCTAGAAAAAAATCTAGAAAAAAAATCTAAAAAAAATTCTAGAAAATAAATCTAGAAAAAAAAAAAAATCTAGAAAAAAATCTAGAAAAAAATCTAGAAAAAAATCTAGAAAATAAATCTAAAAAAAAATCTAGAAAAAAAATCTAGAAAAAAAATCTAGAAAAAAATCTAGAAAAAAAATCTAGAAAAAAAATCTAGAAAAAAATCTAGAAAAAAATCTAGAAAATAAATCTAAAAAAAAATCTAGAAAGAAATCTAGAAAAAAATCTAGAAAAAAAATCTAGAAAAAAATCTAGAAAAAAAATCTAGAAAAAAATCTAGAAAAAAAATCTAGAAAAAAAATCTAGAAAAAAATCTAGAAAATAAATCGAGAAAAAAATCTAGAAAAAAATCTAGAAAAAAAATCTAGAAAAAAAATTTAGAAAATAAATCTAGAAAAAAATCTAGAAAAAAAATCTAGAAAAAAATCTAGAAAATAAATCTAAAAAAAAATCTAGAAAAAAATCTAGAAAATAAATCTAGAAAAAAAATCTAGAAAAAAAATCTAGAAAAAACATCTAGAAAAAAAATCTAGAAAAAAAATCTAGAAAAAAAATCTAGAAAAAAATCTAGAAAAAAAATCTAGAAAAAACATCTAGAAAAAAAATCTAGAAAAAAAATCTAGAAAAAAAATCTAGAAAAAAATCTAGAAAAAAAATCTAGAAAAAAAATCTAGAAAAAAATCTAGAAAATAAATCGAGAAAAAAATCTAGAAAAAAATCTAGAAAAAAATCTAGAAAAAAAATCTAGAAAAAAATCTAGAAAAAAATCTAGAAAATAAATCTAAAAAAAAATCTAGAAAATAAATCTAGAAAAAAATCTAGAAAAAAATCTAGAAAAAAAATCTAGAAAAAAATCTAGAAAAAAATCTAGAAAAAAATCTAGAAAAATAATCTAAAAAAAAATCTAGAAAAAAAATCTAGAAAAAAAATCTAGAAAAAAATCTAGAAAAAAAATCTAGAAAAAAAATCTAGAAAAAAATCTAGAAAAAAATCTAGAAAATAAATCTTAAAAAAAATCTAGAAAGAAATCTAGAAAAAAATCTAGAAAAAAAATCTAGAAAATAAATCTAGAAAAAAATCTAGAAAAAAAATCTAGAAAAAAATCTAGAAAATAAATCTAAAAAAAAATCTAGAAAAAAATCTAGAAAATAAATCTAGAAAAAAAATCTAGAAAAAAAATCTAGAAAAAACATCTAGAAAAAAAATCTAGAAAAAGAATCTAGAAAAAAAATCTAGAAAAAAATCTAGAAAAAAAATCTAGAAAAAAAATCTAGAAAAAAATCTAGAAAATAAATCGAGAAAAAAATCTAGAAAAAAATCTAGAAAATAAATCTAAAAAAAAATCTAGAAAAAGATCTAGAAAAAAATCTAGAAAAAAATCTAGAAAAAAAATCTAGAAAAAAATCTAGAAAAAAATCTAGAAAAAAATCTAGAAAATAAATCTAAAAAAAAATCTAGAAAGAAAATCTAGAAAAAAAATTAAGAAAAAAATCTAGAAAAAAAATCTAGAAAAAAATCTAGAAAATAAATCTAAAAAAAAATCTAGAAAAAAAATCTAGAAAAAAATCTAGAAAAAAAATCTAGAAAGAAATTTAGAAAAAAAATCTAGAAAAAAAATCTAGAAAATAAATCTAGAAAAAAATCTAGAAAAAAAATCTAGAAAATAAATCTAGAAAAAAATCTAGAAAAAAAATCTAGAAAAAAATCTAGAAAATAAATCTAAAAAAAAATCTAGAAAAAAATCTAGAAAATAAATCTAGAAAAAAAATCTAGAAAAAAAATCTAGAAAAAAAATCTAGAAAAAAATCGAGAAAATAAATCGAGAAAAAAAATCTAGAAAAAAAATCTAGAAAAAAAATCTAGAAAATAAATCTAGAAAAAAATCTAGAAAAAAAATCTAGAAAAAAATCTAGAAAAAAAATCTAGAAAAAAATCTAGAAAATAAATCTAAAAAAAAATCTAGAAAATAAATCTAGAAAAAAAATCTAGAAAAAAAATCTAGAAAAAAAATCTAGAAAAAAATCTAGAAAAAAATCTAGAAAAAAATCTAGAAAATAAATCTAAAAAAAAATCTAGAAAAAAAATCTAGAAAATAAATCTAAAAAAAAATCTAGAAAAAAAATCTAGAAAAAAAATCTAGAAAAAAATCTAGAAAAAAAATCTAGAAAAAAAATCTAGAAAAAAATCTAGAAAAAAATCTAGAAAATAAATCTAAAAAAAAATCTAGAAAGAAATCTAGAAAAAAATCTAGAAAAAAAATCTAGAAAAAAATCTAGAAAAAAAATCTAGAAAAAAATCTAGAAAAAAAATCTAGAAAAAAAATCTAGAAAAAAATCTAGAAAATAAATCGAGAAAAAAATCTAGAAAAAAATCTAGAAAAAAATCTAGAAAAGAAATCTAGAAAAAAATCTAGAAAAAAATCTAGAAAATAAATCTAAAAAAAAATCTAGAAAATAAATCTAGAAAAAAATCTAGAAAAAAATCTAGAAAAAAAATCTAGAAAAAAATCTAGAAAAAAATCTAGAAAAAAATCTAGAAAAAAAATCTAAAAAAAAATCTAGAAAAAAAATCTAGAAAAAAAATCTAGAAAAAAATCTAGAAAAAAAATCTAGAAAAAAAATCTAGAAAAAAATCTAGAAAAAAATCTAGAAAATAAATCTAAAAAAAAATCTAGAAAGAAATCTAGAAAAAAATCTAGAAAAAAAATCTAGAAAATAAATCTAGAAAAAAATCTAGAAAAAAAATCTAGAAAAAAATCTAGAAAATAAATCTAAAAAAAAATCTAGAAAAAAATCTAGAAAATAAATCTAGAAAAAAAATCTAGAAAAAAAATCTAGAAAAAACATCTAGAAAAAAAATCTAGAAAAAAAATCTAGAAAAAAAATCTAGAAAAAAATCTAGAAAAAAAATCTAGAAAAAAAATCTAGAAAAAAATCTAGAAAATAAATCGAGAAAAAAATCTAGAAAAAAATCTAGAAAATAAATCTAAAAAAAAATCTAGAAAAAGATCTAGAAAAAAATCTAGAAAAAAATCTAGAAAAAAAATCTAGAAAAAAATCTAGAAAAAAATCTAGAAAAAAATCTAGAAAATAAATCTAAAAAAAAATCTAGAAAGAAAATCTAGAAAAAAAATTAAGAAAAAAATCTAGAAAAAAAATCTAGAAAAAAATCTAGAAAAAAAATCTAAAAAAAAATCTAGAAAAAAAATCTAGAAAAAAATCTAGAAAAAAAATCTAGAAAGAAATTTAGAAAAAAAATCTAGAAAAAAAATCTAGAAAATAAATCTAGAAAAAAATCTAGAAAAAAAATCTAGAAAATAAATCTAGAAAAAAATCTAGAAAAAAAATCTAGAAAAAAATCTAGAAAATAAATCTAAAAAAAAATCTAGAAAAAAATCTAGAAAATAAATCTAGAAAAAAAATCTAGAAAAAAAATCTAGAAAAAACATCTAGAAGAAAATCTAGAAAAAAATCTAGAAAAAAAATCTAGAAAAAAAATCTAGAAAAAAAATCTAGAAAAAAATCTAGAAAAAAAATCTAGAAAGAAATCTAGAAAAAAAATCTAGAAAAAAAATCTAGAAAATAAATCTAGAAAAAAATCTAGAAAAAAAATCTAGAAAATAAATCTAGAAAAAAATCTAGAAAAAAAATCTAGAAAAAAATCTAGAAAATAAATCTAAAAAAAAATCTAGAAAAAAATCTAGAAAATAAATCTAGAAAAAAAATCTAGAAAAAAAATCTAGAAAAAACATCTAGAAAAAAAATCTAGAAAAAAAATCTAGAAAAAAAATCTAGAAAAAAATCTAGAAAAAAAATCTAGAAAAAAAATCTAGAAAAAAATCTAGAAAATAAATCGAGAAAAAAAATCTAGAAAAAAAATCTAGAAAAAAAATCTAGAAAATAAATCTAGAAAAAAATCTAGAAAAAAAATCTAGAAAAAAATCTAGAAAAAAAATCTAGAAAAAAAATCTAGAAAAAAATCTAGAAAAAAATCTAGAAAATAAATCTAAAAAAAAATCTAGAAAGAAATCTAGAAAAAAAATCTAGAAAAAAATCTAGAAAAAAAATCTAGAAAAAAAATCTAGAAAAAAATCTAGAAAATAAATCGAGAAAAAAATCTAGAAAAAAATCTAGAAAAAAAATCTCAAAAAAAATCTAGAAAAAAATCTAGAAAATAAATCTAGAAAAAAATCTAGAAAAAAATCTAGAAAAAAATCTAGAAAAAAAATCTAAAAAAAAATCTAGAAAAAAAATCTAGAAAAAAAATCTAGAAAAAAATCTAGAAAAAAAATCTAGAAAAAAAATCTAGAAAAAAATCTAGAAAAAAATCTAGAAAATAAATCTAAAAAAAAATCTAGAAAGAAATCTAGAAAAAAATCTAGAAAAAAAATCTAGAAAATAAATCTAGAAAAAAATCTAGAAAAAAAATCTAGAAAAAAATCTAGAAAATAAATCTAAAAAAAAATCTAGAAAAAAATCTAGAAAATAAATCTAGAAAAAAAATCTAGAAAAAAAATCTAGAAAAAACATCTAGAAAAAAAATCTAGAAAAAAAATCTAGAAAAAAAATCTAGAAAAAAATCTAGAAAAAAAATCTAGAAAAAAAATCTAGAAAAAAATCTAGAAAATAAATCGAGAAAAAAATCTAGAAAAAAATCTAGAAAATAAATCTAAAAAAAAATCTAGAAAAAGATCTAGAAAAAAATCTAGAAAAAAATCTAGAAAAAAAATCTAGAAAAAAATCTAGAAAAAAATCTAGAAAAAAATCTAGAAAATAAATCTAAAAAAAAATCTAGAAAGAAAATCTAGAAAAAAAATTAAGAAAAAAATCTAGAAAAAAAATCTAGAAAAAAATCTAGAAAATAAATCTAAAAAAAAATCTAGAAAAAAAATCTAGAAAAAAATCTAGAAAAAAAATCTAGAAAGAAATTTAGAAAAAAAATCTAGAAAAAAAATCTAGAAAATAAATCTAGAAAAAAATCTAGAAAAAAAATCTAGAAAATAAATCTAGAAAAAAATCTAGAAAAAAAATCTAGAAAAAAATCTAGAAAATAAATCTAAAACAAAATCTAGAAAAAAATCTAGAAAATAAATCTAGAAAAAAAATCTAGAAAAAAAATCTAGAAAAAACATCTAGAAGAAAATCTAGAAAAAAATCTAGAAAAAAAATCTAGAAAAAAAATCTAGAAAAAAAATCTAGAAAAAAATCTAGAAAAAAAATCTAGAAAGAAATCTAGAAAAAAAATCTAGAAAAAAAATCTAGAAAAAAAATCTAGAAAAAAATCTAGAAAAAAAATCTAGAAAATAAATCTAGAAAAAAATCTAGAAAAAAAATCTAGAAAAAAATCTAGAAAATAAATCTAAAAAAAAATCTAGAAAAAAATCTAGAAAATAAATCTAGAAAAAAAATCTAGAAAAAAAATCTAGAAAAAACATCTAGAAAAAAAATCTAGAAAAAAAATCTAGAAAAAAAATCTAGAAGAAAATCTAGAAAAAAAATCTAGAAAAAAAATCTAGAAAAAAATCGAGAAAATAAATCGAGAAAAAAAATCTAGAAAAAAAATCTAGAAAAAAAATCTAGAAAATAAATCTAGAAAAAAATCTAGAAAAAAAATCTAGAAAAAAATCTAGAAAAAAAATCTAGAAAAAAAATCTAGAAAAAAATCTAGAAAAAAATCTAGAAAATAAATCTAAAAAAAAATCTAGAAAGAAATCTAGAAAAAAAATCTAGAAAAAAATCTAGAAAAAAAATCTAGAAAAAAAATCTAGAAAAAAATCTAGAAAATAAATCGAGAAAAAAATCTAGAAAAAAATCTAGAAAAAAAATCTCAAAAAAAATCTAGAAAAAAATCTAGAAAATAAATCTAAAAAAAAATCTAGAAAATAAATCTAGAAAAAAAATCTAGAAAAAAAATCTAGAAAAAAATCTAGAAAAAAATCTAGAAAATAAATCTAAAAAAAAATCTAGAAAAAAAATCTAGAAAAAAAATCTAGAAAAAAATCTAGAAAAAAAATCTAGAAAAAAAATCTAGAAAAAAATCTAGAAAAAAATCTAGAAAATAAATCTAAAAAAAAATCTAGAAAATAAATCTAGAAAAAAAATCTAGAAAAAAAATCTAGAAAAAAAATCTAGAAAAAAATCTAGAAAAAAATCTAGAAAAAAATCTAGAAAATAAATCTAAAAAAAAATCTAGAAAAAAAATCTAGAAAAAAAATCTAGAAAAAAATCTAGAAAAAAAATCTAGAAAAAAAATCTAGAAAAAAATCTAGAAAAAAATCTAGAAAATAAATCTAAAAAAAAATCTAGAAAGAAATCTAGAAAAAAATCTAGAAAAAAAATCTAGAAAAAAATCTAGAAAAAAAATCTAGAAAAAAATCTAGAAAAAAAATCTAGAAAAAAAATCTAGAAAAAAATCGAGAAAATAAATCGAGAAAAAAATCTAGAAAAAAATCTAGAAAAAAAATCTAAAAAAAAATCTAGAAAAAAATCTAGAAAATAAATCTAAAAAAAAATCTAGAAAATAAATCTAGAAAAAAAATCTAGAAAAAAAATCTAGAAAAAAAATCTAGAAAAAAATCTAGAAAAAAATCTAGAAAAAAATCTAGAAAATAAATCTAAAAAAAAATCTAGAAAAAAAATCTAGAAAAAAAATCTAGAAAAAAATCTAGAAAAAAAATCTAGAAAAAAAATCTAGAAAGAAATCTAGAAAAAAATCTAGAAAATAAATCTAAAAAAAAATCTAGAAAAAAAATCTAGAAAATAAATCTAGAAAATAATCTAGAAAAAAAATCTAGAAAAAAATCTAGAAAATAAATCTAGAAAAAAAATCTAGAAAAAAAATCTAGAAAAAACATCTAGAAAAAAAATCTAGAAAAAAAATCTAGAAAAAAAATCTAGAAAAAAATCTAGAAAAAAAATCTAGAAAAAAAATCTAGAAAAAAATCTAGAAAATAAATCGAGAAAAAAATCTAGAAAAAAATCTAGAAAATAAATCTAAAAAAAAATCTAGAAAAAGATCTAGAAAAAAATCTAGAAAAAAATCTAGAAAAAAAATCTAGAAAAAAATCTAGAAAAAAATCTAGAAAAAAATCTAGAAAATAAATCTAATAAAAAATCTAGAAAGAAAATCTAGAAAAAAAATTAAGAAAAAAATCTAGAAAAAAAATCTAGAAAAAAATCTAGAAAATAAATCTAAAAAAAAATCTAGAAAAAAAATCTAGAAAAAAATCTAGAAAAAAAATCTAGAAAGAAATTTAGAAAAAAAATCTAGAAAAAAAATCTAGAAAATAAATCTAGAAAAAAATCTAGAAAAAAAATCTAGAAAATAAATCTAGAAAAAAATCTAGAAAAAAAATCTAGAAAAAAATCTAGAAAATAAATCTAAAAAAAAATCTAGAAAAAAATCTAGAAAAAAAATCTAGAAAAAAAATCTAGAAAAAAAATCTAGAAAAAAAATCTAGAAAAAAATCGAGAAAATAAATCGAGAAAAAAAATCTAGAAAAAAAATCTAGAAAAAAAATCTAGAAAATAAATCTAGAAAAAAATCTAGAAAAAAAATCTAGAAAAAAATCTAGAAAAAAAATCTAGAAAAAAATCTAGAAAATAAATCTAAAAAAAAATCTAGAAAATAAATCTAGAAAAAAAATCTAGAAAAAAAATCTAGAAAAAAAATCTAGAAAAAAATCTAGAAAAAAATCTAGAAAAAAATCTAGAAAATAAATCTAAAAAAAAATCTAGAAAAAAAATCTAGAAAATAAATCTAAAAAAAAATCTAGAAAAAAAATCTAGAAAAAAAATCTAGAAAAAAATCTAGAAAAAAAATCTAGAAAAAAAATCTAGAAAAAAATCTAGAAAAAAATCTAGAAAATAAATCTAAAAAAAAATCTAGAAAGAAATCTAGAAAAAAATCTAGAAAAAAAATCTAGAAAAAAATCTAGAAAAAAAATCTAGAAAAAAATCTAGAAAAAAAATCTAGAAAAAAAATCTAGAAAAAAATCTAGAAAATAAATCGAGAAAAAAATCTAGAAAAAAATCTAGAAAAAAAATCTAGAAAAAAAATTTAGAAAATAAATCTAGAAAAAAATCTAGAAAAAAAATCTAGAAAAAAATCTAGAAAATAAATCTAAAAAAAAATCTAGAAAAAAATCTAGAAAATAAATCTAGAAAAAAAATCTAGAAAAAAAATCTAGAAAAAACATCTAGAAAAAAAATCTAGAAAAAAAATCTAGAAAAAAAATCTAGAAAAAAATCTAGAAAAAAAATCTAGAAAAAACATCTAGAAAAAAAATCTAGAAAAAAAATCTAGAAAAAAAATCTAGAAAAAAATCTAGAAAAAAAATCTAGAAAAAAAATCTAGAAAAAAATCTAGAAAATAAATCGAGAAAAAAATCTAGAAAAAAATCTAGAAAAAAATCTAGAAAAAAAATCTAGAAAAAAATCTAGAAAAAAATCTAGAAAATAAATCTAAAAAAAAATCTAGAAAATAAATCTAGAAAAAAATCTAGAAAAAAATCTAGAAAAAAAATCTAGAAAAAAATCTAGAAAAAAATCTAGAAAAAAATCTAGAAAAAAAATCTAAAAAAAAATCTAGAAAAAAAATCTAGAAAAAAATTCTAGAAAAAAATCTAGAAAAAAAATCTAGAAAAAAAATCTAGAAAAAAATCTAGAAAAAAATCTAGAAAATAAATCTAAAAAAAAATCTAGAAAGAAATCTAGAAAAAAATCTAGAAAAAAAATCTAGAAAATAAATCTAGAAAAAAATCTAGAAAAAAAATCTAGAAAAAAATCTAGAAAATAAATCTAAAAAAAAATCTAGAAAAAAATCTAGAAAATAAATCTAGAAAAAAAATCTAGAAAAAAAATCTAGAAAAAACATCTAGAAAAAAAATCTAGAAAAAAAATCTAGAAAAAAAATCTAGAAAAAAATCTAGAAAAAAAATCTAGAAAAAAAATCTAGAAAAAAATCTAGAAAATAAATCGAGAAAAAAATCTAGAAAAAAATCTAGAAAATAAATCTAAAAAAAAATCTAGAAAAAGATCTAGAAAAAAATCTAGAAAAAAATCTAGAAAAAAAATCTAGAAAAAAATCTAGAAAAAAATCTAGAAAAAATCTAGAAAATAAATCTAAAAAAAAATCTAGAAAGAAAATCTAGAAAAAAAATTAAGAAAAAAATCTAGAAAAAAAATCTAGAAAAAAATCTAGAAAAAAAATCTAAAAAAAAATCTAGAAAAAAAATCTAGAAAAAAATCTAGAAAAAAATCTAGAAAGAAATTTAGAAAAAAAATCTAGAAAAAAAATCTAGAAAATAAATCTAGAAAAAAATCTAGAAAAAAAATCTAGAAAATAAATCTAGAAAAAAATCTAGAAAAAAAATCTAGAAAAAAATCTAGAAAATAAATCTAAAAAAAAATCTAGAAAAAAATCTAGAAAATAAATCTAGAAAAAAAATCTAGAAAAAAAATCTAGAAAAAACATCTAGAAGAAAATCTAGAAAAAAATCTAGAAAAAAAATCTAGAAAAAAAATCTAGAAAAAAAATCTAGAAAAAAATCTAGAAAAAAAATCTAGAAAGAAATCTAGAAAAAAAATCTAGAAAAAAAATCTAGAAAATAAATCTAGAAAAAAATCTAGAAAAAAAATCTAGAAAATAAATCTAGAAAAAAATCTAGAAAAAAAATCTAGAAAAAAATCTAGAAAATAAATCTAAAAAAAAATCTAGAAAAAAAATCTAGAAAAAAAATCTAGAAAAAAAATCTAGAAAAAAAATCTAGAAAAAAAATCTAGAAAAAAAATCTAGAAAAAAATCTAGAAAAAAAATCTAGAAAAAAAATCTAGAAAAAAATCGAGAAAATAAATCGAGAAAAAAAATCTAGAAAAAAAATCTAGAAAAAAAATCTAGAAAATAAATCTAGAAAAAAATCTAGAAAAAAAATCTAGAAAAAAATCTAGAAAAAAAATCTAGAAAAAAAATCTAGAAAAAAATCTAGAAAAAAATCTAGAAAATAAATCTAAAAAAAAATCTAGAAAGAAATCTAGAAAAAAAATCTAGAAAAAAATCTAGAAAAAAAATCTAGAAAAAAAATCTAGAAAAAAATCTAGAAAATAAATCGAGAAAAAAATCTAGAAAAAAATCTAGAAAAAAAATCTCAAAAAAAATCTCAAAAAAAATCTAGAAAATAAATCTAGAAAAAAATCTAGAAAAAAATCTAGAAAAAAATCTAGAAAAAAAATCTAGAAAAAAATCTAGAAAAAAAATCTAGAAAAAAAATCTAGAAAAAAATCTAGAAAAAAATCTAGAAAATAAATCTAAAAAAAAATCTAGAAAGAAATCTAGAAAAAAATCTAGAAAAAAAATCTAGAAAATAAATCTAGAAAAAAATCTAGAAAAAAAATCTAGAAAAAAATCTAGAAAATAAATCTAAAAAAAAATCTAGAAAAAAATCTAGAAAATAAATCTAGAAAAAAAATCTAGAAAAAAAATCTAGAAAAAACATCTAGAAAAAAAATCTAGAAAAAAAATCTAGAAAAAAAATCTAGAAAAAAATCTAGAAAAAAAATCTAGAAAAAAAATCTAGAAAAAAATCGAGAAAATAAATCGAGAAAAAAATCTAGAAAAAAATCTAGAAAATAAATCTAAAAAAAAATCTAGAAAAAGATCTAGAAAAAAATCTAGAAAAAAATCTAGAAAAAAAATCTAGAAAAAAATCTAGAAAAAAATCTAGAAAAAAATCTAGAAAATAAATCTAAAAAAAAATCTAGAAAGAAAATCTAGAAAAAAAATTAAGAAAAAAATCTAGAAAAAAAATCTAGAAAAAAATCTAGAAAAAAAATCTAAAAAAAAATCTAGAAAAAAAATCTAGAAAAAAATCTAGAAAAAAAATCTAGAAAGAAATTTAGAAAAAAAATCTAGAAAAAAAATCTAGAAAATAAATCTAGAAAAAAATCTAGAAAAAAAATCTAGAAAATAAATCTAGAAAAAAATCTAGAAAAAAAATCTAGAAAAAAATCTAGAAAATAAATCTAAAAAAAAATCTAGAAAAAAATCTAGAAAATAAATCTAGAAAAAAAATCTAGAAAAAAAATCTAGAAAAAACATCTAGAAGAAAATCTAGAAAAAAATCTAGAAAAAAAATCTAGAAAAAAAATCTAGAAAAAAAATCTAGAAAAAAATCTAGAAAAAAAATCTAGAAAGAAATCTAGAAAAAAAATCTAGAAAAAAAATCTAGAAAATAAATCTAGAAAAAAATCTAGAAAAAAAATCTAGAAAATAAATCTAGAAAAAAATCTAGAAAAAAAATCTAGAAAAAAATCTAGAAAATAAATCTAAAAAAAAATCTAGAAAAAAAATCTAGAAAAAAAATCTAGAAAAAAAATCTAGAAAAAAAATCTAGAAAAAAAATCTAGAAAAAAAATCTAGAAAAAAATCTAGAAAAAAAATCTAGAAAAAAAATCTAGAAAAAAATCGAGAAAATAAATCGAGAAAAAAAATCTAGAAAAAAAATCTAGAAAAAAAATCTAGAAAATAAATCTAGAAAAAAATCTAGAAAAAAAATCTAGAAAAAAATCTAGAAAAAAAATCTAGAAAAAAAATCTAGAAAAAAATCTAGAAAAAAATCTAGAAAATAAATCTAAAAAAAAATCTAGAAAGAAATCTAGAAAAAAAATCTAGAAAAAAATCTAGAAAAAAAATCTAGAAAAAAAATCTAGAAAAAAATCTAGAAAATAAATCGAGAAAAAAATCTAGAAAAAAATCTAGAAAAAAAATCTCAAAAAAAATCTAGAAAAAAATCTAGAAAATAAATCTAGAAAAAAATCTAGAAAAAAATCTAGAAAAAAATCTAGAAAAAAAATCTAAAAAAAAATCTAGAAAAAAAATCTAGAAAAAAAATCTAGAAAAAAATCTAGAAAAAAAATCTAGAAAAAAAATCTAGAAAAAAATCTAGAAAAAAATCTAGAAAATAAATCTAAAAAAAAATCTAGAAAGAAATCTAGAAAAAAATCTAGAAAAAAAATCTAGAAAAAAAATCTAGAAAATAAATCTAAAAAAAAATCTAGAAAAAAATCTAGAAAATAAATCTAGAAAAAAAATCTAAAAAAAAATCTAGAAAAAAATCTAGAAAAAAAATCTAGAAAAAAAATCTAGAAAAAAATCGAGAAAATAAATCGAGAAAAAAATCTAGAAAAAAATCTAGAAAATAAATCTAAAAAAAAATCTAGAAAAAGATCTAGAAAAAAATCTAGAAAAAAATCTAGAAAAAAAATCTAGAAAAAAATCTAGAAAAAAATCTAGAAAAAAATCTAGAAAATAAATCTAAAAAAAAATCTAGAAAGAAAATCTAGAAAAAAAATTAAGAAAAAAATCTAGAAAAAAAATCTAGAAAAAAATCTAGAAAAAAAATCTAAAAAAAAATCTAGAAAAAAAATCTAGAAAAAAATCTAGAAAAAAAATCTAGAAAGAAATTTAGAAAAAAAATCTAGAAAAAAAATCTAGAAAATAAATCTAGAAAAAAATCTAGAAAAAAAATCTAGAAAATAAATCTAGAAAAAAATCTAGAAAAAAAATCTAGAAAAAAATCTAGAAAATAAATCTAAAAAAAAATCTAGAAAAAAATCTAGAAAATAAATCTAGAAAAAAAATCTAGAAAAAAAATCTAGAAAAAACATCTAGAAGAAAATCTAGAAAAAAATCTAGAAAAAAAATCTAGAAAAAAAATCTAGAAAAAAAATCTAGAAAAAAATCTAGAAAAAAAATCTAGAAAGAAATCTAGAAAAAAAATCTAGAAAAAAAATCTAGAAAATAAATCTAGAAAAAAATCTAGAAAAAAAATCTAGAAAATAAATCTAGAAAAAAATCTAGAAAAAAAATCTAGAAAAAAATCTAGAAAATAAATCTAAAAAAAAATCTAGAAAAAAAATCTAGAAAAAAAATCTAGAAAAAAAATCTAGAAAAAAAATCTAGAAAAAAAATCTAGAAAAAAAATCTAGAAAAAAATCTAGAAAAAAAATCTAGAAAAAAAATCTAGAAAAAAATCGAGAAAATAAATCGAGAAAAAAAATCTAGAAAAAAAATCTAGAAAAAAAATCTAGAAAATAAATCTAGAAAAAAATCTAGAAAAAAAATCTAGAAAAAAATCTAGAAAAAAAATCTAGAAAAAAAATCTAGAAAAAAATCTAGAAAAAAATCTAGAAAATAAATCTAAAAAAAAATCTAGAAAGAAATCTAGAAAAAAAATCTAGAAAAAAATCTAGAAAAAAAATCTAGAAAAAAAATCTAGAAAAAAATCTAGAAAATAAATCGAGAAAAAAATCTAGAAAAAAATCTAGAAAAAAAATCTCAAAAAAAATCTAGAAAAAAATCTAGAAAATAAATCTAGAAAAAAATCTAGAAAAAAATCTAGAAAAAAATCTAGAAAAAAAATCTAAAAAAAAATCTAGAAAAAAAATCTAGAAAAAAAATCTAGAAAAAAATCTAGAAAAAAAATCTAGAAAAAAAATCTAGAAAAAAATCTAGAAAAAAATCTAGAAAATAAATCTAAAAAAAAATCTAGAAAGAAATCTAGAAAAAAATCTAGAAAAAAAATCTAGAAAAAAAATCTAGAAAATAAATCTAAAAAAAAATCTAGAAAAAAATCTAGAAAATAAATCTAGAAAAAAAATCTAGAAAAAAAATCTAGAAAAAACATCTAGAAAAAAAATCTAGAAAAAAAATCTAGAAAAAAAATCTAGAAAAAAATCTAGAAAAAAAATCTAGAAAAAAAATCTAGAAAAAAATCTAGAAAATAAATCGAGAAAAAAATCTAGAAAAAAATCTAGAAAATAAATCTAAAAAAAAATCTAGAAAAAGATCTAGAAAAAAATCTAGAAAAAAATCTAGAAAAAAAATCTAGAAAAAAATCTAGAAAAAAATCTAGAAAAAAATCTAGAAAATAAATCTAAAAAAAAATCTAGAAAGAAAATCTAGAAAAAAAATTAAGAAAAAAATCTAGAAAAAAAATCTAGAAAAAAATCTAGAAAATAAATCTAAAAAAAAATCTAGAAAAAAAATCTAGAAAAAAATCTAGAAAAAAAATCTAGAAAGAAATTTAGAAAAAAAATCTAGAAAAAAAATCTAGAAAATAAATCTAGAAAAAAATCTAGAAAAAAAATCTAGAAAATAAATCTAGAAAAAAATCTAGAAAAAAAATCTAGAAAAAAATCTAGAAAATAAATCTAAAAAAAAATCTAGAAAAAAATCTAGAAAATAAATCTAGAAAAAAAATCTAGAAAAAAAATCTAGAAAAAACATCTAGAAGAAAATCTAGAAAAAAATCTAGAAAAAAAATCTAGAAAAAAAATCTAGAAAAAAAATCTAGAAAAAAATCTAGAAAAAAAATCTAGAAAGAAATCTAGAAAAAAAATCTAGAAAAAAAATCTAGAAAATAAATCTAGAAAAAAATCTAGAAAAAAAATCTAGAAAATAAATCTAGAAAAAAATCTAGAAAAAAAATCTAGAAAAAAATCTAGAAAATAAATCTAAAAAAAAATCTAGAAAAAAATCTAGAAAATAAATCTAGAAAAAAAATCTAGAAAAAAAATCTAGAAAAAACATCTAGAAAAAAATCTAGAAAAAAAATCTAGAAAAAAAATCTAGAAAAAAATCTAGAAAAAAAATCTAGAAAAAAAATCTAGAAAAAAATCGAGAAAATAAATCGAGAAAAAAAATCTAGAAAAAAAATCTAGAAAAAAAATCTAGAAAATAAATCTAGAAAAAAATCTAGAAAAAAAATCTAGAAAAAAATCTAGAAAAAAAATCTAGAAAAAAAATCTAGAAAAAAATCTAGAAAAAAATCTAGAAAATAAATCTAAAAAAAAATCTAGAAAGAAATCTAGAAAAAAAATCTAGAAAAAAATCTAGAAAAAAAATCTAGAAAAAAAATCTAGAAAAAAATCTAGAAAATAAATCGAGAAAAAAATCTAGAAAAAAATCTAGAAAAAAAATCTCAAAAAAAATCTAGAAAAAAATCTAGAAAATAAATCTAGAAAAAAATCTAGAAAAAAATCTAGAAAAAAATCTAGAAAAAAAATCTAAAAAAAAATCTAGAAAAAAAATCTAGAAAAAAAATCTAGAAAAAAATCTAGAAAAAAAATCTAGAAAAAAAATCTAGAAAAAAATCTAGAAAAAAATCTAGAAAATAAGTCTAAAAAAAAATCTAGAAAGAAATCTAGAAAAAAATCTAGAAAAAAAATCTAGAAAATAAATCTAGAAAAAAATCTAGAAAAAAAATCTAGAAAAAATTCTAGAAAATAAATCTAAAAAAAAATCTAGAAAAAAATCTAGAAAATAAATCTAGAAAAAAAATCTAGAAAAAAAATCTAGAAAAAACATCTAGAAAAAAAATCTAGAAAAAAAATCTAGAAAAAAAATCTAGAAAAAAATCTAGAAAAAAAATCTAGAAAAAAAATCTAGAAATAAATCTAGAAAATAAATCGAGAAAAAAATCTAGAAAAAAATCTAGAAAATAAATCTAAAAAAAAATCTAGAAAAAGATCTAGAAAAAAATCTAGAAAAAAATCTAGAAAAAAAATCTAGAAAAAAATCTAGAAAAAAATCTAGAAAAAAATCTAGAAAATAAATCTAAAAAAAAATCTAGAAAGAAAATCTAGAAAAAAAATTAAGAAAAAAATCTAGAAAAAAAATCTAGAAAAAAATCTAGAAAATAAATCTAAAAAAAAATCTAGAAAAAAAATCTAGAAAAAAATCTAGAAAAAAAATCTAGAAAGAAATTTAGAAAAAAAATCTAGAAAAAAAATCTAGAAAATAAATCTAGAAAAAAATCTAGAAAAAAAATCTAGAAAATAAATCTAGAAAAAAATCTAGAAAAAAAATCTAGAAAAAAATCTAGAAAATAAATCTAAAACAAAATCTAGAAAAAAATCTAGAAAATAAATCTAGAAAAAAAATCTAGAAAAAAAATCTAGAAAAAACATCTAGAAGAAAATCTAGAAAAAAATCTAGAAAAAAAATCTAGAAAAAAAATCTAGAAAAAAAATCTAGAAAAAAATCTAGAAAAAAAATCTAGAAAGAAATCTAGAAAAAAAATCTAGAAAAAAAATCTAGAAAATAAATCTAGAAAAAAATCTAGAAAAAAAATCTAGAAAATAAATCTAGAAAAAAATCTAGAAAAAAAATCTAGAAAAAAATCTAGAAAATAAATCTAAAAAAAAATCTAGAAAAAAATCTAGAAAATAAATCTAGAAAAAAAATCTAGAAAAAAAATCTAGAAAAAACATCTAGAAAAAAAATCTAGAAAAAAAATCTAGAAAAAAAATCTAGAAAAAAATCTAGAAAAAAAATCTAGAAAAAAAATCTAGAAAAAAATCGAGAAAATAAATCGAGAAAAAAAATCTAGAAAAAAAATCTAGAAAAAAAATCTAGAAAATAAATCTAGAAAAAAATCTAGAAAAAAAATCTAGAAAAAAATCTAGAAAAAAAATCTAGAAAAAAAATCTAGAAAAAAATCTAGAAAAAAATCTAGAAAATAAATCTAAAAAAAAATCTAGAAAGAAATCTAGAAAAAAAATCTAGAAAAAAATCTAGAAAAAAAATCTAGAAAAAAAATCTAGAAAAAAATCTAGAAAATAAATCGAGAAAAAAATCTAGAAAAAAATCTAGAAAAAAAATCTCAAAAAAAATCTAGAAAAAAATCTAGAAAATAAATCTAAAAAAAAATCTAGAAAATAAATCTAGAAAAAAAATCTAGAAAAAAAATCTAGAAAAAAATCTAGAAAAAAATCTAGAAAATAAATCTAAAAAAAAATCTAGAAAAAAAATCTAGAAAAAAAATCTAGAAAAAAATCTAGAAAAAAAATCTAGAAAAAAAATCTAGAAAAAAATCTAGAAAAAAATCTAGAAAATAAATCTAAAAAAAAATCTAGAAAATAAATCTAGAAAAAAAATCTAGAAAAAAAATCTAGAAAAAAAATCTAGAAAAAAATCTAGAAAAAAATCTAGAAAAAAATCTAGAAAATAAATCTAAAAAAAAATCTAGAAAAAAAATCTAGAAAAAAAATCTAGAAAAAAATCTAGAAAAAAAATCTAGAAAAAAAATCTAGAAAAAAATCTAGAAAAAAATCTAGAAAATAAATCTAAAAAAAAATCTAGAAAGAAATCTAGAAAAAAATCTAGAAAAAAAATCTAGAAAAAAATCTAGAAAAAAAATCTAGAAAATAAATCTAGAAAAAAATCTAGAAAAAAAATCTAGAAAAAATTCTAGAAAATAAATCTAAAAAAAAATCTAGAAAAAAATCTAGAAAATAAATCTAGAAAAAAAATCTAGAAAAAAAATCTAGAAAAAACATCTAGAAAAAAAATCTAGAAAAAAAATCTAGAAAAAAAATCTAGAAAAAAATCTAGAAAAAAAATCTAGAAAAAAAATCTAGAAATAAATCTAGAAAATAAATCGAGAAAAAAATCTAGAAAAAAATCTAGAAAATAAATCTAAAAAAAAATCTAGAAAAAGATCTAGAAAAAAATCTAGAAAAAAATCTAGAAAAAAAATCTAGAAAAAAATCTAGAAAAAAATCTAGAAAAAAATCTAGAAAATAAATCTAAAAAAAAATCTAGAAAGAAAATCTAGAAAAAAAATTAAGAAAAAAATCTAGAAAAAAAATCTAGAAAAAAATCTAGAAAATAAATCTAAAAAAAAATCTAGAAAAAAAATCTAGAAAAAAATCTAGAAAAAAAATCTAGAAAGAAATTTAGAAAAAAAATCTAGAAAAAAAATCTAGAAAATAAATCTAGAAAAAAATCTAGAAAAAAAATCTAGAAAATAAATCTAGAAAAAAATCTAGAAAAAAAATCTAGAAAAAAATCTAGAAAATAAATCTAAAACAAAATCTAGAAAAAAATCTAGAAAATAAATCTAGAAAAAAAATCTAGAAAAAAAATCTAGAAAAAACATCTAGAAGAAAATCTAGAAAAAAATCTAGAAAAAAAATCTAGAAAAAAAATCTAGAAAAAAAATCTAGAAAAAAATCTAGAAAAAAAATCTAGAAAGAAATCTAGAAAAAAAATCTAGAAAAAAAATCTAGAAAATAAATCTAGAAAAAAATCTAGAAAAAAAATCTAGAAAATAAATCTAGAAAAAAATCTAGAAAAAAAATCTAGAAAAAAATCTAGAAAATAAATCTAAAAAAAAATCTAGAAAAAAATCTAGAAAATAAATCTAGAAAAAAAATCTAGAAAAAAAATCTAGAAAAAACATCTAGAAAAAAAATCTAGAAAAAAAATCTAGAAAAAAAATCTAGAAAAAAATCTAGAAAAAAAATCTAGAAAAAAAATCTAGAAAAAAATCGAGAAAATAAATCGAGAAAAAAAATCTAGAAAAAAAATCTAGAAAAAAAATCTAGAAAATAAATCTAGAAAAAAATCTAGAAAAAAAATCTAGAAAAAAATCTAGAAAAAAAATCTAGAAAAAAAATCTAGAAAAAAATCTAGAAAAAAATCTAGAAAATAAATCTAAAAAAAAATCTAGAAAGAAATCTAGAAAAAAAATCTAGAAAAAAATCTAGAAAAAAAATCTAGAAAAAAAATCTAGAAAAAAATCTAGAAAATAAATCGAGAAAAAAATCTAGAAAAAAATCTAGAAAAAAAATCTCAAAAAAAATCTAGAAAAAAATCTAGAAAATAAATCTAAAAAAAAATCTAGAAAATAAATCTAGAAAAAAAATCTAGAAAAAAAATCTAGAAAAAAATCTAGAAAAAAATCTAGAAAATAAATCTAAAAAAAAATCTAGAAAAAAAATCTAGAAAAAAAATCTAGAAAAAAATCTAGAAAAAAAATCTAGAAAAAAAATCTAGAAAAAAATCTAGAAAAAAATCTAGAAAATAAATCTAAAAAAAAATCTAGAAAATAAATCTAGAAAAAAAATCTAGAAAAAAAATCTAGAAAAAAAATCTAGAAAAAAATCTAGAAAAAAATCTAGAAAAAAATCTAGAAAATAAATCTAAAAAAAAATCTAGAAAAAAAATCTAGAAAAAAAATCTAGAAAAAAATCTAGAAAAAAAATCTAGAAAAAAAATCTAGAAAAAAATCTAGAAAAAAATCTAGAAAATAAATCTAAAAAAAAATCTAGAAAGAAATCTAGAAAAAAATCTAGAAAAAAAATCTAGAAAAAAATCTAGAAAAAAAATCTAGAAAAAAATCTAGAAAAAAAATCTAGAAAAAAAATCTAGAAAAAAATCGAGAAAATAAATCGAGAAAAAAATCTAGAAAAAAATCTAGAAAAAAAATCTAAAAAAAAATCTAGAAAAAAATCTAGAAAATAAATCTAAAAAAAAATCTAGAAAATAAATCTAGAAAAAAAATCTAGAAAAAAAATCTAGAAAAAAAATCTAGAAAAAAATCTAGAAAAAAATCTAGAAAAAAATCTAGAAAATAAATCTAAAAAAAAATCTAGAAAAAAAATCTAGAAAAAAAATCTAGAAAAAAATCTAGAAAAAAAATCTAGAAAAAAAATCTAGAAAGAAATCTAGAAAAAAATCTAGAAAATAAATCTAAAAAAAAATCTAGAAAAAAAATCTAGAAAATAAATCTAGAAAAAAATCTAGAAAAAAAATCTAGAAAAAAATCTTGAAAATAAATCTAAAAAAAAATCTAGAAAAAAATCTAGAAAATAAATCTAGAAAAAAAATCTAGAAAAAAAATCTAGAAAAAACATCTAGAAAAAAAATCTAGAAAAAAAATCTAGAAAAAAATCTAGAAAATAAATCTAAAAAAAAATCTAGAAAAAAATCTAGAAAATAAATCTAAAAAAAAATCTAGAAAAAACATCTAGAAAAAAAATCTAGAAAAAAAATCTAGAAAAAAAATCTAGAAAAAAATCTAGAAAAAAATCTAGAAAAAAATCTAGAAAATAAATCTAAAAAAAAATCTAGAAAAAAAATCTAGAAAAAAAATCTAGAAAAAACATCTAGAAAAAAAATCTAGAAAAAAAATCTAGAAAAAAATCTAGAAAATAAATCTAAAAAAAAATCTAGAAAAAAATCTAGAAAATAAATCTAAAAAAAAATCTAGAAAAAACATCTAGAAAAAAAATCTAGAAAAAAAATCTAGAAAAAAAATCTAGAAAAAAATCTAGAAAAAAATCTAGAAAAAAATCTAGAAAATAAATCTAAAAAAAAATCTAGAAAAAAAATCTAGAAAAAAAATCTAGAAAAAAAATCTAGAAAAAAATCTAGAAAAAAATCTAGAAAAAAATCTAGAAAATAAATCTAAAAAAAAATCTAGAAAGAAAATCTAGAAAAAAAATTAAGAAAAAAATCTAGAAAAAAAATCTAGAAAAAAATCTAGAAAATAAATCTAAAAAAAAATCTAGAAAAAAAATCTAGAAAAAAATCTAGAAAAAAAATCTAAAAAAAAATCTAGAAAAAAAATCTAGAAAAAAATCTAGAAAAAAAATCTAGAAAGAAATTTAGAAAAAAAATCTAGAAAAAAAATCTAGAAAATAAATCTAGAAAAAAATCTAGAAAAAAAATCTAGAAAATAAATCTAGAAAAAAATCTAGAAAAAAAATCTAGAAAAAAATCTAGAAAATAAATCTAAAACAAAATCTAGAAAAAAATCTAGAAAATAAATCTAGAAAAAAAATCTAGAAAAAAAATCTAGAAAAAACATCTAGAAGAAAATCTAGAAAAAAATCTAGAAAAAAAATCTAGAAAAAAAATCTAGAAAAAAAATCTAGAAAAAAATCTAGAAAAAAAATCTAGAAAGAAATCTAGAAAAAAAATCTAGAAAAAAAATCTAGAAAATAAATCTAGAAAAAAATCTAGAAAAAAAATCTAGAAAATAAATCTAGAAAAAAATCTAGAAAAAAAATCTAGAAAAAAATCTAGAAAATAAATCTAAAAAAAAATCTAGAAAAAAATCTAGAAAATAAATCTAGAAAAAAAATCTAGAAAAAAAATCTAGAAAAAACATCTAGAAAAAAAATCTAGAAAAAAAATCTAGAAAAAAAATCTAGAAAAAAATCTAGAAAAAAATCTAGAAAAAAAATCTAGAAAAAAATCGAGAAAATAAATCGAGAAAAAAAATCTAGAAAAAAAATCTAGAAAAAAAATCTAGAAAATAAATCTAGAAAAAAATCTAGAAAAAAAATCTAGAAAAAAATCTAGAAAAAAAATCTAGAAAAAAAATCTAGAAAAAAATCTAGAAAAAAATCTAGAAAATAAATCTAAAAAAAAATCTAGAAAGAAATCTAGAAAAAAAATCTAGAAAAAAATCTAGAAAAAAAATCTAGAAAAAAAATCTAGAAAAAAATCTAGAAAATAAATCGAGAAAAAAATCTAGAAAAAAATCTAGAAAAAAAATCTCAAAAAAAATCTAGAAAAAAATCTAGAAAATAAATCTAAAAAAAAATCTAGAAAATAAATCTAGAAAAAAAATCTAGAAAAAAAATCTAGAAAAAAATCTAGAAAAAAATCTAGAAAATAAATCTAAAAAAAAATCTAGAAAAAAAATCTAGAAAAAAAATCTAGAAAAAAATCTAGAAAAAAAATCTAGAAAAAAAATCTAGAAAAAAATCTAGAAAAAAATCTAGAAAATAAATCTAAAAAAAAATCTAGAAAATAAATCTAGAAAAAAAATCTAGAAAAAAAATCTAGAAAAAAAATCTAGAAAAAAATCTAGAAAAAAATCTAGAAAAAAATCTAGAAAATAAATCTAAAAAAAAATCTAGAAAAAAAATCTAGAAAAAAAATCTAGAAAAAAATCTAGAAAAAAAATCTAGAAAAAAAATCTAGAAAAAAATCTAGAAAAAAATCTAGAAAATAAATCTAAAAAAAAATCTAGAAAGAAATCTAGAAAAAAATCTAGAAAAAAAATCTAGAAAAAAATCTAGAAAAAAAATCTAGAAAAAAATCTAGAAAAAAAATCTAGAAAAAAAATCTAGAAAAAAATCGAGAAAATAAATCGAGAAAAAAATCTAGAAAAAAATCTAGAAAAAAAATCTAAAAAAAAATCTAGAAAAAAATCTAGAAAATAAATCTAAAAAAAAATCTAGAAAATAAATCTAGAAAAAAAATCTAGAAAAAAAATCTAGAAAAAAAATCTAGAAAAAAATCTAGAAAAAAATCTAGAAAAAAATCTAGAAAATAAATCTAAAAAAAAATCTAGAAAAAAAATCTAGAAAAAAAATCTAGAAAAAAATCTAGAAAAAAAATCTAGAAAAAAAATCTAGAAAGAAATCTAGAAAAAAATCTAGAAAATAAATCTAAAAAAAAATCTAGAAAAAAAATCTAGAAAATAAATCTAGAAAAAAATCTAGAAAAAAAATCTAGAAAAAAATCTTGAAAATAAATCTAAAAAAAAATCTAGAAAAAAATCTAGAAAATAAATCTAGAAAAAAAATCTAGAAAAAAAATCTAGAAAAAACATCTAGAAAAAAAATCTAGAAAAAAAATCTAGAAAAAAATCTAGAAAATAAATCTAAAAAAAAATCTAGAAAAAAATCTAGAAAATAAATCTAAAAAAAAATCTAGAAAAAACATCTAGAAAAAAAATCTAGAAAAAAAATCTAGAAAAAAAATCTAGAAAAAAATCTAGAAAAAAATCTAGAAAAAAATCTAGAAAATAAATCTAAAAAAAAATCTAGAAAAAAAATCTAGAAAAAAAATCTAGAAAAAACATCTAGAAAAAAAATCTAGAAAAAAAATCTAGAAAAAAATCTAGAAAATAAATCTAAAAAAAAATCTAGAAAAAAATCTAGAAAATAAATCTAAAAAAAAATCTAGAAAAAACATCTAGAAAAAAAATCTAGAAAAAAAATCTAGAAAAAAAATCTAGAAAAAAATCTAGAAAAAAATCTAGAAAAAAATCTAGAAAATAAATCTAAAAAAAAATCTAGAAAAAAAATCTAGAAAAAAAATCTAGAAAAAAATCTAGAAAAAAAATCTAGAAAAAAAATCTAGAAAGAAATCTAGAAAAAAATCTAGAAAATAAATCTAAAAAAAAATCTAGAAAAAAAATCTAGAAAAAAATCTAGAAAAAAAATCTAGAAAAAAAATCTAGAAAAAAATCTAGAAAATAAATCGAGAAAAAAAATCTAGAAAAAAAATCTAGAAAAAAAATCTAGAAAATAAATCTAGAAAAAAATCTAGAAAAAAAATCTAGAAAAAAATCTAGAAAAAAAATCTAGAAAAAAAATCTAGAAAAAAATCTAGAAAAAAATCTAGAAAATAAATCTAGAAAAAAATCTAGAAAATAAATCGAGAAAAAAATCTAGAAAAAAATCTAGAAAATAAATCTAAAAAAAAACCTAGAAAAAAATCTAGAAAATAAATCTAAAAAAAAATCTAGAAAAAAAATCTAGAAAAAAAATCTAGAAAAAAAATCTAGAAAAAAAATCTAGAAAAAAATCTAGAAAAAAATCTAGAAAAAAATCTAGAAAATAAATCTAAAAAAAAATCTAGAAAAAAAATCTAGAAAAAAAATCTAGAAAAAAATCTAGAAAAAAAATCTAGAAAAAAAATCTAGAAAAAAATCTAGAAAAAAATCTAGAAAATAAATCTAAAAAAAAATCTAGAAAATAAATCTAAAAAAAAATCTAGAAAAAAAATCTAGAAAAAACATCTAGAAAAAACATCTAGAAAAAAAATCTAGAAAATAAATCTAGAAAAAAAATCTAGAAAAAAAATCTAGAAAAAACATCTAGAAAAAAAATCTAGAAAAAAAATCTAGAAAAAAAATCTAGAAAAAAATCTAGAAAAAAAATCTAGAAAAAAAATCTAGAAAAAAATCTAGAAAATAAATCGAGAAAAAAATCTAGAAAAAAATCGAGAAAATAAATCTAAAAAAAAATCTAGAAAAAGATCTAGAAAAAAATCTAGAAAAAAAATCTAGAAAAAAATCTAGAAAAAAATCTAGAAAAAAATCTAGAAAATAAATCTAAAAAAAAATCTAGAAAGAAAATCTAGAAAAAAAATCTAGAAAAAAATCTAGAAAAAAAATCTAGAAAAAAATCTAGAAAAAAAATCTAGAAAAAAAATCTAGAAAAAAATCTAGAAAAAAAATCTAGAAAAAAAATCTAGAAAAAAATCTAGAAAAAAATCTAGAAAAAAATCTAGAAAAAAAATCTAGAAAAAAAATCTAGAAAAAACATCTAGAAGAAAATCTAGAAAAAAATCTAGAAAAAAAATCTAGAAAAAATCTAGAAAAAAATCTAGAAAAAAAATCTAGAAAGAAATCTAGAAAAAAAATCTAGAAAAAAAATCTAGAAAATAAATCTAGAAAAAAATCTAGAAAAAAAATCTAGAAAATAAATCTAGAAAAAAATCTAGAAAAAAAATCTAGAAAAAAATCTAGAAAATAAATCTAAAAAAAAATCTAGAAAAAACATCTAGAAAAAAATCTAGAAAAAAAATCTAGAAAAAAAATCTAGAAAAAAATCTAGAAAAAGAATCTAGAAAAAAAATCTAGAAAAAAATCTAGAAAATAAATCGAGAAAAAAAATCTAGAAAAAAAATCTAGAAAATAAATCTAGAAAATAAATCTAGAAAAAAATCTAGAAAAAAAATCTAGAAAAAAATCTAGAAAAAAAATCTAGAAAAAAAATCTAGAATAAAATCTAGAAAAAAATCTAGAAAATAAATCTAGAAAAAAATCTAGAAAATAAATCGAGAAAAAAATCTAGAAAAAAATCTAGAAAATAAATCTAAAAAAAAACCTAGAAAAAAATCTAGAAAATAAATCTAAAAAAAAATCTAGAAAATAAATCTAGAAAAAAAATCTAGAAAAAAAATCTAGAAATAAAATCTAGAAAAAAATCTAGAAAAAAATCTAGAAAAAAATCTAGAAAATAAATCTAAAAAAAAATCTAGAAAAAAAATCTAGAAAAAAATCTAGAAAAAAATCTAGAAAAAAAATCTAGAAAAAAAATCTAGAAAAAAATCTAGAAAAAAATCTAGAAAATAAATCTAAAAAAAAATTCTAGAAAATAAATCTAGAAAAAATTCTAGAAAAAAAATCTAGAAAAAAAATCTAGAAAAAAATCTAGAAAAAAATCTAGAAAAAAATCTAGAAAATAAATCTTAAAAAAAATCTAGAAAAAAAATCTAGAAAAAAAATCTAGAAAAAAATCTAGAAAAAAAATCTAGAACAAAAATCTAGAAAAAAATCTAGAAAAAAATCTAGAAAATAAATCTAAAAAAAAATCTAGAAAGAAATCTAGAAAAAAATCTAGAAAAAAAATCTAGAAAAAAATCTAGAAAAAAAATCTAGAAAAAAATCTAGAAAAAAAATCTAGAAAAAAAATCTTGAAAAAAATCTAGAAAATAAATCGAGAAAAAAATCGAGAAAAAAATCTAGAAAAAAAATCTAAAAAAAAATCTAAAAAAAAATCTAGAAAAAAAATCTAAAAAAAAATCTAGAAAATAAATCTAGAAAAAAAATCTAGAAAAAAAATCTAGAAAAAAAATCTAGAAAAAAATCTAGAAAAAAATCTAGAAAAAAATCTAGAAAATAAATCTAAAAAAAAATCTAGAAAAAAATCTAGAAAAAACATCTAGAAAAAAAATCTAGAAAAAAAATCTAGAAAAAAATCTAGAAAAAAAAATCTAGAAAAAAAATCTAGAAAAAAAATCTAGAAAAAAATCTAGAAAAAAAAATCTAGAAAAAAAATCTAGAAAAAAATCTAGAAAATAAATCTAGAAAAAAATCTAGAAAAAAATCTAGAAAATAAATCTAAAAAAAAATCTAGAAAAAGATCTAGAAAAAAATCTAGAAAAAAATCTAGAAAAAAAATCTAGAAAAAGATCTAGAAAAAAATCTAGAAAAAAATCTAGAAAATAAATCTAGAAAAAAAATCTAGAAAAAAAATCTAGAAAAAACATCTAGAAAAAAAATCTAGAAAAAAAATCTAGAAAAAAATCTAGAAAAAAAAATCTAGAAAAAAAATCTAGAAAAAAATCTAGAAAATAAATCGAGAAAAAAATCTAGAAAAAAATCTAGAAAAAAAATCTAGAAAAAAATCTAGAAAAAAATCTAGAAAAAAATCTAGAAAATAAATCTAAAAAAAAATCTAGAAAGAAAATCTAGAAAAAAAATCGAGAAAAAAATCTAGAAAAAAAATCTAGAAAAAAATCTAGAAAATAAATCAAAAAAAAAATCTAGAAAATAAATCTAGAAAAAAAATCTAGAAAAAAAATCTAGAAAAAAATCTAGAAAAAAATCTAGAAAAAAATCTAGAAAATAAATCTAAAAAAAAATCTAGAAAAAAAATCTAGAAAAAAAATCTAGAAAAAAATCTAGAAAAAAAATCTAGAAAAAAAATCTAGAAAAAAATCTAGAAAAAAATCTAGAAAATAAATCTAAAAAAAAATCTAGAAAATAAATCTAGAAAAAAAATCTAGAAAAAAAATCTAGAAAAAAAATCTAGAAAAAAATCTAGAAAAAAATCTAGAAAAAAATCTAGAAAATAAATCTAAAAAAAAATCTAGAAAAAAAATCTAGAAAAAAAATCTAGAAAAAAATCTAGAAAAAAAATCTAGAAAAAAAATCTAGAAAAAAATCTAGAAAAAAATCTAGAAAATAAATCTAAAAAAAAATCTAGAAAGAAATCTAGAAAAAAATCTAGAAAAGAATCTAGAAAAAAAATCTATAAAAAAATCTAGAAAAAAAATCTAGAAAAAAAATCTAGAAAAAAATCGAGAAAATAAATCGAGAAAAAAATCTAGAAAAAAATCTAGAAAAAAAATCTAAAAAAAAATCTAGAAAAAAATCTAGAAAATAAATCTAAAAAAAAATCTAGAAAAAAAATCTAGAAAAAAAATCTAGAAAAAAATCGAGAAAATAAATCGAGAAAAAAATCTAGAAAAAAAATCTAGAAAAAAATCTAGAAAATAAATCTAAAAAAAAATCTAGAAAATAAATCTAGAAAAAAAATCTAGAAAAAAAATCTAGAAAAAAATCTAGAAAAAAATCTAGAAAAAAATCTAGAAAATAAATCAAAAAAAAAATCTAGAAAAAAAATCTTGAAAAAAAATCTAGAAAAAAATCTAGAAAAAAAATCTAGAAAAAAAATCTAGAAAAAAATCTAGAAAAAAATCTAGAAAATAAATCTAAAAAAAAATCTAGAAAATAAATCTAGAAAAAAAATCTAGAAAAAAAATCTAGAAAAAAAATCTAGAAAAAAATCTAGAAAAAAATCTAGAAAAAAATCTAGAAAATAAATCTAAAAAAAAATCTAGAAAAAAAATCTAGAAAAAAAATCTAGAAAAAAATCTAGAAAAAAAATCTAGAAAAAAAATCTAGAAAAAAATCTAGAAAAAAATCTAGAAAATAAATCTAAAAAAAAATCTAGAAAGAAATCTAGAAAAAAATCTAGAAAAAAATCTAGAAAAAAAATCTATAAAAAAATCTAGAAAAAAAATCTAGAAAAAAAATCTAGAAAAAAATCGAGAAAATAAATCGAGAAAAAAATCTAGAAAAAAATCTAGAAAAAAAATCTAAAAAAAAATCTAGAAAAAAATCTAGAAAATAAATCTAAAAAAAAATCTAGAAAAAAAATCTAGAAAAAAAATCTAGAAAAAAATCTAGAAAATAAATCGAGAAAAAAATCTAGAAAAAAATCTAGAAAGAAATCTAGAAAAAAAATCTAGAAAAAAATCTAGAAAATAAATCTAAAAAAAAATCTAGAAAATAAATCTAGAAAAAAAATCTAGAAAAAAAATCTAGAAAAAAAATCTAGAAAAATATCTAGAAAAAAATCTAGAAAAAAATCTAGAAAATAAATCTAAAAAAAAATCTAGAAAAAAAATCTAGAAAAAAAATCTAGAAAAAAATCTAGAAAAAAAATCTAGAAAAAAAATCTAGAAAAAAATCTAGAAAAAAATCTAGAAAATAAATCTAAAAAAAAATCTAGAAAGAAATCTAGAAAAAAAATCTAGAAAAAAAATCTAGAAAAAACATCTAGAAAATAAATCGAGAAAAAAATCTAGAAAAAAATCTAGAAAATAAATCTAAAAAAAAACCTAGAAAAAAATCTAGAAAAAAATCTAGAAAAAAAATCTAGAAAAAAAATCTAGAAAAAAATCTAGAAAAAAATCTAGAAAATAAATCTAAAAAAAAATTCTAGAAAATAAATCTAGAAAAAATTCTAGAAAAAAAATCTAGAAAAAAATCTAGAAAAAAAATCTAGAAAAAAAATCTAGAAAAAAATCTAGAAAATAAATCTAAAAAAAAATCTAGAAAAAAAATCTAGAAAAAAAATCTAGAAAAAAAATCTAGAAAAAAATCTAGAAAAAAATCTAGAAAAAAATCTAGAAAATAAATCTAAAAAAAAATCTAGAAAAAAAATCTAGAAAAAAAATCTAGAAAAACATCTAGAAAAAAAATCTAGAAAAAAAATCTAGAAAAAAATCTAGAAAAAAATCTAGAAAATAAATCTAAAAAAAAATCTAGAAAGAAATCTAGAAAAAAAATCTAGAAAAAAAATCTAGAAAATACATCTAGAAAAAAATCTAGAAAAAAAATCTAGAAAAAAATCTAGAAAATAAATCTAAAAAAAAATCTAGAAAAAAAATCTAGAAAAAACATCTAGAAAAAACATCTAGAAAAAAAATCTAGAAAATAAATCTAGAAAAAAAAATCTAGAAAAAAAATCTAGAAAAAACATCTAGAAAAAAAATCTAGAAAAAAAATCTAGAAAAAAATCTAGAAAAAAAATCTAGAAAGAAATCTAGAAAAAAAATCTAGAAAAAAAATCTAGAAAATAAATCTAGAAAAAAATCTAGAAAATAAATCTAAAAAAAAATCTAGAAAGAAATCTAGAAAAAAAATCTAGAAAAAAAATCTAGAAAAAAAATCTAGAAAAAAAATCTAGAAAAAAATCTAGAAAAAAATCTAGAAAAAAATCTAGAAAATGAATCTAAAAAAAAATCTAGAAAAAAAATCTAGAAAAAAAATCTAGAAAAAAATCTAGAAAAAAAATCTAGAAAAAAAATCTAGAAAAAAATCTAGAAAAAAATCTAGAAAATAAATCTAAAAAAAATCTAGAAAATAAATCTAGAAAAAAAATCTAGAAAAAAAATCTAGAAAAAAAATCTAGAAAAAAATCTAGAAAAAAATCTAGAAAAAAATCTAGAAAATAAATCTAAAAAAAAATCTAGAAAAAAAATCTAGAAAAAAAATCTAGAAAAAAATCTAGAAAAAAAATCTAGAAAAAAAATCTAGAAAAAAATCTAGAAAAAAATCTAGAAAATAAATCTAAAAAAAAATCTAGAAAGAAATCTAGAAAAAAATCTAGAAAAAAATCTAGAAAAAAAATCTAGAAAAAAATCTAGAAAAAAAATCTAGAAAAAAAATCTAGAAAAAAATCTAGAAAAAAATCTAGAAAAAAATCTAGAAAAAAAATCTAAAAACAAAATCTAGAAAAAAATATAGAAAATAAATCTAAAAAAAAATCTAGAAAATAAATCTAGAAAAAAAATCTAGAAAAAAATCTAGAAAATAAATCGAGAAAAAAATCTAGAAAAAAATCTAGAAAAAAATCTAGAAAAAAATCTAGAAAATAAATCTAAAAAAAAATCTAGAAAAAAAATCTAGAAAAAAAATCTAGAAAAAAATCTAGAAAAAAAATCTAGAAAAAAAATCTAGAAAAAAATCTAGAAAAAAATCTAGAAAAAAAATCTAGAAAAAACATCTAGAAAAAAAATCTAGAAAAAAAATCTAGAAAAAAAATCTAGAAAAAAATCTAGAAAAAAAATCTAGAAAAAAAATCTAGAAAAAAATCTAGAAAATAAATCTAAAAAAAAAATCTAGAAAAAAAATCTAGAAATAAATCTAGAAAAAAAATCTAGAAAAAAAATCTAGAAAAAAAATCTAGAAAAAAATCTAGAAAATAAATCTAAAAAAAAATCTAGAAAAAAAATCTAGAAAAAAAATCTAGAAAAAAATCTAGAAAATAAATCTAAAAAAAAATCTAGAAAAAAAATCTAGAAAAAAAATCTAGAAATAAATCTAGAAAAAAAATCTAGAAAAAAAATCTAGAAAAAAAATCTAGAAAAAAATCTAGAAAAAAATCTAGAAAATAAATCTAAAAAAAAATCTAGAAAAAAAATCTAGAAAAAAAATCTAGAAAAACATCTAGAAAAAAAATCTAGAAAAAAAATCTAGAAAAAAATCTAGAAAAAAATCTAGAAAATAAATCTAAAAAAAAATCTAGAAAGAAATCTAGAAAAAAAATCTAGAAAAAAAATCTAGAAAATACATCTAGAAAAAAATCTAGAAAAAAAATCTAGAAAAAAATCTAGAAAATAAATCTAAAAAAAAATCTAGAAAAAAAATCTAGAAAAAACATCTAGAAAAAACATCTAGAAAAAAAATCTAGAAAATAAATCTAGAAAAAAAATCTAGAAAAAAAATCTAGAAAAAACATCTAGAAAAAAAATCTAGAAAAAAAATCTAGAAAAAAATCTAGAAAAAAAATCTAGAAAGAAATCTAGAAAAAAAATCTAGAAAAAAAATCTAGAAAATAAATCTAGAAAAAAATCTAGAAAAAAAATCTAGAAAATAAATCTAGAAAAAAATCTAGAAAAAAATCTAGAAAAAAAATCTAGAAAAAAATCGAGAAAATAAATCTAGAAAAAAATCTAGAAAAAAATCTAGAAAATAAATCTAAAAAAAAACCTAGAAAAAAATCTAGAAAATAAATCTAAAAAAAAATCTAGAAAATAAATCTAGAAAAAAAATCTAGAAAAAAAATCTAGAAAAAAAATCTAGAAAAAAATCTAGAAAAAAATCTAGAAAATAAATCTAAAAAAAAAATCTAGAAAAAAAATCTAGAAATAAATCTAGAAAAAAAATCTAGAAAAAAAATCTAGAAAAAAAATCTAGAAAAAAATCTAGAAAATAAATCTAAAAAAAAATCTAGAAAAAAAATCTAGAAAAAAAATCTAGAAAAAAATCTAGAAAATAAATCTAAAAAAAAATCTAGAAAAAAAATCTAGAAAAAAAATCTAGAAATAAATCTAGAAAAAAAATCTAGAAAAAAAATCTAGAAAAAAAATCTAGAAAAAAATCTAGAAAAAAATCTAGAAAATAAATCTAAAAAAAAATCTAGAAAAAAAATCTAGAAAAAAAATCTAGAAAAACATCTAGAAAAAAAATCTAGAAAAAAAATCTAGAAAAAAATCTAGAAAAAAATCTAGAAAATAAATCTAAAAAAAAATCTAGAAAGAAATCTAGAAAAAAAATCTAGAAAAAAAATCTAGAAAATACATCTAGAAAAAAATCTAGAAAAAAAATCTAGAAAAAAATCTAGAAAATAAATCTAAAAAAAAATCTAGAAAAAAAATCTAGAAAAAACATCTAGAAAAAACATCTAGAAAAAAAATCTAGAAAATAAATCTAGAAAAAAAATCTAGAAAAAAAATCTAGAAAAAACATCTAGAAAAAAAATCTAGAAAAAAAATCTAGAAAAAAATCTAGAAAAAAAATCTAGAAAGAAATCTAGAAAAAAAATCTAGAAAAAAAATCTAGAAAATAAATCTAGAAAAAAATCTAGAAAAAAAATCTAGAAAATAAATCTAGAAAAAAATCTAGAAAAAAATCTAGAAAAAAAATCTAGAAAAAAATCGAGAAAATAAATCTAGAAAAAAATCTAGAAAAAAATCTAGAAAATAAATCTAAAAAAAAACCTAGAAAAAAATCTAGAAAATAAATCTAAAAAAAAATCTAGAAAATAAATCTAGAAAAAAAATCTAGAAAAAAAATCTAGAAAAAAAATCTAGAAAAAAATCTAGAAAAAAATCTAGAAAAAAATCTAGAAAATAAATCTAAAAAAAAATCTAGAAAAAAAATCTAGAAAAAAAATCTAGAAAAAAATCTAGAAAATAAATCTAAAAAAAAATCTAGAAAAAAAATCTAGAAAAAAAATCTAGAAATAAATCTAGAAAAAAAATCTAGAAAAAAAATCTAGAAAAAAAATCTAGAAAAAAATCTAGAAAAAAATCTAGAAAATAAATCTAAAAAAAATCTAGAAAATAAATCTAGAAAAAAAATCTAGAAAAAAAATCTAGAAAAAAAATCTAGAAAAAAATCTAGAAAAAAATCTAGAAAAAAATCTAGAAAATAAATCTAAAAAAAAATCTAGAAAAAAAATCTAGAAAAAAAATCTAGAAAAAAATCTAGAAAAAAAATCTAGAAAAAAAATCTAGAAAAAAATCTAGAAAAAAATCTAGAAAATAAATCTAAAAAAAAATCTAGAAAGAAATCTAGAAAAAAATCTAGAAAAAAATCTAGAAAAAAAATCTAGAAAAAAATCTAGAAAAAAAATCTAGAAAAAAAATCTAGAAAAAAATCTAGAAAAAAATCTAGAAAAAAATCTAGAAAAAAAATCTAAAAACAAAATCTAGAAAAAAATATAGAAAATAAATCTAAAAAAAAATCTAGAAAATAAATCTAGAAAAAAAATCTAGAAAAAAATCTAGAAAATAAATCGAGAAAAAAATCTAGAAAAAAATCTAGAAAAAAATCTAGAAAAAAATCTAGAAAATAAATCTAAAAAAAAATCTAGAAAAAAAATCTAGAAAAAAAATCTAGAAAAAAATCTAGAAAAAAAATCTAGAAAAAAAATCTAGAAAAAAATCTAGAAAAAAATCTAGAAAAAAAATCTAGAAAAAACATCTAGAAAAAAAATCTAGAAAAAAAATCTAGAAAAAAAATCTAGAAAAAAATCTAGAAAAAAAATCTAGAAAAAAAATCTAGAAAAAAATCTAGAAAATAAATCTAAAAAAAAAATCTAGAAAAAAAATCTAGAAATAAATCTAGAAAAAAAATCTAGAAAAAAAATCTAGAAAAAAAATCTAGAAAAAAATCTAGAAAATAAATCTAAAAAAAAATCTAGAAAAAAAATCTAGAAAAAAAATCTAGAAAAAAATCTAGAAAATAAATCTAAAAAAAAATCTAGAAAAAAAATCTAGAAAAAAAATCTAGAAATAAATCTAGAAAAAAAATCTAGAAAAAAAATCTAGAAAAAAAATCTAGAAAAAAATCTAGAAAAAAATCTAGAAAATAAATCTAAAAAAAAATCTAGAAAAAAAATCTAGAAAAAAAATCTAGAAAAACATCTAGAAAAAAAATCTAGAAAAAAAATCTAGAAAAAAATCTAGAAAAAAATCTAGAAAATAAATCTAAAAAAAAATCTAGAAAGAAATCTAGAAAAAAAATCTAGAAAAAAAATCTAGAAAATACATCTAGAAAAAAATCTAGAAAAAAAATCTAGAAAAAAATCTAGAAAATAAATCTAAAAAAAAATCTAGAAAAAAAATCTAGAAAAAACATCTAGAAAAAACATCTAGAAAAAAAATCTAGAAAATAAATCTAGAAAAAAAATCTAGAAAAAAAATCTAGAAAAAACATCTAGAAAAAAAATCTAGAAAAAAAATCTAGAAAAAAATCTAGAAAAAAAATCTAGAAAGAAATCTAGAAAAAAAATCTAGAAAAAAAATCTAGAAAATAAATCTAGAAAAAAATCTAGAAAAAAAATCTAGAAAATAAATCTAGAAAAAAATCTAGAAAAAAATCTAGAAAAAAAATCTAGAAAAAAATCGAGAAAATAAATCTAGAAAAAAATCTAGAAAAAAATCTAGAAAATAAATCTAAAAAAAAACCTAGAAAAAAATCTAGAAAATAAATCTAAAAAAAAATCTAGAAAATAAATCTAGAAAAAAAATCTAGAAAAAAAATCTAGAAAAAAAATCTAGAAAAAAATCTAGAAAAAAATCTAGAAAAAAATCTAGAAAATAAATCTAAAAAAAAATCTAGAAAAAAAATCTAGAAAAAAAATCTAGAAAAAAATCTAGAAAATAAATCTAAAAAAAAATCTAGAAAAAAAATCTAGAAAAAAAATCTAGAAATAAATCTAGAAAAAAAATCTAGAAAAAAAATCTAGAAAAAAAATCTAGAAAAAAATCTAGAAAAAAATCTAGAAAAAAATCTAGAAAATAAATCTAAAAAAAAATCTAGAAAAAAAATCTAGAAAAAAAATCTAGAAAAACATCTAGAAAAAAAATCTAGAAAAAAATCTAGAAAAAAATCTAGAAAAAAATCTAGAAAATAAATCTAAAAAAAAATCTAGAAAGAAATCTAGAAAAAAAATCTAGAAAAAAAATCTAGAAAATACATCTAGAAAAAACATCTAGAAAAAAAATCTAGAAAATAAATCTAGAAAAAAAATCTAGAAAAAACATCTAGAAAAAAAATCTAGAAAAAAAATCTAGAAAAAAAATCTAGAAAAAAATCTAGAAAAAAAATCTAGAAAAAAAATCTAGAAAAAAATCTAGAAAATAAATCGAGAAAAAAATCTAGAAAAAAATCTAGAAAATAAATCTAAAAAAAAATCTAGAAAGAAATCTAGAAAAAAAATCTAGAAAAAAAATCTAGAAAAAAAATCTAGAAAAAAAATCTAGAAAAAAATCTAGAAAAAAATCTAGAAAAAAATCTAGAAAATAAATCTAAAAAAAAATCTAGAAAAAAAATCTAGAAAAAAAATCTAGAAAAAAATCTAGAAAAAAAATCTAGAAAAAAAATCTAGAAAAAAATCTAGAAAAAAATCTAGAAAATAAATCTAAAAAAAAATCTAGAAAATAAATCTAGAAAAAAATCTAGAAAAAAATCTAGAAAATAAATCTAAAAAAAAATCTAGAAAAAAAATCTAGAAAAAAAATCTAGAAAAAAATCTAGAAAAAAAATCTAGAAAAAAAATCTAGAAAAAAATCTAGAAAAAAATCTAGAAAATAAATCTAAAAAAAAATCTAGAAAGAAATCTAGAAAAAAATCTAGAAAAAAATCTAGAAAAAAAATCTAGAAAAAAATCTAGAAAAAAAATCTAGAAAAAAAATCTAGAAAAAAATCGAGAAAATAAATCTAGAAAAAAATCTAGAAAAAAATCTAGAAAAAAAATCTAAAAAAAAATCTAGAAAAAAATCTAGAAAATAAATCTAAAAAAAAATCTAGAAAATAAATCTAGAAAAAAAATCTAGAAAAAAATCTAGAAAATAAATCGAGAAAAAAATCTAGAAAAAAATCTAGAAAAAAATCTAGAAAAAAATCTAGAAAATAAATCTAAAAAAAAATCTAGAAAAAAAATCTAGAAAAAAAATCTAGAAAAAAAATCTAGAAAAAAATCTAGAAAAAAATCTAGAAAAAAAATCTAGAAAAAACATCTAGAAAAAAAATCTAGAAAAAAAATCTAGAAAAAAAATCTAGAAAAAAATCTAGAAAAAAAATCTAGAAAAAAAATCTAGAAAAAAATCTAGAAAATAAATCTAAAAAAAAATCTAGAAAAAAAATCTAGAAAAAACATCTAGAAAAAACATCTAGAAAAAAAATCTAGAAAATAAATCTAGAAAAAAAATCTAGAAAAAAAATCTAGAAAAAACATCTAGAAAAAAAATTTAGAAAAAAAATCTAGAAAAAAAATCTAGAAAAAAATCTAGAAAAAAAATCTAGAAAAAAAATCGAGAAAAAAATCGAGAAAATAAATCGAGAAAAAAATCTAGAAAAAAATCTAGAAAATAAATCTAAAAAAAAATCTAGAAAAAGATCTAGAAAAAAATCTAGAAAAAAATCTAGAAAAAAAATCTAGAAAAAAAATCTAGAAAAAAATCTAGAAAAAAAATCTAGAAAAAAAATCGAGAAAAAAATCGAGAAAATAAATCGAGAAAAAAATCTAGAAAAAAATCTAGAAAATAAATCTAAAAAAAAATCTAGAAAAAGATCTAGAAAAAAATCTAGAAAAAAATCTAGAAAAAAAATCTAGAAAAAAATCTAGAAAAAAATCTAGAAAAAAATCTAGAAAATAAATCTAAAAAAAAATCTAGAAAGAAAATCTAGAAAAAAAATCTAGAAAAAAATCTAGAAAAAAAATCTAGAAAAAAATCTAGAAAATAAATCTAAAAAAAAATCTAGAAAAAAATCTAGAAAAAAATCTAGAAAAAAAATCTAGAAAAAAAATCTAGAAAAAACATCTAGAAGGAAATCTAGAAAAAAATCTAGAAAAAAAATCTAGAAAAAAAATCTAGAAAAAAATCTAGAAAAAAAATCTAGAAAAAAATCTAGAAAATAAATCTAAAAAAAAATCTAGAAAAAAAATCTAGAAAAAACATCTAGAAAAAACATCTAGAAAAAAATCTAGAAAAAAATCTAGAAAAAAAATCTAGAAAAAAATCTAGAAAAAAATCTAGAAAAAAATCTAGAAAATAAATCTAAAAAAAAATCTAGAAAGAAAATCTAGAAAAAAAATCTAGAAAAAAATCTAGAAAAAAAATCTAGAAAAAAATCTAGAAAATAAATCTAAAAAAAAATCTAGAAAAAAATCTAGAAAATAAATCTAAAAAAAAATCTAGAAAAAGATCTAGAAAAAAATCTAGAAAAAAATCTAGAAAAAAAATCTAGAAAAAAATCTAGAAAAAAATCTAGAAAAAAATCTAGAAAATAAATCTAAAAAAAAATCTAGAAAGAAAATCTAGAAAAAAAATCTAGAAAAAAATCTAGAAAAAAAATCTAGAAAAAAATCTAGAAAATAAATCTAAAAAAAAATCTAGAAAAAAATCTAGAAAAAAAATCTAGAAAAAAAATCTAGAAAAAACATCTAGAAGAAAATCTAGAAAAAAATCTAGAAAAAAAATCTAGAAAAAAAATCTAGAAAAAAATCTAGAAAAAAAATCTAGAAAAAAATCTAGAAAATAAATCTAAAAAAAAATCTAGAAAAAAAATCTAGAAAAAACATCTAGAAAAAACATCTAGAAAAAAAATCTAGAAAATAAATCTAGAAAAAAAATCTAGAAAAAAAATCTAGAAAAAACATCTAGAAAAAAAATCTAGAAAAAAAATCTAGAAAAAAAATCTAGAAAAAAATCTAGAAAATAAATCGAGAAAAAAATCTAGAAAAAAATCTAGAAAATAAATCTAAAAAAAAATCTAGAAAAAGATCTAGAAAAAAATCTTGAAAAAAATCTAGAAAAAAAATCTAGAAAAAAATCTAGAAAAAAATCTAGAAAATAAATCTAAAAAAAAATCTAGAAAGAAAATCTAGAAAAAAAATCTAGAAAAAAATCTAGAAAAAAAATCTAGAAAAAAATCTAGAAAGTAAATCTAAAAAAAAATCTAGAAAAAAATCTAGAAAAAAATCTAGAAAAAAAATCTAGAAAAAAAATCTAGAAAAAACATCTAGAAGAAAATCTAGAAAAAAATCTAGAAAAAAAATCTAGAAAAAAAATCTAGAAAAAAAATCTAGAAAAAAATCTAGAAAAAAAATCTAGAAAGAAATCTAGAAAAAAAATCTAGAAAAAAAATCTAGAAAATAAATCTAGAAAAAAATCTAGAAAAAAAATCTAGAAAAAAAATCTAGAAAAAAATCTAGAAAAAAAATCTAGAAAAAAATCTAGAAAATAAATCTAAAAAAAAATCTAGAAAAAAATCTAGAAAATAAATCTAGAAAAAAAATCTAGAAAAAAAATCTAGAAAAAACATCTAGAAAAAAAATCTAGAAAAAAAATCTAGAAAAAAAATCTAGAAAAAAATCTAGAAAAAAAATCTAGAAAAAAATCTAGAAAAAAATCTAGAAAAAAAATCTAGAAAAAAAATCTAGAAAAAAATCTAGAAAAAAATCTAGAAAAAAAATCTAGAAACAAATCTAGAAAATAAATCGAGAAAAAAATCTAGAAAAAAATCTAGAAAATAAATCTAAAAAAAAACCTAGAAAAAAATCTAGAAAATAAATCTAAAAAAAAATCTAGAAAATAAATCTAGAAAAAAAATCTAGAAAAAAAATCTAGAAAAAAAATCTAGAAAAAAATCTAGAAAAAAATCTAGAAAAAAATCTAGAAAATAAATCTAAAAAAAAATCTAGAAAAAAAATCTAGAAAAAAAATCTAGAAAAAAATCTAGAAAATAAATCTAAAAAAAAATCTAGAAAAAAAATCTAGAAAAAAAATCTAGAAATAAATCTAGAAAAAAAATCTAGAAAAAAAATCTAGAAAAAAAATCTAGAAAAAAATCTAGAAAAAAATCTAGAAAAAAATCTAGAAAATAAATCTAAAAAAAAATCTAGAAAAAAAATCTAGAAAAAAAATCTAGAAAAAAATCTAGAAAATAAATCTAAAAAAAAATCTAGAAAAAAAATCTAGAAAAAAAATCTAGAAATAAATCTAGAAAAAAAATCTAGAAAAAAAATCTAGAAAAAAAATCTAGAAAAAAATCTAGAAAAAAATCTAGAAAAAAATCTAGAAAATAAATCTAAAAAAAAATCTAGAAAAAAAATCTAGAAAAAAAATCTAGAAAAACATCTAGAAAAAAAATCTAGAAAAAAAATCTAGAAAAAAATCTAGAAAAAAATCTAGAAAATAAATCTAAAAAAAAATCTAGAAAGAAATCTAGAAAAAAAATCTAGAAAAAAAATCTAGAAAATACATCTAGAAAAAAATCTAGAAAAAAAATCTAGAAAAAAATCTAGAAAATAAATCTAAAAAAAAATCTAGAAAAAAAATCTAGAAAAAACATCTAGAAAAAACATCTAGAAAAAAAATCTAGAAAATAAATCTAGAAAAAAAATCTAGAAAAAAAATCTAGAAAAAACATCTAGAAAAAAAATCTAGAAAAAAAATCTAGAAAAAAAATCTAGAAAAAAATCTAGAAAAAAAATCTAGAAAAAAAATCTAGAAAAAAATCTAGAAAATAAATCGAGAAAAAAATCTAGAAAAAAATCTAGAAAATAAATCTAAAAAAAAATCTAGAAAGAAATCTAGAAAAAAAATCTAGAAAAAAAATCTAGAAAAAAATCTAGAAAATAAATCTAAAAAAAAATCTAGAAAGAAATCTAGAAAAAAAATCTAGAAAAAAAATCTAGAAAATACATCTAGAAAAAAATCTAGAAAAAAAATCTAGAAAAAAATCTAGAAAATAAATCTAAAAAAAAATCTAGAAAAAAAATCTAGAAAAAACATCTAGAAAAAACATCTAGAAAAAAAATCTAGAAAATAAATCTAGAAAAAAAATCTAGAAAAAAAATCTAGAAAAAACATCTAGAAAAAAAATCTAGAAAAAAAATCTAGAAAAAAAATCTAGAAAAAAATCTAGAAAAAAAATCTAGAAAAAAAATCTAGAAAAAAATCTAGAAAATAAATCGAGAAAAAAATCTAGAAAAAAATCTAGAAAATAAATCTAAAAAAAAATCTAGAAAGAAATCTAGAAAAAAAATCTAGAAAAAAAATCTAGAAAAAAAATCTAGAAAAAAAATCTAGAAAAAAATCTAGAAAAAAATCTAGAAAAAAATCTAGAAAATAAATCTAAAAAAAAATCTAGAAAAAAAATCTAGAAAAAAAATCTAGAAAAAAATCTAGAAAAAAAATCTAGAAAAAAAATCTAGAAAAAAATCTAGAAAAAAATCTAGAAAATAAATCTAAAAAAAAATCTAGAAAATAAATCTAGAAAAAAAATCTAGAAAGAAAATCTAGAAAAAAAATCTAAAAAAAAATCTAGAAAAAAATCTAGAAAAAAATCTAGAAAAAAAATCTAGAAAATAAATCTAAAAAAAATCTAGAAAAAAATCTAGAAAATAAATCTAGAAAAAAAATCTAGAAAAAAAATCTAGAAAAAACATCTAGAAAAAAAATCTAGAAAAAAAATCTAGAAAAAAAATCTAGAAAAAAATCTAGAAAAAAAATCTAGAAAAAAATCTAGAAAAAAATCTAGAAAATAAATCTAGAAAAAAAATCTAGAAAAAAAATCTAGAAAAAAAATCTAGAAAATAAATCTAGAAAAAAATCTAGAAAAAAAATCTAGAAAAAAATCTAGAAAAAAAATCTAGAAAAAAAATCTAGAAAAAAATCTAGAAAAAAATCTAGAAAAAAAATCTAGAAAAAAATCTAGAAAATAAATCGAGAAAAAAATCTAGAAAAAAATCTAGAAAATAAATCTAAAAAAAAACCTAGAAAAAAATCTAGAAAATAAATCTAAAAAAAAATCTAGAAAAAAAATCTAGAAAAAAAATCTAGAAAAAAAATCTAGAAAAAAAATCTAGAAAAAAATCTAGAAAAAAATCTAGAAAAAAATCTAGAAAATAAATCTAAAAAAAAATCTAGAAAAAAAATCTAGAAAAAAAATCTAGAAAAAAATCTAGAAAAAAAATCTAGAAAAAAAATCTAGAAAAAAAATCTAGAAAAAAATCTAGAAAAAAATCTAGAAAAAAAATCTAGAAACAAATCTAGAAAATAAATCGAGAAAAAAATCTAGAAAAAAATCTAGAAAATAAATCTAAAAAAAAACCTAGAAAAAAATCTAGAAAATAAATCTAAAAAAAAATCTAGAAAATAAATCTAGAAAAAAAATCTAGAAAAAAAATCTAGAAAAGAAATCTAGAAAAAAATCTAGAAAAAAATCTAGAAAAAAATCTAGAAAATAAATCTAAAAAAAAATCTAGAAAAAAAATCTAGAAAAAAAATCTAGAAAAAAATCTAGAAAATAAATCTAAAAAAAAATCTAGAAAAAAAATCTAGAAAAAAAATCTAGAAATAAATCTAGAAAAAAAATCTAGAAAAAAAATCTAGAAAAAAAATCTAGAAAAAAATCTAGAAAAAAATCTAGAAAAAAATCTAGAAAATAAATCTAAAAAAAAATCTAGAAAAAAAATCTAGAAAAAAAATCTAGAAAAACATCTAGAAAAAAAATCTAGAAAAAAAATCTAGAAAAAAATCTAGAAAAAAATCTAGAAAATAAATCTAAAAAAAAATCTAGAAAGAAATCTAGAAAAAAAATCAAAAAAAAATTCTAGAAAATACATCTAGAAAAAAATCTAGAAAAAAAATCTAGAAAAAAATCTAGAAAATAAATCTAAAAAAAAATCTACAAAAAAAATCTAGAAAAAACATCTAGAAAAAACATCTAGAAAAAAAATCTAGAAAATAAATCTAGAAAAAAAATCTAGAAAAAAAATCTAGAAAAAACATCTAGAAAAAAAATCTAGAAAAAAAATCTAGAAAAAAAATCTAGAAAAAAATCTAGAAAAAAAATCTAGAAAAAAAATCTAGAAAAAAATCTAGAAAATAAATCGAGAAAAAAATCTAGAAAAAAATCTAGAAAATAAATCTAAAAAAAAATCTAGAAAGAAATCTAGAAAAAAAATCTAGAAAAAAAATCTAGAAAAAAAATCTAGAAAAAAAATCTAGAAAAAAATCTAGAAAAAAATCTAGAAAAAAATCTAGAAAATAAATCTAAAAAAAAATCTAGAAAAAAAATCTAGAAAAAAAATCTAGAAAAAAATCTAGAAAAAAAATCTAGAAAAAAAATCTAGAAAAAAATCTAGAAAAAAATCTAGAAAATAAATCTAAAAAAAAATCTAGAAAATAAATCTAGAAAAAAAATCTAGAAAGAAAATCTAGAAAAAAAATCTAGAAAAAAATCTAGAAAAAAAATCTAGAAAAAAATCTAGAAAATAAATCTAAAAAAAAATCTAGAAAAAAATCTAGAAAAAAATCTAGAAAAAAAATCTAGAAAAAAAATC